>NC_058084.1:256044354-258500413 GCF_014858855.1 Bufo gargarizans
TCATCCAGATTTCAATTTAGGCAAAACAAACAAGCTGTTTCATCCCTGGAAGTTGCTAGGTATCCACAAAATGTTGCATATTATTCATGAGGCAGAACCTAGATATCTATCACTAGGGGAACTACAAAATAAATATGGGCTTCCTAGGGAGCAATTTCTACAATATTACCAAATTTAGATTTTTGGCGGGTCTAGATTGACATTTCCAATCCCTTTGACATTTTGCTGAAACAAAGAGAAAATAAAGTATCACTTTCTGACATTTAGAAAACCCAGAGAGAAAAGGGTGATAATAGATTGTCCACTAAAAGATTCCAGGGATGGAAGCCACTCTTGGACTCTAGTGAATGGATTGATAAGATCATGGGGGGATGGGAGAGGGTGAGGAAAGCAGGGTGAGGAATCCCACTTTAAACTGCTGCACAGGGCAAATTATGCCTTTAACATCCTATTCAAAAATAGCCCACCTGACAGAATAACAGAATGCCCTAAATGCCATTTATCCAAAGCGGGATTGGATCACTGTATTTGTGAATGTCCACAAGTAGATATATTCTGGAAGGAAACTCTTGCCTGGATAAAGAGAGTATGGCAATTAGACCTACCACTAGAACCTCTGGTAGTTCTGTTTCATTACTTCCCAGATAATTTGGTAGTACCCAGGTTGGTGGATGGAGCTTTACTGGTGGCACTCAGATGTCTATTGAACTCGTGGTTACAACCAAAATCTCCCTCAATTGCAAAAGTTCAAGTACAATTGAGATACTTCCTATTAATGGATCAATTAGAAACAGAAAAACAAAGGTCGTGTAAAACGTCACATTTTTTGGATAAGTGGAAGGTTTATATTAGTAAGCAACTATCAGGTGCTGAAATTCTGAAAATTTTGAAAAATTTTCAGTACATGGAGTGGTACCTGCTTAGTGACTTGAAGAGGAAGTTGGGTAACTTGAAAGTAACTCAGTCATCCTAAAAGGGAATCTTTAGCAATTTTTAGATATTGAGAAGTGTTATCTGGGACAAGTGCACATCCAGACGGGGGGGGGGGGGGGGGGAATGTTAGGCAAAGTTATTATGTTTTGGACAGATACTACTGTTATGTGAAGCAGAATATGTTACTATTCTTCTGTACAAGATTGATTCAAAAACATGTTACTATTTTTATTCTTCTTTTGTACTTAAGTACAGTGCAGTGTAAATCATGCTTTGCTTTTAAGATGAATCTCTCAGAAAATAAATAAAATGTTATTTAAAAAAACTAAAAAAACTTTAATTGAGGCTTAGTCTGGATCTGTACTTGTGAGATACACACTTTAGATACTGTGGTTATATTCTTCTATAAATAAAACACCCGTTTTGGGGCAAAATACACAATTTTACAACTCTTGCTGCATCAGAATGTGTGAAATTCAAGGTTTATATACTGCTGTCATATTCTGTTATTAAACAAACACCAATTTTGGCCCATAAACTTAATTTTGCAGCCTTTGCTGCATATGTCATTGTGAAATACATACTTTAGATACAGTGGTTCTATTCAGTTATTTGAAAAACAACCATTTTGGGCAAAAAAACAAACAAACTTTAATTGCTACCTAGTCTGGATCTGTACGTGTGAGATACACACTTTAGATGCTGTGGTTCTATTCAGTTATTTGAAAAACAGCCAATTTGGCCAAAAATCTTTAATTGTGGCCTAGTCTGGATCAGTACGTGTGAGATACACACTTTAGATACTGTGGTTCTATTCAGTTATTTGAAACACAGCCATTTTGGTCAAAAAACTTTAATTGCGGCCTAGTCTGGATCAGTACGTGTGAGATACACACTTTAGATACTGTGGTTCTATTCAGTTATTTGAAAAACAGCCATTTTGGTTAAAAAAAAACTTTTATTGCGGCCTAGTCTGGATCTGTACATGTGAGATACACACTTTATATACTGTGGGTCTATTCAGTTATTTGAAAAACAGCCATTTTGGTCAAAAAACTTATATTGCAGCCTAGTCTGAAATTGTACGTGTGAGATACGTACTTTAGATACTGTGGTGAGATACTGTCATATTCTGTTATTAAACAAACACCCATTTTGGGCCATAAACTTAATTTTGCAGCCTTTGCTGCTTATGTCATTGTGGGATACACAATTTAGATACTGTGGTTTTATTCAGCTATTTGAAAAACAACCATTTTGGGCCAAAAACCTTATTTGCACCCTAGTCTGGATCAGTACGTGTGAGATACACACTTTAGATACTGTGGTTCTATTCAGTTATTTGAAAAACAGCCATTTTGGTAAAAAAAATAGAATAATAATTGCTGCCAAGTCTAGATCAGTACGTGTGAGATACACACTTTAGATACTGTGGTTCTATTTAGTTATTTGAAAAACAGCCATTTTGGTCAAAAGAAAATTAATTGAGGCTTAGTCTGGATCTGTACGTGTGAGATACAAACTTTAGATACTGTGGTTTTATTCTTCTATAAATAAAACACCCCTTTTTGGGCAAAATACACAATTTTACAGCCCTTGCTGCATCAGAACGTGTGAAATTCAAGGTTTATATACTGCTGTCATATTCTGTTATTAAACAAACACCCATTTTGGGCCATAAACTTAATTTTGCAACTTTTGCTGCATATGTCATTGTGATAAACACCAATCGTAAATAACTCACAAAGTGAGTATGCGTACTAGGCCTGTACACCAATAGAGATGTCACGAACTATTCGCCAACGAACAGTTCCCGGCGAACATAGCTTGTTTACACATCATTGTGTAAACTTTGACCCTGTACCTCACCCCTATTAAGTCAGCAGACACATTCCAGCCAATCAGCAGCAGTCCCTCCCTCCCACCTCCTGGACAGCATCCATTTTAGATTCATTCGGAAGCTGCATTCTTAGTGAGAGGAGGGACAGTGTAGCTGCTGCTGATTTAATAGGGAAATCAATAGCTAGGCTAGTGTATTCAGTCTCCACTCCAGTCCTGAAAGACTCATCTGATCTCTGCTGTAAGGACAGCGTCCTGACAGCACCCCAAAAAGCCCTCTAAAATCTAATTGCAGTTGCCTGCCAGCGTGTGTGTCAGGCTCACAGCGTATACTGTGCCCACTTGCCCAGTGCCACCACTCATATCTGGTGTCACAGTATATTACATAAAAAAGCAACAATAATTCTGACTGTAATAGAATAGCAGTCAGTTGTGTGTTTCAGGCCCTGCAAGTGCAGAGTGTCACCAGTGCAACTCCTATCTGGTGTCACAGTATATTACATTTAAAAAAATAAATAAAATTTTGACTGTAATAGAATAGCAGTCACATGCCCATTTGTATACAAGCGTGTGTGTTTCAGGCCCTGCAAGTGCAGAGTGTCACCAGTGCAACTCCTATCTGGTGTCAGAGTATATTACATAAAAAATAAAAATATTTGACTGTAATAGAATAGCAGTCAGTTGCCTGCAAGCGTGTCTGTCAGGCCTACAGCGTCTACTCTGCCAACTTCTGCCAGTGCACAGTGCCACTCATATCTGGTGTCACAGTAGCTTGCACGCATAGTACAACTAAACAATAAAAAAAAAATGACAGGCAGAGGCAGGCCACCCCACAGTGGTGCTGTGATTCCTTTTGGCTTTTACCATACAAGCTGGTGGAGTCTGAGGGCTTAAAAAATTTTGTAGCTATTGGGACACCACAGTGGAAGGTACCCGGACAAAATTTATTTTCATAAAAGGCAATCCCCAACCTGTACTCTATTGTGCAAAAGGAAGTCATGGCATGTCTGGCACACAGTGTTGGGGCAAGGGTCCATCTGACCACTGATACCTGGTCTGCACAGCACGGTCAGGGCAGGTATATCGCCTACACTGCACATTGGGTAAACCTGCTGACGGCTGCCAAGCATGGAATGTGTGGCTCTGCAAAGGAGTTGGTGACACCACCACCACTTGCAGGCTGGCCTGCTGCCACCTCCTCTACTCCTCCTACTCCATCTTCTTCGCTAACCTCCTCGGCTGAGTCCTCTTCTGCTGCGGCGTCTTGCTCCACATCAACTGCACAACCCCAGCTCCCCAGGGGCTATTCCACATCCCGGATACAACAGTGTCACGCTGTCTTGGGGTTGACTTGCCTGAAAGCAGAGAGTCACACCGGACCAGCACTCCTGTTCGTCCTGAACGCACAGGTGGATCAGTGGCTGACTCCGCACCAACTGGAGATCGGCAAAGTGGTGTGTGACAATGGAAGCAATTTGTTGGCGGCATCGAAATTGGGCAAGTTGACACATGTGCAGTGCATGGCACATGTGTGTAATCTGATCATACAACGCTTTGTGCATAAGTACCCAGGCTTACAGGACATCCTCAAGCAGGCCAGGAAGGTGTGTGGCCATTTCAGGCGTTCTTACACGGCCATGGCGCACTTTTCAGATATTCAGCGGCAAAACAACATGCCAGTGAGGCGATTGATTTGCGACAGCCCGACACGTTGGAATTCAACACTCCTAATGTTCGACCACCTGCTCCAACAAGAAAAAGCCATCAACGAGTATTTGTATGACCGGGGTGCTAGGACAGCCTCTGTGGAGCTGGGAATTTTTTTGCCACGTTACTGGACGCTCATGGCAATGCCTGTAGGCTCATGCGTCCTTTTGAGGAGGTGACAAACCTAGTCAGTCGCACCGAAGGCACCATCAGTGACATCATCCCATTTGTTTTCTTCCTGGAGCGTGCCCTGCGATGAGTGCTGGATTAGGCCGTAAATGAGCATGAAGAGGAAGAGTTGTGGTCACCATCATTACCACCAGAAACAGCATTATCAGCATCGCTTGCTGGACCTGCGGCAACGCTGGAAGAGGAGTCTGAGGAAGATGAGTCAGAGGAGGAATGTGGCTTTGAGGGAGAGGAAGACCAACCACAGCAGGCATCCCAGGGTGCTCATTGTCAACTATCTGGTACCCGCGGTGTTGTACATGGCTGGGCGGGAAGAACAGACCTTCAGTGAGATCAGTGAGGATGAGGAACGGGACATGATCTTGGCATCCAACCTTGTGCAAATGGGGTCTTTCATGCTGTCGTGCCTGTTGAGGGACCCTCCTATAAAAAGGCTGAAGGAGAATGACATGTACTGGGTGGCCACGCTACTAGACCCTCGGTATAAGCAGAAAGTGCCTGAAATGTTACCGAATTACCAGAAGTTGGAAAGGATGCAGCAGTTCCAAAATAAATTTAAAAGTACGATTTACACAGCGTATAAGTGTAATGTCAAAGCACAACGGGAATCTAACAGGGGAAGAGGTGAAAGTAATCCTCCTCCTACCATGACCACACCGGCAAGGACAGGACGCTTTACAGATGTGTTGTTGATGAAGGACATGCAGAGCTTTTTAAATCCTATGCATAACCACAGCCCTTCGGGGTCCACCCTCAGAGAACAACTCGACGGACAGGTAGCAGACTACCTTGCCTTAACTGCAGATATCGACACTCTGAGGAGCGATGAACCCCTTGACTACTGGGTGTGCATGCTTGACCTGTGGCCTGAGCTATCCCAATTTGCGATAGAACTTCTGGCCTGCCCCGCTTCAAGTGTCAGAAAGGACCTTCAGTGCAGCAGAAGGTATTGTCACTGAGAAGCGAAGTCGCCTAGGTCACAAAAACCTAGATTACCTCACCTTCATTAAGATGAATGAGGGATGGATCCCGAAGGGATTGATAGTGGGCGATACATTCAACTAAAAAAGGCCTGATGAGATCAGCTGCCTTGGGCTAAAAATGGTCCACACGCTGCTGTATTTTATCTCTGAATGCCGGATGACTTGCGTGACTTATTCACCACCAACTAGGGTTCAACTGTGGCTGCAAAAAACAAAAAAAGGCACATACAGTCATGTGAAAAAATTAGGACACCCTTTGAAAGCATGTGTTTTTTTGTAACATTTTTAATAAAAGGTTATTTCATCTCCGTTTCAACAATACAGAGAGATTAAAGTAATCCGACTAAACAAAGAAAACTGAAGAAAAGTCTTTTCAAGATCTTCTGTAAATGTCATTCTACAAAAATGCCTATTCTAACTGAGGAAAAAGATAGGACACCCTTGCCCCTAATAGCGAGTGTTACCTCCTTTGGCTGAAATAACTGCAGTGAGACGGTTCTTGTAGCAATCTACCAGTCTTCGACATCGGTCTGAGGAAATTTTACCCCACTCCTCAATGCAGAACTTTTTCAGCTGTGAGATGTTTGAGGGGTTTCTTGCACGTACAGCCCTTTTCAAGTCACCCCACAGCATCTCAATGGGATTCAAATCTGGACTTTTACTTGGCCATTCCAGGACTCTCCATTTCTTCTTTTTCAGCCAATCTTTGGTTGATTTACTAGTATGTTTTGGGTCATTGTCATGTTGCATGGTCCAGTTCCGCTTCAGCTTTAATTTTCTAACTGATGGTCTCACATGTTCTTCAAGCACCTTCTGATACACAGTAGAATTCATCGTGGATTCTATGATGGTGAGCTGACCAGGTCCTGCTGCAGCAAAGCAGCCCCAAACCATGACACTTCCACCTCCATGCTTCACAGTTGGTATGAGGTTCTTTTCTTGGAATGCTGTGTTTGGTTTACGCCAAACATGTCCTCTGCTGTTGTGTCCAAATAATTCAATTTTGGACTCATCTGTCCAAAGAACATTATTCCAGAAGTCCTGGTCTTTGTCAACTTTATCTCTGGCAAATGTCAGTCTGGCCTCGATGTTTCTCTTGGAAAGCAAAGGTTTCCTCCTTGCACACCTCCCATGCAAGTTAAACTTGTACAGTCTCTTTCTGATTGTAGAGGCATGTACTTCTACATCAACAGTAGCCAGAGCCTGCTGTAGTTCTCGAGATGACACTTTAGGGTTTTTGGAGACCTCTTTTAGCATCTTGCGGTCTGCTCTTGGGATGAACTTGCTGGGGCGACCAGTCCTGGGCATGTTGGCAGTTGTTTTGAAAGCCCTCCACTTGTAGACTATCTTCCGGACAGTGGAATGGCTGATTTCAAAATCTTTTGAGATCTTTTTAAATCCCTTCCCAGACTCATAGGCTGCTACAATCTTTTTTCTGAAGTCCTCTGACAGCTCTTTTGCTCTCACCATGGTGCTCACTCTCACTTCAACAGTCAGGAGCACACCAAACTAAATTTCTGAGGTTTAAATAGGGCAAGCCTCATTCAACATGCAGAGTAACGATCTACTAATTATGTGCACCTGGTGTGATATACCTGTGTGAGATCTGAGCCAATTTAAGAGGGAATACATGTGAGGGTGTCCTATCTTTTTCCTCAGTTAGAATAGGCATTTTTGTAGAATGACATTTACAGAAGATCTTGAAAAGACTTTTCTTCAGTTTTCTTTGTTTAGTTGGATTACTTTAATCTCTCTGTATTGTTGAAACGGAGATGAAATAACCTTTTATTAAAAATGTTACAAAAAACCACATGCTTTCAAAGGGTGTCCTAATTTTTTCACATGACTGTACATGTGCCAATTCCCCTTCGTGATTGTTACTTTGTTGTGATGAAGGGGCTTGCGTATCACAATGAAGCGATCACCTCTATAAGTGTGTTGGCAATGGCAATGTTGTCATACCCCAGATGATAAGGTCGTTGCTTCATTGTGAACAGACCAAAAGCGATCGGCTGGATAATTTTGCATAGAAAATACATTCATTTTCTTTGTGATCAGCTAAGGTGATCATTAAAGCCTACTAGGCCAACAATGGGCCCACACTGCAGAATCATTGTTTTCTGGGTCACTTAACTGTCACTGAACTACCTCAGCACGACCATAGGCTTTGAAAAAACCCCATCGTCTGCAATCTCCCAAACGTGCGCACAAGCACAGTCATCACTACACCAAGATTGACGCATAGAGGAATAAAATTTATGTCATGAGTGTGTCAACTATTGACAACTCTTTGCGATTGTCTAAAATCTATTCCATACATGTCCCCTGATAGGGGACGTAACAGGGATTAAACTAATAGGAATAGTACTATTTAACACACCACTCATATCTGGTGGCACAGTTCATTGCACGGCGCACAAGCAGTGCCCCAAATTGGAATTAGGAGGACCGACCAAGCATCTTTTTCCATCTCCCGGTTCCTAAAATCTATTCCATACACGTCCCCTGATAGGGGACGTAACAGGGATTAAACTGATAGGAATAGTACTACTTAACACACCACTCATATCTGGTGGCACAGTACATTGCACGCACAGTGCCCCAAATTGGAAGTAGGAGGACCAACCAAGCATCTTTTTCCATCTCCCAGGTCCTAAAATCTATACCTTACACATCCCCTGATAAGGGACGTAACAGGGATTAAACTGATAGGAATAGTACTACTTAACACACCTTATAATAATAATAATAATAATAATAATAATAATAATAATAATAATAGGGGACGTAACAGGGATTAAACTGATAGGAATAGTACTACTTAACACACCACTCATATCTGGTGGCACAGTACATTGTACGGTGCACGCATAGTGCCCCAAATTGGAAGTAGGAGAAACAACCAAGCATCTTTTTCCATCTCCGGGGTTCCTAAAATCTATTCCATAGACCGGCCCCTGATAGGGGACGTAACAGGGATTAAACTGATAGGAATAGTACAACTTAACACACCTAATAATAATAATAATAATAATAGGGGACGTAACAGGGATTAAACTGATAGGAATAGTACTACTTAACACACCACTCATATCTCTTGGCACAGTACATTGCAAGCCATACGTGCAGTGCCCCAAATTGGAAGTAAGAGGACTGACCAAGCATCTTTTTCCATCTCCCGGTTCCTAATATCTATTCCATACACCGGCCCCTGATAGGGGACAAAACAGAGATTAAACTGGTAAGAACATATTTGTTTAATTTTTAAAAAAAGAGGACATCCTCTGCGGAGCTGTTTTTTTTTTTTGGGCCGAGTTATTGAGCGCTCATGCACAATGGCTGTAGGCTCATGCATCCTTTTGCGGAGGTGACAAACCTGGTCAGTCAAACCCAAGGCAACATCATCGACCGCATCCCATATGCATTTTTTCTGGAGCGTGCCCTGCGAAGAGTGCTGGATCAGGCCGTAGATGAGCATGAAGAGGAAGAGTTGTGGTCACCATCACCACCAGAAGCAGCCTTGTTGTCGTTGATTGCTGAACCTGCGGCAACGCAGAGAGAGGAGTCTGAAGAAGAGGAGTCAGAGGAGGAAGGTGGCTTTGAGGAGGTGGAAGACCAACCACAGCAGGCGTCCCAGGGGGCTTGTTGTCACCTTTCGGGGACCCTTGGTGTTGTACGTGGCTGGGTGGAGGAAGAGACCTTCAATGACGTCAGTGAGGACAAGGAACGGGACATGGCTAGCTTGGTATCCAACCTTGTGCAAATGGGGAGTTTGCGGTTGCGCAAATGGACTGTTTGCGGTGCGTTAAACGGGGAGCTTTGTCTGTCAGAGTTTGGTCTGTCACTGTGAAGCGGGCGTAACCCTTACACTACCATAAATGATGTTTTAAAGCACGTTATTCCAAACAATTTAGGAATGTTAGGTGATTTATGTCCTTTGTGGATTAAAACCCGACTCTGCGCCAACTCTGTAATTTTCCATGGGAGTTTTGCCATGGATCCCCCTCTGGCACTCCGGCATACCACTGTCCAGGTGTTAGTCCTCTTGAAACAACTTTTCCATCACTATTGTGGCCAGAAAGAGTCCCTGTGGGTTTTAAAATTCACCTGCCTATTGAAGGCAATGGCGGTTCGCCCGGTTCGCCTGTTCGCAAACATTTGCGGAAATTCGCGTTTGACCTTTCGCGAACGGAAAATTTTATGTTTGCAACATCTCTATACACAAGTATTAAGACCAAAAAAGGAGGAAAAGGCAAAGCACGACTAACAATATATATAAACTATATTATGGTTCCCAAAAAGGGGAAAATCTGATAAAATACAATGACGAACAATACAGGGTGGGAAAGGATCACAAAATGGACAACATGAAAAAACTGTTAATGAAAAGGCCAAAGGGATAGTAAATGATTAATAAATACCCAAGTGGAGAGTGTATATCAATGACCTCGCCAAACCATGAACAAGATATTAGAGCCAGATACAATACATAAGTTTAAAGTGCAAAATGCAAAAAAAAATATACAATGTACATGGACAATAAAATGAACAATAAGGTAAATAAAAAATTACATGAGTAAATACCAAAATAGTGATCCAAAAAGCCCCAACACGTGTTTCGCGTAAGCGTCCTCAAGGGGTGTATGTAACTACTATAGAAACATCCTATGTAGTCAGTTGGTTGCTGCCTATCTGTGCCATTGACCATACTCTCACAGGTCTGACCGGAAGGGCACTCTGCTCTCACGTTTCTCTGACATGGCTGCTGTGGCAGGGTGAGGGGTAGGAGCAGTTCTAGCTCCATCAGCAGCAACTTGGAGTCGCTGATGAGCAGCTTTCTTCACCTGCCTAGTGAAGAAACTACTCACCAGCAGCAGCAGCTAGACCTGGAGCAGGACCTGAACCAGCAGGTGGTGACATACTTGGACAGCACCCTGCCACCCCACATTGAATTTCCACAGAAAAACTGGGCAGCGGGGGCTATAGTTACCCCAAGAAGAACTCACCTGTCCACCCAAAATGTTGAGAGACTGACCTTTGTGAAGATGAATCAGGCGTGGATCAGCTAGGATTTCCACCCACCAATGCTTGATGCATCAGACTAGATACGATTTCTTCTGCTACCTGCCTCAGCTACTTTTATGATGCTGCCACCTGCCTGATGCCAAGTGCTCCTTATTTCACCCACCATCTTCAGCTGGTATTCGTATTGCCACCCACCTCCACACTATGTCACCTTGCCACTCTGTGGCCTCCTGATTCTTCTGTCACCTCTACACTATGTTACCTTGCCATTCTGTGGTCTCCTGATGCTGCTGCCACCTTCCGACTTTGTCACTGGGTCACTCTGTGGTCTCCTGATGCTGATGTCACCTTCACACTATGTCACCTTGCCACTCTGTGGTCTCCTGATGTTGCTGTCACCTCCACACCATGTCACCTCGCCACTCTGTGGTCTACTGCTGCTGCTGCTGGAACCTCCACACTCTGTCATTGTGCCGCTCCATGGCCTCCTGATGCTGCCACCACCTCCACACTGCCACACTGTTATTGTGCCGCTCTGTGGCCTCCTCCTGATGCTGCCACCACCTCCAGACTCTGTCATTGGGCTACTTTATGGTCTCCTCATGCTGCTTCCACCTCATCTTTATGTCAAAGGGCCAGTCTGTGGACTTCTCATGCTGTTCCCACCCTCCCCACTTCACGACTGATCCACTATTTTGCCTTTCGGCCTGGCTGACATCATCATTTATTTGACCCTTCTTCTGATCTGTCAGAGGGAAGGAATAATGAGATGCATAACAAATCCTGTCTGTGTAGCAGCTGTAAGGCTTGTATGGTCCAATCAGAATTGGCTTGTGATTTGCCAAAAGCAAGAGCGGGTACAAAATACAGGGCACATGCAAATATTTCATTAACATGTCATCTCCGTTTTGGATCCACTCCTTTATTTGTTTTTTTTGTTTTTGTTTTTTGCTTTAGCAATACTAATGGATTACTGACCAAATGCTGACCGAGTAAAGGCGGATGCTCAACAGACAGAATCAGTTTTTTTGGGGTTATCGTTCTGACGGATCAGAGGAAGGGCAAAATATTCAGTGATGTCAACACAAACTTACTGCTGACACCTTCTCCACTCTGTCGGGGGCCTCTACATGTATAAGCGTTTAACATTTTCAGGACCTTGGACGAGAATGCTCTTCCCAATTTGCAGGTACTTAACGCACTAGGACAAACAATCTTGTCCTGCAGTAAAACTGTCACTGTGAGTAAAAACACAGTTGATAAGAACTGAGCTACTTGTAATTCTCCTTCTCTAGTGCTAAGGAGATCAAAGCTGTGGATTAGCCTGCCCTTCCTCCTCAGCTGCAGAGTTAACCCCTTCAGTACTCCTCACACATCCATAGTAGGGATGAGCGAACCCGAACTGTACCAAATTTTGGAGTGACACGGACCCGAACGCGGACATTTTCGTAAAAGTCCGGGTTCGGGTTCGGTGTTCGCCGCTTTCTTGGCGCTTTTTGAAAGGCTGCAAAGTGTGGTTGGTCAAGCTGTCACACCAAGTGCATTTAACCATCAATAGTGTGGTTATTTTTTGGCCATATCACAGTCTAATTCTGTCAGTAAACGTATACCTGTCACCCAGAGCCTAAATAATAGGCCTCAAATTTATATCCAGCTAAATCTGTCGTTACTGCTGTGGCTGGTCAAATTTTTTAGTGTCCGTCAAAGCACAGTTTTTGTTCTGGGTTGAAATACAATTCCCAATTTAGCAATTATCTAATTTAGTGGTTTCTGCTGTATCAGAGCTATTTTAAATCTATCCCTAAAAGGGTATATAAGATTCAAGGTGCACATAGGGTCATTCTGAATAACTTCACACACACGCTCCTGTGCATTTCCAAGTCTAATTTTGTCAGTAAACCTATACCTGTCACCCAGGGCCTAAATAATAGGCCTCAAATTTATATCCAGCTAAATCTGTCGTTACTGCTGTGGCTGGTCAAGTTATTTAGTGTCCGTCAAAGCACAGTTTTTGTTCTGGGTTGAAAAACAATTCCCAATTTAGCAATTTCCTAATTTAGTGGTTTCTGCTGTATCAGAGCTATTTTAAATCTATCCCTAAAAGGGTATATAAGTTTCAAGGTGCACATAGGGTCATTCTGTATAACTTCACACACACGCTACTGTGCATTTCCAAGTCTAATTCTGTCAGTAAACCTATACCTGTCACCCAGCGCTAAATAATAGGCTTCAAATTTATATCCAGCTAAATCTGTCGTTACTGCTGTGGCTGGTCAAGTTATTTAGTGTCCGTCAAAGCACAGTTTTTGTTCTGGGTTGAAATACAATTCCCAATTTAGCAATTTCCTAATTAAATTTAGTGGTTTCTGCTGTATCAGAGCTTTTTTAAATCTATCCCTAAAAGGGTATATAATATTCAAGGTGCACATAGGGTCATTCTGAATAACTTCACACACACGCTACTGTGCATTTCCAAGTCTAATTCTGTCAGTAAACCTATACCTGTCACCCAGCGCCTAAATAATAGGCCTCAAATTTATATCCAGCTAAATCTTCCGTTACTGCTGTGGCTGGTCAAGTTATTTAGTGTCCGTCAAAGCACAGTTTTTGTTCTGGGTTGAAATACAATTCCCAATTTAGCAATTTCCTAATTTTGTGGTTTCTGCTGTATCAGAGCTATTTTAAATCTATCCTAAAAGGGTATATAAGATTCAAGGTGCACATAGAGTCATTCTGAATAACTTCACACACACGCTACTGTGCATTTCCAAGTCTAATTCTGTCAGTAAACCTATACCTGTCACCCAGTGCCTAAATAATAGGCCTCAAATTTATATCCAGCTAAATCTGTCGTTACTGCTGTGGCTGGTCAAGTTATTTAGTGTCCGTCAAAGCACAGTTTTTGTTCTGGGTTGAAATACAATTCCCAATTTAGCAATTTCCTAATTTAGTGGTTTCTGCTGTATCAGAGCTATTTTAAATCTATCCCTAAAAGGGTATATAAGATTCAAGGTGCACATAGGGTCATTCTGAATAACTTCACACACACGCTACTGTGCATTTCCAAGTCTAATTCTGTCAGTAAACCTATACTTGTCACCCAGCACCTAAATACTAGGCCTCAAATTTATATCTTGCAAAATCTGTCGTTACTGCTGTGGCTGGTCAAGTTATTTAGTGTCCGTCAAGGCACAGTTTTTGTTCTGGGTTGAAATACAATTCCCAATTTAGCAATTTCCTAATTTAGTGGTTTCTGCTGTATCAGAGCTATTTTAAATCTATCCCTAAAAGGGTATATAAGATTCAAGGTGCACATAGGGTCATTCTGAATAACTTCACACACACGCTACTGTGCATTTCCAAGTCTAAATCTGTCAGTAAACCTTTACCTGTCACCCAGCACCTAAATACTAGGCTTCAAATTTATATCCAGCTAAATCTGTCATTACTGCTGTGGCTGGTCAAGTTATTTAGTGTCCGTCAAAGCACAGTTTTTGTTCTGGGTTGAAATACAATTCCCAATTTAGCAATTTCCTAATTTAGTGGTTTCTGCTGTATCAGAGCTATTTTAAATCTATCCCTAAAAGGGTATATAAGATTCAAGGTGCACATAGGGTCATTCTGAATAACTTCACACACACGCTACTGTGCATTTCCACGTCTAATTCTGTCAGTAAACCTATACCTGTCATCCAGCGCCTAAATAATAGGCCTCAAATTTATATCCAGCTAAATCTGTTGTTACTGCTGTGGCTGGTCAAGTTATTTAGTGTCCGTCAAAGCACAGTTTTTGTTCTGGGTTGAAATACAATTCCCAATTTAGCAATTTCCTAATTTAGTGGTTTCTGCTGTATCAGAGCTATTTTAAATCTATCCCTAAAAGGGTATATAAGATTCAAGGTGCACATAGGGTCATTCTGAATAACTTCACACACACGCTACTGTGCATTTCCAAGTCTATTTCTGTAAGTAAACCTATACCTGTCACCCAGGGCCTAAATAATAGGCCTCACATTTATATCCAGCTAAATCTGTCGTTACTGCTGTGGCTGGTCAAATTTTTTAGTGTCCGTCAAAGCACAGTTTTTGTTCTGGGTTGAAATACAATTCCCAATTTAGCAATTTCCTAATTTAGTGGTTTCTGCTGTTTTAGAGCTATTTTAAATCTATCCCTAAAAGGGTATATAAGATTCAAGGTGCACATAGGGTCATTCTGAATAACTTCACACACATGCTACTGTGCATTTCCAAGTCTAATTCTGTCAGTAAACCTATACCTGTCACCCAGCGCCTAAATAATAGGCCTCAAATTTATATCCAGCTAAATCTGTTGTTACTGCTGTGGCTGGTCAAGTTATTTAGTGTCCGTCAAAGCACAGTTTTTGTTCTGGGTTGAAATACAATTCCCAATTTAGCAATTTCCTAATTTAGTGGTTTCTGCTGTATCAGAGCTATTTTAAATCTATCCCTAAAAGGGTATATAAGATTCAAGGTGCACATAGGGTCATTCTGAATAACTTCACACACATGCTATTGTGCATTTCCAAGTCTAAATCTGTCAGTAAACCTATACCTGTCACCCAGCGCCTAAATACTAGGCCTCAAATTTATATCCAGCTAAATCTGTCGTTACTGCTGTGGCTGGTCAAGTTATTTAGTGTCCGTCAAAGCACAGTTTTTGTTCTGGGTTGAAATACAATTCCCAATTTATCAATTTCCTAATTTAGTGGTTTCTGCTGTATCAGAGCTATTTTAAATCTATCCCTAAAAGGGTATATAAGATTCAAGGTGCACATAGGGTCATTCTGAATAACTTCACACACACGCTACTGTGCATTTCCAAGTCTAATTCTGTTAGTAAACCTATGCTTGTCACCCAGCGCCTAAATAATAGTCCTCAAATTTATATCCAGCTAAATCTGTCGTTACTGCTGTGGCTGGTCAAGTTATTTAGTGTCCGTCAAAGCACAGTTTTTGTTCTGGGTTGAAATACAATTCCCAATTTAGCAATTTCCTAAAGTAGTAGTTTCTGCTGTATCAGAGCAATTTTAAATCTATCCCTAAAACGGTATATAAGATTCAAGGTGCACATAGGGTCATTCTGAATAACTTCACACACATGCTATTGTGCATTTCCAAGTCTAAATCTGTCAGTAAACCTTTACCTGTCACCCAGCACCTAAATAATAGGCCTCAAATTTATATCTAGCTAAATCTGTCGTTACTGCTGTGGCTGGTCAAGTTATTTAGTGTCCGTCAAAGCACAGTTTTTGTTCTGGGTTGAAAAACAATTCCCAATTTAGCAATTTCCTAATTTAGTGGTTTCTGCTGTAACAGAGCTATTTTAAATCTATCCCTGAAAGGGTATATAAGATTCAAGGTGCACATAGGGTCATTCTGAATAACTTCACACACACGCTACTGTGCATTTCCAAGTCTAATTCTGTCAGTAAACCTATACCTGTCACCCAGCGCCTAAATAATAGGCCTCAAATTTATATCCAGCTAAATCTGTCGTTACTGCTGTGGCTGATCAAGTTTTTTAGTGTCCGTCAAAGCACAGTTTTTGTTCTGGGTTGAAATACAATTCCCAATTTAGCAATTTCCTAATTTAGTGGTTTCTGCTGTTTTAGAGCTATTTTAAATCTATCCCTAAAAGGGTATATAAGATTCAAGGTGCACATAGGGTCATTCTAAATAACTTTACACACACGCTACTGTGTATTTCCAAGTCCAATTCTGTCAGTAAACCTATATCTGTCACCCAGCGCCTAAATAATAGGCTTCAAATTTATATCCAGTTAAATCTGTCGTTACTGCTGTGGCTGGTCAAGTTATTTAGTGTCCGTCAAAGCACAGTTTTTGTTCTGGGTTGAAATACAATTCCCAATTTAGCAATTTCCTAATTTAGTGTTTTCTGCTGTATCAGAGCTATTTTAAATCTATCCCTAAAAGGGTATATAAGATTCAAGGTGCACATAGGGTCATTCTGAATAACTTCACACACACGCTACTGTGCATGTCCAAGTCTAATTCTGTCAGTAAACCTATACCTGTCACCCTGGGCCTAAAAAATAGGCCTCAAATTTATATCCAGCTAAATCTGTCGTTACTGCTGTGGCTGGTCAAGTTATTTAGTGTCCGTCAATGCACAGGTTTTGTTCTGGGTTGAAATACAATTCCCAATTTAGCAATTTCCTAATCTAGTGGTTTCTGCTGTATCAGAGCTATTTTAAATCTATCCTTAAAAGGGTATATAAGATTCAAGGTGCACATAGGGTCATTCTGAATAACTTCACACACACGCTACTGTGCATTTCCAAGTCTAATTCTGTCAGTAAACCTATACCTGCCACCCAGCGCCTAAATACTAGGCCTCAAATTTATATCCAGCTAAATCTGTTATTACTGCTGTGGCTGGTCAAGTTATTTAGTGTCCATCAAAGCACAGTTTTTGTTCTGGGTTGAAATACAATTCCCAATTTAGCAATTTCCTAATTTAGTGGTTTCTGCTGTATCAGAGCTATTTTAAATCTATCCCTAAAAGGGTATATAAGATTCAAGTTGCACATAGGGTCATTCTGAATAACTTCACACACACACGCTACTGTGAATTTCCAAGTCTAATTCTGTCAGTAAACCTATACCTGTCACCCAGCGCCTAAATAATAGGCCTCAAATTTATATCCAGCTAAGTCTTCCGTTACTGCTGTGGCTGGTCAAGTTATTTAGTGTCCGTCAAAGCACAGTTTTTGTTCTGGGTTGAAATACAATTCCCAATTAAGCAATTTCCTAATTTAGTGGTTTCTGCTGTTTTAGAGCTATTTTAAATCTATCCCTAAAAGGGTATATAAGATTCAAGGTGCACATAGGGTCATTGTGAATAACTTTACACACACGCTACTGTGCATTTCCAAGTTTAATTCTGTCAGTAAACCTATACCTGTCACCCAGCGCTAAATAATAGGCTTCAAATTTATATCCAGTTAAATCTGTCGTTACTGCTGTGGCTGGTCAAGTTATTTAGTGTCCGTCAAAGCACAGTTTTTGTTCTGGGTTGAAATACAATTCCCAATTTAGCAATTTCCTAAAGTAGTAGTTTCTGCTGTATTAGAGCTTTTTTAAATCTATCCCTAAAAGGGTATATAAGATTCAAGGTGCACATAGAGTCATTCTGAATAACTTCACACACGCTACTGTGCATTTCCAAGTCTAATTCTGTCAGTAAACCTTTACCTGTCACCCAGCGCCTAAATAATAGGCCTCAAATTTATATCCAGCTAAGTCTTCCGTTACTGCTGTGGCTGGTCAAGTTATTTAGTGTCCGTCAAAGCACAGTTTTTGTTCTGGGTTGAAATACAATTCCCAATTTAGCAATTTCCTAATTTAGTGGTTTCTGCTGTATCAGAGCTATTTTAAATCTATCCCTAAAAAAGGGTATATAAGATTCAAGGTGCACATAGGGTCATTCTGAATAACTTCACAGACACGCTACTGTGCATTTCCAAGTCTAATTCTGTCAGTAAACCTATACCTGTCACCCAGCGCCTAAATACTAGGCCTCAAATTTATATTCAGCTAAATCTGTCGTTACTGCTGTGCCTGTATTAGTGTAATACGTTACCTAAATAGATAGCCAGATAGTGTTAGGTGTCTGTAAAAAAAAAGGCCTGAATTTGAATTCAATACATTGGGCCAAATAATATTTTTCTTATTGTGGTGAACGGTAATAATGAGGAAAACATTTAGTAAGGGACGCGGACGTGGACATGGTCGTGGTGGTGTTAGTGGACCCTCTGGTGCTGGGAGAGGACGTGGCCGTTCTGCCACAGCCACATGTCCTAGTGTACCAACTACCTCAGGTCCCAGTAGCCGCCATAATTTACAGCGATATTTGGTGGGGCCCAATGCCGTTCTAAGGATGATAATGCCTGAGCAGGTACAGGCATTAGTCAACTGGGTAGCCGACAGTGGATCCAGCACGTTCACATTATCTCCCACCCAGTCTTCTGCAGAAAGCGCACAGATGGCGCCTGAAAACCAAGCCCATCAGTCTGTCACATCACCCCCATGCATACCAGGGAAACTGTCTGAGCCTCAAGTTATGCAGCAGTCTCTTATGCTGTTTGAAGACTCCGCTGGCAGGGTTTTCCAAGGGCATCCACCCAGCCCTTCCCCAGCGGTGGAAGACATAGAATGCACTGACGCACAACCACTTATGTTTCCTGATGATGAGGATATGGGAATACCACAGTTCGGAGGAAGAGGCAGTGGTGAGACCGAGCCAACAGCGTAGCAAAAGAGGTAGCAGTGGGCAAAAGCAGAACACCCGCCGCCAAGAGACTCCGCCTGCTACTGACCGCCGCCATCTGGGACCGAGCACCCTAAAGGCAGCTTCAAAGAGTTCCCTGGCATGGCACTTCTTCAAACAATGTGCTGACGACAAGACCCGAGTGGTTTGCACGCTGTGCCATCAGAGCCTGAAGCGAGGCATTAACGTTCTTAACCTTAGCACAACCTGCATGACCAGGCAGCTGCATGCAAAGCATGAACTGCAGTGGAGTAAACACCTTAAAACCAAGGAAGTCACTCAGGCTCCCCCTGCTACCTCTTCTGCTACTGCCGCCTCGGCCTTTTCTGCTGCTGCCGCCTCGGCCTCTTCCTCCGCCTCTGGAGGAACGTTGGCACCTGCCGCCTAGCAAACAGGGGATGTACCACCAACACCACCACCTCCGTCACCAAGCATCTTAACCATGTCACACGGCAGCGTTCAGCTCTCCATCTCACAAACATTTGAGAGAAAGCATAAATTCCCACCTAGCCACCCTCGATCCCTGGCCCTTAATGCCAGCATTTCTAAACTACTGGCCTATGAAATGCTGTCATTTAGGCTGGTGGACACAGACAGCTTCAAACAGCTCATGTTGCTTGCTGTCCCACAGTATGTTGTTCCTAGCCGGCACTACTTCTCCAAGAGAGCCGTGCCTTCCCTGCACAACCAAGTATCCGATAAAATCAAGTGTGCACTGCGCAACGCCATCTGTGGCAAGGTCCACCTAACCACAGATACGTGGACCAGTAAGCACGGCCAGGGACGCTATATCTCCCTAACTGCACTTTGGGTAAATGTAGTGGCAGCTGGGCCCCAGGCGGAGAGCTGTTTGGCGCACGTCCTTCCGCCGCCAAGGATCGCAGGGCAACATTCTTTGTCTCCTGTTGCCACCTCCTCCTACTCAGCTTCCTCCTCCTCTTCTTCCACCTGCTCATCCAGTCAGCCACACACCTTCACCACCAACTTCAGCACAACCCGGGGTAAACGTCAGCAGGCCATTCTGAAACTCATATGTTTGGGGGACAGGCCCCACACCGCACAGGAGTTGTGGCGGGGTATAGAACAACAGACCGACGAGTTGTTGCTGCCAGTGAGCCTCAAGCCCGGCCTTGTGGTGTGCGATAATGGGAGAAATCTCGTTGCAGCTCTGGGACTAGCCGATTTGACGCACATCCCTTGCTTGGCGCATGTGCTGAATTTGGTGGTCAGAGCTGCTGCATAAAGTGCGGGCCGTCTGTTCACGCTGCCGGTGTTCACATCCTCTAGCTGCTTACCTGTCTGCGCTACAGCGTAACTTCGGCCTTCCCGCTCACCGCCTCATATGCGACGTGCCCACCAGGTGGAACTCCACCTTGCACATGCTGGACAGACTGTGCGAGCAGCAGCAGGCCATAGTGGAGTTTCAGCTGCAGCACGCACGGGTCAGTCGCACTACGGAACAGCACCACTTAACCACCAATGACTGGGCCTCCATGCGAGACCTGTGTGCCCTGTTGCGCTGTTTCGAGTACTCCACCAACATGGCCAGTGACGATGACGCCATTATCAGCATTACAATACCACTACTATGTCTCCTTGAGAAAACACTTAGGGTGTTGATGGAAGAGGAGGTGGCCCAGGAGGAGGAGGAGGAGGAGGAGGAGGAAGAGGGGTCATTTTTAGCACTTTCAGGCCAGTCTCTTCGAAGTGACTCAGAGGGAGGTTTTTTGCAACAGCAGAGGCCAGGTACAAATGTGGCCAGCCAGGGCCCACTACTGGAGGACGAGGAGGACGAGGATGAGGAGGAGGTGGAGGAGGATGAGGATGAAGCATGGTCACAGCGGGGTGGCACCCAACGCAGCTCGGGCCCATCACTGGTGCGTGGCTGGGGGGAAAGGCAGGACGATGACGATACGCCTCCCACAGAGGACAGCTTGTCTTTCCTCTGGGCAGCCTGGCACACATGAGCGACTACATGCTGCAGTGCCTGCGCAACAACAGCAGAGTTGCCCACATTTTAACGTGTGCGGACTACTGGGTTGCCACCCTGCTGGATCCACGGTACAAAGACAATGTGCCCACCTTACTTCCTGCACTGGAGTGTGATAGGAAGATGCGCAAGTACAAGCTGTACTGACTGATGGTTCGGCCCCATTCAACTTCTGGGTCTCTAAATTGTCCACGTGGCCAGAGCTAACCTTTTATGCCTTGGAGGTGCTGGCCTGCCCGGCGGCCAGCATTTTGTCTGAACGTGTATTCAGCACGGCAGGGGGCGTCATTACAGACAAACGCAGCCGCCTGTCTACAGCCAATGTGGACAAGCTGACCTTCATAAAAATGAACCAGGCATGGATCCCACAGGACCTGTCCATCCCTTGTGCAGATTAGACATTAACTACCTCCCCTTAACCATATATTATTGTACTCCAGGGCACTTCCTCATTCAATCCTATTTTTATTTTCATTTTACCATTATATTGCGAGGCTACCCAATTCTCCTCTGTCTGGGTGCCGGGGCCTAAATATATGCCAATGGACTGTTCCAATGTTGGTTGACGTGAAGCCTGATTCTCTGCTATGACATGCAGACTGATTCTCTGCTGACATGAAGCCAGATTCTCTGTTACGGGACCTCTCTCCTCTGCTGGGTGCCTGGGCCTAAATATATGACAATGGACTGTTCCAATGTTGGGTGACGTGAAGCCTGATTCTCTGCTATGACATGCAGACTGATTCTCTGCTGACATGAAGCCAGATTCTCTGTTACGGGACCTCTCTCCTCTGCCTGGGTGCCTGGGCCTAAATATATGACAATGGACTGTTACAGTGGTGGCTGACGTGAAGCCTGTTTCTCTGCTATGACATGCAGACTGATTCTCTGCTGACATGAAGCCAGATTCTCTGTTACGGGACCTCTCTCCTCTGCCTGGGTGCCTGGGCCTAAATATATGACAATGGACTGTTGCAGTGGTGGCTGACGTGAAGCCTGATTCTCTTCTATGACATGCAGACTGATTCTCTGCTGACATGAAGCCAGATTCTCTGTTACGGGACCTCTCTCCTCTGCCTGGGTGCCTGGGCCTAAATATATGACAATGGACTGTTACAGTGGTGGGTGACGTGAAGCCAGATTCTCTGCTATGGGACCTCTCTCCAATTGATATTGGTTAATTTTTATTTATTTTATTTTTATTTTTATTCATTTCCCTATCCACATTTGTTTGCAGGGGATTTAGCTACATGTTGCTGCCTTTTGCAGCCTTCTAGCTCTTTCCTGGGCTGTTTTACAGCCTTTTTAGTGCCGAAAAGTTCGGGTCCCCATTGACTTCAATGGGGTTCGGGTTCGGGACGAAGTTCGGATCGGGTTCGGATCCCGAACCCGAACATTTACGGGAAGTTCGGCCGAACTTCTCGAACCCGAACATCCAGGTGTCCGCTCTACTCTAATCCATAGCACTTCCTTAGTGCTATGTTTAGGGAGCCGTGTGACCAGTGAATATAATTTACTAAATTATCCAAACATGAAGTAGACATATGGGCAATGTAAAGTAAACTATTTTAGGAGGTATTACTATCTGTTTTAAAAGCGGATAAATATACATTTTGAAAATTATGAATTTTTCCCAATTTTTGGTAAATTTGGTATGAAATAAAAATGAAATATTTTAACTCAAATTCACCACTGTCATGAAGTGCAATGTGTGATGAGAAAACATTCTCAGAATGGCCTGGATAAGTAAAAGCGTTTCAAAGTTATTTCCATATAAAGTGACACATGTCAGATTTGCAAAAAATGGCCAGGTCCTTAAGGTGAAAAATGGTACGGTCCTTAAGGGGTTAATAGAGCAGGTTCTGTAGACATCTACAGTATGTGGAATCAGCTGACAATGGTGTAAAAGGAGTGTGCTTCTTCTTGGCGCTAACATCAGTTCATACTTGAGTTATTTGGTCAGTTTTGGCCCAGTAACTGCCCAAATAAGGGAAGTGTGCAGTGATTCTAAGAGCGACTCCTGGCATTTGCATGTCATACTGACCCACAGTATAATTTCACCACCACAGCAGACTCAATATGTGTGTTACTTCAAGGCACAGTGTTCTACACCACTATAAATGCTCTGTGTAGCCAGGAAATAGCAGGTTTTGAACGCAAGTAGCCACAATTAAATTCAGATCAAACCAAAAAAAATTGAAAAAATTCAGCGAGCCGGCAGAATCAATATTTTTAAAAATTTGCTCATCTCTAGAAAAAACCTGCTTTTATATAAATATATGTTTTCTCTTTATAATGCTATGTCTGCATGTTGTTTTCAAGGCATTGTAAAAATGGCCTAAGATTCTTATCTGTCACAAGACTCATGAACAATATAATTTAAACAAACCAAGCATAGTCATTTCTGTTGTCTCAGTGTAAACATGCAATTTTAACATTTTTTTAATTAATCAACCGTCATTTAGTGTGACTGTGTTTCTGTCACATTGTTTGATCTGAGAGCATTAAACTCTTTGTTCCACATTGCTTCAAGATAAACAGAAACACTTTCATGAGAACAGGAACTATTCCCTCTAATTAAAACAATGGCACTATTTATTTTCTTATTTTATAAAAATTTGTTTCTGTCTGTCTTCTGTCTGTTCTTTATGTGCGACCAAACGACTGGACCAATCTTCACCAAATTTGGCACACAGGTACATCAGGTGTCCGGGAAGGTTTTAGACCGTGTCTTAGCTCTCTAGAAAGTACTGCTCCTGATATATTCCCCCAACATTACTTGTATTAGCCAATACAAGCCCCCAATTGCAATACACATGGTCACATATCCATTATCAGCCATTAGAAGCTTGCCGGCTCTTAGTCTCCATACACACAGTTTTACTCCAGGTTTCCACAACAACCCAGCCATTTTTCTTCACTGCTGTAGGTCAGCTTTAGGGTTGGGTTACATGATGACAAGCATAGCTCAGCAGACAGTATTACACAATAGACTTAGACACATAGCAGACAGTATCAAGCATGATAGGATTAGATACACAGCTCAACAGACAGTATCACACATGATAGAATTAGATACACAGCTCAGGCCAATATTTAATTCAGGCCTACAGTGGGTCAGGCCGTGTGAAATACACCCTGTATATACAGGGCTTATATTCTTTCATTAATAAAACACCCTTTTTGGGGCAAAATACACAATATTTTAGGCCTTACAGCATAAGCATGTGCAATACGCCAGTCCGGCAGGGTGAGTGAACGTCAGGTCACAGGGGACAGTTAACAGACCGAGGGTTGCTATTGGTACTCACGATTTTTAATATACCCTGGGCAGGCGTACAGCAGTGATGGAGAGGCTGGCACATAGATCCTCTGGGGCACTCTCTGGGTATAGGGACCAGACCTGATGGTAGGTGAGGTGCCCTGGGTGTTGTAGGTTTAGTGTGCCGGTGGCAAGATCCCTTATAGTTTGTGATGCCAGTGCCGGTAACGGTGGCACACCGATTTGTTGTAGGAATAGTTGAGGAACACAAGTTGCAGTAAACCAGAACTTCTTTTTACTGAACAGTTCAACTATATACAGACTTTAGTTAGTTCCACATATAAAATGGTGGTAATAGGCAGGCTTCATATAAATGGCAGGCAAGGTCCTTGCAAGATACTTAGAGGGAATAACACTTACAGATCAGGCTGTATTTTCCTTAGTTCCTGTCTGGCTTTCTCCAAGGCCCGTATGCCCTATTGCTGGCTTTATCCTTGGGTAAGGAAACCTTCCTCTGGTATATATCCACTTGCTGTAAAATATCCTTCTGCCCTTTAGCTCTCTACTTGGCTGGATAAAACTTGGCTCTGCTCTGTATTTTAAATGTACTAGATATCTTCAGGAGGCAACTTCTTCCCCTGGATGCAAGCTAGGAACCTGGGCTATCTTGCTGCATGTTAGAAGCTGATCTTCAGCTACTCTTCTAGCTGAAGTGTACACTGGCTTCTAACTACACACTCTTTCACTAACTTCTCCTGAACTGGACCTGACAATATATACTAAGGGTTCCCTAGCTCCCTCTACTGCCTAGGAGGAGGAACTACACCCCTAACAGGCCTGGTACAGGAGATAACAGGAGAATACACATTAAAAATACCATATAAAATACAATGGCCATGTTGCACAAAAGGTGGGGAACAACATGACTCAATTGACCCTTGAGTAGTGCCCACATTTACGTAGTGGGACACTACATTCATACCGCGCTGCTTTGAGGTTGCCCGTCCTCAGCGCAACACAGGGGTCTGCCCAGCTGGAAACTGTAACCTGAAAGACAAAAATTGCAAATTAGGCATATATACGACAATCACTACTTTTGCAATAAAATATCAGGCAGCTCCACTGGCAAAGGAACAAGTGCAGTGAAAAGGGGCGTCGTTCTCCACGCAGGATGGTACATGGAACAGGGGCGCTGACCTGGTACAGCGTATCAGGAATAACCAGGATAGCCCATAATAATAAAATACAGTAGTCCCATAAAACAGCATCTCAGAGGACCACATGCATTGGGCACAGTTCTTGAATTAAGATTGCACATAAAAGTTACAGCACAAAACTCCACATCTCAGAGATATTTTCC
Organism: Bufo gargarizans; assembly: GCF_014858855.1. Taxonomy (NCBI): domain Eukaryota; kingdom Metazoa; phylum Chordata; class Amphibia; order Anura; family Bufonidae; genus Bufo; species Bufo gargarizans. The sequence goes on from NC_058084.1 coordinate 256,069,954, forward strand.
CCTGGCAAGTCCTGATAGATAAAAGAAGTGCTGTAATATCCCCTACTCAACTTGAAAAGGGGGTTAAAAGGGTAAAGGTGCAGGGGGGCGTGGCTGACTGAGCTCGATGGCGGCTGCTTGAGAACAGAGCTCCTGCCACTAGATCCCGTTACAGCATTTATCTAAGCACCACCCGGCTTAAGGGATGAAGATTCAACCCAAAGACTCGTCCAGAACCACCGTAGAGCAAAGGAGAGATCTCCCGCAGCACTCCTACATGGAAAAATACCTCCAGAAGTCGGCTCCTCAGATACCCGTGCGCTCAAGTTAGATGGCGCCAAAGCGGGGGAAGGAAGAAGAAGCGGCCGGAGACGCTAGCTCTGCAGCGGCATACGATGACTCGAGTGAGGTGAGCAGATTGCATATGGGGGATGACTCAACAGCTCTCACCCGAGATTTTTTGGAATGCGCTCTTCAAAGGGCTTTAGCTCCGATAGCTGCCGATCTAACCACTATAAAAGCGGAGGTCCACCATATTGGTGACCGAGTAGAGGCACTGGAGCAAACATAAGACACCATGATAACCTTTAATACTGCGGTCAAAAGCTTGCTAGGCTCGCATACCAGAGCCATGAACAGCTTGTTGCTCCAGATGGAGGACCAGGAAAATAGGAATCGGCGGCGCAACATAAGAATAAGAGGGCTCCCTAAAGCTTGTTTGCAGTGATGGACTCACTATTAATTTCCTTGTTAGGCCCTGATAGAGCCAAGGGCATTACAATTGAAAGAGTGCACCGGGCACTTAGACCCAAACCAGGATCCTCTGAAAACCCCAGGGACATTATATATGGCTTGCTAAGTTATAGAGACACAGAAGAAATTTTGCAAATGGCGAGGGAGAAAGGAGAAATATCATTGCAGGGCAGGAGCGTGCAGATATTCCAGGACTTGGCGGCCTCCACACTTGAAAAGAGAAGGTTGCTGAAACCGCTAACTGATCTTCTACACTCTCTTCTAATCTTATGTTACGTTTTCATATGCTAGGCTTTTATGCTCTTTAAGGTTAGGTGCTACTGTCCTAGAGTCACAAGTTATTGATTTTAATTTTAATTGAATCTAATCCACTTCCGCTAATTATGATCTTAGACAGTGGTCGGGTGGTCAATTGCCATTTGTAGTCAATTGGGCTGAGAGGGGATCTAGGCCGATCAGGATATACTGTTGACAACTGATCACCCCCCACTACCGAAAGAAATTGCAAACTTGACACAGAAGTCACCTATTATGTTATGTAGTTCCTATTTGGTTTACTGTTGGTTTATTTTCTTTATGTACCTAATGTTTATTCTCCATATCTAGTCACATACGTCACATGCAACACAAGTTTTTCCTATAGGGCACATGGATGGTGCCACTAGTACTTAATATAGCAACCTTCAATGTGCATGGTTGCAAAGGCCCCGTTAAAAGGAGTTGTATATTCGGTATAATTAAGTATGCAGCAGTAGACATAATAATGATGCAAGAGACTCACTTTATGTCTCGCTGTATACCCAATTTAGGTAGTGTCTCGTTTCATTATTGGTATCATGCTTGCTCAGATAAATCAGCTTCTAAGGGGGTTAGTATTGGGCTGAAAAAAGGTATACCTTTCACGTTCCACTCCCAATTGATAGGCTCTTGGAGACTTTGGACAAGATAACCGCTTTCTCTTTTGGTTGGGTGTTCATAGGAGGTGATTTCAACTTAGCCTTAAATCTATTGCTAGACTCTTCGTCCCAGAGATCGGCTGTCAAAGCACTTAAATCCCTGAAAACGCGTCTGAGGGACCTGCATGTTGTTGATGTGTGGCGATCAAACCCGCGCAAGTCTTATTAAAGACTTGACTACCTTCTTATTACTGAACAGCATTTAACCTTAGTCAAATCGGCTAATATAGATAGCATAACAGCTTCCGACGATGCCATGATGTATTGCGCCATTACGCTCCCTGAGGTGTCAGGGAGGGAGTGGTCGTGGAGATTGAATCATACGTTGTTAGATACACAAACGCACGTTGATGGTATCTCGAAAAAACTGAGAGATTATTTTAACATAAACGTGAACTCGGCCACAACACCCACTATTGTCTGGGAGGTGCATAAGGCGGTGATACGTGGGGAGTTCATAGCACTGGGATCGCACCTCAAGAAAGAACGTACGAAACGGTTGATGGATTTGTTATCCCAAATCTCTCAACTGGAAAAATCGCACAAAAAATCATTGGCAGAAAAGGACTTTGAATCACTAGTCACTCTCAGACAGGATCTTAAATCTCTACTCAACATTAAATCCGCTAAAGCGTATTTAAGAGTAAAACAAAAGCATTATAAACATGGGAATAGAGGTAGTAAAATACTCTCAGCGAATGGCTATGATTAAAAAGAGAACAGAATATTCACATATGGTAAACATGTCCAATTTTACTAAATTGGTGGGAAAAGATATTTCAAAATTGCAATAGAATTTGCAACTACAATATCACTCCATCTCCAGAAGTTGCCCTTCTGAATCTTTACCCCCGGGACCCCTCCCCCTCCAATTTACTTCTTTTCAAGCATCTGATAAACGTTGCAAAACTGTTGATCCCCATATTATGGTTATCCTCTGAAGTCCCCTCTTTAGATCAATGGTATCAGAAGATCGATCAAATTTACGGAATTGAGGAGTTATCCTCATGGGAACTGAGATCCCATCAAAAAATTTTAAAAGTCTGGAGCCATTGGTCTTCCTTTAGAGGCTATTAGCTTGAGGATAACACATTTAATACCCCCCCTGTATATGCAACCTCGAGAGTTTATATCATCTATCATCTACAAGTTAGCGGAAAATGATAATTTTTTATTTTTTTTTCTTCTTACAAAGTCTCATATTCCACTAACTTGTGACAAAAAATAAAAACTTCCATGAACTCACTATGCCCATCACAAAATACCTTGGGGTGTCTTCTTTCCAAAATGGGGTCACTTGTGGGGTAGTTATACTGCATTGGCATTTTAGGGGCCCATATGCGTGCGAAGTAGTTTGCAATCAAAATCTGCAAAAAATGACCGGTGAAATCTGAAAGGTGCACTTTGGAATGTGGGTCCCTTTGCCCATATAGGCTGCAAAAAAGTGTCACACATCTGGTATCGCCGTACTCAGGAGAAGTTGGGGAATGTGTTTTGGGGTGTCATTTTACATATACCCATGCTAGGTGAGAGAAATATCTTGGCAAAAGACAATTTTTTTATTTTTTATACAAAGTTGGCATTTGACCAAGATATTTATCTCACCCAGAATGGGTATATGTAAAATGACACCCCAAAACACATTCCCCAACTTCTCCTGAGTACGGCGATACCACATGTGTGACACTTTTTCGCAGCCAAGGTGGGCAAAGGGGCACACATTCCAAAGTGCACCTTTACACATTTTTATTTCAAACTACTTCTCACACATATGGGCCCCTAAATTGCCAGGGCAGTATAACTACGCCACAAGTGACGCCATTTTGGAAAGAAAAAAACCCAAGGTATTCCGTGAGGGGCATGGCGAGTTCCTAGAATTTTTTATTTTTTGTCACAAGTTAGCAGAAAATGATGATTTATATATTTTTTTTCCTTACAAAGTTTCATATTCCACTAACTTGCGACAAAAAATAAAAAATTCTAGGAACTCGCCATGCCCCTCACGGAATACCTTGGGGTGTCTTCTTTCCAAAATGGGGTCACTTGTGGGGTAGTTATACTGCCCTGGCATTTTAGGGGCCCATATGCATGAGAAGTAGTTTGCAATCAAAATCTGTAAAAAATGACTGGTGAAATCCGAAAGGTGCTCTTTGGAATGTGTGCCCCGTTGCCCACCTAGGCTGCAATAAAGTGTCACACATCTGGTATCGCGTACTCAGGAGAAGTTGGGGAATGTGTTTTGGGGTGTCATTTTACATATACCCATGCTGGGTGAGAGAAATATCTTGGCAAAAGACTTTTCCCATTTTTTTATACAAAGTTGGCATTTGACCAAGATATTTATCTCACCCAGCATGGGTATATGTAAAATGACACCCCAAAACACATTCCCCAACTTCTCCTGAGTACGGCGATACCACATGTGTGACACTTTTTTGCAGCCTAGATGCGCAAAGGTGCCCAAATTCTTTTTAGGAGGGCATTTTTAGACATTTGGATCCCAGACTTCTTCTCACGCTTTAGGGCCCCTAAAAAGCCAGGGCAGTATAAATACCCCACATGTGACCCCACTTTGGAAAGAAGACAACCCAAGGTATTCAATGAGGGGCCTGGCAAGTTCATAGAATATTATTATTTTTTTGGGCATAAGTTAGCGGAAATTGATTTTTTTTTTGTTTTTTCTCACAAAGTCTCACTTTCCGCTAACTTGGGACAAAAATTTCAATCTTTCATGGACTCAATATGCCCCTCAGCGAATACCTTGGGGTGTCTTCTTTCCAAAATGGGGTCAGTTGTGGGGTGTTTGTACTGCCCTGGCATTTGAGGGTCTCCGCAATCATTACATGTATGGCCAGCATGAGGAGTTTCTGCTATTCTCCTTATTTTGAGCATACAGGTAATGAGATTTTTTTTTCTTTTTCCGTTCAGCCTCTGGGCTGAAAGAAAAAAATGAACGGCACAGATTTCTTCATTCACATCGATCAATGTGGATGAAAAAATCTCTGCCAAAAAAGAAAAGGAGGGGAAAGGCGTCTGCCAGGACATAGGAGCTCCGCCCAACATCCATACCCACTTAGCTCGTATGCCCTGGCAAACCAGATTTATCCATTCACATCAATTGATGTGGATGAATAAATCATTGCCGGGATTTTTTTTTTATATACAAAGTGTTTGCCAAAGCATAGGAACACCGCTTCCTCCTCAGCTCATATGCCTCGGCAAACGTATCTTTTACTGCAGAGGAGAAATCTCGTCTTGCAGCGCCGCATACACCGACTTGTGTGTAATCTGACAGCAGCGCAGTTGGTCCACCTGGAAGGTAAAAAAAAAATGAAAAAACCAGGCCGCAACGCAATAATTTTATTAACTTTGGAACAGAACATATAAACTTTAACTTTTTGAACTGAACATTAACCTTTTTGCTTACTGGTGATTTTCTTTTTTTTTTTTTTTTTACCTTTATAGAACAAACCTCTCATTCCCCATGGGACAATGTGCAAAGCGCAAATCACCCAAAGATGTGGCGAAGTGCGTTATGCACTTTGTCCCAGGTGAAAGGAGAGGTTTGCAGCAGCTCTGTGTGAATGGGCCCTAATAGCCCTGCGTGCCTGTCCTGTGAGATGTGATCCCTATGCTAAGTGTACCTGTGTGTGGTACTTCCGGAAACACTCTCCAAAGCATAGGGCAGGGTGGTCAGGGCAGTCAGGACAGAAATAGCGGGTGTCACGCCTTTTTCCACTCCTGCTACAGACACAACATCTTTTTCGGGGTGACGGTTGGGTTGAGGTATCGGCAACGACATTGGGGAAATGTCGCTCGTGCAGACGGCTAGCTACACTGGTGGATGGGGCCACGGAATCTCCCGGGTACAGGAGGTTCTCGATGATCTCTTCCTGAAATTTGAGGAAGGATTGTGTTCTCCCAGCCTTACTGTAGAGAACAAAACTATTATACAGAGCCAACTGAATCAAATATACAGACACCTTCTTATACCAGCGTCTGGTTCTGCGGGAAACTAAATACGGAGATAACATCTGGTCATTGAAGTCCACCCCTCCCATGTGAAGGTTATAGTCGTGGACTGAGAGGGGCTTTTCAATGACACGGGTTGCTCGCTCAATTTGGATTGTCATGTCTGCGTGAATGGAGGAGAGCATGTAAACGTCACGCTTGTCTCTCCATTTCACCGCGAGCAGTTCTTCGTTACACAAGGCAGCCCTCTCCCCCCTTGCAAGACGGGTGGTAACGACTAGTTCGCGCGGTGCCACAGGCGCCAATCTGTTCTAGAAACAAATGCCTGAAGAGGGCCACACTTGTGTAGAAATTGTCCACATAAAGATGGTACGCCTTGCCGAATAAGGGTGACACCAAGTCCCAGACTGTCTTCCCACTGATCCCCAGGTAGTCAGGGCAACCGACCGGCTCCAGGGTCTGATCTTTTCCCTCATAGACACGAAATTTGTGGGTATAGCCTGTGGCCCTTTCACAGAGCTTATACAATTTGACCCCATACCGGGCGCGCTTGCTTGGGATGTATTGTTTGAAGCCAAGGCGCCCGGTAAAATGTATTAGGGACTCGTCTATGCAGATGTTTTGCTCTGGGGTATACAAATCAGCAAATTTCTGGTTGAAATGGTCTATGAGGGGCCGAATTTTGTGGATCCGGTCAAAAGCTGGGTGGCCTCTGGGACGGGAGGTGGTGTTGTTGCTAAAGTGCAGGAAACGCAGGATGGACTCAAAACGTGCCCTGGACATAGCAGCAGAGAACATGGGCATGTGATGAATCGGGTTCGTGGACCAATATGACCGCAATTCATGCTTTTTAGTTAGACCCATGTTGAGGAGAAGGCCCAGAAAAATTTTAATTTCGGAAACTTGGACTGGTTTCCACCAGAAAGGCTGGGCATAATAGCTTCCTGGGTTGGCGGTTATAAATTGTGTGGCATACCGGTTTGTTTCGGCCATGACTATGTCTAAGAGCTCCAAAGTCAAGAAGAGCTCAAAAAATCCCAGGGCCGAACCGATCTGAGCTGTCTCAACCCGAACTCCAGACTGGGCGGTGAAAGGGGGAACTACAAGTGCGGCTGAAGTTGGGGACTGCCAATCAGGGTTTGCCAGCACCTCAGAGATTCTAGGGGGTCTGCGGGCCCGTCTTTGCGGTGGCTGCGACAGGGTAACTAATGCACGTGTCACCATACCAGCTTCAACTGCCCTTCTGGTGCTCGCCACTTCACCAGGTTGTACGGCAGTGCTGGTACTAGGTCCAGGGAGGGCTGCGCTGCTGGTGTATGCCTCACCACGTAATCCGACAGCGCCAGCCCCAGTCTGCTGCCCTCGAAGCGGATCCTGCGCAACCTGTGGTCTAGCAACACGGGCCGGGTACGCCTGGTGCTACCTGGTTCATATTCTGACCCGCTAGATTCGTCAGATGAGGGTTCCCATTCCTCATCCGACTGGGTCAGAAGCCTGTAGGCCTCTTCAGAAGAATACCCCCTGTTTGACATTTGGGCAACTATATTTAGGGGTATTCCCTGAGACTACCCAAGAAAAAAGGCAAGCCTGTCTTACAAATGGGAGGCTAGCGAAGTACCGGAGGCCACTGCGGTTGATAAAAAATATCAAAACTGATTTTTTTTATCGCCGCAGCGCATGTAAAGTGAATGTGCAGTGATAAAAAAATATATATATTTTGTCACTGCGGTGGGGCGGGTGTGGGCGAACGCACGTGTGGGCGACCGATCAGGCCTGATCGGGCAAACACTGTGTTTTGGGTGGAGGGCGAACTAAAGTGACACTAATACTATTATAGATCTGACCGTGATCAGTTTTGATCACTTCCAGATACTATAAAGGTACAAATGCTGATTAGCGATACGCTAATCAGCGAATAAGGGACTGCGGTGCGGTGGGCTGGGCGCAAACTGATCCCTAAACTACCTAACCAAGGGGCCTAAACTATCACTTTTTTCCTTTCACTAGTGATTGACAGGGGCGATCAAAGGGGTGATCAAAGGGTTAATTGGGGTGCAGGGGGTGATCTGGGGCTAGTGTGTGGTGTTTGGTGTACTCACTGTGAAGTCTGCTCCTCTGCTGGATCCAACCGACCAAAAGGACCAGCAGAGGAGCAGGGCAGCCATATAACAGATCATATTTACTAATATGATCTGTTATCTGGCCTTTGATTGGATTTTTTAAAAATCATCAGCTTGCCAGCCGCGATCATTGGCTGGCAAAATGATGACGCGACCCCCCTTGAAGAAATGCCGGCCCGCATTGCGCATTCGCGGGCCGGCTAAGCGCGCCATCTCGCGTCTCGCGAGATGACGCGCCAATGCGTGTCTGTGCGCAGCGCTGCTGCCTCCGGACCGCGGATCTGCGTTAGGCGGTCCGGAGGCGGTTAAACATGCTGTTTGTTAACGATGTCAAACATGCATTTACCCATAGCTATGTCTGTGAATGTCACTTAGACATGATTTACTATTGCTGTCATTGCATTTGAGAGCTTAGAGAGAACGAAGGGGAGGTGAGGAAAAAAAGGAAAAATTCATTAAAAAATTTACAATAATATAACAATTTCCAGGGCAACTGGAGCCAATTTGATTATCTTCAAACCAAAAGTTTACAAAAATTTGGCGAGCCTGAACCTCAACAGGTTTACTCATCTCTAATACAAAAGGTAATAGGTAAAGTGAGGGGGCACACACAACAGGGAAAAAATTGATGGATAAATAATTAATATTTATTACTCTAAAAACACTCCCCTAAAAAAAAATATATAAAACATACATAAAAATGTATTGATAGCAACCTATAATTCATGTGCATATAAACCCACTGATATGGATAATAATGTCCACTGTACAGCTGCAGTGCTCTGGATACTGCTGTGGGTGTGATAAAATAAAGTTCATCCAAATAATGTCCCAATTCGTACGGCGCTATATGGATGTATGATAGCACAAAATAGTACGGAGTATCCAGAAGATGGCACCAACGGGTATGTTAAGTTCAAATGCGATGAAACGGTGTCTCTGAGGAGACTGAGCGGAGTGTGGAGACGACTGGGCAGCTACCCTCTTTTTGAGTGTCCTTTTAGCGTGGATTCAAGGAAAGCAAAAGAATAAAGAACAAAGAAACTGAATATCAAGTCGCCAGCACAAGAGATCTGCAATCAGATTTGAAATTACCGCCGCATAGCAGTGACGTCATCCAAGCGTCCGCCCGGAACCCCAGAGTATCAGGTCACGTGGGACGCCACAGACGGCAGTGTTCGGCTACCTGGAAAATCAGCGCTACAGCCGTGCAACAAGGAGGGGTGAGACCGGGAGACTGCAAGCGGCTGGACACTGTGAGTAATCTGAGGATCTGTGCAAGTATTCACATATGCAATTCTTAATACTGGACCTTGCTATATAGTCATCAGTATTGTTCCATCGCATTTGAACTTAACATACCCGTTGGTGCCATCTTCTGGATACTCCGTACTATTTTGTGCTATCATACATCCATATAGCACCGTACGAATTGGGACATTATTTGGATGAACTTTATTTTATCGCACCCACAGCAGTATCCAGAGCACTGCATCTGTACAGTGGACATTATTATCCATATCAGTGGGTTTATATGCACATGAATTATAGGTTGCTATCAATACATTTTTATGTATGTTTTATATATTTTTTTTTAGGGGAGTGTTTTTAGAGTAATAAATATTAATTATTTATCCATCAATTTTTTCCCTGTTGTGTGTGCCCCCTCACTTTACCTATTACCTTTTGAATTCTTTGGGGTCCTGAGGGTAGGACCAGAGGGTGAGCACCTACCCATACGTGATAGGGGTGAGCCGCTGTATTCTATTTACGATTTTTCATCTCTAATACATACAACTCCATAGCACTATTTTCAGCCAGTGTAAGACCAAAAGGCAAACTATTAGGCCACAGCACAAGCCTGGCTTAATAGTCAGATCCCTCTGGCAAAACTGGGAGCCACTGGTAATGATGATAAAGGGAACATCCTCCCTCTTTCAAACTCCTTAGAGGAAACAGTCACTATTGTCTTTGGCATCTAATGAGTTTACCAAGGCTATAGATAAACCCATCCTTCTGCCTCCCTACTGTTGTGTACGTACTTGTGGCTAGCAAGCAAGTTGGGTCATAAAAGGGGTACTAGCAGATCCCTTTTCTTCATATCCTTTTTAGAAAGTGGCATATTCAATTGGAACCTGCAAAACCAGTGCTGTTGTGGAAAGTGGCTAAAAACAACCAATTTTTACAGATACAGTTTACTTTCTTCTAAATGAGTTAAATGGCCAATTCCCTGTGGTCCCACTAGTGCCACACAAGCGCCAAAAACAATACAGACATTTATCATCTGGCATAAGAGTCCGTTTGTCTTCTTAGTGCAAATTATAATTGCTTTTGGAGATTCTGAATCCATTTCAAAATTCTAAGCTTGAGACGAATAATTAGATTTCCCACATACACACTGAGCTATGTTACTTTTTCTGTTTTGCTGTGTATCCTCAGGGCTTCACTCTCTGTTTTATATCAAACTGTACCTTCCAGGCTCAATGAGAAAAGTACAGATCAGTCTTCATTAAGCTGTCCATTGCTTTAAAAAAAAAGTCCCCAGAACATTTTTTACCATCTTCAAATGAATTATAACCAGTGATTTTAAGAAATAGGAAACTGCACAATGGCTTAGTAAATTACTAACTGAGGAGCTACAATCCAAACCAATTACATTTTACCTGCTGTATTTTTACAACACTATGACATTGTATATAGCCAATTCATGTGTTTCATTGAATACAGGGCACCCCTAAATTTGCTTTGGGCTATGTGACTAGACATTTCTAGCTCCAGGTAAAATACTGTTTAAAAACAAGTGAAACTCAATGTGTGATCTGTAAAGTCATGCACAAAACAATATCATGGATCATAGTTTCACACCAATTTAACTTGCAGAACTGATCTCTTAATCAAACAGATGTACAGTGGGATTTCTATGTAGGCATTATATCACTTTGGTCTATTGCATGTAAGTCAATTAAAACTCGGGAGAGGCAACCTACAAAACAGGTGAAATAAAAATAGGCAAACACATGTACACAATACACGTGTCCTAAATTCCCATGGTGCATACTGTTTGAACATAAGTAAAATGCTCATATATAAGTACACATTCAGCTGATTGAAGTCACTGATACATACATTTAAATAATTTAGCAACTTCATGAAATAATCTACAATTTATCATGTGATGCCAAATAGAAATGACACAAAAAGCAGCAAAGTCTTATAGATAGCTAGTTTTTGCCAGGGTCTAATTCAATTGACCTTGCTGGGAACTATGCAAGGAGTTCACAGTTCACTTGGTGCAAAAGTTTGAAGGTAGGACTACCTGGTGAGTCTACTGCAGATAATTCTGCAGAGGATCTGCCAAAAATACACCACAACAAAATTCACACCAATTGGTTTAGCTTGTGCTGCAGAATAAATAAATAATAGAATTACGGTAAAAAAATGAATTGAATTACGGTAAATTACCCAACTGTGCAGGATACAAGAAAGAGGTGTACATAACGTATACATCAAACAGAGACGTGAGCCCATCCGCTGTAGATTTCACACTCTACACTGCAATGGGTGAAATTCTTGACAGATATGTGCAACATAAATTTACATGCTAGAGATTTAAAATCTGCACCTTGTGCAATATTATTTATGGATGTTGCTGTGGAATAGTTCTGCAGGTTGTGAATGAAATTCTCTGCTAATGTTAATGCTGCAGATTTTCCATACACACATTTCTAGAAGCAAATATATCCATACACAAGTATATACATTTGTGTATGTGTGTGGTGTGTGGTGTGTGGTGTGTGTGTGTATGTGTATGTATGTAAGGGAGAGGTGGAAAAGGAGGAGAAGTAGGAAGATCACTGGCTGTTATTGCCATCTCTCCTGCTGTACTGACAGATGGGATACAGGAAAGATTTTACACGTTACCACTTGTGATGAGCGGCAGGGTCCATATTTGAATTCACAATATTTCGAGAATATTTTGTATAATATTTGCGAATATTTACAAATATTTGCCAAAAACAAATATATATGGCAATATATTGCATATAGTGCTATATAATAATTTTTCAGAATATTTGTAATATTCTAAAACAAGACTATGTAGCAATATAGCGAATATTCCCAAAAACTAATATAGAGCAATTTTTCTAATATAGTCCTATAATCTTCTTTGTCTAATAGTTGCAATTTTTTTCTCATCTAAAGTTTGGATTTGAAAAAAATTACGACTATTATATTATATTAGCTAAATTGCTCTATATTTGTTTTTTTTTTTCGAATATTCGCTATATTGCTATATATTCTTGTTTTAGAATATTACAAATATTCTGAAAAACAAATATATGGCACTATATTCAATATATTGATATAAATTAGTTTTTGTCGAATATTTGCAAATATTCTACAAAATATTCACAAAATATTGTGAATGAAATATGGACCCTGCCACTCATCACAAGTGGTAACGTTATATTTTTTTCCTGTATTCTCAATATAGAGCAATTTAGCTAATATAGTGCTATAATGTTTTTTTTTTAATAGTCAGAATTTTTTTCAAATCTGAACTTCAGATGAGAAAAAAATGATGACTATTAGACAAAGAAGATTATAGCACTATATTAGATAAATTTCTCTACATTTGTTTTAGAATATTACAAATATTTCTGAAAAACTAATATAACACTATATTGAATATATTAGTTTTTTAGAATATTATTATTATTTTTTTTTTTTTTATCTGTACAGTTGTTCCATTTTGGCATACTCCTCCCCGACAAGCGTCTCTGTCACCATGGGAACGCCTGGGGGTTAGAATATACCATCGGATCTGAGTTTTCACAAACTCATTAGATTGCGATCCGATGGTATATTCTAACCCCCAGGCGTTCCCATGGTGATGGGGACGCTTGTCAGGGATGAGAATGCCAAAGTGGAACAACTGTACAGATTGAAAAAAAAAATCCGAATATTCTAAAAAACGAATATATTCCAATCAGTTAAGAAGCAGTGAGGAATCATGTGTTCAGATGGGAAAAAAGTATGAATATTCGCTATAACGAATATATAGCACTATATTAGAAATATTCACAAATTCTCGAAGTTGGGATAGTCGAGATAAAAGTTTGCCATTTTAATTTGTGCGCTCAACACTAGTTACCACCTCCCCACCAATGAGAAAGTATATGTTTTCTCTGACTGTCAAGCTTGAGGGCCTTGTTCTTTTTTTCTAGTAAAGGAGTTATAAAATGAGGTAGTGGCACATGAAATCACCCACTGCACATTTTTCTTTTTATCTCTTTGTTTACCGGTATCTTAATTTTTCTAACTTTTTGGTCTATTTGGTTTGGTCTATGCATACTGGCAATGGTATTAAGAACTATGCAAATCCTGAGCTTTTATTTTTCAGTTGTTATATGACTTTGGCTCTGTGAGAGTCAGACTTTTAGCTACAAACATGCATTTTTGGCACCAGTGGGATTGTTCTCTTTCTTGGGAGATACCTCTTTGCATATTAATTTCCCATGGAACATTGCTGATAAGTCTCCATACCATGAAGGACCTATACGTCTCCATACAGGATTGGTCGCTTTAAGGAGATTCAGCACCCTGCCTTAGAGATTCAGCACCCTGTCTATGGATAGATATTTGGCCTGGTTATATTCTTTTGTCAAAGCCCAAGGCTCAGTGGCGGATTACAATAGGGGAATTTTATCTCCACCATAGGCTTTAGGCTTAGTAGGCCTGAGGCCTATGCGGTAGTAAAATCCCAGAGCAGGTGAGGTGATGACATCATTCTGTGCCAGGACGCAACACTGGGACGTGTGCGAGCCTGCCTCATCCCACCTTCCTCTGCGAGCAAGCCCCTTTCCCTGGACATAGGGGAGTATTTAGCTTTAATTTTTATTTTATTTTTATTTCATGTGACTACATTGGGGGACATGTGAGGTGGGGACATGTGAGGTGGGGACACGCGGGAGGACATATTAGTGAAGAGATATTGAGTACATTGAGGAGAAATTACTATATTGGGGCTTCTGTATGAGGGCAAATTACTATGTTGGGGAACATTTTTATAGAAGGATTACTATGTGGGGACTGTTGTGGGGGCCAAATTATTATGGGAGGGAATACTATGTGGGGGCAAATTACTATATGGGGAAGTGTCGGGGGAAATTACTATGTGGGGGCAGTGTATGGGAAACTACTGTGTTGGGGAAACAGCAGTGTGGGGGAAATTACTGTGTGGGGGCAGTATGGGGGAAATTACTGTGTGGGGGCAAATTAATATGTGGGGGCAGTGTGGGGTAAATTACTATGTTGGACAGTGTGGGGGAAATACTGTGTGGGGGCAGTGTGGGGGAAATTGCTATTTGGGGGCAAACTATTATATGGGCAGTGTGGGAGAAAATACTACATGGGAAAGTGTGGTGGAAATTACTATGTGGGGGAAATTACTGTGTGAGGGAAACTACTGTGTTGGGGCAGTGTGGGGGAAATTACTATGTGTGGGCAAATTACTATATGGGGCAGTGTGAGGGAAATTACTATATGGGGCAGTATGGGGGAAATTACTATATGGGGCAGTGGGGGGAAATTACTATATGGGGCAGTGGGGGGGAAATTACTATATGGGGCAGTGGGGGGGAAATTACTATATGGGGCAGTGGGGGGGGGGATTACTATATGGGGCAGTGTGGGGAGATTACTATATGGGGCAGTGTGGGGAAATTACTATATGGGGCAGTGTGGGGGAAATTACTATATGGGGCAGTGTGGGGGAAATTACTATATGGGGCAGTGTGGGGGAAATTACTATATAGGGCAGTGTGGGGGAAATTACTATATAGGGCAGTGTGGGGGAAATTACTATATAGGGCAGTGTGGGGGAGATTACTATGTAGGGAAGTGTGGGGGAAATTACTGTGTGGGTCAAACTACTATATGGGGCAGTTTGGGGGAAATTACTGTGTGGGACACATTACTATGGGGAATTACTATGTGGGGCAGTGTGGGGGGAATTACTATAGTTGCTATTGGGGAAGCACTGTAGGGACAATTCTATAATTTTTGGGGGCACTATAGAGGGATTGTTGCCTGGAGCACAATATAGGGTGTTATTATTACTGGGGGCACTCTAGGGGACATTATAGCTGCTGTGGACACTATAGCGACATTTGGTGTAATGTATCAAACTGGTGTAAAGTAGAACTGGCTTAGTTGCCCATAGCAGCCAATCAGGTTCCAACATAAATTTTTGACAGTTCTATTTTACACCAGTTTGATAAATGACACCAATTATGTCTATTAGGGTCACTTTTTTTTAGCAGTATAGTACCTGGGGCATTGGGGAGCACAACGGACACAGTATTGGGAGTTGCAGCAGAATGACACTGTGGGAAGACCAGGATGGGGAGCTTGATGGAAAAATTGAGAAATCTAACGTGTCTATGTTACAAACTCTGTAGAGACGAGATGTGGCTAAAATAATTTGTCATGATAGTCAAATGGAGGAGAAGAGGAAAGAGAAGGTCCACATGAAACGAGATGTCACTGGATGAAAAAGGTACTGTATGTGGTGCTGTATTCTCCTCCATGTCTTTTTTATTATAATTATATGTATTTAAATTTGGCCACCACATTTTTCAGTTTAGGCCCCACTTTGGGGTAATTTGGGGTATTCTTTTTAGTCTGAAGATGTCATATGGCACAGCCTAAATCTGTGGAACTGTTTTAGACAGGAAAGTCATGCTTATGGTCGGTCAAATGTGTAATGCCGCCGACGCGACGGCCTTTTCTTCGTCTGCCGCGGTCCTTGCGTTCCACCGTGGAACGCGGAAGACGCGCGGGCTCCAGGTTGTGACGCGGCGGATGCGTTCCACGGTGGAACTCGGAAGTCATCCGGGCCAATCAGAAGGTCCTATGGCACTTCCTGGTTCTATTTAAAGGGGCTGGTGAGGCGGCATGGCGTGCTGTGATTGTAGTCGGTACGCCTGCTGCCTCACCACCTGTGTATGGGACATCAAGAGACCGAACCTTGCACGTCTCCCTCACTGTCATCTGGGAGACGGATCCGCACCGCAACCGGACCCGCTCCAGCTACCCCGCTGACATCTGGGAGACGGATCTGCACCGCGACCGGACCCGCTCCAGTAACCGCTGCCATCTGGAAGACGGATCCGCTTAGGAACTGGACCCTTCTCATCTCCTCACTACCATCAGGAAGACGGATCCGCTCTGCCCTGAAACTACAGTCTCCAAGGGAGTCTCCACCATCGCATAGCCGCTGCCAATCGCAAGTACCCTCTCTGTGTGAGAGCACCTCCCTTACTTACATACAGGCTGAGATAACTGTGTAGGTCTCTTGTTGAGTGGCCTCTGTTAACCCCTCGGCAGCTACCACATTCTAGTATTCTAACACCTACCCGCAGTCTATGAAGCAATAGTACTGCGCCGACCAGAGTTGTTTTCTCCTGATCACGTGATAATAGAATCTCAAACTCACCGTTGAGGTTGTGAGTGACGCCTGAGATTCATATCTGATTGATCCTAATAAATCCGCAGTTGAGATCCACTGTTGAAAAATTGCAGGCATGACAGTATCACAGCACCCACAGTAAAGATGGATCCAGCGGAACTCGCTAGACATATGGTTTCTTTGTCCCAGAGAGTCGAGACCCTGTCTGCCTCTGTGCAGGACCTGCAGCTGGAGAACCAAAGATTGCGTACTTTGGTTAACCAAAACACAGGTGCTGCACCTCCCAGAGAGGGACCTGAACCCAAGGTCTGTGCCCCCGAACCCTTCTCCGGGGATAGGAAACTATTCCGTCAGTTCATAAGTTCGTGCAGACTCATGTTTGATCTGCGGCCACGCACTTATTACAATGACCGTATAAAGGTTCTCACACTCATTTCCTACCTTAAAGGGGAACCCCGAGCCTGGGCCGAGACCTACTTTGATGAAGAGGATGAGGTCCTAGATTCCTTCCCCAGATTCATGGAGGCCATGGCACTCCTCTATGATGACTCCAGTAAACAATTGACCGCAGAGACTGCCATCAGAGCACTTAAACAAGGCCGCCGACCAGTCGAAGATTATATAGCCGAGTTTAAACGGTGGGCCAGGGAGACGGAGTGGAATAATCTCAGTCCTTCGTAACCAATTCCGCCTCGGCCTTTCGGAGGCCTTGAAAGATGAGATTGCCCGTGATGAGTTACCTCCCACCTTAGACGACCTAATCCAACGCTCTGTTACAATTGACCGCCGCCTCCGTGAACGGAGAGCAGAGAGAGTCTTTACCCCCACACCAGCTGTAAGAGGAGCCAGATCTACCCCTAAAGAGGAGCCAATGGAGCTAGGAACCTTGCGAGGACCCCTCACGCCGGCTGAAAAGGCCAGGAGACGCACGCTGAACCTATGTCTCTACTGTGCCTCCCCTGACCACGTAGTAGACGACTGCCCGGCGGTTAAAAAGAAGACAGAAGGTAGGGAGATACATATCTGCAAATTGACACATAGTCTCTGCCACCGCAATTCTTACATATACATTTCTCTCAGCTTACAGTGGGATACCGAGAGGATTATCGTCAAGGCCATGATAGACACCGGAGCCTGTGGCAACTTTATAGATTCACATCTGGTTAAGTCCAATAAAATACCCCACACCTTGAAGCAGAAACCGGTCTCAATTACTTTTTTAGATGGGTCCACATCCCCTTCAGGACCAATCTCTCACCACACCCAACCACTACTCGTGGCCTGTGGAGAGGGTCACATCGAACACCTTATGTTTGATGTCATTTCCTCTCCCATGTTCCCTGTAGTATTGGGGCTTCCCTGGATCAGACTTCACCAACCTTCTCTCCTCTGGCCTAAAGGGGAGGTACAGTTGGATTCCCACTACTGTACCTCCACTTGTTATCCAAACACTGCACTCATGCAGGTCGCTCCCACGGGGCTACCTCCCCATCTCGCTGAATTTGAAGACGTTTTCAGCCAATCGGGTGCAGCCACACTTCCCCCACATAGACCCTATGACTGCCCTATTGACCTCATTCCAGGCAGTCCTCTTCCTACGGGCCGCATTTATCCGCTTTCCCAACCAGAATTAGTCCACCTGAAGGCCTACTTAGACGAGAACTTAAAAAAGGGTTTCATAAGGCCCTCAACCTCACCTGCTAGCGCAGGGATGTTCTTTGTGAAAAACAAAGATGGCGGATTAAGGCCAATAATTGACTACAGAGGTCTCAACAAAATTACCATAAAAAACCGCTACCCTCTTCCACTCATCCCCGAACTGATCGAGAGGTTACAATCATCCCGTATTTTCACCAAACTTGACCTCAGAAGCGCATATAACTTGATCAGGATCCGGGAAGGAGATGAGTGGAAGACGGCATTCAGAACCAGATACGGACTGTTCGAGTACATGGTAATGCCTTTCGGGTTGTGCAATGCCCCGGCAACGTTCCAGCATTTCGTTAACGATATTTTTCGAGATCTGCTGGACGTCTGCGTGGTAATCTATTTGGATGACATTCTGGTGTACTCGGACAGTCCTACCGACCACAGGAGGCACCTAAGATGGGTGCTGTCCCGTCTTCGGGTCCACTCCCTTTTCGCTAAATTAGAGAAATGTATCTTCGAACAGCCTTCCATTTCCTTCCTGGGATATCACATCTCCCCCCAGGGGATTCAAATGGATCAGTCCAAAGTGGAATGCATCCAGGCCTGGCCTGTGCCCCACACACGCAAAGCACTCCAACGATTTCTAGGCTTTTCCAACTATTACCGGAAATTCATAAAAAAATCTCAGAGATAGTAAAACCCTTGACAAGACTAACCAGTACTACAATACCCTATACATGGTCCTCCGACGCCCAAAAGGCGTTCGAAATACTCAAACAGAGGTATACCTCAGCTCCCATACTCCAATTGCCCAACCCCGATTTCCATTTTGTTCTAGAGGTTGATGCTTCCCACCTCGCCATTGGAGCAGTTCTATCGCAACAACCATCCCTTTCTGAACCCTTGCACCCAGTTGCATACTACTCCCGAACTCTTAATACTGCTGAAAAGAATTACCCCATTGGGGAAAAAGAGCTGTTAGCTATTAAGGATGCTCTGGGCAACTGGAGACATCTTTTGGAAGGAGCCAAACATCCCATCATGATCTACACTGACCACCGCAATTTACAGTTCCTCAAAACTTGTAAAACCATGTCGGCAAGGCAAGTACGGTGGAGCCTTTTTTTTGATCGTTTTGACTTCCATATATCTTACAGACCAGGTTCCAAAAACACAAAGGCTGACTCCCTCTCCAGGTTATACGAGGAGAGTACTGACGCAGAACCTCCTGCCTTACTACTTCCGGCAAACCGGTTCGTGGGTCTCACCACGGGATTCAAGGAGCTCTTGAAACATACTCCCTCTGAAGGGGATCCTCCTGCTCCTCCGGGGTTGACAACAACCGATGGATTCCTTTTCAAAAACGACAAACTTTACATCCCTCCTAGAATGCAACCTTCTGTCATTCGACTCATGCATGACACACCCCTAGCGGGCCACCCAGGCATCACCAAAACCTTGGAGCTTGTACGCAGAAAATTCTGGTGGCCAGACATGAGCCAAATCCATCCACGAATATGTCTCCACCTGTGATGTCTGTGCCTCTACCAAAACCGACAGAAAGCCTCCCTATGGGTTACTGATGTCACTGGAAACACCCACCAGACCTTGGCAGATGGTCTCTGTCGATTTTATAGTCGACCTCCCTCGCTCAGAGGGTTGCAACACCATCATGGTTACTGTCGACCTACTAACCAAAATGGCTCACTTCTCCCCACTTAAAAAATTACCATCATCAAAAGAAACCGCCCAAACTTTCCTCAGCCAAGTCCTTCGATTGCACGGTTTACCCTCCGTAATTATTTCCGACAGGGGCAGTCAGTTTGTATCAAAATTTTGGAAGGCACTTTGCACAGCCCTCCAAATTGATCACAGAATGTCGACCGCATACCACCCACAAACTAACGGCCAAACAGAGCGAGTAAACCAGTGTCTAGAACAATACATTCGATGCTATTGCAGCCATCTCCAAGATGACTGGTTCGATCTACTGCCTCTGGCCGAGTTTGCATACAACAATTCAATGAACTCCTCCACTCAATACTCTCCTTTCTATGCAAACTACGGTTTCCACCCCACCAACCTGCCCCCTGATTACTTACCCGGGAACGTTCCTGCAGTTCAGGACTATCTCGAATGTCTAAGAGAGACTTCCCTTACAATACAAGGTAACCTAAAGACCGCAAAGGAGCGACAAAAAAGACATTATGACACTCGACACTCTAATCCCCCCGCATACTGTGTGGGAGACATGGTGTGGTTGTCTACGAGAAATCTCCGCCTTAACGTGCCCGCTAGGAAACTCGGTCGCCAGTACATCGGGCCATTTCCCATCGAGAAAGTCCTGAATCAAAATGCGGTTCGCCTAACTCTTCCTCCCGACTGGAAAATCCACCCCTCCTTCCATGTCTCCCTGCTTAAACCGTACAAACCTAACCGACTCCCCCTTAGAGCCTTCCCCCCTGGCCCCCCAATTCAGGTCCAGGGTGAGGTTGAGTACGAAGTCGACAAGATACTCGACTCCCGTAAAAGGGGATCATCTATACAGTATCTCATACGATGGAAGGGTTATACTCCTGCGGATGATTCTTGGGAAGACTCGCGGGACGTACATGCTCCTAGATTGACCCGTTTGTTCCATCGTAGGTATCCTGATCGGCCTACTCCCAGGGAGAACTCCGGAGGCGTTCCTTTGAGGGGGGGATACTGTAATGCCGCCGACGCGACGGCCTTTTCTTCGTCTGCCGCGGTCCTTGCGTTCCACCGTGGAACGCGGAAGACGCGCGAGCTCCAGGTTGTGACGCGGCGGCTGCGTTCCACGGTGGAACGCGGAAGTCATCCGGACCAATCAGAGGGTCCTATTGCACTTCCTGGTTCTATTTAAAGGGGCTGGTGAGGCGGCATGGCGTGCTGTGATTGTAGTCAGTACGCCTGCTGCCTCACCACCTGTGTATGGGACATCAAGAAACCGAACCTTGCACGTCTCCCTCACTGTCATCTGGGAGACGGATCCGCACCGCAACCGGACCCGCTCCAGCTACCCCGCTGACATCTGGGAGACGGATCCGCACCGCAACCGGACCCGCTCCAGTACCCCGCTGCCATCGGAAGACGGATCCGCTTAGTAACCGGACCCTTCTCATTTCCTCACTACCATCAGGAAGACGGATCCGCTCTGCCCTGAAACTACAGTCTCCATGGGAGTCTCCACCATCGCATAGCCGCTGCCAATCGCAAGTACCCTCTCTGTGAGAGAGCACCTCTCCTTACTTACATACAGGCTGAGATAACTGTGTAGGTCTCTTGTTGAGTGGCCTCTGTTAACCCCTCGGCAGCTACCACATTCTAGTATTCTAACACCTACCCGCAGTCTATGAAGCAATAGTACTGCGCCGACCAGAGTTGTTTTCTCCTGATCACGTGATAATAGAATCTCAAACTCACCGTTGAGGTTGTGAGTGACGCCTGAGATTCATATCTGATTGATCCTAATAAATCCGCAGTTGAGATCCACTGTTGAAAAATTGCAGGCGTGACAAAATGTGACTTCCATTGAATTTGAGAACCCTTGCTTAGATCTGGGTGATTTCTGGATATGTTGTTTGCCCAGATCAGAGCTATCCAGGGATGTAGAATTTATGGGGCTATGTGGGGCTTTGGGATGTTTTCTGTGTGTTTTCTGCCTGTGAGTGATTAAGTTATCCCATTGTGTTTGGCAATTGTATCACAGGAAGAGCCCATTGTGTTTGTTAATTGTATCACAGGCAGAGGGGGGATTGTGTACAATTGCTGGGAGTGTTTCCATACTGTAAATGCATGTGATTTCAAGAAATTTGCTCATCTCTACAGGATACCATTAGAGAACTGACATTCAGCAGATTGTGAAAATCCCTGCACTTTTCACTAATTAATGTTAATTATGCATCAATGTGTAAAGTTTTGTAAGAAAATGCATTGGCAGGTGTAACGGATCTCCTGGCACCCCAACTTGGTACCTCCCTTGATGGATGCTCATAGTGCTTCCCGAAGGCTCCAAGCACTCCACTTGACATCGTAAGCACTGCCGACCCCACAAACTGTGGCATCTTGAATGGGATCTCGCTATCTTCTACCCACCCTGGACCTACGACAAGGCTTCCAAGTTACAGTGGGTGAACCTCTTCCTTTAGAGAGCGATGCAGGAATAAGCTCTTAAAAGAGCTCAGGGATTATAGCCAGGGGAGTATACAGCATATAGCATTCCCCAGTGTAGATGAAGCCTTTTCCCCAAACACATGAGACAAGGTTCTATGTTGAGGGTCAAACAGGAACTCTTTAATGGGGCTACATGTCAGCCTTTTATGCAGGTCTTCCAGCAAGGGGAACTACCCAGGGGACCTTGTGGAAGACTGAGACAGTTTTTATATTATCCAACCACATGCATTTACAGTATATAAACACTCCCAGCAATTGTACACAACCCCCCCCCCTCTGCCTGTGAAACAATTAACAAACACAATGAGCTCTTACTGTGATACAATTAACAAACACAATGGGCCAGATTTATCATTAGCTCAAGTCAGAATAATGGAGTGAAAAAGTTGCAAATTTTTGCGCAATCACTTAAACTGCGCAAAAATGTGCCTACCTTTTTCTGCTCTGCACTATGCTCGCCAGTTTTCTGAAAGTGGGCGTGTTTTCTTATGTAAATAAATCTCTAGACAGATTTACTATTGGGACTATTTAAAAAGTCGCAAAAAAGTCGCAATTTCACTCCAGTGAGGACCATGCTTATCTTATGAGACTTTTTAATAGAACATACGACTTTTTCATAAAAGCTTGCAACTTTTTCGTAAAGATGTGCGACTTTTGTAAAGCTGCTTACTGACAGATAAACTGCTACCGTCAAACCACATTTATTACAGTCTTAAAGGGCCGATCATAAATTTGACTTGGCTAAAACTGACTTTAGCCATATGTTAAAGTGGAGTGAGCTGTCAGAGTAATGATAAATCTGGCCCAATGGGTTTTGCCTGTGATAAAATTACCAAACACAATGGGCTAACTTAATCACTCACAGGCAGAAAACACACATTTTTCCCCAAAGCAAAGAAAACACCCCAAAGCCCCACATATCCCCATAAATTCTACATCCCTGGATAGCTCTGATCTTTCCAGCCTAAAACAGTTCCAAACATTTAGGATGGGTGGTCTGTCTACCTTCTCCTTCAAAGTTTTGGTATATGAGCCATAATCCTGAGTAAAAAGGCTGGCAAACAGGCCCCTCTAAAAGCCATTGGCAAGGTTATTTCCGCCACACATCTCTCCCTTCCTAAGGCAAACAAGGTACCTGACCTCATGCCGGTTGATACCTGAGTTAGTCTGGTATCCCACCCACAACCAAATACTGGACCTGTTTAATTTGGTAGCCTGTCTCTGTGCAGTGAGTCCACCAAGGTTGTGTTGGTAACTGGTACTCCCGGTCTCTGTGTTGCTCTCTGGCTGGGAGTGGGTGTTGCTTTGTGGGCAGAGATCAGCAGTACTCTCCCCTGGTGCAATGGCTTCAGCTGGGCAAACTGGTGCGCAGTCCTGCCCTGTAACAAAGGGACAGGTAGGGCAGTGACCAGCGGCACTCTTCCCAGATGTCAGCTCTTCCTCTGAGATGTGGTCAGGGAATACTACCCCCAGGACCTGGTTGTGGATCTTCTGTGGATAGGAGGGATCAATTACCTCCTCTTGGCATTACTGTGGGGTTGGTTGGGGATCTGTACCGGCCATCCACCATCCCTGTAAGTCTAGTGCAGAGACCGTGGTCCCATCTGCACCATCAGAGTTAGGAGTAGAGAGACCAGTTGTTTCCACTCCTTGCAAGGTACACTGCCGCTGGGGAAGGGAGACAATGCTCTCCTCTCCCTGCAGGGTGCACTGCCGCTGGGGAAGGGAAATGATGCTCTCCTCTCCTGGCAAAACATACTGCCGCTGGGGAGAAGGGAAGACTGTCCCTATTCCCTGAAACTCCGGCTGCCGTTGGGGATCTGGGCTAACTGCCCAGTATCCCTGTAGGGCCGGTGGAGAGACCTCGGTCCCATCTCCACCTGCCATATGGAGTTCCCACCAGAACTCATCTATCAGGTACCCTACCTCTGTAGCAGGTAATAAAGTAGGGGGTACCTCAACCGAGTATTCCCCGCCGCAGGGCTTTAGGTCTGGGACTGCCACCCAACTCTCCTGCAGAGTATTCTCAGTTACATGAAGCAGATGTCGGTAGTCCTGCTCCAGCCCCCACTCCAGTGTCACTAAATATTCCAAGTCTGGTCTCAACTCGGGGTCAGCC
The DNA here is from genome assembly GCF_014858855.1 of Bufo gargarizans. NCBI lineage: Eukaryota > Metazoa > Chordata > Amphibia > Anura > Bufonidae > Bufo > Bufo gargarizans. The sequence continues at coordinate 256,094,170 of NC_058084.1, forward strand.
CAATCTTGCATAGCCTCTCTAAAGTCATAGATGTCATAAAATTGGGTCACTTTAATGGCAGGCGAACCTGAAAAACCTTCAGCTCATATTTGCAGCCACCAAATAGTTAAAAGAAGTGCACAAATTGTCCCACAACATGGACAGCGACATACCAGATGTATAATTCGAATTTGCGATCTCCATTAATTATTTTTTTCAATGCAAAATATTGGCAATGTAATTTTCGCCTATGCACATGCGTAAAATATGTGCGGCCTACTATAGCAACTGGGTTTCAACCAGACCAAAGTTGTATGCGATCAGAAAAGATGGTTGGCAACAATTTTTGCGACGTTGAGGAAGAATTTCTGATCACTGTCAGTAATTAGACATTAAGGCAGTGCATTTGATTAAATTTCACATGCATGTTATAACAATAGCTGTATATGCAGATAGAGTGTTTAAAAAAAGCGCCATTGCGAAAATCCCTAATAGGGTTGAGCAAACCTGAACTGTAAAGTTTGGGTTCTTACCAAAAATTAGGATTTTTGGACCCCGGACCCAAACTCGAACATTTCTGTAAAAGCTTGGGTTTGGTGTTCGGCGCTTTCTTGGCGCTTTTTGAAAGGCTGCAGATCAGCCAATCAACAAGCAGTTAACTGTCTGACCTTAGAAGCCATCACAGCCATGCTTACTAATGGCATGGCTGTGATTGGCCAGAGCAGAATGTGACCCAGGCTCTATATAAACTTAAGTCACGTAGCGCTGCACGTCACTCTGCTGTTACAAGTTTCGGGAGAGGATGCTGCTGGACTTGTGATTTCAGGGAGAGAATAGGAGAAAATCTAACTCTGCAATCTACAGAAAAATAGTTGTGTGGGTGCAGGACACAATCGTTTTACCCTGGCCTGAGGCCATTGACCCAAAAAAAAAAAAAAAAATTTTACAATTCTGTTAGTTAGGTGGGTGGCGGTGGTGGCCATTTTATGCAAGCTCAGTGCACCAGAACTGCATCTGAGCTTTTGGGACATTGCAAATCACTATTTGCTTAGCAAACTTTCATATTCTGTTTTTGACACTTTTTTGGCAATCTACAACATCTTGATTAGTCAGTGTGCAATTTAAGGTAGAAATACACCCATCATTTTCAGGGTTTTTAAAATCACACTTTTTTGCAAAAAACTGTATTTTCCAGATCTGCAAGTGTTAAATTCAAAAACCCATTTTTTTTGGCAATCTACAACATCTGGATTATTCAGTGTGCAATTTAAGCTAGAAATACACCCACCATTTTCTGTGGTTTGAAAAATGAACATTTTTTTTTCCCAAAAAACTGTATTTTCCATATCTGCAAGTGTTTTCTCTAAAAAACATTTTCTGGGGTTTAAAAAACAAACATAAAAAAAAATATTTTCCATATCTGCAAGTGTTAAATTAAAGTTTAATATATACAGCATTAATATTCTGTTACCAAAAAAAAATGACTTTTTTTTGACAATCTACAACATCTTGATTAGTCAGTGTGCAATTTAAGCTAGAAATACACACATCATTTTCTGGGGTTTGAAAAACACACTATTTTGACAAAAAACACTATTTTCAGTCCTTGCAGCATCAGCACGTGTGAAATTACAGGCTTATATACTGCTGTCAAATTCAATTGTTACACAAAGACTCGTTTGGGCACAAAAACTTTAGTTGGTAGCCTTTGATGCAGATGTCATTGTGAGATACACCCTTAATACATTTGTGTTACATTCAGAGATTTTAAATACCGCCATTTGGTGCACCAATATTGCATTCAGGCCTACAAAGGTTCAGGCCCTGTGAGATACACCCTCTACATACAGGGGTTTGATTCAGGGATTTGAAATACAGCCATTTGAAATACAGCCATGTAGGATATCTAAATATTTACTTCAAGCCTACACTGGTTCAGACCGTGTGAGATACCCCCTCTAAATACAGGGGTTTTATTCAGGCATTTAAAATGCAGCCATTTGAAATACAGCCATTTTAAGCAAATAAATATTTACTTCAGGCCTACACTGGTTCAGGCCCTGTGAGATCCTCTCTCTACGTACAAGGGTTTGATTCAGGGATTTGAAATACAGCCATTTTGGGCAAATAAATATTTACTTCAGGCCTACACTGGTACGGACCGTGTGAGATATCCGGTCTACATACAGGGGTTTTAATCAAGGATTTGAAATACAGCAATTAGAAATACAGCCATTCTGTGCAAATAAATATTTACTTCAGGCCTACACTAAGTCAGGCCGTGTGAAATACTCGCTCTACATACAGGGGTTTGAGAAAGGCATTTGAAAAGCAACCATTAGAAATACAGCCATTTTGGGAAAATAAACATTTATTTCAGGCCTACACTGGTTGAGGCCCTGTGAGATACTCCCTCTACATATGTAGTGTACGGGAGTGTAATACCCCATCACTACAGAAGGGTCACTTGTGTGCTGTCGTTCCCCCTGTATTTATGGGGAGGTTGGTATAAAACATCTTGCTAATGTCATGCTATGTACTTCCCTGTTACTGTGAAATGTGCATGTGCAGGCCGGCTAGGGGTGTTATTCCAGCTCTGAGTCACTAGAGGGAGCTAGGGAACCCTAGTGTATATAAGGCCCAGTCAGGGAGTAGAAAGCAGCAGACAGTGGGAGAAGGAGTAAGAGATGATACGGTGTCTGAGTCAAGGCCAGGCCATGGGCCTGTGAGAGCAAAGCAGGCCTGGAGCCTGCAGACTAGGAGAGGGTAGTGTAGGCCCTGTAACCGGGTTCCGGATTCAAGGAAAAGGTTCCCCTCCTGAGTCTTTAGCTGACTAAGCAGAAACGTCACATTCAACCAGCCTGGACACAGAAAGAAACAGAGGCCAACTTGATAAAGCAAGAGGTACTCAAAGTAACAGAGGAGGTACGTGATAAGGACATACCCAAGGATACGCCAGAGATAGGGCATTAGACCTTGGAGACTAAGTTCCATATTTTCAGGACCAGTCAGGAATAGAGTGCAAGCCGCCTGTACTGCAACTCCTGTGATTAACCCTCTGAAATCCACCTTGCTACAACCGGCCTGTCTGTAACTTATGCAAACCCACTGTCTTCATATATCAACCACCTGTCTTCAATGGAACTGCGTTTCCACCTATGTCCATGCATGATTATTACTGAAAACCAGTAAAGTTCCAGTTTTGGTTGGCTATCACGTGGTTACTCCATTATTCCACATATCATTACACGGCGTGTCACCGTTCAATTGACACTGGCGTCACGACATTTACGTACTGCCTGTTCCAGTATCTGCCCAGATTGAAGACGACAGTGGATCCCAGGTTAGTGGGTTACTCTGCACTACAAAGCCCAGCATACTTAAAGCTACACTACTGACCCCCTGGGACACTGCACATACACGGGTTTGATTTAGGCATTTGAAATACAGCCATTTGAAATACCACCATTTTGGGCAAATAAATATTTACCTCAGGCCTACACTAGTTCAGGCACTGTGAGATACCTCCTCTACATACAGGGGTTTGATATAGGGATTTGAAATACAGCCATTTGAAATACAGCCATTTTGTCCAAAGAAATATTTACTTCCAGCCTACTCTGGTTCAAATCGTGTGAGATACACCCTCTACATACAGGGGTTTGATTCAGGGTTTTGAAATACAGCCATTTGAAATACAGCCATTTTGTAAAATAAATATTTACTTCAGGCCGACACTGGTTCAGGCCCTGTGAGATACTTGCTCTACATATAGGGGATTGATTCAGGGATTTTAAATACAGTCATTTTGGGCAAAGAAATATTTACTTCAGGCCTACAATCTTTCGGGCCCTGTGAGATACTTCCTCTACATACAGGGGTTTGATTCAGGGAGTTGAATTGCAGCCATTTAGTGCAAATAAATATTTTCTGCAGGCCTACACTGTTTCAGACCCTGTAAGATACTCCCTATACATACTGGGGTTTGGATCAGGCATTTGAAATGCAGCCATTTGAAATTCAGCCATTTTCTGCATATTAATATTTACTTCAGGCCTATACAGGTTCAGGCACTGTGAGATACTTTCTCTACCTACAGCGATTTGATTCAGTGATTTAAAATACAGCATTTTGAAATACAGTCTTTTTGTCCAAATAAATATTTTCTTCAGGCCTACACTGGTTCAGGCCCTGTGAGATACTCCTTTTACGTACAGGGGTTTGATATAGGGATTTGATATACAGCCATTTTGGGCAATTAAATATTTACTTCAGGCCTACACTAATTCAGGCCCTGTGAGCTACACCCTCTACATACAGCGGTTTGAATAAGGCATTTAAAATACAGACATTTGAAATACAGCCATTTTGCGCAAAGACATATTTACTTCAGGCCTACAATGGTTCAGGCCCGGTGAGATATTCCCTCTACATACAGGGGTTTGATTCAGGGATTTGAAATACAGCCATTTTGGACAAATATATATTTACTTCAGGCCTACACTGGTTCAGACTTTGTGATATACCCCCTCTACATGAAGGGGTTTGAATCAGGCATTTCAAATACAGCAATTTGAAATACAACCATTTTGGGCAAAGAAATATTTACTTCAGGCATACACTGGTTCTGGCCCTGTGAGATAGTCCCTTTACATACAGGGGTTTGATTCAGAGATATGAAATACAGCCATTTAAAATACAGCCATTTTGGGCAAATAAATATTTACTTCAGGCCTACACTGGTTCAGGCCGTGTGAGATACTCCCTCTTTATACAGGGGTTTGACTCAGGGATTTGAAATGCAGCCATTTGAAATACAGCTATTTTGGGCAAAAAAATATTTACTTCAGGCCTACACTGGTTCAGACCATGTGATATACCCTCTCTACATACAGGGGTTTGAATCAGGCATTTGAAATACAGCCATTTGAAATACAGCCATTTTGTGCAAAGAAATAATTACTTCAGGCCAACACTGGTTCAGACCTTGTGAAATACTCCCTCTACATACAGGGGTTTGATTCAGGGATTTGAAATACAGCCATTTGAAATACAGACATTTTGTGAAAAGAAATATTTACTTCAGGCTGACACTGGTTCATGCCCTGTGAGATACTCGCTCTACATACAGGGGTTTGATTCAGGGATTTTGGTTACAGCCATTTTGGGCAAAGAAATACTTACTTCAGGCCTACACTGGTTCAGGCCCTGTGAGATACACCCTCTACATACAGGGGTTTGGTTTAGGGATTTGAAATACAGCCAGTTGAAATACAGACATTTTGGGTAAATAAATATTTACTTCAGGCCTACACTGGTTCAGACCATGTGAGATACCCCCCTCTACACACAGGGGTTTGAATCATACATTTGAAGTACAGCCATTTGAAATACAGCCATTTTGGGCAAAGAAATATTTACTTCAGGTCTACCCTGGTTCTGGCCCTGTGAGATACACCCTCTTCATACAGGGGGTTTAATTCAGGGATTTGAAATACAGCCATTTTGGGCAAAGAAATATTTACTTCAGGCCTACACTGGTTCAGACCGTGTGAGATACCCCCTCTACATACAGGGGTTTGTTTCAGGGATTTTAAATACAGCCATTTTGTGCAAAGAAATATTTACTTCAGGCCTACACTGGTTCAGACCGTGTGAGATATTCCCTCTACATACAGGGGTTTGATTCAAGGATTTGAAATATAGCCATTTGAAATACATCCATTTTGGACAAATATATATTTACTTCAGGCCTACACTGGTTCAGAACTTTGTGATACACCCCCTCTACATGAAGGGGTTTGATTCAGGCATTTGAAAAACAGCAATTTGAAATACAACCATTTTGGGCAAAGAAATATTTACTTCAGGCCTACACTGGTTCAGGCAGTATGAGATATTCCCTCTTTATACAGGGGTTTGATTCAGGGATTTGAAATGCAGCCCTTTGAAATACAGCCTTTTTGTGCAAAGAAATAATTACTTCAGGCCTACACTGGTACAGACCGGGTGAAATACTCCCTCTACATACAGGGGTTTGATTCAGGGATTTGAAATACAGCCATTTGAAACACAGCCATTTTGTGAAAAGAAATATTTAATTCAGGCCAACACTGGTTCAGGCACTGTGAGATACTCCCTCTTTATACAGGGGTTTGATTCAGGGATTTGAAATGCAGCCATTTGAAATACAGCCATTTTGGGCAAAAACATATTTACTTCAGGCCTACACTGGTTCAGACCGTGTGAGATGCTCCCTCTACATACAGGGGTTTGATTCAGGGATTTTGGTTACAGCCATTTTGGGCAAAGAAATATTTACTTCAGGCCTACACTGGTACATGCCCTGTGAGATACCCCCTCTACATACAGGGGTTTGATTTAGGAATTTGAAATACAGCCATTTTGGACAAATAAATATTTACTTCAGGCCTACACTGGTTCAGACCATGTGAGATACCCCCTCTACATGAAGGGGTTTGAATAAGGCATTTTAAATATAGCAATTTGAAATACAACCATTTTGGGCAAAGAAATATTTACTTCAGGCATACACTGGTTCAGGCCCTGTGAGATACACCCTCTACATACAGGGGTTTGATTCAGGGATTTAAAATACAGCCAGTTGAAATACAGCCATTTTGGGCAAATAAATATTTACTTCAGGCCTACACTGGTTCAGACCATGTGAGATACCCCCTCTACATACAGGGGTTTGAATCATACATTAGAAGTACAGCCAATAGAAATTCAGCCATTTTGGGCAAAGAAATATTTACTTCAGGCCTACACTGGTTCTGGCCCTGTGAGATACCCCCTCTACATACAGGGGTTTGATTCAGGGATTTGAAGTACAGCCATTTTGGGCAAATAAATATTTACTTCAGGCCTACACTGGTTCAGACCGTGTGAGATACCCCCTCTACATAAAGGGGTTTGAATCATACATTTGAAGTACAGCCATTTGAAATTCAGCCATTTTGGGCAAAGAAATATTTACTTCAGGCCTACACTGGTTCTGGCCCTGTGAGATACCCCCTTTTCATGCAGGGGTTTGATTCAGGGATTTGAAATACAGCCATTTTGGGCAAAGAAATATTTACTTCAGGCCTACACTGGTTCAAGCCCTGTGAGGTACTCGCTCTACATACAGGGGTTTGATTTAGGGATTTGAAATACAGCCAGTTGAAATACAGCCATTTTGGGCAAATAAATATTTACTTCAGGCCTACACTGGTTCAGACCATGTGAGATACCCAATCTGCATACAGGTGTTTGAATCATACATTTGACTTACAGCCATTTGAAATACAGCCATTTTTGGCAAATAAATATTTACTTCAGGCCTACACTGGTTCAGACCGTGTGAGATACCCCCTCTACATACAGGGGTTTGAATCATACATTTGAAGTACAGCCATTTGAAATTAAACCATTTTGGGCAAAGAAATATTTACTTCAGGCCTACACTGCTTCTGACCCTGTGAGATACCCCCTTTACACACAGGGGTTTAAATCATACATTTGAAATACAGCCATTTGAAATTCTGCCATTTTGGGCAAATAAATATTTACTTCAGGCCTACACTGGTTCTGTCCCTGTGAGATACCCCCTTTTCATACAGGGGTTTGATTCAGGGATTTGAAATGCATCCATTTTGTGAAAATAAATATTTACTTTAGGCCTACACTGGTTCAGGCCCTGTGAGATACTCCCTCTACATACAGGGGTTTGATTTAGGGATTTAAAATACAGCCATTTGAAATACAGCTATTTTGTGCAAAGAAATATTTACTTTAGGCCTACACTGGTTCAGAGCGTGTGAGATACTTTCTCTACATACAGGGGTTTAAATCATACATTTGAAGTACAGCCATTTGAAATTCAGCCATTTTGGGCAAAGAAATATTTACTTCAGGCCTACACTGGTTCTGGCCCTGTGAGATACCCCCTTTTTATATAGGGGTTTGATTCAGGGATTTGAAATACAGCCATTTTGTGAAAAGAAATATTTACTTCCGGCCTACACTGGTTCAAGCCCTGTGAGGTACTCACTCTACATACAGGGGTTTGATTCAGGGATTTGAAATACAGCCAGTCGAAATACAGCCATTTTGGGCAAATAAATATTTACTTCAGGCCTACACTGGTTCAGACCATGTGAGATACCCACTCTACATACAGGGGTTTGAATCATACATTTGAAGTACAGCCATTTGAAATACAGTAATCACAGAAGAAATGCACCAAACGGATATGCCACTGACTATACTGGCTAGTCATAAATGCAGATATTAAAAGCTGAGACTTTTGCCAATATATTCCTGTCAGGAAGATATCGGAGCCCACATGCACATCCGCACAATGCTCCGTTTTGTGTAGGATGCCTTTGTGGTGCATGTGGACCGCGCCGACATCCTCCACCGTATGCAAAATATTTTTTGCTGGGGATAGTCGTTTGCTGCGGTCCACATGCGGTGGGACTGCTCCCCCAATGAAAAACACGCTACAGTGTTAGGGGTTGAGCAGCTCCCCCAGATTTGCCACTTTATTTCTGTGTTTTCATTTGAAATACAGCCATTTTGGGCAAAGAAATATTTACTTCAGGCCTACACTGGTTCTGGCACTGTGAGATACACCCTCTTCATACAGGGGTTTGATTCAGGGATTTAAAATACAGCCATTTTGGGCAAATAAATATTTACTTCAGGCCTACACTGGTTCTGGCCCTGTGAGATGCCTCCTTTTCATACAGGGGTTTGATTCAGGGATTTGAAATACAGCCATTTTGTAAAAAAGAAATATTTACTTCAGGCCTACACTGGTTCAGACCGTGTGAGATACCCCCTCTACATACAGGGGTTTGAATCATACATTTGAAGTACAGCCATTTGAAATTCAACCATTTTGGGCAAAGAAATATTTACTTCAGGCCTACACTGGTTCTGGCCCTATGACATACCCCCTTTACACACAGGGGTTTGAATCATACATTTGAAGTACAGCCATTTGAAATTCAGCCATTTTGGGCAAATACATATTTACTTCAGGCCTACACTGGTTCTGGCCCTGTGAGATACCCCCTTTTCATACAGGGGTTTGATTCAGGGATTTGAAATACAGCCATTTTGGGCAAAGAAATATTTACTTCACGCCTACACTGGTTCAAGCCCTGTGAGGTACTCGCTCTACATACAGGGGTTTGAATCAGGGATTTGAAATACAGCCAGTTGAAATACAGCCATTTTGGGCAAATAAATATTTACTTCAGGCCTACACTGGTTCAGACCATGTGAGATACCCCCTCTACATACAGGGGTTTGAATCATACATTTGAAGTACAGCCATTTGAAATACAGCCATTTTTGGCAAATAATTATTTACTTAAAGCCTACACTGGTTCTTGCCCTGTGAGATACACCCTGTTCATACAGGGGTTTGATTCAGGGATTTGAAATACAGCCATTTTGGGCAAATAAATATTTTTTTCAGGCTCACACTGGTTCAGACCGTGTGAGATACCCCCTCTACATACAGGGGTTTGAATCATACATTTCAAGTACAGCCATTTGAAATTCAGCCATTTTTGGCAAAGAAATATTTACTTCGGGCCTACACTGGTTCTGGCCCTGTGAGATACCCCCTTTTCATACAGGGGTTTGATTCAGGGATTTGAAATACAGCCATTTGAAATTCAGCCATTTTGGGCAAAGACATATTTACTTCAGGCCTACGCTGGTTCTGGCCCTGTGAGATACCCCCTTTTCATACAGGGTTTTGATTCAGGGATTTAAAATACAGCCATTTTGTGAAAATAAATATTTACTTCAGGCCTACACTGGTTCAAGCCCTGTGAGGTACTCGCTCTACATACAGGGATTCGATTCAGGGATTTGAAATACAGCCATTTTAAATACAGCCATTTTGGGCAAATAAATATTTACTTCAGGCCTACACTGGTTCAGGCCCTGTGAGATACTCCCTCTACATACAGGGGTTTGATTCAGGGATTTAAAATACAGCCATTTGAAATACAGCTATTTTGTGCAAAGAAATATTTACTTCAGGCCTACACTGGTTCAGGCCCTGTGAGATACACCCTTTACATATTGTCATTCTATTTTACTATTACTTAAACCCCCATTTAAGGCAAGATCTTAAATTCAAAAAATATGAGGAGAGCGTCAAATAAGGGATGTGGCGCAGGTCGTGGTGCTGCTGGTGGAGCTCCTGTTGCAGGGAGAGGACGTGGTTGATCTGTGCCAGCTACACGCACAAGGTAAACCCCTTCCTCAGGTGTGAGTAGGCGACAAAACCTGCAGCAGTATTTGGTCGGGCCTAATGCTGCTTTATGTATGGTGAGGCCAGAACAAGTACAGGCGATAGTAGATTGGCTTGCTGACAGTGCCTCCAGTTCCTTCACATTGTCTCCCACGTAGTCTCCTGCTGAAAGATCAGAGTTGGCACCTGCAGCCCATGTCTATCAGTCTTTTTCCTCACCCCCTTGCAAATCAGCCAAGCAGTCTGAGACCCAAGTCATGCAGTAGTCTCTTCTGATTTTTGATGACTCTGTTAACAGGGTTTCCCAGGGCCATCCACCTAGCCCTACCCCAGAAGTGGAAGAGATTGAGTGCACCGATGCCCAACCACTTATTTTTCAAGATGAGTACATGGGAGGACCATCACAGCATGTCTCGAATGATGACAAAACACAGATGCCAACTGCTGGGGCTTTCAAAAATATGCAGACCAACAAAGTAGTCAGGGATGAAGACTGGGTGGAAGATGATGTGGAGGACGATGAGGTCTTCGACCCCACATGGAATCAAGGTCATGCGAGTGACCTATGTAGCTCAGAGGAAGAAGTGGTGGTCGCACAGAGCCACCAGCACAGCAGAAGCAGGAGCAGGGTGCAAAAGCAGAGCGACTGTCCTCTAGATGGTACGCCTTTTACTGCCCACCGCAGAAAGAAACCGAGCACCCCAAAACTAGCTCCAAGGAGTTCCCTGGCATGGCAGTTCTTCAGACAATGTGCTGATGACAAGACACAAGTGGTTTGCACGCTGTGCAATCAGAGCCTGAAGCAAGGCATAAACGTTCTCAACATGAGCACAACCTGCATTACTAGACATTTAAGTACAAAGCACGAGCTGCAGTGGAGTAGACACCTGAAAAACCAAGAAAGGTCTCTGGCTCTTTCTGCTTCCTCTTCTGCTGCAGTCGCGGCCTCTTCACTCACCTCTGGAGTGACAGTGCCACCTGCCAGCAACACCAACACCTAGTTCACCAAGTATCTCCACAATGTCCCACAGAAGCGTTCAGCTCTCCATTTCCCAAACGCTGGAGAGGAAGAAGAAGTACCCCCCTACCCACCCGCGGTCCCTAGCCCTGAATGCCAGCATTTCTAAATTACTGGCATTTGAAATGTACGTCATGTCCAGCCGTCACTACTTTTCAAGGCGAGCCATCCCTTCCCTGCACAAGCAAGTAGGGGACAAAATCAGGTGTGCACTGCCCAACGCCATCTGTGGCAAGGTGCACCTGACTACGGATACGTGGACCAGTAAGCACCGTCAGGGCAGTAATATCTCCATAACAGCAAACTGGTTAAATGTGGTGACGGCTGGGCCTGAGGCAAATAGCAGTTTGGCGCATGTCCTTCCACCACCGAGGATTGCAGGTCGCTTCAGTTTGCCTCCTGTTGCTTCCTCCTCCTACTCTGCTTCCTCATCCTCTACCAGCTCCTCATCCGGTCAGCGTAATACCTTCACCACCAACCATCCAGGGGTAAACGACAGCAGGCAGTTTTAAAACTTATCTGTTTGGGTGACAAACCCCATACCGCGCAGGAGCTGTGGACAGTCCTTGAACAACAGATCGATGAGTGGTTTGTGCCACTCAGCCTCAAGCCCGGCCTGGTGGTGTGCAATGTGAAATCTAGTAGTTGCTCTGGGTCTAGCTGGTTTGACGCACATCCCTTGCCTGGCGCATGTGCTGAATTTGGTGTTGCAGAGATTCCTTAAAAATTACCCCGATATTTCAGAGCTGCTGCATAAAGTGGGGGCCGTCTGTGCGCGCTTTCTGCATTCTTACCCTGCTGCTGCTCGCCTGTCAGCGCTGCAGCATAACTTCGGTCTTTCCGCTCACCGCCTCATTTGCGATGTGCCCACAAGGTGGAACTCCACCTTGCACTTGCTGGCCAGACTGTGCGAGCAGCAGCAGGCGATAGTGGAGTTTCAGCTGCAGCACGCACGGGTGAGTCGCTCGGCGGAACAGCACCACTTCACCACCAATGAGTGGGCCTCCATGCGAGACCTGTGTTCCTGTGCTGTTTCGAGTACTCCACCAACATAGCCAGTGGCGATAACGCCGTTCTCCACTTCTACTATCCCACTTCTATGCCTCCTTGAAAAAACGCTCCTGGCGATGATGGAAGAGGATGTGGCACAGGAGGGATCATTAGAGGGATGAAGAAGGATAATTAGAGGGATCATTTCGTAAGGTTTCCAGCCAGTCATTCCCAAGTGGCTCCGAGGGTGGGTTCCTGCACCCACAAACCCAAGGTACACAATTGTCCAGACAGGCCACAGTTCTGAAGGATGAGGAGGTGGAGGAGATGGAGGAGAAGGAACCATGTTCACAGCAGGGTGGCAACCAGACCAGCTCATGACCATCACTGGTGCGTGGATGTGGGGATACAGAGGACACAGACGATACACCTCCTACAGAGGACAGCTTTTTGTTGCCTCTGGGCAGCCTGGCACACATGAGCGATTACATGCTGCAGTGTCTCTGCAATGACCGCCGAGTTGCCCACATTCTAACTTGTGCTGATTACTGGATGGCCACGCTGCTGGATCCCCGTTACAAAGACAATGTACCATCCTTAATTCCGTCACTGGAGCGCGATCATAAGATGAATGAGTACAAGCGCACTCTGGTAGACGCGCTGCTTGTGGCATTCCCACCTGACAGCGGGGGGCACATTGGAAGCACAAGGCGAAGGCAGAGGAGGTGGAAGAGATCGCTAACGCAGCAGGGGCACCACCAGCACCTCAGAAGGCAGGGTTGGCATTGCTGAAATGTAGTAAAGCTTTGTCAGCACGCCACAACAACCATCACCACCAGCTGATATGGAGACAGCATTTCACCAGCATGGTGGAGCAGTATGTGTGCACACGCCTACACGTACTGAATGACGTGTCTGCCGCCTTCAACTTCTGGGTCTCCAAATTTGACACATGGCCTGAGCTTGCCCTTGAAACTTTGGAGGTGCTGGCCTGCCCTGCAGCCAGTATATTATCTGAACGTGTGTTTAGCACGGCAGGGGGCATCATCACTAGTGATGTCCCAAACTATTCACTGGCAAACAGTTCCCGGCGAACATAGCTTGTTCGCGTTTGCCGCGGCGGGTGAACATATGCAATGTTCGGTCCGCCCCCTATACATCATCATTGAGCAAACTTTGACCCTGTACCTCACAGTCAGCAGACACATTCCAGCCAATCAGCAGCAGACCCTCCCTCCCAGACCCTCCCACCTCCTGGACAGCATCCATGTTATATTCATTCGGAAGCTGCATTCTTAGTGAGAGGAGGGAGAGTGTAGCTGCTGCTGATTCAATAGGGAAAGCGTTACCTAGGCAGTGTTCTGTGTCCACAGACTCATCTGCTGTAAGGACAGCGTTCTGACAGCACCTGCTTTGTTAAATATATATATATTTAGAAGTGAAAAATAGCCAGCAGCACTACAAATCAATTCAAATGCTGAAGATTTATTGGACCCAAAATCAGGCGACGTTTCAACAGCTTGTTTTACTTTCATTATTAAGATTTGTTCTGACGAAAAATTATTTTCTTTTTCAGGACGATTTCTTTGTTCAGTTGCGTGGAACCGCGATGGGGTCCAACGTGGCACCCACTTATGCAAACATCTACATGGCCCACCTCGAGGAATCGTCGATCTATGGCAGCCACCACTTCAGACATGTTCTGGGGTGGTGGCGCTATATTGACGATATCTTCTTGGTGTGGACGGGCGACACGTTGGACCTCCTTGCGTTCCATGCTTTTCTCAACGAAATCGACCCCACTGTGAAATTCACTATGGTGCAGTCCATGGATAAACTACAGTTCCTGGATACAGAGGTCCGGATCATGGGACGAGGTTTGAGTACTGATTTATTTGTCAAACCCACTGACAAGAACACTCTGTTACGATATGACAGCCACCATCCTCGTTCCATGATTCGATCTCTACCCTACAGCCAGTTCCTGCGAGTACATCGCATAGTTAAGTATAGACAAGTGAGACACACTCGATTTCAAGAAATGAGTCAGAAATTTGCCATACGTGGATATCCGAAAAAGCTGATCAGAAATACCATTGATAGATTGGGGAATCAACCCACTGATACTATTGTTCGGACTGATGCCCAATGTCCACGTATTCCCTTCATCTCCCATTTCTCAACTGACAGCCCGCAAATAGCGAGTGTCATTCGGAGACATTGGAGGTTGATAGGGAATAGTTTTCCTCAAATTGCGGAATTTAAATCACCCCCTCTTTTCTCCTATCGGAGAGGACGGAACGTGGGTGATAGATTGGTGAAGGCGGATGTGGGCAGTGCAAGGATCAATGTGAGGACAATGTGTGGTTCTACTCGTACTGGCTGCTACCCTTGCTATCATTGCATAAATTGCAAACTTATGATCAAAGGAGATAAATTTTTAAATCCGGCTACTGGTGGGATGATGAAAATCACTCAATTCTTGACTTGTGACTCATCCTACGTGATCTACCAACTGACCTGCCCGTGCGGGAAGTGGTATGTTGGTGATACCACGTGGGATGTAAAGACACGATTGAATCAGCATCGCTATTCCATCAGGAAAGAAAAGATGGATTTACCGGTGTCCAAACATTTTAAAGAGGCAGGGCACACACAGAGTGATTTAAGATTTCGAATTTTGGAACAGGTAGAATTGGGGAGGCGTGGTGGAGATAGACAGGCTATCCTTAAAAAACGCGAGTTATACTGGATTTATACGCTAAAGACGTTAAAACCTAATGGGTTAAACGTGGACTTTAGGGTGGATTAGTGTAGTTTGGCCCTGGCACTGCCCATATCCTATGCCTTCTCTACTCTGCTGGATCCGTATCCCTTGCTGTAGGTCAAATGCACATGTGTGTATCTGCATTTGAATCATTTCCTTGAATCAAGTATTTATTCTTATGAGAATCGCTAAAGTTTTCTCTCTTTGTTTTTAGATTCATTTTGACCTCACTGCCCTGGTGGAGGCGCTGCATGATGTGACGTTCACCCTGGTTCCGGTTGGCTCCCCAATATCTATTCACTTTATCCAATCAATATATGTCTGTTTCATTGCTTTACCACTTGTGCGGAATTTGTTGTATATTGTGCTGGATGCCCCCTTATACAGTTCATACAGTAATTTTTTTTTATCTATTTGACCGTGGTACCTGCATTATCATGGTTATCCCCCCTTTTTCCCTTGAATTGAATGCTTATATTTATTTATAGGTATCAATGTCGTTACTTTTCGAGAGATTAGTGGCGTTCCGTGGGGTTCCCCCTGCGACGTAGGTTTGTTCTCCCATTGTTTACACCGATATCTCATTATTATGAATTGTCAACCAATATGTGACGTTCTCATATAAATAAAGTAAAAATTTTTTTATAGCTTAGATTTTGGATCTATGGGGCACTGTGCCCGGCTATCATACGTGCTTTGACATGTGGGTGGCCGTGCGACATTGCCCTAGGACCCAATTCTTTAATAATATCGGGTTCCATGGACTAGCAGCCCTATTGAGATCACTTTGATCATGTGATATGTGTTGGGCGGCACCCAGTACCGTTCTGACATGCGCACAGTGCATTTGATCCAGTTTCGCCCATCTTAGTTGTGGGTGTTAGTCAGCCGCTCGAGGACGGAGATATCGCGAGATTTGATATTTTTGCGCATGCGCTAATTACGTATAGTATTTTCGCGCATGCGCAAATCGTGTATGGGGACGCCAAGGAGCACGACCAACGCCAACCATGCAGCTGCCCACCTGACAGTGAGTTTTTTAATCCACCTCATTAGGGTAATCACTGACACTCATTATGATATATTCCAAATAAATCACGATATGTGGAATTATTGTTGTTTTAGTCTGATGCACTATTTTTGCCAAATGAGGCCAATTTGATATATGTATTTCTCATGATCACATGTATTGTTTGTTCACTGTATATTCACTGTATTATGTTCAATTGATGTTAATCTATTTTTGATTGATGCTCTTATTTAAAGTGTGTCTGTAACACATGTGCACTGTGCTTGATAAAGACAGCAACAAGCTGTTGAAACGCCGCCTGATTTTGGGTCCAATAAATCTTCAACATTTGAATTGATTTGGAGTGCTGCTGGCTATTTTTCTCTTCTAGTACATTGGACCTAGGTGCTGGTCCACACTGGCCGGACGTGCACCCCTTGCTTATACAGTGTGCTGCTTCCTCACTTTCCTCAAATTATATATATATATATATATATATATATATATATACACATTGCAGTTGCCTGCCCGTGTGTGAGAGGCTGCAGGCTCAGTCACAGACAGTACTGTGTGCACACCATTCATACAGGGTGTCACAGACAATACCTTGCAGATAAAAAAATATATAAATTTATATTATTTATCTGTGATATAATCGCATTTGCAAGCCAGTGAGTGACTGTGTGGCCCACAGACAGTACTGTGTGCACACCATCCATACAGGGTGTCACAGACAATACATTGCAGATAAAAATAATTCAATATATATTATTTCTCTGTGATATAATCACATTTGCAAGCCAGTGAGTGACTGTGTGGCCCACAGACTGTACTGTGTGAACACCATCCATACAGGGTGTCACAGACAATACCTTGCAGATAAAAATAATTCAATTTATATTATTTCTCTGTGATATAATCACAGTTGCAAGCCAGTGTGTGTCAGGCCCACACAGACTGTACTGTGCCCACCGCCCACCACTTATATAGGGTGGCACAGTACCTTGCACGCATAGTACCACTTATCTAAAACAAAATGACAGGCAGAGGCAGCCACCCCGCAGGTGCCATCGTGATTGTGGTGCTGTGATTTCCACTGGCCCTGGAATAATGGCCAGTGTTCAGAGGCCACGTACCCTGAACCCAAAAAATTCGGAGAAAATAGCTGACTGGCTTACACAGGACGCACAAACTTCAACAGCTTTCTCTAAGAACCTTGACGCACCATCCTCCTCCAGATCAGCTTTGGTCACCAGCTCTCAAGTTACCACTCTCCCGCCCGCCGCCTCCACCACCACTACCACCACAGCCACCACAGCCGCTTCACTTGATCTCTCAGAGGAGTTATTTACACATCAGTTGGATGAAATTAGTGATGTGCAACCATTATTGCCAGAGGATGTAGATAACAGGGATATGTCTCAGTCAGGCAGCATTACACACATGGACATACAGTGTTATGATGATGATGATGTTGTACCCGCTGCTGCTTCCTTTGCTGAGGTGTCAGATACAAGTGAAATGGTTGATGATGATGATGTGTCCGTGGATGCCACGTGGGTGCCTGCTCAAAGAGAAGAAGAAGGGGAAAGTTCAGAAGGGGAGACAGAGAGAAGGAGGAGACAAGTTAGAAGCAGGGGGAGGTAGTCGCAAGGAGCAAGTGGCACAGTCTGACAGCATGTATCGGCACCCGGGGTCAGCCAGACAGCACGCTAATCAACGCATGCTGTTGCCACCACCAGAATGCCGTCATTGCAAAGCTCAGCAGTGTGGCATTTTTTTGTGTGTCTGCCTCTGATAACAGCAAAGCCATTTGCAACCTGTGCCAAAAGAAACTGAGTCGTGGGAAGTCCAACACCCACCTCGGTACAACTGCTTTGCGAAGGCATATGATCTCACATCACAAACACCAATAGGATCAACACATGAGTACAAGCAGCACACAAACTCAAAGCCACCATCCTCCTCCTGGTCCAGCATCTTTAGCCACGTCAACCACTGCTGTCCTCCTTGGACAGGACGGGACACTTTACAGATGTGTTGTTGATGGAGGACATGCAGAGCTTTTTTCAGTCCTACACATCGCCACAGCCCTTCGGGATCCAGCCTTAGAGAACGACTCGACCGACAGGTGGCAGATTAACTTGCCTGAACTGCAGATATCGACACTCTGAGGAGCGATGAACCCCTTAACTACTGGGTGTGCAGGCTTGACCTGTGGCCTGAGCTATCCCAGTTTGCGATCTTCTGGCCTGGCCTGCTTCAAGTGTCCTGTCAGAAAGGACCTTCAGTGCTGCAGGAGTCATTATCACTGACAAAAGAAGTCGCCTTGGTCAAAAAAAGTGTTGATTACCTCACCTTCATTAAGATGAATGAGGCATGTATCCCGAAGGGACTGACAGTGGGGGATACGTTTGACTAACAAAAGGCCTGATGACATGCCTTGGCCTCAAAATGGTCCCCACGATGCTGTATTAAATGTCTGCATACCGGATGACGTTCGTGAATTCTCTGCCACCACCAACTAGGGTTCAAGCCGCAATGTTTTAGTCACCTTTCTGCCTGGAAAACATACATTTTTCCGGCCGCTGCTACAACAGCGGCTGCAACAATACCATTATTTTTCAGGCATGTGTACGCCTAATTTTTCTGGCCCCTGGTGCTGCACTGTGACTGCAAAAACAAAACAAACAAAAAAGGGCACATACAAGTGTCAATTCCCCTTCGTGATTGTTACCTTGTTGTGGTGAGGGGGCTTGCGTATCACAATGAAGCGATCATCACCTCTATGAGTGTGTTGGCAATGTTGCCACACCCCAGATGATAAGGCCGTTGCTTCATTATGATCAGACCAAAAGCGATTGGCTGGATAATTTTTCATAGAACAAACATTTTGTTTTAATTTTTTTAAGTTGTATGGGTTTTTAATACATAAAATAAAAAAAATCATAATAAAGTCTCTTAATAGTTTATTAGAAATAATGCAGACAATTTAAAAAATCCCCATCAATTCCAATACAAAGCAAGTACAAAGCTCAGAACTAAATTATTTCAGGATGTCGTAATTGTTCGTTAATTCGACAATGGTTAATCAATAGGGGACGTAACAGGGATTAAACTGATAGGAATAGTACTAGTTAAGACACCACTCATATAGGGTCAGGGTGTCACAGCATATTGCTCCGTGCACGCGCAGTGCCCCAACTTGGGAGTAAGAGGACCGACCAAGCTGCTTTTTCCATCTCCCGGTTCCTAAAATCAATTCAGTTTGGTGTTTCAGAGTTTGGTCTGTCACTGTGAAGATAGTCAAAGGTACCCTTCACAGTGACAGACCAAACTCTATTCGGAAAATAATAGTATTAGCTTTTTCAGATCTGAGTTTTCACGATCGTGAAAACTCTGATCCTACAGTATATTCTAACACAGAGGCGTTCCCATGGTGATGGGGACGCTTCAAGTTAGAATATACTAAGAACTGTGTACATAACTGCCCCCTGCTGCCTGGCAGCACCCGATCTCTTACAGGGGGCTGTGATCTTCATAATTTACCCCTTAGGTGCCTTACCTGAGGGGTTAATTGTGCGGATCTCAGCCCCCTGTAAGAGATTGGGTGCTGTCAGGCAGCAGGGTCCAGACCCCCTCCCTCCCCAGTATTAAAATCATAGGTGGCCAGTGCGGCCCCCCTCCCTCCCTCGTATTAAAATCATTAGCGGTTAGTGCGCCCCCCCATTAAAATCATTGGTGTCCAGTGCGGCCTCCCCTCTCACCCCCCCACCCCTAATTGGTGGCAGTGGCCACAGGTTAACAACCCACCTCCCCCACCCATCATTGGTGGCAGCAAAGCTGCAGTTTCGCTGGGCTCTGATCGGTTACCATGGCAGCTAGGACGCTACTGCAGTCCTGGCTGCCATGGTTACTTAGCACTTTTAGCAGCATTATACTTCCGTGCGCTGTCTGTGGCCGGCCGGGCGCTCCTCCTACTGGTAAGTTACAGGTCTGTGCTATAAGCAATGCGCCGCACAGACTTTTCACTTACCAGTAGGAGAAGCCCCGGCCGGCCACAGACAGCGCATATAAGTATAATGCTGCTAAAAGTGCTAATTAACCATGGCAGCCAGGACTGCAGTAGCGTCCTGGTTGCCATGGTAACTAATCGGAGCCCCAGCGATTAAACTGGGACTCCGATCGGAACTGCCACTCCGCTGCCACCAATGATGGGGGAGGGTAGTTGTTAACCAATGATTTTAATTAGGGGGGGAGGCCACACTGGACATCAATGATTTTAATAGGGGGTGGGGGGCCACACTAGCCACCAATGATTTTAATAGGGAGGGGGGCCACACTGGCCACCAATGATTTTAATACTGGGGAGCGAGGTGGGCCACACTGGCCACCAATGATTTTAATACTTAGGAGGGAGGGGGCTCCGGCCTCCCGCTGCCTGGCAGCACCTGATCTCTTACAGGGGGCTGTGATTAGCACAATTAACCCCTCAGGTACATCACCTGAGGGGTTAATTGCACGGATAAAAGCCCCCTGTAAGAGATCAGGTGCTGCCAGGCAGCAGGGGACCGGTATGTCCACAGTTCTCAGTATATTCTAACTTGAAGCATCCCCCTCACTATGCAAACGCCTCTGTGTTAGAATATACTGTCAGATCTGAGTTTTCACGATGGTATTCTAACATAGAGGGGTTCCCATGGTGATGGGGACGCTTCAAGTTAAAATATTCCATTGGATTGGAGAAAACTCTGATCCGATGGTATATTAATATTACCCGAACCGAACCCAAACTTTTACTGAAATGTTCGGGTTCGGTTGCCAAACACCGTAAAGTTCGGTACTTTACAGTTCAGGTTTGCTCAACCCTATTCGAGTCCCCATTGACTTCAATGTTGTTCGAGTTCGGGGTTAAGTTCGTGTCCCTAACTCGTTTGTGAAGTTCGGCCGAACTCGTCGAACCCGAATATCCAGTTGTCTGCTCAACTCTAATCCCTAATGATGCAAAAAAAAAATTTGTCTCATGAGAAATTAGTGATTGGTGCACTAAGTATTGTTGTGAGAACTTGCCACTCCAGTACGGACCCTAAAAATGAGCCAATAGGCTTTCACCTGACAGCAAAGAACTGTGGATTCTGTTGCTGGAGGTACATTAGGCGGTCACAGGATAAATGTGTAACTGTCGGCCAATACAGGCCCCAAAAATTAGCCAATAGGCATTACCTGACAGCAAAGAACTTTGTATTCTGTGGCTGGAGGTACATTAGGCGTTCACTGTATAAATATGTAACTGTAGGCCAGTACAGGCCCCACAAATTAGCCAATAGGCATTCACCTGACAGCAAAGAATTGGGGATTTTGTGTCTGGAGGTACATTAGGCGGTCACAGGATAAATATGTAACTGTAGGCCAGTACAGGCCCCAAAAATTTGCCAATAGGCATGCACCTGACAGCAAAGAACTTTGGATTCTGTGGCTGGAGGTACATTAGTCGTTCGCAGGATAAATATGTAACTGAAGGCCAGTACAGGCCCTATAAATTAGCCAATAGGCATTCACCTGACAGCAAAAAAATTGTGATTCTGTGGCTGGAGGTACATTAGGCGGTTACAGGCTAAATATGTAACTGTAGGCCAGTACAGACCCAAAACATTAGCCAATAGGCATTCACCTGACAGCAAAGAACTATGGATTCTGTGGCTGGAGGTACATTAGGCGTTCACAGGATAAATATGTAACTGTAGGCCAGTACAGGCCCCACAAATTAGCCAATAGGCATTCACCTGACAGCAAAGAATTTGGGATTTTGTGGCTGGAGGTACATTAGGCGGTCACAGGATAAATATGTAACTGTCGGCCAGTACAGGCCCCAAAAATTAGCCAATAGGCGTTCACCTTACAGAAAAGAAATTAACGGTAAATTAACCGTTAAACAAACTCAAGCTAAGAATGTTGCAAGGCCACTGCCACAGAGGCCCCCTAGAAATGGAAGATGGGTTACTGCAGGTTCTGGTAGCCTGAGAGTTGTGGATAGAAGACATGTCCCACAGTCTGTGGCTCTCCATAATTCATTTGCAGCACTTTCAGAGTGCAAGAGCAACATGGAGGATGGCTCAAGCACAGTGGGTGAGCAACAATTATCTCCCATGCCTAAAGTATGCAAGACTGCAGCCAAAGACAAAAAGGAGAAGGTGAGGACTGAGTAAGCAGCTGTTGGAGGTGTGAAGTTTGAGGAAAATGGTGTTGTGAGATGTCTCCCTGGTTCTACCGCTAACAGGGATAGACGACAGATCCTTAATATTGTTAGGCAAGGAAAGCAGGAAAGGGAGGTGGATGTTATTGTCCATCTTGGGACAAATGATCTGGCTTGCAATGAGGTTTCAAAGGTGAAAGAAGCTTTTCACACACTTGGAAAGTATATACGGGAGGTTGCATCAACTGTTTCATTCTCTGCAGTTTTGCCTGTCCATAACCTTCAGCATGACAGGAAGATGTGCATTAAGGAATTCAATGTATGGCTTGGTGAATGGTGTCTGAACCAAGGGTTTGGCTTTGTGTCTTATGTTAGCTCTTGTTGGAATGGAAAAGAACTGTACAAGAAAGATGGTTTGCATCTTTCTCTCAAGGGAACAAATGTCCTTGGTGAACAGTTCCAAGTATTTGCTAAGGAGCATTTAAACTAGGAAAGGGGGGCAAAAGAGTGATAATCCAGCAGTCCAACTGCCCCCCGGAACAATGCTAGAAGATGCTAGTAGCACAAAGGTTAAGAAATGACTAGCTCAGATTCTTGTCTACAAATGCTTGCAGTTTAGGGAATAAGATCAATGAACTTGAGGCTATAATGCACTGTGAGAATATAGATTTAGTAGCTGTTACTGAGATGTGGTTCAATGGGAGTAATGACTGGGATATAACAATACCAGGGTTCTCTCTATACAGGAAAGACATAGAAGGCAAGAAGGGGGAGGGGTAGCCCTGTATGTGAAATATAGCATAAAATCTGATTTGATACAAGTTAACAAGAACAATTTAGAGTCAGTTTGGGTTACCTTGCAGCTTGATAATCGAAGGGTAACTCGTGTAGGTGTGATATATAGACCACCTAGCCAAGTCAAATAATTAAATGATCTACTAGTTGAGGAAATAGCTAAAATGACATTGAAGGGGAAGTTATCATTATGGGAGACTTCAATCTTCCTGTTGTAAACTGGAAAACCAAAATAGCTAGTTCTGCCAGGAGTACAGATATTCTAAATTCCCTACTGGGATTATCTTTACAGCAAGTAGTTGAGGAGCCAACCCGGAAGGAGGCCATTTTAGATTTAGTATTCACAAATGGGAATTTGGTATCTGATATTACTGTAGGGGAAAGCTTGGGATCTAGTGATCACCAGTCAGTGTGGTTTACTATAAGTACAGTGACTGAGTCACACCACACAAAAACGAAAGTTTTAGATTTTAGAAAAACTAACTTTTCAAAAATTAGATTAGTGGTATACGAGTCCCTATCAGATTGGAACAGTTTCATTGGAGTCCAGGAGAAATGGGACTACTTAAAAGTGGCACTATTGAAGGCAACAGGAAATTGCATTAGGCTTGTCAGTAAAAGCAAAAAAAAAAAGGAAGAGACTGCTGTGGTACTCAGCAGAAGTGGCCAAAATCATTAAAAACAAAACGGATCTACTGGCACCCGGACCGGGTACCTCCGTATATAGATGCTCCTAGTGCTTTCCGAGGACTCCAAGCACTCCACTTGACACCGTACTGTCATGCCCTGCTCTGACTATGTGCAGAGGTCGGCCAGAATAGCAGCACGTGTTTAGTATTTTGTTTTGGAGCCGTGCTGGATCCGCCCCCCATCAGGTGCACTGGGTGGGGTCATTAGTTTAAATAGCACTCCATCCCAGTGCTCTGAGCGGGTGATATAAATCATTCTGGCCTTGGAAGCAAGCAAGGAAGGAAGATTGTCTGTTCCAGCTCTGCAGAGATAAGTGTGGTTTCAGTTTTTTGTTGTTTGCTTTCTTTGTTGTGTTGGTGTCATCTCTCCCATCCAGGTTCTGTGCGAGCAGGCTGCTCCTATTCCCCTTTTCACCATCTCAGGGAATCTAGGGTGTTTTAGCCCAGGCACGAGGACACTTCATTCCTACCATCTAGGTCTGAATGTGGGCTGAGCAGAGCAGGGAGAGAAGTCAGAGATTTGCTAGGAGGTGACCTTTTCCACTGCTTTTCGCCTAGAGCCTGGTTTGCGGGTTTATCTGTATGTCTGTTATCCCATCCGGCGTAACACGTATGCACTGCAGACCCCACGAACCGCCAAAGCTTGGTTGAGGTCTCACCGTCTCCTACCCACCCTGGACCTACGACAAGGCTCCAGGCTCCAGTGGGTGAACCTCTCCTAAAGCCAGAGAGCAGGAACAGCTCTTACAAGAGCTAGTAGTTATGCCAGGGAAGTATAGCAAATCTTCAGCGTATAGCAATCTCCCAGTGTCGATCAGTTACCCAAACACCAGCCTCAACCACCCTTTACAATACACATAGACATTTAACATCCCAAAATGGCACAAATTAGACCAGGGGTTCAAGTTAGTCCAAGTCCTTTGTGAACAAAGGAGGCCTGGCTGATGAGAGGGCCCGTAATCCAGGGGCAGGAGGAGGGCAAACAGCCCCCTCCAAAACACTGTGGTGAAGTGGCTTTCGCCACATATCTTCCCATTCGGGGGGAGACTAACCAGGTAGCTGACCTTCTGTTGGTCAGTGCCTGAGTTAGTCGAGTCACCCACCCACAGTGAATTACAATCAATAAGGCAGCCCCCCCACAATAATATACAATCCGCACTGCAGTCCCCCCCCCCCCAACACTTGGTTACCGCACCCGGGCAATTTTGCAGCTTGTTTTGGTCCCATGGCTTCACCATGGCTGTGATGGGCACTGGTCTCTTGGCTTTGTGGGTCGCTGAGTGAGCAGAGACCAACGGTACTCTGCCCTGGTGCCAGCGCTTCAGCTGGGGGGACCTGCAAATAGACAAGCCTGGGACAAGGGGACAAAGGAGGGCAGAGGCCAACTGTGCTCTGCCCCGTTGTCAGCTCTTCCGCTGGAGCAACCGGGTTATAGTCCTAAGGGAAAGTTAGGGCAGAGGCCAGCGGCGCTCTGCCCAGATGCCAGCTCTTCTGCTGGGATGGGGTCAGGGAATCCTACCCCCAGGACCTTGTTGCGGATCAGCTGTGGAGAGGAGGGATCGCTTACCTCCTCCTCCTGGCATTCCTGCGGGGTTGGTGGGGACTCTGTACCGGCCGTCCAGCATCCCGGTAGGCCTGGTGCAGAGACTGCGGTCCCATCTGCATCATTGGAGTTAGGGGTGCTGTCCCTCTCTGGTTGGGGAGAGAGACCGGTTATCTGCTCTCCCTTCGAAGTACACTGCCGCTGGTGAGCAGGACCAACTGTCCCTACTCCCTGAAACTCCGGCTGCCATTGGGGATCTGGGCCGACTGCCCATCATCCCTGTAGGGCTGGTGGAGAGATCTTGGTCCCATCTCCACCTGCCATATGGGTTTCCCCCCAGGACCAATCTATGAGGTCCCCTACCTCTGTAGCTGGTTGTTGCAGGGCTGAGGGACCGATTAACTCCTCCCCCTGGTATGCTACCTGCCGCTGGGAAGAGAGACCGACTGTCTCCTCTCCCTGTATAGTATACTGCCGCTGGGTAGTGAGACCAACTGTCTCCACTACCAGTGATTCTGGTTGTTGCAGAGATGAGGGTCCGACAATCTCCTCTCCTTGTACTCCCAGTGGCAGTTGGGGATCTGGGCCGCCTGCCCAGCCACCCTGTTGGGCCGGTGGAGTGACTACAGTCCCATCTCCACCTGGGACAAGAGGACAAAGGAGGGCAGAGGCCAACTGTGCTCTGCCCCGTTGCCAGCTCTTCCGCTGGAGCAACCGGGTTATAGTCCTAAGGGAAAGTTAGGGCAGAGGCCAGCGGCGCTCTGCCCAGATGCCAGCTCTTCTGCTGGGATGGGGTCAGGGAATCCTACCCCCAGGACCTTGTTGCGGATCAGCTGTGGAGAGGAGGGATCGCTTACCTCCTCCTCCTGGCATTCCTGCGGGGTTGGTGGGGACTCTGTACCGGCCGTCCAGCATCCCGGTAGGCCTGGTGCAGAGACTGCGGTCCCATCTGCATCATTGGAGTTAGGGGTGCTGTCCCCCTGTGGTTGGGGAGAGAGACCGGTTATCTGCTCTCCCTTCGAAGTACACTGCCGCTGGTGAGCAGGACCAACTGTCCCTACTCCCTGAAACTCCGGCTGCCATTGGGGATCTGGGCCGACTGCCCAGCATCCCTGTAGGGCTGGTGGAGAGATCTCGGTCTCATCTCCACCTGCCATATGGGTTTCCCCCCAGGACCAATCTATGAGGTCCCCTACCTCTGTAGCTTGTTGTTGCAGGGGTGAGGGACCGACCAACTCCTCCCCCTGGGATGCTACCTGCCGCTGGGAAGAGAGACCGACTGTCTCCTCTCCCTGTATAGCATACTGCCGCTGGGTAGTGAGACCAACTGTCTCCACTACCAGTGATTCTGGTTGTTGCAGAGATGAGGGACCGACAATCTCCTCTCCTTGTATACCTAGTGGCAGTTGGGGATCTGGGCCGCCTGCCCAGCCACCCTGTTTGGCCGGTGGAGTGACTACAGTCCCATCTCCACCTGCTGATTGGGGTTCCTCCCAGTACCAGTTTATGAAGTCCCCTACCTCCACAGTTGGTGAGAAAGTAGGGGATACCTCAGCTATGACTTGCCAGGGGTAGGGCTGCAGGTCTGGGCCTGGTATCCAACTGTCTTGTATCTTGCGCTGGGCTTGAATGGAGCAAAACAACTGTTGATAATCTTGCTCCAGTTCCCACTCCCTTTGGACCAGAAAGGTCAGATCTGCCCTCACCCCACTAGTTGTAGGCCAATTGTGCAAGTCCCACCTGTAGTCAGTAATGTCCCAAAATCTAGACTTTTCTGTGCTCCCAAAGTCAATGTCTTCAAAAGACTCCCACAATAAACCAGGGCCATTATATTCCTCACCTTCGGGCTTGGCGTACTCCTCCATCCATGGAGACTGTCGTACTGTGTCCCACCATAGTGCTTGGTAAGCATCATCCAGCCAGGTTTCCTGCCATACCAGTGTCTCAAGCTCTGACACCCACTCCATCAATGGTTGCTCTCCCAGTAGAGGTAGTCGCAGCGCCAATTGCATTCGTAATCTCTGCTCCTCACTGGGAAGACTCTCACCCCTCCGACACTGCATGTCCTCCAGGGCCTGGTGCCATACGCCTTTCCGCTTGGCATCCCTGTAATCCGGGTGATCTTCCTCATGGAATGCTGTGTAGGAACTAACGGCATCCATATTGCTGTAGCCAGGGGCGCTGTACGGATACTAGCGTTGCCCTCAATTGTAAAATCCACGAACGGTGTCTCCGAGCTGCTTCTCATCTCACTAGGACACCACCCCACTGCTTGCCACCAATGTAACGGATCTCCTGGCACCCCGACCGGGTACCTCCGTCAATAGATGCTCCTAGTGCTTTCCGAGGACTCCAAGCACTCCACTTGACACCGTATGCACTGCAGACCGCACAAACCGCCGAAGCTTGGTTGAGGTCTCACCATCTCCTACCCACCCTGGACCTACGACAAGGCTCCAGGCTCCAGTGGGTGAACCTCTCCTAAAACCAGAGAGCAGGAACAGCTCTTACAAGAGTTAGTAGTTATGCCAGGGGAGTATAGCAAAACTTCAGCGTATAGCAATCCCCCAGTGTTGATCAGTTACCCAAACACCAGCCTCAACTTGGTAAAGGGTAAAAACAGGAACTCTTTATTTGAACACACAGCATTGATTTATACACATCTTCCAACAAGGTTACCACCCACAGGGTTTTGTAAAAACAGCCAATAACCACGTACAATACACTCAGACACTCCCACACAAAAGCCTCCCCTCTGCCCGTGATACAATTACCTCACACTGGGTTGATGTAATCATCACAGGCAGGTGAATGCACAATATCCTCTGTCCTGGAGACAACCAAGAAGTAATTCAATTTTCTCTCGGGACAAAGGACATCGTCAATACATACAGAGAGACAATGGAACAGACCTCACTACTCAATGTATACAATGTCCCACCCTTTACAATACACATAGACATTTAACATCCCAAATTGGCACGAATTAGACCAGGGGTTCAAGTTAGTCCAAGTGAACAAAGGAGGCCTGGCTGATGAGATGGCCCGTAATCCAAGGGCAGGAGGAGGGCAAACAGCCCCCTCCAAAACACCGTGGCAAAGTGGCTTTCGCCAAAGATAGCATTTAGGAATTATACAAACAAAGCAAAAGAAAAACGAGGATGACAGGCAAATATAAAGGTTAGGCAGAGAGAGGCCAAACAAGTTATAAGAGATTCTAAAGCACAGGCAGAAGAGAAATTAGCTCAGTCAGGGAAAAAAGGCGATAAGGCATTCTTCAGATACATAAATGAAAAAAAAGAAACTAAAACAAGGAATTACAAAATTAAAAACAAAAGAAGGAAGGTATATGGAAGAACATAAAGAACTAGTTGACTGCCTCAATGAATACTTCTGTTCAGTTTTTACAAAGGAAAATGAAGGAAAAGGACCTCAGTTAGGAAAGTAGATTAATGAGTCTTTTGATGCATGTGTCTTTACAGAGGAAGAGGTTCTAAGTCAGCTGTCTAAAATTAATACAAATAAGTCACAGGGGCCCGATGGGATACACCCAAAGTTATTAAAAGAGCTCAGCGGTGAACTAGCAAAATCATTAACAGATTTATTTAACCAATCACTGGCAACAGGAGTCATCCCTGAAGATTGGAAATTAGCAAATGTTGTGCCTATTCACAAGAAAGGTAGGGTGGAAGTAGGGAGGAATCGGGCAACTATAGGCCAGTAAGCCTGACATCAATAGTGGGGAAATTAATGGAAACCATACTTAAGGAGAGGATTGTGGAACATCTAAAATCCCATGGATTGAAAGATAAAAAACATCATGGGTTTACTTCAGGGAGATCATGTCAAACTAATCTTATTGATTTTTTTGATTGGGTGACTAAAATAATAGATGGCGGAGGTGCAGTAGACTTATCTAGACTTTAGTAAGGCTTTTGATACTGTCCCACATAGAAGGCTTATCAATAAATTGCAGTCTTTGGGCTTAGAGTCCCATATTGTTGAATGGATTAGGCAGTGGCTGAGGGACAGACAACAGAGGGTTGTAGTCAATAGAGTATATTCAGACCATGGTCTTGTTACCAGTGGGGTACCTCAGGGATCTGTTCTGGGACCCATATTGTTTAATATCTTTATCAGCGAAATTGCAGAAGGCCTCAATGGTAAGGTGTGTCTTTTTGCTGTTGATACAAAGATTTGCAACAGGGTTGATGTTCCTGGAGAAATACACCAAATGGAAAAGGATTTAGGAAAACTAGAGGAATGGTCAAAAATCTGGCAACTAAAATTTTATGTTGATAAGTGCAAGATAATGCACCTGGGGCGTAAAAACCCAAGAGCAGAATATAAAATCAGTAATACAGTCCTAACCTCAGTATCTGAGGAAAGGGATTTAGGGGTCATTATTTCAGAAGACTTAAAGGTAAGCAGACAATGTCATAGAGCAGCAGGAAATGCTAGCAGGGAGAGGAATTACCAGTAGAAAGAGGGAGGTGCTCATGCCGCTCTACAGAGCACTAGTGAGACCTCTTTTGGAGTATTGTGCTCAGTACTGGAGACCATATTTCCAGAAGGATATTGATACTTTGGAGAGAGAGTTCAGAGAAGAGCTACTAAACTAGTATATGGATTGCAGGATAAAACTTACCAGAAAAGATTAAAGGACCTTAACATGTATAGCTTGGAAGAAAGACGAGACAGAGGGGATATGATAGAAACTTTTAAATACATAAAAGAAATCAAGAAGGTAAAAGAGGAGAGAATATTTAAAAGAAAAAAAACTGCTACATGAGGGGCAAAGGGGGAGTTTTAAATTAGAGGGGCAGAGGTTTAAATGTAATATCAAGAAGTATTACTTTACTTGAGAGTAGTGGATGCATGGAATAGCCTTCCTAGAGAAGTGGTAGCTGCAAATACAGTGAAGGAGTTTAACCACCTCAGCCCCCCTAGCTTAAACACCCTTAATGACCAGACCACTTTTTACAATTCTGCACTACACTACTTTCACCGTTTATTGCTCGGTCATGCACCCAAATGAATTTTACCTCCTTTTCTTCTCACTAATAGAGCTTTCATTTGGTGGTATTTCATTGCTGCTGACATTTTTACTTTTTTTGTTATTAATCGAAATTTAACAAAAATTTTGCAAAAAAATGACATTTTTCAATTTCTAAAAAAATGACATCCATATATAAATTTTTCGCTAAATTTATTGTTCTACATGTCTTTGATAAAAAAAAATGGTTGGGTAAAAAAAAAATGGTTTGGGTAAAAGTTATAGCGTTTACAAACTATAATACAAAAATTTGAATTTCCGCTTTTTGAAACAGCTCTGACTTTCTGAGCACCTGTCATGTTTACTGAGGTTCTACAATGCCCAGACAGTAGAAAAACCACACAAATGACCCCATTTCGGAAAGTAGACACCCTAAGGTATTCACTGATGGGCATAGTGAGTTCATAGAACTTTATATTTTTTGTCACAAGTTAGCGGAAAATGATGAATTTGTTTTCTTTTTTTTTTTTTTTCTTTACAAAGTCCCCAAGTTTACAAAGTTCCACTAACTCATGACAAAAAAAAAACTTTCATGAACTCACTATGCCCATCATAAAATACATTGGGGTGTCTTCTTTCCAAAATGGGGTCACTTGTGGGGTAGTTATACTGGGGCCCAAATGCGTGCAAAGTAGTTTGAAATCAAAATGTGTAAAAAATGGCCTGTGAAATTCGAAAGGTGCTCTTTGGAATGTGGGCCCCTTTGCCCACCTAGGCTGAAAAAAAGTGTCACACATGTGGTATCTCCGTACTCAGGAGAAGTTGGGGAATGTGTTTTCGGGTGTCATTTTACATATACCCATGCTGGGTGAGAGAAATATCTTGGTGAAAATGCCAACTTTGTATAAAAAAATGGGAAAAGTTGTCTTTTGCCAAGATATTTATCTCACCCAGCATGGGTATATGTAAAATGACACCCCAAAACACATTCCCCAACTTCTCCTGAGTATGGCGATACCACATTTGTGACACTTTTTTGCAGCCCAGGTGGGCAAAGGGGCCCACATTCCAAAGAGCACCTTTCGGATTTCACAGGCCATTTTTTACACATTTTGATTTCAAACTACTTTGCACGCATTTGAGCCCCTAAAATGCCAGGGCAGTATAACTACCCCACAAGTGACCACATTTTGGAAAGAAGACACCCCAAGGTATTTCGTGATGGGCATAGTGAGTTCATGGAAGTTTTTATTTTTTGTCACAAGTTAGTGGAATATGAAAAAATAAAATAAAAAATAAATCATCGTTTTCCGCTAACTTGTGACAAAAATTAAAAAATTATATGAACTCGCCATGCCCCGCACGGAATACCTTGGGGTGTCTTCTTTCCAAAATGAGGTCACTTGTGGGGTAGTTATACTGCCCTGGCATTTTAGGGGCCCAAATGCGTGAGAAGTAGTTTGAAATCAAAATGTGTAAATGGCCTGTGAAATCCAAAAGGTGCTCTTTGGAATGTGGGCCCTTTTGCCCACCTAGGCTGCAAAAAAGTGTCACACATGTGGTATCGCCGTACTCAGGAGAAGTTGGGGAATGTGTTTTGGGGTGTCATTTTACATATACCCATGCTAGGTGAGAGAAATATCTCGGCAAAAGACAACTTTTCCCATTTTTTTATACAAAGTTGGCATTTGACCAACATATTTATCTCACCCAGCATGGGTATATGTAAAATGACACCACAAAACACACATTCCCCAACTTCTCCTGAGTATGGCGATACCACATTTGTGACACTTTTTTGCAGCCTAGATGCGAAAGGGGCCCAAATTCCTTTTAGGAGGGCATTTTTAGACATTTGGATCCCAGACTTCTTCTCACGCTTTAGGGCCCCTAAAAAGCCAGGGCAGTATAAATACCCCACATGTGACCCCATTTTGTAAAGAAGACACCCCAAGGTATTCAATGAGGGGCTTGGCGAGTTCATATAATTTTTTTTTTTTTGGGCACAAGTTAGCGGAACTCCCTTAAAGTCTCCCTTTCCGCTAACTTGGGACAAAAATTTAAATCTTTCATGGACTCAATATGCCCCTCACGGAATACCTTGGGGTGTCTTCTTTCCGAAATGGGGTCACATGTGGGGTATTTATACTGCCCTGGCATTATAGGGGCCTTAAAGCATGAGAAGAAGTCTGGAATATAAATGTCAAAAAAAAAATGCGCATTTGGATTCCGTGAGGGGTATGGTGAGTTCATGTGAGATTTTATTTTTTGACGCAAGTTAGTGGAATATAAGACTTTGTAAGAAAAAAAAAAATCTATTTCCTCTAACTTGTGCCAATGTTAGCGGAATGGAGCCTTACAGGGGGGTGATCAATGACAGGGGGGTGATCAGGGAGTCTATATGGGGTGATCACCACCCTGTCATTGATCACCCCCCTGTAAGGCTCCATTCAGACGTCCGTATGTGTTTTGCGGAACCAATCTATGGATGTGTGGATCCATAAAACACATACAGACATCTGAATGGAGCCTTACAGGGGGGTGATCAATGACAGGGGGGTGATCAATGACAGGGAGGTGATCAGGGAGTGTATATGGGGTGATCACCCCCCTGTCAGGCTCCATTCAGACGTCCGTATGTGTTTTGCGGATCCATGGATCTATGGATCGGATCCGCAAAACACACACGGACGTCTGAATGGAGCCTTACAGGGGGTGATCAATGACAGGGGGGTGATCAGGGAGTCTATATGGGGTGATCACCACCCTGTCATTGATCACCCCCCTGTAAGGCTCCATTCGGTAAAACACATACAGACGTCTGAATGGAGCCTTACAGGGGGGTGTTCATCCCATATAGACTCCCTGATCACCCCCCTGTAAGGCTCCATTCAGACGTCCATATGTGTTTTGCGGATCCGATCCATGGATGCGTGGATCCGTAAAACACATACGGACGTCTGAATGGAGCCTTACAGGGAGGTGATCAATGACAGGGGGGTGATCAATGACAGGGGGTGATCAGGGAGTGTATATGGGGTGATCACCCCACTGTCATTGATCACCCCCTGTAAGGCTCCATTCAGACCTCCGTATGTGTTTTGTGGATCCCATCCATGGATGCGTGGATCCGTAAAACACATACGGACGTCTGAATGAAGCCTTACAGGGGGGTGATCAATGACAGGGGGGTGATCAATGACAGGGGGGTGATCAGGGAGTGTATATGGGGTGATCACCCCCCTGTCAGGCTCCATTCAGACGTCCGTATGTGTTTTGCGGATCCATGGATCTATGGATCGGATCCGCAAAACACACACGGACGTCTGAATGGAGCCTTACAGGGAGGGTTATCAATGACAGGGGGGTGATCAGGGAGTGTATATGGGGTGATCACCCCCCTGTCATTGATCACCCCCCTGTAAGGCTCCATTCGGTAAAACACATACAGACGTCTGAATGGAGCCTTACAGGGGGGTGTTCATCCCATATAGACTCCCTGATCACCCCCCTGTAAGGCTCCATTCAGACGTCCATATGTGTTTTGCGGATCCGATCCATGGATGCGTGGATCCGTAAAACACATACGGACGTCTGAATGGAGCCTTACAGGGAGGTGATCAATGACAGGGGGGTGATCAATGACAGGGGGTGATCAGGGAGTGTATATGGAGTGATCACCCCACTGTCATTGATCACCCCCCTGTAAGGCTCCATTCAGACCTCCGTATGTGTTTTGTGGATCCCATCCATGGATGCGTGGATCCGTAAAACACATACGGACGTCTGAATGAAGCCTTACAGGGGGGTGATCAATGACAGGGGGGTGATCAATGACAGGGGGGTGATCAGGGAGTCTATATGGGGTGATCAGGGGGTAATAAGGGGTTAATAAGTGACCGGGGGGGGGGGTGTAGTGTAGTGTGGTGCTTGGTGCTACTTATTACAGAGCTGCCTGGGTCCTCTGGTGGTCGATCCAAGCAAAAGGGACCACCAGAGGACCAGGTAGCAGGTATATTAGACGCTGTTATCAAAACAGCGTCTAATATACCTGTTAGGGGTTAAAAAAATCGCATCTACAGCCTGCCAGCGAACGATCGCCGCTGGCAGGCTGTAGATCCACTCGCTTACCTTCCAATCCTGTGAACGCGCGTGCCCGTGTGCGCACGTTCACAGGAAATCTCGCCTCGCCGGCGCGTCCAGGAGGAATAACAGGGCCGCCGCCAGGACGGGATCCTGCGTGCGGCGGTCCTGTAGCGGTTAAACATGCATGGGATAGGCATAAGGCCATCCTTCATATAAGATAGGGCCAGGGGCTATTCATAGTATTCAGTATATTGGGCAGACTAGATGGGCCAAATGGTTCTTATTTGCCGACACATTCTATGTTTCTATGTTTCTATGCAAAGAACTTTGGATTATGTGTCTGGAGGTACATTAGGCGGTCACATGAAATGTAACTGTCGGCCAGTGCAGGCCCCCAAAATTAGCTAATAGGCATTCACCTGTCAGCAAAGAACTTTTGATGTTGTGGCTGGAGGTACATTAGGCGGTCACAGGATAAATATGTAACTGTCGGCCAGTACATGCCCAAAATTTTAGCCAATAGGCATTCACCTGATCCTCACTCCAAACCTCTGTGGAACGGTTCCAAAATCTTATCAAAGAACGAAAACACAAACAGTTTGTGAAAGATTTGAGTGATTTCCGGGAGAATAGGGCATACCAAGTGGTAAAAAGGGGAAACGGTCCATCTGTATCCGAGGTTTCTTCCTCGGATATCGACTTCTCAGAAAAGGAGTCCACTGGGAAAGGCGATAAAGGTGGTAATAAAAAGGGCCCGGTATCTAAAAATAAAAAACAAAGGAACAAATGGAGGAGATGGGGAAGGGAAACAAACAACCCACGAGGCGGCGGCTACCAGGAAACTACTATATGCTCAGTACCATCATCCTCGTCTGGGGCATCTGGTTTGACGACTGCACCCACACATCTCCCCCCCCCCCCCCCCCCCGCTGTCTCCTCCGCACCATCTACATTGCTTCCTTTTTTAGGACAGGGACAACCACCCTACCAACTACGGGACAGAACCAAGTGAGTACTATGATCCAAAACAGTGAAGATCTACAGATTATCAACCTGTCCACGCAGGATTTAAATACTGTAGAGACCTCAGTACTGAAAAAAGGGCTCTCATTTGTCCCCACAACCGAGTTTAGGATCTTCACTTGGATCAAAGATCTTGATCTGTTCTGTAGGAAACTCAGATGGAGAAAATACTTTGATATTTCTAACCAGCAATCATATGATAGATTGGGGTTGCAGGACTGCGACCTGGCAGACCTTGCAATCCTAATGGACCTTTGGGAGGAGGGTTCCCGAAAAACAGGAGAAGGACCCTTCACAAAACTTCGCCCAAAAAGTAGAAAAATGCCCCCACCACTTAACTACGAGCACATTGATATTTTTCAACGACTGGTTACCACAGAATTGGAAAAAATAAAGATGTCCCCCTCACATCGTAGAAACCTGACTAGAGGAGAATTTGAGGCCTTGAGGACACTGGAAAAGGATAACTCCATTGTCATCAAGCCCTCTGACAAAGGGGGAAACCTGGTAATCATGAACCACGACCACAAAAAAATGTTTATGGATCTCTTGAGGGACAAAAGTGGATATCAAATTTTGCCTGGTGACCCCACGGATGTCTATCTAACTGAACTCCGACAAAACCTAGAGACAGGATTGGAGCATAGAGTCATCGGCAAATCAGAATACCACTTTTTATTACCAAGCACACCACAGATTGCAACCTTCCTTATGGACTTCCTAAGGTCCATAAAGGGACGACCCCTCTAAAAGGTCGACCCATAGTATCTGGTGTGAACTCCATCACACAAAACTGCGGTTTATACCTTGACCAGGTACTGAAAGAATTTGTGATGTCCCTAGCGTCATACACACGGACACCATAGATTTTCTGAAAAAAAACGGAGTCCCTGGGTATTGAACCCTCCTGCTTACTAGCCAGCATTGATGTTGAGTCCCTATATAGTAGTATCCCACATGATAAGGGCCTCCTCGCGGTCACATACTACCTAGGCACTAGAGGTAATCACTACCAGGACCATAACCAGTTCATCTTAACTCTACTTGACTTCATTCTAAGGCACAATTATTTCCTATTCAGTGGGCGGTTCTACCACCAGCTCAGGGGGACTGCTATGGGGTGCCCGTGTGCCCCCACGTATGCCAATCTCTTCCTGGGCTGGCGGGAAGATAACATCGTATTTCCGGGCCACCATACTTGGTGGAGCGAGAAGGTAGCCTTCTGGACGAGATTTAGAGATGACATCTTTGTGCTTTGGAATGGGAGTAGGAGGGAATTTGCCGACGTTATCAGTGTCTTGAACATCAACGACATAGGTCTCAAATTCACGTCTGAGATACAAGAAGACTGCATCAATTTTTTTGATGTGACAATACGCAAACAGGGTGACAAACTAATCAGTACAATTTTCAGAAAGTCAACAGCAACAAATTCTATTCTACATTGGGGAAGCCACCACCCCACCCCACAAAAAAGAGGTATCCCGAGGGGGCAATACCTGAGGATTCGCAGGAATTGTTCGGTCTTAACCGATTTTCACTGTGAATCAAGAAAACTGTACAGAAGAATGACAGACAGAGGGTATCCAAAGACAACACTAAGAAATGCATTTCAGCAGGCCTTAGCTACGGACAGGGAAACGTTTCTTATCCCCAGAACACATGGGGAAGACAGCGGGACAGAGACACGTTTCATCTCCACATTTGACATGGCCAATAATGAAGAAAGAACTATCCTAAATAAGTATTGGCCAATCCTACAGATGGACACGAGTGTCGCTAAGAGCATCTCACCTTATCCAAGCATAACTTACCAAAGGGGCCAGAGCCTCAGAGATAGACTGGTACACAGCCACTACCTGCCCCCATCCCCACCGGGAACATGGCTTGATTGCCGTCCCATTGGCATGTTCAAATGTGGGACCTGTAAAATATGCCCGTTCATCTCCACAGGCAAGACGATCACATGTTCGGCTACCCAAAAGGTGTTCACCATCCGGGATTTTATTAATTGTAAGAGCAAAGGGGTAATTTATATATGTCATTGCCCCTGCCCTAAAGATTATATTGGAAAGACCTTCAGGGAACTAAGTTAAAGGGTGGGGGAACATATAAATGATATTAAGAACAATAGAATCACACCAGTGGTGAGTCACGTACACGAATATCACTCAGGGGACCCCCGTTCACTTAGCTTCTCGGCATTGGAACTTGTACCCCTGTCCCCAAGAAAAGGGGACTGGGACAACAAGATTCTGCGGAAAGAAGCGGAGTGGATTTACAGATGCCGGTCCCAAGCCCCTACTGGCCTCAATGAACGACTGACCTTCACCTGTTTTTTTGTAACGTTTTTCATACCCCCACATATCAATTTTTGGGAAATTATTTGGGAATTAAGATGGTCCTGGAATCTCTGTTCTCCGCATCCACCTCTATCTTCCTTGAATATATAAAAACGGTCTGAACTGGTCATGAGTACACAATGTACTCAACGAACTATATCATAAGGGTTGGAGCTATATCATGCTCCACCCATCTAAAATATTTGAATTTATCTGAATATACTCCTTTGCTCTGATCAGGTGATAACGTTAATCTTGTACTACGCATCACTTGCACAGAGAAGCTACAACCTTGAAGTAATCATGTCCTGCTAATTTCTTGTTACTTTATATTAAAGTAGGGCCTTATTTAATAGGGGTAAGCGAGGGGATGATATATACAACCAAGTGGCTTTGCTTAAATCACATATCGAGAATATTATCATGCAGCTACTGTATTGTGTTAAATTCAAACATATTAGATCAAATTACTCCCTAAAAGGGCCCCCTCCCCTTTTTTCTGGACCCCTGTGCTAGAGAACATTTCAATAAACTAATTTTATAAGGGTAATCTTTTGCCAAACCTTTATGCACCTTACCCACATCTTAATCATCCAGTAAAGGAGCATGAACGCCTGAGCATCGCTAAACCGAAATGACGTCTGCGGTTCAGCAGACCGGAAGCGAGGCTTGCGTTCCAGCAAACCAGAAGTCGCGGATCGCGTGCGTTCCACAGACCGGATGTTCGGCTCCCGGTGGTGGAAATGCGCGCTCGCACACTCCTTTAAACTGAACAAGCACAGGGACGCCTCACTGGCCAATCAAACTCGGCAGGCGGCAGTCCGGACATCAGGGAGGCACCTCACCTGTAAGTTATATTCAACCTGGGACACAAAGAGCCAGGTAATCCTGTAAATACAATACCAGCAATGGGTTTATTTATTATTATTTTTTCCCTCAGGTGACATCTCTCTTCAACAGGAGAATTAGAGTGAGTGTTCCTCCCCTCCCCTCCTATATGGCCTGCCCCATAGCATCTACCAGGACACAGTAACTATATCAAATTTATCTGGTTTATTATCCTGTTTTCTGTTGATCCATGATGTTACTCTTAACAACTATCATTTCTTAACCGACCCCCTGAGGAACCATAGTGGGGAAACGCGTCGGGGTAAAATCTAACATCAATAAGTGTAATAAAAAATTCCTATTGTACAGGGCTGTACAGGGCAACACAGGATAGGCACGGGGACAGGGTGATCCCACCATTAGGGCTCATCCCTGGGCAGAGGACTAACCTCCAACTACTGTCATTAGCGCCCTTGGAATTTTCACCAATCGTATTTAATATTTTTCTCACCAAATCATGGTGGTATCTGGGCAACATCTTGTCCTGTTATGTATTTTGGATGCCCGGTTACCAGAGGGTGTCTAGATATTTTTGCTTTTTAAATTAAACTTAATAAAAGTTATATTTTAAAGGGTCCATTCCCCAGGCTAATACTCACTTACACAGACACCTATACTATTATTTATATTTAATTCCTTGAAGAATTCAGTCAGCACAACCCTGTATGCGGGTGCACATTGCTATGGCAAAATAAACATACAAATGCAAAAACAAATGCAAAAACACAAATGCAATCACACTCTGAAACCAGCACACTCTGAAAACACCCCTATAGTGCCCATACTAGTAATCATGTTCCTCATAGCCCCCCAGTAGTAGCAAAGCTCCGCATAATACCTCCTAGTATAATAATTTTCCCTACAATATGACAGTACATGAAATACCCCCGGTTAGTGCCCGCTGTTGAGCTAATGTCCCCATAATATATACCAGTATAAAATACCCCTATATAGTGCCCCAGTAAATGCCCTCATAGTGCTCCTCTCCCCCTTCCCCATAGTGTCCCCCATAATATGCCAGTAAAAAATGCCCCTTCTAAGTGCCTTCATATGCCCCAATAGTGCTTCTCTCCCCCATAGTGCCCCCAAATAATGCCCCATAGTGCCGCTTTCCCCTTTAGTGCCTCCCATAATGTGCCAGTAAAAAAATGCCCCCTTAGTGCCACCAGATGCCATAATGCCCCCCATAATGTGCTAATAAGAATAAAGGCCCCTTTAGAGCCCCCACTTCCCCTTAGTGCCCCCAAATAATGCCCCTTTAGTGCCACCAGATGCCCCATAGTGTCATTCTCCCCTATAGTGCCCCCATAATGTGTCAATTAAAAAAAGTCCCTTTAGACCCCCCAGTTGCCCCCATAGTGCTCCTCTCCCCCATGGTGCTGCCCCATAATGTGCCAGTAATAAATGCCCCTTCGAAGTGCCACCATATGCCCCAATAGTGCTCCACTCCTCCATAGTGCCGCCCTCCCATATAGTGCCTCCCATAATGTGCCAGTAAAAAAATGCCCCTTTAGTGCCACCAGATGCCATAATGCCCTCTATGTGCCAATAAGAAAAAAAGGCCCCTTTAGAACCCCCACTTCCCCATAGTGCCCCCAAATAATGCCCCTATAGTGCCACCAGATGCCCCATAGTGCCGTTCTCCCCTATAGTGCCCCCCATAGTGTGTAAAAAAAAAAGCCCCTTTAGAGCCCCCATAGTGCTCCTCTCCCCCATGGTGCCAGTAATAATTGCCACCCCCCCAAAAAAAATGGGGCTGGCTGTAAGAATTGTCAGATGCTCCCATAGTGCCAGCTCCCCCCCTCCAAAAAAAACCTAAACAAAACAAAAATACACTGATACTGGTACTAGTCCTAGTACTGGTCCTTGCCCTTTATGATTTTTATACGGGGGTCCCTATTCAAACACTGGAGCATGAAGGACCCCATTTGCACTAAACTGGAAGCGGTGCAGTGGCCTGGCTCCTGCTCATCGTCCAGGATAATGTTGTCCTCGTTCTCCTCCCCCCATCATCCACGGACAACACCAGGGATCCTAGTAACGTTTAAAGCATGCTCTTCTTGCTCCTCTGACTCCTGTTGTTGACTTGTCTCAGATGGAGTAGCCCCCCTAGGAATTCATCAGCATTGCGACTTCCTCATCTTCCTTCTCCTGCTCGGCGACGACTTGATCAATGACACAACGCAATGCACACTCCAGAAAGAAGGTGTATGGTACGATGTCACTGATCATGCCCTGGCTGCAACTGACCAGTTTGGTGATCTCATCAAATGGCCGCAGAAGTCTGCATGTGTCGCGCATGAGCAGCCACTGGTGCAGTGAAAAAAAAAACAAGCTCCCAGAACCTGTCCTGCCGCAGAGTTCATACAGGTAGTTATTAACTGCACGTTTCTGCTGGAGAAGCCTATCAAGCATATACAAGGTGGAGTTCCATCACGACGGGCAGTCACAAATCGGACGTCTGACAGGCAGGTGGTGTCGCCACCGAATGTCAGCAAGGTGAGCCATGGCCGTGTAAGATCTTCTGAAATGGCCAGAGATTTTTCTGGCCTGCCGCAAGACGTCCTGGACCCGGGGTATTTGGCAACAAATTGCTGCACAACTAAGTTCAGAACATGTGCCGTGCACGGCACATGTGTCGTTTTGCCCTGTTTCAACACGCTCAGCAGATTGGCACCGTTTTCGCACACCACTTTACCAACTGTCAAATTGAGCGGGGTTAGCCACTGATCTGCCTGTGAATGCAAAGCTGAAAGGAGTGCAGAACCGGTGTGGCTCTTGGCTTCCAGGCAAAACAGATGCAGCACAGCATGGCAACGGCTCACCTAGCATGTCAAAAAGGTTCTGGGGATCTTGGGGGGGCGCAGTGGAAGATACAGTAGCAGCGGAAAAGGAGGAGTCAGCCGAGGAGGAGAGTGAGGATGGAGTAGGATGAGGAGAAGAAGAGGCAGGCCTGCTGCAATACGTGGCGGTAATACCAAATCTACACGGGTGCCACAGGTTGCATGCTTAATGGCCATCAGAAGGTTCACCCAGTAGGCAGTAAAAGTTATGTACCTTCCCTGCCCGTGTTTGCTAGACCACGTGTCTGTGGTCAGATGTATCTTGGCTCCGACACTGTGTGCCAGAGATACATTCACTTGCCGCTGAACGTGGCCATATAGCTCTGGGATGCCCTTCTGGGAGAAATATTTCCTTCCGGGGACCGTCCATTGCAGTGTTCCAATGGCCACAAATTTTCTAAGGCCTCCAAGTCCACCAGTTTATATGGCAGTATTTGGCGGGGTAGCAAGCCAGCGGTCAGCCGTTGGGCAAGAGGGTTATCCGGCATCATAATTTTTTTTCTGCTCGAACATTTGGGGCAAGGAAGCCTGCCTTTTGCCAGATGAACGCGATGAAGGCACTGTGGATGGTGGAGTGGAGGATAACTGTGCATCGGTAAGGTCTTGGAATGTATTGGAAATAATTCCTCTGACTCAAGCGGAGGTGATATGGTGGTGGTGGTGGTGTCTTTGGTGGGTGGACACAACAGATAGTGAAAAGGGTGCAGATAGAGAGGATGAGGAGGGTGCAGAAGCAGGAGGCTGAGTGAGCCACTCAACCAAGTCTTGTGCATCCTATGACGTAATTGCACGCACCTTCTGCAACTTCCCACTTAGGCTCGGGCCTGTTGCACCTACCCGACCTCTACCACCCCTGCAGAATTGCCTGCCTCTTCCTCTGCCTGTCATTTTCAAAATGACCCTGTGACAAAAGTCCCTATAGAAGAGCAGTATTTGTGATAGAAGGTATATCCCACCCCTGCCTCAATCTGTTTTTTTGGGGAGCAACTGGTAAATCACACCAGTAGAAAATATTGGTTTCAATAGTGTTTCTCAATCTGTGTAGATGCGGTAATGCAGCAAAACCGCAGACAAATGCTGCACTATATAAATTCACTATATAGAGCGTATATTATTGGTATATAAAATCCCTGCTTCAATCTGTTTGGGGGGCGACTGGTAAATCACACCAGTAGAAATAATTTCTTCAAAAACTGTTTTTCACTCTGTGTAGATGCAGTAGCGCAGCAAAACCACAGACAAATGCTGCACTACATAAATGCACTATATAGAACGTATGTTATTGGTATATAATACCCCTGCTTCAATCAGTTTTTTTGGGGGGCAACTGGTTAATCACACTAGTAGAAATTGATTCTTCAAATTGTGTTTGTCACTCTGTAGATGCTGTAACGCAGCAAAACCGCAGACAAATGCTGCACTAACTAAATGCACTATATAGATCGTATATTATTGGTATATAAAATCCCTGCTTCAATCAGTTTTTTGGGGGGACAATTGGTAAATCACACCAGTAGAAATTATTTTTTCAAATAGTGTTTGTCACTCTGGAGATGCGGTAACGCAGCAAAACCGCAGACAAATGCTGCACTACCTAAATGCACTATATAGAACGTATATTATTGGTATATAACACAACCTAAATGCACTATATAGAAAGTATATTATTGGTATATAACAGCCCTGCTTCAATCAGAATTATGGGGGGGCAACTGGTAAATCACACCAGTAAAAATTGCTGGCACTCTGTGTGGCTGCAGTATCTCAGCAGAACCGCACACAACAACTGCTGCACAATACAATTGCACTATAATATACTTTCTATGTTAGAAAGTATAAGTATATTACACCCCTCAGTATGTTGCACCTTTCGATAGCACACCTATACCAGTCCTTGAAAAGGACTATTGTGGCCCTATTAGCTAGCGTTTGGTGTCCCTAACAGCCTGTCCCTGCTCCACACAGCAACCTCTCCCTACACTGGCAAAAGACTGAATGTAAAATGGCGGCCTGATCAGGTTTATTTATAAGGTAGGGGGTATGTCTATGTGCTGAAACGTCTCAATTTGCTGTCCTGTACCACCTGATGGATGTGTAATAAGTCAAAGTTCTTCACAATGTAAAAGAATATAGCGGGCGCGAATATCGCCATATGTTCGGATGTTCTACTCCTGAATAGTGATGTCCCGAATAGTTCGCCGGCGAATAGTTTCCGGCGAACATAGCTTGTTCGCGTTCGCCGCTGCGGGCGAACATATGCGATGTTCGGTCCGCCCCCTATACATCATCATTGAGTAAACTTTGACCCTGTACCTCACAGTCAGCAGACACATTCCAGCCAATCAGCAGCAGACCCTCCCTCCCAGACCCTCCCACCTCCTGGACAGCATCCATTTTACATTCATTCGGAAGCTGCATTCAAAGTGAGAGGAGGGACAGTACTGCTGCTGCTGATTCAATAGGGAAAGCGTTAGCTAGGACATTGTTCTGTGTCCACAGACTCATCTGCTGTAAGTACAGCATCCAGACAGCACCC
Source organism: Bufo gargarizans (assembly GCF_014858855.1). Classification (NCBI taxonomy): domain Eukaryota; kingdom Metazoa; phylum Chordata; class Amphibia; order Anura; family Bufonidae; genus Bufo; species Bufo gargarizans. The sequence goes on from NC_058084.1 coordinate 256,138,149, forward strand.
CAAAAAGCCCTTTTCAGGGCTGGTACATCAGTCTGCTTTTTTTTTTTCATATATATATATATATATATTGCAGTTGCCTGGCTGCCCGTGTGTGAGAGGCTGCAGGCTCATTCACAGACAGCACGTGCACACCATTCATACAGGGTGTGACAAAAAATACCTTGCAGATAAAAATAAATTCTATTTAATATTTTTCTGTGATCTAATCACATTTTCAAGCCCGTGTGTGTCAGGCGCCCACACGTACTGTATTGTGTCCACTGGCTAGTGGCTGGTTCAGCCTGCACTCATACCGTTACCTTTCAGAAAAAAAAAAATTATATTTTAAATTTAACTGTGACCTAATCACATTTGCAAGCCCGGGCCGTGTGTGTTAGGCCCCCACACATACTGTATTGTGTCCACTGGCTAGTGGCTGGCCTGCACTCATACCATTACAGGGTGTCATTCACCCAAATACCTTTCAGAAAAAAAAAAATCTATTTTAAATTTAACTGTGATCTAATCATATTTGCAAGCCCGGGCCGTGTGTGTCAGGCCCCCACACATACTGTATTGTGTCCACCATTATTGCCAGAGGATGTAGATAACATGAATATGTCTCAGTCAGGCAGCATTACACACATGGACGTACAGTGTGATGATGATGATGATGATGATGTTGTACCCGCTACTGCTTCCTTTGCTGAGGTGTCAGATACAAGTGAAGTGGTTGATGATGACTATGTGTCCGTGGATGCCACGTGGGTGCCTGCTCGAAGAGAAGAAGAAGAGGGGGAAAGTTCAGAAGGGGAGACAGAGAGAAGGAGGAGATGAGTTGGAAGCAGGGGGAGGTCGTCGCAAGGAGCTAGTGGCACCGTCAGACAGCATGTATCAGCACCCGGGGTAAGCCAGACAGCACGCCAATCAACGCATGCTGTTGCCACCACCAGAATGCCGTCATTGCAAAGCTCAGCAGTGTGGCATTTTTTTTGGGTGTCTGCCTTTGACAACAGCGATGCCATTTGCAACCTGTGCCAAAAGAAACTGAGTCGTGGGAAATCCAACACCCACCTAGGTACAACTGCTTTGCGAAGGCACATGATCGCACATCACAAACGCCTATGGGATCAACACATGATGACGAGTAGAAGCAGCACACAAGCTCAAAGCCACCATCCTCCTCCTGGTCCAACATCTTCAGCCACGTCAACCACTGCTGTCCTCCTTGCCCCCTCTCAACCACCCGCCACTCCGCCTCTCACCTTGAGCAGTTACATATCATCTGCCCACAGTCAGGTGTCTGTAAAGGAAATGTTTGAGCGTAAGAATCCAATGTCACAGAGTCACCCCTTTGCCCGGCGTCTGACAGCTGGCTTGACGGAACTCTTAGCCCACCAGCTTTTACCATACCAGCTGGTGGAGTCTGAGGCCTTCAAAAAATTTGTCGCTATTGGGACACCACAGTGGAAGGTACCCGGACGAATTTTTTTTTTCTAATAAGGCAATCCCAAACCTCTACTCGTTGATTGAAAAAGGAAGTCATGGTATCTCTGGCATACAGTGTTGGGGCAAGGGTCCATCTGACCACTGATACCTGGTCTGCAAAGCACGGTCAGGGCAGGTATATCACCTACACTGCGCATTGGGTCAACCTGCTGATGGCTGCCAAGCATGGAATGCGTGGCTCTACAGCGGAGTTGGTGACACCACCACGACTTGCAGGCAGGCCGACTGCCACCTCCTCTATTCCTCCTACTCCATCCTCTTCCATGACCTCCTCGGCTGAGTCCTCTTCTGCTGCGGCGTCGCACTGCACATCAACTGAACCCCCCAGCTCCCCAGGGTCGCGCTGTCTTGGGGTTGACTTGCCTGAAAGCAGAGAGCCACAACGGACCAGCCCTCCTGTCCGCCCTGAACGCACAGGTGGATCAGTGGCTGACCCCACACCAACTGGAGATCGGCAAAGTGGTGTGTGACAATGGAAGCAATTTGTTGGCGACATTGAATTTGGGCAAGTTGTCACATGTGCCGTGCATGGCACATGTGTTGAATCTCATCGTACAACGCTTTGTGTCTAAGTACCCAGGCTTACAGGACGTCCTCAAGCAGGCCAGGAAGGTGTGTGGCCATTTCAGGCGTTCTTACACGGCCATGGCACACTTTGCAGACATTCAGTGCCGAAACAACATGCCAGTGAGGCGCTTGATTTGCGACAGCCTGACACATTGAAATTCAACGCTCCTAATGTTCGACCGCCTGCTCCAACAAGAAAAAGCCGTCAATGAGTATTTGTATGACCGGTAAGCTAGGACATCCTCTGCGTTACTGGACGCTCATGCACAATGCCTGTAGGCTCATGCGTCCTTTTGAGGAAGTGACAAACCTAGTCAGTCGCACCGAAGGCACCATCAGCGACCTCATCCCATTTGTTTTCTTCCTGGAGCGTGCCCTGCGAAGAGTGCTGGATCAGGCTGTAGATGAGTGTGAAGAGGAAGAGTTGTAGTCACCATCACTACCAGAAACAGCCTTGTCATCAGCGCTTGCCGGACCTGCGGCAATGCTGCAAGAGGAGTATGAGGAAGAGGAGTCAGAGGAGGAATGTGGCTTTGAGGAGGAGGAAGACCAACCACAGCAGGCATCCCAGGGTGCTCGGTGTTGTCACCTATCTGGGACCCGTGGTATTGTACGTGGCTGGGGGGAAGAACAGATCGTCAATGACATCAGTGAGGAGGAGGAACGGGAAATGAGTAGCTCGGCATCCAACCTTGTGCAAATGGGGTCTTTCATGCTGTCATGTCTGTTGAGGGACCCTCATATAAAAAGGATGAAGGAGAACAACCTGTATTGGGTGGCCATGCTACTACACCCCCGGTATAAGCAGAAAGTGGCGGAAATGTTACCAAATTACCGGAAGTCAGAAAGGATGCAGCAGTTCAAAACCAAACTAAAAAATATGCTTTACACAACTTATAAGGGGGATGTCACAGCACAACGGGAATCTAATAGGGGAAGAGGTAAAAGTAATCCTCCTCCTACCACGACCACGGTGGCAAGGACAGGACGCTTTACAGATGTGTTGTTGATGGAGGACATGCAGAGCTTTTTCAGTACTACACATCGCCACAGCCCTTCGGGATCCAGCCTTAGAGAACGACTCGACCGACAGGTGGCAGACTACCTCGCCTTAACTGCAGATATCGACACTCTGAGGAGCGATGAACCCCTTGACTACTGGGTGTGCAGGCTTGACCTGTGGCCTGAGCTATCCCAGTTTGTGATAGAACTTCTGGCCTGCCCCGCTTCAAGTGTCCTGTCAGAAAGGACTTTTAGTGCAGCAGGATGCATTGTCACTGACAAAAGAAGTCGCCTCGGTCAAAAAAGTGTTGATTTCCTCACTTTCATTAAGATGAATGAGGCATGGATCCCGAAGGGACTGACAGTAGGGGATACGTTTAACTAACAAAAGGCCTGGTGACATGCCTTGGCCTCAAAATGGTCCCCACGCTGCTGTATTTAATGTCTGCATACCGGATGACTTTCGTGAATTCTCCACCACTAACTAGGGTTCAAGCCGCGATGTTTTAGTCACCTTTCTGCCTTGAAAACATCAATTTTTCCGGCCGCTGCTACAACAGCGGCTGCAACAATAACGTTGTTTTTCAGGCCTGTGCACATGCCTAATTTTTCTGGCCTCTGGTGCTGCACTGTGGCTTCAAAAAAAAAACCTAAAAAAAGGCACATACAAGTGTCAATTCCCCTTTCGTGTTCGTTACCTTGTTGTGGTGAAGTGCCTGCATATCACAATGAAGCGATCATCACCTCTATAAGTGTGTTGGTAATGTTGCCACACCCCAGATGATAAGGGCTTTGCTTCATTATGATCAGACCAAAAGCGATCGGGATTCATAGAAAAAACATATTTTTTTATTTATTTTTTAAGTTGTATGGGTGGGTTTTTAATGCATAAAATAAAAAATAAAAACATAATAAAGTCTCTTAATAGTTTATTAGAAATAATGCAGACAATTTAAAAAATCCCCAACAATTCCAATATAAATCAAGTACAAAGCTCAGAACTAAATTATTCCAGGGTGTCGTAATGGTTCGTTAATTCGACAATGGTTAATCAATTCGACACACGACAGGAATAGGACTAGTTAAGACACCACTCATATAGGGTGTCACAGCACATTGCTCCGTGCACGCGCAGTGCCCCAACTTGGGAGTAAGAGGACCGACCAAGCTGCTTTTTCCATCTTCCGGTTCCTAAAATCAATTCAGTTTGGTGTATCAGAGTTTGGTCTGTCACTGTGAAGGCAGTCGAAGATACCCGGCCTAAATTTTTTTCACAAAAGGCAATCCCACCCTGATATGGGACATAACAGGAATTAAACTGATGAGAATAGTAGTACAGAAAATAGCACTCATATCGGGTGTGACAGTAAATTGCACGGCGCAGACGCAGTGACCGTGGATTCAAACAAAGGGGAGGGAGCCAGCGTTTTTTTTTAACCATCTCCCCATTCGAAAAATCAATTCAATTCACCTTTCCGGGACCCTTGTACGTGGCTGGGTGGAGGAAGAAACCTTCAATGACATCAATGGGACATGGCTAGCTTGGTATCCAACCTTGTGCAAATGGGAAGTTTGCGGTTGGGCAAATGGACTGTTTGCGGTTGTTTGCGGTGCATTAAAAGGGTAGTTTGGTCTGTCAATGTCTGTGAAGCGGGCGTAACCTTTACACTACCTGATCGATACAACATGTTTTAAACCACGTTGTTCAAAAAAAAATTGGATTGTTAGGTGATTTATGCCCTTTATGCCATGGATCCCCCTCCGGCATGCCACAGTCCAGGTGTTAGTCCCCTTGAAACAACTTTTCCATCACTATTGTGGCCAGAAAGAGTCCCTGTGGGTTTTAAAATTAGCCTGCCCATTGAAGTCTATGGCGGTTCGCCCGGTTCACCCGTTCGCGAACATTTGCGAAAATTCACGTTTGCTGTTCGCAAACGGAACATAGGGGGCACACTAAAGGGCAGGGGGCACACACAGTGCAGCATGGGGGCACAGTGCATTATAGGGGGTACAGTATAAGGCAGGGGGCACACAGTGCAGCATAGGGGGCACAGTGCATTATAGGGGGTACAGTACAGGGCAGGAGGCACACACAGTGCAGCATAGGGCAGGGGGGCAGAATACAGCATGGGGTGCACAGTACAGGGCAGGGGGCAAAATACAGCATATGTGGTACAGGGCAGGGGGTATACACAGTAGAGCATGGGGGGGTACAGTACAGGGCAGGAGGAACACACAGTGCAACATAGGGGGTACAGTACAGGGCAGGGGGCAGAATACAGCCAAAATATGCACCTAGAAATGCTCCATTCACATGTCCTACCTCAGGAGTTGATAGTTACTAGTGGGCAGAAGGACCTTTCATGATGTCAGGAGCATGTGATCAGTCACATGAGTGGGCGGAGTCAGACTCCGGGCTGTGCACGAGATTGTGTGGAAATGACTGCCAGCATAACATTCGGGGCACTGGTCAAAACATCCGGGGCTCAAGCCCCGAATGTTTTGACCTAACGACGCCCCTGGTTGCCTTCAATTTTGTAAATCCACGAACAGTGTCTCCGAGCTGCTTCTTCTCACACTAGGACGCCATCCCACTGCTGCTACCACTGTAACGGATCTCCTGGCACCCCGACTGGATACCTTTATTGATGGATGCTCCTGGTACTTTCCAAGGGCTCCAAGCACTCCACTTGACACCGTAAGCACTGCCAACCCCACAAACTGTTGCAGCTTGGTTGGGATCTCACCATCTTCTACCCACTCTGGACCTATGACAAGGCTTCCAGGTTCTAGTGGGTGAACCTCTTTCTTCAGAGATTGATGTAGGAGCAAGCTCTTAAAAGAGCTCAGGGATTATAGCTAGGGGAGTATACAGCGTATAGCCATTTCCCCACACTGATAAGACACAGCCTTTTAACCCCTTAAGGACACAGGTACGCCCTGATGACCCGATACTTAAGGACACAAGGGCGTACTTGTACGTTCTGTGTAGTTCCGATCACCGCCTCACGGCGGGCGGTGATCGGAACAGAGTGCCTGCTGAAATCATTCGGCAGGCACTCTAGCACAATGCCTAGGGGGGTCCTGTAACCCCCACACATCGGCGATCGCAGCAAACCACAGGTCAATTCAGACCTGCGGTTTGCTACGTTTTCTGGGTTATTCAGGTCTCTGGTGACCCGATAACCCGGAACAGGATGGTGATCGGTGGTGTGATAATACACCACCAATCATCATCCTTAGATCCTGTGAGGTGATGGTGACATCACCTCACAGGATCTCTTCTGATTGGCTGCATGGGCGGGCGGGAGTTAACTCCCCTGTGCTCTCATCTCCTGCTCCATTCGGCCGTTGGAGAGAGCAGAGAGAGCAGCCTGCTGCCCGATCTCCAGATCCTGCACCCCCTGATCTGTGCCAAGCCACCCCTTCTTTTGATCCTCCACAGTGCCATCTGGCACTAAAAGGTAGGTTAGGGACAGGTTTAGTTCAGGCAGGGAAACTTTAGGGAAAGTTGAGTTTTTTAGTGATGCATCATCCTCTTCGGGTGTCTGAAGCTGTGTGACCATAGACCCCCCCCCCCCCCCAGGGGTGCTGCAGCTTGCCCCCTTCCACCCCCTCACCCTTTTTTGGGGGTCACAAGCTTTATTTTTATTTTTTGCGTACGCTGACAGTGGCCGTCACTCTTTAGCGTCCGGCCACTGTTAGTGCATCGCCCACCCCACCGCTGATCAGCTTTGGACTACTGATCAGCGAGTTAGATAAAAAAAAAAAATCTTTTATCTCTTTTTTTTTTTAATTATTTTTTAGTTTTGTTATTTTTCCCTGTTAGGTTTAGGGAAAAGTCTGGGAACACCCGTGCCCCCACACACACGCACACCTAATAAAGATTTACACGCACACACACGCGCAGACACACACTCCCCTATGGCCCGCCGGACGTTCTCAGCCGAGGAGGCATATGCCCTCCTAGTCTCCAAGTCCGAGAGCCCCAGTGAGGACAAGGATGACCCCATGTTCCTTTTGTCATCCGCGTGCTAGGGACCCTGTAGCCCACCCTAATATGAGCAGCTCTGGGGCTCGTATTAATTTTATGGTCCACCAGATAAGTTCACCTGAGCCCCCTGCAGGTGAAATTGGCTGTTGTACCCCCCTGCAGGTCAACTTTGAGTCGGACTTTTTTTAGTCATTGTTTCAGTGACCTGTACGCCCAACAGTTCGTTGCTCAAAACCCGGGCTACTTTTTGGCTAGGGCCGGTGGCTGGACTCCGGTCAGTGCAAACGAGATGAAGACGTTTTGGGGCCTCGTGCTGCACATGGGCCTATTCAGAAAGCCTAGTGCCAGGCTGTACTGGAGTGGGGACGTCCTCTACCAGACCCCACTCTACAGTACGGCCATGACACGCTCCCAGTTTGAGGCCATCCGGAAATGCCTGCATTATGCAGATAATGCAACATGTCCCCCCGAGGTGATCCTGCCTATGACCGCCTGTACAAAATCAGGCCGGTCATTGATCATTTCGGGGCCAAATTACACGCACACACACGCGCAGACACACACTCCCCTATGGCCCGCCGGACGTTCTCGGCCGAGGAGGCATATGCCCTCCTAGTCTCCAAGTCCGAGAGCCCCAGTGAGGACAAGGATGACCCCATGTTCCTTTTGTCATCCGCGTCCTCCTCATCATCAAGCGATGATGAGCCTTCAAGGCGGCGGATTGAGGGGACCCTGTAGCCCACCCTAATATGAGCAGCTCTGGGGCTCGTATTAATTTTATGGCCCACCAGGTAAGTTCACCTGAGCCCCCTGCAGGTGAAATTGGCTGTTGTACCCCCCTGCAGGTCAACTTTGAGCCCACAATTCCTGATTTTGTTGGACAACCAGGAATCCAGATTTACAAAGTGGGCTTCACTGAATACAACTTTTTTTAGTCATTGTTTCAGTGACCTGTACGCCCAACAGTTCGTCGCTCAAAACCCGGGCTACTTTTTGGCTAGGGCCGGTGGCTGGACTCCAGTCAGTGCAAACGAGATGAAGACGTTTTGGGGCCTCGTGCTGCACATGGGCCTATTCAGAAAGCTTAGTGCCAGGCTGTACTGGAGTGGGGACGTCCTCTACCAGACCCCACTTTACAGTACGTCCATGACACGCTCCCAGTTTGAGGCCATCCGGAAATGCCTGCATTATGCAGATAATGCAACATGTCCCCCCGAGGTGATCCTGCCTATGACCGCCTGTACAAAATCAGGCCGGTCATTGATCATTTCGGGGCCAAATTTTTGGAGGCCTACGTACCTGGAAGGGAGGTCGCGGTTGATGAGTTCTCATTGCTTTCAAGGGGAGACTCATTTTCCACCAGTATGTTCTCTCAAAGCGGGCGAGGTATGGCGTGAATCTGTACAAACTTTGTGAGAGTACCTCAGGGTACACTTGAAAGTTTTGTGTGTACGAGGGGAAAGATTCCTGTATTCAACCCCCACGGTCCCACAAGCGGACGTGGATCTGGCGGTGAGGGACCTGAACAAGGGGATACTAGTATAAAAGTTATCCACGTAAAGGTGGTACCCCTTATCTAGCAGTGGGTGCATAAAGTCTCACACAAGTTTCCCACTAACACCCAGAGTATCCCCTTCAGGTCCCTCGCCGTTAGATCCATGTTCGCTTGTGGAACTGTGCAGAAAAATCAGTGCCGCCTCCCTGCCTCCAGGTACCTATTCCCAGGGGTGAGACCCATGCCCTCATGTTTGGTGTGACCCATATCAGGGATAATGTCTGGCAACATTGGAGGTTTCTGGGTTAATGTAGTTAGAGGGAGTGGAAAGGGATCCCAGAAGAGGAAGACCAATGCTGTTTCTGTGCTTCCAAGTAAAATTGGCAAGTTGGGCGATGATGTATGGATGTCAGTTTCAGAAATGACATCCCTAGCAGATACCTTTGTCCCTAGCAGCCTGGAGAACAGTCCAGCTAGTATTCAGGGGGGTGGTGGTACAGCTAGGGCTAGACAGTATTTGTAGGGTATTCGGATAGAATATTTTGTCGCCAAGACAGCCTCAACCTGATGCTTTGGTGTCTCCTTGGTGCCAGGGTTTGGGATGTGGCAGAATGGGTGGATAAATTACTGGGAGGGGCTGGGGATGACCCAGCTGTCATGGTCCATGTTGGTACCAATTACAAAATAAATGGTAGGTGGAAGCTTCTTAACTAGGGTTGAGCGAACCTGAACTGTTAAGTTCGGGTTCGAACGGAACTTTAGGATTTTGGGACCCGAACCCGAACATTTCAGTAAAAGTTTTGGTTTGGTTTCGGTGTTCGGCGCTTTCTTGGCGCATTTTGAAAGGCTGCACAGCAGCCAATTAACAAGTCTCATACTACTTGCCCCAAGAGGCCATCACAGCCATGCCTATTAATGGCATTGCTGTGATTGGCCAGAGCAGCATGTGACCTAGGCTCTATATAAGCTTGAGTCACGTAGTGCTGCACGTCACTCTGCTGTTACAAGTGTAGGGAGAGGATGCTGCTGGACTTGTGATTTCAGGGAGAGCATAGGAGAGAATCTAACTCAGCGATCTACAGACAAATAGTTGTGTGGGTGCAGGACACAATCGTTTTACCCTGCCCTGAGCTCATTGACCAAAAAAATACTAACTTTTAGAACTCTGTCAGTTTGGTGGGTGGCGGCGACGGCCATTTTATGCATGCTCAGTGCACCAGCACTGCATCTGAGCTTTTGGGACATTGCAAATCACAATTTTTTGGGGGAAAACTACAACATCTGTATTAGTCAGTGTGCAATTTAAGGTAGAAATACACCAATTCTTTTCTGGGGTTTGAAAAAACACACTTTTTTCCCCCAAAAACATATTTTCCAGATCTGCAAGTGTGAAATTCAAGTTTAATATCTACAGCTTTCATATTCTGTTAGCAAAAAAATACTTTTTGGGCAATCTACAACATCTGTATTAGTCAGTGTGCAATTTAAGGTAGAAATACACCAATAATTTTCTGTGGTTTGAAAAACACACCATTTTTTTTCTTCAAAAAACAGTATTTTCCAGATCTGCAAGTGTTCAATTCAAGTTTAATATATACAGCTTTCATATTCTGTTAGCAAAAAAAGACTTTTTTGGCAATCTACAACATCTGTATTAGTCAGTGTGCAATTTTCAGGCCTTGCAGCATCAGCACGTGTGAAATTGCAGGCTTATACACTACATTTGGGTTACATTCAGAGGTTTTAAATACCACCATTTGGTGCACCAATATTGAATTCAGGCCTATACTGGTTCAGGCCCTGTGAGATACTCCCTCTACATACAGGGGTTTGAATTAGGCATTTGAAATGCAGCCATTTGAAATATAGCCTTTTTGTGCAAAGATATATTTACTGCAGGCCTACACTGGTTCAGGGAGTGTGTGATCCCCCGTATACATACAGGAGTTTGAATTAGGCATTTGAAATACAACCATTTCAAATACAGCCATTTTGTGCAAATAAATATGTACTGCAGGCCTACAGTAGTTCAAGGTGTGTGTGATCCCCCCTATACATACAGTGGTTTGAATTCGGCATTTGAAATACAGCTATTTGAAATACAGCCATTTTGTGAAAATATATATTTACTTCAGGCCTACAGAGGTTCAGGCCCTCTGAGATACCACCTCTACATACAGGGGTTTGAATTAGGCATTTGAAATACAGCCATTTGAAATACAGCCATTTTGTGCAAAGACATTTTTAATTGAGGCCTAGTCTAGTTCAGGCTGTCTGAGATACACCCTTTACATACTGTTGTTATTTTCTACTATTAATTAAACACCCATTTAGTGCAAGACCCTAAATTAAAAAAATATGAGGAGAGCGTCAAATAAGGGACGTGGCCCAGGTCGTGGTGCTGCTGGTGGAGCTCCTGTTGCAGGGAGAGGATGTGGTCGATCTGTGCCATCTACACGCATAAGTGAAACCCCTTCCTCAGGTGCGAGTAGGCGACAAAACCTGCAGCGGTATTTGGTCGGGCCTAATGCTGCTCTACGAATGGTAAGGCCTAAACAAGTACAGGCGATAGTAGATTGGGTTGCTGACAGTGGATCCAGTTCCTTCACATTGTCTCCCACCCAGTCTCCGTCTGAAAGACCACAGTTGGCACCTGCAGCCGATGTCCATCAGTCTTTCACCTCACCCCCTTGCAAATCAGCCAAGCAGTCTGAGCCCAAGTCATGCATCAGTCTCTTCTGCTTTTTTATGACTCTGTTATCAGGGTTTCCCAGGGCCATCCACCTAGCCCTGCCCCAGAAGTGGAAGAGATTGAGTGCACCGATGCCCAACCACTTATTTTTCAAGATGAGTACATGTGAGGACCATCGCAGCACGTCTCGGATGATGACGAAACACAGGTGCCAACTACTGGGGCTTTCAAAAGTGTGCAGACCGACAAGGAAGTCAGGGGTGAAGACTGGGAGGAAGACGATGTGGATGACAATGAGGTCATTGACCCCACATGAAATTAAGGTCATGCGTGTGACCGACGTAGTTCGGAGAAAGAGGCGGTGGTTGCACAGAGCCACCAGCACAGCAGAAGAGGGAGCAGGGTGCAAAAGCAGAGCGGCCGTGCCCTAGACAGTATGCCTGCTACTGCCCACCGCAGTAAGGGACCATGCACACCAAAGCCAGCTCCACGGAGTTCCCTGGTGTAGCAGTTCTTCAGACAATGTGCTGACGACAAGACACGAGTGGTTTGCACGCTGTGCAATCAGAGCCTGAAGTGAGGCATAAACGTTCTCAACCTGAGTACAACCTGCATGACTCGGCATTTAAGTGCAAAGCACAAGCTGCAGTGGAGTAGACACCTCAAAACCCAAGATAGTTCTCTGGCTCCTCCTGCTTCCTCTTCTGCTGCAGTTGTGGCCTCTTCATCCACAGCTGGAGTGACAGTACCACCTGGGACCCCAGAAACAGAGGATCTGCCAGCAACACCAAAACCTGTGTCACCAAGCATCTCCAAAATGTCCCACGCAAGCGTTCAGCTCTCCATATCCCAAATGCTGGAGAGGAAGAGGAAGTACCCCCCTACACACCTGCGATCCCTAGCCCTGAATGCCAGCATTTCTAAATTACTGGCCTTTGAAATGCTGTCATTCCGTCCGGTGGAGACGGATAGTTTTCAACGCCTTATGGCGGTGGCTGTCCCACAGTACGTCGTGCCCAGCCACATTTACTTTTCAAAGCGAACCATCCCTTCCCTGCACAACTAAGTAGGGGACAAAATCAGGTGTGCAATGCGCAACGCCATCTGTGGCAAGGTGCACCTGACTGCGGATACGTGGACCAATAAGCACGGTCAGGGCCGTTATATCTCCATAACAGCACACTGAGCAAATGCAGTGGCGGCTGGGCCTGAGGCGGATAGCAGTTTGGCGCATGTCCATCCACCACCGAGGATTGCCAGGCACTTCAGGTTGCCTCCTGTTGCTTTCTCCTCCTACTCTGCTTCCTCATCCTCTACCAGCTCCTCATTCGGTCAGTGTAACACCTTCACCACCAACTTCAGCATAGCCAGGGGTAAGCGACAGCAGGCAGTTTTAAAACTTATCTGTTTGGGGGACAAACCCCACACCGTGCAGGAGCTGTGGACGGCCCTTGGACAACAGACCGATGAGTGGTTTGTGCCAGTAAGCCTCAAGCCCGGCCTGGTGGTGTGCGATAATGGGCAAAATCTCGTATCGGCTCTGGGACTAGCTGGCTTGACGTACATCCCTTGCCTGGCGCATGTGCTGAATTTGGTGGTACAGAGATTCCTTAAAAATTTCCCCGACATGTCAGAGCTGCTGCATAAAGTGCGGGCCTTCTGTGCGCGCTTTTAGCTTTCTCACCCTGCTGCAGCTCGCTGCTGGCGATGATGGAAGGGGATGTGGCACAGGAGGAGGAGGAGGTATAGGGATCATTTTGTAGGGTTTCCGGACAGTCATTCCCAAGTGGCTCGGAGGGTGGGTTTCTGCACCCACAAACCCAAGGTACACAATTGTTCAGCTAGGGCACAGTACTGGAGGATGAGGAGGTATAGGATGAGGAGGAGGAACCATGTTCACAGCAGGGTGGCACCCAGATCAGCTCATGGCCATCACTGGTGCATGGATGGGGGGATACAGAGGACACAGACAATTCACCTCCCACAGATGACAGCTTTTCGTTGCCTCTGGGCAGCCTGGCACACATGAGCGATTACATGCTGCAGGGTTAGCACGCCACAACAACCAGCACCAACAGATGATATGGAACGTCTTAGCAGGAGGCTGCATTTCACCAAAATGGTGGAGCAGTATATGTGCACACGCCTACACGTACTGAATGACGGGTCTGCCCTCTTCAACTTCTGGGTCTCCAAATTGGGCACATGGCCTGAGCTTGCCCTTTACGCCCTCCCCTTTGAGGTGCTGGCCTGCCCTGCAGCCAGTGTATTATCTGAACCTGTGTTTAGCACGGCAGGGGGCGTCATCACAGACAAGCAAAGCCGCCTGTCCACAGCCAATGTGGACAAGCTCACGTTCATTAACCCTTTCATGACCAAGGGTCATTGATGCCCTAGTGTCCAGATCAAAATGTACAAATCTGACATGCGTCAGTTTATGTGGTAATAGCTTTGGAACACTTTTACTTATCCAAGCCTTTCTGAGATTGTTTTCTCGTGACACATTGTACTTCATGATAGTCATAGTCAATATATTTCACCTTTATTTATGAAAAAATCCAAAATGTACCCAAAATTTGGAAAAATTCACAATTTCCCAAATTTCAATTTCTCTGCTTCTAAAACAGAAAGTGAAACCTAATAAAATATTTATTACTTAAAATTCCCAATATGTCTACTTTATGTTGGCATCATTTTGGAAATACCATTTTATATTTTTTAGGACGTTAGAAGGCTTAGAAGTTTAGAATCAAATCTTAAAATTTTAAAGAAAATTTCCAAAACCCACTTTTTAAGAACCAGTTCAGGTCTGAAGTCACTTTATGAGGCCTACATAGTGGATACCCCCATAAACGACCCCATTGTAAAAACTACACACCTCAAGTTACTCAAAACTGATTGTACAAACTTTTTTAACCCATTAGGTGTTCCACAAGAATTAAATGAAAATGGAGATTAAATTTCAAAATTTCACTTTTTTGGCATATTTTCCATTTTATTATTTTTTTCTTTAACACGTTGAGGGTTAACAGCCAAACAAAAATCAATATTTATTACCCTGATTCTGCGGTTTACAGATTCACCCCACATGTGGTCGTAATCTACGCTCGGCAGGGCGCAGAAGGAAAGGAATGCCATACGGTTTTTGGAAGGCAGATTTTGCTGGATTGGTTTTCTGAACGTCATATGTTTTTTATTTTTCTGCCAATCGTCTTGTGCAGGGGCTCGTTTTTTGCTGAAAGTGTTGAGGTTTTTATTGGTACTATTTTTGGGTACATAGGATTTTTTGATCATTCATTATTACACTTTATGGGTCAAGGTGACCCAAAAATTGTCTGTTTTGGAACAGTTTTCATATATTTATTTTTACAGCGTTCATCTGAGGAATTAGGTCATGTGATAGTTTTATAGAGCAGATCGTTAGAGACGTGGAAATACCTAATATGTATACTTTTTCTTATTTATTTAAGTTTTACACAATAACAACATTTTTGAAACAAAAAAAATGATCTTTTAGTGTCTCCATAGTCTGAGAGCCATAGCTTTTTACTTTTTGGTCGATTGTCTCAAATAGGGTATAATTTACTATTTTTTACTATTTTGGGGATCATAAGCCTTTTTGATCACTTGCTGTTGCACTTTTTGTGATGTAAGGTGACAAAAATAGCTTTTTGGCACAGTTTTTTTTTATGGTGTTTATCGGATGGGGTCTATCGTGTGATATATTTATAGAGATTGTCGTTACGAACGCGGTGACAAATAATATGTGTATTTTATTTTATTTTTTTCATTATTTTACAGGAAAAGGCAATTTCTTTTTTTAATTTACATTTATTTTTATTATTTTCACTTTTTTTTTTATCAAGTCCCTCTTCGATCATGAAGATCCAGTGGGGTTGATGGCTGTACTTTACTTTGCAATGCTCTTGCATTGAAAAGTATAATACTATTAGATGCCCTGTAGGTGGCAACAGGTTGCGGCATCTGTGGGGTTACAGCAGAGTGTCAACATAGAGCTGACACTCGCTGCTAATGGCGACGGCTCAGGAATGGAGCTGCCGCCATCACACACAGCAGGGGGCCCGCACGGCAAGGGGGACCGGGGGCAGCGCTGGAAAAGGGGGGGTACGGCCGACAACCTTGAGGGAAGCTGGGGCAGGAGGGGCGGGGAGAATGCATGGGGCGGGGAGGGGGCGGACCGCATCAGGGCAGGAGGCAGGAGATGAGCTGCAGGCGGACACAAGGGGGGTGTTGGAGGCGCACAGATCAGGGGGCACAAAGACACTATCTGATTTCAGGCTCTGATCTGCAGAGCGCAAATCAGAGCCTGAAACCGTCATTTTTTCACTGCCGCGATCCGATTGGTTAGTCTGCACAGACTAACCAATCGGATCGATTGCCGACAAGGGGCCACTCTGATTGGTCCCTTGCCGGCATTACTGCACTGTATGCTGTTCGTGACAGCAGCAGTGCAGGGGCAGAAGCTTTAATCCAAGCGTTTTGCAGCTGTCACAAGGGTATAAAGAACCACACCTGACTCCGTTATACCCGGGGTCAGGAAGTCGCAGCGGTTGGCTGCACGCTCTATTTAAGATAGGGCTGTTTTCCTTATGGTAGCTTTCTGGGTTTGCTTTGCAAACCCTTTTGGCTCACTCAGGGATCCGTAGCTCCTTCTCCTCAGCTGTTCCTTGTCCAGCACTCCCAAACCTCCTTATATTCCTCTCTCACACTTCTCTGGTTGCCAGAGATAGAGCTTCCTGCCTGGACATCTATTCTGACCCACTGGAGCTGTGTTGCTGCGTTCTCGGATTGTTGATTCAGAACGCTACCCTCCGGATCCCTGTTGGACCTTTGTGGACTGCTGTGGTCGCCCACCTGGGTGTATGTGTTTGTCTGTATTTGTCTGTCCTCTCCCTGGTGTTTCCCTCTTAGCGTCAGTGGTGCGGACTAGCGATCCCACCGGCCCGTTCACTATCTAGGGCTCATTTCAGGGAAAGCCAGGGTTTAGGCACGTGATCGCCGCACGGGTGAGGAACCCGTCTAGGGACGTCAGGGCAGTCAGGTGCCAGCCGCAAGGTGAGTTAGGGGTCACCACCTTTCCCTCTCCCTTGGGCAGGGCTTTCCCTGTTTTCCTCCCTGTGCGTGACGTCGGTCATTACAGCAGCGCTTAGATTAAAGAGCTGGTTTGACGTTTATAGACGTGATAGCTGCACGGGTCATGTGCAAATATCACGTATATAAACGTATTGCAGTAGTGAAGGGGTTAAAATGAACCTGGCATGGATCCCTCAGGAATTGTCCGTACCTTGTCCAGAATTGACATGTATACCGGCACTAACCAGCCATTGTTATACTGCAGCGCAATTGCTCATCTTTGTATTTTGGACATTTCACACTCTTTTGAAGTGTACCTTAATTTTTAAAAATGTAATTAAAACCAAAAACCTGTGTTGGCTATCTTGTCCTCCTCCACCTCCGCTTCCACCTACTACGCTATGTCCATTGCCTCCTCAAGCTACTACTCCATATGGAACTCCACCTCATAAATCCATTTATTTATTTTTGTACATGTTTTATTTTACATCATTTCACTACTTTGTCATTTACATTTTCAGGTGAAATTCACAAATTTTTGGGTGTATAGTACCACTGCTCTACCTAGTAGGCCGGTTAAAAATAAAAATAAAATTGACATTGACATTTTCTGGTGAAATTAACCAATTTTTGGCTGTATAGTACCACAGCTATACCTAGTAGGCCGGTTAACACAATAGAAATATATTGTCATTAACATTTTCCAGTGAAATTCACCAATTCTTGGGTGTATAGTACCACTGCTATACCTAGTAGACAGGTTAAACAAAAAAAAAAATTGGCCTCCTACATTTTATGGTGAAATTCACTAATTTTTGGGTGTGATGTACCACTGCTCTACCTAGTAGGCCGGTTAAAAAATAAAAATAAAATTATCATTAACATTTTCGGGTGAAATTCACCAATTTCTGGGTGTATAGTGCCACTGCTATACCTAGTATGACGGTTAAAAAATAAATAAAAAATTGTCATTAACATTTTCTGGTGAAATTCACCAATTTTTGGGTGCTATACCTTGTAGGCCGGTTAACAAAAAATATATATTTGTAATTTTTGTGTGTGAAGTACCATTGCTATACCTAGTAGACCGGCAAAAAAATTAAAAATAACATTTGTCAGTTACATTTTAGTGTCAAATTCACCAATTTTTTGGGTGTAATATACCCCTCCTCTACCTAGTTGACAGCTTAATAAATTTCAATAATTTTTATTTTTACTTTTTCGGGTGACAGTAAACATTTGTTTTCTGTCATAGACCCCTGCTCTACCAAGTAGACAGGTTAATTAATTTCTGTAATTTTTCTGTTACATTCTTGGGTTGACATTATACAATTTTAGACGTGAATAAACCCCTGCTCTGCACAGGTGACAGGGAATAAAATTTCTGAAATGCTTCTTTAATTAATGCGCGCCACCTCCTTTGATTTAATGCTTAAACTTAAGCAAGTTGTACCACATTTAAGCTTCAATACTTTGTCCCACATTTCCGCTATACTCTTTTGGCCAACATTTGTGCCTCAATAGCTTTTCCCAAAATTCCGCTTGACTCTTTTAACCCACATTTGGGCTCCTGTAATGTGTCCCACATTTGCACCTCAATAACTTTTCCCATATTTCTTCTTAATCTTAATTTTTTTAAAAATAAATGTATCTCCCTTAAATTTGGTCTCTTTTTTTCACGCTCCCTCTCCGGCCTGAAACCCTGATTCCCCGCCACCCGTAATCACCATGGTAGGCGCATAAAAGAACATTGAAAAAAACATGAGCTGATTCGATATCAAATTGGATTGTGAACATCACGGGGACGTGCAACATGGTGGGTGGGGCATTAAGTATGCAAACGCCTACACGAACTAACTGACAGGGGTCAGCCCCTGAAACTTCTGGGTCTCCAAACTGCAGCCGGTGCAGCCGGTGTATTGTCTGAACATGTGTTTAGCACGACTGGAGGGTTATATTTCCCAATGTTTTGGGGTGTACCCTAATTTCAAAAAATGAAAATAAATTTAAAACCAAAAAGCAGTGTAGGCTACCTCCTCCTCCTCCACCGGCACTTCCCCCCACACCGCCACATCCACCACCTCCTCAACCTCCTTTTTCATATGTACCTGGTCCTCCTAGATCAAGATTATTTTTATGTATTTCATGTTATTTTAAGTCCATATCCACACTTGCCATGCTCTTAACAACATTTTGACGCCATTTGCAGCCCTCTAGCCCTTTTCATTACATTTTTACAGCCATTTTAGTGCTCAAAAGTTCGGGTCCCCATTGACTTCAATGGGGTTCGGGGTCAAGTTCGGTTCGAGTTCGGGTCCCGAACTCAAACTTTTTTCCGAAGTTCGTCCGAACATGTCGAACCCGAACATCCAGGTGTCCGCTCAACTCTATTCTTAACCTGTAGGATACCAGTGCCATATATGTACAGCACTGGGAACTGGGTCTGAAATCTCAGCAGCTGTGCCTACCAAATCATCTGCAGGGGTCCGGCAGTCACTGATAGCCGGACCCCTGCTGTACGCGCAGATATAGGTGAAATATCGCGGTCAGGGCTAACTGCGGTATCCTCGCGGGTCTCTGGTGGCCATCGGGTACCCGCACTGCTGTGATGGGGACCCGATGGCTGGGACGGCAGCCTGATGCCTTTCTTAGGCATCAAGCTGCCTTCCCAGGCAGACTGAGATCCAGCCCCCTGGATCTCACAGAAAGCAGGCTGTAAGTGTATTACACTTACAGCCCATGTATTACAATACAAATGTATTGTAATGCATTGTAAAGAGGATCAGGCCCCCAAAAGTTGAAGTCCCAGAGTGGGACAAAAAAATGTAAAAATAAAGTTAAAATAAAATATAAAGTTTTACTAATAAAAAATAAAAGTTTCAAGTAAAAAAGGCATCATTTTCCCAAAATAAATTAAAAAAAATTGGTACCAATGAAAATGTGACCTCATCCCTCAAAAATGAGCCCCCACATCATTCAAAAAATAAGAACCAATGGAACCTGCAAACCAATCCATCAAAATCTACACTGCAAAAGCCATATAGCGCTCCTTCCGTTCTGAATCCTACCATGTGCCCCCCCCCCAGCAGTTTACCACCACATATGGGATGTTGCCATATTCAGGAGAAAAAGGCTAACAAATTATGGCATGCTTTTTCTTCTGTTACCCCCTTGTGAAAAAGAAAAATTTGGGGCTAAAGCAACATTTTATTGGAAGAAATGAAACTTTTCATTCTCACAGCCATGTGTTTCCAAATTCCGTAAAAAGGCTTTGGGGGTCAGTACCCCTTAATATATTATTCAAGGGGTTTCCAAAATGGTGTCAATTTTTAGGGTTTTCACTGTAGGGGTACGTCAGGGTCTCTACAAATACAAAATAGTGCCTAAAAAACATTAGAGCAAAATCTGCCTCCAAAAACCATATGGCGCTCCTTTCCTTCTGACCACTGCCACGTGCCCGTATCGCAGTTTACCATCACATATGGGGTATTTCTCTAAACTGAAGATTCATAGTAATGTATATTTAGGTTTATTTTGCTGTTAACCCTTGCAAAAAAATGTGATTAACAAAAAAAAAAATAATCTACCAAAAAAGTTACATTTTGAAATGTCACCTCTATTTTCCTTTTACTCTTGTAGAACACAAAGGGTTAATAAAGTTCGTAACATCAGTTGTGAATAATTTGAGGGGTGTAGTTTCTAAAATGGAGTCATTTATGTGGGTTTTAATTACATAAGCAACTCAAAATCACTTTATAACTGAATTGGTGCTTAAAAAAATAGTTTTGTAAATTTTGTTAAATATTTGAAAAATTGGTTCTAAGAAATTACATTTACAAAATAATTATGCCAACATAAAGTAGACATATGGGGAATGATAACTGGTAACTATTTTATGAGGTATCTGTCTTAAAAGTAGAGAAATTCAAATTTATAAAATTGTGATTTTTTTTTTTTTGGGTGACTTTTGGATTATTTTATAAATAAAGGTTAAATATATCAGCTCAAATTTACCACTGTCATGAAGTACAATGTAAACAACAAAGATAAAAAAGCAAAAAACAGAGACAGCAATTCCAAATTTGTGGAATTTAATACAGATGCAACTTTTCGGCTTGGAAAGCTTTTGTCAAGCATGTTAACGAGTTACAATCACAGCGGAGAGTGTCACAGTCAGGCAGAAAAAAAAAAACCTCACCTTCTCCCTGGCTGTGATGCTCTCCGCTGTGATTGGATCGCGGCACAGCCAGGGAGAAGGAGATGCCCATTGAGAAACCCTGACTTCTCCTCCTCCCTGTACCGATGCTCAGTATTAACATACTGAGCGGGAAAACTGCAGGGGGGCACAGTGGGGCGCAGGAGCGATATTTTTTTTAAAAAACAGGCACTGTGACAGCATCAGTACCCCACAAGTAAAGGTATTTATCTAGAATAAACAAAAACCATGAAAGGTCATCTTTAAGATGAAAAGTAGCTTGTTGCTTGGTACTGAAAGGGTGGAGAAAGTTAATATAAGCCACTTACAAATGTATTGTTTTTATTAGAGATTTGATTCGGCCGGTTTGCCGAATTTTCAGAAAAAAATTGGTTTGATCCGAATTTATTTGTGACAAATCACATTAAAAAACAGCTATTTCCTGGCTGCAGAGAGCCTGTATAGTGTTGTAGAACACTGTGCCTTGCAGTGAGGGCTCATACACACGACCGTATGCCCTCCGATACATACGGTCCATGAGCGGGCTATATGTCCAGGAGCGGCATACATCGTGTGCACGGGAGCGCACAGCATCATAGGTTACTATGATACTGTGAGCATCAGGCAGCTCACGGGGGTTATTGTCCCACACTCATAATATCATATGAGTGCGGGACAACAGTCCCGCGGGCAGACCGATGCACACAGCATCATAGTAACCTATGATGTCATGCACTCCCGTGCGCACGATGTATGCCGCTCCGGGACATATGGCCTGCTCACGTACTGTATGTCTCGGCGGGCATACGATCGTGTGCATGAGCCCTAACCCACATAGGGAGTCTGCTGTGGTAGTGAAACAATACTGTGAGTCAGTATGACATGTAGTTGACAGATGTCACTCTTAAAATCACTGAACCCTTCACTTATTTGGGCAGTTACGGGGCCAAAACTGACCAAATAGAAGGTCAATGTTAGTGCTAGGTATAAAGAACTGTGCAGATGCCCAAGATCCTACTATAGCATGAAAGAGGAGTGCACTCCTTTTACACCAATTCACTAATTCCACATAAATTTCTACAGAACCTGTTCTATTAAAAGCTTATACAAGTAAAGAGTACCCCGACAGAGTGGAGTGGGTGCCAGCACTAAGTTTGTGTTGATGTCATTGATTATTTTGCCCTCCCTCTTGATTCATCAGAACAATAACCCCCAAAAACGGATCCTGTCTGTGGAGCATCCACCTTCACTCGGTCAGCATTTGGTCAGTAATCCATCAGTATTGCTAAAGCCAAAAAAACAGGAGTGGATCCAAAACAGAAATGACACGTGAATGTAATATTTGTATGTCTTCTGTGTTTTGTACCCACTCCTGCTACCAAATTATAAGCCAATTCTAAAGGGCCATACAGGCCTTACAGCTGCTACACAGACAGGATTCATTGTGTTTCTCATTTTTACTACCTTCTGACAGATCAGAAGAAGGGTCAAAAAAATGATGATGTCAGCCAGGCCAAAAGGCAGTTCCTCCCTGTTTGACTCCGTTCGCCCAGGCAAACTAGGTGCAGAACAGCATGACACCGCCATGCCCTTAACATTTGGTATGCTGGAGGGGAACCATGAATTGTCCCTGCAGTGGAGGCTGAGGACATGGTGGAGGATGAGGAGGCAGAGGCAGAGATTGTCACAGGACCAATGGCATAAGAATGTGGAAGCAGTGCCATTGTTTCTCCTGTGACAGAGGTCAGAAGATCTAGGAGACTGGTTGCATGTGATGTGATCTGACAGCCTCTCTGGTTTCACTCTTCTGATAGCTCCTTTTGGTTGTGAAAAGATGGTGTCTGGTTCTCCTCTGAGTTCCTGCTCATCTGCATGTTTTGGAGTCAAGTGTCTTTTCCCTATTTCTTGTTCTTGGTTTTTCCCTCCCTTTTGGTATTAGGCCTAAGAGAGTCTCCTGTTCCTTCATCTGGGAAGAAACAGGTCATCTCTTATCCTGACACAATTTCAAGAACCCTAAAGGGTCATATTGGGCCCTAGGTTCCAGCACATGAACATTCCTACCATCAAGGTCTGTTCATACTTATAATAGTCAGGGCTTGAGTTAGGGATTCACTAGGTGCTGACCTTTCCCCCTTTCCCAAGTTTTCAGGCCTAGTACCTTTTCCCTTCCCTCTTGAGATCGGTGTGGAGTTACAGTACCCCCCCCCCCCCCCAACACTCCCTTTCTTGAGTCCACAATGGGATAAGTACCTTTTTATCAAGTCTGGGGCATGGATATTCTCCTCCGGCTCCCAGGACCTTTCTTCCAGAAGGACGCCCTTCCAATCCTCCAGGTTTACTTATCATGTTTCCGGAAGTCCAAGATATCCTTGATCTCAAATGTCGCTTCCAAGTCTTCAGACACCAGAGTCGCTGTAGACAGAGCTGTAGAGAAGTGGTTAAGGAATACTGGATTGAGCAAGGATAAATGGAAGGCATCATTGGGGACACGAAGAGAGAGAGGTAGTCATAAATTATAGGTCACTTCATTGATCTTCTTCAAAACTACAAATAGTTCCAGGAACCTAGGGGCAAACTTGAAACTAGGACCCCTTAAACGAATGTTTCTGGAGGAGAGCCATACCTTATCTTCTGACGAGAAGTGAACTTTTCTTCTTTTCCTGTCCGCATTTGTCTTCATGCAGGTCACCGCTTTACCGATGCAAATCTTGGTATCCTGCCAGATCTTCCAAAAATTCCTAAAAGAGGAAACCACCACTGGTACCCCAGAAGATATATGAACAGGGAGAGGATGAGTATGAGGATGCTGTCCATAAACGACAAAGAAAGGAGATGACCCAGTGGACTCACTAGTATGTTATTGAATATATGTTTTTTTAGCACCTACTCCAGAAGAAGGGGAGGATTGTTCCCCGAAATGCATTGAGCCTTGATACCTATGGAATAAAGTGATTGATCAGAAGCTTCCCTGTCCATGCTGCCATCAATCACTGTCTACTCTGCATGTGATCCTGGCCGGAGGGGTTTAAAGTCACAGTTGTGTCCGTAGCCACGGTCCGTAACATGAAGGTAAGGGACCCTAACAATGGCTGATGTGTGCCCGGAGCCACGTCACGTGGGCAGGCCTAAAAGAGGGCCCACCCTAGGTAGAGTGAAAAGGACAAGAAAGAAAGGGGGGGGGTAGAAACGGCGTATGTGGCAAGGAATGCACAGGAGCGGGGTTTAAAAGGGGTGACCTGGCCCCGCCCACAAATACAGGCTGCACGCAGCCTTAACTACTTGTGTCCGTAGCCACGGTCCGTAACATGAAGGGAAGGGACCCTAACAATGGCTGATGTGTGCCCGGATGTGGGCAGGCCTAAAAGAGGGCCAAAAATACACTAAGTAGGGAAAACAAAACACATATACATTACAAAGCCAAAGAACGGAACACCTCACGGGTTTCTGATTGCGGATCCGGAATGTACCGGGAAAAACAGGCAGATCTCCACCTACCCATATGACGTATGACGTGCGGAGGTGTCCCATGCTTGGAGGCTGCAGATGCCGCTCCGATGCGGAAAGAATGTCCGGTTATCGTTTTGGGGTCTACACCCAACCCTGCGACTAGGGATCTGATGTGAGACACAAACTGCAGCGTGGATAGGGGTTTCCCTTGGAACGGAAGTAAAGGTGATTCGGGGTCTGGAGTTAGTATGGTGTTCAAGAGATGTCTGAGTACAAGAACCGGACACCAGGCGTTCTTGGATTCAAAAAAGCGAATCTGTGTTGGGGGTCCGGTTTGAGACGTCTACGTGGAAGGTAGGCTTAAAACAAGGTGATCCTGGTTCCAGGATAGTTGTTTTCTCTTCAGGAATGTAGCCCTTGGGGAAGTAACAGAGAATTCTCCAGGGCTCAGGAAGCCGTAGAAACTCAAATACATTGTGGCTTTGATAACCAGACTGAAGGAAGGGCCAAAAGGGTTTCCATCTAGGATTGCTGATAGCTGCCTGAAAAGTTCGCCGGAGACCGGCCGTCGGGAAAGGGTCCTACTACTCTTCTCAATGCCCCTGAGCGTGGCTTTGACGGCTTGAGACGTGAACGCAGAGCGATGTTCCGGATTCTGTAACACCAAGAAATGCTGTGCCCCGGCAAGGTACAAGCGGATGGTGTTGGGTGCCAGTTTAAAGGGAACCTGTCATGTGGATATTTGATTATAATCTAACTAATTATATACAATCATTAACTACTAAAAAGTACCTTAGATGTATTCACTTACTGGTGTGTCAGATGGTTACCTCATAATACACACACAAAGATGCCGCATGCCACATGCTAATGAGCTGATTCGAGTCCGGCGTGATGTCAGTGAGTCCGGCGTATATTTAATTCAGAGCTATAGCCACTCCCCTGCCCACCTACTGCTAATTCCTATGGAAACAAACTGTCACTCAGCAGCTGGTGGGCGGGGAGAGTCAGGAGCTCATGAATATTCATGACTCATCATTAGCAGCTGGAGCTTTTCAATACAAGATGTTGGCAGATTGACTGGGTCAATTAAAGAAAGTAGTATTTACATTTGTACCCGCTGCTCACATGTTTTTACTTACGTCACTAATCCAGGGACGCATAGCTGTGGCTGATGGCACCAGCCGCCCTGGGTCTGCCTACATAAAGCGCGAGTCTGCGCAATGACGTATACAGCGGCCCGAGGAAGCCCGATCCCACACGCGAAACGGCGTGTCCGCCCCTGGATCCACTATGCTATTTCTTCTAAGGAAGTTCCAATAAAGCAGCAACATTTTGCCTACTCCGGTGAGTGCCGCGACTATTTTTCTTTTTCTCTCCTCATCGCGCATCAATTAAAGAAAGTGACCCAGCATTTTGCTAAGCGAATCAGTCACTTATTTATTTTGCCCTTAGTTAGGACACCATAAAACTGGTGACAGGTTCCCTTTAAGATTGACATGACAATGGGCCATGAAAGTCCTGATATAGGACGTGAACGCTGTATCCCGTTGGGGATGATCCATGGTGAATTTTGAAAAAATATTCCAACCGGTGCGATATCACCTGAAATGTGGGAACATGAAAAGTGAAAGTTGTTAATCATGGAGAGCCAGACCAGTTTGCGCAGAAGGGACATGATTTTTGAAGACTTGGCTCGACCCTTAGTAATGATGTTCACCAAGTCTTGACTGTCTGATATGAACATGACACTGGAATTGGCCCATAAGTGACCCCAGGTCGCGGCTGCTGCCACGATAGGATAAAATTCCAGAAACTGAGAAGAACTGAGGGCCTGAGGGTCAGTACTGATCTGAGGCGGCCATGGTCCAGCTAACCAGTGGGACCCGAAGATTGCCGCGAATCCCCGGGAAGCCGCGACATCGGAAAATACCCTAGCTGAAGATTGGGTCCAGGATGTGAAGAACAGGCTAACCCCGTTCCATGCTGAAAGGAAGTTGTTCCACATGCGCAAATCTGCCATGGCTGCCCTGTCTAAGTGAACAATGCTATCTGGTTCTGGGGCTGCTGGGAGGAGCGAGAGCAGACGTGAAATGAAGGCCCTACCCTGGGGCATCACCCTCAATGCAAAATTTAATCTACCCAGAAGGGACTGTAACTCTACTTTGGTCAACTGGGAAGATGCTAGTGCCCCGGAAACGACTTTGCGAAATTGGGCCAACTTGACTTCCGGTAGCCTAGCTTCCATCCTGCCGGAATCCAGGTTTATGCCCAGGAAGGTGGTGGAGGTGGCAGGACCAGAGGTCTTGCCCTGCGATATGGGAATGTGTAATGAGGAAAAAAGCTCCAGGAGGGAGTGAAGACCTGACGGGTGGCATTGCGGTTGTTCTATGAGGAGAAAGTCGTCCAGGTAGTGGATGACCGATGGAGTACTGCCGTATTGGATCAGAATCCAATGTAATGCCTGAGCCAGTTGGTCAAACAACCATGGGCTGCTTTTTGAGCCGAACGTCAAAAGATTGGCAAAAATAAAACCTGCTCTCCCACTGTATGCCATAGAATTGCCATAAATGTGGTGCGATTGGTAGTAGCTTAAACGCGTCTGTAATGTCGGTTTTGGATAACCAGGCGCCTCTCCCAGCCCTGAGGATGAGAGCAATGGCCTCATCAATGGACGCATACCTCATGACAAACTCTTCAGATGGAATTAATGAATTGATACTTGGGATGACGGAATCATGAGGGGCTGAGCGGTAATAGATCAAACACTTTTTATTGGATTCTTTTTTTGATACCTATGGGGCTGATCCGCCAATGAGAAAATTAAATCTGATTAAATGGGCCCAGGAGGAACCCTTTCTTAACCTCTGAGTTCAGGAGCTCCTGAACAGCGGCGGGTTCCGACCTGGCCGACTGAAGATTGTCGCACACCCAGTTAGAGTGGGGGAGCGCCACCACCCCAGTGTCAAAGCCAAAGCAGAGCCCGGAAATCAAGGAGTCCACAAATCCCAGAACCGGATGTTCCCAAAACAAAAAAGCCAGGAGATCATTATTACAGTCGGCTAGTCACGGCTGTTTGGATAATCTTTTCTGACACGTGGACCTGGGGTGAGCCCTGAAGCAAATGGTGCAAATGTGCAGGGCCTTGCAGCCACTCAAGAGACAAGTGCCAAAGTTGAAGTTGTTACAGACTTGGCTGTTGCCAAGATAGACAATGGGTCTACCTAACCTCTGTGGAGGAGGGGCTGCGGGAGACCCCGGAGGGGCCGGGGGTGGCCCTATCTGGTTGGGCCATGGCTGCTTGGGGACACCACTCCGTGGAATGGAAGATCGACTGGCAAGTCGAACAGGGGGGAGCCCGGAGGCCGGCAAAATGCCGCCAGAACAACTCCATATCAAGCGGCGGCCTTAGCTGAGAAGGAGCAGTGGTAATCGTAGAAGGCCGTGCCGCTGTACTTGTGCCCAAGATCAGTGACCCTGTATAGATACATATCCAGCTCCTCCCTCCGCGACGGGTAGGCAAGCAGATCACGTCTCTATACAGGCTAAAGGCCAAAACGAATTCCGGTACAGAAAGCTTGCGGTTAAGTCGGGCATCCTTGGCCCTGAGAACAACCGAGACTTCCCCCGCAATCAAAGGTCTTGTTGTCGGCAGCATCATGGGATGCTATAAGGATGGAAGCCAGGTTGACATCCTTTCCTGCCAAGATGTCTTTTTTGATATTGTCAGGCACGAAGTGTGCTGGGGCGATCACTGGAACTGCCGGAGACGTACTTGGTGCCAGTAGCTGATACAAAGAGGGGTCGTTGAGTGGGACCACCACCTGGGATGTCGTGTGGGTTCTGGATTCCATGTCCACCACCCTGGCCCTGATGTCAGCCACGGATGAGGCGAGGGAATCCATGGTAGCCTGCAACTGCACCAGAGACTGCTGAATGGATGGGGACAAATCTTCCCCTTCTGAAGGACCGGGTTCCGACATTAACAGCCTTTATAGTTCGGCTTTTCTTGCTGATGCTGGATGCCTGATGCCCCTTCTGTTCAATTCCGCAACGAGCCTTGGTATGGTCCATCTCCTGAGGGATTCTGGGCCGCCTTGGACAGAGACCAAGGTACCCGGGAGGGACAACGCGTCGTCCACGTCCGACACCTGAGACATGGCTTGGAAGACCTTGTAGTCACCTTACGTAGGACCTGAAAATAAAGACTAAACATGGCAGCTGGAGAGGCCACGAGGACCGTGTTCCGCATTTACTAAGCCCATGAGCAATCATAATTGAGAACGTACCTGTGTCTATGGACCCGATACCCTGGCCTTACAGCTTGAGGCTTGACGGATGAGACCCGACTCGCCCTGGGGACTGGAAATGTTGGTAGCCGACGTGAGTGAGTTATGCGGGGCAGGATTTAACAAAACCAGTTGTGCCGCCGAAGGACGAGGGGATGGACGCACCGACGTGCTGGTTTGACATGAGAAGCAGAGTGACGTTGGATGAGTAAGGCAGGAAACTAATAGAGGCTCCCGTGAGCCGAGCAGATACACAGCTAGGGAGGAAAGTAAGGTGCAGAAGAGTGACTAGGGTGCCAGGAGGAGGAGTCATGGTTGCAGCAGCGAGAAAGAGACCTGGACGCTTCAGGCCGGGTAGAGAGGGTTGACCTGAACGCTTCAGGCTAAGGAGGTCAGCTACGTCACCTGAACGCTTCAGGCTAAAAGATAGGAACGTCGCCTGAACGCTTCAGGCTAAGAAGGACAGGGAAGACACCTGAAAGCTTCAGGGTAAGACGGACAGGGAAGACACCTGAACGCTTCAGGCTAAGATGGACAGGGAAGACACCTGAACGCTTCAGGCTAAGATGGACAGGGAAGACACCTGAACGCTTCAGGCTAAGACGGACAGGGAAGACACCTGAACGCTTCAGGCTAAGACGGACAGGGGGGACACCTGAATGCTTCAGGCTAAGACGGACAGGGAAGACACCTGAACGCTTCAGGCTAAGACGGACAGGGAAGACACCTGAACGCTTCAGGCTAAGACGGACAGGGAGGACACCTGAACGCTTCAGGCTAAGAAGTCGATATAGCAGGCTAGGTAAAACTGTAAAAAAACAGATGTGCGCACCATAGGGTAATTCTGTGAGTGCAAAAGTGAGAATGAAATAACTTGCAAGGCTCACCTTCTGTGGTTGTGCAATGTAGGCACAACACTAATAGAAGTTTGTGTAATATGTCTGGACACTTGGGTAAGATGGTCTGCAGCTACGGGATCCAAAAGAATCTTCTAAGTGGAGACGCCTGGAGCCTCCATGAAGATGATAAACACAGGAAATATCAAATACGTCCCACAGCGCAAGATACCATCGACCAGTCGCCAGAATCAGGATAAGAATCTTTTGTTGCAGCTATACTATCGATACAGCGTATCGCTGCAATAAAAGATTCTTATCCTGATTCTGGCAACTGGTCGATGGTATCTTGCGCTGTGGGACGTATTTGATATTTCCTGTGTCAGGCTAAGAAGGACAGGGAAGGCACCTGAACGCTTCAGGCTAAGACGGACAGGGAAGACACCTGAACGCCTCAGGTAAGGGAGACAACAGTGAAATCTGAATGCTTCAGGCCAAGAACAACAGGAACCCGACTGCCCTGAGCATTGAGGAAAGTGTGTGACCTGGATGCCTCGGCTTGGAACCAGGCAACTGTTAAAATTATTATTATTATTTTTTTTTTGAAAACAGAGGCCTGACCCGTGAGCCACAGCGCAGTAGCGAAAGAAAGAAGTGCAAAGGACCAGAAGGCTTCGGTAGTGGTGGATAGCTTGCACCCAGGACCCTGGTGTAGCGGGTTTAACTGCAGGAATGTGGAGTGCAGCGCTAGAATACCTACGTGAGAAGACACTCAGGCCTAAGAAATCCACTAGGTTGACTGGCAGGAACCCTTAGAAGTGCCTGTTTTTTTTTTTTACTATGCAATAGGGGTACAAAATCAATCCCAATACCTAAACCTGAGATGTCGGAAGGTCGAGAACACGACACGACAGAAGCCACGAACGCTAAAGGAACCTGAGGAAAAAACACAATTATGAGGTATTAACTTAACTGAGACCGGGGGCTCGCCGGACGAGGCAAAATATGGAGCCCTATGATGGCGGCGTATCATCGCTGGGAACAAGCAGAAAGGGTGTGAGTTGCATGATGCAGCATGGCCCGGTACCAAATGCACTAGACCAGGACCGACAGGCCACAGGATTGCACCGGAATAAATGGCTGGCAGGAACAGTGGTGGCCTCCAGGACCCACTAGACAGTGTCTGTGTGGAAGCAGAAAACCTTGGATGCCTATTCCTCCTTTTTTTTTTTTTTTGACCATGTCCCTTAAAGAGAGGCACTGTGCCTGCTGCAGCTCCGCTATCCCAGGCGGGCACAGACTCCACAGTACCCAAACACTGCCAATAGAGTCTGCCAGGCATGCGCATGAGAACTTGCATGTCCTAACAGTCTGCGCCCAGGGGAAGCGAAGCGGAGAGAGCGCGATGCCTGCCGCCGAGCCCAAGAGAGAGGGCAGTGAACACGTGACCGTCCTCTCGTGAGAGGACGGACCCGTAGGAGTGGCGGCAGAGGACCGAACGTAGCCCGGAGGGAGCGCCATGAAGGGGGGTGAGCCGGATGAGGGAGAGGAGAACAAGGGGAGAAACACCCGGGCGCTGGGATGCCGCGCGCCATGACTTACCTGGATAGCGCGCTTACCGGACGTGAAGTAGGCCGCCAGGGTAGAGGTAGAAACGGCGTACGTGGCGAGGAATGCACAGGAGCGGGGTTTAAAAGGGGTGACCTGGCCCCGCCCACAAATACAGGCTGCACGCAGCCTTAACTACTTGTCATGAGTTTATCCTGGTGACTACCCCCCAGAGAACTGAGTGCTCACTATTTTATGGCCACTATTTCATGTTGTTTATCCGCATGCCTTTATACTTTATATGTATTTTAATCATATGCTGTTTCCGTGGCATTAGTATTTTACATTGCACTGCAGGTATTTGATCCGTTTCACATACACCCACCCCACTGTACCTATTGTACATTTATTTGTATTTGTACATTTTATTTGTACAGTCAGGTCATAAATCAAACTTTCACTTTTTAATACTTGGTTGCAAGTCCTTTGCAGTCAATTGCAGCCTGAAGTCCGGAACGCATAGACATCACCAGGAACACATAGACATCACCAGACAATGGGTTTCATTTTTGGTGATGCTCTGCCAGGCATCTACTGCAACTGTCTTCAGTTCCTGCTTGTTCTTGGGGCATTTTCCCTTCAGTTTTGTCTTCAACAAGTGAAATGCATGCTCAATTGGATTCAGGTCAGGTGATTGACTTGGCCATTGCATAACATTCCACTTCTTTCCCTTAAAAAAAATCTTTGGTTGCTTTTGCAGTATGCTTTGGGTCATTGTCCATCTGCACTGTAAAGAGTCGTCTAATGAGTTCTGAAGTCTGAATTTGAGCAGACAATATTACCCAAAACAATTCAGAATTGATCCTGCTGCCTTTGTTAGCAGTCACATCATCAATAAATACAAGAGACCCAATTCCATTGGCAGCCATATATGCCCACACCATGACACTACCACCACCATGCTTCACTGATGAGGTGGTATGCTTAGGATCATGAGCAGTTCCTTTCCTTCTCCATACTCTTCTCTTCCCATCACTCTGGTACAAGTTGATCTTGGTCTCATCTATTCATAGGATGTTGTTCCAGAACTGTGAAGGCTTTTTTAGACAATGTTTGGCAAACTCTAATCTGGCCTTCCTGTTTTTGAGGCTCACCAATGGTTTACATCTTGTGGTGAACCCTCTGTATTCACTCTGATTCGGTCTTCTCTTGATTATTGACTTTGACACACATACAGCTACCTCTTGGAGAGTGTCCTTGAACTGGCCAACTGTTGTGAAGAGTGTTTTCCTCACCAGGGAAATAATTATTCGGTCATCCACCACAGTTGTTTTCCGTGGTCTTCCGGGTCTTTTGGTGTTGCTGAGCTCACCATTGTGTTTTTTAAGAATGTTCCAAACTGTTGTTTTGGCCACGCCAAATGTTTTTGCTATCTCTCTGATGGGGTTGTCTTGTTTTTTTAGCCTAATTGATGGCTTGCTTCACTGATAGTGACAGCTCTTTGAGAGTTGAGAGTTGACAGCAACAGATTCCAAATGCAAATAGCACACTTGAAATTAACATTGAACCTTTTATCTGCTCATTGTAATTAGTATATTAAGGGAATAACCCACACCTGGCCATGGGACAGCTGAGAAGCCAATTGTCCCATTACTTTTGGTTCCTTAACAAGTGGGAGGCACATATGCAAACTGTTTTAGTTCCTACACCGTTCACCGGATTTGGATGTAAATACCCTCAAATTAAAACTGACAGTCTGCAGTTAAAGCACATCTTTATTTCATTTTAAATCCATTGTGGTGGTGTATAGAGCCACAAATATTACAATTGTGTTGATGTCCCAGTATTTATGGACCTGACTGTATATTCAGTTTCTTTAATCTACACCACCTAGCGTCTCCTTTTTTATCTGTGGGTTTAGGGAGTGGCGCTTAGCACTTTACACCATTTTATAGTTCTTGGCCGCCGCTGTGACCGACACCATATGTCTTTCTAGCATATTGTAGAACTCAGACCAAGGTAACAATTATACCCAGTTGTTGTGTTGAGCTGAAACAAAATGCCGAAGGTAAGGCTCCAATATCTGATTGACCCGCTCTACTTTCCCGTTGATTTGGGGTTGATAACCGGAGGAGAAGTCTAGGTCAATTTCTAGCAGTCGGCAAAGAACTCTCCAGAGCTTGGAGGTAAATTGGACTCCCCGATCAGAAACAATATTCCCAAGTAAGCCATGCAGATGAAATATATGTTTCACAAACAGTTTAGCAAGTTCCGCAGCTGAAGGAAATCCAGTCAAAGGAATGAAGTGCTCCATCTTAGAGAAGCCGTCCACGACCACCCAAATCATGGTACATCTGGCTGAAGAGGGAAAATCTGCAATAAAGTCCATGGCAATGTGTTGCAATGGAGCATGAGTAACAGGTAGCGGTAATAGATCTGGCGGTTTTCTCCTGGAGATTTTATTTTGAGAACACACTGTGCAGGCAGAGACATAATCACGCACATCCTTGGACAATGTGGGCCACCAGTAATGGCGAGACACCAGTTCTGTGATCTTGCGAATACCTTGGTGACCTTACAGTTTGGAGTTGTGCCCCCACATTAGGATCCATTTACTTTTGGCAGATGGCACAAATGTCCTCCCGGTAGGAATGTCTCTTACAAGGACAGGAGCCACTGTGATCAAGTGAGCAGAATCTACAATGTATTGGGGCTCCTCCTGGTCTGTGAAGTAAAATGACCTAGACAGAGCATCTGCTTTGATGTTTTTCTCAGCCGAGCAAAAGTGCAACTCAAAATTAAAATGAGAGAAAAAGAGAGCCCACCTGGCTTGGTGAGGGTTCAGACGCTGGGCTGCAGATATGTGTAGTTGTGAATATTATCACCAGATGCTGGGCTCCCTCCATCAGATAACGCTACTCCTCCAAGGCAAGTTTTATGGATAGTTCTCTCTCTCCTATACAATAATTCCTCTCTGCCAATGAGAAGAGTTTGGAGGAGAACCCATAGATAAACATCATGCCCTTGGAAACTCTCTGTAGTATAACAGCACCAACTCCTATGGAGGAGGCGTCCACTTCTAAAAAGAATTGGCGGGAGACATCTGGACTTCTTTAATTGGACGAAAGCGGCCTCTGCTTCTGGATTCCAGTCCTTGGCATTCATCCCTTTTCTAGTAAGAGCAGAGATCAGAGATGTAGGGGATGAAAAATGTGGGATGAATTGCCAATAGAAATTAGAGAATACCAGAAAGCGCTGTATAGCCCGAAGAACCTGTGGGTGGGCCCAGTCCATTACTGCCTTCAACTTTTTAGGATCCATCTGCACCCCAGCATACGATATGACGTATCCGAGAAACAGTACAGTAGATTTTTCAAAAAGGCGTTTCTCAAGTTTGGCGTAAAGTCAATTCTCACTTAACCGCTGTAATACTAAACGTACATGCTTCTGGTGAGTGGTTAAATCCGGGGAATAGATCAGTATATCGTCCAGATACACTATTACACAGACAGAAAGCAGATCCCGGAAGATGACGTTCACCAACTCCTGGAATACTGCGGGAGCATTGCACAGACCGAAGGGCTTGATGAGATACTCGTAGTGTCCGTCACGAGTATTAAAAACAGTCTTCCACTCATCACCCTTTCAAATGCGGATAAGATTATATGTGCTGCTCAGATCGAATTTAGTAAAGACCTTAGCTCCCCAATTCCGAGATTAGCGGTAAAGGATATTGAATCTTGATTTTGACCTTATTCAGACCTCAATAGTCAATACAGGGCCATAAGGATACATCTTTTTATTTATTTTTCTCACAAAGAGGAACTGGCTGGTGAAGTAGATTTCCGGAAAAAAACCCTCTTGAGATTTTCTTAAAAATACTCAGACATCACTTGGGTTTCGGGAAGTGAGAGGGGATAGACTCGACCCCAAGGAGGAGTGGCACCAGGCAGAAGGTCAATCGGACAATCATACAGGCGATGAGGAGGCAGGGTCTCCACCTCTTTGTTGGTGAAAACATCAGCAAAACTGGCATACAGCTGCGGGAGTCCAGGCAGGTCTACTGGTATAGTAGGCGAGGAAGCAGTTCCGACCTCCGATAGGCAGGTGGAATGACAGGATAATCCCTAATGTAGAATCTGACTGGAGTTCCAGTCCAGAACTGGAGAGGCATGACACAGCCATGGAAGACCAAGGATAACCGGATTCACGGACGCTGGCAGCACGTAGAAGAAGATCATCTCAGATTACAGAGCTCTAATTTGCAGCTTGAGGAGCATAGTCACGGAGAGCACTGGCTCAGCGAGTGGAAGTCCATTAATGGAGGCCACAGACAGAGGCCTTTCGAGACGGATGTAAGGAAGTTTGCATACTGACCCACAGACGCGGAACTCTGCCGTAGATGTAGCAGAGCTACCAGGCTCTAAAAAGACCAGCTGGAAGGTAGCCAGAAAACACTGCAGATTGGAAGTCTCAGGACCTCCATGTTCACAAATAGAATTTGCCCAAGCAAGGGCCTCATCAGACAACAGGGACATGATGAAGGCCACCTTGGATCGCTCAGTGGGAAACCTCTGCCCATTCAACTCAAAGTGGATCAAACACTGATTCAGGAATCCCCGACAGGTTTTTGGATCTCCACTGTAGACGAGCGGTAGACAAGTCCGGGCTTACTGGTGTGGGAACAGCAGGAGTAGCAGCGCCTGATGACCCTGCAGTAGCTGGAGACAAGACGGCATCCAGACAGGCAGCCACATTTGGCAAGAACTGCATTAATACATCCTGATGTTCGCTCTGGCACTTTACTTTGTGTAACAGTTCCTGGACAACAGGCTTGGGATGACCAGCGGGGTCCATGGTCTCAGTGTACTGTCACGGATCAGCGGGTGTAAACCCACTGTGCCACTGACTGGCTATACTCTGGAGGGGAGTGTCTAAGCAACTACTAGGTTTTCTCTAGAGCCTATGCTGGTGAGGATAGACTTGCGATGTTAGGGTAGTTGCCAGGGGCTACTCTAGAGCAATCCCCGAGTCAGTTGCAGCTGGTCCGGGCGGACCAGGAGATAGCTGAGTAGGTACCAGAAGTAAAAGCATAGCCAGGCAGGCAAAGACGTTACCAGGAGCAATAGTGCAGAACAGAAGGATGAGGCAGAGACGTGGTCAGACAGGCAATAGGTCAGGGAAGGCGGCATAGGTACAGGTCAGGCAATTCAGTTTAGCAACAGGAGAGTCAAAGCAAGCAGGCAGGGATTGGACGATAAGCAGAGTCCAGGAACGAAGTGTAGACCAGTAGCACCCGAGAGTTTTAGAAACTAACAAAGGCAAGGACCTTGACGCTGAGGCATCTGGGAAGAGGGCTGAGCCATTTTAGTACCTGGAGGAGAGCCAGGGTTGGTCAGTGAGGTCACCTGACCTAATCCACACAGCCCAGGGAGTGATGCACTCTGCCCTTAGAGCAGTGTAAAATAAAACCATCCAAACACAAGCTGTGTCCAGGGCTGAGTGGAAGCTGTGGAGCTAAATGCTTAGCAGCAATAACAGAAACAGAGCCCAGGACCGCAGCGGTGAAATGGGAAGCACCAACCACAGGTCACCGCTGAGCGCGGCACCCGGGTCTGCGATGATTGGCGGGGGAACAGCGGAATACAGCAGCCTCTGTTACAGTACCACCCCTTACGCACCCTTTTCTTGAGCCACTGTTATAGCACACATATATAGAACAGAAAATGGGCCAGTCCTTGAGCCTGTTTGTGTCTGCCAAAGTTCACGGCAGCGCCGACGTGTGGAGCTGTAACTACGGATAAGGACAATATATGTATTTTACGGCCCATTGAGTAAATGGGGTTCCTGCCCAGCCACATCAGCAACTTGGCCAGGTAATGCCGCTTCCGCCCCTGCGTTCTCACGCCGTTGGTCCTGCGACAATGTCCGCCTCTGCCTCCTAATTTCACTGTGTCCTCAGCCTCCACTACAGGGACAATTCACAGTGCTCTTCCAGCATACCACATGTGCAGGGCATGACGATAGCATGCTGTTCTGCACCTAGTTTACCGGGGCACACAGAGTCACACAGGGTAGGAACTGCTCCTTGTCCATCATCAGCTGCTGCTAAATCTGGCTGCCCAGGGGACATAGACGTGGCGACTACATCTTACGGCCACATGAGCCCTGTGGGGGGTGAACTGGAGAAGGAGGTGGAGGACATTGGAGCACAAGCAATGTATCTACACAGGTGACAGGAGAGGAGGAGCAGGAGCAGCCAGGGGCACTGCTATTATTGTCACATTGCCTGTATGTCTATTATCATTATTATATTTTTATTATTATCATTATTTCAAGAAAAATATAAATAAAATTTAATGCACTTCACCTAGAAGTAATTAGCAATGTATATTTTGGAAATTACGCCTGAGTGTTAGTGCAGTCATCACTAGTGTTGAGCGAGCATGCTCGGCTGAACTGCTGGCAGTATTTTATAGCTGCAGTACCAATTTTTTCCCCAGAATTTTCAATACTTATTCCATAGAGGGTGTCTGCAGTGACTAGTGAAATCTGCATTATACCTTCTGTGAGTCAAGGCCAGAGATTGGAGAAATATAACTGAAAATAAATATATTTTTTCCATCATTTTCAATAATTTTTATATAGACGGTGTCATCAGTGACTTGTGATATCTGTCCAATACCTTCTGTGTGTCAGGGCCAGAGGTTGGAGAAATATAACCGAAAATGACTATATTTTTTCCATCATTTTCCATCATTTTTATATAGAAGGTGTCAGCAGTGACTTTCTACATCTGTATTATGTCTTCTGTGTGTCAGGGCCAGAGATAGGAAAAATCTAAGTGAAATCTATTTTCCTTTTGCCATACTTTTAAGTACTTTTTCCATATACTGTGCTTGCTGTGAACTGTGGCATCTGTGTCACATCTTCTGTGTCAAGTGTGCATATAACATTTAATATGCTCAAGGCGAGCAGTAAGGGACGGGGAAGTGGCCATGATGCTGATAGTTCACGCAGAGGTCGTGGCCCTGGGTGCGTTGAAACTGCCTGCTGCCAGAGCACAAGAAAAACAATCATCCACAATACCTAGCTTCATGTCCCAGTTTGCAGGGCGTCGCAGGACAAAACTCTTGAAGTCAGACCAGTGAGACCAGGTGGTCGGTTGGATTGCAGCAGATAATGCTTCCAGTCAGTTAAGCACCACCCTGTCTTCCACCCTGTCTTCCACCAAGCCCAATATCAGTAGCCAAGAGTAGGTCAACAGAATCTTCTTCCTGATCCTCCTGCCTCCCATGGAGAGTCTGGCCAAACTAGTGATCTTTTTTCATCGCAATTACTTGATTTGGCTCTCTCACCAAGCACACTTGAAGAGGGACATGAGATCTTGTGCCCTGATTCCCAACCTCCTGAGCATCCACAGTCACATGAACGTGAATGGCAATTAGTGTTTAATGAGGTGGATGATGATGAGACAAAGTTGCCAATGAGTGATTACTGTCTCAAGAGGTTGATGAAGAGGATGAGACACAGTTGTCAATCACTGAGATGGTGGTTAGGTCAACAAATCAAGAGGATTATCAGAGTGAGGAAGTGGAAGAGGAGGTGGTGGTCAATGAGGTCACTGACCCAACCTGGGAAGGTGGAAAGCCGAGCGAAGACAGCAGTACAGAGGAGGAGGGATCTGAAGCACCACAACAGGCTGGAAGAGGCAGTGGGGTGGCAAAAAGGAGAAAGTGGGCCACACCAAACAGGCTCGCAACTGTTCCCCGGAGCATCCCCTTGTGTAAATCTCCCATGAAAAGGGGTAGGTGTTCCGCAGTATGGTGCTTTTTGAGGAAAGTGCGGATGACTAAAGAATAGTAGTTTGAAACCTGTGCCACACCAAAATGAGCTGGAGTGTGAACACTAGCAACCTCACCACCACCAGCATGATCTGCCACATGGCATCCAAGCACCGTAATAGGTGGGACGAACGCCACAATCTGTGTCTGCGAGTCACACCACAACCTCCTCTTCCCCCATGGTACGTGCTGGCCAATCGCCTGTCAAAGGCGCAGACAAGGATACCTCCTGCCCTGCACCTGAACCTTTGCAAGCACCATCAGCGACCACATCCACTTCCCTGTCACAGCGCAGTGTCTAAATGTCATTACCCCAGGCATTTAAACGCCAGTGCAAATACCCAGCCACCCACCCACAGACAATAGCACTAATTGTGCACCTTTCAAAACTACTGGCCCTGGAAATGTTGCCATATAGGCTTGCGGACACTGAGGCCTTCTGTAGCCTGATGTCAGCAGCCATCCTGCGGTACTCTGTCCCCAGCCACCACTATTTTTTGAGGTGTGCCATGCCCACCTTACACCAACATGTGTCCCGAACGTCACACGTGCCCTGACTAACGCAGTTACTGGGAAGATCCACTTATTTACAGACACATGGACAAGTGCATTTGGACAGAGACACTATATCTCCCTGACGGCACACTGGGTGAACATTGTGGAGGCCGGGAGTGAGTCATACCCTGGGATGGCACAGGTGCTACCGATGCAGAGGATTGCATGCCCCATTTTCATCAGGGTTTCCGCCAGCACCTACGTTAGTAGCTCCACTACTCCTCCTTCTCCTCCACTTCCACCTCCGAATTATCCACGTGCAGCACCAATCAGCCATCAGCCGGTAGCTGGAAGCAGTGTAGCACTGCAGTGGGGAAGCGTCAACAGGCCGTGCTGAAGCTGATATGCTTAGGGAACAAACAGCACACTGCCGCAGAACTGTTGCAGGGGATAAGAGACCAGACTGAGCTGAGGCTGTTGCCACTCATCCTACAACCAGGCATGGTTGTGTGTGATAATGGTCGGAACTTGGTGGCTGCTTTGGAGCTTGGCAAGCTCAGACATATACCATGCCTAGCCCATGTCTTAAACTTAGTGGTTCAGCGGTTTCTCAAAACCTACCCCAATTTGCCTGAGCTACTGGTGAAGGTGCTCCGTATGTGTGCACATTTCCGCAAGTCATCGACAGCTTCAGGCTGTTGTGCGACGTGAGCATGTGCTAGAACTCCACATGTTGGCCAGGATTTGTGAGCAGCAGAGGGCAGTAGTGGAATACCAGCTGCAACATGGTTGTCGCCTTTCCAGTCAGCTTCTGCTAATCAGAAGCGAGAAGTGGGCATGGATGTCTGACCTCTGTGAG
Source organism: Bufo gargarizans (assembly GCF_014858855.1). NCBI lineage: Eukaryota > Metazoa > Chordata > Amphibia > Anura > Bufonidae > Bufo > Bufo gargarizans. The sequence goes on from NC_058084.1 coordinate 256,177,994, forward strand.
GTTTTAAGAAACTTTGAGGAATCAACAGAGATGGTGAGCGGCAATAACGCTATTATCAGCGTAACCATCCATCTTCTGTGTCTACTCAAATGCTTGCTGCTCACAATTAAAGACGACGCTTTGCATGTGGAAGAGGTGGAAATGGGGGAAGAAGACATTACACAGGGTGATAGCCAGACCACCCTCTGTCTGTCTTCTCAGCGTGAATTTGACGATGAAGAGGAGGAGCAGGAGACTGTTGCCTCCGCTACAGAGGGTAGTATCCATGGAAGTTTAATTATATCTGTTAAGCATGGGTGGGCAGAAGAGGAGGAAGAGGATGAGGAGTGTGAGAGTTATTCTCCTGATGATGACAGCAAAGAGAACTTCCCCTGCTACAAAGAGAACTTCTCATACTTCTTTCATCAGGTGGAGAGGACGAGTAAAATGGTGCTTTACCAGAAGGTCCTTGTTGAAAAATTGTTCCAACAATTTCCATCTTTTCTTTTCAATTTTCTTTTTATTGATTTTACATTAATTCTATTGCAAGAACAGAATATAAAGGAGACAGGTAAACGTTTGTTACATAAGATACATAACCAATGAGGCAATTGTAATGTTACAATAACATAGCGGATAAATGCCATATCAAAGCGCTGTGTAAAAATATGAAGCCGAGGTGGTGCGAACCAATAGTCCTGGGATTGTATTGGACAGGACCTTGAAGCGTGTAGTTGCATCAGTATAAAATATAGTGAGGACATGAACTTGGAGCACAAACCGTGAAGGATGATGCGCTGACCGATGCCATGTGCGACCTATACTGTAGGGTAGCATCTACTGTTGGTAAGTGATAGTGCAGATATGGTGACAGGGCTAGACATCAGTACAGTATAGTAATGTATCGAGTATGTAACCAATAACATAGTTCATAGTATAACAAGAAGTAGGAAATGGAATGAGGGATAGGGGGTGGAGTTAGGATAGGAGTAGGGGTGGGGGGAGGAAGATGAAAGGGTTGGAATCAGTATCAGAATTTTTAAAGTTTAGAGTCAGACCACAGTGGTTTGTGATATAGATGTAAGTTGCTGCAAAACTTGAGAGGTTGATCGGAACTCAATCCAGTCCTGCCAAATTTTTGGGAACTTGGGGTGAGATCGTAGTTCCCACGCTGACAGTTCTTCCATTAGGAAGATGAAATTAACCTTATGTAACCACTGCGCCGTGGTAGGGGCTTTTGGTTGGTTCCATTGTTGTGGAATTAAGGATTTGGCCGCGGCCATGAGGTGTTGGAAAAGAATCCTTTTCCCGGTAGGGATGTTATCTAGTCTAATGTTAAGAAGGATGGAGATTGGGTTGGGATCTGAGGTTAGAGAGCAGATTTGTCTGGACAGTTTCAGGACTTCAGACCAAAATGGAGTTATGACAGGACATGACCACCACATATGTAAGTAAGAGCCTTGTGCAGAGTTGCATTTCCAACACACGTCTGTGTCAAGGCATCCCATTTGTTTAAGCCTGACTGGTGTACGGTACCATCTAGAGATGAGTTTAAAAGTATTCTCCTGTAGTTTTGTGCAACGTGAGATGCCGTGAGAGTTCTTGTAAATCTGTTTGGATTCTTGCAGGGTCCAAGTGGTATCAAGATCTTCGCTCCATTCTGAGATATAGTGCCTATCTGTAGGGGAACTAGTTATTTGTAATATAGAGTACACTTTTAAAAGAAGGTGTGGTGGTGGTTTTGAAAGTGAGGACAATTCTTCAAAGGGGGTAAGATCTCTTGGGGTGCCAGCTTGGCGAAGGTAAGGGGATATAAGTTTGGTAATGTGCAATTTTTGTAGATGTTGAAGGGAAGTGTTTTCTAATGGGTTCTCCCCGAGATCTTTATTGAGAAAGTTAATGAGGCCTATTTTATTTAGCTCAGGCAGATTGAGTTTAACTTCCTTAAATTTTGGAAGATATAGTTCTGATATCTCCAATATTGTCATCAGAGGGGAGAGGGTGGGGCTAATATCTTTTTTATATTTCTTCCAAATCTTTAAGGTGGTTTGTGTGATGGCATTCGAGGAGAGTTGGCTAGGAGGGTTATGTGAATCATTATCGCATTGCCATAGAAGGGATATTAGTGGAAATTTAGCTAGTTGCGATTCTAATGTGAAACTAAGTCTTCTGTCACCATCTCGTAGCCACTGAACTATTCTGGATAAATGTACAGCATTGTAGTAGTGTCTCCAGTCGGGGAGGGACATACCTCCTCTTAATTTATGTTGAACGAATAGGTTGTGACTCAGCCTAGGTCTGTCGCCTCGCCATAAGTAGTTACTAATCAGTCTCCTAATATTTGTGAAAAATTGTACGGGCAATGAGATGGGGAGAGTTTGGAAAAGGTACAGTAATTTAGGTAGAAGGATAGATTTGATTAGATTTTTCCGTCCCATTCATGATAAAAATGGTAGGGCCCAGGAGTCTAAGGTTGATTTTAATTTCGGTAAAATAGGGGCGTAATTTAAGGTATACAAGTCTTTCCATGTGGAGCTGATTTTTAGTCCTAGGTATGTGATGTGGGTTTTTGGCCAATGGTATGGGTAGCGTGATTGGAGCAGTTCTGCATCTTTGCTGTGCAGATTGAAACCTAAGGCTTCCGATTTTGTAGTGTTGATTTTAAAGTTAGAAATCTGACCGTATTCTTTAAGTAACGATTGGAGAGCGGGGAAAGCATAGGTAGGGTTGGTCAATATAAGCAAAATGTCATCGGCATATGCAGCCGTAGTATGTGACCGGGTACCGTCATTGTAACCTCTAATGTCTGGATGTGATCTAATGGCCGTCAATAGGGGTTCCAATGAAAGTATGAACTGGATTGGGGAAAGTGGGCAGCCTTGTCGGGTCGCGTTTTTTATGTGGAAAGGGGCTGAGAGAGACTTGTTAATGCGTAGCCTAGCCGTGGGACTGGAGTACATGACAAAAATCGCATCAATGAAGGCCTGGGGGAATCTGAAGTGTTGCAGAACTTGCTTCATAAAGAGCCAATCCACCCTATCAAAAGCCTTTTCTGCATCGGTCCCAAGTAGTACCAATGGTTGCTTACTGTGTGACACAATTTGTATTAATGAGAGGATCCTCATGGTGTTGTCCCTCCCTTCTCTTCCAGACACGAATCCAACCTGTTCAGGGGAGATCAAGTCGGGGATTATAGGTTTGAGTCTACTAGCTAAGAGGGTTGCGTATAATTTTAAATCGGTGTTTAGGAGCGAAATGGGCCTATAACTACCGCAACTGGCCGGGTCTTTGCCCTCTTTGTGGATAAGGGTGATATAAGCCTCTAAAGCTTGTTGAGGTATATTTGAACCCGAGAGATATGAATTTAGCGTGTCCGTTAGTTGGGGGAGGAGAATTGAGGAAAATGAGTCATAATAAGAGCAAGGTAAGCCGCCTGGTCCTGGGGCCTTATTTTTATTTTTTTAAGCGCCATGCGAACCTCAGATATAGAGAAAGGCTTAAGTAGAGATGAATGAGACTTGGAATTTAGTTTAGGGAGATCAAGTCATGATAAGAATTCCGAGATGGCCGTTTTGCGCAAACTCTGGCCATGCGCTCCAGCTTCTGAGGGGAGTTGGTACAAGGAGGCATAAAAACGTATAAGTTCAGACTCTATGTCTGATGGGTTTGATGTGATTTTACCTGAGTCCTGTCTGATCTCTGAGATGTTGGTGTGGGTTTTTTTTACGTTTGATGAGGGACATCATTAGTTTTGAAGATTTGTCTCCGTGTGCGAAAAATGTGTGTTTGGTTGACATATATATTTTTGCGGAAGATAAGTTCAGTGTATCTTTGAGTTGGAGGCGGGCTTCAGTGAGTTTCTGGAGATGGGGGGTGGAAAGGGATTGTTTGTGAAGTCTCTCCAGTTTGAGTATTTCGGAGTATAGTGATAATATTTTTTGGTCTCTTTGCTTTTTATGGAACAAACCTGCTGATATAAATTCACCTCTGACAGTGGCCTTATGTGCTTCCCAAACATAAGGGATTGAGGTGCCTTTGTCTCTGTTTTGCTGGAAGTATAGTTCTAACCGTGCCTTGATCTTATTGTGTATCGAGGGGGCCGATAATAATGTTTCATTGAGCCTCCATGGAGGTTTAGCCTGGGAGGTGCTTGTAATAAGCAAAGACATTTCTATGGGGGAGTGGTCGGAATGGACACTAGCTCCGATATCTATAGAGCGGAGTTTAGGTAATGAGGATTGTTGTAGGAAAAAATAGTCTATTCTGTGGTAGGAGTTATGCGGAGTTGAATATAGGGTGTATAGAAATAATCCACGGCACTCCAAATATTCTTTTTGCTTTGCAAATTTATTATAAGTACAAAAGGATATTATACTTGTGACTCGACATTTGTCGTATATCTCATTAAATGCCCGTGTGGACTTTGCTATGTAGGCGAAACCACACAACAAGTAAGGAATCACATTTCTAAACACAAATCCACAATTAGGACCGAACAATTGTTGTTACCAATCCCAGCACATTTTAAGGAACATAACCACCAGATCTCATCCTTGCGCTATCAAGTCTTGGAACAAGTGAATACCCCACGGAGAGGCGGCAACAGGATTAAAATATTGAAACAAAGAGAAAGTTTCTGGATACACCGACTGGACACTTTATCCCCCAGAGGCCTTAACCGTGAATGTGACTTTTACTGTGATCTCTAAATATTCATCTTTATTTTACAGTATCTTGGACTGATATGGTGTCATAATGTTAATTCATTGATATTGATTTGCATATACTTTTCCTCTATTTCAGGCTCCCTAGTCAGATTATTATCATAGTCAATACACAAGTTGGTGAGATAACTTTAACCCCAACCCAACCCTCCCCCCCCCTCTCCTTTCCCTTCCCTTTTCCCTTCCCTCCCTGTTCTCTTTCCCTCTCCCCCCTCCCTACCCTCTCCCTCTCATCATTGATTAGAATATAGTATAAGAATATAGTATATTTAGATGCTGATATACATATATACTTATCCATATAATTCAGAACTATTTAAAGTGTAATTTTTTCGCAAATTGTTTCTTTACTTCTCATATTCCAGCATGATGAAAATTTATGGGGTTGTCAATTTTTCCATATATATATACATATGTGGCCACCGTTATTGTATTTTTATATAGAGTTTCTTCTATTCTCTCTCATCTACTATTAGCATAGAACTATATATATTCCGGGTCTCAAATAACCCTAATATCATAGATACAACCTTCCCTTTGCTTCACAAAATCAACCAGCGGACTGATCCCAATATAGTATTCCTTGTCCAAAGGTATAAACACTGTAGACTATTGACAACATATCACTGACGTGTTTCAGCTTCTAGTGCGCATGCGCATACTAGGTTCTGCGATCGCACGGCTCACATGACGTCTCTGGCGATCATGTGACCCGCCGAACGCAGGCATAGGCCAAAGCGCTCATAGGACTTCCGGCCCCACGGCTTAAATTGCGGACAGGCAGACATTAGTACAGCGCCTGCATTACGCCGATTACAGCCTGGCCATGGTAAGCTCATGCACTATATACTCACAATATACCCTCATCTCACTCCGCTGACTGATTTACTTTAATTGATCTTCATTTCTATACTTACCTTATTACTCCAGTTTATCCTTGGTAAATGACTTTTTTGACTCAAATCTATGATTAAATGATGAAGCAATAGAAATAGTTCATGCTATAATCTTGTTTTGATTACTATGTTCCCTTTCTACTATAGATGGTATTTGTTTAACCAGTCTCATATCCCCCTTACTTTACCTACCCTTTACTCTCCTTATACTATAGTTAATTACCTGAGACTCTTTTTTTATATATATATGTGATTTCCTCTTCTTTATTTTCTTTCTTACTATGTGTCAATAATATACTACGGTCGCTGCATACATAGGCTAGTGATATAAAAACTATACATTTAAACTTTTTCACAGATCCCTTGAGAAAGGTCTTGAGGACCGAAACGTCGGGACACACTATGGCCTACGAATATATGTTTATATTATGATTTTGGCGCGACTAGTCATATATTGACATTTTTTGAATTTTTTGTACTTATAATAAATTTGCAAAGCAAAAAGAATATTTGGAGTGCCGTGGATTATCTCTATATATCCTGCGACTGAAGTCCTCTACGAGCACCCTCCACCATAACAGGTGTGCGGACTCCACAATCTCCTTTAACTGAATATAGGGTGTAGTCTCAATCAGTGGGGTGATAAAAACGCCATGCATCTCTAAGGGAGAGAAGTTGGAGGGAGTTTTTTATATGATTGAGTGCCCTGTGGGATAAAGCAGACTTACCAGTGGACGTGTCTAACATAGGATCTAGAGCTAGATTAAGGTCCCCGCCGACTACTAACAGACCCTGTGATATGCCATTAATCAGTGAAAGCACGTCAAGCAACCAAGGAGCTTGTTTTGTATTTGGGGCGTATAGATTAGCTAACGTTACTGGTATGCCTTCTAGCTTTCCGATTAAGATCAAGAATCTGCCATCCTTGTCTTTATGTTGGAGTATTAGGTCAAAGGATACCCGCTTCGAGAAAGCAACGGCTACTCCCTTTGAGTTCTTGGTAGGAGTGTGGGAATGGTACCATTTATCATAGAAGTGCCCACGCAGAGCCGGTGTCTTTTCTTCCCTAAAATGGGTCTCTTGAAGGAAAATAATATCTGAGTGGGTTTTTTTCAGAGCGTGCAGGATTTGACTGCGTTTTACTGCTGCATTAAGACCTCTAACATTATAAGAGGTAAATTTTATGTTGGCCATATGAAAGTGAGATTAAACTGAATCTTTGGAGACAATGTGGTCTGAAGAAAAGATTGTTGGATGAGCCCAACGCCTTTGAGGATTAAAGAGGTGGGTGGGGGTGGGGGGGATGAGTGGGTGTGAAAAAGGATTGAGGCCAATAAAGACATGCAAATATCAACATAGCCTGATACCGTTATCAAGGCTAATAATAACATATGACAAAATATCACAATCATGAGAACTGATAGCCATGAGGGACATGGTTAAAATTAGCACCGCTGTGCGAGTGATGAACAAATAAACATAAGTTGAGAATGTTGGTAACGCCTGTAGGGCCCAAGACCCTTAAACAGAGACACGTGGGACCCTTTGGATGGCTCAGTGAGGGAACCGCCTGGTTTCCAGGAATCTTGGGAATTAGGAGGGCGGAAATGTCAGGGCCGAAACAATGGGAGACGGGAGGTAACCCATCGTTCTGGTCCCCCACCCAGTGGTCAGGCAATATCAACTGGTAATAAAGTGACATAAAGTATATAAGACAGAGTGACTATTAAGAAACAACATACTATATACTATATGATCTGCCTGAAAAGGCAGTGGGGTGGAGAGGAGGAGTGAGAATCCCGAGCTCCAGGATGCTCTACCTCTATAAAGGACCGAGATGCCTGGGCTATAATTATGGGAAAAGTGGGCAACAAGAAGGGTAATATCCCACTAGATCGGTATCTCCCCAATCCCCGCCTCCGCAAAAGGGAACACTAACAATATAGTGATACTCAAATGAGAACAAAAATGGTTAAAACTCAGTGAAACCCGGAATGCGTATATCACCCAGCTTCAATGGGTATCAGGTCGGGTCCATCTCGATTCTTCTGGGGGTCATCTTCCCTTGTCTCTTCCGATTTGTATTTCTTTTTTCTGACCCTGCGGATTCCCATGGAGTGGGGGGAGGGATTCTAGGTAGACTTGTGATGTCTTGGATCGGGGACCAATCTGGGATGTCAACGTCCAAGATATTGAGTTGTGTGAGGAGATCTGGTAGCTCCATGTAGTTTCTAAGGATGTATCTTTTACTCTCATATGAGAGAGATAGGCCAAAGGGGAAAAGCCATTTGTATGGGATGTTTCTTCTCCGCAGGATTTCTGTGAGAGGCCTCAGGATGTTTCTTTTAGAAAGTGTGACTCTTGCTAGATCTTGAAAAATAGATATCGCTGAGCTCTCTAGTGGATTAGGAGGGTTTGTGCGTGCTAGTCGTAATATATCATCCCTAACTTTGGAATGGAACAGACGACAGATAACGTCCCTGGGGGGTTCTTTTGGTGTAGGTTTGGCTCTGAGGGATCTGTGGGCTCTTTCGATGGTTATCTCAAGGGGGTAGTTATCTCCTAATATTGCCATGAAGATTTGTTTGACAGTGTCAGGGAGGGTCTCTGGAAGGAAAGACTCTGGGATTACCTTGATCCGTAAGTTGTTGCGTCTGGCACGATTTTCTTGGTCCTCCATCCAGTTTACAATCTTATTCATGTGTGATTGGCAGGAGGTGAATGAGGTTGTCGCTGCTTCAGTATAGGAGACGATTTGAGATTGAACGTTCTCTAGTTGTTCGACTCTGTTACCAATGCTCCTTACATCTTGTTTTATATCTTGTAATTCTTTAAGCACTGGTTCCAAAGCCTTAGAGAGGGTTTTTCCCAGGAAATTTCTTGAAATTGGGAGGCCCCTATCCTGCTGGAATTCTTCTGTATCGCTATCCATGTCTGAGGTGTCACGTGATGTGTGGACACGTTTTTTATCCTCTGTAGGAATCTGTGCAGGGGTGAGTTTGGATGAAGAGACCCCTTGAGTTTTTTGCATGTAAGAGTCCAGAGATCCTGAAACTTTTATGGTGGAGGTTGTTCTAGATTTCCCTAGTCTGATTTTGACCATATCTGTAGATAGTCAGGGATGGACCCGAAATTTTTTGCAGACAGGCGGTGTAGCTTTTGTGGATCACTCGCTGTAGTTGGCCCTCATTGGCCAGTCAATGAGAGATTATAAGAACATAGTGCTCCAGTAAGTTATTTCCCTTGCGGTAATGTCACTGTAGCATGGGAGAGAAATTGGGTCAGGGGCCCTTTAAGGGACAGATTTGTCAGTCTCTAAACAGAGATCTGTAAAAATTTTGGCTTGGCCTATTGAGAGTTAGTGTGAACTCCGGGGGGGATCGATTATATTGTAGCCTGAATGAAGAGGTGATGTAGTGTAAAGCAGGTGTGGGTATCCAAACCACTTTGCTGGCACTACTTTTGGGCTGTGCGGTTAGTTAGAAGGTGGTAGCACAGTGGTGTTAGGAAAAACCACCTGATTGTAGGCTGCTGCCTTTAAATTCCTGTGTGGACAGTCCTGCTCTAAAGTGCAGAGTCCTGAGCTCTGCTTTCACCACAGTCTGGGGCCCGATTATGGAGTTTAGCTGAATGAGCTTACCCGCAAGATTGGAGTCCACAGCAGATGGTCTTGGGCTGTAGGTGAGGGATCTTTTCTGGAGCGGTGACTTTAATAATCGCAGGGATGCTGGTGTCTCTAATTTGCCTTTGATCTACTGCAGATATGTGGGAGCAATCAGCAGAGGACCCACGAGTAGGCAGAGGTCTTGGCGCAGTGAGGAGCTGCTATGGATGTGAAAGATCGAGATTCAGATGATCTGCAGCTATATCGGCAGCCACACTGGCTGAAAATTGTTTTCAATGTGCCGCTTAGGGGAAGACAGCTAACCGCTGGAGACCGTTTCAGGCGATTGTATTGCCGTGAGTGTCAAAATGGCGCTCACTCAGTGAGACCGCCTATGGTGAGAGTCTATGTCCCCTGAATTCGCCGGACTGAGGTAGGCACTCTTTATGCGATCCGCTACCTTGCCCCTGGTATGCTGCCGACTGGGGCTAAATAGACAATATTAAAGTCGGCCTCACCTCTCTTCCAAGCTGTGGGTTCTTCCTCCGCTAGGCCTCTCTCCAAAATGTCGAATCGGGGCTGTTCTTTGGACGCAGACGGGCCTCACAGGGTTGCGGGCGTTGGGTATAATCACCGGCTTCAGGTTCCGTCGGAGTCCGGACTTGAGGGGATGTGAACCTCAATGTAATACAGTTGATCTTGGCGAGTCTGGATGGATTCAGGTGCTGTTCGTCCCTTTGGGTGTTAATGGGACCCGGGCAGCCGTGGGATGGCGTGGGTGTTGCGGCTTTCCTCTGAACTTTAGCCCGGTGCCTTGTGTAAGGCAGCCGACTATGTCCAAGATCGACAAAAAAGGTGTCTTTCTAATCCAGGAGTTGCTCTGAGCCAAGTGGTGGTATTTTTGGGCTCAAAGGACCAACTCTGACTGAGTTATAGCTGTTTAAACACAGATTCTGCTCAGAGCTCTGGTGATGTGCGACTGCACGGCTCTGCTGCTAGCTCCGCCCCCCCCCCCCAACAATCTCCATCTGACAACGCTGGCAGCAGAATCCGTAGTTCTTTGGCCAAACAAGGAGTGGAGACATGGGGAACACACAGCAGTTCCAACAGAGGCAGGGCAACACTCTTTAAGGCCTGGGACAGTCTCATGACACCCCACCAGCACCCTATTCCTGATGTGCGATCTAGTGTCACAAGGAGGGAAAAATTTTGGAAGATGGTGAAGGAGTACATAGCAGACCGTGTCAGTGTCCTCAATGATCCCTCAGTGCTTAAAAACTACTGGACGTCCAAGCTGGACATGTGCCATGAACTGGTGTTCTACGCCTTGGAGGTGCTGGCCTGCCCTGCGACAAGTGTTTTGTCTGAGCGGGTATTTAGTGCTGCTGGTGGCATTATAACAGATATAACTGAAAATGCTGACAGGTTGACTCTTATAAAAATGAACAAGGCCTGGATTGCCCCAGGCTTCTCGACTCCACCAGAGAAAAGTGGATGAACAAAGGCTGCACCCCTTTTCACCACAATACACATGCACCCCTTTCACCACAAAAAAGGGTATATTGTTAAATCTTCCTTTTCTCATCCTCCTCCTCCTCTTCCATCATATCAACATGCTTATTAGTTGCATATAATGCCCTTGCATATATGCACTCGCATATACTTTTTTACATGGTCAGCTCAACTGCAGGCCCTCACCTAAAATCTTTTACAGGGTCAGCTCAACTGCAGGCCCTCACATATAATGTTTTACAGGGTCAGCTCAACTACAGGCCCTTGAATATAATGTTTTACAGGGTCAGCTCAACTGCAGGCCCCCACTTAAAAAATTTTACAGGGTCAGCTCAACTGCAGGCCTTCGCATATAATGTTTTACAGGGTCAGCTCACCTACAGACCCTCACCTGCAATCTTTTACAGGGTCAGCTCACCTTCTGATGATGACAGTGAAGTCTTGCCTGTTGGTACTCTGGCACACATGGCTGACTTCATGTTAGGCTGCATTTACCATGACCAGCGCGTTATACGCATTTTAGACAACACGGATTACTGGGTGTTCACCCTTCTCTCCTCTCTCATTCCTCTGGTGGAGAGGACAAGCAAAACGGTACTATACCAGAAGGTCCTTGTTGAAAAATCGCTCCAAAGTTGATAGGGCAGACATCCAAATAGATTATCGCCGCCACGGGGATGTGTGATTGCCTAGAAGTTATCTAGAGTCAACAAAGCAGCAGCAGGCCCTCACCTACAAGACCAGTCTTAGTAGACAAGAGTATGGTCAACACAATCCTCACCATGATGGCACACAGGGTGAACATTGTGCCGGCCAGGAGCAAGTTGGCTACTGGCACTGGACTTGCCCTCCAATAGTACCTCGTTAACGGAAAGTGTACTCATTCCAGTAAAAGGGCCGCTTAGGAGTGCTGTATTGTTATTTATCGTCATTACCTCCCCGAGTTGGGAGTGGGTAATTGCCGCGTGCCTGCCTTGGATTCTTGTGCTTTAATAACTTGACCCACCCTCTCTGGGTGGTTCACAATTAGAAAAAAAAAGGGGCAAGGCAACAACAGCCAACCAGATTTCAGCCATTTACCTCCCTTGGATGAGGTAGCCCTTTCTCAGACTACCTCTCCGACATCGAACCCTGATTCCCCATTATCCGTGATCAAAATGGTAGGCGCAGAAAAGAACATCTAAAGTTGATGGGGCAGACATCCAAATGGATTGTCGCCGTCACGGGGACATGCAATCTCCCAGAGGTTATCTAGAGTCACCAATGCGGCAGCAGGCCCTCAACCCTATTGTTTTAGATGGTCAGATCAGCAGGCCCTTACTCCAAATGTTTTTGAGGGTCACCAGCAGGCCATCAATCACAATTTTTCAAGGGTGTGTATGATGCCCTCCTTTATGTGTGACAGAGGGTGGTTTGTAGTGCCTGTTCCTTGTAATTTTTGGCAGCCCTTTCACTTACTGGAGTGCATAGGCTTAATGAGTGTAAGAGTCCCACTACCTGAACTGTTGTACCACAATGTGAATGAGGCACTCCATTATATGATATACATGTTGTATCGGAGTACCTCTTTCTTAAAATTTTTGGCAGCGCTTGCACTTTATATACAAGTAAATATACAGGAAAGAATGTTTCTTAACAATTTTTACTCCATTTTTTTTTTCCGGCTTTGTGCGTATTAAGGGATTCTACAGCCTTAATACAGTTCATTAGAGATATAGAGTAGAGGAATACATATAGTTGAGTCACCTTGGATGTGACAGCTTTGTACGCTAATATTCCACATACCAAAGGAATTTAATGTATTAAGTGGTATCTGGATAACGATCCCCTATTACCGGAAGAACAAGCAGTTTTTATACAGGACTGTATCAGATTTATTTTAACACACAATGTATTCACCTTTGAGGGTTCACTCTATTTGCAGAGCAAGGGAACCGCTATGGGGACGAAATTTGCGCCCAGTTTCGCAAATCTTTTTATAGGGCGTTTTGAGGACCAGTACATCTATGGGTCTAGGTATTGGACTGACAATATCGTCTTCTACCGTAGATACATAGATGACTTGATCCTCATATGGAATGGTGATGATGCTTCAATCAACCCTTTCTTTGAGGAAAAGAAGTCCACTGATTAGGGCATCAATCTGGTGGGGACGTCCAATCGCGTCAAGATCGAATATCTTGATATAGAACTGGAGGCTATTGGAAAGGCTATTATTACACGCACCCATTTCAAAAAGGTGGATTGTAATAGTTATTTGGACTATTCCAGCACTCACTATAAAAAATGGAAGGTGAATATCCCCTTTGGCCAGTTTAAAAGGGTAAGACGCAACTGTTCCCTTGATAAGGATTTTATTTGCCAAAGTGAAACTATTTGTGATAGGTTTTTGAAGAAAGGATATCCCCCGAAGATTATTGAAGCTGCATATGAAAGAGCCAGGGGCCTATCCCAAAATTCATGTCTCAGCAAAAGCAAAAAAATTACAAGACAGTAATGAACATTTTAGTATGAATTTTCTGACGACATATGGGAATAATCATAACGCCATTAGAGATATATTGTCCCAGCATTGGCACATATTGAAAAGGGATCCACACTTGAAACAAATGTTACCAGGGCAACCCGACTAACTTTCAGGAGGGCCCAAACCCTTAAAAATGTTCTGGCTCCTAGTAGACTAAGATCAATACCCCCACAACATGTGAAACCGACTGTGAGTAACCTAGTCTCAAGACCTTTACGGAGCTACAAATGCAATTTATCCAGGTGTTTGTGTTGTATGACCTTCAGTACCACATCGTCTTTTTGCAGTAAATCCACTGGAGATTCCTTTCCCATAAAAAATCATCTCACTTGTGGTTCCTAGAATGTCATTTACCTGCTGGAATGCCCATGCGGCCTACAATATGTAGGCCGCACCATCCAAACGCTACACAATAGGCTAAACAAGCATAGATCTAATGGAAAAAAGAATTTCTTGCAGCATAGTGTATCTCGCCATGCGACGGAGCATCACGATGGGTGTTTTTCTGGCTTTAAGGTCACACCCATCTAACAGGTAAATGACAGCTGCGGTCTGAATGAGGAATTCAAAATAAATCTTTAGGGTCATAAGAGTGACAATTTGTGTATGGGGAATAGAGTGAAATAATTATTATCATTATTTTAGTCATTTATTGTCTTTTTTTTATTATCAATATTGTTACTACTAATAATTCTTTATAGAATGTTATTTATTTATATACCTATATATTATCTTCTCTGTTTGTGATATTTTTTTTAACTAATCATCCAATTAATTAATCATCTATTCAATTTTTCATGGTATGGATAGATAGATTCGAAGTCTCCTATAACATGATCTATATATATATATATATATATATTTTATACTATATTTAATTTTTTATGCCAAATCTATATTTTTTTAATATGCATTCTTTACAATCAATCAATTATATGTATATTTATAATCATGTATCCTGGATCTTATCACCTATGTATTTACTTCTTATTCATTCATTTATATTGTATATTTATGTCATTTTTAATATATCTTTCAGTCCGTTAGAGATATGCAGAGAAATGATTTCCTCCCCCTCCCCCTTTCTCCTTTCCTCTCTTCCGTTTCTTTTTACAATAATTTATTGCCCGGTGGACCAATCATTCCTAGTGAAGGAGGGCATCACAAGCACCTTCCTACAGTATTGCTGGCCGCATCATGAAGGCGGCATGACGCCCGATCTCTCCATCTGCCGAGCCGCTCTTCACGCTGGCCTGGAAGCCAGCAACGAATTTGCATCGCAAGTCACATGATCGGACTCGCAAACATGTGACCCTGGGTGACGCTGTTCCTCCTCCTCAGTGATGGGCTGTGCCTTCAAGCGATCTGTATGCATGCCAATGATTAGAATGCATTTATATAGTAGCCTGTAAGTCCATTGGGCTATTTAATATATGTATATATCTTGATTCACCAGTTTGTATATTTATTGTTATATTTCCAGTTTGGAGAGATTTTTGAGGTGACGCCTACCTCCCCCTTGACCTCACTTGCATGTGACCATTTATGTGTGTATATATACCCAGCATGTTTGTCCATTTGTTATGCAATATTTCTCACCTAATGAAGGGGACCCTTTCCCCGAAACGCGTTGTGTGTTTGCAATAAATACTATTTGAAGATATATCATCCGCCATTGGTTGGTTCCTTGCGCCGAGGGATGCTCTTTCTTTTTCACTTCACTCCAATCCTCTGTGTGGGCCTAGGCACGCTTATCCGAGGACACCTGCATCCGTGGCTGCATACCTTCCTTTATATTGGGGATTAAACTTATCTCCTACACGTCTACATTAGCGTTGTGCCAGGTTATTGCACAACCCTAAAAGGTGAGCCTCCTAAATTGGAGTATATTTCATATTTCCAAACATTTTTACCCTATGGTGTGCCCTGTTTTTCTGTCTATACAGTAAACAACTTGCCTTTACACGTCACTTGTGCGTATTATTGTCAGTTTTTAAAAGTGGCGTACTACTCGGACAACATGGTTCCCAGCTGCGACCTGGCAGTCTAAGATGCATCGAGACAGCCTCCCCATGCTGTTCCTGAACCATTTTGGTGGTGTTTCCAACAATTTCTGACCTTTTCCTATGAACCAAACACCCTCCCCTCATCAGTGCCTGGTTTAATGCTCGGGTTCTCCCATTGACTTCCATTATACTCGAGCACCCGAGCATCCTGATGTGTTCGGCCAGAGTACCCGAGCACCGGAGCACTATCGTGCACGATCATAACTAGTCATTATATTTACTAATTGTTGTAGATTCGGCACTTAGAGCAGACATCAGTAAACTTTACACATTCCCTGTGGCTTATTGCATCTAAGTCTGCACGCATCGAGATCTAGTGCGGGACATGCATATTGGCGGCTTCATTTCAGGAAAGTTTCTAAGTCTGTGTGCATCCTCTCTAGCAAGCACGGCAGCCCACAACTCTGAGTCCAGGCTCATTGCGCGATTGCGCAGGACATCAGCAAGCGGGAAATCCCCCTCCACATGGTCATTGGTGGAGTGGTGGTAGGTAAGAGTGCAGCACTGAGCCGCATTGGATAATATATGAAAGGTAATTTTCATATATAAGACATACTTCTAGGTCTTTTGATCATCTTCTTGTTAATTTTGTGCCTGAGTCTATTTATATCACACTAGCAGCGTCCCCTTCAATTCTGCCTCAATCCCCCTGAAGAAGATAGGTTAGCTGGCGAAACATGTTGGCGGGCAGTTTTAGGTTTTAGGAATCTGTCGACTGTTGTCCACGTTCTAGCATCATGCAGCAGCAATTAGGGTCATTCATCTTCTCGAGTGAGCCAGTGAATCAACTTGCCATAAGTTGAGTTAGCATCACTTAAGTGGCAGTGCAGGGAGTGTGCACATCCCTACCACCATAAAATCACTCATATTTGAAAGACGAGGGAGTTTGTGACATGGTCAACAACTATTTTTATTATATTTTTGGTTAGCTTACTTTTTTGATTTTTAATATTAAGCTAATAAAAGTTAAATTTTAGCATAGTTAAATATATCTGGGTCAGGCTGGTTAGTTGGCCTACTTAGGCCAAATAGAAACCTCTCACATTTATATGGCATAATGTTTCCTCCGACAGAGTCATAATACAGGTGTGTGCATGAGCCCTGAGAGTGCACACATATTTGGAGGACTGTGTCTATTTAGGTGTGTGAATAATTGTGCCCACATTCTTGCATAATACTGTTTGGATTAGTTGGCTGCATAAGAAATCCTATTCTACAGCTTAAAAACTCAGCTATGAATTGGTATTTGTTACTTGCCAATACAATTTCTCATTTTATTAAACATCCTGTAAACATTTTCAAAGTAATTAAGGCCTCATGCACATGACCGTTGTGTGCATCCGTGGCCGTTGTGCCGTTTTCCATTTTTTTTCGTGGACCCATTGACTCTCAATGGGTCCGTGGAAAAATCAGAAAATGCACCGTTTTGCAGCCAAGACCGTGATCCTGTCCGTCAAAAAAATATGACCTGTCCTATTTTTGGGACGGACAACGGTTCACGGACCATTTCAAGTCAATGGGTCTGTCACGGATGATCCGCGAGAACATTGAACTGTCCTCCCAATATTATCAATATTACTCTGCCTTATTGAACAGTATGTCTATTAAACAGTAATTATTTCCCTAGGCCCCAGAACCTACAATTTGATTATTCAGAGCGTCTCCTTCTGTCCTTCTGTTGTACCCAGAGAACAACATAGTCCTTTTGTTCAAGTCAATCAATAGATGCCCAGCAGATAACGCAATTACAGCTGGCTTCCTCCGGTTGACAAAAGAACTTCCCTGTCTGCAGAGATATCACAGCTAGGTGTGAAGACTGCACCTGGGGGGGAGACATTTGGTGTCGCTGCCATAAGGGGTCTGTAAGCTGGCTTGCTGCAGACAGGCCGGCACCAAGGTTTCCCAGACTGCAACATGAATCTGAGATATGATTTTTACCTTTTTAAGAGAGCCCATGCATCTTACGGACGTAAAAATTACATCATCGTGTCACTCAGAATTCACTGGACGTTTACATAGGACAAACATAACTCTAAGATGTACCCAGGTAAAGTTATGGTGTTACCCCATCATAGAACCAGTTATAATAGTAATATTTGGTATCCCTGAACTCCATATTTTGTGGGGAATGTGAATATGTGCTTGTTACTTGTGTACAGCGGAGACATCCCACGATATGGCACATGCCATATTTCAGAACTGACATTCACCTCAGGAATACAGCCTGCCCAGCAGGCGGACTCTCAATTCCCCGCCTTGATTCTGAGACCCTTTATAACAAAGACCTAGAATCTGCTAAAGGAGTTCTCCACTTTTAACAACACCTGAAGAGGGCTTCAGCCAGAGAACCCATGGGCTGTAGGCATATTACACTGGACAAAGGCTTCTTGGACTTTATCCCTGCAATGGACTATTTCACCAACGGACATCTTTTCTGCGGAAACAAAGTATTTTCTTTCTTTTCTCCCTTTTGTTTATTGGACTATACTTTCCTTGATTATTGTGCTAATAATTACTGTGTATCGTGATAATTTGTATTGTATATAGATATATAATAAATGACCTCCAAGTCATTTCTCTAGCCATATGCCTGTTTTCAAACACTGCAAAAAATATACCCTAGCCTCTCCGAAGGGAAAGCTACTCGGTTGTGTTATCTAGATAGTGGGTTCCTTGCTCCCATAAATTGCAAGGTGGTGGCAGTTAAACTACCCTTTCAGCCTATCGACTGTACGGACTCAAGTTAGACTGTCGGTGTGCTGAAAGTGGCTGGGAGGCCTGTTTGCGGATTGACCACTAGGGGCGCTGTGACGGTTTCGTGACGTATTGTGGCCGCGGCGGTCGCAGTTCGTCACAGGGTCCGTGAAAGAAAACGGATGCACACAAGATTGGCATCCGTGTCCGTGATCCGTAGGCTACTTTCATACAGACGGATCCGCAGATCCGTCTGCATAAAAGCTTTTTCAGAGCTGAGTTTTCACTTTGTGAAAACTCATATCCGACAGTATATTCTAACACAGAGGCGTTCCCATGGAGATGGGAACGCTTCTAGTTAGAATATACAACGAACTGTGTACATGACTGCCCCCTGCTGCCTGGCAGCACCCGATCTCTTACAGGGGGCTGTGATCCATACAATTAACCCCTCAGGTGCTGCACCTGAAGGGGTTAATTGTGCGTATCATAGACCCTGTAAGAGATCAGGGGCTGCCAGGCAGCAGGGGGCTGCCCCCCCTCCCCAGTTTGAATATCATTGGTGGCCAGTGTGCGGCCTCCCCCGGCCCCCCTCCCTCCCTCTATTGCATTATTAACATTGGTGGCAGTGTGCGGCATCCCCCGGCCCCCCTCCCTCCCTCTATTGCATTATTAACATTGGTGGCAGTGTGCGGCCTCCCCCAGCCCGCCTCCCTCCCTCTATTGCATTATTAGCATTGGTGGCAGTGTGCGGCACCTGAGGGGTTAATTGTGCTGATCACGGCCCCCTGTAAGAGATCGGGTGCTGCCAGGCAGCAGGGGGCAGTCATGTACACAGTTTGTAGTATATTCTAACTAGAAGCGCCCCCATCACCATGGGAACGCCTCTGTGTTAGAATATACTGTCAGATATGAGTTTTCACAATGTAACTCATATCCGACAGTATATTTTAACATAGAGGCATTCCCATGGTGATGGGGACGCTTCAAGTTAAAATATACCATCGGATTGGAGAAAACTCCGATCCGATGGTATAAAAGAGACTCCAGACTTTACATTGAAAGTCAATGGGGACGGATCCGTTTGCAATTGCACCATATTGTGTCAACGTCAAACGGATCCGTCCCCATTGCCCATTGACTTGCATTGTAATTCAGGACGGATCCGTTTGGCTCTGCACGGCCAGGCGGACACCAAAATCTTTTTTCATCATGTCCGTGGATCCTCCAAAAATCAAGGAAGACCCACGGACGAAAAAACGGATCACGGACCTACGGACCCCGTTTTTCCGGACCGTAAAAAAAACGGTTGTGTGCATGAGGCCTAAAGCAAATGAAACTGCCTGAAAAGCCAAACCACAATTACTTGTTTTGTCTACAGATTTCTTTAAAGAGAAGTAAGCAAGTAACTGCTGACTAATATTAAAACTTTATCATAAAAGCAGAAATGTTTAAAGGTTGCTGAATTAACAAGGACAGAATATGGATTAAGTGATGGAATGCAAGAGGTGCAATCAGTATAATGGTTATTCAGCTGAGCAGAAGGAAAGCTAAATCCAGTAATTAGGAATAATATATAGGCCAAGTAATATTACAGTTCTAATATGACTTAAAACTACACACTAGTTGATCTTAAATTAAATTAGGTTGTCCTGGTAGTCTTAAGAATGTCATGTTTTATACTCCTGGTGTCAAAATCTGGCCTGTTATGAACTATATTTTAGTCACTACTTCCACATTTGAATATTTAATACACATCAATGTGTTTTTTTCTCCTTTTTGTACTAATCATAACTCATTGCTCAGCTATATGTATATTGATTATGTCACAGAAAAGAGAGATACTTAGCAGAGGCAACAAATGCTGACAAAGGTGAGAAGAATATTGATTCTAAAAAGAGAAACAAGTAAAATAGAAATATAGATTTGAGAGCAGATATACAGCAGAGTTGCTTACTTGTGGAAAAAGATAATGTTGATCCTAAAGACACAACTGAAACGTCTCTTAGTGGCACCATCATTAGTCTGCACAAAATATCTATAAAATAATATAGTCAATAACCAATTTATAATAAAACATACAATTAGAGATGTAATGTTGGTGTAGATTTTGAAAAATAGATTGTTTCATGCATATCGTAAAAAGTACCACCAATCAGGGCTACTCCTTCAATCACGTGGCACATGACTCAACTCTATAAATCAATTCAGCTCTGTCAAATACTAATTCTGGCACAATCTACATAGTGAAGGCAGACTGTTTTTTAAACAGTGGGCACAGAGCATGGAGCAGTATAAAATGAACAAAAGTTACCTTTTAAATGACCCTCCTTTCCAGCACCACCTTTCTGGAACCAGTTGCTCATGTCCCTGCAATGATGATGTCACATCCATTGCTCACATGACTGCTGCTTCCAATCACTGGTCTCAAAGGTCATATGCTGTTTATGCACTAATGGTCAATAAGGAAAATTAGACATATACAGGGTGGGCCATTTATGTGGATACACCTTAATAAAATGGGAATGGTTAGTGATATTAACTTCCTGTTTGTGGCACACTAGTATATGTGAGTGGGGAAACTTTTCAAGATGGGTGGTGACCATGACGGCCATTTTGAAGTCGGCCATTTTGAATCCAACTTTTGTTTTTTTCAATAGGAAGAGGGTCATGTGACACATCAAACTTATTAGGAATTTCACAAGATAACAATGGTGTGCTTGGTTTTAACGTAACTTTATTCTTTCATGAGTTATTTACAAGGTTCTGACACACTTATAAAATGTGTTCAATGTGCTGCCCATTGTGTTGGATTGTCAATGCAACCCTCTTCTCCCACTCTTCACACACTGATAGCAACACCCCAGGAGAAATTCTAGCACAGGCTTCCAGTATCCGTAGTTTCAGGTGCTGCACATCTCGTATCTTCACAGCATATCCAGGTCTTTCCCCCTTTCACCATCTTAGGGATTTTAGGGAATCTTCAGCCTAGGCATGGGGACACGTTCATCCCCACCATTAGGGTCTGAACGTGGGCATAGAAGCCTAGGAAGAGCTGGTAGGGATTTGTCAAGAGGTGACCTTTATCCCCAGCTTCTGGCCTAGACACTTGTTTGGTAGTATTCTGTGTATCTTGTATCCTGTCCATCGTGACATTATAACCCACCAATACTTTGACTGACATTTCTCAGCTGTTTTGAGATGGAGTCAATTGATGCGCTAGTTGATTGCATGCAGGGATTATCCGTAGAGGTGGCTGATCTGCATAATTCTGTCACACTGTCAGAATGCTCTGGCATCAGGTGCAGTAGGAGGAAGTCAAATTTATGGGGAGCCTAAAGTCGCTCTCCCTGATAGATTTGCAGGGGGTGTGGATGACTTTATCCGCTTTAAAGAGTCATGCAAGCTCTATTTTCGGCTGCGTCCATCTTCGTTTGGTGATGAGAATCAGAGGGTAGGGATAATCATGTCCCTTCTCAAAGGGGAAGCACAATCCTGGGCCTTTTCTCTGCCATCCAGTTCTCTGGCCCTCCAGTCGGTGGAAGAATTTTTTAAAGCCTTGGGATTAATTTATGATGATCCAGATCGGGTCTCGATGGCAGAATCTAAATTGCGTAATTTATTACAAGGTGATCATACTGCATAGGCTTACTGCATTGAGTTTAGGAGATGGGCTACTGAGTCAGAGTGGAATGACCCTGCGTTACATAATCAGTTTTGTCAGGGGTTATCTGAGAGATTGAAAGATGCCCTTGCTTTTCATGAGTACCCGGATACATTGGAGAATGCCTTTGGCAGTACGGTTAGATATAATTATTAGAGAGAGGTGTAAGGTTCCCTCCGCACAAGGGATCCATTCTGTGAGTGGTTTTGTCTCACCTGTTCCCCAGGGTGATATGACATGTAACTCTGGGGTAGGGGAGGAACCAATGCAGCTGGGTCGGGTGTCTATCCGTTCTGGTAGTAGGAACTTTAGGAGGTTGCATAAACTATGTTATTACTGTGGAAAAAGTGGTCATTTTATTTTTGCTTGTCCTTTTGTTAAACCGCATGTTGATGAGAAAGAATCACAAAGAGGTTTACATAAAGAAAAAAAAAAAAAAAAACATCCCTGACTCTTGGTAGTGTGAATGGGGTGGTGAAGCAAGCAGGTATGCAAGCTCCCTGTAATACTTGTTTTCTTCTTCCAGCTATGGTGGCGCTAGATTCAAGAAAATGTATTTCAAGAAAGTATTCATTGACTGTGGTGCTGGGGTAAAGCTTATTGATTTTCTTTTTCTTCAAAATCTGGGTCTAAGTGCTTGCACTTTAGAAAGAGAGATTCCGGTTTTCACAATTGATTCTTCCCCTCTTTCTCAAAGGAGTCTCACTCCTCATATTGCTCATGGTATTCAGTTAAGGGGTGGGTGATTCACATGTTGAGATCATGTCTTGTTTTTTCATGATGGACTTGCCCGCTCCTATATTCTTAGGTTTACCATGGTTGACAAAACATAACGCAATTATAGATTGGCAAGCAAGACAGATCATTGGTTGGAGTGAATTTTGTTCGGACAATTGTCTTGGCACATCTATCTCTGGTGTGTCTACTACGGCTTTACCTCAGTATCTCTCAGATTTGCGGATGTCTTTTCAGAGGGTGGGGCTCAGGAATTGCCCCCTCATCGTGACTATGATTGTCCAGTTAATCTCATCCCAGGGGCTAAGTTGCCAAAGTCTCGGCTTTACAATCTTTCTCAACCTGAAAGAGAGGTCACGCGGAAGTATATTGCCGAGAGTTTGGCAAAAGGTCATATTAGGCCATCTAAGTCTCCGGTTGCAGTTGGTTTATTCTTTGTAAAGAAAAAAGAATGGATCGCTGAGACCTTGTTTGGATTTCCGTGAATAGAACCGTATTACGGTCCGTGATCTGTATCCCCTTCCTTTGATATCCAATCTTTTTGATCAAATTGTTGGAGCCAAGGTGTCCAAGTTGGATTTAAGAGGGGCCTACAATCTGATCAGAATCAAGAAAGGGGATGAGTGGAATATGGCCTTCAACACGCACCAGGGTCATTTCGAGAATCTGGTTATGCCTTTTGGGTTAACTAACACGCCAGCGGTATTTCAGCGATTTGTCAATGACATTTTCCATCATTTTGTGGGGAGGTTTGTGGTAGTTTACTTGGATGACATTCTAATTTACTCTCCTGATCTGAAGACCCATCAGGATCACGTGAGACAGGTCTTGTCGATCCTTCGGGATAATAAATTATATGCCAAATTGGAGAAATGTGCGTTTTCTGTGCAGGAGCTTCCGTTTCTGGGATATCTGCTTTCTGACTCTGGTTTTTGTATGGACCCCGAAAAGGTCCGGGCGGTTCTGGAATGGGACCGACTGGAGAATCAGAAAGCTTTGATGCAGTTTTTGGGGTTTACTAATTATTATAGAAAATTTATCTTGAACTATTCTACAATTGTAAAACCTCTGACCGATATGACTAAGAAGGGCGCCAACATCTCTGTCTGGTCGGATGAGGCATTGCAGGCCTTTTCGGCTATTAAAGAATGTTTTGCGTCTGCTCCCATTCTGGTGCAGCCCGTTGTGTCTCAGCCATTCGTGGTGGAGGTCGATGCATCAGAAGTGGGGGTTGGAGCAGTGTTGTCGCAGGGTTCTTCTCCTGGCAAGTGGCGTTCGTGTGCTTTTTTTCCAAGAAGCTCTCGGTCGCCGAGAGGAATTATGATGTAGGAGAAGGGGAATTGCTGGCCATCAAATTGGCCTTTGAGGAATGGCGTCACTGGTTGGAGGGGGTGTCTCATCCCATTACGGTATATACTGATCATAAGAATTTGGCTTACCTGCAATCTGCCAAGCGTCTGAATCCTAGACAGGCTAGATGGTCACTGTTCTTTACCAGGTTCAATTGTGTGGTTACTTTTCGCCCGGGGGTTAAAAACTTCAAGGCAGATTTGTTGTCTCGCAGTTTTCCTGGGGGATGTGATTCAGAGGATCCTTCTCCGATTTTGGCTGATGGGGTGGTGGTCTCCGCTCTGTACCCCGAATTGGAGATGGAGGTGTTGGGAGCCCAGGAGGGGGCTCCTGGTTCTTGTCCCCCAGAGAGGTTGTTTTTTCCTGATGGACTGCGATACAAGGTATTCAAGGAACATCACAATACTGTCCTTGCTGGACATCCTGGTGGTAAGTCCACCTTTGATCCTGTGTCCCGGAGGTTCTGGTGGCCCGGGTTATGTAAGAGTGTTGAGGATTACGTAGCAGCTTGTGAAACCTGTGCACGGTCAAAGGTTGCTCACACTCGACCGTCTGGTTCACTTCTTCCTTTGTCTATTCCGTCTCGTCCTCTCGTCCTTGGACGCACTTATCTATGGACTTTATTGCAGATCTGCCGAGTTCCTCTGGGAAAACAGTCATTTTGGTGGTTGTTGACCGTTTTAGTAAAATGGCTCACTTTGTATCGTTAGCTAGTCTGCCCATTGCCAAGACTCTTGCTCAGATTTTTGTTGATAATATCGTGACATTGCATGGCATTCCCTCAGATGTGGTTTCTGATAGGGGCACACAGTTTGTCTCCAGGTTTTGGAGGGCGTTCTGCTCTCGACTTGGCATTCAACTTTTGTTCTCTTCGGCTTTTCATCCGCAGTCGAATGGGCAGACAAAGCGTACTAATCAAAACCTGGAGACCTACTTGAGGTGCTTTGTGGCTGAGGATCAGGAGGCCTGGTCCTCATTCTTATCCCTAGCAGAGTTTGCTTTGAATAACCGTAGGCAGGAGTCCACGGGTAAGTCGCCATTTTTTGGCGCATACGGTTTTCATCCTCAGTTTGGTACCTTTTCTGGGACTGGTTCCTCTGGGATGCCAGAGGAGGAGAGATTTTCTTCTGTCTTGTCTTCTATCTGGAGGAGGATCCAAGTGAATTTGGAGAAGATGGGTGAGAGGTATAAGCGAATGGCTGACAAGAGACATATGACTGGTCCGGACCTGTGTGTAGGTGATCTGGTGTGGTTATCTACTAAAAATATTAAATTGAGAGTACCATCTTGGAAACTGGGTGCAAGATTTATTGGACCTTACAAAATATCTGCGGTGGTCAATCCAGTAGCATTTCGTCTGGATCTTCCACAGACTTGGAGGATCCATGATGTGTTCCACAGGTCTTTACTGAAGAAATATGTGAAACCGGTGGAACCATCGCCATTGCCTCCTCCCCCTGTTCTGGTTGATGGAAATTTAGAGTTTGAGATCTCTAGGGTTCTCGACTCAAGAGTTCTTCGGGGTTCCCTTCAGTACCTGGTACACTAGAGGAGATACGGCCCTGAGGAGAGGATGTGGGTTCCGGCTGTGGATGTTAGTGCCAGCCGACTGGTGAGGGCTTTTTACAGATCCCACCCGGTTAAAGTTGGGCCGGGGTGTCCGGAGGTCACCCGTAGAAGGGGGGGTACTGTCATGTCCTGCTCAGGTTATGTGCAGAGGTCTGCCAGGTTAGCAGCCCGTGTATAGCCTTTTGTTTTTGTTTTGGAGTTGAGCTGTATCCGCCTCCCTTTAGGTGCACTGGGTGGGGTCGTTGGTATGAGTTTAAATTACGCCCGCTCCCAGTCCCAGCTTCTGTTTTACTCAGAGGAAGAAAGGAAGGATTTGCTGTTCCTGCTCGGTTACAAGATAAGTTGGTTTTGTTTTTCTTTTCTTGTGGTTGTCTGTCTAGGCTGTTAGAGAGACGCCTGTCCCCTCAAGGTCCTGAGGGAGCAGGCTGCCTCTTTCCCCCTTTCACCATCTAAGGGATTTTAGGGAATCTTTAGCCTAGGTGTGGGGACACGTTCATTCCCACCATTAGAGTCTGAACGTGGGCATAGAAGTCTAGGGAGAGCTGGTAGGGATTTGTCAGGAGGTGACCTTTATCCCCAGCTTCTGGCCTAGACACTTGTTTGGTGGTATTCTGTGTATCTTGTATCCTGTCCATCGTGACAGATAACGAATGAACCAGATTCAAATTTAACAAAAATATTTTGATTCGTTTTGGATGAATTGTGTAAAATGGAAGGAGGAAGAAAAAAGATAGTCACATGACACTGGGAGCATGCCCTGATTGGCTCAGAAGCTGACAGATAGCCTGGATCAGCCCATCAGAGGGGCCACAGGCAGGGACTTGTGACCTGGAAGGATGTGCTTTGGTTCTGTGTGCTAAAAGAGTCTGTAGTAAACATAACTGACTGAAAAGCTGTGATAGGAACAATATAAGAACATTAGATAATAGGAGTACTATTTGGGAACTTGGAGTATATTAAGGTTTAATCAGGGAAATAGACTGAGGGAGTCAATGGTCAATATCAGGTGTATATTCTGGCAAGCTACTGTAAGCTCAGCTTCTGGCAACTAGTTTTACATTACAGATTCCTACAAAACAGACCTTTTTTGTAAAATCTGGCCCTGACAGTTTTTGGGAGGTTTAGCTGTAAATTGCCTCTGCTCTGCCACCACCGCCCTCCTCCTTTGAAGTCACCTCTTCTTCAGCACTCTAATCCAGGTCCTGTCCAACACATAATCATAATCCTCACCTTTCCCACTACTTTTATTATCCTGTGATGTGTTATTGTGGGCTCCTTGGCCCCCTCCCAATTCCCTGCTCTGTATTTACCCAAAGTGCAATTATTACTACCACTGTACCTAAAAGTGATGGCTAGTACTGCTTCTGCTGCTACTTATCACATTTTGACTCTCAGATGATGAGGCCTGGATCTTAACCCAACAAGAAAAAAGCATGATACATTAAGTTTGAAAGGTTTTGCACTTTTGTTTGCATCATACAATAACAGAAAGAAGGGCTACTTTGAGAATGGAAGTATAAGGCTACTTTCACACTGGCGTTTTGGTTTCTGTTTGTGAGATCCATTCAGGGATCTCACAAGCGGTCCAAAACAGATCAGTTTTGCCCTTAAAGGGAACCTGTCACCTCTACTATGCTACCCTCACTGAGCGTTTCTAAATGTTCATTGTGTTACTCTAAACATATAAATTACACTTTTAATTTCATTTGCAGGCAAATTCAATAATTATTATGCATTTTTGTACTTCCCGCCTTTTATGCAAATTAACATAAAGAGTCATATCTTACTTGTGTGACCAGAGAAGAGTCATATTTTCAAGCTCTGACTCATCTCAGGTTAATTTGCATATGTATCAATTCGGTTTTTTTACACAATAAAAGCACACAGAGCTATGGGGACTGGGTATTGCGGATGTGCTAGTGGCCATCTAGCAGCCCATGTCCTCAGCTCTATACCCCAAATCCCGGTGACGGGTTCCCTTTAATGCATTCTGAATGGATAAGGACCCGCTCAGAATGCATCAGAGGCGGACACCAAAACGCTGCTTGCAGCGTTTTGGTGTCCGTCTGACAAAACTGGCACAATATGGCACAATGGAAAACGGATTCGTCCCCCATTGACTTTCAATAGTGTTCAAGACGGATCAGTTTTGGCTATGTTAAAGATAATACAAACGGATCCATTCTGAATGGATGCATGCAGTTGTATTATCTGAACAAATGCGTTTGTGCAGATCCATGATGGATCCACACAAAACGCATTTGTAAAAGTGCATGTACAAAAAGGCATGATGAGTGATTTAAATGTGCGTATAAATAGGTTATATTTAGAGATGAGCAAATCGAAGTTGACAAAGTGGAATTTAATCCGAATTTCAGGAAAATGTGATTCGTTCTGAGGTCGAATTTCCTTGCGCTTCATGGTAACGAAACATATTTTTTTCTAAAATTGCTGCTGCACATGTTAGAAAGAGGAAGTAAGAAGCCTGGGAATGAGGGATCACCCATAATGCCATGTAGACAGCCAATCAGTAGATAACCAGCCCCTGTGATGTCACAGCCCTATTCAAAGTCTCCTCCTGACCGGTCTCCGTCATTTTCCAGTGAACTTAGTGCAGGGAGAGATGTTACATGCACTTGGGACAGTGATTAGGATAGACTTAGTAACATAGTAGTACATAAGGCCGAAAAAAGACATTTGTCCATCCAGTTCGGCCTGTCATCCTGCAAGTTGATCCAGAGGAAGGCAAAAAAAACCTGTGAGGTAGAAGCCAATTTTCCTCACTTTAGGGGAATAAAAATTCCTTCCCGACTCCAATCAGGCAATCAGAATAAATCCCTGGATCAACGATCTCTCTCTAGTAGCTATAGCCTGTAATATTATTACACTCCAGAAATACACAAAATAGGTGACTTTATTCACAAAATATTACTATTGAGCCATTCAGGGACAGATAATTGATAGTGTAGGGATATAATAGGGAGGCATTGTCCACATTATAGAGAAAAGAGTAGGCGCCAATAGAAGAGTGTAAAGCTTGGCTAATAGGAGCTATTCTATTACACCTTGCTGCTCTAATTAAAGTTAAAAAGTGATCTAATACCATATATTTTAGGTTGTTTGCATTCTTTGATACATCAATAATTCCAGTAATCCTTGCTTCTGTTATTGAGGTGAAACTGGTCTGATACTAAAGAATTTGGAGCATTCACAGTGGTTTTTTTTTTAAATATAATTCAATCCGTTAATCTGTGACTGTGTAATTAGAGTGAAATTGTGGCTGGATCCTACAGAATTTAGGGCTTTTGTGTTCTTTTATATACAACTAGCAAAAGGACCCGGCTTCACATGGGTATAATTCATCTATTTCATTTAATGTTTGTGTGTGTCGTTAAAAAATATCGACAGTATCACCCATAACAGTGACCACCACAGCACCCCGCCCCTTTAACAGTCCCCTACCCCTTAACACTGAACCCTCCGCAGTGCCCCGCCACTTTAAAATGGGACCTCCACAGCAGCCCACCCCTTTAACACTGACCTCCTCAGGGGCCCTTTCCCTTAACAGTGACCTCCACAGTACCCCCTCTGCCTTAACAGTGACCTCCACAGCAGTTGCCCCTTTATAAGTGGCCCCTGTCCCCTTAACAGTGACCTCCACAGTGTCCGCCCTTTTAACAGTGACCTTCACAGCAGCCTGCCTCCTTAACAGTAACATCCACAGTGAACGGCTCTTTAACAGTGACCTCCACAGTGCTTGCCCTTTTAACAGTGACCTCCACAGCACCCCTTTAATGCTATGGATACATGACGACATGGGTCGCGCAACATTTTATTTCAACAATTTTTATAATGATAGGCTATGGTGTCACACTGTGACATGTGACATGCTATTACTGTGACACGACAGTTGCAAAAAATCCATCCAAGATGGATTTTTCTGTGACTGTCACGTCGCAGCATGTCACATGTCGCAGTGCAACACCAAAGACTATCATTATAAAAAATGTGGTGCGACATTGATGCAACATTAATGTCGCGCTACACATGTAGCAGTGTAGTTGTGACCTATGTGTCGTGCGAGTTATTTTAGTGCAACACATGTCGTCGTGCAGCCCTAGCCTAAAGCTGACCTGCAGCAGTGAAGAAAAATGGCTGGGTTGTTATGGACACCTGGAGTAAAACTGTGTGTATGTGAAGAGTAAGGGCCTACAAGCTTCTATTGGCTGATAAGGGACATGTGACCGTGTGTATGACAGTTGGGATTTGAAGAGAAAGACTTGCAGGTAGAGTTGAGCAGACACCTGGATGTTCGGGTTCAACGGGTTCGGCCGAACTTCACAAAAAAGTTTGAGTTCAGGACCCGAACTTGACTCCGAACCCGAAACTCATTGAAGTCAATTGGGACCCAAACTTTTGAGCACTAAAATGGCTGTAAAAATGTCATGGAAAGGGCTAGAGGGCTGCAAATGCCAGCAAAATGTGGTTAAGAGCATGGCAAGTACTCTGCAAACAAAAGTGGATAGGAAAATGACTAGTGATGATCGAGCATGCTCGGCCGAGTACCAGTTTGCTCGAGCATCGCTATGCTCGGCAGATCCGAGCGCTCTACCGAGTACCACAAATGCTCAAGCGCCTTGCTCGAGTCTCTTCCCTGGAGATTTGGCACCTTCTAAGCAGCCAATAAACATGCTGGTTAGTATTGCTATCACTGTAATGCCATTAGACATGTTTTCTACTGGCATTACAGTGATTGGCTGGCCGAAACACATCATCGGGTGCTATATAGCACCCGGTCACGAGGGTTCGGCTCATTGCTTATTGCGAGTCAGGGAGAGCTGCTGTTAGGAAGGGACAGAGTGAATGTAGAGCGAATTTGATCTCAAACCTTCCTTTTAAGGACTATTGTTAGAGGTGGCAGCAAAATTTATTTTGGGGGAATTATTTTTTTGTGTCAGGACGACTGATAGTGACATTCATTGTCTGCATTCTACAAACGCTGCTTGCTGTGACCAGTGAGAAGCAAATGAGCACTGATATCTAGCCTGTGTGTGAGGCCTATATTTAATCCAAATAGCAGTTACAGTCAGTTTCTGCATTGTTCAAACTCTGCTTGCTGTGACCAGTGAGAAGCAAATCAGCACTGATATCTAGGCTGTGTGTGAGGCCTATATTTAATCCAAATAGCAGTTACAGTCAGTTTCTGTATTGTTCAAACTCTGCTTGCTGTGACCAATGAGAAGCAAATATACACTTATTTCTAGACAGTGTGTGAGGCTTATATTTAATCCAAATATCAGTGACATCCAGTGTCAATATGAAGAAGGCGAGTATTAAGGGACGGGGAAGAGGACGTGATTCTGATTGTTCACGCGGAGGCCGTGGCTCAGGGCGCGTTGCAACTGTGCCTACTGCCAGAGCACAAGGAAAACAGTCATCCACGATACCTAGCTTCCTGTCCCAGTTTGTAGGGCATCACAAGACAATACTCTTGAAGTCAAACCAGTGTGACCAGGTGGTCGGTTGGATTGCAGTAGATAATGCTTCCACTGGGTTAAGCACCACCCTGTCTTCCACCAAGTCCAATGTAAGTAGCCAACAGTCTGGTCAACAACACAATCCTCACCATGATCATTCTTCCTCCCACCATGTAGAGTTTGGCCAAACAAGCGATTCGGTACTCGGATGTTCCGAGGAGCTATTTTCACCCCCATCACTTAATTTGGCCATCTCCCCAAGCACTCTTGAAGAGGGACATGAGATCTTGTGCCCTGATTCTCAACCTCTAGAGCCTTCACTCACACAAGATTATGTGTTTAAGTTGGTGGATGATGACAAGACACAGTTG
Source organism: Bufo gargarizans (assembly GCF_014858855.1). Taxonomy (NCBI): domain Eukaryota; kingdom Metazoa; phylum Chordata; class Amphibia; order Anura; family Bufonidae; genus Bufo; species Bufo gargarizans. Next base: position 256,209,162 of record NC_058084.1, read on the forward strand.
CCATCAAGTCAACCACAATTACTGTCTGCAGAAGTTGATGAAGAGGATGATATACCGTTGTCAATCACTGAAGTTGTGTTGGGGTCAGCAAATGAGGAGGATGATCAGAGTGGGGAAGTTGAAGAGGACTTGGTGGACAATGAGGTCACTGACCCAACATGGGAAGGCGGAAACGTGAGCGAGGACAGCAGTCTCGAGGGGGAGCGATCTGCAGCACCGCAACAGGCTGGAAGAGGCAGTGGGGTGGCAACAGGGAGAAGGTGGGCCACGCCAAACAGGCCCGAAAATGTTCCACTGAGCACTCCCTTGCAGAAATCTCCCTTGCCAAGGGGTAGGTATTCCACTGTATGGCGCTTTTTGCGGAAATTGCAGACGACAAAAGAATAGTAGTTTGCAACCTGTGCCACACCAAAATAAGCCGAGGTGTGAACAGTAGCACATCACCACCACCAGCATGATCCGCCACATGGCAGCCAAGCACCACAATAAATGGGATGAACGCCTGGGTCCACAATCTGTGTCCGCGGGTCACACCACTGCCTCCTCTTCCCCTATGTTGGGTGACGACCAATCGCCTGTCGAAGGTGCAGGCCCGGATGCCTAGCGTACTTCACCTGTACCGTCGCAAGCACCATCAGCGACCACATCCACTTCGCTGTGCCAGTACAGTGTCCAAATGTCTTTACCCCAGGCATTTGAACGCAAGTGCAAATACCCAGCCACCCACCCACAGGCCATGGCACTAACAGCCCAACTTTCTAAGTTACTGGCGGTTGAAATGTTGCCATTTAGGCTTGTGGACACTGAGGCCTTTTTGCGGCCTGATGTCGGCGGGCACCCCTCGGTACTCAGTCCCCAGCCGCCACCATTTTTCCCGGTGTGCCGTCCTCACCTTACACCAGCATGTGTCTGCTAACATCACCCGTGCCCTGACATGTGCAGTTACTTCTAAGGTCCACCTAACAACACATGAACAAGTGCTTGTGGCCAGGGACACTACATTTCTCTGACGGCCCACTGGGTGAACATAGTGCTACCGACGCCCAATATTGCGGGCCCTACTTCCATCAGGGTTACCGTCAGCACCTATGTAAGTGGCTCCTCCTCCTCCTCCTCCACCTACTCCTCTACTTCCACCTCCGAATTCTCCGCGTGCAGCACCAGTCAGCCATCAGCTGGTAGCTGGAAGCAGTGTAGCACTGCTGTGGGGATGCGTCAACAGGCCGTGCTGAAGATGATATGCTTAGGGGATAAACAGCACACCGCCGCAGAGCTGTGGCAGGGAATAAGAGACCAGTCTGAGCTGTAGCTCTCGCCACTCAACCTGCAATCAGGCATGGTTGTGTGTGATAATGGGCGTAAATTGGTGGCGGCTTTGGAGCTCGGCAAGCTCACACACATCCCATGCCTAGCACACGTCTTTAACTTAGTGGTTCAGCGGTTTCTGAAAACCTACACCAATTTGCCCGAGCTACTGGTGAAGGTGTGCCGCATGTGTTCACATTTTCGCAAGTCATCAACAGCTTCAGCCAGTCTGTTGACACTGCTGCAGCGCTTGAAATTGCCAGCTCACCGGCTGTTGTGCAAAGTGAGCACGCGCTGGAACTCCACGTTACACATGTTGGCCAGACTTTGTGAGCAGCAAAGGGCAGTAATGGAATACCAGCTGCAGCACGGTCGTCGCCTTTCCAGTCAGCTTCCGCTCTTCACAAGCGAGGAGTGGGCATGGATGTCTGACCTCTGTGAAGTGTTAAGAAACTTTGAGGAATTGACACAGATGGTGAGCGGCAATAACGCTATTGTCAGTGTAACCATCCCACTTCTGTGTCTACTCAAATGCTCGCTGCTCACAATTAAGGCCGACGCTGTTCGTGCGGAAGAGTTGGAAATGGTGGAAGAAGACATGACCCTGGGTGATAGCGTGTATTGGAGGAGGAGGAGGAGCAGCGGACGGTTGCCTCCGCTACACAGGGTAGTAGCCATGGAACTTTAATTCCATCTGTTCAGAGTGGGTGGACAGAAGAGGAGGAAGAGGATGAGGAGATGGACAGTCATCCTCCTGATGATGACAGCGAAGTCTTGCCCACTGGTACTCTGGCACACATGGCTGACTTCATGTTAGGCTGCCTTTCCCGTGACCCCCATGTTATACACATTTTAGATAACAGGGATTACTGGGTGTTCACCCTTCTGGACCCCCGCTACAAAAATAACTTCTCGTCTCTCATTCCTCCGGTGGAGAGAACGAGCAAGATGGTGCTATTCCAGAAGTTCCTTGTTGACAGATTGATGCGAAAATTTCCATCTGACAGCGCTGTCAGCAGAGTCCATACTTCCTTGGGCAACCGAGGTGGGGAGACAAGGGGAACACAGGGCACTTCCAGCAAAGGCAGGGCAACACTCTCCAATGCCTGGGACAGTTTTATGACACTCGGCCAGCCCCCTTGATGCACGTCCTGGTGTCACAAAGAGGAAAAAGTTTTGGAAGATGGTAAAGGAGTACGTAGCAGACCGTGTCAGCGTCCTCAGTGATCCCTCAGTGCCTTACAACTACTGGGTGTCCAAGCTGGACACGTGGTACGAACTGGCGCTCTACGCCTTGGAGTTGCTGGCCTGCCCTGCCGCCAGTGTTTAGTCTGAGCGGGTATTTAGTACTGCTGGTGGCATTATAACAGATAAGTGCATCCGTCTGTCTTATAAAAATGAACAAGGCCCGGATTTCCACTGAAGAAGGACCTGGTAGCTCTGAAACGCGTATGGGGAGAGAGCAGCCATAAGTCCCATATTCACAACTATATTGGCCAATATACTTTACAACAACTAAAAGATTGTGGAACTAAAGGATTGTGGAATACGCAAAGAACCCGCCATTTTTCAAAGAGCCCACTCATTCGAACACGTGGCACGCCAAGTGCGGTAATCCGAATACGTGACACGCCGGAAGGAGAATCGCGGTGGCTGAACTCGTGGAAATTATGTACGCAGCAAGGAGGGCGCCACCACGACGACCGCAGAAAGACACAGGAGATTCCTACACAGGAGTGGTAACTACCCATTGCGGGATCTTTGCCTTTCAGGTTGTGATGCGGCCTAAATACATGTCAAAGCTCCTATAGAGAGCACACACATTCAGAAGCTAACTTATACTTATATTTACAACTATTTATAACCATCTATTACTACAAGGGATCACCAACTACCCTGCATTCAGGGCGGCCACTATCTGCATCGCCCAACGACTCACATTGACCTACATTTTGGACACATGAACTACCTATTTTCATGACTTTTATATATTTTTCATATATTTTTTTTTATTTTTTCATTATATGAACTTTTATATGGACATAAACTAATACTTATTTATTCACCTATCTCTTTAAGGAGTGTGCACATCCTAACTATTAATAAAATCATATATTTTAAAGAATAACTATAAAACCACATGTTAACTACCATCTGATATTTTTAATAACTCTATTTTTACAACCTATCTAATAAATAGCTTCCATAGACCCCAGTTGCTGTGAGTGCCATCCATTTATTCTATTTACTGCACTACTTCCGAAGCTTTGGGTAAGCTTTACCAGACTGAGCACCACCGTCATTTTACTACTAGAAGTGAGCCGCCATAACTGTCTATCCTAAGGCCTGGATTGCCCCTGACTTCTCTACTCCACCAGAAGAAAGCCACGACGGAACACAAAGGCACTTTAAATGTGTTGTTTAGAATGTACTGAATGTATTCCCATGCACCCCTTCCGCCACAAAAAAGGGTATATGGTTGAATCTTCCTTTTCTCATCCTCCTCCTCCTCATCCATCAAATATATGCCTTCTCATATAATTTTTCGGATGGTCAGCTCACCAGCAGGCCCTTACTCATAATGTTTTAGATGGTCAGCTCACCAGCATGTCCTCACCCATAATGTTTTAGATGGTCAGCTCACCAGCAGGCCCTCACCCATAATGTTTTAGATCGTCAGCTCACCAGCAGGCCCTCACCCATAATGATTTAGATGGTCAGCTCAGCTGAAGACCCTCACCCCTAATGTTTTAGTGGGGCAATCATACTTTACCTCTCCTGTATAACGTTTCCTCATCCTAAATACCTATGACATTCCCTGTAATTTTTTTGTGCTCGTTCCAATGACAGGCTCTCTTAAGAGTCCTGTATTGTTATTTATCGTCACTACCTCCTAGGAAATTTGGGTGCCCCAGTCTGCCTTTCTTGGAAGTGGTAGCCATGGCCATCCCTCAGGCTCTCTCTCTCTGGAAGCGAACCCTGATTTCCCATTACCCATGGTCACCATGGTAGGCGCAAAAAAGAACATCGAAAGTTGAAAGAGCAGACATCCAAATAGATCGTCAACATCAGCTTAGAAGTTATCTAGAGTTAACAAAGCGGCAGCAGGCCCTCACCTACAATTTTTTACATGGTCAGCTCAACGTCCGTTCCTATTCCAAGTTAATTATCATCAGATGATAGTCTGGTCAACACAATCGTAATCACCGGGGGTCACGTAACTAATTAGCATGGAGGAGTGTCTTTGGTTATCGGAATGAACCACACAAATCGACTCGATCCACACGCTCAAAACGGCCATGCACCACCACCCACAGAATTGCAAAATAGGTATCAATCTGTCAATTCTTTATGTGTCCGGGCAGGGTGAGGCTTCCCGTGCGTAGTCAAATTAAGCCGCATGCTCCACTCCTGGTGGTGCCCTTCTATCAATTAGTTTGTTTCAGCTTTGCAACCATACTCCCCCCGGAACCCAAAGACTTTAGTTTCCCAGAAAATGCTTGGCGGGAAATGGGAATAACACTGCCTGGGATCGTCTTTGAACCTCCAACTTAAGTTGTTGATTAATGAAAACGTTCGTGGCAACAAAGGTTTCGGCTGTGGTTCGGCTTGCGCCGGTACAAGAATTTCACCTCTACAGGTACAATACGGATGCCACCGGCCGTTCCTCTTCCAATGAGTTCAGTTTGATCATCCAAGAGTCCGGTCAAAACAATCGAAACCATCGGCCGTCCCTCTTAGTCATGGCGCCAGTTCCGAAAATCAAGAAATTTTTTGTCTGAAATTGCTCTTTATATAAAAGTAAACATACAGGAAAGAATGTTTCCTAACAATTTTTCATCTAAAATCGCTTTTATCTTCGGTTTTGTGAGTTTTATCATCAGTCTGTAAAAGTGGTGTACAACTCGGGCAACATCGTTACCAGCAGCGACATTATAGTCCAAGATGCATCCAGACATCCTCCACATGCTGTCCCCGACCCATTTCGGTCTTGTTTCCATCAATTTCTGACCTTTTCCTATGAACCAGGCACCCTCCCCTCTTCAGAGCAGGGGGTGCCTGGTTTAATGCTTGGGTCCTCCCATTGACTTCTATAAGGCTCAGGTGCTCGGTAGAGCACCCAAGCATCCGGTGTGCTTGGGCAGAGGACCCGAGTATCGGGGTGCTCGATCGTCACTAGAAATGACTTTAAATAACAAAAAATACGTAAAAATATTTTAAAAATAATCTTGATCTAGGAGGCCGAGGTCCATATGGAGTATGAGGTTTAGAAGGCGGTGGATGTGGCGGTGTAGGTGAAAGTGGCGGTAGGGGAAAAGGAGGTAGCCTACACAGTTTTTTGGCTTTAAATGTATTTTTATTTTTTTAAAATTTGGATACACCCCAAAACATTGGGAAATATAACCTGTGATAACCCCCTCCAGTCGTGCTAAACACACATTCAGACAATACACCAGGCGTAAAGGACAAGCTCAGGCCATGTGCCCAATTTGCAGACTGAGAAGTTGAAGGGGACAGACCCATCATTCAGTACGTGTAGGCGTGTGCATACACTGCTCCACCATGTCGCACGTCCAATTGGATATCTTCTCTATCAACTTTTGATTTTCTTTTATGCGCCTACCATGGTGATCACGGGTAGCGGGGATTCAAGGTTACCGGCCGGAGAGGGCGCCTAAGAATGGGATACCACATCCAAGGGAGGTCAATGGATGAAATTAAATGTAATTGAGTGGAAATGTGGGACAAAGTATTGAAGCATAAGCTTCCAAGTTAAGGAGGGGCAAGCGGCAATTACCCACTCCCGACTCGGGGAGTTAGTGACGATAAATAACAATACAGGACTCTTAAGATGCCCTGTTATTGGAATGATTAATAAAAAATTATAGGGAATGTCACTGTGGCATTTTGGATTTGGAAACGTTAGCCAGGAGAGGCCCTGCTGCCGCTTTGTTGACTCTAGATAACTTCTGCCTGATCACACATCCCTGTGACGTCCATCATCCATTTGGATAGCTTCTCTATCAACTTTCGATGTTCTTTTCTAAGCCTACCATGTTGACCACGGTTATCGGCAAATCAGGGTTCCACGCCGGAGAGGAAGCGTGAGAAAGAGAGACCACATCCAAGGAAGTTTAATTGTTTTAAATTAAATATGATAGAGTGGAAATATGGGACAAAGTATTGAAGTGCAAATGTGGGACAACTTGTTAAAGTTTAAGCATTGAATGAAAGGAGGTTGTGCGCATCAATTAAAGAAGAATTTCTGAAATTGTATTCCCTGTCACCTATGTAAAGCAGGGGTTTCTATATGGCAAAATTGGTAAAATGTCACCTGACAATGTAACAGACAATTTTTAGAAATTTATGTTCCTGTCACCTATGCAGGTGGATATCTTCTCCATTTGGATATCTTCTCTATCAACTTTCAATGTTTTTTTCTGAGCCTGCTATGTTGATCACGGTTATCGGCGATTCAGGGTTCAACGCCAGAGAGGGAGCATGAGAAAGAGAGACCACATCCAAGGGCAAACGGATGAAATATGGGAAAAGTTATTGAGGCGCAAATGTGGGACAAATTATTGAAGCGCAAATGTGGGACAAATTATTAAAGCACAAATGTGGGACAAATGATTAAAGCGCAAATGTGGGACAACTTGTTAAAGTTTAAGCATTGAATTAAAGGATTTCTGAAATTTTGTTCCCTGTCACCCACGCACAGCAGGGGTTTATATACGTCCAAATTTTTTAAATGTTAACCCAAGAATGTAACAGAAAAATTTGCGAAATGTATTAACCTGTCTACTTGATAGAGAAAGGTTCTATGACAGAAAAAAATTGTTTAACCTCTTGCAGACACATGATGTACCAGTACGGCATGATGTCCCGGTACTTAAGAACACATGATGTACCGGTCATGACGGTGGACATGACATACCGGACATGACGGCTGGCGGCGATCGGAACAAGGTGACCCCCCCACCGTGTCGGCGATTGGCGCAAACCGCAGGTCAATTCAGACCTGCGGTTTGCGGCTTTTACAGGTTGCGGTGGCGGCGGGCGGTGGTGCCATCGGGTCCCCGTGCGGCTGTAGGGGGGACCCGATGCCATGGAAGGCAGCGCAATGCCTTCCTTAGACATCGGCACTGCCTTCCGGTGACGAGCCTTTGAGATCCTGCCCGCTGGATCTCACAGGCCGGAAGCTGTATGAGTAATACACACTGTATTACTCAGGCAGCTAATGCATTTCAATACAGAAGTGCCGATACAGAAGTATTGGAATGCATTGTAAAGGGATTAGACCCCCAAAAGTTCAAGTCCCAAAGTGCTACAAAAAAAAATAAGGTTTCCCCCCAAAAAAATTAAAAGTTTGAAGTAAAAATAAACAAAAATGTAATTTTCCCCAAATAAAGTAAAAAAAAAATGGTAAAAATGTATTAAAAAAAAAAGTATACATATAGGGTATCGCCACATCCATATCAACCGGCTCTATAAACATATCACATGACCTAACCCCTCAGATGAACACCGTAAAAAATAAAAAATAAAAACTGTACTAAATAAACAATTTTTTTGTCACCTTACATCACAAAAAGTACAACAGCAAGCGATCAAAAAGCGTATGCCCACCAAAATAGTACCAATCTAACCGTCACCTTATCCCACAAAAAATTAGCCCCTACCTAAGACAATCGCCCCATATATAAAAAATCTGTGGCTCAGAATATGGAGATGTTTGTTTTAGAAAAGCTGTTATTGTGCAAAACTTAAGAAAATAAAAAAGTAAACATATTAGGTATTTCCACGTCCGTAATCACCTGCTCTATAAAAATATCACATGACCTAACCCCTCAGGTGAACACCGTAAAAAAAATTAAAAAATACGGTGTAAAAAAGCTATTTTTTGTCACCTTACATCACAAAAATTGTAATAGCAAGCGATCAAAAAGTCATATGCACGCCAAAATAGTACTTAGAAAACTGTCATCTCATCCCGCAAAAAATGAGACCCTACCTAACATACCCAAAAACTGAAAAAACTATGGTTCTCAGAATATGGAGACACTAAAACATGATTTTTTTTTGTTTTAAAAAATGAAATCATTGTATAAAACTTGCATAAATAGAAAACATTTTTATACATATTAGGTATCGCTGTGTCCGTGACAACCTGGTCTATAAAAATACCACATGATCTAACCTGTCAGATGAATGTTGCACATAAAAAAAAAAAAAAAAAAGGTGCCAAAACAGCTATTTCTTCTTAACTTGCCTAAAAAAAGTGTAATATAAACCAAAAATGTACCCTAAACTAGTACCAACAAAACTGACACCTTATCCTATAGTTTCTAAAATGGGGTAACTTTTTTGGAGTTTATACTCTAAGGGTGCATCAAATGGGACATAGTGTCAAAAAACCAGTCCAGCAAAATCTGCCTTTCAAAAACGGTATGTCATTCCTTTCCTTCTGTGCCCTGCCATGTGCCTGTACAACAGTTTACAACCACATATGGGGTGTTTCTGTAAACTACAGAATCAAGGCCATAAATACTGAGTTTTGTTTAGCTGTTAACCCTTGCTTTGTAACTGGAAAATAATTATTGAAATGGAAAATCTGCCAAAAAAGTGAAATTTTGAAATTGTATCTCTATTTTCCATTAATTCTTGTCTAACACCTAAAGGGTTAACAAAGTTTCTAAAATTAGTTTTGAATACGTTGAGGGGTGTAGTTTCTAAAATGGGGTCACTTTTATGGAGTTTCTATACTCTAGGGGTGCATCAGGGGGGCTTCAAATGGGACATGGTGTCAAAAAAACAGTCCAGCAAAATCTGCCTTCCAAAAACCGTATGGCATTCCTTTCCTTGTTTGTCCTGCCATGTGCCCGTACAGCGGTTTACGACCACATATGGAGTTTTTCTGTGAACTATAGAATCTGAGCAATAAATATTGAGTTTTGTTTGGCTGTTAACCCTTACTCTGTAACTGTAAAAAAATTATTAAAATAAAAAATCTGCCAAAAAAGTGAAATTTTGAAATTGTATCTCTATATTCCATTAATTCTTGTGGAACACCTGAAGGGTTAACAAAGTTTGTAAAATCAGTTTTAAATACCTTAAGGGGTGTAGTTTCTAGAATGGGGTCATTTTTGGGTGGTTTCTATTATGTAAGCCTCGCAAAGTGACTTCAGACCTAAATTGGTCCTTAAAAAGTTGGTTTTTAAAAAATTTGTGAGAAATTTCAAGATTTGCTTCTAAACTTCTAAGACTTGGAACGTTCCCCAAAAATAAAATGTCATTCCCAAATATATCCTAACATGAAGTAGACATATGGGGAATGTAAAGTAATAACTATTTTTGTAGGTATTACTATGTATTATAGAAGTAGAGAAATTGAAACTTGGAAATTTTTTGGCAAATTTTGTATTTTTTTATAAATAAAAAATAATTTTTTGAGTCCATTTTACCAGTGTCATGAAGTACAATATGTGACAAAAAATAAATAAATCTCAGAATGGCCTGGATAGGTCAAAGCGTTTTAAAGTTATCACCACATAAAGTAACACTGGTCAGATCTGCAAAAAATGGCCTGGTCCTCAAGGTGAAAATGAGCCCGGTCCTTAAGGAGTTAATGTCACCCGAAAACGTAAAAGAAAAATTTGTGAAATTTATTAAGCTGTCAACTAAGTAGAGGAGGTGTATATTACACCCGAAAAACATTGAATTTCACCTGAAAATGTAACAGACAAATTAGTGATTTTTTTTAACCTGCCTACTAGGTATAGCAGGGGTACATTGCACCCAAAATTTGGCGAATTTCACACAAAAATGTAACAGACAAATTTGTGATTTTTTTTTACCCGTCTATTAGGTATAGCAGTGGTACATCACACCCAAAAATTGTTGAATTTCATCCAAAAATGTAACAGACAAATTTGTGAATTGTTTTAACCTGTCTCCTAAGTATAGCAGTGGTACATCACACCCAAAAATTGGTGAATCTCACCCGAAAATGTAACAGACAAAGTAGTGAAATTAGATGAAATAAAATATGTGCAAATCAAAAAATAAATATTTTGATTTATGAGGTGGAGATCCATATGGAGTAGGAGTTTGAGGAGGTGATGGACATAGCGTTGTAGGTGGAAGCAGCATTGGAGGAGGACGAGGTAGCCAACACTGGTTTTTGGGTTAAATTATTATTTTTAATTAGGGTACACTCCAAAAGAGTGTGAAATACCCAAACTACAAGAATGAGCATATGTGCTGTAGTATAACAATGGCTGCACAAGGTATGGAAAAGTCCTGTGGGATCCATGCCTTATTCCTTTTAATGAACGTGAGCTTGTCCACATTGGCTGTGGACAGACGGCTGCACTTGTCTGTGATAACCCACCCTGCCGTGCTAAACACAGCTTCAGATAATACACTGGCTGCAGGGTAGGCCAGCAACTCCAAGGCGTAAAGGGAAAGCTCAGGCCATGTGCCCAATTTGGAGACCCAGAAGTTGAAGAGGGCAGACCCGTCATTCAGTACGTGTAGGCGTGTGCACAAATACTGCTCCACCATGTTGGTGAAATTCTGCCTCCTGCTAAGACGTTCCATATCAGCTGGTGGTACTGGTTGTTGTGGCGTGCTGACAAAGCATTTCCACATTTCAACCATGCTAACCCTGCCTTCTGAGGTGCTGGCTGTGCCCCAGCTGCATTAGCGACCTCTTCCTCTACCTTGCCTTCTGCTTAGACTGTGCCCCCGCTGTCAGGTGGGAATGCCACCAGCAGCGCATCTACCAGCGTGCGCTTGTACTCGCGCATCTGACGATCACACTCCAGTGAGGGAATTAGCCACACACCAGTGATAGCCACGAACTGGTCTGGGTGCCACCCTTCTGTGAACAAGGTTCCTCCTCCTCCTTATCCTCCACCTCTTCATCCTCCATAACTGTGCCCTGGCTGGACAATTGTGTACCTGGCATTTGTGGGTGCAGGAACCCACCCTTGGAGCCACTTGTGAATGACTGGCCGGAAACCCTACAAAATGATCTCTCTTCCTCCTCCTCCTGCGCCACATCCTCTTCCATCATCGCCAGCAGCGTTTTTGCATAGAAGTGGAATAGTAACGCTGAGAATGGCGTTATCGGCACTGGCCATGTTGGTGGAGTACTCAAAACAGCGCAACAAGGAACACAGGTCTTGCATGGAGGCCCAGTCATTGGTGGTGAAGTGGTGCTGTTCTGCAGAGCGACTCACCCGTGCGTGCTGCAGCTTGAACTCCACTATTGCCTGCTGCTGCTCGCACAGTCTGGCCAGCATGTGCAAGGTGGAGTTCCATCTTGTGGGCACGTTGCTGATTGGCGAGCAGCAGCAGGGTGAGAACGCCAAAAGTGCGCACAGACGGCCCGCACTTTATGCAGCAGCTCTGACATATCGGGGTAATTTTTAAGGAATCAATGCACCACCAAATTCCGCACACGCGCCATTCAAGGGATGTGCGTCAAACCGGCTAGTCCCATAGCTGCTACGAGATTTCGCCCATTATCGCACACCAGCAGGCCGGGCTTGAGGCAGACTGGACTCAACCACTCATCGGTCTGTTGTTCAAGGCCCATCCACAGCTCCTGTGCGGTGTGGGGTTTGTCCCCCAAAAAGATACGTTTTAAAACTGCCTGCTGGTGTATACCCCTGGCTGTGCTGAAGAACCAGAGTATCAAAAGTGTGTATCTCACACAGACTGATCCAGACTAGGCCGCAATTAAAGTGTTTTGCCCAAAATGAGTGTTTGTTTAATAATTGAATATGACAGCAGTATATAACCCTTGAATTTCACACGTGCTGATGCAGCAAGGGCTGTAAAATTGAGTATTTTGCTTAAAAAGGGTGTTTTATCAATAGAAAAATATAACCACAGTATCTAAAGTGTGTATCTCTCACGTACAGATCCAGACTAGGCCGCAATTAGTTTTATGCCCAAAATGGCTGTTTTTCAAATAACTGAATATAACCACAGTATCTAAAGTGTGTATCTCACACGTGCAGATCCAGACAAGGCCGTAATTTACGTTTTTTTGCACAAAATGGCTGTTTTGCAAATAACTGAATAGAACCACAGTATCTAAAGTGTGTATCTCACACAGACTGATCCAGACTAGGCCGCAATTAAAGTTTTTGGGCCAAAATGGTTGTTTTTCAAATAACTGAATAGAACAACAGTATCTAAAGGGTGTATCTCACACGTACTGATCCAGACTTGGCCTAAATTTAAGTTTTTGGGGCCAAAATGGTTGTTTTTCAAATATCTGAATAGAACCACAGTATCTAAAGTGTGTATCTCACAATGAGATATGCAGCAAAGGCTACAAAATTAGTTTTTTTTTTGTTCAAAATTAGTGTTTGGTTCATAACTAAATATGACAGCAGTATATAACCCTTGAATTTCACACGTGCTGATGCAGCAAGGGCTGTAAAATTGTGTATTTTGCCCCAAAAGGGTGATTTATTAATAGAAGAATACAACCAGAGTATCAAAAGTGTGTATCTCACACAGACTGATCCAGACTAGGCCGCAATTAAAGTTTTTTGCCCAAAATGAGTGTTTGTTTAATAATTGAATATGACAGCAGTATATAACCCTTGAATTTCACACGTGCTGACGCAGCAAGGGCTGTAAAATTGAGTATTTTGCTTAAAAAGGGTGTTTTATCAATAGAAAAATATGACCACAGTATCTAAAGTGTGTATCTCTCACGTACAGATCCAGACTAGGCCGCAATTAGTTTTATGCCCAAAATGGCTGTTTTTCAAATAACTGAATATAACCACAGTATCTAAAGTGTGTATCTCACACGTGCAGATCCAGACAAGGCCATAATTTACGTTTTTTTGCGCAAAATGGCTGTTTTGCAAATAACTGAATAGAACCACAGTATCTAAAGTGTGTATCTCACACGGACTGATCCAGACTAGGCCGCAATTAAAGTTTTTTGGCCAAAATGGTTGTTTTTCAAATAACTGAATAGAACAACAGTATCTAAAGGGTGTCTATCACACGTACTGATCCAGACTTGGCCTAAATTTAAGTTTTTGGGGCCAAAATTGTTGTTTTTCAAATATCTGAATAGAACCACAGTATCTAAAGTGTGTATCTCACAATGACATATGCAGCATAGGCTACAAAATTATATATTTTTTGCTGAAAATTAGTTTTTGGTTAATAAATAAATATGATAGCAGTATATAAGCCTTGAATTTCACACGTGCTGATGCAGGAAGGTTTGTAAAATAATGTATTTTGCCCAAAAAGGGTGATTTATTAATAGAAGAATACAACCACAGTATTTAAAGTGTGTATCTCACACGGACTGATCCAGACTAGGCAGGAATTGCCCAAAATGAGTGTTGTTTTTTTTTAAATACCAGAATAGCACAGCAGTATACAGGGAGTGCAGAATTATTAGGCAAGTTTTATTTTTGAGGATTAATTTTATTATTGAACAACAACCATGTTCTCAATGAACCCAAAAAACTCATTAATATCAAAGCTGAATATTTTTGGAAGTAGTTTTTAGTTTGTTTTTAGTTTTAGCTATTTTAGGGGGATATATGTGTGTGCAGGTGACTATTACTGTGCATAATTATTAGGCAACTTAACAAAAAACAAATATATACCCATTTCAATTATTTATTTTTACCAGTGAAACCAATATAACATCTCAACATTCACAAATATATTTCTGACATTCAAAAACAAATCAGTGACCAATATAGCCACCTTTCTTTGCACTCAAAAGCCTGCCATCCATGGATTCTGTCAGCATTTTGATCTGTTCACCATCAACATTGCGTGCAGCAGCAACCACAGCCTCCCAGACACTGTTCAGAGAGGTGTACTGTTTTCCCTCCTTGTAAATCTCACATTTGATGATGGACCACAGGTTCTCAATGGGGTTCAGATCAGGTGAACAAGGAGGCCATGTCATTAGATTTTCTTCTTTTATACCCTTTCTTGCCAGCCACGCTGTGGAGTACTTGGACGCGTGTGATGGAGCATTGTCCTGCATGAAAATCATGTTTTTCTTGAAGGATGCAGACTTCTTCCTGTACCACTGCTTAAAGAAGGTGTCTTCCAGAAACTGGCAGTAGGACTGGGAGTTGAGCTTGACTCCATCCTCAACCCGAAAAGGCCCCACAAGCTCATCTTTGATGATACCAGCCCAAACCAGTACTCCACTTCCACCTTGCTGGCGTCTGAGTCGAACTGGAGCTCTCTGCCCTTTACCAATCCAGCCACGGGCCCATCCATCTGGCCCATCAAGACTCACTCTCATTTCATCAGTCCATAAAACCTTAGAAAAATCAGTCTTGAGATATTTCTTGGCCCAGTCTTGACGTTTCAGCTTGTGTGTCTTGTTCAGTGGTGGTCGTCTTTCAGCCTTTCTTACCTTGGCCATGTCTCTGAGTATTGCACACCTTGTGCTTTTGGGCACTCCAGTGATGTTGCAGCTCTGAAATATGGCCAAACTGGTGGCAAGTGGCATCTTGGCAGCTGCACGCTTAACTTTTCTCAGTTCATGGGCAGTTATTTTGCGCCTTTGTTTTTCCACACGCTTCTTGCGACCCTGTTGACTATTTTTAATGAAACGCTTGATTGTTCGATGATCACGCTTCAGAAGCTTTGCAATTTTAAGAGTGCTGCATCCCTCTGCCAGATATCTCACTATTTTTGACTTTTCTGAGCCTGTCAAGTCCTTCTTTTGACCCATTTTGCCAAAGGAAAGGAAGTTGCCTAATAATTATGCACACCTGATATAGGGTGTTGATGTCATTAGACCACACCCCTTCTCATTACAGAGATGCACATCACCTAATATGCTTAATTGGTAGTAGGCTTTCGAGCCTATACAGCTTGGAGTAAGACAACATGCATAAAGAGGATGATGTGGTCAAAATACTCATTTGCCTAATAATTCTACACTCCCTGTATAAAGCATGTATCTCACATGTATAGATGTAGACTAGGCCTCAATTAAAGTTTTTGCCCAAAACAGGTGTATGTTTAATAACTGAATATGACAGCAGTATATAACCCTTGAATTTCACATGTGCTGATGCTGCAAAAGCTGTAAAATTGTGTATTTTGCCAAAAAAGGGTGTTTTTAAAAACCCAGAAAATTATGGTTGTATTTCTAGCTTAAATTGCACACTGGCTAATCCTGCAAAGGAACCAGATGTTGGATATTGCCAAAAAAAGTCTGTTTTTTTACTAACAGAATATGAAAGCTGTATATAACGCTAGAATTTCACATGTGCTGATGCAGCAAGGGCTTTAAAATAGTGTATTTTGCCAATAAAGGGTGTTTGTAAAAACCCATAAAATTATGGCTGTATTTCTAGCTTAAATTGCACACTGACTAATCCTGCAAATGCACCAGATGTTGTATATTGCTAAAAATATATTTTTTTATTTTTAAACCAGATTATTGGTGCAGTATTTCAAGCTTGGATTTGAATGTCACAAAAACTCAGATGCAGTGCTGGTGCACTGAGCTTGCATAAAATAGCCGCCACTGCCGCCCACCTAACTAACAGACGGATAAAAGTCACTGGGCTTAGGGCAGGGTAAAAAGATTGTGCACTGCACCCACACAACCAAATCTATATAGATCGCTGAGTTCAATTGGAGTTCTGATCACAGATTCTGTCCTATTCTCTCCCTCAAAGCACCAGCAGCATCCTCTCCCTACACTAAGCACAGCAGAGTGATGTGCAGCGCTACGTGACTCCAGCTTATATAGAGTCTGGGTCACATGCTGCACTGGCCAATCACAGCCATGCCATTAGTAGGCATGGCTGTGATGGCTTCTAAGGTCACACAGTTAAACGCTTGTTGATTTGCTGCTCTGCAGCCTTTCATAAAGCGCCAAGAAATTGCGGAACACTGAACCCGAACCAGAACGTTTACTGAAATGTTCAGGTTCGGGTCCGAGGGCCAAAAATCCTAAAGTATGAACCTGAACTTTACAGTTCGGGTGGGCTCACCCTTACTTGCAGGCTTGTATTGGCTAATGCAGGTCATTTTTTGGGAATATCTCAGGAATGATATGTCCTAGAGAGATGAGACTTGGTCTTAAACCTTCCCGGACACCTGATGTAGCTGTGTTAGAAAGTTGGTGAAGGTCATTTGATCGTGCACAAAGAACAGACAGACAGACAGAAGTCTGGACAGACAGAAACTCATTGTGTACCGGAATGTTGTCCTCCACAGTATTCTTTCCCAGATAGTAAGTGATATGTGTACCAAGTTTAGTAGAACTTTATCAATGAGTTTTTGAGTTACAGAGCAGAATGTGTGTAGCAAAAACATTTGGAGCATACAAACTCCATGTAGCTGCTGTGTAGAGGTGTATGACCCCCACAAGATTTCTGTCATGGTCCCTCCCATGGCAGAGGTAAGAAGATCGGATAGACTTGCTGCATGTGAGGCTATCTGACAGGTCTCTCTGTTTTCCTGTTAGCATGTTGTTGTTTGGCAGGATCTCACCTCTCCTCAGGTTCTGCTCGTTATCAGTGATGAGGCTCTATTTAGGTCGCCTCACACTGATAACCATGCAATTGATATTTCCTGTTGGAGTTGCTAGAGTGTGTTTGTTTTGGATCTCCTGCTTCTCCAGACATCCCAAAGCTAAGTGTTTGTTGCTTCTTCTGTTTGTTGTTCGCTGGTGTGTTTTGTTCTAGGCCTCAGGGAGACGTGGGTTTCTTTTATCTTGGAAAGAACCAGCTGTCTTGTCTCCTGCTACCTATCCTAGGGCTCGTCAGTTTGAGCAGGGCCTAGGTATACGGCGTATTAGCATTTCCACCATCAGGATCTGCTCATACTGGCAGGAGTTAGGGAAAGGCCTAGGGATTACTAGGAGGTCACATCCCTCTTTCCTTAGCCTTTGAGGCCTAGACTGTTGTCTATTTCTTTTGTGTGTATCTGGTGTTTTCCCCTTCCCCATTACCCGTGACATTATCAAACTTCCAAAAAATTGTATCTTTTGTTTTGCCAGTGCAGCTATGGATACTGTTTCTGCACTGGTCGTATGCAGGGGCTGTCTTTGGAGGTGGCTGACCTTTGCATGGCTGTTGCACAGTTTGAGAGACCACAGGCGGTGGGTTCTGGCAGCAGGAACCTATGGTCACTCTCCCCGATAGGTTTTCCGGGGGAAGTGATAACTTTGTTCGGTTCAGGGAGTACAGAGAATTTAGCTAAAGGTCATATTAGACCATCCAAATCACCAGTGGCTGCAGGGTTCTTCTTTGTTATAAAAAGGATGGAACTCCGTGAGCTTAATCACATCACTGTCCGTGATCCCTATCCCCTTCCTTTGATCACAGATTTATTCAATCTGATTGTCAGCGCCAAGGTGTTCCCTAAGTTGGATTTGAGGCGGGCATGTAATCTTGTAAGAATCAAGGAAGGGGACAAATTAAAAATTTTCTTTTTATACTCCTGAGGGTCATTTTTAGAATTTGGTCATGCCTTTTGGTTTGACCAATGCTCCTGCTGTTTTTCAACACTTGATCAATGACATCTTTCATCATCTGATTGGCAGGTTTGTGGTGGTTTATCCGGATGATATTCTAATTTATTCCCCTGATATGGAGACGCATGAGGATCACGTGAGACAGGTCTTACAGATCCTAAGAGAGAATACATAGTATGCTAAGATGGAGAAGTGTGTGTTTGCGGTCCCGGAAGTGCAATTTCTGGGGGTACCTACTCTCATCTTTGGGTTTTCGTATAGATCCGGAAAAAGTGTGTGCTGTGTTGGACTGGGATAGACCAAAAAGATCTGAAGGCACTCAAGTGATTTTTGGGGTTCACCAACTACTACTGTAAATTTATCTTGAATTATTCAACTGTTGTTAAACCATTAAATGATATGACTAAGAAAGGCGCATATTTTTCAGTCTGGTCTGAAGAAACATTACATGCTTTTTTAGCAATAAAGGAATGTTTTGCTTCTGCTCCTATTCTGGTGCAACTTGATGTGTCACAACCAATTATTGTGGAAGTTGACACATCAGAGGTAGGAGTTGGAGCAGTCTTGTCACGGGGTCCTTCTCTTAGCAAATGGGGCCCTTGTGCTTTATTCTCTTTTTTTTTTAACAAATCTCTTTTTATTGAGAAAGTATAACAATTTGACAAGCAATATATGACAATATTGAAGATGTTATGTTATCAGTCATATAAGCGTTACAATGATGAGATCTGATGATGAACAAGTAGAGGGGGGGGATGGTAAGAGGGGAGGGAGGAGTGGAATAGAGGGGGGTGGGAAAGGGGAGAGAATTTAAATTCATGAAGATTTACATACGAATGTACTACAATCAGCTGAATATATTATTATTGGATATAAGGAGGGTATGGATAGTCCTGGTACTAACCAAAGTGATATCAAAATGAACACATAAGAAGCTTATGTACATATGAAAACGTCATACTTGATATATATTTCAACCTATTTCTATGCATGCCACACAGCTTAGGAGGAGAGACCTGTTGTTTGTAATAGTTATGAATTCAATAACAGATCATTAACTAAAGTAGTGAGGTAGGTGGGTCAAATGTCAGAGACCACTTACTGGTTCAATGAATCTCAGAACATTTTTCATGGGTTCCACAGTTTTTGAAACTTAGAGTGTGATCTGGTTGCCCAACTAGCCAGTTCTTCCATCAGAAAAATTTGGTCTATCTTTTCATACCAGTTATTTAGTGTAGGAGGGGAAGTATTCAGCCAATTCGCTGGTATTAGCAATCTGCTGATTGGATCAACAGAGTAGGTAGGTCAAACATCGAGGGCCTCCATTTCTTAGAGGGTAACCACAGAAGAACTGACTGAGGTGTTAATTCTATTGCCGTTCCACAGATTTCATTTATTTTTTTGTTCTATCTGCTCCCAAAATGTACGAATCAAAGGGCAAAGCCACATGATATGGCCTAGCGTACCTTTCTGGGACCTACACCTCCATGTGTCATTCTCAGAACAACCCATTCTAAAAAGCTTATGAGGGTCATTGTACAATCTGGCTAGGGTTTTAAAGGAGTGTTCTTGAACCTTTATACATCTGGAGAATCCGTGGGATCTCAAGAAAATCAGATCAATCTCCTGAGGAGAGAAAGAACAGTCGAGATCTCCTTACCAAGCTCTAATGAAGGCTGGAATACTACTTCCTTTATCTGGGATTAACCACTTGTATAGGAGTGAAACGCTGTGTCTTGGGAGGTCATTGGGAGAAGATAGCTGTTCAAACCATGTTGGGGTAGGTGTGGTAACATATTTGGTGCAGAAAGTTTGACATACATTATTAAAATCTAGCTTCGCCAGGAAATTTCCTTCTTTAATGTATTTGGAACATAAGGTAGGTATATTTTCCCTTTGTTTCAAAATTGATAACAAGTCGATTAACTCCTCCTCCCCTAGATTGTCCCAGAATTGTGGAATATCGGGTACTTCCGGTTTAAGTAGGTAGGGGATGAATTTTGCTGGCAATCTAACAGGGGGATCCGAGAGGAGGCGTATCTCAGTTTGAAGGTTTCGCATGATCAGATATATGCCCTTAGATAAGCCAGTGGGGGCTTGAGTGGGGGTAGTGATTCCCCATAACCCTGCATGTTGTTTATTGGACATAAGGTCTAGTTCAATGTCAACTCCTAGTGTTTGGTATTTGGGGACACATACTTGTAGCCAACGTTTCAACTGAATCGCTTTTTAATAATAATGTATGTCCAGTAAACCAATACCACCATTTATACGTGTTCTAATTAGTTTGTCGTATGCTATCCTAGGTTTTTTACCCTTCCACAGGAATGAGGCAAATACCTGTCTGACTCTCTTAAAATACGAATTAGGGATGTGAATAGGAACCATTTGAAGGAGGTACATTAATTTAGGAACTGTATAAGTTTGGAGAAGGTTCTTGCGACCAATCCAGGAAAGCCAAGGTAGTGTTAGTGACAGGAGTTGATTTTGTATCTTTTTCAGTAGGGGAACATAATTCAACTTGAATAGATTAGAGGGATCTTGTGCAAGCTCTATACCTAGGTAATTGAGGGAGTTGTCGTTCCATTTAAAGGGAAAGGAAGTTTTAAGATAGTGTGCTGTCTGGGAAGGCAAAGCTACGCCCATCGCCACCGATTTTGAGTAGTTAATTTTAAAATTAGATAACGTGCCAAAAGCGGAGAAGAGTTCCAAGATATGGGGGAATGCTTGTTTGGGGTTTGTTATTAACAACATTAAGTCATCTGTGAAAGCTGCACATTTGTGTACACTTTTATGTAGTGTCAGACCGTGGATATTTGGGTTGTCCCGAAATGCTTGGAGCAGTGTCTCCATCACCATTATGAACAGGGTAGGTGACAAGGGGCAACCCTGCCTGGTGCCATTGGTGATGGAAAAGGGTTTAGATATGGTGCCATTAACCCTAACTTTGGCACTAGGGTTCTGATATAAAGACATTATAGCTTTTACAAATAAATCAGGAATTCTAAATCTATGTAGGGTGTGCTGAGTATATAGCCAATTAACCCAATCAAATGCTTTTTCAGCGTCTGTGCTTAGCAATACCAAGGGCTTAGAGTTTTTCCTGGCCCAATATATAGCATTGATAAGTCGACACGACTGGGAATTCCCTTCTCTCCCTTTCACAAAGCCTGCTTGTTCTTTATCAATAATTCGGGGTATCAAGGAGCTAAGTCTAGACGCAAGAATTTTGGCCCAGATTTTTACATCTATATTGAGCAAGGATATGGGTCTATAACTACCACAATCGCGAGTATCTTTGCCTTCTTTCGGGATAATTGTGATTATGGCTTCTAATGATTGCCTCGGGAGGGTTTCACCTACTGATAATGCTTGGCACCATTTAGCTAGTTGTGGGGATAAGATGCTTAAGATTTTTTTATAATAACCTATGGGCAGGCCGTCAGGTCCTGGGGCTTTACCCAAGGGCATACCTCTAATCATTTTCTGTATTTCAGTTTCTGTAATCGGTTGTAGTAGTGAGGAGCTATCTTCCTGGCTAATTTTGGGAAGATTTAAAGCATCCAGAAAGTTGTCTATCTGTTTCACTCTCACTGAATCAGGTAGCATATGTGCTGTGTTATTGCTCCCCTTATCTAGGTTATATAGGGCACCATAAAAGGAACAAAACTCATCCGCTATAGCTTCTGTAGATGAAACTAATTTTCCTTCCCTGGTTTTGATCGAAGAGACGAATTGGGCAGCCTTTCTCTGGTTAATTTGATGTGACATAAACTTGTTTCCCTTATCACCATGAATGTATTGTTTAAATCTTGTGTATTGATAAGCCTTTGCGCACTTAATATTGAGTAGTTCCTTCAACTGTCTCCTCAAAGTTGCAAGTTCTTCTAGTGCAGCAGATCTCTTGGATTGTTTCTGAATAGGTTCAATCGCAGAGATTTGGTTAATAAGGGAATCAAGTCTTTTCTGCCTCTCCTTTTTAATTTTGGAACCTAGTGCTATGAATTCTCCACGGATAAAGGCTTTGTGGGCCTCCCAAATAATGGAATGAGACGTGTCTTGTGGTTTATTCTCTTGAAAGTACTAAGATAGTTTAAGGGTAATGTCTAGAGTTGAGCGAACACCTGGATGTTCGGGTTCGAGAAGTTCGGCCGAACATCCCGGAAATGTTCGGGTTCGGGATCCGAACCCGATCCGAACTTCGTCCCGAACCCGAACCCCATTGAAGTCAATGGGGACCCGAACTTTTCGGCACTAAAACGGCTGTAAAACAGCCCAGGAAAGGGCTAGAGGGCTGCAAAAGGCAGCAACATGTAGGTAAATCCCCTGCAAACAAATGTGGATAGGGAAATTAATTAAAATAAAAATTAAATAAATAAAAATTAACCAAAATCAATTGGAGAGAGGTTCCATAGCAGAGAATCTGGCTTCCCGTCACCCACCACTGCAACAGTCCATTCTCAGATATTTAGGCCCCGGCACCCAGGCAGAGGAGAGAGGTCCCGTAACAGACAATCTGGCTTCATGTCAGCAGAGAATCAGTCTTCATGTCATAGCAGAGAATCAGGCTTCACGTCACCCACCACTGTAATAGTCCATTTTCATAAATTTAGGCCCAGCACCCAGGCAGAGGAGAGAGGTCCCGTAACAGACAATCTGGCTTCATGTCAGCAGAGAATCAGTCTTCATATCATAGCAGAGAATCTGGCTTCCCGTTACCCACCACTGGAACAGTCCATTCTCAGATATTTAGGCCCCGGCACCCAGGCAGAGGAGAGAGGTCCCGTAACAGACAATCTGGCTTCATGTCAGCAGAGAATCAGTCTTCATATCATAGCAGAGAATCAGGCTTCACGTCAGCCACCACTGCAACAGTCCATTGTCATAAATTCAGGCCCAGCACCCAGGCAGAGGAGAGAGGTCCCGTAACAGACAATCTGGCTTCATGTCAGCAGAGAATCAGTCTGCATGTCATAGCAGAGAATGAGGCTTCACGTCACCCACCACTGCAACAGTCCATTTTCATAAATTTAGGCCCAGCACCCAGGCAGAGGAGAGAGGTCCCGTAACAGAGGATCTGGCTTCATGTCACCAGAGAATCAGTCTGCATGTCATAGCAGAGAATCAGGCTTCACGTCACCCACCACTGCAACAGTCCATTTTCATAAATTTAGGCCCAGCACCCAGGCAGAGGAGAGAGGTCCCGTAACAGAGGATCTGGCTTCATGTCACCAGAGAATCAGTCTGCATGTCATAGCAGAGAATCAGGCTTCACGTCAGCCACCACTGCAACAATCCATTGGCATATATTTAGGCCTAGCACACAGGCAGAGGAGAGAGGTCCCGTAACAGACAATCTGGCTTCATGTCAGCAGAGAATCAGTCTTCATATCATAGCAGAGAATCAGGCTTCACGTCAGCCACCAATGCAACAGTCCATTGTCAGATATTTAGGCCCAGCACCCAGGCAGAGGAGAGAGGTCCCGTAACAGAGGATCTGGCTTCATGTCACCAGAGAATCAGTCTGCATGTCATAGCAGAGAATCAGGCTTCACGTCAGCCACCACTGCAACAATCCATTGGCATATATTTAGGCCTAGCACACAGGCAGAGGAGAGAGGTCCCGTAACAGACAATCTGGCTTCATGTCAGCAGAGAATCAGTCTGCATGTCATAGCAGAGAATGAGGCTTCACGTCACCCACCACTGCAACAGTCCATTTTCATAAATTTAGGCCCAGCACCCAGGCAGAGGAGAGAGGTCCCGTAACAGAGGATCTGGCTTCATGTCACCAGAGAATCAGTCTGCATGTCATAGCAGAGAATCAGGCTTCACGTCACCCACCACTGCAACAGTCCATTTTCATAAATTTAGGCCCAGCACCCAGGCAGAGGAGAGAGGTCCCGTAACAGAGGATCTGGCTTCATGTCACCAGAGAATCAGTCTGCATGTCATAGCAGAGAATCAGGCTTCACGTCAGCCACCACTGCAACAATCCATTGGCATATATTTAGGCCTAGCACACAGGCAGAGGAGAGAGGTCCCGTAACAGACAATCTGGCTTCATGTCAGCAGAGAATCAGTCTTCATATCATAGCAGAGAATCAGGCTTCACGTCAGCCACCAATGCAACAGTCCATTGTCAGATATTTAGGCCCAGCACCCAGGCAGAGGAGAGAGGTCCCGTAACAGAGGATCTGGCTTCATGTCAGCAGAGAATCAGTCTTCATGTCATAGCAGAGAATCAGGCTTCACGTCACCCACCACTGTAAGAGTCCATTTTCATAAATTTAGGCCCAGCACCCAGGCAGAGGAGAGAGGTCCCGTAACAGACAATCTGGCTTCATGTCAGCAGAGAATCAGTCTTCATATCATAGCAGAGAATCAGGCTTCACGTCACCCACCACTGTAACAGTCCATTTTCATAAATTTAGGCCCAGCACCCAGGCAGAGGAGAGAGGTCCCGTAACAGACAATCTGGCTTCATGTCAGGAGAGAATCAGTCTTCATGTCATAGCAGAGAATCAGGCTTCACGTCACCCACCACTGCAACAGTCCATTTTCATAAATTTAGGCCCAGCACCCAGGCAGAGGAGAGAGGTCCCGTAACAGACAATCTGGCTTCATGTCAGCAGAGAATTAGTCTGCATGTCATAGCAGAGAATCAGGCTTCACGTCAGCCACCAATGCAACAGTCCATTGTCAGATATTTAGGCCCAGCACCCAGGCAGAGGAGAGAGGTCCCGTAACAGAGGATCTGGCTTCATGTCACCAGAGAATCAGTCTGCATGTCATAGCAGAGAATGAGGCTTCACGTCAGCCACCACTGCAACAATCCATTGGCATATATTTAGGCCTAGCACACAGGCAGAGGAGAGGTTCATTCAACTTTGGGTAGCCTTGCAATATAATGGTAAAATGAAAATAAAAATAGGATTGAATGAGGAAGTGCCCTGGAGTCCAATAATATATGGTTATGGGGAGGTAGTTAATGTCTAATCTGGACAAGGGACGGACAGGTCCTGTGGGATCCATGCCTGGTTCATTTTTATGAACGTCAGCTTGTCCACATTGGCTGTAGACAGGCGGCTGCGTTTGTCTGTAATGACGCCCCCTGCCGTGCTGAATACACGTTCAGACAAAACGCTGGCTGCCGGGCAGGCCAGCACCTCCAAGGCATAAAAGGCTAGCTCTGGCCACGTGGACAATTTAGAGACCCAGAAGTTGAATGGGGCCGAACCATCAGTCAGTACGTGGAGGGGTGTGCACACGTACTGTTCCACCATGTTAGTGAAATGTTGCCTCCTGCTAACACGTTGCGTATCAGGTGGTGGTGCAGTTAGCTGTGGCGTGTTGACAAAAGTTTTCCACATCTCTGCCATGCTAACCCTGCCCTCAGAGGAGCTGGCCGTGACACAGCTGCCTTGGCGACCTCTTGCTCCTCCTCTGCCTTGGCCTTGGGCTTCCACTTGTTCCCCTGTGACATTTGGGAATGCTCTCAGTAGCGCGTCTACCAACGTGCGCTTGTACTCGCGCATCTTCCTATCACGCTCCAGTGCAGGAAGTAAGGTGGGCACATTGTCTTTGTAGCGTGGATCCAGCAGGGTGGCAACCCAGTAGTCCGCACAGGTTAAAATGTGGGCAACTCTGCTGTCGTTGCGCAGGCACTGCAGCATGTAGTCGCTCATGTGTGCCAGGCTGCCCAGGGATAAGGACAAGCTGTCCTCTGTGGGAGGCGTATCGTCATCGTCCTGCCTTTCCCCCCAGCCACGCACCAGTGATGGACCCGAGCTGCGTTGGGTGCCACCCCGCTGTGACCATGCTTCATCCTCATCCTCCTCCACCTCCTCCTCATCCTCGTCCTCCTCGTCCTCCAGTAGTGGGCCCTGGCTGGCCACATTTGTACCTGGCCTCTGCTGTTGCCAAAAACCTCCCTCTGAGTCACTTCGAAGAGACTGGCCTGAAAGTGCTAAAAATGACCCCTCTTCCTCCTCCTCCTCCTCCTCCTCCTGGGCCACCTCCTCTTCCATCATCGCCCTAAGTGTTTTCTCAAGGAGACATAGAAGTGGTATTGTAACGCTGATAACGGTGTCATCGCCACTGGCCATGTTGGTGGAGTACTCGAAACAGCGCAACAGGGCACACAGGTCTCGCATGGAGGCCCAGTCATTGGTGGTGAAGTGGTGCTGTTCTGTAGTGCGACTGACCCGTGCGTGCTGCAGCTGAAACTCCACTATGGCCTGCTGCTGCTCGCACAGTCTGTCCAGCATGTGCAAGGTGGAGTTCCACCTGGTGGGCACGTCGCATATGAGGCGGTGAGCGGGAAGGCCGAAGTTACGCTGTAGCGCAGACAGGCGAGCAGCAGCAGGATGTGAACGCCGGAAGCGCGAACAGACGGCCCGCACTTTATGCAGCAGCTCTGACATGTCGGGGTAGTTGTGAATGAACTTCTGCACCACCAAATTCAGCACATGCGCCAAGCAAGGGATGTGCGTCAAATTGGCTAGTCCCAGAGCTGCAACGAGATTTCGCCCATTATCACACACCACCAGGCCGGGCTTGAGGCTCACCGGCAGCAACCACTCGTCGGTCTGTTGTTCTATACCCCGCCACAACTCCTGTGCGGTGTGGGGCCTGTCCCCCAAACATATGAGTTTCAGAATGGCCTGCTGACGTTTACCCCGGGCTGTGCTGAAGTTGGTGGTGAAGGTGTGTGGCTGACTGGATGAGCAGGTGGAAGAAGAGGAGGAGGAAGCCGAGAAGGAGGAGGTGGCAACAGGAGGCAAAGAATGTTGCCCTGCGATCCTTGGCGGCGGAAGGACGTGCGCCAAACAGCTCTCCGCCTGGGGCCCAGCTGCCACTACATTTACCCAGTGTGCAGTTAGGGAGATATAGCGTCCCTGGCCGTGCTTACTGGTCCACGTATCTGTGGTTAGGTGGACCTTGCCACAGATGGCGTTGCGCAGTGCACACTTGATTTTATCGGATACTTGGTTGTGCAGGGAAGGCACGGCTCTCTTGGAGAAGTAGTGCCGGCTGGGAACAACATACTGTGGGACAGCAAGCGACATGAGCTGTTTGAAGCTGTCTGTGTCCACCAGCCTAAATGACAGCATTTCATAGGCCAGTAGTTTAGAAATGCTGGCATTCAGGGCCAGGGATCGAGGGTGGCTAGGTGGGAATTTACGCTTTCTATCAAATGTTTGTGAGATGGAGAGCTGAACGCTGGCGTGTGACATGGTTGAGACGCTTGGTGACGGAGGTGGTGGTGGTGGTGTTGGTGGTACATCCCCTGTTTGCTGGGCGGCAGGTGCCAACGTTCCTCCAGAGGCGGAGGAAGAGGCCGAGGCGGCAGCAGCAGAATAGGCCGAGGCGGCAGCAGCAGAAGAGGTAGCAGGGGGAGCCTGAGTGACTTCCTTGGTTTTAAGGTGTTTACTCCACTGCAGTTCATGCTTTGCATGCAGGTGCCTGGTCATGCAGGTTGTGCTCAGGTTCAGAACGTTAATGCCTCGCTTCAGGCTCTGATGGCACAGCGTGCAAACCACTCGGGTCTTGTCGTCAGCACATTGTTTGAAGAAGTGCCATGCCAGGGAACTCCTTGAAGCTGCCTTTGGGGTGCTCGGTCCCAGATGGCGGCGGTCAGTAGCAGGCGGAGTCTCTTGGCGGCGGGTGTTCTGCTTTTGCCCACTGCTCCCTCTTTTGCTACGCTGTTGGCTCGGTCTCACCACTGCCTCTTCCTCCGAACTGTGAAAGTCAGTGGCACGACCTTCATTCCATGTGGGGTCTAGGACCTCATCGTCCCCTGCATCGTCTTCCACCCAGTCTTGATCCCTGACCTCCTGTTCAGTCTGCACACTGCAGAAAGACGCAGCAGTTGGCACCTGTGTTTCGTCATCATCAGAGACATGCTGAGGTGGTATTCCCATGTCCTCATCATCAGGAAACATAAGTGGTTGTGCGTCAGTGCATTCTATGTCTTTCACCGCTGGGGAAGGGCTAGGTGGATGCCCTTGGGAAACCCTGCCAGCGGAGTCTTCAAACAGCATAAGAGACTGCTGCATAACTTGAGGCTGAGACAGTTTCCCTGGTATGCATGGGGGTGATGTGACAGACTGATGGGGTTGGTTTTCAGGCGCCATCTGTGCGCTTTCTGCAGAAGACTGGGTGGGAGATAATGTGAACGTGCTGGATCCACTGTCGGCCACCCAATTGACTAATGCCTGTACCTGCTCAGGCCTTACCATCCTTAGAACGGCATTGGGCCCCACCATATATCGCTGTAAATTCTGGCGGCTACTGGGACCTGAGGTAGTTGGTACACTAGGACGTGTGGATGTGGCAGAACGGCCACGTCCTCTCCCAGCACCAGAGGGTCCACTAACACCACCACGACCATGTCCACGTCCGCGTCCCTTACTAGATGTTTTTCTCATTGTTATGGTTCACCACAACAACAAATATATTATTTGGCCCAATGTATTGTATTCAAATTCAGCGGGATATAAATTTGAGGCCTAGTATTTAGGCGCTGGGTGACCGGTATGGATTTAGTGACAGAATTAGACTTGGAAATGCACAGAAGCGTGTGTGTGAAGTTATTCTGAATGACCCTATGTGCACCTTCAATATGATCTACCCTTTTAGGGATAGATTTCAAATAGCTCTGATATAGCAGAAACGACTAAATTATGAAATTGCTAAATTGGGAATTGTATTTCAACCCAGAACAAAAAATGTGCTTTGACGGACACTAAATAACTTTCCCAGCCACAACAGGACAGCGGTAACGAGAGATTTAGCGGGATATAAATTTGAGGCCTAGTATTTAGGCGCTGGGTGACAGGTATGGGTTTAGTGACAGAATTAGATTTGGAAATGCACAGTAGCGGGTGTGTGAAGTTATTCTGAATGACCCTATGTGCACCTTGAATATTATATACCCTTTTAGGGATAGATTTCAAATAGCTCTGATATAGCAGAAACCACTAAATTATGAAATTGCTAAATTGGGAATTGTATTTCAACCCAGAACAAGAAATGTGCTTGAACGGACACTAAATAACTCGCCCAGCTACAGCACTAGGGACAGATTTAGCGGGATATAAATTTGAGGCCTAGTATTTAGGCGCTGGGTGACAGGTATGGGTTTAGTGACAGAATTAGACTTGGAAATACACAGTAGCGGGTGTGTGTGAAGTTATTCTGAATGACCCAATGTGCACCTTGAATATTATATACCCTTTTAGGGATAGATTTCAAATAGCTCTGATATAGCAGAAACCACTAAATTATGAAATTGCTAAATTGGGAATTGTATTTCAACCCAGAACAAAAAATGTGCTTTGACGGACACTAAATATCTTGCCCAGCAACAACAGTACAGCGGTAACGAGAGATTTAGCAGGATATAAATTTGAGGCCTAGTATTTAGGCGCTGGGTGACAGGTATGGGTTTAGTGACAGAATTAGACTTGAAAATACACAGTAGCGGGTGTGTGTGAAGTTATTCTGAATGACCCAATGTGCACCTTGAATATTATATACCCTTTTAGGGATAGATTTCAAATAGCTCTGATATAGCAGAAACCACTAAATTATGAAATTGCTAAATTGGGAATTGTATTTCAACCCAGAACAAAAAATGTGCTTTGACGGACACTAAATATCTTGCCCAGCAACAACAGTACAGCGGTAACGAGAGATTTAGCAGGATATAAATTTGAGGCCTAGTATTTAGGCGCTGGGTGACAGGTATGGGTTTAGTGACAGAATTAGACTTGAAAATACACAGTAGCGGGTGTGTGTGAAGTTATTCTGAATGACCCAATGTGCACCTTGAATATTATATACCCTTTTAGGGATAGATTTCAAATAGCTCTGATATAGCAGAAACCACTAAATTATGAAATTGCTAAATTGGGAATTGTACTTCAACCCAGAACAAAAAATGTGCTTTGACGGACACTAAATATCTTTCCAAGCAACAACAGTACAGCGGTAACGAGAGATTTAGCAGGATATAAATTTGAGGCCTAGTATTTAGGCGCTGGGTGACAGGTATGGGTTTAGTGACAGAATTAGACTTGGAAATACACAGTAGCGGGTGTGTGTGAAGTTATTCTGAATGACCCAATGTGCACCTTGAATATTATATACCCTTTTAGGGATAGATTTCAAATAGCTCTGATATAGCAGAAACCACTAAATTATGAAATTGCTAAATTGGGAATTGTACTTCAACCCAGAACAAAAAATGTGCTTTGACGGACACTAAATAACTTTCCCAGCTACAACAGGACAGCGGTAACGAGAGATTTAGCGGGATATAAATTTGAGGCCTAGTATTTAGGCGCTGGGTGACAGGTATGGGTTTAGTGACAGAATTAGACTTGGAAATACACAGTAGCGGGTGTGTGTGAAGTTATTCTGAATGACCCTATGTGCACCTTCAATATGATCTACCCTTTTAGGGATAGATTTCAAATAGCTCTGATATAGCAGAAACCACTAAATTATGAAATTGCTAAATTGGGAATTGTATTTCAACCCAGAACAAAAAATGTGCTTTGACGGACACTAAATAACTTTCCCAGCTACAACAGGACAGCGGTAACGAGAGATTTAGCAGGATATAAATTTGAGGCCTAGTATTTAGGCGCTGGGTGACAGGTATGGGTTTAGTGACAGAATTAGACTTGAAAATACACAGTAGCGGGTGTGTGTGAAGTTATTCTGAATGACCCAATGTGCACCTTGAATATTATATACCCTTTTAGGGATAGATTTCAAATAGCTCTGATATAGCAGAAACCACTAAATTATGAAATTGCTAAATTGGGAATTGTACTTCAACCCAGAACAAAAAATGTGCTTTGACGGACACTAAATAACTTTCCCAGCTACAACAGGACAGCGGTAACGAGAGATTTAGCAGGATATAAATTTGAGGCCTAGTATTTAGGCGCTGGGTGACAGGTATGGGTTTAGTGACAGAATTAGACTTGAAAATACACAGTAGCGGGTGTGTGTGAAGTTATTCTGAATGACCCAATGTGCACCTTGAATATTATATACCCTTTTAGGGATAGATTTCAAATAGCTCTGATATAGCAGAAACCACTAAATTATGAAATTGCTAAATTGGGAATTGTACTTCAACCCAGAACAAAAAATGTGCTTTGACGGACACTAAATAACTTTCCCAGCTACAACAGGACAGCGGTAACGAGAGATTTAGCGGGATATAAATTTGAGGCCTAGTATTTAGGCGCTGGGTGACCGGTATGGATTTAGTGACAGAATTAGACTGGGATATGGCCAAAAAATAACCACACTATTGCTGGTTAAATGCACTTGGTGACGGGCGCAGCTTGCCCCTGATGTAGTATATGGCCAAAAAATGAACAGACTATTGCTGGTTAAATGCACTTGGTGTCACAGCTTGACCAACCACACTACTGAGGGTTAAATGCACTTGGTGACGGGCGCAGCTTGCCCCTGATGTAGTATATGGCCAAAAAATAAACAGACTATTGCTGGTTAAATGCACTTGGTGTGACAGCTTCACCCTGATGTAGGCTTTAGCCAGAAAACAACCACACCATTGAGGGTTAAATGCACTTGGTGACAGGCGCAGCTTGCCCCTGATTTTGTATATGGCCAAAAAATGAACAGACTATTGCTGGTTAAATGCACTTGGTGTGACAGCTTCACCCTGATGTAGGCTTTAGCCAAAAAACAACCACACCATTGAGGGTTAAATGCACTTGGTGACAGGCGCAGCTTGCCCCTGATTTTGTATATGGCCAAAAAATGAACAGACTATTGCTGGTTAAATGCACTTGGTGTGACAGCTTCACCCTGATGTAGGCTTTAGCCAAAAAACAACCACACCATTGAGGGTTAAATGCACTTGGTGACAGGCGCAGCTTGCCCCTGATTTTGTATATGGCCAAAAAATGAACAGACTATTGCTGGTTAAATGCACTTGGTGTGACAGCTTCACCCTGATGTAGGCTTTAGCCAAAAAACAACCACACCATTGAGGGTTAAATGCACTTGGTGACAGGCGCAGCTTGCCCCTGATTTTGTATATGGCCAAAAAATGAACAGACTATTGCTGGTTAAATGCACTTGGTGTGACAGCTTCACCCTGATGTAGGCTTTAGCCAAAAAACAACCACACCATTGAGGGTTAAATGCACTTGGTCGCAGCTTGTGCTGGCGCACCACAAGACACAAAATGGCCGCCGATCACCCCAGAAAAATGTGACTGACAAACGGTCTGGGCAGCCTAAAAACAGTGAGCAATTGAGGATCAGCAGCTCAATGATCCACAGCTGCAGATCGATCAGTTAATCAAGTCCTTTGGAGGAGTTAATCTGCCTAATCTCGCCCTACTGTCGCAGCCGCAACCTCTCCCTACGCTAATCAGAGCAGAGTGACGGGCGGCGCTATGTGACTCCAGCTTAAATAGAGGCTGGGTCACATGGTGCTCTGGCCAATCACAGCCATGCCAATAGTAGGCATGGCTGTGATGGCCTCTTGGGGCAAGTAGTATGACGCTTGTTGATTGGCTGCTTTGCAGCCTTTCAAAAAGCGCCAAGAAAGCGTCACAAAAGCGCCAAGAAAGCGACGAACACCGAACCCGAACCCGGACTTTTACGAAAATGTCCGGGTTCGGGTCCGTGTCACGGACACCCCAAAATTCGGTACGAACCCGAACTATACAGTTCGAGTTCGCTCATCCCTAGTAATGTCCTCAATATGCTCATCAGAATCTAATAACGTTTCATTTAAACGCCAAACCCATTCTCTTGCTGGGAGATTGGAGAAATTTATGGAGGAAGTAACGGGGGCGTGGTCGGAAATTGTGATGGGACCTATGGATGACTTTTTCAACATGGCTAGGTGGGGATTAGACAAGAAAATATAATCAAGTCTTTGGTAGGACTGATGAACTGCGGAGTAAAAGGAGTAATCCTTTACTGCGATGTTGAGTGTCCTCCAGGTGTCTGTTAGATGCATATTTTTTAACAGTTTATGGATTCCTCCCAGTGTTTTCTGAGACTTGGTGGAGCTGCCGAGTGATGAGTCTAATTGAGGATTTAGAGAGACATTCAAGTCACCTCCAATTATTTTAATCCCCTTGGCAAAATCACCAAGTCTGGAAAGGGTTTCTTAAGCCAGCTATGTTGCCTGACATTGGGGGCGTAAAGACAAGCAAGAGTTACAACTAAGTGACCAATTTTCCCCTTGACAAATAAAAATCTACCTTCAGGGTCCTGCTGAGCAACTGTTAATACAAATGGTACATTTTTACTGATTGCGATGCTAACACCCCTAGAGGCAGATCCATATGTGCTGTGAAACCACTGCGAATATCTCAGCTTGGATATGCATGGTATTTTATTTGCTTTAAAGTGAGTCTCCTGAAGAAAGCATATGTCACTTCCATTTTTCTTCAGCAAAGTGAGAACTTGAGAACGCTTCTGAGGTGTGTTGCAACCTCTGACATTAAATGTAGTAATGTTTAGGTCTGTCATGTAAAGTATGGAAAGAAATGATATTGAGCAAACTGTGTGGACATGCAAAGGAGTGAGATCAGTGCTGAAACATGTAGGTTGAATCCATACTGATTGGAGGAACTAAAAGTATGACTACAGAATAAGGTAAGTACGCAGCTTGCAAATGCGTTGAGTAGAATTATAAGGGGACTTAAAAAAACTGAGTACCAGTGAGAATAGTGAACTGGGTATGTGGGAAAGTGGGTAAGGTGAGAAATGGCTCGTGGAAAAGTACCACTGCGGTGAGTCACAATAAAACATATAGGGACCGAGATGTGTCCTAACCCGGGACATCATAACCCACATTACATATAACGGGAAAATTAGACCATTAAAGCATGTGTAAACATACATTAATAAAGCTATCAATCAAGGTAGCTAAAAGAATGCACTTCTATAGAGAGGCTAAATAAGCCTTATCACACAAGACTTCTAAGAGTGAGATCCGAATAATTTCAAACATGTAACAGATTATCATAAACCTTAATACATGGCATTAGTAGCCTCTGGCTACGTTGAAAGGAGATTGTTTCTATTGCCAGCGGAATTGCGGCAGGACCTCCATAGATCCAGGACACTGTAACTCTGGAAACAGCACCATTCAAATTCGGCTAGGTTCAGGTAAGATCTCTTCTCCCCAGCGACTTCCTGCTATTAGAAGTTTTCTGTTTGGATTGCATGGACAAAGCTTCTTGGATGAGTAGCTGTGGAAGTTTGGGTACCGAAATGTCCAAAGCGAGCCAGTTGTCCATCTTGATAGGAGGGATATCCAGGATCTTCCAGGCCAGCGGTAAGTCCTGTGGAGTAGGGATAACACAGCGGCGGCCATTTCTGGCAAATGTGACCCCGAACGGGTATAGCCATTTATACAGAAGCTTGTGGTTCCTTAAATGATCAGTTAGGGGCTTTAGAATCCTGTGTTTTGCTAAGGTGGATGAAGCGATGTCCTGAAATAGCGAAATTGATGAATCCCCAATTTTGATGTCAGTGTTCTTGCGGGCTGCCTGCAAAATGGCTGCTGTGTCTCTGAAACTTGGTAGTCCGCAGATCACATCTCTGGGTGCTTCACCCTCTTTAGGAATAGGGCGCAGTGAGCGATGTATTCTTTCAATAATGATTTCTGCAGCTCTGTTGCCCCCTAGAAGATTAGCAAATAGAGACTTAGTGGCTGCTTCCAATTCATCTGGGGTGACTGATTCATCCAGCCCCTTCATTCTTATATTTTTGTGTCTGCTCCTGTTCTCTTGGTCCTCCATCATGAGAAAAGCATTATTGAGAGAGGAGACCTGCGCTTCCATGGAAGTTATCATGTCGGCACTGTGTGACACTGCATGTTCCTGTCGGGTCTCTAGTTGTTCGACCCGATTCCCCAGGGCGGGCATATTGTGTCATATCGCCATCTTAGCTGCCCGGGCAGGGGACAGTGCTGACTTTTTGTTAAAGAATCTGTCCATATCTCCTTGGCTTTTCTTAGATCTTGGAGTATCAGGGGCATCTCTGGATCTACATCTGCCGATTTTGCCCATGTCGGATCAATTTGAGATGTGCAAAAGCTATATAATGTGGGTTTGATGGGAGAGAGCTCCTGCTCAAGCCTCCGTCTTGTTCAGCGGTTAGGCTCCGCCCCCTTGTGCTTTATTCTCTAAAAAACTCTCTACTGCCAAAATAAATTATGATGTAGGTAACAGAGAGTTGCTGGCCATTAAGTTGGCTTTTGAGGCATGGCATCATTGGTTGGAAGGAGCGATTATTCCCATTATGGTAATTACTGATCACAAAAATCTGGCTTACCTGGAGTCGGCTAAATGTCTGAACCCAAGGCATGGCCATCTGGCCGATGGTCGTTGTTTTTTACTAGGTTTTATTTATTTATCACTTATCGGCTGGGGATTGAAAATGTCAAATCCACTGTGGATCTCATTTCCCAGTGATTCTGGTAGCCATGGTTACGTAAATGTGTGGTGGCTATGTGGCAGCTTGTGAGACTTGTGCGCGTGCCAAGGTGACTCATACTCGGCCTTCAGGATCTTTACTTCCCTTGTCTATCCCACCACGTCCCTGGATTCATTTGTCCATGGACTTTATCACAGATTTGCCTAATTCCTCAGGGAAAACTGTGATTCTGGTGGTTTTGGACCGTTTCAGCAAGATGACACACTTTATAGCATTATCAGGTTTACCTAATGCCAAAATTCTCACTTAAGCTGTTATCGATAACATCGTGAAACTACACAGCATTACCTTTGATGTGGTGTCTGATAGAGGGACTCAATTTGTTTCCAGATTCTGTAAGGCATTCTGTACTCGCCTGGGAGTCCAATTGTCCTTATCTTCGGCCTTTGATCCTCAGTCAAATGGACAGACTGAGTGCACTAACCAGAATCTGGAGACTTATTTGAGATGTTTTGTCTCTGAGAATCAGGAAGAGTTGTTTTCTTTTTGGTCGTTTGCTGAGTTTGCCATAAATAACTGTAGACAGGAGTTTTTGGTGCATATGGGTTCCATCCAAAGATTGGCACATTTTCTGGTACTGAGACTTCTGGTATACCTGAAGAGGAAAGATTATCCTCTTCATTGTCATCTATTTTGCTGCAGATTCAAAACAACTTTAAAAAAATGGGCAAAAAGTATAAATGTATGGCTGACAATAGATGTATGAGTGGTCTGAACCTGAGAGTGGGTGATTCTGTGTGGCTGTCCACAAGAAACATTAAGTTGAAGGTACCCTCTTGGAAGTTGGGGCCAAGGTTTATTGGGCCATACAAGATCTCTGCCATTATTAATCCAATTGCTTTTTATCTTGAACTTCTGCAGGCTTTGAAAATTCATAATGTGTTTCACAAGTCATTGTTGAAAAGATATGTAGAACCTGCTGAACCATCCTCCCTGCCACCCCTTCCTCTCATGTTGGATGGAAATCTTAAGTTTTAGACTGCCAGGATAGTGAACTCACGTATTCTTCGTGGATCTATTCAGTATCTCATGCACTGGAAGGGTTACGGTCCAGAGGAAAAAATGTGGGTTCCTGCGACTGACGTAAATGCCAGTTGCCTTGTGAAGGCCTTTCACAGGGTGCATCCTCTTAAGGTCGGTCCTGGGTGTCCAGAGGTCACCCATAGAAGGGGGGGTACTGTCACGGTCCCTCCCGTGACAGAGGAGAGAAGATCGGATAGACTTGCTGTACGTGAGGCTATCTGACAGGTCTCTCTGTTTTCCTGTTAGCATGTTGTTGTTTGGCAGGATCTCACCTCTCCTCAGGTTCTGCTCGTTATTAGTGATGAGGCTCTATTGAGGTCCGCCTCACACTGCTGACCAGGTTGATATTTCCTGTTGGAGTTGCTAGAACTTTTTTTTTTTTTTTAGGATCTCCTGCTTCTCCAAAAGCTAAGTGCTTGTTGCCTTTTCTGTTTGTTGTTCGCTGGTGTGTTTTGTTCTAGGCCTCAGCTAGACGCGGGTTTCTTTTATCTGATAAAGAACCAGATGTCTCGTCTCCTGCTACCTATCCTAGGGTTCGTCAGTTTCAGCAGGGCCTAGGTATGATCATTTCCACCATCAGGATCTGCTCATGCTGGCAGGCGTTAGGGAAAGGCCTAGGGATTACTAGGAGGTCACCAACCCTCTTCCTTAGCTTTTGAGGCCTAGACTGTTGTCTATTTCTTTTGTGTGTATCTGGTGTTTTCCCCTTCCCTTGACAATTTATTTCTAGGTAGCAAGGGATGTGTCTACCAAGTTTCTTTGAAATCGATGGTTGCGTTTTTGAGTGATCGCAGAACATACATACATACAGTACAGACCAAAAGTTTGGACACACCTTCTCATTCAAAGAGTTTTCTTTATTTTCATGACTATAAAAATTGTAGATTCACACTGATGGAATCAAAACTATGAATTAACACATGTGGAATTAAATACATAACAAAAAAGTGTGAAACAACTGAAAATATGTCATATTCTAGGTTCTTCAAAGTAGCCACCTTTTGCTTTGATTACTGCTTTGCACACTCTTGGCATTCTCTTGATGAGCTTCAAGAGGTAGTCACCTGAAATGGTCTTCCAACAGTCTTGAAGGAGTTCCCAGAGATGCTTAGCACTTGTTGGCCCTTTTGCCTTCACTCTGCGGTCCAGCTCACCCCAAACCATCTCGATTGGGTTCAGGTCTGGTGACTGTGGAGGCCAGGTCATCTGGCGCAGCACCCCATCACTCTACTTCATGGTCAAATAGCCCTTACACAGCCTGGAGGTGTGTTTGGGGTCATTGCCCTGTTGAAAAATAAATGATGGTCCAACTAAACGCAAACCGGATGGAATAGCATGCTGCTGTAAGATGCTGTGGTAGCCATGCTGGTTCAGTATGCCTTCAATTTTGAATAAATCCCCAACAGAGTCACCAGCAAAGCACCCCCACACCATCACACCTCCTTCCCCATGCTTCACGGTGGGAACCAGGCATGTAGAGTCCATCCGTTCACCTTTTCTGCGTCGCACAAAGCAAAGATTTCCACTGGTCTAATGTCCATTCCTTGTGTTCTTTAGCCCAAACAAGTCTCTTCTGCTTGTTGCCTGTCCTTAGCAGTGGTTTCCTAGCAGATATTCTACCATGAAGGCCTGATTCACACAGTCTCCTCTTAACAGTTGTTCTAGAGATGTGTCTGCTGCTAGAACTCTATGTGGCATTTACCTGGTCTCTAATCTGAGCTGCTGTTAACCTGCAATTTCTCAGCAGCAGAGGTGACTCTTGGTCTTCCTTTCCTGGGGCGGTCCGCATGTGAGCCAGTTTCTTTGTAGTGCTTGATGGTTTTTGTGACTGCACGTGGGGACACTTTTAAAGTTTTCCCAATTTTTCGGACTGACTAACCTTAATTTCTTAAAGTAATGATGGCCACTCGTTTTTCTTTACTTAGCTGCTTTTTTTCTTGCCATAATACAAATTCTATTCTGTAGGTGTGCTTCTATTAGCTGTGTATCCACCTGACTTCTCCAAAATGCAACTCATGGTCCCAACCCCATTTATAAGTCAAGAAATTCAACTTATTAAACCTGACAGGGCACACCTGTGAAGTGAAAACCATTTCAGGTGACTATCTCTTGAAGCTCATCAAGAGAATGCCAAGAGTAGGGATGAGCGAACCCGAACTGTATAGTTCGGATTCGTATCGAATTTTATTCGTACCGAATTTTTCCGTGACACGGACCCGAACCCGGACATTTTCTTAAAAGTCCGGGTTCGGGTTCAGTGTTCGTCGCTTTCTTGGCGCTTTTTGAAAGGCTGCAAAGCAGCCAATCAACAAGCGTCATACTACTTGCCCCAAGAGGCCGTCACAGCCATGCCTACTATTGGCATGGCTGTGATTGGCCAGAGCACCATGTGACCCAGCCTCTATTTAAGCTGGAGTCACGTAGCGCCGCACGTCACTCTGCTCTGATCAGCATAGGGAGAGGTTGCAGCCGCAACGTTAGGGCGAGATTAGGCAGTGATTAAATCCTCCAAAAGACTTCATTCAGAGATCGATCTGCAGCTGTGGATGATTGAACTGCTGCTATTGAATTGCTCACTGTTTTTAGGCTGCCCAGAGCGTTTTTCAGTAACTTTTTTCTGGGGTGATCGGCGGCCATTTTGTGTCTTGTGGTGTGCTAGCACAAGCTGCCACCAAGTGCATTTAACCCTCAATGGTGTGGTTGTTTTTTGGCTAAATCCTACATCAGGGTGAAGCTGTCACACCAAGTGCATTTAACCAGCAATAGTCTGGTTATTTTTTGGCCATATACTACATCAGGGGCAAGCTGTCACCAAGTGCATTTAACCCTCAATGGTGTGGTTGTTTTTTGGCTAAATCCTACATCAGGGTCAAGCTGTCACACCAAGTGCATTTAACCAGCAATAGTCTTGTTATTTTTTGGCCACATACTACATCAGGGGCAAGCTGCGCCTGTCACCAAGTGCATTTAACCCTCAATAGTGTGGTTGGTCAAGCTGTCACACCAAGTGCATTTAACCATCAATAGTGTGGTTATTTTTTGGCCATATCCCAGTCTAATTCTGTCAGTAAACGTATACCTGTCACCCAGCGCCTAAATACTAGGCCTCAAATTTATATCCAGCTAAATCTGTCGTTACTGCTGTGGCTGGTCAAATTATTTAGTGTCCGTCAAAGCACATTTTATGTTCTGGGTTAAAATACAATTCCCAATTTAGCAATTTCCTAATTTAGTGGTTTCTGCTGTATCAGGCCTACTTTAAATTTATCCCTAAAAGGGTATATCAGATTCAAGGTGCACATAGGGTCATTCTGAATAACTTCACACACACGCTACTGTGCATTTCCAAGTCTAATTCTGTTAGTAAACCTATACCTGTCACCCAGCGCCTAAATAATAGGCCTCAAATTTATAGTCAGCTAAATCTGTCGTTACTGGTGTGGCTGGTCAAGTTATTTAGTGTCCGTCAAAGCACAGTTTTTGTTCTGGGTTGAAATACAATTCCCAATTTAGCAATTTCCTAATTTAGTGGTGGTGTTAGTGGACCCTCTGGTGCTGGGAGAGGACGTGGCCGTTCTGCCACAGCCACACGTCCTAGTGTACCAAATACCTCAGGTCCCAGTAGCCACCATAATTTACAGCGATATTTGGTGGGGCCCAATGCCGTTCTAAGGATGGTAAGGCCTGAGCAGGTACAGGCATTAGTCAATTGGGTGGCCGACAGTGGATCCAGCACGTTAACATTATCTCCCACCCAGTCTTCTGCAGAAAGCGCACAGATGGCGCCTGAAAACCAAGCCCATCAGTCTGTCACATCACCCCCATGCATACCAGGGAAACTGCCTCAAGTTATGCAGCAGTCTCTTATACTGTTTGAAGACTCCACTGGCAGGGTTTCCCAAGCGCATCCACCCAGCCCTTCCCCAGCGGTGGAAGACATAGAATGCACTGATGCACAACCACTTATGTTTCCTGATGATGAGGACATGGGAATACTACCTCAGCATGTCTCTGATGATGACGAAACACAGGTGCCAACTGCTGCGTCTTTCTGCAGTGTGCAGACTGAAAAGGAGGTCAGGGATCAAGACTGGGTGGAAGACGATGCAGGGGACGATGAGGTCCTAGACCCCACATGAAATGAAGGTCGTGCCACTGACTTTCACAGTTCGGAGGAAGAGGCAGTGGTGAGACCGAGCCAACAGCGTAGCAAAAGAGGGAGCAGTGGGCAAAAGCAGAACACCTGCCACCAAGAGACTCTGCCTGCTATTGACCGCCGCCATCTGGGACCGAGCACCCCAAAGGCAGCTTCAAGGAGTTCCCTGGCATGGCACTTCTTCAAACAATGTGCTGACGACAAGACCCGAGTGGTTTGCACGCTATGCCATCAGAGCCTGAAGCGAGGCATTAATGTTCTAAACCTTAGCACAACCTGCATGACCAGGCACCTGCATGCAAAGCATGAACTGCAGTGGAGTAAACACCTTAAAACCAAGGAAGTCACTCAGGCTCCCCCTGCTACCTCTTCTGCTGCTGCCGCCTCGGCCTCTTCTGCTGCTGCCGCCTCGGCCTCTTCCTCCGCCTCTGGAGGAACGTTGGCACCTGCCACCCAGCAAACAGGGAATGTACCACCAACACCACCACCACCTCCGTCACCAAGCATCTCAACCATGTCACACGGCAGCGTTCAGCTCTCCATCTCACAAACATTTGAGAGAAAGCGTAAATTCCCACCTAGCCACCCTCGATCCCTGGCCCTGAATGCCAGCATTTCTAAACTACTGGCCTATATAATGCTGTCATTTAGGCTGGTGGACACAGACAGCTTCAAACAGCTCATGTCGCTTGGTGTCCCACAGTATGTTGTTCCTAGCCGGCACTACTTCTCCAAGAGAGCCGTGCCTTCCCTGCACAACCAAGTATCTGATAAAATCAAGTGTGCACTGTGCAACGCCATCTGTGGCAAGGTCCACCTAACCACAGATACGTGGACCAGTAAGCAAGGCCAGGGACGCTATATCTCCCTAACTGCACACTGGGTAAATGTAGTGGCAGCTGGGCCCCAGGCGGAGAGCTGTTTGGCGCACATCCTTCCGCCGCCAAGGATCGCAGGGCAACATTCTTTGCCTCCTGTGGCCACCTCCTCCTTCTCGGCTTCCTCCTCCTCTTCTTCCACCTGCTCATCCAGTCAGCCACACACCTTCACCACCAACTTCAGCACAGCCCGGGGTAAACGTCAGCAGGCCATTCTGAAACTCATATTTTTGGGGGACAGGCCCCACACCGCACAGGAGTTGTGGCGGGGTATAGAACAACAGACCGACGAGTGGTTGCTGCCGGTGAGCCTCAAGCCCGGCCTGGTGGTGTGTGATAATGGACGAAATCTCGTTGCAGCTCTGGGACTAGCCGGTTTGACGCACATCCCTTGCTTGGCGCATGTGCTGAATTTGGTGGTGCAGAAGTTCATTCACAACTACCACGACATGTCAGAGCTGCTGCATAAAGTGCGCGCCGTCTGTTCGCGCTTCCGGCGTTCACATCCTGCCGCTGCTCGCCTGTCTGCGCTACAGCGTAACTTCGGCCTTCCCGCTCACCGCCTCACATGCGACGTGCCCACCAGGTGGAACTCCACCTTGCACATGCTGGACAGACTGTGCGAGCAGCAGCAGGCCATAGTGGAGTTTCAGCTGCAGCATGCACGGGTCAGTCGCACTACGGAACAGCACCACTTCACCACCAATGACTGGGCCTCCATGCGAGACCTGTGTG
Organism: Bufo gargarizans; assembly: GCF_014858855.1. Lineage (NCBI taxonomy): Eukaryota > Metazoa > Chordata > Amphibia > Anura > Bufonidae > Bufo > Bufo gargarizans. Next base: position 256,251,297 of record NC_058084.1, read on the forward strand.
CCCTGTTGCGCTGTTTTGAGTACTCCACCAACATGGCCAGTGGCGATGACGCCGTTATCAGCGTTACAATACCACTTCTATGTCTCCTTGAGAATACACTTGATGGGCGATGATGGAAGAGGAGGTGGCCCAGGAGGAGGAAGAGGGGTCATTTTTAGCACTTTCAGGCCAGTGTCTTCGAAGTGACTCAGAGGAAGGTTTTTTGCAACAGCAGAGGCCAGGTACAAATGTGGCCAGCCAGGGCCCACTACTGGAGGACGAGGAGGACGAGGATGAGGAGATGGTGGAGGAGGATGAGGATGAAGCATGGTCACAGCGGGGTGGCACCCAGCGCAGCTTGGGCCCATCACTGGTGCGTGGCTGGGTGGAAAGGCAGGACGATGACGATACGCCTCCCACAGAGGACAGCTTGTCCTTACCTCTGGGCAGCCTGGCACACATGAGCGACTACATGCTGCAGTGCCTGCGCAACAACAGCAGAGTTGCCCACATTTTAACGTGTGCGGACTACTGGGTTGCCACCCTGCTGGATCCACGCTACAAAGACAATGTGCCCACCTTACTTCCTTCACTGGAGCGTGATAGGAAGATGCACGAGTACAAGCGCACATTGGTAGACGCGCTACTGAGAGCATTCCCAAATGTCACAGGGGAACAAGTGGAAGCCCAAGGGCAAGGCAGAGGAGGAGCAAGAGGTCGCCAAGGCAGCTGTGTCATGGCCAGCTCCTCTGAGATCAGGGTTAGCATGGCAGAGATGTGGAAAAGTTTTGTCAACACGCCACAGCTAACTGCACCACCACCTGATACGCAACGTGTTAGCAGGAGGCAACATTTCACTAACATGGTGGAACAGTATGTGTGCACACCCCTCCACGTACTGACTGATGGTTCAGCCCCATTCAACTTCTGGGTCTCCAAATTGTCCACGTGGCCAGAGCTAGCCTTTTATGCCTTGGAGGTGCTGGCCTGCCCGGCGGCCAGCGTTTTGTCTGAACGTGTATTCAGCACGGCAGGAGGCGTCATTACAGAGAAACGCAGCCGCCTGTCTACAGCCAATGTGGACAGGCTGACGTTCATAAAAATGAACCAGGCATGGATCCCACAGGACCTGTCCATCCCTTGTGCAGATTAGACATTAACTACCTCCCCTTAACCATATGTTATTGCACTCCAGGGCACTTCTTCATTCAATCCTCTTTTTATTTTCATTTTACCATTATATTGCGGGGCAACCCAAAGTTGAATGAACATCTCCTCTGTATGGGTACCTGGGCCTAAATATATGCCAATGGACTGTTGCAGTGGTGTCTGACGTGAAGCCTGATTCTCTTCTATGACATGCAGACTGATTCTCTGCTGACATGAAGCCAGATTCTCTGTTACGGGACCTCTCTCCTCTGGCTGGGTACCTGGGCCTAAATATATGCTAATGGACTGTTGCAGTGGTGGCTGACGTGAAGCCTGATTCTCTTCTATGACATGCAGACTGATTCTCTGCTGACATGAAGCCACATTCTCTGTTACAGGACCTCTCTCCTCTGGCTGGGTACCTGGGCCTAAATATATGCCAATGGACTGTTGCAGTAGTGTCTGACGTGAAGCCTGATTCTCTTCTATGACATGCAGACTGATTCTCTGCTGACATGAAGCCAGATTCTCTGTTACGGGACCTCTCTCCTCTGCCTGGGTGCCTGGGCCTAAATATATGCCAATGGACTGTTGCAGTGGTGGCTGACGTGAAGCCTGATTCTCTGCTATGGGACCTCTCTCCAATTGATATTGGTTAATTTTTATTTATTTTATTTTTATTTTTATTCATTTCCCTATCCACATTTGTTTGCAGGGGATTTACCTGTGTTGCTGCCTTTTGCAGCCTTCTAGCTCTTTCCTGGGCTGTTTTACAGCCTTTTTAGTGCCAAAACGTTTGGGTCCCCATTGACTTCAATGGGGTTCGGGTTCAGGACGAAGTTCGGATCAGGTTTGGATCCCAAACCCGAACATTTCCGGGAAGTTCGGCCGAAATCTCGAACCCGAACATCCAGGTGTCCGCTCAACTCTAGCCAAGAGTGTGCAAAGCAGTAATCAAAGCAATAGGTGGCTACTTTGAAGAACCTAGAATATGACATATTTTCAGTTATTTCACACTTTTTTGTTATGTATATATATCCACATGTGTTAATTCATAGTTTTGATGCCTTCAGTGTTAATCTACAATTTTCATAGTCATGAAAATAAAGAAAACTCTTTGAATGAGAAGGTGTGTCCAAACTTTTGGTCTGTACTGTACATACACACACACATATATATGTCCTTCATTATATATATATATATATATATATATATATATTCACTCTGTCATTATATATATATATATATATATATATATATTCACTCTGTTAACCCTTGATTTTCTAATTGGGGTGAAATTGTAGCCTGATACTACAGATTTTAGTGTGCTCAAGTTTCATTACACATAAGTATATCAGTTAATCCCTAATTGTGTAATTTGGGTGAAATTGCAGCCTGATACTATAGATTGTAGGGTGATCAAGTTTTATTATACATCAGTATATCCGTTAATCTTTAATTATGCAATTGGGGTGAAATTGTGGCCTGATACTACAGACTTTAGGGTACTCACGTTTTAGTATACATAAGTATATCCATTAATCTGTGATTGTGTAATTGGAGTGAAATTGCGGCCTGATTCTACAGATTTTAGAGTAATCAGATTTCATTATACAAAAGTGTATCCGTTAATCCCTAATTGTATAATTGGGGTGAAATTGTCGTCTGATACTACACATTTTAGGGTGCTCATGTTCTCGTATATATAAGTACATCCATTCATCCTTTTTTGGGGGTGAAAATGTGCCCTGACACTACTGCATTTTTAAATTTACAGTTACTGCTACAGTACAGTATGTCCGACAGAAAGGTGACAGGCCCTTTTAAGGAAATGGGCAGGGGCCAAAATGTTTCTGGGGCTGAAAGAAGTAGAAGAAGAAGGGGGTAGCAGCAGTCACAGTTACAGACCAGAGCTGCCAATGTCATCTAGTGGTCATGTTTTAACCAGCATCCCATCTGTCCTTGAATGATTGACTCGTCTTCAACGTCATCTCAACTGAAATCTGACACCCCTATTTGATCACACATGGGAATTGAGTGAAGAGGGGGCTTCATCATCATCGGGGAAAGAGGGTGGCAGCTTGCGAGTGAGGCAGCGGCTGAGCCAGCAGGGTGTTAGCGTGGACGTGAGTCAGCAGGGTGGCAGCAGTGTTAGGTTTGGAGACAAATGGGCCCGGGGTAGACCAGCTGATACACAGAAGACCTCTTGTCCAGAAAGAACTAGCGGTATCAGGCAGTCAGCACGGAGTGGTGGGGGGAAAAATGACATATCCGGCGGTGTGGGAATTGTTCATCAAGTCGCCAGAGGACGTCATTGTGGCCCTTTGCAAAATATGTGGGCAGAAGGTGAAGCGTGGCCAGGGTGTCAATGTTAACACCACGGCCCTGTGTCAACACAAACAGCATCTGCATAAAGTGGCCTGGGAAAACCGTGGTGCTAATGTAGTGGAACAGCCTGACGCAGCAACTGCTGCATCACCCAGTGGCCCAGACCACTTCTCTAGCATTAACGGCTCCACAGCAGAAGGGAGCTGTGTTTCCTTTCCATCATCTACTGGTCCTGATGCTCCCGCACCTCCTCCTCGACACTCGTTTCATGAACAATCGTTTACGAGGTGATTGCAAAAAGACAACAGTATGCATGCACTCATCCAACGGCGCAGAAGCTGAATGTGCTCTTGGTTAAGTTGCTGGTACTACAGTCTCTCCCTTTCCATGTGGTGGACTTTGCACCTAACAGAGAACTGATGGCTTGTACGGAGCCAAAGTGGAGAGTTCCATTATTTCTCCAAAACATCTGTACCAGCCCCGAACACGTATGCAGCAAAAAAGATGAAAAGGCTCTCACCTGCTCTTCATCTGCTATGAGCACGGAATAACCGCACTTGGATGCGGGTAAGTGAAAATCCAGTAGAAAGAAAGGTAATCCAGCTCAATGTGCAGGCGGTGCAATGGTACTTTATTTCAGCGGTTAAAAATCAAACATCCAGTTAAACAAAATCCTTGTCTACCGGTTTAGGGCTGTTGCACACAGCTGCACCTATGATTAGGGCGATCATGTGACTAGAGAACATGCTGGTACTCAGGTACAAAAACACTCCTTTATTTAAAAAAATCTTATACAGAAAAAACATATGAATACATAAATACGCTGAATATGTGGTAGGAACAATATCATATCATTGTTGAAAAATTAGATCCAATCTTTTGTTTAAACCTTTTGGCTGACAGCTATCCAGTTGAAAAATCCAAAAGAATTCCCTATTTAGGAGTTTCCTTTTGTGATCACCTCCCCTACCTGGCATCTTAGCCCTTTCTATTCCTTGCATGCACATACCTGACGTATCCCCACCATAAGCCACCGCAAAATGCAGACTGACTGCTAACACACTGCGGCTCCCATGGTGTGGCACGTCAGATATGTGTCTGTGTGCCCTCAATTTTATTGCATTGGTCGTGCAACCGACATACTGTAATTCACAGATTGTGCAGGTATTTAAATAAATAGCAAATGAAGTATTACAATTAAGGTAAGATTTTATCTCAAATAACCTGCACGCGTATGTTGAACGGAAGGTGGGCCGGTCATTGAGTCTGTTGGTGTCTGCTGAAGTTCATGGCAGCACCATGTGTGGAGATGTAACTAGGGTCAAGAACAATGAATGTCCTTTACACCCACTGGGTAAATGTGGTTTCTGCCCGGCCACATCAGCAACTTGGCCAGGTGAATGCACCGCCACCACCACATTCTCAAACTGTGAGTCCTGTGCCAATGTCCTTCTCTGCCTCCTCATCATCCAGCTTGCCTTCAGCCTCCCCTGCAGGCACAATTTGGAGTTGCAGCATACTACCTATGCAGAGCATAGCCGTGTCACGCTGTTCTGCACCTGCTTTTCCTGGGTGAACTGAGTTACACTGGGGAGGAACTGCTCCGCGTCCTTCAAGAATAAATTGATTCCCGGCTGTCTCCTTGCCAACTTATAATTGGAACCATGGTCACCGACAATGGGAAGAACATTGTGTTGGTGCTACTTGAAGGAGGGCTGAGCCATGCTCCCTGGATGGCACATGTCTTTAATCGAGTATAAAGCGGTTCCTGAAGTCTTCCACTGAACTGCAAGACATCCTGAGAATGCCTAAGAAATTGTGCATGCACTTCAGTCACTCTTACACTGTAAAACATGCCCTTCTTGAGCTGCAAAGACAGAATTGTGGTCACCAACATCATCTGATATGCAGCGTTTCCACCCATTGGAACTTCACCCTCCACATGTTGGACCGACTTATGAGCAGAGGAAGACTGTAAATGATTTCTTGATGATGCAGGCGGACAGGAGCACTCCACTGTGTAACTTCAACGTTAGCCAGTGGCAGTTCATGCATGACACCTGCCGTTTATCAGGCCCTTTGAGAAGGGCACTTTATTTTTCACTCGTCAGGACTATGGGATGAATGACATAATTCAACTCCTTCATGTCCTGGAGAAGATGCTGGGACAGGAGACGTGTTGCCTACATGTCATCGTCACCTGAGCCCTGTGGGGTCTGAACTAGAGGAAGAGGAGGACATTCGCTCACAGCGGGGGGATGTGAAACAGTGCGTGGGTTAGATATTATAACAATTCTGTACATGTAAGAGAAGACAAGATGGAGTCACATTTCTCTTCAATCCCCTCTTAGAACCAAATTTCTTAGATAATATGGTTCTTACCCTTGCCCTTTTTCATGTATACCGCCAGATATTTTCTATATCCTCCATGTGAGTTGTCTTCAGGAATAGGTAGCAGAGTCTCATAAAATGACATATTTGATACTCCTTTCATTATCAGTTTCCGTACACATGGTATAATACACAGGGCCGCCATCAGGGGGTACAGCCAATACCCCAGTAAGGGGCCCGGACCCCGGGTGGGGGCCCCGGATGTTCCAGAGCCTTTTTTTTTGTCAGTCAGTAAATGATAGGCTGCCGGTAATCAGTATCCTGCAGTAAATCAGCTCTCATCTCTTTACTATCTTACACTCAGCTCAGGTAACAAGCAGTACGGGCAGCGCTCACTCACTGATGTCACGCGCCTGCTCCTCCCACTAGGCGGCACAGGCACGTGACGTCAATGAGTGAGCGCTGCCGCCCGCACTGCTTGTTACTGGAGGGAGCTGAAAGGTTGTAAAGAGATGAGCGCTGATTTAAAGTTAAAGTTACTGCAGGATACGGATTAGGCCTAAATTAGTGTAGGCCTAAATTAAATATTTCTTTGCACAAAATGGCTGTATTTCAAATGGTTGTGTTTCAAATGCCTGAATCAAACCCCTGTATGTAGAGGGTGTGTTTCACACGGCCTGAACCGGTGTAGGCCTGAATTCAATATTGGTGCACCAAATGGCGGTATTTCAAATGCCTGAATCAAATTCCTGTATGTAGAGGGAGTATCTCTCAGGGCATGAACCAGTGTATTTGTAAATTAAATATTTATTTTCACAAAATGGATGTATTTGAAATGGCTGTATTTCAAATGCCTGAATCCAACCCCTGTATGTAGAGGGTGTATCTCACATGGCCTGAACCAGTGTAGGCCTGATTTCAATATTAGTGACCAAATGGCGGTATTTCTGAATGTAACCCAAATGTATTAATAGTGTATCTTACAATGACATCTGCATCAAAGGCTGCCATCTAAATTTTTTGTGCCCAAACAAGTGTTTGTTTAACAACTGAATTTGACAGCAGTATATAAGCCTGTAATTTCACATGTGCTGATGCTGCAAGGCCTGAAAATAGTGTTTTTCGTCAAAAAAGTGTGTTTTTCAAACCCCAGAAAATGATGCGTGTATTTATAGCTTAAATTGCACACTGACTAATCAAGATGTTGTAGATTTCCCAAAAAGTATTTTTTGGGTAACATAATATGAAAGCTGTATATATTAAACTTGAATTTAACATTTGCAGATCTGGAAAATACAGTGTTTTATTTTTTGTTTGTTTTGTTTTTTTAAAGTGTGTTTATCAAACCCCAGAAAATGATGGGTGTATTTCTAACTTAAATTGCACACTGACTAATCAAGATTTTGTAGTTTGCCCCCCAAAAATTGTGATTTGCAATGTCCCAAAAGCTCAGATGCAGTGCTGGTGCACTGAGCTTGCATAAATTGTCCACCGCCACCGCCCACCTAACTAACAGATTTATAAGGATTTTTTTGGTCAATGGCCTCAGGGCAGGGAAAAACGATTGTGCCCTGCACCCACACAACTATTTCTCTGTAGATCACTGAGTTAGATTCTCTCCTATTCTCTCCCTGAAATCATAGGTCCAGCAGCATCCTCTCTCTACACTTGTAACAGCAGAGTGACGTACAGCGCTACGTGACTCAAGCTTATATAGAGCCTGGGTCACATGCTGCTCTGGCCAATCACAGCCATGCCATTAGTAGGCATGGCTGTGATGGCTTCTAAGGTCAGACAGTTAACGGCTTTTTGATTGGCTGAACACTGAACCCGAACCCAAACTTTTACGGTAATGTTCGGGTTCAGATCCGGGGTCCAAAAATCCTAAAGTTCGGTACGAACCTGAACTTTACAGTTCGGGTTCGCTCAACCCTAATTGTAATATTATATGTATATGTGGTTTTAAGAATTTGTATGTTTACAGATCTAGATTATTCATCAATATTTTAACATTTATTCAAATAAATTTTAGTTATTTAATCACTTGGTTTTAGATGTTGAGTGCTGGTTTAACAAATATTTTATTACTACTTTTAAGCTTTTAAGTGACTGGCTGAGCCACTTATAAACCAAGCACCCCTACCAATAGTATTTGAGTAAAGTGAGCCACTATAATATTTCACATTTTTACATCTCTGACAATCAGTTTCATTTTTTTGCTGCTGGTGACAGCGACATTACCTGCACTACATCTCCTGTATAACATTTGTGCATCCTAAATATCTGTGACATTTAGCTGAATTTTTTCACCGCTGGTGATAGCGACATTACCTGCGCTACATCTCCTGTATATCATTTGCACTTCCTAAATATCTTTGACATTCTGTGTAATGTTTTTGCCGCTTGTGACAGCAACATTACCTGTGCTACATCTCCTGTATAACGTTTGTGCATCCTAAATATTAGTGACATTCAGTGTAATTTATTTGTGCATACACTTACAAAACCTGCACTTCTGTATGTGTGGAATACTTGCAAGCATATATACCGTTTAATATGCTCAAGGCGAGCAGTAAGGGACCGGGAACTGGCCATGCTGCTGATGGTACACACAGAGACCATGGCCCTGGGACTGGTGAAACTGCCAGAGCACAAGAAACACACTCATCCATGGTACCTAGCTTCATGTCCAAGTTTGCAAGGCGGCGCAGGACACCACTCTTGAAGTCAGACCAGTGCAACCAGGTGGTCGGTTGGATTGCAGCAGGTAATGCTTCCAGTCGGTTAAGCACCACCCTGTCTTCCACTAAGTCCAGTCTCAGTAGCCAAGAGTCTGGTCAACACAATCCTCACCCTAATCCTCCTTCCTCCCACCATGGAGAGTCTTGGCAAACAAGTGATCCCACACTCGGATATTCCGAGGAGCTCTTTTCATCTCCATTCCTTGATTTGGCCCTCTCGCCAACACTGCATGAAGAGGGACATGAGAAGATCTTGTGCACTGATTCCCACACCTTGAGCATCCACAGTCAGAAAAAGATGACGGTGGGGAATGGCAATTAGTATTTCACAAGGTGGATGATGATGATGAGACACAGTTGCCAATAAGTCAATGGCAATTAGTTAGTGTTTCAAGAGGTTGAGGATGAGGATGAGACACAGTTGTCAATAAGTGAGGTTCTTGTTAGGTCAACAAGTCAGAAGGATGACCAGAGTGAGGAAGTGGAAGAGGAGGTGGTGGTCGATGAAATTACTGACTCAACCTGGGAAGGTGGCAAGCCGAACAAAGACAGAAGTACAGAGGGAAAGGGATCCCCAGCACGGCAACAGTCTTGTAGAGGCAGTGTGGTGGCAAAAGGGAGAAAGCGGACCACACCAAACAGGCCCGCAACTGTTTCCCAGTCTGCCACTTTTTTTAGGAAAATGCAGACGATAAAAGAATTGTCATTTGCAACCTGTGCCGTACCAAAATGAGCAGGGGCGTGAACACTAGCAACCTCACTACCACCAGCATGAAGGGACCAGACTGATCTGTGGCTCTCGCCACTAAACCTACAACTAGGCATGGTTGTGTCTGATAATGGCCGTAACTTGGTGGCGGCTTTGGAGCTTGGCAAGCTCACATACATACCATGCCTAGAACACGTTTTCAACTTAGTGGTTCAGCAGTTTCTCAAAACCTACCCCAATTTGCCTAAGCTACTGGTGAAGGTGCACCATATGTGTGCCCATTTACTTAAGTCATCTACAGCTTCTGCCGGTCTGGCAATGCTGCAGCAGCACTTGCAATTGCCAGCACACCGACTGTTGTGCGACGTGATAATGCGCTGGAACTTCACTTTCCACATGTTAGCCAGGCTTTGTGAGCAGCAGAGGGCAGTAGTGACATACCAGCTGCAACATGGTCATCGCCTTTCCAGTTAGCTTCTGCTCTTCACAAGTGACAAATGGGCATTGATGTCTGACCTCTGTGAGGTTTTACACAACTTTGAGCAATCAACACAAATGCTGAGTGGCGATGCTGCTATTATCAGCATAACCATTCCACTTCTTTGTCTACTGAAACGCTCGCTGCCTCACAATCTCCTTACTGCATCAGGAAATTGCATTTTTGAAATCTGAGATATTTAAATTATCTGTTAAACAAACTCCAGCTAGGACTGCTGCAATGCCACTGCCACAGAGGACCCCCAGAAATGGCAGATGGGTTACTGTAGGTTCTGGAAGACTTAGAGTGGTGGATAGAAGACATGTCCCACAGTCGGTGGTTCTCCAAAATTCATTTGCAGCACTCTCAAGCACAGAGGGTGAGAAACCATCGACTCCTATGTCTAATGTATGCAAGACTGCAGCCAAGGACAAAAAAGATAAAGTGAAGTCTGAAAGGAAGCAGCTGTTGCTGGGTGTCATGGTCTTACCTCCTTGCTGTTCTCCTTCGTTTGACATGTGCTGGCGGCCATCTTGGTTTCTGGGTTTCTTGTAGCCTCCCACCCTGCGGCTCCTCCTTTCCACTGGGAGGAGCTGGATGCCTAGCTCATATATATAGGAGGTCTGTGGCTTCAGTTCCCTGCTTGGTCCTCCTGTGCTCACATGCTTCTAAGACTGCTGCTGCTTCTGGTTCCTGATCCTGGCTTCGTCTGACTACCCTGCTGATTCCTGATCCTGGCTTCGTCTGACTACCCTGTTGGTTCCTGATCCTGGCTTCATCTGACTACCCTTCTGGTTCCTGATCTCTGGTTTCGCTAGACCCTGCTTCGGTTTAGCCATCCGTTTGGACTTTTGCCTTACAGCTTTATTTTCAATAAAGCCTTCTTATTTCCACTCATCTCTTGTTGTACGTCTGGTTCATGGTTCCATGACATTAGGACCAAGCCATGAATTCTGACGGTACAGGGCCATCCTCGCTACCTACGCTGGTTGCCAGACTTGATCAGCAGGATCACCTGTTGGGTCGGTTCGCTGTGGCATTGCAAACCCTGCTTGAACGCACGGCTCATTTAGCTTCCGTTGCCAATGGGTCGGTTGTCGCTCCTGGGCCCGCTCCTACTGCCGCTCCGGTTGTTGCGCCAGAGTCTACCCCAACACCTGTTGCTGCGCCTGCGGTGTTTCGGGGTATGACCGGTTCTGCCCCCCTTCCACAGCGCTTTGGGGGAGAGCCAACTCAGTGCCGAGGTTTCCTTAACCAGGTGGGCATTTACTTCGAGTTGCTGCCACATGCCTTTCCTACTGAGAGATCAAAGGTGGGCTTCTTGATCTCGCTGCTCTCGGACAAGGCCTTGGCCTGGGCCAGCCCTTTATGGGAGAACAACAATCCGGTGGTTGCCGAGTTTTCCGGTTTTGTTGCTTCTCTTCGGAAGGAATTCGATGTGCCGGCTCGTGCTGCCTCTGCTGCGAAGCTCCTTATGTCCATCAGACAGGGTTCACGATCCGTAGCTGAATACGCCATTGAGTTTCGTACCCTGGCAGCAGAGGTGGGCTGGAATAATGAGGCTCTGGTCGCTGCTTTCTCTCATGGTCTCTCGGATGCCTTGAAGGATGAGGTTGCAGCTAAGGACCTACCTGTGGAGCTCGAGTCTCTTATTTCTTTCCTGATTTTGATTGACACCAGACTCAGGGAGAGACCTTCCTTTCAGGAGAGCCTGCGGAGGCCTTCTAACAGATTGGCGCCTACGTTTGCTGTCCCACCCGTGCCTCCCTCTCCTCCCACGCCTCCTGGGGATGACTTGTCTGGGGGTGAACCCATGCAGCTGGGGTTTGCTCGCCTGTCCGAGGGGGAGAGGGTACTCCGGAGACGCGAGGGCCGATGCATGTACTGTGGTCTCGGTGGGCATTTTCGGTTGGCATGCCCGAACCGTCCGGGAAACGCTCGCACCTGAGATCCTGTCGGGGGCAGATCTTGGGTGGAGTCTCCTCGTCCCCGGTTTCCCGTGTTGACAAACCACTGATTACTGTTGTCCTCTCCTGGGTCGGGGGCTCGGTGACGACCCAGGCGTTGGTGGACTCTGGTGCTGGTGGTTTGTTCATTGATAGTGTGTTCGCTGCCGCCAATTCCATTCCTCTGCAGCCTCGAGGTTCCCCACTGGCTCTTGAGGCAATAGACGGCAGACCCCTTCTGCCGCCACACGTGACTCATGAGACCCTTCCAGTGGGGATGGCCATTGGTGCCGTTCACAGAGAGTCGGTCTGTCTCCAGGTTATTTCGTCTCCACACAACTCGGTGGTCTTGGGGTACCCCTGGCTCCAGAAGCATAATCCGACTTTCGATTGGAAATCGGCCGAGATCCTCTCGTGGTCACCGCAGTGTGGGGCTAGTTGCATCCATGGGCCTGTCAAGTTGCTGTGTACTTCCTCGGACTCTCTGTTGCCTCCTGAATACGAGGAGTACCGGGATGTATTCGATAAGGTGCGTGCGGTTGCCCTACCTCCGCACCGCCCATACGATTGTGCCATAGAGTTACAATCTGGTGCCGTTCCTCCTCGTGGCAAAGTCTATCCACTGTCGGTAGCGGAGAATGAGGCCATGGAGGAGTACGTGAGGGAGGCGCTTTCACGCGGACACATTCGCAAATCCTCGTCCCCGGCAGGGGCTGGATTTTTCTTTGTGAAAAAGAAGGGCGGTGAGTTGAGGCCTTGCATCGATTACAGGGGTCTCAATCGCATCACGATCAAGAACGCGTACCCGATACCCTTGATTTCCGAGCTGTTCGATCGCCTCAAAGGGGCCACGGTCTTTACCAAACTCGACCTGAGGGCGGCATATAACCTGGTAAGGATCAAGGCGGGCGATGAGTGGAAGACCGCGTTTAACACCAGGACCGGTCATTATGAATCCTTGGTTATGCCCTTTGGGTTGTGCAATGCGCCCGCAGTCTTCCAGGAATTCATCAACGATGTTTTCCGTGACCTGTTGCAGCAGTGTGTGGTGGTCTATTTGGATGACATCTTGGTATATTCTGAATCCATGGAGGCCCACATTCTGGATGTCAGACGAGTGTTGCAACGGTTACGAGAGAACAAGCTGTTCGGTAAGCTTGAGAAATGCGAATTTCACCGATCCCAGGTAACCTTCTTAGGTTACATCATTTCCGCTGAGGGGTTCTCCAGGGATCCTGAGAAGGTTTCGGCTGTCTTACAGTGGCCCCAGCCCAGTGGTCTTCGTGCCCTGCAGCGCTTTTTGGGCTTCGCCAATTATTATCGGAAGTTCATCAGGGACTTTTCCATGCTAGCCAAGCCTCTCACGGATCTGACCAGGAAGGGCAGTAATCCCCAGGTCTGGCCGCCCGAGGCCATCCGAGCTTTTGAGGCTCTAAAGTCCGCCTTTGTGTCGGCTCCGATTCTGTCGCATCCCAACCCTGGGTTGCCGTTTGTCCTCGAGGTGGACGCGTCTGTGACGGGAGTAGGCGCCCTCCTGTCTCAGCGTAGAACACCAGAGGGTCCTCTGCTTCCTTGTGGGTTTTACTCCCGGAAACTGTCTTCCGCGGAGTGCAACTATTGATTGGTGACAGGGAGTTATTGGCCATTGTGCAGGCCCTTAAAGAATGGAGGCACTTGCTCGAGGGCTCGGTGGTTCCGGTTCTCATCCTGACGGACCACAAGAATCTGACCTACCTCTCTGAGGCCAAGAGATTGACACCACGTCAGGCCAGATGGGCTCTGTTCTTGTCACGTTTTAATTACGTGGTCTCCTACCTACCCGGTTCCAAGAACATCAGAGCGGATGCCTTATCACGGCAGTACTCCGAGCTGTCCGGGGAGGAGTCGATTCCGACTTCGGTCATACCTCCGAATCAGATCCTGGCCGCCATTCGCACCAGCCTGACCTCTCCCCTGGGTGAGCAGATTTTGGCGGCTCAATCTGGTGCTCCCTCTGGGAGACCCAACGGCAGGTGTTTTGTGCCTGAGGAGTTGCGCACTCGGTTGTTGCGAACCTACCATAACTCCAAGGCCGCGGGGCATCCTGGAAAGAATCAGCTGTCCTGGGCTGTTTCACATCTGTTCTGGTGGCCTTCTCTATGTTCCGACATCGCCGCATATGTAGCGGCATGCTCCGTTTGTGCCCAGAGTAAGTCCCCTCGGCACCTTCCGTTGGGCCTTTTGCAACCCATAGCCACCGGGGAGCGTCCATGGTCACACCTGGGGATGGATTTCATTGTGGACCTCCCTGCATCCCGAGGCCATACGGTCATTCTCATGATAGTGGATCGGTTTTCCAAAATGTGCCACTGTGTACCTCTCAAGAAGTTACCCTCTGCACAAGAGTTGGCCTCGATTTTTGCCAGGGAGGTCTTCCGGTTGCACGGTTTGCCCAAGGAGATTGTGTCGGATCGGGGGAGTCAGTTTGTGTCCAGGTTCTGGCGCGCCTTTTGCTCCCAGTTGGGGATTCATCTCTCTTTCTCATCGGCCTACCACCCTCAGTCCAATGGGGCCGCAGAACGATCCAATCAGGCCTTGGAGCAATTCCTTCGTTGCTATGTCTCCGATCACCAAGACAATTGGGTTGACCTCCTGCCTTGGGCTGAGTTTGCCAGGAACACGGCGGTGAACTCTTCCTCTGGGACGTCTCCCTTCATGGCCAATTATGGGTTCCAACCTGCCGTGTTACCGGAGGTATTCTCTCCCCAGGATATTCCGGCTGTGGAGGATCACCTTTCCGTCCTACGTGCTTCTTGGGTACAGATCCAGAGGTCCCTTGAGGTCTCTGCGCAGCGCCAGAGACTCCAGGCTGATCGCAGACGAGCGCCCACTCCTTCCTACCAGGTCGGAGACCGCGTATGGTTGTCCACCCGCAACCTCAACCTTCGAGTGCCCACTCCCAAGCTGGCGCCTCGCTTTGTTGGTCCCTTCCGAGTGCTTCGCAGGGTAAACCCGGTAGCCCATGCCCTTGCGCTTCCTCCTGGCATGCGGCTCTCCAACGTGTTTCATGTCTCCCTCTTGAAGCCACTGGTGTGTAATCGTTTCACTTCCTCGATTCCTCGGCCTCGTCCGGTCCAAGTGGGCAATCGTGAGGAGTATGAGGTGAGCAATATCCTGGACTCACGCCTGGTCCGCGGCCGGGTGCAGTTTTTGGTCCATTGGCGTGGTTATGGTCCAGAGGAGCGTTCCTGGGTTCCCTCCGCAGATGTCCATGCTCCTGCCTTGCTCCGAGCCTTCCACGCACGCTTCCCTCAGAAACCGTTCCTTACTCCGCGGAGGAGGGGCCCTTGAGGGGGAGGTACTGTCATGGTCTTACCTCCTTGCTGTTCTCCTTCGTTTGACATGTGCTGGCGGCCATCTTGGTTTCTGGGTTTCTTGTAGCCTCCCACCCTGCGGCTCCTCCTTTCCACTGGGAGGAGCTGGATGCCTAGCTCATATATATAGGAGGTCTGTGGCTTCAGTTCCCTGCTTGGTCCTCCTGTGCTCACATGCTTCTAAGACTGCTGCTGCTTCTGGTTCCTGATCCTGGCTTCGTCTGACTACCCTGCTGATTCCTGATCCTGGCTTCGTCTGACTACCCTGTTGGTTCCTGATCCTGGCTTCATCTGACTACCCTTCTGGTTCCTGATCTCTGGTTTCGCTAGACCCTGCTTCGGTTTAGCCATCCGTTTGGACTTTTGCCTTACAGCTTTATTTTTAATAAAGCCTTCTTATTTCCACTCATCTCTTGTTGTACGTCTGGTTCATGGTTCCATGACACTGGGTGATTCAATCATAAGAAGTGTGGAGCTTAAAGAAAATGGTTTTGTGAGATGTCTCCCTGGGGCTACTGCTAGAAGAGATAGAAGACGTATTATTAATATTGTTAAGCAAGCAAAGCAGGAAGGGGACGTGGATGTTCTTGTCCATCTAGGGACAAATGACCTGGCTTGCAATGAAGTGTCAGAGGTGAAAAAATCTTTTATCACACTTGGTAATGACGTACAGGATTTTGCATCCACCATTTCATTTTCTGAAGTTCTGCCTGTGCATAATGTTCAGAATGATAGGCAGAGGCGCATAAAGGAGTTCAACATATGGCTTGGTAAATGGTGTCAAGAGCAAGGATTTGGCTTTGTTTCTCATAATAGCTCTACTTGGAATAGAAAGGAACTGTACAAAAAAGATGGTTTGCATCTTTCTCTCAAAGGAACAAATGTACTTAGTGAACAACTCCAAGAATTTGCGAAAGAGTATTTAAACTAGGAAGGGGGGGGCAAAAGTGAAAATAAAAGAGTCCAATTGCCCCCCGAAACAATGCCAGAACAGGTCAGAAGCACAGAGGGTAAGAAATGATAAGCTCCGAGTCCTCTCTACAAATGCTCGCAGTTTAGGTAAAAAAATCAATGAACTTGGGTCAATAATGGCATCTGAGAATGTAGATTTAGTGGCTGTTATGGACACATGGTTTAATGAAAGAAATGACTGGGACATAACCATACCAGGGTACTCTTTATACAGAAGAGACAGAGAAGGCAAGAAAGGAGGAGGAGTGGCCCTGTATGTGAAAGATAGCATTAAATCTAACCTAATACAAGTTGGTGAGGCCAACATAGAGTCAGTTTGGGTTACGTTGCAGTTTGCTAATCATGCAGTAACTTGTGTAGGTGTGATATATAGACCACCTGATCAAGTTAAAGAACTAGATGATCTACTAGTTGAAGAAATAGCTAAAATGACAATGAAAGGAGAAGTTATCATTATGGGAGATTTCAATCTTCCAGATATAAACTGGAAAACCAAAATAGCAAGTTCTACCAGGAGTACAGATATTCTAAATTCCCTACTGGGGTTATCCCTACAACAAATGGTTGAGGAGCCAACCCGGAGGGAGGCCATTTTGGATTTGATATTCACAAATGGGGATTCGGTAGATGATGTCATTGTAGGCGAAACCTTGGGATCTAGTGATCACCAGTCAGTGTGGTTTAATATAAGAACTGTGAAAGAGTCCCACCACACAAAAACAAAAGTTTTAGATTTTAGAAAAACAGACTTTTCAAAAATGAAATTAGTCATAAATTAGTCCTTATCATACTGGAACGGATTACATGGAGTCCAGGAGAAATGGGACTACTTAAAAGGTGCATTATTGAAGGCAACAGAAAATTGCATTAGACTTGTCAGTAGGGATGAGCGAACTCGAACTGTATAGTTCGGGTTCGTACCGAATTTTGGGGTGTCCGTGACACGGACCCGAACCCGGACATTTTCGTAAAAGTCCGGGTTCGGGTTCGGTGTTCGTCGCTTTCTTGGCGCTTTTGTGACGCTTTCTTGGCGCTTTTTGAAAGGCTGCAAAGCAGCCAATCAACAAGCGTCATACTACTTGCCCCAAGAGGCCATCACAGCCATGCCTACTATTGGCATGGCTGTGATTGGCCAGAGCACCATGTGACCCAGCCTCTATTTAAGCTGGAGTCACATAGCGCCGCCCGTCACTCTGCTCTGATTAGCGTAGGGAGAGGTTGCGGCTGCGACAGTAGGGCGAGATTAGGCAGATTAACTCCTCCAAAGGACTTGATTAACTGATCGATCTGCAGCTGTGGATCATTGAGCTGCTGATCCTCAATTGCTCACTGTTTTTAGGCTGCCCAGACCGTTTGTCAGTCACATTTTTCTGGGGTGATCGGCGGCCATTTTGTGTCTTGTGGTGCGCCAGCACAAGCTGCGACCAAGTGCATTTAACCCTCAATGGTGTGGTTGTTTTTTGGCTAAAGCCTACATCAGGGTGAAGCTGTCACACCAAGTGCATTTAACCAGCAATAGTCTGTTCATTTTTTGGCCATATACAAAATCAGGGGCAAGCTGCGCCTGTCACCAAGTGCATTTAACCCTCAATGGTGTGGTTGTTTTTTGGCTAAAGCCTACATCAGGGTGAAGCTGTCACACCAAGTGCATTTAACCAGCAATAGTCTGTTCATTTTTTGGCCATATACAAAATCAGGGGCAAGCTGCGCCTGTCACCAAGTGCATTTAACCCTCAATGGTGTGGTTGTTTTTTGGCTAAAGCCTACATCAGGGTGAAGCTGTCACACCAAGTGCATTTAACCAGCAATAGTCTGTTCATTTTTTGGCCATATACAAAATCAGGGGCAAGCTGCGCCTGTCACCAAGTGCATTTAACCCTCAATGGTGTGGTTGTTTTTTGGCTAAAGCCTACATCAGGGTGAAGCTGTCACACCAAGTGCATTTAACCAGCAATAGTCTGTTCATTTTTTGGCCATATACAAAATCAGGGGCAAGCTGCGCCTGTCACCAAGTGCATTTAACCCTCAATGGTGTGGTTGTTTTCTGGCTAAAGCCTACATCAGGGTGAAGCTGTCACACCAAGTGCATTTAACCAGCAATAGTCTGTTTATTTTTTGGCCATATACTACATCAGGGGCAAGCTGCGCCCGTCACCAAGTGCATTTAACCCTCAGTAGTGTGGTTGGTCAAGCTGTGACACCAAGTGCATTTAACCAGCAATAGTCTGTTCATTTTTTGGCCATATACTACATCAGGGGCAAGCTGCGCCCGTCACCAAGTGCATTTAACCAGCAATAGTGTGGTTATTTTTTGGCCATATCCCAGTCTAATTCTGTCACTAAATCCATACCGGTCACCCAGCGCCTAAATACTAGGCCTCAAATTTATATCCCGCTAAATCTCTCGTTACCGCTGTCCTGTTGTAGCTGGGAAAGTTATTTAGTGTCCGTCAAAGCACATTTTTTGTTCTGGGTTGAAGTACAATTCCCAATTTAGCAATTTCATAATTTAGTGGTTTCTGCTATATCAGAGCTATTTGAAATCTATCCCTAAAAGGGTATATAATATTCAAGGTGCACATTGGGTCATTCAGAATAACTTCACACACACCCGCTACTGTGTATTTTC
The DNA here is from genome assembly GCF_014858855.1 of Bufo gargarizans. Taxonomy (NCBI): domain Eukaryota; kingdom Metazoa; phylum Chordata; class Amphibia; order Anura; family Bufonidae; genus Bufo; species Bufo gargarizans. Next base: position 256,269,912 of record NC_058084.1, read on the forward strand.
AAGTCTAATTCTGTCACTAAACCCATACCTGTCACCCAGCGCCTAAATACTAGGCCTCAAATTTATATCCTGCTAAATCTCTCGTTACCGCTGTCCTGTTGTAGCTGGGAAAGTTATTTAGTGTCCGTCAAAGCACATTTTTTGTTCTGGGTTGAAGTACAATTCCCAATTTAGCAATTTCATAATTTAGTGGTTTCTGCTATATCAGAGCTATTTGAAATCTATCCCTAAAAGGGTATATAATATTCAAGGTGCACATTGGGTCATTCAGAATAACTTCACACACACCCGCTACTGTGTATTTTCAAGTCTAATTCTGTCACTAAACCCATACCTGTCACCCAGCGCCTAAATACTAGGCCTCAAATTTATATCCTGCTAAATCTCTCGTTACCGCTGTCCTGTTGTAGCTGGGAAAGTTATTTAGTGTCCGTCAAAGCACATTTTTTCTTCTGGGTTGAAATACAATTCCCAATTTAGCAATTTCATAATTTAGTGGTTTCTGCTATATCAGAGCTATTTGAAATCTATCCCTAAAAGGGTAGATCATATTGAAGGTGCACATAGGGTCATTCAGAATAACTTCACACACACCCGCTACTGTGTATTTCCAAGTCTAATTCTGTCACTAAACCCATACCTGTCACCCAGCGCCTAAATACTAGGCCTCAAATTTATATCCCGCTAAATCTCTCGTTACCGCTGTCCTGTTGTAGCTGGGAAAGTTATTTAGTGTCCGTCAAAGCACATTTTTTGTTCTGGGTTGAAGTACAATTCCCAATTTAGCAATTTCATAATTTAGTGGTTTCTGCTATATCAGAGCTATTTGAAATCTATCCCTAAAAGGGTATATAATATTCAAGGTGCACATTGGGTCATTCAGAATAACTTCACACACACCCGCTACTGTGTATTTCCAAGTCTAATTCTGTCACTAAACCCATACCTGTCACCCAGCGCCTAAATACTAGGCCTCAAATTTATATCCTGCTAAATCTCTCGTTACCGCTGTACTGTTGTTGCTTGGAAAGATATTTAGTGTCCGTCAAAGCACATTTTTTGTTCTGGGTTGAAGTACAATTCCCAATTTAGCAATTTCATAATTTAGTGGTTTCTGCTATATCAGAGCTATTTGAAATCTATCCCTAAAAGGGTATATAATATTCAAGGTGCACATTGGGTCATTCAGAATAACTTCACACACACCCGCTACTGTGTATTTTCAAGTCTAATTCTGTCACTAAACCCATACCTGTCACCCAGCGCCTAAATACTAGGCCTCAAATTTATATCCCGCTAAATCTCTCGTTACCGCTGTCCTGTTGTGGCTGGGAAAGTTATTTAGTGTCCGTCAAAGCACATTTTTTGTTCTGGGTTGAAATACAATTCCCAATTTAGCAATTTCATAATTTAGTCGTTTCTGCTATATCAGAGCTATTTGAAATCTATCCCTAAAAGGGTAGATCATATTGAAGGTGCACATAGGGTCATTCAGAATAACTTCACACACACGCTTCTGTGCATTTCCAAGTCTAATTCTGTCACTAAATCCATACCGGTCACCCAGCGCCTAAATACTAGGCCTCAAATTTATATCCCGCTGAATTTGAATACAATACATTGGGCCAAATAATATATTTGTTGTTGTGGTGAACCATAACAATGAGAAAAACATCTAGTAAGGGACGCGGACGTGGACATGGTCGTGGTGGTGTTAGTGGACCCTCTGGTGCTGGGAGAGGACGTGGCCGTTCTGCCACATCCACACGTCCTAGTGTACCAACTACCTCAGGTCCCAGTAGCCGCCAGAATTTACAGCGATATATGGTGGGGCCCAATGCCGTTCTAAGGATGGTAAGGCCTGAGCAGGTACAGGCATTAGTCAATTGGGTGGCCGACAGTGGATCCAGCACGTTAACATTATCTCCCACCCAGTCTTCTGCAGAAAGCGCACAGATGGCGCCTGAAAACCAACCCCATCAGTCTGTCACATCACCCCCATGCATACCAGGGAAACTGTCTCAGCCTCAAGTTATGCAGCAGTCTCTTATGCTGTTTGAAGACTCCGCTGGCAGGGTTTCCCAAGGGCATCCACCTAGCCCTTCCCCAGCGGTGAAAGACATAGAATGCACTGACGCACAACCACTTATGTTTCCTGATGATGAGGACATGGGAATACCACCTCAGCATGTCTCTGATGATGACGAAACACAGGTGCCAACTGCTGCGTCTTTCTGCAGTGTGCAGACTGAACAGGAGGTCAGGGATCAAGACTGGGTGGAAGACGATGCAGGGGACGATGAGGTCCTAGACCCCACATGGAATGAAGGTCGTGCCACTGACTTTCACAGTTCGGAGGAAGAGGCAGTGGTGAGACCGAGCCAACAGCGTAGCAAAAGAGGGAGCAGTGGGCAAAAGCAGAACACCCGCCGCCAAGAGACTCCGCCTGCTACTGACCGCCGCCATCTGGGACCGAGCACCCCAAAGGCAGCTTCAAGGAGTTCCCTGGCATGGCACTTCTTCAAACAATGTGCTGACGACAAGACCCGAGTGGTTTGCACGCTGTGCCATCAGAGCCTGAAGCGAGGCATTAACGTTCTGAACCTGAGCACAACCTGCATGACCAGGCACCTGCATGCAAAGCATGAACTGCAGTGGAGTAAACACCTTAAAACCAAGGAAGTCACTCAGGCTCCCCCTGCTACCTCTTCTGCTGCTGCCGCCTCGGCCTGTTCTGCTGCTGCCGCCTCGGCCTCTTCCTCCGCCTCTGGAGGAACGTTGGCACCTGCCGCCCAGCAAACAGGGGATGTACCACCAACACCACCACCACCACCTCCGTCACCAAGCGTCTCAACCATGTCACACGCCAGCGTTCAGCTCTCCATCTCACAAACATTTGATAGAAAGCGTAAATTCCCACCTAGCCACCCTCGATCCCTGGCCCTGAATGCCAGCATTTCTAAACTACTGGCCTATGAAATGCTGTCATTTAGGCTGGTGGACACAGACAGCTTCAAACAGCTCATGTCGCTTGCTGTCCCACAGTATGTTGTTCCCAGCCGGCACTACTTCTCCAAGAGAGCCGTGCCTTCCCTGCACAACCAAGTATCCGATAAAATCAAGTGTGCACTGCGCAACGCCATCTGTGGCAAGGTCCACCTAACCACAGATACGTGGACCAGTAAGCACGGCCAGGGACGCTATATCTCCCTAACTGCACACTGGGTAAATGTAGTGGCAGCTGGGCCCCAGGCGGAGAGCTGTTTGGCGCACGTCCTTCCGCCGCCAAGGATCGCAGGGCAACATTCTTTGCCTCCTGTTGCCACCTCCTCCTTCTCGGCTTCCTCCTCCTCTTCTTCCACCTGCTCATCCAGTCAGCCACACACCTTCACCACCAACTTCAGCACAGCCCGGGGTAAACGTCAGCAGGCCATTCTGAAACTCATATGTTTGGGGGACAGGCCCCACACCGCACAGGAGTTGTGGCGGGGTATAGAACAACAGACCGACGAGTGGTTGCTGCCGGTGAGCCTCAAGCCCGGCCTGGTGGTGTGTGATAATGGGCGAAATCTCGTTGCAGCTCTGGGACTAGCCAATTTGACGCACATCCCTTGCTTGGCGCATGTGCTGAATTTGGTGGTGCAGAAGTTCATTCACAACTACCCCGACATGTCAGAGCTGCTGCATAAAGTGCGGGCCGTCTGTTCGCGCTTCCGGCGTTCACATCCTGCTGCTGCTCGCCTGTCTGCGCTACAGCGTAACTTCGGCCTTCCCGCTCACCGCCTCATATGCGACGTGCCCACCAGGTGGAACTCCACCTTGCACATGCTGGACAGACTGTGCGAGCAGCAGCAGGCCATAGTGGAGTTTCAGCTGCAGCACGCACGGGTCAGTCGCACTACAGAACAGCACCACTTCACCACCAATGACTGGGCCTCCATGCGAGACCTGTGTGCCCTGTTGCGCTGTTTCGAGTACTCCACCAACATGGCCAGTGGCGATGACACCGTTATCAGCGTTACAATACCACTTCTATGTCTCCTTGAGAAAACACTTAGGGCGATGATGGAAGAGGAGGTGGCCCAGGAGGAGGAGGAGGAGGAGGAGGAAGAGGGGTCATTTTTAGCACTTTCAGGCCAGTCTCTTCGAAGTGACTCAGAGGGAGGTTTTTGGCAACAGCAGAGGCCAGGTACAAATGTGGCCAGCCAGGGCCCACTACTGGAGGACGAGGAGGACGAGGATGAGGAGGAGGTGGAGGAGGATGAGGATGAAGCATGGTCACAGCGGGGTGGCACCCAACGCAGCTCGGGTCCATCACTGGTGCGTGGCTGGGGGGAAAGGCAGGACGATGACGATACGCCTCCCACAGAGGACAGCTTGTCCTTATCCCTGGGCAGCCTGGCACACATGAGCGACTACATGCTGCAGTGCCTGCGCAACGACAGCAGAGTTGCCCACATTTTAACCTGTGCGGACTACTGGGTTGCCACCCTGCTGGATCCACGCTACAAAGACAATGTGCCCACCTTACTTCCTGCACTGGAGCGTGATAGGAAGATGCGCGAGTACAAGCGCACGTTGGTAGACGCGCTACTGAGAGCATTCCCAAATGTCACAGGGGAACAAGTGGAAGCCCAAGGCCAAGGCAGAGGAGGAGCAAGAGGTCGCCAAGGCAGCTGTGTCACGGCCAGCTCCTCTGAGGGCAGGGTTAGCATGGCAGAGATGTGGAAAACTTTTGTCAACACGCCACAGCTAACTGCACCACCACCTGATACGCAACGTGTTAGCAGGAGGCAACATTTCACTAACATGGTGGAACAGTACGTGTGCACACCCCTCCACGTACTGACTGATGGTTCGGCCCCATTCAACTTCTGGGTCTCTAAATTGTCCACGTGGCCAGAGCTAGCCTTTTATGCCTTGGAGGTGCTGGCCTGCCCGGCAGCCAGCGTTTTGTCTGAACGTGTATTCAGCACGGCAGGGGGCGTCATTACAGACAAACGCAGCCGCCTGTCTACAGCCAATGTGGACAAGCTGACGTTCATAAAAATGAACCAGGCATGGATCCCACAGGACCTGTCCGTCCCTTGTCCAGATTAGACATTAACTACCTCCCCATAACCATATATTATTGGACTCCAGGGCACTTCCTCATTCAATCCTATTTTTATTTTCATTTTACCATTATATTGCAAGGCTACCCAAAGTTGAATGAACCTCTCCTCTGCCTGTGTGCTAGGCCTAAATATATGCCAATGGATTGTTGCAGTGGTGGCTGACGTGAAGCCTCATTCTCTGCTATGACATGCAGACTGATTCTCTGGTGACATGAAGCCAGATTGTCTGTTACGGGACCTCTCTCCTCTGCCTGGGTGCTGGGCCTAAATATCTGACAATGGACTGTTGCATTGGTGGCTGACGTGAAGCCTGATTCTCTGCTATGATATGAAGACTGATTCTCTGCTGACATGAAGCCAGATTGTCTGTTACGGGACCTCTCTCCTCTGCCTGTGTGCTAGGCCTAAATATATGCCAATGGATTGTTGCAGTGGTGGCTGACGTGAAGCCTGATTCTCTGCTATGACATGCAGACTGATTCTCTGGTGACATGAAGCCAGATCCTCTGTTACGGGACCTCTCTCCTCTGCCTGGGTGCTGGGCCTAAATTTATGAAAATGGACTGTTGCAGTGGTGGGTGACGTGAAGCCTGATTCTCTGCTATGACATGCAGACTGATTCTCTGGTGACATGAAGCCAGATCCTCTGTTACGGGACCTCTCTCCTCTGCCTGGGTGCTGGGCCTAAATTTATGAAAATGGACTGTTGCAGTGGTGGGTGACGTGAAGCCTCATTCTCTGCTATGACATGCAGACTGATTCTCTGCTGACATGAAGCCAGATTGTCTGTTACGGGACCTCTCTCCTCTGCCTGGGTGCTGGGCCTGAATTTATGACAATGGACTGTTGCAGTGGTGGCTGACGTGAAGCCTGATTCTCTGCTATGATATGAAGACTGATTCTCTGCTGACATGAAGCCAGATTGTCTGTTACGGGACCTCTCTCCTCTGCCTGGGTGCCGGGGCCTAAATATCTGAGAATGGACTGTTCCAGTGGTGGGTAACGGGAAGCCAGATTCTCTGCTATGATATGAAGACTGATTCTCTGCTGACATGAAGCCAGATTGTCTGTTACGGGACCTCTCTCCTCTGCCTGGGTGCTGGGCCTAAATTTATGAAAATGGACTATTACAGTGGTGGGTGACGTGAAGCCTGATTCTCTGCTATGACATGAAGACTGATTCTCTGCTGACATGAAGCCAGATTGTCTGTTACGGGACCTCTCTCCTCTGCCTGGGTGCCGGGGCCTAAATATCTGAGAATGGACTGTTCCAGTGGTGGGTGACGGGAAGCCAGATTCTCTGCTATGGAACCTCTCTCCAATTGATTTTGGTTAATTTTTATTTATTTAATTTTTATTTTAATTAATTTCCCTATCCACATTTGTTTGCAGGGGATTTACCTACATGTTGCTGCCTTTTGCAGCCCTCTAGCCCTTTCCTGGGCTGTTTTACAGCCGTTTTAGTGCCGAAAAGTTCGGGTCCCCATTGACTTCAATGGGGTTCGGGTTCGGGACGAAGTTCGGATCGGGTTCGGATCCCGAACCCGAACATTTCCGGGATGTTCGGCCGAACTTCTCGAACCCGAACATCCAGGTGTTCGCTCAACTCTACTTGTCAGTAAAAGCAAAAAAAGGAAGAGACCACTGTGGTACTCAGCAGAAGTGGCCCAAATCATTAAAAATAAAAAGCTAGCATTTTGTAATTATAAAAAAAACCCAGAGCAATGAAGATAAGGAAATCTACAAGATTAGGCAGAAAGAGGCCAAGCAAGTTATAAGAACTTCTAAAGCTCAGGCAGAAGAAAAACTAGCTCAGTCTATGAAAAAAGGGGATAAGACATTCTTCAGATATATAAATGAAAAAAGGAAATTAAAACAAGGAATAACTAAATTAAAAATAAAGGACGGAAGGTATGTAGAAGAGAATAAAGGGCTAGCCGACTGCCTTAATGAATACTTCTGTTCAGTTTTTACAAAAGAAAAAGAAGGAGAAGGACCTCCACTAGAAAGGATGACTATTAAATCGTTTGATGCATGTGTCTTTACAGAGGAAGATGTTCTAAGTTTGCTGTCTAAAGTGAAGACAAATAAGTCACAGGGGCCTGATGAGATACACCCAAAATTATTAAAAGAGCTTAGTGGTGAGCTGGCAAAACCGTTAACAGATTTATTTAACCAATCATTAGTAACAGGAGTCGTCCCGGAAGATTGGAAATTGGCAAATGTCGTGCCCATTCACAAGAAAGGTAGTAAGGAGGAATCAAGCAACTATAGACCAGTGAGTCTGACATCAATAGTAGGCAAATGAATGGAAACCCTATTAAAGGATAGGATTGTGGAACATCTAAAATCCCATGGATTGCAAGATGAAAAACAGCATGGGTTTACTTCAGGGAGATCATGTCAAACAAATCTTATAGATTTTTTTGACTGGGTGACTAAAATAATAGACGGTGGAGGTGCAGTAGACATCGCATATCTAGATTTTAGTAAGGCTTTTGACACTGTCCCACATAGAAGACTTATCAATAAACTGCAGTCATTGAGCATGGACTCCCATATTGTTGAGTGGATTAGGCAGTGGCTGAGTGACAGACAACAGAGGGTTGTAGTCAATGGAGAACATTCAAAACAAGGTCATGTTACCAGTGGGATTCCACAGGGATCTGTACTGGGACCAATTTTGTTTAATATCTTCATAAGTGATATTGCAAAAGGCCTCGATGGTAAGGTTTGTCTTTTTGCTGATGACACAAAGATATGTAACAGGGTTGATGTTCCTGGAGGGAAACGCCAAATGGAAAAGGATTTAGGAAAACTAGAAGAATGGTCAGAACTCTGGCAACTGAAATTTAATGTGGATAAGTGCAAGATAATGCACCTGGGGCGTAAAAACCCAAGGGCAGAATATAGAATATTTGACACAGTCCTGACCTCAGTATCTGAAGAAAGGGATTTAGGAGTAATTATTTCAGAAGACTTAAAGGTGGGAAGACAATGTAATAAAGCAGCACGAAATGCCAGCAGAATGCTTGGATGTATAGGGAGAGGTATAAGCAGTAGAAAGAGTGAAGTGCTTATGCCGCTGTACAGATCACTGGTGAGACCTCACTTGAGTATTAGCTACTAAACTGGTCCATGGATTGCAGGATAAAACTTACCAGGAAAGGTTAAAAGACCTTAATATGTATAGCTTGGAAGAAAGAAGAGACCGAGGGGATATGATAGAAACTTTTAAATACATAAAGGGAATCAACTCGGTAAAGGAGGAGAGCATATTTAAAAGAAGAGAAACTACCACAAGAGGACACAGTTTTAAATTAGAGGGGCAAAGGTTTAAAAGTAATATAAGGAAGTATTACTTTACTGAGAGAGTAGTGGATGCATGGAATAGCCTTCCTGCAGAAGTGGTAGCGTCAAATACAGTGAAGGAGTTTAAGCATGCATGGGATAGGCATAAGGCTATCCTTCATATAAGATAGGGCCAGGGACTATTCATAGGATTCAGATATATTGGGCAGACTAGATGGGCCAAATGGTTCTTATCTGCCGACACATTCTATGTTTCTATGTTTCTACAATGAAGGCGGATGCTTTTCATGTGGAAGAGGTGGAAATGGAGGGAAGACAGTACACAGGGTGATAGCCAGACCTCCCTCAGTTTATCTTCTCAGTGCAAATTCGATGATGATGAGGAGCAGGAATGGGTTGCCTCCGCTACAGAGGGTAGTACCCATACCAAGTTTATTCCATCTGTTCAGCATGGATGGGCCGAAGAGGAGGAGGATGATGAGGAGATTGAGAGTCATCTTGCTGATGAGAACAGCAAAGTCTTGTCTTTTGGGAATCTGGCACACATGGCTGACCCTCATGTTATACGCATTTTGCCCAACACCGATTACTGGTTTCTCTCCCTTATCGACCCCCGCTACAATGAGAACTTCTCATCTCTCATTCCTGTGGTGGAGAGGACTAGCAAAATGGTGCAATGCCAGAAGGTTCATGTGGAAAAATTGCTCCAAAAATGTCCATCTGACTACGCTGTCAGCAGAATACGTAGTTCCTTGGGCAACCGAGAAGGGGATACGAGGGGATCACACAGCAGTACCAACAGAGGCAGGGCAACAATCTCCAAGGCCTGGGGCAGTTTTATGACACCCCACAAGCACCCTCACCCTGATGTATGGCCTAGTGTCACAAGAAGGGGAAAGTTTTGGAAGATGGTGAAGGAGTACGTAGCAGACCGTGTCAGTGTCCTCAGTGATCCCTCTGTGCCGTACAACTATTTGGTGTCCAAGCTAGACACATGGCATGAACTGGTGCTCTACGCCTTGGAGGTGCTGGCCTGCCCTGCGGCCAGCATTTTGTAAGAGCGAGTATTTACTGCTGCTGGAGGCATAATAACTGATAAGCACATCCGGCCTGTCAACTGAAAATGCTGACAAGTTGACTCTTATCAAAATGAACAAGGCCTGGATTTCCCCTGACTTCTCTACTCCACCAGAGGAAAGTGGCTGAACATTAAGGCACTTTAAATGTGGCTTTTATGGTTTATTGAACAATGTATTCCCATGCACCCCTTCCACCACAAAAAAGGATATATGGTTCAATCTTCCTTTTCTCGTCATCCTCCTCCTCCTCCATTATATCAACACGCTTATTACGCTGCACTCACTCCAAATGTTTTAGAGCTCAGCTCAGCAGCAGACCCTCACCGCTAATATTTTAGATGGTCACCAGCAGGCCCTCGCCCCTGAGGTTTTAGATGGTCAAATCAGCAGCAGGCCCTCGCCCCTAATGTTTTAGATGGTCAAATCTGCGACAGGCACTAGCCCCTAATGTTTTAGAGGGTCAGCTCAGCAGCAGACCCTCACCCCTAATGTTTTACATGGTCAGATCAGCAGCAGGCCCTCGCCCCTAATGTTTTAGAGGGTCAGCCCCGCAGCAGACCCTCACCCCTAATGTTTTACATGTCAGATCAGCAGCAGGCCCTCGCCCCTAATGTTTTAGAGTTTCATGCACAGGCCCTTGCTCCTAATGCTTTTGAGGGTCACCAGCAGGCCATCAATCATAATTTTTCAAGGGTGTGTATGATGCCCTCCTTTATCAGTAAAAAAGTGCATTGGAGTCCTTGTATTTATGGCAGCCCTTTCACTTAGTGCATAGGCTTTATAAATGTAGGAGTCCCACTACCTGAACAATTGGACCACACTGTGAATGAGGCCCTCCTTTATGTGATATACAGGTTGTATCGGAGTGCCTCTTCCTTGTAATTTTTGGCAGCACTTGCACTTTATATACAAGTAAATATACAGGAAAGAATGTTTCCTAACAATTCTTCCTCTAAAATCAATTTTATCTTCGGTTTTGTGCATATTATTGTCAGTCTGTAAAATTGGCGTACTACTCGGACAACATCATTCCCAGCATTGACCTGGGAGTCCAAGATGCATCCTGACATCCTCCCCATGCTGTTCTCGAACAATTTCAGTGTTTTTTACATCAATTTCTGACCTTTTCCTGTGAACCAGACACACTCCCCTTTTCAGAGCAGTGGGTGCCTGGTTTAATGCTCTGGTTCTCCCACTGACTTCCATTGTGCTTGGGTGCTCTGTAGAGCACCTGAGCATCCCAAAGTTTTCTACTCCAGAGCACCTGAGCACTTCGGTGCTCGATCAAAACTACTACTGACCATGGATCCTCTTAGTGCAGCTGCCTCCTTTATTCTAGTAAGTGGATGAGTAAACATTATCTTCAGTGAAATAACTAGAGATGAGTAAAGTATTGGAAAATTTGGCTGCTTTGCAGGAATTTTACAAAAGAATTGGGTTTGTGACAAATTACTTTGTTATAAGGCGCATTTCTTTGTACGTAGTGGGTGCAATGAGAGGGAATGGCAATTGTACTATCCCGTTGCATTGTACCCTTCAGATGCCACGTTCATAAATGATTGCGGCATCTGATAGCAATAAGGTGGTGTAAAAAAAAAAAAACTTTCCTGATCCATTTGCTGGTCGCGCCATCTTGCTTGAAGATCTGGCACAAAATCTCGGTAGGCCAGAGGTGACATCACACTGGCCATTGTGGTGACATCATACATCACCACACACAGAATTTCAGCCAACTTCTTCAAATAAGATGGCAGCTGGTGTGTTGCAAGCAAATGGAGCAGGTAAGTATGTTTTTTTGCTCTTTTTCAGGTTAAATTAATTTGCTACCACGAAGCATGAGGAAATTTGGCTTTGTGGCAAATCGAATTTATCCTGGAATTCAGATAGAGATATTAACTCAACACTATATATAACCCTAATTAAATTTAGGGGGGAATCACATTTTCATATATAGGTGAAACTCAAAAAATTTGAATATTGTGCAAAGTTAATTTATTTCAGTAATGCAACTTAAAAGGTGAAACTAATATATGAGATAGACTCATTACATGCAAAGCGAGATATTTCAAGCATTTATTTGTCATAATTTGGATGATTATGGATTACAGCTTATGAAATCCTAAAGTTACAATTTGAGTTACTCTTTGCTTAGGGGGTATAGATTAATTAGCTGACTAAATTGTGATACTTTGAGCCTAGAATATTGAACCTTTTCACATAATTCTAAATTTAAGCTGCATTAATGCAATTCCTTTTAATTTGCAGTACTGAAATGGACTTTTTCATGATATAAAAAAAAATTGAGTTTCACTTGTATGTAGCTTTATATTGATGATGGGAGACTTTGTTCCTTAAATGTTACTTACATATAAACACTGTATGTATTTAATTATATTACTTTGTCCATTATTTTATTTTAATGTTCAGAAAACCATTTAGTGTGAAAAATAGGTAATGGAAACCTAATGGGGGCAAATGCTTTTATCATATCACTATATGCAGTATATATAAACAGTATGTGCTCACATTTACAATCTCAGTAAGTGTAAATATTTATCCACCAGACAAATATCATTTAGTTGAGAGACATTTACCAATTACTTATAAAATAAATACTGTGAAGGCAAAATGCAGTATGATTTACGGATTCAATTTTTTTTTAACTTTTTTGACCACCAGAGTGATTATTTAACTAAGCTCGGTACAAAAAAGAGTCTGAGAGATAATGGACATAGAACCTTGCTGATTGATACAGAGCAAATGATTCAGAAGAATTTCCTACAATAACTTAAAAATGTTTCTGGTCTTTGAAAAGCAAAAAAAGCTATTTGTGACACACCGTTAAAGCTCTGCTAAAAGTAATGATATGTACAAAACATTTCTACATGATGCATTGGAACTTAGTATAAACTCATTCTACCACTTACACTTCAAATGCAGGTCACTAGACGTGCCCCATAGTTTCTGTTTTGCAGCTGTAAGAAATGGCTGCCTGATATTGTTTACAATTTTAATGCATTTAACTGCTGCCCACCAGTGGCTTATTTTAGGGAATACACAATTAAAGCTATGGTAATAATTGTATAGTACTAAATCTAATATGAAAAGAACATGTACATTCTATTATACAATACATGACTGTGATTTTTAATATAATATCATTATAGGATATTTGGCCTTTTCCTTTTTTAACTTGGAAAACATGTTATAGTCTCAAAATTCCTTACTGTAATTTTCAGGCATAGACTGCAAACTGTTAACATCACATCACATCACAATCATTATTGTAATGCCCATAAGATTATTTTTTTAAATTATGACTTTTGTAACTGGTTTGCATAAAGTATTCATTAGCAAATGTCTTGTATGAGCACTTTGTCATAATCTATTACTGTGGAGTATTTTACTTGCACTGATACATTGAACACATTGATGAAGGTAATACAAAATAAAAATATTCAAGTGTTTTCCACCTAAATTTGATTAGTTGCAAAAAATTTTTTCCGTTTACGTTCCGTTTTTTTTACTTTCTGTTTTTTGCTTGCGTTTCGTATACGGACCGTATACTGAACCATTCATTTCAATGGATCAGCAAAAAAAAATGGAAGGTACTCCGTATGCCCTTCATTTCCATATTTCCGTTCCATTCAAAGATAGAACATGTCCTATTATTGTCCACATAATGGACAAGGATAGTACTGTTCTATCAGGGGCCAGCTGTCCCGTTCCGCAAAAAACGGAATGCATATGGACTTCATCCATATTTTTTGCGGATCCATTTTTTGCAGACTGCTAAATACTGAAAAAGACATACGGTCTTTTTTCTCTAAAGAAAGTCTACTAGCAAGTTGTAGAATTTTTAAAGGGTCACTAACTTACAAAACTTTTGATCTGTCACAGAGCCATATCAAAAGTTTAGATCATTGGGGGTCTGAGTGCTGGGACACCTTTCTATAGTTTGAATGAGTGATAACACGGTGATAACTCTGAGTTCAGATAATGTAGTAGATGTCTCCTGCAGTCCTATGTAACACCACAGATAACACAGATAATGTAGTAGATTGGTGTGAGGCCCCAGAATTCAGAACACACACAGTGTGACCTGAAGTCTGGGGCCAGGCTGAGGCAGTGTGGGACAAATTCTATATACCCCCTCCCCACTACCCTACCGTGAAACCGATATTTGGATGGACATAACATACATTGCTATAAAATATAAAGGAGAATACAGCACCATACCTGTTAATTCCAGTGACATCTCCTGTGATATATACTTTCCTCAATGTCCTCATTCGGAGATCGGACCATCATGACACCTTCTTTCAGCCGCGTCTCGTCTCTGCAAAGTTTCACAGAAAATGTTTTAGATTCCTCACTTTACTATCATCCTCAAATAACAGACGTCCCCTTCCCCCGCAGTGCCCATAAGTATAATGCTCTCTGTATAATTATAATATATAATGGCCCCCTCTGTATTATTATTATAATGACCACCTCTGTAGTATTATAATAATAATTATGGCCCCCTTCAGCCCCTCCAGCATACAGTCCCGTGTAAGATACATCACTCCCCCTGCCTTCAGTCCTACTTGCAAACAGTCCCATGTAAAATACATCACTTTCCCTTCAGCTCCTCCAGCATACAGTCCCATGTAAGATACATCACTGCCTTGCCTTCAGCCCCTCCAGAATACAGTCCCATGTAAAATACATCACTCTCCCTTCAGCTCCTCCAGCATACAGTCCCATGTAAGATACAACCCCCAGAGGATGCCATCTGCCCATCTCTCCTGTCAATATACCAGGCCTACCAGTATTACCCCTTCAAATACCGCCTGGTCACCCCACACCTAACAGTCTGAGTCACTTTGTCTCCCTGAGTGTTAGGTGGGGTGACCAGGCAGACAGGTGGTATATCAAGGGGTAATGCTGGTAAACCTTGTATATGGACAGCAGATATGGGCAGATGGCATCCTCTGGGCAGTACTGTCTCTCTGGTCTTCCTTCACCAGCACCCTGACTGCCACGGTCCTGCTTGGCCTGGCTCTCATGGCACTTCACTGCCTGGTGCTCGGCTATCAGCACTGAGTGAGTCAGTCAATGTCGCAGTGCTGATAGCCGAGCACCAGGCAGTGAAGTGCCATGAGAGCCAGGCCAAGCAGGACCGTGGCAGTCAGGGTGCTGGTGAAGGATGACTAGAGAGACAGTACTGCCCAGAGGATGCCATCTGCCCATCTCTGCTGTCCATATACCAGGGTAGGCCTGGTATATGGACAGCAGAGATGGGCAGATGGCATCCCAGAGAGGCAGTACTGTTTCAGTGTCCCTGGTCATCCTTCACCAGCACTCTGACTGCAGTGCCATGGTGCCATCTGCTTGGCAGCCTTGGCCTGGCTTTCATGGGCACTGACTGGCACAGTGGCACTTAACTCATATTGTCATATATTACCCCTAAAGCCTTCCTGCCCTCAGCCCATGCCAACATAGTACACTACTGACCTAATTACACACTCAAGGTGGGACTTTGGGACTCTGGGACAGTGACACTGACTGTCACTCACTCTGTCTCAGGGTCGCTTGAATCACTGTCTCTAGGCTGGACTACAGTCTACTACTGATTCAGCTGCAGCCATCTTCTACTTCTTCTTGCTCCGGCTCCTGGCTCTGCAGTCTGTACTGTCTTTCCCGCCTGGAAGGTGGGTGGTGCCTATCGGGAACTGCTGTGCATGCCCTGCCCCCTCTCGCCTCCTCACTCTGCTCTGCAGCCGGACGCTGTGTGAAGAAAAAAAAAACACAGCATCGGCGATTTAACTTGTGCCAGCCCCGCGGACAGCGCCCCCCTGCAGTGTGGCGCCCGGGGCAACAGCCCCCCCCCACGTTACACCCCTGGCTCCATAGAATTCTATGATCCCCTCTCAATGCTGTCCTCAGCAGTGAGGAGAGAAAGCTCCCTATGAAGGGCACTTCTCTTCCCTCTTTCTAGGGATGTGGGAGTCTCAACACTCAAACATGCATCAATCTAAACTTTTGATATGTCTCTATGATATATAAAAATTTTTAGAAAACTTAGTGACCCTTTAATTAAAATAGAGATTAAGCTTTATTAACCCCTTCCCGACCAGTGCCGTAAAAGTACGTTGCAGCGGGACGTGACTTGCCGCCCAGCGCTGTACTATTACGGCCCACTGATCGGCTGCAGGGAACTTTCTGTTCTCGTTAGCCGGAATCCTGCTGTAGGCACCGGCATTGGTGAAAACCCAGATGCCGGTGAACTAAACCCTTCTATGCCGCGGTCAGCGCTGACCACTACATAGAAGGGGTTTTCTGCGGGTGAGGAAGCCCATCGGGTCCCTGCGCTGCAGTGGAGAGGACCCCGAGGCTGAGAACCTTTGCCCATTACTTTGCATGGCATCGGGACCTGCCTTCTACGGGTGACCAGAAGATCCAGCCTCAGGCTGGGTCTCCTACGCAACCTGTTAGTGTATTACTCTGTATAATACACTAACAGGCAATGCATTACATTTAGGGGTGAGCGAACCTGAACTGTGGATTTTTGGACCCCGGACCCAGACCTGAACATTTCAGTAAAAGTTTGGGTGTGGTGTTTGGCGATTTATTGGTGCTTTTTTAAAGGCTGCAGAGCAGCCAATCAACAAGCGTTTAACTCTGTGCCCTTTGAAGCCATCACAGCCATGCCTACTAATGGCATGGCTGTGATTGGCCAGTGCAGCATGTGACCCAGCCTCTATATAAGGTGGAGTCACGTAGCTCTACTGTGCTTAGTGTAGGGATAGAATGCTGCTGCTGTGAGGGAGAGAATAGGAAAGAAACTTTAATCAGAACACTCAGCGATCTACATAGATTTTGTTGTGTGGGTGCAGTGCACAATCTTTTTACCCTGCCCTGAGCCCAGTGACAGAGAAAAATAACTTTTATCCGTCTGTTAGTTAGGTGGGTGCCGCGGCCATTTTATGCAAGCTCAGTGCACCAGCACTGCATATGTGCTTTTGTGACATTGAAATCCAAGCTTAAAATACTGCAATAATAATCTTGGTTTAAAGATCTTTTGTGCAAAGTACTTAATATGGCAGTCTTTGCTTCATCTGTTGTTGTTAAAACAAGCTTGAAATACTTTAATAATTTTCTGGGTTTTAAAAAACACCCATTTTTGGCAATACCCTCCATATGGGGCCTCTGCCGCATTAGTCTGTGTGCAATTTAAGCTAGAAATACAGCTTTAATTTTCTGGGTTTTAAAAAACACACATTTAGGGCAAAATACTTAATTTGCGGCCTTGTCTTCATCTGTCAGTGTGAGATACACCTTTTAGATACTGTTGTTCTATTCTGCTTTAAAAAAAAACCACCCATTTTGGGCAAAAATTTTAATTTGCATGTGATATAAACCTTTTAGATACTGCTGTGCTATTTTGGTATTAAAAAAACACCCATTTAGGGGAAAAATCTTAATTTTTCAGCCTTTGCTGCATATGTCATTGTGAGATACACTCTTTAGATACTGTTGTTCTATTCTGCGATTAAAAAACCCCCACCCATTTAGGGGGAAAAAAATTGTAGCCTTTGCTGCATTTTTCATTGTGAGATACACGCATTAGATACTGTTGTTCTATTCTGTTATTAAAACAACACCCATTTTGGGCAAGATCATAAATTTGAGAAATATGAGGAGAGCGTCAAATAAGGGACGTCGCCCCTGTCGTGGTGCTGCTGGTGGAGCTCCTGTTGCAGGAAGAGGATGTGGTCAATCTGTGCCAGCTACACGCACAAGTGAAACACCTTCCTTAGGTGCGAGTAGGTGACAAAACCTACAGCCGTATTTAGTCAGACTTAACCCCTTCAAGACCAGGCCTATTTTCATTTTTACATTTTTGTTTTGTCCTCCTCATGTTCCAAAAGCCAGAACTTTTTTTATTTTTCCGTTCACATAGTTATATGAGGGCTTAATTTTTGCGGGACAAGATGCATTTTATAATGCCACCATTTCATTTACCATGTTTTGTATTAATAAAAAGGAATATATATATATATATATATATATATATATATATATATATTTGTGTGGCAAAATTGAAATAAATACAAAATTCCATCAAGGTTTTTGGGGTTTTGACATCACAGCTTTGACTATGCACTAAAAATGACCTGACATTCTTATTCTGTGTCTCAATACGAATGCGGCAATACCAAACTTGAACATTTTCTTTTTGTTTACTACTTTAAAAAAATAATATTATCTTCAGAAAAATCTACATTTTCTTTGCATCGCCATATTCTGACATCCATAACTTTTTAATATTGCGGTCTACCGAGCTTTATAAGGGCTTTTTTTTGTGTAACAAACTGTACTTTCTATTGATGCTATTTTTGTAGTACATACAACATTTAGATCACCATTATTCAAAGGCTTTTTGGGACAAAATGAAAAAAAAAAAAAAAAAAAATGCAAATCGCGTGTTTTTAATTTTTTCTTCAGTTACTGCGTTCACCGCACAGGATTTAAAAAAATATATATTAATAGTTCAGACATTTTTGGATGTGGCAATGCTTAATATGTTTATTTTTTTATTTTTTATTGTTTATGTAGTTTTATATGTAAAATTGGGAAAGGGTGGTGATTCAAACTTGTAATATAATGGTGTTTTTTAAAACTTTATTAAACTTTTTTTTTTACAGCAATTAGCCCCCATAGGGGCCTCATACATGGGATCTTTTGATCCCCTCTCCTATTCACCATAATAGAGATCTATTATGGTGAATAGGATTTTTACACACTCCATTCTGCGCTATGCCTCTTGCATAGCTCAGTATGGAGAAAGCTAGGGCAGGCCTGGATCGCATCAGCAGCGTCCAGGCTGCCATGGCAACCGATCGGAGCCCGACGATTCAAAGGCTTTTATCGACAATTACATGACATTTATGCAAAGAGTCAGTATTTGCAGTGTTGGCCCTTCTTTTTCAGGACCTCTGCAATTCGACTGGACATGCTCTCAATCAACTTCTGGGCCAATTCCGGACTGATAGCAACCCATTCTTTCATAATCACTTCTTGGAGTTTGTCAGAATTAGTGGTTAACAATGGAAGAACAATGATTTCAAGCATCACCCTCCTTTTAACAGGTCAAGTCTGCCATTTTAATCCAATCAGCCTGACATAATGATCTCCAGCCTTGCGCTCGTCAACATTCTCACCTGAGTTAACAAGACGATTACTGAAATGATCTCAGCAGGTCCTTTAATGACAGCAATGAAATGCAGCGCTTCCTGTGAACCAGAGATTTCGCAAGTAAGTAAGCAAAAAAACGCAGGGCCAGGCGCAAGTACGCCAGGAACCAATCGCTACCCTTCACGCACCAGGAGACCATGAGTAAATCACAAGTAGTGAACATGTCTTTACGATCTTTGATTCAATCACAAATCGATATTCTGTCTAGAGTTCTCTCCTTTTCTCCAACCTACCATTTCAATCTGTATCATACCATTCTTGATATTAATAGACTGGCCCGTAACCTTACTCTGAAAAAAAAAAAAATCAGATCCAGCCAAAAGCGATGATCTCAGGGGTGCCACACCATATGAAAATGATTCAACCAACACGCATAACATCCCAGCTTTTTCTTTTGAGGAACTTTCCAACCTTTCCCACATGCAACGATGTTGTTCCCTACAGAATGAAGAAGAGGAAAATAATTTTGCACATAATTTTGTCACATCTAATCGTGACTTTTATGCATTGCAATCATGGTCTCCTGTATTAGATCGCTTCCAGGAGCTTAAGGAAAGGGACATGGTCACCCTGAATGATAAAGTGTCCTCACGGGACAGTGTCCAGAAATGCGATAATTTGTCCTCCAGAGGAAGTAGGGATCTAAAAGAGCTGATGCTTTAGAAGGATGTTGTCATTAAACAGACGGACAAGGGTGGGGCTGTGGTGATCCTGGATAGTTGCATTTATAAAAAACAAAACCTCGCTATGTTAGAGGATAATAGTACCTATCTTGAGCTCGACCACAACCCCACCCCCACTTATCAACAGGAGATGCTGCGACTATTGACTGATGGCTTAGAACATGGCTTCATTAACCAGAAACAGCTGGACTATATATTTATCCAACATCCAGTGGTTACAATTTTCCATTCCCTACCAAAAATGAATAAGGGAGGTTTTCCTCCAGCCATGAGGCCTATAGTCGCTCGCTGGCATAGGCTCTTTTACTGAGAGATTGTCCGCCTGGGTAGACAGTATCCTTCAGCCACTGGTTCAATCTATACCTGGCTATCTGCAGGATACTAGAGCAGTGCTGCAAGCATTCTATGATTGTAAATGGGAACAGCACTTCTCTTGGATCACAGCGGATGTTACATCCTTATATACAGTCATCCCTCATAATTTGGCCATGGTTTCCCTAGCTTGGTTCTTGAATGTCTACTCCGATTTTTCTCCTACTTTTCAGGATTTTGTTTGTCGGGTTGTGCTATTTCTGCTTAAACACAATGTCTTTATGTTCTTGCAAAGTTACTTCCTACAATTGACAGGAGTTTCCATGGGGGCAAAACTTTCGCCCTCCATGGCAAATATCTACATGGCATGGTGGGAGTGCCATTTTTTATTTTCAGCAGATAATCCTTGGAGTGGCTCCCTGAGATGGTACGGCTGCTATATCGACAACCTGCTGTTTGTGTGGTCGGGCGGTTCTACGGCTGTACCATCTTTTGGGACCTTTCTCAACAATAATCATTGCTGTCTAAAATTCACCATTTCACATGGAATTACCACCATAACCTTCCTTGATCTTTCCTTGGAGGGTGGCTCTGCGACTCATCAAGTTCATTCCAGTACCTATCACAAGGACATGTCAGGTAACACAACTCTCATGGCCACATCATGCCATCCTCCACATGTGGTCCGTAATATCCCTAAAGGGGAATTTATTCAGGCCAAAATAAATTGTTCTAAAGATGAAGAATTAAACATGGAGATGGAGATTGTGGCCATGAAACTTGCGGAGCACAGATACCCCCCCCCGGACCCTAGATCGAGCAAGGGCCAATGTATTGAACAGATCCAGAGACAAACTTGTTTTTCCGGACAGAGCACAACCCGACCCACAACTATGTATAAACAGGAAATCCAATGCAGCCGCAAAAAATGTTCCCTGTTTTGTTACCAACTACAGTTTGGAATTTTCACAAATCTGTGCCATAGTTAGAAAACACTTACCTGTTCTAAACTGTAACGAGCAGTGGTCTGACATCAGCGCTGCAGGTGTCAGATGCATTGCATTTCATGCACCTACTATTGCGCAGATTAGCCTAAGTTTTTTCACTCATAGTGACACCAGCAAAAAAGAAAAAAAAGTGCTTGGTTGAGGCACAAAGGCACATTTAAATGCGGCCACCGCATTTGTACGTGCTCCAATTACATTAAAACAGGTTCAATAGTTGTTTCAACAGCCACTCATAACTCCTTTAATAATAAACAATATGTAAATTGCAACACAAACTATGTGGTGTATTGCATTATCTGTTCTATTTGCAGTCTGCAATATATCGGATGCACAACTAATAGTTTAAAAGTAAGAATTTTTAAACACCTTTCAGACATCCCATATACCAGAGTAAGAAATGTTTCAGCAGCCAGTCTACATTTTGCGGTTTCTCATCAAGGGGATACCGCAGGCTTCCAAGTTCAGGCCCTAGAAAGGGTTAACCCTCTTGCAAGAGGTAGTGACTACAAGCAAAAGCTCCTCAATAGGGAGTCCTATTGGATCTTTTGCATGGGTTCCAGAGTTCCAGCAGGGTTAAATCGCAAACATGATTTAATCCTGCATTACTGATCTTTGCGTATATATATATATATATATATATATATATATATTTATTTATTTTTTTAATTGTTTATGTATTTTGACATATCCAACTTTTTACTTCTATGTGTATCCCTGCTTTCATACTCACCTGGCATTTGGATAGTAGGCGGAACCCAATTTGCATGTCCACTCCTGCTAATCCAAACCATCTGCATATGCCAGGAAGTTCAGCTATTTAAGTATGTAGCCATCCAGCAACTAATGTGTCATGAGTAAGGATCAGTATTAGAGCATCTAAAACATG
Organism: Bufo gargarizans; assembly: GCF_014858855.1. Classification (NCBI taxonomy): domain Eukaryota; kingdom Metazoa; phylum Chordata; class Amphibia; order Anura; family Bufonidae; genus Bufo; species Bufo gargarizans. The sequence goes on from NC_058084.1 coordinate 256,291,551, forward strand.
TAGACCTGCTTGCCGTGTTGGATTGTTTTTATCCTGTGTCATTTTGGAATAAAGAACATTGTATTTTTTGGAAGCTGGACATCCCATCTTATTTTTATATAATTTTTCTCAGCCGGGGTTAGCTTCCTACTCAAATATATCACTGGGTGTTCTCATCCATGCACCAACTGTGACAACACGGCCCCTAGGCCCACATTGGAAGCATCTGTTTGAACAACAAACTTTTTAAAAAAATCAGGAGCGATCAAAACTGGCCTACTGCATAACACCTCCTTGAGTTTACAGAACGCAACCTCCATATCTTTGTTCCAAGAAATTCCCCCTGAGCTTTTGCCTTTGATTAGGTCCGTAAGTGGAGCAGCTATGGTGGCAAAATCTGGAATAAACCTCTGGTAATACCCTACCATGCCCAGAAATGTCCTCACCTGTTTTTTTTTGTGCAAGGTTGAGGCCACTCCTTAATTGCCTGTATACCTTTTGAGCCTGAGGCTTGATGAGGCTTTTACCAATAATGTACCCTAGGTATCGTGCCTTTTCAAGGCCCAGGGCACATTTCTTGGGATTGGCCGTCAGACCAGCCGCCGAATTGAGTTTACCACCGCTTGGACCTTGGGAAGATGACTTTCCCAATCCGAACTGAATATCACTCTGTCGTCAAGGTACGCCGACGCAAAGTGACGGTGTGGCCTGAGGACCTCATCCATCAATCTCTGAAAAGTGGCAGGGCCCCCATGAAGCCCAAATGGCATTCTCACATACTGGAACAGGCCCTGTGGAGTAGAAAACTCTGTCTTTTCCCTAGCCGTTGAAGTAAGTGGAATCTGCCAATAACCTCTGGTTAGATCCAGGGTGGTAATGTACCTGGCTGGACATAACCTTTCTATCAACTCATCCACCCATGGCATGGGATAAGCATCAAACTTTGAGATCTCGTTTAATTTGCGAAAGTTGTTGCAAGGACCCATCCGGTTTTGGTACCACAGGGCTACTCCAATCACTATGGGATGGTTCAATAACACCTAGCTCCAACATTCTCTGGAGGCTACTGTCTGTCTGCGGGCTTCAGGAATGTGATATGGCTTCAAGTGAACCCGAGCTTGTGGATCTGTAACAATATCATGCTTAATTACATGAGTGCAACCTGGCCACTCTGAAAACACATCAGCATTCCTAAGGAGGAATTCCTTTTCCGCTTGGGCTTGTGCCCTTGACAGAGTCTCTGAGACCTTCACCTCAGTAACTATCCCCTGAAGTGTAGGACTGAGACGCTCAGCCACCAAAGAAACTAATGGTTCCTTCCAGACCTTTATTAAATTGACATGATAGATTTGATTTTTTTTTTTCGTTTGCCGGGTTGGTGGACTTTATAATTCACATCCCCTATTTTCTCTACAACTTCATAGGGTCCATTTTGCCAGGAATTTACTTTCCGCAGTGGGAACCAGAACCAGGACCCGGTCACTTGGCTGAAAAACCCTGAGTCTGACTCCCAGATTGTATATGCGACTTTGGGCCTCTTGAGCATGTCTCATATGCTCTTGTACTATGGACATTACTGCTGTGACGCGGTCCTGCATCTGTAGAACATGTTCCACCACGGAGCGGTGGGGAGAGGGCTCCTCTTCCCACAACTCTTTGGCAATATCCAAAAGCCCCCGGGGGTGATGCCCATACAAAAGCTCAAACGGGGAAAACCCAGTAGACGACTGAGGCACCTCACGAACAGCAAATATCAAGTAGGCGAGCAGGCAATCCCAATCTCTCCAGTCTGCCTCAACAACCCTTTTTAACATTCTCTTGAGGGTTTTGTTGAAGCGCTCCACCAACCCATCAGTTTGAGGGTGATAGACTGATGTCCTTAACTGTTTTATACCCAGCAGCTTGCACAAACCTTTCATTACATTGGACATAAAAGGTGTTCCTTGATCCGTCAGGAGCAAACTCCTGAAACAGCTCCCGGGCAATTGTTCTAGCTGACGTGTTCTGCAGAGGAACCGCCTCGGGATACCTAGTGGCATAGTCTAAAACCACAAGAGTGTATTGGTGTCCCTTTGCCGACTTCACCAGGGGCCCCACCAAATCCATTGCAATCCGGTGAAAAGGTACCTCAATGATGGGTAACAGTACCAAGGGTCTGCACCATGAGGTGCAGGGGACGTCAACTGACATTTTGGGCAAGATGCACAGAATCGTTTGATTTCTGCAAACACTCCAGGCCCCAAAAAAATATATATCTGGAGTACCCGTTGCTGAGTTTTCTCTGCTGCCAGGTGTCCTCCCATGAGGTTTTTATGAGCCAGGTCAAGTACCACTTCCCTATGCGATTTGGAAACAACTAGTTGCTCTACGACTGCACCCCTTAAATTATCAACACGATAAAGAAGATTGTGGTTGACAGCAAAGTGAGGGTACACCTTCTCCAAGCCCGTACTGTGGGCAACCTCATTAACCACAGCAACATTTTCCCAAGCATGAGCTAACGTTGGGTCCCTCAGTTGGGATGTGCCAAAGTTATATTGAGAATAGTTTATTTATGGCGTAGGTAACTCTTCCACAGACTCTTGAGGTCTCTCAGATTCCCCCACTAGCACGGAGAAGGGGAACTGGTCAGGCTCAACTTCAGAACCGGAATCCCCAAAGTCAGGCAGGCTAGCCGGAGTTTCATCCCTCACACTTAGGGAAATTTGAGGTGGAAACTCGACCATTCACAGGTCCCAGAACAAAGGAAAGTCCCGTCCTAGTATGACACTATGCATCAGGGATTTAGATACTCCAACCTCATGGGACGTCACACCAAACTGAGTCTCAATGGGGACCACCGCTGTACCATAACTTTTTGCATCACCATATATGCACACAACACCCATGCACAGTTTTTTAAGCTGGTCTGGAGCTACCAGGTCTGAATGTACAAGCGTAACAAGGCTCCCAGAATCAAGCAAGGCCTGGACACTCCTTCCACCCACTTTGACCTGTGCCATAGGAGCCAGCGTAGATGTCAGACACGCTGGATGAGCGAAGAAGGAAAGGTGCTGAGCTGCTCCACACTCCATAGGTTCTGGGACGACAGAACATTTAGCAGCCACATGCCCCCGGGCTTTGCACCTCCAGCACTGGATACCAGACCTTGGTAGGGTCTCTTTCAGCAGCCTAGTATTCATGTTGGTCTTCACCCATGTTTTCAAACCAGCATCAGCATTTAAGGTTGCGGCGCCTCTCCCTGCCACTGCGGGCAAACGCCGCTTTACAGACAAGTTCTCGGGGTCAGACCCCCCTGCCAAAAAAAACTCTGCCGTCAGGTAGCACTCAACCATCTCAACTAACTCACTGGCGGACTTTGGATCAGCGTGATTGACCCATTTTCTTAACTCATACGGCAGCGTTGACAGGAAGCAATCCATTGTGACCCTTTCGACAATCTGGGGTGCCGTGAGCAGCTCAGGTTGCAACCACTTTCGGATCACATAAATTAAGTCATGCATCTGTGACCTGGGAGACTTATTAGGTTGGTAATTCCAGCGGTGCACTCGTTGGGCCCGCACAGCAGGAGTGACACCAAAACAGCAGAGAATTTCTAGCTTTAGCTTCTCGTAGTCCTGGGCATCCTCGGCAGACAAATCAAAACACACTTTCTGAGAGTCACCCGTTAGAAACAAAGCAACCATCTCCGCCCACTGAGTCTTAGGCCACGCCTCCCGACCAGCGGTACGTTCAAACGTATTCAGAAACGCTTCCACGTCATCGTGTGGGGTCATTTTCTAATGAAAATGGCTTGCTTTGATCAACCCACAATTGCTAGGTCGATCCTGACGTGTATTCACCAGCTGCTGCAGAACCTCTGTAAGAGTCTCTCTGTCTTTCCGAGCAGCTTCAGCTTGCATTTGCTTGTCTCTTTCCGCTGCCTCAGCTAGTGCTGTCACCTGAGGACTCAACAGACGTACAATTTCCTGCTGCACCTCCTGCTGGGCAGCGAAAGCCTTTTCATCTCTGGCATTAGTCTCTCGCTGGACTGTATTTGCGTCTTGCTGGGTTCCACAGGCTTGTGCCAACCTCAACACCAGGTCTTCTATCATATTGGATAATAAAAAGAAATGCAATTAAAATTGCTAGGTGGATGATATCTGGCAGGGATCTGTCTGCCCGCATCAAACACCAATTTGTGTACTGTTACGCCCTCCTGCGGGGTTGTTTGGGCAGAAAACAGGAACACAGACACCTCTGTAGCTTGTGCGTCAGACTGTTGCTAGTTTTTTTTGCAGTTGCTCAAAATAACAAACAAAACCAAAACAAACAATAGCCATCAAGCTCCTGCCTATCTCACTCGGCAGCCTGAGCTAAACTCATAACACAAAACACAAAGAACATTTTCAAGGGGAAAACAGAGCAACTTGCAGTTCAGTAGTTAGACAGAAAAGCAACCGCTCTCAGAGCTCCTAGGCTTGCAGCTTCTCAAACAGACTGCACACACTCCCAGAGAGAGCTCCTGGGTCAGGGCTGCTGACTTAATTAGTACATCTGTGTGAGCAGTCCCCCCAGGCAGTTAAAACCCGGACTGGTTCCGGGTGGTCAGGGAACCCGCCCAACTCTTCCCTGACCGGCTCCAGGACCCTAAACTGGCTTTCTTTTCCCCAGGAAGCTTCTAGAAACAAAAAAAAAAAACCTTCCTGGAGCCTTTTAACACATGAAGTGCCGGAAACTTGGTGCAATGTACACACCATCCAGCACTTTCTCTGCCAAACATTGTGACACCCTGTCACAAGGGATTAATGCGGCTCTAAGAATGGTAGATTGGGATGTTGACAGTACCCCCAGTTCCATCACATTGTCTCCCACCCAGTCACCTGCTGAAAGATCAGAGTTGGCCCCTTTAGCTGATGTTCATCAGTCTTTCACCTTACCCCCTTGCAAATCAGCCAAGCAGTCTGAGCTTCAAGTCATGCAGCAGTCTATTTTGCTTTTTGATGACTCTGTTAGCAGGGTTTCCCAGGGCCATCCACCTAGCTCTGCCGCATAAGTGGAAGAGATTGATTGCACCGATACATGTAGCACGCAGGGCCGTCTTTAACCCCTTAAGGACCAGGCTCATTGTCACCTTAAGGACCAGGCCATTTTTTGCAAATCTGACCAGTGTCAATTTAAGTGCTCATAACTTTAAAACGCTTTGACTTACCCAGGCCGTTCTGAGATTGTTTTTTCGTCACATATTGTACTTCATGACACTGCTAAAATTGGGTCCAAAAAGTAAATTTTTTGGCATAAAAAAATAAAAATTTTACCCAAAATTTTGAAAAATTAGCAAATTTCAAAGTTTCAGTTTCTCTAATTCTGTAATACATAGTAATACCCCCCAAAATTGTGACGACTTTACATTCCCCATATGTCTACTTCATGTTTGTAGCATTTTGGGAATAATACTTTATTTTTTGGGGATGTTACAAGGCTTAGAAGTTTAGAAGCAAATTTTGAAATTTTTCAGAAATCTTCAAAATCCCACTTTTTATGGACCAGTTCAGGTTTGAAGTCATATTGTGAGGCTTAGATAATAGAAACCTCCCAAAAATGTAATAATAGATAACTACACCCCTCAAGGTATTCAAAACTGTTTTTTCAAACTTTATTAACCCTTTAGGTTTTCCACAAGAGTTAATGGCAGATGGAGAAACAATTTTGAAATTTATATTTTTTGGAAGATTTTCCAATATAATCAATTTTTTCCAGGAGTAAAACAAGGGTTAACTGCCAAACAACACTCAAAATGGGTTGCCCTGATTCTGTAGTTTGCAGAAACACCCCATATGTGGTCGTAAACTACTGTTTGGCCGAACGGTAGCACATAGAAGGAGGGGAACACCATATGGGTTTTGGAAGGCAGATTTTGCAGGACTGGTTTTGTTTATACCATGTCCCATTTGAAGCCCCCTGTTGCACCCCTAGAATAGAAAATTTCAAAAAAGTGACTCCATCTAAGAAAGTACACCCCTCAAGGTATTCAAAACTGGGTTTACGCTTCGTTCGGGTTTGTTATTAATACCAAAAGGTCATCAGCGAATGCCGCTAGTTGATGGTGAACCCCTAGTAGCTCCACACCTCGTACTCTGTCATCCTGTCTTATAGCTTGGAAAAGACATTCAACTGTCAAAACGAATAACAAGGGCGACAGAGGACAGCCCTGTCTTGTCCTGTTAGAAATTCGCAGAGGGGGAGAGAGCGTACCATTAACCACCACCCTGGCTGACGGTTTGGAATACATAGCCATAATAGCGTTGACGTAGTCCAAAGGAATATTAAACTTCGCCAAGGCTTTCCTCATAAACAGCCAATCTATACGGTCGAACGCTTTTTCGGCGTCTGTCCCCAACAATACTAATGGAACAGAGCGGCCACGTGCGTGATGAATAATGTTGAGGAGACGAGTAGTGTTCATCCTACCCTCTCTCCCCGCTACAAATCCAACTTCTTCGCTATTAACAAGGTTTGGCAATAGCGGTTTTAGCCTAAGTGCCAAAATTTTAGCGAACATTTTTAAGTCATTGTTTAATAAAGATATAGGCCTGTAACTTGCGCAGCTCGTTTCATCCTTTCCCTCTTTAGGAATGATGGTGATGTGAGCCATCAACATCTGGTCTGGCAGAGGGGTCCCTTTAAATGTGTCATTACACAATTTCAAAAATTGGGGAAGAAGGAGTCCCTGAAATTTACAGTAATAAATCATTGGTAGGCCATCAGGGCCTGGACTTTTATGCATCGATTTAACCACCTCTATTAGTTCCTGTATTGTAATGGGTCTTATTAGAGAAGCTACAGGGAGTGCAGAATTATTAGGCAAATGAGTATTTTGACCACATCATCCTCTTTATGCATGTTGTCTTACTCCAAGCTGTATAGACTCGAAAGCCTACTACCAATTAAGCATATTAGGTGATGCGCATCTCTGTAATGAGAAGGGGTGTGGTCTAATGACATCAACACCCTATATCAGGTGTGCATAATTATTAGGCAACTTCTTTTCCTTTGGCAAAATGGGTCAAAAGAAGGACTTGACAGGCTCAGAAAAGTCAAAAATAGTGAGATATCTTGCAGAGGGATGCAGCACTCTTAAAATTGCAAAGCTTCTGAAGCGTGATCATCGAACAATCAAGTGTTTCATTCAAAATAGTCAACAGGGTCGCAAGAAGCGTGTGGAAAAACCAAGGCGCAAAATAACTGCCCATGAACTGAGAAAAGTCAAGCGTGCAGCTGCCAAGATGCCACCAGTTTGGCCATATTTCAGAGCTGCAACATCACTGGAGTGCCCAAAAGCACAAGGTGTGCAATACTCAGAGACATGGCCAAGGTAAGAAAGGCTGAAAGACAACCACCACTAAACAAGACACACAAGCTGAAACGTCAAGACTGGGCCAAGAAATATCTCAAGACTGATTTTTCTAAGGTTTTATGGACTATTATAAGTAAGATGGCTCATCCGCGGCACATGGTCCTTCTTAAAATGTGTCTCTTGTAACATCAGGACGCTTACCTTCTGCTTGCGCATAAGTTGAATTACCTGGCTTCTTTTAGCAGGTGAATTTAATCCTCTGACATTGAAGGAACAGACCTTTATGGTAGCCATTTCATGACTTCTTGTAGGTCCAATGAAAAGCCAATGAAACCTATAGGGGAAAAGTACTCGAACGTCCGCTGCAGGGGGGGGGGGGGGGAGGGAGGGGGGAGGGGTAAGTGTAAAATGCAATTCAAAAAGAATAAAGAAAGGAACGTTATTACATAAATCAAAAGATATCTCTGGACATGTAACGTATATGGTAGACAGTAATAAGATAACCATCTTAATAACAAAATCTCCTCTTATAAGGAGTTTAGGGGAGGAGAATTGGACCGAGAACACGGCCATTTCGCATACACAAGCATGTATAACTTTCTAATATTTCAACTGGCAATATTATAATAACCACATGTCGTCAGGTTTATAGAGACATGATAAGTCAGGTAATCCTTAGAACAATAACAATGGATATTTCTCCTACCCACCTCTACACCCACCACTTCTCCCTTCTATAATGTAGCTTCTAGACAATAAAGCCTACTGGTAACGAAGAGGGGGGGGGGGGGAGATAAGGGAGGAGAGAGAAGTACAATTTCTATGAACTTCATGCTTTCTCACTGCATCTATCAGAAAATCCTTGGTATATTGTAGCTTGAATAACAGATAGGTAATAGACTGTTAATAACAGCATTTAACCCAGATCAAATCTGTGAACTACCCCTATTCATTCTGTAGCACACTATTAAATATATGGCTCAGCAAAATTATCTCAATCTGGGTGTAGTGTCAGCCGCTTGGGTGTCATCCTGGGTAAATTCTTTTTCACAGTGGTCCAGTCCTGGATATCCAATGGCTCTGTCTTCAGGATATTGTAAATCTGGGTAAGATCAGCAGGGGATCTGACAACAACTTTACGTCCCGGAGTGTTCACTAACAATCCAAACGGATGGAGCCAGCGGTATATAATTTTCCTATTCTGTAGGATTTCCAAGAGCGGCTTCAGGGCTCGTCTTTTCTGCAGGGTCATGGGAGATAGATCCTGGAATAAGGTAATCATGGAGCCAAAACAGGCGATTGGGTGTTTATCTCTTGCCACTTTTAGGAGCTTTTCTTTGGTATTGAAGCTAATTAAGCGACATATAATGTCCCTTGGTGCCTCTTGAGGTTTAGGAGGAGAACGCAGCGCTCTGTGGGCCCTGTCCATAGTGAAATCATCTGTGGCTTCCGGGCCTAGGATCTTGTGAAAAAGTTCCACCATTGATGCTATGATGGCGTCTGAGGGCAGAGTCTCCGGTACTCCTTTTATACGCAGATTGTTTCTGCGCCCACGATTTTCCTGATCTTCTATCAGGTTGTAAAGTTGATTGATGTGGGCTTGGGCATGGTCAAAGCTATGTGCCACCACTGAATTAAAAGCAGTAATTCCTTCCCATCCCGCTTCAAGGGCTTCCACCCTGTCACCAACCTGTTTCAGGTCTGCTTTGAAGTCTTGCAGGTCCTGCTTCAGCTGAGCTAACGCGGCCCCTAGTGCTTTAGTGATAAAGTCCCTGGATACTGGGAGGTTGTCTCTGGGGCGTCTGGTGCTCGTTTCGCTGTCTCTTCCTCCATCAGAGTCGGCCGAGGCGTCCGTTTGGTCTCCTTGTTCGGAGGCTTCTTTCTTCTGCGCCATCTTGGATTCAGCTCTAGTCGGCCCTCCTCTTCTTAAGAATTTCTCCATCTCTCCTTGAGTGGAAGGATTCCCACGTGTGCTAGGAGTGTCTCTGGCTCTGTCCCTGCCGACTTTGCCCATTTCTGAGTGTCAGCTGCGTCTGTAAAAGCTTGTGTTAGCGTGGCCAGCAGCAGAGCTCACACAGACATGTGAGTCTCGCTCTGCAGCCAAGCTCCGCCTCTATATTACTCTTTTTTGAGGCAATGCAACAAAAAAATTAAATTCTAAAATTGTTTCTACATTCGCTATTTAGTTTTGTGGAACACCTAAAGGGTTAACATAGTTTGTAAAGTAACTTTTGAATACCTTGAGGGGTGTAGTTTCTTAGATGGGGTCAATTTTTTGGAGTTTCTAGTCTAGGCTACATCAGGGGGGGCTTCTAATGGGACATGGTGTCAAAAAAGAAACTGTCCATCAAAATCTGCCTTCCAGAAACCGTATGGAGTTCCCTTCGTTCTATGCCCTGCCGTGCGGCTATATAGCCATTTACGACCACATATGGGGTGTTTCTGCAAACTACAGAATCGGGGCAATAAATATTTAGTTTTGTTTGACTGTTAACCCTTGCTTTATTACCGGCAAAATGGATTCAAATTGAAATTTTGCCCAAAAATTGGTGTTTTGGCACAGTTTTTATTTTATATTTTTAACACCGTTCATCCGAGGCGTTTGGTCAAAGGTTATTTTTATAGCGATGACTTTTACGCACGCGACAATGCCCAATATGTATGGCTCTCAGACTTTGGAGACACTAAGCAGGCATCCTAAAACTGCGGCCCTCCAGATGTTGTAAAACTACAATTCCCACCATGCCCTGCTGATGGCTGTAGGTTGTCTGGGCATGCTGGGAGTTATAGTTTTACAACTTCTGGAGGGCCGCAGTTTGAGGATGCCTGCACTAAAACTAATATTTTTTGGGGAAAGAAAAATTGTTTCTGTGTCTCCAAAGTCTGAGAGCCATAGTGTTTTATGTTCTCTAGTGGACTGTTGGGGATTATACAAATTTAGCACTCCATGGAAGTGGGATACTCCCTGAAGCAATCGATAATGCAGAGGCCCGGATGATCAGGGCACGTGTCACATTGAGTAGTGGTGTCCTTCCGTATCCCCCTCTTGTGACACACTCTGCACTTTTTTTGGGTTTGTCCCTTCTTTCCAGTATGGGGGACTACACCTGGAAAGTGTTGGCCAGGGACGATCCGGGTGCCTCCAGTTCCCGAGGTACTCCGGCCTGCTCTCTCCCGGTCCGAAAAGATCAGGTCGTTGAGGACTGCCTCATAGAATTGGAGGAATGTCCCTGTGCTGCCAGCACTTCGGGATAGTACAAAAGAGTTGTACATGGCAACCTGCACCATGTAGACCGCAACTTTTTTGTACCATGCCCGGGTTTTGCGCATGGCGTTATATGGCGTGAGGACTTGATCAGAGAGATCAACTCCTCCCATATACCGATTGTAGTCGACGATACAATCGAGCTTGAGGACCGTTGCCGTGGTACGTCGCACAGAGAATGGGGTGGTGCTGTTACCGTGGATTGTGGACAGCATAAGGACATCCCTCTTGTCCTTATACCTGACCAGCAACAGGTTTCCACTGGTAAGTGCACGGGTCTCACCCCTTGGGATAGGTACCTGGAGGGGGTAGGCAGGGAGGCTGCGTTGATTTTTCCGCACGGTCCCACAAGCGAACGTGGATCTGGCGGCAAGGGACCCGAACAAGGGAATGCTGGTATAAAAGTTATCCACGTACAAGTGGTAACCCTTATCCAGCAGTGGGTACATAAGGTCCCACACGAGTTTCCCGCTAACACCCAGAGTGGGGGGACATTCTGGGGGTTGAATATGGGAATCTTGCCCCTCGTACACACGAAATTTGCAAGTGTACCCTGAGGTACTCTCACAAATTTTGTATAGCTTCACGCCATACCTCGCCCGCTTTGTGGGAATATATTGGCGGAAACTGAGTCTCCCCTTGAACGCAACGAGAGACTCATCAACCGCGACCTCCCTTCCAGGTACGTAGGCCTGCTGAAATGTGGCCCCAAAGTGATTGATGACCGGCCGTATCTTATACAGCCTGTTATAGGCAAGATCACCTCGGGGTGGACATGCTGCATTATCGGAATAATGCAGACATTTCCGGATGGCCTCAAACCGGGAACGTGTCATGACCATACTGTACAGTGGGGTCTGGTACAGGATGTCCCCACTCCAGTATTGCCTGACACTGGGTTTTTGGACTAGACCCATATGCAGCACGAGGCCCCAAAATGTCCTCATTTCGGCTGCACTGACCGGCGTCCAGCCACCGGGTCTAGCCAAAACTGAGCCTGGGTTTTGAGCGACGAACTGTTGGGCGTACAGATTCGTCTGCTCCACCATCAAATTCTCCAGTGGGTTACTGAAAAAAAAAACTAAAATAGTCTATTTCAGTAAACCCCACTGTGGGAATCTGGATTCCAGGATTGCCAGCGAAATCCGGAATCTCAGGCTCAAAGTCCACTGGGGGACACCAGCTAAGTTCATCAGCAGGGGGCTCCGGTGGACTTATTTGGTGGGCCGGGAAACCAGTACAAACCCCAGCGCGGCTCGTACTAGGGTGGGCCACAGGATCCCTAGCATGTGGGGCCCCTGGCTCCGCCTGGCGGCGTCTCCGCCGCCTTGGTGGCTCATCGTCATTAGATGATGATGAGGAGGAGGATGCGGATGACAAAAGGAACGTGGGGTCATCCTCACTGGGGCTCTCGGAGTCGGAGGCAATCTGGCGGGGGGGTCTGGGTTAGGGTTAGATGGATAGATGGAAGTTTGGAATAAAAGTACTTTTTTTTTTTTTTTTTTCCTAACTTACTTTTCCCTTCTTTCCCTGCCTAATGGTGCCTCTCCCTCACTGACCCTAACCTACCTGGGTGGCGATGGGTGCAGGAGGGTGATGGATGCCAATTAGGGGGACACAGGAGCTGGTGCTGGACGATGCTGCACGGTCAGGGTGCTGGACAGGAAGAGGAGGGGAGAGAGGAGCACAGGAAGTTTGAATCTCGCGCCTCTCTCCCCTGCACCAATCAGCACCCTGGACAGCAGTGTTCAGCACCAGGGCCAGCACCGCCTCCTCAAATCCTTGGACTGCGATTGGTGGTGTATAATTACGCCACCGATTGCAGTCTTTTTCCGGTTCATCGGGTCACAGGACACCCGAATGGACCGGAAACGCAGAAAACTGGTTTTCTGCGATCGACGATACGGGGGGGGGGTCAAATGACCCCCCCTGCGTTGTTACGGGACGTCCCGTTCCGATTAACCCCCGCCGCGCCGGAATGCCGATTTTAAGTCAGGACGCACCGGTACGTCCTGTGTACTTAAGGACTCGGGAAATAGGGCGTACCGGTACGTCCTATGTCCTTAAGGGGTTAATATTGATTGGACCCTGGGCAAAAATTTACTTGGGCCCCCTGGATCCCGCCTTCCCACACCTTAGCAGGCAATCACGCCCTCCACCACAACACACAAAAAATCCTCACATCTGGTAGAGTACAGTGAATGACTGTAAATACTTCCAGTTCTGAAGACTCCAGTGGCTCAGGATCAGTGCTCTGGGCTGGAAGTGGGCACCGCTCTGCAGGAAGGAGACCAGGGCTTGGCTCACCCTAGTTTTACAGTGCACCCCAGCACCCCACAATATGCAGTATAGCACCCTATAGTATACAGCACCACACAGTATGCAGTTAACACCCCACACTATACAGTACCCCACAGTATATAGTAGAGCAGTATAGCAGCCCACAGTATACAGCACCCCACAGTATACAACACCTCACAGTATACAACACCTCACAGTATACAACACCTCACTGTATACAGCACCCCAAACTATACACGATACAGCCCCCCACACTATACAGTACAGCAGTATAGCCCTCCACACTATACTGCACCCACAGTATACAGTATACAGACCCCCACAGTATACAGTTCAGCAGTATAGCCCCCCACACTATACAGGCCCCCCCACTATACAGGCCCCCCACACTATACAGCCCCCCCCCACACTATACAGGCCCCCCCACACTATACAGTCCCCCACAGTATACAGGCCCCCACACAGTATACAGCCCCCAACACTATACAGGCCCCCCACACTATACAGCCCACCACACAGTATACACCCTCCCCCCCACAGTATACAGGCCCCCCACACAGTATACAGCCCACCACACAGTATACAACTCCCACACAGTATACAGCCCCCCACAGTATACAGGCCCCCACAGTATACAGGCCCCCACACAGTATACAGCACCCCACTTTACAGTAGTTTACAGTATATTAACATAACACAAAAAAGCTCCACAGTTAACTTCTGAAACACTCCTGGTAGGACCTGTGATGACCTCATAGCCATGTGACCAGTAATTGCTAGGTTACTGGTCACATGGTGATGATGTCATTAAGGTCCTAGATCACAACTTTAACACAGTACGATCATGATGCCTGGACTCAGTGCAGCAGACATGGCATGGCAGCACCCCCTGTGTAGCTGACAGCTTGACACCCGGGGCAGTAGCTAGCAGGGCTCAAGAGGCAGCTGCCTTGGGTCCCCCAGGAGCAACTGGGCCCGGGGCAGCTGCCCCTTTTGCCCCTTGGTAAAGACGGCCCTGGAGATGAAAAAAAAAATGGATTGTTGGGGGACCAAGGGTCCAAAAATGATGCCTTGGTGGGGTAAGAATGCCTGCCCATATGACACGCACAAGTGTTAATTGTCAGAAGAAAAAGTGTCTTGTTGTAGTAAAATGTGGATGTGAAATGGGTAGGGTATTAGAGTCGAGTGGCCGCAATAGTAGCGCAGGAAGAAAAGTCTACACACACCTGTTAAAATGTCAGGTTTCTGTGCTGTAAAAAAATGAGACAAAGATAAATCATTTTCATAATTTTTTTCCATCTTTAATGTGACCTATAAACTGTACCACTCAGTTAAAAAACAAACTGAAATCTTTTAGGTGGAGGGAAGAAATAATACAAATTAAGCAATCACATTCAAAATCATGTTAAATGGGAGTCAGCATACACCTGCCATCATTTAAAGTGCCTCTGATTAACCCCAAATAAAATTCAGCTGCTTTAGTTGGTCTTTCCTGAATTTTTTTTAGTTGTATCCCACAGCAAAAGCCATGGTCCACAGAGAGCTTCCAAAGCATCAGAGGGATCTCATTGTTTTTTTTATTTTTATTTTTTATATTTATTTATAATTTTCTTCATACATCTCGTTGAGACAAAACAGCAAAAGGACCCCAAAGACATAGGGGATAGACATTACAACTATACAAATATACACCATCATGTACTACAAAATTACTCACTACATTAAAAAGACTTTTTTCCCTATCCTATTTGCTTTTGCTTCACAAGGAATACGGAAAAGCAGAAAAAAGCCATTTACCCCCCCCCCCCCCCACCCTCTTGGTTGTCTTGGGAGTATCTTCAAGGCATTTCCTTTCCATTATCTCTTTTCAGGAGCTTGTATTCCCCCTTTTTACTCCTTGTTATCCACCGATTTCACCTGACTGGCTTTCTCGTATCTCTGCACCCTCTTGCATAAGTTTTTCCACTCTACAACACTTGGCGGACTGTCCGCTCCCCATCCTCTAGCCAGCACAACCCGTGCCAGCATTAACCCTTTTTCCCATTTCCTTTCGCTTTCTTTATTCACCCCCATTCTTCTAGTATCTCCTAGCACTGTTATACTGATCTCCAGTGGGGCAGGTTCCCCTGTCGCTCTCCTCAAGTCCTGGAAAACTTGGGTCCAGTACCCCTGCACAATCGGACAGTACCAAATCAGATGTACAAAATCGGCCCACAAAAAATCCACACTTCCAGCATTTTGCCTCCCCTGTTTTGTACATCTTACTCAATACCCAAGGAGTAATATAGGTCCGATGGAGGATAAAAAACTGCGTCAATCGGAAATTACTGGAAATGGTACTCCTTTTTATATTTTTGTAAATACTTCTCCAATCCAAAATTGTAGGTTCCACCTCTTGTGCCCATTTCTTTTCACTATTGAATCTAATCACCCCCCTAACCCCTTCTTTATTTTTTTATAAATCTGTGAGATTGATACTTTACTCCCTATTCCCTGGTAACAGAATTCAGCAAAATCTGAGTGTTTCGTAATGAAATATTCTCTATTCTCGGTTGTGTCAAATGCATGTTTTAGTCTAGCATATCTAAACCATGTGAGACAATCTTTATCTATACTTAGACCCATTTCCTCTAGTGTCTTCACCTGTCCTTCCAGCACCATCTGGGACACAAACCTAATACCCTTTTTGTCCCAAAATACATAATCTTCAAACTTCCAAAATTCTTCTAAATTCAAATTTCCCCAAATGGGGGTGAACCTTAATGAGTGATTTATACCCAATCATTTTTTTAACGTTAACCCAGACTAAGTGCATCATATTACTAATTGGGCACTGCTTGCCTTTTATTTTTATTGCTCCGGTTTCTAAAGTGCTAATAATATTATATTGGAGACCTCCTAATTCCCCTGCCAAAAAACAATGCAGTCTATCATCCTCCATCATTAACCACTGAAGCTGGGATGCGTAGTAATAACCCCGAAAGCATGGAACGGACAGGCCACCATCTTCCTCATCTAACCATAAGTATTTTTGTTTCAACCTGACCCTTTTTCTCCCCCAGATAAGATCCTTTATCCCTCCTTCTAATGCATTGAAAAAATGGTCCCCTATCCATACAGGGCAGGAGGAAATAACATACAAAATCTGCGGCAACAGGACCATCTTTATTATCGCAATTCGATCCACCTGTCGAATTAACAATTTTTGCCAGGTACTTGTTTTTTCTTTAACCCTTTTTAAAAGAGGCTCAATATTGAGTTCTAGATACTCCTGTATCCTCGAACTAACTTTAATGCCCAGGTATTCAAACGGCTCCGTTGGTTTCAGAATTTTAACGTTGATTTCCTCCTGCCCTATTTCATGGCCAATTGGGAGCAACACCGACTTTGCCCAGTTCACCCTGAAGCCAGACATAAGACCAAACTAATTTACTATTCCCATCAGGTATGATACCATTGGGATCCTCCCTTCCACAAAAAACAAAATGTCGTCCGCGTAAAGGCATATTTTGTCAGATGCACCGTTTCCCCCTAACCCCCTTATTTTGTCATCTGCTCGGACCTTACAGGCCAGCAGCTCAACAAATATGGCGAACAATAATGGGGAGAGTGGGCACCCCTGACGAGTTCCCCTCTGCAGAGGTATCGATTCTGATAATACTCCATTGATTTTTACCCTCACTTTCGAATTGTTATATAGCAGCTGTACCCATCTAATAATTTTTTCTCCCAGATTAAACTCATACATAACCTTCAAGAGGTATGCCCATTCCACCCTGTCAAACGCTTTCTCAGCGTCCAAAGACAGGATGGAATAAGCACCTTCCCCGCCCATCTGCAGGTTCAATAGTGTCCGTTGAATATTCGACTGGGCCTGGCGTTTGGGTACAAACCCTGATTGGTCCGGATGTATTAACTTCTCAATAACTTTTTTTAGGCGGTTTGCAAGTAATTTTGCGCATATTTTAAAATCAGTGTTGAGGAGAGAGATGGGGCGATATGAATCCACCTTTTTCTAATCCTTCCCTTTTTTCCCCTATCAGGCTTATTACAGCTTCCGAAAGGGAGGGCGGGAGTTCACCCCTGTCCATTGAATCGTTTAAGACCTGCCCAAGCACTGGGAGGATGACCGCTCCATATCTTCTATGTATCTCAAAGGGGAGGCCATCCAACCCCGGACTGGAGTTACCCTGAATAGTTTTCAACGTCTCCCTTAATTCCTCCCCTTCAATAGGGCCGTTCAGTAAGTCCCTCTCTTCCTCCAAGAGTCTGGGGATCGGGACTCCCTCCGAGGAGTAGAGGTCCCCATAATATTTAACAAATTCAAGCTCTATCTCTCCCTGGCTGGATGCCATCCCCCCATCTCTCCTCTCAACACTGCCAATCCTGTTACCTCCCCTTTGGTTCTGTACAAGTGTGGACAGCAATCTCCCCGACTTTCCGGATTCCCTAAAATATCGTTCCCCCTCAAAAAACACTTTTTGTTGTGCCTTATCCATCAAATAATTTTTTAATGCACTTTTAGCCTGATCCAGTTGTCCTGTCAGTTCAGGGAGTTTCTTAATCATAAGTTCTGCTTCTATTTCTTTTATCCTATCTGTCAGCTCTCTCTCCTGCTTTACAAAACCCCTTTTCAGTCCCTTTATTTTGCTTACCATAATACTGCATAGAAATGCTTTAAAAGCATCCCAAACATACCCTAAACCTGCTGACCCCAAGTTATATTTCCAGAACTCTTCTATATCCGCCCTAATACCATGTTCCTCCTTGATTAAATTAAGCCAGTGTGGATTCAGTCGAAACTCTCGGCTTGTTCGTCTAACGTTTGTTTTAAACAACAGGCAAACGGGGGAGTGATCTGAGATGCTGTTTGCTTCATATCTCATACTAGATATCTGGTTTACTAATTCTGGACTAACAAGTGCCAAATCTATTCTGGACATTATTTTATTTCCCCGGCTAAAGCAGGAGAACACTCGCTTGTCATCATAGAGATATCTCCATACATCTATTAATGAAAGTTCCTGCAATATTTTCCCCAGCAGTGATTGTTGCCCGGTCACATACTTGTCCTTTGGGATCACAGAGTATCTGTCTAACTCGCTATTCATAATGTTATTAAGATCTCCCATTATTTCTAAGGGGCATTTGTCCCGTGAATCTGCATACTCCACCAGTCTATGAATAACCGTTAAGGAGAAAGGGGGGGTATATACACAAAGGCTAAAATACATACTATACCGTTCCACTGACAGTGAAAGAATACGTATCTACCCCTCTCATCTATTTTCTGGTCAAGTGGAAGGTAATCAACTTTATGATGAATGTATACACTGACTCCGGATGAGTATGTAGAAAAACATGAGTGATATTGATACCGGGCTCATTTCTTCGTTAAGAGATTTATCTTGTCTTTTGTACTATGTGTCTGTGCCTCCATTAACCCTACTATAGCCGGGAGATGCCTGGTGACAATCAGGGCCGCCATCAGGGGGGTACAGCCAATACCCCAGTAAGAGGCCCAGACCCTGGGGGGGGGCCCGGCCAGTTCCAATGGAAAAAAAATAAAAAATAAAATATTTATTTTTTATTTATTTTTTTACCCCCTCTCATTTGTCAGTGACTTGAGTTGAACTTTATTGCATCGCTAGAGGGGGGCAATTGATCATTCCTTGCTAGTGATGTCTAGTTCATGAACAAATCATTCATTTGAATCGATTCAGTTCACTGAACCGATCCGTGTGAAGCCGCTCAGTCTGAGTCAGTGAGTCACACAGCACACAATAGCAGAGCCGCTGGCAGCAGGGAGGGACTCGGGAGGAGTGTAATCTGATCCTAGAGTGGAAGCTGCTTCTGCCAGACCCTCCCCTCCCCACCCACCAACCAACCAACCAGAGCTAAGGCAAGCACTAGCAGCTCTGAGTCTGAGTCACTGACACAAGTGCAGGGAGTCTAAGAAAGAATCGAATGAGTCACAGGTTAAAGGGTTTCTACCACATCGTTTTGACATAATTAGCTATCAGACACTAGCGATCCGCTAGTGTCTGCTCTACCAAACAATGCTATTATAATAGCTTTTTGTGCAGCCGTTTCCATAAAAAAAAAAAACATTTATTGATATGCTAATGAGCCTCTAGGTGCTATGGAGGCGTCTTTTCAGCACCTAGAGGCTCAGTCTATCTTCACAAAATGCCGCCCAGCGCGTCCCTCCAGCCCACCCATCTCCTCTGGAATGTGATCCTACCTCTGTCTTCGGTGCATCTGTCTTCGGCGCAGGCGCAGTGAATGTCTGACCGCTGCCTGCACAGACATCTCGGTCATCGGCGCAGGCGCAGTGGAGATGTCTCTGCAGGGAGCGGTCAGACATTCACTGCGTCTGCGCCGATGATCGAGATGTCTGTGCAGGCAGCGGTCAGACATTTACTGCGCCGAAGACAGACGCGCACGGCGCAGGCGCGAGAATTCGACCGCTGACTCAGAGGTAGGATCGCATTCCAGAGGAGATGGGCGTGCTGGAGGGTCGCGCTGGGCGGCATTATGTGAAGGTAGACGGAGCCTCTAGGTGCTGAAAAGACGCCCCCATAGCACCTAGAGGCTCATTAGCATATCAATACAAGTTCGTTTTTTATGGAAACGGCTGCACAAAAAGCTATTATATTAGGATTGTTTGGTAGAGCAGACAGTAGCGGATTGCTAGTGTCTGACAGCTAAATTTGTCAAAACGATGTAGTAGAAACCCTTTAAAATAATCTAAAGATCCGACTTAGTTAGAGACTTATTCGATTCTTTGAGTTAAAAGAGCCGTGAGTCACTAGAACAGTTTACACTGAGACTGATGCTTTTGTTGCAGCAGTGATAAGATTAAGGGACAGGAGCAGAGAGATAAGAGAAGTGACAGATGACTGTGAAGACCACGGGATCTGTTGCTCAGAAGCCATGAGATTGTAAGGCTACTTTCACACTAGCGGCAGGACGGATCCGACAGGCTGTTCACCCTGTCAGATCCGTCCTGCCGTTATTTCGACGGACCACCGCTCCGTCCCCATTGACTATAATGGGGACGGGGGTGGAGCTCCGGCCCAGCACGGCATTGCATGGCGAAAGGCCGCCGGACTAAAAGTACTGCATGTCCAACTTGTTGTGTGGTCTTTGCTCAGGGGTAAAATGCAAAGCTGTTTTCTGGATTATCCCACAGGGCCATGATCCTCCATCATTGTTATTAACCCCTCCCTTGCCGGCCCACCCAGCCCTATTTAGCTTTGTGTTCAGCTTTGAAAAAAATGTTTAGGCCATGAAGGGGTTAATTAAGTGTTGGAGGGGGTGGGGGGTGTTATTGTGCATATTGTGTTTGGGATCCATTTAACAAGTTTGACCAGTTGGGTTTGAGAGTGGTTTTAGTGTCATCCACAGATCCCTCATAACAGTGCGTCACCCACAGACCCCCCATAACAGTGTGTCACCCACAGATCCCCCATAACAATGTATCATCCACAGATCCCCCATAACAGTGTGTCATCCACAGATTCCCCCATAACAGTGTGTCATCCACAGATTCCCCCATAACAGTGTGTCATCCACAGATCCCCATAACAGTGTGTCATCCACAGATTCCCCCATAACAGTGTGTCATCCACAGATCCCCCCATAACAGTGTGTCATCCACAGATCCCCCATCATATTGTATCATCCACAGATCCCCCATAACAGTGTGTCATCCACAGATTCCCACATAACAGTGTGTCATCCACAGATCCCCCATAACAGTGTGTCATCCACAGATCCCCCATAACAGTGTGTCATCCACAGATCCCCATAACAGTGTGTCATCCACAGATCCCCCATAACAGTGTGTCATCCACAGATCCCCCATAACAGTGTGTCATCCACAGATTCCCCCATAACAGTGTGTCATCCACAGATTCCCCCATAACAGTGTGTCATCCACAGATTCCCCCATAACAGTGTGTCATCCACAGATTCCCCCATAACAGTGTGTCATCCACAGATTCCCCCATAACAGTGTGTCATCCACAGATTCCCCCATAACAGTGTGTCATCCACAGATTCCCCCATAACAGTGTGTCATCCACAGATTCCCCCATAACAGTGTGTCATCCACAGATTCCCCCATAACAGTGTGTCATCCATAGATCCCCCATAACAGTGTGTCATCCACATATTCCCCCATAACAGTGTGTCATCCATAGATCCCAATAACAGTGTGTCATCCACAGATCCCCCATAACAGTGTGTCATCCACAGATTCCCCCATAACAGTGTGTCATCCACAGATTCCCCCATAACAGTGTGTCATGCACAGATCCCCCATAACAGTGTGTCATCCACAGATTCCCCCATAACAGTGTGTCATCCACAGATCCCCATAACTGTGTCATCCACAGATTCCCCCATAACAGTGTGTCATCCACAGATTCCCCCATAACAGTGTGTCATCCACATATTCCCCCCATAAGAGTAAGTCCTCCACAGATCCCCCCATAACAGTATGTCATCCACAGATCCCCCCATAACACTGTAACAGTAAACCTTGTGCTTTTTTTTTAAAATGTGCCAGGGGAAGATTGCTAGGGCAGATTAGAACAGTTAGTGTAGTTAGTGTTAGTGTAGGGTCCTGCTTAAAAGAGTCTACCTTGTCGTGGCAGCAGGCTTCATATTATTTGGTCAAAAATGAATTCCTTACTGAAATCACTGATTATCACTTTTTTACTGTCTTTGTAGTTGTAAAAAAAAATATGAAATTGGGGGTAGGTCCTTGGGGGTGGAGGGGAGGTGGAGTCAGGACAGATTCTAAAGGGGGGGGGGGTAGGAGGGGGGCCCAGGCCTTGAGCTGTGTAAGGGGCCCCAAAATTTCTGATGGCAGCCCTGGTGACAATATCAAAGACCATTACCCTCTTGACCCTATCTCCAAGGCC
This sequence comes from Bufo gargarizans, assembly GCF_014858855.1. Taxonomy (NCBI): domain Eukaryota; kingdom Metazoa; phylum Chordata; class Amphibia; order Anura; family Bufonidae; genus Bufo; species Bufo gargarizans. The sequence goes on from NC_058084.1 coordinate 256,313,365, forward strand.
CTGAACATTCCATGTCATGATACTACTCATTCGGATCTGTCACTTGCTTTTCCTTAACCTTCGTCCCTGCTAAACCTCCCAAGACAACCATCCCCCCCTCTTCCCTCCCCTCCCCTCTTTCTATCCCCCCCCCCCACTATCTGGTCAGCAGAAATCAGACATTTCCCCCACCTCTTACACTCGGCCCCTTCCGGCCCCTACCCCATTTTTCTTCCTCTTTTCTTTCTCCTCCTACCCCTCCTCCAACTCGAAGGTAGACGCCAGCAGTCCTATAAATAGTTCCTGGGGGCTTGCAGGTGTATACTGGCGTTACCCCGTTTTTCCCCCCCCCCCCCAACTTATAGGCTGTTTCAGCAACCAGGGCAGCAGGGCCTCTCGGGTAACAACACCCTAAGCCTCCCCTGACTTCAGATCGGTGTCCAGTATTTACCAAACTTTAAGTGGTGTTTAAAGCAGGCACATACCCCAATGTCCAGAATATAGGTCTCAGAGGTTCCCACGGAGCCGCTTATCTTATAACCTCCCTCTTTTCCACCTCGTGCCACCGGCCACCTTCACCAGCTGCTGGAGCCTTTTTCCCACTATGGCTATACCCCCAGAAGCCTTAAATGGATTTTACAGTTTTCAGCTTTCAGCGCTCTCTGCGCTACAGGAGCAAAATCGCCCGGGTGTTCAAGAGCAGCCAAAAGACAAGAAGGTACCTGTGGATTCTCTTCGTCCGCCACCAGGGGAACTCCCGTCCGCGACTTCTCGCCTCTGGGGTGGAGGAGAGAGCAGCACCGCACCTCTCGACAGGGAGCTCTCACTTAATGCGAAGCCGCCATAGATCCTTCACGACCGCTCCAGAATCCTTAAGGACCCCGCAGGGACCACTGCCGTCTCGTACCCTTGCTGTGGCTCCAGAGCGTCCCGACTAGGCCGTGTATAGCGCACTGCTAACATTCAGACACCGCAGCCCATGGTGCACGGGGGCGGGGAAGGGGCAGGAGCACGGCACGTCAGCGTCTTCACATCATGCCGCTTAGCCGGGGAGGGATCTCATTGTTAAAAGGTATCAGTCAGTAATGATGAGCAGGCGGTGCCATATTCGATTTTGCAATATTTCACGAATATTCAATTAAATATTCGTTTTATATTTGTCGAAATTGAATATTCGTCATTATTCTATTTCTTGCGAATAATATGCGATTTACTTATTCGCATATTGCGATTTTTTTTTAACTGTATAAGGCAACTTTCCTATTGGATGTCTATAGCTAATATGTGTATTTTACGAATATTCGCTATATTGCTATAACGTCGTTTTTTAGAATATTATGAATTCCCGATTTTTACCCGAAAATTTGAAACGTTATGAATGATCACGTGAGGAGGCGATAGTCTGACATAATCGTGTCACATGACCTGGTTTCGGTTTGGTTACTAGTGGATTGGCAGTCTTCTGAAAACAAAATCCTATAGATAAAATGGTGCAAAAAAACTTTAATGAAGATGAAGAAGAAGTTATTCTCACTGTAAGTAATATTGTATTACAGTACTGTATTTTATTATATATTGCATGCCAGAACAATATTTTGCAACACTCGAACAATGTATAAATTATTCATATGTAGATCGACTGTTGCAAAATATTCCTATATGCCAATAAGAACTACATTGATACTTTTTCCCCCCCCCCAATAGTAGATATTACAGATTGGTGCACTAAGTATTCTTGCTACTTTTCAGCACTATGCCAGTAGCATGTATGCATGGACAACAGATAAATATCTATCACATGCACATAGCACGTCCGTTTTCCTGCCATACAATATATACCACACACTATATACCATATACACAATATATATATATATATATATATATATATATATATATTTAATTTTATGTCCATGAGGTTTTTTTTGTTGGACCAAAAGTATTTGCTGTTTTTTTTAGCGTCACCCAGGGAGCAACACGGGGATGCAAAACAACTTTACACCCCATACCATACCGTCACTTAGTAGACAGGTACATCACAGCTTAGCTGGCTAATATCTGATTGCTCAGACCCCACAAACATACAATCGCAATACAATCCGATCTTATAACCGTAACATTAAATCTAATATTTTTCCTTCAAAGGCGTAACTACTTTTTGCATATTTGTTGAGGATATTTTTTTAAATATTTGTATAATAAAACAATGGGATTATATGCTTTCATCTTTATTTTTCAACGCTTTCTGGAGCGAGGATATCATCTGACCTTGAAACACAAAGAAAAAGAACGGATCATAATGTCGGTCCAGACCGAACTGTATTTAAAGCATGGGAAAAGGCACAAGAAGGAAGCTCTACAAAATAAGTTTTGCAACCTAAAGCGCTTTCACCCTGATCTTGTCAAAGAATATAGTCAACGATTATGCCCAGGTACAATGCTTACATGAATTTTGCATCTCTCTCTGCAACACTCTGTAAAGTATATATTCAGTAATGTTGCTAATCCGTACAGAGGTAGTATGGTTAACACATATGGTTAACACACAACCTCTAAAATTTCTTAACTCATCCCGTAATCTTGAAACAAATGCCATTTAAAAAAATTAAATTGTGTTAAGTTTACATAACACGTCTCATAAATCATGTGTGTTAACTCTACTACATCCGTGTTTCATCCCTTTTCAAATGATTACTTAATATCTGGTGTGACATGTCCAAAATCTTCTGATTACATCATACATCTCTACCTCGCTGAGATTGCATATACAGTACAGACTAAAAGTTTGGACACACCTTCTCATTCAAAGAGTTTTCTTTATTTTCATGACTATGAAAATTGTAGATTCACACTGAAGGCATCACTATGAATTAACACATGTGGAATTATATACATAACAAAAAAGTGTGAAACAACTGAAAATATGTCATATTCTAGGTTCATCAAAGTAGCCAACTTTTGCTTTGATTACTGCTTTGCACACTCTTGGCATTCTCTTGATAAGCTTTAAGAGCTTTTTAAAAATTGCATTCCAAGAGCTAGAACTTTTTTGTTTTTTCATAAATGTATTTGTATGAGGTCTTATTTTTTGCAGGACAAGTTATAGTTTTTAATCCACCATTTTAAGTACATGTAATGATTGATTAAAGCCAGCCGTTTAGCTAAAACCCCCTTTTTTTACGTCAGTAAAAACACGTATGGGTGATCACTAAGGGGTTAAGTACAATAACTCTAATCTACATTAAAGCCATAATATACACGTATACAACTAATTCACATTAAACATTACATAACTATAACAAAGTAATTCTGTGCTCTCTTTAATAAATACAAAATAAGATTTGTGGTGTCTTGATACATTTTAATGGCCATAAAATAATAATTAATGCCACATAGCGAGCTTCCAAGAACTCACCAGTCCCTTCATCTGTCGTATATACAATAAGAAGAGAGACATGGCAGAATGAATGGGTATTTAAAATATAAGATACAAACATATCAAAGACCATCATAATAAGTCTGTTATTATCTTACAGATAAGGGGCTGAGTACGTATTATTGTCTTCAAATTTATGGCATCACAGAGACCTGGTGCCACGACTATGTCTATAGAAGACTGTTTAGATCTTGTAGTGTGTCCAAAATCCCTTTAAAAAAAAGTTTTGTTTTCAATTTGCTTTAAAAAAATTGCAAAGCTCTTTTGTATTAGAAGTTATATTTTAAGATGAGAACTTTCATGTGTTATTCATATTGACCTTGGGCAACAGAAATGCTTAGCACAAAAGTGTAGATTCTTCTTTCATCTCAAAGAAACCAACTAAATACTATTATACTCTAATGAACTTGCATTAATTAACCCACTAAATAACATACTATATTGAAATACTAAATAACCAACTATATAATTTTCAAAACTGTATTAAAACATTTTTTTGTTCTGTAAATGGACAGTACTGTAACAAAAACTCCACACAAACCACTAACTGCCTTCATCATAATTGAGACATTGTAATATATTTTTTTTTATCCTAACAATTGTTAGAAAACTGAAAAAAAGGCTCCTTGAGCATCAGAAAGCTGAAGCCAATGAAATGCTGGCTATAAAAGCACAACAAAATAAAATCCTGCTACTTCAAGCTTGGTTACAGAAGCATCAGTGTCAGCTGGATACTGAATTCAGGAAGCTGGAGGAGCAGAGAAAGATCCGGAATAAGGAGTTGCTGGAGATCCAGAAAGAACTCCAAAGTTTGCCTTAGAGGCTTTTTTTTTATATTTTACATACTTTCTATTTGTAAATAAATATTTTATTACGTTTAATTGTTTGGTTTCGTATGTTTGATATTGTTATTTAATACATAAACTAGCTGCGTTGCTCGGGTATTTATTTATTGCAAATTTATATTAAATAACAGTGACTTTAGCAATGGCCGCACCTTTAACAGTGAATTTCACCGTGACGAGCTCTTTAACTGTGAACTCCACAGCGCCTGTCAGTTGTCAGTTAGGATTTAAGTGAAATGCTGGAGGCAGGCTTGTATTGGCTAATGCAGGTGATATTTTGGGAATATCTCGGGAACGGTATGTCCTAGAGAGCCGAGACCCCCGCAAGATTTCTTTCCATGTAGCAAGGGATGTGTATACCAAATTTCATTGAATTTGATGGTTGTGTTTTTGCGGAACATACACACATACATACACACACATACATCCTTAACTTTAAATATATATATTTATATATATATATATATATATATATATATATATATATATTTAAAGTTATCAGGTTGCAGGAAGCCCCCTTGAGTCCTAGTGCAAAGTCATGCGAATCAGGACAGACAGCAGCAGGTTAAGGTAACAGTGGAGGGTACGGTCTACGCTTAACTCAATATGATCAGGACAGACAGAAATTATGCTAACACAGAACAATATCAAAGAATGCAGAACAGAACCAAAAAATAATTTATTAACAAACATGCCTCTATGGCAACTTTTTAAGTTGGTTATAAACCATAAACATGTCCCTTGTTTGTTTGAGGTGCTGTGCCTTCATCTTGTCCATCAGCCTCTGCATTTCTCGCATGCTGGCATCATGTTCACGCTGAATAATTTCAGTACTGTTAGGATTAGAAAATTAAATAAAATTACTTGCAATTCAGAGTATGTGGTATAGATATAGAATTATATTGCTATGTGCATATATTTACCCTCTTCGCCGTGGTTGGTTACAACATCCTCCTCATTCTCATCATCTGGAGTGGTGGGGGGTTCTTGTAGTGGCTGGGAGGGTCCACAGTCTTGCACCTCCACCTTTTCTCTCACATCAGGTTAGTCTGTCACCTGAGGCTGCAGCTCCTGGGAGGGTACTGGCTCAAATTTATATGTAGAAATCATATGGCCATCAGGTGGTGGAGGGGCCGCTACATCATCTGAGGGTCCTGCCTGCTCTTATGAATCCTCATCTGTGGTGGAGACCTCCATCACCACCACATTCAGCACAGGTTTTCTCGGTCCTCTCCTCTTTAAAGATGGAACGGGAACCCCTGTAATCACAGAATGTTAAGAAAGAACTCATAACAAAGTTAAAGATCCAGACATTCATATACTGCATGGAGGGATCTGCATGGGATTATGATAAACCACAAAGTGTATTTGCCTTTTTTGGGCGTTATATAACATTCAAAAACCAGTGTTCCAGATGGCTAAAACTAGCCAAATTTACACGGTAGGATGAGGTAACATGGAATTTGTTAGGAAGGTATCCTTTATGGTATTGTGGCTGGGTTATTGACTTTTAGTGAAAACAAGCAACTGTTCGGAAATTAGATAAGGGGTTATTGGATGGTGTTATGTTGGGTATATAATATTTTGTGTCTGCCGGCGTTACATTGTCTGCCAAGCTGCATTTTGAAGATCTGCTTCCAGCACGCCCTCCCTGTTGATTTAGTTTTCATGGTCACTTGATTATTAGACGGAGGGCTAAAGTGGCTTGCAGAAAGGCGGAGAGAGGACTAGATTTTAATATTCTATTTAAGCAGAGTTTATCGTGTGTATATTCAGTGTTTAAAGGCAGTATTTCATGTAAAATCATAATATTACAACTAAAAGATAAAGATCTCTCTTAAGATTGCATTTCATTAGTGGTTGTAGCGGATTGTGTTTCGGCTACAATGGATGTTTCATCTGTACTGTTGAATGGATTTAGGCTACTTTCACACCTGCATTTAGGTGCGGATCCATCTGGTATCTGCACAGACGGATCCGCACCTATAATGCAAACGCTTAGATCCGTTCAGAACGGATCCGTTTGCATTACCATGAAAAATAAAAAATAAAAATAAAAAAATGGAGCCATACTGTGTCAACTTCAAACGGATCCGTCCCCATTGACTTACATTGTAAGTCTGGACGGATCCGTTTGCCTCCGCACAGCCAGGCGGACATCCGAACGCTGCAAGCAGCGTTCAGGTGTCCGCCTGCTGAGCGGAGGACAAACGGTGCCAGACTGATGCATTCTGAGCAGATCCGCATCCACTCAGAATGCATTAGGGCTGGACGGATCCGTTCGGGGCCGCTTGTGAGAGCCTTCAAACGGAACTCACAAGCGGAGCCCCGAACGCAAGTGTGAAAGTAGCCTTACAATATTAGGTTTAATTCCCTAACCAGTATGTAACATGCTGAGCATTCGTCTGGTTGTGCGGTAGAAACACAATGGCTACAATGGAAATGTATTGTTGATTAAATTACTTATCAGACTGAGGGGAGGGGTTGTGTGGCCTGTAACCAGTCTGTGATTAAAGAATGGATAATTTTCTGTCCCTGTCTCCCTTGCATGGGAGAGGGGCATAAAAGTAGGCTATGTGGCATTAAACAGAGTCCTGCTCCTGATACTGTCTGTTGTCCAGTTATTGGGAAGAGGGATTGGATATTCGTTGATGGTTTTATTTACTAATGATGCTTTGCTTCCTGTTAGAGATGTGAAGTTCGGATCTTTTACATGAATCTGTTCATTTGAATCAGTTCATTTAAAAGAAGCGATTCACATCAATCGAATCTTCGGTTCTCTTACTGAGTCGGCTGACAAGCAAGTGAACCAAAGCTCAGGTGGTGCGCAATGCACATGCACAGTAGATCGAATCTTTGATTCACTTGCTGAGTCGGTTATCGGATGACTCGGGCAGACAAGCAAGTGAACCGAAGCTCAGGATCTGGATAGGTAATAAGTGTTACATCAGTGGTGACCTGAATGACGACAGAACAGGAAGGGGGAGCTGGGGGCACGGATTTGGGCATTATACTGAGTAGTGGGCACTTCTGGAGGCGTTCTATTATATGGAGGGGTGCTTAGGGGCATTATACTTAGTGGAGGGCATTCTGGAGGCGTTCTATTGTATGCAGGGCATTAAAGGGCTTTATACTACTGCAACCTGGTGATTAGACTCAGTGTATTGTTCTAGTGACACACAATTCTTTTAACTCAAAGAATCAAATGAGTCTATAACTAAGTAGGATCATTCGATTCTTAGACTCAGTGTACAACTCCCTGTACTGTGTGTGCCTCAGTGCTTGTGCCTCAGCCATGATTGGTTGCAGGGCTGGGAGGGGCTGTCTTCCACTCTAGGATCATATTACACTCCTCCCTGCTGCCAGCGTCTCTGCTATTACTGAGACGTTTCAAACAGATCAGCTCAGTCAGATGAATCAACTCCTCCGTTTCAGTGAATTGAATAGATTCAAAAGAACAATTTGTTCATGAACCGGACATCGAAACTTCCTGTTCTAACTACTTGATCCCAAAATAAACCCTTTTAATACCGGCGGACAAAGACTATGTTGCATTATGGCTCCGCTACAGTGGTTTATGTGGTTAATTAACTGGTGTGTGTGTGTATATATATATATATATATATATATATATATATATATATATATATACACACACACACACACACACAGTACAGACCAAATGTTTGGACACACCTTCTCATTCAAAGAGTTTTCTTTATTTTCATGACTATGAAAATTGTAGATTCACACTGAAGGCATCACAACTATGAATTAACACATGTGGAATTATATACATAACAAAACAGTGTGAAACAACTGAAAATATGTCATATTCTAGGTTCTTCAAAGTAGCCACCTTTTGCTTTGATTACTGCTTTGCATATTCTTGGCATTCTCTTGATGAGCTTCAAGAGGTAGTCACCTGAAATGGTTTTCACTTCACAGGTGTGCCCTGTCAGGTTTAATAAGTGGGATTTCTTGCCTTATAAATGGGGTTGTGACCATTAGTTGCGTTGTGGAGAAGTAAGGTGGATACACAGCTGATAGTCCTACTGAATAGACTGTTAGAATTTGTATTATGGCAAGAAAAAAGCAGCTAAGTAAAGAAAAACGAGTGGCCATCAGTACTTTAAGAAATGAAGGTCAGTCAGTCCGAAAAATTGGGCTCACATGCAGACAGCCCCAGGAAAGGAAGACCAAGAGTCACCTCTGCTGCGGAGGATTAGTTCAACCGAGTCACCAGCCTCAGAAATCGCAGGTTAACAGCAGCTCAGATTAGAGACCAGGTCAATGCCACACAGAATTCTAGCAGAAGACACATCTCTAGAACAACTGTTAAGAGGAGACTGTGTGAATCAGGCCTTCAAGGTAGAATATCTGCTAGGAAATCACTGCTAAAGACAGGCAACAAGCAGAAGAGACTTGTTTGGGCTAAAGAACACAAGGAATGGACCAGTGGAAATCTGTGATTTGGTCTGATGAGTCCAAATTTGAGATCTTTGGTTCCAACCACCGTGTCTTTGTGCGACGCAGAAAAGGTGAACAAATGGACTCTACATGCCTGGTTCCCACCGTGAAGCATGGAGGAGGAGGTGTGATGGTGTGGGGGTGCTTTGCTGGTGACACTGTTGGGGATTTATTCAAAATTGAAGGCATACTGAACCAGCATGGCTACCACAGCATCTTGCAGCGGCATGCTATTCCATCCGGTTTGCGCTTAGTTGGACCAACATTTATTTTATATATATATATATTTGACTGACATTTTTTATCGTAACAACCAATGATTTATACAGGAAAATAATGACGATTAACAAGGTTGCCCAAACTTTCGCATCCCACTGTATGTGTGTGTGTTTGTGAAACGTATGAAATCATACGGTGACATCATACACCTGTACCTCGCTGTGTGTATAACTATATATATATATATATATATATATATATATACACACACACAATCTCAGCGAGGTAGAGATGTATGATGCCATTAACTCTTGTGGAACACCTAAGGGGTTAACAAAGTTTGTAAACCCAGTTTTGAATACATTGAGGGGTGTACTTTCTCAGATGGAGTTACTTTTTTGAAATTTCTATTCTAGGGGTGCAACAGGGGGCTTCAAATTTGACATTGTATAAACAAAACCAGTCCTGCAAAATCTGCCTTGCAAAACCCATATGGTGTTCCCCTCCTTCTATGTCAGGGCAACCCATATTGAGTTTTGTTTGGCAGTTAACCCTTGTTTTTTTCCTGGAAAAAAAATGATTATATTTGAAAATGTTTCCAAAAATCAAAATTCTTAAATTTTATGCCCATTTGCCATGAAGTCTTGTGGAACACCTAAAGGGTTAACAAAGTTTTTAAAAACAGTTTTGAATACCTTGAGGGGTGTAGTTTCTAGAATGGGGTCATTTTGAAGATTTCTGAAAAATTTCAATATTCGCTTCTAAACTTCTAAGCCTTGTAAAATCCCCCAAAAATAAAATATAATTCCTAAAATGCTACAAACATGAAGTAGACATATGGGGAATCTAAAGTCATCAGAATTTTGTGGGGTATTACTATGTATTACAGAAGTAGAGAAACTAAAACTTTGAGATTTGCTAATTTTTGCTAAGTTTTGGTAAATATGGTATTTTTTATGCAAAAAAATAAACTTTTTTTTAGCCAATTTTAGCAGTGTCATGAAGTACAATATGTGACGAAAAAACATTCTCAGAACGGCCTTGGTAAGTCAAAGCGTTTTAAAGTTGTCAGCACTTAATGTGACACTGGTCAGATTTGCATAAAATGGCCAAGTCCTTAAGGTGAAATAGGTCTGAGTCCTTAAGGGGTTAAAGGGATGAAATACGGATGTAGTAGATTTAACACACATGCTTTAGGAGACATGTTATGTAAACAAAATGCAATTAAATGTGTTACGCAAATTTTTTTTAAATGGCTTTTGTTTCAAGATAACGCAATGAGTTAAGAGGTTGTGTGTTATTCCAACTACATCTGTACAGATTAACAGCACAGCTGAATATATACATTACATAGTGTTGTAGAGAGAGATACAAAAGCAATGAAAATATTGTACCTGGACATAATCGTTCGCTCATCACCTTTACAAGATTGGGCTTAAACCTCTTTAGATCGCACCACTTCTTCTTTAGTTCTCGATCTTTGTGCCACAAGGAGAATTTCATATACAACTCGGCACAGAGAGACCTCAGGATGGCCCGCTTCTCCACTCTCTATTTGGTAAGGGCATATCCCCGCACTAACAAACGCTGCAAGATAAAGATGCAAGCATATTATTGAAATTTTTTGCATTCAAAGTTTTAAAACATATGTCCTCAACAAACCAGCAAAAAGTAGTTCCATCTTTAAAGGGGAAATATTAGATTGAATGTTACCGTTACAATATCGGATTGTAATGCGATTCTATGTGTGTGGTGTCTGAGGGAGCAATCGGATATTGGCCGGCAAAGCTGCAATGTACTTGTCTAGTGAAGTGACGGTACGGTATTGGGTGTACTGCTGGTTTGCATCACCGTGGTGCACCCTGGGTAACGCTAAATGAACCAGCAAATACGGTGAGACAAAGAAAGCTCATGGACATAAAAAATTATCTATATATATATATTGTGTGTATGGTATATAGTGTATGGTACCGTATATAGTGTGTGGTATATATTGAGTGACAGGAAAATGGACGTGCTATGTGCATGGGATAGAAATGTATCTGTTGTCCATACATACATGCTACAAACATAGTGCTGTGAAGTAACAAGAATACTTAGGGCACCAATCTGTATTATCTACTCTTACCATCTACTCTGACATGCATGCAAAAGTACTGTAAAATAATATTACTTATGGCTATCAGGATTTCATCCTCGGCTTTTATAAAGTGGTGTCTTATGATCTTTGCAGAACACATTGTAATGTCCGTGAGTGTCTGGAGACTGTCTGGAAATGCTTTGAAAAAACTTTGTCGCAAAGTAAATGACGTCATGCGGTCGGGCACACTCTAGGACATATTACCTTCTCGATTTTTCAGTTTAAATCGTGAACTCGAATATTACAACTATTCAAGATTCTTGGTTTAGAATAGGACAAATATTCTAAAAAACTAATATACAGCAATATAGCGAATATATTTGTTATTTAGAATATTCTTCATATTTTGTCCATCTGAAAATGTGATTCCTTCCAGCTTCAGTTGCTTGTGGGCCAATGACTCATTTACCCACAAGCAAGAAGCAGGGAGGAATCATATTTTCAGATGGAAAAAAATTATAATAAAAAATAAAATAAAAATCGAATATTCGATATTGCGAATATATAGCACTATATTCAAAATATTCACAAAATCTCGAAGTTGCGATATTCGAGATAAAAATTTGTTATTCGAATATTCGCGCTCAACACTATCAGTCAGGAGAAGGGTACTAAATAATTTCCAAGGCATTAGATTTACCATGGGACACAGTGAAGACAGCCATCATCAAGTGGAGAAAATATGATACAACAGTGACATTACCAAGAACTGGACTTCCCTCCAAAATTGATGAATAGATGAGAAGAAAACTGGTCTGGGAGGCAACCAAGAGGCCTACAGCAACATTAAAGGAGCTGCAGGAATATCTGGCAAGTACTAGCTGTGTGATACATGCAACAACAATCTCCTGTATACTTCATATGTCTGGGCTATGGGGTACAGTGGCAAGATGAAAGTCTTTTCTTATGAAAAAAAACATCCAAGCCAGGCTACATTTTGCAAAAAAGCCTAAAGTCTCTTAAAAGCATGTGAGAAAAGGTGTTATGGTCTGATGAAACCAAGGTTAAACTTTTTGGCCATAATTCCCAAAAATATGTTTGGCGTAAAAACAACACCTCACATTACCACAAGAACACCATACCCACAGTGAAGCATGGTGGTGGCAGCATCATGCTTTGGGGCTGTTTTTCTTCAGCTGGAACTGAGGCCTTAGTTAGAAAAATAAATAAAGTAAAGTCTCTGTTAGATATACTTGTCTTCTCTAGCGCTGCAAATCCGGAGACAATGTGGGAAAAGTCAAATAAGTAAAGTTTTGGAAAAGGATTGCGCTGCAGGAGAAAATTCTTTTGTATAAAAATAAAAATATATAATAAAAAGTTCCTTTGGTAGATCTTCAATCAACGTGGTCACAAGCCAACCTCACAACTTAACACTGGTATGGAAATCTGTTCTGAAATGAAAAAGCGCACTATGGTGTAGCAAGTTCCACAAACTTAGCGCCCCTGAGAATAGATTATACTCACAGGGTATCTTGCGAGTAAATGCGTATATGAATGGATGGTGTCTTCAATAGTACTCTGTTGAAAAGAGAGGACTATAGTGTAGCATGTAATTACACTTGAAACGCTTGCTGTAAGGTTATACTCACAGGATGTCCCTTATGAGAGGCTTGGAAGGAATCTGTGCAATATTCACAGGCAGCTGGGCGGGTGGAGCAGGCAAGGATCAAGATACTCGAGTAGGAGTTTCCAAATATCGATCCGACGGATGGAATGCTTCTGCACCTAGATGGTACTAGACCTCAGCTTCTCAGAAGGACTGGTTAGTGGAACGGATGCGCACCAAAGAGTCGGATAAAAATTATTTAATGAGAAATAAAATCACAGCTAAAACCACAAGACTAAAGTCTCTGAAATGCCCAACCCGGGTTTCGCCGTGATGCTTCGTCTGGGGCGTTGATTGGTGAATGGATTCCACAGAGTTTAAATTAGCAGGAGACCTGCTCTCCTGCTAATTTAAACTCTGTGGAATCCAATCACCAATCAACGCCCCAGACGAAGCATCACGGCGAAACCCGGGTTGGGCATTTCAGAGACTTTAGTCTTGTGGTTTTAGCTGTGATTTTATTTCTCATTAAATAATTTTTATCCGACTCTTTGGTGCGCATCCGTTCCACTAACCAGTCCTTCTGAGAAGCTGAGGTCTAGTACCATCTAGGTGCAGAAGCATTCCATCCGTCGGATCGATATTTGGAAACTCCTACTCGAGTATCTTGATCCTTGCCTGCTCCACCCGCCCAGCTGCCTGTGAATATTGCACAGATTCCTTCCAAGCCTCTCATAAGGGACATCCTGTGAGTATAACCTTACAGCAAGCGTTTTAAGTGTAATTACATGCTACACTATAGTCCTCTCTTTTCAACAGAGTACTATTGAAGACACCATCCATTCATATACGCATTTACTCGCAAGATACCCTGTGAGTATAATCTATTCGCAGGGGCGCTAAGTTTGTGGAACTTGCTACACCATAGTGCGCTTTTTCATTTCAGAACAGATTTCCATACCAGTGTTAAGTTGTGAGGTTGGCTTGTGACCACGTTGATTGAAGATCTACCAAAGGAACTTTTTATTATATATTTTTATTTTTATACAAAAGAATTTTCTCCTGCAGCGCAATCCTTTTCCAAAACTGAGGCCTTAGTTAAGCTAGAGGGAATTATGAACAGCTCCAAATACTAGTCAATATTGGCACAAAACCTTCAGGCTTCTGCTAGAAAGCTGAACATGAAGAGGAACTTCATCTTTCAGCATGACAACGACCCAAAGCATACATCCAAATAAACAAAGGAATGGCTTCACCAGAAGAAGATTAAAGTTTTGGAATGGCCCAGCCAGAGCCCAGACCTGAATCCAATTGAAAATCTGTGGGGTGATCTGAAGAGGGCTGTGAACAGGAGATGCCCTCACAATCTGACATATTTGGAGTATTTTTGCAAAGAAGAGTGGGCAAATCTTGCAAAGTCAAAATGTGCCATGCTGATAGACTCATTCCCAAAAAAGACTGAGTGCTGTAATAAAATCTAAAGGTGCTTCAACAAAGTATTAGTTTAATGGTGTGCACACTTATGCAACCATCTTATTTTAATTTTATATTTTTTCTTCCATCTACCTAAAAGATTTCAGTTTGTTTTTCAATTGAGTTGTACAGTTTATAGATCACATTAAAGGTGGAAAAAGTTCTGAAATGATTTATCTTTGTCTCATTTTTTTTACATAACAGAAACCCGACATTTTAACAGGGGTGTGTAGACTTTTATATCCACTGTATATGGAAATAGATATACATGTTGTAAGGGATCGCCTCTTATTTGGGGGTCATTCTCACAGATACACCTTTAGGACACCAGGTTTCAGGTCCAAACCGTGTATTTATTGTTCAACACCAGCAACAATAAAATGACAAAATAATAAACACTCGCCCGTCCAGGCTCTAACTAAACATAAAGTTTCCTGACTCACCTAGGTCCCAGTTCACACCCTGTGAACTCGTGCGGCTTTGTCAGCCAATGTCCCACAGCCTCCTGGCTGTACAGAGCACAGTACGCCCACTGTCTCCAGTTCAGTATTTCTTGTGGGGGATTGGGGCTCAGTAGTCCGCCTGACTATGGCCCTGCGACCCTCCCAGGCGTCGCTGTGTCCCCCAACTCCAGGCTATCTCACAGCCTTGTGGTCCCTCAGCCTTGCCCAGCGGAGACCACACAGACAGAGCCTCCAGGCCTCTGTCCACAGGTAACACACTACCCCGTTTCTGACACTCTGGGAGGTGCTTTGTGCTAGGCTGATTACCTCCAGCTTCTCTCACCTGTGGTGGAACAGGGGTGTGGACCGAACTATCCACCCCTTCCTTGCCTCTAACCTGAGTGAGACCTGTCACTGTCTCACATATCCCCCCCCCCCCTTTGTTCAAGCCTGTGAGGGTGAACACCTGCATAACCACGGGAGGCTGGTGAGAGGGTATCGACCTGGCCTGGACATGGGGAACAGCCACCCACCCTGCTCTTTGGCTGCTCCCAATAAGAACCGGCCCAGATTGGCTTTACAGCCACACTAAGTAACCCAGTGTCAGCGAGCACTAGCTGCCGCTGACACAGAAAATTACCGGTTCTTATTTCACCGAGGCCAGGAACCTCGGTGACACGTACCTTCCCTTTGTTCTGCCAGACCCACGCCATCAGAGCTTGGTTTATCACCAAAACCAACATCTTGCCTAACCGAAACTGCCTAAAGGCCTCATGTGCCCATCTCATGGCCAGATACTCTTTTCTTACTCTTTCCCGAGTGATGATGCGCTGTCGTATATTTTGATCTCTCTCTCTTTTTAGATCCTCTGGTTCCTGTACATGCGCCTCACGTCCTTTCTGGGACTGCTGCAGCTCTTGCCTGAACTGTTCCCAGTCATGGTCATATCCTGAGACTTTCTCCTTTGCTTTGCCGGGCTCCTTCAGCAGAGCATGCTTGCCCCTACTCGCTTCTTTTAAGTGCATCTGGGTCACTTCTTCCTTCTTTCCAACAGTAGTTACTCCAGCTACTATGGCAGTTTTAGAGACCTCTGCTTTTTTAGCGGCTTTTTCCACTTCAGCCGCGGCTCCCTTTGGCTTAACTTTGGTCTCTGTAGCACCTGGGGACTTCACGTCAACTAACACATCGGCCTTAATTTTTTCAGTCTTTGCCTTCTTGAAGTCTCCAGTCTCTTTGACCGCCTTCTCAGCCATCTCGGACATGGCACCATACACTTGCCCTGTTAACCCCTCCCCCTCTTTCTCATTGAGGCAGGAGGCACCGGGGTCTTCAGCAGACTCCTCGTCTTCTGTCATTTTCTCCAGAAGCTCACCCAGGACACTGTTCTCCTTTTGTGGAGGATTCAGGAGATACAGCCCATTGTAATAGCCCGGATCCGAAAACTGATCGTTCACCTCCTCGTACTTCTTCCCCAGCAGCCTGCTGGCTATTTGGAAGGCCCTGTATGCAGAGGGGATGTCTTCCAGGCCTAGGTTACACACTACCACGGGTCTGTGGTCTTTGGCATCCACATCAGCCCCATCAACTGGTTTAGCAGAATCATCTTCCATCTTCTCTGCCACAGCCAGCACCACAGTGCCACCCTCTCCAGTCTTATTTTTAACAGGCTCTGGCTTCTTGACGTCTTCCAGAGGATCTTCCTCTTCGGGTTTCTCACTTTCTTTCACCTGCTGTGCAGGAGCACACTTAGGCTTCTCCACCTCATAGATTGAAGCCCTCATGAGCTCAAAAGATGTCATCTCTGCTCTGAGTTGCTTGCTCAGCCTCTCTAATTCATTTAGCTCCTCAAGCACTTCTTCAAGGGCTCTAGCCAAGGAGAGGGCCATGGACTCTTTCTCCCGAGCATCAGCCTCCGCTGGGTCACGTTCTTCGGCATATCGAGCCGATATGTATTTCTCTTCAACCAAGAGCTGGTCAAACTTCTTTTGTTTCTTCTCCAATCTAGATACAGTTTGTATCTGGTGGTCCAGGTCCACCATGCGATCACGTAACTCTTGATCAAGTTGAGCCATCCTGGCTTCCAAATGTCTTTTCTCCTCCAAAAGAGCAGATTTTTCGGAGGCGCTGTTTAGAACCTCATCAGCCAGCTCATCTCTTTCCTGCTCTGCATGAAGTCTGGATCGCTCAGAAGCTGCAAGTTCCTCTTGAAGTTGGAGAATTTCTGCTTCTATTAGTGACTCTAGTTCCTTCAGTTCATTCATCTCTTTCTGTGACTCCTCTGGAGATTCCTGCAGTTGCTCTGCAAGAACCGCTAGCCCCATCTCTAGTGTATCTAGGGACTGTGCAGAATGAGCAAAAACATCTTCAAGTTTGTAGCTGTACTGTCCTGTCAGGTCATCTACAACTGTCAGGATATGAGCTTCAGACACTAGGCTGTCACCCGACTGAACTCTCGTCTCGTCAGATATAACTGTCATCTGGTCGCTAGACTCGCTACTAGTAACCACTTTAGTTTTGCTGAGTCTTGACATGGTAGCCTCACTCTCGTAGTTGCTAACTGTCACGGCACATAGGCCACTTATACTGCTCGTGTCATTATTAACCCTGGCCTCTAGGGGCACCCCTGAGTCAATCCCCACCTGGGACATTTTATTAATCATAGAAACCTGTGGAGACTGCACATCCACCTCTGGTCCGTGTGGTACACCCTCTAGCCCCGCCACCTTGTCTACAATGGGGTCTCTTAGCGGTGTTTCTTCAACATTTATCAACACTTTTATATCAGACACATGTTTACCAACAGGGGGAGCTTTTTCCCCAATCACAGCCTGCAAAGGAAAAGGCATGTCATTATTATCACATATTTCATATGACACCACATTTTCCTTGTGCATTTCCGCACTTTTGTCACCATCACTTTGCATTTGACCAGCACCATTGTTTCCAATGGTCAATATTCCCCATGCAGGTCAAAGTGCAGCTCCCTTAGATCCTCAGTTAAAGGGACAGGTACAGGTTCTGCAGGAGTTTTTGCACTCTCTGCAGAAGTGTCTCCATTACTCCACAACTCCCAGCATAAAAGGAAGATTACACCCCAACACTCCCTCATGCATAAGCTTATCTGTAACATCAAGTTCATCAGTCTCTGTTCTCATTGGAGTCTCACGCTCAGTGAAAATCAGTGGATAGTCCATATCCGCACGACTGTCCAGCACCTTTATTATTTTACCAGTCTCAGGTTTCAATATTGTGCTGCCTCTTACCCGGGCTAGCATGGGATCCCGGATCCTTGTCATCCCAAAACTAGCTTTGATCATGGGCAACTCAGGTAACACAGAAACCTTCTCCCCTGCAGCCGGCTCACTGTCACTGGCTCTGCCACATAGTTAATAACAGGAACAGTCTTACCCTTTGTAATCAACCATTCTGGTAAAGCAGTGACATTCTCTCCCGCGGACTCATCAAGGTTGTGGTTGCTCCTAGCAACAGCTTTACTGCACCTCCGCACTTCCTCTCTAGGACTCCGGACACAGTCGCAGGGAAGATAGGCACTCCTGAGAACCGCACCGCTCTCCACCTCTTTATCTTCCCGACGGTTGCCCTTGGCAACGGCATATCTTTGCTTTTCACCTGATAGTCCCGGCACACCACCAACCTCTTGGAACTTTGTACAGGGTCCATACAGTGTTGAGAACCCATTTCTCAAGGCCAGCTGCAACTGCGCCTCCAAAGCCTCTCGCTCTGCATCAAATTTCGCCAATTCATTTTTAGTGTAGCCAATTGCTATGGCCATGTCTTCTGCCTGCTGTATGCGCCAGCGCTGCCGGAAATACTCTTCCCCGAGACCCATGGTAGCAGGAAAAGCTTTCAGCCACAAGTCCACTTTTGCTGGGCTACTGGCCCTTTAATTCACTGCAGTTTTACTTGCACCACAGCAAAATAGTTCACACTCTTATGAGCAGCACCTGCTCCACTGGACAAAAAAAAGCTTCCGTTCCTTTAACGCCACACACGGTAAAAACAGCTTTTAGCAGCACCTGCAGTCTCAGCGTTGCCCCTAGCAACCAACCGTTGCCCTTCTCTCATGGACAACTGCCCGCATCCGACACCAATTGTAAGGGATCGCCTCTTATTTGGGGGTCATTCTCACAGATACACCTTTAGGACACCAGGTTTCAGGTCCAAACCGTGTATTTATTGTTCAACACCAGCAACAATAAAATGACAAAATAATAAACACTCGCCCGTCCAGGCTCTAACTAAACATAAAGTTTCCTGACTCACCTAGGTCCCAGTTCACACCCTGTGAACTCGTGCGGCTTTGTCAGCCAATGTCCCACAGCCTCCAGGCTGTACAGAGCACAGTACGCCCACTGTCTGAAGTTCAGTATTTCTTGTGGGGGATTGGGGCTCAGTAGTCTGCCTGACTATGGCCCTGCGACCCTCCCAGGCGTCGCTGTGTCCCCCAACTCCAGGCTATCTCACAGCCTTGTGGTCCCTCAGCCTTGCCCAGCTGAGACCACACAGACAGAGCCTCCAGGCCTCTGTCCACAGGTAACACACTACCCCGTTTCTGACACTCTGGGAGGTGCTTTGTGCTAGGCTGATTACCTCCAGCTTCTCTCACCTGTGGTGGAACAGGGGTGTGGACCGAACTATCCACCCCTTCCTTGCCTCTAACCTGAGTGAGACCTGTCACTGTCTCACAATGTATACAAATACAATACTATGGTTGTGTTTGTATATCCCAGATATGGAGGAGGACATGTCAGACAATTGTGATGGAATACCCAGGAACTGATCATTATCACTTACCAAACCAGTTACTTGGTGTAAAATCCCAAGAAACAATATCAGATTTGTTTAGGGGTAGCTAGGGGACCAGTGGTGTAACGATCGCGGTCACAGAGGGTGTGACCGAGCCCAGCGTGGGTGGGGTGGGTGCAACTTGCCGCAAGTGCTTTTAATGGCCAGTTGAGGCCTCTGTGCCTGGCTGGCGGCGCAGCACTGCGTCGCTAGTTACCTAACCTTACCCACCCCCACCAATACCCTCTCCGGGCGCTGCACCGCCAGACACTTCTTGCTGTGATGATCTTGGGAGACCATAACAGGGTCTTGCAGGATTACGCGAGTTGACGGGATGATGCTTGGCAGCAGCTGCCTGACACTGGTTTTTGCAGCTTAGTTTGCTGTTTATTAAAATTCCTAGATCCTTTTCCATGTCAGTGTTACCGAGTGTTTTACCATTTAGTATGTACAGGTGACTTGCATTATTCCTTCCCATGTGCATAACTTTACATTGTTCAGTGTTAAACCTCATCTGCCACTTATCTGCCCAAGCCTCCAATCTATCCAGATTCCTCTGTAGTAGTATACTGTCCTCATCAGTGTGAATTACTTTACACAGTTTAGTGTCATCTGCAAAAATTGATCCTTTACTATGCAAGCCTTCTACAAGAGCATCAATAAATATATTGAAGAGAATAGGGCCCAATAGTGACCCAATCTGAGTGTGTACCGTTAATAACCACCCTCTGTTTTCTATCACTGAGCCAGTTACTTACCCACATACAGACGTTTTCTCCCAGTCCGAGCATTCTCATTTTATATACTAACCTTTTATGTATTAAAGTAAAGAAGTGGAATAGACGGCTCTACTGCTCAGATAAATGGTAGAGGTGCAGAGCTGCTTGATCTGACTCACCCAGTCAGAGATATAAAATTGCAAATGAATAAGAGATAAGCAGGCACACTCTTATTTGGGTACAAGTATTATTTATTAATAGTTTAATATACGTGTAGTCTAGTAGAAAGTTGTATGCAGTCCCTTTTTGATAAAAAATGAAGGTATGTTGGAGTAGTGATGAGTCTTTTTAGCACATTTTCCCGGAGAAAATGTGGGTGTAAAAAATGACCTGCGTAAATGGTGGATTGTATGTTTTGAGTATATATAAGTGAAAAATTGTATAAAATTATAAAAAATTGAAAAGATTGAAAAAATTGAAAAAAAGAGTTTACAGTCTTTCAAATGCAGGTAAAAAAATGCAGATAAAAGAAGTTCATATAATAATCACTGATCAGGATAAAAATCGCTGAAAATCTGCAGGATGATCATTCACTATTATACAGGGTTGTTATCCAGTAATGCCTCTTAGTGGAATTAGAATAGAACAGATGGCCGTACTGTAGGGGATCAATAATGCGCCTTTTGGAGATAAATGCGTGTATAGCAGTTTATAACTGGTGGTAATTCTGTTTCTATGTTGCGCTGTGGAGGAAAGGGGTGCTCTGTGCCTAGGTGCGGTGTCCCGCACTGTCCCTGGCTACAGAGATCACTTACCCTTCCCGGCGCTTGATCTCCTGTGTTCTCTGGTGATGGTCTGCTGTTCCTGGGAGGCTCCTGCGATCCAGTCCGGTTCTGCAGAGGCAGCGGCGTGCCTCGTGTTGCCAGGGACGCCGGGGGGCGTGGTTCGCGCGTCTGGAGGATGACGTAGGTGGTCACGTGATCACGGACTTTCTCTCAAGCGCCTTCACAGTGTTCTCCCGACTCTATGTGAGTGGTGAGTGTTCCGATAATCCTCAGCTTCCTTAAACGCGTTTCGGGACTCTGTCCCTTCATCAGTAAGTGGAGGATTGTTGCGGATGCTGTGGTTTTTATAGGGCCGTGATTAACTTGTTTGTTAACCAATTATTGTCACCAATAAAGTTGCTGTCTTATCTTGGTTGATGTGTTCAATTAATTACTTTGTTTCAGTGGACGCATGCATTTGTGGCTGGAGTAAAAATGATATAGGAATCTCCTGATTCTCAAAATTATTGATGGAATATGTAAAAAATAAAGGTGTAAAATATAAAGGTTAATTGTTTTATTACAATTTCATTCATTAGGTATTGTTGTGTGAATAAAAATATATAATTCCTTGAGGAGTAGGTAGTAAATATTATATAAGATAATATGTATGAAAAAATAATAAATATGAGTGGAAAATTTATATTTGAGTACATATAAGAATATATATAATTGTTGTTGATTCTACCCATAGTAAGATGATAGGAGCAGTGTTATAATTAATCCCTTTTTTTTAAGGAGGGACTTTCATATGTTTTATATATAGAAGAGCCATCTGGTGATGTGAGAGAGTACCTCGCCAAATATCATTAGGTATGGGAATGCACCACTACATATAACATAGCATCACAGATCAATTGTTAAATAAATCTTTTTAGTGGTGTAGAGAACTTATTTTTGTTATAGATGGGGGTATGTTATAATTTATGTATTTTTCTACTTGTAAATGATATTTCATGATGGGGATTTACTAATTATGAGCACGTACCGGGGATAAACCCATTATATCACTGGTCCGTAGCATAGAAGACCCAGTGATTTTTGGGATTAATATTCCTGTGTGTGTCAGAAGAACTGGTTGAAATTGGAACTGTAAGATAGGATTCATTGTGTGAATATTGAAATCCCAGATTGTGGATACATATTTGGGATAGACCTATTCTATCACTGGTCCAAAAAAAAGAGAGACCCAGTGGTTTTTTGAGGTTAAAATTTCAATCTATATTAAAGAGCAAAGGTGAAGTTGTAGCTTAGAGGCGAGATTTGGTAGATCTGGAAGTATTTGTACATCTTTTTAGTTGTCAGCACAATCCTTTTCAGCACACCGTCAGGGGTGTCCATTATAGCACTGGTCCGTAATAAAAACCCAGTGTATATCCGGATTTGTTCTCTCTGTGTGTTTCCAAGGAGGGAGGACAGGGTACAAGCAAGCACGAGTGGGTTCATAGTGTGGAATACCTTAAATACGGTAGTGATATCAATATCATTAAGGCCCATAATTTGCGGCATATGTGTTTATTGAGTCCTTGTTGATGGAGTGGTAGGTATCCATACAAATGGGTAGTCTAGTTGTTAAGTGAGGGGCAGCCGCTCACCAAGGGGCAACCGGAGGGGATATAGTGACCCTCCCGGTTACTCATCGAGGAGCGGCAACCCCCCTGTTAGAGGAACCCGAAGATCTCCATCTCCGTGTTCAATCCATTGGGCAAAATGGAATTGAACTCACTGTATTACAGTGTCAAATGCTTTGGAGAATTCCAGATATATGACATCCATTGATTCGCCTCTGTCAAGTCTAGAACTTACCTCCTCATAAAAACTGATTAAATTAGTTTGGCATGACCGATCCCTCATGAAGCCATGCTGATATGGCGTTATTTGCTTATGTCCATTGAGATGCTCTAAGATAGCATCTCTCAGAAAACCTTCAAACAGTTTACCCACAACAGATGTTAAACTTACCGGCCTATAGTTTCCAGGCTCTGTTTTTGGACCCTTTTTGAATATTGGCACCACATTTGCCATGCACCAATCCTGTGGGACATTCCCTGTCAGTATAGAATCTGCAAATATCAGAAAAAAGGGACTGGCTATCGCATTACTTAATTCCTATAGGATACGGGGGTGTATGCCATCCGGTCCTGGTGATTTGTCTATTTTAATCTTTTTTAAGTTGCTGATGTACTTCTTCCAGGGTCACACAGGACACTTTTAATGGGGAATTTATTTTTTACATTCTGCATGTCATCTGACAGTTTATATTCCTCAGTGAATACATTGGAGAAAAAAATATTTAACAGCTTTGCTTTCTCCTCGTCGCTCTCTGTGATTCCCCCCTCATTACTCTTTAAAGGGCCGACACCATCAGATTTATACTTTTTAACATTTATATAATTGAAGAATATTTTAGGGTTAGTTTTACTCTCTTTGGCAATTAGTCTCTTGGTCTCTAGTTTGGCCGCTTTTATTACGTTTTTTACATGTTCTATTTTTTTCCTTATAGTATTTCAGTGCTTCCGTGCTACACTCCTGTTTTAGTCTTTTATATGCTTTCTTTTTGTCATTTATTGCTTTCTTTACAGTTCTATCTATCCACATTGGTTATTTTTTGTTCCTTAACCTTTTATTCCCATACGGTATGTACCTCTCACAATGAGATTTTAGGATGTTTTTAAAGATATCCCAATTTGTGGCAGAATTTTTATTTTTGAGGACTTTGTTCCAGTTAGTTAGACCTATGGCCTCTCTTAGTTGGCTAAATTTAGCTTTTTTGAAGTTTGATATTTTTGCTCCTCCCTGTAGAAACGCTTTTTTGAATGATAATTGGAAGGTTATTACTTTATGGTCACTATTTCCCAGGTGTCCCCCAACCTGTACGTCTGTTGTTCTGTCAGGCCTATTGGTTATTACTAAGTCCAGTATTGCCGTCCCTCTAGTCAGGTCCTGAACCAGTTGGGAGAGGTAATTGTCTTTGGTTATTGCCAATAACCTGTTTCCCTTATGAGATATACAAGTTTCAGTTTCCTAGTCTGTATCTGGGTAGGTGAAATCCCCCATATTAACCACCTCATTATGATTTGCCGCCTCGTCTATCTCTTTAGTAGTAGATTTTCTGCGGACTCTGGTATATTAGGTGGTTTATAGTAAACTCCTATTAGTAATTTATTGTTGTTTTCAGCTCCATGTATCTCTACCCACAGTGACTCCACATGTTCATGTCCCTCACTTATATCTTCACAGAGTGTGGGCTTTAGACAAGACTTTACATAAAGGAAATCTCCTCCCCCTCTCCGGTTTTGACGATCCTTTCTAAACAGACTGTAACCTTGTACATTAACTGCCCAGTCATAGCTATTATCCAGCCATGTCTCAGTTATTCCCACTATGTCATAGTTCTCCTCACACATCACTAATTCCAGCTCCCCAGTTTTATTAGTCAGGCTTCTGGCATTAGTATACATACATTTGAGAGGTTTATGTATATTTTTTACCCTACACCTTTCCTTCTGATCTGTTCTAGTCCCTCCTTCCATTCCTCCCCCAGTCCCACTACATTGCCCCTGGTCTCTATCTGCCCTATCTTCCTTTCCTATAAAGTAATTCCCCCCCCCCCCCAGTCCCTAGTTTAAACACTCCTCCAACCTTCTAGCTATCTTTCTCCTCAGCACAGCTGCCCCTTTCCCATTGAGGTGCAACCCGTCCCTACGATAGAGCCTGTAGCCGATAGAAAAGTCAGCCCAGTTCTCCAGGAACCCAAACCCCTCCTTCCTACACAAGTTCTTGAGCCACGTGTTAATCTCCCTAATCTCCCGCTGCCTTTCTTGTGTGGCTCGTGGTACAGGCAGTACTTCGGAAAATACTACCTTTGAGGTCCTTGCCCTTTTGTCCTAAATCCCTGAAATCATTTTTAAGGACTCTCCACCTACCTCTAACTTTGTCATTGGTTCTGATATGGACCATGATCGCTGGATCTTCTCCAGCCCTCCCAGTAATCTGTCAACCCGATCCACGGTGTAGAATTCTAGCGCCAGGAAGACAGCACACTGTTCGGCGATCACAGTCTTTGTGACAAATTTCCCTATCTGTTCCCCTAATAATGGAGACTCCCACTACCAGCACCTGTCTGGCCTGCCCTGCTCTCCTGGTTCCCTGCTTACTGGTGCTGACATTCCCCTGACTGGCAGAGGAAGTGTCCGGCTGCAGCAGTGCCGTCCCTGGACTGACATCCCCCTCATCTGCCAAACGTGCAAACTGTCACGACCATGGTTATGGTTGTGACTCCTGAACCGCAAGCTGTTGCCTGCAGTTTGGTTTGGTTGTTCAACCACAGGTGAGAGCTGCTAGTATGTTGCCTCATTTGTGGTTGCCGCGGGCAACAAGTTGTTTTGCATTGTCGCAGTATAGCAGCCTGAGCTGGTGCTAGGCAGCTTGCTGCAATGTGCATGCGGTAGCATGTCTTTGTTAGGTGTGTCTTTTGTATGTCTGGTGTGCACAGGGTTTTAGTTATGTGTGCACTTTCCCCTTTAAGTGGCTGTCTTCCCTTCCTTGGTGTGAGAAGGGTTAATTCCCTTCCTAGTCTGTGAGCACTTGGTGTGTCTGTGTGGGTGTGGCTACATGGGCTATTTAACCTCAGTTAAGATCAGTAGTCTGAGGGGTACGCCAGCCTTGTTTGTAAGCTGGAGGCACCCTCCTGGTCCCTTATACCATCTGCCAGTGAGGGCCACCCTTGTGGTCATAAAATGCTATGTGATGCTCAGTTGATGTTCTTTTCTCTTTTCATATTTAATGCACCTATGGATCTGGGTTCCTGTGTGTTTGTGTGTTTTGGGTGTGGACACTAGCTTGTATTGCACGGGATCCAGTCTGTGTGTCTGTGGCAGGTAGGTGTGGAAGTACTTTTCATCCTCCTGCCATATCCATAGGCTGTTCATGTCCCTATCCCCTTGCAGCTTGGCCACTTTAGACTCCTGTTTCTCCGTGTCCAGGAGGAACGGGCTGTCTACCCAGCTCCTAGCTTAGGGATCTGCAGAGGGTGAGTAGGGATCCGAGGTTCCTGAGCATGAGCCCTCCTACCTTAAAGGTCGGCTCATGTAGCTAGGAGTCAGGGTCAGATTAGGGAAGCTCTAGGAGGTGACCTGCTCCCTAATTCTGTGGTCATGGCCAACTAGCGACCTACCATCTTCTGGCATCGCACGGCTGAGGGTTTTCCCCGTCCTCAGCCGTGACACAAACTTGTTGGGGTGTGTCAGATCAGGGCTAGCCTCTCTGGCACTCTTCCCTCTACCCCACTTTCTAACTGTTACCCAGCTAGCTATGTCACTTTTCTCAGCCTCCTCTCTGTCACCCTCCCCCTCATCTACCCCCTCAGTAGGCAAATATTTCTTTTTTTGTATGTGTAATGTTCACACCGCCGGCTTCATACACACGGTGGGCACTTGGCAGTGTGGCTTGCCTCACTTGATAAACTTAATGGTCGACACGACAGCTCACCGCCATGCCCCGACGACAATATGAGGCCGCAAATCCTTCATTCTGAGGGGCCTGGCCCCGGGGTCAAAATCATGAAATATATGGGCCAAAAAATGAATGTTACATTGCAGCCTTAAGTTCAATGTTTTGTTAATCTGAATTTTATGTGATAGATCAGAACACAATAGTCTAATTTGGTAAAGTGAAATGAGAAAAATATATAAATAAAACTATTGTTTAGAAATAGAAAAAAGAAAATGACCGCATGTATTTATCCCCTTTGTTACGAAGCCAATAAAAAGCTCTGGTGCTTCCAATTACCTTCAGAAGTCACATAATTAGTGAAATTATGTCACCTGAGAGAAATCTACAGTCCTGCCCACAATTATTTATACTCCTGGCAAATTTTGTTACTTTTATTCAATCAGCAAGTAATTTTTTGACGGGAAATGACATAGGTGTCTCCCAAAAGATAATAAGACGATGTACAAGAGGCATTATTGTGAAAAATGTATTTACATTTGAGCAAAAAGTGTCCAGTCCAAAATTATTCATACCCTTCTCAATAATCAATAGAAAAGCCTTTATTGGCTATTACAGCAATCAAACGCGTCCTGTAATTGCAGACTTGCTTTTTGCATGTCTCCACAGGTATTTTTGCCCATTCATCTTTAGCAATGTGCTCCAAATCTTTCAGGTTGGAGGGACTTCTTGCCATCACCCTGATCTTTAGCTCCCTCCACAGATTCTCAATTAGATTCAAGTCTGGACTCTGAACGTTAATGTTGTTGTCTGCCAACCATTTCTTCACCACTTTTGCTGTGTGTGCTTTTGGTCATTGTCATGCTGAAATGTCCACTGTTGCCCAAGGCTAAGTTCCTCTGCAGACTACCTGATGTTGTAGTTGAGAATCCTCATGTATTTTTTCATGGTGCCGTTTACTGTGAATCGGTTCCCTGGTCCATTGGCTAAAAAACACCCCCAAAGCATTAGATTCCCACCACCATGTTTAACAGTGGAACATGGTGTTCTTTGGGTTGAAGGCTTTTCCCCTTTTTACGACAAATGAAGGAAACATCATTGTGACCAAACAATTCAATTTTTGTTTCATCTGACCATAACACAGAAGACCAGAAGTCTTCTTCTTTGTCCAGATGAGCTTTTGCAAAGGCCAAGTGAGCTTTTGTGTGCCTAATTACAAACCGGATTCCCAAAATGTTGGGACACTAAACAAATTGTGAATAAAAACTGAATGCAATGATGTGGAGATGGCAAATGTCAATATTTTTTTTGTAATAGAACGTAGATGACAGATCAAACGTTTAATCTGAGTAAATGTATCATTTTAAAGGAAAAATACGTTGATTCAAATTTTTACGGTGTCAACAAATCCCCAAAAAGTTGGGACAAGTAGCAATAGGAGGCTGGAAAAAGTAAATTTGAGCATAACAAAGAGCTGGAAGACCAATTAACACTAATTAGGTCAATTGGCAACATGATTGGGTATAAAAAGAGCTTCTCAGAGTGGCAGTGTCTCTCAGAAGCCAAGATGGGTAGAGGATCACTAATTCCCACAATGTTGCGCAGAAAGATAGTGGAGCAATATCAGAAAGGTGTTACCCAGCGAAAAATTGCAAAGACTTTGCATCTATCATCATCAACTGTGCATAACATCATCCGAAGATTCAGAGAATCTGGAACAATCTTTGTGCGTAAGGGTCAAGGCCGTAAAACCATACTGGATGCCCGTGATCTCCGGGCCCTTAAACGACACTGCACCACAAACAGGAATGCTACTGTAAAGGAAATCACAGAATGGGCTCAGGAATACTTCCAGAAACCATTGTCAGTGAACACAATCCACCGTGCCATCCGCCGTTGCCAGCTGAAACTCTACAGTGCAAAGAACAAGCCATTTCTAAGCAAGATCCACAAGCTCAGGCGTTTTCACTGGGCCAGGGATCATTTAAAATGGAGTGTGGCAAAATGGAAGACTGTTCTGTGGTCAGACGAGTCACGATTCAAAGTTCTTTTTGGAAATCTGGGACGCCATGTCATCCGGACCAAAGAGGACAAGGACAACTCTAGTTGTTATCAACGTTCAGTTCAGAATGGGCAGCTTGCATGTCTGGAAAGGCACCATCAATGCAGAAAAATATATTCAGGTTCTAGAACAACATATGCTCCCATCCAGATGTCATCTCTTTCAGGGAAGACCCTGCATTTTTCAATAAGATAATGCCAGACCACATTCTGCATCAATCACAACATCATGGCTGCGTAGGAGAAGGATCCGGGTACTGAAATGGCCAGTCTGCAGTCCAGATCTTTCACCTATAGAGAACATTTGGCGCATCATAAAGAGGAAGGTGAAACAAAGAGGTGAAACCAAGACGATTGAACAGTTAGAGGCCTGTATTAGACAAGAATGGGAGAGCATTCCTATTTCTAAACTTGAGAAACTGGTCTCCTCGGTCCCCAGACGTCTGTTGAGTGTTGTAAGAAGAAGGGGAGATGCCACACAGTGGTGAAAATGGCCTTGTCCCAACTTTTTGGGGATTTGTTGACACCATGAAATTCTGATTCAACATATTTTTCCCTTAAAATGGTACATTTTCTCAGTTTAAACTTTTGTTCGGTGATTTATGTTCTATTCTGAATAAAATATTAGAAGTTGGCACCTCCATATCATTGCATTCAGTTTTTATTCACAAATTGTATAGTGTCCCAACTTTTGGGGAATCCAGTTTGTACTTGCTGGTTGAATAAAAGTAACTAAGTCAAAATTTGCCAGGGGTATGAATAATTATGGGCAGCACTGTAAGTGTCACATGATCTGTCATTATATACAAGTGACACTCGAAAAATTTGAATATGTTGCAAAGTTCATTTATTTCAGTAATGCAACTTAAAAGGTGAAACTAACATATGAGATAGACTGATTACATGCTAAGTAAGATATTTCAAGCCTTTATTTGTTATAATTCGGATGATTATGGCTTACAGCTTATGAAACCCCAAAGTCACAATTTTGAGGTACCCTTTGCTCAGGGGATATGAATAAATTAGCTGACAATTTGAGCTTGGAATATTGAACCTTTTCACAAAATTCTAATTTTAAGCTGCATTAATGCAATTCATTTTATTTGCATTGCTGAAATAAATGGAATTTTGCACTATATTCAAATTTTTCGAGTTTCACCTGTATACACTAGGGATGAGCGAACTCGAACTGTATAGTTCGGGTTCGTACCGAATTTTGGGGTGTCCGTGACACGGACCCGAACCCGGACATTTTCGTAAAAGTCCGGGTTCGGGTTCGGTGTTCGTCGCTTTCTTCGCGCTTTTGTGACGCTTTCTTGGCGCTTTTTGAAAGGCTGCAAAGCAGCCAATCAACAAGCGTCATACTACTTGCCCCAAGAGGCCATCACAGCCATGCCTACTATTGGCATGGCTGTGATTGGCCAGAGCACCATGTGACCCAGCCTCTATTTAAGCTGGAGTCACATAGCGCCGCCCGTCACTCTGCTCTGATTAGCGTAGGGAGAGGTTGCGGCTGCGACAGTATGGCGAGATTAGGCAGATTAACTCCTCCAAAGGACTTGATTAACTGATCGATCTGCAGCTGTGGATCATTGAGCTGCTGATCCTCAATTGCTCACTGTTTTTAGGCTGCACAGACCGTTTGTCAGTCACATTTTTCTGGGGTGATCGGCGGCCATTTTGTGTCTTGTGGTGCGCCAGCACAAGCTGCGACCAAGTGCATTTAACCCTCAATGGTGTGGTTGTTTTTTGGCTAAAGCCTACATCAGGGTGAAGCTGTCACACCAAGTGCATTTAACCAGCAATAGTCTGTTCATTTTTTGGCCATATACAAAATCAGGGGCAAGCTGCGCCTGTCACCAAGTGCATTTAACCCTCAATGGTGTGGTTGTTTTTTGGCTAAAGCCTACATCAGGGTGAAGCTGTCACACCAAGTGCATTTAACCAGCAATAGTCTGTTCATTTTTTGGCCATATACTAAATCAGGGGCAAGCTGCGCCTGTCACCAAGTGCATTTAACCCTCAATGGTGTGGTTGTTTTTTGGCTAAAGCCTACATCAGGGTGAAGCTGTCACACCAAGTGCATTTAACCAGCAATAGTCTGTTTATTTTTTGGCCATATCCCAGTCTAATTCTGTCACTAAATCCATACCGGTCACCCAGCGCCTAAATACTAGGCCTCAAATTTATATCCCGCTAAATCTGTCCCTAGTGCTGTAGCTAGGCGAGTTATTTAGTGTCCGTTCAAGCACATTTCTTGTTCTGGGTTGAAATACAATTCCCAATTTAGCAATTTCATAATTTAGTGGTTTCTGCTATATCAGAGCTATTTGAAATCTATCCCTAAAAGGGTATATAATATTCAAGGTGCACATTGGGTCATTCAGAATAACTTCACACACACCCGCTACTGTGTATTTCCAAGTCTAATTCTGTCACTAAACCCATACCTGTCACGCAGCGCCTAAATACTAGGCCTCAAATTTATATCCCGCTAAATCTGTCCCTAGTGCTGTAGCTGGGCGAGTTATTTAGTGTCCGTTCAAGCACATTTCTTGTTCTGGGTTGAAATACAATTCCCAATTTAGCAATTTCATAATTTAGTGGTTTCTGCTATATCAGAGCTATTTGAAATCTATCCCTAAAAGGGTATATAATATTCAAGGTGCACATTGGGTCATTCAGAATAACTTCACACACACCCGCTACTGTGTATTTCCAAGTCTAATTCTGTCACTAAACCCATACCTGTCACGCAGCGCCTAAATACTAGGCCTCAAATTTATATCCAGCTAAATCTGTCCCTAGTGCTGTAGCTGGGCGAGTTATTTAGTGTCCGTTCAAGCACATTTCTTGTTCTGGGTTGAAATACAATTCCCAATTTAGCAATTTCATAATTTAGTGGTTTCTGCTATATCAGAGCTATTTGAAATCTATCCCTAAAAGGGTATATAATATTCAAGGTGCACATTGGGTCATTCAGAATAACTTCACACACACCCGCTACTGTGTATTTCCAAGTCTAATTCTGTCACTAAACCCATACCTGTCACGCAGCGCCTAAATACTAGGCCTCAAATTTATATCCAGCTAAATCTGTCCCTAGTGCTGTAGCTGGGCGAGTTATTTAGTGTCCGTTCAAGCACATTTCTTGTTCTGGGTTGAAATACAATTCCCAATTTAGCAATTTCATAATTTAGTGGTTTCTGCTATATCAGAGCTATTTGAAATCTATCCCTAAAAGGGTATATAATATTCAAGGTGCACATTGGGTCATTCAGAATAACTTCACACACACCCGCTACTGTATATTTCCAAGTCTAATTCTGGCACTAAACCCATACCTGTCACCCAGCGCCTAAATACTAGGCCTCAAATTTATATCCCGCTAAATCTGTCCTTAGTGCTGTAGCTGGGCGAGTTATTTAGTGTCCGTTCAAGCACATTTCTTGTTCTGGGTTGAAATACAATTCCCAATTTAGCAATTTCATAATTTAGTGGTTTCTGCTATATCAGAGCTATTTGAAATCTATCCCTAAAAGGGTATATAATATTCAAGGTGCACATTGGGTCATTCAGAATAACTTCACACACACCCGCTACTGTGTATTTCCAAGTCTAATTCTGGCACTAAACCCATACCTGTCACCCAGCGCCTAAATACTAGGCCTCAAATTTATATCCTGCTAAATCTGTCCTTAGTGCTGTAGCTGGGCGAGTTATTTAGTGTCCGTTCAAGCACATTTCTTGTTCTGGGTTGAAATACAATTCCCAATTTAGCAATTTCATAATTTAGTGGTTTCTGCTATATCAGAGCTATTTGAAATCTATCCCTAAAAGGGTATATAATATTCAAGGTGCACATTGGGTCATTCAGAATAACTTCACACACACCCGCTACTGTGTATTTCCAAGTCTAATTCTGGCACTAAACCCATACCTGTCACCCAGCGCCTAAATACTAGGCCTCAAATTTATATCCCGCTAAATCTGTCCTTAGTGCTGTAGCTGGGCGAGTTATTTAGTGTCCGTTCAAGCACATTTCTTGTTCTGGGTTGAAATACAATTCCCAATTTAGCAATTTCATAATTTAGTGGTTTCTGCTATATCAGAGCTATTTGAAATCTATCCCTAAAAGGGTATATAATATTCAAGGTGCACATTGGGTCATTCAGAATAACTTCACACACACCCGCTACTGTGTATTTCCAAGTCTAATTCTGGCACTAAACCCATACCTGTCACCCAGCGCCTAAATACTAGGCCTCAAATTTATATCCCGCTAAATCTGTCCTTAGTGCTGTAGCTGGGCGAGTTATTTAGTGTCCGTTCAAGCACATTTCTTGTTCTGGGTTGAAATACAATTCCCAATTTAGCAATTTCATAATTTAGTGGTTTCTGCTATATCAGAGCTATTTGAAATCTATCCCTAAAAGGGTATATAATATTCAAGGTGCACATTGGGTCATTCAGAATAACTTCACACACACCCGCTACTGTGTATTTCCAAGTCTAATTCTGGCACTAAACCCATACCTGTCACCCAGCGCCTAAATACTAGGCCTCAAATTTATATCCCGCTAAATCTGTCCTTAGTGCTGTAGCTGGGCGAGTTATTTAGTGTCCGTTCAAGCACATTTCTTGTTCTGGGTTGAAATACAATTCCCAATTTAGCAATTTCATAATTTAGTGGTTTCTGCTATATCAGAGCTATTTGAAATCTATCCCTAAAAGGGTATATAATATTCAAGGTGCACATTGGGTCATTCAGAATAACTTCACACACACCCGCTACTGTGTATTTCCAAGTCTAATTCTGGCACTAAACCCATACCTGTCACCCAGCGCCTAAATACTAGGCCTCAAATTTATATCCCGCTAAATCTGTCCTTAGTGCTGTAGCTGGGCGAGTTATTTAGTGTCCGTTCAAGCACATTTCTTGTTCTGGGTTGAAATACAATTCCCAATTTAGCAATTTCATAATTTAGTGGTTTCTGCTATATCAGAGCTATTTGAAATCTATCCCTAAAAGGGTATATAATATTCAAGGTGCACATTGGGTCATTCAGAATAACTTCACACACACCCGCTACTGTGTATTTCCAAGTCTAATTCTGGCACTAAACCCATACCTGTCACCCAGCGCCTAAATACTAGGCCTCAAATTTATATCCCGCTAAATCTGTCCTTAGTGCTGTAGCTGGGCGAGTTATTTAGTGTCCGTTCAAGCACATTTCTTGTTCTGGGTTGAAATACAATTCCCAATTTAGCAATTTCATAATTTAGTGGTTTCTGCTATATCAGAGCTATTTGAAATCTATCCCTAAAAGGGTATATAATATTCAAGGTGCACATTGGGTCATTCAGAATAACTTCACACACACCCGCTACTGTGTATTTCCAAGTCTAATTCTGGCACTAAACCCATACCTGTCACCCAGCGCCTAAATACTAGGCCTCAAATTTATATCCCGCTAAATCTGTCCTTAGTGCTGTAGCTGGGCGAGTTATTTAGTGTCCGTTCAAGCACATTTCTTGTTCTGGGTTGAAATACAATTCCCAATTTAGCAATTTCATAATTTAGTGGTTTCTGCTATATCAGAGCTATTTGAAATCTATCCCTAAAAGGGTATATAATATTCAAGGTGCACATTGGGTCATTCAGAATAACTTCACACACACCCGCTACTGTGTATTTCCAAGTCTAATTCTGGCACTAAACCCATACCTGTCACCCAGCGCCTAAATACTAGGCCTCAAATTTATATCCCGCTAAATCTGTCCTTAGTGCTGTAGCTGGGCGAGTTATTTAGTGTCCGTTCAAGCACATTTCTTGTTCTGGGTTGAAATACAATTCCCAATTTAGCAATTTCATAATTTAGTGGTTTCTGCTATATCAGAGCTATTTGAAATCTATCCCTAAAAGGGTATATAATATTCAAGGTGCACATTGGGTCATTCAGAATAACTTCACACACACCCGCTACTGTGTATTTCCAAGTCTAATTCTGGCACTAAACCCATACCTGTCACCCAGCGCCTAAATACTAGGCCTCAAATTTATATCCCGCTAAATCTGTCCTTAGTGCTGTAGCTGGGCGAGTTATTTAGTGTCCGTTCAAGCACATTTCTTGTTCTGGGTTGAAATACAATTCCCAATTTAGCAATTTCATAATTTAGTGGTTTCTGCTATATCAGAGCTATTTGAAATCTATCCCTAAAAGGGTATATAATATTCAAGGTGCACATTGGGTCATTCAGAATAACTTCACACACACCCGCTACTGTGTATTTCCAAGTCTAATTCTGGCACTAAACCCATACCTGTCACCCAGCGCCTAAATACTAGGCCTCAAATTTATATCCCGCTAAATCTGTCCTTAGTGCTGTAGCTGGGCGAGTTATTTAGTGTCCGTTCAAGCACATTTCTTGTTCTGGGTTGAAATACAATTCCCAATTTAGCAATTTCATAATTTAGTGGTTTCTGCTATATCAGAGCTATTTGAAATCTATCCCTAAAAGGGTATATAATATTCAAGGTGCACATTGGGTCATTCAGAATAACTTCACACACACCCGCTACTGTGTATTTCCAAGTCTAATTCTGGCACTAAACCCATACCTGTCACCCAGCGCCTAAATACTAGGTCTCAAATTTATATCCCGCTAAATCTGTCCTTAGTGCTGTAGCTGGGCGAGTTATTTAGTGTCCGTTCAAGCACATTTCTTGTTCTGGGTTGAAATACAATTCCCAATTTAGCAATTTCATAATTTAGTGGTTTCTGCTATATCAGAGCTATTTAAAATCTATCCCTAAAAGGGTATATAATATTCAAGGTGCACATTGGGTCATTCAGAATAACTTCACACACACCCGCTACTGTGTATTTCTAAGTCTAATTCTGTCACTAAACCCATACCTGTCACCCAGCGCCTAAATACTAGGCCTCAAATTTATATCCTGCTAAATCTCTCGTTAACGCTGTCCTGTTGTGGCTGGGAAAGTTATTTAGTGTCCGTCAAAGCACATTTTTTGTTCTGGGTTTAAATACAATTCCCAATTTAACAATTTCATAATTTAGTGGTTTCTGCTATATCAGAGCTATTTGAAATCTATCCCTAAAAGGGTATATAATATTCAAGGTGCACATTGGGTCATTCAGAATAACTTCACACACACCCGCTACTGTGTATTTCCAAGTCTAATTCTGGCACTAAACCCATACCTGTCACCCAGCGCCTAAATACTAGGCCTCAAATTTATATCCTGCTAAATCTCTCGTTAACGCTGTCCTGTTGTGGCTGGGAAAGTTATTTAGTGTCCGTCAAAGCACATTTTTTGTTCTGGATTGAAATACAATTCCCAATTTAGCAATTTCATAATTTAGTGGTTTCTGCTATATCAGAGCTATTTGAAATCTATCCCTAAAAGGGTATATAATATTCAAGGTGCACATAGGGTCATTCAGAATAACTTCACACACACGCTTCTGTGCATTTCCAAGTCTAATTCTGTCACTAAATCCATACCGGTCACCCAGCGCCTAAATACTAGGCCTCAAATTTATATCCCGCTGAATTTGAATACAATACATTGGGCCAAATAATATATTTGTTGTTGTGGTGAACCATAACAATGAGAAAAACATCTAGTAAGGGACGCGGACGTGGACATGGTCGTGGTGGTGTTAGTGGACCCTCTGGTGCTGGGAGAGGACGTGGCCGTTCTGCCACATCCACACGTCCTAGTGTACCAACTACCTCAGGTCCCAGTAGCCGCCAGAATTTACAGCGATATATGGTGGGGCCCAATGCCGTTCTAAGGATGGTAAGGCCTGAGCAGGTACAGGCATTAGTCAATTGGGTGGCCGACAGTGGATCCAGCACGTTCACATTATCTCCCACCCAGTCTTCTGCAGAAAGCGCACAGATGGCGCCTGAAAACCAACCCCATCAGTCTGTCACATCACCCCCATGCATACCAGGGAAACTGTCTCAGCCTCAAGTTATGCAGCAGTCTCTTATGCTGTTTGAAGACTCCGCTGGCAGGGTTTCCCAAGGGCATCCACCTAGCCCTTCCCCAGCGGTGAAAGACATAGAATGCACTGACGCACAACCACTTATGTTTCCTGATGATGAGGACATGGGAATACCACCTCAGCATGTCTCTGATGATGACGAAACACAGGTGCCAACTGCTGCGTCTTTCTGCAGTGTGCAGACTGAACAGGAGGTCAGGGATCAAGACTGGGTGGAAGACGATGCAGGGGACGATGAGGTCCTAGACCCCACATGGAATGAAGGTCGTGCCACTGACTTTCACAGTTCGGAGGAAGAGGCAGTGGTGAGACCGAGCCAACAGCGTAGCAAAAGAGGGAGCAGTGGGCAAAAGCAGAACACCCGCCGCCAAGAGACTCCGCCTGCTACTGACCGCCGCCATCTGGGACCGAGCACCCCAAAGGCAGCTTCAAGGAGTTCCCTGGCATGGCACTTCTTCAAACAATGTGCTGACGACAAGACCCGAGTGGTTTGCACGCTGTGCCATCAGAGCCTGAAGCGAGGCATTAACGTTCTGAACCTGAGCACAACCTGCATGACCAGGCACCTGCATGCAAAGCATGAACTGCAGTGGAGTAAACACCTTAAAACCAAGGAAGTCACTCAGGCTCCCCCTGCTACCTCTTCTGCTGCTGCCGCCTCGGCCTATTCTGCTGCTGCCGCCTCGGCCTCTTCCTCCGCCTCTGGAGGAACGTTGGCACCTGCCGCCCAGCAAACAGGGGATGTACCACCAACACCACCACCACCACCTCCGTCACCAAGCGTCTCAACCATGTCACACGCCAGCGTTCAGCTCTCCATCTCACAAACATTTGATAGAAAGCGTAAATTCCCACCTAGCCACCCTCGATCCCTGGCCCTGAATGCCAGCATTTCTAAACTACTGGCCTATGAAATGCTGTCATTTAGGCTGGTGGACACAGACAGCTTCAAACAGCTCATGTCGCTTGCTGTCCCACAGTATGTTGTTCCCAGCCGGCACTACTTCTCCAAGAGAGCCGTGCCTTCCCTGCACAACCAAGTATCCGATAAAATCAAGTGTGCACTGCGCAACGCCATCTGTGGCAAGCTCCACCTAACCACAGATACGTGGACCAGTAAGCACGGCCAGGGACGCTATATCTCCCTAACTGCACACTGGGTAAATGTAGTGGCAGCTGGGCCCCAGGCGGAGAGCTGTTTGGCGCACGTCCTTCCGCCGCCAAGGATCGCAGGGCAACATTCTTTGCCTCCTGTTGCCACCTCCTCCTTCTCGGCTTCCTCCTCCTCTTCTTCCACCTGCTCATCCAGTCAGCCACACACCTTCACCACCAACTTCAGCACAGCCCGGGGTAAACGTCAGCAGGCCATTCTGAAACTCATATGTTTGGGGGACAGGCCCCACACCGCACAGGAGTTGTGGCGGGGTATAGAACAACAGACCGACGAGTGGTTGCTGCCGGTGAGCCTCAAGCCCGGCCTGGTGGTGTGTGATAATGGGCGAAATCTCGTTGCAGCTCTGGGACTAGCCAATTTGACGCACATCCCTTGCTTGGCGCATGTGCTGAATTTGGTGGTGCAGAAGTTCATTCACAACTACCCCGACATGTCAGAGCTGCTGCATAAAGTGCGGGCCGTCTGTTCGCGCTTCCGGCGTTCACATCCTGCTGCTGCTCGCCTGTCTGCGCTACAGCGTAACTTCGGCCTTCCCGCTCACCGCCTCATATGCGACGTGCCCACCAGGTGGAACTCCACCTTGCACATGCTGGACAGACTGTGCGAGCAGCAGCAGGCCATAGTGGAGTTTCAGCTGCAGCACGCACGGGTCAGTCGCACTACAGAACAGCACCACTTCACCACCAATGACTGGGCCTCCATGCGAGACCTGTGTGCCCTGTTGCGCTGTTTCGAGTACTCCACCAACATGGCCAGTGGCGATGACACCGTTATCAGCGTTACAATACCACTTCTATGTCTCCTTGAGAAAACACTTAGGGCGATGATGGAAGAGGAGGTGGCCCAGGAGGAGGAGGAGGAGGAGGAGGAAGAGGGGTCATTTTTAGCACTTTCAGGCCAGTCTCTTCGAAGTGACTCAGAGGGAGGTTTTTGGCAACAGCAGAGGCCAGGTACAAATGTGGCCAGCCAGGGCCCACTACTGGAGGACGAGGAGGACGAGGATGAGGAGGAGGTGGAGGAGGATGAGGATGAAGCATGGTCACAGCGGGGTGGCACCCAACGCAGCTCGGGTCCATCACTGGTGCGTGGCTGGGGGGAAAGGCAGGACGATGACGATACGCCTCCCACAGAGGACAGCTTGTCCTTATCCCTGGGCAGCCTGGCACACATGAGCGACTACATGCTGCAGTGCCTGCGCAACGACAGCAGAGTTGCCCACATTTTAACCTGTGCGGACTACTGGGTTGCCACCCTGCTGGATCCACGCTACAAAGACAATGTGCCCACCTTACTTCCTGCACTGGAGCGTGATAGGAAGATGCGCGAGTACAAGCGCACGTTGGTAGACGCGCTACTGAGAGCATTCCCAAATGTCACAGGGGAACAAGTGGAAGCCCAAGGCCAAGGCAGAGGAGGAGCAAGAGGTCGCCAAGGCAGCTGTGTCACGGCCAGCTCCTCTGAGGGCAGGGTTAGCATGGCAGAGATGTGGAAAACTTTTGTCAACACGCCACAGCTAACTGCACCACCACCTGATACGCAACGTGTTAGCAGGAGGCAACATTTCACTAACATGGTGGAACAGTACGTGTGCACACCCCTCCACGTACTGACTGATGGTTCGGCCCCATTCAACTTCTGGGTCTCTAAATTGTCCACGTGGCCAGAGCTAGCCTTTTATGC
Source organism: Bufo gargarizans (assembly GCF_014858855.1). Lineage (NCBI taxonomy): Eukaryota > Metazoa > Chordata > Amphibia > Anura > Bufonidae > Bufo > Bufo gargarizans. Next base: position 256,352,670 of record NC_058084.1, read on the forward strand.
CTTGGAGGTGCTGGCCTGCCCGGCAGCCAGCGTTTTGTCTGAACGTGTATTCAGCACGGCAGGGGGCGTCATTACAGACAAACGCAGCCGCCTGTCTACAGCCAATGTGGACAAGCTGACGTTCATAAAAATGAACCAGGCATGGATCCCACAGGACCTGTCCGTCCCTTGTCCAGATTAGACATTAACTACCTCCCCATAACCATATATTATTGGACTCCAGGGCACTTCCTCATTCAATCCTATTTTTATTTTCATTTTACCATTATATTGCGATGCTACCCAAAGTTGAATGAACCTCTCCTCTGCCTGTGTGCTAGGCCTAAATATATGCCAATGGACTGTTGCAGTGGTGGCTGACATGAAGCCTGATTCTCTGCTATGACATGCAGACTAATTCTCTGCTGACATGAAGCCAGATTGTCTGTTACGGGACCTCCCTCCTCTGCCTGGGTGCTGGGCCTAAATTTATGACAATGGACTGTTGCAGTGGTGGCTGACGTGAAGCCTCATTCTCTGCTATGACATGCAGACTGATTCTCTGCTGACATGAAGCCAGATTGTCTGTTACGGGACCTCTCTCCTCTGCCTGTGTGCTAGGCCTAAATATATGCCAATGGACTGTTGCAGTGGTGGCTGACGTGAAGCCTGATTCTCTGCTATGACATGCAGACTGATTCTCTGCTGACATGAAGCCAGATCCTCTGTTACGGGACCTCTCTCCTCTGCCTGTGTGTGTGCTGGGCCTAAATATATGCCAATGGACTGTTGCAGTGGTGGCTGACGTGAAGCCTCATTCTCTGCTATGACATGCAGACTAATTCTCTGCTGACATGAAGACAGATTCTCTGTTACGGGACCTCCCTCCTCTGCCTGGGTGCTGGGCCTAAATATATGCCAATGGACTGTTGCAGTGGTGGGTGACGTGAAGCCTCATTCTCTGCTATGACATGCAGACTAATTCTCTGCTGACATGAAGCCAGATTGTCTGTTACGGGACCTCTCTCCTCTGCCTGTGTGTGTGCTGGGCCTAAATATATGCCAATGGACTGTTGCAGTGGTGGCTGACGTGAAGCCTCATTCTCTGCTATGACATGCAGACTAATTCTCTGCTGACATGAAGACAGATTCTCTGTTACGGGACCTCTCTCCTCTGCCTGTGTGTGTGCTGGGCCTAAATATATGCCAATGGACTGTTGCAGTGGTGGCTGACGTGAAGCCTCATTCTCTGCTATGACATGCAGACTAATTCTCTGCTGACATGAAGACAGATTCTCTGTTACGGGACCTCCCTCCTCTGCCTGGGTGCTGGGCCTAAATATATGCCAATGGACTGTTGCAGTGGTGGGTGACGTGAAGCCTGATTCTCTGCTATGACATGCAGACTAATTCTCTGCTGACATGAAGACAGATTCTCTGTTACGGGACCTCTCTCCTCTGCCTGTGTGTGTGCTGGGCCTAAATATATGCCAATGGACTGTTGCAGTGGTGGCTGACGTGAAGCCTCATTCTCTGCTATGACATGCAGACTAATTCTCTGCTGACATGAAGACAGATTCTCTGTTACGGGACCTCCCTCCTCTGCCTGGGTGCTGGGCCTAAATATATGCCAATGGACTGTTGCAGTGGTGGCTGACGTGAAGCCTCATTCTCTGCTATGACATGCAGACTGATTCTCTGCTGACATGAAGCCAGATCGTCTGTTACGGGACCTCTCTGCTCTGCCTGTGTGCTAGGCCTAAATATATGCCAATGGACTGTTGCAGTGGTGGGTGACGTGAAGCCTCATTCTCTGCTATGACATGCAGACTGATTCTCTGCTGTCATGAAGCCAGATTGTCTGTTACGGGACCTCTCTGCTCTGCCTGTGTGCTAGGCCTAAATATATGCCAATGGACTGTTGCAGTGGTGGGTGACGTGAAGCCTCATTCTCTGCTATGACATGCAGACTGATTCTCTGCTGTCATGAAGCCAGATTGTCTGTTACGGGACCTCTCTGCTCTGCCTGTGTGCTAGGCCTAAATATATGCCAATGGACTGTTGCAGTGGTGGGTGACGTGAAGCCTCATTCTCTGCTATGACATGCAGACTGATTCTCTGCTGACATGAAGCCAGATTGTCTGTTACGGGACCTCTCTCCTCTGCCTGTGTGCTAGGCCTAAATATATGCCAATGGACTGTTGCAGTGGTGGCTGACGTGAAGCCTCATTCTCTGCTATGACATGCAGACTAATTCTCTGCTGACATGAAGCCAGATTGTCTGTTACGGGACCTCTCTCCTCTGCCTGGGTGCTGGGCCTAAATTTATGACAATGGACTGTTGCAGTGGTGGCTGACGTGAAGCCTGATTCTCTGCTATGACATGCAGACTGATTCTCTGCTGACATGAAGCCAGATCCTCTGTTACGGGACCTCTCTCCTCTGCCTGTGTGTGTGCTGGGCCTAAATATATGCCAATGGACTGTTGCAGTGGTGGCTGACGTGAAGCCTCATTCTCTGCTATGACATGCAGACTGATTCTCTGCTGACATGAAGCCAGATTCTCTGTTACGGGACCTCTCTCCTCTGCCTGTGTGTGTGCTGGGCCTAAATATATGCCAATGGACTGTTGCAGTGGTGGCTGACGTGAAGCCTCATTCTCTGCTATGACATGCAGACTAATTCTCTGCTGACATGAAGACAGATTCTCTGTTACGGGACCTCCCTCCTCTGCCTGGGTGCTGGGCCTAAATATATGCCAATGGACTGTTGCAGTGGTGGCTGACGTGAAGCCTCATTCTCTGCTATGACATGCAGACTAATTCTCTGCTGACATGAAGACAGATTCTCTGTTACGGGACCTCTCTCCTCTGCCTGGGTGCCGGGGCCTAAATATCTGAGAATGGACTGTTCCAGTGGTGGGTGACGGGAAGCCAGATTCTCTGCTATGGAACCTCTCTCCAATTGATTTTGGTTAATTTTTATTTATTTAATTTTTAATTTAATTCATTTCCCTATCCACATTTGTTTGCAGGGGATTTACCTACATGTTGCTGCCTTTTGCAGCCCTCTAGCTCTTTCCTGGGCTGTTTTACAGCCTTTTTAGTGCCGAAAAGTTCGGGTCCCCATTGACTTCAATGGGGTTCGGGTTCGGGACGAAGTTCGGATCGGGTTCGGATCCCGAACCCGAACATTTCCGGGATGTTCGGCCGAACTTCTCGAACCCGAACATCCAGGTGTTCGCTCAACTCTAGTATATACACCTTTTTTTAAAGGCCCCAGAGGATGCAACACCTAAGCAAGAGGCATCACTAACCAAACACTGCCATGAAGACCAAGGAACTCTCCAAACAAGTAAGGGACAATGTTGTTGAGAAGTACAAGTCAGGGTTAATTTATTTAAAAAAAAGGAATATCCAAATTTTTGATTAAACCCCAGGAGCACCATCAAATCTATCATAACCAAATGTAAAACACGTGGCACAACAGCAAACCTGCCAAGAAACGGCCACCAAAACTCACGGACCAGGCAAGGAGGGCATTAATCAGAGAGGCATCACAGAGACCTAAGGTAACCCTGGAGGAGCTGCAGATTCCACAGCAGAGACTGGAGTATCTGTACATAGGACAACAATAAGCCATACTCTCCATAGAGTTGGGCTTTATGGCAGAGTGGCCAGAAGAAAGCCATTACTTTCAGCTAAAAACAAAAATACATGTTGTGAGTTTGTGAAAAGGCATGTGGAAGACTCCTAAAATGCATGGAGGAAGGTGCTCTGGTGTGAGGAGACTAAAATTGAACTTTAAGGACATCAAAGAAAACACTATGTCTGGCGCAAACCCAACACATCACATCACCCAAAGAACACCATCCCCACAGTGAAACATGGTGGGGGCAGCATCATGCTGTGGGGATGTTTTTCAGCAGCCGGGACTGAGAAACTTGTCAGAGTTGAGGGAAAGATAGATGGTGCTAAATACAGGGATATTCTTGAGCTAAACCTGTACTCTGTGCATGATTTGAGGCTAAAATGGAGATTCACCTTCCAGCAGGACAATGACCCCAAACACACTGCTCAAGCAACACTTGAGTGGTTTAAGGGGAAACATGTAAATGTGTTGGAATGGCCTAGTCAAAGCCCAGATCTCAATCCAATAGAAAATGTGTGGTCAGACTTAAAGATTGCTGTTCAAGAAGCGCAAACCATCCAATTTGAAGGATCTTCAAAGTTGTGGGCATGTTCTGTAAATTAAATTATGCAAATCCTCAAACAATCCATGTTAATTCCAGGTTGTGAGGCACCAAATTACGAAAAAAGTCAAGTGGGGGTGAATACTTTTTTTTATTTTTGGGGGGGGGGGGGAATGGAATATATACAGAGGGGCAAAATGGAATATATACACAGGGGACAAAATGGAATATATACACAGGGGGCAAAATGGAATATATAAAGGGGGGAATGGATATATATATATATATATATATATATATATACAGTACAGACCAAAAGTTTGGACACACCTTCCCATTCAAAGAGTTTTCTATATTTGCATGACTATGAAAATTGTAGATTCACACTGAAGGCATCAAAACTATGAATTAACACATGTGGAATTATATACATAACAAAAAAGTGTGAAACAACTGCAAATATGTCATATTCTAGGTTCTTCAAAGTAGCCACCTTTTGCTTTGATTACTGCTTTGCTTACTCTTGGCATTCTCTTGATGAGCTTCAAGAGGTAGTCACCTGAAATGGTCTTCCAACAGTCTTGAAGGAGTTCCCAGAGATGCTTAGCACACACTCTTGGTATTCTCTTGATGAGCTTCAAGAGGTAGTCACCTGAAATGGTCTTCCAACAGTCTTGAAGGAGTTCCCAGAGATGCTTAGCACTTGTTGGCCCTTTTGCCTTCACTCTGCGGTCCATCTCACCCCAAACCATCTCGATTGTGTTCAGGTCTGGTGACTGTGGAGGCCAGGTCATCTTGTGCAGCATGCCATAACTCTCCTTCATGGTCAAATAGCCCTTACACAGCCTGGAGGTGTGTTTGGGGTCATTGCCCTGTTGAAAAATAAATGATGGTCCAACTAAACGCAAACCGGATGGAATAGCATGTCGCTGCAAGATGCTGTGGTAGCCATGCTGGCTCAGTATGCCTTCAATTTTGAAAAAAATCCCCAACAGTGTCACCAGCAAAGCACCCCCATATCATCACACCTCTTCCTCCATGCTTCACAGTGGGAACCAGGCATGTAGAGTCCATCCGTTTACCTTTTCTGCGTCGCACAAAGAAACGGTGGTTGGAACCAAAGATCTCAAATTTGGACTCATCAGACCAAAGCACAGATTTACACTAGTTTAATGTCCATTCCTTGTGTTCTTTAGCCCAAACAAGTCTCTTCTGCTTGTTGCCTTTCCTTAGCAATGGTTTCCTAGCAGATATTCTACCATGAAAGCCTGATTCACACAGTCTCCTCTTAACAGTTGTTCTAGAGATGTGTCTGCTGCTAGAACTCTGTGTGGCATTGACCTGGTCTCTAATCTGAGCTGCTGTTAACCTACGATTTCTGAAGCTGGTGACTCGGATGAACTTATCCGCAGCAGCAGAGGTGACTCTTGGTCTTCCTTTCCTGGGGCGGTCCACATGTGAGCCAGTTTCTTTGTAGCGCTTGATGGTTATTGTGACTGCACTTGGGGACACTTTCAAAGTTTTCCCAATTTTTCCGACTGACTGACTGACATTTCTTAAAGTAATGATGGGCACTCGTTTTTCTTTACTTAGCTGCTTTTTTCTTGCCATAATACAAATTCTAACAGTCTATTCAGTAGGAAGATAGCGCAGATAGAGACCGGGGGCAAGGTAATGGGACTGGGGGAGGAATGGAAGGAGGGACTAGAACAGTTCAGAAGGAAAGGTGTAGGGTAAAAAATATACATAAACCTCTCAAATGTATGTATACTAATGCCAGAGGTCTGACTAATAAAACTGGTGAACTGGTATTAGTGATGTGTGAGGAGAACTATGACATAGTGGGAATAACTGAGACATGGCTGGATGATAGCTATGACTGGGCAGTTAATGTACAAGGTTACAGTCTGTTTAGAAAGGATCGTCAAAACCGGAGAGGGGGAGGAGATTTCCTTTATGTAAAGTCTTGTCTAAAGCCCACACTCTGTGAAGATATAAGTGAGGGACATGAACATGTGGAGTTACTGTGGGTAGAGATACATGGAGCTGAAAACAACAATAAATTACTAATAGGAGTTTACTATAAACCACCTAATATACCAGAGTCCGCAGAAAATCTACTACTAAAGAGATAGACGAGGCGGCAAATCATAATGAGGTGGTTATTATGGGGGATTTCACCTACCCAGATACAGACTAGGACTGGGCGGTTAATGTACAAGGTTACAGTCTGTTTAGAAAGGATCGTCAAAACCGGAGAGGGGGAGGGGTCTGCCTTTATGTAAAGTCCGGTCTAAAGCCCACACTCCGCGAAGATATAAGTGAGGGACATGAACATGTGGAGTCACTGTGGGTAGAGATACATGGAGCTAAAAACAACAATAAATTACTAATAGGAGTTTACTATAAACCACCTAATATACCAGAGTCCACAGAAAATCTATTACTAAACGAGATAGACGAGGCGGCAAATCATAATGAGGTGGTTATTATGGGGGACTTCAACTACCCAGATATAGACTGGGAAACTGAAACTTGTATATCTCATAAAGGAAACAGGTTCTTGGCAATAACCAAAGACAATTACCTCTCCCAACTGGTTCAGGACCCGACTAGAGGGACGGCCATACTGGACTTAGTATTAACCAATAGGCCGGACAGAACAACAGACGTGCAGGTTGGGGGACACCTGGGAAATAGTGACCACAAAGTAATAACCTTCCAATTATCATTCAAAAGAGCGTTTCTACAGGGAGGAACAAAAATACCAAACTTCAAAAAAGCTAAATTTAGCCAACTAAGAGAGGCCATAGGCCAAACTAACTGGGACAAAATCCTCAAAAATAAAAATACAGCCACAAAATGGGATATCTTTAAAAACATCCTAAAATCTCATTGTGAGAGGTACATACCGTATGGGAATAAAAGGTTAAGGAACAGAAAGAAACCAATGTGGATAAATAGAACTGTAACGAAAGCAATAAATGACAAAAAGAAAGCATATCATTCACTGAAACAGGAGGGGAGCACGGAAGCACTGAAAAACTATAAGGAAAAAAATAGAACATGTAAAAAACAAATAAAAGCGGCCAAACTAGAGACCGAGAGATTAATTGCCAAAGAGAGTAAAACTAACCCTAAAATGTTCTTCAATTATATAAATGTTAAAAAGTATAAATCTGAAGGTGTCGGCCCTTTAAAGAGTAATGAGGAGGAAGTCGCAGAGAGCGATGAGGAGAAAGCAAAGCTGTTAAATATTTTTTTCTCCAATGTATTCAATGAGGAAAATAAATTGTCAGATGACATGCAGAATGCAAAAATAAATTCCCCATTAAAAGTGTCCTGTCTGACCCAGGAAGAATTACATCAGCTATTTAAAAAGATTAAAATAGACAAATCGTCAGGACCGGATGACATACACCCCCGTATCCTAAAGGAATTAAGTAATGTCATAGCCAGACCCTTATTTCTGATATTTGCAGACTCTATACTGACAGGGAATGTCCCACAGGATTGGCGCATGGCATATGTGGTGCCAATATTCAAAAAGGGGCCAAAAACAGAGCCTGGAAACTATACGCCGGTAAGTTTAACATCTGTTGTGGGTAAACTGTTTGAAGGTTTTCTGAGAGATGCTATATTAGAGCATCTCAACAGAAATAAGCAAATAACGCCATATCAGCATGGCTTCATGAGGGATCGGTCATGTCAGACTAATTTGATCAGTTTCTATGAGGAGGTAAGTTCTAGACTTGACAGCGGCGAATCAATGGATGTCGTATATCTGGACTTCTCAAAAGCATTTGACACTGTACCACATAAAAGGTTAGTATATAAAATGAGAATGCTCGGACTGTGAGAAAACATGGGTAAGTAACTGGCTCAATGATAGAAAACAGGGTGGTTATTAACGGTACACACTCTGATTGGGTCACTGTCACTAGTGGGGTACCTCAGGGGTCAGTATTGGGCCCTATTCTCTTCAATATATTTATTAATGATCTTGTAGAAGGCTTGCATAGTAAAGTATCAATTTTCGCAGATGACACTAAACTGTGTAAAGTAATTTACACTGATGAGGACAGTATACTACTACAGAGGGATCTGGATAGATTGGAGGCTTGGGCAGATAAGTGGCAGATGGGGTTTAACACTGATAAATGTAAAGTTATGCACATGGGAAGGAAAAATGCAAGTCATCCGTACATACTAAATGGTAAAACACTCGGTAACACTGACATGGAAAAGGATCTAGGAATTTTAATAAACAGCAAACTAAGCTGCAAAAACCAGTGTCAGGCAGCTGCTGCCAAGGCCAACAAGATAATGGATTGCATCAGAAGGGGCATAGATTCCCGTGATAAGAACATAGTCCTACCACTTTACAAATCGCTAGTCAGACCACACATGGAGTACTGTGTACAGTTCTGGGCTCCTGTAAACAAGGCAGACATAGCAGAGCTGGAGAAGGTCCAGAGGAGGGCATCTAAAGTAATAACTGGAATGGGGCAACTACAGTACCCTGAAAGATTATCAAAATTAGGGTTATTCACTTTAGAAAAAAGACGACTGAGGGAGATCTAATTAATATGTATAAATATATCAGGGGTCAGTACAGAGATCTATCCCATCAGCTATTTATCCCCAGGACTGTGACTGTGACGAGGGGACATCCTCTGCGTCTGGAGGAAAGAAGGTTTGTACACAAACATAGAAAAGGATTCTTTACGGTAAGAGCAGTGAGAATATGGAACTCTCTGCCTGAGGAGGTGGTGATGGTGAGTACAATAAAGGAAATCAAGAGGGCCCTGGACGTATTTCTGGAGCTTAATAATATTACAGGCTATAGCTACTAGAGAGGGGTCGTTGATCCAGGGAGTTATTCTGATGGCCTAATTGGAGTCGGGAAGGAAGTATAGAATTCCCTAAAGTGGAGAAAATTGGCTTCTACCTCACAGGGTTTTTTTTTTTTTTTGCCTTCCTCTGGATCAACTTGCGGGATAACAGGCCGAACTGAATGGACAAATGTCTTTTTTCGGCCTTATGTACTATGTTACTATGTTACTATGTTACTATGACTATCAGCTGTGTATCCACCTTACTTCTCCACAATGCAACTGATGGTCCCAACCCCATTTATAAGGCAAGAAATCCTACTTATTAAACCTGACAGGGCACACTTGTGAAGTGAAAACCATTTCAGGTGACTACCTCTTGAAGCTCATCAAGAGAATGCCAAGAGTAAGCAAAGCAGTAATCAAAGCAAAAGGTGGCTACTTTGAAGAACCTAGAATATGACATATTTTCAGTTGTTTCACACTTTTTTGTTATGTATATAATTCCACATGTGTTAGTTCATAGTTTTGATGCCTTCAGTGTGAATCTACAATTTTCATAGTCATGAAAATAAAGAAAACTCTTTGAATGAGAAGATGTGTCCAAACTTTTGGTCCGTACTGTATATATATACAGAGGGGGCAAAATGGAATATATATGCAGAGGAGGGAAAAATGTAATATATATTCGGGGGCGCCGGGGGAGTCCAATTCAAAGTTTGCCCTGGGGCCCATAGAACTCTAGTTATGCCACTGTAGGGGACAAGTCCAAAATGTCTGTAAAGTATCATGGCATACTCCAACCTACCTTATTTGGATATATAAAAAACACAATCCATCACAAATATACAAGTATCCATGATATGACCAATCAGAGCAGGCCACATTATAGTCAATGGCTAAAATGTGTATAAAAAGAGGACCAGCGAGTAGAGAGATATAGGGAAGAAGGAGCAAGAGCAGGAGGAGAAGGAACATCACATAGCTGTGTAGAAAAGGCCGCTGGACAGTAGATATAATCATATCCCTTGATTAATAGTATTGTGCACATGTATGTCTATATATATTGTACATGTTTTAATAAGTTTAGTTTATTTCATGTTTGGGTTATTGTAACTGTCTTGATATGCAGGCTTAATCAAACCTTAAAAGGAGGATTTATTTACCGTGTGATCTAAGACTTTTGGATGTCAACAAGTTGTTGACTGGAGCTAATTGATGCGGGTCTGAATCTTTAATATCCCAATATAGCTGTAGGTATCCATGTGTGATTGGCATATGAATACAAACATCTATATAGTTTAGGGTAACATCTGTAAGGAGGAGCTCCTGGCTCCAATGCATGGTATCAAACTCAGAAGTCACCCCAACCCCATCCCCATCAATCTTCTGTGACTGAGAGAAGGAGGAAGTCATCCAGGCCACAATATTTTTAGCTTTTTTCCCCTCAGTGTTAATGTTGCTCCTGTCTGAAGTCAGGGAGAACTGCGGCATACTACTGGTAGGATAACTGTCCCTGGGTGTTTCGTTTGGTACCCTTCCACATTCCAGACATTTTTGGCCCACTGTACACAGTCACACAAAGTGTGGAACAGTTTGAAAGTGCGTTTTCTGGTGCACTGAAGACAATGCTAATTACAATACTTTGGGAACGACACAGTATCCACAACAGTATCAGATTTGGGCCTAATGTCTTATTTGCCTTCAAATACGTAGATGTAGAAAAAAGCTCTCCCTAGTAAAAAAATGCTATTGTCAACCTACTGTGAGATTAACCACACCCCCCCACACACCTCAACACTTGAACTGTCTGGAGCTATTCTGTCACAGATGCTGGACTACCAATTCAGATGTGTTCACTGACATTTTAAATAGTAGCCACTGTATAGCAAACCACTGATTGCACCCCTATATTGCAAATCCCATCCCCACCACACACACACACACACACACACACACACCAATACTTGCACTGTTGCTCCCTTGTATTGCAACTTGAACTGTCTAGTAAAACGCTGTCACAGGTTTCGGACTACTATTTCAGGGGTTGCATTTACAAATTTCAAATAGTATCCTCTGGATTGTAAAACACACATTGAACCCCTCTATTGCAATTTTTGCACTCCGCACCAACACTTGAACTGTCTGGAGATGCCCTCTCACAGATTTATGGACTAATATTTTAAGTGTTTTCACTTAAAACGGTACCCTCTGGATTGTAAAACACATGTTGTATGCTTGCATTGTGGATAACCCCCCCACACACACACACACCAACACTTGAACTGTGCTGGGAAGGCAGCATTATTTCTCTATACGGTGCAATTTGTGTTCAATTTCTTTGATACATAAATGCCATTATTACTTTTGATACAATGCAACATGTTTAAAACGTATATGATGCGCTGAAAATTACAATTTCTCAACAGCAGCAAATGGCATTATTGCCATAAAGTGCTTCTTCTATAATGTAACACTTTTAGCATGGATGGATATGATGCACTGGAGAACAAAATACACTCAGCACTATAGCATGATGCTAATTGTACTGGGAATAAGCCTATAGAAAGATCAGATTTAAAAAAAAAAAACTTTAAAAAAAAACACAGCTGTCTTTCTGTTCAAACAAGTAAAAGAAGAAATGTTCTTTGTATTTGAGGTTCTGCAGCAGCTGCAGCTGTATTATAAGGCAGTAACTGCAGCTAGAAGGCACTACCTGTGTTAGACACACCCAGCCTAGGCTCCTCACTCCCTGGCTGAAAGCTTTCCCTGCCCTTCCCTATTCTACGCAATTATTTCAACTTTTTTCTAGTCTTTCTCTTCACTTTGAGTGTGTAACAGCGGTTGCCGTTCTGTTGCCAGTGTTTCCCCATTCACCACTGCAGTCCTGGGCTCTGTCCTTGCAGGCATCGTCAGTCCTGGAATCCGCTCCATGATTTCCTTCCAGCCCTGGGCACCACATGCTTTCAGCTTGTTCCCTGTAGCACTTCCTTATGACCAGCACGCATCACTTCCTGTGATTTTTGGTCAGCACATGTGACCGTTCTGACCAATCCTAGCCCTTCTGCACCTATATAAGTGGTTCAGCCTTTATAGGTTCCTGAGCATCAAGGTCCTTTTATCCTGCAAAGGTTGCTGGTATCTCTGCTTGTGTTCCTGTTTACATGACACATGCTTGTGTTTCTGGACTCTGCTACCTGTTTGATCCCTGCCTGCTTGCCTCATTTTGTTGTATGCCTGGATTGCCTGACCTGTATCTGTGGCACCTGCCCTGATCTATTCCTTGTTGACTTCACCTCTACCTCATCCCTCAGTCCTGAACTGTTGCTCCTGGTTATGACTCAGCCTGCTGACTATATCTGTACCTCTGGTACCCCCTAGTTCACCTGGACCAACTGCCTTGTGTGCCAATCTTCCTCAAGAGGTAACGCCCGGGAGTTCCCCTTAGAAAGTCTATTCCCAACATTGAGGGATTCACTTAGACAACACCCTTAGAGGAGATTGGTCATGTGTCACAGTGGGTTCACTGCATCAGCAACCTAACACATGATGACATTCTAGTTGTTCTGCTAAGGCACCTCCTTGCCTGCTGACCACTGATTGGCTCATTAAGGATGTTGTTCTTCTATTCATGTGTTACGGATCAACAAGTGTGGACCTACTATACAAACTAACCGGTTTGACGTAGGGCTGTAACGATTGCACTCCAGAAATACACCCAGGCCCCTTTTGAATTCCTTTATTGTACTCACCATCACCACCTCCTCAGGCAGAGAGTTTCATAGTCTCACTGCTCTTACAGTAAATAATTCTCTTCTATGTTTGTGTACAAACCTTCTTTCCTCTGGATGCAGAGGATGTCCCCTTGTCACAGTCACAGTCCTGGGGATAAATAGATGATGGGATAAATTTCTATACTGACCCGTGATATATTTATACATAGTTATTAGATCTCCCCACAGTCGTCTTTTTCTAAACTGAATAATCCAAATTTTGATAATCTCTCTGGGTACTGTAGTCCACCCATTCCAGTTATTACTTTAATTTCCCTCTTCTGAAATGTCTCCAGCTCTGCTATGTCTGTCTTGTTCATAGGAGCCAGGAACTGTACACAGTACTCCAAGTGTGGTCTGACTAGTGATTTGTAAAGTGGCAGGACTACAGATGTAGCCAAGCTATAATTGACTCTAATAACTCTGATAACACATGTCACAGTGTTATCTTGTGCCAAAAGCTTTTGAAATACATTGAAAGAGTTAACTTTTTTGTGGCATTTTGCTTAACACATTAACCATCAAATTTAGCTCAGCTGCATCTGTATGTTCTCATCACATGCTTCTATGTCCCATTTGATGCAAACCATTATCTTATTGGCCTTGGCAGCAGCTGCCTGACACTGGTTTCTGCATCTTAGTTTGCTGTCCACTAAAATTCCTAAATCCTTTTCCATGTCAGTGTTACCCAGTGTTTTACCATTTAGTATGTACTGGTGACATGTACTGTATTTTTCCTTCCCATGAGCATAACCTTACATTTGTCAGTGATAAACCTCATCTACCACTTCTCTGCCCAAGCCTCCAATATATCTATATCCATCTGTAGTAGTATACTGTCCTCTTCAGTGTTAATTACTTTACACAGTTTTGTGTCATCTGCAAAATTTTTATATTTTACCGTGCAAGTCTTCTACAAGATCATTAATAAATATATTGAAGAGAAGAGGGCACAATACTGACTCCTGAGGTACCCCACTAGTGACAGTGACCCAATCAGTGACCAAATATCGGCAATATAATTTTTGTGTACGCGCATGCACAAATGCACTATACAGTACACAAATGCACTATAAAGAAAGTATATTGGTATATAACACCCTGCTTCTATCAGTTTTTTTGGGGGGTGACTGGTATATCAACACCAGTTATAATTATTTTTTCCAATACCGTTTGTCACTGTGTGTAGCAGAGGTAACTAATAGAGTTGAGCGAACACCTGGATGTTCGGGTTCGAGAAGTTCGGCCGAACATCCCGGAAATGTTCGGGTTCGGGATCCGAACCCGATCCGAACTTCGTCCCGAACCCGAACCCCATTGAAGTCAATGGGGACCCGAACTTTTCGGCACTAAAAAGGCTGTAAAACAGCCCAGGAAAGAGCTAGAGGGCTGCAAAAGGCAGCAACATGTAGGTAAATCCCCTGCAAACAAATGTGGATAGGGAAATGAATTAAAATAAAAATTAAATAAATAAAAATTAACCAAAATCAATTGGAGAGAGGTTCCATAGCAGAGAATCTGGCTTCCCGTCACCCACCACTGGAACAGTCCATTCTCAGATATTTAGGCCCCGGCACCCAGGCAGAGGAGAGAGGTCCCGTAACAGAGAATCTGTCTTCATGTCAGCAGAGAATTAGTCTGCATGTCATAGCAGAGAATGAGGCTTCACGTCAGCCACCACTGCAACAGTCCATTGGCATATATTTAGGCCCAGCACCCAGGCAGAGGAGGGAGGTCCCGTAACAGAGAATCTGTCTTCATGTCAGCAGAGAATTAGTCTGCATGTCATAGCAGAGAATGAGGCTTCACGTCAGCCACCACTGCAACAGTCCATTGGCATATATTTAGGCCCAGCACACACACAGGCAGAGGAGAGAGGTCCCGTAACAGAGAATCTGGCTTCATGTCAGCAGAGAATCAGTCTGCATGTCATAGCAGAGAATGAGGCTTCACGTCAGCCACCACTGCAACAGTCCATTGGCATATATTTAGGCCCAGCACACACACAGGCAGAGGAGAGAGGTCCCGTAACAGAGAATCTGGCTTCATGTCAGCAGAGAATCAGTCTGCATGTCATAGCAGAGAATGAGGCTTCACGTCAGCCACCACTGCAACAGTCCATTGGCATATATTTAGGCCCAGCACCCAGGCAGAGGAGGGAGGTCCCGTAACAGAGAATCTGTCTTCATGTCAGCAGAGAATTAGTCTGCATGTCATAGCAGAGAATGAGGCTTCACGTCAGCCACCACTGCAACAGTCCATTGGCATATATTTAGGCCCAGCACACACACAGGCAGAGGAGAGAGGTCCCGTAACAGAGAATCTGGCTTCATGTCAGCAGAGAATCAGTCTGCATGTCATAGCAGAGAATGAGGCTTCACGTCAGCCACCACTGCAACAGTCCATTGGCATATATTTAGGCCCAGCACACACACAGGCAGAGGAGAGAGGTCCCGTAACAGAGAATCTGGCTTCATGTCAGCAGAGAATCAGTCTGCATGTCATAGCAGAGAATGAGGCTTCACGTCAGCCACCACTGCAACAGTCCATTGGCATATATTTAGGCCCAGCACACACACAGGCAGAGGAGAGAGGTCCCGTAACAGAGAATCTGGCTTCATGTCAGCAGAGAATCAGTCTGCATGTCATAGCAGAGAATGAGGCTTCACGTCAGCCACCACTGCAACAGTCCATTGGCATATATTTAGGCCCAGCACCCAGGCAGAGGAGGGAGGTCCCGTAACAGAGAATCTGTCTTCATGTCAGCAGAGAATTAGTCTGCATGTCATAGCAGAGAATGAGGCTTCACGTCAGCCACCACTGCAACAGTCCATTGGCATATATTTAGGCCCAGCACCCAGGCAGAGGAGGGAGGTCCCGTAACAGAGAATCTGTCTTCATGTCAGCAGAGAATTAGTCTGCATGTCATAGCAGAGAATGAGGCTTCACGTCAGCCACCACTGGAACAGTCCATTCTCAGATATTTAGGCCCCGGCACCCAGGCAGAGGAGAGAGGTCCCGTAACAGAGAATCTGTCTTCATGTCAGCAGAGAATTAGTCTGCATGTCATAGCAGAGAATGAGGCTTCACGTCAGCCACCACTGCAACAGTCCATTGGCATATATTTAGGCCCAGCACCCAGGCAGAGGAGAGAGGTCCCGTAACAGACAATCTGGCTTCATGTCAGCAGAGAATCAGTCTTCATATCATAGCAGAGAATCAGGCTTCACGTCACCCACCACTGTAAGAGTCAATTTTCATAAATTTAGGCCCAGAACCCAGGCAGAGGAGAAAGGTCCCGTAACAGACAATCTGGCTTCATGTCAGCAGAGAATCAGTCTTCATATCATAGCAGAGAATCAGGCTTCACGTCACCCACCACTGTAAGAGTCAATTTTCATAAATTTAGGCCCAGAACCCAGGCAGAGGAGAAAGGTCCCGTAACAGACAATCTGGCTTCATGTCAGCAGAGAATCAGTCTTCATATCATAGCAGAGAATCAGGCTTCACGTCACCCACCACTGTAAGAGTCAATTTTCATAAATTTAGGCCCAGAACCCAGGCAGAGGAGAAAGGTCCCGTAACAGACAATCTGGCTTCATGTCAGCAGAGAATCAGTCTTCATATCATAGCAGAGAATCAGGCTTCACGTCACCCACCACTGTAAGAGTCAATTTTCATAAATTTAGGCCCAGAACCCAGGCAGAGGAGAAAGGTCCCGTAACAGACAATCTGGCTTCATGTCAGCAGAGAATCAGTCTTCATATCATAGCAGAGAATCAGGCTTCACGTCACCCACCACTGTAAGAGTCAATTTTCATAAATTTAGGCCCAGAACCCAGGCAGAGGAGAAAGGTCCCGTAACAGACAATCTGGCTTCATGTCAGCAGAGAATCAGTCTTCATATCATAGCAGAGAATCAGGCTTCACGTCACCCACCACTGTAAGAGTCAATTTTCATAAATTTAGGCCCAGAACCCAGGTAGAGGAGAAAGGTCCCGTAACAGACAATCTGGCTTCATGACAGCAGAGAATCAGTCTGCATGTCATAGCAGAGAATCAGGCTTCACGTCAGCCACCACTGCAACAGTCCATTGTCATAAATTTAGGCCCAGCACCCAGGCAGAGGAGAGAGGTCCCGTAACAGACAATCTGGCTTCATGTCAGCAGAGAATCAGTCTGCATGTCATAGCAGAGAATCAGGCTTCATGTCAGCCACCACTGCAACAGTCCATTGGCATATATTTAGGCCTAGCACACAGGCAGAGGAGAGGTTCATTCAACTTTGGGTAGCATCGCAATATAATGGTAAAATGAAAATAAAAATAGGATTGAATGAGGAAGTGCCCTGGAGTCCAATAATATATGGTTATGGGGAGGTAGTTAATGTCTAATCTGGACAAGGGACGGACAGGTCCTGTGGGATCCATGCCTGGTTCATTTTTATGAACGTCAGCTTGTCCACATTGGCTGTAGACAGGCGGCTGCGTTTGTCTGTAATGACGCCCCCTGCCGTGCTGAATACACGTTCAGACAAAACGCTGGCTGCCGGGCAGGCCAGCACCTCCAAGGCATAAAAGGCTAGCTCTGGCCACGTGGACAATTTAGAGACCCAGAAGTTGAATGGGGCCGAACCATCAGTCAGTACGTGGAGGGGTGTGCACACGTACTGTTCCACCATGTTAGTAAAATGTTGCCTCCTGCTAACACGTTGCGTATCAGGTGGTGGTGCAGTTAGCTGTGGCGTGTTGACAAAAGTTTTCCACATCTCTGCCATGCTAACCCTGCCCTCAGAGGAGCTGGCCGTGACACAGCTGCCTTGGCGACCTCTTGCTCCTCCTCTGCCTTGGCCTTGGGCTTCCACTTGTTCCCCTGTGACATTTGGGAATGCTCTCAGTAGCGCGTCTACCAACGTGCGCTTGTACTCGCGCATCTTCCTATCACGCTCCAGTGCAGGAAGTAAGGTGGGCACATTGTCTTTGTAGCGTGGATCCAGCAGGGTGGCAACCCAGTAGTCCGCACAGGTTAAAATGTGGGCAACTCTGCTGTCGTTGCGCAGGCACTGCAGCATGTAGTCGCTCATGTGTGCCAGGCTGCCCAGGGGTAAGGACAAGCTGTCCTCTGTGGGAGGCGTATCGTCATCGTCCTGCCTTTCCCCCCAGCCACGCACCAGTGATGGACCCGAGCTGCGTTGGGTGCCACCCCGCTGTGACCATGCTTCATCCTCATCCTCCTCCACCTCCTCCTCATCCTCGTCCTCCTCGTCCTCCAGTAGTGGGCCCTGGCTGGCCACATTTGTACCTGGCCTCTGCTGTTGCAAAAAACCTCCCTCTGAGTCACTTCGAAGAGACTGGCCTGAAAGTGCTAAAAATGACCCCTCTTCCTCATCCTCCTCCTCCTCCTCCTGGGCCACCTCCTGTTCCATCATCGCCCTAAGTGTTTTCTCAAGGAGACATAGAAGTGGTATTGTAACGCTGATAACGGTGTCATCGCCACTGGCCATGTTGGTGGAGTACTCGAAACAGCGCAACAGGGCACACAGGTCTCGCATGGAGGCCCAGTCATTGGTGGTGAAGTGGTGCTGTTCTGTAGTGCGACTGACCCGTGCGTGCTGCAGCTGAAACTCCACTATGGCCTGCTGCTGCTCGCACAGTCTGTCCAGCATGTGCAAGGTGGAGTTCCACCTGGTGGGCACGTCGCATATGAGGCGGTGAGCGGGAAGGCCGAAGTTACGCTGTAGCGCAGACAGGCGAGCAGCAGCAGGATGTGAACGCCGGAAGCGCGAACAGACGGCCCGCACTTTATGCAGCAGCTCTGACATGTCGGGGTAGTTGTGAATGAACTTCTGCACCACCAAATTCAGCACATGCGCCAAGCAAGGGATGTGCGTCAAATTGGCTAGTCCCAGAGCTGCAACGAGATTTCGCCCATTATCACACACCACCAGGCCGGGCTTGAGGCTCACCGGCAGCAACCACTCGTCGGTCTGTTGTTCTATACCCCGCCACAACTCCTGTGCGGTGTGGGGCCTGTCCCCCAAACATATGAGTTTCAGAATGGCCTGCTGACGTTTACCCCGGGCTGTGCTGAAGTTGGTGGTGAAGGTGTGTGGCTGACTGGATGAGCAGGTGGAAGAAGAGGAGGAGGAAGCCGAGAAGGAGGAGGTGGCAACAGGAGGCAAAGAATGTTGCCCTGCGATCCTTGGCGGCGGAAGGACGTGCGCCAAACAGCTCTCCGCCTGGGGCCCAGCTGCCACTACATTTACCCAGTGTGCAGTTAGGGAGATATAGCGTCCCTGGCCGTGCTTACTGGTCCACGTATCTGTGGTTAGGTGGACCTTGCTACAGATGGCGTTGCGCAGTGCACACTTGATTTTATCGGATACTTGGTTGTGCAGGGAAGGCACGGCTCTCTTGGAGAAGTAGTGCCGGCTGGGAACAACATACTGTGGGACAGCAAGCGACATGAGCTGTTTGAAGCTGTCTGTGTCCACCAGCCTAAATGACAGCATTTCATAGGCCAGTAGTTTAGAAATGCTGGCATTCAGGGCCAGGGATCGAGGGTGGCTAGGTGGGAATTTACGCTTTCTATCAAATGTTTGTGAGATGGAGAGCTGAACGCTGGCGTGTGACATGGTTGGGACGCTTGGTGACGGAGGTGGTGGTGGTGGTGTTGGTGGTACATCCCCTGTTTGCTGGGCGGCAGGTGCCAACGTTCCTCCAGAGGCGGAGGAAGAGGCCGAGGCGGCAGCAGCAGAATAGGCCGAGGCGGCAGCAGCAGAAGAGGTAGCAGGGGGAGCCTGAGTGACTTCCTTGGTTTTAAGGTGTTTACTCCACTGCAGTTCATGCTTTGCATGCAGGTGCCTGGTCATGCAGGTTGTGCTCAGGTTCAGAACGTTAATGCCTCGCTTCAGGCTCTGATGGCACAGCGTGCAAACCACTCGGGTCTTGTCGTCAGCACATTGTTTGAAGAAGTGCCATGCCAGGGAACTCCTTGAAGCTGCCTTTGGGGTGCTCGGTCCCAGATGGCGGCGGTCAGTAGCAGGCGGAGTCTCTTGGCGGCGGGTGTTCTGCTTTTGCCCACTGCTCCCTCTTTTGCTACGCTGTTGGCTCGGTCTCACCACTGCCTCTTCCTCCGAACTGTGAAAGTCAGTGGCACGACCTTCATTCCATGTGGGGTCTAGGACCTCATCGTCCCCTGCATCGTCTTCCACCCAGTCTTGATCCCTGACCTCCTGTTCAGTCTGCACACTGCAGAAAGACGCAGCAGTTGGCACCTGTGTTTCGTCATCATCAGAGACATGCTGAGGTGGTATTCCCATGTCCTCATCATCAGGAAACATAAGTGGTTGTGCGTCAGTGCATTCTATGTCTTTCACCGCTGGGGAAGGGCTAGGTGGATGCCCTTGGGAAACCCTGCCAGCGGAGTCTTCAAACAGCATAAGAGACTGCTGCATAACTTGAGGCTGAGACAGTTTCCCTGGTATGCATGGGGGTGATGTGACAGACTGATGGGGTTGGTTTTCAGGCGCCATCTGTGCGCTTTCTGCAGAAGACTGGGTGGGAGATAATGTGAACGTGCTGGATCCACTGTCGGCCACCCAATTGACTAATGCCTGTACCTGCTCAGGCCTTACCATCCTTAGAACGGCATTGGGCCCCACCATATATCGCTGTAAATTCTGGCGGCTACTGGGACCTGAAGTAGTTGGTACACTAGGACGTGTGGATGTGGCAGAACGGCCACGTCCTCTCCCAGCACCAGAGGGTCCACTAACACCACCACGACCATGTCCACGTCCGCGTCCCTTACTAGATGTTTTTCTCATTGTTATGGTTCACCACAACAACAAATATATTATTTGGCCCAATGTATTGTATTCAAATTCAGCGGGATATAAATTTGAGGCCTAGTATTTAGGCGCTGGGTGACCGGTATGGATTTAGTGACAGAATTAGACTTGGAAATGCACAGAAGCGTGTGTGTGTGAAGTTATTCTGAATGACCCAATGTGCACCTTGAATATTATATACCCTTTTAGGGATAGATTTCAAATAGCTCTGATATAGCAGAAACCACTAAATTATGAAATTGCTAAATTGGGAATTGTACTTCAACCCAGAACAAAAAATGTGCTTTGACGGACACTAAATATCTTGCCCAGCAACAACAGTACAACGGTGGGTAACGAGAGATTTAGAGGGAATTAAATTTGAGGCCTAGTATTTAGGCGCTGGGTCACCGGTATGGATTTAGTGACAGAATTAGACTTGGAAATACACAGTAGCGGGTGTGTGTGAAGTTATTCTGAATGACCCTATGTGCACCTTCAATATTATATACCCTTTTAGGGATAGATTTCAAATAGCTCTGATATAGCAGAAACCACTAAATTATGAAATTGCTAAATTGGGAATTGTACTTCAACCCAGAACAAAAAATGTGCTTTGACGGACACTAAATATCTTGCCCAGCAACAACAGTACAGCGGTGGGTAACGAGAGATTTAGAGGGAATTAAATTTGAGGCCTAGTATTTAGGCGCTGGGTCACCGGTATGGATTTAGTGACAGAATTAGACTTGGAAATGCACAGAAGCGTGTGTGTGAAGTTATTCTGAATGACCCAATGTGCACCTTCAATATTATATACCCTTTTTGGGATAGATTTCAAATAGCTCTGATATAGCAGGAACCACTAAATTATGAAATTGCTAAATTGGGAATTGTACTTCAACCCAGAACAAAAAATGTGCTTTGACGGGCACTAAATAACTTTCCCAGCTACAACAGGACAACGGTAACGAGAGATTTAGAGGGATTTAAATTTGAGGCCTAGTATTTAGGCGCTGGGTGACAGGTATGGGTTTAGTGACAGAATTAGACTTGGAAATACACAGTAGCGGGTGTGTGTGAAGTTATTCTGAATGACCCTATGTGCACCTTCAATATTATATACCCTTTTAGGGATAGATTTCAAATAGCTCTGATATAGCAGAAACCACTAAATTATGAAATTGCTAAATTGGGAATTGTACTTCAACCCAGAACAAAAAATGTGCTTTGACGGACACTAAATATCTTGCCCAGCAACAACAGTACACCGGTGGGTAACGAGAGATTTAGAGGGAATTAAATTTGAGGCCTAGTATTTAGGCGCTGGGTCACCGGTATGGATTTAGTGACAGAATTAGACTTGGAAATACACAGTAGCGGGTGTGTGTGAAGTTATTCTGAATGACCCTATGTGCACCTTCAATATTATATACCCTTTTTGGGATAGATTTCAAATAGCTCTGATATAGCAGGAACCACTAAATTATGAAATTGCTAAATTGGGAATTGTACTTCAACCCAGAACAAAAAATGTGCTTTGACGGGCACTAAATAACTTTCCCAGCTACAACAGGACAACGGTAACGAGAGATTTAGAGGGATTTAAATTTGAGGCCTAGTATTTAGGCGCTGGGTGACAGGTATGGGTTTAGTGACAGAATTAGACTTGGAAATACACAGTAGCGGGTGTGTGTGAAGTTATTCTGAATGACCCTATGTGCACCTTCAATATTATATACCCTTTTTGGGATAGATTTCAAATAGCTCTGATATAGCAGAAACCACTAAATTATGAAATTGCTAAATTGGGAATTGTACTTCAACCCAGAACAAAAAATGTGCTTTGACGGACACTAAATATCTTGCCCAGCAACAACAGTACAGCGGTGGGTAACG
Source organism: Bufo gargarizans (assembly GCF_014858855.1). Lineage (NCBI taxonomy): Eukaryota > Metazoa > Chordata > Amphibia > Anura > Bufonidae > Bufo > Bufo gargarizans. Next base: position 256,375,179 of record NC_058084.1, read on the forward strand.
AGAGATTTAGAGGGAATTAAATTTGAGGCCTAGTATTTAGGCGCTGGGTCACCGGTATGGATTTAGTGACAGAATTAGACTTGGAAATACACAGTAGCGGGTGTGTGTGAAGTTACTCTGAATGACCCTATGTGCACCTTCAATATTATATACCCTTTTTGGGATAGATTTCAAAGAGCTCTGATATAGCAGGAACCACTAAATTATGAAATTGCTAAATTGGGAATTGTATTTCAACCCAGAACAAGAAATGTGCTTGAACGGACACTAAATAACTCGCCCAGCTACAGCACTAGGGACAGATTTAGCTGGATATAAATTTGAGGCCTAGTATTTAGGCGCTGGGTGACCGGTATGGATTTAGTGACAGAATTAGACTGGGATATGGCCAAAAAATGAACAGACTATTGCTGGTTAAATGCACTTGGTGTGACAGCTTCACCCTGATGTAGGCTTTAGCCAAAAAACAACCACACCATTGAGGGTTAAATGCACTTGGTGACAGGCGCAGCTTGCCCCTGATTTTGTATATGGCCAAAAAATGAACAGACTATTGCTGGTTAAATGCACTTGGTGTGACAGCTTCACCCTGATGTAGGCTTTAGCCAAAAAACAACCACACCATTGAGGGTTAAATGCACTTGGTGACAGGCGCAGCTTGCCCCTGATTTTGTATATGGCCAAAAAATGAACAGACTATTGCTGGTTAAATGCACTTGGTGTGACAGCTTCACCCTGATGTAGGCTTTAGCCAAAAAACAACCACACCATTGAGGGTTAAATGCACTTGGTGACAGGCGCAGCTTGCCCCTGATTTTGTATATGGCCAAAAAATGAACAGACTATTGCTGGTTAAATGCACTTGGTGTCACAGCTTCACCCTGATGTAGGCTTTAGCCAAAAAACAACCACACCATTGAGGGTTAAATGCACTTGGTCGCAGCTTGTGCTGGCGCACCACAAGACACAAAATGGCCGCCGATCACCCCAGAAAAATGAGACTGACAAACGGTCTGTGCAGCCTAAAAACAGTGAGCAATTGAGGATCAGCAGCTCAATGATCCACAGCTGCAGATCGATCAGTTAATCAAGTCCTTTGGAGGAGTTAATCTGCCTAATCTCGCCCTACTGTCGCAGCCGCAACCTCTCCCTACGCTAATCAGAGCAGAGTGACGGGCGGCGCTATGTGACTCCAGCTTAAATAGAGGCTGGGTCACATGGTGCTCTGGCCAATCACAGCCATGCCAATAGTAGGCATGGCTGTGATGGCCTCTTGGGGCAAGTAGTATGACGCTTGTTGATTGGCTGCTTTGCAGCCTTTCAAAAAGCGCCAAGAAAGCGTCACAAAAGCGCGAAGAAAGCGACGAACACCGAACCCGAACCCGGACTTTTACGAAAATGTCCGGGTTCGGGTCCGTGTCACGGACACCCCAAAATTCGGTACGAACCCGAACTATACAGTTCGAGTTCGCTCATCCCTAGTAACTAATCAAAACCGCAAACAAAACCTGCTGTACCCAAATGCACCATATATAATGTATATTATTGGTATATAACACCCTCTTTTATCAGTTTTTTGGGGGAAAGACTGGTATATCACACCAGTTAAAATTTATTTTTCTAATTGCGTTTGTCACTCTGTGTAGCTTCAGTATCGCTGCAGAACCGCTCACCACTGCTGCACAATACAAATCCACTGTAATATGCTTTCTATGTTAGAAAGTATACTATAAATGTATTTCACCCCTCTGTACTGCACACCTATCAATAGTACACCTATACCAGTACTAATAGTCTGTCCCTGCTCCACACAGCAACTTTTCCCTACACTGACAAAAGACTGAATGTAAAATGGCAGCCAGATTGGGTCTATTTCTAAGGAAGGGGGTATGTCCATGGGCTGAAACGTCTCAATTGTCTGTCCTGTACCACCTGATGGATGTGTCATGGGTCAAAGTTCTTCACAATGTAAAAGAATATGGCGGGCGCAAATATCTCCATATGTTCGCATGTTTGGCAAAACGCGAATGCGCAAAGTTCGCCACAAATCGACTGCCGGGTAAACCGCAAGGCCATCTCTATAAGCAGACTCAGGCAAGGCAAACAGACTGGACACTGGGTAGGATCACAGACAATACAGATGACATAGGCAAACAAAATTTGACACTGAAAACTAAGGGTACTAGAACACACGGGTGGAGCAGGTAAACCCTAGAAAACTCACAGGAGCATAGCTGTGGGAAAATGTAGAGATAATGCAGGTAAGATGCAAGAGAATAGCAGACGCATTAAGGAATAAATCAAGGGGAGGTCTGAAAACAGTTCAAGGTCAGGGCAGGCTGAGTACATGTCTAGTCCAAGTAGCAGTTCCAAGGTCAGGGCAGCCCCGGGGAGGCTGACCTAAATACCAAGGGAACTTCAGCCATTAGGAGGATTTGCAGATTTGCGCACTGACCATAGGCCAATGACTTAACATCATGTTTTGTAACTAAAACTCTATCGCTAAGAAATATTTCAGGAAATTTTAATGATTCACTTATTCCACTACTCTTAAGTTATTAAAAAAGTTTCAAAATTATATCTGGTGAGCGTTTCTTTTTAATTCAACACTTCTTATTATCACTCTAAAAACTGTGACCTTTAATGTAATTAACACAATTGCATGTCCACATATAAAACACTGTTTTGCCTGGGGCTAAACATCTTGAAGCATGTATATAGTAAATCTCAGTGCATTTTAATATTAAAAATTTAAACTGTGTGAATAAGCAGATTCTTCCAAGTCCCTTATTAAAGGCCTTGGGGGATGACTAAGTTAAATGAGGACAAATATAGCTTCATATAGAAGATACATAGAAACTTAGTACGAATGTATTGCAACTGTCCATATTATGATTTGTTCATAAAGTTAAAATATTTTTGGTGTGTTGTAGTCCGTGAAGTTATTTTTTCAGAAAGTTTCTTAAATCTAATATTTAACAATTAATATCTGCATAAATGAATTCCCCCTTAAAGGAGTTGTCCGGGTTCAGAGCTGAACCCGGTTATATCCCAATTTTTACCCAGGCAGCCTCCCTGACTTGAGCATCGGAACAGTTCATGCTCCGATGCTCTCCTTTGCCCTGCATTAAATCGCGCAGGGCAAAGGCATTGTTAGGAGATCTGGTTTCGTACCTGGGCTCTCCATGGGAAGCCCGGTGATGTCACCGGCACTGATGGGCCAGTAAACGGGCTAAAGCCCGCCCATCAGAGCCGGTGATGTCACTGAATACACTGCTGGGCGGAAGCTTCGGCCCGGCAGTGTGTTATGATAAACAAAAGAGTCTGTGCCCTGCGCGATAAGCGGGGGTACAAGATGTCAGACCCTCGTTGATCAGACCTCTCCTGATGATAGTTCATCAATATAAATGACAGGACAACCTCTTTAACCACCTAAGGCCTCTTTCACACGGGTGAGATTTCCTCGCGGGTGCAATGTGTGAGGTGAACGCATTGCACCCGCACTGAATCTGGATGCATTCATTTCTGTGGGGCTGTGTACATGAGTGGTGATTTTCACGCATCACTTGTGTGTTGCGTGAAAATTACAGCAAGTTATATATTGTGTGTCTTTCACGCAACACAGGCCCCATAGAAGTGAATGGGGCTGTGTGAAAATTGCAAGCATCCACAAGCAAGTGCGGATGTGGTGAGATTTTCACGCATGGTTGCTAGGAGATTATACTGATGGGGATCATGGTTATAAGGGAAAATAATAGCATTCTTAATACAGAATGCTTAGTAAAATAGGGCTGGAGGGGTTACATTTTTTTTTATTTAACTCACCTCATCCACTTGTTTGCGCAGCCCGGCTTTTCTGTCTTCTTCTTTGCTGTCCAGGAGGAAAAGGCCCCGTAGGGACGTCACTGCGCTCATCACATGGTCTCCCACATGATCCATCACCATGGTGATGGATCATGTGACGGACCATATAATGAGCGGAGTGACGTCACCACAGGTCCTTTTCCTCCTGGACAGCAAAGAAGTGATCAATTATTGAACTAAAACATAACTTTTAATGTAAGCAATATTAAAATGATAGGCCCTAAGGTAGCAAGATAAATCAAAGTAGCTGCTTATAAGCAATCACACATAATGGTAAGGCAAGTAAGAGGCTTAGTGCACGGCGGCACTTGGTATAGAAAACCTTGTTCCTACCGCTCTGTCATCAGAATCCAGTGGGCAGCCAGTATCCAGGTAAGTATCAATAAATCCACTTAGAGGAGATTGTATGCTGCAATGCCTGTTGGGATGTGGGGTCTATTATATCCCTGATGTCCCTTAAAAGGGCGACCCGGCCCGGAACCATTCCCTGTTCGCTGGCCCTGATACAGCCCTATCCTAATCCCAGTCCCTACATGCACGTTTTATATTCAAGTAGAACAATCATCAGGGGAATTAATCAGGATTATAGTTGAGCGGACACCTGGATGTTCGGGTTCGAAGGGCTCGGCCGAACTTCACAAAAAAGTTCGAGTTCGGGACCCGAACTTGACCCCGAACACGAACCCCATTGAAGTCAATGGGGACCCAAACTTTTGAGCACTAAAATAGGTGTAAAAATGTCATGGAAAGGGCTGGAGGGCTGCAAATGCCAGCAACATGTGGTCAAGAGCATGGCAAGTGCTCTGCAAACAAAAGTGGATAGGAAAATTACTTTAAATAACATAAAATACGTACAAATAAAAAAATAATAATCTTGATCTAGGAGGACGACGTCCATATAGAGTAGGAGGTTGAGAAGGTGGTGGATGTGGTGGTGTAGGTGAAATCAGCGGTGGAGGAGGAGGAGGTAGCCTACAATGCTTTTTGGCTATACATTTATTTTAATTTTTTTTAAATTAGGGTACACCACAAAACATTGGGAAATATAACCTATGATAACCCCCTCCACCGCACACTACCAGGCTGGGCTTGAGGCTCACTGGCACCAACCACTCATCAGTCTGTTGTTCTTGAGCAGAGCTGAAGCAGACGATCCAACACAAATCCAGAGCTCCCAGGAAAGAACTATAACCCGCACAGACCACTGGGGGAAGGAGGGATAAATAGCCTCACTAACAATGAAACCCAGTACACCTGAGGGAAGGTGGCTCCAGCTCAAACCAAAATCAAAACAAAGAAGTCAGACATATGCAACCAGTCTGAGAGATCTCCGCACATTCACAGTGCAAGGCGTGACAGTACTCCCCCCTTCTACGGGTGACCTCCGGACATCCCGGACCAACTTTATCTGGGTGTGCCCTGTGAAAGGCCCTCGCCAGGTGGATAGAACTGACATCAGCAGCCAGAACCCACATTCTTTATCGGGACCGAATCCCTTCCAGTGCACCAGATACTGGAGGGTATCACGAGACGCCGGGGCGCTAGCTCTCCTCAGCGCCGCCGGCATCCCGTTTCTGTTCAGGATCGAGGACGCGCACAGCATCTTCGTGTCCTTGGTGATAGGGGCGGGACGGACCGGCCGCGCATGTCTCCTCTACGTGGCTGGCGTCTCCAGTTCCCCCAGCAACCAGGCGAGGTCTGAGCACCGAGCTGGACACTCGGTGCTCAGCTGTACTTCCTGGTGCGGGTCATGTGACGCTGGCCACGCCACATGATCCCAGCTAACTAATATTTAACAGGCAGTCTGCTGGCCACAGGTTGCCTGTTAATTTAGGTTTACGGGTGAGTTGTTTGTTACCTGCATGCTTACTTGATCCTGTTCCCTGATGATCCTTTGCCTGCTCCTCCTGCACTGCGCATATCTCCTGGTATTTTGACCTCGGCTTCGACCTGACTATTCTTTGCCGACTCTTGTTGTGCTTCTCTACTCTCCTGACAATTCTTTGCTTATCACTCTGTACTGCGTTGCTCTCTTGGTTTTGTCCCAGTCCGTTAACTATCAGTTATTTATCTTGTTTGTCCTTCCCGCACGTATCCTAAGTTAGGGACTGCCGTCCAGTTGTCCCCTGTCATCATGACTCGTGTGGCAAGTAGGCAGGGCCAGGGGTGAGGGTGGAGCGCAGTGGTCACTATCCTCCCCCTTGTGTGTGTGTGTGGATGTGACCATTACAGATTAAAAGGCCCAATAACCATTGTATAATGAATCCTGTGGGGACCCTGACTGACCATGTCTCTAACCTGACGCAGATGGTGCAGGAGCTAGGGGAGAAACTCTGGTCTTTTGAGCTAAACGAGGTTCTTCCACTCCTCAGGCCTACAGTCCGCATTTAGAGCCCCAGATTAAGCTCCCAGAACCCTTTTCTGGAGTCCGGAAGAAGTTTCTATCCTTTAAAGAGAATTGCATACTTCCGTTTGTGCCCCGAGTCATCTGGCCCCGAGAGTCAACAAGTGGACAATATAATTTCCTGACTACAGGGTGATCCCCAGGACTAGGCATTCTTGTTACCTGCTGGTGCCCGTTGCTTGACTACTGTGGAGGTTTTTTTTCAGGCCCTGGGTACCCTCTATGATGAACCAGACAGGGCTCTGGTAGCCGAGACGGCTCTAAAGGCACTGGTTCAGGGCAATCTACCTGCGGAGGAGTATTGCACTGAATTCAGAAGGTGGTGTGTCCCCTCAGGATGGAACAAACCAGCCCTTAAGAGTCAGTTTAGGTCTGGTCTGGCTGATATTTTATACCTGGTTTTCCAAGATTGACCTGAAAGGGGCATACAATCTAATCCGAATCAAGGAGGGAGACGAATGGAAGACAACGTTTAATACTCCGGCAGGACACTTTGAATATCAGGTGATGCCTTTTGGACTCAGCAATGCCCCAGCTGTGTTCCAAAACGTTATGAACTATATTCTTAGGGAGTTCTTAGGTAAATTTGCTATTGTCTATCTTGACAACATTTTTATATTCTCTCCTGATTTCGAATCTCATGTGTCTCATGTTAAACAATTATTAGAGGTGTTGAGGGAGAATCAGCTATCCACTAAACAAGAGAAATGTGTCTTTGGTGAACAGGAGATACTGTTTCTAGGGCATGTTCTGACTCCTCACGCCTTCAAGATGGATCCTGGTAAGGTACTAGCGATTAAAGAATGGTTAAGGCCTTCATCCTTAAAGGCCTTACAATGGTTCTTAGGTTTCGCCAATTACTATCGTAAATTTATTATGAATTTTTCTGTAATTGCTAAACCGTTTACCGACCTGACTAAGAAAGGGGCAGATTTGGAGAATTGGTCTACTGAGGCCATTTCTTCATTTGAAACATTAAAAAAAGGCATTCATTAGCGCTCCCATTCTGATCCAGCCTGGTCAGGAGAGACCTTTTATTGTGGAGATGGATGTGTCCGAGGACGGCGCAGGAGCAGTCCTTTCACAAGGTCCTGCTAGCCTCACTAGCCTGAGACTGTGTGCTTTCTTTTCCAGGAAATTCTCTCCCACGGAGAGAAACTACGACATAGGGAAAGGCATTGTGTTACTGTTATCACTGACCATAAAAACCTTATGTTTCTCGAGTCTGCTAAGACTCATTTTGATTTTTCCATTACGTTCAGGCCGGGAAGTAAAAATGTGAAGGCGGACGCATTATCTCACAGCTTCCATGCTTTCGTCAACTTCCATGCTATTCATCAACTGTACTAATTGGGGGAAGAAAAAGAATATTCTATAAAACGAATATATGTGTTATAGTGCTATATATTAGTTTTTTAGAATATTCATAATTTTTTACCATCTAAACTCTTGATTCCTCCCTGCTTCTTGCTTGTGGGCCAATGAGTCATTGGCCCACAAGCATTTTAAGCAGGAAGGAATCATGTGTTCAGATGGCTAAAATTACGAATATTCGATATAACGAATATATAGCACTATATTCACAAATTATCTAAGTTGCGATATTCGCGATTAATATTTGCTATGCAAATATTCGCGCTCAACACTATTCATAATGTGTTCCATAAATCTCTACTTAAAAATATTTTGAAACGGTAGTACCATTGAAAGCCTCGCCTCCGCCGGTTCTTGTTAATGATGCTGTTGAATATGTGGTGTCTAAAATAGTGGATGTCAGGAAGGTGCGTAATTCCTTGCAGTAACTGATTCATTGGTAGGGGTATGGACCTGAAGAGGGATCTTGGATACCTGCTAGGGAGGTTCATGCTCTTAGACTTGTTCAAAAATTTCATTTAGAACACCCTGAAAGGCCGTCGCCTGAAGTCTTGGGTCCGGTGGCCCGCAATAAAAGGAGGGGTACTGTCACGAGACGCCGCCGGCGTCCCTTTTCTGTTCAGGAGCGAGGACGCGCACAGTGTCCTCGTCTCCTTGATGATAGGGGGCGGGACGGACCGTCCGTGCATGTCTCCTCCTCGCTGCCCACTTCCCCAGTTCCCCCAGCAACCAGGCGAGGTCTGAGCACCGAGCTGGGCACTCGGTGCTCAGCTGTACTTCCTGGTGTGGGTCATGTGACGCTGGCCACGTCACATGATCCCAGCTAACTAGTATTTAACAGGCAGCCTGCTGGCCACAGGTTGCCTGCTAATTTAGGTTTCCTGGTGATTTGTTTGTTATCTGCATACTTACTTCATCCTGTTCCCTGACGATCCTTTGCCTGCTCCTCCTGTACTGGACATCTCTCCTGGTATTTTGACCTCGGCTTCCACTTGACTATTCTTTGCGGACTCCTGTTGTGCTTCTCTACTCTCCTGGTATTTGACCCTGGCTACTCCTGACCATTCTTTGCTTATCCCTCTGTACTGCGTTGCTCGCTTGGTTTTGTCCCGGTCCGTTCACTATCCATTATTTGTCTTGTTTGTCCTTCCCACACGTATCCTAAGTTAGGGACTGCTGTCCAGTTGTCCCCTGTTATCAGGACTTGTGTGGCAAGTAGGCAGGGCAGGGGTGAGGGTGGAGAGCAGTGGTCACTATCCTCCCCCCTGTGTGTGTGGACATGACCGTTACAGAGTGAACCCCGAAGAACACGTGAGTCGAGAATCTTAGAGATTTCAAACTCCACCAATTGCAATCCACCAGGACAGGGAGAGGTGGCAATTGGGATGGTTCCACAGGTTCCACATGTTTCTTTAATAAAGACCTGTGAAACACATTATGTATCTTCCATGTCTGCGGAAGATCCAGACGAAACGCCACCGGGTTGACAATCAAAGAAATTTTGTTGAACCCAATTTCCAAGATGGTACATTCAGCCTAATATTTCTAGTGAACAACCACACCAAATCACCCACACACAGGTCCGGACCAGTCATACGTCTCCTGTCAGCCATCCGTTTATATCTTTCACCCATCTTTTCCAAATTAACTTGGATCTTCCACCAGATAGATGACAAGGTGGACGAGAATCTCTCCTCTTCTGGCATCCCAGAAGATCCAGTCCCAGAAAAAGTACCAAACTGTGGGTGAAAACCATATGCGCCAAAAAATGGCGACTTTTCAGTGGACTCCTGTCTACGGTTATTTAAGGCAAATTCGGCTAAAGACAAGAAACAGGACCAGTCATCCTGGTTCTCGGCAACAAAACACATCAAATAGGTCTCCAGGTTTTGGTTAGTGCGCTCTGTCTGACCATTTGACTGGGGATGAAAAGCCGAAGAAAAAGACGAGAGCAAAACCTGGAAACAAATTGTGTTCCCCTATTAGACACCACATCAGAGGGAATGCCATGTAGTTTCACAATGTTATTAAAAACCTGAGCGAGAGTTTAGGCATTGGGCAAGCTAGGCAACGGTACAAAGTGGGCCATCTTACTGAAGCGGTCCACTACCACCAAAATGACAGTTTTCCCAGAGGAACTCGGTAAATCGGTAATAAAGTACATGGCCAAATGCGTCAAATGTGTCCAAGGACGAGACGGGATGGATAAAGGAAGAAGGGATCCTGAAGGCAGAGTGTGATCCACCTTCGCGTGTGCACAGGTCTCACAAGCTGTCACATAATCCTCCATACCCTTGCAAAACCCTGGCCACCAGAATCTCCGGGAAATAAGAGCTATGGTGGATTTGCTTACAGGATGTCCCACAAGGACCTTATGTTCCTTGAACACCTTGTATTGCAGTTCAGCAGGAACAAACAACTTGTCTGGAAGACAAGAATCAGGAGTCTCCTCCTGGGCCCCCAACACCTCCATCTCCAACTCGGGGTACAGAGCGGAAACCACCAACCCATCAGCCAAAATCGGAGCGGGATCCTCCGAATCACTTCCCCCAGGAAAACTATGGGACCATGCATCTGCCTTGACATTTTTAACCCCAGGACGAAAGTTGACCACAAAATTGAACCTAGAAAAAACCAGTGACCATCTAGCCTGTCTAGTCAGTATATACCGTAATAGAATGAGTAGCCCCCTCCAACCAATGATGCCATTCCTTAAAGGCCAATTTAATGACCAGCAACTCTCTATCTACTACATCAGTGATGGTGAACCTTTTAGAGACCGAGTGCCCAAACTGCAACCAAATACCCACTTATTTATCGCAAAGTGCCAACACGGCAATTTAACCTGAATACCAATATAGTACAGGGTGGGCCATTTATATGGATGCACCTTAATAAAATGGGAATGGTTGGTGATATTAACTTCCTTGGGCAACAACCCTTTTCTAGAAAAATACAACCTGTATGTAAAAATTTTTTTAAAAAAATGCATCTTACATATGAAAACATGACTGCAGATGCTGTTTGAAAGATGAGTTTTTGAACATGCTAACCACAAAGGATAATATCCCCGATATATAGAAACGGTGGAAATCTGCATTTACATATATATATTTCTTAATAAACTTTTTTTGTATTTTTTAAATATATTTTATATATATTTATGTCTTACCATTTATGCACTTTTATAATGAACAAATGACGATAAAAAGCAGACAGAAAGGATGTTTTACATTAAAGTGTATAATGACAAAACAATAAGTTCTTTCTGAATAATTCCAAATGGACCAAACCAAAAACATGAAATTGTAACTATAGCGGAGAAAACGCACCTTTGTAGGAAATACTGCATAGAAACCGCGTATAAGCCGCCATGTTATTTATCGATATCCAGGGATCTGATACAGACCGGCTTTTTAATGAAACCCGGGGTCCAGACCGGATCTTGAGGGGAACCAACAATGGGTATAAAAAAAGATCGATCTATAAAATTGGGGTATACCACTGAGGAAGGGGAAAGCGTCTCCCCGAAACGCATCTGGTGAACATTTAAATACCCCATCTCTCATGAACAGAAGTGCAATTTAAAGAAGAAGCAAAAGGATTTCTTTATTTCTAAAGGACCTTAAAATATGTCACTAACCTGCGCCTGAAGTTCGTCACTCTCACATTGAGTCAGACTCCAGAAGTAAGCGTGGAACGCACGTGGAACGCGACTCCATAGCAGGGACGCCGGCATCTAAAGTGGAGCAGGAACCGACTCACCACTTTCAACAAACGTGAGAGCCAGGCAAAGGTAAGCCCACATAGTGGGTAAAAATTCTTGCAGGAAATTGATAAAGATCCAGACGAAACGCCACCGGGTTGACAATCACAGAGATTTTGTTGAACCCAATTTCCAAGATGGTACATTCAGCTTAATGTTTCTAGTGAACAACCACACCAAATCACCCACACACAGGTCCGGACCAGTCATACGTCTCCTGTCAGCCATCCGTTTATATCTTTCACCCATCTTTTCCAAATTAACTTGGATCTTCCACCAGATAGATGACAAGGTGGACGAGAATCTCTCCTCTTCTGGCATCCCAGAAGATCCAGTCCCAGAAAAAGTACCAAACTGTGGGTGAAAACCATATGCGCCAAAAAATGGCGACTTTTCAGTGGACTCCTGTCTACGGTTATTCAAGGCAAATTCGGCTAAAGACAAGAAACAGGACCAGTCATCCTGGTTCTCGGCAACAAAACACGTCAAATAGGTCTCCAGGTTTTGGTTAGTGCGCTCTGTCTGACCATTTGACTGGGGATGAAAAGCCGAAGAAAAAGACGAGAGCAAAACCTGGAAACAAATTGTGTTCCCCTATTAGACACCACATCAGAGGGAATGCCATGTAGTTTCACAATGTTATTAAAAACCTGAGCGAGAGTTTAGGCATTGGGCAAGCTAGGCAACGGTACAAAGTGGGCCATCTTACTGAAGCGGTCCACTACCACCAAAATGACAGTTTTCCCAGAGGAACTCGGTAAATCGGTAATAAAGTACATGGCCAAATGCGTCAAATGTGTCCAAGGACGAGACGGGATGGATAAAGGAAGAAGGGATCCTGAAGGCAGAGTGTGATCCACCTTCGCGTGTGTGGGTAAAAATTATTGCAGGAAATTGATAAACCTGGAAATCCAAAGCACTCAGCTATACATTACAGATATCCCCAGCCATTTAATAGAGTGGACTGAACCTTAATACTGTTCTGCTAATATTGCAGAGACTGGATATACTTAATAAGAACTATTAGCTGAATGTGAGAAGCCACCTACGTGAAGCACCTTATCTGATATTTATTATTATATCAAACAAGCGGCTACCAAATACTCATGTGTTTTTTTCAATGAACATGGGACTAAACTATATTGTCTAATATATTGTTTAATACGTTTTTAGCGTGTGCATTGGTGATATATATTTGAGAATATCGACTAGTAACACACTGCTGAGTTGGCTCCCCCCCTTTCTTAACTACATTGGGGATCAACACAGTGAGGTTTTTCGGATTTGTGACCTTCGCCCAAACAGCATTGCTTCTCTGGTATATATCTGACATTTTATCTTATGGCTGTTTTTATGGTTGTTTTTTAGTATATTAATATCTATTTTATTTGATAATCTAATAAATACATTTTGTCCCATATTTTCCGTATATGAGTGCCCATTCACACTTTTCATTCGATATTAACTTCCTGTTTGTGGCACATTAGTATATGTGAAGGGGGAAACTTTTCAAGATGGGTGGTGACCATGGCAGCCATTTTGAAGTCGGCCATTTTGAATCCAACTTTTGCTTTTCTCAATAGGAAGAGGGTCATGTGACACATCAAGCGGCCAGCGAAGTATCGGTGTGGAGGGAGGAGGCGGGGACACTCATGGCAGGGCCCGGTGCAGTGACTCTACTCTAATACAACAGGCCCCGCACCTGTTAAGTACATTCAATCCGAATGGGTCCGCAATTACTGTACTGCACTTACTGTAGTACCTTATGTATAGCATTAAGATGGCGCTGACTGTCAGCCGCCTGCCGCAGTTCCCTCCTCATGCGCCGCCTGCCCGTCTGCCTGTTCATTCATAAAGTGAGATAAGCAGGCAGGCGGCGCATGAGGAGGGAGCTGCCGGTCTGCGCCGTCTTAATGCTATACATAAGGTACTAAGTAAGTACAGTGCAGTAATTGCGGACCCATTCGGATTGAATGTACTTAAAAGATGCGGCAGGGCCCAGTGTATTAGAGTAGAGTCACTGCACCGGGCCCCACCATGAGTGTCCCCGCCTCCTCCCTCCACACTGATGCATCTGATGGGGGATCTGTAGATGACACTTATGGGGATCTGTGGATAACATAAGTGTCATCCACAGATCCTCCCATACCAGTGCGTCATCCACAGATCCTCCCATACCAGTGCATCATCCACAGATCATCCCATACCAGTGCGTCATCCACAGATCCTCCCATACCAGTGCGTCATCCACAGATCCCCTCCCATACCAGTGCGTCATCCACCGATCCCCCCCATAACAGTGTGTCATCCACAGATCCCCCCCATAACAGGGCGTCATCCACAGATCCTTCCATAACAGTGCGTCATCCACAGATCTCAGTGAAGCCGTGGGGCGGGGGCGCACCGGAGCAGCAGACCAGAGAGACAGTCTGACTGAGACTGTCTGTCACACTGACACTGACAATGACAGTCTGATACCGCTGTGCTGTCTGTGTCTGTCTCTCTGGTGGTCTGACTGAGTGACCAACTGCATCTGCTGTGCTAGCTTACCTGGCTGGCTGCTGGGCTGCTGAGGGTGGAGCGGAGGCGGAGCTCTGCCGCCCTCCCTGAATGATCTTGATCTGGACTGAACCACCTGACCCCTCCCACCCTTGAGGACATCACGTGACGCAGAGAGAGGGGTGGAGCGAAGGAGGAAGAGAAGGCCGCACACTGAGCAGCAGCCGAGCAGCCAGGCTGAGCCAGCCAGCCACGACCACGGTCCACCAGTCCCACCACCAGCATTTTTCCTCCCCCGCCCCCCAGTGCGGCAGCAGCGGCAGTGCCTAAATTGCCTTCTCCCTCTGGGACAGAACAGAAGTGGGCTCCAGACCATCCTACCTGGATTGGAGTGCAGGACAGGTTCAGCTGCTTTATTCTTCCCCAGGACGGACCCCAGGGTGACATTGGTGAATGGTGTACTTACTACTGTTTGTTTGTCTCCAGGACCAGTCCCCAGAGCAAGACCAAGAGCCAGACTGCAGCCAGAGACCAGCTCATATTATTGTCCTGGACTGGTAAGTAGTCAGTAGACAATGCAATATGTGTATTATTTACTGTATCTTTTGCCTTATAAGACGCACTTTTTCCCCCCCAAAAGTGGGGGGAATATGGCCGCGCGTCTTATAAAGCGGATTGTGGATACTTCGCTGGCCGCTATGCTTCACAGCGCGGCCAGCAAAGTATCGGTGTGGAGGGAGGAGGCGGGGACACTCATGGCAGGGCCCGGTGCAGTGACTCTACTCTAATACACCGGGCCCCGCAGCTGTTAAGTACATTCAATCCGAATGGGTCCGCAATTACTGTACTGCACTTACTGTAGTACCTTATGTATAGCATTAAGATGGTGCTGACCGTCAGCTCCCTCGGTCATGCGCCGCCTGCCGCAGTTCCCTCCTCATGCGCCGCCTGCCCGTCTGCCTGTTCATTCATAAAGTGAGATAGGCAGACGGCACATGAGGAGGGAGCTGCCGGTCTGTGCTGTGCCGTGCCGTCTTAATGCTATACATAAGGTACTACAGTAAGTACAGTACAGTAATTCCGGACCCATTCGGATTAAATGTACTTAACAGCTGCGGCGGGGCCCGGTGTATTACATAGAAACATAGAATGTGTCGGCAGATAAGAACCATTTGGCCCATCTAGTCTGCCCAATATATCTGAATCCTATGAATAGCCCCGGCCCTATCTTATATGAAGGATGGCCTTATGCCTATCCCATGCATGCTTAAACTCCATTTACTGTATTTGCAGCTACCACTTCTGCAGGAAGGCTATTCCATGCATCCACTACCCTCTCAGTAAAGTAATACTTCCTTATATTACTTTTAAACCTTTGCCCCTCTAATTTAAAACTGTGTCCTCTTGTGGTAGTTTTTCTTCTTTTAAATATGCTCTCCTCCTTTACCGAGTTGATTCCCTTTATGTATTTAAAAGTTTCTATCATATCCCCTCGGTCTCTTCTTTCTTCCAAGCTATACATATTAAGGTCTTTTAACCTTTCCTGGTAAGTTTTATCCTGCAATCCATGTACTAGTTTAGTAGCTCTTCTCTGAACTCTCTCTAGAGTATCTATATCCTTCTGGAGATATGGCCTCCAGTACTGCGCACAATACTCCAAGTGAGGTCTCACCAGTGTTCTGTACAGCGGCATAAGCACTTCACTCTTTCTACTGCTTATACCTCTCCCTATACATCCAAGCATTCTGCTTGCATTTCGTGCTGCTTTATTACATTGTCTTCCCACCTTTAAGTCTTCTGAAATAATTACTCCTAAATCCCTTTCCTCAGATACTGAGGTCAGGACTGTGTCGAATATTCTATATTCTGCCCTTGGGTTTTTACGCCCCAGGTGCATTATCTTGCACTTATCCACATTAAATTTCAGTTGCCAGAGTTCTGACCATTCTTCTAGTTTTCCTAAGTCCTTTTCCATTTGGCGTTTCCCTCCAGGAACATCAACCCTGTTACATATCTTTGTGTCATCAGCAAAAAGACAAACCTTACCATCGAGGCCTTTTGCAATATCACTTATGAAGATATTAAACAAAATTGGTCCCAGTACAGATCCCTGTGGAATCCCACTGGTAACATGACCTTGTTTTGAATGTTCTCCATTGACTACAACCCTCTGTTGTCTGTCCCTCAGCCACTGCCTAATCCACTCAACAATATTGGAGTTCATGCTCAATGACTGCAGTTTATTGATAAGTCTTCTATGTGGGACAGTGTCAAAAGCCTTACTAAAATCCAGATAAGCGATGTCTACTGCACCTCCACCGTCTATTATTTTAGTCACCCAGTCAAAAAAATCTATAAGATTTGTTTGACATGATCTCCCTGAAGTAAACCCATGCTGTTTTTCATCTTGCAATCCATGGGATTTTAGATGTTCCACAATCCTATCCTTTAATAGGGTTTCCATTAATTTGCCTACTATTGATGTCAGACTCACTGGTCTATAGTTGCTCGATTCCTCCCTACTACCTTTCTTGTGAATGGGCACGACATTTGCCAATTTCCAATCTTCCGGGACGACTCCTGTTACTAATGATTGGTTAAATAAATCTGTTAACGGTTTTGCCAGCTCACCACTAAGCTCTTTTAATAATTTTGGGTGTATCTCATCAGGCCCCTGTGACTTATTTGTCTTCACTTTAGACAGCAAACTTAGAACATCTTCCTCTGTAAAGACACATGCATCAAACGATTTATTAGTCATCCTTTCTAGTGGAGGTCCTTCTCCTTCTTTTTCTTTTGTAAAAACTGAACAGAAGTATTCGTTAAGGCAGTCGGCTAGCCCTTTATTCTCTTCTACATACCTTTCGTCCTTTGTTTTTAATTTAGTTATTCCTTGTTTTTAAGAAGCTTCATAAAATTTAAAACTGGATTTATTTTGTGTACTGTTGCCTAATCTGTATTTTGAGGCTGAAACAATGTCAACAGGGGGCGATAGGAATAGTTCACCCTGCGTGACGAGAAGGAGGGGGTACACGGAGTAACTCGCCATTACATTTTGTTGCATGGATCCAGATAGAAGATTGAATTACTTTGTATGTGACTTTGTAATGTGACTGTGTGTGTAATTATGTTGTGACGGTGTATGATTGTGAGTCTGTGCATGGGGGGTGCTAGCTCTCGCTTGCTCTCTCCATTTTTACTTATTCGTGTTTACATCAACGTCTCTCATACATGCAAGCCATAATCTTACACACACATTTTCCTCTTTCAAACACACACATATGTGCGCGCACATATGTACAGTAGGTTTCAAAATGATTTTCAAGTATTATTGTGGTTTAATGATCATCAAAGAGAATATTAATTGAATATTAATAATTTTTTTATGTACATTTATTCTACAATAGTTATTTTGATAATTGAGCAAGATGTCTGCACCACCAGCACGAAAGAAATTGTCTGGTGCTGCTTTCCGAAAGAAAAGACGGCTCCAAGAAGAAGACACTTCTAAGATGGCTGGATCATTAAATAAGTTCTTTAAACCTGATCCAGTACAAAAAGCTGTAAGCGAGTTGGAGTGCAAAACTAAAGAGAATCGCAAAGCTGTAGATGTCGAACCACAACCTTCTACTTCAACTGTGGGCGAACATTCTTTGGGTATTGAAAGTGATACACACACTGAGGAAGATAGTTCACAGAAATCAGCATCATCATCAGAAGATGAAAATGGAAAAAGCACGCTTGTAGACTTTTTGGATCCAGCTGACTGGCCTGATACGCTTACTAACTCACTTAAAGAAACCATCATTATGAAAGGTCCAGCAAAGCCAAAAGAGCACTTTACATTTCCTAAGGATTCATCCAAGAGACGGTTTACATCAACCCACTATAGACGGCGCCTTGGAAATGGTGAAGTGCAAGTGAGAAAGTGGCTTAGGTATTCTCCTAGACTGGAAAAAACTCTTTACAACTACGCAAATGAGCCTGAAAATGGGAGGCTACAACGATTGGAAAAATGTGTCCCAGTGTCTGGCTACACATAAAGTTTCTCCATCTCACCTCACTGCTATGGGAGACTGGACAGAACTGTTAACAAGACTTGGGTCAGGAAGTACTATTGACCAGTCATACCAAAGATTATTGGCAACTGAAACGCAGCACTGGCAGCAGGTTCTTCAGCGCCTTGCAGCCATTGTTCAATACCTTGGGAAGCAGTACTTGGCCTTCAGGGGTAGCAGTGACACGCTGTACTCTGAAAATAATGGAAATTACTTGAAACTTGTCGAAATGATGGCAACATTTGATAGTGTGATGCAAAACCACTTGAAAAAGATACAGAATTCCGAAATTCATCATCATTATTTAGGAAAAGACATTCAAAATGAACTAATTGGTTTAATTGCAAAAGAAATACAGAGACGCATTCTGCGGTTGCTTAAGGATGCCAAGTATTATTCTATCATACTTGACTGCACCCCTGACATCACTCTTGTTGAACAGATGACTATGATTTTCAGGTTTGTATCAGTTAAGCAAGGAGACTCACCTACTGCAAATCCTGAAATACTCATTGAGGAAAGATTCCTTGGTTTCCTGCCAGTTCGCAACTCATCTGGAGAAGGATTAACAGAGGCAATTTTGAATGAGCTTGAAAAGCTGAAGATACCGCTCAGTGATATGAGAGGTAAGGGATATGATAATGGCTCCAACATGAAGGGCAAGCACTCAGGAGTACAAAAAAGAATTATGGACCTGAACTCATGTGCTTTCTATGTTCCCTGCAGTGCTCATTCCTTAAATCTTGTAGTAAATGATGCTGCTATGTGCTGTAGGGATGGCAATACATTTTTTGGCATTATTCAGAAAATATATGTTTTTTTATCAGCTTCAACAAATCGATGGGATGTTCTAAAAAAACATGTGAGTAAGCTGACAGTAAAGCCGCTATCCGAAACTAGATAGTCAAGCAGAATTGATGCTATTCAGCCATTTAGGTTCCATGTTGGAGAAGTGCATGACACCTTAATTGAAATCGGAGGTGATGTGAAGTTTGCTGCTCTTGCAAGAATTGAGGCTGCATCCTTGGCAAAAGAGTTGAACAAGTTTAAATTCTTGTGTTTTATCATCCTTTGGTTTAACATATTAAGCCGTATTAATTCTGTCAGCAAAGTTCTTCAAAGCCCGTCAATGTACTTGCCAGATGTTGTGGAACTTTTGGAATCAATCAAGACATTTTTTCAATCTTATCGGACAGATGAGGGTTTTGAGAATTTGCTTAAGGAAGCAGGAGAGCTAGCAGTTGAAATGGAAATAGACCCAGAGTTCCCCCCTCAAGTGCATCAGATGTGGAAAAAAAAAACGGTTGTTTTTGTATGAGGTTCCAGATGACCCTATCTTAGATCCTAAAAATAAATTTAAAGTGGAATGTTTCTTCACAATATTAGACACAACAATAAAATCTGTACATGAAAGATATGAACAGCTCAAGTTTCATTCCACGCATTTTCAATTTTTGTATGACATTTGCAAGCTAAAAGATGTGCAAAAAGAAGAACTCCTGAAGTTCTGCATGGAATTGCAGAATGTCTTAACCAATGAAAAATCAAAGGAGTCTGATGTAGATGGAAGGCAACTGTGTGAAGAACTTGCTGTCTTAGCTCCTGTGATAAAACCTACAATGACACCTGTTGATATTTTGGCCTACGCAGTAAGGAATGGATTTGCTACAAATGTGGCAATTGCACTTCGTATTATGTTGACCTTGCCAATCACTGTTGCCACAGGTGAGCGAAGCTTTTCGAAGTTAAAAATTATAAAAAATTATCTGCGGTCCTCAATGTCCCAAGAACGGCTTGTGGGACTTGCCATGATATCAATTGAGAATCGGACGGCACAGGAGATTGACTTTGAATCATTACTGAAGGACTTTGCGAATGCCAAAGCAAGAAAAGTAAAAAAAAAATAGGTAGAATAACTGCTATTTAACTTATCTAAGTTGTTGAAGCTGTTTACAAAGTTGTTTAGCACTTATATTGTATGCTGCATTTATATATTTAATATTTATTTTGATATGTGTTTGGAGTTATTTGAATGACCATACCATTTCTATTGTTGCACTTAAACTATGCAGGTATGCCACTATGATAAAAATGTGTGGCATGTATTTTTATCTTAACTCTATGTTATATTGCACTTTCAGAATGATTATGTATTAAACAATTTAAATTTGCACTTTAATTTACATTATGGCCTTTTGTGCAATTTGTCAGTGCTTTGAACCAAAAACTACAGGGTTAAAAGTGAATTTTAAATTTAAGGTCCAAGTTATGGTAGTTATTCTCCACCATTCTTAATAGGGGGCTTTATTAGAACATATAACTCTCTTTTAATTTAAATGCTGAGAAAGGGGTGGAACATATGTGATGTCATGATATGGGCAGATCATCTGATAAGGGGGAGGGGGGGCGGCAATTTTTATCTTGCCTAGGGTGGCAAAAATCCTTGCACCAGCCCTGTATGTATCAGTTATTACTTGAGATGATTGTGAAGAGTGAGACAATCATTCCAGTACAGCTGGATTGTTGGTCAAAACACGACTGCTGGTGACAGTGGCATCTACGGCCTGTTGCTGCTGCTACCACCACCCCTTCTTGTGCTGGCTACCGTATCATTTTTGCCACTACCCGTTCCTTTGGAGGGCCCAGGCAACTGTCTGTTAGCCGTAGTGTATCACTAATAGAGATGAGCAAATTTCTCAAAAATTTGATTTGGTCAGTTAGCCGAATTTTACGAAAAAATTCAATTTGATCCGAATTTATTTGTGGTGGTCACATTAAAAAACAGCTATTTCCTGGCTGCATAGAAACTGTATAGTGGTGTAGAACACTGTGCCTTACAGTAACACGCATAGGGAGTCTGCTGTGGTAGTGAAACTATACTGTGAGTCAGTATGACACGCAGATGACAGGCGTCACTCTTAGTATCACTGCACACTTTACTTATCTGGGCAGTTATGGGGCCAAAACTGACCAAATAACTTAAGTGTGAACTCAATGTTAGCATCAAGAGGAAGCACACCTCTTTTACACCATTTTCAACTGATTACACATAGATGTCTACAGTACTAGTGATGGACGAACGGCTGGGACGATTTGTGAACGCGAGTTCGCGATCAAATATTTGCGAATTGCGCGTTTCACTTTAATGGCAGGCAAATAAGAAAAACCTTCAGGTCATATTTGCAGCCAGCAAACACTTACTACAAGTACACAAATAGTACCACAACATGGACAGTCATATACCAGAGGGGGATCATTGGCAAAGATTCCCACAAAAATTATGTATTTTAATCAGGGACCATTTTTATGCGTCTTAATGGGAAACTCTCAAAAATGTGCCCTACTGCAGCCTAAAAATACTTTATTTCCTATCAGTTTGATGTATACAAATGTGCAACACTCCATGTTTTTGTATCCTGCAGAGTCCATAAAAAAATGCAGGCAGTCACAGGATAAAAATGTACCTGTCGGCCAGTACAGGCCCAATAAATTAGCCAATAGGCATTCACCTGACAGCACAGAACTTTGTATTCTGTGGCTGGAGCTACATTAGGCAGTCACAGGAAAAATATGTTACTGTCGGCCAGTTCAGGCCCCAAAAATTAGGCATTCACCTGACATAAAAGGCCTTTTATTCAACTGTATATACATAAGGCAAGGACCATTCTTTGTTATGGGTGGTGACGGATATGTGTGGGCTGGCATGAGGAAATTCAATTACATGTGGTCATCACAGTTGTTGAATTTCTCCAAGATCCATGCCTAATTCATTTTTTAAAATGTGAGGTATTCCATACTGTCGTGAGCTAGGGGAGTGCAATTATCAGTCACGATCCCCCCTGCTATGCTGAATGTCCTTTCGGAGAGTACACTCGACAAGGTACAAGCCAAGAGTTCCATGGGAAATTGTGCCAGCTCTGACCACAGGTCAAGCCTGCACACCCAGTAGTCAAGGGGTTCCTTTCTTCTCAGAGCGTCCACATCAGCCGTTTACCCGAGGTAGTCGGACACCTGTCGGTCTAGGCGTTCAATGAGGCTGGATCCGGAGAACGGATGTCAATGGGTTGGCTGCAAGAATAATCTCATGTCCGAAGTGACCAACACATCTTCAAAACGCCCTCTTTTTGCAGGGGTATTAGGATTGGTACCCGCACCTGTTTCGCTATGGGTGGAAATTCCTCTGCCAGTACCTGCAACAGCAAAATACAGCATCTCTTGCAGCAAGGCCTGGAAATGCTGCATTCTGACAGCCGTGTTCTGTGATGCTGGTAACATGTTCCCTGTTTTGTGTTTGTACTGGGGGTCTAAGTATGTTGCCACAAAGTACAGGTCTTTGACCTTCATGCTTTTTATATGGGGGTCCCTCTTCAAATACTGGAGCATGAAGGCCCCCAGTTGCACTAAATTGGAAGTGGTGGAGCGCCCTGGCTCCTGCTCATCGCACATGAAAATGTTGTTCCTGGTCTCCTCCCCATAGCCACAAACAACACCAGGGATCCCTCCTGCTTCTGCTCCTTCTCCTCCCTATCTGCTGCTCCGTCTCTCCCTCTAAACTCCCCTCCTCTTCCTCTCTTGTGGGCACCCACGTAACGTTCATCGACTTGTCATCATCGTCATCTTCACCACCACTGACATTAGAGATCTCAGAGTAGACAGCAAAGGCAGGGACCACCCTCCTTGGGCTGATCTGGGTACTGCCGTAAGACCACTGAGTGGAGGATGTTGCTACCTCCTCTTCCTCATCCGATGCAAAGAATTGCTGCGCATCGGTAAGATCTGGGAATGGATGGGAAAATAATTCCTCTGACTCGAGTAGAGGGGCTATGGTGGTGGTGGTGTCTTAGGGGGCGCGCACAGCAGAGAGTGGGGAGGGTGCAGATACAGAGGATTAGTAGGGTGCAGAAACAGAAGGCTAAGTGAGCCACTCGACCAACTCTGGTGCACCCTTTGAAGTTATCTCAGGCACCTTCTCCAACTTCCCACTTATACTCTGGCCTGTTGCACCTGCCCGATCCCTACTATCCCGGGGCAACAGTACAGTATATATGAATAGCACTCCTCAATCAGTATTTTGTGGAAGAAGGTGTATGGCATCCCTCAATCAGTATTTGGTGGATACAGGTATATGGCACCCCTCAAGCAGTATTTTGTGGAAGCAGGTGTATTGCAGCCCTCAATCAGTATTTGCTGAAAGAAGGTATATAGCAATAGCAACCCTCAATCAGTATTTTGTGAAAGAAGGTATATGGCACCCCTCAATCAGTATTTTGTGGAAGCAGGTGTTTTGCAGCCTTCAATCTGTATTTGGTGGAAGAAGGAATATAGCAATTGCACCCCTCAATCAGTATTTAGTGGAAGAAGGTATATGTCACCCCTCAATCAGTATTTAGCATAAACAGGTATATGGAACCCCTCAATCAGTATTTGGTGTAAAAAAAAGGTATATAGCAATAGCATCCCTCAATCAGTATTTTGTGTAAGAAGGTATATGGCACCCTCAATCAGTTTTTGTCAGAAAAAGGTATAATGCACCCACCAATCAGTATTTTGTGGAAGCAGGTGTATTGCAGCCCTCAATCCGTATTTGGTGGAAAAAGATATATAGCAATAGCACCCCTCTATCAGTATTTAGTGGAAGAAGGTATATGGCACCCCTCAATCACTATTTGGCGGAAACAGGTATACAGCACCCCTCAATCAGTATTTGGTGGAAACATGTATAGGGCACCCCTCAATCAGTATTTTGTGGAAGCAGATGTATCGGAGCCCTCAATCAGTATTTGGTTTAAGAAGGGATATAGCAATTGCACCCCTCAATCAGTATTTTGTGTGAGAAGGTATATGACACCCCTCAATCAGTATTTGGCGGAAACAGGTATATTGCACCCCTCAATTAGTATTTTGTGGAAGCAGGTATATTGCAGCCTTCAATCAGTATTTGGTGGAAGAAGGTATACAGCAATAGCACCCCTCAATCAGTATTTTGTGGAAGAAGTTATATGGCACCCCTCAATCAGTATTTGGCGGAAACAGGTATATGGCACTTCTCAATCAGTATTTTTCTGGAAGTAGGTGTATCATAACCCTGAATCAGTATTTAGTGGAAGAAGTTATATAGCAATAGCACCCCTCAACCAATATTTTGTGGAAGAAGGTATATGGCACCCCATAATCAGTATTTGGCAGAAACAGGTATATGGCACCCTTAAATCAGTATTTTGCGAAAGCAGGTTTATTGCAGCCCTTAATCAGTATTTGGTGATAGAAGGTATATAGCACCCCTCAATCAGTATTTGGCGGAAACAGGTATATTGCACCCCTCAATTAGTATTTTGTGGAAGAAGGTGTATTGCAGCCCTCAATCAGTATTTGGTGGAAGAAGATATATAGCAATATTACCCCTCAATCAGTATTTTGTGTGAAAAGGTATATGACACCCCTCAATCTGTATTTTTGGCGGAAACAGGTATATAGCACCTCTCAAACAGGATTTTGTGGAGGAAGGTATATCGCAGCCCTCAAGCATTTTTTATTTTTTTTGTGGGGCAACAGGTATATCACACCTGTTGCAATTAATTGCTCCAATAACCTTTGTCCCTCTATCTAGCTGTGGTCTTGCAGCAGAACCGCACACAACTGCTGCACAATACAATTACACTATAATATAATTTCTATATTAGAAAGTATATTATAAGTATTTCACACCCCTCTATATTATACCTATTGATAGCACACCTATAGCAGTGGCTCTATTAACTAGCGTTTGGTATCCCTAACTGTCCTTGCTCAAAAATGCAACCTCTCCCTAGACTGGCAAAACACTTAATGTAAAATGGCTGCCAGATCAGGTTCTGTTATAGGGTTTGGGATGTGTCCATGTGCTGAAACATCTCAATTGGCTGTCCTGTCCCACCAGATGGATGTGTCATGGGTCAAAGTTTGGTGCTATGCAAATAAATATGGTGCGTGCAAATATCAACATATGTTTGCATGTTCGGCGATTTGCGAAAGAGCAAACTTCATCGTGAAGCAACCCCAAGGCCATATAGAACCTGTTCTATTAAACACTTATACAAGTAGAACCCCGTGCCAGAGTGGAGATGGTGTCAGCACTGAGTTTGTGTTAACGTCACAGAACTATACACAGATGAAAAATAGAATTGCTGGTAACAAGAACCTGTTACATACAAACATCAACCAAGGTAACCAAAAAATCCAGGATATTCACTTTACAGGTAACAGTAATTTAAAATGTATTTTCACAAATGCCAGCAGTCTAGCTAGAAAATGGGGGAGCTGGAGGCTATGGTACCAGAACACATAGATGTAGTTGGTGTGTCTGAGACATGGTTGGATTGGCTATACTTGATGGACTTATGTCTTTTTTCAACCGTATCAACTATGTAACTATGTAACACCAAGTAAATGGCTGAAGTACAATGTAACTTCACCACTGAATGTCAATTATGACATGTATTTTTTCCTTTTTTTCCCTATAACTACACCCCAAAAATAGACTGTTAGAATTTGTATTATGGCAAGAAAAAAGCAGCTAAGTAAAGAAAAACGAGTGGCCATCATTACTTGAAATGAAGGTCAGTCAGTCCGAAAAATTGGGAAAACTTTGAAAATGTCCCCAAGTGCAGTCACAAAAACCATCAAGCACTACAAAGAAACTGCCTCACATGCGGACTGCCCCAGGAAAGGAAGACCAAGAGTCACCTTTGCTGCAGAGGATAAGTTCATCCGAGTCACTAGCCTCAGAAATCGCAGGTTAACAGCAGCTCAGATTAGAGACCAGGTCAATGCCACACAGAGTTCTAGCAGCAGACACATCTCTAGAACAACTGTTAAAAGGAGACTGTGTGAATCAGGCCTTCATGGTAGAATATCTGCTAGGAAACCACTGCTAAGGACAGGCAACAAGCAGAAGAGACTTGTTTGGGCTAAAAAACACAAGGAATGGACATTAGACCAGTGGAAATCTGTGCTTTGGTCTGATGAGTCCAAATTTGAGATCTTTGGTTCCAACCACCGTGTCTTTGTGCGACGCAGAAAAGGTGAACGGATGGACTCTACATGCCTGGTTCCCACCGTGAAGCATGAAGGAGGAGGTGTGATGGTGTGGGGGTGCTTTGCTGGTGACGCTGTTGGGGATTTATTCAAAATTGAAGGCATACTGAAGCAGCATGGCTTCCACAACATCTTGCAGCGGCATGCTATTCCATCCGGTTTGCGTTTAGTTGGACCATCATTTATTTTTCAACAGGACAATGACCCCAAACACACCTCCAGGCTGTGTAAGGGCTATTTGACCATGAAGGAGAGTGATGGGGTGCTGCGCCAGATGACCTGGCCTCCACAGTCACTGGACCTGAACCCAATCGAGATGGTTTGGGGTGAGCTGGACCGCAGAGTGAAGGCAAAAGGGCCAACAAGTGCTAAGCATCTCTGGGAACTCCTCCAAGACTGTTGGAAGACCATTTCAGGTGACTACCTCTTGAAGCTCATCAAGAGTATGCCAAGAGTGTGAAAAGCAGTAATCAAAGCAAAAGGTGGCTACTTTGAAGAACCTAGAATATGACATATTTTCAGTTGTTTCACACTTTTTTTGTTATGTATATAATTCCACATGTGTTAATTCATAGTTTTGATGCCTTCAGTGTGAATCTACAATTTTCATAGTCATGAAAATAAAGAAAACTCTTTGAATGAGAAGGTGTGTCCAAACTTTTGGTCTGTACTGTACGTATAAGGTATTTCCTTTTTCAACACCAATTAAATGGCTGTAGTACAATGTATCTTCACCGCTGAATGCCAATTATGACATATATTTTTCCTTTATTTTCCTATTTCTACACATCAAAAAAAGAAATATAATAATCACAATTCACCGCAGTACGACTAATTGGACGTACGTATATTTCCTTTTTCTACACCACGTAAATGGCTGTAGTGCAATGTAACTTCACCGCCGAACGGCATTTATGACATATATTTTTCCCTTTTTTTTCCTATTAATACACCCCCAAAAAAGAAAAAAACAATTCAAAATCAATGCAGAACGGATAATGAGACGTATGTATCTTTCCTATTAATACACTTCCATAAATGGCTGTAGTAGAATGTAACTTCACCGCTAAACGGCACTTACAACATATATATATTTTTTATTTCCTAGTAATACACCACCCCAAAAAAAGTAGAACAATGTAAAATCAACAAAGGACGGCTAATCGGACGCACATATCTATCTTATTAATACACCCCATAAATGGCTGTAGTACAATGTAACTTCACAGCTGAATGGCAATTATGACATATTTTTCCCTTTTTTTCCTATTAATACAACCCCCCCCCCCCCAAAAAAAAGGAAAACAATGTAAAATCAAAGCAGTGAGACAAATAGGACGAACATATCTTTCCTATTAATTCACCCCGTAAATGGCTGTATCACACAGAACTTGCACCCCAATCACAAGCAAGGTTTGCTGCAATAAGTGATGCATCATATAGTGCAAACAACCTAAAAGCAGCAGTAGAACACCAATTTGGATCCCCAATTAGCGTAGCAAGATGTAATTGGCTGCATGCATTGCATTGTTGGTGATCCCTTGTTCCCAGAGTTCTTTGCTCCATGTCCTACCACGTGCAGCAGTCATTTTAGGAAAAAATGCGATTCATTACCACGAAGCGTGAGGAAATTTGGATTTTGCACAAATCAAATTTTTCCTGAAATTCTGATTGAATTCCACTTTGTCAACTTGTATTCACTCATCTCTAGTGGTGATATGTGCTAGTTGATCTATATTGACTGGGAAGAACACTGGCGCTATTTGAAGTATGTATTTGACTGGATTTTGTTTAGTCTGTGTTACTGTGGTCTGTGTAGTTGTGGATGAATGTAGATATGTACTTCTTCTGTTTTTCCCTTGGTAAGTGTGATGACTCTGTACATTCTTCCTGCAAGTGTTCCCGTTTTTAAATGTTCATTGAAAATGGCAACTTATATGTGTACCCTTCTCTAAAAAAAAAATGGCTGGCAATTGTCGATTAGTGATGAGCAGCAGGGGCTATATTCAATTTTGCGATATATCACAAATATTTTGGCGAGTATTCACAAATTCAAGATTACTTTCTTGATTGCAAAAAATCAGCAATGTAATATTCGCATAATGTGTACAAAATACAGGTATGGGTCACTTTTGCTACATTTTCCAAACTGCTAGAAGTTTACTGAGACTGGAGAAAATGGTTGGCACAGCAGAACATTAAAAATGGCTTTATATGCAGTTAGAGTGCTCCAATATATTCACGATTGCGCTTATCGGCACTAATGCGAATATTTTGGCGCAATACGTGAAACCTTTGAAGGTCTGCATGTATATATGGACAGCAGAACCTATCACACTATATATATATAAGCTATTTAATTATCTATCTAATGTAGTGTGGAAGCACAGAGCACAGTAATGACACTGTTGTCTCTCTCAGAACATTAAAAAAAATGTAGAAAATGGCGGCTGGGGAGGTTCTTATATAGGAAGGGGTAGGCAACTTTCTTATTGGTTGCTAGAGATGTTGCTAAGCTCAGACAAAGACATTGCAGCCTTTTCATTGGCCCACAAGCAAGGAGGGAGGATACTAATGAAAATAAATCTTGAATATTCGAAAGCACTAATATATATTGCTATATTCTAAATATTAGCGAATTCTCGAAGTGCCAATATTTGCGATTAATATTCACAATTTGAATATTTGCGCCCAACACTATTTTCGATACCTACAGTATTCTGAAGGAGTACATTAACCATAATCTAATGCAGTTCTCTTCATATATTAGGGATAATATTGCTTTTATATTTATTTTACTGTGTTTTATTGCATTCATTTTTGTTTTCAGGTTTTTCATAATTATTAAAAACATTTACTGATAGACTTTTTTTATTTCAAAGAAAAACAAATGCCTTGGTTGACAAAATGATGGGCTTGATGGACTTTTGTCTTTTTCAACTGTATTAATCATGTAACATCTTTGCAGGACCCTAGGGGATTAGAACCTATTGTTCAGGCATCTATTGCAAAGAGGCAAGACATTGGCTGGTGAAGATTAGGATACACCCTATGATCAGAACGAGAGAAGTCTAGCCTGTAAGCAGCAGACCACAGCCTGCGTAAATGGATAGAGCTACTGTTGCCGCCAGTTCTGTGAGAAGATCTGGCAGACGTTTTTCTCTACCTCTTATATGATGTTCTTTGTTTTGGTTTCACTTTCTCATCTCCTTTCCTTCTGCCAGGTGTCACTTATTTTGACTAATCGTCTTCCTTTATAATCCCTCCCATACTGCCTCACTTTGCGGTTTATGCTACTTCCTGGATGAGGTGTTCACTGCTGGATGCTGTTTCTGCTGTTTGTACAGATAAGTCTTTTACTTTATTGTGTTTCCTTGCTGGCTTGATTGCACTATTATAGGGTTTTCAGGTGTCACACAGAATTAGGTACGCGGGCATGCAATTGTCTACCATACAGACCCTTGCATGTGCATAGCAGTCAGGGAGAGCTCTTAGACTTTTATAGGGCTCACCAATAAGCTCCTTAGTTTGGGATCAAGCCAGTCACTTGTTTATTTATATGTTCCAACTATCTGCTAACTTCATCCGTGACAGCTACTCTGGTGCCCAGGCCTTCCAGAAAGGAGGGGAAAGTGGGTCCACGCCTCTGGCTTTTGAAGAACCGGGGCTGGTGAGCATAGGAGCAGAGCCTAAATGCTTTGGCTGTAGCAAATGTGAAACAACACTTTTATCAGGTGTTTGCTTTTGGGAGTTAAAAAAAATAAAATAAAAAAAGCCTGCATAATTTTAAATAGCCAGTTAGATTTTTTTTATGGAATTCTACCAATGTTTTAGTATATTGTTTATAATGCATAAGACAGCTTTTATAATTGAGTTAACTTATCTGTTATAGGCTTGTTTTAAAGATTTTATACAGTGATGTCCTCTTTGCAACAGTCCCAGGTAAATGGAGTATCCCATACAAATTATTTATTACTTAGTGACCAGCTCATTTGGTTTCATCCTGGAAGCCAATGCAGTCTAAATGACAGAGCAATAATGGTCACTGAACTTTTGATCCAATTATTTGTTAATGAGTTGTTTGAGCAACAAATAAAGAGCTTATAAGGTTGGCTGATTATCTTTCTTTGATACGAACAGTTAACTTTTTTTACTTAAAGAGAACTACAGCATATCCTATTTTAATATGAACATGTTCTAATCTAATAACAAAACTAAGTAAACTAAACTTTATTAAAAATGGTAAAAACTTTTAAAAAAAATTTGTAATGGAAATATTCTTGAATAAATGAAGTCTATAGTAAGTACTCCATTGCAAAAAATGCACTTTAAAATGCCCCTACTTGGTTAAGGACTTTGTGAAGTTAATCCTGAGGTCATACGCCATAATAGTCACTATAGAGAGCCACAGTGAGACTAAGAGAGATATCAGCCACATTGGTTGTATTAACCCTTAAAATTGTAATTGTTGTTATTTTTTACAAGCTGTATTCTCAGTGGCATTTTAAAGAACTAGACCAGAATTTTCCCCAATTTTTATTTAATTGCACAAAGATATGTTTGCAAAAATATTCCAATAAGTATATTCCTCATAAGTAAAGTTGAGCGGACACCTGGATGTTCGGGATCGACGGGTTTGGCCAAACTTCACAAAAAAAGTTTGAGTTCGGGACCTGAACTTGACCGGAACTTGACCCCAAACCCCATTGAAGTCAATGGGAACCCGAAGTTTTGAGCAATAAAATGGCTGTAAAAATGTCATGGAAAGTAAATGTATCATTTTAAAGGAAAAATATGTTGATTCAAATTTTCACAGTGTCAACAAATCCCCCAAAAATTGGGACAAGTAGCAATAAGAGGCTGGAAAAAGTAAATTTGAGCATAACGAAGAGCTGGAAGACCAATTAACACTAATTAGGTCAATTGGCAACATGATTGGGTATAAAAAGAGCTTCTCAGAGTGGCAGTGTCTCTCAGAAGCCAAGATGGGTAGAGGATCACCAATTCCCACAATGTTGCGCAGAAAGAGAGTGGAGCAATATCAGAAAGGTGTTACCCAGCGAAAAATTGCAAAGATTTTGCATCTATCATCATTAACTGTGCATAACATTGTGTCATCTGGGCAGAGGGGGAAGCGTGATGACGTGAACACGTCACTTTTCACTCTCTCCTGCTGGCCTCCTCCCCTCCATGCCCCCTGCTCCGTCCGATCCAGAGCGCTGACTGAGCGCTGACCGCCTCAGCGTGCCGTCATGTTCCAGTGCCGTTAGTTGTCCTGGAGTGCCGGGGATCCTGCGATTTACCTACCGATCTGGCTGCTGGCTGCTGGCTCCCGTCGCTCCCTTCCGGCCCCTGGCTCCGGTTCCTGCCGCTGGTCTGCTCCTCTGTGCTCTGTGCTCCTGGGTCTCGATTCGTCCGGATCTTCCGTCTCCCTTCTCGGCTGCCCTCTCTCTTCTGTGGTGTGGCGTGTGCCCGGATTGGCACGCTCTGCTCAGCTGCTCACCAGCTTCCCGGTCCGTTTGCTGTTAGCTCCCTCTGCTGGTGATCGGTGGGATTTTTCCACTTTTTTTTTTTTTTCTCTCTTCATTTGAAAACCGTTTTTGCCTGCAGTTTCCTCCTTCCCGAAGTGGCCACTTGTCATCTGGATCTCTTGTCGTCCCGAGGATCCTTGCCTCCCTCGTTGGGTCACGTGAGAAACCAATTATCGTGACTTTACTGCATTGTAATTTGCTACTTGACTAACTTGATAATTCTTCACAGTCCCTTTAGGGAACCTCGGGATATAGATACAAAATACTTCCTTAGTCACTGAGACCAAAACAAATCCCTTTAGGGGTCCCTATTAACAGTTAAAATATAATTTTTATTGACAATAGTATGGACTCACAACATAAATTGAAGAAAGAACAAAAAATTTTTATTTTAAAACTCTCAGTTGTAATGAGGTATGAGGTACGGTTGGATAAACCAGGTTGCCTATTTGTTGCAACCTTTTGTTGCTATGTCTTTATTATGTAGCAAAATAATACCTATTTAGTCATATTTAGTCATAGCGTAGAGGCTGCTTATGTACAGCAGACAGGCCTTAAGATGTATTTGGAATTTGTTTTATCACTTATGCTGTGGGCTTGTTTGTATTATTTATTTATTATTTAAGATGCCCTGCAGGGAGCCTTTGTTTCAGGCCTCCCTGACATAGTTGTTGTTGAACTCTAAGTATTCCAGTACAAAACCTGTTTGCCTAGTTGGTGACAATGCTTCTACTAAGCGGATAGGCTACAATGTTGCCCCTATTTATGTCATAAGGGTCAATGTAGCCGTATTCCTGCATTCATTCGATTT
Organism: Bufo gargarizans; assembly: GCF_014858855.1. Classification (NCBI taxonomy): domain Eukaryota; kingdom Metazoa; phylum Chordata; class Amphibia; order Anura; family Bufonidae; genus Bufo; species Bufo gargarizans. Next base: position 256,407,559 of record NC_058084.1, read on the forward strand.
TTTAGCGTTCCTCTCCCTGCTAAGCAGGATATCTACCACTAGAGGTTGCTTATCACATGTGTCGCTACCTTCCTAGACCTCGCTATGGTTCCCTAACAACTCGGTATCGCTACATTAAATGTCCTCTCAATACAGACTGCCTAAAACAGGATCGCATTCTCTACACCCCTCCCGACATGTTTCGCCGCTGTTGCGGCTTCGTCAGGGGATGCGGGGTATGTACGCGCGCGCTTCTTATGACCTCCCTTTATGCATTCCATATACCCGCCCCTCTAGGTACGTCAACCAATGGGATTAGTGCACGTGACTTCTGGCCCGATGTCAGTTTGGTGACGTCTATACCCAGCGTTAGGCCTTCACAGTCTCATGTTGATGACGTCTATTACAGGCGCGTCCTTCACAGTCTCAAATTAATGACGTCCGGTCTCGCCTCACTGACGTCAAGCGATGTTTACATAGTAACAGTCAGCATAATAAGAGTGAGGATTTGACACTTACCTCACTCAGCCATAACGATGTAAGTTTCTTCTATGCAGACAGGATCTAAAAAGTTCCACTGTGTATGCTGGTGAAGGTGCAGACGGTAATTGATTATTCTAGTTAGTGATTATAGATCGGATGATTATAACCCCCATGATCCATCTAATTATTTTGAGGTAAAGCAAAATATCAGTAATCGATTTTTATATGTTCATTATTTCACTACATACAGTCTCTCTTTTATGAGTATAATGTCATTCTCTCTTATTCTAATTACATTAATTTTGTTTAATGTTTTAAATAGTTATTGGTATTCCTTATCTGTTTACACTCATATAGATGGATTAGGTAGATATGACATCCAACCACTAATGGGAATAAAAATAGATATGGAATGGGCCAAAATATCCATTGGTGGGGGTGGGTTGATTATTCTGGAGATCTCAGGAGGGGGGGGTCATTATTTCTTTGTTTCTTCTTCTATTTCATTATTAATTTTTGTTTAGAAATCATTATTTTTATTACTTAAAGTGCTAATCGCATCAGATGAAGGCTGTATAAGAAAAGCCTTCATTCAGGCCTCCTGGACTCAGGGTCTGTAATCTTTGAATCCACCTGGCTTCTTCTTGTAAAAGTTTAATGTCCAGGTTTCCGCTCCTGGGTCCCAGGGTCTTTTTTGTCAGTCCCCAAAATTTGAGCACTTCAGTGTTTCCCCCATGGGCGTATATAATATGCCTATATAAGGACGTGTCCTTTCCTGTATTTATTGCACTCATGTGTCCGGATATTCTTCGCCTAAATTCCTGTGTGGTTTTGCCAACATACAGTTTAGGGCAATTACACGATGCAATATAGATGATTCCACTACTACGGCAATTAAAATGTTCTCTAATTGTATATTCACGTCCGTCTGAGGGGTTTCTGAATTTTTTTACTCTTGGTAAATACTTACAAAATGTACAATTCCCACATGGGAAGGAGCCAACAATATTGGATTTTAACCAGGTTTTATTTGTTATTTCATTTGCAGGTAGGAAGCTATGAACCAATTTATCCTTTAGATTTGGTCCCCTTCTGTACGTAATACTGGGATATGATGATAACACTGGTCTTAATTCATCATCGCTGGTAAGTATCCTCCAGTGTTTTTTCAAAATTTTCATTATTTGTTGATTATTGCAGTCATATGTACCAATACATCTTATCTTCTTCTCCTCATTTTCCTTCTTATGAACCTGGACAAGAAGGTCTTCCCTCTTGATATTCTTTACACGATTAAAGGCCCTTTTCAGGCATTTCCCAGGATAGCCCCTACTTCTAAATCGGTTATAGAGTTCATTGGCCTCCTTATTGAAGGATTCCTCAGTTGTGCAGTTTCTTTTAGCTCTTAAATATTGCCCTACCGGTATTCCTCTCTTTAAGGCTGGTGGATGCCAACTCGTCCAATGGAGGAGGCTATTAGTCGAAGTAGGTTTTCTAAAAATATCAGTCAGGATTTGGCCTTCCAGGTTTTTTTGGATTTTTAAGTCCAGGAAACATATTTGACTCGGATGTATCTCAAAGGTAAAATGCATACCTATTTTATTATGGTTCAAGATCCCAACAAAAGTGTGAAATAATTCTTCTTCTCCCTCCCAGAATAACAGAACATCATCGATGAATCTCCCCCAAAATAAAATGTGATCAGTGAATTTTTCCATTTTGTCTGTGAATACTATAGTGTCCTCCCACCATCCCAAAAACAAATTAGCGAAAGTCGGTGCACACGGTGTCCCCATAGCGGTACCCTTCATCTGCTGATAAAAGGTACCACTACAGAGAAAATAATTGTGACTTAGAATGAATTTAAGCAGGTCCAATATAAATTCATTGTGTTCAAGAAAATTAATACTTTTTGTGTCTAGGAAGTATTTTATAGCCTCTAGGCCCAAAGTGTGGTCAATATTACTGTAGAGAGCTTCTACATCCAAGCTTGCCAAGTATGTGGACGAAGATAGAGAGATACCCCTAATTTTTGCTAGGACATCAGTCGTATCTTTTATGTATGACGGTAAAGATGATACAAATGGTCTCAATATTTCGTCCACATACTCGCTAGCCGGTTGGCTAAGAGAGTCATTGCCGGACACTATAGGGCGCCCTGGTATTGGATTTTTTCCTTTGTGCACCTTGGGTAGTGCATAAAAGGTCGGAATTGTGGGATTTTTGTTATAAAGAAAGTCAAATTCATCTTTTGATATGAGACCATTATCTTTAGCTGATTTCAAAATCTCTTTAAGGTCTTCCAAATATTTCCTAGTAGGATTTTCATGTAGGACTTGATAAGTGTCCTTATCTCCTAACAACCTATCTACCATTTCTTCATATTCCTTTCTATTCTGGATTACTATATTTCCTCCCTTATCACTAGGTTTAATAACTAGATCTTTATTAGTTCTCAGTTCGTTCAATGCAATGATTTCCTCCTCTGATAAATTATCAGGATTTGCATCTTTGTTTATTTTTAACCTATTTATATCCTGTGATACTAGATGTACAAAAGTATCAATTTTTTGGAATTGCGAGAAGGGAGGTGTCCATTTTGATCTTGGTTTCAGGTCTGTTAATGGAAGAGTGATATCAACATTATAACCCTCACTTTCCAGATGTAAACTCTCCAATATTTCTAAGGCTTGTTGTTCCTTTTGAATGAGTTTTCCAGTTGCATTATTTATATTAGAAAACTGCTTGTGCAGTGCCATTTTTCGTGCAAAAAGGTTTATATCTTTAATCCAATTGAATTTATTAAATTCAGGTACTGGTGTGAATGTCAGACCTTTTTTAAGTAAAGTGACTTGTGCTACTGTCAGAGACTGTGTAGAGAGATTCACGATTTGAGTGGAGTTATCATTTTCCTTCCAAATTACTTGTTGCTGAATCCCCACTTTTCCCTGTCCCTCGGTTGGGCACTGCTGTGTCCTAAAAAAAGGGGGGCTATCGGTGGAGCAGCAAAAATATTGGATTGTGTTGTCGCAATTTGGCTCTGATTTTGCTGTATTCCAGGATTTATACCACTTGTAGTCATTTGTCCAGATATTGTGGATGCTGTATCCTGCGGGATCAAGGTGTCCAAAGATGTTTTGGGCCTTACTGAAGTTCCCATAGTCATCTTGTTCTGACTTCCCATGTTCATATTTGAGAAGGCAAAGCCACCCAAAAAGGATGATGCTCCATTTGATTGTAGTTGCGGACATTCTGATGTTTTTTCTTTGGGATTACCAGTTTTTTTCTGATCTCTAAACCTATTGTATCTCACCTTTCTTTTTGTACCGCCCCTGTTTCTTGGGTCCAGGTTATTTACACTTTCGGTACCAGATGTATCAGATTCAGAGAAATCTGTGTATCTCGTATTTCTCAACTGGTAATTCTGTTTAATTTTCCAATTATATATGCGATTATTATCGAAATCCAACTTATCACGGATATATTTTCTATGTTTTCTTTCTTTTATTTCCTCTTTTAGGATTTCAAGGCTCTTCTGTAGTCTGGATTCCTGATTTTTAAAGTCTGGATGTTGTTCAAAGGTAAGTATCTCTCTCACTTCCTGATTGAGTTGTTCCACTGTCCGTTCAAAACTACGCTTCTCATATTCAACCATATATCTCATGAGTCTCAAAGAGCTCTCAGTCTGTATCTCATCCCAACCCTTGACATATTCCAAATCTTCGGTATGGATGTTTGGTCTCAGGGTGTTTCTCAGACCCCTATATACAATTTTTTGGGATAGATATGTTTCAAGACTAGCTATTTCCCACCAGGATCGGTAATACTGTTTGTATGTTTTACTGAGGTTTTTGAAACCCGTCGAAATGTCCGTACTATTTAGGGGAATCGCCTGCTGCGAAAAAACCTGATTAGCTTCCAGATTAAATGTATCTTTACTTATGCCCTGTGCCAGAAAGCCTGCCATAGCACATATAATATATATGTGGAATATAATTTTCCACGTAGGGCTCACACATTGGGGGGTAACCCCTCTCGTCTAAATAATTCTTCACAGTCCCTTTAGGGAACCTCGGGATATAGATACAAAATACTTCCTTAGTCACTGAGACCAAAACAAATCCCTTTAGGGGTCCCTATTAACAGTTAAAATATAATTTTTATTGACAATAGTATGGACTCACAACATAAATTGAAGAAAGAACAAAAAATTTTTATTTTAAAACTCTCAGTTGTAATGAGGTATGAGGTACGGTTGGATAAACCAGGTTGCCTATTTGTTGCAACCTTTTGTTGCTATGTCTTTATTATGTAGCAAAATAATACCTATTTAGTCATATTTAGTCATAGCGTAGAGGCTGCTTATGTACAGCAGACAGGCCTTAAGATGTATTTGGAATTTGTTTTATCACTTATGCTGTGGGCTTGTTTGTATTATTTATTTATTATTTAAGATGCCCTGCAGGGAGCCTTTGTTTCAGGCCTCCCTGACATAGTTGTTGTTGAACTCTAAGTATTCCAGTACAAAACCTGTTTGCCTAGTTGGTGACAATGCTTCTACTAAGCGGATAGGCTACAATGTTGCCCCTATTTATGTCATAAGGGTCAATGTAGCCGTATTCCTGCATTCATTCGATTTTTTAGCGTTCCTCTCCCTGCTAAGCAGGATATCTACCACTAGAGGTTGCTTATCACATGTGTCGCTACCTTCCTAGACCTCGCTATGGTTCCCTAACAACTCGGTATCGCTACATTAAATGTCCTCTCAATACAGACTGCCTAAAACAGGATCGCATTCTCTACACCCCTCCCGACATGTTTCGCCGCTGTTGCGGCTTCGTCAGGGGATGCGGGGTATGTACGCGCGCGCTTCTTATGACCTCCCTTTATGCATTCCATATACCCGCCCCTCTAGGTACGTCAACCAATGGGATTAGTGCACGTGACTTCTGGCCCGATGTCAGTTTGGTGACGTCTATACCCAGCGTTAGGCCTTCACAGTCTCATGTTGATGACGTCTATTACAGGCGCGTCCTTCACAGTCTCAAATTAATGACGTCCGGTCTCGCCTCACTGACGTCAAGCGATGTTTACATAGTAACAGTCAGCATAATAAGAGTGAGGATTTGACACTTACCTCACTCAGCCATAACGATGTAAGTTTCTTCTATGCAGACAGGATCTAAAAAGTTCCACTGTGTATGCTGGTGAAGGTGCAGACGGTAATTGATTATTCTAGTTAGTGATTATAGATCGGATGATTATAACCCCCATGATCCATCTAATTATTTTGAGGTAAAGCAAAATATCAGTAATCGATTTTTATATGTTCATTATTTCACTACATACAGTCTCTCTTTTATGAGTATAATGTCATTCTCTCTTATTCTAATTACATTAATTTTGTTTAATGTTTTAAATAGTTATTGGTATTCCTTATCTGTTTACACTCATATAGATGGATTAGGTAGATATGACATCCAACCACTAATGGGAATAAAAATAGATATGGAATGGGCCAAAATATCCATTGGTGGGGGTGGGTTGATTATTCTGGAGATCTCAGGAGGGGGGGGTCATTATTTCTTTGTTTCTTCTTCTATTTCATTATTAATTTTTGTTTAGAAATCATTATTTTTATTACTTAAAGTGCTAATCGCATCAGATGAAGGCTGTATAAGAAAAGCCTTCATTCAGGCCTCCTGGACTCAGGGTCTGTAATCTTTGAATCCACCTGGCTTCTTCTTGTAAAAGTTTAATGTCCAGGTTTCCGCTCCTGGGTCCCAGGGTCTTTTTTGTCAGTCCCCAAAATTTGAGCACTTCAGTGTTTCCCCCATGGGCGTATATAATATGCCTATATAAGGACGTGTCCTTTCCTGTATTTATTGCACTCATGTGTCCGGATATTCTTCGCCTAAATTCCTGTGTGGTTTTGCCAACATACAGTTTAGGGCAATTACACGATGCAATATAGATGATTCCACTACTACGGCAATTAAAATGTTCTCTAATTGTATATTCACGTCCGTCTGAGGGGTTTCTGAATTTTTTTACTCTTGGTAAATACTTACAAAATGTACAATTCCCACATGGGAAGGAGCCAACAATATTGGATTTTAACCAGGTTTTATTTGTTATTTCATTTGCAGGTAGGAAGCTATGAACCAATTTATCCTTTAGATTTGGTCCCCTTCTGTACGTAATACTGGGATATGATGATAACACTGGTCTTAATTCATCATCGCTGGTAAGTATCCTCCAGTGTTTTTTCAAAATTTTCATTATTTGTTGATTATTGCAGTCATATGTACCAATACATCTTATCTTCTTCTCCTCATTTTCCTTCTTATGAACCTGGACAAGAAGGTCTTCCCTCTTGATATTCTTTACACGATTAAAGGCCCTTTTCAGGCATTTCCCAGGATAGCCCCTACTTCTAAATCGGTTATAGAGTTCATTGGCCTCCTTATTGAAGGATTCCTCAGTTGTGCAGTTTCTTTTAGCTCTTAAATATTGCCCTACCGGTATTCCTCTCTTTAAGGCTGGTGGATGCCAACTCGTCCAATGGAGGAGGCTATTAGTCGAAGTAGGTTTTCTAAAAATATCAGTCAGGATTTGGCCTTCCAGGTTTTTTTGGATTTTTAAGTCCAGGAAACATATATAGTGATCTATAATCACTAACTAGAATAATCAATTACCGTCTGCACCTTCACCAGCATACACAGTGGAACTTTTTAGATCCTGTCTGCATAGAAGAAACTTACATCGTTATGGCTGAGTGAGGTAAGTGTCAAATCCTCACTCTTATTATGCTGACTGTTACTATGTAAACATCGCTTGACGTCAGTGAGGCGAGACCGGACGTCATTAATTTGAGACTGTGAAGGACGCGCCTGTAATAGACGTCATCAACATGAGACTGTGAAGGCCTAACGCTGGGTATAGACGTCACCAAACTGACATCGGGCCAGAAGTCACGTGCACTAATCCCATTGGTTGACGTACCTAGAGGGGCGGGTATATGGAATGCATAAAGGGAGGTCATAAGAAGCGCGCGCGTACATACCCCGCATCCCCTGACGAAGCCGCAACAGCGGCGAAACATGTCGGGAGGGGTGTAGAGAATGCGATCCTGTTTTAGGCAGTCTGTATTGAGAGGACATTTAATGTAGCGATACCGAGTTGTTAGGGAACCATAGCGAGGTCTAGGAAGGTAGCGACACATGTGATAAGCAACCTCTAGTGGTAGATATCCTGCTTAGCAGGGAGAGGAACGCTAAAAAATCGAATGAATGCAGGAATACGGCTACATTGACCCTTATGACATAAATAGGGGCAACATTGTAGCCTATCCGCTTAGTAGAAGCATTGTCACCAACTAGGCAAACAGGTTTTGTACTGGAATACTTAGAGTTCAACAACAACTATGTCAGGGAGGCCTGAAACAAAGGCTCCCTGCAGGGCATCTTAAATAATAAATAAATAATACAAACAAGCCCACAGCATAAGTGATAAAACAAATTCCAAATACATCTTAAGGCCTGTCTGCTGTACATAAGCAGCCTCTACGCTATGACTAAATATGACTAAATAGGTATTATTTTGCTACATAATAAAGACATAGCAACAAAAGGTTGCAACAAATAGGCAACCTGGTTTATCCAACCGTACCTCATACCTCATTACAACTGAGAGTTTTAAAATAAAAATTTTTTGTTCTTTCTTCAATTTATGTTGTGAGTCCATACTATTGTCAATAAAAATTATATTTTAACTGTTAATAGGGACCCCTAAAGGGATTTGTTTTGGTCTCAGTGACTAAGGAAGTATTTTGTTGACTAACTTGACTAACTTGATTAAGTTGTCCGGCTGCACAGAGCCGGAATTTGGTGCTCCCCCTCCCTGTGTGGTGGTGGGGAGGGAAGGATAAAGGGGTGAATAGAGGGATAAGAGAGGAAAGGAAAGGGCTAATAAAGAGAAGTAAAAAGGGAGGAATAGGAGCAGAGGGGAAAGAAGTAAAGGGGATATAAAGAAGAGTGCAAACTAAAGCAAAGAAAAAAGAAGGAAAAAAAAAAAAAAAAAAAAAAAAGAGAAATAAGAGGTAAAAAGGAGAGACGGGAGGAAAAAAAAAAAAAAAAAAGAATGACCCCAAAACGACGGTCGATTGACTCCACTGTAACAAAGTTGGGCTCTAAGACCCAAGAGAATAAAATTGATAAGTTCTTGAAGTCGCCCTTCCTAAATGAAAATAACTCAGCCAAAACAAAGTCCTCTACTAATCTGAAAAAATCCGCTAAAACTCCCCAAACCGATGAATTTTTTGAGGACGGCTTAGTGGAGGTAGATCAGGAAGCAGGGGGGGAAGATCTATCTGCACAGATGCGAACTGAACATGACCCTTTCGTTCTGGATAAAATTCTCTCGGCCGTAGAGCACAATGGCACTCTAGTGCAGGAGATGTCTATCCAACTAGGGTCGGTACAGAGCGATATTTCTGCAATAAGAGAGAACCTGGTAAAGATCGGCGAGCGAGTCCTTAATGTGGAAAAAATAGTGGACTCTTTGCAAACCGATATTAACATGCTAAAATCTAAAACTTTGTCTCTTGCCTCAGAAAATCAAGCACTACAAAATAAGCTAGAGGACTTCGAAAACAGGTCAAGGCGAAACAACGTCCGCATAATTGGTTTCCCAGAGGGAGTGGAAGGCCGACACTTAGAGGAACAACTTAAAGATGTGGTCTTGCACAACTTAGGCAGTGACTATTTTTCTTCCATGTTTCAGATAGAAAGAGCCCATTGTATCCCAGGAGGGAAACCTATTCCAGGGAGGCCGTCGCGAGCAATCTTAATGAAATTATTATCATCCATGGATAGAGATATGATACTGAAAAGAGCAAGAGAATGTACTCCTGTTGAGTACCAGGGCACTAGGTTGCTCTTTTTTCCTGACTTTGCTCGGCAGACTCAGGAAAAAAGAAGAAACTTCATAGAGATAAAGAAACGCCTGGCATCAAAGGGGATTAAATATTCCTTACAGTATCCAGCGAAACTAAGAGTGATCCATAATGGGACTTCTCTTTTTTTTGAAACACCACAGCAAGCGCTGGACTGGATGGAGCAAGGGGATATTTGAAATCGTGCACTATTATGATTGAAATGTTGGGGGGGGGGTGGAGCGGGGGAGGGGGAGATTGGCTTGAGGTTAGAGGTTCGCTGATCGGGCGGATCAATAGAGAGGGGGGATGGGGGGAAAAGGGGAGGGAGGAAAGGGAACCCACCTTGCAGGTAGGGGTGTTTTTTTTTTTTTGTTTTTTTTCCCTTTGTTTGTCCCGTGTCTGTTTCCGTAGCAGTGAAGGATGGCCACTAGATTTGTAACTTGGAATGTTAGAGGGCTCGGGGAAAGAGTCAAAAGGCAAGCTATTATGGATGCATTAAAAAGATACCTTCCAGCAATTATCTGCATAGTAGAAACTCACCTTACTAAAGAAACTGTGTCCCGTTTGACAACGGGATGGTATTCTCAATCTTACCATTCCACCTTTAGCAGTTCCTCTAGGGGCGTTTCAGTTCTGATTCATAATTCTGTAGATTTTATTCTTATAGAATCATACATAGATGATCAGGGCAGATTCATCTTTCTGAATGGTAAGCTGCATGGGCATAGTTATATTCTTGCCTTTTTCTATATACCTCTGCCTTTTTCAATGTACCCATTGACTCAGTTGATGCTTTTCTCTGAAAGGAGGCCAGAATGCCGGTTAGTCCTGATGGGGGACTTCAATGCGGTTATGGACCCCAACAGAGATAGATTCACATCAGACGTAGATCGAGGGAGGAATTTATGTAATTCACCGCTGCCACAGTTTTGCTCGGAGGTTGGAGTGGTGGATATATGGGAACATCTTGGCGGAGGAAAGAGAGTATACTCTTGTGTTAGCCGGGGTGGTAGAGCAATGTCTAGGATTGATTTAGCATTTACTAATGAGAGCAACTTGCGTAATATCCGGAAGATACGATATGGGGTAAGAACAGTTTCGGACCACTCGCCCATACTGGTTGAGGTTTGCATTGGGGAGAACAAGGATAACAGGGGGCTAGGATTTAAGCTAAATCCATACTGGCTTACTATTATGGATAACCCTGAGCCTATTAAACTATTGATATCCTCCTTTTGGGAGGTGAACTTCCCCTCTGCTGACATCAATATAGTATGGGACGCCCTGAAAGCATATCTGAGGGGGGTGTTTATAAGTGAGATTGCTGCAGCAAAGAGAACATTTAAGAAAAAAGAGGAGGAACTGGTCAAAGCTGCTGCAGACACAACTGCACGATTTACCAGCCAACCTTCCGAGTATAACAGGGAAGAGATGCAGAAGGCCAGTTGTTTTTTGGAAAAATATATAATAGAGAAAGCAAACCATAGAGCATTCTTTAAGGGCTTAAAATATTTTTCGGAGTCCGGACACCCTGGTAAGCTTTTAGCCAGGATAACTACACAACAAGATAAGAAAAATCAATCTATTGTCTCGATTCGCAACACAGAGGGGGAAATTATAACAGACCCAGAAGGAATTAGGGATGCTTTTTTAAAATATTTCTCTCATATATATAGCTCCTCTCTTGGCTTGTCATCCGATCTGGCGGCACAGTTCTTGGAGAGGATTCCACTTTCTACTTTAAGTGAAGCCCAAATAGAGTATCTGGAAGAGGAGTTGTCTCTCTCGGAGCTCCAGGAGGCCCTGGGGTCCATCTCGGGGAACTCGTCGCCAGGGATGGATGGCCTTCCATACGAGGTTTATCGTAAATACAGTGATGTGATTCTTCCCCAGTTACTAGAGTTTTTTTCCCAAGCAACACAGGGAGGGGGTCTACCTTGTTCTATGATGGAAGCTCTTATTGTTCTAATTCCCAAAAAGGATAAAGACCCGATAGAAATGAGTTCCTATAGACCAATTTCTTTACTAAATACTGACGCTAAGCTACTATCAAAAGTTTTGGCTAGGAGGCTTTCGCGGGTTATATCCACCATTATCCACCCAGATCAAAATGGCTTTATGCCAAAGAGAGGCACCCATCATAATTTGCATAGGTTATTTATGAATATTCAGTCCCCGGGGTGCGGCTCCCGCTCCATCCTGTCGTTGGATGCTACTAAAGCCTTCGACAGGGTGGAGTGGATTTTTCTCTGGGAGGTGATGAAAAAAATGGGTTTTGGTCCGAGATTTATGTCGATGGTGCAGTTATTATATGGCTCTCCAGTTGCCAGGATTAGGATTAATGATACGATCACTGAGAGTTTTTCCCTAGGAAGAGGCACTCGTCAAGGATGCCCTCTTTCCCCCCTCTTGTTTAATATTTATATTGAACCCTTAGCAGTTAGTATTAGGCAAGACTCGCAGGTGTCTGGCTTCGGTGTAATGGGGAAGCATGATCGTGTATCCCTCTATGCACACGATATCTTGGTTTTTGTCCATCAAACAGAAACCACTCTTCCTCGAATAATGGATTTGGTGGGCTCTTTTTCTGCTCCGTCTGGTTTGCAGATTAACTGGGAGAAGACTGTTCTCCTCCCTATAGATGAGTTGCGAGGCGACTGGGACAATCAGCTAACAATTTCTGATTTAATAAAATACCTGGGGATTTCAGTTTCTGCCAAACCTCAAGAATACCTACAACTCAATTTGATTCCCCTGTTGAAAAAGCTGAGGACCAAAATTAAGATATGGCAAAAAATCTTGCCCGCAAGAGCGGATAGAATCTCTCTAATAAAAATGGTAGTGTTGCCCCAGGTTCTTTATGTCCTTCGCAACTCGCCTGTATGGATCACGGACAAGTATTTTAGATTGATAGAGCGGATGCTTAATGATCTATTATGGGGGAGGAAGCGCGTGAGACTGAAGGCACTCTATTTTTCCATGCCCTATAATCAGGGAGGTCTTAACCTCCCTTATTTTAAGGGCTATTTTGTGGCCTCTCAACTTTGCTTTTTTAATGATTGGGAAAGTAGCCATTTCTGCAACAGCGTGGTGAAAGACTCAGGTTTTTCGGATTTTTTTACTGTACTGGAGTCCGATTACTTATCAAATCCACAGATTGGGTATAGACTCTTTGCAGAATGGCTATAAAGACGTGGCTGGTTATAAGGAGCTGGTGTGGAGTCAAGGCATCACTTATTTGTACTCCATTATGGCATAACTCAAAGCTCTTGGAGTTAGGGGATTTGGGTTGCTGCCAGTATTGGAGGACTAAGAATGTTCAGTACTTATACCAGGTGGTTAGCGGCGGACAAATCCTTTCCCCAACGGAGCTAAGGCAAAGAACAAACCTGGGTGAGGTGGCTTGGTATGCATACTTTCAATTGAGGTCAGCACTTTCTAGTACTTTGAATAGTCACCTTCTTTCTATAGATACTCCCCAATTTTTACATGACTTACTCTGTAAAAAAGCTGTCACGAGAATTAAAATATCACATTGTTATAGACACTTAATGAAAGGATTTTTTGTGGGTGTTTTTTCTCCAGGACAAAGATCCTGGTCTTCTGTACTTCGAGAGATGGGTCCCCCAAATTGGGAGAATATAGGGGAAAGCTTAAAATTTGTTTCACACAACTTTAATCACACTGTTGTACAATTTAATATTTTGCACAAAATATATGTGACACCTTTGTGGTTATATAGGAGAGGACTTAGAGTCTCCTCTGACTGCCCACGCTGTGGCGATTCCGAGGCAGATCATTTACATCTGTTTTGGGACTGCCCAATGGTGAGCAGCTATTGGAGATCGGTCCAAATGGGAATGATCCTATTCGTCCGGTCTTTTCTATATGAATCATAAATAGTAAAGGAGGTGAAGTTGCATTTGGGAACTGGAGTATCTCTAGGAATGCTGGGGGATGGCAGGACCTTCCGGCATTAAACAATGGTTAAAACTTTTTAAACGAACCAAAATTTTTATATGAACCATGACACCGTGCCGGTTATGGGTGGGGACCCGGGGCCCGGGATATTGGGCAGCCCGGCGAATGGGTGTCCCCTAGGACGCGGCTCTCTCTGACAGACATGTGGCTCGACTGCAGGCAGTGATATGACACATGTTGTATGGGTACCAAGAGGTGTTCTCTTAGCGGGACAGAGCCGGTTTTAGGTAGTGCTCATGTTTATATCTTCGCTAAATGCCGGTGATCACCGAGTGATACTCGAGTTGAGTCCCTTTATATGCGAGACACTAGTGTGGACATATGTGAGCTACGGTTAAGTCGGGCATTAAACTCTTAATTTAACTACATGGGGATGAGGCAGCAAAATATGCAAGAGGTTCCTTCTCTACTGCGATGGAAGACTGCTGGACCCCCAAATTTGTTTTATGAAATGCTTGCGATCAAAGATCGCAGTAGGCCCGCTACGTACGGTCAATGTGAGCACTGGATGAATGGCTACATGATTGTCAATCCTGTCAATTTCCTGCCTATGATCGGGGGAGAGAGCGCGGGGCGCGCGCTCGCTCCCTGGTTGCCGCCCGGGCTGAGGGCCCCTGACCTTTTTCCCCTGTATAGACAATAATATGTCAAGTGGGATGCTCTGTGTGTTTGTTTTGCCTTATTAGGCTGTGGATGACGGACGTATCCCGCCTTTCCCCCAGCAAGTGAGATCTCCATTTGTACTTTTTTTTGTCTCCATAAGTATGAATACTTGCATGAAATTATTCTTAATCATGTTGCAAATCACAAATTTACGGACTGAAGGATTTTATAATATTATAATTGTAATATGGATATGAATTTTTGCATTATAAATTAATAAAACATATTTAAGAAAAAAAAAAAAAACTGTGCATAACATCATCCGAAGATTCTGAGAATCTGGAACAGACTCTGTGCGTAAGGGTCAAGGCCGTAAAACCATACTGGATGCCCATGATCTCCGGGCCCTTAAACGACACTGCACCACAAACAGGAATGCTACTGTAAAGGAAATCACAGAATGGGCTCAGGAATACTTCCAGAAACCATTGTCAGTGAACACAATCCACCGTGCCATCCGCCGTTGCCAGCTGAAACTCTACAGTGCAAAGAAGAAGCCATTTGCAAAATGGAAGACTGTTCTGTGGTCAGACGAGTCACGATTCAAAGTTTTTTTGGAAATCTGGGATGCCAGGTCATCCGGACAAAAGAGGACAAGGACAACCCAAGTTGTTATCAGCGCTCAGTTCAGAAGCCTGCATCTCTGATGGCATGGGGTTGCATGAGTGCGTGTGGCATGGGCAGCTTGCATGTCTGGAAAGGCACCATCAATGCAGAAAAATATATTCAGGTTCTAGAACAACATATGCTCCCATCCAGACGTCATCTCTTTCAGGGAAGACCCTGCATTTTTCAACAAGATAATGCCAGACCACATTCTGCATCAATCACAACATCATGGCTGCGTAGGAGAAGGATCTGGGTACTGAAATGACCAGTCTGCAGTCCAGATCTTTCACCTATAGAGAACATTTGGCACATCATAAAGAGGAAGGTGCAACAAAGAAGGCCCAAGATGATTGAACAGTTAGAGGCCTGTATTAGACAAGAATGGGAGAGCATTCCTATTTCTAAAGTTGAGAAACTGGTCTCCTCGGTCCCCAGACGTCTGTTGAGTGTTGTAAGAAGAAGGGGAGATGCCATACAGTGGTGAAAATGGCCTTGTCCCAACTTTTTGGGGATTTGTTGACACCATGAAATTCTGATTCAACATATTTTTCCCTTAAAATGGTACATTTTCTCAGTTTAAACTTTTGTTCCGTGAGTTATGTTCTATTCTGAATAAAATATTAGAAGTTGGCACCTCCACATCATTGCATTCAGATTTTATTCACGATTTGTATAGTGTCCCAACTTTTTGGGAATCCGGTTTGTATTTTTTTGTTTAAGTTAGGGTACACCCCAAAACATTGGGAAATATAACGTGTGATAACCCCCTCCAGTCGTGCTAAACACACGTTCAGACAATACACTGGATGCAGGGTAGGCCAGCACCTCCAAGGCGTAAGGGGCTAGCTCAGGCCATGTGCCCAATTTGGAGACCCAGAAGTTGAAGGGGGCAGAACCATCAGTCAGTTTGTGTAAGCATATGCAAACATACTGTCCCACCGTGCTGCACGTCCCCGTGATGTTCACGATCCAATTGGATATTTGGTCTATCAACTTTCGATGTTCTATTCTCCGCCTAACATGTTGATCATGGTTTGCGGCGAATCAGGGTTCCACCCCGGAGAGGGAGTGTGAGAAAGAGAGACCACATCCAAGGGAGATCAATGCATAAAATTTAATTGTGATCGAGCGGAAATGTGGGAGAAGCTATTAAAACAGAAGAATTGAAGGAAAGGAGGGGGCGTGTGGAAATTGCCCACTCCCGACTCAGGGAGGTAGTGACGATAAATAACAATACAGGACTCTTAAGATGCCCTGTTATTGGAATGATTATTTAAAAATTACAGGGAATGTCACTGCAGTATTTTGGATTAGGAAACATTAGCCAAAGCTGCTGCTTTGTTGACTCTAAATAACTTCTGCCTGATCGCATGTCCCTGTGACGTCCACCATCTATTTGGATATCTTCTCTATCAACTTTTGATGTTCTTTTCTGAGCCTACCATGTTGATCACGGAGAGGGAGCGAATCAGGGTTCCACACCGGAGAGGGAGCGTGAGAAAGAGAGACCACATTCAAGGGAGGTTAATTGTTTCAAATTAAATATGAGAGAGTGGAAATGTGGGAAAAATTATTGAAGCGCAAATGTGGGACAAATTATTGAAGCGCAAATGCGGGACAACTTGTTAAAGTTTAAGCATTGAATGAAAGGAGGTGGTGCGCATCAATTAAAGAAGAATTTCTAAAATGTTATTCCCTGTCACCTATGCAGAGCAGGGGTTTCTATCCGGCAAAATTTGAAAAATGTCACCTGACAATGTAACAGACAATTTAAAAAAAATGTATGTTCCTGTCACCTATGCAGAGGTGCCCCCGTGATGTCCACCATCCAGTTGGATATCTTCATTTGGAAGCACAAATATGGACAAATTATTGAAGCAGAAGGATCAAATGAAAAGGCCAATTAAAGACAAATTTTAGAAATTGAAGTCCCTGTCACCTATGCAGAGCAGGGGTTTTTAATCGCCAGAAATGGGTTAATGTCACCCACCAATGGAGCAGATTATTTTTTTAAATTTCTGTCTCTGTCACCTATGCAGAGCAGGGGTTTATTAACGTCCAGAATTGTAAAATGTCAACCTAAGAATGCAACAGAAAAAGTTATGACATTTATTAACCTGTCTACTTGATAGAGCAGGGGTCTATGACAGAAAACAATTTTTAATGTCACCCGAAAATGTAAAAGAAAAATTTGTGAAATGTATCAAGCTGTCTACTAGGTTTAGCAGTGGTACATCACACCCAAAAAATTGTGAATTTCACCCAAAAATGTTACAAACAAATAAGTGAATTTTTTTTAACCTGTCTACTAGGTTTAGCAGTGGTACATCCCAACCAGAAATTGGTGAATTTCACCCAAAAATTTAACAGACAAATTTGTGAATTTCTGTAAGCTGTCTACTAGGTATAGCAAATGGTATATCACACCCAAAAATTGGTGAATCTCACCCGAAAATGTAACAGACAAAGTAGTGAAATGAAATAAAATAAAATACTTACAAATAAAAAAAAAAAATATTGATTTATGAGGTGGAGGTCCATATGAAGCAGAAGTTTGAGGAGGCAGTGGGCGTAGCGGTGTAGGTGGAAGCATCGGTGGAGGAGGACGATGCAGCCAACAATGTTGTTGTTTTTTTTTTTTTTTTATGTGTGAAATATCCAAAGTACAAGAATGAGCAATTGTGCTGTAGTATAACAATGGTAGGTTAAGGCCAGTATACATGTCTATTCTGCACAAGGTACTGACAAGTCCTATAAGATCCATGCCTGGTTCATTTTATTGAACGTGAGCTTGTCCACATTGGCTGTGGACAGGCGGGTGCGCTTGTCTGTGATAACGCCCCCTGCTGTGCTAAACACACGTTCAGATAATACACTGGCTGCAGGGCAGGCCAGCACCTCCAAGGCGTAAAGTGCAAGCTCAGGCTATGTGCCCAATTTGGAGACCCAGAAGTTGAAGGGGGCAGCATGTGCACACATACTGCTCCATCATGTTGGTGAAATGCTGCCTCCTGCTAAGACGTTCCATATCAGCTGGTTGTGCTGGTTGTTGTTGTGGAGTGTTGACAAACCTTTTCCACATTTCGACCATGCTAACCCTGCCTTTTGAGGTGCTGGCGGTGCCCTAGCTTCGTTGGCAACCTCTTCTTCCACCTCTGCCTTCGCCGTGTGCTTCCACTGTGCCCCCGCTGTCAGGTGGGAATGCCACCAGCAGCACATCTACCAGCATGCTCTTACGATCACGTTCCAGTGACGGAATTAAGGACAGTATTTTGTCTTTGTATCGGGCATCCAGCAGCGTGGCCACCCAGTAATCAGCACAAGTTAGAATGTGGGCAATTCTGTGGTCGTTGCAGAGACACTGCAGCATGTAATCGCTCATGTGTGCCAGGCTGACCAGAGGCAACGAAAATCTGTCCTCTGTGGGAGGTATGTATCATCTGTGCCCTCTGTATTTACCCAGCCATGCACCAGTGATGGCCATGAGCTAGTCTGGGTGCCACCCTGCTGAAAATAAGGTTCCTCCTCCTCCATCTCCTCATCCTCCACCATGTCATCCTCAAGAACTGTGCCCTGGCTGCACAGTTGTGTACCTGGCGTTTCTGGGTGCAATAACCCACCCAGAAGTGGGATAGTAACGCTGAGAACGGCATTATCGGCACTGGCCATGTTTGTGGAGTACTCAAAACAATGCAACAAGGAACACAGGTCTTGAATGGAGGCCCAGCCATTGGTGTTGAAGTGGTGGTGCTCTGCAGAGCGACTCACCCGTGCGTGATGCAGCTGAAACTCCACTATAGCCTGCTGCTGCTCGCACAGTCTGGCCAGCATGTGCAAGGTGGAGTTCCCCCTTATGGTCACGTCGCATATGAGGCGGTAAACGGGAAGGCTGAAATTACGCTGCAGCGCTGACAGGCGAGCAGCAGCAGGATGAGAAAGTGCGCACAGATGGCCCACACTTTATGCAGCAGCTCTGACATATCTGTGTAATTTTTAAGGAGTCTCTGCACCGCCTTCTACGAGATTTTGCCCATTATCGCACACTACCAGGCCGGGCTTGAGGCTCACATGCACCAACCACTCATCGGTCTGTTGTTCAAGGCCTGTCCAAAGCTCCTGTGCGGTGTGGGGTTGTCCCCCAAACAGATACATTTTAAAATTGCCTGTTTTCATTTACCCCTGGCTGTGCTGAAGTTGGTGGTGAAGGTGTTACGCTGACCGGATGAGGAGCTGGTAGAGGATGAGGAAGCGTAGTAGGAAGCAACAGGAGGCAAAGAGGAGCGCCCTGCAATCCTCGGTGGTGGAAGGACATGCGCCAAACTGCTATCCGCCTCGGGCCCAGCCACCACTGCATTTACCCAGTGTGCTGTTATGGAGATATAACGTCCCTGACCGTGCTTACTGGTCCACATATCCGTAGTGAGGTGCACCTTGCAAAAGATGGCTTTGCGCAGTGCACACCTGATTTCGTCCCCCACTTGGTTGTGCAGGAATGGCTCACCTTGAAAAGTTGTGGCGGCTGGGCACGATGTACTGTGGAATAGCCACACCCATAAGGCCTTCAAAACTCTCCGTCTCCACCAGATGGAATGACAGCATTTCAAAAGCCAGCAATTTAGAAATGCTGGCATTCAGGGCCAGGGATCACGGGTGAGTAGGGGTGTACTTCCTCTTCCCCTCCAGTGTTTGTGAGATGGAGAGCTGAACGCTTCCGTGGGACATTGTGGAGATGCTTGGTGACACAGGTGGTGGTGTTGCTGGCATATCCTCTGTTTGGGGGGTGGCAGGTGGCACTGTCACTCCAGAGGTGGATGAAGAAGAGGTCAAGACTGCAGCAGAAGAGGGACCAGGAGGAGCCAGAGACCTTTATTCGTTTTTGAGGTGTCTACTCCACTGCAGCTCGTGCTTTGCACTTAAATGCCTGGTCAATGAAGTTCTGCTCAGGTTGAGAACGTTTATGCTTCGCTTTAGGGTCTGATTACACAGCCTGCAAACCACTTGTGTCTTGTCATCAGCACATTGTCTAAAGAACTGCCACGCCAGGGAAATCCTTGGAGCTGGCCTTGGTGTGCTCGTTCCCTTGCTGCGGTGGGCAGTAGCAGGTGTACTGTCTAGAGGACGGCCTCTCCGATTTTGCACCCTGCTCCCTCTTCTGCTGTGCTGGTGGCTCTGTGCAACCACTGCCTCTTCCTCCGAACTACACAGGTCACTCGCATGACATTGATTCCATGTGGGGTCGAGGTCCTTTTTTGTCCTCCACATCATCTTCCACCCAGTCTTCAACCCTGCCCAGCAGTTTGTACTAGTGATGGACGAACATCAGATGGGACGGTTCGCGAGCAAGGCACTTGTTGGCCCTTTTGCCTTCACTCTGCGGTCCTGCTCACCCCAAACCATGTCGATTGGGTTCAGGTCTGGTGACTGTGGAGGCCAGGTCATCTAGCGCAGCACCCCATCACTCTCCTTCATGGTCAAATAGCCCTTACACAGCCTGGAGGTATGTTTGAGGTCATTGTCCTGTTGAAAAATAAATGATGGTCCAACTAAACGCAAACCAGATGGAATAGCATGCCGCTGCAAGATGCTGTGGAAGCCATGCTGGTTCAGTATGCCTTCCATTTTGAATAAATCCCCAACAGTGTCACCAGCAAAGCACCCTCACACCATCACACCTCCTCCTCCATGCTTCACGGTGGGAACCAGGCATGTAGAGTCCATACATTTACCTTTTCTGCGTCTCACAAAGACGCAGTGGTTGGAACCAAAGATCTCAAATTTGGACTCATCAGACCAAAGCACAGATTTCCACTGGTCTAATGTTCATTTCTTGTGTTTTTTAGCCCAAACAAGTCTCTTCTGCTTGTTGCCTTCCTTAGCAGTGGTTTCCTAGCAAATATTTTACCATGAAGGCCTGATTCACACAGTCTCCTCTTAACAGTTGTTCTAGAGATGTGTCTGCTGCTAGAACTCTGTGTGACATTGACCTGGTCTCTAATCTGAGCTGCTGTTAACCTGTGATTTCTGAGGCTGTTGACTCAGATGAACTTATCCTCCGCAGCAGAGGTGACTCTTGAAGCTCATCAAGAGAATGCAAAGAGTGTGCAAACCAGTAATCAAAGCAAAAGGTGGCTACTTTGAAGAACCTAGAATATGACATATGTTCAGTTGTTTCACACTTTTTTATTATGTATATAATTCCACATGTGTTAATTCATAGTTTTGATGTCTTCAGTGTGAATCTACAATTTTCATAGTCATGAAAATAAAAAAAACGCTTTGAATGAGAAGGTGTGTCCAAACTTTTGGTCTGTACTGCACATAAAAACAATTGATATAACAAATAAATAATATTAAACTCAATTGAACTGTCATTAACTAACAAACTAAATAATATTATAATGTACTGAAATATCACTAACTAATAAACCATATAATGATCATAAAGATCACTAACTAACGTATTGAGATTGTATAAAGACTTTAAATAAAAAAAGGTAAACAATTGACAAACAGACATATTTTGTACTACCGTCTTACATATCAACCGTCTTTATAAAAATATCCGATGATATAACCCCTCCAGTGAACTATTTAAATAAAAAATAAAATAAAAAAATTAAACGAAAATATGAATTTATTCAGCCTAACATCACTAAAAGTGCAACACCCAGCTATCAAAATTGGCATATGCCCCCCCCCCAAATAGTGACAGTCAGTGCATTCTGCTAAAAATGAGACCCAACCGTTATACAATTGCCAATCAATAATTTGGCTCTCAAAATATGGAGACAGTAAAACATTATATATATTTTTTTTTTGTTCAACAATGCTTTTATTGTGTAAAAGAAAATTAACTATAAAATAAGGAAACATGGTAGGTTTGGCTGCACCTGTAACAACCAGCTGTCTAAAAATATCATACCAAATAACCCCTTAGTTGGACACCTTTTTAAACAAAAATTTAAAACTGTTAAAAAAGGCAATTTTATGGACAGCTTTTCTCACAAAAAGGTATAATAGCAAGTGATCATAAAGTCATATGCACCACAAATTAAAGGTTTAATAAGAGTTGCAAATAATGTTCATTTTTTATTTTATTTTTCAAACAGTAATGAACACATTGAAGGCCAAATTGGCCAAAATGCAAAGGGCACATCTCAATGATATGCGGGCCGTTCATGAGCGCTTGAAGGCCATGGAGGAGAGGCAACACCAGGCCATGAAGGGGGTGCATTAGATCATCATGCTTTTGGAAAAGTTGCCATCATTTTTATTTTATTTTTTCTACTTATATAAATCGTTTGTACAGGTATGACGTGTATTTTTTTTAATATTTTTTTTTTATATTGCTCCGTTTTATTGTAATAGCTCGGCCTAAATCAGCCAACTTAACTGACAGCAGCCAGTAAATACATGTCAAATACATATAGGGTCCATTCACACATCTGTTAAATGTCTCTGGATACCACAATTGGGATGAACGTTTACAGACCCATTGATTTTAAATTCCAGTTTGAAAAAGTAGGCATTCACAGGATACAGTGCCAGCCATTACAGGCCCCAAAAATTAGCCGACAGACGTTCCCCTGACAGCAAAAAACTTTGTATTCTGTTGCTGGTGGTACATTAGGCATTCACAGGATACAGAAGTAAGTGTCAGCCATTACTGGCCCCAAAAATTAGCCGACAGACGTTCCCCTGACAGCAAAAAGCGTTGTATTCTGTTGCTGGTGGTACATTAGGCATTCACAGGATACATAAGTAAGTGTTGGCCATTGCAGGCCACAAAAATTAGGCATTCAACCATTTTATGCTGCTGTATTTACCGAAGACAAGGACCATAAATTGTTATGGGTGGTGGTGGATATGGGCTGTCATGAGGAATTATAAACAAACATGGTCTACTGTTTCGAGATCCATCCGAGATCCATGCCTTATTCATTTTTAGAAATGTGAGGTAGTCGTGAGCTAGGCAGGTCCGCTTACCCCAGCTGTGCTGAACGTCCTTTCGGACAGGACACTTGATGAGGGGCACGCCAACAGTTCCATTGCAAATTGTGCCAGCTCTGGCCAGAGGTCAAGCCTGCCCACCCAGCAGTCCAGGGGTTCATCACTTCTTAGAGCATCCAAATCGGCCGTTAACCAGATGTAGCCGGACACCTGCCAGTCTAGGCGTTCCCTGAGGCTGGATCCGGAGGACACCTGTCGATGGGTCGGCTGAAAGAATGTTCTCATATCATAAGTGACCAACACATCTTCAAACTGCCCTCTTCTTGCAGGCACAGTTGGATTGGTACCCACAACTGTTTCTCTGTGAGTATAAAACTCCTCTGCCAGCGCCTAAAAAAGCTGAATGCAGCACTTCTCGAAGCAAAGCCTGGAAGTGCTGCATTCTGATAGCCCTCTGTGATGGTGATAACATTTCCGCCATTTTTGTTTGTACCGGGGGTCTAAATATGTTGCCACCCAGTACTAGTCCTTGCCCTTGATGCTTTTTATACGGGGGTCCCATTTAAAAGACTGGAGCATGAAGGCCCCCATTTGCACTAAACTTGAAGCGTTGCAGTGGCCTGGCTCCTGCTCATCATCCAGGATAATGTCGTCCTCGTTCTCCTCCCCCTATCCACGGACAACACAAGGGATCCTATAAAGGTTTAAAACATGTTCGTCTTGATCATCCTCCTCCCCGGCACCATCCTGCTCTGACTCCTCTTCAGACTCCTGTTGTTGACTTGTCTCAGATGGAGTTGCCCCCCCTGGGAATTCATCCAGCATTGCTACTTCATCATCTTCCTGCTCCTGCTCCTCAACAGCATGATCAATGACACGACACAATGCACGCTCCAGAAAGAAGGCGTAAGGTACAATTTAGAAAATACTTAAATGAATAAATGGGACTGGCACTCTGTATGTGTGGTAATATGGAATAAATACAATGAATAATGCAATAAAAGATGATCACAATTTAATTCAAAAACAAAATGCAATAAAATACACAATAGAATAAAAGCATATGTAAATGCAAAAAATTGATGAATAGCAGCACTGGCATATAATAGTTCCTTTGTTAGTTCATGATATAAAGTTCATGTCTTGTAAACGACCAAACTCAATTGGGTAAAGTAATTGTCCTTTTAGTTACAAAGTTATATATAAAGTGCAAAAGAGCGTATGTAAGCGTAAAGTCTGATAATTATGCAACTTGTGAAAAAATTCAGCACAGATATGTTGTCTCCTGAATAGCGATAAGTTGCAGTCACTATAATAAAGTACTCCAAGGTAAGAGAATTGTGTCGGATCTTACCTTAAGCCGGCTGGAGTAAAGGACAAAGTCACTCACGTGTGTGGTGCGTATGGTCCCACGCTTGGAAGTAGACGCCGGAGCAGTGCGGTCTATGGCGTGCTGCTGGCTTGACCGTCTGTATCGCAGAATATGCTGCGTCTCACGTGATCCGTGACGTACCTCCGGTCTAAGACTCTGACAGGGTATCGCGAGACCTAATATGCGGCAGTCAAATTAGCAGGAGCTATGTTCGGCAGATCCTGAATGGAGTTTTTCACTGGAGCGCTCCAGTTATTACGATGAATTATTCACAGATTCTTTTCTCATCTGTGTGTATGAAGAAGGCCTTGATTGCAATGGGAGTATATCAGCTGGTTATGCCAGACGCGTTTCGGGGACCTCTTTCCCTTCCTCAGTGGCAGCTGATCTCCCAAAGTTTGGAATGACTTTACAAAGACCGCATAGAGAGACCCAAAAAGCGGTTTGGATTCCAAATTCCAGTTTTTTGTTCATTGTTCTGTTTATCATAGGTGCTACTCTGTGCGGTTTTAATGCGGTATTTTACAACATTATTTGATTGGGACTTAATTAGATACTTGTTGGTGAAACACAATGGATAAATATAAATAATAATAAATAAATGCTGCAATGATTATTTTAAATAACAACCATAAAAGTGTATATATGGACAAATAAAAAACTAATCAATTCATCAGATTATTACATTTGATATATAAATAAAAACATATGACATGTATACAAATAGATAAAATCTGTAGATATATATAAATAATTAAAATATATATATGGAAAATAAAATAAATAAAAACATATAATGGTGATACATATTGCTTGATGTCTTAGTTAATTCTAATATTCCACTATTTTGAAGGGTTTCAATATTCAGATATTTTTGAGATAAATAAGATGACAAAAGGGATGTGTGTCCGGCTCGGAGGGAGAGACTCAGTGCTGATAGGGAGCCTGACATGAGGCTCACCGTCAGAAAACGGACACACAACCCAAATCTATAAAAAGCCAAAAATTTCTAAGTCGGCATTCAGACCCATTGGGATTAGACTTCCAAAATCAAATATCAAACGTGATTCAGCCCTAGACATCCTATCTATATGCTTGCCGCCCCGCCAGTGTGTATCAATCTTTTGTAATGCCATAAAAAACATACCCGTTGGGTCTTTGTTGTGGACCTCTTTAAAATGTTTACATAGTGAGTGTTTTATGTATCCGTTTCTGATATTACGCAGATGTTCACTTATCCTTGTTTTTAGGCATTGTTTTGTCCTACCAATGTACTGTTTTCCACACAGACATTGGATAAGATAGATTACACTGGAGGAATTGCAAGTGAGAAAGCTTTTTACCGTCAAGGAGAAGGCATTTTGTGATGAATTTATGTCAGCAGTTTTTCTTGCAAATTTGGTTATTTTGCATCCTTGACATTTCCCGCA
Organism: Bufo gargarizans; assembly: GCF_014858855.1. Lineage (NCBI taxonomy): Eukaryota > Metazoa > Chordata > Amphibia > Anura > Bufonidae > Bufo > Bufo gargarizans. Next base: position 256,432,964 of record NC_058084.1, read on the forward strand.
TCTATAGAATTCTTTGAGACTCATCCAATTCCCAGTTAAAGAGTTTTTTTTAGGATTATATTTAATTGAAGGTGCAATTTTTAAACCTAGGTTTTGTGCTCGTGTATATGTGATTTTAGGTTTTAATGGTAAAAGTGAACCAATTACTTTGTCCTGTGTTAATAAGTGCCAATATTTGTTAATAATACGGTCTATTTTTTTATATTAAATGGAAAATGGCAATATAATCCTAAAGTCCGTTTTGTTATCCGTAATTTTGTTTATTATACAGTTATCTGGGTTTTTGGGGTCTTTTCTAAAAAAGGTTTCTCTCGGTATTTTGTTTACTTTCTGTAGTGCTGTTTCTAGGATATGTGTAGGGTATCTCTTATCTATGAATTTATCCTTCAATAGTTCAGCTTCTTTTTGATATTGTAAGTCTTCTGTACAATTTCTTTTCAAGCGACGAAACTGTCCAAAAGGTACATTCGTCAGCCAATGGGGCAAATGGCAGCTCGAATATAATATATACCCATTTTTAGCTGTCTTTTTCTGAAAAGTACGACATATATATCTATCTTCTTTTTTCGTTATATTTAGGTCAAGGAATTCCGTTTCTAACTGATTCATATTTGCTGTAAAAGTTAAATTATAAACATTCTTATTTATCTCAGAGATAAAGGAACATAGGCTGGTCTCATTACCTCTCCAGATCAGGATGACATCGTCAATGTATCTGCGCCAGAGCAACAGGTTGCCCCCTATGTTGGGATCAATGAACGTTTCTTCCCAATGGGCCAAAAACAAGTTAGCATAACTGGGGGCAAACCTGGTGCCCATGGCAGTCCCCGTGATCTGGAGGTAATAGTTGTCCTTAAAAAAGAAAAAATTGTGTTCCAATATATGTTTAACACCTTCTGCAATAAATTCTGACTGTTCCGGTTTTAGATTTTCTTTCCCTAATTGGACTTTAAGAGCATGGAGACCTTGGTTGTGATTGATCACTGTATATAGTGATTTGATATCTAGGGTTGCTAGAATCCAATTATCTTCTACCTTAAATTTTTATAAGACTTCAATAATTTCTGTAGTATCCTTCAGATACGATTTTGTTTTTTTGACTATCGGTTGTAACCACGAGTCTATATATTCAGACAGATTCGTGGTTAAAGATCCGATGCCGGATATTATGGGACGGCCTGGTGGACAGGCCGCATCTTTATGTACCTTTATTGCATTTTGTTTTTGAATTAAATTGTGATCACCTTTTATTGCATTATTCATTGTATTTATTCCATATTACCACACATACAGAGTGCCAGTCCCATTTATTCATTTATTTATTGTCTAATACTGGTCTGTATGGGTGATACAGTTTTTCTGGCCTAGAGCACCTGGTCCTTACTTGCATAAGAGTGAGCTATTCCTTCAATATTTCCCTGTAAGGTACAATTTCACTGATGGCGCCCTGGCTGCAACTGACCATTTTAGTGATCTCTTCAAATGGCCGCAGAAGTCTGCATGCGTAACTGGTGTGGTGAAAAAAAAACAAGCTCCCCAGAACCTGTCCTGCCGCAGAGTTCGAACAGGTAGACTGCATGTTTCTGCTGGAGCAGCCTATCAAGCATATACAAGGTTGAATTCCATTGCGTCGGGCAGTCACAAATATGACGTCTGACGGGCAGGTTGTGTCACTGCTGGATTTCAGCAAGGCGAGCCACGACCGTGTAAGATCTTCTGAAATGGCCCGCGATTTTCCTGGTCTGCCGCAAGACGTCCCGCACCCTGGGGTATTTGACAATGAATCGCTGCATGACCAAGTTCAGGATGTGTGCCATGCATTGCACGTGTGTCATTTTGCTCTGTTTCAGCGCGTTCAGCAAATTGGCACTGTTGTCGCACACCACATTACCAACTGTCAAATTGAGCGGTGTTAGCCACTGATCTGCCTGTGAACGCAAAGCTGAAAGGAGTGCAGGACCGGTGTGGATCTAGGCTTCCAGGCACAACAGACGCAGCACAGCATGGCAACGTCTAACCTGGCATTTCAAATAGGTTCTGGGGATCTTGGTTGGCGCAGCGGAAGAGACGGTAGCAGCGGAAAAGGAGGAGTCAGCTAAGGAGGAGAGGGAGGATGGAGTGGGAGGAGGAGGAGAAGAGGCAGGCCTGCATGTAATCTGTGGTGGAAAAACCAAATCTACACGTGTGCCATGGGTTACATGCTTGACGGCCATCAGAATGTTCATCCAGTGGGCAGTAAAAGTTATATAACTTCCCTGCCCGTGTTTGCTAGACCACGTGTCTGTGGTAAGATGTATCTTGGCACTGACACTGTGTGCCAGAGATACATTCACTTTCTGCTGAACGTGGCCATATAGCTCTGGGATGCCCTTCTGCGAGAAATATTTCCTTCCTGGGACCTTCCATTGTGGTGTTCCAATGGCCACAAATTTTCAAGTTTATATGGCAGTAGTTGGCGGGCTATCAGTTCCGACAAGCCAGCGGTCAACCGTTGGGCAAGAAGGTTATCCGGCGACATCATTTTTTCATGCTCGAACATTTGGGCCACGAAAGCCTGCCTTTTTCCTGACAAACGTGAGGATGGCATGATGGAAGGTGGAGTGGAGGACAATTGGGAGGAGAAAGGAGAAGGAGACGTGAGGATGGCATGATGGAAGGTGGAGTGGAGGACAATTGGGAGGAGAGAGGAGAAGGAGAAGGAGAAGAGGCTGGACAGTGAGAGCCTGGAGTGTAATTGTGGGTTCTGACAACGTTGCTCCCACTGGGCTCGGTGATATGAGGCCAGGTGCCTTCTTAAGGCGGTCATCCCTAAGGGAGTGTTGGGCTTACCTCGACTTATGCGTTGACTGCAAAGGCTGCAAATGGCAATACTATTGTCAGCAGCTGACACATTAAAAAAAGCCCACACTGCGGAGCCATGTGCCGGCGTCCTGGGAGCGCCAGATGTGACCGTACATGGTTGATGGCTCACTCCTGATACATTAGCAGTCTGGTTTGTCCCTCCTGTGCAATGTAAGTTCGGCCTGCTTCTCCTCCCTATCTGCTGGTCCATCCCTCCCTCTGAAAACCCCTCCTCTTCCTCTCTTGTGGGCACCCACGTGACGTCCATAGACACATCCTCATCAACGTCACTTTCCCCACCACTAACATTCAAGATCTCAGAGTAGGCAGCAACAGCAGGGACCATACTGTCATCAGACTGCTGAGTGGTGGCTGTTGCTACCTCCTCTTCCTGATCTGATGCCAAGAATGGCAGTGCATCGGAAATGTATTGTGATGGATTGGGAAATAATTCCTGTGACTCAAGTGGAGGGTATATTGTGGTGGTGGTGGTGTTGGTGTCTTTGGGGGTGCACACAGCAGACAGTGAAGAGGGTGGAGATAGAGAGGATGAGGAGGGTACAGAAGTGGAAGGCTGAGTGAGCCACTCAACCAAGTCTGGTGCATCCTTTGACGTAATTGAACGCACCTCCTGCAACTTCCCACTTTGGCTCCGGCCTGGAGCTCCTGCCCGAACCCTACCACCCCTCCGGAAGGGCCTGCCTCTGCCTGTCATTTTTTAAATGACCCATTGACAAAAGTCTATAGAGAAGCGCAGTTTATGTGGAAGAAGGTATATAACACCCTGCTTCAATATGTCGTTTTGGTGTCAACTGGTCTATAATCACACCAGTTTTAAACAAAAAATGTCTTTTACATTTTATCACTGTGTGTAGCAGAGGTAACGCAGGGAAAGCAGCCTAATTTTCTCCAGTAGTGTATTATTTGATAACATGCTGCTTCTATAAGTCGTTCTATAAGTCGGTGTCAACTGGTCTATAATCACCAAAAATATTTTTTTTTTACATTTTAGCACTGTGTGTAGCAGTGGTAATGCAGTAAAAGAGGCCTAATTTTCTCCAGTAGTGTATTATTTGAAAACACCCTGCTTATGTATGCAAATTTGGTGTCAACTGGTCTATAATCAAAGAAAAAGGGCAATACATGCACTCACCATCTGAGAGCAATGTCAAAAATAGATGTATTTAATGGTTAAAACTGGATGTCGTAGGGTAAAATATCAAGTATCAGTAGGTGAAAACAGATGATGTTAACATTGAATAGTAGATATAAATAATAAATATCAATGATAAATATCAATAATCCTTATAAATGTGGTAGAAAAGTAATAGTGATGTGGTAAAATAGAGTGGTATTAAAAAAGAGTGGTATTAAAAAATATTAAAAAATATGATATATATATATATATATATATATATATAGAAAAAGCAATGTGGGCAGCACCACTATCCGTGTTCTGTAATGGGAGTGCCAGCGGCTGAGTCGGCGATCCACCTCCAAATTATAAAATAAAGAAATTCCGCAGCACATCCACGTAGTAGAAAAATAAAAAGACTTTATTCACCCAGCGTGCGACGTTTCAATCCTCTCAATGGGATTTTCCTCAAGCAGTGACATGGTAGGTTGTGCACTGTGCATATTTAAGCACAGACCCATAATTAGGCAATTAATATGCCAATTACAATCATTACAGTTAGTGTACAAAAACTATACAATAAACAATATAAAAAATATAATAACACAATTGTATCATATCAAAAAACTATACGTGCAATAATGTGACATGAAAAATGTCCCCAATTCATTCAATATATAATATACAGAGACATTCATTAATAACAATAAAAAGCAATTCAGGTGTGTATCATCCAAATAATTGAATTGTGCAGGTGTACCTTCGAAAATGGATGAACAGAATTGTAGAGGTGTGCAGTGGGGGTCAATGCTCGTGGATGTCGGCGTCTCAGACATACCATTGCGCATGTCTCAAGGACCTTCCTGGGGCTCTCCATCACGTGATCGCATATCTTAGTCATTCCTTAAAGTGCGCATGTCCAAGGACCTTTCAGCATGTGATCAGCCTGCGGTCATGTGCCCGGACATGTCACATGATCGGAATGAGTCAGATCGGAATCACAATGTATGTTAATAATACAAATTCATGTGTAGCTGATAACATTAGCAATAGTAGTAATCGCATATGGCCATCAATCTACAGATTACACCCATATATACATCCAAGTTTGTATCTGTGAAACATACAACTTTTGCACATACAATTTATACCTCCGTTGCATCAGCCCGTGTCAGAAATAAAGATCTCGCACACAGTCATGGGAATCACAGAGCCTATGAGCAGTGCGATTAGGGGGGGATCGACCCCATTCCACAATGTATCGATCCACATGAGGGGCCACATGTAAGAGACAAACGTCATAAAGGGAGATGTAGGTGGGAATACCATAATAATATAGGGAGGGGCGGGAGTACCGCCACTTCTCTCATTCAGTATTGAGTACAGTATAGTCGTTGTTTAAAGAACCCCTAGTCTTATCGAGGACTTCAGTGTTAGTGGCCAATGTTGTCATCATCAGGTCACAAACTGAGTAATTCCCCCTGTCAGTTGGTTACCATTCCTGGAAACCTAAACAAGCAGACCCGGGAACATCCTCTAGATTACGGGGACTCACTTGTCCATGTCCAAAAAAATCCCACCCATCTCACCAGAGACAGTTGTTCAAAAAGAGGCCAATCATGTGGTGAATCTAGACACGCGGATGTGTCGATCCGACACCCCCGTTCGCACATAGCCCCACTCTTGTTATCACATGCATGTATGCGGATCCAAAAAACGCACGGGCAATGCAACGGGGGACATAAGTAAATCAATCATGTTATGTATTCAATTTAAGATTACATCACATACAAAGTACATTCATGTATTATGCGATATTAACACAATGTCTTGTGAGCCTTCATACTCAAAATTTAATCGTAAGAACAGAAATATAAAAAAATCTATATAAAAATGTTATAATGGTAAGTCTCATGATGGTCCAATGCAGAGACCTTCCATCCTTCCCCCTACTGCAACCACGCAAGATGTTCACCCTTAATCCTAGGGATGAAAAAAACAATATATAAAATATAAAATCACCCTGTTCAATGAACAGGGGGCACAACCACATATTATTCCTGATAGAAGCAGGAGAGCAGAATCCGAGGCACAAACATCTAAGACAATAACCAGGGTCTATAGTCCACATTTAATCCCTGAGGTTTTACTGTATTGAGTTTGGCAATCCATCTCATCTCACATCTCTTGAGTAGAGCATGTCTATCTCCACCTCTCCGTGGAGTGGGGATATGATCCACCAACATGCATTTGAGGTCCCTCTCCTTGTGACCCACATCAGTAAAGTGTTTGGGGACTGGAAGATCCATCCGTTTTTTGCGGATGGTGTAACGATGTTGGTTAATCCTACTTTTAAAATCCCATGAGGTCTCTCCAATGTATAATAATTGACATGGGCACCACAAGATGTATATGACAAACGAAGATTCGCATGTTAAGAAGTGCTTTATATAGTATTTTTTGTGTGTTTGCGGATGTATGAAGAAACTCCCCTTTTGCATATATCTACAGTTGATACAGTGTAGACATGGGAAACTTCCCAACTTAGGTTTATGCAAAAAGGTTTGACCCTGTTCTTTTTGTGGACCTATATCAGTATGAATAAGTCTATCCTTGAGGTTCTTGGTTCTTTTGTATGACATGAGGGGAGGAAGATGAAATTCTTCAATACCCTCATGTCCACATTTTAAGACCGACCAGTGTTTCAAAATGATTTGTCGAATCTGTGAACTGTCTTCCGTGTATACCGTCACCAGAGGAATTCTCTTGTTTTGTTTGTTAATATCATCTTCCCTCCTAGTCAGTAAGGATGCACGTGATTTGTCCTGAATGGTAGTGAGATGTTGTTCTAGTAAAGTTGCTGGGTAATCCCTATCTATGAAGGACTGTGTCATGCCCTTCAAAATCCCTGTTAGTTCATGATTGTTACTCACTATGCGTTTTGCACGATAGAATTGGCTAAGAGGGAGAGACTTGACCATGGCCCTGGGGTGTGCACTGTTGTATTTCAATAGTGTGTTACGATCAGTGGGCTTAGTGTATAAGCTCGTTGATAACACACGATCCTGTAGACACACAACCGTGTCCAAAAAATGTATTTTATCACGTGAGTGTTCTAAGGTAAATTTAATATCTGCATCGATGGTATTCAGGAATTGAAAAAATTCCATCAGTGCATCCTCAGACCCCGTCCAAATCAAAAAAATATCATCTATGTATCGCCACCACCTCAGAACCTGTCCGAAGTGGGGCGATACATAGATGTGTGTCTCCTCGAGGAAGGAGACCGCCATGTTGGCGTAAGTAGGGGCCACATTGGACCCCATGGCGGTCCCCTTCCTCTGGAGATAAAAGTCATCTCCAAAAAGAAAGTAATTACAAGTCAATACCAGATGTAAGAGTTGTAAAAGAAAATCCTGACATTCAACTGAAAAGGAAGATTGGGATAGGGCCCGAGTTACTACCCCAATCCCGAATTCATGTCTAATCGAAGTATACAGACTAGTAATGTCAAGTGATGCTAAGATGACATCTGATGTTAAAGTGACAGTTGCTAGTTTATTTAGAAAGTCTGAGGTGTATATATATATATATTTATATTTGTAACAATGGAAAAATGAATGAGCACTCATGCACTTGGCAACCAAATTGACATATGCAGAAAATATTTATTATTAAATCCCCATAAAATTCAAGTAATAAAGATAATAAAAACAGTGTATTATAGCAATGACATACAAAAATTACAATCACATAGACTATAGTAGATATAATAGTATAGTCGATTATATTAAATGATAAAATATTTGATAATAAAATGTTCGATACTAATCTATAGTCGATAAATTCACTGATATAAATCACACACCAAAAACTTCAAGTATTGTCCAGGTCTTATATATGCTGTTATTGTGAAGGGGGAGGTATTTCCTCTGTGAATCTATCCCAGATTGGGAAAATGAGTGTCACTTTAAATATTGTAGGTGTATTTCCCCTGGGAACGTAATTTATTCATAAAATGTCCACAGGAATCCTGATAATGTTAGAATAAAAAGTCTCTTATGGTATTTCCTTTTAAAGTTGAGGTAAACTTTAAATCGGTATTTGGCTTACCGTCTGGTATCTGCTGTCTCCCTGTTGCTTGAGTGGTAGCTGGTTCAAATTTTGCGGGAGTTCCAAAGATCGCGGGAGTTGACACTCTGTTCTGCAATTTCCTTCGGTACAGCTTTTCGACGATAAAAGTAGTTGTTCCTTTACTGTAATTTTTTTTTCTTTCTCTGTATGGCCATACAATTTTATTGGAGGCTTCTCAATACAGGTACATCACTTGTTTCACCATACGCGTTTCAGGTAGATTTGCTCTCCATTCCTCAGTGGTCAAGTGCCTGCCTGCCTGGCCTCCATTTTTATCCATTCCTTAATTACTTCCCAACTCTCAAACACCTGCTGTTGATGCTGTTCCCAATTGGTCAGGAAATCCTCCCACATAATCAGGGGATAATTCTATACAGCATTGGAAAAAAAAAATTTATTTTTTTTTCTACTTGCAGTTTCCATGCGTTTTTTTGGGGACACATGCGTTTTTTGCCCAAATGTCCCAATTGGTGTGATATACTGATGTATGAAATATAAACTTAATATCTAATTGCTAACACTTATAAAATCACATTTTAATGATAAAATATTATTAAACAAATTATTTAGATTAAAATCCGTATATAAAACTATAAATACTCCCCAACATTTATAATGAATTTGAGGAATCTTGAAAGTTGGAGATTTATAGGATTCTTGGAATTTGATAAAATTCTTGGAATTTGATAGAGAAGGAAGGGTGGGTATCTAGGAGCCAAGGACACGTCTCAGCGCCGATAAACGGCCTGGCATGCGACGTGCCATCGGCCACAAGACACCCAACCTACATGAATCCAAAAATCTCCAACTCTGTATTAAGACCTTTCGGTTGTAGAGATCCAAATTCATAAATGCATCTGGATTCTATCCTAGACATTTGTCTAATAAAATCACTGCCTCTCCAGTGTTTCTCCACCTTCTCCAGTGCCACAAACATCAGACTGGATGGATCCTGGTTATGTACGTCTTTATAATGTTTTGATAGGGAATGTTTATCGTACCCCTTCCTGATGTTAGCAATATGCTCGGCCACTCTTTTTTTGAATGGCCTCTTGGTGTGTCCTATATATTGTCTATTGCAAGGACACTTGAGAAGGTAGATAACTCCACTGGAGTCACATGTAAGAAAATCTTCTATCTCCCAATTAAAATCATTCTGAGTCGAGGAGACAGTCGTCGTCAAGCGGGGTTTCTTATTCATTCTACAACCCATGCACCTTCCACATTTATAAAAACCCTTCAGACTCAGCCAGGTTCCTGAAAGACTCAACTTGTTCTGTTTCCAAGGTTTTACAGTAGGGGCCACCTTAATACCTAGATTAGGTGCCCTAGTGAAGGTAATTGTCGGAACAGTCGGAAGTAGATGTCCCACAGTTTTGTCATTCAACATGTGGTGCCAATGGGTTGTAATAATTTTCTGAATCTTCCTATAGTTCTCATTAAATGGAAGAACAACCCTAATAGCTTCTTCTTTGTTTTGTGTTTTATCTTTCTCATTTTTATCTTTGTTGTCTTTCTTCTCAAAAAACTCTCTTCTATCTAGTTTCCTAATTTGATTGAGTGACTCCTCCACTAAGTTTTCAGGATATTCCTTTTCAATAAATTGTCTTTTCATCTCAATGGCCTCTATCTCAAAAGTGTGTCCCTCTGTGCAGTTCCATTTTATCCTACGGAACTGACCAGAGGGAACATTTGTCAGCCATTTTGGCAGGTGACAGCTAGAAAAATCAATATAGCTATTTCTAGCTGTGGGTTTGCAAAATATCACACATATGTATTTATTACCAGATTTTATAATCTGTAAATCCAAGAATTTGGTGCTCTCCTGTATGTTTGAGGTAAAGACCAAATTTAAGTTATTAATATTAATTATTTCTAGGAATTTTTCCAATTCCTCTTTACTTTGTTTCCAGATAAAGATCACATTATCTATGTAACGGTGCCACAGGGCCAGATCCGTCCCCAGCCTCAGCTTGATGTGGTTATATTCCCACTCGGCCAAGAATAAATTTGCATAGCTGGGGGCAAATCTGGTCCCCATGGTGGTACCCTGTTTCTGCAAGAAGAATTCCCCCTTTAAAGAAAAAGTAGTTGTGGCTCAGGATATACTCTATTCCTTTCGTTATAAACTCTATTTTTATTGCTCCATACGAGCCATCTCTTGTTAGTTGCATTTTTACAGCATCAATTCCTTGGTGATGATCAATCACAGTATAAAGTGATTGAATATCAAGTGTGCCCAAAATCCATTCAGACTGGACATCTAGGTTTTCCAGAATCTGCATGATTTGGGTCATATCCTTGATATCGGAATTGGTTTTCTTAACTGTTGGCTGTAACTGCACATCTATATATTTGGACAGGTTGGATGTGATGGATCCAATCCCTGAGACGATAGGACGTCCTGGGGGATCATTTGGATTTTTATTAACTTTAGGCAGGCAGTAGAAGCATGGTAGCCTCCTCTGCGTGCCCAAAATAAAATCCAGTTCCTGCTGTGATATTGTACCATTGTCCAATCCGTCCATACTGTATCTCCTGAGCTCCAACTCAAATCTCTCAAGCGGGTTTCCCCCCAACTTTTGATAGGTCTCCCCATCTGAAAGTTGTCGGAGGCATTCCCTATTGTAATTCATTGTGTCCATCACCACTACCGCACCTCCCTTGTCCGCGGGGCGTATGGTGATGGAATGGTTCTTTTGTAATTGTTTTAATGCCTCAAACTCTCCTCTGGTTAGATTGTTTGTGGCTCTTGGTCTGGCCTTTAATTTACATATATCTTCCTCTACACACTTTTGAAAGGCTCCTATTTCTTTGCTGATTTCACTCCTTGGGAACATGTTTGACTTATTTTTTTGAGGTTTTTATTAGGATTTTTGATATTTTTTGTAGTTTTCTCAGCTATCACTTTCTCATTCCTCATGATTGGGTTTTTGATATAAATTGTTTTAAGGCAGATGTTCCTTATTAGTTTTTGGACTCCTATATATGTAGAGAATGTATCCATCTTATTGGTGGGGGCAAGCTTCAAACCTTTCTCTAACAGATTATTTTGGGTTTTAGTTAAGGTAATTGAACTCAGATTGATTATTGGGCTGGGATCAGTTACTAGTGATGTCTTTTGTGATATGTGTCTCTTCCTCTTACTTTGTCTTGTCTTTCTGACCCTCCTCTGTGCCTTGGGTGTTGGTATCTTAGCTGTTCTATGTGGTTCATCTTTTGAGGTGCATAGTGATCCTGTCTCTGTGGTATGTGATGTTTCCTTTTCCCTGTGTTCTGGTATTGATAGGTGCTCTTGGGTCTTAAATTGTAGTGATGTGTTGGTGATTCTAAATTGTGATTGGGAGGTGTCCTTTCTCTGTGCCGTATTCGTGCTCTGTGATGTGCTGGGGTATGATCTAAAAAAATGCTGATCAGACAGCTCCTCATATCTGTTGGTAATAAAAAGTAGGATAATAAAAGTCTTTTAGGCCCTTAGTACGGTGCAAAAATTAATGTCTATTATTGATTTGATATTGTGCAATTTACAGATAAAGTGCACCGAAATGCAGTGTACAAAAAATAAAGTGCAAAGTTAGTATAGTTCCAATATAGATTGTAGTCACTTTTCATAAATAGTTCGATAGTAATCAAATATGATGAAAATAATCGCAATATATTGCTTGAGAGGTCACTTAAAAATTCTTGACAAGATGCTTTAAATATCAATTTGGAATGACTTATAGTAGAGGATGTAACATATACTTGTCTCTACTTACAGGAGACTTAGTTGGATAAGGTTGTAATCAGGGGCATCCCACCCGTTCCTCAGCCACTCACCCGTCCTATTGCGTCTATATTCTTCCTGTGTTTGTGCGTTGCCTATAAGAGTTTTCCTGTAGCCGGCCTCACTACAATTTTTATCACTGTGTGTAGCAGAGGTAACGCAGGGAAAGCGGATAAATTTGTGCAGCACTCTAATACACTATTTGAGTAGTATATTCTTAGATAACACCCCGCTTCTATATGTTGTTTTGGGGCCCACTGGTCTTTCACACTAGTTTAGGTTTTCCTTAGAATTTTCTCACTGTGTGTACCAGAGGTAAAGCAGTGAAAGCAGATACATTTCTGCAGCACTCAAATACACTATTTGAGTAGCATATTCTTAGATAACACCCCGCTTCTATATGTTGTTTTTGGGCTCACTGGTCTTTCACACCAGTTTAGGTTTTACTTTAAATGTTTGCACTGTGTGTAGAAGAGGTAACACAGTGAAAGTGGATAAATTTCTGCAGCACCCAAATACACTATTTGAGTAGTATATTCTTAGATAACACCCCACTTCAATATGTTGTTTTGGGGGCCACAGGTCTATCACACCGGTTATAATACTTTTTTCTAATAGCCTTTGCCACTCTTTGTTGTTGTAGTATCGCTGCAGAACCGATCACCAGTCACAATGCTGCACTATAAAAATCCATTATAATATGCTTTCTATATTAGAAAGTATATTATAAGTGTATTACACCCCTATATACTGCACACCAATCAATAGCACACCTTTACCAATCCTTAAAAGGACTTTTGTGGACCTATTAGCTAGCGATTTGTGTCACTATTAACACTCTAACCTCCTGTCCCTGCTCCACACAGCAACCTCTCCCTACACTGACAAAAGACAGAATGTAAAATGGCAGCCAGATCAGGTCTAATTTATAAGGTAGGGGGTATGTCCATGTGCTTAAAAGTCTTACTTGGCTGTCCTGTACCACCTAATGGATGTGTCATAGGTCAAATTTCTTCACAATGTAAAAGAATATGGCACCGGCGAATATCGCCATATGTTTGCATGTTTGGCGAACGGCAAATGAGTAAAGTTTGCCGCAAAATGACCACCGGGTGAACCGCAAGGCCATCTCTAGTTTGCACCGGTGTTTCGTCATCATCCGAGACACGCTGCGATGGGCCTCCCATGTAATCAGCTTGAAACATAAGTGGTTGGGCATTGGTGCATCTCTTCCACTTCAGAGGCAGGGCTAGGTGGATGGTCCTGGGAAACCCTACTAACAGAGTCATCAAAAAGCAGAAGAGACTGCTGCATGACTTGGGGCTCAGACTGCTTGGCTGATTTGCAAGTGGGTAAGGTGAAAAACTGATGGACATGGGGCTGCAGGTGACAACTCTGATCTTTCAGCAGGAGACTGGGTGGGAGACAATGTGAAACTGGAGGCACTGTCAGCAACCCAATCTATTATAGCCTGTGCGTGTTCTGGCCTCACCATTCGTAGAGCCGCATTAGGCCCGACAAAAAACTGCTGCAGGTTCTGTCGCCTACTCGCACCTGAGGAAGGGGTTTCACTTGTGCGTGTAGCTGGCACAGATCAACCATGTCCTCTCCCTGCAATAGGAGCTCCATCAGCAGCACCACGATCTGGGCCACGTCCCTTATTTCATGCTCTCCTCATATTTCTCAAATTTAGGGTCTTGCCCTAAATGGGTTCTTAATTTATAGCAGAATAGAACGACAGTATGTAAAGGTTGTATCTCATACGTACACATGCAGACTAGGCTGCAATTAAAGATTTTGAGAGTTTGTTTAATAACAGAATATGACAGCAGTATATAAACCTTGAATTTCACACGTGCTGATGCAGCAAGGGCTGTGAAATTGTGTATTTTGCCCAAAAAGGGTGTTTTATTAATAGAAGAATATAACCACAGTATCTAAAGTGAGTATCTCACACGTACAGATCCAGACTAGGCCCCAATTTAAGTTTTTTGCCCAAAAAGTCTGTTTTTCAAATAACAGAATAGAACCACAGTATCTAAAGGGTGTATCTCACAAAAACAGATCAAGACTAGTCTGCAATTGAAATTTCTTGCCCAAAATGGCTGTTTTTAAAACAACAGGCTATAACCACAGTATGTAAAGGGTGTATCTCACACGTGCTGATCCAGACTAGGCCACAATTAAAGTTTTTTGCCCAAAATGGTTGTTTTTCAAATAAGTAATTAGAACCACAGTTTTTAAAGTGTGTATCTCACACGTACAGAACCAGACTAGGCCACAATTTAAGTTTGTTTGCCAAAATGGCTGTTTTTCAAATAACAGAATAGAACTACAGTATCTAAAGTGTGTATCTCACACGTACAGATCCAGACTAGGCCGCAATTTAAGTTTCTTTGCCAAAATGGCTGTTTTTCAAATAACAGAATAGAACCACATTATATAAAGGGTGTATCTCACAAGTACAGATGTAGACTAGGCCGCAATTAAAGTTGTTTGCCCAAAATGGGTCTTTGCATAATAACAGAATATGACAGCATATATAACCCTTGAATTTCATACCTGCTGATGCAGCAAGGGCTGTAAAATTGTGTATTTTGCCCAAAAAGGGTGTTTTATTAATAGAAGAATATAACCACAGTATCTAAAGGGTGTATCTCACACAAACAGATCAAGACTAGTCCGTAATTTAAATTTGTTGCCCAAAATGGCTGTTTTTCAAATAACGGAATAGAACCACAGTATCTAAAGTATGTATCTCACATTTACAGATCCAGACTAGTCCGCAATTTAAGTTTCTTGTCAAAAGTGGCTGTTTTTAAATAACAGAATAGAACCAACGTTTGTAAAGGGTGTATCACACACGTACAGATGTAGACTAGGCCTCAATTAAAGTTTAATAACAGAATATGACAGCAGTATATAACCCTTGAATTTCACACGTGCTGATGCAGCAAAGGCTGCAAAATTGTGTATTTTTCCCAGAAAGGATGTTTTTCAAATAACAAAATAGAACCACAGTATCTAAAGTGTGCATCTCACACGTACAGATCCAGACTAGGCCGCAATTTAAGTTTCTTTGCCAAAATGGCTGTTTTTCAAATAACAGAGTAGAACCACATTATATAAAGGGTGTATCTCACAAGTACAGATGTAGACTAGTCAGCAATTTAAGTTTTTTGCCCAAAATGGCTGTTGTTTAAATAACAGAATAGAACCAAAGTATGTAAAGGGTGTATATCACAAGTAAAAATGTAGACTAGGCCGCAATTAAAGTTTCTTGTCAAAAGTGGCTGTTTTTAAATAACAGAATAGAACCAACGTTTGTAAAGGGTGTATCACACACGTACGGATGTAGACTAGGCCTCATTTAAAGTTTTTCACCAAAATTGGTGTTTGTTTAATAACAGAATATGACAGCAGCATATAACCCTTGAATTTCACACGTGCTGATGCAGCAAAGGCTGTAAAATTGTGTATTTTTCCCAAAAAGGATGTTTTTCAAATAACAAAATAGAACCACAGTATCTAAAGTGTGTATCTCACACGTACAGACCAGACTAGGCTGCAATTTAAGATTCTTTGCCAAAATGGCTGTTTTTCAAATAACAGAATAGAGCCACATTATATAAAGGGTGTATCTCACAAGTACAGATGTAAACTAGGCCGCAATTAAAGTTTTTTGCACAAAATGGGTGTTTGTTTAATAACAGAATATGATAGCAGTATATAACCCTTCAATTTCACACGTGCTGATGCAGCAAAGGCTGTAAAATTGTGTATTTGGCCCTAAATGACTTTTTTTTCAAATAACAGAAAACAACCACAGTATCTAAAGTGTGTATCTCACACATACAGATCCAGACTAGACCACAATTTAAGTTTCTTGTTCAAAATGGCTGTTTTCAAATAACAGTATAGAACCACAGTATGTAAAGGGTGTATCTCACACGTTCAGATGTAGACTAGGCCACAATTAAAGTTTCTTGTCAAAAGTGGCTGTTTTTAAATAACAGAATAGAACCAATGTTTGTAAAGGGTGTATCACACACGTTCAGATGTAGACTAGGCCGCAATTAAAGTTTTTTGCCCAAAATGGGTGTTTGTTTAATAACAGAATATGATAGCAGTATATAACCATTGAATTTCACACGTGCTGATGCAGCAAGGGCTGTAAAATTGTGTATTTTTGGCCAAAATTGCTGTTTTTCAAATAACAGAATAAAACCACAGTATCTAAAGTGTGTATCTCACATTTACAGATCCAGAATAGTCCGCAATTTAAGTTTCTTGTCAAAAATGGCAGTTTTTTTAAATAACAGAATAGAACCACAGTATGTAAAGGGTGTATCTCACACGAACTGATGTAGACTAGGCCGCAATTAAAGTTTTTTGCCCAAAATGGGTGTTTGTTTAATAACAGAATATGGCAGCAGTATATAACCCTTGAATTTCACACGTGCTGATGCAGCTAGGGCTGTAAAATTGTGTATTTTGCCCAAAATGGCTGTTTTTCAAATAACAGAACAGAACTACAGTATCTAAAGTGTGTATCTCACACGTACAGATTCAGATTAGTCAGCAATTTAAGTTTCTTGCCAAAATGGCTGTTTTTCAAATAACAGAATAGAACCACAGCATGTAAAGGGTGTATCTCACACGTTCAGATGTAGACTAGGCCGCAATTAAAGTTTTTTGCCCAAAATTTGTGTTTTTAAATAACAGAATAGAACCAAAGTATTTAAAGGGTGTATCTTACACGTACAGATGTAGACTAGGCCGCAATTAAAGTTTTTTGCCCAAAATGGGTGTATGTTTAATAACAGATTATGACAGCAGTATATAACCCTTGAATTTCACACGTGCTGATGCAGAATGGGCTGTAAAATTGTGTATTTTGAGCAAAAAGGGTGTTTTAGTAATAGAAGAACATAACCACAGTATCTAAAGTGTGTATCTTACATGTACAGATCCAGACAAGGCCGCAATTTAAGTTTTTTGCCCAAAATGGCTGTTTTTCAAATAACAGAATGGAACCACAGTATCTAAAGTATGTATTTCACATTTACAGATCCAGACTAGTCCGCAATTGAAATTTCTTTTAAAATCGCTGTTTTTAAATAACAGAATAGAACCAAAGAATGTAAAGGGTGTATCTCACACGTACAGATGTAGACTAGGCCGCAATGAACGTTTTTTCCCCTAAATGGGTGTTTGTTTAATAACAGAATATGACAGCAGTATATAACCCTTGAATTTTACACGTGCTGATGCAGCAAGGGCTGTAAAATTGTGTATTTTGCCCCAAAAGGATGTTTTTCAAATAACAAAATAGAACCACAGTATCTAAAGTGTGTATCTCACACATACAGATCCAGACTAGACCGCAATTTAAGTTTCTTTGCCAAAATGGCTGTTTTTCAAATAACAGAATAGAACCACATTATATAAAGGGTGTATCTCACAAGTACAGATGTACACTAGGGGGGCGGAGCCTGGCTGTGTAGCTGAATGGCTGCTAGTTTCTGAGCTCTTCTACCTTGCCAGTGATTTAGCCCCTAAAATCAGCTTAAAAAGTTGCACAGATGGGCAAAGTAGGAAAGGACAGACAGAAAGATCAAGCTGACCACACTCCTGTTCGGTCCAGACAGCCTGAGATGGACCAGTACCTGAGAAAACAGACGAAGCTTAGAGCGGCTGAAACCCCTAAGATGGCGGCGGCCCCAGCTCAGCTATCTGACGCAGAGGAAGATTCGGATGCTGGCAGCGCTTCTGATACCTCGACATGCAAGTCCCGCAAACAAGGGAGAACCTTTACTAAAGCTGCGCTCCTTGAAGTGCTCAACTCAGTACTGGCTCCTATAAAAAAGGACCTCTCCGATATAAAGGAAGATCTCCGCAGTATCGGGCATCGGGTGTCGGATCTGGAAAATTTGCATGAGGCGGCCATTAAGAGAGAAGAAAAATCGTACAATGCGATTCGCTCCCATTCCGATTTATTGAATGATACGCTTCTTCTCATAGAAGACCAGGAGAACCGAAGCCGTAGGAAGAACCTAAGAATTTGAGGTCTGCCGGAATCGATCGCAAATGAAGCACTTAATAAGGTGGCGCATGAAATATTTGCGGGTCTTCTTGGACCTGAAAGATCGGAGCAGATCGTAATTGAGCGCATACACCGCGCATTAAGGCCTAACCTAAAGCCACAGATCCACCTTGTGACGTGGTTTGCGGCCTTCTCAGCTTTGTTGATACGGCTGCAATTATGAGAGCCAGCAGAGAAGCGGAACACCTCCAGCATGAAGGTACGCCTGTTCTGTTTTTTCAGGACTTAGCTCCGTCCACCTTGGCTAAACGGCGCATCCTTCAGCCGCTACTGGATGCTCTTAAAGAGACAGCCACTCCATTCCGGTGGCTTTACCCATTTGGCTTAACGATCTTAAAGAATGGTCGCCAGATCAATATTTGCTCGCCAGCAGATCTGCAAGCAAGTTGGTCCCAGCTGGGGATGTTCCCTATAGAGATCCCTTCATGGATGCCAGCAGATCTAGATGATCCACCTATCCCGCCTCCTCAGGCTGCCTACTGGCGCCCCGTTCCCGTACGAAAAGGGCCCAGAACCAGGGCTGAAAAATCTACCTATGCTCCAACCTTAGTACAGGATCGTCAGTAATCTATCTGCATTTTGTTCCTGCTTCATTCTGATTATCCGGGACTGTGTGTGCCTTTTGACGGGAAGGCCCAAAGCCTTATGTACCCACCGGGTACTATGTCTGACTCTAGGCTGCTCCCCTCCGTCAGTTATGAAGTAACTGTTTACTGTTTAGTCTGGCCCCCCTCTTGTTTCCAGGCTTCTATAAGTCTGTCTGAGGTATTAACCTTTCCCACTCTCTGCCCTCACCCAAGTTTGCAGGGGTTAACCCGGCTTTACCTGAAGGTTACCTTTTTTCCCCTCTTGATGGTTAGTCAATGGCCATCTCTAGCTCTGCGGGACCCCCCACCTGACAGACCCCGGCTGGTAGCTGTGATGAGAAAGGGTCGCCCTATAGTCAGGTGCTCAGTAGAGCTTCTATTGCAAGCTTTGTTTGCAGTGTTGTTATGTTACTTACCTGTTTGTCTGTCCTCCTTCCCTCTTGTATCTACCCCCCTCCTCTGCCATCAGATGTCGTATAGTGTGTATTTAGTCGCTGACTATCTTCTCTCATTTACAGTATGTCGTCTATTGTGATATCCTCCTTGAACGCCCAGGGAATGAACGAGCCTTGCAAGCGGTCCCAAGTCCTTGCTCTTCAACTAAGAGATAAGGTGTGTATAGCATTTTTTCAGGAGACCTATTTTTGAGAGGGTCAGTTCCCCAAATTGACCCCTAAAAGGTTTTCCCATTGGTTCCACAGCACTTATAGTTCGGCTAGCAGGGGTGTCAGCATGGCGATTCACAAACAGCTTCCTTTCAAGCACTCTGCTGTCTCCTCGGACCCTGAGGGTCGCTATATGTTTGTTAAGGGCGCTATTGCTGACACTCCTGTTACCCTAGCAAACATCTATGCTCCTAACAGAGGGCAGGTTGCTTGGCTCGTTCAGACCCTTGGCTTATTATTTTCCTTTAAGGAAGGACTAGTGATCTTAGGCAGTGACTTTAATGTTACACTGGAACCTTCCATAGACTCCTCTAATGGGAAATCAGCTGTCACACATAGGAAGTTACGACGCCTCAAACTTGCCTTACACAGGCTTGGTGTAATAGATATTTGGCGTACCACAAACCCCTCTAGTAAGGATTACACTTTCTACTCAGCTGCTAAATCTTCCTACCATAGGCTTGATTATCTATTTCTGTCTAAAACCCACGCTAATAGGGCTACTCAATCCTTCATAGGCAATATAACCCTGTCTGACCATGCCCCTGTATTTCTGAGTGTTTCTCTGCAGGACCTCCCAAAGAGGGAATGGAATTGGCGTATTAATGATACCATTATCTCTGACCACTCCCATGTTTCTAAACTGTCTTCTATCATGTCAGAATTTTTCACACTTAACATCTTGGGCCCGGATGCACCCTCCCCTTCCATCACTTGGTAGACACACAAGGCAGTACTGAGAGGTGAGCTGATAGCTCTAGGCGCTCACATTAAAAAGCAGTGGAACCGAGCAGTAGCGTCACTCCTCTCCCAGATACAAGCACTAGAAATAACGCACAAGCACTCACAGGCACTTAGATGTGCCTCAGAACTTTCAGAGGCTCGCACAAAACTTAAGAATCTGCTGAATGTCACGTCAGCTAAATTGCTTTTACGAGCCAAATTCCGATCTTATGCCCATGGAGATAAGGGGAATAGGCTAATGGCTGCCCTAGTCAAAAAGCAGAAAGCTGATTCCTTTATAGCAGCTGTAAAGGATGCCAAAGGCACGTTATATAAAAGTACCCCAGACATTGCAAATGCCTTTTGTGCCTTCTATAGGGACCTCTATAACTTAGCGCCACCAAATCAACTCTCGCCAGCCCAATTAGGGGAAGCAACGGAGAAATTTATCTCCTCCCTTCAACTACCCACTATCACCCCATTACAGTCGGCTCAGCTCCTGTCCCCTATCACAGACTCTGAAATTAGCAAGGTCCTCACATCCATTCCCTACGGGAAAAGCCCGGGCCCTGATGGCTTTGCCATCTCCTACTACAAAACCTTTACGCACATCCTGATCCTGCAATTTAACGTCCTCTGTAATTACTTACTCCAAGGGGGCTCTCTCCCTCCACAATCGCTTTCGGCCCATATCACGGTAATTCACAAAGAAAATAAGGATCCCCTAAACTGCGGGAGCTACCACCCTATTTCGCTGCTAAATACAGAAGTGAAATGGTGGGCCAAGATCATGGCTCATCGGATTCAGTCGGTTCTCCCTGACATTATCAATAAGGAGCAGGCAGGGTTTGTCACTGGCAGACAGGGGAGTGAAAACACGGTCCGCGTCATACACCTAATCAGCAACGCCCAGCAGAACTCTATTCTGCTAGCCCTTCTCAGTACAGATGAAGAGAAGGCCTTTGACAGGATCAGCTGGCAATTTATGTATCGGGCACTGTCAAAATTTGGCCTTCCGGACCAGTTCATCCAATCCATCTTCTCACTCTATTCGCTCCCCTCTGCCAGGGTTCGGGTCAACGGTACACTCTCTCCAGCCTTTCCCATTACTAATGGGACAAGGCAAGGTTGCCCATTGTCGCCTCCCCTTGTTGTTGTTGTCATGGAGACCCTGCTGGCCAAAATTAGGCAAGATCCGGACATTCAAGGGATCACTTTGGGGCCACATACCCATTTGACTGCTGCTCTTGCAGACAACCTCCTGGTCATTACATCCAACCCCCTGATCTCATTTCCCAGACTCCAAGCCCTTTTCAAGGAATATGGATTGGTCTCTAATTTTAAGATTAATTACACTAAGTCACAAGCCCTGAATATTTCTTGTCCATCTTCTACCATCGACCTGCTCAAACGTTCCACTGCCTTTTCATGGGCCCACAAATCGATCCCATTCCTGGGCACCCATATCTCAGCGAAGCCAGAGGAACTTTTTGAGCTTAATCAAGCCCCTCTACTTAGATCCATTAGATCACATTTACACTCCCTTAAACTCCCGTTCATTTCGTGGATTGGTAGGAAGAATTATATCAAAGCCTTTATTGTCCCCAGACTACTCTACCTCATCCAAGCACTCCCCATTTGGCTACCCCATTCCTTCTTTGTGGAGGTCTGCAGAATCTTCTCAGCTTTTGTATGGTCTGGTGGGTCCCCCAGATTAGCATACGCAACCCTCACTCGGGAAAGGAGGTTGGGAGGCTTCGGCCTACCCGACATATACCTTTATTATAAGGCATCTATGCTAAATAGAGCTTTGAGCCTCCTTTCCTGGTGCCCTCTCAACCTTGTCTCCCAACTGGAGTGTGATATGCTCACCTATAGGGACAAGCTGGCTCTATGGGGCTTACGCAAATGCACTGCTAATAACAAGTATGCCTCGCCTTTATGGAAGGGCTTACTATTGGAATGGTCCAAATTATACTGGGCCTCGGCCCTCCAGTTCCCTAGTCCGAGTCTTCCCTTATACCTGCTTCAGTCCCACATTCATCCTACCACTTCTGAAGCAACAGGGATCTGGGCCATGCTGTCCAGCCTCAAGCTACAGGACATTATATCTGAATCAGGTGCCTGTAGCAAAATGTTTGCACTCCCGAGGGTTCAGGCGGCCTCTTTCCTGGCTGTTATGGGCCTTTAAAAAGGACCTAGCGCTTCTTGGAAATATACCCAGACCCTCAAAGGACCCCTCCTGGATAGAAGGGAAAATTTCCATTGCCCAATGCCCACGGAAGCCTCTCTCCACATTCTATAATGTGCTGCTCTCCTCCGCCCCTCCAGATCTGTGGTTCCTCACAGCCTGGGAAAAGGAGTTATCCACAACTTTGTCCGAACCTGAGAAAGCTTTTATCCTCGCACATTCTCACGGATTCAACCGTTGCATAAAGATACAAGCTAACTCCTACAAATTACTTACAAGATGGTGCAAAACACCGGAATTCCTCCATAAGCTCAACCCTGATATCCCAGATAGTTGCTGGAGGTGCGGGGGAGGTCCCGGCTCTCTCTCCCATATTTGGTGGAGTTGTGAGAAAATTCAGCCTTTCTGGGTAGATGTAGAAGCAGCTTTAAACAAGGCCTGTAACACCCGTATTAGATTAGACGCAAAACTCCTGTTACTTTGGTGCCCTAACTGCACGCTTGCTTCCTCAAAGTCAAATCTCCCGACCATGCTTATTACGGCAGCTCGCCTGCTGATACCACTGCTGTGGAGGAATGACTCACCCCCATCTCTCTTAATGTGGATTGAGAAAGCCGATCAAATATACAGGTTCGAAGAGCTTGCTCACTGGGAAACCTACTCTAGAGCATTGTTTGTCAAGACATGGTCCCCCGGGAAGCAATATTATGAATTCTAGACGTATCTATCTTATGCGACTGACATCTTGTTTCCCCCCCTCCTTACCACTTTCTCCCCCTCCTCCCCGTGTCTTGTCGCCCTTGCCCTCCGTTAATTTGTATGCACGTGTAAATGTGCTCTTTAAGTTGTGTAGCAACCTTCTTTGATATGTTGTGCCTGCTGACTAAGCATTTTTCCAGCTGTGTCTGGTACACAAGTTGTTTGATTCTTCACATGACTGCGTGCTTTTCTTACAATAAAAATAAATTTTATGTAGACTAGGCCGCAATTAAAGTTTTTTACCCAAAATGGGTGTTTTTTAATAACAGAATATGACAGCAGTATACAGTGGAATGCGAAAGTTTGGGCAACCTTGTTAATTGTCATGATTTTCCTGTATAAATTGTTGGTTGTTACGATAAAAAGTTAGTTAAATATATCATATAGGAGACACACACAGTGATATTTAAGAAGTGAAATGAAGTTTATTGGATTTACAGAAAGTGTGCTATAATTGTTTAAACAAAATTAGGCAGGGGCATAAATTTGGGCACCACAAAAAAGAAATGAAATCAATATTTAGTAGATCCTCCTTTTGTAGAAATTACAGCCTCTAAACGCTTCCTGTAGGTTCCTGAGAGTCTGGATTCTGATTGAAGGTATTTTGGACCATTCCTCTTTACAAAACATCTTTAGTTCATTCAGGTTTGATGGCTTCCGAGCATGGACAGTTCTCTTTAAGTCACACCACAGATTTTCAATTATATTTAGGTCTGGGGACTGAGATGGCCATTCCAGAACATTGTACTTGTTCCTCTGCATAAATGCCTTAGTGGATTTTGAGCAGTGTTTAGGGTCGTTGTCTTGTTGAAAGATCCAGCCCAGGCGCAGCTTCAGCTTTATCACTGATTCCTGGACATTGGTCTCCAGAATCTGCTGATACTGAGTGGAATCCATGCGTCCCTCAACTTTGACAAGATTCCGAGTCCCTGCACTGGACACACAGCCCCACAGCATGATGGAACCACCACCATATTTTACTGTAGGTAGCAGATGTTTTTCTTGGAATGCTGTGTTATTTTTCCTCCATGCATAACGCCCCTTGTTATGGCCAAATATCTCAATTTTAGTTTCATTAGTCCACAGCACCTTATTCCAAAATGAAGCTGGCTTGTCCAAATGTGCTTTAGCCCACCTCAAGCGGAACTTTTTGTGCTGTGGGTGGATAAAAGGCTTCCTCTGCATCACTCTCGCATACAGCATCTCCTTGTGTAAAGTGCGCCGAATGGTTGAACGATGCACAGTGACTCCATCTGCAGCAAGATGATGTTGTAGGTCTTTGGTGCTGGTCTGTGGGTTGACTCTGACTGTTCTCACCATTCGTCCCTTCTGTCTATCCAAGATTTTTCTTGGTCTGCCACTTCGAGCCTTAACTTGAACTGAGCCTGTGGTCTTCCATTTCCTCAATATGTTCCTAACTGTGGAAACAGACAGCTGAAATCTCAGAATCCTTCTGTATCCTTCCCCTAAACCGTGATGGTGAACAATCTTTGTCTTCAGGTCATTTGAGAGTTGTTTTGAGACCCCCATGTTGCTACTCTTCAGAGAAAATTAAAAGAGCAGGGAAACTTACAATTGACCCCCTTAACCCCTTAAGGACATAGGACGTACCGATTAACCCCCGCGGTGCCGGAATTACATTTTTAAGTCAGGACGTACCGGTACGTCCTCGGTCCTTAAGGACTCAGGAAATAGGGCGTACCGGTATGTCCTGACTTAAAAATGTAATTACGGCGCCACGGGGGTTAATCGGAACGGGATTTCGGCTGAAATCATTCAGCCGGCATCCCGTAACAACGCAGGGGGGGGGGGGTCATTGGACCCCCCATATCGGCGATCGCAGAAAACCGCAGGTCAATTCAGACCTGCGGTTTTCTGCGTTTCCGGTCCATTCGGGTGTCCTGTGACCCGATGAACCGGAAAAAGACTGCGATCGGTGGCGTAATTTTACACCACCAATCACAGTCCGAGGATTTGAGGAGGCGGTGCTGGCCCTGGTGCTGAACACTGCTGTCCAGGGTGCTGATTGGTGCAGGGGAGAGAGGCGCGAGATTCAAACTTCCTGCGCTCCTCTCTCCCCTCCTCTTCCTGTTCAGCACCCTGACCGTGCAGCATCGTCCAGCACCAGCTCCTGTGTCACCCTAATCGGCATCCATCACCCTCCTGCACCCATCGCCACCCAGGTAGGTTAGGGTCAGTGAGGGAGAGGCACCGTTAGGCAGGGAAAGAAGGGAAAAGTAAGTTAGGAAAAAAAAAAAAAAGTGCTTTATTCCAAACTTCCAAACTTCCATCTATCCATCTAACCCTAACCCCGACCCCCCCCTGCCACTTGCCCGCTCCCCCACCAGCCCCCCCACCCCCCACCAGTCGACCAGTATTGTCGACTACAATCGGTATATGGGAGGAGTTGATCTCTCTGATCAAGTCCTCACGCCATATAACGCCATGCGCAAAACCCGGGCATGGTACAAAAAAGTTGCGGTCTACTTGGTGCAGGTTGCCATGTACAACTCTTTTGTACTATCCCGAAGCGCTGGCAGCACAGGGACATTCCTCCAATTCTATGAGGCAGTCCTCAAGGACCTGATCTTTTCAGACCGGGAAAGAGCAGGCCGGAGTACCTCGGGAACTGGAGGCGCCTGGATCGTCCCTGGCCAACACTTTCCAGGTGTGGTCCCCCATACTGGAAAGAAGGGACGAACCCAAAAAAAGTGCAGAGTGTGTCTCAAGAGGGGGATACGGAAGGACACCACTACTCAATGTGACACGTGCCCCGATCATCCGGGCCTCTGCATTATCGATTGCTTCAGGGAGTATCACACTTCCATGGAGTACTACATTTTTATAATCCCCAACAGTTCACTAAAGAACATAAAGCACTATGGCTCTCAGACTTTGGAGACACGAAAACAATTTTTCTTTCCCCAAAAAATATTAGTTTTAGTGCAGGCATCCTCAAACTGCGGCCTTCCAGATGTTGTAAAACTATAACTCCCAGCATGCCCAGACAACCTACAGCCATCATCAGGGCATGGTAGGAATTGCAGTTTTACATCTGGAGGGCCGCAGTTTTAGGATGCCTGCTTAGTGTCTCTAAAGTCTGAGAGCCATACATATTGGGCATCGTCGCGTGCGTAAAAGTCGTCGCTATAAAAATAACTTTTTACCAAACGCCTCGGATGAACGGTGTTAAAAATATAAAATAAAAACGGTGCCAAAACACCTATTTTTGGGCAAAATGTAAATTTAAATACATTTTGCAGGTAATAAAGCAAGGGTTAACAGCCAAACAAAACTAAACATCTATTGCCCCAATTCTGTAGTTTGCAGAAACACCCCATATGTGGTCGTAAATGGCTATATAGCCACACGGCAGGGCATAGAACGAAGGGAACTCCATACGGTTTCTGGAAGGCAGATTTTGATGGACAGTTTTTTTTTTTTTACACCATGTCCCATTAGAAGCCCCCCGATGTAGCCTAGACTAGAAACTCCAAAAAAGTGACCCCATCTAAGAAACTACACCCCTCAAGGTATTCAAAAGTTACTTTACAAACTATGTTAACCCTTTAGGTGTTCCACAAAACTAAATAGCGAATGTAGAAACAATTTTAGAATTTAATTTTTTTGTTACATTGCCTCAAAAAAGAGTAATATAGAGCAACCAAAAATCAAATTTACCCGAAAAATAGTCCCAAAACAACAACCACCTTATCCCGTAGTTTCCTAGATGGGGTCACTTTTATGGAGTTTCTACTCTAGGGGTGCATCAGGGGGCTTGAAAGGGTACATGGTGTAAATAAACCAGTCCAGCAAAATCTGCCTTCCAAAAACCATATGAGGTTCCCCTTCTTCTATGTCCTGCCGTTTAGCCAAATAGTAGTTTACCACCACATATGGGGTGTTTCTGCAAACTACAGAATCAGGGCAACCCATTTTGAGTGTTGTTTGGCAGTTAACCCTTGTTTTACTCCTGGAAAAAACTGATTATATTGGAAAATTTTCCAAAAAATAGAAATTTCAAAATTGTTTCTCCATCTGCCATTAACTCTTGTGGAACACCTAAAGCGTTAACAAAGTTTGTAAACCCAGTTTTGAATACCTTGAGGGGTGTACTTTCTTAGATGGAGTCACTTTTTTGAAATTTCTATTCTAGGGGTGCAACAGGGGGCTTCAAATGGTACATGGTATAAACAAAACCAGTCCTGCAAAATCTGCCTTCCAAAACCCATATGGTGTTCCCCTCCTTCTATGTGCTACCGTTCGGCCAAACAGTAGTTTACGACCACATATGGGGTTTTTCTGCAAACTACAGAATCCGGGCAACCCATTTTGAGTGTTGTTTGGCAGTTAACCCTTGTTTTACTCCTGGAAAAAAATGATTATATTGGAAAATTTTCCAAAAAATAGAAATTTCAAAATTGTTTCTCCATCTGCCATTAACTCTTGTGGAAGACCTAAAGGGTTAATAAAGTTTGAAAAAACAGTTTTGAATACCTTGAGGGGTGTAGTTTCTAGAATGGATTTTTGGGAGGTTTCTATTATCTAAGCCTCACAATATGACTACAAACATGAAGTAAACATATGGGGAATGTAAAGTCATCACAATTTTTGGGGGTATTACTATGTATTACAGAAGTAGAGAAACTGAAACTTTGAAATTTGCTAATTTTTCAAAATTTTTGGTAAAAAAAGGTATTTTTTTATGCAAAAAAATTAACTTTTTTGACCCAATTTTAGCAGTGTCATGAAGTACAATATGTGACGAAAAAACAATCTCAGAACGGCCTGGGTAAGTCAAAGCATTTTAAAGTAATGAGCACTTAAAGTGACACTGGTCAGATTTGAAAAAAATGGCCTGGTCCTTAAGGTGAAAATGAGCCTGGTCCTTAAGGGGTTAAATACTCTTTCTCATAATTGGATTCACCTGTGTATGTAGGTCAGGAGTCACTGAGCTTATCAAGCCAATTTGAGTTCCAATAATTAGTTCTAAAGGTTTTGGAATCAATAAAATGACAACAGTGCCCAAATTTATGCACCTGCCTAATTTTGTTTAAACAATTATAGCACACTTTCTGTAAATCCAATAAACTTCATTTCACTTCTCAAATATCACTGTGTGTGTCTCCTATATGATATATTTAACTGACATTATTTTATCGTACCAACCAATGATTTATACAGGAAAATCATGACGATTAACAAGGTTGCCCAAACTTTCGCATCCCACTGTATAATCCTTGAATTTCACACGTGCTGATGCAGCAAAGGCTGTAAAATTGGGTATTTGGCCCTAAATGGCTGTTTTTCAAATAACAGAAAAAACCCACAGTATCTAAAGTGTGTATCTCACACATACAGATCCAGATTAGTCCACAATTTAAGTTTCTTGCCCAAAATGGCTGTTTTCAAATAACAGAATAGAACCACAGTATGTAAAGGGTGTATCTCACACGTTCAGATGTAGACTAGGCCTCAATTAAAGTTTTTTGCCCAAAATAGGTGTTTGTTTAATAACAGAATATAATAGCAGTATATAACACTTGAATTTCACACGTGCTGATTCAGCAAGGGCTGCAAAATTGTGTATTTTGCCCAAAATGGCTGTTTTTTAAATAACAGAATAAAACCACAGTATCTAAAGTGTGTATCTCACATTTGCAGATCCAGGCTAGTCCGCAATTTAAGTTTCTTGTCAAAAATGGCTGTTTATTAAATAACAGAATAGATCAAAAGTATGTAAAGGGTGTATCTCACACGTACAGATGTAGACTAGGCCGCAATAAAAATTTTTTTTCCCCAAAATGGGTGTTTGTTTAATAACAGAATATGACAGCAGTATATAACACTTGAATTTCACACGTGCTGATGTAGCAAGGGCTGTAAAATTGTGTATTTTGCCTCAAAAGGGTGTTTTATTAATAGAAGAATATAATCACAGTATCTAAAGTGTGTCTCACAAGTACAGATCCAGACTAGGCCGCAATTTACGTTTTTTGCCCAAAATGGTTGTTTTTTAAATAACTAAATAGAACCACAGTATCTAAAGGGTGTATCTCACACGTATAGATGTAGACTAGGCCGCAATTAAAGTTTTTTGCCCAAAATGGGTGTTTGTTTAATAACAGAATATGACAGCAGTATATAACCCTTGAATATCACTTGTGGTGATGCAGCAAGGACTGTAAAATTGTGTAATTTTCCCAAAAAGGGTGTTTTATTAATAGAAGAATATAACCACAGTATATAAAGTGTGTATCTCACACGTACAGATCCAGACTAGGCCTCAATTTAAGTTTTTTGACCAAAATGAGTGTTTTTCAAATAACAGAATTGAACCACATTATGTAAAGGATGTATCTCACACGTACAGATGTAGACTAGGCGGCAATTAAAGTTTTTTGCCCAAAATGGGTGTTTGTTTAATAACTGACAGCAGTATATAACCCTTGAATTTCACACTTGCAGATGCAGCAGGGGCTGTTAAATAGTGTATTTTGCCCAAAAAGGGTGTTTTTAAAAACCAGGAAAATTATAGCTGTATTTTGAGCTTAAATTGCACACTGATTAATCCTGCAAAGGCACATGATGTTGGATAGTGCCAAAAATGTGTTTTTTTCAAAGCCAGAATATTATTTTTATTTATTTATTTTATTATTTTTAAAACTTGTTTTTAACAATCACAGATGCAGAAAGTACTGCAATATTAAGTATTTTGCAAAAAAAAAAAAATGTTTTAACAAACAGAATATGAAAGCTGTATATAACGCTGGAATTTTACACGTGCCGATGCAGCAAGGGCTGTAAAATAGTGTATTTTGCCTGCAAAGGCGCCAGATGTTGGATATTGCCAAAAATTGGTGTTTTTTCAATGCCTGATTATTATTGCAGTATTTCAAGCTTGAATTTGAATGTCACAAAAGCACAGCTGCAGTGCTGGTGCACTGAGCTTGCATAAAATGGCCGCCACTGCCCCCCCCCCCCCCTAACTAACAGATGGATAAAAGTTATTTTTCTCTGGCACTGGGCTCAGGGCAGGGTAAAAAAATTGTGCACTGCACCCACACAACTATATTTATGTAGATCGCTGAGTTCAATTGGAGTTCTGATAACAGATCCTGTCTTATTCTCTCCCTCACAACAACAGCAGCATCCTCTCCCTACACTAAGCACAGCAGAGTGACGTGTAGCGCTACGTGAATCCTGCTTATATAGAGGCTGGGTCACATGCTGCACTGGCCAATTACAGCCATGTGATGGCTTCTAAGGTGACTTAGTTAAACGCTTGTTGATTGGCTGCTCTGCAGCCTTTCAAAAAGTGCTAAGAAATTGCCGAACCCCGAACCCGATCCCGAACTTTTACTGAAATGTGTGGGTTCGGGCCCGGGTTCCAAAAATCCTAAACCGGTACAAAGACGAACTTTACAGTTCAGATTCGCTCAACCCTCTCACCCCAAAATGCAATATAGTCTGCTCAGGAACTTTTTAATTAGGAGTCGCGCTGTATATATATATATATATATATATATATATATATATATGTGTGTGTGAGTTTATTTATAGATATATATATATATATATATATATATACTCACACACATGTATATATATATATATATATATATATATATATACACACACCATCCTCCCCTTATTAGTTTCATAGTATTTATATTATTTATATTTATATTATAAGTTTCTATCCACTCTATATTGTTGGTTCCATATTTTCTATATTATAATTAATTGAGCGGACACCTGGATGTTCGGGTTTGACGGGTTCGGCTGAACTTCACAAAAAAGTTCAAGTCTGGGACCCAAACTTGACTCCGAACACCATAGAAATCAATGGGGACCCAAACTTTGGAGCACTAAAATGGCTCTAAAAAAGTAATGCAAAGGGCTAAAGGGCTTCAAATGGCAGCAACATGTGTTTAAGAGCATGGCAAGTGCTCTGCAAACAAATGTGGATAGGGAAATAACTTCAAATAACATAAAATACATAAAAATAAAAAATATATATAATTTTGATTTAGGAGGAAATTGGGAAATATAAAAAAAATAAAACAAAGAGAAAGTGCACTGGAGTACAACATTGGCTTGGTGAGGCCACTATACATGTCTATTCTGTACAAGGTACGGACAAATCCTGTGGGATCCCTGCCTAGTTAATTTTAATGAAAGTGAGCTTGTCCACATTGGCTGTGGACAGGCTGCTCTTGTCTGTGAAAAAAACCCTCCTGCCGTGCTAAACAACGTTCAGACAATACACTGACTGCAGGGCAGGCCAGCACATCCAAGGCGTAAAGGGCAGGCTCAGGCCATATGCCCAATTTGGAGAAGCTGAAGGGGGCAGACCAATTAGTCAGTACGTGTAGGCGTGTACACACATAGTGCTCAACCATGTTGCACGTCCCCGTGACGGCCTTGATCCAATTGGATATCTTCCCTATCAACTTTCAATGTTCTTTTATGCGCCTACCATGGTCATCACGCGTAACAGGGAATCAGGGTTCAATGCCGGAGAGGGAGCCTGAGAAAGGGATACCACATCCAAGGGAGGTCAATGGATGAAATTAAATGTGATTGAGTGGAAATGTGGGACAAATTATTGAAGCAGAAGCTTCCAAGTAAAGAAGGGGGCTCGGGGCAATTACCCACTCCCCACTAGGGGATAAAGTGACAATAAATAACAATACAGGACTCTTAAGATGCCCTGTAATTGGAATGATTAATAAAAAAATTTACAGGGAATGTCACTGGGGCATTTTGGATTTGGAAACGTTAGACAGGAGAGGCCCTGCTGCCGCTTTGTTGACTCTAGATAACTTCTGCCTGATCGCACGTCCTCGATCCAATTGGATATCTTCTCTATCAACTTTAGATGTTCTTTTCTGCGCCTACCATGGTGACCACGGGAGCGGGGAATCAGGGTTCCACGTCGGAGAGGTAGCGTGAGAAAAGGAAACTACATGTGGGACAAGTTATTAAAGCAAAAGGATCGAATGAAAGGAGGGGGAGTGCGTCAAGAAAAAGCCACATTTTTTAAATTTAAGTCCCTGTCACCTATGCAGAGCAGGGGTTTTTTATTGGCAAAAATGGGTTAATGTCACCCACCAATGGAACAGACGATTTTTAAAAATGTTGGTCCCTGTTAACTATGCAGAGCAGGTAAAATGTCACCCAAGAATGTAACAGATGCTTTTGCACCCTGCTCCCTCTTTTGCTGTGCTGGTGCCTCTGTGCAACCATCGCCATTTCCTCCAAACTAGACAGGTCACTTGCATGACCTTGAGTCCATGTGGGGTCGAGGACCTCATCATCCTCCACATCATCTTCCACCCACTCTTTACCCCTGCACTCTTTACCCCTGCCCTCCTTGTCGGTCTGCAGACTGCAGAAAGCCGCAGCAGTTGGCACCTGTGTTTTGTCATCATCAGAGATGTGCTGCAGTGGTCTTCCCATGTCCTCATCCTAATACATAAGTGGTTGGGCATTAGTGCACTCAATCTCTTCCACTTCTGTGCAGGGCTATGTGGATGGCCCATGGAAACCCTTCCAGCAGAGTCATCAAAAAGCATAAGAGACTGCTGCATGACTTGGGGCTCATACTGCTTAGCTGATTTGCAAAGGGGTGAGTTGAAAGACAGATGGCCATGGGCTGTAGGTGCCAACTCAGATCTTTCAGCAGGGGACTGGGTGGGAGACAATGCAAAGGAACTGCAGGCACTGTCAGCACCCCAATATTTGCCCCGAACAATGTAACAGACAAATTAGTGAAATGTATTTCCTTGTCCACTATGTAGAGAAGGGATATATCACAGCCCAAAATTTGGGAATTTCACCCGACAATCTAACAGACGAATTAATGAAATGTATTTTACTGTCCACTATCAAGAGCCAGGGTATATCACAGCAAAAATTGGTGAATTTCACCCGAACAATGTAACAGACAAATTAGTGAAATGTTTTTCCCTGTCCACTATGTAGAGCAGGGTTATATCACAGCCAAAAATTGGTGAATTTCACCCCAACAATGTAACAGATGAATTTGTGAAATGTATTTCCCTGTCCACTATGTAGAGCAGGGGTATATCACAGCCAAAAATTTGGGATATGTCACTTAACAATGTATCAGATAAATTAGTGAAATGACTCAAAAGAACATAAAATACGTAAAAATAAAAAATTATAATCTTGATCTCGGAGGTGGAGGTCCATATGAAGTAGGAGGTTGAGGAGCCGGTGGACGTAGAGGTGTAGGTGGAATCTGCGTTGGAGAAGGAGGAGGTAGCCAACACTGGTTTTTGGTTTTAATTTTAATTTTATTTATTTATTTATTTTTTAAATTAGGGTACACCCCAAAACATTAGGAAATATAAAAAATACAACAATGAGAAAGTGTGCTGGAGTATAACAACAGCTGGGTAAGGCCGGTATACATGTCTATTCTGGCAAAGGTCCGGACAAGTACTGTGAGATCCATGTCTGTCTCATTTTTATAAACATGAACTTGTCCACATTGGCTGTGGACAGGCGGCTGCGCTTTTCTGTGATAATGCCCCATGCCGTGCTAAACACACATTCAGACAATACACTGGCTGCAGGGTAGGCCAGCACCTCCAAGGCGTAAAGGGCAAGTTCAGGCCATGTGCCCAATTTGGAGACCCAGAAGTTGAAGTGGGCAGACCCATCATTTAGTACGTTCTATGTGCACACATACTGCTCCACCAAGTTGATGAAATGCTGCCTCCTGCTAAGACGTTCCATATCAGCTGGTGGTGCTGGTTGTTGTGGCATGCTGACAAAGCTTTTCCAAATTTCGGATATGCTAACCCTGCCTTCTGAGATTCTGGTGAGGCCCCAGCCGCATTGGCAACCTCTTCCTCCTCCTCTGCCTTCACCTTGTGCTTCCACTGTGCACCCGATGTCAGGTGGGAATGCCATCAGCAGCGCATCTACCAGCTTGTACTTGCGCATCTTACGATCAAGCTCCAGTGACAGAATTAAGGATGGTACTTTGTCCTTGTAATGGGGATCCAGCAGCATGGCCATCCAGTAATCAGCACAATTTAGAATGTGGGCAACTCGTGATCGTTGTGGAGACACTGCAGCATGTAATCGCTCATGTGTGCCAGGCTGCCAAAAGGAAACGACAAGCTGTCCTCTGTGGGAGGTGTATCGTTTGTGTCCTCTGTATCCCCCCAGCCATGCACCAGTTATGGCCATGTGCTGGTTTGGGTGCCACCCTGCTGTGAACACGTTTCCTCCTCCTCCATCTCCTCCTCATCCTCTACCTTAGATCTTTCTTAGATCTTCATTTAAGCATAAAGGACAACTGCATCATTACCAGAACCCATTTTAAGCAGGTGGATACTAACAGCTATCTTGATTATAAGAGCTGTCATCACTATCGTTGGAAAAACAATATCCCATACGGTCAAATGCGTAGGTTACAGAGGAATTGCTCTGACCAGAAAACACTACAGGGACAACTAGAGATGATAGGAAAGAGATTTATAGAAAAAGGCTACCCTAAAGGACTTATTGCAGACTCTAAAAAAAGGACCATTGTAACTAAAAAAGAGTCCGTCCTCACCGGATATAATTCACAACATCTCGCCATCAAAAACACCTTTATTAAACATTGGCTGATTTTGTTGAAAGACCCGATCATTGGCCAGAGTATCCCTCAGGCCCCTGTACTAACATTTCGGAGGGCCAAAACATTGAAAGAAATTTTGGCCCCCTCATCCCCTAAAATTGGCGAGACAGTAAAACCAACCACCATTGAGAAATTCTTAGGAAACACAGCCCACCCTACTAGGGTAGGGTCTTTTAGATGTGGGAAGGCCCGGTGCAAATGTTGCGCCATGATTTCCCATAACACCCAAGTGCTATCCCTCATTAAGTTGGAAGATACGATCCCCCTGCGACAAGAGATGAACTGTGGCACATCGTTTGTTATTTACTTACTGTATTGCTCTTGCCATATCTACTACGTAGGTCACACACACAATCTTTACGCGAACGGATGAACGAACATCGTTCAAATATCCACCGCAAAGTGGTGACCCACAGCGTTTCCCGGCATTTTTCAATCCATCATGATGGGGACCCGAGTTCACTTCGTGTTACGCCATTGGAGTGGGTACCTCATTCCTACCAAACTCTCTGCCGTAAGGAGATGTTTTGGATTTTTAAATTAAATACTCTGACCCCGTTCGGACTGAACGAAACCTTAGAACACTCCAATTATTAAAGTCCGACCACTAAGATGTCTGGCCATTCGGATAATCTAATTCTCCATCAATATTCAAAATCTAAACATTCAAAACCCAAATTATCAACATCGAAATCAGGAATATAACCTTTTTGAATTATGTATCTAGTATACTCCATCGATGCTTTATGTCCGTCACCTGGACTTACCACCTCCAGTAGGGGACAAATGCCCGAGGCAAAGTGCCATTTTACAATTTCTATATGCAGTCCTCGTATTTTTATATTATTATATATTTTTTATATTTTCCTCTTCATTACCCAATCTAATGTATTACCCATCGCATTTATGTATTTATGCATCCATTTACTATTTACTATTTATTATATATCCATTATTAATAATTTTTTATAGAAATATGACTTATATTGTATTTAATTATTGTTAGCAGTATTCCTACTGCTTCCGTTTTTTATGTTGGCATTTTATTCGTATATATGTATCTATGTGTGCATCAATTTCTGTGAGACACTTGAGTTGGACGGCACTCCTGAAAAAATCATTTTTGCACGGTGCTCATGTGAGATGATGTATAGTAAAGGAGACCACGGCACTCGTTTTTCGTATATAAGAAAATTATTTTTATATTTTCATTTCATGATATAATTTTCATTTCATGATATTATTCCAAAATTTCATTGTTTTTAAGCATCCAGGAATGCAAAAGACTTGGCCAACGTTTAACGTTTCGGTCCTTGTATGGGACCTTGATCACGGCCTGGAGTAAGATTCAATGTAATGTGTCAGGAGACATTATATATAATAAAATAGTATATATTAAATCAATTTCTGTGAGCACACATGTATATATTTGTGCTGCTTTTTTTCTTATACACCTTTTACATATATATATATTTTTTTTTCTATGTTCACTCTTAGCATATTACATTTATTTATTTTTTTTAGAACCAGTTTTGTGCCCGCAACACTGGTTTTCTAATTTGTATTTGCAGACCACCACAGGCTCCTACTGACCCGCACTGTGCGTCAGAAACCCCGGCTCCTGTCTCAGTTGGAACGCATGAGGTGCGTTCCACTGGGCGGAAGTCGGTCCTACTTCCGGTCCGGGACGTCGCAGGATGGTGGAATTACCAACGGCACCTCAAGGAGCCCAGCCGGACGATCGTCTCAGTTTTTAGCTTTTTGTAAGTCATCACCACCCAGCAGACCACCCTTACTCCCGCCCGTGGTGAGATGCATTGTTGTGCGTTCCACGGAGCGGAAGTGAGACCCTATCCGGTCTGATATGTCCGATCCGGCTCCCCTGCTGCACAATTATACATATATGCATGTATCTAGCCTGCATCACTCGTTGTGACCATTTAAGATGATATATTTATATTTATATTTATACATATATATTTTTTTTTATTTGTTTATAATCACATTGTGGACCGCATATGCGTTCCAAACACCGGAAGTACGGCCTTACCACTTCCGGTTCTTTGAAAAACGCGCCTTTTTGAGGGCTATTAAGGTATAAATTGTTTGTTTTACTGCCATTTGACTATGTAATGCTCCTGAAGAAGGGGATCTACTGTCCCCGAAACGCGTCGAGCCACAGATACACAATAAAGGTGATTGATCAGAAGCACTGGACCTCCTGCTGCCTTCATCACTACGACTCTACATGCGATCCTGGCCGGGGTGGTTCAAGTCACAGGTGTTTTATGCTTATCCTGGTGACTACCCCCCAGTGAAGTGAGTGTTATTTAATAGTGTGATATTGTCCTGTTTTGGGCATCTCTCACTTCTATTACTTACCTTTTATAATTTATAATATATAATTCATAATTTATCTTTTTATTTATTTCTATTAATTTCCATCAATTTTTATCAGTTTCCATCTTTGTCAACCACATCACCATTTGACTATTGGGTTGTAGACAGTCTTTTTTGCGGAGCAGGGTATACTTAGGGTCTTCCACCCGGAGCACCCACCATTTTGATTTCACACTATCGCTCCATAACACCTTTCTGTGCAATATAGTATTTATCACTGTCTAGTGGTATTCTTTACTCCTACTTGATACGAGGTTTGGCGCTCTCTCTCCTTTATTATTTTTTGGGGGTCTAACCTACAAGTGATTGACTTCTCAACACTGTAGATTATCACCCTATACACCTATTCACTATCCTGTTAAGTGTCTGTAGTCACAAACACTTTTTGAGCTGCCTCACCTCCCCTTTCTGCCATTTCAATACCACCCCTGTTGGCGCCCAAATCTTTCATTCCTTTGGGATACGGTGTGATCCCTACGGGTCTGAATTAACTTCCATTTTTTTCTGTTCTTTATCTTTTATCATCCTCTACCTTGTCATCCTCCAGAACTGTGCCATGGGTGGAAAATTATTTACCTGGCATATGTTGGTGCAGGAACCCACCCTCGGAACCACTTGTGAAAAACTGGCCTGAAACACTTGGAAATGATCCCTCTTCCTCCTCCTCCTGTTCCACATCCTCTTCTATCATCGCCCGAAGCATTTTTTCAAGGAGGCATAGAAGTGTGATAGTAATGCTGAGAACGGCGTCATCGGCACTGACCATGTTGGTGGAGTTCTCAAAGCAGCGGAACAAGGAACACAGGTCTCGTATGGAGGCTCACTCATTGGTGGTGAAGTGGTGCTGTTCCGCAGAGCGACTCTCCCATGCGTTCTGCAGCTGAAACTACACTATAGCCTGCTGTTGTTCGCACAGTCTGGCCAGCATGTGAAAGGTGGAGTTCCATTTTGTGGGCACGTCGCATATGAGGTGGTGAGCGGTAAGGCCGAAATTATGCTGCAATGCTGACAGGTAAGTAGCAGCCGGGTGGGGACGCCAAAAGCGCACACAGATGGCCCACAGTAATTTTTAAGGAGTCTCTGCACCACCAAATTCAGCATATGCGCCAGGCAAGTGATGTGCGTCAAAACAGGCTAGTCCTAGAGCTGCAGCAAGATTTCGCCCATTATCGCATACCATGAGGCCGGGCTTGAGGCTCACTGG
The DNA here is from genome assembly GCF_014858855.1 of Bufo gargarizans. Lineage (NCBI taxonomy): Eukaryota > Metazoa > Chordata > Amphibia > Anura > Bufonidae > Bufo > Bufo gargarizans. The sequence goes on from NC_058084.1 coordinate 256,471,140, forward strand.
CACAAACCACTCATCGGGCTGTTGTTCAAGGTTTCTTCCAAAGCTCCTGCGCGGTGGGGAGTTTGTCCCCCAAACAGATACGTTTTAAAACTGCCTGCTGTCGTTTACCCCTGGCTGTGCTAAAGTTGAAGTTGGTGGTAAAGATGTTACGCTGACCGGATGAGGAGTCGGTAGAGGATGAGGATGCGCAGTAGGAGGAGGACGCAACAGGAGGCAAACTGAAGCGCCCTGCAATCCTCGGTGGTGGAACTGCTATCCGCCTCAGGCCCAGTCGCCACTGTATTTACCCAGTTTGCTGTTATGGAGCTATAACGACCCTGACCGTGCTTGCTGGTCCATGTATCCGTAGTGAGGTGCACCTTGCCATAGATGGCGTTGCACAGTGCACACCTGATTTTGTCCACCACTTGGTTGTGAATGGAAAGGGATGGCTCGCCTGGAAAAGTAGTGGCAGATGGGCATGACGTACTGTGGGACAGTCACCACCATAAGGCCTTTAAAACTCTCCATCTCAACTAGACAGAATGACAGCATTTCAAAGGCCAGTAATTTAAAAATGCTGGCATTCAGGGCTAGGGATCGCAGGTGGTTAGGGGGGTACTTCCTCTTCCGCTCCAGTATTTGGGAGATGGAGAGCTGAAAACTTCTGTGGGACATTGTGGAGATGCTTGGTGACCAGGTGGTGGTGTTGCTGGCAGATCCTCTGTTTGCGAGGTCACTACAGAGGGGGGTGAAGAGGCTGACACTGCAGCAGAAGAGCAAGCAGTAGGAGCCAGAGACCTTTCTTGGTTTTTGAGGTAGGTACTCCACTGCAGCTGCAGTTTGTGCTCAGGTTGAGAATGTGTATGCCTCGCTTCAGGCTCTGATTGCACAGTGTGCAAACCACTCGTGTCTTGTCGTCAGCACATTGTCTGAAAAACTGCCCCGCCAGGGAACTCCGTGGAGCTGGTTTTGGTGTGCTTGGTCCCTTGCTGCAGTAAGCAGTAGCAGGCGTACTGTCTAGGGGACGGCCGCTCCACTTTTGCACCGTGCTTCCTCTTCTGCTGTGCTGGTGGCTCTGTGCGACCATCGCCTCTTTCTCCGAACTACATAGGTCACTCGCATGACCTTGATTCCATGTGTGGTCGAGAACTTCATCGTCCTTCACATCATCTTCCACCCAGTCTTCACCCCTGCCCTCCTTGTCAGTCTGCACACTTTCGAAAGCCCTATGTTTTGTCATCATCCGAGACGTGATGCGATGGTCCTCCCATGTACTCATCTTGAAACATAAGTGGTTGGTTGAGAATCGGTGCACTCAATCTCTTCCACTTCTGGGGCAGAGATAGGTGGATGGCCCTGGGAAACCCTGATAACAGAGTCAATAAAAATCAGAAGAGACTGCTGCATGACTTGGGTCTCAGACTGCTTGGCTGATTTGCAAGGGGGTGAGGTGAAAGACTGATAGACATGGGCTGCAGGTGCCAACTCTGATCTTTCAGCAGGAGACTACGTGGGAGACAATGTGAAGGAACTGGAGGCACTGTCAGCAAGCCAATCTACTATAGCCTGTACTTGTTCTGGCCTCACCATTCACAGAGCTGCATTAGGCCCGACCAAATACCGCTGCAGGTTCTGTCGCCTACTTATACCCGAGGAAGAGGTTTCACTTGTGCATGTAGCTGGCACAGATCGACCACGTCCTCTTCCTGCAACAGGAGCTCCACCAGAAGCACCACAACCTAAGCCACGTCCCTTATTTGACGCTCTCCTCATATTTCTCAAATTTAGGATCTTGCCCTAAATGGGTGTTTAATTAATAGCAGAATAGAACGACAGTATGTAAAGGTTGTATCTCACGCGTACAGAGGCAGACTAGGCCGCAATTAAAGAATTTTGCCCAAAATGGGTGTTTGTTTAATAACTGAATAGAACCACAGTATGTAAAGGGTGTATCTCACACGTCCTAATTAGGGATGAGCGAACTCGAACTGTATAGTTCGGGTTCGTACCGAATTTTGGGGTGTCCGTGACACGGACCCGAACCCGGACATTTTCGTAAAAGTCCGGGTTCGGGTTCGGTGTTCGTCGCTTTCTTCGCGCTTTTGTGACGCTTTCTTGGCGCTTTTTGAAAGGCTGCAAAGCAGCCAATCAACAAGCGTCATACTACTTGCCCCAAGAGGCCATCACAGCCATGCCTACTATTGGCATGGCTGTGATTGGCCAGAGCACCATGTGACCCAGCCTCTATTTAAGCTGGAGTCACATAGCGCCGCCCGTCACTCTGCTCTGATTAGCGTAGGGAGAGGTTGCGGCTGCGACAGTAGGGCGAGATTAGGCAGATTAACTCCTCCAAAGGACTTGATTAACTGATCGATCTGCAGCTGTGGATCATTGAGCTGCTGATCCTCAATTGCTCACTGTTTTTAGGCTGCACAGACCGTTTGTCAGTCTCATTTTTCTGGGGTGATCGGCGGCCATTTTGTGTCTTGTGGTGCGCCAGCACAAGCTGCGACCAAGTGCATTTAACCCTCAATGGTGTGGTTGTTTTTTGGCTAAAGCCTACATCAGGGTGAAGCTGTGACACCAAGTGCATTTAACCAGCAATAGTCTGTTCATTTTTTGGCCATATACAAAATCAGGGGCAAGCTGCGCCTGTCACCAAGTGCATTTAACCCTCAATGGTGTGGTTGTTTTTTGGCTAAAGCCTACATCAGGGTGAAGCTGTCACACCAAGTGCATTTAACCAGCAATAGTCTGTTCATTTTTTGGCCATATACAAAATCAGGGGCAAGCTGCGCCTGTCACCAAGTGCATTTAACCCTCAATGGTGTGGTTGTTTTTTGGCTAAAGCCTACATCAGGGTGAAGCTGTCACACCAAGTGCATTTAACCAGCAATAGTCTGTTCATTTTTTGGCCATATACAAAATCAGGGGCAAGCTGCGCCTGTCACCAAGTGCATTTAACCCTCAATGGTGTGGTTGTTTTTTGGCTAAAGCCTACATCAGGGTGAAGCTGTCACACCAAGTGCATTTAACCAGCAATAGTCTGTTCATTTTTTGGCCATATCCCAGTCTAATTCTGTCACTCAATCCATACCGGTCACCCAGCGCCTAAATACTAGGCCTCAAATTTATATCCAGCTAAATCTGTCCCTAGTGCTGTAGCTGGGCGAGTTATTTAGTGTCCGTTCAAGCACATTTCTTGTTCTGGGTTGAAATACAATTCCCAATTTAGCAATTTCATAATTTAGTGGTTCCTGCTATATCAGAGCTCTTTGAAATCTATCCCAAAAAGGGTATATAATATTGAAGGTGCACATAGGGTCATTCAGAGTAACTTCACACACACCCGCTACTGTGTATTTCCAAGTCTAATTCTGTCACTAAATCCATACCGGTGACCCAGCGCCTAAATACTAGGCCTCAAATTTAATTCCCTCTAAATCTCTCGTTACCCACCGCTGTACTGTTGTTGCTGGGCAAGATATTTAGTGTCCGTCAAAGCACATTTTTTGTTCTGGGTTGAAGTACAATTCCCAATTTAGCAATTTCATAATTTAGTGGTTTCTGCTATATCAGAGCTATTTGAAATCTATCCCAAAAAGGGTATATAATATTGAAGGTGCACATAGGGTCATTCAGAATAACTTCACACACACCCGCTACTGTGTATTTCCAAGTCTAATTCTGTCACTAAACCCATACCTGTCACCCAGCGCCTAAATACTAGGCCTCAAATTTAAATCCCTCTAAATCTCTCGTTACCGTTGTCCTGTTGTAGCTGGGAAAGTTATTTAGTGCCCGTCAAAGCACATTTTTTGTTCTGGGTTGAAGTACAATTCCCAATTTAGCAATTTCATAATTTAGTGGTTCCTGCTATATCAGAGCTATTTGAAATCTATCCCAAAAAGGGTATATAATATTGAAGGTGCACATAGGGTCATTCAGAATAACTTCACACACACCCGCTACTGTGTATTTCCAAGTCTAATTCTGTCACTAAATCCATACCGGTGACCCAGCGCCTAAATACTAGGCCTCAAATTTAATTCCCTCTAAATCTCTCGTTACCCACCGGTGTACTGTTGTTGCTGGGCAAGATATTTAGTGTCCGTCAAAGCACATTTTTTGTTCTGGGTTGAAGTACAATTCCCAATTTAGCAATTTCATAATTTAGTGGTTTCTGCTATATCAGAGCTATTTGAAATCTATCCCTAAAAGGGTATATAATATTGAAGGTGCACATAGGGTCATTCAGAATAACTTCACACACACCCGCTACTGTGTATTTCCAAGTCTAATTCTGTCACTAAACCCATACCTGTCACCCAGCGCCTAAATACTAGGCCTCAAATTTAAATCCCTCTAAATCTCTCGTTACCGTTGTCCTGTTGTAGCTGGGAAAGTTATTTAGTGCCCGTCAAAGCACATTTTTTGTTCTGGGTTGAAGTACAATTCCCAATTTAGCAATTTCATAATTTAGTGGTTCCTGCTATATCAGAGCTATTTGAAATCTATCCCAAAAAGGGTATATAATATTGAAGGTGCACATTGGGTCATTCAGAATAACTTCACACACACGCTTCTGTGCATTTCCAAGTCTAATTCTGTCACTAAATCCATACCGGTGACCCAGCGCCTAAATACTAGGCCTCAAATTTAATTCCCTCTAAATCTCTCGTTACCCACCGCTGTACTGTTGTTGCTGGGCAAGATATTTAGTGTCCGTCAAAGCACATTTTTTGTTCTGGGTTGAAGTACAATTCCCAATTTAGCAATTTCATAATTTAGTGGTTTCTGCTATATCAGAGCTATTTGAAATCTATCCCTAAAAGGGTATATAATATTGAAGGTGCACATAGGGTCATTCAGAATAACTTCACACACACCCGCTACTGTGTATTTCCAAGTCTAATTCTGTCACTAAATCCATACCGGTGACCCAGCGCCTAAATACTAGGCCTCAAATTTAATTCCCTCTAAATCTCTCGTTACCCACCGTTGTACTGTTGTTGCTGGGCAAGATATTTAGTGTCCGTCAAAGCACATTTTTTGTTCTGGGTTGAAGTACAATTCCCAATTTAGCAATTTCATAATTTAGTGGTTTCTGCTATATCAGAGCTATTTGAAATCTATCCCTAAAAGGGTATATAATATTCAAGGTGCACATTGGGTCATTCAGAATAACTTCACACACACACGCTTCTGTGCATTTCCAAGTCTAATTCTGTCACTAAATCCATACCGGTCACCCAGCGCCTAAATACTAGGCCTCAAATTTATATCCCGCTGAATTTGAATACAATACATTGGGCCAAATAATATATTTGTTGTTGTGGTGAACCATAACAATGAGAAAAACATCTAGTAAGGGACGCGGACGTGGACATGGTCGTGGTGGTGTTAGTGGACCCTCTGGTGCTGGGAGAGGACGTGGCCGTTCTGCCACATCCACACGTCCTAGTGTACCAACTACTTCAGGTCCCAGTAGCCGCCAGAATTTACAGCGATATATGGTGGGGCCCAATGCCGTTCTAAGGATGGTAAGGCCTGAGCAGGTACAGGCATTAGTCAATTGGGTGGCCGACAGTGGATCCAGCACGTTCACATTATCTCCCACCCAGTCTTCTGCAGAAAGCGCACAGATGGCGCCTGAAAACCAACCCCATCAGTCTGTCACATCACCCCCATGCATACCAGGGAAACTGTCTCAGCCTCAAGTTATGCAGCAGTCTCTTATGCTGTTTGAAGACTCCGCTGGCAGGGTTTCCCAAGGGCATCCACCTAGCCCTTCCCCAGCGGTGAAAGACATAGAATGCACTGACGCACAACCACTTATGTTTCCTGATGATGAGGACATGGGAATACCACCTCAGCATGTCTCTGATGATGACGAAACACAGGTGCCAACTGCTGCGTCTTTCTGCAGTGTGCAGACTGAACAGGAGGTCAGGGATCAAGACTGGGTGGAAGACGATGCAGGGGACGATGAGGTCCTAGACCCCACATGGAATGAAGGTCGTGCCACTGACTTTCACAGTTCGGAGGAAGAGGCAGTGGTGAGACCGAGCCAACAGCGTAGCAAAAGAGGGAGCAGTGGGCAAAAGCAGAACACCCGCCGCCAAGAGACTCCGCCTGCTACTGACCGCCGCCATCTGGGACCGAGCACCCCAAAGGCAGCTTCAAGGAGTTCCCTGGCATGGCACTTCTTCAAACAATGTGCTGACGACAAGACCCGAGTGGTTTGCACGCTGTGCCATCAGAGCCTGAAGCGAGGCATTAACGTTCTGAACCTGAGCACAACCTGCATGACCAGGCACCTGCATGCAAAGCATGAACTGCAGTGGAGTAAACACCTTAAAACCAAGGAAGTCACTCAGGCTCCCCCTGCTACCTCTTCTGCTGCTGCCGCCTCGGCCTATTCTGCTGCTGCCGCCTCGGCCTCTTCCTCCGCCTCTGGAGGAACGTTGGCACCTGCCGCCCAGCAAACAGGGGATGTACCACCAACACCACCACCACCACCTCCGTCACCAAGCGTCTCAACCATGTCACACGCCAGCGTTCAGCTCTCCATCTCACAAACATTTGATAGAAAGCGTAAATTCCCACCTAGCCACCCTCGATCCCTGGCCCTGAATGCCAGCATTTCTAAACTACTGGCCTATGAAATGCTGTCATTTAGGCTGGTGGACACAGACAGCTTCAAACAGCTCATGTCGCTTGCTGTCCCACAGTATGTTGTTCCCAGCCGGCACTACTTCTCCAAGAGAGCCGTGCCTTCCCTGCACAACCAAGTATCCGATAAAATCAAGTGTGCACTGCGCAACGCCATCTGTAGCAAGGTCCACCTAACCACAGATACGTGGACCAGTAAGCACGGCCAGGGACGCTATATCTCCCTAACTGCACACTGGGTAAATGTAGTGGCAGCTGGGCCCCAGGCGGAGAGCTGTTTGGCGCACGTCCTTCCGCCGCCAAGGATCGCAGGGCAACATTCTTTGCCTCCTGTTGCCACCTCCTCCTTCTCGGCTTCCTCCTCCTCTTCTTCCACCTGCTCATCCAGTCAGCCACACACCTTCACCACCAACTTCAGCACAGCCCGGGGTAAACGTCAGCAGGCCATTCTGAAACTCATATGTTTGGGGGACAGGCCCCACACCGCACAGGAGTTGTGGCGGGGTATAGAACAACAGACCGACGAGTGGTTGCTGCCGGTGAGCCTCAAGCCCGGCCTGGTGGTGTGTGATAATGGGCGAAATCTCGTTGCAGCTCTGGGACTAGCCAATTTGACGCACATCCCTTGCTTGGCGCATGTGCTGAATTTGGTGGTGCAGAAGTTCATTCACAACTACCCCGACATGTCAGAGCTGCTGCATAAAGTGCGGGCCGTCTGTTCGCGCTTCCGGCGTTCACATCCTGCTGCTGCTCGCCTGTCTGCGCTACAGCGTAACTTCGGCCTTCCCGCTCACCGCCTCATATGCGACGTGCCCACCAGGTGGAACTCCACCTTGCACATGCTGGACAGACTGTGCGAGCAGCAGCAGGCCATAGTGGAGTTTCAGCTGCAGCACGCACGGGTCAGTCGCACTACAGAACAGCACCACTTCACCACCAATGACTGGGCCTCCATGCGAGACCTGTGTGCCCTGTTGCGCTGTTTCGAGTACTCCACCAACATGGCCAGTGGCGATGACACCGTTATCAGCGTTACAATACCACTTCTATGTCTCCTTGAGAAAACACTTAGGGCGATGATGGAACAGGAGGTGGCCCAGGAGGAGGAGGAGGAGGATGAGGAAGAGGGGTCATTTTTAGCACTTTCAGGCCAGTCTCTTCGAAGTGACTCAGAGGGAGGTTTTTTGCAACAGCAGAGGCCAGGTACAAATGTGGCCAGCCAGGGCCCACTACTGGAGGACGAGGAGGACGAGGATGAGGAGGAGGTGGAGGAGGATGAGGATGAAGCATGGTCACAGCGGGGTGGCACCCAACGCAGCTCGGGTCCATCACTGGTGCGTGGCTGGGGGGAAAGGCAGGACGATGACGATACGCCTCCCACAGAGGACAGCTTGTCCTTACCCCTGGGCAGCCTGGCACACATGAGCGACTACATGCTGCAGTGCCTGCGCAACGACAGCAGAGTTGCCCACATTTTAACCTGTGCGGACTACTGGGTTGCCACCCTGCTGGATCCACGCTACAAAGACAATGTGCCCACCTTACTTCCTGCACTGGAGCGTGATAGGAAGATGCGCGAGTACAAGCGCACGTTGGTAGACGCGCTACTGAGAGCATTCCCAAATGTCACAGGGGAACAAGTGGAAGCCCAAGGCCAAGGCAGAGGAGGAGCAAGAGGTCGCCAAGGCAGCTGTGTCACGGCCAGCTCCTCTGAGGGCAGGGTTAGCATGGCAGAGATGTGGAAAACTTTTGTCAACACGCCACAGCTAACTGCACCACCACCTGATACGCAACGTGTTAGCAGGAGGCAACATTTTACTAACATGGTGGAACAGTACGTGTGCACACCCCTCCACGTACTGACTGATGGTTCGGCCCCATTCAACTTCTGGGTCTCTAAATTGTCCACGTGGCCAGAGCTAGCCTTTTATGCCTTGGAGGTGCTGGCCTGCCCGGCAGCCAGCGTTTTGTCTGAACGTGTATTCAGCACGGCAGGGGGCGTCATTACAGACAAACGCAGCCGCCTGTCTACAGCCAATGTGGACAAGCTGACGTTCATAAAAATGAACCAGGCATGGATCCCACAGGACCTGTCCGTCCCTTGTCCAGATTAGACATTAACTACCTCCCCATAACCATATATTATTGGACTCCAGGGCACTTCCTCATTCAATCCTATTTTTATTTTCATTTTACCATTATATTGCGATGCTACCCAAAGTTGAATGAACCTCTCCTCTGCCTGTGTGCTAGGCCTAAATATATGCCAATGGACTGTTGCAGTGGTGGCTGACATGAAGCCTGATTCTCTGCTATGACATGCAGACTAATTCTCTGCTGACATGAAGCCAGATTGTCTGTTACGGGACCTCTCTCCTCTGCCTGGGTGCTGGGCCTAAATTTATGACAATGGACTGTTGCAGTGGTGGCTGACGTGAAGCCTGATTCTCTGCTATGACATGCAGACTGATTCTCTGCTGTCATGAAGCCAGATTGTCTGTTACGGGACCTTTCTCCTCTACCTGGGTTCTGGGCCTAAATTTATGAAAATTGACTCTTACAGTGGTGGGTGACGTGAAGCCTGATTCTCTGCTATGATATGAAGACTGATTCTCTGCTGACATGAAGCCAGATTGTCTGTTACGGGACCTTTCTCCTCTGCCTGGGTTCTGGGCCTAAATTTATGAAAATTGACTCTTACAGTGGTGGGTGACGTGAAGCCTGATTCTCTGCTATGATATGAAGACTGATTCTCTGCTGACATGAAGCCAGATTGTCTGTTACGGGACCTTTCTCCTCTGCCTGGGTTCTGGGCCTAAATTTATGAAAATTGACTCTTACAGTGGTGGGTGACGTGAAGCCTGATTCTCTGCTATGATATGAAGACTGATTCTCTGCTGACATGAAGCCAGATTGTCTGTTACGGGACCTCTCTCCTCTGCCTGGGTGCTGGGCCTAAATATATGCCAATGGACTGTTGCAGTGGTGGCTGACGTGAAGCCTCATTCTCTGCTATGACATGCAGACTAATTCTCTGCTGACATGAAGACAGATTCTCTGTTACGGGACCTCTCTCCTCTGCCTGGGTGCCGGGGCCTAAATATCTGAGAATGGACTGTTCCAGTGGTGGCTGACGTGAAGCCTCATTCTCTGCTATGACATGCAGACTAATTCTCTGCTGACATGAAGACAGATTCTCTGTTACGGGACCTCCCTCCTCTGCCTGGGTGCTGGGCCTAAATATATGCCAATGGACTGTTGCAGTGGTGGCTGACGTGAAGCCTCATTCTCTGCTATGACATGCAGACTAATTCTCTGCTGACATGAAGACAGATTCTCTGTTACGGGACCTCCCTCCTCTGCCTGGGTGCTGGGCCTAAATATATGCCAATGGACTGTTGCAGTGGTGGCTGACGTGAAGCCTCATTCTCTGCTATGACATGCAGACTGATTCTCTGCTGACATGAAGCCAGATTCTCTGTTACGGGACCTCTCTCCTCTGCCTGTGTGTGTGCTGGGCCTAAATATATGCCAATGGACTGTTGCAGTGGTGGCTGACGTGAAGCCTCATTCTCTGCTATGACATGCAGACTGATTCTCTGCTGACATGAAGCCAGATTCTCTGTTACGGGACCTCTCTCCTCTGCCTGTGTGTGTGCTGGGCCTAAATATATGCCAATGGACTGTTGCAGTGGTGGCTGACGTGAAGCCTCATTCTCTGCTATGACATGCAGACTAATTCTCTGCTGACATGAAGACAGATTCTCTGTTACGGGACCTCCCTCCTCTGCCTGGGTGCTGGGCCTAAATATATGCCAATGGACTGTTGCAGTGGTGGCTGACGTGAAGCCTCATTCTCTGCTATGACATGCAGACTGATTCTCTGCTGACATGAAGCCAGATTCTCTGTTACGGGACCTCTCTCCTCTGCCTGTGTGTGTGCTGGGCCTAAATATATGCCAATGGACTGTTGCAGTGGTGGCTGACGTGAAGCCTCATTCTCTGCTATGACATGCAGACTGATTCTCTGCTGACATGAAGCCAGATTCTCTGTTACGGGACCTCTCTCCTCTGCCTGTGTGTGTGCTGGGCCTAAATATATGCCAATGGACTGTTGCAGTGGTGGCTGACGTGAAGCCTCATTCTCTGCTATGACATGCAGACTAATTCTCTGCTGACATGAAGACAGATTCTCTGTTACGGGACCTCCCTCCTCTGCCTGGGTGCTGGGCCTAAATATATGCCAATGGACTGTTGCAGTGGTGGCTGACGTGAAGCCTCATTCTCTGCTATGACATGCAGACTAATTCTCTGCTGACATGAAGACAGATTCTCTGTTACGGGACCTCTCTCCTCTGCCTGGGTGCCGGGGCCTAAATATCTGAGAATGGACTGTTCCAGTGGTGGGTGACGGGAAGCCAGATTCTCTGCTATGGAACCTCTCTCCAATTGATTTTGGTTAATTTTTATTTATTTAATTTTTATTTTAATTCATTTCCCTATCCACATTTGTTTGCAGGGGATTTACCTACATGTTGCTGCCTTTTGCAGCCCTCTAGCTCTTTCCTGGGCTGTTTTACAGCCTTTTTAGTGCCGAAAAGTTCGGGTCCCCATTGACTTCAATGGGGTTCGGGTTCGGGACGAAGTTCGGATCGGGTTCGGATCCCGAACCCGAACATTTCCGGGATGTTCGGCCGAACTTCTCGAACCCGAACATCCAGGTGTTCGCTCAACTCTAGTCCTAATCCAGACTAGGCCGCAATTCAATTTTTTTGGCCCAAAATGACAGTTTTTCCAATTATTGAATAGAATCACAGTATCTAAAGGGTGTATCTCACACATACTGATCCAGACTATGCCAAAATTACATTTTTCTGCCCAAAATGGCTGTTTTTAAAAAACTGAATATAACCACAGTATCTAAAGTGTGTATCTCACAATTAGAGTTGAGCAAACACCTGGATGTTCGGGTTCAAGAACTTCGGCCGAACTTCCCGGAAATGTTCGGGTTCAAGATCCGAACCCAACCCGAACTTCGTCCCGAACCCGAAACCCATTAAAGTCAATGGGGACCCGAACTTTTTGGCACTAACATGGCTGCAAAAGGCAGCAACATGTAGGTAAACCCCCTGCAAACAAATGCGGATAGGGAAATGAATAAAAATAAAAATAAAATAAATAAAAATTAACCAATATCAATTGGAGAGAGGTCCCATAGCAGAGAATCTGGCTTCACGTCACTCACCACTGTAACAGTCCATTGTCATATATTTAGGCCCCGGCACTCAGGCAGAGGAGAGAGGTCCCATAACAGAGAATCTGACTTCATGTCAGCAGAGAATCAGTCTTCATGTCATAGCAGAGAATCATACTTTACGTCACCCAACACTGGAACATTCCATTGTCAGATATTTAGGCCCAGACACCCAGGCAGAGGAGAGAGGTCCCATAACAGAGAATATGGCTTCATGTCAGCAGAGAATCAGTCTCCATGTCATAGCAGAGAATCATGCTTTACGTCACCCAACACTGGAACAGTCCATTGTCAGATATTTAGGCCCAGACACCCAGGCAGAGGAGAGAGGTCCCATAACAGAGAATATGGCTTCATGTCAGCAGAGAATCAGTCTCCATGTCATAGCAGAGAATCAGGCTTCACGTCACCCACCACTGTAACAGTCCATTGTCATATATTTAGGCCCAGGCACCCAGCCAGAGGAGAGAGGTCCAGTAACAAACAATCTGGCTTCATGTCAGCAGAGAATCAGTCTTCATGTCATAGCAGAGAATCAGGCTTCACGTCAGCCACCACTGCAACAGTCCATTGTCATAAATTTAGGCCCAGCACCCAGGCAGAGGAGAGAGGTCCCGTAACAGACAATCTGACTTCATGTCAGCAGAGAATCAGTCTGCATGTCATAGCAGAGAATCAGGCTTCACGTCAGCCACCACTGCAACAGTCCATTTTCATAAATTTAGGCCCAGCATCCAGGCAGAGGAGAGAGGTCCCGTAACAGACAATCTGGCTTCATGACAGCAGAGAATTAGTCTTCATATCATAGCAGAGAATCAGGCTTCATGTCAGCCACCAATGCAACAGTCCATTGTCAGATATTTAGGCCCAGCACCCAGGCAGAGGAGAGAGGTCCCGTATCAGACAATCAGGCTTCACGTCAGCCACCAGTGCAACAGTCCATTGGCATATATTTAGGCCCAGCACCCAGGCAGAGGAGAGAGGTCCCGTAACAGAGAATCTGGCTTCATGTCAGCAGAGAATCAGTCTGCATGTCATAGTAGAGAATCAGGCTTCACGTCAGCCACCAATGCAACAGTCCATTGTCATAAATTTAGGCCCAGCACCCTTGCAGAGGAGAGAGGTCCCGTAACAGACAATCTGGCTTCATGTCAGCAGAGAATTAGTCTGCATGTCATAGCAGAGAATCAGGCTTCACGTCAGCCACCACTGCAACAGTCCATTGTCATAAATTTAGGCCAAGCACCCAGGCAGAGGAGAGAGGTCCCGTAACAGACAATCTGGCTTCTTGTCAGCAGAGAATCAGTCTTCATATCATAGCAGAGAATCAGGCTTCACGTCACCTAACATTGGAACAGTCCATTGGCATATATTTAGGCCCCGGAACCCAGACAGAGGAGAGGTTCATTCAAATTTGGGTAGCCTCGCAATATAATGGTAAAATGAAAATAAAAATAGGATTGAATGAGGAAGTGCCCTGGAGTACAATAATATATGGTTAAGGGGAGGTAGTTAATGTATAATCTGGACAAGGGACGGACAGGTCCTGTGGGATTCATGCCTGGTTCATTTTTATGAACGTCAGCTTGTCCACATTGGCTGTAGACAGGCGGCTGCGTTTGTCTGTAATGACACCCCCTGCCGTGCTGAATACACGTTCAGACAAAACGCTGGCCGCCGGGCAGGCCAGCACCTCCAAGGCATAAAAGGCTAGCTCTGGCCACGTGGACAATTTAGAGACCCAGTAGTTGAATGGGGCCGAACCATCAGTCAGTACGTGGAGGGGTGTGCACACATACTGTTCCACCATGTTAGTGAAATGTTGCCTCCTGCTAACACGTTGCGTATTAGGTGGTGGTGCAGTTAGCTGTGGCGTGTTGACAAAACTTTTCCACATCTCTGCCATGCTAACCCTGCCCTCAGAGGAGCTGGCCGTGACACAGCTGCCTTGGCGACCTCTTGCTCCTCCTCTGCCTTGGCCTTGGGCTTCCACTTGTTCCCTTGTGACATTTGGGAATTCTCTCAGTAGCGCGTCTATCAACGTGCGCTTGTACTCGCGCATCTTCCTATCACGCTCCAGTGCAGGAAGTAAGGTGGGCACATTGTCTTTGTAGCGTGGATCCAGCAGGGTGGAAACCCAGTAGTCCGCACACGTTAAAATGTGGGCAACTCTGCTGTCATTGCGCAGGCACTGCAGCATGTAGTCGCTCATGTGTGCCAGGCTGCCCAGGGGTAAGGACAAGCTGTCCTCTGTGGGAGGCGTATCGTCATCGTCCTGCCGTTCCCCCCAGCCACGCACCAGTGATGGACCCGAGCTGCGTTGGGTGCCACCCCGCTGTAACCATGCTTCATCCTCATCCTCCTCCTCCTCCACCTCCTCCTCATCCTCGTCCTCCTCGTCCTCCAGTAGTGGGCCCTGGCTGGCCACATTTGTACCTGGCCTCTGTTGTTGCCAAAAACCTCCCTCTGAGTCACTTCGAAGAGACTGGCCTGAAAGTGCTAAAAATGACCCCTCTTCCTCCTCCTCCTCCTCCTCCTGGGCCACCTCCTCTTCCATCATCGCCCTAAGTGTTTTCTCAAGGAGACATAGAAGTGGTATTGTAACGGTGATAAAGGCGTCATCGCCACTGGCCATGTTGGTGGAGTACTCGAAACAGCGCAACAGGGCACACAGGTCTCGCATGGAGGCCCAGTCATTGGTGGTGCTGTTCTGTAGTGCGACTGACCCGTGCGTGCTGCAGCTGAAACTCCACTATGGCCTGCTGCTGCTCGCACAGTCTGTCAAGCATGTGCAAGGTGGAGTTCCACCTGGTGGGCACGTCGCATATGAGGCGGTGAGCGGGAAGGCCGAAGTTACGCTGTAGCGCAGACAAGCGAGCAGCAGCAGGATGTGAACGCCGGAAGCGCGAACAGACGGCCCGCACTTTATGCAGCAGCTCTGACATGTCGGGGTAGTTGTGAATGAACTTCTGCACCACCAAATTCAGCACATGCGCCAAGCAAGGGATGTGCGTCAAACTGGCTAGTCCCAGAGCTGCAACGAGATTTTGCCCATTATAACACACCACCAGGCCGGGCTTGAGGCTCACCGGCAGCAACCACTCGTCGGTCTGTTGTTCTATACCCTGCCACAATTCCTGTGCGGTGTGGGGCCTGTCCCCCAAACATATGAGTTTCAGAATGGCCTGCTGACGTTTACCCCGGGCTGTGCTGAAGTTGGTGGTGAAGGTGTGTGGCTGACTAGATGAGCAGGTGGAAGAAGAGGAGGAGGAAGTCGAGCAGGAGGAGGTGGCAACAGGAGGCAAAGAATGTTGCCCTGCGATCCTTGGCGGCGGAAGGACGTGCGCCAAACAGCTCTCCGCCTGGGGCCCAGCTGCCACTACATTTACCCAGTGTGCAGTTAGGGAGATATAGCGTCCCTGGCCGTGCTTACTGGTCCACGTATCTGTGGTTAGGTGGACCTTGCCACAGATGGCGTTGCGCAGTACACACTTGATTTTATCGGATACTTGGTTGTGCAGGGAAGGCACGGCTCTCTTGGAGAAGTAGTGGCCGCTGGGAACAACATACTGTGGGACAGCTAGCGACAAGAGCTGTTTGAAGCTGTCTGTGTCCACCAGCCTAAATGACAGCATTTCATAGGCCAGTAGTTAAGAAATGCTGGCATTCAGGGCCAGGGATCGAGGGTGGCTAGGTGGGAATTTACGCTTTCTCTCAAATGTTTGTGAGATGGAGAGCTGAACGCTGCCGTGTGACATGGTTGAGATGCTTGGTGACGGAGGTGGTGGTGGTGTTGGTGGTACATCCCCTGTTTGCTGGGCGGCAGGTGCCAACGTTCCTCCAGAGGAGGAGGAAGAGGCCGAGGTGGCAGCAGTAGAAGATTATGAGGCGGCAGCAGCAGAAGAGGTAGCAGGGGGAGCCTGAGTGACTTCCTTGGTTTTAAGGTGTTTACTCCACTGCAGTTCATGCTTTGCATGCAGGTGCCTGGTCATGCAGGTTGTGCTCAGGTTCAGAACGTTAATGCCTCGCTTCAGGCTCTGATGGCACAGAGTGCAAACCACTCGGGTCTTGTCGTCAGCACATTGTTTGAAGAAGTGCCATGCCAGGGAACTCCTTGAAGCTGCCTTTGGGGTGCTCGGTCCCAGATGGCGGCGGTCAGTAGCAGGCGGAGTCTCTTGGCAGCGGGTGTTCTGCTTTTGCCCACTGCTCCCTCTTTTGCTACGCTGTTGGCTCGGTCTCACCACTGCCTCTTCCTCCGAACTGTGAAAGTCAGTGGCACGACCTTCATTCCATGTGGGGTCTAGGACCTCATCGTCCCCTGCATCGTCTTCCACCCAGTCTTGATCCCTGACCTTCTGTTCAGTCTGCACACTGCAGAAAGACGCAGCAGTTGGCACCTGTGTTTCGTCATCATCAGAGACATGCTGAGGTGGTATTCCCATGTCCTCATCATCAGGAAACATAAGTGGTTTTGCGTCAGTGCATTCTATGTCTTTCACCGCTGGGGAAGGGCTAGGTGGATGGCCTTGGGAAACCCTGCCAGTGGAGTCTTCAAACAGCATAAGAGACTGCTGCATAACTTGAGGCTCAGACAGTTTCCCTATATGCATGGGGGTGATGTGACAGACTGATGGGGTTGGTTTTCAGGCGCCATCTGTGCGCTTTCTGCAGAAGACTGGGTGGGAGATAATGTGAACGTGCTGGATCCACTGTCGGCCACCCAATTGACTAATGCCTGTACCTGCTCAGGCCTTACCATCCTTAGAATGGCATTGGGCCCCACCATATATCGCTGTAAATTCTGGCAGCTACTGGGACCTGAGGTAGTTGGTACACTAGGAAGTGTGGATGTGGCAGAACGGCCACGTCCTCTCCCAGCACCAGAGGGTCCACTAACACCACCACGACCATGTCCACGTCCGCGTCCCTTACTAGATGTTTTCCTCATTTTAATCGTTCACCACAACAACAAAAATATTATTTGGCCCAATGTATTGTATTCAAATTCAGCTGAATATAAAGTTGAGGCCTAGTATTTAGGCGCTGGGTGACCGGTATAGATTTACTGACAGAATTAAACTTGGAAATGCACAGTAGCGTGTGTGTGAAGTTATTCTGAATGACCCTATGTGCACCTTGAATATTATATACCCTTTTAGGGATAGATTTCAAATAGCTCTGATACAGCAGAAACCACTAAATTATGAAATTGCTAAATTGGGAATTGTATTTCAACCCAGAACAAAAAATGTGCTTTGACGGACACTAAATAACTTGCCCAGCCAGAACAGTACAGCGGTAACGACAGATTTAGCGGGATATAAATTTTAGGCCTAGTATTTAGGCGCTGGGTGACCGGTATGGATTTACTGACAGAATTAAACTTGGAAATGCACAGTAGCGTGTGTGTGAAGTTGTTCTGAATGACCCTATGTGCACCTTGAATATTATATACCCTTTTAGGGATAGATTTCAAATAGCTCTGATATAGCAGAAACCACTAAATTATGAAATTGCTAAATTGGGAATTGTATTTCAACCCAGAACAAAAAATGTGCTTTGACGGACACTAAATAACTTGCCCAGCCAGAACAGTACAGCGGTAACGACAGATTTAGCGGGATATAAATTTTAGGCCTAGTATTTAGGCGCTGGGTGACCGGTATGGATTTACTGACAGAATTAAACTTGGAAATGCACAGTAGCGTGTGTGTGAAGTTATTCTGAATGACCCTATGTGCACCTTGAATATTATATACCCTTTTAGGGATAGATTTCAAATAGCTCTGATATAGCAGAAACCACTAAATTATGAAATTTCTAAATTGGGAATTGTTTTTCTACCCAGAACAAAAAATGTGCTTTGACGGACACTAAATAACTTGCCCAGCCAGAACAGTACAGCGGTAACGACAGATTTAGCGGGAAAAAAATTTGAGGCCTAGTATTTAGGCGCTTGGTGACCGGTATGGATTTACTGACAGAATTAAACTTGGAAATGCACAGTAGCGTGTGTGTGAAGTTATTCTGAATGACCCTATGTGCACCTTGAATATTATATACCCTTTTAGGGATAGATTTCAAATAGCTCTGATACAGCAGAAACCACTAAATTATGAAATTGCTAAATTGGGAATTGTATTTCAACCCAGAACAAAAAATATGCTTTGACGGACACTAAATAACTTGCCCAGCCAGAACAGTACAGCGGTAACGACAGATTTAGCGGGATATAAATTTTAGGCCTAGTATTTAGGCGCTGGATTACCGGTATGGATTTACTGACAGAATTAAACTTGGCAATGCACAGTAGCGTGTGTGTGTAGTTATTCTGAATGACCCTATGTGCACCTTGAATATTATATACCCTTTTAGGGATAGATTTCAAATAGCTCTGATACAGCAGAAACCACTAAATTATGAAATTGCTAAATTGGGAATTGTATTTCAACCCAGAACAAAAAATGTGCTTTGACGGACACTAAATAACTTGCCCAGCCAGAACAGTACAGCGGTAACGACAGATTTAGCGGGATATAAATTTGAGGCCTAGTATTTAGGCGCTGGGTGACCGGTATGGATTTACTGACAGAATTAGACTGGGATATGGCCAAAAAATAACCACACTATTGCTGGTTAAATGCACTTGGTGTGACAGCTTGACCAACCACACTACTGAGGGTTAAATGCACTTGGTGACAGGCGCAGCTTGCCCCTGATGTAGTATATGGCCAAAAAATGAACAGACTATTGCTGGTTAAATGCACTTGGTGTGACAGCTTGACCAACCACACTACTGAGGGTTAAATGCACTTGGTGACGGGCGCAGCTTGCCCCTGATGTAGTATATGGCCAAAAAATAAACAGACTATTGCTGGTTAAATGCACTTGGTGTGACAGCTTCACCCTGATGTAGGATTTAGCCAAAAAACAACCACACCATTGAGGGTTAAATGCACTTGGTGACAGGCGCAGCTTGCCCCTGATGTAGTATATGGCCAAAAAATGAACAGACTATTGCTGGTTAAATGCACTTGGTGTGACAGCTTGACCAACCACACTACTGAGGGTTAAATGCACTTGGTGACGGGCCCAGCTTGCCCCTGATGTAGTATATGGCCAAAAAATAAACAGACTATTGCTGGTTAAATGCACTTGGTGTGACAGCTTCACCCTGATGTAGGCTTTAGCCAAAAAACAACCACACCATTGAGGGTTAAATGCACTTGGTGACGGTCGCAGCTTGCCCCTGATGTAGTATATGGCCAAAAAATGAACAGACTATTGCTGGTTAAATGCACTTGGTGTGACAGCTTGACCAACCACACTACTGAGGGTTAAATGCACTTGGTGACGGGCGCAGCTTGCCCCTGATGTAGTATATGGCCAAAAAATAAACAGACTATTGCTGGTTAAATGCACTTGGTGTGACAGCTTCACCCTGATGTAGGCTTTAGCCAAAAAACAACCACACCATTGAGGGTTAAATGCACTTGGGGACAGGCGCAGCTTGCCCCTGATGTAGTATATGGCCAAAAAATGAACAGACTATTGCTGGTTAAATGCGCTTGGTGTGACAGCTTGACCAACCACACTACTGAGGGTTAAATGCACTTGGTGACGGGCGCAGCTTGCCCCTGATGTAGTATATGGCCAAAAAATGAACAGACTATTGCTGGTTAAATGCACTTGGTGTGACAGCTTGACCAACCACACTACTGAGGGTTAAATGCACTTGGTGACAGGCGCAGCTTGCCCTTGATGTAGTATATGGCCAAAAAATAAACAGACTATTGCTGGTTAAATGCACTTGGTGTGACAGCTTCACCCTGATGTAGGCTTTAGCCAAAAAACAACCACACCATTGAGGGTTAAATGCACTTGGTCGCAGCTTGTGCTGGCGCACCACAAGACACAAAATGGCCACCGATCACCCCAGAAAAAAGTGACTGACAAACGGTCTGGGCAGCCTAAAAACAGTGAGCAATTGAATTTCAGCAGCTCAATGATGCACAGCTGCAGATCGATCGATTAATGAAGTCCTTTGGAGAAGTTAATCTGCCTAATCTCGCCCTACTGTCGCAGCCGCAACCTCTCTCTACGCTAATCAGAGCAGAGTGACGGGCGGCGCTATGTGACTCCAGCTTAAATAGAGGCTGGGTCACATGGTGCTCTGGCCAATCACAGCCATGCCAATAGTAGGCATGGCTGTGACGGCCTCTTGGGGCAAGTAGTATAACGCTTGTTGATTGGCTGCTTTGCAGCCTTTCAAAAAGCGCCAAGAAAGTGTCACAAAAGCGCCAAGAAAGCGACGAACACCGAACCCGAACCCGGACTTTTACGAAAATGTCCGGGTTCGGGTCCGTGTCACGGACACCCCAAAATTCGGTACGAACCCGAACTATACAGTTCGAGTTCGCTCATCCCTAACTGTCACAAATGCAGCAAAGGTATATCTAGTTTATTTCCCCAAATCAGTGTTTTTTTAAAACCAGAATATAACAGCTGTATTTAACGCCTGTGTCTTGCACAAAATGGGTGTTTTTTTTTTTAAAGCCAGAATATAACTGCGGTATTTAAAGCTTGTATTGGACTGTCGCAAAGGCAGCAAAGGCCACAAATCTAGTGTCTTGCACAAAATCTGTGTTTTTTTTTTTTAATACCAGAATTTGCCTTAATACCAGAATTTGCCTTACATATTGGAGGCTGCATTCACATTCAATCATATAGATTACTTATGAGTGTTGACAAGTCAGGTGATGTCTGATGTCTAATGAGCTTTTGTTTGTATCTGAGGAAAAGGTTGTCTTGTTGTGTGTGATAGTGAAGCAGCAGTGAAGCAGTGAAGTTGCATTTGTAACTCCCTAATTTCTAATTTTTGGGTGCCTTTGAGAGCTTGTTCCTTCTGGTGCTGCTTTGATTTGTTTGGCGCCAATAAATTTCTGATGGTGGAAGCACTTCTGTATACAATTTTAGGTTTATTCGGGAAATATTTTTAATGGTGTGCGTCTTATATTAAAATGTGCCAATGTTTTTGTTGAACTTGTAGAATGACGACGTTTGTTGTGCGGAATAGTGTTATAAAGTGGATATCTTTCGGGGCTTTTTGTTATTTTTTGCTCAGTTCTAGGCATTCTGTTTGTGTTAATTGCAAGCTTGTATGATACTGTTGGGGTTAGAGATGGTCTTTCGGTTCGCCCAGCGGTCATTTCGTGGCAAACTTTACTCATTCGCGGTTCGCTGAACATGCGAACATATGGCGATATTCGCCGGCACCATATTTTTTTACATTGTGAGAACTTTGACCCGTGACACATCCATCAGGTGGTACAGGACAGCCAATTAAGACGTTTCAGCACATGGACATACCCCCTACCTTATAAATATCCATCAGGTGGTACAGGACAGCCAATTAAGACGTTTCAGCACATGGACATACCCCCTACCTTTATAAATAGACCTGATTTGGCTGCTATTTTACATTCTGTCTTTTGTCAGTGTAGGGAGAGGTTGCTGTGTGGAGCAGGGACAGGAGGTTAGAGTGTTAATAGTGACACAAATCGCTAGCTAATAGGTCCACAAAAGTCCTTTTAAGGAACAGAGGGATGTAATAACTTATAATATACTTTCTAATATAGAAAGCTTATTATAGTGGATTTGTATTGTGCAGCATTGTGACTTGAGATCGGTTCTGCAGCGATACTGCAACTACAAAGAGTGACAAACGCAATTAGAAAAAAGTATTATAACTCGTGTGAGAGACCAGTAGCCCCCAAAACCACATATTGAAGTGGGGTGTTATCTAAGAATATACTACTCAAATAGTGTCTTTAATTTGTGTGTTGCACAAATTTATCTACTTTCACTGCTTTACTTCCGCTACACACAACGAAAAAATTTAAAGGAAAAACTAAACTGGTGTGAAAGACCAGTGGGCCCCAAAACAACATATAGAATTGGGGTGTTATATAAGAATATACTACTCAAATAGTGTATTTAATTTGTGTGCTGCACAAATTTATCCGCTTTCACTGCTTTACCTCTGCTACACACAGTGAGAAAATATATATATATATATATATATATTTTTTTTTTTTTTTTTTTTTACTGGTGTGAGTATAAACCAGTTGACACCAAAACAACATATAGACGCAGGGTATTATCTACTAATACACAACTGGAGAAATTTTGCCGCTTTTACTGCGTTACCCCTGCTAGACATTTGAAGAGATCACCAAACTGGACAGTCGCAGACAGTGCCATCAGTGACATTGTACCTTTGCCTTCTTTCTGGATCGTGCATTGCGTTGTGTCATTGATCAAGCCGTCGAGGAGCAGGAAGATGAGGAAGTAGCAATGCTGGATGAATTCCCAGGGGAGGCTACTCCATCTGAGACAAGTCAACAACATGAGTCTGAAGAGGAGTCAGAGGAGGATGGTGTCGGGGAGGAGGAGGATCAAGAAGAGCATGCTTTAAACCTTTCTGGGATCCCTCGTGTTGTCCGTGGATGGGGGGAGGAGAACGAGGATGACATTATCCTGGATGATGAGCAGGAGCCAGGCCACTACAACACTTCCAGTTTAGTGCAAATCGGGGCCTTTAAGAGGGACCTCCGTATAAAAAGCATAAAGGGCAAGGACCAGTACTGGGTGGCAACGTATTTAGACCCCCGTTACAAACAAAAAATGGCGGAAATGTTACCACCATCACAGAGGGTTGTCAGAATGCACTTTGAACATATAAGCGTGCACGGTCGCGCAGGACTCCATCAGGTGTCTCCCCACCTTTTTTCACTTTTTTCACTTTATTATTACAACATTTTTTTCACTTCATTATTGCAACACTATTTTTATGTTGATAGTTTAGACTCACGTTTTGTAACACTGTGGATTTTGAAACATTATGGATATGGTTTAATTCACCCTTGATTATTTATACACAATTATTGGTTCTGTATGAACTTGTTTTGTCACTCATCTATTTATTTCATTTCATCACTAGGATACCGCTGCAGCACCATTTTATGTGTCTGCTCCTTCATTAATTATTGCAACGCAATATCTCAATTTGGTTCACACATGGTCGACCAGTTTTATATCATATGTTATTAATATTTTATGATTGCATGCTATTAATTCATTTTAGTGCATTATTTAAAAATTTAACCAATAAATCTGAGTATTTGCCATAGAGTGGGTTGTCAGAATGCAGCACTTCCAGGCCTTGCTTAGAGAAATGCTGCATTCTGCTTTTTTGGGCACTGACAGAGCAGTTTCCACTCACAGAGAAACTGTTGTGGGTACCAATACAACAGCGACTACAAGAAAAGGGCGGTTTGAAGATGTGTTCCCTTCTGATATGAAAACATTCTTTCAGCTGACCCATCGACAGCTGTGCTCCGGATCCAGCCTCAGGGAACACCTAGACCGGCAGGTGTCCGGCTACATCGGTTTAACGGCCGATTTGGACGCTCTGAGAAGTGATGAACCCCTGGATTACTGGGTGGGCAGGCTTGACCTCTGGCCAGAACTTGCACAATTTGCAATGAAACTGTTGGCTTGCCCCTCATCAAGTGTCCTGTCCGAAAGGACGTTCAGCGCAGCTTGGGGGATTGTGACCGATAAGCGGACTCGCCTAGCTCATGACAGTGTTGACTACCTCACATTTCTAAAAATTAATGAGGCATGTATCTCTGAGGAATTCAGCACATGTGAACAGTAGACCATGTTTGTTTAAAGTTCCTCATGACAGCCCATATCAGCCACCACCCATAACAATTTATGGTCCCTGTCTTCGGTAAATACAGCGGCATAAAATGCCTAATGTACCACCAGCAACAGAATACAAAGTTATTTGCTGTCAGGGGAATGCCCGTCGGCTAATTTTTGAGGCCTGCAATGGCCGACACTTACATATGTATCCTGTGAATGCCTAATGTACCACCAGCAACAGAATACAAAGTTATTTGCTGTCAGGAGAACGCCTGTCGGCTAATTTTTGAGGCCTGTAATGGCTGACACTTACTTCTCCGGACACACTTAACAGACGTGTGAATGGACCCTATATGTATTTGACATGTATTTACCGGCTGCTGTCAGTTCTGGCTGATTTAGGCCGAGCTATTACAGTAAAACCAAGCAATATTACAAAAAGCACAATACACGTTATAACTGTACAAACAATTTATATAAATTAGTAGAATCTTTATTTTTTTTTATTAAGGCAATTTCTCCAATAACATGATAATCTCATGCACGTTCTTCATGGCCTTGCGTTGCCTCTCCTCCATGCCCATCAAGCGCTCATTAACGGCCCGCATATCATGGAGATGTGCCCTTTGCAGTTTGGCCAATTTGGCCTTCCATGTCTTCATTCTTGTTTGAAAAAATAAATAAAAATTAACATTATTTGCAACTCTTATTAAACCTTTAATTTGTGGTGGATATGACTTTATGATCGCTTGCTATTACAACTTTTTGTGAGAAAAGCTGTCCATAATTTTAATTTTAAACAGTTGTAAATTTTTGTTTAAAAAGGTGTCCAACTAAGGGGTTATTTGGTATGATATTTT
This sequence comes from Bufo gargarizans, assembly GCF_014858855.1. Taxonomy (NCBI): domain Eukaryota; kingdom Metazoa; phylum Chordata; class Amphibia; order Anura; family Bufonidae; genus Bufo; species Bufo gargarizans. Next base: position 256,495,623 of record NC_058084.1, read on the forward strand.
TAGACAGCTGGTTGTTACAGGTTCGGTCAAATCTACTATTTTTCCTTATTTTATAGTAAATTGTCTTTTACACAATAAAAGCATTGTTGAACCAAAAACAATTCATGTTTTACTGTCTCCATATTTTGAGAGCCAAATTGATTTTATGTGGCAACGGTTGGGTCTCATTTTTAGCAGAATGCACTGACCGATTGTTTTAGCTAGCTTGGTGTTGCACTTTTAGTGATGTTAGGTTGAATAAATTAATATTTTATTTTAATAAAAAAAAAAAAAAATGTAATTTAAATTGTTCACCGGGGTTACCACCCGGTGAACAATTTAAATAAAAAATGTTTTTTAAAAATTAAATCATATGATATTTTTATATAGACAGTCGATATGTAGACGGCAGTACAAAATATGTCTGTTTGTCTATTGTTTACCTTTTTTTTATTTTATTTTTATTTAAAGTCTTTATAATCATTATTTGGTATATTAGTTAGCTATATTTCAGTACATTATAATTTTATTTTGTGTGTTAGTTTCATGATAATTCATTTGAGTTTAATATTATTTATTTGTTAAATCAATTGTTTTAAAGAAGATTAAACAGTTATTGGCCAGTGTTCTTTTTTTGTATTACTATAGTGTATGTTGTTGCCTCATTGTTGGCCCTTTTAATGTTTATGTACATGTTATGGATACATAATCATATTGCTATGTGCACATATTTACCTTTCTGCCGGGGGCTGGTAATTATCTCCTCTTCCTCCGAGTCCTGAGATGGGGTGGTGCTGGAGGGTACAGCACTTTCCACCTCCTTCACGTCTCCCACATCTGGTGGGGGTGGCTCAATAGGCTATGAGGGTCTGGCCTCCACCTTCTCTTCCTCCTCTACCTCCACAACCTCCCCCGGTCGCCTTTTAAAATGTTCAGATTTTAGATAAACAACTCCAAAATCTTAAGAACATTTGATATAAAGCTATTCCAATATGGAGGGATCTATATATAATTGCAGTGGCTTCCAGCTTTATGATGCATAACTCAATCCAAAATTAACAATATGAAAAAAGACATCCCCTCCACAGTGTCTTGATGGAACAATAGGACAAGAGGAGACCCATGGGATGGGATTATCTCCTCAGTGTATCATAGGATGATATAATTCTCTACACCAGAGTCTGCTACTTCCCATTCATTTCTATGGGGCTGTGCACATGAGCGGTGATTTTCACGCATCACTTATGCGTTGCGTGAAAATCGCAGCATGTTCCATATTCTGTGTTTTTCACGTAATGCAGGCCCAATAGAAATTAATAGGGTTGCGTGAAAATCGCAAGCATCCGCAAGCAAGTGCGGATGCGGTGCGATTTTCACGCATTGTTGCTAGGTGACAGTCTATTCACTGTATTATTTTCCCTTATAACATGGTTAAAAGGGAAAATAATAGCATTCTGAATACAAAATGCATAGTATAATAGTGCTGGAGGGGTTAAAAAAAAAAAATATATTAACTCACCTTCTCTTATTGATCGCGTAGTTCCCGGTCTCTTCTTTACTTCTTTAATGATGAGCTGTTGGCTAAGGACCTGTGGTGACGTCAGATCACATGCTCCAATCACATGGTCTATCACCACGGTGATGGACCATGTGATTGGAGCATGTGATCTGACGTCACCAGAGGTCCTAGCCGGTAGTTCATCATTAAAGAAGTAAAGAAGAGACCGGAAACTACGCGATCAAGAGGAGAAGGTGAGTTAATTTTTTTTAAAAATTTTTAACCCTCAATTGATCACCTACTAAGCATTCTGTATTAAGAATGCTATTATTTTCCCTAATAATCATGATATAAGGGAAAATAATACAATCTTCAGAACATCAATCCCAAGCCCGAACTTCTGTGAAGAAGTTCGGGTCTGGGTACCAAACATGCGTATTTTTTCTCACGCGCGTGCAGAATGTATTACAATGTTTTGCACTCGCGCGGAAAAATCGCACTCGCCTCTTATCCGGGCCAAAAATATGACGCCCGTGTGAAAGAGTCCCTATTGCATTTATGCATTCACACCATGCTTCTTTAACCCCTTAAGGACACAGCCTTATTACACCTTAGGAACAGGCCATTTTTTGCAAATCTGACCAGTGTCACTTTAAGTGCTGATAACTAGAGTTGAGCGAACACCTGGATGTTCGGGTTCGAGAAGTTCGGCCGAACATCCCGGAAATGTTCGGGTTCGGGATCCGAACCCGATCCGAACTTCGTCCCGAACCCCATTGAAGTCAATGGGGACCCGAACTTTTCGGCACTAAAACGGCTGTAAAACAGCCCAGGAAAGGGCTAGAGGGCTGCAAAAGGCAGCAACATGTAGGTAAATCCCCTGCAAACAAATGTGGATAGGGAAATTAATTAAAATAAAAATTAAATAAATAAAAATTAACCAAAATCAATTGGAGAGAGGTTCCATAGCAGAGAATCTGGCTTCCCGTCACCCACCACTGGAACAGTCCATTCTCAGATATTTAGGCCCCGGCACCCAGGCAGAGGAGAGAGGTCCCGTAACAGACAATCTGGCTTCATGTCAGCAGAGAATCAGTCTTCGTGTCATAGCAGAGAATCAGGCTTCACGTCACCCACCACTGTAATAGTCCATTTTCATAAATTTAGGCCCAGCACCCAGGCAGAGGAGAGAGGTCCCGTAACAGACAATCTGGCTTCATGTCAGCAGAGAATCAGTCTTCATATCATAGCAGAGTATCTGGCTTCCCGTTACCCACCACTGGAACAGTCCATTCTCAGATATTTAGGCCCCGGCACCCAGGCAGAGGAGAGAGGTCCCGTAACAGACAATCTGGCTTCATGTCAGCAGAGAATCAGTCTTCATATCATAGCAGAGAATCAGGCTTCACGTCAGCCACCACTGCAACAGTCCATTGTCATAAATTCAGGCCCAGCACCCAGGCAGAGGAGAGAGGTCCCGTAACAGACAATCTGGCTTCATGTCAGCAGAGAATCAGTCTGCATGTCATAGCAGAGAATGAGGCTTCACGTCACCCACCACTGCAACAGTCCATTTTCATAAATTTAGGCCCAGCACCCAGGCAGAGGAGAGAGGTCCCGTAACAGAGGATCTGGCTTCATGTCACCAGAGAATCAGTCTGCATGTCATAGCAGAGAATCAGGCTTCACGTCACCCACCACTGCAACAGTCCATTTTCATAAATTTAGGCCCAGCACCCAGGCAGAGGAGAGAGGTCCCGTAACAGAGGATCTGGCTTCATGTCACCAGAGAATCAGTCTGCATGTCATAGCAGAGAATCAGGCTTCACGTCAGCCACCACTGCAACAATCCATTGGCATATATTTAGGCCTAGCACACAGGCAGAGGAGAGAGGTCCCGTAACAGACAATCTGGCTTCATGTCAGCAGAGAATCAGTCTTCATATCATAGCAGAGAATCAGGCTTCACGTCAGCCACCAATGCAACAGTCCATTGTCAGATATTTAGGCCCAGCACCCAGGCAGAGGAGAGAGGTCCCGTAACAGAGGATCTGGCTTCATGTCACCAGAGAATCAGTCTGCATGTCATAGCAGAGAATCAGGCTTCACGTCAGCCACCACTGCAACAATCCATTGGCATATATTTAGGCCTAGCACACAGGCAGAGGAGAGAGGTCCCGTAACAGACAATCTGGCTTCATGTCAGCAGAGAATCAGTCTGCATGTCATAGCAGAGAATGAGGCTTCACGTCACCCACCACTGCAACAGTCCATTTTCATAAATTTAGGCCCAGCACCCAGGCAGAGGAGAGAGGTCCCGTAACAGAGGATCTGGCTTCATGTCACCAGAGAATCAGTCTGCATGTCATAGCAGAGAATCAGGCTTCACGTCAGCCACCACTGCAACAATCCATTGGCATATACAGACGTGGACAAAATTGTTGGTACCCTTTGGTCAATGAAAGAAAAAGTCACAATGGTCACAGAAATAACTTTAATCTGACAAAAGTAATAATAAATTAAAATTCTATAAATGTTAACCAATGAAAGTCAGACATTGTTTTTCAACCATGCTTCAACAGAATTATGTAAAAAAATAAACTCATGAAACAGGCATGGACAAAAATGATGGTACCCCTAGAAAACACAGAACATAATGTGACCAAAGGGACATGTTAATTCAAGGTGTGTCCACTAATTAGCATCACAGGTGTCTACAACCTTGTAATCAGCCGTTGGGCCTATATATATGGCTCCAGGTAATCACTGTGTTGTTTGGTGATATGGTGTGTACCACACTCGACATGGACCAGAGGAAGCAAAGGAAAGAGCTGTCTCAAGAGATCAGAAAGAAAATTATAGACAAGCATGTTAAAGGTAAAGGCTATAAGACCATCTCCAAGCAACTAGATGTTCCTGTGAGTACAGTTGCACATATTATTCATAAGTTTAAGATCCATGGGACTGTAGCCAACCTCCCTGGACGTGGCCGCAGGAGGAAAATTGATGACAAATCTAAGAGACGGATAATCCGAATGGTAACAAAAGAGCCTAGAAACACTTCTAAAGAGATTCAAGGTGAACTTCATGCTCAAGGAACATCAGTGTCAGATCGCACCATCCGTCGTTGTTTGAGCCAAAGTGGACTACATGGGAGACGACCAAGGAGGACACCATTGTTGAAAACGAATCATAAAAAAGCAAGACTGGAATATGCCAAACTACATGTTGACAAGCCACAAAGCTTCTGGGAGAATGTCCTGTGGACAGATGAGACAAAAATCGAAGTTTTTGCCAAGGCACATCAGCTGTATGTTCACAGACGAAAAAATGAAGCATATCAAGAAAAGAACACTGTCCCTACTGTGAAACATGGAGGAGGCTCTGTTATGTTCTGGGGCTGCTTTGCTGCGTCTGGCACAGGGTGTCTTGAATCTGTGCAGGGTACAATGAAATCTCAAGACTATCAAGGAATTCTAGAGAGAAATGTACTAGCCAGTGTCAGAAAGCTTGGTCTCAGTCGCAGGTCATGGGTCTTGCAACAGGACAATGACCCAAAACACACCGCTAAAAACACCCAAGAATGGCTAAGAGGAAAAAATTGGACTATTCTAAAGTGGCCTTCTATGAGCCCTGACCTCAATCCTATTGAGCATCTTTGGAAGGAGCTGAAACATGCAGTCTGGAAAAGGCACCCTTCAAACCGGACACAACTGGAGCAGTTTGCTCATGAGGAGTGGGCCAAAATACCTGCTGAGAGGTGCAGATGTCTCATTGACAGTTACAGGAAGCGTTTGATTGCAGTGATTGCCTCAAAAGGTTGCGCAACAAAATATTAAGTTAGGGGTACCATCATTTTTGTCCATGCCTGTTTCATGAGTTTATTTTTTTACATAATTCTGTTGAAGCATGGTTGAAAAACAATGTCTGACTTTCATTGGTTAACATTTATAGAATTTTAATTTATTATTACTTTTGTCAGATTAAAGTTATTTCTGTGACCATTGTGACTTTTTCTTTCATTGACCAAAGGGTACCAACAATTTTGTCCACGTCTGTATTTAGGCCTAGCACACAGGCAGAGGAGAGAGGTCCCGTAACAGACAATCTGGCTTCATGTCAGCAGAGAATCAGTCTTCATATCATAGCAGAGAATCAGGCTTCACGTCAGCCACCAATGCAACAGTCCATTGTCAGATATTTAGGCCCAGCACCCAGGCAGAGGAGAGAGGTCCCGTAACAGAGGATCTGGCTTCATGTCAGCAGAGAATCAGTCTTCATGTCATAGCAGAGAATCAGGCTTCACGTCACCCACCACTGTAAGAGTCCATTTTCATAAATTTAGGCCCAGCACCCAGGCAGAGGAGAGAGGTCCCGTAACAGACAATCTGGCTTCATGTCAGCAGAGAATCAGTCTTCATATCATAGCAGAGAATCAGGCTTCACGTCACCCACCACTGTAACAGTCCATTTTCATAAATTTAGGCCCAGCACCCAGGCAGAGGAGAGAGGTCCCGTAACAGACAATCTGGCTTCATGTCAGGAGAGAATCAGTCTTCATGTCATAGCAGAGAATCAGGCTTCACGTCACCCACCACTGCAACAGTCCATTTTCATAAATTTAGGCCCAGCACCCAGGCAGAGGAGAGAGGTCCCGTAACAGACAATCTGGCTTCATGTCAGCAGAGAATTAGTCTGCATGTCATAGCAGAGAATCAGGCTTCACGTCAGCCACCAATGCAACAGTCCATTGTCAGATATTTAGGCCCAGCACCCAGGCAGAGGAGAGAGGTCCCGTAACAGAGGATCTGGCTTCATGTCACCAGAGAATCAGTCTGCATGTCATAGCAGAGAATGAGGCTTCACGTCAGCCACCACTGCAACAATCCATTGGCATATATTTAGGCCTAGCACACAGGCAGAGGAGAGGTTCATTCAACTTTGGGTAGCCTTGCAATATAATGGTAAAATGAAAATAAAAATAGGATTGAATGAGGAAGTGCCCTGGAGTCCAATAATATATGGTTATGGGGAGGTAGTTAATGTCTAATCTGGACAAGGGACGGACAGGTCCTGTGGGATCCATGCCTGGTTCATTTTTATGAACGTCAGCTTGTCCACATTGGCTGTAGACAGGCGGCTGCGTTTGTCTGTAATGACGCCCCCTGCCGTGCTGAATACACGTTCAGACAAAGCGCTGGCTGCCGGGCAGGCCAGCACCTCCAAGGCATAAAAGGCTAGCTCTGGCCACGTGGACAATTTAGAGACCCAGAAGTTGAATGGGGCCGAACCATCAGTCAGTACGTGGAGGGGTGTGCACACGTACTGTTCCACCATGTTAGTGAAATGTTGCCTCCTGCTAACACGTTGCGTATCAGGTGGTGGTGCAGTTAGCTGTGGCGTGTTGACAAAAGTTTTCCACATCTCTGCCATGCTAACCCTGCCCTCAGAGGAGCTGGCCGTGACACAGCTGCCTTGGCGACCTCTTGCTCCTCCTCTGCCTTGGCCTTGGGCTTCCACTTGTTCCCCTGTGACATTTGGGAATGCTCTCAGTAGCGCGTCTACCAACGTGCGCTTGTACTCGCGCATCTTCCTATCACGCTCCAGTGCAGGAAGTAAGGTGGGCACATTGTCTTTGTAGCGTGGATCCAGCAGGGTGGCAACCCAGTAGTCCGCACAGGTTAAAATGTGGGCAACTCTGCTGTCGTTGCGCAGGCACTGCAGCATGTAGTCGCTCATGTGTGCCAGGCTGCCCAGGGATAAGGACAAGCTGTCCTCTGTGGGAGGCGTATCGTCATCGTCCTGCCTTTCCCCCCAGCCACGCACCAGTGATGGACCCGAGCTGCGTTGGGTGCCACCCCGCTGTGACCATGCTTCATCCTCATCCTCCTCCACCTCCTCCTCATCCTCGTCCTCCTCGTCCTCCAGTAGTGGGCCCTGGCTGGCCACATTTGTACCTGGCCTCTGCTGTTGCCAAAAACCTCCCTCTGAGTCACTTCGAAGAGACTGGCCTGAAAGTGCTAAAAATGACCCCTCTTCCTCCTCCTCCTCCTCCTCCTCCTGGGCCACCTCCTCTTCCATCATCGCCCTAAGTGTTTTCTCAAGGAGACATAGAAGTGGTATTGTAACGCTGATAACGGTGTCATCGCCACTGGCCATGTTGGTGGAGTACTCGAAACAGCGCAACAGGGCACACAGGTCTCGCATGGAGGCCCAGTCATTGGTGGTGAAGTGGTGCTGTTCTGTAGTGCGACTGACCCGTGCGTGCTGCAGCTGAAACTCCACTATGGCCTGCTGCTGCTCGCACAGTCTGTCCAGCATGTGCAAGGTGGAGTTCCACCTGGTGGGCACGTCGCATATGAGGCGGTGAGCGGGAAGGCCGAAGTTACGCTGTAGCGCAGACAGGCGAGCAGCAGCAGGATGTGAACGCCGGAAGCGCGAACAGACGGCCCGCACTTTATGCAGCAGCTCTGACATGTCGGGGTAGTTGTGAATGAACTTCTGCACCACCAAATTCAGCACATGCGCCAAGCAAGGGATGTGCGTCAAATTGGCTAGTCCCAGAGCTGCAACGAGATTTCGCCCATTATCACACACCACCAGGCCGGGCTTGAGGCTCACCGGCAGCAACCACTCGTCGGTCTGTTGTTCTATACCCCGCCACAACTCCTGTGCGGTGTGGGGCCTGTCCCCCAAACATATGAGTTTCAGAATGGCCTGCTGACGTTTACCCCGGGCTGTGCTGAAGTTGGTGGTGAAGGTGTGTGGCTGACTGGATGAGCAGGTGGAAGAAGAGGAGGAGGAAGCCGAGAAGGAGGAGGTGGCAACAGGAGGCAAAGAATGTTGCCCTGCGATCCTTGGCGGCGGAAGGACGTGCGCCAAACAGCTCTCCGCCTGGGGCCCAGCTGCCACTACATTTACCCAGTGTGCAGTTAGGGAGATATAGCGTCCCTGGCCGTGCTTACTGGTCCACGTATCTGTGGTTAGGTGGACCTTGCCACAGATGGCGTTGCGCAGTGCACACTTGATTTTATCGGATACTTGGTTGTGCAGGGAAGGCACGGCTCTCTTGGAGAAGTAGTGGCGGCTGGGAACAACATACTGTGGGACAGCAAGCGACATGAGCTGTTTGAAGCTGTCTGTGTCCACCAGCCTAAATGACAGCATTTCATAGGCCAGTAGTTTAGAAATGCTGGCATTCAGGGCCAGGGATCGAGGGTGGCTAGGTGGGAATTTACGCTTTCTATCAAATGTTTGTGAGATGGAGAGCTGAACGCTGGCGTGTGACATGGTTGAGACGCTTGGTGACGGAGGTGGTGGTGGTGGTGTTGGTGGTACATCCCCTGTTTGCTGGGCGGCAGGTGCCAACGTTCCTCCAGAGGCGGAGGAAGAGGCCGAGGCGGCAGCAGCAGAATAGGCCGAGGCGGCAGCAGCAGAAGAGGTAGCAGGGGGAGCCTGAGTGACTTCCTTGGTTTTAAGGTGTTTACTCCACTGCAGTTCATGCTTTGCATGCAGGTGCCTGGTCATGCAGGTTGTGCTCAGGTTCAGAACGTTAATGCCTCGCTTCAGGCTCTGATGGCACAGCGTGCAAACCACTCGGGTCTTGTCGTCAGCACATTGTTTGAAGAAGTGCCATGCCAGGGAACTCCTTGAAGCTGCCTTTGGGGTGCTCGGTCCCAGATGGCGGCGGTCAGTAGCAGGCGGAGTCTCTTGGCGGCGGGTGTTCTGCTTTTGCCCACTGCTCCCTCTTTTGCTACGCTGTTGGCTCGGTCTCACCACTGCCTCTTCCTCCGAACTGTGAAAGTCAGTGGCACGACCTTCATTCCATGTGGGGTCTAGGACCTCATCGTCCCCTGCATCGTCTTCCACCCAGTCTTGATCCCTGACCTCCTGTTCAGTCTGCACACTGCAGAAAGACGCAGCAGTTGGCACCTGTGTTTCGTCATCATCAGAGACATGCTGAGGTGGTATTCCCATGTCCTCATCATCAGGAAACATAAGTGGTTGTGCGTCAGTGCATTCTATGTCTTTCACCGCTGGGGAAGGGCTAGGTGGATGCCCTTGGGAAACCCTGCCAGCGGAGTCTTCAAACAGCATAAGAGACTGCTGCATAACTTGAGGCTGAGACAGTTTCCCTGGTATGCATGGGGGTGATGTGACAGACTGATGGGGTTGGTTTTCAGGCGCCATCTGTGCGCTTTCTGCAGAAGACTGGGTGGGAGATAATGTGAACGTGCTGGATCCACTGTCGGCCACCCAATTGACTAATGCCTGTACCTGCTCAGGCCTTACCATCCTTAGAACGGCATTGGGCCCCACCATATATCGCTGTAAATTCTGGCGGCTACTGGGACCTGAGGTAGTTGGTACACTAGGACGTGTGGATGTGGCAGAACGGCCACGTCCTCTCCCAGCACCAGAGGGTCCACTAACACCACCACGACCATGTCCACGTCCGCGTCCCTTACTAGATGTTTTTCTCATTGTTATGGTTCACCACAACAACAAATATATTATTTGGCCCAATGTATTGTATTCAAATTCAGCGGGATATAAATTTGAGGCCTAGTATTTAGGCGCTGGGTGACCGGTATGGATTTAGTGACAGAATTAGACTTGGAAATGCACAGAAGCGTGTGTGTGAAGTTATTCTGAATGACCCTATGTGCACCTTCAATATGATCTACCCTTTTAGGGATAGATTTCAAATAGCTCTGATATAGCAGAAACGACTAAATTATGAAATTGCTAAATTGGGAATTGTATTTCAACCCAGAACAAAAAATGTGCTTTGACGGACACTAAATAACTTTCCCAGCCACAACAGGACAGCGGTAACGAGAGATTTAGCGGGATATAAATTTGAGGCCTAGTATTTAGGCGCTGGGTGACAGGTATGGGTTTAGTGACAGAATTAGATTTGGAAATGCACAGTAGCGGGTGTGTGAAGTTATTCTGAATGACCCTATGTGCACCTTGAATATTATATACCCTTTTAGGGATAGATTTCAAATAGCTCTGATATAGCAGAAACCACTAAATTATGAAATTGCTAAATTGGGAATTGTATTTCAACCCAGAACAAGAAATGTGCTTGAACGGACACTAAATAACTCGCCCAGCTACAGCACTAGGGACAGATTTAGCGGGATATAAATTTGAGGCCTAGTATTTAGGCGCTGGGTGACAGGTATGGGTTTAGTGCCAGAATTAGACTTGGAAATACACAGTAGCGGGTGTGTGTGAAGTTATTCTGAATGACCCAATGTGCACCTTGAATATTATATACCCTTTTAGGGATAGATTTCAAATAGCTCTGATATAGCAGAAACCACTAAATTATGAAATTGCTAAATTGGGAATTGTATTTCAACCCAGAACAAAAAATGTGCTTTGACGGACACTAAATATCTTGCCCAGCAACAACAGTACAGCGGTAACGAGAGATTTAGCAGGATATAAATTTGAGGCCTAGTATTTAGGCGCTGGGTGACAGGTATGGGTTTAGTGACAGAATTAGACTTGAAAATACACAGTAGCGGGTGTGTGTGAAGTTATTCTGAATGACCCAATGTGCAACTTGAATATTATATACCCTTTTAGGGATAGATTTCAAATAGCTCTGATATAGCAGAAACCACTAAATTATGAAATTGCTAAATTGGGAATTGTATTTCAACCCAGAACAAAAAATGTGCTTTGACGGACACTAAATATCTTGCCCAGCAACAACAGTACAGCGGTAACGAGAGATTTAGCAGGATATAAATTTGAGGCCTAGTATTTAGGCGCTGGGTGACAGGTATGGGTTTAGTGACAGAATTAGACTTGAAAATACACAGTAGCGGGTGTGTGTGAAGTTATTCTGAATGACCCAATGTGCACCTTGAATATTATATACCCTTTTAGGGATAGATTTCAAATAGCTCTGATATAGCAGAAACCACTAAATTATGAAATTGCTAAATTGGGAATTGTATTTCAACCCAGAACAAAAAATGTGCTTTGACGGACACTAAATATCTTGCCCAGCAACAACAGTACAGCGGTAACGAGAGATTTAGCAGGATATAAATTTGAGGCCTAGTATTTAGGCGCTGGGTGACAGGTATGGGTTTAGTGACAGAATTAGACTTGAAAATACACAGTAGCGGGTGTGTGTGAAGTTATTCTGAATGACCCAATGTGCACCTTGAATATTATATACCCTTTTAGGGATAGATTTCAAATAGCTCTGATATAGCAGAAACCACTAAATTATGAAATTGCTAAATTGGGAATTGTACTTCAACCCAGAACAAAAAATGTGCTTTGACGGACACTAAATATCTTTCCAAGCAACAACAGTACAGCGGTAACGAGAGATTTAGCAGGATATAAATTTGAGGCCTAGTATTTAGGCGCTGGGTGACAGGTATGGGTTTAGTGAGAGAATTAGACTTGGAAATACACAGTAGCGGGTGTGTGTGAAGTTATTCTGAATGACCCAATGTGCACCTTGAATATTATATACCCTTTTAGGCATAGATTTCAAATAGCTCTGATATAGCAGAAACCACTAAATTATGAAATTGCTAAATTGGGAATTGTACTTCAACCCAGAACAAAAAATGTGCTTTGACGGACACTAAATAACTTTCCCAGCTACAACAGGACAGCGGTAACGAGAGATTTAGCGGGATATAAATTTGAGGCCTAGTATTTAGGCGCTGGGTGACAGGTATGGGTTTAGTGACAGAATTAGACTTGGAAATACACAGTAGCGGGTGTGTGTGAAGTTATTCTGAATGACCCTATGTGCACCTTCAATATGATCTACCCTTTTAGGGATAGATTTCAAATAGCTCTGATATAGCAGAAACCACTAAATTATGAAATTGCTAAATTGGGAATTGTATTTCAACCCAGAAGAAAAAATGTGCTTTGACGGACACAAAATAACTTTCCCAGCTACAACAGGACAGCGGTAACGAGAGATTTAGCAGGATATAAATTTGAGGCCTAGTATTTAGGCGCTGGGTGACAGGTATGGGTTTAGTGACAGAATTAGACTTGGAAATACACAGTAGCGGGTGTGTGTGAAGTTATTCTGAATGACCCAATGTGCACCTTGAATATTATATACCCTTTTAGGGATAGATTTCAAATAGCTCTGATATAGCAGAAACCACTAAATTATGAAATTGCTAAATTGGGAATTGTACTTCAACCCAGAACAAAAAATGTGCTTTGACGGACACTAAATAACTTTCCCAGCTACAACAGGACAGCGGTAACGAGAGATTTAGCGGGATATAAATTTGAGGCCTAGTATTTAGGCGCTGGGTGACAGGTATGGGTTTAGTGACAGAATTAGACTTGGAAATACACAGTAGCGGGTGTGTGTGAAGTTATTCTGAATGACCCTATGTGCACCTTCAATATGATCTACCCTTTTAGGGATAGATTTCAAATAGCTCTGATATAGCAGAAACCACTAAATTATGAAATTGCTAAATTGGGAATTGTATTTCAACCCAGAACAAAAAATGTGCTTTGACGGACACTAAATAACTTTCCCAGCTACAACAGGACAGCGGTAACGAGAGATTTAGCAGGATATAAATTTGAGGCCTAGTATTTAGGCGCTGGGTGACAGGTATGGGTTTAGTGACAGAATTAGACTTGAAAATACACAGTAGCGGGTGTGTGTGAAGTTATTCTGAATGACCCAATGTGCACCTTGAATATTATATACCCTTTTAGGGATAGATTTCAAATAGCTCTGATATAGCAGAAACCACTAAATTATGAAATTGCTAAATTGGGAATTGTACTTCAACCCAGAACAAAAAATGTGCTTTGACGGACACTAAATAACTTTCCCAGCTACAACAGGACAGCGGTAACGAGAGATTTAGCAGGATATAAATTTGAGGCCTAGTATTTAGGCGCTGGGTGACAGGTATGGGTTTAGTGACAGAATTAGACTTGAAAATACACAGTAGCGGGTGTGTGTGAAGTTATTCTGAATGACCCAATGTGCACCTTGAATATTATATACCCTTTTAGGGATAGATTTCAAATAGCTCTGATATAGCAGAAACCACTAAATTATGAAATTGCTAAATTGGGAATTGTACTTCAACCCAGAACAAAAAATGTGCTTTGACGGACACTAAATAACTTTCCCAGCTACAACAGGACAGCGGTAACGAGAGATTTAGCGGGATATAAATTTGAGGCCTAGTATTTAGGCGCTGGGTGACCGGTATGGATTTAGTGACAGAATTAGACTGGGATATGGCCAAAAAATAACCACACTATTGCTGGTTAAATGCACTTGGTGACGGGCGCAGCTTGCCCCTGATGTAGTATATGGCCAAAAAATGAACAGACTATTGCTGGTTAAATGCACTTGGTGTCACAGCTTGACCAACCACACTACTGAGGGTTAAATGCACTTGGTGACGGGCGCAGCTTGCCCCTGATGTAGTATATGGCCAAAAAATAAACAGACTATTGCTGGTTAAATGCACTTGGTGTGACAGCTTCACCCTGATGTAGGCTTTAGCCAGAAAACAACCACACCATTGAGGGTTAAATGCACTTGGTGACAGGCGCAGCTTGCCCCTGATTTTGTATATGGCCAAAAAATGAACAGACTATTGCTGGTTAAATGCACTTGGTGTGACAGCTTCACCCTGATGTAGGCTTTAGCCAAAAAACAACCACACCATTGAGGGTTAAATGCACTTGGTGACAGGCGCAGCTTGCCCCTGATTTTGTATATGGCCAAAAAATGAACAGACTATTGCTGGTTAAATGCACTTGGTGTGACAGCTTCACCCTGATGTAGGCTTTAGCCAAAAAACAACCACACCATTGAGGGTTAAATGCACTTGGTGACAGGCGCAGCTTGCCCCTGATTTTGTATATGGCCAAAAAATGAACAGACTATTGCTGGTTAAATGCACTTGGTGTGACAGCTTCACCCTGATGTAGGCTTTAGCCAAAAAACAACCACACCATTGAGGGTTAAATGCACTTGGTGACAGGCGCAGCTTGCCCCTGATTTTGTATATGGCCAAAAAATGAACAGACTATTGCTGGTTAAATGCACTTGGTGTGACAGCTTCACCCTGATGTAGGCTTTAGCCAAAAAACAACCACACCATTGAGGGTTAAATGCACTTGGTCGCAGCTTGTGCTGGCGCACCACAAGACACAAAATGGCCGCCGATCACCCCAGAAAAATGTGACTGACAAACGGTCTGGGCAGCCTAAAAACAGTGAGCAATTGAGGATCAGCAGCTCAATGATCCACAGCTGCAGATCGATCAGTTAATCAAGTCCTTTGGAGGAGTTAATCTGCCTAATCTCGCCCTACTGTCGCAGCCGCAACCTCTCCCTACGCTAATCAGAGCAGAGTGACGGGCGGCGCTATGTGACTCCAGCTTAAATAGAGGCTGGGTCACATGGTGCTCTGGCCAATCACAGCCATGCCAATAGTAGGCATGGCTGTGATGGCCTCTTGGGGCAAGTAGTATGACGCTTGTTGATTGGCTGCTTTGCAGCCTTTCAAAAAGCGCCAAGAAAGCGTCACAAAAGCGCCAAGAAAGCGACGAACACCGAACCCGAACCCGGACTTTTACGAAAATGTCCGGGTTCGGGTCCGTGTCACGGACACCCCAAAATTCGGTACGAACCCGAACTATACAGTTCGAGTTCGCTCATCCCTACTGATAACTTTAAAACGCTTTGACTTATCCAGGTCGTTCTGAGATTGTTTTTTTCGTCACATATTGTACTTCATGACACTGGTAAAATGAAGTCGAAACAATTATTTTTTTCGCACCCAAAAATACCTAATTTAAAAAAAAATTAAAAAATTTGCAAATTTCTATGTTTCAGTTTCTCTACT
The DNA here is from genome assembly GCF_014858855.1 of Bufo gargarizans. NCBI lineage: Eukaryota > Metazoa > Chordata > Amphibia > Anura > Bufonidae > Bufo > Bufo gargarizans. The sequence goes on from NC_058084.1 coordinate 256,511,003, forward strand.
TCTGTAATACATAGTAATACCCCTAAAAATTGTGATGACTTTACATTCCCCATATGTCTACTTCATGTTACCACTTCAGGGACCACTACAGCTCTGAAGTCACTTTGCGAGGCTTACATAATAGAAACCACCTAAAAATGACCCCATTCTATAAACTAAACCCCTCAAGGTATTCAAAACTGATTTTACAAACTTCGTTAACCCTTTAGGTGTTGCACAAGAGTTATTGGCAAATGGGGATGAAATTTGAGAATTTCATTTTTTTGCCTAATTTTCCATTTTAACCCATTTTTTCCACTAACAAAGCAAGGGTTAACAGCCAAACAAGACTGTATCTTTATTGCCCTGACTCTGTCGTTTACAGGAGGAGGAGGATCAAGAAGAGCATGCTTTAAACCTTTCTGGGATCCCTCGTGTTGTCCGTGGATGGGGGGAGGAGAACGAGGATGACATTATCCTGGATGATGAGCAGGAGCCAGGCCACTACAACACTTCCAGTTTAGTGCAAATCGGGGCCTTTAAGAGGGACCCCCGTATAAAAAGCATAAAGGGCAAGGACCAGTACTGGGTGGCAACGTATTTAGACCCCCGTTACAAACAAAAAATGGCGGAAATGTTACCACCATCACAGAGGGTTGTCAGAATGCACTTTGAACATATAAGCGTGCACGGTCGCGCAGGACTCCATCAGGTGTCTCCCCACCTTTTTTCACTTTTTTCACTTTATTATTACAACATTTTTTTCACTTCATTATTGCAACACTATTTTTATGTTGATAGTTTAGACTCACGTTTTGTAACACTGTGGATTTTGAAACATTATGGATATGGTTTAATTCACCCTTGATTATTTATACACAATTATTGGTTCTGTATGAACTTGTTTTGTCACTCATCTATTTATTTCATTTCATCACTAGGATACCGCTGCAGCACCATTTTATGTGTCTGCTCCTTCATTAATTATTGCAACGCAATATCTCAATTTGGTTCACACATGGTCGACCAGTTTTATATCATATGTTATTAATATTTTATGATTGCATGCTATTAATTCATTTTAGTGCATTATTTAAAAATTTAACCAATAAATCTGAGTATTTGCCATAGAGTGGGTTGTCAGAATGCAGCACTTCCAGGCCTTGCTTAGAGAAATGCTGCATTCTGCTTTTTTGGGCACTGACAGAGCAGTTTCCACTCACAGAGAAACTGTTGTGGGTACCAATACAACAGCGACTACAAGAAAAGGGCGGTTTGAAGATGTGTTCCCTTCTGATATGAAAACATTCTTTCAGCTGACCCATCGACAGCTGTGCTCCGGATCCAGCCTCAGGGAACACCTAGACCGGCAGGTGTCCGGCTACATCGGTTTAACGGCCGATTTGGACGCTCTGAGAAGTGATGAACCCCTGGATTACTGGGTGGGCAGGCTTGACCTCTGGCCAGAACTTGCACAATTTGCAATGAAACTGTTGGCTTGCCCCTCATCAAGTGTCCTGTCCGAAAGGACGTTCAGCGCAGCTTGGGGGATTGAGTTAATTTTTTTAAAAAATTTTTAACCCTCAATTGATCACCTACTAAGCATTCTGTATTAAGAATGCTATTATTTTCCCTAATAATCATGATATAAGGGAAAATAATACAATCTTCAGAACATCAATCCCAAGCCCGAACTTCTGTGAAGAAGTTCGGGTCTGGGTACCAAACATGCGTATTTTTTCTCACGCGCGTGCAGAATGTATTACAATGTTTTGCACTCGCGCGGAAAAATCGCACTCGCCTCTTATCCGGGCCAAAAATATGACGCCCGTGTGAAAGAGTCCCTATTGCATTTATGCATTCACACCATGCTTCTTTAACCCCTTAAGGACACAGCCTTATTACACCTTAGGAACAGGCCATTTTTTGCAAATCTGACCAGTGTCACTTTAAGTGCTGATAACTTTAAAACGCTTTGACTTATCCAGGTTGTTCTGAGATTGTTTTTTTCGTCACATATTGTACTTCATGACACTGGTAAAATGAAGTCGAAACAATTATTTTTTTCGCACCCAAAAATACCTAATTTAAAAAAAAAATAAAAAATTTGCAAATTTCTATGTTTCAGTTTCTCTACTTCTGTAATACATAGTAATACCCCTAAAAATTGTGATGACTTTACATTCCCCATATGTCTACTTCATGTTTCCACTTCAGGGACCACTACAGCTCTGAAGTCACTTTGCGAGGCTTACATAATAGAAACCACCTAAAAATGACCCCATTCTATAAACTAAACCCCTCAAGGTATTCAAAACTGATTTTACAAACTTCGTTAACCCTTTAGGTGTTGCACAAGAGTTATTGGCAAATGGGGATGAAATTTGAGAATTTCATTTTTTTGCCTAATTTTCCATTTTAACCCATTTTTTCCACTAACAAAGCAAGGGTTAACAGCCAAACAAGACTGTATCTTTATTGCCCTGACTCTGTCGTTTACAGAAACACCCCATATGTGGCCGTAAACTACTGTACGGCCACACAGCGGGGCGTAGAGTAAAAGGTGCACCATATGGTTTTTGGAAGGCAGGTTTTGCTGGACTGGTTTTTTGACACCATGTCCCATTTGAAGCCCCCCTGATGCAACCCTAGAGTAGAAACTCCATAAAAGTGACCCCATCTAAGAAACTACACCCCTCAAGGTATTCAAAACTGATTTTACAAACTTTGTTAACCCTTTAGGTGTTGCACAAGATTTAATGGAAAATAGAGATACAATTTAAAAATTTCACTTTTTTGGCAGATTTTACATTTTAATATTTTTTTTTCCAGTTAAATTGCAAGGGTTAACAGCCAAACAAAACTCATTATTTATGGCCCTTATTCTGTAGTTTACAGAAACACCCCAGATGTAGTCATAAACTGCTGTACGGGCACACGACAGGGCGCAGAAGGAAAGGAATGCCATACGGTTTTTGGAAGGCAGATTTTGCTGGACAAGTTTTTTTTACACCATGTCCCATTTGAAGCCCCCCTGATGCGCCCCTAGAGTAGAAACTTCAAAAAAGTGACCCCATTTTAGAAACTACGGGATAGGGTGGCAGTTTTGTTGGTACTAGTTTAGTGTACATATGATTTTTGGTTGCTCTATATTACACTTTTTGTGTGGCAAGGTAACAAGAAATAGCTTTTTTGGCACCGTTTTTTTTTGTTATTTACAACATTCATCTGACAGGTTAGATCATGTGGTAATTTTATAGAGCAGGTTGTCACGGACATGGCGATACCTAATATGTATACAATTTTTTTTATTTATGTAAGTTTTACACAATGAATTAATTTTTAAAACAAAAAAAAAGTTTTAGTGTCTCCACAGTCTAAGAGCCATAGTTTTTTCAGTTCTTAGGCGATTATCTTAAGTAGGGTCTCATTTTTTGCGGGATGAGATTACGGTTTTGGTATGGCAGTATTTTGGGGTGCATATGACTTTTTGATCGTTCGCTATTACACTTTTTGTGACGTAAGATGACAAAAAATTGATTTTTTTACACATTTTTTTATTATTATTTTTTACGGTGGTCACCTGAGGGGTTAGGTCATGTGATATTTTTATTGAGCCAGTCGATACGGACGCGGCAATACCTAAAATGTATACTTTTTTTATTTATGTAAGCTTTACACAATGATTTCATTTTTAAAACAAAAAAAAACATGTTTTAGTGTTTCCATAGTCTAAGAGCCATAGTTTTTTCAGTTTTGGGGAGATTATCCTGGGTAGGGTATGATTTTTGCGGGATGAGATGACGGTTTGATTCTTACAATTTTGGCGTACATACAACTTTTTTGATCACTTTTATTACCTTTTTTGGGAAATACGGTGGGCAAAATTTCAATTTCATCATAGTTTTTTATTTTTTATTTTTATGGCGTTCACCGTTTGGGTAAAGTAACATGATCAATTTATAGATCAGGTCGTTATGGACGCGGCGATACCAAACATGTGTAGGGAATTTTATTTTTTTCATTTTTAATCAGTGATAAATGTGTTTTTAGATTTTTAATTTATTTTCACTTTCTTTTTGATCCAGTGGGTCTGATGTCTGTATAATACAGTACAGAACAATATATATTGTACTGTACTGTATTTTACACTTTGTCTGAACGGATCTATGCCTTTTAGCACAGATCTGTTCAGCACCATGGACAGCAGGAAGCCTGAGAAGGTGTCCTGTTGCCATGGGAACCTTCCCCGTCTGCTCAGTAGTGGTCAGAACTGCGCAGACGGGGAAGGATAAGGACGGGGCTTTGGGGGGCTGCCTGGGAGCTCTCTCCCTCTCCATTCGGGGGGCAGGCAAAGGCACAGCAGCCATACGGACCACGGTATGGAAAGGGTTAAACGGCTGACATCGCAGCACAGATGTCAGCCGTTTATACCAGGGTGCCAGCAATGTGCTGGCACCCTGGTATACCCACTAGACGCCAACGATTATTCAAGAGGAGGCGGGCGGGGATCGCGATCCCGCCTGCCGCACCGCCCGCCTCCTGCACCCCTGCACCTCCCACCAGGCAAAAATCACTCAGGGGTGCAGGGATACAGATATATTTTAGGAATACTAAAGTTTTTCATCCCCGCGGTCAGGGACCACGGTGATCAGAAACTGCAGAAATCGCAGCAAACCGCAGGTCTGAATTGACCTGCGGTTTGCCGCGATCGCCGACATGGGGGGGGGGGGTCACGGGACCCCCCCCCCCCGCACATTTAGCCTAGGTGCCTGCTCAATGATTTGAGCAGGCACCGGGTTCCGACCACTGCCAGCCGCACGGCAGTGATCGGAAAAACACAGGGCGTACATGTACACCCTGTGTCCTTAAGTACCAGGGCACAAGGGCATACCTGTATGCCCTATGTCCTTAAGGGGTTAATGGGGAATACGAAAAACCTGGCCTATAAACTCCACCAAAAATTCTATGTTTATAGTTCTCTCTCAATCAAATAGGTCGGAGTGGGGGTCTCCATAGTCCTGTGTCCAAAGCCTGTAGTAAGAAGGCTAGGCCTCAGGCTTCTACTGCAGACACAGTGATGGTTCAGTCCGTCACTTGTCTGGCACAAAGCCAACAACACATCACATCACCCAAAGAACATCATTTCCACAATGAAACCTTGCAGCATCTGGCAGCATCATGCTGTGGGGAGGGGATGTTTTTCAGCAGCCGGGACTGGTAAACTGGTCAGAGTTGAGGGAAAGATGAACAGGGATATTATTGAGCAAAACCAGTCCCACTCTGTGTGTGATTTGAGGCTAGAACGGAGGTTCAGCTTACAGCAGGACAATGACCCCAAACACACTGCTGAAGCAACGCTTGAGTGGTTTAAAGGGAAACATATAAATGTGGTAGAATGGCCTAGTCAAAGCCCAGATCTCAATCCAATAGAAAATCTGTGGTTAGACTTAAAGATTGCTGTTCACAAGCTCAAACCATCTGAAGGAGCAGAATCAGTATTGCAAGGAGGAATGGGCAAAAACGCCTGTGGTAAGATGTGGCAACTGCTCATAGAGACTTATCCAAAGCGACTTGGAGCTCTGATTGCCGCAAAAGGTGGCTCTACAAAGTATTGACTTTAGGGGAGTGAATAGTTATGCACATTGACCTTTTCTATTATTTTGTCCTATTAGTTGTTTGCTTTGCAATTAACCAATTTAAAAGAAGGTCAAAGTTGTGGGCAACTACAAATTACCTGATGGTAATCCTCAAACAATCCATGTTAATTCCAGGGGGTGAGGCAAAAAAAAAAAAAGAACAAAGTCAAGGGGGGTGAATACTTTTGCTTAGCACAGTATACATTACAGAGTGTTGGCAAAAAATACAAAAGTTATTCACGTATGTACCTGGGCATTTTTCATTCCGGATACTTTTAATGAAACGTGGCTGTCTTCGCTTCATGTCTGACCATTTCTTTATAATGGCCAGATGGCGGTGTTTGCGACCCATTTCCCTCCACATTTCATAGGCCAACTGCCACACGATCTTCTGTTTCTTGGCTGTCGTAGTCCCGAACCAACATCCGCTGCAAGAGAAAAATGCAAGCATATAATTATAATCCTCATTTTTAAAAATGATAGTATGGAAAAGAATGTAGTCAAGTAAACTGAAATAGTATTGAATGCTTTGAGGTGGAAATATTAGATTTAGGCCACATGCACTGCCAGTATTTGATGGTTCATTTAGAGTTACCCAGGGTGCATCCCGGGGAGACAAACCAGCTGTACACCCCATACCGTAATGTCACTTCAATAGACAGGTACATCTCTGCTTAGCTGGACAGTATCTGATAGCTCAGACCCCACCCACATACAGTTGTAATACAATCCCATCTTCTAACCGTAACAGTAAGGCCGCATGCACACGGTCCTGTTTTATAGACTATAGACCGTACAGACCCGTCCTGCAGAGTGGACAAGCGTACGGCATCATTGGTTGCTATGACGACGTGCGCTTCCAGGCCACCACCGCTTTACTGTGATACACTTGTATGATCTATACAAGTGTATTACTGTACAGTGGTGGCGGCAAGAAGTGCACGGCGTCATAGCGAGTTAGCATTAGCAACCAATGACGCCGTGTCTACACGGTAACCTAACATAGTGGGTGTAATGTCACAGGAATACTTAGTGCAAAAATCAATTATATCTAGTGAGACCTGAAGTTTGGTGCACTTAAGAAAATTTTTTATCGCAGTCTTTATGCAAATAAAGCGATTGTTCAGACATGCAGGTGAAATGTAATCAAATACATTACTTTAATGTAAGATTACTTACAGTCACCAGGAGTTCTTCCTCGTTGAACTTCGCTCCAACCATTTTACCCATCTATTTGCTAGTCGGTGTAAACTAGTTCCTGTACACCATGCCTTCAGAACACATGTGATCTTGCGATTAATACTTTGCCGAATTTTCGTCGAGAAAATAAAATGCTTGCAGACTGTAAAATCACTTAATACTTCTGGTATGTCAGTGTCCATGTGTGCGCATTTACTAAGTATTTTGTGGCTGCAAATATGACCTGGAGGTTTCTCATGTTCGCCTGCCATTAAAATGAATGGGACCCGCCACAAACTTACGGTTCGCCAACATTTGATCGTGTTTGCGCGATCACGTTCGCGAAACGCCACGGCAGATGTTCGTCCATCACTAGTTGGGGTATTGTTTTTCGTTAAATCTTTTTTCTAATATCTTTGCTTGTGTGACAAAATCCTTATGCTTGGTACAGTTTTGCCTGATCCGTTTATACTGGCCGTATGGTCTATTTTTAAGCCATTTTTTTGTGGTGGAAGCTGGTATAATGAAAGTAACTACAAACCGGATTCCAAAAAAGTTGGGACACTAAACAAATTGTGAAAAAAAAACTGAATGCAATGATGTGGAGATGGCAAATGTCAATATTTTATTTGTAATAGAACGTAGATGACAGATCAAACGTTTAATCCGAGTAAATGTATCATTTTAAAGGAAAAATAAGTTGATTCAAATATTCACGGTGTCATCAAATCCCCAAAAAGTTGGGACAAGTAGCAATAATAGGCTGGAAAAAGTAAATTTGAGCATAACGAAGAGCTGGAAGACCAATTAACACTAATTAGGTCAATTGGCAACATGATTGGGTATAAAAAGAGCTTCTCAGAGTGGCAGTGTCTCTCAGAAGCCAAGATGGGTAGAGGATCACCAATTCCTACAATGTTGCGCAGAAAAATAGTGAAGCAATATCAGAATGGTGTTACCTAGCAAAAAATTGCAAAGACTTTGCATCTATCATCATCAACTGTGCATAAAATCATCCAAAGATTCAGAGAATCTGGAACAATCTCTGTGCGTAAGGGTCAAGGCCGTAAAACCATATTGGATGCCCGTGGTCTCCGGGCCCTTAAACAACACTGCACCACAAACAGGAATGCTACTGTAAAGGAAATCACAGAATGGGTTCAGGAATACTTCCAGAAACCATTGTCAGTGAACACAATCCACCGTGCCATCCGCCGTTGCCATCTGAAACTCTACAGTGCAAAGAAGAAGCCATTTCTAAGCAAGATCCACAAGCTCAGGCGTTTTCACTGGGCCAGGGATCATTTAAAATGGAGTGTGGCAAAATGGAAGACTGTTCTGTGGTCAGACGAGTCACGATTCAAAGTTCTTTTTGGAAATCTGGGACGCCATGTCACCCGGACCAAAGAGGACAAGGACAACCCAAATTGTTATCAACGCTCAGTTCAGAAGCCTGTATCTCTGATGGTATGGGGTTGCATGAGTGCGTGTGGCATGGTCAGCTTGCATGCCTGGAAAGGCACCATCAATGCAGAAAAATATATTTAGGTTCTAGAACAACATATGCTCCCATCCAGACGTCATCTCTTTCAGGGAAGACCCTGCATTTTTCAACAAGATAATGCCAGACCAAATTCTGCATCAATCACAACATCATGGCTGCGTATGAGAAGGATCCGGGTACTGAAATCTACCAGTCTGCAGTCCAGATCTTTCACCTATAGAAAACATTTGGCGCATCATAAAGAGGAAGGTGCAACAAAGAAGGCCCAAGACGATTGAACAGTTAGAGGCCTGTTGTCACGGAAGGTGTACAGGAAACAAGACAACACCAAATGAATATATGACTCACTGGATCCAAAACTAAGGAACAAAAAGGGAGACCCCTGCATCAGACCTGGCACTCTCCCTGACTGCTCAGCCTATGCGAAAATCCCAATGGTAGATGATCGCATATCCTCGTACCTCGACTGTATAACACCTGAACACCCTATAATAGTGAGGGGACACGACCACCGGCTCCCTACACTAGACACGGAGGGAGTCAGGGTCACCTGGGATCCAGCAAACAGAAAATCACAAATGAATGTACAACACTTATCTTGTATAAGACTGGGAAATAGGATCAGCATGCACACACACTCCAGGAAGTTGTATAAACCGCACACTAATGCATTATGGGGAGGAGTTTAAAGGGATGCAATCAGTCCAACTGCATGACAGCTAAGAGAGGCTAACGAGATGAGGAACTGAAAACCAAAACAAAGGAAGTTCAAGGAGGAGGTTCTGAAAGGCATCTGTCAGAGCTTCTCAGATGTCTGGTGGTGACAGTACCCCTCCCTCTACGAGTGGACTCCGGACACTCAGAGCCCACCTTCTCAGGATGGGACCTATGGAAAGCCCTGATGAGACGAGTGGCCTTAATGTCCGTCACTGGGACCCACATCCTCTCCTCAGGACCATAACCCTCCCAATGAACGAGGTACTGGAGAGAACCGCGGACAACACAAGAATCCACAATCCTAGAGACCTGAAATTCAAGATTACCATCAACCATAATCGGAGGAGGAGGCAAAGGCGAGGGTACAATGGGTTGAACATAAGGTTTTAATAAGGACTTATGAAAAACACTATGGATCTTCCAAGTCTGAGGAAGATCAAGACGGTAGGCAACAGGATTGATGACAGACAGGATTTTGTAAGGCCCAATAAACTTAGGACCCAACTTCCAGGAGGGAACCTTCAATTTGATATTCTTGGTAGAACACCACACCAGATCACCAACATTCAGGTCTGGACCAGGCACACGTCTCTTATCTGCCACACGCTTATATCTCTCACTCACGCTCATTAGATTATCCTGAATCTTTTGCCAAATAGATGACAAAGACGAGGAAAATCTGTCCTCATCAGGTAAACCAGAAGACCCCTCTCCCGAGACTGTCCCAAACTGCGGATGAAACCCATATTCACCAAAAAATGGTGACTTATCAGAGGACTCCAGATTCTGATTGATGCGCTCTGTCTGGCCATTCGACTGCAGGTGGAAAGCAGAAGAGAATGACAACCAAACCCCAAAGCGAGAACAGAAAGCCTTCCAGAATCTAGAAACAAACTGCGTGCCCCTATCAGAGACTATGCACCAGCGTCTTAGCATTGGGCAAACCAGGAAAAGGGATGAAATGCACCATTTTGCTAAAACGGTCCACCACCACCAGAATCACAGTCTTCCCCGAGGAACGAGGCAGGTCCGTTATGAAGTCCATGGACAGATGTGTCCAAGGACGGGAAGGAATGGGTAAGGGAAGGAGAGAACCTGATGGCCGTGAATGAGGGACATTGGCACGAGCGCAAGTCTCGCAGGCTGCCACAAAACCCTCAACCGACTTATGAAGCGCAGGCCACCAGAATCTCCGAGCAATGAGATCCACTGTGGCTCTTGCCCCCAGGTGCCCAGCAAGGACAGTATCATGGTGTTCCTTAAAAATCTTGTGTCTTAAAGCGAGAGGCACAAACAACCTCCCAGGAGGACAAAGATCAGGAGCCTCTGACTGGGCTACCTGCACCTCTGCCTCCAATTCAGGATAAAGAGCAGAGACCAACACACCTTCAGCCAAAATGGGACCCGGGTCTTCAAAATTCCCAACTCCCGGAAAACAATGTGACAGGGCATCTGCCTTCACATTCTTAACCCCAGGGCGGAACGTGACAACAAAATTAAACCTTGAAAAGAACAAAGACCGTCTGGCCTGTCTCGGGTTCAGACGCTTGGCTGACTCCAAGTAGGCCAGATTTTTATGGTCAGTAAACACGGTAATAGGGTGTCTGGCTCCTTCTAGCCAATGGCGCCATTCCTCAAAAGCCAACTTGATGGCCAACAACTCCCTATCTCCCACATCGTAATTTCTCTCTGCGGAGGAGAGTTTCTTCGAGAAAAAGGCACACGGTCGCCATTTGGCAGGAGAGGAACCCTGAGACAAGACCGCACCCACACCCACCTCAGAAGCATCAACCTCAAGTATGAAGAGTAGAGAAATAACAGGTTGTACCAAGATGGGAGCGGAAGCAAAACTCTCCTTGATATTAGAAAAGGTCTTACGCACCTCTACTGACCAGGAAGAAAAATCTACCCCCTTTCTGGTCATATCAGTGAGTGGTTTAACAACAGAGGAATAATTCAAAATAAACTTCATGTAATAATTGGCAAAGCCCAAAAAACGCATCAGCGCCTTCTGATTCTCAGGAAGCTCCCACTCAAGCACAGCGCGGACCTTCTCGGGGTCCATGCAAAAACCAGAAGCGGAGAGAAGAAACCCCAGAAATGGAATTTCTGGAACCGCAAACACACATTTTTCCAGTTTTGCGTATAATTTTTTCTCCCACAGGATGAGCAAGACCTGACGTAAGTGTTCCTTATGAGTTTTGAAATCAGGAGAAAAAATCAAAATGTCATCCAAATACACTAATACAAATTTTCCCATTAAATGATAAAAAATGCTGTTCACGAAATGCTGAAAAACGGCTGGGGCATTCATTAAACCAAAAGGCATAACCAAATTCTCAAAATGGCCCTCAGGGGTATTGAAGGCCGTCTTCCATTCGTCTCCTTCTCTGACCCTGACCAGGTTATATGCCCCTCTTAGATCTAATTTGGAAAATACTTTAGCCCCAACAATCTGGTTAAACAGGTCCGGGATCAGCGGAAGCGGATAAGGGTCACGAATAGTGATACTGTTCAGCTCCCTGAAATCCAGACAAGGTCTTAAAGAACCATCTTTTTTCTTAACAAAGAAAAAACCAGCGGCAACAGGTGACTTCGAGGGTCGTATGTGTTCTTTTCTCAGACTCTCAGAGATATAAGCACGCATAGCGACCCTTTCAGGTGGGGAGAGATTGTATAAACAAGATTTAGGCAGCTTGGCGCCTGGGATTAGATTAATAGGGCAATCGTACTTCCTGTGCGGGGGCAAATCCTGAACTCCACTCTCAGAGAAGACATCAGAAAATTCTGAGAGAAAAGGTGGTACAGTCTTAGTAGAAACCTCAGAAACAGATGTCGTGAGGCAATTCTCTCTGCAAAAGCCACTCCAACCATTTATTTGCCTCGCTTGCCAATCAATGGTGGGGTTATGTTTAGTGAGCCAGGGTAGCCCTAACACAAGAGGAGTAGGCAATCCGCTAAGGACGAAACATGACACATCCTCGACATGAGCATCACTCACAATTAAACGGATATTGTGAACTATGCCCTTTAATGTTTTCTGAGAAAGTGGAGCGGAATCAATAGCAAAAACAGGAATATCCTTTCCCAAAGTGCATACCTGGAAACCATAAGTTATCGCAAATTGATTATCAATGAGATTGACAGCTGCTCCACTATCTACAAAAATCTCACAAAAAATGTTCTTACTCTCTAGCGCCACCCTGGCAGGCAGGACAAAACGGGAACTACAAGCAAATGGAAAACCTTCAATTTCCACATCAACCCTGCCAATAGTAACAGATGGAACATTTTTAAAAGATTTTTTCCTTTTTGTTTCTTTATTACTCCCAAAAAACTGCTTGAATCTCCTAGAGGGACAAACATTTGCCAAATGATTTATACCTCCAGAACAAAAACAAACATTCCCATGTGGGCTGAATCTTCTATTGTCAGAGGCAATCAACCCCAGCTGCATGGGCTCCTCCTCAGAAGGGGCTGACAGCGACTGAGACCCCTGCACACAGAATGAGACCGCTGCACTGTCCTGGGATTGAGTATGACAGGAAGGAGAGATCTCTCCTCTCTCTCTAAGACGCCTGTCAATAAGAACGGCCTAAGACATAGCAGAGTCCAAGGAGATAGGCCTCTCATGAAAGGCAAATGCATCTTTCAATCCCTCTGAAAGACCATGGCAAAATTGACTTCGGAGTGCAGCATCATTCCAACCAGTATCAGCTGCCCATCTCCATCTGAGCAGTATATCTCTGCGGATTGTTTACCCTGGCATAACAGACATAGTCTAGACTCAGCCAAAGCAATACGATCCGGATCATCATATATCTGACCCAGGGCTAAAAAGAATTCATCCACTGAACGGAGGGGATGTGCCCCCACCGGCAGCGAAAAGGCCCAGGACTGAGCGTTATCCCTGAGCAGCGATATAATGTTCCCCACCCTCCATTCCTCATCACCAGAGGAATGGGGAAGAAGGCGAAAATGGAGTTTGCAAGCCTCTCCGAAAACGTATACGGGAGCGAGATCTTAGGCTCAGAACAAACTCCATGAACGCAAGCTGAACCGGTCACTTGAAACTGAGAAAGAGTCTTACGGAGATCTGCTATCTCCAATGAAAGACCCTGCAAGCGTTCAGTCAAAAGTGAAACCGAATCCATGCTTGAGACGGTTTTGGCGGTTTATAATGTCACGGAAGGTGTACAGGAAACAAGACAACACCAAATGAATATATGACTCACTGGATCCAAAACTAAGGAACAAAAAGGGAGACCCCTGCATCAGACCTGGCACTCTCCCTGACTGCTCAGCCTATGCGAAAATCCCAATGGTAGATGATCGCATATCCTTGTACCTCGACTGTATAACACCTGAACACCCTATAATAGTGAGGGGACATGACCACCGGCTCCCTACACTAGACACGGAGGGAGTCAGGGTCACCTGGGATCCAGCAAACAGAAAATCACAAATGAATGTACAACACTTACTTGTAGAAGACTGGGAAATAGGATCAGCATGCACACACACTCCAGGAAGTTGTATAAACCGCACACTAATGCATTATGGGGAGGAATTTAAAGGGATGCAATCAGTCCAACTGCATGACAGCTGAGAGAGGCTAACGAGATGAGGAACTGAAAACCAAAACAAAGGAAGCTCAAGGAGGAGGTTCTGAAAGGCATCTGTCAGAGCTTCTCAGATGTCTGGTGGTGACACCTGTATTAGAAAAGAATGGGAGAGCATTCCTATTTCTAAACTTTTTTTTTTTTTTAAATATGTTTTATTAATTTATAATGCAAAAATTCATATCCATATTACAATTATAATATTATAAAATCCTTCAGTCCGTAAATTTGTGATTTGCAACATGATTAAGAATAATTTCATGCAAGTATCCATGCTTATGGAGACAAAAAAAAGTACAAATGGAGATCTCACTTGCTGGGGGAAAGGCGGGATACGTCCGTCATCCACAGCCTAATAAGGCAAAACAAACACACAGAGCATCCCACTTGACATATTATTGTCTATACAGGGGAAAAAGGTCAGGGGCCCTCAGCCCGGGCGGCAACCAGGGAGCGAGCGCGCGCCCCGCGCTCTCTCCCCCGATCATAGGCAGGAAATTGACAGGATTGACAATCATGTAGCCATTCATCCAGTGCTCACATTGACCGTACGTAGCGGGCCTACTGTGATCTTTGATCGCAAGCATTTCATAAAACAAATTTGAGGGTCCAGCAGTCTTCCATCGCAGTAGAGAAGGAACCTCTTGCATATTTTGCTGCCTCATCCCCATGTAGTTAAATTAAGAGTTTAATGCCCGACTTAACCGTAGCTCACATATGTCCACACTAGTGTCTCGCATATAAAGGGACTCAACTCGAGTATCACTCGGTGATCACCGGCATTTAGGGAAGATATAAACATGAGCACTACCTAAAACCGGCTCTGTCCCGCTAAGAGAACACCTCTTGGTGCCCATACAACATGTGTCATATCACTGCCTGCAGTCGAGCCACATGTCTGTCATAGAGAGCCGCGTCCTAGGGCACACCCATTCGCCGGGCTGCCCAATATCCCGGGCCCCGGGTCCCCACCCGTAACCGGCACGGTGTCATGGTTCAATTAAAAATTTTGGTTTGTTTAAAATTTTTTAACCATTGTTTAATGCCGGAAGGTCCTGCCATCCCCCAGCATTCCTAGAGATACTCCAGTTCCCAAATGCAACTTCACCTCCTTTACTATTTATGATTCATATAGAAAAAACCGGGCCAATAGGATCATTCCCAACCCACCCCGCCCAGCCCCCCCCCCCCCCCACCTTGCAGGAGAAAGAAGAAAAAAAAAAAAAAAGAGAAAATAAAATAACCCAGATTAATTATTTAAGCTTGTCCCAGTCTGCCCACAGTTTGCCCCACTTTAGATAGGATCCTCTTTGTTTATACAAAATCCTCTCATAACTTTTCACTTTCTCAACCAAGCTTAACCAATGGTTGCAGTCTGGAGCAGAAGAGCAAAACCATAATCTGGAAATGAGAAGCCTGGCCAAAAACATTACTTTAGTCAATAGTTGGCGTTTTATAGGCTGGTAATTAATCTCTGATAAATCTCCCAGGACCCATATCCTGGGGGACAGAGGGATAGCAATATTAAGTTTACGAGCCAAGTTAATTTGGACCGATCTCCAATAGCTGCTCACCATTGGGCAGTCCCAAAACAGATGTAAATGATCTGCCTCGGAATCGCCACAGCGTGGGCAGTCAGAGGAGACTCTAAGTCCTCTCCTATATAACCACAAAGGTGTCACATATATTTTGTGCAAAATATTAAATTGTACAACAGTGTGATTAAAGTTGTGTGAAACAAATTTTAAGCTTTCCCCTATATTCTCCCAATTTGGGGGACCCATCTCTCGAAGTACAGAAGACCAGGATCTTTGTCCTGGAGAAAGAACACCCAAAAAAAATCCTTTCATTAAGTGTCTATAACAATGTGATATTTTAATTCTCGTGACAGCTTTTTTACAGAGTAAGTCATGTAAAAATTGGGGAGTATCTATAGAAAGAAGGTGACTATTCAAAGTACTAGAAAGTGCTGACCTCAATTGAAAGTATGCATACCAAGCCACCTCACCCAGGTTTGTTCTTTGCCTTAGCTCCGTCGGGGACAGGATTTGTCCGCCGCTAACCACCTGGTATAAGTACTGAACATTCTTAGTCCTCCAATACTGCAACAACCCAAATCCCCTAACTCCAAGAGCTTTGAGTTATGCCATAATGGAGTACAGATAAGTGATGCCTTGACTCCACACCAGCTCCTTATAACCAGCCACGTCTTTATAGCCATTCTGCAAAAGAGTGTATACCCAATCTGTGGATTTGATAGGTAATCGGACTCCAGTACAGTAAAAAAATCCGGAAAACCTGAGTCTTTCACCACTCTGTTGCAGAAATGGCTACTTTCCCAATCATTAAAAAAGCAAAGTTGAGAGGCCACAAAATAGCCCTTAAAATAAGGGAGGTTAAGACCTCCCTGATTATAGGGCATGGAAAAATAGAGTGCCTTCAGTCTCACGCGCTTCCTCCCCCATAATAGATCATTAAGCATCCGCTCTATCAATCTAAAATACTTGTCCGTGATCCATACAGGCGAGTTGCGAAGGACATAAAGAACCTGGGGCAACACTACCATTTTTATTAGAGAGATTCTATCCGCTCTTGCGGGCAAGATTTTTTGCCATATCTTAATTTTGGCCCTCAGCTTTTTCAACAGGGGAATCAAATTGAGTTGTAGGTATTCTTGAGGTTTGGCAGAAACTGAAATCCCCAGGTATTTTATTAAATCAGAAATTGTTAGCTGATTGTCCCAGTCGCCTCGCAACTCATCTATAGGGAGGAGAACAGTCTTCTCCCAGTTAATCTGCAAACCAGACGGAGCAGAAAAAGAGCCCACCAAATCCATTATTCGAGGAAGAGTGGTTTCTGTTTGATGGACAAAAACCAAGATATCGTCTGCATAGAGGGATACACGATCATGCTTCCCCATTACACCGAAGCCAGACACCTGCAAGTCTTGCCTAATACTAACTGCTAAGGGTTCAATATAAATATTAAACAAGAGGGGGGAAAGAGGGCATCCTTGACGAGTGCCTCTTCCTAGGGAAAAACTCTCAGTGATCGTATCATTAATCCTAATCCTGGCAACTGGAGAGCCATATAATAACTGCACCATCGACATAAATCTCGGACCAAAACCCATTTTTTTCATCACCTCCCAGAGAAAAATCCACTCCACCCTGTCGAAGGCTTTAGTAGCATCCAACGACAGGATGGAGCGGGAGCCGCACCCCGGGGACTGAATATTCAAAAATAACCTATGCAAATTATGATGGGTGCCTCTCTTTGGCATAAAGCCATTTTGGTCTGGGTGGATAATGGTGGATATAACCTATTTCTAAACTTGAGAAACTGGTCTCCTAGGTCCCCAGACGTCTGTTGAGTGTTGTAAGAAGAAGGGGAGATGCCCCACAGTGGTGAAAATGGCCTTGTCCCAACTTTTTTGGCATTTGTTCACACCATTTTCTCAGTTTAAACTTTCGTTCTGTGATTTATGTTTTATTCTGAATTAAATATTAGAAGTTGGCACCTCCACATCATTGCATTCAGTTTTTATTCACGATTTGTATAGTGTCCCAACTTTTTTGGAATCCGGTTTGTATTAGTGTCAACAGCTTTTGTCATTAGGGTGTTTTCTTGATTAGTGATAACGATTAGTAATGAACGGCAGGGGTCATATTCAAATCGATTGATTGTGATATTTCATAAATATTTTGTAAAATATTTGTCATATATTCACAAATTTGTATATTTGTTATATTTTACATTCTTTTTTTAACGGTAAAATCGGCAAGGTAATGATTGCATAATATGTGAATATTACACACGCAATACATGGTGTGGGTCAAAAACTAATATATAGCACTATAGAATATAGTGCTATATATTCGTTTTTAGGATATTTGTCATTTTTTACATCTTAACACATAATTCCTCCCTGCTTCTTGCTTGTGGGCCAATGAGTCATTGGCCCACAAGCAACTTAAGCATGGAGGAATCATGACTTCAGATGGAAAAAAAATATTCAATATAGTGCTATATATTTGTAATGACAAATATGTGTCAATTTTTTCCATCTTAAGTCAGGATTCCTCCTCGCTTAAGTTGCTTGTGGGCCAATGACTCATTGGCCCACAAGCAAGAAGCAAAGAGGAATCGTGTTCAGATGGAAAAAAATGACGAATATTCATCATTACGAATATATAGCACTATATTCTAAATATTTGCAAATTCTCGAAGTGCCAATATTCGAGATTAAAATTCGCTATTCAAATATTCACGCTAAACCCTAATAACGATGTCTAAAAATTCTATCATTTCCTTGCAAAATTTTGAGGTAAAAGTGATACCCCAATCTGTGTGGTTTAGGCTATTGCAGAACTGTAGAGCCGACTCCTTGTATATATCCTCTGAAGTGGATGATGTTGTCCTTAAAGGTTTGGTGGCCCCAAATGTGTATCTCTTTAAATTCTCCCATAAAGAGGTTTGTGAAGGATGGCGCTACTCGCGTCCTAATAGCAGTCCCAATGCATCGGTGGTAAATATTATTATTGTATATGAAATAGTTGTTTTTCAGGATAAATAGGAGACCTTCACATACAAAGTCTATATGTTGTGGTTTGAGGAATTAATATTTTTGGAGGGTGCTCTTTACGCAACTGATGCCTAATTTGTGATGCATATTAGAGTATAGAGCAGTTACATCGAGGGTGAGGAGGCCATAACTGGGTGACCATTCTATTGTTTGTAATTCGCAGATGAGTTGGCTGGAATCATGTAAATAACTGGGTAATTGTTTTACATATGGTTGTCAAGGTATTATGATAAATTGCTTGTGGCGCACTTAGTATTGGAGACTATGGGGCGTCCGGGCGGATGTGCTGTATTTTTGTGTATTTTTGGTAAGTGGTAAAAGTATGGGGTACATGGAGTTTTTTGACGTTAGGAAGTTTTTCTCTTTTTTGTTTATGTATTGGTTTGTGAATGCTTGTTTCATTAGTGTGTTCAGTTTTTTAGTTTGCTCTGGGAAGGGGTCTTCCATGGTTTTCTCATAGTAGCAGGTATTGCCTAGGATGTTCTTGGCTTCTTGTTCATAGTCTTGAACGTTCTGTAGTACAATTCCACCCCCTTTGTCAGCTGGGAGTATGATTATGTTATTGTTCTTTTTTTAAGTTATTGAGGGCTGCTCTCTCTCTTTTAGATACGTTTCCTTTGTAATCTAATGCATTTATATTATTTGTTTTTAATTTTAATTCCTGAGAGATTAATTCAAAGAATGTGGGAATAATGTGTCCCTGACTTTGTATGGGGAAGAAATTGGATTTGGGTCTGACATCCAAGTGCCTATATGTGGGGCTTTCGGGGATGTCTAGATTGTTTTTTTATGGTCTTGTTTGGAATATTTTTGATCTGTTCTATCTCAAAATGTCTTCTGAGGGTAAGATTTCTCCTGAATTTCTGTATGTCAATGTATAGTTCCATGGGGTTTACCCTATTGTCGGGGCAGAAGGAGAGAACTTTCTATAGTAATTTCATTTCATAGGGTGGTGGTGGTGGAACTCATTGGTGTTTTTCAAGTTTTTGTTTTCTGTATGCCTCACCTTTTTCCACATAGTTTTTTTCTTTTTCCTGGTGTGGGTTTGTAATACTGGGTGATTTTGGAGTGACAGCGTTTTGGGGGGCCTGGGGTGGGGCTGTGGTTCGCATTTGCCGAGCATAAAAAAGGCACCAAAGTACAAGACAATATTGTCGACAACAAAAGTATTAGTTGAGAAAGCGGATGAGGTTGCATGTTAATGGGTGGGTGGAACTTGAGGACTAGTGGGTGAGAGGGTAAGGTCTAAAGTGAGGTCATTGATGTCAGCGGATGGAGTCTCAGTCGCTGAATTTGTTTGGTTGTCTAGCACAGTTGCCTGATGAGAAGCGGTGAGTGATCAGAGCAGGGTGTTTTGGAGCATTCTCAGTATCTGCTTGTATTTTGTATATAAGGACACTGCACAGTACCACTTCTCCTGACAAATATGCGCCACAGCATTTCATAATAATAGCAAAAGTTGTTTTCTACCAGGGATTCTGTTGGAATTTCCTGCTGCCTGTCTTTCAGCCAGCATGAATCTCCTGATGGGTCCCATTCAAATAAATATGAAGACATCAGAAGAAATTAACGATGGGGGGCTGCACGGGGCCCACCAATGCATTTAAACAGCCCTCAATCTGAAGGCACCATGTTTTAGAGCAGGAGGAGCTGAGTGGGGCAGATTGATTTTGTTAAACTGAATATTCTGTGTATGCGTATACAGATGTAGCTGTCAGTCAATGATAGCTTTACACGGCGCTGGTCTTAAGTTAAAAAAAGGAGGTTTTAATATACGAATTACAAGTTTTACAGATCTCCCCCCCCCCCCTTCACAAAACTATAATATATATCAACCTGCTTAGCTTCTCCTGCTCTATAACATGCTGCCTGTAGATTGCATTGCACCTTGTGGTTATAGGTCCTCTTTAAAACATTGTTTCATTACTTGTTATGAATTAGCAAATCAATATTCAGTTTTATTGCCTTTGGTCATTAGTTGTGAGAATATAAAAACAAAAACAAAACCTGTAAGATGAGGAATGTAAGACTCAAGAATAGTAAAAGTTAGAAGATTTAATTTGATGATAGTTCCTATTAGTATTATATAGGGCTTGAAGTCTTTCAATTGTGCAGTTTTTCCCTTTTATATAAAGGTAATGGAGCACTCTTGAAATTAAAACTTTTGAGATTTAGAAAAAAAATATTGTGATAGTGTCACTGGTAAATTTCCTTTGAAGAAATAAAACATATTGAGACATACAAAGATTTCATCAAGCTACTTTTCCCCTATTAACATAAATAGTTTTCTTCTCAGCTGGAAGTAGACATGAGCCAGGTAAATATTTAACAGAAGATGAATAAAAGCATATGGGTAGGAAAAACCTACAAAGTTTGGTCCGCCAATATTGTGGAAAGCTTTCTGGTGAACCACCACCTGCACACGGTGAACACAGGGATCTGACGATGACATTGATCGATTTAACAGTAGGAAGGTGTTAATGATATGCAGCTGTGATGGCTGAGCCACTTCACACTAATTAGCATTTTCATTCATCATCTTAACATTTATCATTATGAGGGGAATGCCAGATCTAATTAAAGTCTTGGCTAACAGGTTGACATGGGAGCTCAGTCACTACTTACAGTGAAGAAAATATGGGGAACTTTACAGAAGGAAATGCACCAACCTTATACCAAACCCAATTAACTTAATTTCTGAACTAAACCAGTTGAGGCTCCTTTATTTTAATTAACTGACTCCTTTAAATAACATCTATGTCACCCTCTTTAAGAAGCATCTACCATGGGACTGTGGCAGTGTGTTAAGTATAACTAGTACATTTTTATTTTGTTTGTGTTAGAGCCTTTTAGAAGTCTGGGCAAAAAGAGACAATGTGATAATATATGGTTATTGTTAGAGATGAGCAAATTTCTAAAAAATTAGATTTGTCCAGTTCGCTGAATTTTCAGAAAAAAATTGCTTCGATCTGAATATATTCAGGATAAATCGTGATAAAAAAACGGTTATTTATGGGCTCCATAGAGCCTTTATACGGGTGTAGAACACTATGCCTTGCAGTAACACGCATAGGGAGTGTGCTTGAGTAGTGAAATAATACTGTCAGTCAGTATGACATGCAGATGACAGGTTTCGCTATTAGAATCACTGCACGCTTCAATTATTTGGGCAATCACGGGGCCAAAACTGACCAAAAAACTCAAGTATTAACTCAGCCTTACAGGTCCTTGTTAGCGTCAAGAAAAAGTGCACTCCTTTTATACCCTTGTCAGCTGATTCCACATACATGTCTACAGAACCTGTTCTAGTACACGCCTGTGATGAAAGCACCTTCGTCACTGGGAGTTGGAGAGGCCTGGCTTGCCAGCCTCTTGCCCTGTGACTATTGTCCCTGGGACACTATTTGGGCATATTAAATTTTAGAGGGACTGTTTCTGCCCCTTGGACTTTTTACTCGAACAGAGTCAACATGTGGCGGCGGCCATCTTAAATTGCCCAGCAGTGTTTTGCTATTGAGTGTATGGAACTATTTTTAGCATGGGACCATGTGCACGGTGGGGCAAAAATAGGACTTCCAGGAAACTCCTGAACCCCTGAACCAATCTGGGTGATTTTTGGATAGTTTTTTCACCCAGTTCGAGGCTATTAGGGGATGTGACTTTTATGGGGATATGTGGTGTTTTGGGGTGTTTTCTGTGGTTGGGAAAAATGTGTGTTTTCTGCCTGTAAATGATTAATTCCATTGTGTTTGTTAAATATATCACAGGCATAGGTGCATTGTGTTTGTTAAATATATCACAGGCAATACCCATTGTGTTTGTTCATTGTGTCACAGGCAATGCCATTGTGTTTGTTGAATGTATAGTTTTTGTGTTTAAACTGTAAAACTGTAAAGGATTGGCTGCTATGTTATGTCCTCAGTTCCCAACCAGGTCCACGTGGGTGGTAACCTTGTGTGCTTGTGTGGTCATTAAAGAGTTCCTGTTTTACCGTCAACAAAGAGCCTCGTATCATGTGTGCAGGGATTGCTATACGCTGTATACTCCCCTGGCTATAACCCCTAGCTCTTGTAAGAGCTGTTCCTGTTCCTTGTTCTTGCATCGCTCTCAGAAGGAAGAGAGGTTCACCCACTGGAAGCTGAATCCCGGTCTTGGATGCAGCGTGGGTGGAGGACGGCGAGACTCAAACCAAGCTGCAGTGGTTCTTGGGGTCTGTGGTGGTTATGTTGTCAAGTGGAGTACTTGGAGCCCTCGGGAAGCACTAGGAGCATCCATCAACGGAGATACCCAGTCGGGGTGCCAGGCGCTCCGTTACAACGCCTATTCAAGTAGAGCCCCAACAGAGTGAAGAGGGTGTAAGCAGTCACTGATTATTGTGCCCTTCCTCTGATCCGACACAACAATAACCCACAAAAAACTGATCCTGTCTGGGGAGCATATGCCTTCACTCAGTCAGCATTTGCTTTGTAATCCATGAGTATTGGTAATGCCCAAAAAACAGGAGTGGATCTAAAACAGAGATGACACGTGAAGGTAATATTTGCATGTCTTTGTTTTGTACCCACTCCTGCTTTTGGCTACCAAATCATAAGCCAATTATGATGCTACTATACGGGCCTTACAGCTGCTACAGAGACAGGATCCGTTGTGCATCTCTTTTTTCCTTCATTCTGACCGATCAGAAGAAAGGTAAAATAAATGGTGATTTCAAGAAGGCCAAACAAGGACAATAGCAACCCAGTCATAAAGTGGGGAGGATGCAAATAGCATGAGAAGTCAACACAGTGGCCCTATGTGGTGAAGTGGAACTAGCATGTTGAGACCACCAAGTGGCACAATGACAGGGTCTGGAGGTGCCGGCAGCATTGCACAATGAGAAAATGTGGAGGTGAAAGCAGCAGTATGATTAGGCTACAGGGTGGCACGGCAACATAGTGTGGAGATGGCAGTATCAGGAGGCCACAGAGTGGCAAGGTGACATAGTGTGGAGATGGCAACAACAGCAGAATGATACCACAAAGTGGAAAGGTGACATAGTGTGGACATGGCAGCATTAGGAGGTCACAGAGTGGCAAGGTGAAATAGTGTGGAGACTGTAGCAACAGCAGCAGCATGATACCACAGAGTGGCAAGTTGACATAGTGTGGAGATGGCAGCATTAGGAGGCCACAAAGTGGCATGGTGATAAAGTGTGGACATGGCAGCAACAGCAGCAGCATGATACCACAGAGTGGCACGGTGACATAGTGTGGAGATGGATGAACTACGTAATCTGATGCATCCGGCATTGGTGGGTGGAAATCCTGGCTGATCCACGCCTGATTCATCTTGACAAAAGTAAGTCTCTACACATTTTGGGAGGGTAGGCAAGTTCTTTTTGGGTAACTATGGCCCTTGCCGCACTAAACACCTGCTCTGATGCCACACTACTGGCCGGGGAAGACAGCTTTTCCAGGGCAAACTCGGCCAGTTGCAGCCACAAATCCAGTTTGGCTGTCCAGTAGTCCAGCAGATCTTTTATGATGGCTGGCAGGGTGCTGTCAAAGTATGCCACCATCTGCTGGTTCAGGTCCTGCTCCAGGTCTACCTGCTGCTGGTGAGTAGTTTCTTCATCCATCAACCAATCAAGAACTGCTGGGTTGCTGGTTAAGACACGACTGCTAGCTGACATGTGGACTTGAGGCCTCGGGAAGAAACCCCTGCTGCCACGCCCCTTTACTCTGCGACCTGTGCCTGCGTCAGAATCATTTACACCTCTGACACTCCCCTGTGCAGAGCCTGGCACTTCTCTGTCTGACATACTTTTATTTAAACTAAACAAATTCAAAGCAAATTAAAACAACTCTAAAAGCGCCAAATATATATATACAGTACATTTTTTTTTTTTTACTGAGATAGGCAACTAAACTAAAATTTCTAATTGGAAACAAAATTATTTCAGCGTAAATAACAGCAAAAGTAAACTGCGTATATATTTCTCGTATTGGACTAAAATAGGCCGCTAAACAGATTCTAAGAAAATAACAGAAAAGGTGAACTGCTAATATTTTTCTCTTTTTTTCTAGAAATATGACAAGAAATGATTTCAGCACAAATAACACCAAATGTGAACTGTGTCTATTTTCTTGTATTGTACTGAAATATGACAATACACACTTTTGGTGCAAATAACATCAAATATGAACTAAGTCTATTTTTCTCTTTTTCTCTAGAAATATGGCAATAAACGCTTTTAGTGCAAATAACACCAAATGTGAACTGTCTATTTTTCTCGTATTGCAGTGAAATACGACAAGTGCTTTTAGCGCAAATAACAGCAAATATGACATTAGTCTCTTTATCTCTAGAAATATGGCAATAAACACTTTTAGCAAATAACACCAAATGTGAACTAAGTATATTTTTCTCTTTTTTTTTCTAGAAATATGGCAATAAACGCTTTTAACAATAAAATTATATTAGCAAAGACAGGTGCACTATGTGGTCTTACTAAACCCTCAAACTGATGTAAAAGCTTTTAGCGCAAATAACACCAAATATGAACCAAGTCTATTTTTCTCTTTTTCTTTAGAAATATGGCAATAAACGATTTTAGAGCAAATAACACCAAATGTGAACTGCTTCTATTTTTCTCGAATTGTAGTGAAATATGACAATAAACTCTTTTAGCACAAATAACACCAAATGTGAACTGCATCTATTTTTCTTGCATTTTAGTCAAATATGATAATTAACACTTTTAGCACAAAAATAAAACCAAATGTGAACTGCATCTATTTTTTCGTATTGTAGTGAAATATGACAAGAAATGCTTTCAGAGCAAATAACACCAAATGTGAACTGTGTCTATTTTTCTCGTATTATAGTGAAATATGACAATAAACGCTTTTAGTGCAAATAACAGCAAATATGAACAAAAGTGACCTGCGTAACTATCTCTCATATTGTATTGAAATAGGCCACTAAATTATATCAGTGCAGTTAACAGCAAAAGTGACATGTGTATATATTAATCTTTTTCCATAGATAAAAGCCACTAAAGACTTTTCAACATGGCACTTGCACCCCAATAACTAATTGCTGGAATGACAGAGCTGTATTATTAGACTATCTGGATCCCCAAGTAATGCTTCCCTGCACTTGTAAATCACTTTTTTTCACAATGAGGATTTTCCTATGACTCTCCCTAGCATCTGCACACGTCTGTCCCTGCTTGTGAAATGATTCCTCTCACTATCCTTTCCCTGCACTAGTAAATCACTTCTTTCCTTTTTTTTTAACAATTTGTTTTTATTTCACTCTCCCTAGCTCCTGCATACACATCTGTCCCTGAACAAAGTACGATAGTGAATGGCAAACTCTAATATGGCCGCCGTATTTATAGGGCTGTGACATCACCGGGATGGCTGGTTGCTGATTGGCTGCATACATGGCATTATGGGCTATCCTGCATTCACAGAGTTCCTTGCCCCATGTCCTCACACGTGTAGAAGCAATTTTAGCCGCCATTGTAGCCAGCTAGCCGCCATGTTAGGAAACATTGTGATTTGTTAGCACGAAGCACAAGGAAATTCTCTTTCATTTAGAATCAAAATTTT
Source organism: Bufo gargarizans (assembly GCF_014858855.1). NCBI lineage: Eukaryota > Metazoa > Chordata > Amphibia > Anura > Bufonidae > Bufo > Bufo gargarizans. Next base: position 256,536,826 of record NC_058084.1, read on the forward strand.
CATGAAATTCGGAATGAATTCGACTTTGTCAGCTTTGATTTGCTCATCTCTAGTTATTGTCACTGGAAGGTGTAAGAATGTGTATATGAAAGCATGTAGTTACTATGGAAAATGCAAGAAGCACTGGTGTAAAACTACTGCACACATATGTGAACCCATTAAATGAATGCCATGTCTGTGGTTATAAATGGTTATCAGATGCATGGTGCTGGAGGATTGACATGCCATTATGGTTGTCAAGCCAATCAGATGTAAAAGTATGTCATGAAACATATTATCTGTTAAACCACCACATTTGTTGTGAGATATGACTTCAAAGTTGATAGTTATAAAACACCGGACAATAAGGTGGAGTTTTAATAAATCGCCTCCTAAGTAAATATTTGCATGAATTTTTTAACCCTCTCCTTTAACAAAGATGTACTTACCTCTAGTACTACTGGCTTACATTACGTTCAAAAAAGGGCAATGGTGGAGGGAATGTACTTTAAAAAGAATGTATTACCTTGATTTTCACTAATTTAAAATAGTAAAATGTATTATTTTTCTTTAACCTGATTTTATTTTCTGATTTCCTTTAAAGACCAGCTCTCTTATTGACATTGCATACCTAACTAATTTAATTCAAATTTACACTTAGTAGTCATTCGATTAGTAAAAAAAAAAAAAATATTAAATACGTTTTCCAGGAGTTTAGGGACCTACTTAAAAAGGGACCAAATCCTGGAAAACCCTGTTAAGGTCTGTGGTTATAAATCTTTTTCGCTCCAGCCTTGGTTTCAAGATGATCAATAACCTATATAAAAGACAAAGATAGTAGAATTGGTGATCAATAATTGCTTTGCTTATGTTTAGTAATCTTGGTTACTCCAACCCATCACACTGCTAAGCCCTAATCCCATCATCCCACTAGGACCCACCATCAGCTGAGCAGTGCCATCTGAGATATTCTGCTCCTGCTCTACAGCTGGGAAGGGCCTTCCCCCAGCCACTGTGCAGTTGGACTGACTACACAGGTAGCCAACTGCCCTGGCCAGCAGGGGTCCTCCCTGATCTCTGGGGTCCCAAGCACTTGCTTGGTTTGTGAGGCTCTAAAGTCCCACCTATAAGCAGGCAATATTATTGTGCATTTAAGTGTTTAGAAAAAAAAAAAATATATATATATATATATATATATTTACATAACCCACCCTTGTATTACCATATTTTTCGCCCCATAAGACGCACTTTTTCTTCCCCCAAAAGGGGGGAGAAATGCCCCTGCGTCTTATGGGGCGAATGCTTGCAGTTTTACATCGCAAGCTGCGATGTAGGAGCGAGCGGGGACTCTGGGAGGGACTGGGAGGAGGATCTGGGGGCTGGCAATAGCGGCGTCGCGGTGCAGTCACTGTACTATAGCCCCGCCCCGCCGCTCAGGTATACTAATATAAGATGTCATATTCAATTAATAGTTATTAAACATGCCCCATCACTCCTATTACTACCTTACATCCTAATTGCTTCTGTAGAATTCAGGCAGGCAGGTCGGGCAGCCGGAGAGTCTCTCACTGACGTCACTTGCCTGCGCCGCCTGCTTCATTCATAAAGTAGGCGGCGCAGGCACGTGACATAACAGTGTCCGTCATCCACAGATCCCCCCATAACAGTGTCCGTCGTCCACAGATCCCCCCATAACAGTGTCTGTCATACACAGATCCCCCCCATAACAGTGTCAGTCATACACAGATCCCCAGTAATAGTGCCATCCACAGACCACCATTAGTTCCAAACCCACCAAACACAGCACACCTTTTGGTTAAAAATATTTATTTTCTTATTTTCCTCCCCAAAAACCTAGGTGCGTCTTATGGGGCGAAAAATACAGTATGGGGCGAAAAATACAGTAGATTATTATACACAAGAACTGCAAAAAGGTCACTATGAATAGGAAATACTGAACTTGAAAGCTGTTTGCTAGGGTGCCATTTCATCTAGTAGCTTTAAATCAGCTGCTTGTAAACACTATCAATACCTTTGGCTGTCATAGTCAACAGCCCCATGAGTGTGTAAAGCGAAGCTTTTTATCTTTTATCTTGGTATTTGTGTCCACACAAGTCAAATAAATAATGCAATAAAACCTGAGAAAATCAAAACACCATCCTCTGCCAAAAAAAGAGAAAAAAGATGCTATCATACAAAATAAAAAAAGAAATGCAGGTTTGTAGATAAGTACCATGTCTATCCAGAATGTAAATTATACTGGCTGGTACTTTACTCTGTAGCTGTGGTTGTGCAGTCATTAAGTTTAACAAGCGAGGGGAAAAAAAAACAAAAAAAACGTACAAAGTCTGGCATATAAAAGAGAAAAAACTACTTTAAACAACTTGTTTTCCCTGCCTGCTTTTTGTGATAAGGGAATTGTCATGTGAATGCTGTCAGCTTTGTGCCATATGTTCCAGGAAACCAGGGACCCTTGAAGAAGAACCTCTGAATTATTGATCAATGATTAGCAAATGCAATCGAAATTGTAGACTTGATGTTGTGCAGGGATTTATAATTTATGAGTGGACAAAATAGGAGGTAGCAGAGGTAGCGGTAGGTGATTTCAGCCCCCATATTGATTACTTAAAACATCAGGAGGTAAGTGTAGTGTGACAGACAGAACAAAACCTGACAGCTTACTGCCTGTCCATCACCACAGATGGAGAGCTAAGGGAATAAGCATTCTACAGAAGCAAATACATTTCTATTGTGTGTCTTTGATCATTATGCTGTTCTGCTAGACCAAAGGACATATTAGTAGGTAATTTATGTATTCACTTACAATAAAAAATTGATAGAGTCCGATTAGGTACCACTAGAGCTAAATATCCAGGCAGTTTGTTTCCTTAACAGCTGAACAAGCATTACTGTAGAGGTATTTTGCACTGACTTGAAAAGGAGGGCACATAGTGGCCTGTTAGTGAATGTTAAAATTCACTGCATAATTGATAGGTGGCTGACGAAAAAGCAATTGTTTTACTTTCCGTAGAATTTAGAAAAGAACAAACATTTGTACATATTTTTTTCCTTTGAGGAGGATCACTCTGTCAAAATCAATTACTATTTTAGAGGTCACATTAACTGAACCTGGTGGGATAGGAGAAACATAATCTGATAGATGTTGTAGTACTCTTACTAAAAATAAAATCTTTTAGGGGTTTCTCCATCTCATAAATTGGGGACATATTGCTAGGATATACCCCCAATGTCTGATTGGTGCGGTTCCCACCTCTGGGACTGGCACCTATCTCTAGAAGGATCCCGTAAAGTGAACTAAAGCAGACTGCGGATGCATGGCCACCCTCCATTTATTTCAATGGAACTGCCACAAATAGCCGTCAACTGCACAGAAGTAAATTAAACTGTGATTTTGCTTGTGCAGCGTGCTTCCAATTAATTTCTAATGGACTTCCAAAAATAGCAAAGTGTGCCACTCAGAATGAATGGAGGGTAGTCTCTTTAAGTATTTCTCCTAATTTCACCACACAGACAATAGCCTACCTATATTTAGAGCATGGTACTTGGCAATGAAACCAATGTTTATAGCATGCACAATAAATCATTTTATTCAGGTGTCCTCCTAGAAAGTATTTTTGGAAATTAAATGACTAATAAAATTCACATATTGAACAAAGGAGTTGTAAATATATACATTCATGTTTCAAAACTGTCCTTGTTTTCTGAAGTTTAAATACATATGGCCCATAGTGCCAATAACAGTGCCAAAATCTGAGTGGAATCCACATTTAGTTTTTTCATATTTTTTTTTTCATGTGTTTATTATACACATTTCTTATGTGTTTTTTAATGCTTTTTTTTAACCACTGGGTGTTCACTTCAATACAAAACTGCATTTTCAGCTTTTGTTTTTAGTGTGGATCTGCAAAAATGTTTTTTTTTTTCAATGTAACCCATGCATTTCAATGGGATAGTCAGTGCAGACTCTGCGATTCTTCCCCAAGATATGGCATGTGTAGAGTCTGTATCTGCTACCTCTCCTATCCTTTACCACTTTTATTAATAAAATATTAAGGCATAAAGCAAAAACACTTGTTTAATAAAAATAAAATAAAAGGTTAACAAAAGAAAAAGAGAGTAAATGACAAAATCTCCCTTCAATCTCCTATACTTGGAAATATACAAGCATTACTAAACATAAAACATACAAAAATACATAAATCTACATACATACAGTGTGAGGAATATGTGGAGTTATAATTTAATGCCTTCCCATTTGCTGTCCAGGTGAGGGGTAGTTGGCAGAGGAAACGTGGCCCTGCCTCAAAGCGATAGTCTTTACATTTCACACTCACAGCAGCCAGGCTGGAAACAAGCTACTCTGAAAGAATGAATACCTGCTGGAAGGCTGAGCTTCTTACCTACAACAAAATCAATTCCTCAGACATCATGGAACTCGAAGTTCATAAGGAATTATAAAATGACCGCACATCTTGGCCATATACCGGTCACATTTTTGAGACCCTGGGTCTGAGACAGAAATTTTCCTGGACTTTGTGCATTTGTGGGGCACAAGGAAAGGGAAATACAGAGAACTCCTAGTAGGAACCAAATAGCAACGCCATGTTTGGTCTTCAAATGCACCAGGGTTCCGGGCAGATCAGTTGGTGCCAGAACCATCTCCCTTTGACCTTCCAGTGAGGAGCTATGATCCATAAGGTTTTTTTTTTATTTCTAACTGCCAGGCCAAAGGGAGGGGCAGTAGGATCCTCACAGGAAGAGGGAGGAGCCTGACCAACTAATGGTTAACTGCCCATGCAAGGCAGTGGCCATTGTCTTCCTTTGAAGGGATGTCACGCCGTGCATCATGTTTGCAGAGACCTGAAAACCTGATGACATTATTGCCTCCCATGTGAACACAGCTTTAAAGGACCATACCCATATCTGATAACTGACTTTTATCTGCTAACTCTGATTGTACCATCACCTGTATTTGCATATCAGACCATTGTATATAATCTGTGTGCATATCGTGTAGTGTCCACCCTTAAAGGGGTATTACCATCTTGCTATTTCATTGTCACCTTCAGCCAGCTATGCTGTTCACTTCCTGGTTTCAAGCTTCTAAGGCTGGGCGAGCTTAGGGAGTTTGAGTGAAGGCCTGCCACGCCTCGTTATGACATCACTCTGAGAACTCAGTCCTTGCGTGTTTGTTCATGTGGATTGTCATCAGCAGCCTGTAAACTGCTTTTCGATGTGTCCCTCAAATGCACAATGTCCTCCTATTCCCTAAATGTGGACCCTTTGTTCTATCCACTCTATATTTGTCTTCCCCCTATGTTCTTATATTCCATAATGGAGTTCCTCAATTCCTGTTGATTCTATTTTATTAGCATATATTGTTGTAATGTTATATCGTTGGTGAATTTGGTGGTGCATATAGTATTTTAATAAAAAATAATACTCACCTCTTCTGAACTTGCCTCCGATCCTTCTCCGGCATGTCCTCACGCTCCTCTGTAGTTTTGGAAGTCTTCGGGTGGCCGCGCTTGCGTGGATGTGTGTTTCTTGGTGCCGCTGCTAGAGTTGAGCCACGGCATTGGGAAATGGGCGTCTGCGCATGTGCGGCCGCCCTGCGCCATGCTCGATCGCGATAACACGGAGAGGCCTGGCACTGGATGGAGCTAGTTCTTCTGTGCAAGCGTGGCCCATGGATGCGGCAGCTAAGAGGTGGCCGTATCTAAGGGATACCAAACATATGCAATGAGGTAGGAGGCAACAAATTTTAGGGGGAACGCTTGGAAATTTTTAATAAGATAAATTTACTAAAATGCTCAATGGGACATATTTATTAACTAAACTATGATCACTGAAATGGTAATACCCCTTTTAAGGAGATTAAATATATAATTTAATCTTGCAATGTTCTTTTGTCTCAGTCCCTGAATCCCACACGTCCTTGTCTCAGTATTATATTACATTCTACCTGGTATAACAGCGTCTGCTGTGCGCCTCTGTCCCCCTGCTTACCTCTGAGGTCCTTGGCGCTGTGTTCAGTGGTGATCTGCTGCCAGTGTTTCTTTCAAACCTAGCCACAGCATGCTTGCTGCTTGTTTCCTGCAGCATTTCCTTAAGGGCCAGCACATCACTTCCTGTGTTTTATGTGTAGAGATGCCGCGAACATAACATTTTCCGTTCGCGAACGGCGAACACAAATTTTTGCAAATGTTCATGAACGGGCGAACTGAGCGAACTGCTATTGACTTCAATAGGCAGGCGAATTTTAAAACCCACAGGGACTCTTTCGAGCCACAGTAGTGATGAAAAAGTTGTTTCAAGGGGACTAACACCTGGACTGTGGCATGCCGGAGGCCCTTAAGGATCCATGGCAAAACTCCCATGGAAAATTACATAGTTGAGTGGATTTTAATCCATAAAGGGCATAAATCACCTAACAATCCAATTTTTTTTTGAACAACGTGGTTTAAAACATCCAGTGTGTGTATACGATCAGGTATAATGTTGTATCGATCAGGTAGTATAAGGGTTACGCCCGCTTCACAGACATTGACAGACCAAACTCTCATTTTAATGCACCGAAAAAAACGCAAACAGTCTATTTGCCCAACTGCAAACTCCCCATTTGCACAAGGTTGGATACCCAGCTAGCCATGTCCCATTGATGTCATTGAAGGTTTCTTCCTCCACCCAGCCACGTACAACACCAAGGGTCCCCGAAAGGTGAATTGAATAGATTTTTCGAACGGGGAGATGGTTAAAAAAACGCTGGCTCCCTCCCCTTTGTTTGAATCCACGGTCACTGTGTCTGCGCAGTGCAATTTACTGTCACACCACATATGAGTGGTATTTTCTGTAGTTCTCTTCTCATCAGTTTAATCCTTGTTACGTCCCCAATCTGGGGTCCATTTATTGAATTGATTTTTCGAACGGAGATATGGTTAAAAAAAACGCATGCTCCCTCCCCTTTGTTTGAATCCACGGTCACTGCGTCTGCGCCGTGCAATTCACTGTCCACCCGATAAGAGTTGCATTTTCTGTAGTTCTCTTCTCATCAGTTCAATCCTTGTTACGTCGCCAATCTGGGGTCCATTTATAGAATTGATTTTTTGAACGGGGAGATGGTTAAAAAAATGCTGGCTCCCTCCCCTTTGTTTTAATCCACGGTCACTGCGTCTGCGCTGTGCAATTTACTGTCACACCTGATATGAGTGGTATTTTCTATAGTTCTCTTCTCATCAGTTTAATCCCTGTTACATCCCATATCAGGGATTGCCTTTTGTGAAAGAAAATTTAGGCTGGGTACCTTCGACTGCCTTCACAGTGACAGACCAAACTCTGATTCACCAAACTGAATTGATTTTAGGAACCGGGAGATGGAAAAAGCAGCTTGGTCGGTCCTCTTACTCTCAAGTTGGGGCACTGCGCGTGCACGGAGCAATGTGCTGTGACACCCTGACCCTATATGAGTGGTGCCGTAACTAGTACTATTCCTATCAGTTTAATCTCTGTTACGTCCCCTATCCAGGGACATGTGTGAAATTGATTAACCATTGTTGAATTAACGAACCATTACGACATCCTGAAATAATTTCGTTCTGAGCTCTGCACTTGATTTGTATTGGATTGGGTGGGGATTTTTTAAATTGTCTGCATTATTTCTAATAAACTATTAAGAGACTTTATTATGATTTTATGATTTTTTTATTTTATGTATTAAAAACCCATACAACAAAAAAAAAAAGAAAATTAATGTTTTTTTCTATGAAAAATTATCCAGCTGATTGCTTTTAGTCTGATCATAATAAAGCAACAGCCTTATCATCTGGGGTGTGGCAACATTGCCAACACACTCATAGAGGTGATGATCGCTTCATTGTGATACGCAAGCCCCTTCACCACAACAAGGTACCGATCACGAAGGGGAATTGACACATGTATGTGCCTTTTTTTGTTTTGTTTTTGCAGCCACAGTGCAGCACCAGAGGCCAGAAAAATTAGGCATGTGCACATGCCTGAAAAATGAGGTATTGTTGCAGCCGTTGCTGTAGCAGCGGCCGGAAAAATTGATGTTTTCCAGGCAGAAAGGTGACTAAAACAATGCGGCTTGAACCCTAGTTGGTGGCGGAGAATTCACGAAAGTCATACGGTATGCAGACATTAAATACAGCAGCATAGGGACCATTTTGAGGCCAAGGCATGTCATCAGGCCTTTTGTTAGTCAAACGTATCCCCCACTGTCAGTCCCTTCGGGATCCATGCCTCATTCATCCTAATGAAGGTGAGGTAATCAACACTTTTTTGACCGAGGTGACTTCTTTTGTCAGTGACAATGCCTCCTGCTGCACTGAAGGTCCTTTCTGACAGGACACTTGAAGCAGGGCAGGCCAGAAGTTCTATCGCAAACTGGGATAGCTCAGGCCACAGGTCAAGCCTGCACACCCAGTAGTCAAGGGGTTCATCGCTCCTCAGAGTGTCGATATCTGCAGTTAAGGCAAGGTAGTCTGCCACCTGTTGGTTGAGTCGTTCTCTAAGGCTGGATCCCGAAGGGCTGTGGCGATGTGTAGGACTGAAAAAGCTCTGCATGTCCTCCATCAACAACACATCTGTAAAGTGTGCTGTACTTGCCACCGTGGTCGTGGTAGGAGGAGGATTACTTTCACCTCTTCCCCAGTTAGATTCCCGTTGTGCTGTGACATCCCCCTTATAAGCTGTGTAAAGCATATTTTTTAGTTTGGTTTTGAACTGCTGCATCCTTTCTGACTTTTGGTAATTTGGTAACATTTCCGCCACTTTCTGCTTATACCGGGGGTCTAGTAGCGTGGCCACCCAATACAGGTCGTTCTCCTTTATCCTTTTTATACGAGGGTCCCTCAACAGACATGACAGCATGAAAGACTCCATTTGCACAAGGTTGGATGCCGAGCTACTCCTTTCCCGTTCCTCATGCTCATTGATGTCATTGACAGTCTGTTCTTCCCCCCAGCCACATACTACACCACGAGTCCCAGATAGGTGACAACAATGAGCACCCTGGGATGCCTGCTGTGGTTGGTCTTCCTCCTCCTCAAAGCCACATTCCTCCTCTGACTCCTCTTCCTCATACTCCTTTTGCAGCATTGCCTCAGGTCCGGCAAGCAATGATTAGTGATGTCGCAAACATAAAACTTTCCGTTCGCGAACGGCGAACGTGAATTTCCGCAAATGTTCGCGAACGTGCGAACCGGGGGAACCGCAATAGACATCAATAGGAAGGCAAATTTGAAAACCCACAGGTACTCTTTGTGGCCACAATAGTGATGGAAGTTGTTTCAAGGGGACTAACACCTGGACTGTGGCATGCCGGAGGGGAAATCATGGCAAAACACCCATGGAAAATTACGTAGTTGACGCAGAGTGTGGTAAGTTGAAATCGCAATGCGATTTATAGAACTTGAATTAATCGCATTGTGATTTTTCAACTTTCTCAAATCCGACAGTACATTCTAGCATGGAGTCGTTTCCATGGTGATGGGGACGCTCCATGAGCATGGAAGTCAGCAGAAGTTCTGTTGAAATCGCAATGAGATTTATAGAACTTGAATTTATCGCATTGTCATTTTTCAACTTTCTCAAATCCGACAGTACATTCTAGCATGGAGTCGTTCCCATGGTGATGGGGACGCTCCATGAGCATGGAAGTCAGCAGAAGTTCTGTTGAAATCGCAATGCGATTTATAGAACTTGAATTAATCGCATTGCGATTTCAACTTAGAGCTTCTGCCGATTTCTGTGCTCATGGAGCGTTCCCCTCACCATGGGAACGGCTCCATGCTAGAATGTACTGTCGGATTTGAGAAAGTTGTAATCGCAATGTGATTTATGCAGGTTATATTAATCGCATTGCAAATTCAACTTAGAGCTGCTGGGTTCCTAATGGTTGTATTGCTAGAATATAACGAAGATTGAGAATATAGTGCTATATTCGTTATATTCGTCAATTCTAGCAATACAACCATTAGGAACTTAGCTTGCATTCGGTAGCTTGAATTCGCAATGCGATTAAAATAACCTGCATTATTCGCATTGTGATTACAACTTAGATCTGAGTTCCTAATGGTTGTATTGCTAGAATTGACAAGGAATATAGCACTATATTCTCAATCTTCGTTATATTATATCATACCATTAGGAACCCAGCTCTAAGTTGTAATCGCAATGTGATTAATATAACCTGTATTAATCGCATTGCGATTACAACTTTGTGACACTGCAGCTTCAGAATTAATCTAAGCTGGAAGCTGTCCTTGCTTTTTGATAGGCGGTGGGAGGGTCTGGGAAGGAGAGTATGCTGATTGGCTGGAATGTGTCTGCTGACTGTGAGGTACAGGGTCAAAGTTTGCTCAATGATGACGTATAGGAGGCGGACCGAACATTGCATATGTTCGCCCGCACCGGCGAACGCGAACAAGCTATGTTCGCCGGGAACTATTCGCCGGCGAATAGTTTGGGACATCTCTAGCGATGATGACAAGGCTGTTTCTGGTGGTGATGGTGACCACAACTCTTCCTCTTCACGCTCATCTACAGCCTGATCCAGCACTCTTCACAGGGCACGCTCCAGGAATAAAACAAATGGGATGAGGTCGTTGATGGTGCCTTCGGTGCGACTGACTAGGTTTGTCACCTCAAAAGGACGCATGAGCCTACAGGCATTCCGTATGAGAGACCAGTAACGTGGCAAACAAATTCACAGCTCCGCAGAGGCTGTCCTAGCACCCCCGTCATACAAATACTCGTTGACATCTTTTTCTTGTTGGAGCAGGCGGTCGCAAATCGCAAATCAAGCGCCTCACTGGCATGTTGTTGGCGCTGAATGTCTGAAAAGTGCGCCATGGCCGGGTAGGAACGCCTGAAATGGCCCCACACCTTCCTGGCCTGCTTGAGGACGTTCTGTAAGCCTGGGTACTTAGACACAAAGCGTTGTACAATGAGATTCAACACATGTGCCATGCACGGCACATGTGACAACTTGCCCAAATTCAATGCCGCCAACAAATTGCTTCCATTGTCACACAACACTTTGCCGATCTCCAGTTGGTGTGGGGTCAGCCACTGATTCACCTGTGCGTTCAGGAGTGCTGGTCCGGTGTGGCTCTCTGCTTTCAGGCAAGTCAACCCCAAGACAGCGTGACACTGTCGTATCCGGGATGTGGAATAGCCCCTGGGAAGCTGGGGGGATTCAGTTGATGTGCAGCTAGACGCCGCAGCAGAAGAGGACTCAGCTGAGGAGGTTATCGAAGAGTATGGAGTAGAGGAGGTGGCAGTAGGCCTGCCTGCAAGTCGTGGCGGTGTCACCAACATCGCTGCAGAGCCATGCATTCCATGCTTGGCAGCCGTCAGCAGGTTGACCCAATGCGCAGTGTACGTGATATACCTGCCCTTACCATGCTTTGCAGACCAGGTATCAGTGGCCAGATGGACACTTGCCCCAACACGGTATGCCAGAGAAGCCATGACTTCCTGTTCAATCACTGAGTAGAGGTTTGGGATTCCCTTTTTTTTTTTTTTATTCGTCCGGATACCTTCCACTGTGGTGTCCCAATAGCGACAAATTTTTTGAAGGCCTCAGACTCCACCAGCTGGTATGGTAAAAGTTGGCGGGCTAAGAGTTACGTCAAGCCAGCTGTCAGACGCCAGGCAAGGGGGTGACTCTGTGACATTGGCTTCTTACGCTCAAACATTTCCTTTACAGACACCTGACTGTGGGCAGATGAGATGGAACTGCTGAAGGTGAGAGGCGGAGTGGCGGGTGGTTTAGAGGGGGCAAGGAGGACAGCAGTGGTTGACGTGGCTGAAGATGCTGGACCAGGAGGAGGATGGTGGCTTTGAGTTTGTGTGCTGCTTGTACTCATGTGTTGATACCATTGGCGTTTGTGATGTGAGATCATGTGCCTTTGCAAAGCAGTTGTACCGAGGTGGGTGTTGGACTTCCCACGACTCAGTTTCTTTTGGCACTGGTTGCAAATGGCATTGCTGTTATCAGAGGCAGACACACAAAAAAAAATGCCACACTGCTGAGCTTTGCAAAGACGGCATTCTGGTGGTGGCAACAGCATGCGTTGATTGGCGTGCTGTCTGGCTGACCCCGGGTGCCGATACATGCTGTCTGACTGTGCCACTAGCTCCTTGCGACGACCTCCCCCTGCTTCCAAATTGTCTCCTCCTTCTCTCATCGTCATCATCAACCGCTTCACTTGTATCTGACACCTCAGCAAAGGAAGCAGCAGCGGGTACAACATCATCATTATCATCACACTGTACACCCATGTGTGATGCTGCCTGACTGAGACATATACCTGTTATCTACATCCTCTGGCAATAATGGTTCCTCTAATTTCATCCAACTGGTGTGTAAATAACTCCTCTGAGGGATCAAGTGAAGCGGCTGTGGTGGCTGTGGTGGTAGTGGTGGTGGTGGCGGCGGGTGGGAGAGTGGTAACTTGAGAGCAGGTGACCAAAACTGAGCTGGAGGAGGATGGTGCGTCAAGGTTCTTAGCGGAAGCTGTTGAAGATTGGGCGTCCTGTGTAAGCCAGTCAACTATTTTCTCCAAATTTTTTGGGTTCAGGGTACGTGGCCTCTGAACACTGGGCATTATTCCAGGGCCAGTGGAAATCACAGCACCACGACCACGACGGCCCCTGCGGGGTTGCCTGCCTCTGCCTGTAATTTTTTTTTTTATAAGTGGTACTATAGGTGCAAGGTACTGTGCCAACCTATATAAGTGGTGGGCAGTGGGCACAGCCATTCTGTATATTGTCCTGACGAAGGGGGCAATTCGCCCTTGAAACGCGTTGACTTTAATAAAAAGAATCTTATTCAGCTCAAGGACTTTCTATGCCTGCAGCGCCGGATAGTGGTCTGACATTTTTAAGATTTTCTGATTAAGTGGTGGGCAGTGGGCACAGTACAGTCTGTGTGGGCCTGACACACACTGGCTTGCAACTGCGATTATATCACAGATAAATAATTTCAATTGAATTTTTTTTTATCTGCAAGGTATTGTCTGTGACACCCTGTATGGATGGTGTGCACACAGTACTGTCTGTGGGCCAAACAGTCACTCATTGGCTTGTAACTGTGATTATATCACAGATAAATTATATGATTTTTTATTAAATTTTTTATCTGCAAGGTATTGTCTTTGACACCCTGTATGAATGGTGTGCACACAGTACTGTCTGTGGGCCAGACAGTCACTCACTGGCTTGCAAATGCGATTATATCACAGAGTAATAATATAAATTGAATGTTTTTTTTATCTGCAAGGTATTGTCTGTGACACCCTGTAAGAGTGGTGTGCACACAGTACTGTCTGTGGGCCACACAGTCACTCACTGGCTTGCAAATGCAATTATATCACAGAGAAATAATATAAATAGATTTTTTTTTTTTTATCTGCAAGGTTGCCTGGTCCTCTATACTATATATATATACTGTATATATATATATATATATATATATATCCAAAAACGGAACAGCACCTCCTGAGACAAATTGCAGATGCAAGCTACCCAGCATAATACAGCAAACAAAAAATAGTAGCAGCACACCACTATATGCGCTAAGACTAAGTAAACAGGTGAATATGTGAACAGGGTCAAAAATACATGATGCCATATAGTTACTGCAAAGCAGTGGAGAAGCTCTTAGCGCATATTATTGATCAAAAATATGTCGGGCCCACCTACCGGGCCCGATATATAAAAAGCAGACTGATGTACCAGCCCTAAAAAGGGCTTTTTGGGGTACTGTCAGGACGCTGTCCTTACAACAGATGAGTCTGTGGACACAGAACACTGCCCTAGCTAACGCTTTCCCTATTGAATCAGCAGCAGCTACACTCTCCCTCCTCCCACTAAGAATGCAGCTTCAGAATGAATCTAAAATGGATGCTGTCCAGGAGGTGGGAGGGTCTGGGAGGGAGGGTCTGCTGCTGATTGTCTGGAATGTGTCTGCTGACTGTGAGGTACAGTGTCAAAGTTTGCTCAATGATGATGTATAGGGGCGGACCGAACATCGCATATGTTTGCCCGCCGCGGCAAACGCGAACAAGCTATGTTCGCCGGCAAATAGTTCAGGACATCACTATTTATGGGTCAGATCATGTGACCTCGCCAACCAATCCTTGCCCTTCTGCACATATATAAGTGGCTCAGCCCTCTTTTCAGATGCCTCAGTGTCAAGGTCCTTGTGTACTGCTAAGGTTCCTGATATTCATCTTTGTTCTTGACTCGCACTTGTGTTCCTGGACTCCGCTACCTCTTTGATCCCTGCCTGCTTGCTTTGATTCTCCTGTTACCAACCCAGATTGCCTGACCTGTACCTGTTCTGCCTGCCCTGACCTATTGCCTGTCTGACTTTGCCTCTGCATCGATCCTGCACTGTTGCTCCTGGTAGACTCAGCCTGCTGACAACTCCTGTATCTCTGATACCTTTCTCAGTTACCTCCTGCTCTGCCTGGACCAGCTGCCTCGTGTGCCTATTCTCCTCAAGAGGTAGAGACCTGGTGTCTCTATCCCCACCATCAGAGGTACTGTGAAGATCGAGGGGTTCACTTTGACAACGCCCTTAGAGGAGGTAGGACATATGGCACAGTCATGGGTGTAGGAACCCAAAAAAATCTGGGAAGGACAGCATTTTTGCTCGCCGGGTATATCCTTATTCAGTAAACTGCGAGTTGTTTATAGCGTTAAATTTTAAGTATGTGTGTGTGAAAAATCTCACAACAAAAAAATATGCAAAATGAACAGTTCTTTGTTTATCAGGTCTCAGAATTTAACCAAACATTTGGCATATATTTCAGTTATTCCGGGTACTTTCTCTGCCCCCCCTTCCCCCCGCCGAAACAATAATCTCCCCATATATATAATTTACTTACAGTTCTGAAGACTCAGGGGTGCTTGCTGGCTTGGCCTCAGGGGTGCTGGCTGGCTTGGCCTCAGGGGTGCTGGCTGGCTTGGTCGGGCAGAAGGAGTGTGGGAGGCCTTCTTCTCCAAGCTGCTCCGGATCAGTGCTCTGGGCACCTGGGCTCCGGGCTGGAAGTGGGCGCAATAAGAAAAAAATATTTGTCATTACACCTCAGGTCAGACCACCAATCAGACCCCCAATGTTAATCAGACCTCAGCTAACAGCCCCAATAAGATCCCCAATGTTAATAAGACCTCAGATTAGACCCCAATATGAATGACCCCCAATCAGACCTCAGATAAGAGCCCCATGCATCATGGCAGCCCCCCGGTGCCTCTCATCAGTCCCCCAGCACCTCTCATCAGCCAGTAATAACAGTCCCCCCAATCATGTGGCAGTAATAACAGGGCCCCCCAATAATGTGCCAGTAATAACAGCCCCCCCAATCATGTGCCAGTAATAGCAGGACCCCCCAATCATGTGCCAGTAATAACAGCCCCCCCAATCATGTGCCAGTATTAACAGCCCCCCCAATCATGTGCCAGTAATAACAGCCCCCCCAATCATGTGCCAGTATTAACAGCCCCCAATCATGTGCCAGTAATAACAGCCCCCCCAATCATGCGCCAGTAATAACGAGGCCCCCCCATTCATATGCCAGTAATAACAGACCCCCCAATCATGTGCCAGTAATAACAGGCCCCCCGCAATCATGTGCCAGTAATAACAGGGCACCCCCAATCATTTGCCAACAAAAAAAATTAACATTTATACTTACCTCTTTGGAGCGATGCAATGCAGGCCTCTTCTGGCCTGTGTCCCAACTCCAGCACTGTACGGCTCAGGCAATGCAATGACATCATCACGCTGCCTACGCCGACTTCTGATAGGCTGCCGGCCTAGTAGTGCAGGCAGCCTATCAGAGGAACAGGAAAGGGACACACCTCCCTGCCCTGCTCCTCCACACAGCCTTCTGTTTGTATCGCTGTCCTGAGGACGTGATACAAACAGATCACTATGGAAATGAGCGCTTCGCTTCCACAATGGAAGCACTCATCTCAGTACCTGCCCCGCTGCCGTCGCACACATTCCCCCACTGCCGCTGGGGGATTTGACCATACCTGTCCCCCCCGCATTATTTCCTGGGGGGATCCGTCTAAGGAGGAATCGGTGACAGACTACTGCGCTGGCAGGGCTCTGCTACACTGGGGCAGTGGGACCACCCTCTCTCAGTCCCTGTGCCTCCCTGTGCCCCTGTAAACAGGAGGTGTCTGTGTGAAACCATGCCAAGCTGACCTTACGCACTATCAGGGGGGGAATGCATAACGTCACATCTTCGTAGCAAGTGACAAAACCGTATCACGTGATCCCAACGTAGGGTTCATCACATACAGTATCTTACAAAAGTGAGTAAACCCCTCACATTTATGTAAATATTTTATTATATATTTTCATGGGACGACACTAAAGATATGACACTTTGATACAATGTAAAGTAGTCAGTGTACAACTTTTATAGCAGTGTAAATTTGGTGTGTCCTTAAAATAACTCAACACACAGCCATTAATGTCTAAACCGCTGACAACAAAAGTGAGTACAACCCTAAGTGAAAATAGCCAAATTGTGCACCAAGTATCAATATTTTTTTTTGGCCCCAATAATTTTTCAGCACTGCCTTAACTCACTTGGGCAATCCTCTTCCACTCCTCCATGATGACATCACAGAGCTGGTGGATGTTAGAGACCTTGCGCTTCCGTTTGAGGATGCCTCACAGATGCTCAATAAGGTTTAGATCTGGAGACATGCTTGGCCAGTCCAGCAGCTTTACCCTTATTTAGCAACGGTTTTGTTTAGCGATACATTTTAAATTTTAATTTCTTTGCATTTTTTTATTTGTATATTATTATTTTTTTCTTATGCAGTATTTTTACTTAATTTTGGAACATAATATGATCCCCAAGAGGTCATTAAAAGACCTCTGGGGAACACTGAATTTTTATTTTATTTTTTACTTGCACTGTTTCCACTACAATTGGGGAATCCAAAGGAGCCCTAGTTAAAGGGGAAAACAGCCCAGAGTTGGAGTTAGAGCCAACCGGGGTTTCCCAAGACCCTGCAGCTTTGCTCCTGCCCCGAGACACCCGGCGGTCATGAGACTGGTGGATCCAATAGAGAAATCGGCTTGGCCGCTTCCTATTCTTGTTCCCTGCGTTGGTACAACACTTTCCTACCAGCAACAGAGAAGGCAAGATCGGTAATAAACCGTTCCTGTCTTCTACTCAGGGTCCCCGCTGTGTCTGACAGCCAGGACCTAACCTGCTCACTTGACGCTCACCACTTTTAAAAAAGTAGGTGGAAAAGTGAATGCGGTTAGCTCAGTTAGTAGGTATATATTAGATTTAACAAATGTGACTTTTTCAAAATGTCACAATATATGGCACAATCCCACTCCCATTGAGGGATGGTATAAAAACTGAAGTAACATCACTAAACTAGAAATTATTTTTAAAGATATGTCAAACTGATCAGTATGTATGTTTGGTATATAAAGTGATCAATCTGGCCACCACTGATACTGAAACCAAAGGGCATTTTGGTTCACATTCTTGATGTAGATATAAGGAGAGTGCCCCACTGGTGGACGGTGAGGGTAGATCCTTATTAGTGCTTTTGCAATTGCATAAGTATAAGGCAGTTGGAAAAAACAAAATGGCTGCACACCGTTATATATACAAACAATAGAGCTAAGAAATCCGGGTCATTCTAGATAAAAGTGGTACAATACCGACTATAAATGAATAATGGAAGCTCTTAGCGCAAATACGTGTCAGGCCCATCTACCAGGCGTCAAGGTAGCTTCCGCAGATGGGTCGCTATTACTAAATATACTGCCTCACATTGGACTTACTTAAGCCTACAATATTCAGGGCAGTGTAGGAACCAGCTACAAACGTAGTCTGCTCAGAAGTCCCAGGTAGATGTTCAGTCTAAAAGAGGTGCTACCCTCAATATATTGCAAAAAAATTTAGACTAGAACCTTCAGAATCACAGGTGCATATCCATGAAGCAAACATAATTCAAAAAAACAAACAAAATGGCTGCACATCGTTATATACACAAACAATAGAGCTAAGAAATAGGGGTCATTCTAGATAAAAGTGGTACAATACCGATATAAGTGAATAATGGAAGCTCTTGGCGCACATACGTGTCAGGCCCATCTACTAGAATGACCCCCATTTCTTAGCTCTATTGTTTGTATATATAACAGTGTGCAGCCATTTTGTTTTTGGGAATTTTCAATAAAAACAAATCAATATGGAATTATCAATATGAATTTTTATGTATCTGCTTTTAAGATGGATAGTGATACCTCATAAAATAGTTATCAGTTAACATTCCCCATATATCTACTTTATGTTGGCATCATTTGTAATTTTATTTTTTGGAGGGCATTAGAAGGCTTAGAATTTTAGAAGCAAATGTTAACATTTTTAAGAAAATTTCCAAAATAAACTTTGTAGAAACCACCCATAAATGACCTCATTTTAGAAACGACATACCTCAAGTTATTCAAGTTTTTTCAAAACTGATTTTACAAATGTTGTTAACCCTTTAGGTGTTCTACAAGAATGAAAGGAAAATGGAGGTGAAATTAAAATTTTTTACTTTTTTCTCAGATTTTCCATTGGAATCCAGTTTTTACTGTAAGGCAGCAAGGGATAACAGCAAAACAAAACTCCATATTTATTACCCTGATTCTGCGGTTTACAGAACCACCCCATATGTGGTTGTAAATTGCTGTTTGGGCACACGTCAGGTCTCTGAAGGGAAGAAGCGCCATATGGTTTTTGTAGGGCAGATTTTGCTGAAATGGTTTTCAGTTGCCATGCCACCTTTGAAGAAACCCTATGCTTCCCACAGAGTGGAAACCTCCAAAAAATGATCCCATTTTGGAAACAACACTCCTTAAGGAATTTATTGAAGGGTGTACTGACCACGTTGACAGGCATTTAACAGAATTTCTAAACACATGGCTGTAAAATGTTGCATAAACCCGCCATTTTTCTTTTTCACAAGAGGCAACAGAATAAAAATCACCCCAAATTGTTAATTTTCTCCTGAACACGACAGCACACTGTTTGTGGTTGTAAGCTGATGCATGGGCACACAACAGGGACCAGAAGGGATAGATCCATATGGGTTTTGGAGGGAAGATTTTGCCAAAATAGTTTTTGGGCGTCATGTCACTTTGAAGAGACCCTGAGGTACCCCTATAGTGGAAACCCCCAAAAGTGACTCCATTTTGGAAAATAAAACCCTCAAGGAATTTATTTAAGGGTGTACTGACCACTTTGACCCCACATGTGTTTCATAGAATTTAGAGACACCTGGCTGTAAAAAGTAAAGAATTCATTTCCTCTACTAAAATGTTGATTAAGACCCCTATTTTTCATTTTCACAAGAGGTAACAAGCATTTTCTCCTAAAAATTTATTGAAGGGTGTACTGACAGCTTTGACCTCCACAGACGTTTAATAGAATTTTTAAACAAATCCAGTTTGGCTGCCCAGTAGTCCATCGGATCTTTAATGTGGGGTGCTTTCCAAGTATGCCACCACCTGCTGGTTTTGGTCCTACTCCAAGTCTAGCTGCTGCTGGTAAGTAGTTTCTTCACTAGGCGGGTGAATAGAGATGCTCATCAGCGACTCTAGACTCAAGTTGCCGTTGATCGACCTGGAACTGCTCCTACCCCTCCCCCGCTCACCATAGCAGCCATGGCAGAGGAATGTAAGCACAGAGGGCCCCCCCGGTCAGACCTGCAAAAGGATGGGCAATGGCTCAAATAAGCAGCAACCAACTGACTACATAGGATATCTCTATAGTAGTTCAGTTTGCTTCCCCTCTCAGTGGGTGTAAAAAAGGCCCCCATTTTGGACCTGTAGTGAGGGTCCAACAAGGTGGAGAGCCAGAAGCTATCCTTTTGCTGAATGCTGACAATTAGTGTTACTGCGCAAGCAAGTGACTCGGAGGGACTCCCTGCCTCCATGTACACTGCATATTGCCCCGGTGTGTCTGGGTCATCTGGGTGTGTCTGGGTCATCTGCCTCAACTTGCTCATTGCTCTGTAGCTCCTGTGGCTGCTGCTGCTCCTTTTCTCTTGTCACCTTTGTAGAAAAACCACCCATTTCACTACACATTGCTTGTGATCCAATGTCCTTCTCCTCCAGTTCAGCACTCACGGGGCTCATGTGGCAGTGAGATATAAGCGCCATGTCTCCAGTCCCTTTACCAGCCAGATTTACCCGCATCTGTTCCAGGACATAAAGCAGTGGAATGACGTTGTTTATCCCAAAGTTGACAAATAATGTGGCCTCCTCAAAGGGCCTGAGCAAACAGCAGGTGTCACGCATTAGCTGCCACTGACTGACATCGAAGTTACACAGGAAAGTTATCCTGTCCACTTGGATCATCAAGAAATCGTTGATGGCCTTTCTCTGTTTGTATAGTTGGGCCAACATATGGAGAGTGGAATTTCAACGGGTGGAAACGTTGCACATCCCCCTATGTGGAGGCAGAAGCGGCATCACCTGGCCAAGTTGCTGGAGTGGCTGTGCAGGAACTACATTCACCCAGTGGGCCATAAAGGACATATATTGTCCTTGACCGTAGTTATAGCTCCACGCGTCGGTGCTGTGTACTTTGGCAGACACCGACAGGCTCAAGGACTGGTCCATCTTCTGTTTTAAAAATGTGTGCTGGGCTGGTACTAGAGATGGCCTTGCGGTAAGTTCGGTGGTCGTTTTGCGGCGACCTTTGCTCGATCGCTGAACAGGCAAACATATGGCTATGTCTGCCAGAGCCATATTATTTGCATTGCGCAGAACTTTGACCCATGACACATCCATCAGGTGGGACAGGACAACCAATTGAGATGTTTCAACACATTGACACACACCCTACCCTATAAGTGAATCTGATCTGGTCGCTATTTTACATTCTGTTTTTTGCCAGTGTAGGGAGAGGTTGCTGTGTGGCGCAGGGGCAGACTGTTAGAGAGTATATAGACACCAAACGATAGCTAATAGGGCCACAAAAGTCCTTTTAAGGACTGGAATAGGTGTGCTATCGATAGTTGTGACATACTGAGGGGTGTAATATACTTATTATATACTTTCTAACAGAGAAAGTATATTATAATGCATTTGTAATGTGCAGCAGTTGTGTGCAGTTCTGCTGCGATACTGCAGCTATGCAGAGGGACAAACGCTATTGGAACAACTAATTGCAACTGGTGTAATATACCAGTTGCCCCCCAAAAAACCTGATTGAGGCAAGGGTGCAATATGCATACCTACAATGCATTTTTTATGTAGTACATTTTTATTGTGCAGCATGTGTGTGCTATTCTGCTGAGATTACGTAGCTATACAGAGGGACAAACGACATGGGAACAACTAAATGCAACTGGTATGATATAACAGTTCCCACAAAAAAATCTGATTGAGGCAGATAATATAATTTCTATGTAGTGCAATTGTATTGTACAGCATTTGCGTGTGGTTCTGCTGAGATACCGCAGCTATACAGAGGGACAAACGAGATTGAAATAACTAATTACAACTAGTGTTGCAATTTCTTAACTCATCGCGTTATCTTGAGACAAAAGCCATTGAAATACAATTGAAGGTGTTTGCTTAGATTAGATAACAGAACTCAGAAATCTCACAAAAACAGGAGTGTTAACTCTACTCCATCTGTCTCAGTTGCCCCCAAAAAGTATGATTGAGGCAGGGGTGTGATATACCTAGAATACATTTTCTATATAGTGCATTTGTATTGTGCAGCATTTATGTGCGGTTCTGCTAAGTTACCGTAGCTATAGGGAGGGACAAACAAAGTTGGAACAACTAATTGCAACTGGGTGATATGCCAGTTGCCCCCCAAAAAATCTAGTTGAGGCAGAGATGAGATACACCTAAAATATACATTTCTTTATAGTGTATTTGTATTGTGCAGCATTTGTGTGCGTTTCTGCTGAGATATCGCAGCTATACAGAGGGACAAACGTCATTGGAACAACTAATTGCAACTAGTGTGGTATACCAGTTGCCCCACCAAAAAAATCAGATTGAGGCGGGGTGCAATATACCTAGAATATAATATCTATATAGTGCATTATTATTGTGCAGCATGTGTGTGCTGTTTAGCTGAGATATCACAGCTATACAGAGGGAGAAAATGTCATTGCAACTACTAATTGAATATATATACCAGTTGCCCCACAAAAAATCTGATTGAGGCAGAAGTGTGATATATGTAGAATTTAATTTCTATATAGTGCATTTGCATAGTCCAGCATTTGTGTGCGGTTCTGCTGAGAAACCATAGTTATACAGAGGGACAAATGCCATTGGAGCAACTAATTGCAACGGGTGTGATATACTAGTTGCCTCACAAAAAATCTGATTGAGGCAGGGGTTTGATATACCTATAATATAATTTCTATTTAGTGCATTTGATTTGTGCAGCATTTGAGTGCGGTTCTGCTGAGATACCACAGATATACAGAGAGACAAACACCTTAGGAACAACTAATTACAACTGGTGCAATATAGCAGTTGCCAGCCCCCAAAAAACTGATAAGGCAGAGGTGCAATATACGTACCTAGTGATTTTGTATTGTGCAGCATGTGTGTGCTAATCTGCTGAGATTTCGTAGCTATACAGAGGGACAAATGGCATTGGAAAAACTAATTGCAACGGGTGTTATATAACAGTTCCCCCCAAAAAATCTGATTAAGGCAGGGGTGTGATATACCTAAAATATAATTTCTATATAGTGCATTTCTACTGTGCAGCATTTGTGTGTGTTTCTGCTGAGATATCACAGCTATACAAAGGGTCAAAAGACATTGGAACAACTAATTGCAACTGGAGTAATATACCAGTTGCCCCCCAAAAAAATCTGATTAAGGCAGGGGTGTGATATACCTAGAATATAATTTCTATATAGTGCATTTCTACTGTGCAGCATTTGTGTGTGTTTCTGCTGAGATATCACAGCTATACAAAGGGTCAAAAGACATTGGAACAACTAATTGCAACTGGAGTAATATACCAGTTGCCCTCAAAAAAATCTGATTGAGGCAGGGGTGCAATATACCTAGAATATAATTTATATATAGTGCATTTGTATTGTACAGCATGTATGTGCTCTTCTGCTAAGATACGTAGCTATACAGAGGGACAAATGACATTGGAACAAATAATTACAACCAGTGTGATATACTTAGAATATAATATACAGTACAGACCAAAAGTTTGGACACACCTTCTCATTCAAAGAGTTGTCTTTATTTTCATGACTATGAAAATTGTAGATTCACATTGAAGGCATCAAAACTATGAATTAACACATGTGGAATTATATATATAACAAAAAAGTCTGAAACAACTGAAAATATGTCATATTCTAGGTTCTTCAAAGTAGCCACATTTTGCTTTGATTACTGCTTTGCACACTCTTGGCATTCTCTTGATGAGCTTCAAGAGGTAGTCACCTGAAATGGTCTTACAACAGTCTTGAAGGAGTTCCCAGAGATGCTTAGCACTTGTTGGCCCTTTTGCCTTCACTCTGCGGTCCAGCTCACCCCAAACCATCTCGATTGGGTTCAGGACTGGTGACTGTGGAGGCCAGGTCATCTGGCGCAGCACCCCATCACTCTCCTTCATGGTCAAAAAGCCCTTACACAGCCTGGAGGTGTGTTTGGGGCCATTGTCCTGTTGAAAAATAAATGATGGTCCAACTAAATGCAAACCGGATGGAATAGCATGCTTTTCATAGTCATGAAAATAAAGAAAACTCTTTGAATGAGAAGGTGTGTCCAAACTTTTGGTCTGTACTGTACATTTTGTGTATTTGTATGGTGCTTCATTTGTGTGTGGTTCTGCTGAGATACCTTAGCTATACAGATGGACAAACAACATTGCAACAACTAATTGCAACTGGTGTGTTATACCAGTTGCCCCCCAGAAAAAATCTGATTGAGGCAGGGGTGTGAAATATCTATAAAATAATGTATATAGTGCATTTGCATTGTGTAGCATTTATTTGCGTTTCTGCTAAGATACTGCAGCTATACAGAGGGACAAATGCCATTGCAACAACTAATTGCAACTGGTATGATATACCAGTTGCCCCCCAAAAATTATGATTAAAGCAGAAGTGTGATGATATACCTATATTTTTTTTCTTTATAGCGCATTTGTATAGTACAGCATTTGTGTGCGGTTCTACAGAGAGACAAATGCCATTGCAACTACTAATTGCAACTGGTGTGATGTACCAGATGCTCCCCAAAAACCAGATTGAGGCAGGGGTGTGATATACCTATAATATCATCTCTATATAGTGCATTTGAAATGTGCAGCATTTGTATTGTGCAGTATTTGTGTGTGGTTCTGCTGAGATAACGCAGCTATGTAGAGGGACAAACACCATTGGAACAACTAATTGCAACTGGTGTAATATACCAGTTGCCCCCCAAACAATCTGATTGAGGCAGGGGTGCAATATATACGTATCTAGAATATAATTTCTATAGAGTGAATTGGTATTGTGCAGTATGTGTGTGCAATTCTGCTGAGATTCCGTTGGTATACAGAGAGACAAACTACATTGGAGCAACTAATTGCAACTGGTGTGATATAACAGTTCCCCCCCAAAAAAATCTGATTGAGGCAGGGGTGTGATATACCTATAATATAATTTCTTTGTAGTGCATATGTATTGTGCAGCATTTGTGTGCGGTTCTGCAGAGATACTGCAGCTATACAAAGGGACAAACAAAGCATTTTTGTGCGGTTCTGCTGTGATACCATAGCTAAAAAGAGGGACAAACGACATTGGAATAACTTAGTGCAACTGGTCTGATATACCAGTTGCCCCGCAAAAAATCTGATTGAAGCAGGGGTGTGATATGCCTAGAATATAATTTCTATATAGTGTATTTGTATTGTGCAGCATTTGTGAAAGATTCTGCTTAGATACCATAGCTATACAGAGGGACAGACACCATTGGAACAACTAATTGCAACTAGTGTGATATACTAATTGCCCTTCCAAAAAATCTATTTGAGGCAGAAGTGTAATATACCTAGAATAAATTTCTATATAGTGAATTTGTATTGTGCAGCATTTGTGTGAGGTTCTTCTGAGAAACCACAGCTATACAAAGGGACAAACACCATTAAAACAACTAATTGCAACTGGTGTGATATACTAGTTGCCCCCCAAATCTGATTGAGGCAGGGGTGTGATATACTTATAATATAATTTCTATGTAGTGCATTTGTATCGTGCAGCATTTCTGTACGGTTCTGCTGAGATACCGCAGCTATACACAGAGACAAATGAGATTAAAACAACTAATTGCAACTTTTTTGATATACCAATTACCTTACAAAAATCTAATTGAGGCAGGGGTGAAATGCACATAGAATACAATTTCTATATAGTGCATTTGTATTATGCCGCATTTGTGTGCGGTTCTGCTGAGTTATCGTAGCTATACAGATGGAAAAATGACATTAGAATAACTAACTGCAACTAGTATGATATAACAGTTACTCCCCAAAAAATCTCATTGAGGCAGGGGTGCGATATACCTCGAATATAATTTCAATATAGTGCATTTGTAGTGCGCAGCACTTGTGTGCGTTTCTGTTGAGATAACTTAGCTATACAGAGGGACAGACGTCATTGGAACAACTAATTGCAATTGGTGTGATATTCCAGTTGTCCCCCAAAAATCTGCTTGGGAGAGGGGTGCGCTATACCTAATATAATTTCTATATAGTGCATTTCTATTGTGCATCATTTGTGTGCGGTCCTGCTAAGATACAGCAGCTATACAGATTGACAAACAACATTGGAACAACTAATTACAACTGGTGTAATATACCAGTTGCCCCCCAAAAAAATCTGATTGAGGCAGGGGTGCGATATACCTAGCATAAAACTTCTCTATAGCAAATTTGTATTGTGCAGCATTTGTGTGTGGGTCTGCTGAGAT
Source organism: Bufo gargarizans (assembly GCF_014858855.1). Classification (NCBI taxonomy): domain Eukaryota; kingdom Metazoa; phylum Chordata; class Amphibia; order Anura; family Bufonidae; genus Bufo; species Bufo gargarizans. The sequence goes on from NC_058084.1 coordinate 256,562,852, forward strand.
ACAGTAGCTATACAGAGGGACAACTAATTGCAACATGTGTAATATACCAGTTGCCCCCCAAAAATCTGATTGAGGCAGGGGTGCGATATACTTATAATATCATTTATATATAGTGCATTTGTATTGTGCAGCATTTGTGTGTGGTTCTGCTGAGATACCGTAGCTATAAAATGGGACAAATGACATTGGAACAACTAATTGCAACTGGTGTGAAATACAAGTTGGCCCGCAAAAAATCTTATTGAGGCAGGGGTGTGATATACCTAGAATATAATTTCTATATAGTGCATTTGTATTGTGCAGCATTTGTGTAAAATTCTGCTTAGATACAGTAGCTATACAGAGGAACAAATGACATTGTAACAACTAATTGCAACTGGTCTAAAATACCAGTTTCCCCCAAAAAAAATCTGATTGAGGCAGGGGTGCAATATACCTAGAATTTATTATCTATATAGTGCATTTATATTGTGCAGCAGTTGTGTACGGTTCTGCTGAGATACAGCAGTTATACAGAGGAACAAACGACATTGGAACAACTAATTGCAACTGGTGTGATATACCAGTTGCCCCCCCCCAAAAAAATCTGATTGAGGCAGGGGTGCAATATACCTAGCATATAACTTCTCTATAGCGAATTTGTATTCTGCAGCATTTGTGTGTGGTTCTGCTGAGATACAGTAGCTCTACAGAGGGACAAGCGTGATTGGAACAACTAATTGCAACTAGTGTGACATTCCAGTTGCCCCCCCCAAAAAATCTGATTGAGGGCAGGGGTGCGATATACCTAGAATATAATTTCTATATAGTACATTTTTAGTGTGAAGCATTTGTGTGCGGTTCTGTTGAGATAACTTAGCTATACAGAGGGACAAATGTCATTGGAACAACTAATTGCAACTGGTGTGATATTCCAGTTGCTCCCAAAAATATCTGATAGAGGTAGGGGTGCAATATACATAGAATATATTTTATATATATTATATTTGTATTTTACAGCATGTTTGTGCTGTTCTGTTGAGATACCATAGCTATAAAGATGGACAAATGACATTGGAAGAACTATTTGCTAATGGTGTGAATTACCAGTTGCCCCGCAAAAAATCAGATTGAGGCAGGGGTGCAATATATACCTAAAATATAATTTCTATATAGTGCATTTGAATTGTGCAGCATTTGTGTAAGATTCTGCTTAGATACCATAGCTATACAGAGGGACAAATTACGTTAAAACAACTAATTGCAAATGGTCTAAAATACCAGTTGCCCCCCCAAAAAATCAGATTGAGGCAGGGATTAGAAATAACTAGAATATCATTTCTATATAGTGTGTTTGTATTGTGCAGCATTTGTGTGCGGTTCTGCTGAGATACAGCAGTTATACAGAGGGACAAATGACACTGGAACAACTAATTGCAACTGATGTAATATACCAGTGGCCCCCCAAAAATCTGATTGGGGCAGGGGTGCGATATACCTATAATATATTTTAGATTTAGTGCATTTGTATTGTGCAGAAGTTGTGTGCGGATCTGCTGAGATACCGCAGCTATACAGAGGGACAAACGCCATCGAAACAACTAAATGCAACTAGTGTGATATACCAGTTGCCCTCCAAAAAATCTATTTGAGGCAGAAGTGTTATATACCTAGAATTAAATTTCTATATAGTGCATTGGTATTGTGCAGCATTTGTGTGAGGTTCTGCTGAGAAACCATAGATTTGCAAAGGGACAAACAAGATTAAAACAACTAATTGCAACTGTTGCGATATACGAATTGCCTTCAAAAAAATCTGATTGAGGCAGGGGTGCGATATACCTAGAATAGAATATAATTTCTATATAGTTCATTTGCATTGTGCATCAGTTGTGTGCGGTTCTGCTGAGATAACGCAACTATACAGAGGGACAAACGTAATTGGAATAACTAATTGCAACTGGTGTGATATTCCAGTTGCCCCCCTAAAAAATCTGATTGAGGCAGGGGTGCGATATACCTAGAATATAATTTCTATATAGTGCATTTGTATTGTGCAGCATGTTTGTGCTGTTCTGATGAGATATCATAGCTATACAAAGGGACAAACGATATTGAAAAAACTAATTGCAAATGTGATATACCAGTTTCCCCCAAAAAATCTGATTGAGGCAGGGGTGCGATATACATAGATTATAATTTCTATATAGTGCATTTGTATTGTGCATCATTTGTGTGAGGTTCTGCTCAGATACAGCAGCTATACAGATGGACAAACAGCATTAGAACAACTAATTGCAACTGGTGTGATATACCAGTTGCCCCCCCAAAAAAATCTGATTGAGGCAAAGGTGCAATATACCTAAAATATTATTTTTATATAGTGCTTTTGTAGTGTGCAGATTTTCTGTGCGGTTCTGCTGAGATACCATAGCTATAAAGAGGGACAAATGACATTGTAAGAACTAATTGCAACTGGTGTGAAATACCAGTTGGCCCGCAAAAAATCTGTTTGAGGGGTGCGATATACCTAGAATATAATTTCTATATATAGTGCATTTGTATTGTGCAACATTTGTGTAAGATTCTGCTTAGATACCGTAGTTATACAGAGGGACAAATGACATTGAAACAACTAATTGCAAATGGTCTTGTATATTAGTTGCCCCCAAAAAAATCTGATTGAGCCAGGGGTGCGATATACCTAGAATATAATTTCTATATAGTGAATTTGTATTGTGCAGCATTTGTGTGCAGTTCTGCTAAGATACAGCAGTTATACATAGGGACAAACAACATTTGAAAAACTAATTGCAAGTGGTGTGATATAACAGTTGCCCCTCAAAAAATCTGATTGAGGCAGGGGTGCGATATACCTATCATATAATTTCTATATAGCAAATTTGTATTGTGCAGCATTTGTGTGTGGTTCTGCTGAGATGCAGTAGCTATACAGAGGGACAAGCGCCACTGGAACAGCTAATTGCAACTGATACACCAGTTGCCCCAAAATAATCTGATTGAGTGAGGGGTTTGATATGCCTATAGTATATTTTATATATAGTGCACTTGTTTTGTGCAGTATTTGTGTGCGGTTCTGCTGAGATATCGTAAATATACAGAGGGACAAACGCCATTGGAACAACTAATTGCAACTAGTGTGATATAACAGATGCCCCTCCCCAAAATGTGATTGAGACAAAGGTGCGATATACCTAGAATATAATTTCTCTATAGCGAATTTGTATTGTGCAGCATTTGTGTGCGGTTCTGCTGAGATACCACAGCTATACAAACGGACAAACAAGATTAAAACAACTAATTGCAACTGTTGTGATATACCAGTTGCCTCTCAAAAAATCTGATTGAGGCAGGGGTGCAATATACCTATAATAAAATTTATACAGTCAAGTGGATAAATATTGGGACATCAACAGAATTAAAAAATTGTTGGCTCTATGCACTACCACAATGGATTTGAAATGAAACAAACAAGATGTCCTTTAACTGAAGACTGTCAGCTTTAATTTAAGTGTATTTACATCCAAATCAGGTGAACGGTGTAGGAATTACAACAGTTTGCATATGTGCCTCCCCCTTGTTAATGGACCAAAAGTAATGGGACATAATCATCATAAATCAAACTTTTACTTTTTAATACTTGCTTGCAAATCCTTTGCAGTCAATTACAGCTTGAAGTCTGGAACGCATAGGGTGTCATCCCTGGTCATGCTCTACCAGGCCTCTACTGCAATTGTCTTCAGTTTCTGCTTGTTCTTGGGGCATTTTCCATTCAGTTTTGTCTTCAGCAAGTGAAGTGCATGCTCAATTGGATTCAGGTCAGGTGATTGACTTGGCAAATGCATAACATTTCACTTATTTCCCTTAAATTACTCTTTGGATGCTTTTGCAGTATACTTTGGATCATGGCCCATCTGCACTGTGAAGTGCCGTCCACAGAGTTTGGCAGCATTTGGCTGAATATGAGCAGATAATATTGCCCAAAACACTTCAGAATTTATTCTGCTGCTTTTGTCAGCAGTCACATTATCAATAAATGCAAGAAAACCAGTTTCATTGGCAGCCATACATGCCCACACCATGACACTACCACCACCATGCTTCACTGATGAGGTGTTATGCTTAGCATCATGAGCAGTGCCTTTCCTTCTCCATACTCTTCTCTTCCCATCACTCTGGTATAAGTTGATCTTGGTCTCATCTGTCCATAGGATGTTGTTCCAGAACTGTGAAGGCTTTTTTAGATGTTGTTTGGCAAACTGTAATCTGGCCTTCCTGTTTTGGAGACTCACTAATGGTTTACATATTGTGGTGAACCCTCTGCATTCACTTTGGTGAAGTCTTCTCTTGATTGTTGAATTTGACATACATACACTTACCTCCTGGAGAGTGTTCTTGATCTGGCTTACTGTTGTGAAGGGTGTTTTCTTCACCAGGGAAATAATTATTTGGTCATCCACCACAGATGTTTTCCGTAGTCTTCCGGGTCTTTTGGTGTTGCTGAGTTCACCGGTGCGTTCCTTCTTTTTAAGAATGTTCCAAACAGTTGTTTTGGCCACGACTAATGTTTTTGCTATGTCTCTGATGGGTTTGCTCAGTTTTTTCAGCCTAATGATGGCTTGCTTCACTGATAGTGACAGCTCTTTGAATCTCATCTTGAGCGTTGGCAGCAACAGATTCCAAATGCAAATAGAACACTTGAAATGAACTCTGGACCTTTTATTTGTTCATTGTACCAGTTGTCCCCAATAAAACTGTGATTGAGGCAGGGGTGCGATATACCTAGCATATAATTTCTATATATTGAATTTGTATTGTGCAGAATATGTGTGTGGTTGTGTTTAGATACCACAGCTTTACAGAATGACAAACACTTTCGGAAGAGCTAATTGCAACTGGTGTGACATACCAGTTGCCCAGCAAAAAATGTTGTTGAGGCAGGGGTGCGATATGCCTAGAATATATTTTATATATATATATATATATATATATATATATATATATAGTGTATTTGTATTGTGTAGCATTTGTGTGCGGTTCTGCTGAGATACCACAGATATTTAGAGGGAGAAAAGCCATTGGAACAACTAATTGCAACTGGTGTGATATACCAGTTGCCCCCCAAAAAGTCTGATTCAGACAGGGGTGTGGTGATATACTTATAATATAATTTCTATATAGTGCATTTTTATCTTGCAGCATTTGTGTACGTTCTGCTGATATACCGCAACTATACAGAGGGACAAACTCAATTGGAACAACTGAATGCAACTATTGTGATATACTCGTTGATCTAAAAAAATCTGATTGAGTCAGAAGTGTAATACCTAGAATTAAATTTATATTTAGTGCATTTGTATTATGCAGCATTTGTGTGCGTTTTTTCTGAGAAACCATATATATAAAGGGACAAATGCCATTGGAACAACTAATTGCAACTGGTGTGATATACTAATTGCCCCACAAAAAAAACGTATTGAGGCAGGGGTGTGATATACCTAGAATATAATTTCTATATATTGCATTTGTATTGTGCAGAATTTGTGTGCTATTCTGCTGAGATACTGTAGCTATACAGAGGGACAAACGACATTGAAACATCTAATTGCAACTGATGTGATATACCTGTTGCCCTAAAAAAAATCAGATTAAGGCATGTTGTGATATACCTTATTTATATATAGTGCATTTGTATTGTGCATTTGTGTAAGATTATGCTGAGATACCATAACTATACAGAGGGACAAATGACATTGGAACAAATAATTGCAACTGGTCTGATATACCAGCTGCCCCCCAAAAAACTGATTGAGGCAGTGGTGCAAAACACCTACAGTACAGACCAAAAGTTTGGACACACCTTCAAAACTATGAATTAACACATGTGGAATTATATACATAAAAAAAGTGTGAAACAACTGAAAATATGTCATATTCTAGGTTCTTCAAAGTAGCCACCTTTTGCTTTGATTACTGCTTTACACATTCTTGGCATTCTCTTGATGAGCTTCAAGAGGTAGTCACCTGAAATGGTCTTCTAACAGTCTCAAAGGAGTTCCCAGAGATGCTTAGCACTTGTTGGCCCTTTTGCCCTTACTCTGCGGTCCAGCTCACCCCAAACCATCTTGATTGGGTTCAGGTCCGGTGACTGTGGAGGCCAGGTTATCTGGCGCAACACCCCATCACTCTCCTTCATGGTCAAATAGCCCTTACACAGCCTGAAGGTGTGTTTGGGGTCATTGTCCTGTTGAAAAATAAATGATGGTCCAACTAAACGCAAACCGGATGGAATAGCATGCTGCTGCAAGATGCTGTGGTAGCCATGCTGGTGAGCCAGTTTCTTTGTAGCGCTTGATGGTTTTTGTGACTGTACTTGGGGACACTTTCAAAGTTTTCCCAATTTTTCAGACTGACTGACCTTCATTTCTTAAAGTAATGATGGCCACTTGTTTTTCTTTACTTAGCTGAACAGTCTATTCAGTAGAAATATCAGCTGTGTATCCACCTGACTTCTCCACAACACAACTGATGGTCCCAACCCCATTTATAAGGCAAGAAATCCCACTTATTAAACCTGACAGGGCACACCTGTGAAGTGAAAACCATTTCAGGTGACTACCTGTGGAAGCTCATCAAGAGAATGCCAAGAGTGTGCAAAGCAGTAATCAAAGCAAAAGGTGGCTACTTTGAAGAACCTAGAATATGACATATTTTCAGTTGTTTCAGACTTTTTTGTTATGTATATAATTCTACATGTGTTAATTCATAGTTTTGATGCCTTCAGTGTGAATCTACAATTTTCATAGTCATGAAAATAAAGAAAACTCTTTGAATGAGAAGGTGTGTCCAAACTTTTGGTCTGTACTGTACCTAGAATATAATTTCTATTGTGAATTTCTATTGTGAATTTGTATTGTGCAAGATGTGTGTGCTATTCTGATGAGATTCCATAGCTATATGGAGGGACAAACGACATTGAAAGAACTTATTGTGGTGTGAAATATCAGTTGCCCTAAAAAAAATCAGATTATGGATGGGGTGCAATATACCTAGAATATAATTTCTATATAGTTCATTTGCATTATGCAGCATTTGTGTAAGATTCTGTTGAATTATCGTAGCTATACAGAGGGACAAACAACATTGGAACAACTAATTACAACTGGTCTGATAAACCAGTTGCTTCCAAAATAATCTGATTGAGGCAGGGATGCAATATACCTAGAATATATAATCTATACAGTACATTTGTATTGTGCAGCATGTGTGTGCTGTTCTGTTGAGATACCTTAGCTTTAGAGAGGGACAAACGACATTGGAACAACTAATTGCAACTGGTCTGATATACTAGTTGCCCCCCAAAAAATCTGATTGAGCCATGGATGTGATATACCTAGAATATAATTTCTATATAGTGCATTTGTATTGCGTAGCATTTGTGTGCGGTTCTGCTGAGATATTGCAGCTATACAGAGGGACAAACGACATTGGAACATCTAATTGTAACTGGCAGGGCCGTCTTTACCAAGGGGCAAAAGGGGCAGCTGCCTCGGGCCAAGTTGCTCCTGGGGGCCCCAAGGCAGCTACCTTTTGAGCCCTGCTATCCACTGCCCCGGGTGTCAGGCTGTCAGCTACACAGGGGGTGCTGCCATGCCATATAAGGTGGGATATAGTCCACGACTATAACCATCACATGGGAGGGGTGGACTTCAATGACCAGATGTTGTCTCCATATTTAGTTTCCCGCAGAACCAGACGCTGGTCTAAGAAGGTGTCTGTATATTTAATTCAATTGGCTCTGTATAATAGTTTTGTTCTCTACAGTAAGGCTGGGAGAACAGGATCCTTCCTCAAATTTCAGGAAGAGATAATTGAGAACCTCCTGTACCCAGGAGGTTCCGTGGCCCCATCCACCAGTGTAGTTAGCCGTCTACACGAGCGACATTTCCCCAATGTCGTTGACGGTACCTCAACCCAACTGTCACCCCGAAAAAGATGTCGTGTCTGTAGCAGGAGTGGAATAAGGCGTGACACCCGCTATTTCTGTCCTGACTGCCCTGACCACCCTGCCCTATGCTTAGGGAGTGTTTCCGGAAGTACCACACACAGGTACACCTAGCATAGGGATCACATCTCACCAGGACAGGCACACAGGGCTATTAGGGCCCATTCACACAGAGCTGCTGCAAACCTCTCCTTTCACCTGGGACAAAGTGCATAACGCACTTCGCCACATCTTTTGGCGATTTGCGCTTTGCACATTGTCCCATGGGGAAGGAGAGGTTTGTCCTATAAAGGTAAAAAACAAAAAAACAAAATCACCAGTAAGCAAAAAGGTTAACGTTCAGTTCAAAAAGTTTAAGTTTATATGTTCTGTTCAAAAGTTATTATAAAGTTAATAAAATTATTGCGTTTTTCTTTTGTTTGTTTTTTACCTTCCAGGTGGACCAACCAATCGACTAGCTGCAGCACTGATGTGCATTCTGATAGAAGCATTGCGCTGCTGTCAGATTACACACAAGTCGGTGATTGCGGCGCTGCAAGACGAGATTTCTCCCCTGCAGTAAAAGATACGTTTGCCGAGGCATATGAGCTGAGGAGGTGGCGGTGTTCATATGCTTTGGCAAACACTTTGTATATAAAAAAAAATTAAAAAATAAAATACCGTCAATGATTTATTCATCCACATCGATTGATGTGAATGGAGAAATCTGGTTTGCCAGGGCATACGAGCTAAGTGGGTATGTATGTTTGGCGGAGCTCCTATGTCCTGGCAGACGCCTTTCCCCTCCTTTTTTTGTTTGGCAGAGATTTTTTCATCCACATTGATCGATGCGAATGAAGAAATCTGTGCCGTTCATTTTTTTCTTTCAGCCCAGAGGCTGAACAGAAAAAAAAAAATCTCATTACCTGTATGCTCAATATAAGGAGAATAGCAGAAACTTCTAATGCTGGCCATACATGTAATGATTGTGGAGACCCTCAAATGCATGGGCAGTACAAACACCCCACAAATGACCCCATTTTGGAAAGAAGACACCCCAAGGTATTCGCTGAGGGGCATATTGAGTCCATTAAAGATTGAAATTTTTGTCCCAAGTTAGCGGAAAGTGAGAAAAAAAAATCAATTTCCGCTAACTTATGCCAAAAAAAATATAAATTCTATGAACTCGCCAGGCCCCTCATTGAATACCTTGGGGTGTCTTCTTTCCAAAGTGGGGTCACATGTGGGGTATTTATACTGCCCTGGCTTTTTAGGGGCCCTAAAGCTTGAGAAGAAGTCTGGGATCCAAATGTCTAAAAATGCCCTCCTAAAAGGAATTTGGGCACCTTTGCGCATCTAGGCTACAAAAAAGTGTCACACATGTGGTATCGCCGTACTCAGGAGAAGTTGGGGAATGTGTTTTGGGGTGTCATTTTACATATACCCATGCTGGGTGAGATAAATATCTTGGTCAAATGCCAACTTTGTATAAAAAAATGGAAAAGTTGTCTTTTGCCAAGATATTTCTCTTACCCAGCATGGGTATATGTAAAATGACACCCCAAAACACATTCCCCAACTTCTCCTGAGTACGGCGATACCAGATGTGTGACACTTTTTTGCAGCCTAGGTGGGCAAAGGGGCACACATTCCAAAGAGCACCTTTCGGATTCCACCGGTCATTTTTTACAGATTTTGATTTTAAACTTCTTCTCACGCATCTGGGCGCCTCAAATGCCAGGGCAGTATAACTACCCCACAAGTGACCCCATTTTGGAAAGAAGACACCCCAAGGTATTTTCTGATGGGCATAGTGAGTTTATGGAAGTTTTTATTTTTTGTCACAAGTTAGTGGAATATGAGACTTTATAAGAAAAAAAAAAATAATAATAATAATAATAATAATAATAAATCATCATTTTCCGCTAACTTGTGACAAAAAATAAAAAGTTCTATGAACTCAGTATGCCCATCAGTGAATACCTTAGGGTGTCTGCTTTCCTAAATGGGGTCATTTGTGGGGTGTTTGTACTGTCTGGGCATTGTAGAACCTCAGGAAACATGACAGGTGCTCAGAAACTCAGAGCTGCTTCAAAAGGCGGAAATTCACATTTAGTTTGCAAACGCTATAACTTTTACCCACACAATTATTATTTTTTTTGCCCAAACATTTTTTTTTATCAAAGACATGTAGAACAATACATTTAGCGAAAAATGTATATATGGATGTCATTTTTTTGGCAAAATTTTACAACTGAAATTGAAAAATGTCATTTTTTGGCAAAAGAATCGTTAAATTTCGATTAATAACAAAAAAAAAAAAAATGTCAGCAGCAATGAAATACCACCAAATGAAAGCTCTATTAGTGAGAAGAAAAGGAGGTAAAATTATTTTGGGTGGTAAGTTGCATGACCGAGCAATAAACGGTGAAAGTAGTGCAGTGCAGAAGTGTAAAAAGTGGCCTGGTCATTAAGGGTGTTTCAGCTAGGGGGGTTGAAGTGGTTAAACGTAATCCAAAGCAGTTACTAGACGGTTACTTTCCCATAAACAACACACCTGATATATCTCCCCAGACACTTTGGGATGTACACAAAGCATTCATTAGAGGCTACTGCATCAGCATTGACTCCCATATTAAACATATTAGATCTCCTTCATAACATCAGAAGCTTGGAAGGCATACATAAACGTTCATTACTATAAACACATTTATTGGAACTTCAGGAACATAGAACTACCCTTAAAAACCTCCTAAACACGGCCTTGTAAAAGTTGTACCTTCACTCTTAACAAAAGATATTTGCACATGGCAACAAAGCATCTAAATTTATGACTCAAAGGGTCAAGAAAATAAAAATGGATAACTACGTACATAAACTTAGACACCCCTCAGGGTCCTAGACAGACAACCCAATACAAATCACGACTCATTTTAGGAACTTCTACAAAGCACTATACAATACTGATTCCCCATACCACACCTCTAGTGACAATCAAGACAGTTCACCCATAAGGTCCTTCCTGGGTGGACTAGATCTTCCAAACCTGTCAGAAAATGACAGAACAGTACTTCAATCCCCATTCACTGAGGAGGAACTCCTGGAGGTAATTAGAAACTCCACTAAAGGGTAAAGTCCAGGTTCAGATGGCCTGCCAACCCCCTACTATCTTGCCTTCCATGTCACCCTGATCCCACACTTAATCTCCGTCTATAACTCAATGTTATAATTCAAACCCCTTCGGTAAAAATGACCAAAGCCCACATAACCCTCATCCCAAAGGAAGGTAAAGACCATACCCAATGCCCAAACTACAGACCCATCTCCCTCCTTGACATAGATTTAACATTTCTAGCTAAAATGTTAGCAAACAGATTGGCAAAAATCCTACCATCACTAATACACAGGGATCAGGTGGGCTTCATCAAAGGAAGGGAGGGGAAGGACAATATCAACAGTATTGAACATCTTACACTACGTAAAAAGAAAATCCCTTTCCCTAGTCCTTCTCAGCACAGACACTGAGAAGGCTTTTGACAGAGTCAGGCTACTTTCACACTAGCGTCCGTCGGTCCGCTCGTGAGCTCCGTTTGAAGGGGCTCACGAGCGGACCCGAACGCAGCCGTCCAGCCCTGATGCAGTCTGAATGGATGCGGATCCGCTCAGACTGCATCAGTCTGGCGGCGTTCAGCCTCCGCTCCGCTCGCCTCCGCACGGACAGGCGGACAGCTGAACGCTGCTTGCAGCGTTCGGGTGTCCGCCTGGCCGTGCGGAGGCGTGCGGATCCGTCCAGACTTACAATATAAGTCAATGGGGACGGATCCGTTTGAAGATGCCACAATATGGCTCAATCTTCAGGCGGATCCGTCCCCCATTGACTTTACATTGAAAGTCTGGACGGATCCGTACGAGGCTATTTTCACACTTAGCTTTTATGTGCTAAAATAATGCAGACGGATCCGTTCTGAATGGAGCCTCCGTCTGCATTATTATGATCGGATCCGTTCAGAACGGATCCGATCGAACGCTAGTGTGAAAGTAGCCTCAAATGGTCCTTCATGAAACACGTTCTCTCATCACAAAGATTCCCAAACTGCTTCCTTTATGACATCAACGCCATGTACCACAGTACCCTCTTGACCCCCATCCACATTAGAAATGGTATCAGACAGGGGTGCCCCTTGTCCCCTCTCCTTTTTGTCCTGACCTTTGAACCCCTCCTACAATCCATTAGACAAACACAGTAATTAGGGGTTTTACATTGGGTGATCAGAAAAACAAAATTGCCGCTTTCAAGGACGACCTGCTAGTTATGACTAGCAATCCAGAATTAGCACCCCCCCCCCCCCCAGATATACCAACACCTGGAGATGTACGGCCTCTATTCCAATTTTAAGGTAAATCATAACAAATCATTACTCATAAGTTCTGGCCTTCCTGTAGCTGTTAAAGACCATCTAGCCCAAATAGCTCCCTTCAATTGGACATCCCCACATCTGAGATACTTAGGGGTGAAGATCAGTGCAGATCCCACTCACTTGTTCTCCTTGAATTACATCCCCCCTACTTAAGGACATTACAAATACACTCTCTAACCTAGACCTACCCGTACTTTCTTGGTTTGGCATGAAAAATATTCTAACATCGATAATCCTCCCCAAATTAACACACCTACAGCAGGTACTCCCTATTCCCATCCCATCCCTATTCTATGCCAATGTGAGATTCCTATTTCGAACCTATATTTGGAGCAAAAACAAAGCCCTTATTTCCTACAAAACGCTCAACCGAGCAAAGAAATGGGGCGGAATAGCTCTTCCTGACCCGGAACTCTACGGGAAGGTGATTCTCCTATCAAGAGCAATAGACTGGTTGAGATCCCCACCCCCACATAAATTGTGGGTTTTCATCGAACAAGCGTTTCTAGGCTTCACATTTAGGGCCTTCCTACTAGGCCATAAGACCTTACACCCTCTTCCCACTAACGCCTCCCCCTTAATGAAAGCTACTATCTCCACCTGGAAATGGCTACAGGACACTCAACTCCTAATACCATTTCCCTCTCAAATTTTACAAGTTAGAGACGTAATCAACTCAGGCCCTAGAGATCTCACAGATAGCGTACTGAGTCACTTTAAGAGCTCCTCCATCCCAGTAGGAGACCTATATTATGAATCTTACCTGATTACCCTGGAAAACTTGAGAGACAAATTTACATATCAGCTTCCCAATCCCACTCCCTTTACTTCCTCTGTACATATATTTAACAAAATTTAAATATACAAGATCTATTCCACCCACATGTCTGGGTGGAGAGCCTAATCAGCAATGTTCAGGGCCCAACTGGAATCATTTCCCAACTGTACGATAGATTGTGCACTCCAGACACCTCCATTTCCCCAGCGTTCATTGGACTATGGGATAAAGATTTGAATCGCTCATTCTCCAATTCAGAGATAGACAACATCCATATCTCCCCACATAAGACGTTACAATACAGGAGAATAGTTACAAAGTTGTCACCAGATAGTATAAGACCCCTGACAAAACATGCTTGTATTCTGTGTCTGCATCTGATACGTGCTGAAGGTGTACCAAAGCTAGAGGATCTTTCCTCCATATAAGGTGGGATTGAAGCTGCCAGACCCTAAAAGCTCTCCCTAAGCTGCTATGCGCATGTCCGGATCCGAATGGTAGATCGAGACATGCCCGCGTACCTAAGGCTGAAGACCACTGAAACCCCTACAATAGTGGAAGGGGCGCGGCCACCGGTGCCCTGCTCAGTATATGGACGGAACCGGGGTCGCCTCGGATCCAGTCAGCAAAGAACAGATAAACACAATGTCTGTACACTTAACTGAGGTGCTGCAGCCGCAGTGCAAATAGATCCGAAGTCAGCAGACGATATCTGAAGTACTCACATCAGCAGGACACAGATCCAGTGAAGAGAAGTAACACAGGTGAAGACACTCAAGCAAGAGATACAGCTCAAAATGAAGAGTATAATCCGCACCTCTACAAAGGAGGAGGGGTGATTTAAAGGCAGCAAAATCAAACACAGGAGGAACAGCTGGGAGGAAGGAAACCAAAAGTAAAGATCTCATCACAGAGGCGGAGAAACAGGGAAGAGAACTCCTCCTAGCTCTAGTAGTGACATCATCACAGGGGTGTGGAAACAGAGCTATGAGAACGTCTCAAAGCTCTGGTAGTGACAATACCAGTGAAAAAAAAAAAGTGACAGTTTACACTGATCACTTTTTTCCTTTCACTAGTGATTGACAGGGGTGATCAAGGGGTGATCAAAGGGTTAATTGGGGTGCAGGGGGGTGATCTGGGGCTAAAGTGTAGTGTTTGGTGTACTCACTGTGAAGTCTGCTCCTCTGCTGGAACCAACCGACCAAAAGGACCAGCAGAGGAGCAGGGAAGCCATTTAACACATCATATTTACTAATATGATGTGTTAGATGGCTTCTGATTGGATTTTTTTTAAATCATCAGCTTGCCAGCCACGATCATTGGCTGGCAAGCTGATGACGTGACCCCCCTCGAACAAATGCCGACCCGCGATGCACATGTGCGGGCCGGCTAATCGCGTCATCTCGCGTCTCGCAAGATGACGCATCCGCGCGTGGTTCTGCCTGCAGCTGCCGCCTCCGGACCGCGATCCTGCGTTATAGGCGGTCCGGAGGCGGTTAATGTCTTGGTTTCCCAGCAAATGTTTCTTTCAGCCCCAAGACTTATTATATAGTGTGTTTTTGGGATTGTTAATGTGCGTGGTCTGACAGAAGGAAAGATCCCACATCTGTCTCTGCACATAGCTGAAAGTGATCTTTTGTGATGAACAAGTAGTCCAAACGTTGATACGAGTTAACGAGCTGAGGAGTAGAAATTGTAGTCAATAATGTCAGGATGTAGGGCTCGCCATGCATCTATTAAATGGGATCTCCAAAGCTTGGAGTTGACAGATTTACGTGAGGAAAAGTCTAGAAATGGGTTCACCGCTAGGTTAAAGTCCCCCCCAAAAAGTGTTATTCCTTCCTGGAAAGATTCTACAATGTCTAGAACTTTTTTGAGCCATAAGATTTGTTTGTTGTTAGGGGTGTACACATTTATGAATGTGTAAGTATGTCATCCTATTTTCTCCTTAATCATTCGGTTGTGTCCCTCTGTGTCTGTAATTTGAGAATCTAAAAGGAAGGGGATTTTCCTCTGAAAACCTATGCTTACTCCTTTCAAGTTAGAAGATGGGATCCACAATGATACCAATGAGAATGTGAGAGAGTATATGAGAGGTTTGGGAAGTGATTAATCTTCTAGTGTGTCTCTTGTAAGAACAAGAAGTTTGCTCTGTCTCTCCTCAAAACCCCAAATATTTGACGTCTCTTAGAGGGCAATTTGAAGCCATGTACGTTGTATGAGGCTACCTTTAAATCAGCAATTGGGATTATCTAGAGAGGCAGCGCAAAGTGTGTAATACAAATTGTTTGTGTAGGAGTGTATATACCAGAATAAGTACTCATCTGTCCTGTGGTGGGATTGAAGCATCTTGGACCCGAATCGATGAAGCTTGATTTCTCCAGAAATTGATCAAGTGACCTTCGGTCAACTAAAACATCAAAACAGGCATGAGTAAAACAAATAGAAAGACAATAATTTTGTCTATGCAGAGATGGGTGGGGAAATTGGTATAAAACCATTAGTGGACTATATCTCTATTAAGTAGGTATAGGACCTGTGAATCGGGTCAGTTGTCCAAAACTGTACTGGCCCGGTTTCCAGGTACCCAACTTTTTAAAGAGGCTAATTAGGAAAACAATACAGAATGGTCCACAGTGAATTGAGGTTGGAGTGGACTCTGCTTATGGGTCAGTACACCTCCTGCTAAGTAAATAAGGAATTGTACGTATTAACTAGGTAATACGGAGGGAAGGATGGGTAGAAGGGAAGTGACTGCGAAATTTAGTTGTGGGCCACAGACCCCTAAAAGTTATTTAGGGGAAAGGATCCAGATGGTCAAAATGTTATGCTCAGAAGAAGAACCTCAGGTAAGTATGTATGTTTCTTCCCAAGGGATCCAGGATAGTTTAACATCCCATAGTTGTCATGTTCCGGTCCTTTGGTGTTAGCATGAAAGTATCTCCATTGTCTACCAGGACCCTATTGAAGTTAGGGAGAGGGTTCTTTGAGGTCCCCTCTCAAATCAAGGTGGATCGGGTAGAAGATACGAACGAAAACGGAAACTAGGAAAGTTCGGGAAGCCGGATTCAGAAGGAGTCTGTGTTAATCCTTCTTGGTGTTAGAGGTGAGCTCTTCCTCTTCTGGCATTGGGGCTTGTCTAGTCTCAAAAGGGACGGTTTTCGGAATCTCTGGAAGAAAGGTTAGATCCTGCATGAAGTCCCAATTTTCAATCTCCATTGGCTGTATCTCTAGGTGGTCAAACAGCTGGGCTAGGTCAGCGTGAGAGTGTATGATGAATCAACAACCTTTAAAAGCGAAGTAGAGACCAAACGTAAAGGTCCAGCGATAAGGTGTTTTATGGTTTCTGAGCCAGTATGTCAGGGGTTTGAGGGCTCTGCGTTTTCTGAGAGTGATGGGCGCTAGATCTTGGTATATGTTAATATGCGTGCCTTGGTACATTACTGTGGAGGAGTTGCAGGACTTGAATAGGACAGCTTCTTTATCTTGGTAATTAAGAAAGCAACATATTATGTCCCTAAGGGGGTCTGATGGTTTTGCCTGAGGGTGAAGAGTTTGGTGGGCTCTTTCTAGTATTATTTGTGAGAGATATCTGGGCCTAGTAGGTCTGCACAGATGGATTTTATCGCTATCGGCACCTTAGTAGCATTGATGGATTCTGGTACTCCGCGGAACCAGAGGTTATTTTTTTTTTATTATTCTTTATTTTAAGAGAATTTTCAAAATTAAGAGTACAATGATACAAGATGTCTTAAACACATGAATTAGCAATTGAACAAGTAAAAGTGCATCATCACATAGTAAAGCATACTAAAACTTCTGTCAGCTGTTTATACAAGATTAACCTTTCCACATACATGTTAAAGACAAGGTCTACTCATGCTAAACAACATCGGGTTGTAGATTACAGTAGTGCATCTGTGCAAAAGTCAAGTGTGATTTAAAAGAGGACATCTTGGAGTGTAAACTTTTCTTGCAAAAGGATTATGGCTCAATATCCAATTGAGTATCAAGTATCATAGAGACATGTAAAGAAATAAAGAAGAACATGTAATAACAGAACAGACAAGAACATGGATCTGCATTCATTTCTTAAAACCCCTTCCCTAATAAGACATCTCAGGAGTTGTTGTTAACTAGGGAATAATGTATGTGTTATGATGATACAGGGTAGTACTTATTGAAAAGTATGGGCAATAAATGTAATGATATAATTAAACGCAAGGGTAAGTCTGAGTAATGCCAAGGGCGCCAACAATCATAGAGAAGGGAGTGTTAAGGTCTAATAAGCATAGAAGGGTGGTCAATATGTTTCTGTCTCCTACATACGTTTGGATGCAAATCTAGATCTGAGTTTCAATTCTATGAAAGTCCAACCAGGGTTGCCATATTGCCAGAAAAGCACCTCTACTCCCTCTATCCCAACCCACCATTTCTTCCATGAGACAAATTTGATGAACTCTGTCTAACCACTCAATAACAGTTGTAGGTTCTAAATCTCGCCATTTGGTGGGTATGATGTATTTTGTATCTGTTATCAGATGTGTAATAAGGCAGTTCGTTTTAGGTTTGAGATACTTCTGGGGTCTCCACAACAAAACAATTTCTGGTGTGAGGGTAATAAAACTCTTGCAAATTTTATTAATAGTGCCTTCAACCTTTTTCCAGAATGGGCTAATTTTTTCACAGAACCACCAAACGTGAGACACAGTTCCTATTCCTTCTAGTCCTATCAGTAGGAGCCAGTTTGATGTTGTGCAGAAAATTCGGAGTTCTGTACCACCGTGAAATGGTTTTGAATGAGTTTTCTTGTAGGCGGACACATCTAGAGAAACCATGTGAGTGTCTAAGTATAAAGCTGGTCTCTTCATCTGACAAGGAAATCTGGAGTTCTCTTTCCCACATCCGAAGATAATATGGTCTAGTCGAAGAGAGATCAAGAACCAGTTGGGAGTATATACGAGATAATATCTTGGGTGGATGATATGGAAGCAAAGTATAGTTTTCCAGCCATGTTGGGTCAGTGAGACTTGCATGAAGTTTCTTAAACTTTTTACAAGTGAGGTTAATATCCAAGTCTACTAGGTCTGATCTTATATGTTTAGGAATATGCAAAATTTTATTTTGGAGAATAGAGGGATATAATTAAGCCTAAAAAGGTATTTTGGGTCTGCTGGTATAATAATTCCCAAATGTTTGATAGCTTCTGTTGGCCACTGGAATGAGGTAAGAGATTTAATCTCCGCCATGTGTTTTTTGTTAGCAGTGATGTTTAGTATCTCTGATTTGTCATAGTTGACCTTAAAATTTGAGATTTCTCCATATTCTGTTAAGATCTTCAATATTTCTGGGATTGCTTCTTTGGGATTAGTTATAAACAATAACAGGTTGTCGGCAAAAGCTGCCAGTGAATGAAATCTCCCATTAACCTGTAACCTCAGGAGTATCTCCAGGGTTAGAATAAATAAGGTCGGGGATAAAGGACAGCCCTGCCTCGTCCCATTCAAAATATTGAAAGGAGGAGACAGAGTGCCATTAACTAAAACTCTTGCCAACGGGTTTCTGTATAATGAGAAAATAGCTGTAATGAGCAACAGTGGGAAGCCGAAGTGTCTTAAAGTGCTTTCCATGAAGACCCAATTGACCCTATCAAAGGCCTTTTCTGCATCCGTTCCCATACGTGTCAAAGGGATATTATGTTTTTTTGCGTAGTAAATAGCGTGGAGGACTCTACTTACATTATGTTTTCCCTCCCTGCCTTTAAGAAAGCCAACTTGTTCCTCACTTATTAATCTGGGGAGAAATTTTCGTGATATGATGGCTTAAGAGTTTGGCCCATAGCTTAAAGGGAGTCTGTCACCTCCATATGGCCATATACAGTGCTTACATAGGTCTGTAGAACACCTATACAGGATTGTAACGGTACCTTTGTCTTTAGACTTGCACCAGCAGAATAAATGAAGTTTAATTCATATGCAAATGAGCACTCGCAAGTGCCCAGGGGAGAAGTTCAGTGTGTAGGAGCCCAGGCTGCTCTGCCTTCTTTTCACTTTACTCCTCCTCTGCCTTTGCCCTCCCTCCAAGTCTCTTGCCTCATCGATAGGTCCGGACTTGGAGGGCAGGTAAAGGCAGAGGCTGGGGAGGAGTAAAGTGAAAAGAAGGCAGAGCAGCCTGGGCTCCTACACACTGAACTCCTCCCCTGGGCACTTGCGTGTGCTCATTTGCATATTAATTTAAACTTTGTTTTTCCTGCTGGTGCAAGTCTAAAGAAAAGAACAAAGGTACCATTACAATCCTATATAGGTGTGCTACAGAGCCATGTAAGCACTGTATATGGCCATATGGAGGTAACAGACTCCCTTTAACGTCCACATTAAGCAGCGAGATTGGTCTATAGCTGCTACATTTGGTAGGGTCTTTCCCCTCTTTGGGGATGATTGAAATATGGGCCATAAGTAATTGTGGGGGAAGTGAGCCCCCTTTTAGCAGGGAATTACACATATTGGTAAAATGTGGGATGAGGGTTTCCTGAAATTTTCTGTAATAAATGATAGGGAGTCCACCTGGACCTCGGCATTTCCCTGGGGGGATACTTGCCAATATCTATGTCACTTCATTTTCAGTTACCCGTGAAAGCAATATATTTTTTTTATCAGTTTCAGGACATTAACCAAATCTAGGAATGTTCCTATTTTATCGATCATTTGGGAGGGATCATTTGGCTGTAAATTGTAGAGTTTTGAGTCAGCAAATTCTTTAGCTATGGACGGGGTGTTAGAGATGTTGTTCCCCAGACTGAGACACACCTAAGTCCAGCAGTAATATTAAATAGAATCCCTGGACATGAGTATGCCCCAAGTCCCGGACTGGAGCATGGGGAACAAGCACCCACCCAGCACATTGCCTGTTCCCAGTAAAAGCCTGACCTGGACTAGCTGGAACCAGCTATGCTATCTATAATTGTGTCCACCTACTATCTTAGTGGACACCTAATCTAAGAGCCTTTACTCCACCAAGGCCGGGCACCTTGGTGACACGTTCCCGGTGCAAACAAAACCCCTTTTAGAATGCTTCCTGCAGAATTCTGGGTGACACATATCTCCCTCTCATCATAAATGACTCCTGTCACTGCCTCACATACCCCCCCCCCATTGTTCAAACCTGTGGGAGTGAACACATGCCATACAGTGGACTCTGGACAGGGCATCTGCATTCCCCTTCAGCGTCCCTGCCCTGTGTTCCACTGTAAACTTAAAATTTTGCATGGAGAGGAACCATCTGGTGACACGAGCATTCCTCTCCTTCGCCTGACTCTCCACGTGAGAGGTGAATGATCGGTCACCAAGCGGAATGTCCTCCGCAGCAGATAACAGTGGAGAGATTTGAGTGCCTACTTCATGGCAAGGCACTCCCTCTCCACTATACTATACCTAGTTTCGGCTGGCATTAGCTTGCGGCTCAAGAAACTGAAGAGATGCTCCTCCCCGTTAACCTCCTGAGACAGCACTGCATCTAGACCTATTTCAGAGGCATCTGTCTGTACAATAAACTCTTTATTGAAGTTGAGTGTTACCAGGACAGATGTCCCACACAACACCAACTTCAATGTCCTGAAGGACTCCTCTGCCTGAGCAACCCAGCTGACTATTACGGACTTCCGCCCTTTAAGGAGGTCCGTTAATGGAGATGACAAGTTGGCAAAATTAGGAATAAACCTCCAGTAATATCCCACTAACCCTAGGGAAGCTTTCACCTGCCTCGTCGTAAGGGGCCAGGGCCAGTTCTGTATGGCTTCTATTTTATTTACCTGGGGTTTGATGACTACCCCTCCAATTACATAACCCAGGTACCCTGCTTCATCCAACCCTATAGTACATTTCTTTGGGTTGGCGGTCAATCTACCACTGTCTGGAACTTTGGTCAGTGACTCTCCCAGTCCGTGCTAAATACCACTATATCATTGAGGTAGGCCGAAACATACTGACAATGAGGCCGAGGATGATATCCATTAACCGCTGGAATGTGACTGGAGCGCCATGTAGGCCAAAGGGCAACACCTTATATTGAAACAGCCTTTCGGGGGTGACAAAGGCAGTTTTCTTCTTTGCAGCCTCCGTTAAGGGTACCTGCCAGAACTAGTAATGATCAAGCACCAAAGTATTCGGGTGTTTGGCCCAAACACATTGCTATATTTGTGTGCTTGGCCGAGCACCCGAGTATAATGGAACTCAATGGGAGACAACCAGGCACCCCCTGCTCTGAAGAGGAGAGGATGCCTGGTCCATTGGAAAAGGTCAGAAAGTGACAGAACCACCACCAAAATGGATAGGGAACACAATAGGGACAATGTCTAGATGCATCTTGGAATCCCAGGTCACTGCTGGGAACCATGTTGTTAGAAAACATTCTTTCCTGTATATTCAATTGTATATAAAGTGCAAGTGATGCAAATAAAATTACAAGCAAGAGGCACTCCAAAACAGCTTGCATATCACATAAAGGAGGGCCTCATTCACATTGTAGTACAGTTGTTCAGGTAGTGGGACTCCTACACTCATAAAGCCTATGCACTAAGTGAAAGGGCTGCCAAAAATTACAAGGAACCGGCAGTCCAAAACACCCTTTGTTACACATAAATGAGGGCCTCATACACACCGTTGAAAAATTATGATTGATGGCCTGCTGGTGACCCTCAAAAACATTTGGAGGACTGCTAATCTGACCATCTAAAATCTTAGGGGCGAGGGCCTGCTGCCGCATTGGTGACTCTAGATAACCTCTGAGCGATTGCATGTCCCCGTGACGGCGACGATCCATTTGGATATCCAGGTAACGGGGAATCAGGGTTTGATGCTGGAGAGGGAGCTTGAGAAAGGGATACCACATCCAAGAGAGGTCAATGGCTGAAATCCGATTGGCTGTTGTTGCCTTGCCCCTTTTTTTCCCCAATTGTGAACCACCCAGAGAGGGTGGGTCAAGTTATTAAAGCAGAAACATCCAAGGAAGGCATCAGATGTGCGGCAATTACCCACTCCCGACTTGGGGAGGTAGTGACGATAAATAACAATACAGGACTCTTAAGATGCCCTGTTATTGGAATCAATAATTACAGGGAATGTCACTGTGGTATTTTGGATGAAGAAACGTTATACAGGAGAGGCCCTGCTGCCGCTTTGTTGACTCTAGATAACTTCTGCCTGATCGCACGTCCCTGTGATGTCCACGATCCATTGGGATATCTTCCCTATCAACTTTTGATGTTCTTTTATGTGCCTAACATGGTGACCACCGATAACGGGGAATCATTGTTTCCTTCGGAGAGGGAGCCTGATAAACGTCTATGGCTACTACTTCAAAGCAAGGCAGCATGAGTTGTGGGCCTGCAGGTGAGCTGACCATGTAAAATATTTGAGTTGTGGGCCTGCAGGTGAGCTGACTCTGTAAAAGATTTTAGGTTCGGGCCTATTAGTGAGCTGACCCTGCAAAACATTATATGCTAGTGCTTGCGGTTGAGCTGACCCAGTAAAACATTATATGCAAGGGCCTGCAGCTGAGCTGACCCTCTAAAAAGTTTTATGCGAGGGCCTGCGTGTAAGCTGACCCTGTAAAAGATTTCAGTTGCGGGCCTGCATGAGAGCTGACCCAGTAAAAGATTTGAGTTGCGGGCCTGCAGGTGACCTGATCTAGTAAAAGATTTTAGGTGCGGGCCTGCTGGTGAACTGAGGTGGAACTGACAAACCCAACTTGATTTTGATGGCTGCATTAATCTGCAGGTGACCGTGATACAGCTCCACAGATTGTTTCCATCTGCATCTTTCTAAACAATCTGTAGCCTTAGTCTTTTATCCAGACATGTGGCCTTTTATCCACTATGTGGCCTCCTCATGCTGCCATCTCCACACCATGTCACCTTACCACTCATTTTTATCACCATGCTCCTGCTGATGCAGCTTAAAAGGGCTTAAAGTGATCACTAGGCCCACAATTTAAATATGGTTTTGTAATCGATAAACCCAACTTGTTTTGTGGGCTGCATCAGTAGCGTAGCTAGAAATGACTGGAACCCACAGAAATTTTTTGAATGGGGCTCCATCCCACAGTCATTTTCTGCGACCCCTTCCTTTTATGCTGCCCCCATTCCTGTGGCTAGTAAAGATTGCTCTCTCAGACCAGGGCAGGCAGCTGTTCCATCCGTTTTATACACTGTCTATACTGTCACTGTATATAATTTCATTGTGTAATAGTGTTGGGGGGGCCCTGACAAAATCCTTTAGTCTTCCTCCTCCTGGATGGGCCCCTTCTGGGTCAGGGCCCCAAAGCTGAAGCTTTCCCTGTTTCCCCTATAGCTATGGCCCTGGTCTGCATTAATCTGCAGGTGACCATGAAACAGCTCCACAGATCGTTTCCATCTGCATCTTTCTAAGCAATCTGTGGCCTTCGTCTTTTACGCAGACTCAGTAATTGTGCCACTATGTGACCTCCTCATGCTGCCATCTCCTTACCATGTCACCTTGCCACTCATTTTTATCACCATGCTGCTGCTGGTTAACTTAAAAGGGCTTAAAGTGATCACCAGACCCACAATCCAATTAAGGTTTTAAGCACAAAACCAAAGTAAAAAATCGATTTCATAGGAAAAATTGTGAGGGGGCCCTGACCTGAATTAAATGTAAGGGCCTGCTGGTGAGTGGAACCTCTAAAAAATTTGACTTGAGGGCCTACTAGTGAGCGGACCCTCTACAAAATTTGATGTGAGGGCCTGCTTGTGAGTGGACCCTCTAAAAAATTTTGATCTTAGGGCCTGCTGGTGAGTGGACCCTCTAAAAAATTATATTTGAAGGCCATATATGTGTCACGGCTGGCGGTGGGGGAAACCCCCAGCCGTGCGGTGCCAGGAGATGGTGGGGTTACCCCTTGGCCGGGACCACAGAGTTAGGGAGCAGGTCACCTCCTATAGCGTCCCTAACGCTGACCCTGTCTCCTGTCTGTATGAGCCGACCTCGGTGGTAGGAGGGCTCATACGCCGGAACCTAAGAGTCCCTACAAGCCCTCAAGTCGGCCCTGAACTAGGGGACAGAGTAAGACGACCTGCTCCTCCTAGACACGGAGGAGCAGGAGTCTCAACGGCCAAGCAACACAGGGGGAACATCAACAGACATATGGAAATGACAGGTAAGTGAGACTAGTCCTGCACTTACCTGCCACAGACACACAAACCTGGAACCCATGAACAAGTGCTGATGTCCACAGCAACATAAAGGACACAGCACACACCAGACATACAAGGGAAACCAGGAAACCATAAGCTGCACTAACAAGATAACCCCGCACACACCTAGATAACACCATGAAACACAGAATAAACTGACAGAGGTTTATGACCAGAAGGATGGTCCCCATCAGGCAGATGGAGGAGACAGGAGGCTGCTCCAGCCAGCATGGCTGAGAGCAACCTCCTGTCTCCTCCATCTGCCTGATGGGGACCATCCTTCTGGTCATAAACCTCTGTCAGTTTATTCTGTGTTTCATGGTGTTATCTAGGTGTGTGCGGGGTTATCTTGTTAGTGCAGCTTATGGTTTCCTGGTTTCCCTTGTATGTCTGGTGTGTGCTGTGTCCTTTATGTTGCTGTGGACATCAGCACTTGTTCATGGGTTCCAGGTTTGTGTGTCTGTGGCAGGTAAGTGCAGGACTAGTCTCACTTACCTGTCATTTCCATATGTCTGTTGATGTTCCCCCTGTGTTGCTTGGCCGTTGAGACTCCTGCTCCTCCGTGTCTAGGAGGAGCAGGTCGTCTTACTCTGTCCCCTAGTTCAGGGCCGACTTGAGGGCTTGTAGGGACTCTTAGGTTCCGGCGTATGAGCCCTCCTACCACCGAGGTCGGCTCATACAGACAGGAGACAGGGTCAGCGTTAGGGACGCTATAGGAGGTGACCTGCTCCCTAACTCTGTGGTCCCGGCCAAGGGGTAACCCCACCATCTCCTGGCACCGCACGGCTGGGGGTTTCCCCCACCGCCAGCCGTGACAGTATGACCAGAAGGATGGTCCCCACCAGGCAGATTGAGGAGACAGGAGGCTGCTCCAGCCAGCATGGCTGAGAGCAACCTACTGAGCCCAGCCAGGGCTGAGGCTTTATAGGCCAAGAGGCCCCACCCAACGATCAGCACACACCCAGTGAAGTCACACACACTGGGAAGGGAGTTAACCCTTCCAGCAACACAGAAGGGAAACTCACATAAAGGGGAAAACACGCAACCTCACTCACCTGTCTCCGACGGCAACGGCATGCGTGGCAACCGTGTCTTCCAGAACAGCCAACAGGCCGAGACACCTCCACAGCATGCAAACATCGCCAGACGTTGCCGCGGACAACCGCAGGTGAAGGGAGGAGTCCAGGTGCACATAAAACATCACCTCGTGCACAACAAACAACACAAAGTGCACACAGACACACAAACGGGCATTCACACAAAACCCGTTGCCAAGGGCAACCGCACGCACACTTGTTGTCCGCGGCAACCGCACCTGAGGCAAACAACTAAGTGCCCCAGCTGCGGTTGACGAACTCCCAAACCGCGGGCAACAGCATGCGGCACCCAAGGAGTCACGACCATGACCAAGGGTCGTGACAATATGCGAGGGAATTATATGTGACAAATAAGCAATGCATGTTGATATGACGGAAGATGAGGAGGAGAAAAGGAAGATTCAACCATATACCCTTGTTTTTGGTGGAAGGGGTTCATGGGAATAGAGTCTATTAACTACTTTAAAAACCACACATGTAAAGTGCCTTTATGTTCATCAGCATTCCTCTGGTAGAGTCGAGAAGTCATGATCAATCCAGGCCTTGTTCATTTGTATATAAGTCAACCTGTCAGCATTTTCAGTAGACATGCAGATAATACCACCAGCAGCACTAAATACACGCTCAGACAAAACGTTGGCGGCAGGGCAGGCCAGCACCTCCAAAGCGTAGAGCGCCAGTTCGTGCCATGTGTGTAGCTTGGGCACCCAGTAGTCACTGAAGGATCATTGAGGACACTGACACGGTCTGCTACGTACTCCTTCACCATCTTCCCAAATTTTTCTCTCCTTGTGGCAGTAGGCCGCACATCAGGGTGAGGAAGCTTGTGGGTTGTCATGAAACTGTCCCAGGCTTTGGAGATTGTTGCGTTGCCTCTGTTAGAACTGCTGTGGCATCCCCTTGTCTCCCCTCCTCGGTTGGCCAAGGAAGTACAGACTCTGCCGCCAACAATGTCAGATGGAAAATTTTGGAGCAATTTTCCAAGGATCTTCTGGTATTGCACCATTTTGCTCGTCCTCTCCACCAGAGGAATGAGAGATGAGAAGTTCTATTTGTAGCGGGGTGTCGAAAAGGGTGAACAACCAGTAATCCATTTTATCTAAAATGCATATAACGAAAGGGTCACTGAAAAGGCAGCCTAACATGAAGACAGCCATGTGTGCCAGAGTACCAACAGGCAAGACGTCGATGTCGACATCAGGATGACTCTCTATCTCCTCATCCTCCTCCTCTTCTTCTGCCCATCCACGCTGAACAGATGGAATTAAACTTTCATGGGTACTACCCTCTGTAGCAGTGGCAACTGTCTCCAGCTCTTCCTCCTCTTCATGGTCCAATTTGTGCTGAGAAGACGTACTGAGGGTGGGCTGGCTATCACCCTGTGTAATGTCCTCCCCCATTTCCTCATCTGCCACATTCAGAATGTTGTCCTTAATTGTGAGCAGTGATAGTTTGAGTAGACACATCAGTGGGATGGTTACGCTGATAATAGCGTTATCGCCACTAACCATCTGTTTGAATTCATCAAAGTTTTTTAAATCCTCATAGAAGGTCTGACATCAATGCCCACTTCTCGCATGTGAATAGTGGCAGTTGACTCGAAAGGCGACAACCATGTTGCAGCTGGTATTCCACAACTGCCCTCTGCTGCTCACAAAACCTGGCCAACATGTGTAATGTAGAGTTGCAGCCGGTGCTCATGTCTCACAACAGTCTGTGATCTGGAAGCTGCAAGCGCTTCTGCAGCGTTGACAACCCAGCTGAAGCTGTGGACGACTTGCGGAAATTGCCACACATGCGGCGTTCACACGGCCTTCAGTAGCTCTGGCAAAATGGTGTAGGTTTTTATAAACCGCTGAATCACTAAGTTTAAGGCGTGGCTAGGCATGGGAAGTGTGTCATGTTGCAGAGCTCTAAAGCCGCCACCAAGTTACGGCCATTGTCAGACACAACCATGCCTGGTTGTAGGTTGAGTGGTGAGAGACACAGCTCGGTCTGGTCCCTTATAATCTGCCATAGCTCTGCGGTGGTGTGCTGTTTGTCCCCTAAACAGATCAATTTCAGCACGGCCTGTTGATGCTTACCCACAGCAGTGCATACACTGCTTCCAGCTAGCAACTGATGGCTGACTGCTGCTGGAGGTGGAAATGAAGGAGGAGGCGGAGGAGGAGAAGTGGGAGTTGGAGCCAGTAACATAGCTGCTGGCGGAGACCCTGATGGACGTAGGACCTGCAATACTGGCCGTGGGTAGCACCTGTGCCATCCCTTGGTACAACTCACTCCGGGCCTCCACAACATTCACCCAGTGTGTCATCAGGGAAATGTAGCATCCCTGGCCACCAGCACTTATCCACGTCTCCGTGATTAAGTGGACCATTCCAAGTAACTGCATTGGTCAGGGCACGGGTGATGTTCTGGGACACATGCTGGTGCAAGCTGGGCACAGCACACCGTGAAAAATAGTGGTGCCTGGGGACTGCATACCGAGCGGACGGCTGCCGACATCAGGCTGCGGAAGGCCTCAATGTTCACAAGCCTAAATGGCAACATTTCAAGGGCCAGTAATTTGGAAAGTTGTGCATTGAGTGCTATGGCCTGTGGGTGGAGGGGTGGGTATTTGCGCTTGCATTCAAATGACTGTGTTATGGACATTTGGACGCTGCGCTGTGACAGGGAAGTGGATGTTGTTGCTGATGGTTCATGCAAATGTCCAGGTGCAGGGCGAGGGGCATCCGGGCCTACGCCTTTGACAGGGGATTGGCCAGCAGTGCGTAGCTCAGGGAAAAGTTGCGGTGCTGCGGATCCCTCCCCCTCTGTACTGCTGTCCTCGCTCAGCTTTTCACCTTCCCATGTTGGGTTAGTGATTTCATCGTCAACCACCTCCTCTTCCAATTCCTCACTCTGCTCATCCTCCTGACTTGACCTAACCACAACCTCAGTGATTGACAACTGTGTCTCATCATCATCCACCTCGTGAACGAATGATTACGTTCACCAAGGGCACAATATCTTAGGTCCCTCTTCAAGAGTGCTGTAATAGTGGCGCTGGAAAGAGCTCCTTTGGAATATCCGAGTGTGGGATCACTCGTTTGGCAAGCCTCTCCATGGTGGGAGGAAGGATGATTAGAGTGAGGATTCGGTTGAGCAGACTCTTGGCTACAACTGACTTGAAGCATTATCTTCAGCAATCCAACCGACCAACTGTTTGCACTGGTCCAACTTGGACAGTGTTGTCCTGCCCCACCCAGCTAAGCTGGACATGAAGCTGGGTACGGTGGATTTTTTTCTGGTGCACTGGCAGCAGGCAGTTTCATTGCACCCAGGGCCACGGCCTCTTCGTGCACCATCAACATCACGGCCATTTCCCTGTCCCTTAGTGCTCACCTTCTTCATATTAATGGTTTTGTCACTAGATTTGGTGCAGATTTTATTACAGTCCGCTAAATACACTGTTTTCTGATGCAGGACAGTATATGTCACAGAAACCCACAGAATTAGGCCCAGATTATTGGAATCTGCCCTAAAGAAATAGTTTTTGGATTCAGGACAGTATATATCACAGAAATACAAATATGGACACTATATTATGCCCATATTATTGGAATTTGCCCTAGAGAAACAGTTTTCAGATGCAGGACAGTATATGTCACAGAAAACCACAGAATATGGACACTATATTAGGCCCAGATTATTGGAATTTGCTCTAAAGAAACAGTTTTTGGATGCAGAACAGTATATGTCACAGAAACCCACAGAATATTGAAACTATATTAGGCCCAGAATTTTGGAATTTCCCCTTAAGAAAGAGTTTTCGGATGCAGGACAGTATATGTCACAGAAACCCACAGAACATGGACACTAATTTAGGCCCAGAATTTTGGAATTTCCCCTTAAGAAAGAGTTTTCGGATGCAGGACAGTATATGTCACAGAAACCCACAGAATATGGACACTAATTTAGGCCCGGATTATTGGATTCTGCGGTACAGACACTATATTAGGCCCAGATTGTTGGAATTTGAACCAAAGAAACAGTTTCCGGATGCTGGACAGTATATGTCACAGAAACACACATAATTTGGGCACTATAGTCGGCCCAGATTATTGGAATTTGCCCTAAAGACAGAGATTTCGGATGCAGTACAGTATATGTCACAGAAACCCACAGAATATAAACCCTATATTAGGACGGGATTATTGGAATCTGCGGTACAGACACTGTTTTCTGATGTAGTTTATATTTTTATTTTTCACTATATCTGGGCCTGACAACCACACAAGGTGTTGAAGCGCAGATCACACAATTCACAGTTTACACCATTGACAGCAAAAATGTGGCTAGATTATGGGAGAAAAGTTGTTTACTGTATTTTAAATGTTTTCCCTATATCTAGGCCTGAAAATCACACAAGGTTTTGAAGCGCAGATCACACAATTCACAGATTACACCGTTGACAGCAAAAATGTGGACAGATTATGGGAGAAAAATAGTTTTCTGTATTTGAATTTTTTCCCTTTATCTAGGCCTGACAACCACACGATGTATTGAAGCGCAGATCACACAATTCACAGTTTACACCGTTGACAGCAAAAATGTGGATAGATTATGGGAGAAAAGTTGTTTTCTGTATTTTTTTCCCTATATCTAGGCCTGACAACCACACAATGTATCGAAGCGCAGATCACACAATTCCCTAATTACACCATTGACAGCAAAAATGTGGATAGATTATGGGAAAATTGTGTTTTCTGTATAAAAATTTTTTTTCCCTACATCTGGGCCTGACAACCACACAAGGTGTTGAAGCGGATATCACACAATTCACGGATTGCACCGTTGACAGCAAAAATGTGGATTATGGGAAAAAATATTAGTTTTCACTAATATTCTTCCAATCTCTACCCCTGACACACAGAATGTATTGCTGCACAGATGTCACACGTCACTGCAGACACCTTCTATATAGAAAAGGAATCTCTATTTTGCAAAGTATAAAGTACAACTTTGCACAATTAAATTGCTGCCATCACACACAATAAAAAGGACGTTTGGGTCTTTAAAACGCTATTCGCTAAAACGCATATTGCAATCACAATCTCCCTACACTATCTGTCCCTTCCTAAGCGCAGCTCTCCCTGACTCGCAATGAGCCAAACCTGCGTCATCGGGTGCTATATAGCACCCAATGACTCGTTCCGGCCAGCCAATCACTTTAATGCCAGCAGCCAACATGGCTACTGGCATTACAGTGATGGCAGTACTTACCAGCACGTTTATTGGCTGCTTAGCAGCCACAAAACATGCGGGGAGGAATGCCGAGTACCGCCATGTGCAAGCATAGTGATGCTCGAGCCGAACAGTTATTCGGCCGAGCATGCTCGCTCATCACTAGCCAGAACCCTTTTGTGAGGTCCAAGACTAAAAAGTATTGAGCTTGCCCTAATCACTCTATCAACTCATCAAACCCAAGGGATGGGGTAGGCGTCAAACTTTGATAGCTCATTAAGCTTCCAGAAGTCATTACAGAACTGTAAAGTTCCATCTTGTTCTGGTATAAGGACTATTAGACTAGCCCACTCACTCCGGGACTCTTGGCCCCTAGTTGCACCATTGACTTCACTTTCTCAGAGATGGCTTGTCGCCGAGCCTCAGGCACACGATATGGCTTTATGCAAACTTTTACCTGAGGCTCAGTGACAATGTCATGCCGGACTACGAAGGTACATCCATGAAGTTCGGAGAATACATCCTTATTCCGACTCACAAACTCCCTGGCCTCCTGAACCTGTTTAGTAGACAGGCCATCGGATATATTCACCACGGTGGAGGCTTTCCCCGGGACCGCCAGTGGCAACTGAGCCTTCCCCGCAGACAAGACAGAGTGTGGGCTGTCTGCAAACAGACTTTCCCCATCTTTCAGGGCTTTAGTAAATTAACATGGTATCCCTGTTCCGGCTTTTGCTGACCTGGCTGGTATACCTTGTAGTTTACTGTCCCCACTTTCTCTATCACCTCGTAGGGTCCTTGCCACCTAGCAAGGAGATCAAAGGGATTAAAACTTAGCATTTAATGATAGTCAATTAGAAAAAATGGCACAAAAAAAGAGAAACATATAAATATTAAGTAGACAGGCCCGGAAGGGCCAAACACAATTGCACGAAATGAACACCAATGTCAAGAAATGGAACGTTCTCACCCGGATGGTTGATGAGTGGGCCGATCTCTGTAGGTGGAACCTGGGTAATGCGGTCACAGGTACGGAGTCCGGTTCACGGCGGGTGCTGGTGCTGGTTATAGAACTGCGTGCAGTGAGGATAATACCGAAGGTATTGGATGGTAGGCAGGGTCGGGAAGCTTATTCCCTAATGTGTCCCTAGTGAAGGGGGAGGGGCTATTATACCCTACCTACCTATACGGAGTGCTTGCTCCGCAAGGAGCGACCCCGTCCGGATACCTAACCCTGGTAGGGCCGGTGTCCCTAATAAGCCCTAGCGATGTCCCGACGTGTCACGTTTCAGTTTAAATAACTCATCAGGGGACGTGAAAAAAAGGGGCTAGCAGGCACTTTGTGCCTGAGAGGCGAAAAGATGCTGTTAGCTAGGCCTGTGGCAGGGACCAGCCACAGCAGTGGGAGCTTATAGCAGTGAAACAGAAAAAAATACCTGTTTAGAACTGCAGAAAAGGTCCAGTGGGGCCTGTTTATACTCCGGGTACAATGGCCAGGCCAGTGGGACTGGACCATCAAAAAAATCCTACAGGTGGGACCGCAAATGCTGGATGGCCAGTGGGCTGTCCAGACACATGTGCCAGAACGGCAGAATGCGGTCACTGTGGGGCCCAAATCGAGGGTATGCAATAAGAGGCTGACAGCCCCTTATTGCATACCCTCGATTTGGGCCCCACAGTGACCGCATTCTGCCGTTCTGGCACATGTGTCTGGACAGCCCACTGGCCATCCAGCATTTGCGGTCCCACCTGTAGGATTTTTTTGATGGTCCAGTCCCACTGGCCTGGCCATTGTACCCGGAGTATAAACAGGCCCCACTGGACCTTTTCTGCAGTTCTAAACAGGTATTTTTTTCTGTTTCACTGCTATAAGCTCCCACTGCTGTGGCTGGTCCCTGCCACAGGCCTAGCTAACAGCATCTTTTCGCCTCTCAGGCACAAAGTGCCTGCTAGCCCCTTTTTTTCACGTCCCCTGATGAGTTATTTAAACTGAAACGTGACATGTCGGGACATCGCTAGGGCTTATTAGGGACACCGGCCCTACCAGGGTTAGGTATCCGGACGGGGTCGCTCCTTGCGGAGCAAGCACTCCGTATAGGTAGGTAGGGTATAATAGCCCCTCCCCCTTCACTAGGGACACATTAGGGAATAAGCTTCCCGACCCTGCCTACCATCCAATACCTTCGGTATTATCCTCACTGCACGCAGTTCTATAACCAGCACCAGCACCCGCCGTGAACCGGACTCCGTACCTGTGACCGCATTACCCAGGTTCCACCTACAGAGATCGGCCCACTCATCAACCATCCGGGTGAGAACGTTCCATTTCTTGACATTGGTGTTCATTTCGTGCAATTGTGTTTGGCCCTTCCGGGCCTGTCTACTTAATATTTATATGTTTCTCTTTTTTTGTGCCATTTTTTCTAATTGACTATCATTAAATGCTAAGTTTTAATCCCTTTGATCCCCTCAATGGATCAGGCTATATAACTCATTAAATTGGGATATTTGGTCAAGACTCCTAGCTTGACCCGTGCACTTTTTTGTAGACCACCTAGCAAGGAACTTACTGTTGACCGTGGGGGTCACAAGTACCAGCAAGGTTAAAAGTCCGTACCTGGGCTGCCCGGTTGTATACCCGTCTCTGGGCCAGTTGTGCCACCTCCATATGTTCCCGGACAATCGGCAGAACTGTCCCCATCCTTTCTTGTATGTTTTCTATATGTTCAATGACACTCTTATGTAGGGTGGGCTCAGGGGAGGACTGGCAGCCTTAGTCCTGGGGGGCAAATCTAGTCAAGTGGCCCATTTTTAGCCCCGCCCATCATTAAAAGCCCCTCCTACATATAATAGGCCACTCCCAACACACACTGTACAGCTGACATTTTATAGTTGCGGCCTGTCTCTACACATCATACGGAGAGGGGAGGCCGTCCTGGCTGCACTGCCTGCTTATATAACAAGCTACAGCCAGGAAGCTCCTCCGCTCTCCTCCCTACCCTGATCCTGCTCAAGGCCTGTGGTTCCCCCCACCATCTGCCACCCGCCCGTGGCCTGCTGCCCCCTTTCGTCATCCTCACCCAGTTCTGAATCCTCCTTCTGCAGATGTCAGGTGGAGGAGCCGGAGCATCTCCTTTCCTACATAGCACCACATACCTCTTACATCCAGTGATGTCACCTTTGTTGTAGACGTTCTCTTTCCTCATCTTCTCCATTCAGACCAGACCGCCATGATGATTTTTCTGCCATCTCCCTTCTCTGCAGAGATTGAGAAACAGACATTAGTTTCCTGCCACCCCCAATACTATACTGCAGAAACAGTCCCCCTGGAAATACAAACTACCACACAGATAGTGCCCCCAATACTGTACCCGCTATGCCCCCAATACTATACTGCAGAAACAGTCCGCCTGGAAATACTGCTACCACACAGATAGTGCCCCCTTAAACAATTATTGGCACACAGCGCTCTAAAAAATAACTGCGCCTAGACACTAATAGTATAAAGATAATGTCCCCCAAAAATAATTGTGCTAAGCTGATACTATGCCAGGGTGCCCCCAAAGTAACAATGCTCCCCAAAATCCCACCAATAGAAATAATTCTCTGCCAGAGCACACTTAGTAGTAATAATGCCCCTATAGTGCCCTAGTAATCATGTTCTTCATAGCCCCTAGTAGTAGTAAAGCTCCCCATGATACCCCCTAGTAGTACTAATTTTCCCTATAATATGACAGTACATGAAATACCCCCGCTTAGTGCCCGCAGTTGAGCTAATGTCCCCATAATGTATGCCAGTATAAAATACCCCTATATAGTGCCCCAGTAAATGCCCTCATACTGCTCCTCTCCCCCTTCCCCATAGTGTCCCCATAATATGCCAGTAAAAAAATGCCCCTTAGTGCCCCCAGCAGATGCCCCTATAGTGCTCCTCTCCCCCACAATGTACCAGTAAAAAAATGCCCCTTCTTAGTGCCAGCCTTTGCCCCAATAGTGCTCCACTCCCCCATAGTGCCGCTCTCCCCTATAGTGCCTTCCATAATGTGCCAGTAAAAAATGCCCCCTTAGTGCCACCAAATGCCATAGTGCCCCCCATAATGTTCCAATACAAAAGGCCCCTTTAGAGCCCCCACTTCCCCATAGTGCCCCCAAATAATGCCCCTATGGTAGCACCAGATGCCCCATAGTGCTGCTCTCCCCTATAGTGCCCCCCAGAATGTGCCAATAATTAAAAAAAAAGCCCCTTTAGAGCCCCCAGTTACCCCCATAGTGCTCCTCTCCCCCATGGTGCCCCCCATAATGTGCCAGTAAGAAATGCCCCCATAGTGCCAGCTCCCCCCATAGTGCCAGCTCCCCCTACAGTGCCCCCCATAGTGCCAGCTCCCCCTACAGTGCCCCCCATAGTGCCAGCTCCCCCTATAGTGCGCCCCATAGTGCCAGCTCCCCCTATAGTCCCCCCCATAGTGCCATCTCCCCCTATAGTACCCCCCCATAGTGCCAGCTCCCCCTATAGTACCCCCCCATAGTGCCAGCTCCTCCTATAGGCCCCCCCATAGTGCCAGCTCCCCCTATAAGCCCTCCCCCCATAGTGCCAGCTCCCCCTATAGGCCCCCCATAGTGCCAGCTCCCCCTACAGTGCCCCCCATAGTGCCAGCTCCCCCTACAGTGCCCCCATAGTGCCAGCTCCCCCTATAGTGCGCCCCATAGTGCCAGCTCCCCCTATAGTCCCCCCCATAGTGCCAGCTCCCCCTATAGTACCCCCCCATAGTTCCAGCTCCCCCTATAGTACCCCCCCATAGTGCCAGCTCCCTCTCTAGGCCCCCCATAGTGCCAGCTCCCCCTATAGGCCCCCCCATAGTGCCAGCTCCCCCTATAGTGCGCCCCATAGTGCCAGCTCCCCTTATAGTGCACCCCATAGTGCCAGATCTCCCCCCCATAGTGCCAGATCTCCCCCCCATAGTGCCAGATCTCCCCCCCATAGTGACAGATCCCCCCCATAGTGACAGATCTCCGCCCCCCCCCATAGTGACAGATCTCCGCAAAGAAGAAAAAATAATAAAAAATACTTACCTCCATCAGCAGCGTGTGCTGCCGGCTCAGGCGTCGCGATGATAATGACGTCATCGCGCTTCCTGAGCCGGCCTCTGATAGGCTGCAGGCATTAGTGCCTGCGGCCTATCAGAAGAACAGGGGAGGGACACGCCTCTCCCTCCCCTGCCCCACAGCACGGCCGCAATTACATCCAGGGCCGCGCCGCCTGTGGTGATTGGCGGTGCAGCCCTGAAGAATTAAAAAAAATTATAATTTTTTTTAGACGGGCGTTTATTTAGGGAGGCCTTTTGCCTCCCTGCCCCCCGGCCCAGTCCGCCCCTGGGTGGGCTGTTGCTCCCATGCTTCCTTAGTCCAATGTCGAGCAACCCCGAGGATGTCTGCAGTACAATAGTTCAAAGGGCGAGAACCCAGTGGACGCCTGGGGCACTTCTTGTACAGTGAATAATACATATGGCAGAAAAAGACCCCAGTCCTTCCCATCTTTGGACACAGCTCTCTTAAGCATGATCTTCAAAGTTTTGTTAAACCTTTCCAGCAGTTCTGTTTGGGGATGGTAAACAGACATGTGTAAATGTTTAACATTTTACAACAGGCAGAGTTCCTTCATGACCTTAGACCCCTGGTCTCTCAAGATCTCTTTAGGCATCCCTAAAACATGCCTATTAATTAATTGGCTATAAGCTTAGTGTTACGAGAAGGGGATAGGGAAGGTGCAAACTGACCCCACCTACTCCTCTGTCCCTGCATACTTGCACTTACCCATCCTAGACAACGGAGCACAACTGGGCAGAGATCCCTAACCTGTGTAAGTGCAGAGAGACAAACAAACAGACAAACAAAGAGAGGTCGAACTAGCAAGGTAAAAACCAGGAAGTCAAGGCAGAACCATGGAGCAGGCAAGGACCAGTCAAAAGGTCAATGAAAAGTCAAATACCAGGAGAAGCAAACGTACAAAAGGATCTAGCAAGAAACGTAGTCAAGTAAGCCGAGATAAAAATACACAGCAAACTGACAATGGAATATTCACTAGAAATAGGGCCTTAATCACAGGCATCCTTAAATAGGGGAGTGAAGGAGTCATGTGACGTGGCCAGCATCACATGACTCATCCCCCTGCACACTCATAGCGCTCATTGTCCAGTTTGGCGCTCTGACTTTTCATCAAACTTACGGGAGCGGAGGACGTCGGCCACGCTAAGGAGGTGTGTACGGCAGAGTCCTCTCCAGCCCCGTTGCCCTGGAGACGAGGACGCAGTGCACATCCTCACTCCAAAGTTATCGCAGGCCCTGAAGCAAAGGAGTGCGAAGCCAGGTGACACTTAGTCGACGTATGGCACATTGGAACCGCCTCAGGATACCTTGTAGCGTAATATAAGACCACCAATATATGCGGGTGACCTCTGGCCGACTTATTTATTGGACCCACCAGATCCATGGCTATCCTTTCAAATGGTACCTCTATGATTGACATAGGTACTAATGGACAGTATGGGGAGGAGTGATCCCTAATGCCATCTTCTGTCCTCATACCAAATCATTATTTGCCAGCAGCAGAGTGCTGTTTAAACAACATGTTCTGCTGCCAGCAAACAACAATTTAGGTGATCACACAAAAGATCCTATGACCTGATGAGTGAGCTCCTCGTTCGTTCATTAGTTAATCTGCGACATATTTACACTGGTATATTATTTCTAACTAACGTCCTTACAAGTGCTTGTTAGTGATAATCTACCTGAACTTTGGGCCGTGAAAGAGTGCCTGCACATGATGTGTATTATGTATGTTTTTTTTCTGTGTGGATTTCATGTGGAAAAACTGCAGCATAATACCGTACCAGCAAGGTGTATGAGATTAGACAAATCTCATGTATACTTTGCTTTTTTTATTTCTGTTTTGTAATCGACCTGCTGTGCAGAGTTTGCGTTTTTTTGTGCGGATTTCACCCTTTTCAATTGAAGGGTGAGATCTACTGTAAATCTATGGTCTATTCAGACCCAAATTCCCTGTAGGGGTCCCTAACTGAAATTAAAAATATTTCTTTATTAATTATTATTTTAAAATAGATGAACCAAACAACTATAGAAAACTATTAAAATTATCAGTGTCAGGTAGAGGGTACAATTGGAGAGTATAATAGTATTTGCCTTTGTCACATGTAGCCACTGTGGAGTGCAGTGCCTCCCATTCATTTGTATGGGGTATTGCTACACTTACAAGCCTCTGCTGATACTTTGTTAATACATTCATACAATGTGATGGCAGATTGGGCGCTCCTGTTAAGGTCCTTCTATCGTTCGGCCTTTATATTCAGGCTGGACAACAGTGAAACAATGTTGCTAGGTTTGTGTATAGTTTTGAGGCTGCCACTAGTCTGCTCAATTCACTTGTCTCTAGGCTAAACTCTCCACTTTTGTGCTACTGACTGATCTATTTCATCCATAGAAGTCACTGGTCGCGCTCTAATTGTTCATGTGGCATGCTCAATTCCACTCCTCAATGTCTAGTGCTGTCTCTGCAGCGTACTCTTTAATTGCTAGTCCCTAACATTTCAGGCACTGTTTAAAATACAGGACATCATACCACCCCTCCCGACATGTTTCGCCACGCTCGGTGGCTTACCCCACATCCCCTGACGAAGCCACCGAGCGTGGCGAAACATGTCGGGAGGGGTGGTATGATGTCCTGTATTTTAAACAGTGTCGGAAATGCTAGGGACTAGCAATTAAAGAGTACGCTGCAGAGACAGCACTAGACATTGAGGAGGGGTATTGAGTATGCCCATGAACAATTAGAGCGCGACCAGTGACCTCTATGGATGAAATAGAGTAGTCAGTAGCACAAAAGTGGAGAGTTTAGCCTAGAGACAAGTGAATTGAGCAGACTAGTGGCAGCCTCAAAAGTGCACACAAACCTAGCAACATTGTTTCACTATTGTCCAGCCTGAATATAAAGACTGAACGATAGAAGGACCTTAACAGGAGCGCCCAATCTGCCATCACATTGTATGAATGTATTAACAAAGTATCAGCAGAGGCTTGTAAGTGTAGCAATACCCCATATAAATGAATGGGAGGTATTGCACTCCATAGTGGCTACATGTGACAAAGGCAAATACTATTATACACTCCAATTGTACCCTCTACCTGACACTGATAATTTTAATAGTTTTCTATAGTTGTTTGGTTAATCTATTTAAAAAAAAAATAAATAATATATAAATATTTTTAATTTCAGTTAGGGACCCCTACAGGGAATTTGGGTCTGAATAGACCGTCATTGATCACCCCCCTGTAAGGCTCCATTCAGACGTCCGCATGATTTTTACGGATCCATGGATCGGATCCGCAAAACACATGCAGACGTCTGAATGGAGCCTTACAGGGGGTGATCAATGACAGGCGGGTGATCACCCATATACACTCCCTGATCACCCCCCTGTCATTGATCACCCCCCTGTAAGGCTCCATTCAGACTTGCGCATGTGTTTTGTGGATCCGATCCATGTATCCATGGATCCGTAAAAATCATGCAGACGTCTGAATGGAGCCTTACAGGGGGGGTGATCAGTGACAGGGGGGTGATCACCCTGATCACTCCCTGTCATTGATCACCCCCCTGTAAGGCTCCATTTAGACGTCCGCATGTGTTTTGTGGATCTGATCCATGTATCCATGGATCCGTAAAAATCATGCGGACGTCTGAATGGAGCCTTACAGGGGGGGTGATCAGTGACAGGGGGGTGATCACCCTGATCACCCCCTGTCATTGATCACCCCCCTGTAAGGCTCCATTCAGACGTCCGCATGTGTTTTGTGGATCCGATCCATGTATCCATGGATCCGTAAAAATCATGCGGACGTCTGAATGGAGCCTTACAGGGGGGGTGATCAGTGACAGGGGGGTGATCACCCTGATCACCCTGATCACCCCCTGTCATTGATCACCCCCCTGTAAGGCTCCATTCAGACGTCCGCATGTGTTTTGTGGATCCGATCCATGTATCCATGGATCCGTAAAAATCATGCAGACGTCTGAATGGAGCCTTACAGGGGGGGTGATCAGTGACAGGGGGGTGATCACCCTGATCACTCCCTGTCATTGATCACCCCCCTGTAAGGCTCCATTCAGACGTCCGCATGATTTTTACGGATCCATGGATACATGGATCAGATCCACAAAACACATGCGGACGTCTAAATGGAGCCTTACAGGGGGGTGATCAATGACAGGGAGTGATCAGGGTGATCACCCCCCTGTCACTGATCACCCCCCCTGTAAGGCTCCATTCAGACGTCTGCATGATTTTTACGGATCCATGGATACATGGATCGGATCCACAAAACACATGCGCAAGTCTGAATGGAGCCTTACAGGGGGGTGATCAATGACAGGGGGGTGATCAGGGAGTCTATATGGGTGATCACCCCCCTGTCATTGATCACCCCCCTGTCATTGATCACCCCCCTGGTAAGGCTCCATTCAGACATTTTTTTTGGCACAAGTTAGCGGAAATTTTTTGTTTGTTTTTGTTTTTTCTTACTAAGTCTCATATTCCACTAACTTGTGTCAAAAAATAAAATCTCACATGAACTCACCATACCCCTCACGGAATCCAAATGCGTAAACATTTTTAGACATTTATATTCCAGACTTCTTCTCACGCTTTAGGGCCCCTAAAAAGCCAGGGCAGTATAAATACCCCACATGTGACCCCATTTCGGAAAGAAGACATCCCAAGGTATTCCGTGAGGGGCATATTGAGTCCATGAAAGATTGGAATTTTTGTCCTAAGTTAGCGGAAAGTGAGACTTTGTGAGAAAAAAACAAAAAAAATCAATATCCGCTAACTTATGCAAAAAAAAAATAATAATTCTAGGAACTCGCCATGCCCCTTATTGAATACCTTGGTGTGTCTTCTTTCCAAAGTGGGGTCACATGTGGGGTATTTATACTGCCCTGGCTTTTTAGGGGCCCGAAAGTGTGAGAAGAAGTCTGGGATCCAAATGTCTAAAAATGCCCTCCTAAAAGGAATTTGGGCCCCTTTGTGCATCTAGGCTGCAAAAAAGTGTCACGCATGTGGTATCGCCGTACTCAGGAGAAGTTGGGCAAAGTGTTTTGGGGTGTCATTTTACATATACCCATGCTGGGTGAGATAAATATCTTGGTCAAATGCCAACTTTGTATAAAAAAATGGGAAAAGTTATCTTTTGCCAAGATATTTCTCTCACCCAGCATGGTTATATGTAAAATGGCACCCCAAAACACATTCCCCAACTTCTCCTGAGTACGGCGATACCAGATGTGTGACACTTTTTTGCAGCCAAGGTGGGCAAAGGGGCACATATTCCAAAGTGCACCTTTCGGATTTCACAGGCCATTTTTTACAGATTTTGATTGCAAGGTACTTCTTACACATTTGGGCCCCTAAATTGCCAGGGCAGTATAACTACGCCACAAGTGACCCCATTTTGGAAAGAAGACACCCCAAGGTATTCCGTGAGGGGCACGGCGAGTTCCTAGAATTTTTTATTTTTTGTCACAAGTTAGCGGAAAATGATGATTTTTCTTTTTTTTTCTTTTTTCCTTACAAAGTCTCATATTCCACTAACTTGCGACAAAAAATAAAAAATTCTAGGAACTCGCCGTGCCCCTCACGGAATACCTTGGGGTGTCTTCTTTCTAAAATGGGGTCACTTGTGGCGTAGTTATACTGCCCTGGCAATTTAGGGGCCCAAATGTGTAAGAAGTACCTTGCAATCAAAATCTGTAAAAAATGGCCTGTGAAATCCGAAAGGTGCACTTTGGAATATGTGCCCCTTTGCCCACCTTGGCTGCAAAAAAGTGTCACACATCTGGTATCGCCGTACTCAGGAGAAGTTGGGGAATGTGTTTTGGGGTGTCATTTTACATATACCCATGCTGGGTGAGAAAAATATCTTGGTCAAATGCCAACTTTGTATAAAAAAATTGGAAAAGTTGTCTTTTGCCAAGATATTTCTCTCACCCAGCATGGGTATATGTAAAATGACACCCCAAAACACATTCCCCAACTTCTCCTGAGTACGGCGATACCAGATGTGTGACACTTTTTTGCAGCCAAGGTGGGCAAAGGGGCACATATTCCAAAGTGCACCTTTTGGATTTCACCGGTCATTTTTTACACATTTCGATTGCAAAGTTCTTCTCACACATTTGGGCCCCTAAATTGCCAGGGCAGTATAACTACGCCACAAGTGACCCCATTTTGGAAAGAAGACACCCCAAGGTATTCCGTGAGGGGCATGGCGAGTTCCTAGATTTTTTTTTTTTTTTGTCGCAAGTTAGTGGAATATGAGACTTTGTAAGAAAAAAATAAAAATAAAAAATCATCATCATTTTCTGCTAACTTGTGACAAAAAATAAAAAGTTCTATGAACTCACTATGCCCATCAGCGAATACCTTAGGGTGTCTACTTTCCAAAATGGGGTCATTTGTGGGGTTTTTCTACTGTCTGGGCATTGTAGAACCTCAGGAATCATGACAGGTGCTCAGAAAGTCAGAGCTGCTTCAAAATGCGGAAATTCTAATTTTTGTACCATAGTTTGTAAACGCTATAACTTTTACCCAAACCATTTTTTTTTTGCCCAATTATTTTTTTTAATCAAAGACATGTAGAACTATAAATTTTGCGAAAAAATTATATATGGATGTTGTTTTTTTTGCAAAATTTTACAGCTGAAAGTGAAAAATGTCATTTTTTTGCAAAAAAATCGTTACATTTCGATTAATAACAAAAAAATTAAAAATGTCAGCAGCAATAAAATACCACCAAATGAAAGCTCTATTAGTGAGAAGAAAAGGAGGTAAAATTCATTTGGGTGGTAAGTTGCATGACCGAGCGATAAACGGTGAAAGTAGTGTAGTGCCGAAGTGTAAAAAGTGCTCTGGTCATGAAGGGGGTTTTAGCTAGCGGGGTTGAAGTGGTTAAAGGTGTTAATCCATGAAAAAAAAAATATATATCATATAGTACATGTCACCCTCTTTCTAACTAAGCTACAGCCAGCCCTGTACCTCAGATGGATCCAGAGATCTCCCCATTCATTGCTCTGCTAGATTTATATCAAGCTAGCAGCTGAAGGGGAATGTATTTCCTGCTGCAGCTAAGGGGGCTTGTCTCAGCTCTCCCTATCACAGCTCAGGAGACAGTTGAAGGATGAAACGAAGCATGTGCGGCCTTCTCAGTGAGCCAGAATAAGAAATAAGAAAAAGAACAAAGAGCAGGTGGTACTATACATATACATGCAATTACAAAACTATTCAGATCCTCCTGCTGGTTTGAAAATTGTGGAATATTTTTTCGTGGGACAACCAAGACTAAAAAATGTACCGTATATGCCCAGGTCCCTTAAACTGAATATACTTACCTGGCTCCTGGCTCCCTGCACCGCTCCTGGTCCTCGCATTGCTGCTGCTG
Organism: Bufo gargarizans; assembly: GCF_014858855.1. Classification (NCBI taxonomy): domain Eukaryota; kingdom Metazoa; phylum Chordata; class Amphibia; order Anura; family Bufonidae; genus Bufo; species Bufo gargarizans. The sequence continues at coordinate 256,606,071 of NC_058084.1, forward strand.
CTTCTCCCCGTGAGAGGATGAAAACATCCGGTGTCGGGGGTGGAGGGGGGCGGCAGGCGGGTAGGGGGATGAGCCTCCATAGCATTGCGAGTGTCGCTACAGACGGTACAGAGGCTTGTCCCCTGTCCCCGGCTGCCATTGGCTGCTACCCCTTTTTAGTATTCTATCCCGCAACCCATAGCGCTCATTTTACCTACAGGCTCAGGAGGTGGTGTTAATGATATATACTATTGAGGAACACCGTTTCTAAGTTGAAAAGTGTATATATGTAATAAATAGGGCAAGGCCAACACTAAATTCTGGCCACCCTGTAACATTGTGCATTTCAATTTCAAGACTAACAAGAAAACCACCAATTGAGAATTCTATTCATCATTTCCATGTGGAGTCCTTCAGACAGCTCCAGTCACCTTGTAATGAGTATTCTCTCCACAATAATCTCTCATTTCTCGAAAAATGGTATAAATAGAATTACAACACAATTGCCTCCTTTTATCTGATGAATGTGAAGCAGGAATATTATGTCAGTGAGCCTTTTTAGAAGAGCTATTGAACTTAAATAAAATTTGATCAATGCATTTAAGTCAAATTGAATTATATGCAAGTGGATAGAGTTGACATATGTTTCAATATCTGTGAGTGATACATTATTCTCTAGTGAACATAAAATTTAATGAAATATAAATAACCATTAATCCTCATGTTTCAACCAATCAGTCACCACTGTTCCTGTCTGCTGTTAGCAGAAACAGGCCCAGAAACTCATCTGTTTCATCTAAGCAGGTGCTCCAAACTGGAAAGGCATCAGAAAACATTGGTCCTTATTTTGAAGTAAATTATTACTTTTCAGTCATTTTACTTACAAGACAAATTCATCAATAGTCTGTGACAGGCCAGATTTTTTGTGCCTGCTAAGTCATTTTCAGATATCCAGAAATTTTGTGTGCGTTTCTTGAAGTTTGTTGATTTTATTATCATAGGGAAAGTCTCAAAAAAGTATTTCAACTGCATTCCAGTCCACTCCCTACCTGCCATTGCTGCGACAGGTGTAATTAAGTCAGAATGTGATAGTTTGCCTGTGCTAATTTTAACAAGTGCTGTCTGACACAAGTTAGGCACATAGATCATTGGGAGTCATTAGATTTAGACAAGTGTAAAGTTTACCTAAATGATCCATAGGCCGGCCCCTCTACATAGCATAGGTTGATGAAACGACAGCACAGGAGGGATGAAGACTGGTGTCTAAATCGCTGGTCTTCATAAATGTCTCCCATTATCTTCACATAAAATAAAAAAAATGTGAAGACAAGCTTCAGTTTCTCCCCTGTTGATAAATCAAGCATTTAAATATGTAACAAGTCTCAAATTTATTTAAAATAGTAATATAGTTGTGCCGAATACCACACCTCGCAGCCAACTATGTTGAGCTCACGTGTCACGGTTTTGTCACTGGTTACCAAGACGTTATGCTACGCCCTCCCTGGGAGTATGTAAGGTCAGCTTAGCACAGTTTACACAGGCAACTCCTGTACACGCAGGCACACGGAGGCACGAGGAGTGAGGGAGGTCCACGCTACCTCCAGCGTGACTCCACACCCGCTCACACCCCTGACAAGCTGAGAGGGCCTTTTCACTGCCCCATTGAAACAGCGCCCTGTCAGCCCGGTAGACTGTCACCAGTTTATTGCTATATTGGGTAAGAAACCAACCCCAAGTAGCTTATAAATAGGCCAAAACACAGACGTGCAGATTCATGGTCGAGATACAAGAACAGCGCAAGATTAAATTATATACTTTATTGCCTTAAGGGCGCACTACACATAACACTATATACACACAGAAGATATACAATGGTCAGATGTGCAAATACAGGTGATATGATACAAACAGGGTTAAACAGAGCAAAAGTCAGTTACCGGGTGGATTATGGTGATGAATTCTGGGTTGCTATAGTTCTTAGCTGTAGTCACCTGGGGGCAGTGATGAGGAGAGGTCCACTCCCCTTTCCTGGTCCTGGTAGCCAAAGATCCACAAAACCCATTATGGATCCTGGCACCCGACCACCAAATGACGACCAGGGGTCCCTGGGTCGCAGATTTGCGACTGGTTTATGCCTGTGATGGACAGGCAATTCATAATTCCTTATGAACCCCCGGTTTCATAATGTCTAAAGGATTCTTTTGTTCTGATGACCAACTCAACCCCCCCCCCCCCCACCGACATTCATCCTGCCAGAGAGGTTAAGTTGCTAGTGTGGCTGAGTGAGGTGTAACTGTAAACATGTGGTGTGTTTTGAAGCCAAGACCCCTGTGGAGTCTGCTTCCTCTGCTAGCTGACAGCAAATGGCTGGAACTAGATCATGGCTGGAATTAGATCATAACTCCAAATTTCTCACAATAGTAACATAGTTTATAAGGCTGAAAAAATACACGTCCATCTAGTTCAGCCTGTTATCCTGCAAGTTGATCCAGAGGAAGGCAAAAAAAATCCTGTGAGGTAGAAGTACATTTTCCCCACTTTAGGGGAAAGAAATTCCTTCCTGACTCCAATCAGGCAATCAGAATAACTCCTTGGATCAACGACCATTTTGCACAAATTTTATTTAAGCTGTTAACGGCAATGCACTGTAAATGTAAGGAGCATGTCCTGGGCTTCTTTTTTCTCTTTCCAGGGTACTAAATAAGTGTTGTGTACTGAATACAGGTCCCGTCAATTAAGTGACAGATCACGTGCTTGCCATATGTCCTCTACATGGTGAGTCTTAGGAAACATCACCACAAGGGCAGTTTTCACTTTTAATTGGGGCTTCTATGGATCCCTTTTGAAATTGTAGGTCCTGAAACTACATTTCCAGCAGAGAAAGTGATTATAGTTTTTAAAGGAATTGTACTGTGCAAAGATATTGGTTACCTATCCTCGGGATAAGTCATCAATATCAGATTGTTGGCAGTCCGACTGCAGGCACCTCCGCCAATCAGCTGTTCAAAGTGGTAGCAGTGCTTACTCGTGTGCTGCTAACACTTCAAAATTATCAGCACATCGTCTTGCTTCCAATATAATTACAACTGCTCACCCTTTTCAAGTGATGTCTGCATCAACATCACTAGCAGATGCAATGTATAACATACAGCTGGAATCCTGAAGTGATGGCTGGGATTGGAATTAACTCAGATACTGGTCATTTCATTGAATACAGGCCATGGCATGTTAGAAGTTTAGGCGACCCCTCTGTTTCTCCATCAGTATTTCCAGAACTCAATTGTACTGTGCCAACACATTGTCATCGTAGCACAGGATTTATCATCTTCATATTGATATTCCACCTACAAAGCAAGAATAGTGACAGTATATATATATATATATATATATATATATATACACACACAGTATCTCACAATATTTTCACATTTTTGAAAATATTTTATTATATCTTTTCATGGGACAACACTGAAGACATGACATTTTAATACAATGTTAAAGTAGTCAGCGTACAGCATGTATAACACTGTAAACTTGGTGTGCCAGTAAAATAACAAAACACAGCTGGCTGCCATCTTCCTCACTGCGTCTACGCCCAATACTGAAAGGCGTGAGTTTCCCCCAGCGCACAGGGCCGGCAGTTGGAGGTTAAGGCTGCCTGGCCCTGTCAATCTAGTGTATCAGGGCGTGGCCAGAGGTGGGACAATGGAGCCTCTAGGAGCAGGGGCAACCCCCCCCCCTGCACCTAGAGGCTAATTAGCATATTATAAAAGTTATATTTCCGGAGTAATAGATAAAAGTAGGAATAGACTAGTTAGGTTCAGCTGACATTAGCACATCGCTAATGTCAGCTAGTTTAATCTCACAAAAGTAAGTACACCCCTCACATTTTTGAAAATATTTTATTATATCTTTTCATGAGACAACACTGAAGACATGACATTTTGATACAATGTTAAAGTAGTCAGCGTACAGCATGTATAACACTGTAAACTTGGTGTGCCAGTAAAATAACAAAACACAGCCGGCTGCCATCTTCCTCACTGCGTCTACGCCCAATACTGAAAGGCGTGAGTTTTCCCCAGCGCACAGGGCCGGCAGTTGGAGGTGAAGGCTGCCTGGCCCTGTCAATCTAGTGTATCAGGGCGTGGCCGGAGGTGGAACAATGGAGCCTCTAGGAGCAGGGGTAACCCCCCCCCCCCCCCCCCCCTGCACCTAGAGGCTAATTAGCATATTATAAAAGTTATATTTCCGGAGTAATAGATAAAAGTAGGAATAGACTAGTTAGGTTCAGCTGGCATTAGCACATCGCTAATGTCAGCTAGTTTAATAGGGTTAATTCTGGTGACAGAAACCCTTTAATGGGGAGCAAGTGTGTCAAATTTGGTGTCATCGCTATCACACCAGTTTTTAAAAACGAAATTCGGCAATTTCGCTAAAGTTTGCCAAGAAATTTCTTGATTCATTCTGAATTAGTTTGTCACTTATCACTATAAATAAGGTATACCCAAGTCACTTTGCCTTAGGGTATGGCCACATGAAGCAGCCATGCTGCGGCTGGGTTGCAGCCATGCTGCGGTAAAGAACCGCATGGGCCAATTAGCCCGCAGCTGTCTTTCATTTAATAATGATCACACTTTATAGTCCTTCTTATTGTTAATGGCCGTGCGACACCTTTAAAAAGAGGCTATTGCTTGTATGGGTGTCACAACCAGACATCTAAAAAGCTCCGACAGATGCCTTTCAGAACCTCCTCCTTGAGCTTTTCTTTGTTTTGGTTTTCAGTTCCTTATCTCGTTAGTCTCTCTCAGCTGTCTTGTAGTTGGACTGATTGCATCCCTTTAAATTCCTCCCCATAATGCATTAGTGTGCGGTTTATACAACTTCCTGTGTGTGTGCATGCTGATCCTATTTCCCAGTCTTCTACAAGTTAAGTGTTGTACATTCATTTGTGATTTTATGTTTGCTGGATCCCAGGTGACCCTGACTCCCTCCGTGTCTAGTGTAGGGAGCCGGTGGTCGTGTCCCATCACTATTGTAGGGTGTTCGGTTGTTATATAGTCGAGGTACGTGGATATGCGATCATCCACCATTGCGATGTTTGCATAGGCTGAGCAGAGTCAGGGAGAGTGCCAGGTCTTATGCAGGGGTCTCCCTTTTGTTCCTTAGTTTTGGATCCAGTGAGTCATATATTCATTTTGCATTGTCTTGTTTCCTGTACACCTTCCGTGACATTATAAGCCGCCAAAACCGTCTCAAGCATGGATCCGGTTTCACTTTTGACTGAACGCTTTCAGGGTCTTTCATTGGGAGGTAGCTGATCTCCGTAAGACTCTTTCTCAGTTTCTAGTGACCGGTTCAGCTTACGCTCATGGAGTTTGCTCTGAGCCTAAGATCTCGCTCCCTGATACGTTCTCCGGGGGTAGTGAGAATTTTGTGCGTTTTAGAGAGGCTTGCAAACTCCATTTTCGCCTTCTTCCCCATTCCTCTGGTGATGAGGAACCGAGGGTGGGGATCATTATATCGCTGCTCAGGTGTAACGCTCAGTCGTGGGCCTTTTCGCTGCCGGTGGGGGCACGGCATCTCCGTTCAGTGGATGAATTCTTTTTAGCCCTGGGTCAGATATATGATGATCCGGATCATGTTGCTTTGGCTGAGTCTAGACTATGTCTGTTATGCCAGGGTAAACAATCCGCAGAGATATACTGCTCAGAATTTCGGAGATGGGCAGCTGATACTGGTTGGAATGATGCTGCACTCCGAAGTCAATTTTGCCATGGTCTTTCAGAGGGATTGAAAAATGCATTTGCCTTTCATGAGAGGCCTATCTCCTTGGACGCTGCTATGTCTCAGGCCGTTCGTATTGACAGGCGTCTTAGAGAGAGAGGAGAGATCTCTTCTTCCTGTCATACTCAGTCCCAGGCCAGTGCAGCGGTCTCATTCTGTGCGCAGGGGTCTCAGTCGCTGTCAGCCCCTTCTGAGCAGGAGCCCATGCAGCTGGGGTTGATTGCCTCTGACAATAGAAGATTCAGCCCGCATGGGAACATTTGTTTTTGTTGTGGAGGTATAAATCATTTGGCAAATGTTTGTCCCTCTAGGAGATTCAGGCAGTTTTCTGGGAGTAATAAAGAAACAAAAAGGAAAAAATATGTTAACCCCTTAAGGACTCAACCCTATTTCACCTTAAGGATTTGGCCATTTTTTGCAAATCTGACCAGTGTCCCTTTAAGTGCTCATAACTTTAAAACGCTTTGACTTACCCAGGCCGTTCTGAGATTGTTTTTTCGTCACATATTGTACTTCATGACAATGCTAAAATTGGGTCAAAAAAGTTAATTTTTTTGCACAAAAAAATAGAATTTGTACCAAAAATGTTGAAAAATTAGCAAATTTCAAAGTTTCAGTTTCTTTACTTCTGTAATACATAGTAATACCCCCCAAAATTGTGATGGCTTTACATTCCCCATATGTCTACTCCATGTGTGTAGCATTTTGGGAATGATATTTTATTTTTTGGGGCTGTTACAAGGCAGTTTAGAAGCAAATTTTGAAATTTTTCAGAAATCTTCAAAATCACACTTTTTATGGACCAGTTCAGGTTTGAAGTCATATTGTGAGGCTTAGATAATAGAAACCTCCAAAAAATGACCCCATTCTAGAAACTACACCCCTCAAGGTATTCAAAACTGTTTTTTCAAACTTTATTAACCCTTTAGGTCTTCCACAAGAGTTAATGGCAGATGGAGAAACAATTTAGAAATTTCTATTTTTTGGAAAATTTTCCAATATAATCAATTTTTTCCAGGAGTAAAACAAGGGTTAACTGCCAAACAAAACTCAAAATGGGTTGCCCTGATTCTGTAGTTTGCAGAAACACCACATATGTGGTCGTAAACTACTGTTTGGTCGAACAGGAGCACATAGAAGGAGGGGAACACCATATGGGTTTTGGAAGGCAGATTTTGCAGGACTGGTTTTGTTTATACCATGTCCCATTTGAAGCCCCCTGTTGCACCCCTAGAATAGAAATTTCAAAAAAGTGACTCCATCTAAGAAAGTACACCCCTCAAGGTATTCAAAACTGGGTTTTTAAACTTTGTTAACCCTTTAGGTGTTCCACAAGAGTTAATGGCAGATGGAGAAACAATTTAGAAATTTCTATTTTTTGGAACATTTTCCAATATAATCAATTTTTTCCAGGAGTAAAACAAGGGTTAACTGCCAAACAAAACTCAAAATGGGTTGTCCTGATTCTGCAGTTTGCAGAAGCACCCCATATGTGTTCGTAAACTACTGTTTGGCCAAACGGCAGGACATAGAAAGAGGGGAACACCATATGGGTTTTGGAAGGCAGATTTTGCAGGACTGGTTTTGTTTATACCATGTCCCATTTGAAGCCCCCTGTTGCACCCCTAGAATAGAAATTTCAAAAAAGTGACTCCATCTAAGAAAGTACACCCCTCAAGGTATTCAAAACTGGGTTTACAAACTTTGTTAACCCTTTAGGTGTTCCACAAGAGTTAATGGCAGATGGAGAAACAATTTAGAAATTTCTATTTTTTTAATTTTTTTTCTAATATAATCAATTTTTTCCAGGAGTAAAACAAGGGTTAACTGCCAAACAAAACTCAAAATGGGTTGCCCTGATTCTGTAGTTTGCAGAAACACCCCATATGTGGTCGTAAACTGCTGTTTGGCTGAACGGGAGGACATAGAAGGAGGGGAACGCCATATGGGTTTTGGAAGGCAGATTTTGCAGGACTGGCTTTGTTTATACCATGTCCCATTTGAAGCCCCCTGTTGCACCCCTAGAATAGAAATTTCAAAAAAGTGACTCCATCTAAGAAAGTACACCCCTCAAGGTATTAAAAACTGGGTTTTCAAACTTTGTTAACCCTTTAGGTGTTCCACAAGAGTTAATGGCAGATGGAGAAGCAATTTAGAAATTTCTATTTTTTGGAAAATTTTCCATTTTAACCCTTCCTTTATTACTGGAAAAAATGGGTTAACAGCCAAACAAAACTCAAAATGGGTTTGCAGAAACACCCCATATGTGGTCGTAAACTACTATTTGGCTAAATGGCAGGACATAGAAGGAGGGGAACGTCATATTGTTTTTGGAAGGCAGATTTTACTGAACTGGTTTATTTACACCATGTACCCTTTCAAGCCCCCTGATGCACCTCTAGAGTAGAAACTCCATAAAAGTGACCCCATCTAGGAAACTACGGGATAAGGTGGTTGTTGTTTTGGGACTTTTTTAGGGGTAAATATGATTTTTGGTTGCTCTATATTACTCTTTTTTGAGGCAATGTAACAAAAAAATTAAATTCTAAAAATGTTTCTACATTCGCTATTTAGTTTTGTGGAACACCTAAAGGGTTAACATAGTTTGTAAAGTAACTTTTGAATACCTTGAGGGGTGTAGTTTCTTACATGGGGTCACTTTTTTGGAGTTTCTAGTCTAGGCTACCTCAGGGGGGGCTTCTAATGGGACATGGTGTAAAAAAAAAAAATGTCCATCAAAATCTACCTTTCAGAAACTGTATGGAGTTCCCTTCGTTCTATGGCCTACCGTGTGGCTATATAGCCATTTACGACCACATATGGGGTGTTTCTGCAAACTACAGAATCAGGGCCATAAATATTGAGTTTTGTTTGGCTGTTAACCTTTGCTTTATTACCGGCAAAAAGGATTCAAATTGAAATTTTGCCCAAAAATTGGTGTTTTGGCACTGTTTTTGTTTTATATTTTTAACACCGTTCATCCGAGGCGTTTGGTCAAAAGTTATTTTTATAGCGACGACTTTTACGCATGCGACGATGCCCAATATGTATGGCTCTCAGACTTTGGAGACACTAAGTAGGCATCCTAAAAACTGCGGCCCTCCAGATGTTGTAAAACTACAATTCCCACCATGCCCTGCTGATGGCTGTAGGTTGTCTGGGCATGCTGGGAGTTATAGTTTTACAACATCTGGAGGGCCGCAGTTTGAGGATGCCTGCTCTAAAACTAATATTTTTTTGGGGGAAAAAAATTGTTTCTGTGTCTCCAAAGTCTAAGAGCCATAGTGTTTTATGTTCTCTAGTGGACTGTTGGGGATTATAAAAATTTAGCACTCCATGGAAGTGTGATACTCCCTGAAGCAATCGATAACGCAGAGGCCCGGATGATCGGGGCACGTGTCACATTGAGTAGTGGTGTCCTTCCGTATCCCCCTCTTGTGACACACTCTGCATCTTTTTTTGGGTTCGTCCCTTCTTTCCAGTATGGGGACCACACCTGGAAAGTGTTGGCCAGGGACGATCTGGGCGCCTCCAGTTCCCGAGGTACTCCGGCCTGCTCTATCCCGGTCCGAAAAGAGCAGGTCTTTGAGGACTGCCTCATAGAATTGGAGGAATGTCCCTGTGCTGCCAGCGCTTCGGGATAGTACAAAAGAGTTGTACATGGCAACCTGCACCAAGTAGACCGCAACTTTTTTGTACCATGCCTGGGTTTTGCGCATGGCGTTATATGGCTTGAGGACTTGATCAGAGAGATCAACTCCTCCCATGTACCGATTGTAGTCGACGATACAATCGGGCTTGAGGACCGTTGCCGCAGTACCTCGCACAGAGACTGGGGTGGTGCTGTTACCGTGGATTGTGGACAGCATAAGGACATCCCTCTTGTCCTTATACCTGACCAGCAACAGGTTTCCACTGGTAAGTGCACGGGTCTCACCCCTGGGGATAGGTACCTGGAGGGGATGGGCAGCGAGGCCGCGTTGATTTTTCTGCACGGTCCCCCAAGCGAATGTGGATCTGGCGGCAAGGGACCTGAACAAGGGAATGCTGGTATAAAAGTTATCCACGTACAAGTGGTAACCGTTATCCAGCAGTGGGTACATAAGGTCCCACACGAGTTTCCCGCTAACACCCAGAGTGGGGGGACATTCTGGGGGTTGAATACGGGAATCTCGTCCCTCGTACACACGAAATTTGTAAGTGTACCCTGAGGTACTCTCACAAATTTTGTATAGCTTCACGCCATACCTCGCCCGCTTTGTGGGAATATATTGGTGGAAACTAAGTCTCCCCTTGAACGCAACGAGAGACTCATCAACCGTGACCTCCCTTCCAGGTACGTAGGCCTGTTCAAATTTGCCCCCAAAGTGATTGATGACCGGCCGTATCTTATACAGCCGGTCATAGGCAGGATCACCTCGGGGTGGACATGCTGCATTATCGGAATAATGCAGACATTTCCGGATGGCCTCAAACCGGGGACGTGTCATGGCCATACTGTACAGTGGGGTCTGGTATAAGACGTCCCTACTCCAGTATTGCCTGACACTGGGTTTTTGGACTAGACCCATATGCAGCACGAGGCCCCAAAATGTCCTCATCTAGGCTGCACTGACTGGCGTCCAGCCACCGGGTCTAGCCAAAAATGAGCCCGGGTTTTGAGCGACGAACTGTTGGGGGTACAGATTCGTCTGCTCCACCATCAGATTCACCAGTGGGTTACTGAAGAAAAAAAAACTAAAATAGTCAATTTCAGTAAACCCCACTGTGGGAATCTGGATTCCAGGATTGCCAGCAAAATCCGGAATCTCAGGCTCAAAGTCCACTGGGGGACACCAGCTAAGTTCATCGGCAGGGGGCTCCGGTGAACTTATTTGGTGGGCCGGGAAACCAGTACGAACCCCAGGGCGGCTCGTACTAGGGTGGGCCACAGGATCCCTAGCATGTGGGGCCCCTGGCTCCGCCTGGCGGCGTCTCCGCCGTCTTGGTGGCTCATCGTCATCCAATGATGATGAGGAGGATGCGGATGATAAAAGGAACGTTGGGTCATCCTCATCCTCACTGGGGCTCTCAGAGTCGAAGGCAATCTGGGCGTATGCCTCCTCGGCCAAGAACATCCGGCAGGCCATGGGTGTGTGTGCGTGTAGGTGTGCGTGTGTGGAAAACATTATTATATGTGCGTGTGTGTGGGGGCAACGGGTGTTCGCCTACTAAAAAAAAGGGGGGGGGCTGGTGGTGGTGGGGGGGCTGGTAGGGGGGGCAAGTGGTAGGGGGGGTCTGGGGTCTGATAAATGGATCAAAGAAAGTTTTGTGTAAAAGTTCTTTTTTTTTTTTCCTAACTAACCTTTCCCTTCTTTCCCTTCCTAATGGTGCCTCTCCCTCACTGACCCTAACCTACCTGGGTGGCGATGGGTGCAGGAGGGTGATGGATGCCGATTAGGGGGACACAGGAGCTGGTGCTGAACGGTGCTGCACGGTCAGGGTGCTGGACAGGAAGAGGAGGGGAGAGAGGAGCGCAGGAAGTTTGAATCTCGCGCCTCTCTCCCCTGCACCAATCAGCACCCTGGACAGCAGTGTTCAGCACCAGCTCCGCCTCTGCAAAGCTTCGCACTGCGATTGGTAGTGTGTAATCACGCCACCGATCGCAGTGTTTTTCCGGTTCATCGGGTCACAGGACACCCGATTGGACCGGAAATGCAGAAAAAAGCAGGTCTGAATTGACCTGCGGTTCTCTGCGATCGTCGATACGGGGGGGTCAAATGACCCCCCCCCTGCGTTGTTACGGGATGCCGGCTGAATTATTTCAGCCGGCATCCCGTAACAACCCCCCCTAAGGGGTTAAAAATGTTCCGTCTGTTACTATTGGCAGGGTTGAGGCGGAAATTTAAGGTTTTCCGTTTGCTTGTAGTTCCTGTTTTGTCCTGCCTGCCAGGGTGGCGCTAGAGAGCAAAAACATTTTTTGTGAGATTTTCAGGTCTCTACTATTGTGGATTCTCGTGTTGTCCGTGGTTCTCTCCAGTACCTCGTTCATTGGGAGGGTTATGGTCCTAAGGAGAGGATGTGGGTCCCAGTGACGGACATTAAGGCCACTCGTCTCATTAGGGCTTTCCATAGGTCCCATCCTGAGAAGGTGGGCTCTGAGTGTCCGGAGTCCACTCGTAGAGGGAGGGGTACTGTCACAACCAGACATCTGAGAAGCTCCGACAGATGCCTTTCAGAACCTCCTCCTTGAGCTTTTCTTTGTTGTGGTTTTCAGTTCCTTATCTCGTTAGTCTCTCTCAGCTGTCTTGTAGTTGGACTGATTGCATCCGTTTAAATTCCTCCCCATAATGCATTAGTGTGCGGTTTATACAACTTCCTGGAGTGTGTGTGCATGCTGATCCTATTTCCCAGTCTTCTACAAGTTAAGTGTTGTACATTCATTTGTGATTTTATGTTTGCTGGATCCCAGGTGACCCTGACTCCCTCCGTGTCTAGTGTAGGGAGCCAGTGGTCGTGTCCCCTCACTATTGTAGGGTGTTCAGGTGTTATATAGTCGAGGTACGTGGATATGCGATCATCCACCATTGGGATGTTTGCATAGGCTGAGCAGAGTCAGGGAGAGTGCCAGGTCTTATGCAGGGGTCTCCCTTTTGTTCCTTAGTTTTGGATCCAGTGAGTCATATATTCATTTTGCATTGTCTTGTTTCCTGTACACCTTCCATGACAATGGGATTTGGCTGGTTAGGTGGGGGGACAATGTGCATATCATAGCTGTTCTGGCCTGCAATCTCCTGCAGGTTATTTGACAGTAAACAGTGAATATTAATCAGCTTTGACATACCCACTTCTCCAACCCCAGCACTCTCCTGCCCTACAGGTGGAAGCCCTTCTTCTGCCATCTGCTTTTCCTCATTTTCCACATCATCTAATATCAATGAGAATATGTCATCAGAAACATCCAGCTTCTCATCTCTCTGCATCTTGCTGAATTTTCTAGGACATGGAGACTTTGAAGGATGATTTGTAAAAAGTAAAGGCAGCAAAAAATGAGGATGGTCATTATTAAGACCTGGCCCCCCCTAAGGGGTGCAGACTGGTTGGTATTGGTTGGCACGCTGGAAGTGGAATAATAAAAGCTTCCATCTTATTGGCATTGAATTATATATCTTAGTTTATGACTGATGTAGGAATAAGTAAATGTAGGATTAAATAAATAAAACTGACACAGCTTAAGTCTCTCTGCACTGTCCCTGCGCTCTCCCTCTCCAGTATGCTTCTATTAAACATTTTCAGCAATACTGCCCCTAGCACATGAGCGCTTGCACGTCTCTCCCTATGCTCAGCTCATAGGACAATGGCGGAGACTGCTCGGGATGAGGGTTTTATAGGGCTGTGGCATCACAAGGGATGGCAGATCTGCAGATTGGCTGGCTGCACGGCATAATGGGTGATCATCTTGCCTTACCAGGCTTGTCTCTTCTTTGCTTTGTAACATGTGCAGCTCCCATTTTAAGAAAACCTGATTAGTTACAACAAAGCACGAGAAAATTTTAAATTCTTGTGAATTGAAGTTTTACTAAACTTCTGACTGAATTCTGCTTTGAATGCATCGCTTTAACACTAGAAATGAAATGATTTGCAGGCTTGCATCTAAAATTCTAGATGGAAGTTGTCCTGATTTCTTAATAGTTATTGCATTTATAATTAGAATGACAATATAATTCCCAATTCTAAAATAACTTCTTTTGAATTCAGATAATGTACTGCAATACCATTTTTACTGTAAATCAATGCCAGGAAATCTTTCATGCACACTCTAAACTCTTCACTGTTGTAGTATATTGACTTGCACACAGTGTATAATTCAACGTCACTTGAAATTGATTGAAGATACTTATTACTTATATCAAATTGACATCAATGGCTAACCAAGTTCTTAGCAAAATGGATTAAGACTTGTAATCTGCCTTTAGAAATGTTAATGCATTTAAAGGGACACAAAGTTGAAATTCTATGTATTTATAATGTCTTTCTTAGAAGTGTAATATTGTTAATGTATATAATATTATCATATTTTTGCTTTAAAGATGAGTAAATACATTTTACCGATTCAGAATTTCACTTGAATAAAAAAAAAAAAATGGATTCTTCAGGGGCGTAGTCTAGCAGCCCAGCCGGATGCACGCAGTTCAGTGAGCTCTGCTGCAGGCCTAGCTAGAGTGGGCAAACTATAGATATTTTCACAATAGTCATGGGCAAACTTACCAGAAAAAGAGGCAAAAAAAAAAAAACCTGGCCGACCAAAAACAACCTTCAGTCAAAGCGATATGGACTGATTTGTCAAGAAAACAATGGTGAGAGACAAAGCCAAGATGGCTGCAGCCCGCCGTGCGGCCCTAATAACGGGAGGTGAGGCCGACTCTGATAGTGATAGAGACAGTGAGCAAGAGGACGCAGCCGCACCAGACGATCTGTCAATATCTAGAGAGTTCATGAAAGAGCTGCTCAATGCAGCTTTAGAAACCATACGCCAAAATTAAACAGGACATGCGACAACTGGGTTCCAGGGTCGAAGCATTGAAGGCCGCTCAGAATGCCACAAGCAAATTCAGTGAGCAAGTCTTTCAAAACTTAGGCAATGCTTAAGCTCTTCGTAATTATTTATATTCCCTGGTCGAGGACCAAGAGGCAAAGGCAGAAGAAATAACATCAGACTTAAGGGGGTCCCTGAGTTAGTAAGCCCAGATTTTTTGAACGCCTTGTCTCAACTGAATCACCTGAAGTGTTTGGAATGGACAGAATATACTGCACACTCCTACCATTACCTAAACCTCAGGAGCCCCCCAGGAACGTGGTCTGATGCTTGACAAGCTTTTTGGCTAAAGAGCAAATATTAGTGGCAGCCCGATCTAACCTGGCAATCGAGATTGAAGGATCAGCAGTAACTGTTTTCCAATACCTCTCTCCTATGACTTTGAGGAAACAGCAACTCTCAAAACCCTCATTGGATGTTTTGCAGAAACATGAAATAACATATACAGTCAGATCCAAAAATATTGGGACATCGACAATTCTAACATTTTTGGCTCTATACACCACCACAATGGATTTGAAATGAAACTAACAAGATGTGCTTTAACTACAGACTGTCAGCTTTAATTTGAGGGCATTTACATCCAAATCAGGTGAACGGTGTAGGAATGACAACAGTTTGCATATGTGCCTCCCACTTGTTACAGGACTAAAAGTAATGGGGCAATTGGCTTCTCAGCTGTTCCATGGCAAGGTGTGTGTTATTCCCTCATTATCCCAATTACAATGAGCAGATAAAAAGTCCAGAGTTCATTTCAAGTGTGCTATTTGCATTTGGAATCTGTTGCTGTCAACGCTCAAGATGAGATCCAAAGAGCTGTCGCTATCAGTGAAGCAAGCCATCATTTGAAAAAAACAAAACAATACCATCAGAGAGATAGCAAAAACATTAGGCGTGGCCAAAACAACTGTTTGGAACATTCTTAAAAATAAGGAACAAACCGGTGAGCTCAGCAACACCAAAAGACCCGATAGACCACGGAAAACATCTGTGGTGGATGACCGAAGAATTCTTTCCCTGGTGAAGAAAACACCCTTCAGAACAGTTGGCAGATCAAGAACACTCTCTAGGAGGTATGTGTATGTGTGTCAAAGTCAACAATCAAGAGAAGACTTCACCAGAGTGAATACAGAGGGTTCACCACAAGATGTAAACCATTGGTGAGCCTCAAAAACAGGAAGTCCAGATTAGAGTCTGCCAAACATCTAAAAAAGCCTTCTAAATTCTGGAACAACATCCTATGGACAGATGAGACCAAGATCAACTTGTACCAGAGTGATGGGAAGAGAAGAGTATGGAGAAGGAAAGGAACTGTTCATGATCCTAAGCATACCACCTCATCAGTGAAGCATGGTGGTGGTAGTGTCATGGCGTGGGCATGTATGGCTGCCAATGGAACTGGTTCTCTTGTATTTATTGATGATGTGACTGCTGACAAAAGCAGCAGGATATATTCTGAAGTGTTTTGGGCAATATTATCTGCTCATATTCAGCCAAATGCTTCAGAACTCATTGGACGGCGCTTCACAGTACAGATGGACAATGACCCAAAGCATACTGCAAAAGCAACCAAAGAGTTTTTTTAAGGAAAAGAAGTGGAATGTTCTGCAATGGCCAAGTCAATCACCTGACCTGAATCCGATTGAGTATGCATTTCACTTGCTGAAGACAAAACTGAAGGGAAAATGCCCCAAGAACTGAAGACAGTTGCAGTAGAGGCTTGGCAGAGCATCATCAGGGATGAAACCCAGCATTTGGTAATTTCTATGCGTTCCAGACTTCAGGCTGTAATTGACTGCAAAGGATTTGCAACCAAGTATTAAGCCTCATGCACACGACGTGCCGTTTTTTGCAGTCCGCAAACCACGGAATCCACCCGTGTTGCCTTCCGCAATTTGTGAAATGGAACGGGCGCCAACAACATAAATGCCTATTCTTGTCCTCAAAGCGGGGCTGCGGAACGGAGCCACAGATGCGGACAGCACACGGAGTGCTGTCCGCATCTTTTGCGACCCCATTGAAGTGAACGGGTCCGCATCCGAGCTGCCAAAACAGCGGCTCAGAGGCGGACCCAAACAATGGTCGTGTGCATGAGGCCTTAAAAAGTGAAAGTTTGATTTATGATGATTATTATTATGTGTTATTGCTTTTGGTCCCTTTACAAGTGGAAAACACATATGCAAACTGTTGTAATTCCTACACCGTTCACCTGATTTAGCTGTAAATACCTTCAAATTAAAGCGGACAGGTCTGCAGTTAAAGCACATCTTGTTTGTTTCATTTCAAATCCATTGTGGTGGTGTACAGAGCCAAAATAATTGTTTTGATGTCCCAATATTTATGGACCTGACTGTAGATGGCTACATCCTTTTGGTCTTTTGTTCAACATCCCAAATCGAAAACACGTTATTCGAGCCCACGCTGATCTACAGAGGATCTATAAGGCTTTGGATATTCTTAGTCTTGACATCCCAGACTGGTGCCCTGCATAAAATGTTGCTTCCCTACTTCCTTTACCAGTAATGGACTCCTAGCAAGCTGTTCCAGCAAAATGACAGATATCTAAGAAGCCATCAGGCCATCAAAAAGCAAAGAGAGATATAAGGAACATTGAATAACATTTCAGCTCTACCAGCCCGAACGGTCTAATCCTCACTAATATTCTTTTTCTAACACCCTTTAATTTTTCCTTTTCTTTCTCCTTATTTCATTTACTCTTATGATATATTATCATAAGAGTGTTGTTTTTCATGTTCACTGCTAGTTTTAATTAGTGCTAGTTTAGAGATGCCTGCGATAAACTATGTACCGCTACTTATTGTCTACAACTAGTTCCGCTCTATAGAAAATTGTATAATGTATATCCATATGGCCCATTCCTAAATGCCCTCTCTGGTAATTGGGCTACCTTGTACGGACCTTCCTCCCAGGTTCAAATGGCGTATGAATCAGCTTTGCTGACGGTTTACACTGACTACTCTGTTTACTGTAATGTTTTTTGTTTGTTTTTTGTCCATCATACGACTACGGTTGATGGTGAAGTCAGATATAGCTTTATTAAGCGTACTAGAGGCCCTGAATTGTTCACCTTTGGGAATATTTATGCACCTAATACTGTGCAAGCAAACTTGCTTAGTGATGCCATTGCCAGATTTGTAGATTTTGCGGAAGGCACAATTATGCTGGGAGGTGACTTTAAAGTAGCTTTGGTCCCAAGTCTTGACTGTGTCTTTGTCTATGTCTTTGTCATCCCTGTGCAAGGTTAAAAATGCACTTGCTTCCCAAGGATTAGTGGATGTGCAGTGAGCAATGCACTCAAATGAAAAAGATTATACTTATTTTTTAGTTGCTCATCACTCATACCAAAGACTGGATTATATTTTCTTCCCAATCCATTCCCTTGAGCACTACATCTCCTCACAAATCGGAAGTATACTTTTATCTGATCATGCTCCCGAAACTCTGATTAGTGGACCTCATATCACTAAGCTAGCGGATCACTTGGCAGAATACTTCTGTTTAAATGAATCCCCTGACATCTCGGATTCAGTGTTATGGGACGCTCATAAATTTGTCATGATAGGTCATTTTATCGCTTTGGGGACACGTAAAAAAACCAATGACAGGCAAGAATTCAGGACCTTTCAGTACAGATGTCAACCTTAGAATTGCAACACAAGAGATCTCTAGCTGCAGATACCTTGGCAAGCCTGGACACCGTGAGATCAGAATTGAAGAACATGTTAAATACCCACACTGCTAAGCTGTTTTTAACTGCACAATATAAATTCTATATATATAAAGAATCAAAATATATTATCTCAAATAAAAAAGAGGAAAGTTCTACCAGTTTACAGGAATAACATAAAACAGATTTATTAGCAAAGAAGTTTTGTGAATATTACAGTAAATTATATAATCTACAAGAGCCATTAACACCCTCTCAATGTGATAGCAAAACCCAGCAAATTCAGAGCTGTCTTAAAACATTAAATCAGAGCAGGCCCAAAAACTAGATAGCCCTTTTTCTCTTTTAGGAGTAACCTACAAAAAAAAGTTCTGGCCCAGACGGCTTACCTATATATGGGGTTGAGCGAACCCAAACTGTTCGGGTTCGTATCAAACTTTAGGATTTTTGGACTCCAGACCCGAGCCCAAATGTTTCAGTAAAAGTTTGGGTCCGGGTTAGTTGTTCAGTAATTTAATGGCGCTTTTTGAAAGGCTGCAGAGCAGCCAATCAACAAGCGTTTAACTTGTCTGCCCTTAGAAGCCATCGCAGCGGCCATTTTATGCAAGTTCTGTGCACCAGCACAGCATATGTGCATTTGTGACAGTCAAATAGAAGCTTTCAAATACTGCAATTATATTCTGGGTTTAAAAAAAAAAATTAAAATCACCCATTTTTGGCAAGACCCTACATCTGTGGCCTTTGCAGCATTTGTCATTGTAAAATACAAGCTTAAAATACTGCACTAATTTTCTGGGTTTAAAAAAGCACCAATTTTTTGCAATACCCTACATCTGGGGCCTATTGTCACCACCAGACATCTGAGAGCCTCTGACAGATGCCTTTCAGAACCTCCTCCTTGAGCTTCCTTTTTGTTTTGCTTTCATTTTCTCATCTCGTTAGCCTCTCTCAGCTGTCATGTAGTTGCATCCCTTTAAATCCCTTCCCAGACTGCTTCACTTTGCGGTTTATATTCCTTCCTGGAGTGTGTGCATGCTGGTCCTACTTCTGAGTCTTCTACAGATAAGTTTTGTTCATTCATTTGTGTTTTTCTGTTTGCTGGATCCCAGGTGACTCTGACTCCCTCCGTATCAAGTGAAGGTAGCCGGTGGCCGTGTCCCCTCACTATTATAGGGTGTTCAGGTGTTATACAGTCGAGGTACGAGGATATGCGATCATCTACCATTGGGATTTTCGCATAGGCTGAGCAGTCAGGGAGAGTGCCAGGTCTGATGCAGGGCTCTCCCTTTTGTTCCTTAGTTTTGGATCCAGTCAGTCGGATATTCATTTTGTGTCTTCTAGTTTCCTGTACACCTTCCGTGACACCTATGCAGCATTTGTCAGTGTGAAATTTAAGCTTAAAATACTGAAATAATGTTCTGGGATTTAAAAAACACCCTTTTTGGGCAAAATACTAAATTCTACAGCCCTTGCTGCATCTGTCAGTGTGAAATACAAGCATTATATACTGCTGCCATAATCTGTTATAAAAAAAAAAAATACCAATTTTGGACAAAATCCAAATTTTGTGGCGTTTGCTGCATCTGTCATTGTTAAATACAAGCTTGAAATACAGCAATAATTTTATGGGTTTAAAAAAGCACCCATTTTTGGCAATACCCTACATCTGGGGCTTATGCAGCATTTGTCAGTGTGAAATTTAAGTTTCACATACTGCAATAATTTTCTGGGTTTTAAAAAACACCCTTTTTGGGCAAAATACTAAATTTTACAGCCCTTGCTGCATCTGTCAGTGTGAAATACATGTGTTAGATACTGTTCTTATCTTCTGTTATTTAAAAAAAAAAAAACATTTTGGGAAAAATACTAAATTTGCAGCCTTTGCTCCATCTGTCAGTGTGAAATACACAAATTAGATACTGCTAGTATATTCTGTTATAAAAAAAACACCCATTTTGGTCAAAATACTAAATTTGCGGAGAATGAGGAGAGCAATGAATAAGGGATGTGGCCCCGGTCGTGGTGCTGCTGGTGGAGCTCCTGTTGCAGGGAGAGGATGTCGTTGATCTGTGCCAGTTACATGCACAAGTGAAACACCTTCCTCATGTGCAAGTAGGCAACAGAACCTTCAGAGTTATTTGGTCGGGCCTAATGCAGCTCTACAAATGGTTAGGCAAGAACAAGTACAGGTGATAGTAGATTTGGTGTCACCGCCAGATCTCTGAGAAGTTCTGACAGACATTCTTCAGTACCTCCTGCATGAGGTTTCTTTGTTTTGGTTTTTCACTTCGACATCTCTTCTCCCTCTCCCAGCTGTCATCTATTAGCAGTGATTGCCTCCCTTTATATCCCCTCCCATACTGCCTCACTTTGCAGTTTATACAACTTCCTGGATGGTGCTCACTGCTAGATGTTGCTACTGCTGGCTCTTCAGCTAAGTCTGTTCCTTTATTTGTGTTTTCCTGTTGGCTTGATCCTAGGTGACCCTGACTCCCTCTGTATTAAGTGCAGGGAGCCGATGGTCGTATCCCCTCACTATTATAGGGGTTTCAGGTGTCACTCAGTCTAGGTACGTGGACATGCAATTTTCTATCACAGAGATCTTGGCTGAGCAGTCAGGGAGAGCTTTAGGGCTTTAACCGCCTCCGGACCGCCTAACGCAGGATCGTTCCTTGGCGACGCATCTGTGCATTGCGGGCCGGCAAAAGTTCAAGTAGTATTTTTTCACCAGCCTGTCAGCCAATGATCATCGCTGGCAAGCTGGTGATTTTCATAAAACCGAATCAGAAGCCGTATAACACCTTAAATTTATAAATATAAGGTGTTAAATGGCTTCTGTGCTCCCCTGCTGGTCCTTTTCGTCGGTTGGTCCCAGCAGAGGAGCACAATACTGTAAGTACACAGAAAACACTACACTTAGCCCCCAGATCACCCCACATCACCCCAATTAACCCCTTGATCACTCCTTGATCACCCCTGTCAATCACTAGTGAAAGGGGAAAAAGTGATCAGTGTAAACTGTCACTTTTTTTTCCCAATAGTATTGAGGGTTAGGTTTTAGGATAGGTTTAGGCCCCTTTGTTAGGCAGTTAGCATTGGTTAGTGCCCAGCCCACCGCACTGCAGTCACTGATTCGCTGATTAGCGTACTTACTTTTATAGTATCTGTAAGTGATCAGAACTGATCACAGTCAGATCTATAATAGTATTAGTGTCACCTTAGCTCGCCCACATTTTTTTAATCACTTTACAAGCGTGCGGCGATAAAAAAATCAGTTTTGATATTTTTTATCAATCGCAGCGGCTTCCGGTACGTCGCTAGCCTCCCATTTGTAAGACAGGCTTGTTTTTTTTTCTTGGGTAGTCTCAGGGAATACCCCTTAAATTTAGTTGACCAAATGGCAAGTAAGGGGTATTCTTCTGAAGAAGCCTACAGGCTTCTGACCCAGTCGGATGAGGAATGGGAACCCTCATCTGACGAATCCAGCAGGTCAGAATATGGACCTGTAGAAAGCAGTGGCAGTCTGACCCAAAGTTCGGACGATGAGGTTGAGGTCCCTGATACCACCAGGCGTACCCGGCCCCATGTTGCTAGACCACAGGTTGCGCAAGGATCCGCTTCAAGGACAGCAGAGTGGGGCTGGCGCTGTCGGATTACGTGGTGAGGCATACACCAGCAGCGCAGCTCATCCTGGACCTAGTACCAGCACTGCCGTACAACATGGTGAAGTGGCGAGCACCAGAAGGGCAGTTGAAGCTGGTATGGTGGCACGTTCAGCAGTTCCCCCTTCGCAGCCACCACACAGACAGGCCCCTAGAGTCCCTGAGGTGCTGGCAATCCCTGATTGGCAGCCCCCAACTTCAGCCGCACCAGTAATTCCCCCTTTCACCGCCCAGTCTGGAGTTCGGGTTAAGACAGCTCAGATCGGATCGGCACTGGGGTTTTTTGAGCTGTTCTTGACTGCGGAGCTCTTGGAGTCGTGGCAGAAACAAATCGGTATGCCACTCAATTTATAGCCGCCAACCAGGGAAACTTTTATGCCCAGTCTTTCCGGTGGAAACCAGTCTAAGTTTCCGAATTTAAAACTTTTCTTGGCCTTCTCCTCAACATGGGCCTAACAAAAAAGCATGAATTGCGGTCATATTGGTCCACAAACTCAATTCATCGCATGCCCATGTTCTCTGCTGCCATGTCCAGGACACGATTTGAGACCATCCTGCGTTTCCTGAACTTTAGTGACAACAGCACCTCTTGTCCCAGAGGCCACCCAGCTTTTGACCGGCTCCACAAAATTCGGCCCCTCATAGACCACTTTAACACCGAATTTGCTGATTTGTATACCCCTGAGCAAAACATCTGCATAGACAAGTCCCTTTAACTTTTTACCGGGTGCCTTGGCTTCAAACAATACATCCCAAGCAAGCGCGCCCCGGTATGGGGTCAAATTGTATAAGCTCTGTGAAAGGGCCACAGGCTATACGCACAAATTTTGTGTCTATGAGGGTAAAGATCAGACCCTGGAGCCAGTCGGTTGCCCTGACTACGTGGGGAGCAGTGGGAAGACAGTCTGGGACTTGGTGTCACCCCTATTTGGCAAGGGGTACCATCTTTATGTGGACAATTTTTACACAAGTGTGCCCCTCTTCAGGCATTTGTTTTTAGAACAGATTGGCTGCTGTGGCACCGTGCGACCTAGTCGCCAGGGCTTCCCCCAACGGCTCGTTACCACCGGTCTTGCAAGGGGGGGAGAGGGCTGCCTTGTGTAACGAAGAACTGCTTGCGGTGAAATGGAGAGACAAGCGTGACATTTACATGCTCTCCTCCATTCACGCAGACACAACAATACAAATTGAACAAGCAACCAGTGTTATTGAAAAGCCCCTCTCGGTCCACGACTATAATTTGCTCATGGGAGGGGTGGACTTCAATGACCAGATGTTGGCTCCTTATTTAGTGTCCCGCCGCACCAGACGCTGGTATAAGTAGGTGTCTGTATATTTAATTCAATTGGCTATGTACAAAAGTTTTGTTCTCTACAGTAAGGCTGGGAGAACAGGATCCTTCCTCAAATTTCAGGAAGAGATTATCGAGAACCTCCTGTATCCAGGAGGTTCCGTGGCCCCATCCACCAGTTTAGTGAGCCGTCTACAAGAGCGACATTTCCCCAATGTCGTTTTTGGTACCTCAACTCAAGCGCCACCCCGAAAAAGATGTCGAGTCTGTAGCAGGAGTGGAATAAGGCGTGACACCCGCTATTTCTGTCCTGACTGCCCTCACTACCTTGCCCTATGCTTAGGGAAGTGTTTCCGGATTTACCACACACAGGTACACTATTAGCATAGATATGAAAAGAGAGGTTTGTCCAGCTTGTAGTTGTGGTAATCCAGAAGGCTTTTTTATTCAATATTCAGTATAAAATCCAAGTACAAGAATGCAGAGTCTACATGTTTTGGGCACAATTCATGTGCATAGGGATTGCATCTCACAGGACAGGTACACAGGGCTCTTAGGGCCCTTTCACACAGAGCTGCTGCAAACCTCTCCTTTCACCTGGGACAAAATGCATAATGTACTTCGCCACATCTCTGGGCGATTTGCACTTTGCACATTGTCCCATGGGGAAGGAGAGGTTTGTCCTATAAAAAGGGGGGAAAAAAGCAAAACAAAAAAAAATAAAAATCAGCGGAATTAATGTTCTGTTCAAATGTTATTATAAAGTTCATGTTAATAAATTTATTGCATTTTCATTTTTTGTAACAAGTTAGTGGAATATGAGACTTTGTAAGAAAACATAAATCATCATTTTCCGCTAACTTGTGACAAAAAATAAAAACTTCTATGAACTCACTATGCCCTTCAGCGAATACCTTAGGGTGTCTTCTTTCCAAAATGGGGTAACTTGTGGGGTATTTATACTGCCCTGGCATTTTAGGGGCCCTAATGAGTGATAAGTAGTTTGAAATCCAAATGTGTAAAAAATGTCCTGTGAAATCCTAAAGGTGCTCTTTAGAATTTGGGCCCCTTTGCCCACCTAGGCTGCAAAAAAGTGTCACACATGTGGTATTGCCGTACTCACAAGAAGTTGGGCAATGTGTTTTGGGGTGTCTTTTTACATATTCCCATGCTGGGTGAGAGAAATATCCCTCTAAAATGACAACTTTGTATAGAAAAAATGGGAAAAGTTGACATTTAGAGAGATATTTCTCTCACCCAGCATGGGTATATGTAAAAATACACCCCAAAACACATTGTCCTACTTCTTCTGAGTACTGCGATACCACATGTGTGACACTTTTTTGCAGCCTAGGTGGGCAAAGGGAGCCAAATACTAAAGAGCACCTTTAGGATTTCACAGGGCATGTTTTACACATTTGTATTTCAAACTACTTCCCATGCATTAGAGCCCCTAAAATCCCAGGGCAGTATAAATACCCCACAAGTGACCCCATTTGGAAAGAAGACACCCTCATTTCGTGATGGGCATAGTGAGTTCATGGAAGTTTTTATTTTTTGTCACAAGTTAGTGGAATATGAGATTTTGTAGGGAAAAAAAAAATCATAATTTTCCGCTAATTTGCGACAAAAAATTAGAACAATGCCATAAGATGTCAGTAGCACATAGGTTAAGAAATGACAAGCTCAGAGTATTGTCTACAAATGCTCGCCGTTTAGGGGAAAAGATCAATGACCTTGAGTCTATAATGGCATCTGAGAATAAAGATTTAGTGCCTGTTACTGAGACATGGTTCAATGGGAGTAATGACTGGGATATAACAATACAAGGGTTCTCTCTACATAGGAAAGACAGAGAAGGCAAGAAAGAGGGAGTGGTGGCCCTGTATGTGAAAGCATAAAATCGAATTTAATACAAGTTAGCGAGACCAATTTAGAGTCAGTTTGGGTTATGTTGCAGCTTAATTATCATAAGGTAACTCGTGTAGGTGTGATATATAGACCAACTAGCCAAGTGAAAGAATTAGATGATCTACTAGTTGAGGAAATAGCTAAAATGACATTGAAGGGGGAAGTTATCATTATGGGAGACTTTAATCTTCCTGATGTAAACTGGAAAACCAAAGTAGCTAGTTCTGCCAGGAGTGTAGATATTCTCTACTGGGATTATCTCTACAGCAAGTAGTGAAGGAGCCAACCCAGAAGGAGGCCATTTTATAATTAGTATTCATAAATGGGAATTTGGTATCTGATATTACTGTAGGGGAAAGCTTGGGATCTAGTGATCACCAGTCAGTGTAGTTTACTATAAGTACAGTGACTGAGTCACACCACAAAAAAACAAAAGTTTTAGATTTTAGAACAACTGACTTTCTAAAATTAGATAAGAGGTATATGAGTACCTATCAGATTGGAACAGTTTCAATGGAGTCTAGGAGAAATGGGACTACTTAAAAGTGGCACTATTGAAGGCAACAGATAATTGCATTAGGCTTGTCAGCAAAATCAAGAAAAAAAGGAAGAGACCACCATGGTACTCAGCAAAAGTGGCCAAAATCATTAAAAACAAAAAGATAGCATTTAGTAATTATAAATAAATAAAAGCGAGGATGACAGGCAAATTTATAAGATTAGGCAGAGAGAGGCCAAGCAAGCTATAAGAGCTTCTAAAGCACAGGCAGAAGAAAAATTAGCTCAGTGAAAAAAAGGCAATAAGACATTCTTCAGATACATAAAGGAAACTAAGACAAGAAATTACCAAATTAAAAACAAACGAAGGAAGGTATATTGAAGAAGATAAAGAACTAGCTGACTGCCTCAATGAATACTTCTTTTCAGTTTTTACAAAGGGAAATTAAGGAAAAGGACCTCAGTTAGGAATGAAGACTAATGAATCTTTTGATGCATGTGTCTTTACAGAGAAAGAGGTTAGTCAGCTGTCTACAAAGTCACAGGGGCCTGATGGGATACACCCAAAGCTATTAAAAGAGCTTAGCGGTGAACTAGCAAAACCATTAACAGATCTATTTAACCAATCAATGGTAACAGGAGTCGTCTCAATAGATTGGAAATTAGCAAATGTTGTGCCCATTCACAATATAGTAGGGAGAAATCGGGCAACTATAGGCCAGTAAGCCTGACATAGATAGTGTGGAAATTAATTTGAAACCATACTTAACCACTTGCCATCTGGGCCATTTGCCCCCTTCCTGACCAGGCCTAATTTTGCAAAACTGACATATCTCACTTTATGTGGTAATAACTTTGGAACGCCTTTATTTATCCAAGTCATTCAGAGATTGTTTTCTCGTGACACATTGTACTTCATGATAGTCATAAATTTTAGTCAAAATATTTCACCTTTATTTATGAAAAAATCCCAAATTTACCAAAAAATTAGAAAAATTCGCAATTTTCTAAATTTCTATTTCTCTGCTTTTAAAACAGAAAGTGATACCTCATAAAATATTTATTACTTAACATTCCCCATATGTCTACTTTATGTTGGCATCATTTTGGAAATGTCATTTTATTTTTTTAGGAAGTTAGAAAGCTTAGAAGTTTAGAAGCAATTCTTCAAATTTTTAAGAAAATTGCCAAAACCCACTTTTTAAGGACCAGTTCAGGTCTGAAGTCACTTTGTGGGGTCTATATAGTGGATACCCCCATAAATGACCTCATTGTAGAAACTACACCCCTCAAGGTATTCAAAACCGATTTTACGAACTTTGTTAACCCTTTAGGCGTTCCACAAGAATTAAAGGAAAATGGAGATCAAATTTTTAAATTTCACTTTTTTGGCAGATTTTCCATTTTGATCAAATTTTTTCTTTAACACATCGATGGTTAACAGCCAAACAAAACTCAATATTTATTACCAAGATTCTGCGGTTTACAGAAACACCCCACATGTGGTCATAAACTGCTGTATGGGCACACTGCAGGGCGCAGAAGAAAAGGAACTCCACTTAGTTTTTAGATGCCATGTCCCATTTGAAGCCCCCTGATGCACCCTTACAGTAGAAACTCCCAAGAAGTGACCCCATTTTGGAAACTAGGGGATAAGGTGCCAGTTTTATTAGTACTATTTTTGGGTATATATGATTTTTTGATCATTCATTATAACACTTTATGGGGCAAGGTGACCAAAAAATTGGTTGTTTTAGCACAGTTTCTATTTATTTATTTTTACAGAGTTTACCTGAGGGGTTCAGTCAAGTGACATTTTTATAGAGCAGATTGTTACGGACGTGGCGATGCCTAATATGTATACTTTTTCTGATTTATTAAAGTTTTACACAATAATAGCATTTTTGAAACCAAAAAAATGATGTTTTAGTGTCTCCATGTTCTAAGAGCTATAGTTTTTTTATTTTTTTGAGAGATTTTCTTATGTAGGGGCTCATTTTTTGCGGGATGAGGTGACAGTTTTAGTGGTACCATTTTGTGGGACATATGCGTTTTTGATCACTTTGTGTTGCACCTTTTGTGATGTAAGGTGACAAAAATTGCTTGTTTTGACACAGTTTTTTTTTTTTATGGTGTTCATCCGAGGGGTTAGGTCATGTGATATTTTTATAGAGCTGGTTTTTACGGATGCGGCAATACCAAATATGTTCATTTTATTTTATTTATTTATTTTAACATTTTTTTTATTCCTTACTTGGGGACTATTTTTTTTTTTTTTTACATGTGAAACTTTTTTTATTTTATTTTTTCAACCCTTTATTTATTTATTTTTTATTTTACACTTTTCATCCCCCATAAGGTCATACAAGACCTCTGGGGGACATTTACTTCACATTTTTTTCACTGTTGATTTCTCCTGTAACTGGGGCTGACATAGTAGCCCCAGTTACAGTGGAAATACACCCCCCCAGAGAGGCTGTACAGCGCAATACTGTGCTGTACAGCCTCAGAGCAGGGCTGATCGAGGTCTCTGAAAAACCTCACACAGCTCCTGCACTCTCCGGTCCCGGTGGTCACATGACCGCCGGGCCGGAACAGGAAGCGCATAGCGCTTCCTGCTCTGCATATACAGCGCTCGGTGAGTGCTGTGTATGGAGCGATCCAGAAGGCAGGGACACCTGGGAACTGTCCCTGCCTTCTCTCTGGGTTGCCCTGCTGTTACTGACAGCGGGCAACCCGATCAGCAGCTGCACGATTAGCGTGCAGCTGCGATCTCTGAAAGGACGTTTTAAAACGTCCATTAGGAGATAGAGATCCACCTCCTGGACGTTTATAGTCTATGGGCGAACGGGAGGTGGTTAAGGAGAGGATTGTGGAACATCTAAAATTCCATGGATTGAAAGATGAAAAACAGCATGGGTTTACTTCAGGGAGATCATGTCAAACTTATCTTATTGAGTTTTTTTATTTGGGGACTAAAATAATAGATGGTGGAGGTGCAGTAGACATCGCTTATCTAGACTTTAGTAAGGCTTTTGATACTGTCCCACATAGAAAGCTTATCAATAAATTATAGTCTTTGTGCTTTGACTCTCATATTGTTGAATGGATTAGGCAGTGACTGAGTATATTCAGACCATGATCTTGTTACCAGTGGGGTACCTCAGGGATCAGTTCTGCGACCCATATTGTTTAATATCTTTATCAGCGAAATTGCAGAAGGCCTCGATGGTAAGGTGTGTCTTTTTGCTGATGACACAAAGATTTGTAACAGGGTTGATGTTCCTGGAGGGATACACCAAACTAAAAATGATTTAGAAAAAACTAGATGAATGGTCAAAAATCTGGCAACTAACATTTAATGTTGATAAGTGCAAGATAATAAACCTGGGGCGTAAAAAACCCAAGAGCAGAATATAAAATCAGTGATACAGTCCTAACCTCAGTATATGAGGAAAGGGATTTTGCGGTCATTATTTCAGAAGACTTAAAGGTAGGCAGACAATGTCATAGAGCAGCAGGAAATGCTAGCAGAATGCTTGGGTGTATAGGGAGAGGAATTACCAGTAGATGGAGGGAGGTGTTCGTGCCACTCTACAAAGCACTAGTGAGACCTCATTTGGAGTATTGTGCACAGTACTGGAGACCATATCTCCAGAAGGATATTAATACTTTGGAGAAAGTTCAGAGAAGAGCTACTAAACTAGTACATGGATTGCAGGATAAAACTTAACAGGAAAGATTAAAGGACCTTAACATGTATAGCTTGGAATAAAGACGAGACAGAGGGGATATGATAGAAACTTTTAAATACATAAAGGGAATCAACAAGGTAAAAGAGGAGATAATTATTAAAAGAAGAAAAACTGCTACAAGAGGACAAAGTTTTAAATTAGAGGGGCAAAGGTTTAAAAGTAATATCAGGAAGTATTACTTTACTGAGAGAGTAGTGGATGTATGGAATAGCATTCCTGCAGAAGTGGTAGCTGCAAATGCAGTGAAGGAGTTTAAGCATGCATGGGATAGGCATAAGGCCATCCTTTATATAAGATAGGGTCAGAGGTAGGGATGAGCGAACTCGAACTGTATAGTTCGGGTTCGTACCGAATTTTGGGGTGTCCGTGACACGGACCCGAACACGGACATTTTCGTAAAAGTCTGGGTTCGGGTTCGGTGTTCGTCGCTTTCTTGGCGCTTTTGTGACGCTTTCTTGGCGCTTTTTGAAAGGCTGCAAAGCAGCCAATCAACAAGCGTCATACTACTTGCCCCAAGAGGCCGTCACAGCCATGCCTACTATTGGCATGGCTGTGATTGGCCAGAGCACCATGTGACCCAGCCTCTATTTAAGCTGGAGTCACATAGCGCCGCCCGTCACTCTGCTCTGATTAGCGTAGGGAGAGGTTGCGGATGCGACAGTAGGGCGAGATTAGGCAGATTAACTCCTCCAAAGGACTTGATTAATCGATCGATCTGCAGCTGTGCATCATTGAGCTGCTGAAATTCAAATGCTCACTCACTGTTTTTAGGCTGCCCAGACCGTTTGTCAGTCATTTTTCTGGGGTGATCGGCGGCCATTTTGTGTCTTGTGCGGTGCTGCGACCAAGTGCATCCAAGCTGCGACCAAGTGCATTTAACCCTCAATGGTGTGGTTGTTTTTTGGCTAAAGCCTACATCAGGGTGAAGCTGTCACACCAAGTGCATTTAACCAGCAATAGTCTGTTCATTTTTTGGCCATATACTAAATCAGGGGCAAGCTGCGCCTGTCACCAAGTGCATTTAACCCTCAATGGTGTGGTTGTTTTTTGGCTAAAGCCTACATCAGGGTGAAGCTGTCACACCAAGTGCATTTAACCAGCAATAGTCTGTTTATTTTTTGGCCATATACTACATCAGGGGCAAGCTGCGCCCGTCACCAAGTGCATTTAACCAGCAATAGTCTGTTCATTTTTTGGCCATATACTACATCAGGGGCAAGCTGCGCCCGTCACCAAGTGCATTTAACCCTCAGTAGTGTGGTTGGTCAAGCTATCACACCAAGTGCATTTAACAAGCAATAGTCTGTTCATTTTTTGGCCATATACTAAATCAGGGGCAAGCTGCGCCCGTCACCAAGCGCATTTAACCAGCAATAGTCTGTTTATTTTTTGGCCATATACTACATCAGGGGCAAGCTGCGCCCGTCATCAAGTGCATTTAACCCTCAGTAGTGTGGTTGGTCAAGCTATCACACCAAGTGCATTTAACCAGCAATAGTCTGTTCATTTTTTGGCCATATACTAAATCAGGGGCAAGCTGCGCCCGTCACCAAGTGCATTTAACCAGCAATAGTCTGTTCATTTTTTGGCCATATACTACATCAGGGGCAAGCTGTGCCCGTCACCAAGTGCATTTAACCCTCAGTAGTGTGGTTGGTCAAGCTATCACACCAAGTGCATTTAACCAGCAATAGTCTGTTCATTTTTTGGCCATATACTAAATCAGGGGCAAGCTGCGCCCGTCACCAAGTGCATTTAACCAGCAATAGTCTGTTCATTTTTTGGCCATATACTACATCAGGGGCAAGCTGCGCCCGTCACCAAGTGCATTTAACCCTCAGTAGTGTGGTTCGTCAAGCTGTGACACCAAGTGCATTTAACCAGCAATAGTCTGTTCATTTTTTGGCCATATACTACATCAGGGGCAAGCTGCGCCCGTCACCAAGTGCATTTAACCCTCAGTAGTGTGGTTGGTCAAGCTATCACACCGAGTGCATTTAACCAGCAATAGTCTGTTCATTTTTTGGCCATATACTAAATCAGGGGCAAGCTGCGCCCGTCACCAAGTACATTTAACCAGCAATAGTCTGTTCATTTTTTGGCCATATACTACATCAGGGGCAAGCTGCGCCCGTCACCAAGTGCATTTAACCCTCAGTAGTGTGGTTGGTTAAGCTATCACACCAAGTGCATTTAACCAGCAATAGTCTGTTCATTTTTTGGCCATATACTAAATCAGGGGCAAGCTGCGCCCGTCACCAAGTGCATTTAACCAGCAATAGTCTGTTCATTTTTTGGCCATATACTACATCAGGGGCAAGCTGCGCCCGTCACCAAGTGCATTTAACCCTCAGTAGTGTGGTTCGTCAAGCTGTGACACCAAGTGCATTTAACCAGCAATAGTCTGTTCATTTTTTGGCCATATACTACATCAGGGGCAAGCTGCGCCCGTCACCAAGTGCATTTAACCAGCAATAGTGTGGTTATTTTTTGGCCATATCCAAGTCTAATTCTGTCGCTAAATCCATACCGGTCACCCAGCGCCTAAATACTAGGCCTCAAATTTATATCCCGCTAAATCTCTCGTTACCGCTGTCCTGTTGTGGCTGGGAAAGTTATTTAGTGTCCGTCAAAGCACATTTTTTGTTCTGGGTTGAAATACAATTCCCAATTTAGCAATTTCATAATTTAGTGGTTCCTGCTATATCAGAGCTATTTGAAATCTATCCCTAAAAGGGTATATAATATTCAAGGTGCACATAGGGTCATTCAGAATAACTTCACACACACGCTACTGTGCATTTCCAAGTCTAATTCTGTCACTAAATCCATACCGGTCACCCAGCGCCTAAATACTAGGCCTCAAATTTATATCCCGCTAAATCTCTCGTTACCGCTGTCCTGTTGTGGCTGGGAAAGTTATTTAGTGTCCGTCAAAGCACATTTTTTGTTCTGGGTTGAAATACATATCCCAATTTAGCAATTTCATAATTTAGTGGTTTCTGCTATATCAGAGCTATTTGAAATCTATCCCTAAAAGGGTATATAATATTCAAGGTGCACATAGGGTCATTCAGAATAACTTCACACACACGCTACTGTGCATTTCCAAGTCTAATTCTGTTAGTAAATCCATACCGGTCACCTAGCGCCTAAATACTAGGCCTCAAATTTATATCCCGCTGAATTTGAATACAATACATTGGGCCAAATAATATTTTTGTTGTTGTGGTGAACCATAACAATGAGAAAAAATCTAGTAAGGGACGCGGACGTGGACATGGTCGTGGTGGTGTTAGTGGACCCTCTGGTGCTGGGAGAGGACGTGGCCGTTCTGCCACATCCACACGTCCTAGTGTACCAACTACCTCAGGTCCCAGTAGCCGCCAGAATTTACAGCGATATATGGTGGGGCCCAATGCCGTTCTAAGGATGGTAAGGCCTGAGCAGGTACAGGCATTAGTCAATTGGGTGGCCGACAGTGGATCCAGCACGTTCACATTATCTCCCACCCAGTCTTCTGCAGAAAGCGCACAGATGGCGCCTGAAAACCAACCCCATCAGTCTGTCTCAGCCTCAAGTTATGCAGCAGTCTCTTATGCTGTTTGAAGACTCCGCTGGCAGGGTTTCCCAAGGGCATCCACCTAGCCCTTCCCCAGCGGTGAAAGATATAGAATGCACTGACGCACAACCACTTATGTTTCCTGATGATGAGGACATGGGAATACCACCTCAGCATGTCTCTGATGATGACGAAACACAGGTGCCAACTGCTGCGTCTTTCTGCAGTGTGCAGACTGAACAGGAGGTCAGGAATCAAGACTGGGTGGAAGACGATGCAGGGGATGATGAGGTCCTAGACCCCACATGGAATGAAGGTCGTGCCACTGACTTTCACAGTTCGGAGGAAGAGGCAGTGGTGAGACCGAGCCAACAGCGTAGCAAAAGAGGGAGCAGTGGGCAAAAGCAGAACACCCGCCGCCAAGAGACTCCGCCTGCTACTGCCCGCCGCCATCTGGGACCGAGCACCCCAAAGGCAGCTTCAAGGAGTTCCCTGGCATGGCACTTCTTCAAACAATGTGCTGACGACAAGACCCGAGTGGTTTGCACGCTGTGCCATCAGAGCCTTAAGCGAGGCATTAACGTTCTGAACCTGAGCACAACCTGCATGACCAGGCACCTGCATGCAAAGCATGAACTGCAGTGGAGTAAACACCTTAAAACCAAGGAAGTCACTCAGGCTCCTGCTGCCGCCTCGGCCTCTTCTGCTGCTGCCGCCTCGGCCTCTTCCTCCGCCTCTGGAGGAACGTTGGCACCTGCCGCCCAGCAAACAGGGGATGTACCACCAACACCACCACCACCACCTCCGTCACCAAGCGTCTCAACCATGTCACACGGCAGCGTTCAGCTCTCCATCTCACAAACATTTGAGAGAAAGCGTAAATTCCCACCTAGCCACCCTCGATCCCTGGCCCTGAATGCCAGCATTTCTAAACTACTGGCCTATGAAATGCTGTTATTTAGGCTGGTGGACACAGACAGCTTCAAACAGCTCATGTCGCTTGCTGTCCCACAGTATGTTGTTCCCAGCCGCCACTACTTCTCCAAGAGAGCCGTGCCTTCCCTGCACAACCAAGTATCCGATAAAATCAAGTGTGCACTGCGCAACGCCATCTGTGGCAAGGTCCACCTAACCACAGATACGTGGACCAGTAAGCACGGCCAGGGACGCTATATCTCCCTAACTGCACACTGGGTAAATGTAGTGGCAGCTGGGCCCCAGGCGGAGAGCTGTTTGGCGCACGTCCTTCCGCCGCCAAGGATCGCAGGGCAACATTCTTTGCCTCCTGTTGCCACCTCCTCCTTCTCGGCTTCCTCCTCCTCTTCTTCCACCTGCTCATCCAGTCAGCCACACTCCTTCACCACCAACTTCAGCACAGCCCGGGGTAAACGTCAGCAGGCCATTCTGAAACTCATATGTTTGGGGGACAGGCCCCACACCGCACAGGAGTTGTGGCGGGGTATAGAACAACAGACCGACAAGTGGTTGCTGCCGGTGAGCCTCAAGCCCGGCCTGGTGGTGTGCGATAATGGGCGAAATCTCGTTGCAGCTCTGGGACTAGCCAATTTGACGCACATCCCTTGCTTGGCGCATGTGCTGAATTTGGTGGTGCAGAAGTTCATTCACAACTACCCCGACATGTCAGAGCTGCTGCATAAAGTGCGGGCCGTCTGTTCGCGCTTCCGGCGTTCACATCCTGCTGCTGCTCGCCTGTCTGCGCTACAGCGTAACTTCGGCCTTCCCGCTCACCGCCTCATATGCGACGTGCCCACCAGGTGGAACTCCACCTTGCACATGCTGGACAGACTGTGCGAGCAGCAGCAGGCCATAGTGGAGTTTCAGCTGCAGCACGCACGGGTCAGTCGCACTACAGAACAGCACCACTTCACCACCAATGACTGGGCCTCCATGCGAGACCTGTGTGCCCTGTTGCGCTGTTTCGAGTACTCCACCAACATGGCCAGTGGCGATGACGCCGTTATCAGCGTTACAATACCACTTCTATGTCTCCTTGAGAAAACACTTAGGGCGATGATGCAAGAGGAGGTGGCCCAGGAGGAGGAGGAGGAGGAGGAGGAAGAGGGGTCATTTTTAGCACTTTCAGGCCAGTCTCTTCGAAGTGACTCAGAGGGAGGTTTTTGGCAACAGCAGAGGCCAGGTACAAATGTGGCCAGACAGGGCCCACTACTGGAGGACGAGGAGGACGAGGATGAGGAGGAGGTGGAGGAGGATGAGGATGAAGCATGGTCACAGCGGGGTGGCACCCAACGCAGCTCGGGTCCATCACTGGTGCGTGGCTGGGGGGAAAGGCAGGACGATGACGATACGCCTCCCACAGAGGACAGCTTGTCCTTACCCCTGGGCAGCCTGGCACACATGAGCGACTACATGCTGCAGTGCCTGCGCAACGACAGCAGAGTTGCCCACATTTTAACCTGTGCGGACTACTGGGTTGCCACCCTGCTGGATCCACGCTACAAAGACAATGTGCCCACCTTACTTCCTGCACTGGAGCGTGATAGGAAGATGCGCGAGTACAAGCGCACGTTGGTAGACGCGCTACTGAGAGCATTCCCAAATGTCACAGGGGAACAAGTGGAAGCCCAAGGCCAAGGCAGAGGAGGAGCAAGAGGTCGCCAAGGCAGCTGTGTCAATGCCAGCTCCTTTGAGGGCAGGGTTAGCATGGCAGAGATGTGGAAAACTTTTGTCAACACGCCACAGCTAACTGCACCACCACCTGATACGCAACGTGTTAGCAGGAGGCAACATTTCACTAACATGGTGGAACAGTACGTGTGCACACCCCTCCATGTACTGACTGATGGTTCGGCCCCATTCAACTTCTGGGTCTCTAAATTGTCCACGTGGCCAGAGCTAGCCTTTTATGCCTTGGAGGTGCTGGCCTGCCCGGCGGCCAGCGTTTTGTCTGAACGTGTATTCAGCACGGCAGGGGGCGTCATTACAGACAAACGCAGCCGCCTGTCTACAGCCAATGTGGACAAGCTGACGTTCATAAAAATGAACCAGGCATGGATCCCACAGGATCTGTCCGTCCCTTGTCCAGATTAGACATTAACTACCTCCCCTTAACCATATATTATTGGACTCCAGGGCACTTCCTCATTCAATCCTATTTTTATTTTCATTTTACCATTATATTGCGAGGCTACCCAAAGTTGAATGAACCTCTCCTGTGTCTGGGTGCCGGGGCCTAAATATATGCCAATGGACTGTTCCAATGTTGGGTAACGTGAAGCCTGATTCTCTGCTATGACATGCAGAATGATTCTCTGCTGACATGAAGCCAGATTGTCTGTTACGGGACCTCTCTCCTCTGCCTGTGTGTGTGCT
This sequence comes from Bufo gargarizans, assembly GCF_014858855.1. Taxonomy (NCBI): domain Eukaryota; kingdom Metazoa; phylum Chordata; class Amphibia; order Anura; family Bufonidae; genus Bufo; species Bufo gargarizans. The sequence continues at coordinate 256,642,130 of NC_058084.1, forward strand.
GGGCCTAAATATATGCCAATGGACTGTTGCAGTGGTGGCTGACGTGAAGCCTCATTCTCTGCTATGACATGCAGACTGATTCTCTTCTGACATGAAGCCAGATTCTCTGTTACGAGACCTCCCTCCTCTGCCTGGGTGCTGGGCCTAAATATATGCCAATGGACTGTTGCAGTGGTGGCTGACGTGAAGCCTCATTCTCTGCTATGACATGCAGACTGATTCTCTGCTGACATGAAGCCAGATCCTCTGTTACGGGACCTCCCTCCTCTGCCTGGGTGCTGGGCCTAAATATATGCCAATGGACTGTTGCAGTGGTGGCTGACGTGAAGCCTCATTCTCTGCTATGACATGCAGACTAATTCTCTGCTGACATGAAGACAGATTCTCTGTTACGGGACCTCTCTCCTCTGCCTGTGTGTGTGCTGGGCCTAAATATATGCCAATGGACTGTTGCAGTGGTGGCTGACGTGAAGCCTCATTCTCTGCTATGACATGCAGACTGATTCTCTGCTGACATGAAGACAGATTCTCTGTTACGGGACCTCTCTCCTCTGCCTGTGTGTGTGCTGGGCCTAAATATATGCCAATGGACTGTTGCAGTGGTGGCTGACGTGAAGCCTCATTCTCTGCTATGACATGCAGACTGATTCTCTGCTGACATGAAGACAGATTCTCTGTTACGGGACCTCCCTCCTCTGCCTGGGTGCTGGGCCTAAATATATGCCAATGGACTGTTGCAGTGGTGGCTGACGTGAAGCCTCATTCTCTGCTATGACATGCAGACTAATTCTCTGCTGACATGAAGACAGATTCTCTGTTACGGGACCTCTCTCCTCTGCCTGTGTGTGTGCTGGGCCTAAATATATGCCAATGGACTGTTGCAGTGGTGGCTGACGTGAAGCCTCATTCTCTGCCTTGACATGCAGACTGATTCTCTGCTGACATGAAGCCAGATTCTCTGTTACGGACCTCTCTCCTCTGCCTGTGTGTGTGCTGGGCCTAAATATATGCCAATGGACTGTTGCAGTGGTGGCTGACGTGAAGCCTCATTCTCTGCTATGACATGCAGACTAATTCTCTGCTGACATGAAGACAGATTCTCTGTTACGGGACCTCTCTCCTCTGCCTGTGTGTGTGCTGGGCCTAAATATATGCCAATGGACTGTTGCAGTGGTGGCTGACGTGAAGCCTCATTCTCTGCTATGACATGCAGACTGATTCTCTGCTGACATGAAGACAGATTCTCTGTTACGGGACCTCTCTCCTCTGCCTGTGTGTGTGCTGGGCCTAAATATATGCCAATGGACTGTTGCAGTGGTGGCTGACGTGAAGCCTCATTCTCTGCTATGACATGCAGACTGATTCTCTGCTGACATGAAGCCAGATTCTCTGTTACGGGACCTCTCTCCTCTGCCTGTGTGTGTGCTGGGCCTAAATATATGCCAATGGACTGTTGCAGTGGTGGCTGACGTGAAGCCTCATTCTCTGCTATGACATGCAGACTAATTCTCTGCTGACATGAAGACAGATTCTCTGTTACGGAACCTCTCTCCTCTGCCTGTGTGTGTTTTGGGCCTAAATATATGCCAATGGACTGTTGCAGTGGTGGCTGACGTGAAACCTCATTCTCTGCTATGACATGCAGACTGATTCTCTGCTGACATGAAGACAGATTCTCTGTTACGGGACCTCCCTCCTCTGCCTGGGTGCTGGGCCTAAATATATGCCAATGGACTGTTGCAGTGGTGGCTGACGTGAAGCCTCATTCTCTGCTATGACATGCAGACTGATTCTCTGCTGACATGAAGACAGATTCTCTGTTACGGGACCTCTCTCCTCTGCCTGTGTGTGTGCTGGGCCTAAATATATGCCAATGGACTGTTGCAGTGGTGGCTGACGTGAAGCCTCATTCTCTGCTATGACATGCAGACTGATTCTCTGCTGACATGAAGACAGATTCTCTGTTACGGGACCTCCCTCCTCTGCCTGGGTGCTGGGCCTAAATATATGCCAATGGACTGTTGCAGTGGTGGCTGACGTGAAGCCTCATTCTCTGCTATGACATGCAGACTGATTCTCTGCTGACATGAAGACAGATTCTCTGTTACGGGACCTCTCTCCTCTGCCTGTGTGTGTGCTGGGCCTAAATATATGCCAATGGACTGTTGCAGTGGTGGCTGACGTGAAGCCTCATTCTCTGCTATGACATGCAGACTGATTCTCTGCTGACATGAAGCCAGATCCTCTGTTACGGGACCTCTCTCCTCTGCCTGTGTGCTGGGCCTAAATATATGCCAATGGACTGTTGCAGTGGTGGCTGACGTGAAGCCTCATTCTCTGCTATGACATGCAGACTGATTCTCTGCTGACATGAAGCCAGATTCTCTGTTACGGGACCTCTCTCCTCTGCCTGTGTGCTGGGCCTAAATATATGCCAATGGACTGTTGCAGTGGTGGCTGACGTGAAGCCTCATTCTCTGCTATGACATGCAGACTGATTCTCTGCTGACATGAAGACAGATTCTCTGTTACGGGACCTCCCTCCTCTGCCTGGGTGCTGGGCCTAAATATATGCCAATGGACTGTTGCAGTGGTGGCTGACGTGAAGCCTCATTCTCTGCTATGACATGCAGACTGATTCTCTGCTGACATGAAGACAGATTCTCTGTTACGGGACCTCTCTCCTCTGCCTGTGTGTGTGCTGGGCCTAAATATATGCCAATGGACTGTTGCAGTGGTGGCTGACGTAACGCCTCATTCTCTGCTATGACATGCAGACTGATTCTCTGCTGACATGAAGCCAGATCCTCTGTTACGGGACCTCTCTCCTCTGCCTGTGTGCTGGGCCTAAATATATGCCAATGGACTGTTGCAGTGGTGGCTGACGTGAAGCCTCATTCTCTGCTATGACATGCAGACTGATTCTCTGCTGACATGAAGACAGATTCTCTGTTACGGGACCTCCCTCCTCTGCCTGGGTGCTGGGCCTAAATATATGCCAATGGACTGTTGCAGTGGTGGCTGACGTGAAGCCTCATTCTCTGCTATGACATGCAGACTGATTCTCTGCTGACATGAAGACAGATTCTCTGTTACGGGACCTCTCTCCTCTGCCTGTGTGTGTGCTGGGCCTAAATATATGCCAATGGACTGTTGCAGTGGTGGCTGACGTGAAGCCTCATTCTCTGCTATGACATGCAGACTGATTCTCTGCTGACATGAAGCCAGATCCTCTGTTACGGGACCTCTCTCCTCTGCCTGTGTGCTGGGCCTAAATATATGCCAATGGACTGTTGCAGTGGTGGCTGACGTGAAGCCTCATTCTCTGCTATGACATGCAGACTGATTCTCTGCTGACATGAAGACAGATTCTCTGTTACGGGACCTCCCTCCTCTGCCTGGGTGCTGGGCCTAAATATATGCCAATGGACTGTTGCAGTGGTGGCTGACGTGAAGCCTCATTCTCTGCTATGACATGCAGACTGATTCTCTGCTGACATGAAGCCAGATTCTCTGTTACGGGACCTCCCTCCTCTGCCTGGGTGCTGGGCCTAAATATATGCCAATGGACTGTTGCAGTGGTGGCTGACGTGAAGCCTCATTCTCTGCTATGACATGCAGACTAATTCTCTGCTGACATGAAGCCAGATTCTCTGTTACGGGACCTCTCTCCTCTGCCTGGGTGCTGGGCCTAAAATTATGAAAATGGACTCTTACAGTGGTGGGTGACGTGAAGCCAGATTCTCTGCTATGGGACCTCTCTCCAATTGATTTTGGTTAATTTTTATTTATTTAATTTTTATTTTAATTCATTTCCCTATCCACATTTGTTTGCAGGGGATTTACCTACATGTTGCTGCCTTTTGCAGCCCTCTAGCTCTTTCCTGGGCTGTTTTACAGCCTTTTTAGTGCCGAAAAGTTCGGGTCCCCATTGACTTCAATGGGGTTCGGGTTCGGGACGAAGTTCGGATCGGGTTCGGATCCCGAACCCGAACATTTCCGGGATGTTCGGCCGAACTTCTCGAACCCGAACATCCAGGTGTTCGCTTAACTCTAGTCAGAGGCTATTTATAGTATTCAGTATATTGGGCAGACTAGATGAGCCAAATAGTTCTTATCTGCCGACACATTCTATGTTTCTATGTTTTTATATTTCACAATACATGAGAAAACACAATACAATATTGAACATTTTAAAGTAAAGTAATAAAAAGTGCTGATCAAATTATGTATCTTCAATTTAAACTATTTATTGGCAGATAATCTATAAAAGGACCTTAATCAGTGTTGGTATTGTCAGATTTTGTGGGTATAGCCTGTGGCCCTTTTACAGAGCTCATACAATTTGACCCCATACCGGGCGTGCTTGCTTGGGATGTATTGTTTGAAGCCAAGGCGCCCGGTAAAATGTATTAGGGACTCGTGTACGCAGATGTTTTGCTCAGGGATATACAAATCTGCAAATTTCTGGTTGAAGTCGTCTATGAGGGGCCAAATTTTGTGGAGCCGGTCAAAAGCTGGGTGGCCTCTGGGACGAGAGGTGCTATTGTCACTAAAGTGCAGGAAACGCAGGATGGCCTCAAATCATGCCCTGGACATGGCAGAGGAGAACATGGGCATGTGATGAATTGGGTTCGTGGACCAAAATGACCGCAATTCATGCTTTTTGGTTAGACCCATGTTGAGGAGAAGGCCCAGAAAAATGTTTAATTTGGAAACTTGGACTGGTTTCCACCGGAAAGGCTGGGCATAATAGCTTCCCGGGTTGGCGGTTATAAATTGTGTGGCATATCAGTTTGTTTCTGCCACAACTATGTCCAAGAGCTCCGCAGTCAAGAACAGCTCAAAAGATCCCAGTGCCGAACCGATCTGAACTGTCTCAACCCGAACTCCAGACTGGGCGGTGAAAGGGGGAACTAATGGTGTGGCTGAAGTTGGGGACTGCCAATCAGGATTTTCCAGCACCTCAGGGATTCTAGGGGGTCTACGGGCCTGTCTGTGCGGTGGCTCCAACAGGGTAACTATTGCACGTGCCACCGTACCAGCTTCAACTGCCCTTCTGGTGCTCGCCACTTCACCATGTTGTACTGCAGTGCTGGTACTAGGTCCAGGGAGGGCTGCACTGCTGGTGTATGCCTCACCACGTAATCAGACAGCGCCAGCCCCACTCTGCTGCCCTTGAAGCGGATCCTGCGCAACCTGTGGTCTAGCAACACGGGGCCGGGTACCCCTGGTGCTATCAGGGACCTCAACCTCCTCGTACGAACTTTGGGTCAGGCTGCCACTGCTTTCTACAGGTTCATATTCTGACCCGCTAGATTCATCAGATGAGGGTTCCCATTCCTCATCCGACTGGGTCAGAAGCCTGTAGGCCTCTTCAGAAGAATACCCCCTGTTTGACATTTGGACTACTAAATTTAGGGGTATTCCCTGAGACTACCCAAGAAAAAAAGCAAGTCTGTCTTTCAAATGGGAGGCTAGCGAAGTACCGGAAGCCGCTGCGATTGATAAAAAATATAAAAACTGATTTTTTTTATCGCCGCAGCGCTTGTAAAGTTATTGTGCAGTGATCAAAAAATATATATTTTTTGGGCACTGCGGCGGGGCGGGCGTGGGTGAACGCACGTGTGGGCGACAGATCAGGCCTGATCGGGCAAACACTGCGTTTTGGGTGGAGGGCGAGCTAAGGTCACACTAATACTATTATAGATCTAACTGTGATCAGTTTTGATCACTTACAGATACTATAAAAGTACACGCTAATCAGCGAATCAGTGACTGCGGTGCGGTGGGATGGGCGCTAAACCATCGCTAAACTACCTAACCGAGGGGCCTAAACTATCCTAAAACCTATCAGTCAATGCCAGTGAAAAAAAAAAAGTGACAGTTTACACTGATCACTTTTTTCCTTTCACTAGGTGATTGACAGGGGCAATCAAGGGGTGATCAAGGGGTTAATTAGAGTGATGGGGGGTGATTTGGGGCTAAGGTGTAGTGTTTGGTGCTACTCACTGTGATGCCTGCTCCTCTGCTTAGACCAACCGACAAAAAGGACCAGCAGAGGAGCAGGGAAGCCATTTAACACATTATATTTACAAATATAATGTGTTAACCGGCTTCTGTTTTTTTTTTTTTTTAAATCATCAGCTTGCCAGCCACGATCATTGGCTGGCAAGCTGATGACGTAACCCCCCCTCTAACTTTTGCTGGCCCGCGATGCGCATGCGCGGGCAGACTAAGCGCGTCATCTCGCGTCTCGCGAGATGACGCATATATGCGTGACTGCCTGGGACTGCCGCCTCAGAAACGCGATCCTGCGTTAGCCGGTCCGGAGGCGGTTAGCATCTGTCATGGGTAAACTGTTTAAAGGTTTTCTAAGAGATGCTATCTTGGGGTACCTCAATGAAGGTAGGCAAATAACGCCATATCATCATGGCTTCATGAGGGATCGGTCATGTCAAACTAATTTTATCGGTTTCTATGAGGAGGTAAGTTCTAGACTTAACAACGGCTGTGCTGTTCCAGCTTTATTCTTCTATTTTACTAATTGCTGTGTTCGCTTTATCCTGTCATTTATTATGTTGTGTAACGCTGCCACCCTGTGGTTATTCTTATAATTAATTTATAGTGTGTTATGTAAATTCCCATTGCAATGCTCTCCTCCCTCTTTTGTGACATCACATCCTCTGGAAGGTCCTTCGTACTTCCTCTTTGTTGCAGACTTCAAGATGGTGAGAGCAATTCTTTTTGACCTCTAATATCTCTAATATCCTCTAGCATACCCTGATTCCCTGCATTTGTTTTCAAGGCAAATCAATAAATTATCAAAGCTTCACCATTGTATTCTCCTCACTGGATTATCACATGCAACTGGTGCCTATATCTGGAGATATTAGTGAGTTCAGCTATCTACCATTGCTTGTACAGGGGCTATCACTCACAACCAATCAGGGGATTTTCTCTAATGTACATCTGTGGCAGAATAGTCAAAAAGAAGCTTAAATCTACTGTCTTGCATGTCTACACACAGTCTGCCAGCGAGCTTAGAGCTGTCCGCCATCTTACACGCACGTGGCTTCATAAGCACAGTGCACAAGCTGGAATACCCTCTTAAAGAGACAGTACCACTTAAACAGAAAAAAACATGTCCACAAGAGGCTTAGCGGATCTCTCAGTAACTGAACATACAGAAAGTAACCCTGCTCCCAAAAACTCAGATATGCAGGAAGCAAAGTCCATGTTAACTGAAGAACAAGCAGTACGATCTAAACGTGTTATCAAGCCAACACAAAAGATCAGAGAGAACTTTGAGGCGACCAAAGAAGAGTTCAGTGACAATTTAAATGATTTATGGCAGAGAACTGAACACTATATAGCAGCTCTTTTACGATATAACAACGACCCAACAAAGTTAACCACAACGTTGAATCGCTTAACTAACTCCTATGTCCGCTATCAGAGACTCTCTGCTAAGTACATCACTTTCCTGAGTGACTCTGATTTTGACGAAGCCTCAGAGGAGCTGAGTGAGAGAAAGAATCTCCTTGAAGAGAAGGATGCCCTAGTACAAGATGCTAAGAGCAAGGCAGAACTCCGCATCACACATTTACAGGAGGTGAGATCCCATCGATCAACTTCAAATAAATATACCCATTCATCTTCCAAAACCTCTCGTTCCGGAAGGTCAGCCTTGCATGACAAGCTTATAGAAGTCCGGGCAGAAGCAGAGGAAGCTAGCGTAAGAAGTTCCTTTGCTAAGAAGGAGGCGGAGATTACGAAGAAGAAAGCAGAAATGGAGGCTAAAAAAGCAGAAATGGAGGCTAAGATAGCAGAAATGGAGGCTGAGACAGAAACCCAGCTAAAGATCCTCCAGATAGAAAGGGAAGAAGCAGCTACCTTAGCTAAACTAAAGGTCCTCGAGCAAGCATTAGGCCAAGGTACCAGCCCAGACTGTTTTGTTCCAGGAGAAGAGGAAGACCCAGCCGACCGCACTGCCAGGTATGTGCTAAGGCAACCATCGCCTACTCCTCCTGCTAAATCGCATGCACCAACGCCACTTCTAGCTCACCAACTGGGCGAACCCACAGAGTACCAGAAATCATCACAGCCCAGTAATAAGGTAATATCTAGCACCAAGCAGGCTGATCATCCAGAGACTAAACCGCAGCTTAATCCTTATGCCACATCATTCCATCCTGATCAATCTCAACCTTGTCTGCCAGAACCCCTACATGCCTACATCGAAAACTACAGGGCCTTTAAAGCAGTAATCAGTGATTTAAACCTCGCTGCCATGGAGGAACTTGACTTGCTCATCAAATGGTTAGGCCCAGAATCTGCAGAACGCATAAAGACATTAAGAGTGGTTCATGCTGGCCACTCAGAGGAAGGTCTCGCTGCAGCATGGGAGAGACTTGAACAGACCTATGGCAGTCCAGAAGCTATAGTAAGTGCCTTATTCAGGAGACTTCAAGCCTTCCCAAGGATAACTGGCAAAGACAATCGCAAACTCCAGGATCTGAGCGACCTACTAAAAGAACTTGAATTGACAAAAATTGACCCACATCTGCCAGGACTGAGTTACCTTGATACTGCCCATGGCGTCAATCCCATAGTGTCGAAACTACCACAATGCATGCAAGAGAAATGGGCAGACCAGGGCTCCAGATAGAGGAGAGAACACAATGTGTCTTTTCCCTCTTTCTCTTATTTTACCAGATTCATCAGTGACCAAGCTCAGAAGAAGAATGACCCCAGCTTTGACTTCACTGAATCCACTCTACCTGCTTCATCCTCATGTTCAAGGTATGACAACACCACAAATAAACATAGAGACTTAAGGGGGACAGTATCCGTTAGGAAAACCAATGTTCCACTCATTTCAACCTGCACTACTAGGAAGGAAGACCCTGTTCTCAAGGAAAAGGACCCTAACCGCATGTGCCCCATCCATAAAAGACCTCATCCTTTAATGGAGTGTCGTGGGCTCTGTTGTGGGCTCAGGGCAAAGACCTTGCAAGAACGCAGAGAGATACTCAAAGAGCTTGGATTGTGTTACAAGTGTTGTGCCTTATCAAATCATATGGCGAAAGACTGTAATGTTACTATCAAGTGTGCAGAATGCAGCAGCGACAAGCACGTTACAGCAATGCATCCTACCTTGCCTTCAGACAACGCACCATCTCAAGCTGCGACCAATGCCATCACACTTCATGGCGGGGAGCCACCGGCTCAAGAATTAGCTACAACTACTGTTTCCTCTTCCTGTATGTCGATATGTGGCAAGGAGGCTGATTCTAAGTGCTGTGCAAAGGTGTGTTTGGTCAACGTTTACCCAGAAGGGCAATCTGAAAGGGCCATCAGAATGTACGCAATTATTGATGAACAAAGCAATAGGTCTCTGGCAAAACCTAAATTCTTTGAGATTTTTGACATAGCAGGAGAAGCAACACCATATACCCTCAACACTTGTTCTGGTCGTGTAGAGACTTATGGCAGAAGAGCCACTGGATACCTTATCTCCTCCATTAAAGGGAACGTTCATATACCCTTGCCGACGTTAATTGAATGCGACCAAATACCAGATGAAAGAGAGGAAATTCCTACTCCAGAAGCTGCATACCATCATTCCCACTTGAAGCATCTAGCTAGTGAGATTCCCCCTATGGACATGAATGCTGACATCCTACTTCTGCTTGGGAGAGACATTCTGAGGGTCCACAAGGTGCGTCAACAATGCAACGGTCCTGATAATGCCCCATACGCACAGAGACTCTATTTAGGCTGGGTAATCGTGGGCGATGTATGTATAAATAAGAGCCACAAACCATCTCAAGTGAACTCCTTCAAAACCTTTGTGCTCAACAATGGTCGCACATCTCATTTTAAGCCATGTGTTCATCATTATGAGGTGAAGGAAAGGCTTTCTAACCTCTTAAAGACACCAGACATCATTCCTACCAGTTATGACAACTTAGGAAAAACTGTGTTTTGTACAACACCAGACGATGACAAACTGGACTTGTCCATGGATGACAAAGAGTTTATCAAAATAATGGACGATGAATTCTTCAAAGATCCATCTAACCACTGGGTTGCACCTTTACCTTTCCGTGCTGTAAGAGCCAGACTCCCTGACAACCGGGAACAAGCACTCTCCAGATTCATCTCCTTGCAACGTACGTTAAAAAACAAACCAGAAATGAAAAGTCATTTTGTGGCCTTTATGGAAAAGATATTTCGCAATGATCATGCAGAGCCGGCTCCACCCTTACAAGAGCATGAAGAATGCTGGTACCTTCCATCCTTTGGGGTATATCACCCACGGAAACCAAACCAAATAAGAGTGGTATTCGACTCAAGTGCCAAACATAACGGCGTATCTCTGAACAATGTCCTTCTCACCGGTCCGAACCTGACCAATAATCTGGTGGGAGTGCTCATGAGATTCAGAAAGGAGCCAGTAGCCATTACTGCTGACATTGAACAAATGCTCCATTGCTTTATTGTGCGGCAAGATCATAGAAACTACCTCAGGTTTTTTTGGCACAGAGACAATGACACCAGCAAAGAAATGGTTGAATGCCGCATGAAGGTGCACGTGTTTGGTAACAGTCCTGCTGTTGCTACATATGGCCTACGTAGGGCTGCCTTAGATGGTGAGTCAGAATTTGGGGAACATGCCAGAAACTTTGTTGTGAGAGACTTATATGTGGACGACGCACTCAAATCCTTCCCTACTGCGGAGGAGGCCATAGATCTGCTAGAAAGGACACAAGGTCCAGCGTTTCTGCTAAACCAGAATGAAGATACTCCTACTCAAGACGTCTTCAGTCTCCAGGACCCTCGTGAAGATCCAGAGATTCGGCCTGAAGTTAGTACCTTCGTCACCAAGTCTGAAAGGAGGGCTGGCTTGGGCTGTCATCGCTTTGAACGCTTCTCTAGATGGTCAAGACTCATTCACATCATTGCAAGGTTAGTCCACATTGTTCATTGTTTTCATGCTGAGAAGCATAACACTGACTGTCGCAGTTGGCACTTGTGCCATAAACTTCTCACGGCAGAAGACATTATTCTAAGTGAATTGCTTGTGATACGTAACGTACAGCAGAGTGCCTTCAAAATGGAACTGAAATGTATACATGACAAGCAAGATATACCAAAAGGCAGCCCCATTGTCAACTTGAAACCAGTAATTGATGATTGTGGTATGCTGAGAGTTGGTGGTCGCCTAAACAAGGCTAAGCTAGAGATTTCAGAAATGAATCCCCTCATTATTCCTGCCAAACACCACGTTACTATACTGCTGATACGGCATTATCATGAAAGAGTCCAGCATCAAGGCCGGCATTTCACTGAGGGTGCTTTAAGAGCCGCAGGCCTTTGGATATTGGGAGCAAAAAGACAGGTTGCTCATATTATTCACCATTGCATTAAATGTCGCAAGGCAAGAGGAAAATTACAACATCAACAAATGTCTGATTTGCCAGTTGATAGGACAAGCACCGAACCACCGTTCACTTATGTTGGTCTGGACGTCTTTGGGTCATGGACAGTCACTGCACGTAAGACCAGAGGTGGTCATGCAGAAAGCAAACGATGGTCAGTGTTGTTTACATGCTTAAGTGTATGTGCTATACACATTGAAGTAATAGAATCCATGAACACTTCTAGCTTCATCAATGCTTTAAGACGATTCCTCGCCATCAGAGGACCAGTAAAGCAAATAAGATCTGACTGTGGAACCAACTTCATAGGAGCCTGTCGAGAGTTGCAAATTTACTCTAAACCAGTTCAAGACTACTTAGCCAATAATGGTTGTACATGGATATTTAACCCCCCTCATGCCTCTCATATGGGCGGTTCATGGGAAAGAATGATAGGCATCACCCGCAAAATATTGGACTGTATGCTTATAACCTCAAACTTCTCAAGGCTCACCCATGAGACTTTGACTACCTTCCTGGCTGAGGTATCTGCTATTGTCAACTCAAGACCTCTTGTACCTGTATCTATGGATCCAGAATCCCCTGCCATTCTCACTCCAGCAACTCTTCTCACTCAGAAGTTTGGATCTGTTCCTAATCCACCTGAAGAGTCTTCTTCTAGTAACATATATCTGAAACAGTGGAAGCACGTTCAACATCTGGCCAACTATTTCTGGAGCAGGTGGAAAAAGAAGTATTTAACGCTTCTGCAAGCACGTAGAAAGTGGCAACAGGTCAAGCCAAACTTACAAATATGAGATCTTGTACTCATGAAAGACCAGAAGGTGGAAAGAAACTCCTGGCCCAAGGAACTCATCTCAAAAGTCTTCACCAGTGAAGATGGCAAAGTTCGCAAGGTGGGAGTGACCATCGCAAAACAAGGCCATCCCAAATCCTTTATCAGGCCTGCATCTGAGATTGTTCTCCTCTTAATCGTAGAGGAATTATTCTTTACTTGATGAACTTTATTCCTGGGAACCAGAAGACTCAAGGCATTGGACTGTTCCAGTTACCATATCCAGTGTGTTTTTTGTTAGTTTTGTCTTTCAGGTTCCAACATTTCATGGACATTTTATAGTTGCATATGTAGTGAAATCCAAGGATTTCAGACGGGGAGTGTGCTGTTCCAGCTTTATTCTTCTATTTTACTAATTGCTGTGTTCGCATTATCCTGTCATTTATTATGTTGTGTAACGCTGCCACCCTGTGGTTATTCTTATAATTCATTTATAGTGTGTTATGTAAATTCCCATTGCAATGCTCTCCTCCCTCTTTTGTGACATCACATCCTCTGGAAGGTCCTTCGTACTTCCTCTTTGTTGCAGACTTCAAGATGGTGAGAGCAATTCTTTTTGACCTCTAATATCTCTAATATCCTCTAGCATACCCTGATTCCCTGCATTTGTTTTCAAGGCAAATCAATAAATTATCAAAGCTTCACCATTGTATTCTCCTCACTGGATTATCACATGCAACTGGTGCCTATATCTGGAGATATTAGTGAGTTCAGCTATCTACCATTGCTTGTACAGGGGCTATCACTCACAACCAATCAGGGGATTTTCTCTTACGTACATCTGTGGCAGAATAATGGCGAATCAATGGATGTCGTATAGCTGGACTTCGCCAAAGCATTTGACACTGTACCACATAAAAGGTTAGTGTATAAAATGAGAATGCTTGGACTGGGAGAAAATGTCTGTATGTTGGTAAGTAACTGGCTCAGTAATAGAAAACAGAGGGTGGTTATTAATAGTACACACTCAGAGTGGGTCACTGTCACTAGTGGAGTACCTCAGGGGTCAGTATTTGGCCCTATTCTCTTCAATATATTTATTAATGATCTTGTAGAAGGCTTGCACAGTAAAATATAAATTTTTGCAGATGACACTAAACTGTGTAAAGTAATTAACACAGAAGAGGACAGTATACTGCTGCAGAGGGATATAGATATATTGGAGGCTTGGGCAGATAAGTGGCAGATGAGGTTTAAAACTGCAAATATAAGGCTATGCACATGGGAAGGAATAATGCAAGTCACCCGTACATACTAAATGGTAAAATACTGGGTAACACTGACATGGAAAAGGATCTAGGAATTTTAGTGAACAGCAATGTGAGCAGTGAGATAATGGAACTCTGCCTGCGCAGATGGTGATGGTGAGTTTACTAAAAGAGTTTAAGAGGGGCCTGGATGTATTTCTGGAGTTTAATAATATTACAGGTTATAGCTACTAGAAAGGGGTCGTTGATCCAGGGAGTTATTCTGATTGCCTGATTGGAGTCGGGAAGGAATTTTTTTCCCTTAAGTCGGGAAAATTGGTTTCTACCTCACAGTTTTTTTTGTTTTTTTGTTGCCTTCCTATAGATCAACTTGCAGGATGACAGGCTGAACCTGATGGACAGATGTCTTTTTTCAGCCTTATAAACTATATTACTATGTAAAGGAAAACTCTCTCCTCCACTAATCTACTACCTCACAAACCTCACCCTTTTTCCTTAAATTTTTAACAAGCCTTGGAACACAGCAAAGGAAACTTTAATTACCCACCGTGAGTGAATCTCTGAAAGGGGCACTCTAGCATCACCAAAAATATATATTTCAAAAATAAAGAAAGTAGGTGTGCACTCTTCATTCTAGTTTTGCATGCAGGACTGGACATTTATTGATACAAAAATGTAATAAAACAAAGCAGGTATTAAAATAAGAAAAAATAAAGAAATAAAAAATATATGAAAAAAATATATAATTACAAAGCATAAATAAATAAATGAATGAAAATCCATATATGGACGTGATTCCATTATATGTTGCTGTACATGATTATATGGAAATAAATATATATATATAAATTTGAGTCAAATAAAAATAATGTTTCATACTACTATCATACCATTTGGAGTCACTATAGTCAGTGTTGGACTGGGGTGCCAAGGCCCCACCATTAGAAGTGACTCTAGGGGCCCACCCTATAGTTTCATGCAAATTTTGACACTTAAAGGATTTTTCCAATTTCCATCAACATCCTTTAAAATAATCATTTATATAGGAAGCTATAGTGCACATGACGACGGCAACTAATCACTGGCCTTGGCGCTGTACACCACTGATATCACTGATTAGTTACAGCAGTCAAGTGCAGTACACAGGCATTTTACCTTGGCAGCCAAAACATTATGTCCCAGATGCATCCTGGCAGAGAAAACAGAGTATTGGTGCTGGATCAAATAGCGATCAGGATGGGGAGTTTAACCCCTTTGGGACACAGCCTTATTTCACCTTAAGGACCAGGCCATTTTTTGAAAATCTGTCCAGTGTCACTTTAAGTGGTGATAACTTTAAAACGCTTTGACTTATCCAAGCCATTCTGAGAATGTTTTTTCGTCGCATATTGTACTTCATGACACTGGTAAAATGAAGTAAGAAAAAAATCATTTTTATTTATAAAAAAAATACCAAATGTACCAAAAATTTCAATTTCTCTACTTCTATAATACATAGTAATACCTCCAAAAATAGTTATTACTTTACATTCCCCATATGTCTACTTCATGTTTTGATCATTTTGGGAATGATATTTTATTTTTTGGCGATGTTACAAGGCTTAGACGTTTAGAAGCAAATCTTGATATTTTTCAAAAATTTTCAAAATCTCAACTTTTAGGGACCAGTTCAGGTCTGAAGTCACTTTGTGAGGCTTACATAATAGAAACCACCCAAAAATGACCCCATTATAGAAACTACACCCCTCAAGATATTCAAAACAGATTTTACAATCTTTGTTAACCCTTCAGGTGTTGCACAAGAGTTATTGGCAAATGGGGATGAAATTTGAGAATTTAATTTTTTTGCCAAACTTTCAATTTTACCATATGTGGTCGTACACTACTGTTTGGCCACACGGCGGGGCGTAGAGGGAAAGGCGCGCCATATGATTTTTAGAAGGCAGATTTTGCTGGACCAGTTTATTTACACTGTGACCTGTTTCAAACCCCCTGATGCACCCTTGGAATAGAAACTCCCTAAATGTAACCCCATCTAAGAAACTACACCCCTCAAGATATTCAAAACGGATTTTTTCAAACATTGTTAACCCTTTAGGTGTTGCACAAGAGTTATTGGCAAATGGGGGTGAAATTTGAGAATTTAATTTTTTTGCCAAATTTTCAATTTTAACCCATATTTTTAACACTAACAAAGCAAGGGTTAATAGCCAAACAAGACTGTATCTTTATTGCCTTGACTCTGCCATTTACAGAAACACCCCATATGTGGTTTTACACTACTGTACTGCCACACGGCGGGGCGTAGAGGGAAAGGAGTACCATGTGGTTTTTGGAGGGCTGATTTTTTTGGACCGGTTTATTTACACTGTGTCTTGTTTCAACCCCCCTGATGCACCCCTGGAGTAGAAACTCCCTAAAAGTGACCCCATCTAAGAAACTACACCCCTAAAGGTATTCAAAACTGAGTTTACAAACGCTGTTAACCCTTTAGGTGCTGCACAAAAGTTATTGGCAAATGGGGAGGAAATTTGAGAATTTCATTTTTTTGCCCAGTTTTTAATTTTAACCCATTTTTTCCACTAACAAAACAAGGGTTAACAGCCAAACAAGACTGTATCTTTATTGCCCTGACTCTGCCATTTACAGAAACACCCCATATGTGGTCATACACTACTGTACGGGCACACGACGGGGTGTAGAGGGAAAGGAGGGCCGGGTGTTTTTTGGAGGGCAGATTTTTATGGACCAGTTTATTTACTCTGTGTCCTGTTTCAACCCCCCCTGGAGTAGAAACTCCCTAAAGGTGACCCCAGTTTGGAAACTACGGGATAAGTTTTGTTGGGACTATTTTTAGGGGACATATGATTTTTGGTTGCTCTATATTACATTTTTGTGAGGCAAGGTTACCAAAAATTTAAATTCTGAAATTTCATCTCCATTTGCCATTAACTGTTGAGGAACACCTAAAGAGTTAATAAAGTTTGAAAAATCAGTTTTGAAAACCTTGAGGGGTATAGTTTCTTAGATGGGGTCACTTATAAGGAGTTTTTACTCTAGGGGTGCATCAGCGGGGCTTCAAAATGGACATGGTGTCAATAAAAAAGGCCATCAAAATTGGCCTTCCAGAAACCATGTCGGTCCTTTCCTTTTGCGCCTCCCTTTTACTGATACAGCAGTTTACGACCACAAATGTGGCGTTTCTGGACCGTGCTAATCTGGGGGGTTAGGTCATGGGGTATTTTTATAGAGGAGATTATTACTGACACGGAGATACCTAATTTGTATACTTTTTAAAATTATTTTAGTTTTTACAATTTTTTTGGGTGTCTCAAGTCTGAGACC
Organism: Bufo gargarizans; assembly: GCF_014858855.1. Lineage (NCBI taxonomy): Eukaryota > Metazoa > Chordata > Amphibia > Anura > Bufonidae > Bufo > Bufo gargarizans. Next base: position 256,658,965 of record NC_058084.1, read on the forward strand.
CATAGTTTTTTTTTTATCCGATTGTCAGTGATTACATTGGGATATAAATTAAGTAGTCCATGGAAGTGTGGTACTCCCTGAAGAAACCAATAATGCAGAGGCCCGGATGTTCGGGGCACGTGTCACATTGAGTAGTGGTGTCCTTCCGTATTCCCCTTCTGTGACACACTCTGCACCTTTTTGGGGTTTGTCCCTTCTTTCCAGTATGGGGCACCACTCTTGGAAAGTGTTGGCCAGGGACGATCCGGGCACCTTCAGTTCCCGAGGTACTCCGGCCTGCTCTTTCCCGGTTCGAAAAAAGATCAGGGCCTTGAGGAATGCTTCATAGAACTGAAGGAATGTCCCTGTGTTGCCAGCTCTCCGGGACAGCACAAAAGAATTGTACATGGCAACCTGCACCAAGTAGACCGCAACTTTTTTGTACCATGCCCGGGTTTTGCGCATGGCATTATATGGCTTGAGGACTTGATCAGAGAGATCAACTCCTCCCATATACCTACCGATTGTAGTCGACGATACAATCGGGCTTGAGGACCATTGCCGCGGTACCTCGCACAGGGACAGGGGTGATGCCGTTACCATGATTTGTGGACAGTACAAGGAAATCCCTCTTGTCCTTATATCTGACCAGCAACAGGTTTCCAGTGGTAAGGGCACGGGTCTCACCCCTGGGGATAGGTACCTGGAGGGGGTGGGCAGAGAGGCCGCACATATTTTTCCGCACAGTCCCACAAGCGGACGTGGATCTGGTGGCACGGGACTGGAACAAGGGGATACTAGTATAAAAGTTATCCACGTAAAGGTGGTAACCCTTATCTAGCAGGGGGTGAAAAAGGTCCACACAAGTTTTCCGCTAACACCCAGAGTGGGGGGACATTCTTGGGGTTGAATGCGGGAATCTCGCCCCTTATACACACAAAACATGTAAGTGTACACTGAGGTACTCTCACAAAGTTTGTACAGCTTCACGCCATACCTCGCCCGCTTTGAGGGAACATACTGGCGGAAAATGAGTCTCCCCTTGAACGCAATGAGAGACTCATCAACCGCAACCTCCCTTCCAGGTACATAGACCTGTACAAATTTGGCCCCAAAGTGATCGATGACCGGCCATATTTTATACAGACGGTCATAGGCAGGATCACCTCGGGGGGGGGGGGGACATGCTGCATTATCTGAATAATGGAGGCATTTCCGGATGGCTTCAAACCTAGAGCGTGTCATGGCCGTACTGTAAAGTGGGGTCTGGTAGAGGACATCCCCACTCCAGTAATGCAGGACACTGAGTTTCTTGACTAGGCCCATATGCAGCACGAGGCCCCAAAATGTCCTCATTTTGGCTGCACTGACCGGCGTCCAGCCACCGGGCCTAGCCAAAAAGGAGCCCGGGTGTTGAGCAACGAACTGTTGGGCGTACAGGTTCGTCTGCTCCACCATTAGATTTACAAAGTGGTCACTGAAAGAATGATTAAAAAAGTCATATTCAGTGAAGCCCACTGTGAAAATCTGTATTCCTGGTTGGCCTACAAAATCAGGAATCACGGGCTCAAATCGCTCTGGGGTACACCAGACAAGTTCACCGGCAGGGGGCTCCAGTGAATTTAAGTGGTGGGATGGAAAACTAGTACGAGCCCCAGAGCTGCTCGTACTAGGGTGGGCTGCAGGGTCTCTAACATGGTGGTCCCCTGGCTCCGCCTGGTGGCATCTCCGCCGCCTTGGGGGGCTTATCATCATCGCTAGATGATGAGGAGGACGCAGATGGCAACAGGAAAGTGGGGTCATCATCGTCCTCACTGGGACTCTCGGACTTGGAGGCAAGCTGGGCGTATGCCTCCTCTGCCAAGAACATCAGGCGGGCCGTAGGGGAGTGTGTGTCTGAGTGTGTATGTGTGTGCGTTTAAATCTTTATTTGGTGTGCGTGTGTGTGGGGCACGGGTGTTCACGTACTCACCCTAAGCCTAACAGAGAAAAAAAAAGACTAACTAAAAAAAGGGGGAAAAAAGTAAAAAAAAGTAAAGAAAAAATTCAAAACCGCTGATCAATGGACCAAAGTTGATCAGCAGTGGGGTGTGCGATGTGCTAACAGTGGCCGGACGCTAAGAGTGCCGGCCACAGTCAGCGTACGCACAAAAAATAAAATAAAATGCCTGCTCCCCAAAAAAGGGTTAGGGGGCAAGCAGTAGCACCCCTGGGGGGTCTAGGGTCACACAGCTGTGCTGAAAATCCCAGACAACCTACTTAGGGTGATGCAAGAAAACTTTTTTTTACCACTAACTTTCCCTTTATTTTCCCTGCCTAGCCCAACCTTTCCCTATACTTTCCCTAATTACCTGCTGATAAAGATGGGGGTGCTGGGGCACAGATCAGGTCCTGGGGGCAAGGATGGGTGCTGGGGCACAGATGGGGTTGAGATCCACACATGCAGGCAGCGCTCCTCTCTCCTCGGGCTCCGGACACAAAAGGAGGAGAAGAGGAGCGCTGCTATCATTTGAATCTCCCGCCGTCCCGCCCTCCTACCAATCAGAGGCGATCCTGAGAGGTGATGTCACCGTCACCTCTCAGGATTGCAGGATGGTGATTGGTGGGGTAAAATCACACCACCAATCACCATCCTGTTACGGGTTATCGGGTCCTCAGTGACCCGAATAACCCGGAAACGCAGAAAATCGCAGGTCTGAATTGACCTGTGGTTTTCTGCGATCGCCGACATGGGGGATCACAGGACCCCCCGGCGCATCTAGCCAAGGTGCCTGCTCAATGATTTGAGCAGGCACCGGGTTCCGATCACCGCCCGCCGGGCGGCGGTGATCGGAATTATACATGACGTACTGGTACGTCATGTGTCTTTAAGTCCTAGGACAACATGCCGTAACGGTACGTCAGGTGTCCTGAAGAGGTTAAGTGTTTTTTTTTTTATTTATTTTTTTCATTTTTATTTTAACAGCATTCCTGTAGTTTGGCCTCAATAATTTGAAATTAGGCACCCCCTTTAAGCTCAGTACTTATATACCATAACAATACCAAGCTCAGTACTTAGATAAGGTAACAGAAACAAGCTATGTGCATAGATACAGCAACAGAACTCTGTTACACACACACTTCTACACATGCAGGCACTATTTTACAAGCACACTTCTACGCATGCCAGCACTCTTTTACACGCATACTTCTACACGTACACTGTCATACATGCAGGCACCCTTTTATACACACACTTTCATACATGCAGCACGCTGACATACAATCAATGCCATAGATGCATGCACTCTTACATACATACACTGTCATATATGCATGCACTTTTGCATACACACACTGTCATACATGCAGCACTCTTACACACACATTGTCATATATGCACGCACTCTTACATACACACACTGTCATACATGCAGCACTCTTACATACATACACTTTCATACATGCAGGATGTCTTAAATACACACTGTCATACATGCAGGCATTCTTACACAGTGTTGAGTGTGAATATCTGAATTACGATTATTTATTGTGAATATCACAACTTCGAGAATTTGCGAATATTTCTAATATAGTGCTATAAATTTGTTTTTTCAAATATTTATCATTTTTTTTTCATCTGAAGTTATGATTCCTCCCTGTTTAAGTTACTTGTCAAGCAACTTAGGCTACTTTCACACTAGCATTCGGGGCTCCGCTTGTGAGTTCCATTTGAAGGCTCTCACAAGCGGACCCGAACGCATCCGTACTGCCCTAATGCATTCTGAGTGGATCCGCTCAGAATGCATCAGTCTGGCACCGTTTGTCCTCTACTCCGCTCTGCAGGCGGACACCCGAACGCTGCTTGCAGCATTCGGGTGTCCGCCTGGCCGTGCAGAGGCAAACGGATCCGTCCAGACTTACAATGCAAGTCAATGGGGACGGATCCGTTTGAAGTTGACACAATATGGCTACATTTTCAAACTGATCCGTCCCCCATTGACTTTCAATGTAAAGTCTGGACGGATCCGTCTGAGAAACTTTTCACACTTAGAATTTTTTCTAAACTACAGGGAGTGCAGAATTATTAGGCAAATGAGTATTTTGACCACATCATCCTCTTTATGCATGTTGTCTTACTCCAAGCTGTATAGGCTCGAAAGCCTACTACCAATTAAGCATATTAGGTGATGTGCATCTCTGTAATGAGAAGGGGTGTGGTCTAATGACATCAACACCCTATATCAGGTGTGCATAATTATTAGGCAACTTCCTTTCCTTTGGCAAAATGGGTCAAAAGAAGGACTTGACAGGCTCAGAAAAGTATGCTGCAGGGAGGGATGCAGCACTCTTAAAATTGCAGAGCTTCTGAAGCGTGATCATCGAACAATCAAGCGTTTCATTCAAAATAGTCAACAGGGTCGCAAGAAGCGTGTGGAAAAACCAAGGCGCAAAATAACTGCCCATGAACTGAGAAAAGTCAAGCGTGCAGCTGCCAAGATGCCACTTGCCACCAGTTTGGCCATATTTCAGAGCTGCAACATCACTGGAGTGCCCAAAAGCACAAGGTGTGCAATACTCAGAGACATGGCCAAGGTAAGAAAGGCTGAAAGACGACCACCACTGAACAAGACACACAAGCTGAAACTTCAAGACTGGGCCAAGAAATATCTCAAGACTGATTTTTCTAAGGTTTTATGGACTGATTAAATGAGAGTGAGTCTTGATGGGCCAGATGGATGGGCTGGATTGGTAAAGGGCAGAGAGCTCCAGTCCGACTCAGACGCCAGCAAGGTGGAGGTGGAGTACTGGTTTGGGCTGGTATCATCAAAGATGAGCTTGTGGGGCCTTTTCGGGTTGAGGATGGAGTCAAGCTCAACTCCCAGTCCTACTGTCAGTTTCTGGAAGACACCTTCTTCAAGCAGTGGTACAGGAAGAAAAACATGATTTTCATGCAGGACAATGCTCCATCACACGCGTCCAAGTACTCCACAGCGTGGCTGGCAAGAAAGGGTATAAAAGAAGAAAATCTAATGACATGGCCTCCTTGTTCACCTGATCTGAACCCCATTGAGAACCTGTGGTCCATCATCAAATGTGAGATTTACAAGGAGGGAAAACAGTACACCTCTCTGAACAGTGTCTGGGAGGCTGTGGTTGCTGCTGCACGCAATGTTGATGGTGAACAGATCAAAACACTGACAGAAAACATGGATGGCAGGCTTTTGAGTGTCCTTGCAAAGAAAGGTGGCTATATTGGTCACTGATTTGTTTTTGTTTTGTTTTTGAATGTCAGAAATATATTTGTGAATGTTGAGATGTTATATTGGTTTCACTGGTAAAAATAAATAATTGAAATGGGTATATATTTGTTTTTTGTTAAGTTGCCTAATAATTATGCACAGTAATAGTCACCTGCACACACAGATATCCCCCTAAAATAGCTAAAACTAAAAACAAACTAAAATCTACTTCCAAAAATATTCAGCTTTGATATTAATGAGAATACACTGGCTGCAGGACAGGCCAGCACGTCTAAGGCGTAAAGGGTTAACTCAGGCCATGTGCCCAATTTGGAGACCAAGAAGTTGAAGAGGGCAGACCAGTCATTCAGTACGTGTAGGCGTGTGCACACATACTGCTCCACCATGTTGGTAAAATGCTGCCTCCTGCTAAGACGTTCCCTATCAGCTTGTGGTGCTGGTTGTTGTGGGGTCCTGACAAAGCTTTTCCACATTTCTGCCATGGTAACCCTGCCTTCTGAGGGGCTGGCGGTGCCCCAGCTGCGTTGGCGACCTCTTCCTCGTCCTCTGCCTTCGCCTTGTGCTTCCACTGTGCTCCCGCTGTCAGGTGGAAATGCCATCAGCATCGTGTCTGCCTGCATGCGCTTGTACTCATGCATCTTACGATCATGCTCCAGTGACGGAATTAAGGACGGTACGTTGTCTTTGTAACCCAGTAATCAGCACAAGTGAGAATGTGGGCAACTCGGCGGTCGTTGCGGAGACACTGCAGCATGTAATCGCACATGTGTGCTAGGCTGCCCAGAGGCAACGAAAAGCTGTCCTCTGTGTATCGTCTGTGTCCTCTGTATCTCCCCATTCATGCACCAGTGATGGCCATGAGCTGGCCTGGGCGCCACCCTGCTGTGAACATGGTTACTCCTCCTGCATCTCCTCATCCTCCACCTCCTCATTCTCCAGAACTGTGCCCTGGCTGGACAATTGTGTACCTTTTGTTTGTGGGTGCAGGAACCCACACTCAGAGCCACTTGGAAATGACTGGTCGGAAACCCTACAAAATTATACCTCTTCCTCCTCCTCCTCCTGTGCAACATTCTCTTCCATCATCGCCAGGAGAGTTTTTTCAAGGAGGCATAAAAGTGGGATAGTAACGCTGAGAACAGCATTATCGGCACTGGCCATGTTGGTGGAGTACTTGAAACAGCACAACAAGGAACACAGGTCTCGCATTGAGGCCCAGTCATTGGTGGTGAAGTGGTGCTGTTCCGCAGAGCCACTCACCCGTGCGTGCTGCTGCTGAAACTCCACTATCGCGTGCTGCTGCTCACAGAGTCTGGCCAGCATGTGCAAGGTGGAGTTCCACCATGTGGGCACGTCACATATGAGGCGGTGAGCGGGAAGGCCGAAGTTACGCTGCAGCGATGACAGGCGAGCAGCAGCAGGGTGAGAACGCCGAAAGCGAGCACAGACGGACAGCACTTTATTAAGCAGGTCTGACATGTCAGGGTAATTTTTAAGTAATCTCTGGACTACCAAATTGCACATGTGCCAGGCAAGGGATGTGCGGCAAACAGGTTAGTACAAGAGATGCTACGAGATTTCTCCCATTATCGCACACCACCAGGCCGGGCTTGAGGCTGACTGGCACAAACAATTCATCGGTCTGTTGTTCAAGGCCCGCCCACAGCTCCTTTGCGGTGTGTGGTTTGTCCCCCAAACAGATACGTTTTAAAACTGCCTGCTGTTGTTGTGGCTGTGCTGAAGTTGGTGGTGAAGGTGTTACGCTGGCCAGATGAGGAGCCGGTAGAGGATGAGGAAGCAGAGTAGAATGAGGAAGCAACAGGAGGCAAACTGAAGCGCCCTACAATCCTCGGTGGTGGAAAGACATGCGCCAAACTGCTATCCGCCTCAGGCCCAGCCAACACTGCATTTACCCAGTGTGCTGTTATGGAGATATAACGACCCTGACCGTGCTTACTGGTCTATGTATCCGTAGTCAGGTGCACTTTGCCACAGATGGCGTTGCATAGTGCACACCTGATTTTGTCCCCTACTTGGTTGTGCAGGGAAGGGATGGCTCGCCTTGAAAAGTAGTGGCGCCAGGGCACAATGTACTGTGGGACAGCCACCACCATAATGCCTTTAAAACTATCCGTCTACACCAGACGGAATGACAGCATTACAAAGGCAAGTCATGTAGAAATGCTGGCATTCAGGGCTAGGGATCGTGGGTGGGTAGGGGGGTACTTCCTCTATCTCTCCAGCGTTTGGGATATGGAGAGCTGAACACTTCCGTGGGACATTGTGGAGATGCTTGGTTACCCAGGTGTTAGTGTTGCTGGCAGATCCTCTGTTTGTGGGGTGTCAGGTGGCACTATCACTCCAGAGGTGGATGAAGATGCTGAGACTGCAGCAGAAGAGGAAGCAAAAGGAGCCAGAAACCTTTGTTGTTTTTTTTTATGTGTCTACTCCACTGCAGCTTGTGCTTTGCACTTAAATGCCTGGTCATGCAGGTTGTGCTCAGGTTGAGAACGTTTATGCCTCGCTTCAGGCTCTGATTGCACAACGTGCAAACCACTCGTGTCTTGTTGTCAGCACATTGTCTGAAGAACTTGTCCTTGGAGCTGGCTTTGGTGTGCTTGGTCCCTTGCTGCGGTGGGCAGTAGGAGGCGTACTGTCTAGAGGACGGCTGCTCTTCTTTTGCACTCTGCCCCCTTTTCTGCTGTCCTGGTGGCTCTGTGCGACCACCGCCTCTTCCTCTGAACTACATAGGTCACTCGCATGACCTTGATTCCATGTGGGGTCGAGGACTTCATCGTCCTCCACATCATCTTGCACCCAGTCTTCACCCCTGACTTCCTTGTCGGTCTGCACACTTTTGAAATTTTGGAAATCCCCAGCAGTTGGCACCTGTGTTTTGTCAGCATCCGAGACGTTCAGCGATGGTCCTCCCATGTGCTCATCTTGAAAGATAAGTGGTTGGGCATCGGTGCACTCAATCTCTTACACTTCTGGGGCAGGGCTAGGTGGATGGCCCTGGTAAACCCTGCTAACAGAGTTATCAAAAAGCAGAAGAGACTGTTGCATGACTTGGGGCTCAGACTGCTTGGCTGATTTGCAAGGGGGTGAGGTGAAAGACTGATGGACATCGGCTGAAGGTGCCAACTGTTGTCTTTCAGCAGGAGACTAGGTGGGATACATTGTGAAGGAACTGGATCCACTGTCAGCAACCCAATCTACTATCGCCTGCACTTGTTCAGGCCTCACCATTCGTAGAGCTGCATTAGGCCCGCTGCAGTTTCTTTTGCCTACTTGCACCTGAGGAAGGGGTTTAACTTGTGCATGTAGCTGGCACAGATCGACCACGTCCTCTCCCTGCAACAGGAGCTCCACCAGCAGCACGACGACCTGGGCCATGTCCCTTATTTGAAGCTCTCCTCATATTTTTCAAATTTAGGAACTTGCCCTAAATGGGTATTTAATTAATAGTAGAATACAATGACAGTATATAAAGGGTTTATCTCACACGGCCTGAACCAGACTAGGCCTCAATAAAAGATTTTTTTTTGCCCAAAATAGCTGTATTTTAACCCCTTAAGGACTCAGCCCTATTTCTCCTTAAAGGGATTCTGTCACCTTAAAGGGATTCTGAGGCGGCGCTGATGTCATAAAAGGAGGAGCAGGGCACGAACGGCGGCGGGTGCGGGCGGCATCTGGAAGACATGCCACACATGCACATCCCCTTGGGCACCTTAGTTGGATGAATGACAGGTTAGTTATAACGTTTTTTAGACAAAATGAGCCTACAGATTTCAGTTATAAGACCACATTAGGAATCACTAAAGCTCCCTGAACATAACCATATTTTTAAATGGAGGGGCAAAAAACTGGTGACAGAATCCCTTTAAGGACTTGGCTATTTTTTGCAAATCTGACCAGTGTCACTTTAAGTGCTGATAACTTTAAAATGCTTTGACTTACCCTGGCTGTTCCGAGTTTGTTTTTTCGTCACATATTGTACTTCATGACACTGCTAAAATTGGGTCAAAAATTATTATTTTTTGCATAAAAAAATACCATATTTACCAAAAATTTAGAAAAATTAGCAAGTTTCAGTTTCTCTACTTCTGTAATACATAGTAATACCCCCAAAATTTGTGATGACTTTACATTCCCCATATGTCTACTTCATGTTCGTAGCATTTTGGGAATGATATTTTTTGGGGGGGTATGTTACATAGCTTTGAAGTTTAGAAGCAAATTTTGAAATTTTTCAATAATTTTCCAAATCCCACTTTTTATGGACCAGTTCAGGTTTGAAGTCACTTTGTGAGGCTTACATAATAGATACCATCCAAAAATGACCCCATTCTAGAAACTACACCGCTCAAGGTATTCAAAACTATTTTTACAAACTTTGTTTACCCTTTAGGTCTTCCACAAGACTTCATGGCAAATGGACATAAAATTTAAGAATTTTGATTTTTGGGAAAATTTTCCAATATAATCAATTTTTTCCAGGAAAAAAAAGGGTTAACTGCCAAACAAAACTCAATATGGGTTGCCCTGATTCTGTAGTTTGCATAAACACTCCATATGTGGTCGTAAAGTGCTGTTTGGCCAAACGGGAGGACATAGAAGGAGGGGAACACCATATGGGTTTTGCTAGGCAGATTTTGCAGGCCAGGTTTTGTTTATACCATGTCCCATTTGAAGCCCCCTTTTGCACCCCTAGAATAGAAATTTAAAAAAAGTGACTCCATCTAAGAAAGTACACCCCACAAAGTATTCAAAACTGGGTTTTCAAACTTTGTTAACGCTTTAGGTGTTCCACAAGAGTTAATGGCAGATGGAGAAACAATTTAGAAAGTTCAATTTTTTGGAAAATTTTCCATTTTAACCCTTACTTTATTGCTGGAAAAAAATGGGTTAACAGCCAAACAAAACTCAAAATAGGTTGCCCTGATTCTGTAGTTTGCAGAAACACCCCATATGTGGTTTCAAACTATTATTTGGCTAAACAGCAGGACATAGAAGAAGGGGAATGCCATATAGTTTTTGGAAGGCAGATTTTGCTGGACTGGTTTACTTACACCATGTACCCTTTTAAGCCCCCTGATGCACCCCTAGAGTATAAACTCCATAAAAGTGACCCAATCTTGGAAACTACGGGATAAGTTGGTTGTTGTTATGGAACTATTTTAGGGGTAAATATGATTTTTGGTTGCTCTATATTACACTTTTTTGAGGCAAGGTAACAAAAAATTTAAATTCTAAAATTCTACATTCGCTATTTAGTTTTGTGGAACACCTAAAGGGTTAACATAGTTTGTAAAGTAACTTTTGAATACCTTGAGGGGTGTAGTTTCTTAGATGGGGTCACTTTTTTGGAGTTTCTAGTCTAGGCTACATCAGGGGGGCTTCAAATGGGACATGGTGTCAAATAAAACAGTCCATCAAAATCTGCCTTCCAGAAACCATATGGAGTTCCATTCGCTCTATGCCCTGCCGTGCGGCTATATAGCCATTTACGACCACATATGGGGTGTTTCTGCAAATTACAGAATCAGGGCAATAAATATTTAGTTTTATTTGGCTGTTAACCCTTGCTTTATTGCCGGAAAAAAGGATTCAAATGGAAATTTTGCCCAAAAATTGGTGTTTTGGCACCGTTTTTATTTTATATTTTTAACGCTGTTCATCTGAGGGTTTTTTTTTTTTTTCCTAACTAACTTTTCCCTTCCTTCCCTGCCTAACGGTGCCTCTCCCTCACTGACCCTAACCTACCTGGATGGCGATGGGTGCAGGAGGGTGATGGATGGCGATTAGGGGGACGCAGGAGCTGGTGCTGGACGGTGCTGCAGGGTGCTCGTGCAGAGCAGGAAGAGGAGGGGAGAGAGGAGAGCAGGAAGTTTGAATTTCACGCCTCTCTCCCTGCACCAATCAGCACCGTGGACAGCAGGCATCAGCACCATGGCCAGCACTGCCTCTCCAAATGCACGGACTGTGATTGGTGGTGTGTAATCACGCCACCGATCACAGTCTTTTTCCGGTTCATCGGGTCACCGGAGACCCGAAAGGACCGGAAACGCAGAAAACCGCAGGTCTGAAATTACCAGCGGTTATCTGCGATCGCCGATACGGGGGGGGGGGGGTCAAATGACCCCCCCTGCATTACTACAGGATGCCGGCTGAATGATTTCAGCCGGCATCCTGTTCCAATTAACCCCCGCGGCGCCGGAATCGCGATTTAAAGTCATGGCGTACCGGTACGTCATGGGTCCTTAAGGACTCGGGAAACATGCCGTACCGGTACGTCATGCGTCCCTAAGGGGTTAAATGCCTGAATAAAACACCTGTATGTAGAGGGTGTATCTCACACGGCCTGAACCAGTGTAGACCTGAAGTAAATATTTATTTGCACACAATGGCTGTAGTTCAAATGGCTGTATTTCAAATCCCTGAATCAAACCCCTGCATGTAGAGGGAGTATCTCACACGGTCTGAAACAGTGTAGGCCTGAAGTAAATATTTCTTTGCACACAATAGCTGTATTTCAAATGGCTGTATTTCAAATGCCTGATTCAAACCCCTGTATGTAGAGGGAGTATCTCACACGGTCTAAACCAGTGTAGGCCTGAAGTAAATATATCTTTGCACAATATGGCTGTATTTCAAATAGCTGTATTTCAAATCCCTGAATCAAACCCCTGCATGTAGAGGGAGTATCTCACAGGGCCTGAACCTGTGTAGGACTGAAGTAAATATTTATTTGCACAAAATGGCTGAATTTCAAATGGCTATATTTCAAATCCCTGATTTAAACCCCTGTATGTAGAGGGGGTATCTCACAGGGCCTGGACCAGTGTAGGCCTGAAGTAAATATTTCTTTGCACAAAATGGCTGTATTTCAAATGGCTGCATTTCAAATCCCTGATTTAAACCCCTGTATGTAGAGGCTGTATCTCACAGGGTCTGAACCAGTGTAGGCCTGAAGTAAATATTTCTTTGCACAAAATGGCTGTATTTCAAATCCCTGAATCAAACCCCTGTATGTAGAGGGTGTATCTCACATGGCCTGAACCAGTGTAGGCCTGAATTCAATATTGGTGCACCAAATCACGGTATTTAAAATCTCTGCATGTAACCCAAATGTATTAAGGGTGTATCTCACAATTACATCTGCATCAAATGCTGCCAACTAAATTTTTTGTGCCCAAACGAGTGTTTGTTTAACAACTGAATTTGACAGCAGTATATAAGCCACCATAAAATGATGGGTGTATTTCTAGCTTAAAATGCACACTGACTAATACAGATGTTGTAGATTTATTCATTATACACACTTATATAGCGCTACTAATTCCGCAGCGCTTTACAGACATTATCATCCAACTGTCCCCAATGGGGCTCACAATCTAAGGTCCCTATCAGTATGTCTTTGGAGTGTGGGAGGAAACCAGAGTACCCAGAGGAAACCCATGCAAACACAGGGAGAACATACAAACTCCATGCAGATGTTGCCCTTGGTCAGATTTGAACCTAGGATCTCAGCGCTGCAAGGCACCAGTGCTAACCACTGAGCCACCATGCTGCCCATTGCCAAAAAGTCTTTTTTTGGTAACAGAATATGAAAGCTGTATATATTAAACTTGAATTTAACACTTGCAGATCTGGAAAATAGTGTTTTTTTAAAAAAAAATGGTGTTTTTCAAACCCCAGAAAATGATAGGTGTATTTCTACCTTAAATTGCACACTGACCAATACAGATGTTGTAGATTGCCAAAAAGTCTTCTTTTTTTTAACAGAATATGAAAGCTGTATATATTCAACTTGAATTTAACACTTGCAGATCTGGAAAATACTGTTTTTTGAAAAAAAAATTGTGTGTTTTTAAAACCCCAGAAAATGATGGGTGTATTTCTACTTTAAATTGCACACTGACTAATCAAGATGTTGCAGTTTGCCCAAAAAAATTGTGATTTTCAATCTCCCAAAAGCTCAGATGCTCAGCTCATAAAATGGCCACCACCGCCACCCACCTAACTAACAGAATTATAAAAGTTATTTCTTTTTTTGGTCAATGGCCTCAGGGCAGAGTAAAACGATTCTCTCCTATTCTCTCCCTGAAATCACGTCACTCCCTGAGTGACGTGCAGCGCTACGTGACTCAAGCTTCTATATACCCTGGGTCACATGCTGCTCTTGGCAATCACAGCCATGCCATGCGTCTAAGGTCAGACAGTTAACCGCTTGTTGATTGGCAGCTGTGCAGCCTTTCAAAAAGTGTAAAGAAAGCGCCAAACACCGAACCCGAACTTTTACAGAATTGTTCGGGTTTGGGTCCAGGGTCCAAAAATTCTAAAGTTCGGTACAAACTCGAACTTTAGAGTTCGGGTTCGCTCAACCCTAGTTAAATACACACACACACATTGTCATACATGCACGCACTCTTACATACACACACTTTCTTACATGCAGGCACTTTTACATACACACACTGTCATACATGCAGGAACTCTTACATACACACACTTTCTTACATGCAGGCACTCTTACATACATACAGACACTGTCATACATGCAGGCACTCTTACATGCATACACTTTCATACATGCAGGCACTATTTTAAACCAATTTCAATATATGTAGATTCCTTCCTCACCTCATGGCATTGTGTGTTGCTAGTTGTCCCCCCAGGTCCTGAGCTAGACTCCTCCCCCTCACAGCAGAAGGGCTCCATACTGATCACACAGGCAGTATCTTCTAGCAGAGCTGCCTCATTGAAGGAGAGTCTGTCAGTGCTATTGACTGACAGGTTTTAGTCCAATCAACACTCCTGGTCAGAGAAATGCTGTTTCCACATGATCTAATTGACATAAAATTGTGACAAAATGCTCTGCATTTTGCAGCAATTTTATGAAAATAAGATCATGTGGAAACAGCCTTAGGAGTGCTCTTTACACAAAAACTTGTCAATTCCCATGAATCAGCACTTGTCACGGCCATGCCTATGGCACTGCATGCGGTTGTCAGCGGTGTGCACTTCCCATGTCTGGTGTGCACGGGGTTTATTTGCCTGTATTCCCCTTTAAGTTGCTGTCTTCCCTTCCCTGGTGGTGGAAGGGTTAATTCCCTTCCCAGTGTGTGTGTGTGTCTCACTGGGTGTGTCCGACTGTGGGATGTGGCTTCTTGGCCTATAAAGTCTCATTGTCTTCTCAGGTCTGGAGGTTGCTTCAGCCATGCTTTGCTGGAGCAGCCTCCTGTGTTTTCCACCTGCCAGTGAGAGCCACCCCTGTGGTCATACTGTCACGGCTGAGGATGGGCAAAAACCAAAGCCCTCACCTGTGATTGATAACGAAACCAACACCGCTGACAACCGCATGCGGTGCAGGAGTCACGGTCATAGGCATGGCCGTGACAGCACTGGTATGGAGCCTTTCCTTCTCATTTAGGATGAATTGCAGGCAGCATGCATCCTACTGTGTATTAGTGTACAGGGGGGCAGAGCTTATCTCAGACAGCTTTTAAGCAAGTAGGCTCACTTGCTGGTTTGGGGAACCACTGATGATTTGCCTGGCTCCCCGTTGGGCCAGTCCGACCCTGACTCTAGTACACGGGTGTCAAACACAAGGCCCGCCAGACCTCGTCATGTGGCCCGCGTAGCCGCCGCCGGCTGCCAGCCTTCACCTTTTATTATCACTACTACAACCGCTCGCCGAGAGGAGGGAGGAGGCAGGCTGAGAGGACGGGCGCTGGCAGTGTGAGTCATACGTCACGCGCCTGCGCCGCCCACTTTATGAATGAAGCAGGCGGCGTGGGCGCATGACGTATGACTCACGCTGCCAGCGCCTGTCCTCCCGGCCTGCCTCCTCCCTCCTCTCGGCGAGCGCTTGTAGTTGTAAGTACAATTATACAGTGAGCGGGGCCCGTGTAGTAGAATAGTCACTGCACGGGCCCCGCTGTCATTATAAAAGCAGATGCCGGGTCATTCACTACTACAGGGACACTTATGGAGGGGATCTGTGGATGACACGTAGCATAAGATGCTATATATGTGTCATCCACAGTTCCCCCCCATAACTGTCATACACAGATCCCCCATGAGTGTCACCCACAGATCCCCCATGAGTGTCACCCACAGATCCCCCATGAGTGTCACCCACAGATCCCCCATGAGTGTCACCCACAGATCCCCCATGAGTGTCACCCACAGATCCCCCATAAGTGTCACCCACAGATCCCCCATAAGTGTCACCCACAGATCCCCCATAAGTGTCACCCACAGATCCCCCATAAGTGTCACCCACAGATCCCCCATAAGTGTCACCCACAGATCCCCCATAAGTGTCACCCACAGATCCCCCATAAGTGTCACTCACAGATCCCCCATAAGTGTCACCCACAGATCCCCCATAACAGTGCGTCACCCACAGATCCCCCATAACAGTGCGTTATCCACAGATCCCCCATAACAGTGTGTCATCCACAGATCCCCCATAACAGTGCCACCCACAGACCACAATTAGTTCAAAAGCACACCTTTTGGTTCAAAATATTTTTTTTCTTATTTTCCTCCTCAAAAACCTAGGTGCGTCTTATGGGCCGGTGCGTCTTATAGGGCGAAAAATACGGTAACCCTTACAGTTCTGGAATGTGTTGGATAACACTGACAGCATTATGTCAGTGTTATCCAACACATTCCAGAACTGTAAGGGTTACATAGCATCATAAATCAGTATAATGCTATGTGACCCCAGTCAGCGCTTGCAGGTCAAGCTTTCAGAGCTAGTTATTACTTACATTGTTACAAAAAAAACTGTAATAATTGAATGCAGTGACAATAATTTATGATAATAAAGAGTGGACACATAGTCCTACAGATACAACCGGCCCTTTGAGGGTGACCAAACTGCTGATGCGGCCCCCGATGAATTTGAGTTTGACACCCCTGCTCTAGTATAATAGTTCATAAAAGTCAGTGTTCCAACAACCTGCTAAGTAATCCCCTGTAGTATCTAGTAATAATCGGTGTCTAGCGATGGTCTGTCCAATTGTATGGCTGTCACATATATCTCATTCATGACTGATTCATATCCATGATTTCGATCCACATATCATATAAGATAACAAATATTGATGTCCAAACATATGACAATTAATGAGGAGCATATATATATAAAAATATATAATTTGATGCCGTAAGTATGTTCCAAAGTGGATAAAGTTCTAATCAATCCATAATCATTGTAGATCAGTATTTGAATATCGGGATGAAACCTCTGCAGTATTTAGAAAATAGGTGACTCCCGGCAGACCATTAGTACTTGCATCTTCCCTGATTTAAATAGTTTTATAACACCAGCGACACAAACGTTGTCCACTTACTTGGGGTGAACTCGCAATACTGAGGTATATGGGGTTGTGCACTTACCCCTCCCCCTTCTGTTTGCGCGCTGGATGATCTTTTCTTTGCGGAGGCTTTTATCGCAGTAAGCTTGCATAATGCAAATCTCCTCCTGTTGCTTTCCTGGTAGTTTGTTTGTATCTAGTTGCAGCGCGCTGTTCTCTCCTTTAATTTAGATAATCCAGCAACAGCGAGTTCGCTCCAAGATGAAAGCTTCCATATATGTCTTAGGTCCGGACTATATATAAATGGATATGGATATACAAAGTATAGCTGACAGACGCAGCTATTTAATATAATAATATATTGTTCTGATGGTACCACAATGACTCTTCTTAAACATTCAATCACAGTGCTCCATTAAGTGGTCATTAAGCTGATGGCAATTTTCCCCATGGTGTTGAAAGGATACTTTGATTACTCAAATAGTTATCAATACTATGCTTCCGTTCAAATATATTTTCCATGGCTACTGTAGATGTTTAAATAATGAAAGCGATAGTTATAGGTAAACAAAACATCAGAGTGCAAATATACACAAGACAGCTAATCAAAGTCAAAGCTGCAACATAACTTTTGGACTCCTGCAAAGAGAGTGTGCACTTTTCAGGTTTATTTGCTGATCAAAACACATGAAGACAAAAAAATGAATATGACGTTATCTTGAAATACTTTAGATAGATCTGTCAGAATTCATAACAGTACTGTATTCTTTTTTAACAACTCGGTAGAGCTGTCCCCGGAATTTGTTTGAACTTATAAATGTGGGGTTTCAACAACATGTCATTGACAGCCTTTTCTTATTTTCTGTGTGACTGGCAGACAATATAGCATAAAACAAAGTGCAAGGAACAATAAGATAGCAATCCTATTGTATGGCATTATCTTACTTACAATGAATGCAGGTTGCCCAACAACAACATTTTAGCAAGTAAAGCTCTAGTTAGTCCTTGTATTGGCTTTTTCACATCAATCATGTAGTACAGAATTTTAATTTTATGTTTGATGGTGTAAATCTAGAAGGCCCTTGATTATACTAGGCTCCAATTCAAAAGAAAACTTGCAGAGAGTAACATTACGTGTGCAATGTCAGACAGGTCAAGCTGGCAAAGGCAAAGTAATTGAAAGCATCTCATAATAATGACACTATGTTGTAGTGAATTGAAATGGTGTTCACCTTATGGGCCTGGGAGTTTTTCCTTTTAAATGTTATAATTAGTTGTGAAACAAGAACATGTAGTCTTCATCAAGCCTTCTATTATCTTGTTGGATATCTGTTGCAGGGTGTTAAGAACAGGTACAGTATTTTGTAATCAATATGTTGGTGTTAATGTCCATATCATGTAACGCATTAAATATGTGTATGCACACATAATAAGCCTTGGAAACTAGAACCTGTACTGTATTATGGGGATTACTTCTCACTAATAGTTTATAACTGCACAGCCCATAATAGTTTTGTTTTGTTTTTTTTCATTTTCAGTGTTGATTTTGTTGTATAAACAGTAGCTGATGAATTATTTCTCAAACAGGGCGTCATGTGAGTCTAGGTGAGCTACACTGTGTACCTGCCGTTTCAACATAACATTTAACAACGAGGCACTTCATTTTAATAATCTTGAAATAAAATGACCCTTGATATAGTTCTCATTATTGATAATGACTAATGTTTATGATGCTTCATGTTAACCAGATTGCTGGCTTCTGTAACTAAAATAAAGTTCTATCATCTGTCTCATGCATCTCTCTCATCTCTCTCTCTCTAGTTTTATATATATATATATATATATATATATATATATACACAGTGCTGCCCATAATTATTCATACCCCTGGCAAATTTTTACTTGTCGTAAAGTTACTTTTATTCAACCAGCAAGTAATTTTTTGACGGGAAATGACATAGGTGTCTCCCAAAAGATAATAAGACGATGTACAAGAGGCATTATTGTGAAAAAAATAAAAAATAAATATATATATATATATTTGTGGTCAGGGCGACGGCCCTTGAACGTACCAATCAGAGCTTACCGAAGGCTGGTTAATGCCGGGAGCCCGGAGCGAGGGTAGGCCTAAAAGGGGGCCTACCCCAATAGAACTGAAGAGAAAAGGGGAGGGAGGGGTACCTGGCTGCACGTCCCGTCTGTAACTCCCGCCGAGGTTATAAAGGCAGAGGGGGCGTGGCCTCAGCCCCTGCCACAAATACAGGCTGCCCGGCAGCCTTAACCACTTGTGGTCAGGGCGACGGCCCTTGAACGTACCAATCAGAGCTTACCGAAGGCTGGTTAAAGCCGGGGGCCCGGAGCGAGGGTAGGCCTAAAAGGGGCCAAAAATGGACACATAATCATACTGTCAAACACTTTATTGTAGCATTACAGGGCTAGTGAACAGAACGCATCACGAATCTCAGATTGAGGATTCGGTACATATCTGGAGAAACAAGACGATCTCCAACGCCCCATACTCCTGATGACATGCGGTGGTACTTTGTGCCTAGAAGCGGCTGAGGCCGCCCCAATGCGAAAGGAGTGGCCCGAGATGGCCTTGGGGTCCTGACCCAACCCTGCAACCAAGGAGCGGACATGGGACATGAACTGAGATGTGGACAATGGACCCCCCTTAAAGGGAAGTAAAGGACTATCTGGGGCCGCCGCCTGCAGCCCTGAAGACAATTGCTGCAGCGACTTGACCCGGCACCAGTCGTTGTGCGAGGGGTAAAACCTCACCAGAGTTGGAGGTCCTGTCTGAGCGGTCTTGGTAGCCAGGATGCTCAGTATAAAATGGTTGTGATGCCAGGTCAAGTGCTGCTTCTGGAGATGATGGCTGTTCCGGCTGGCAGTGGTGAATTCCCCCGGCCGGAGGAACCCGTAAAATCCCAGGTAAAGGGCGGCTTTAATGACGGAGCTAACCAAGGGCCCAAAAGGATTACCATCCAGAGCCAAGGACAACTGCCTAAACAAGGAGCCGGACAGGGGTTGACGGACCACTGGCCTACTTGCACCGGCTTTCTCGGTGCCCCGGAGCGTGGCCTTGATGGCCTGCGATGTGAAAAAAGATACTCGGGCAGGGTTGTTCAATGTGAACTGATGTTGAATTCCTGCCACGTAAAGGCGGATGGTGTTGTGCGCGAAACTGAGGTTGGCATGAGAAATGCGCGATAAACGTCATCATGAATGACACGTCATCCACGTTGTCTTGTGGATGATTCTTGGCAAAATCCTTATAAAGGTTCCAGCCCGTGCGGTAATTCCTGACTGTGTTCTTAGAAAGGCTCTGGTGCAAGAGATATTTGGCTGTCCTGATCAAAGACATTAATCCCACACCAGGTCGCTGTAAGCTGGAATGCCCGTCCCGGTTGCGTCTGCATGCGCCATAACCTGAAAAAAGACATTAAAACAGGACAGCGGGGGGGGGGCGGAGCTAGCGCCGGACTGTGATGGCCGCATAGTCAGGAGCTCTCCGATCTAAACCCTGCACAGCACAAGCTTCCTCAAGCAAACAGAAGTGACGATGGTCAAGATCGGTCACCCAAGGGCTGGAGATTATCCCAGTACCCCTAAACCTCCGAATAACAGCGGAGACATGGACAAATTTATAAAAAAGGCAGCCGCCACAGTAGCGGCCAGAGAACCTAAGATGGCGCCAGCTTCCTCACATAGAGCGCATGAACGCTCCGCTGACTTGTCTGAGGGAGAAAGTGATACAGAGGACTCGCACTGTAAGACCGCACTCCCGATCACTCGTCGCTTTCTAAAACAATCTCTTAGCAAAGCTATGGAACCGGTGCTTGCCGAATTATCAGCCCTCTGCCAAGACGTCCACCACATAGGGGACAGAGTCGGGGCCCTGGAATCGCGGCAAACGGCAGTCCTGGAACATCAATCTGCCACGGCCATCTCTTTGCAAAAATGCCGTTCCTACCTGAACGATCTTCATAGCGCGGTGGAAGACCAGGAGAATAGGGGGCGCAGAAACAACTTGCGCTTCAGAGGAGTTCCTGAAATGATTGAAGCAGCGGATATCCTTGCAGCGGTGACGGAGATCTGCGCCTCCATCTTGGGCCCGGACCAGCCTGCTGACATCACAATAGAAAGGGCGCATAGGGCATTGCGCCCCAAGCCCAAACCCTCGGAACCACCCAGGGACATTATTTGCAGGTTCCTCAACTTTCAAACCAAAACAGCGGTCCTGGAAGCTGCAAGAAATATCACCGACCTGACCTATGAAGGAGCTCCGATCGCAGTCTATCAAGACCTGGCCCCCTCCACGCTGAAGAAAAGGAGAAGCCTGAAGCCCCTGACAGATTGGCTCAGGGCCAAGAAAACGCCATACAGATGGACTTTTTCTTTCGGAATATCTTTCTTCTATGAGGGACCCCGCCTTACTGTTACAGCTTACACGGATTTGGCTGGCGTATACGAACACCTCCAGATATCTCCGCTTCCGATCGAAAATTGGGAACTTTATCAAGATCTTACAGATTTGCCTGAGGTCCCGAAGATCGCTCCCTTTGAGCCTCCGCGCACCCCAAGATCCCAGAAGAATAAGCGCAAGACCACCCAGATGACACCATAGTTTCTGGTTATCTAACCTTAGTCTGAAAGTTAGATCTTTTTTCAATGCCTGTGTCCCCTTCCCTGACTTATTTCTAACCTTTCTCCACCCCTGAGTTCTAATGTGATTAGCATTTAGCTGACTTCACTCACTCTGAACGCCTCTTGCTCCTACTCACTATTCCTTTATCTCCCCCCTTTCTTTCTCTTTCTTTCCTTTCCTCCTCCATTTTGTCTCCACATAATGCGTATTGTCACTCTGTCATCACGCCTCATGACTGGGGCTACTACTAAGTGCTGTGAGGGTCACAACTGGGTTGACACACCATTTCCCCCCTTGTGATTCTTACCTCACGTTTTCAAATGACCCATGTAGATGGGCTTTGTTGCTTGAAAGTTAAATTAATGGTTTTTTGTTCTGTTATTCACTTTTGTCTAAAGGTACTTATTCATAACATCTTCTCCTGCATGGCGACACAGAAGATTCCTCTGGCTCCTGACTCACTCCCCCAGATCAGCATAAACAACTGCACCCATCTATGCTTACCTGGACAGGGGACCTGGCTTCCTCAAGGTACTCACCTTTACAACAGTCAGTATGGCTGATCTCACATTTGCGTCCTTCAATGTTAAGGGCTTTAACTCCCCTTCTAAGAGGAGTCAGATCTTCACATTGCTACGCAAATCTGGGGCCAGTGTCCTTCTTCTCCAGGAAACTTATTTCAAATTTGATCACTATCCCAACCTCTCTTTTTCTAATTACCCAATGTGGTACCATTGTGGGGGTAACTCTGCGGCATCAGGGGGGGTGAGTATTGGATTCCAGAGGAAAATTCCCTTTAAATATATTTCTCATATCCAGGATCCAGAAGGGAGGTACATTTTAGTTAAGGGCTCTATTGGCCCCCAAACCTACACTATCATTAATATATATGCTCCCAATACAGGGCAACATACTTGGTTTGCGAAAGTTTTCCCGCTAATAGAATCCTACGCTGAGGGTCTGATAGTAGCTGGAGGAGATTTAAACGCCACTCTAAACCCTCTTCTGGATTCATCTTCCAGCAGATCAGCCCTATCTCTTAGATCCCTCCGCTTCATACAAGACGGCTTTCGAAATCTCCACCTTTTAGATGCATGGCGGGTTTTCAACCCGGACATGAAAGATTATACGTTTTACTCTCACCCCCACAATTCCTATCATAGACTGGATTACCTTTATGTATCCAAGGAACATCTACAGCTATGTCATGGTCCCAAAATAGGATCCATCCTCATATCGGATCACGCCCCTATTTTTCTATCAATCTCAGCCCCTATACCGAATCCCAGTAAATTTAGATGGCGTCTTAATGAATCCCTTCTCGATAATCAAGATACTAGGGAAAAGATCTCTGGGCTCCTTAAAGAATACTTTTCCCTTAACAACCTCCCTGAAGTTTCAGAACATTCACTGTGGGATGCCCACAAACCTTTTATCAGGGGACATTTCATTAGTCTGGGGGCCTTCTTAAAAAAAGAAATAAATAAAAAAATAGACTCCTTAATTAGCAAGATATTCTCACTAGAGAAAATGCATAAAAAATCTCTTTCAGAGGCACAATTTGCTGAACTTTCGTCTCTAAAAGCAGAACTGAAATCTCTTATGCACCAATCCACTGCTAAGTATTTCTTAAACTCACAGCATAAATTTTTCGCACATGGGGATAAGGCGTCTAAATTTATGATGCGTAGAATAAGAGACAGGCGTTCTACAAACTATATACACCAGATGGAGTCCTCCCAATGGCGAACCCCTATACTCCTCAAAACTGATTGGCGCCCAATTCCAGTGCTTTTTATGAGTCTCTATATAATCTTCCCCCAACTCTGAACCCAGGACTCTCACTCAGACCTTCTTAAGTCCTTTTTGGAATCAATCTCTCTACCCAGACTCTCCTCCGAACAAAAGCTCAATTTAGCTTCCCAATTTACATTAGGGGAATTAACCTTGGCCTCTAAAGCAATCTCCCCATGGCAAAAGCCCAGGCCCAGATGGGTTCCCAGTTTACTACTATAAAACGTATCAACACATAGTCCTCCCTCATCTGCTCTCAGGTCTGTAATTCAGCTCTAAAGGGGAAACAGCTTTACAGGGATATGACGATGGCCCACATAACCTTGATCCCCAAAGAAGGGAAAAACCCTAAACACTGTGCAAGCTATAGACCCATATCACTCCTTAATATAGATCTTAAACCTGCTTGCGAAAATGTTGGCAAATCGCCTTGCCTACCTTTCTTCCCACGCTTGTGCATGGGGACCAGGTGGGCTTTGTCAGAGGTAGAGAGGGTAGGGACAATACGACTAGGGTCTTGAATGCAATCTTTTATTCTGCCCACCACTCCAAGCCACTACTTCTCCTGAGCACGGATGCGGAAAAAGCATTCGACCGAATCAGCTGGGAATACCCGAAGCAAGTGCTGTCTGGTTTTGACCTGCCTGGTCCCTTTGCACAAGCCACTTTTGCAATGTATGCCCAAGCGTCAGCTTCGGTTCTGATCAACGGAGACTTAACTGACTCTTTTAGAATAAAAAATGGTACCCGCCAGGGATGTCCCCAATCGCCCCTGCTGTTCGTATTAGCATTGGATCCTCTCCTTATCAGACTGAGAGCAGATCAGGATATCCATGGTGTGACACTGGGAGGTCGTGATCATAAACTTGCGGCCTTTGCTGACGACATTATGATCATGACCTCTAACCCAAACACCTCACTTCCCATAATCCAAAAACACCTAGATACGTACAGCCTTTTATCTAATTTTAAGATAAATAAGCAAAGTCCCTAGTTAAATGTATAAAGATATCACAACATAATCAGCTAAGTCTTAAAAAGCACTCTCCATTTGATTGGTCATCTCCCCACCTCACTTATTTAGGAATTAAAATTAGCTCCAATCCCTCTGAACTTTTTGCTCTCAACTATCTTCCCCTACTACAATCTATAACTGCGGAAATAAATAGGCTAAATATCCCTACTATTTCCTGGTTTGGCCGTAAAAACCTCTTGGTTTCACTGATACTTCCTCGCCTTACCTACCTCCAACAGGTCCTGCCTATTCCGGTCCCTAAATCATACTATATCTCCCTTAGGAAACTCTTCAGCTCGTTCGTTTGGGACCAGAAGAAACCAAGAATCTCCTACTCCCTTCTATCCCATCCCAAGCATACAGGAGGCATAGCTTTTCCAGATTCTGAGCTTTATGGCAAAGCTATTCTACTGTCTAGAGCAGTGGAATGGCTTAGAACCTCTAATCTTAAACCCTGGGTGGCAATGGAACAGGAATTGGTGAAACAACCCTTCCGCTCACTCCTGCTAGGGACTCCCAGAATAAACAGCATCCCTTCCTCCCCTTATCCACTAATTCAAGCTACCCTTCAGGCGTGGAAATACTTTCAATCCACACACTGTGGGATACCCTTCCCATCGCCACTTCTCTCAATAGGAGATGTAATAGGCACCTCCCTCCCAGTGATAAGAGATTTCACTCTGCGCGTCATCAGGGAATCAACCACCTCTATCTTTACACTTCTTCAACAAGATAGCCACCCTCCCACTATAAGTGCGATTCAAACAAATCTGAATATCCCTCACCAGTTTTCGCCGTCCATAATACACTTACATTCATTCATCTCGCAGCATATCACGGGCAGCGACCAGCATCGTCCTTTGGTTTGGGCGGAATCCCTCATTGTTCACCCCATCCCCCCTAAAAAGCTAATCTCACAGTTATATCATAAACTTAATACCCTCCCATTACTTGTCAAGCCCGCTTTCATCTGCAGATGGGAAAAAGATTTAGCCGTAAATCTCTCAATAGCTGACTTGCCTAAACTACTATTGGCCCCACACAAGTCCTCCTGCTGTGTTCGTATACAGGAGAATGGGTACAAACTCTTAACAAGGTGGTACAAGACTCCTGATGTGACATCCCTTTATTCGAGCACAGCGTCGGATGAATGCTGGAGATGCCTGGGAGACAGGGGGACATTCTTCCACATATGGTGGTCCTGTCCTATGATCAATAAATGGTGGAAAGATATCTTCGACCTTTGCAACCAAATCTGCTACACCAATATACAGCCATGCCCTTCTTTGGCACTGCTAAACCTGAATACCCAAACAACCCCTCCTTATCCTCCACTGCTCTTTAGACAACTTTTGATTGCAGCCAGACTTTTGGTCCCTATGCTATTGCTATCGACCTCTATCCCTCCAATAGAACAGTGGAAATTAAAAGTTGACCAACTATATCGGTTCGAGGAGATTTCCTCTTGGGAAACACGCACCCATAACAATTTCTGTAAACGCTGGAAAATGTGGTCAGAGTATAGACACCCCAAATGAGAGACTGCTTCTCACTCATGTTAGTTGTACAACATCATTGCAAATTGTACTTCCACCATAGCTTTTGTACAATTTAAATGCATACTTTGTCTCATAGGTGAATGTATATGAGCTATGTGATATGCTTCTTGTAACATTGAATTTTCTTCCAATGTACCAATCTTCGCCATGCTTGACGTACAAGATACCTCTATATGTACCTTGTTATGTTCTACTTACATTAAAATAAAAATTTATATAAAAAAAAAAAAAAAAAAAAACGGGACAGCGCATCCGCAGCCGTATTCATGGAACCCTGAATGTGGGAGCACTCAAAGCAAAAATTGTGCATCATGGACAGCCACACCAACTTGTGCCTGAGGGCCATGATTTTTGGGGATCTAGCTCTGCCACTACGGATGATGTCAACCAAGTCCTGACTATCGGTAATAAACAACACCCTTGAGTCTAACAAGTCGTGGCCCCATACATGGGCTGCTGCCACCAAAGGATATAACTCCAACAGGGGGGATGACCGAAGAGCCTCCCTGTCCCCTGAGATCTGGGACGGCCAGGCATCGGCCAGCCAGTGATTGCCAAATATAGCTGCAAAGCCCTTGGATGCGGCTGCGTCTGAATAAATTGTAGAAGAGGACGAGTCCCGGGGGGGGGGGGGGGATGAACAACCTTACCCCATTCCATGAAGACATGAATGTACTCCACATGGACAGGTCCGCCATGGCCTGTTGGTCCAGCCGAATAACGCTGTCTTGCTCTGGGGCTGATGGCAGGAGCAGCAAGAGCCGGGAAACAAAGGTACGTCCCTGGGGCATGACCCTCATGGCGAAGTTCAGCCGGCCCAGCAACGATTGGAGATTCGTCTTGGTCAGGAAGCAGGTCTTGGACGCCTCCAGGATGGCTAACCAGATCTGCTGCAACTTCTCCTCGGGGAGCCTTGCTTCCAACCTCACTGAGTCCAGGATGACCCCCAGGAAGGTGATCGTCTTGGCAGGACCTACCGTCTTCCCTGCGGCGACAGGAACCTGGAGTGCCGAAAATAATTCCAGCAGGGAGGATAAGCTGGAGGGCTGCCGGGAAGGGTGTTCCACCAGCAGGAAGTCGTCCAGGTAATGGATGCACATGGGCGCCTGCCCATGTTCGACCAGGATCCAGTGCAGGGCCTGGGCCAGAAGGTCAAACAGCCATGGGCTGCTTTTTGCACCAAAAGTTAGGCGATTGGCAAAGTAGTACCTGCCTGCCCTCTTGATGCCGTAGTATTGCCACAGTTGCGGATGGATCGGGAGCAGCTTGAAGGCGTCCGCAATATCTGTCTTGGACAACCAGGCCCCCCTGCCTGCCTTGAGAATCAATAGAATGGCCTCATTGATAGAGGAGTACTTCATACTTCATAAACTGGTATGAGGGAGTTAATACTGGGTATATGAGAAGAATGAGGAGCCGAGAGATCATAGATAAGTCTTCTTTTATTTGAGTCCTTCTTCGCCACCACTCCAATAGGGTTAACCCTCCATACTTCAAAGGGGATAGAATCAAACGGACCGATGAGGAACCCTTTCTCCAGTTCCAAGGAAATCGCCGCTTGCACAGCCTCTGGATCCTGTCTGGCAGAGAGGAGATTCTCACACTCCCAGTTGGCATGCGGAAGGGCCACCAACCCCGTATGGAACCCTTGTGACAGACCCGTAAGCAGATGTACCACAAACCGTTGATCACCATGCCCTTCTAGGAGTGCCCCCAGGAGATCAACGTTGATGTCGGTCAGTCATGCCAGTTTAGATGACTTTTTAGGACAGGTTGACCTTGGATGTGCACGAAAGCAGACTGTGCACACGTGGAGGGCCCTGCACCCACTGAACATGCAGTGGCCGAAGTTAAAATTATTGCATATCTGGCTTTTGCCCAGATACACAATCGGCCTGCCAAACTTATCCATAAGGGCCGGACCCCTGGGGACTCCTGATGAACCTGGAATGGCTCTATCAGGAAGGGAGGCCGCTTCGTTGGGGCACCATTCTGTGGCATGAAAAATGGACTGGCACGAACCACAAGTGGGGGCTCAGAGCCCTGCAAAATGCCTGCAGAAAAGCTCCATGTCTAGCACAGCCCAATTGGTCATAAACTGAAACTGTGCTAGGGAGGCTGCGGCTTTAGCCACGAAGGACCGATGGTAATCATAAAACGCCGAGCCCCCATACTTGTGGGCCAAATCGGTGACCTGATATAGATAGGCATCCAGCTCCTCCCTCCTATTAGGCGGTGCCGAGCAAATGACGTCCCTGAATAAACTGAAAGCGAGTACAAACTCAGGTATGGACAGTTTGCGATTCAGTCGGGCATCTTTAGACTTCATCACTACTGACACCTCCCCGCAATCAATGGTTCTATGCTTGCTCGCATCGTGGGATGCTATAAGGATAGATGCCAGGTTGACTTCTTCGCCTGCCAGTATATCCCTCCTACTGTTCTCTGCCACAAAATGAGCTGGGATAATGGCCGGTGGCATAGTAGACATACCTGGGGAACCCGCCAACGGCCCTGATACTGCCGTCACGGGCGCCACAGACTGTGAAGAGGTGGAAGCCCTGGACTCCAGCTCCATGACCCTGTGCTGGATGTCCGCTACCGAGGCAGCCAGGCTCCCCATAGTGGCATTCAACTGAGCCAGTGATGACTGAATGGAAGGTACTGCCAGCTGCTCGCTGGCTGGGACCGGGCTAGACATCAGCAGCCTATAAAGTTTGGCTTTCCTGGCCGAAGCCGGGTGGCTGATGCCCCTCCTATTCAATTCGGCCACCAGTTTCGGAATTGTCCAGCTCCTCAGGGATCCATGCCCAGCCAGCCCGGAAACCACGGACCCGGAGATGGACGAGGCATCGTCGATGTCTGAGGCCTGGGACATGTTGACCGCGCTGCAATCACTCTACGCCCTGGACAACACCTGAGGACAAAACCTTTGTTACTTGTGCGGACACCAGGCGGGCCTTGGACATCCCGAAGGCCCCCCCCCCTTTTTTTTTTTTCCCCTGGATTATGGCCGGCCTGCCGAACCTAAATTGATACTCACCTGGATATGGATTTTGATGAACAATGGTAACGATACCGTACTGGAGGCCCGTACCACCGACCGAGGTGGAGTAAGAAAATCTAAATGTACTGGAAAGATAACCAACCTGGGCGTCAGGCCGTAGGCAACAATGATGGGAACAGAACAGCCAACAACCCAGGATGACGTGCCCTCCCTGGGCGTGCTGCTAGGTCAAGCATGCTGTTATGGGTGGACGTGTGCCAAGACTGGCAAAAAGGACCCCTTGGACGTGTAAGACAGGAGACCATGCCGCCGGGGTGGCTGACACGACATTGCCTGAACGCTTCAGACAGACGTGCAACAAGAGACGAGTAGGACAACACGGATGTGCAGGTACAACCACGTGCCACCGGAGTGGCGGACGTAACATTAGCCTGAACGTTTCAAGCAGACGTGCAACAGGAGACGAATATGAAAACCTGGACATTCCAGGCAGGACCACGTGCCACCGGCGTGGCAGACGAACATTGCCTGAACGTTTCAAGCAGATGTGCAACAGAAGACAAGTATTAGAACCTGGACGTTCCAGGTAGGGCCGCCTGTCACCGGAGTGACCAACCTAACAATGCTTGAACGTTTCAAGCGGGCGTACCACGTGAGATGCAAGGCACCCTGGAGGTCCAGGCAGGACACTGTGCCATGGAGTGGCGGACGTAACATATGCCTGAACGCTTCAAGCAGGCGAACCACAATAACCAAGAGAACAACCTGGAGTTACAGGCAGGACCACATGCCACATGAGCGGCGGACACAACCATGCCTGAATGCTTCAAGCAGACGAACCACAATTAACAAAGCGACAACCTGGAGTTCCAGGCAGGACTACATGCCACCGGCGTGGCAGACGCATTGATGCCTGAACTCTTCAAGCAGACGTACCACAAATAGACAAGAGGACATTCCAGGCAGAATCATGTGACACCAGGGTGGCCGGCAGAATGGCGCCTGAACGCTTCAAGCAGACGAGCAACGAGAGAGAGAAATGAGCGTGACCACCTGGGCATGCCAAGGGGGACCCCATGCCACTGGTGCGGCGGACATGACATATGGGACGTGCAAACGTGCCTGCGGCCAAACCACCGTGACAGATACTATACCCGTGTGAAAGTCAGGACGTACCACCTACTGTAAGCAAGAAATCGTTTGAATGGCGAGGAGCGTCAGATAACCGACCAGAAGCAGACACTGCAAGATGATGCATGACGACAATGTAAATGGATGTTTTTTTTTTGTTTGTTTTTTAGAGAGCCACCATAACACCGCTTGAGAGCAGAGAGAGTAGAAAATCTCCGACAGTTTGAAGGAATTACACAAGACCCAACACAGACAGGACGCTGGTTGAATGAACCGTGGACGCCCATACATGATCAGAATGAGAAGGCCATAATGAATACATGTCTAGGTTCCTTGAATTAAAATGAATATATATCCAGTTAGACTATGTCTCCACTGCCCACCCTACCTAAGAAACTATATAAAGCTCTATATGACATGGATGCTGGGCGACTGTGTACCTGAGCCCAGACAAGCTATTGCCATGGTATGTGCCCCTTGTGTTTGACTAACGACTGTTCAGTGATGTGTGCCCGTAAGTG
The DNA here is from genome assembly GCF_014858855.1 of Bufo gargarizans. Lineage (NCBI taxonomy): Eukaryota > Metazoa > Chordata > Amphibia > Anura > Bufonidae > Bufo > Bufo gargarizans. The sequence goes on from NC_058084.1 coordinate 256,689,198, forward strand.
GACCACTGAAACAGGGTGACGCTCCCCTGAACCAGTCACGTGCAGTAATGTGCACGTGCTGGTGTACATGCGCCTCAGTACTGCACCCGCAGGCCCCCGGCCGGCGGCGGAGTCATTAACATAGGGCGAGCGTGACCAGGGGCGGAGCCGCCAAGCGCGCCTAGCAACCGGCACACGCGGCTGCCCCTGGACCACCCGCCCGTCCGTGATTTGCCAGCGCCGCCCGGCCTGAACCGGAGGTGAGGTGAAGTGAGTGGAGTGCCGGCCCCAACCCCCCCCCCGCGTGACTGCGGCGTCCCCGTATCGGTGAGGATTTGAGCGGTGAGGACGTCCGCCTGCCTCCGTACCGTCTGCTGGCATCGGATACTCGCAGCTTACCTGACCAGAACGAGGGAAGCCGATCCAACTACTTACCCGGATCAAGGCTTACGGGAGCGGGACGTGCAGGAACCAGACGTGACCGGAAGTAACAGGTACCTGGCTGCACGTCCCGTCTGTAACTCCCGCCGAGGTTATAAAGGCAGAGGGGGCGTGGCCTCAGCCCCTCCCACAAATACAGGCTGCCCGGCAGCCTTAACCACATATACATTTCTCAGCTTTTATTTGCATTTGAGCAAAAAATGTCCAGTCCAAAATTATTCATACCCTTCTCAATAATTAATAGAAAAGCCTTTATTGGCTATTACAGCAATCAAACACTTCCTATAATTGCAGACCATCTTTTTACATGTCTCCACAGGTATTTTTGCCCATTCATCTTTAGCAATGAGCTCCAAATCTTTCAGGTTGGAGGGTCTTCTTGCCATCACCCTGATCTTTAGCTCCCTCCACAGATTCTCAATTGGATTCAAGTCTGGACTCTGGCAGGGCCACTCCAAAATGTTTATTTTGTTGTCTGTTAACCATTTCTTCACCACTTTTGCTGTGTATTTCGGGTCATTGTCATGCTGAAATGTCCACTGGTGCCCAAGGCCAAGTTTCTCTGCAGACTGCCTAATATTGTCATTGAGAATCCTCATGTATTGCTCTTTTTTCCATTGTGCCGTTTACTGATTATATGTTCCCTGGTCCATTGGCTGAACCCCCCCCCCCCCCCCAAAGCATTAGGTTTCCACCACCATGTTTGACAGTGGGGATGGTGTTCTTTGGGTTGTAAGCTTCTCCTTTGTGACCAACCCATTAAATTTTTGTTTCATCTGAACATAACACAGAAGACCAGAAGTCTTCTTCTTTGTCCAGATGAGCTTTTGCAAAGGCCAAGCAAGCCTTTGTGTGCCTTATCTGGAGAAGTGGCGTCCTCCTTGGTCTGCATTGTGCAGTGTCCTGGATTGTCTGCCTCAAGACATTACCACCAGCAGAGCCCAGATTCACCAGGATGGCCTTGGTGGTGATCCTTGTATTCTTTTTCACCTCTCTAACTATCCTCCTGGCCAGTACAAGTGTCAATTTTGGCTTCCGACCACGTCCTCTGAGATTTTCCACAGTGCGAAACATCTTGTATTTTTTGCTCAAATGTAAATAAAAGCTGATAAATGTTTTTTTTTCCCCCCCACAATAATGCCTCTTCTACATTGTCTTATTATCTTTTGGGAGCAGCCACTGTGGAGGTCACTGTTAAAGCGACAGACACTGTGGAGGCCACAATTAGGGCAGCAAAGCACTGCAAAAGTCACTATTAAGGGGGCTGGGTACTGTGGAGTATACGGTTAATGGGGCTGGTACTGTGGAGGTCAACAATAAAAGGGTGGCCTCTCTGGAGGTCACTGTTAAGGCGGCTGGATATTCTGGAGGTCACTGTTAAGGTACTCTGGAGGTCAATTTTAAAGAGGTTGGGAACTCTGGAGAGGTCACTGTTAATGTGGCAGTGCTGTGAAGGTCAATATTAAGGGCGTGAACCCTGTGAAGGTCATTGTTAAGGGATAGATTGCTGTTGAGGGTCACTGTTAAGGGGACAGGTCACTGTGGAGGTCTTTGTTAAGGGGTGGGCAGGGTGCTGTGGAGGTCACATTTTAAGGGGGCGGGGCACCGTGGGGCGGTCAGTGTTAAATTATGGGGTGCTGTGGAGGTCACTGTTAAGGGGGTGAGGTGCTATGGAATTCACTGTTAAGAGGGTGGTCTGCTATTGAGGTCACTATGAAGGGGAGGGGTACTGTAGAGGTCACTGTTATTAGGAAAATTGTGGATATCTTTTAACCTCACACACAAACATTAAATGAAATAGAAGAAATATACCTATACAAAGCCAGGTCATCCTGCTAGTCTCTTATCTCATATATACAAAAATGAGTTTCTGTTTGTCTGTTCTTCATGCACAGCCAAACAACTGGACCGATCTGCACCAAGATCGGTCCAGGTAACATGAACCTTATTATCCAATATAAATTTGCAGGTTCTTCAGTTTTGACATACACACTTACACCAGGTTTCTATAACAACTCAGGCATTTTTCTTCACTGTTAGAGGTCATTGTTAAGGGGCGAGGTGCCATAGATGTCACATTTTAAGGGGACAAGGATCTGTAGAGGTCTTAAATTAAGGGGGCGTGGTGCAGTAGGTGGGGGTCACTGTTAAAGGAGAGAGGCCCTGTGCAGGTCAATGTTAAAGGGGCAGGCCGCTGTGCAGGCACTGAGGAGGGAGGGGCACTGTTAAGGGGTGGGATTCTGAGGAGGGCACTGTTAAGGGGCTGGGCCGCTGTAGGGGGTGTCACTGTTAACGAGGCGGGCTGCATTGGAGGTCAGTGTTAAGGGATGGGGCCCCATGGAGGTCACTGTAAAGCAGTAGATCATTGTAGAGCAGGCATGCTCAACCTGTGGCCCTCCAGCTGTTGCAAAACTCCCATCATTTCCGGACAACCTACAGCTATCAGTCTACAGAAGGGCATGGTGGGAGTTGTAGTTTTACAACAGCTGGACGGCCACAGGTTGAGAGGATCCTTGTTGTAGAGGATCACTATCAAGGGTTCGGGTCGCTGTGAAGGTCAGTGTTAAGGGGGTGGGGTACTATTGAGGTCAATGTTAAGGGGGTGGGGTGCTGTAGAGGTCACTTTTAAGGGGATGTGCACTGTGGAGGTCACAGTTAAGGTTGTGGGGTACTGTGGAGGTCAATATTAAGGGGTGAGGTGCTTTAGAGGTCAATGTTAATGGGCTGGGCACTGTAAAGGTCACTGTTAAGGGGGCAGGCCACTGTACAGGTCACTGTTAAGGGGGCAGGCCACTGTACAGGTCACCGCTAAAAAGGCAGGCCACTATGCAGGTCACCAATAAGGGGGCAGGATGCTGTATAGGTTATTTTTAAGGGAGAGGGGCATTGTGAGGTCACTGTTAATGGAGAACCACTGTCAGTCACTTTTAAGGGGTTGCCATTGTGTAGGTCAGTGTATAGAAGGCAGGGTTCTGTGGAGGCCAATGTTAAGGGGGTGAGGTGCTGTGGAGGTCACGTTTAAGTGGGAGAGCTGCTGTGTAGATCAACGTTAAGGGGAAGGGTACTGTGGAGGGTCAGTGTTAAGGTGATGGACAGATATGGAGAACACTGTAATGGGGGTGGGGGCTGTGATGGTTACAGTTGACAGGGTGGGGCACTGTGGAGGTCAATGTTAAAGGGTCAGGCTGCTGTGAAGGTCAAAATTAAGGGGGTGGGCTGCTGTGGAGATCACTATAAGGAGGAGGGGTGCTGTAGAGGTCACTTAGGGGAACACTGTGGATATCTTTCAACCTCATACACAAACATTAAATGAGATAGTAGAAATATACCCATGCGAAGCCGGGTCATCTTGCTAGTCTCTTAAATATATGACAAATTATTTCTGTCTGTCTGTCTGTTCTTTATGCATGGCAAAATTGTTTTTTAGACAATATAAGTTTGCAGATCCTTAATTCTTACACTCACCAACATATCTTAGCCTTGCTCACATACACAGTTTTACACCGGGTTTCGATAACAATCTAGACATTTAACTTCATTGTTATAGTGACACTGTGCAAGCCACTGCCGTGGGTGCACTATGAATGTCACTGTTATGGACCATTATGGATGTCACTGTTATGGAGGCACTGTACATGTTGCTGTTATAGGGGCGCTGTAGATGTCATTGTTATGGGGACACTGTGGATATCACTGCTATAGAATACTGTGGTTGTCACAGTTATGCGGGTACTGTGCATGTCACTATTATGGGGCCCTGTGCATGTCACTGTTATGGGGATGATATTGATGATACTTCTATAGGGGCTTTGTTGATGTTACTGTTATGGGGGAACTGTGGATCCAACTATTATGGGGGCTCTGATGATGTAGCATTTAAGGGAGATCTGTGGATGCCACTGTTATTGGGACATATTGGATGTCACTGTTATGGGGCTCTCTGGATAGCAGGCAACCTGAAAAACCTTAAAAGTGCACAAATAGTCCCACAACTTGGACAGTGACATACTAGAGGGGGATCAATGACAAAAATTCCAACAAAAAATATGTGTCTTAATCAGGGGACATTTGTATGCGTCTTAAAGGAAAAATCTCTGAAATTTGCCCTGTCGGAGTCTAGAAACTATTTATTTTAGGCCACGGGTGTACGGGCCTTAAAAATTTGGCATTCACCTGAAATAAAATAAATTTTGATTATGTGGCTCGAGGTATATTATGCGGTCAATGGATAACAATTTTACTGCTGGCCAGTACAAATACAGGTCAAATACATATGTTTAAAAGAACTAAAAATATAAAATTGGATTAAAAACATGGCTAACAAAATCCCCCCTCTTTAAAAAAAAATAAAAAATGATAATAGTTGAAATTCGATAACATGTGGTTGTCAGTGGTGTTAAATTCTTCCGAGGCCCCAACAATTATTCATTCACCGTACAGAAAAGAACAAGTAATTATGTGGCTGGAGGTAGATTAAATGGTCATTGGATATCAATTTTACAGCAGGCCAGTTTACTACAGGCCCCAAAAATTATGCATTCAGAGGACAAAAAAGAAAAAGCATGTGGCTGGAGGTAAATTACATGGTCATTGGATATCAATTTTACAGCAGGGCCAGTAAACTACAGGCCCCAGAAATTATGCAGTCAGTGTACAGAAAAGAACAAGTACGTATGTAGCTGGAGGTAGATTACAAGGTCATTGGATATCGATTTTTACTGCAGGTCAGTGTATTACAGGCCCCCCCCCCCCATTATGCATTCACCATACAGAAAAGATCAAGTGTGGCTGGAGGTCTATTAGACGGTCAATGGATATCAATTTTACTGAAGGCCAGTACAAATACAGGTCAAATACATATGTATAAAATAACAAAAAATATAAAATTGGATTAAAAACATGGCTAGCGAAATCCCCCCTCTTGAAAAAAAAACTTAATATAGTTTAACCCCTTAAGGACACAGGGCATACAGGTACGCCCTTGTGCCCTGGTACTTAAGGACACAGGGCGTACATGTACACCCTGTGCATTTTCAATCACCGCCGCGCGGCCGGCGGCGATCGGAACCCCGTGCCTGCTCAAATCATTGAGCAGGCACTTGGGGCAAATGCGTCGGGGGGTCCGGTGACCCCCCCATGTATGCGATCGCAGAAAACCGCAGGTCAATTCAGACCTGCGGTTTTCTGCGTTTCCGGGTTATTCGGGTCTCTGAAGACCCGATAACCCGGAACAGGATGGTGATGGTGGTGTGATTTCACTCCACCAATCACCATCCAGCGATCCTGAGTGGTGATGGTGACATCACCACTCAGGATCGCTTTCTGATTGGTCTGTGGGCGGTCTGGCGGCAGATTCAAAAGAGGCAGGCGCCCCTCTCCTCCTCCTTTTGTGTTCCGGAGCCGGAGGAGAGAGGAGCTGCCTGCACGTGTCTGCTGCCACCGATGCACCGCTGCCTGCACCCGATCTGTGCCCCCCAGGACCCGATCTCTGCCCCCAGCACCCCATCAGGTACATAGGGACAGCTAGGGAAAGTTTGGTTTAGGCAGGGAAAAAAAAGGGAAAGGTAGTTTTTTTGAACTCTTATTGCATCACCCCAGTTAGGGTGTCTGGGGTCCACAGCACAGCTGTGTGACCCTAGACCCCCCAGGGGTGCTGCCACTTGCCCTCCTCCCCCTGCCACTTGCCCCCCCCCCCACCTTTTTTGGGGTGCTTTTTTTTTTTTTTTTTTTGGCGTACGCTGACTGTGGCCGGCACTTAGCATCCGGCCACTGTTAGCGCATCGCACAACCCCACCGCTGATCAACTTCGGACGGTTGATCAGCAGTTTTGAATTTTTTTTCCCCACATTTTTTGCCCTTTTTTTAGTTAGTTTATTTATTTTTTCTGTTAGTTTTAGGGTGAGTTCGTGAACACCCGTGCCCCCTCACACACGCACACCAAATAAAGAGTTACACACACGCACATATACACGCAGACACACACTCCCCTATGGCCCGCCGGACGTTCTCGGCCGAGGAGGCATGCGCCCAGCTTGCCTCTGAGTCCGAGAGTCCCAGTGAGGATGAGGATGACCCCACATTCCTGTTGTCATCCGCATCCTCCTCATCATCTAGCGATGATGATGAGCCCCCAAGGCGGCGGAGACGCCGCCAGGCGGAGCAAGGGGACCGCCATGTTAGGGACCCTGTGGCCCACACTAGTACGAGCAGCTCTGGGGCTCGTACTGGTTTTCCGGCCCACCAGTTAAATCCACCGGAGCACCCTGCCGGTGAACTTGTCTGGTGTAGCCCAGAGCGATACGAGCCCGTGATTCCTGATTTCGTAGGCCAATCAGGAATCCAGATTTCCACAGTGGGCTACACTGAATATGACTTTTTTTGTCATTTTTTCAGTGACCCACTGGTAAATCTGATGGTGGAGCAGACGAATCTGTACGCCCAACAGTTCGTCGCTCAACACCCGGGCTCCTTTTTGGCCAGGCCCGGTGGCTGGACGCCGGTCAGTGCAGCCGAAATGAGGACATTTTGGGGCCTCGTGCTGCATATGGGCCTGGTCAAGAAACCCAGTGCCAGGCTGTACTGGAGTGGGGACGTCCTATATCAGACCCCACTTTACAGTACGGTTATGACACGCTTCCGGTTTGAGGCCATCCGGAAATGTCAGCATTATTCCGATAATGCAGCATGTCCACCCCGAGGTGATCCTGCCCATGACCGTCTGTATAAGATACGGCCGGTCATCGATCACTTTGGGGCCAAATTCATGGAGGCCTATGTACCTGGAAGGGAGGTCGTGGTTGATGAGTCTCTCATTGCGTTCAAGGGGAGACTCATTTTCCGCCAGTATGTGCCTTCCAAGCGGGCGAGGTATGGCGTAAAGCTATACAAAATTTGGGAGAGTACCTCAGGGTGCACTTACAAATTTCGTGTATACGAGGGGCGAGATTCCCGGATTCAACCCCAGAATGTCCCCCCACTCTGGGTGTTACCAGGAAACTTGTGTGGGACCTTATGCACACACTGCTGGATAAGGGTTACCACTTGTACGTGGATAACTTTTATACCAGTATCCCCTTGTTCCAGTCCCTTGCCGCCAGATCCACGTCCGCTTGTGGGACCGTGCGGAAAAATCAACGCGGCCTACCTGCCCACCCCCTCCAGGTACCTATCCCCAGGGGTGAGACCCGTGCCCTTACCACTGGAAACCTGTTGCTGGTCGGGTATAAGGACAAGAGGGATGTCCTTATGCTGTCCACAATTCATGGTAACGGCATCACCCCTGTCCCTGTGCGAGGTACCGCGGCAATGGTCCTCAAGCCCGATTGTATCGTCGCCTACAATCGGTATATGGGAGGAGTTGATCTCTCGGATCAAGTCCTCAAGCCATATAACGCCATGCGCAAAACCCGGGCATGGTACAAAAAAGTTGCGGTCTACTTGGTACAGGTTGCCATGTACAACTCTTTTGTACTATCCCGAAACGCTGGCAGCACAGGGACATTCCTCCAGTTCTATGAGGCAGTCCTCAAGGCCCTGATCTTTTCGGACCGGGAAAGAGCAGGCCGGAGTACCTCGGGAACTGTAGGCGCCCGGATCGTCCCTGGCCAACACTTTCCAGGTGTGGTCCCCCATACTGGAAAGAAGGGACGAACCCAAAAAAAGTGCAGAGTGTGTCGCAGGAGGGGGATACGGAAGGACACGACTACTCAGTGCGACACATGCCCCATCATCCGGGCCTCTGCATTGACGGTTGCTTCAGGGAGTATCACACTTCCATGGAGTACTAAATTTATATCCCAATTTAGCACTGACATCGGATGAAAAAAAAAATGGTTCTCAGACTTGAGACACCCAAAAAAACTAAAATAATTTATTAAAAGTAGACAGGTATTGCCGAGTCGGTAATAATCTCCTCTATAAAAACGCCCCATGACCTAACCCCCCAGATTAACACGGTCCAGAAAAAAAAAAAAAGGTGCAAAAAAAGTTTTTTTTTGTCACCTTACATAATAAAAAGTTTAATAGCAAGCGATTAAAAAGCCATATAGCCCCCAAATTAGTGCCAATAAAACCGTCATCTCATCCCGCAAAAAATGAGCCCCCACATAAGATAATCAGATAAAAAAAAAAATAGAAAATGACTCTTAGACTTTAGAGATACAATTTTTTTCTTAGGGTTTTAAAAAGGATAATATAGTCTAAAACCTAAATAATTGTATATGGGAGGAGTTGATCTCTCGGATCAAGTCCTCAAGCCATATAACGCCATGCGCAAAACCCGGGCATGGTACAAAAAAGTTGCGGTCTACTTGGTACAGGTTGCCATGTACAACTCTTTTGTACTATCCCGAAGCGCTGGCAGCACAGGGACATTCCTCCAGTTCTATGAGGCAGTCCTCAAGGCCCTGATCTTTTCGGACCGGGAAAGAGCAGGCCGGAGTACCTCGGGAACTGTAGGCGCCCGGATCGTCCCTGGCCAACACTTTCCAGGTGTGGTCCCCCATACTGGAAAGAAGGGACGAACCCAAAAAAAGTGCAGAGTGTGTCGCAGGAGGGGGATACGGAAGGACACGACTACTCAGTGCGACACATGCCCCATCATCCGGGCCTCTGCATTGACGGTTGCTTCAGGGAGTATCACACTTCCATGGAGTACTAAATTTATATCCCAATTTAGCACTGACATCGGATAAAAAAAAAAATGGTTCTCAGACTTGAAAACTAAAATAATTTATTAAAAGTAGACAGGTATTGCCGAGTCGGTAATAATCTCCTCTATAAAAATGCCCCATGACCTAACCCCCCAGATTAACACGGTCCAGAAAAAAAAAAAAAGGTGCAAAAAAAGTTTTTTTTTGTCACCTTACATAATAAAAAGTTTAATAGCAAGCGATCAAAAAGCCATATAGCCCCCAAATTAGTGCCAATAAAACCGTCATCTCATCCCGCAAAAAATGAGCCCCCACATAAGATAATCAGATAAAAAAAAAAATAGAAAATGACTCTTAGACTTTAGAGATACAATTTTTTTTTTAGGGTATCAAAAAGGATAATATAGTCTAAAACCTAAATAATTGTAAAGAAAAGTTGACTTATTAGGTATCGCCGCGTCCGTAAGAATCTCCTCTATAAAAATACCCCATGACCCAACCCCCCAGATTAACACAGTAAAAAAAAAAAAAAATTGGTGCAAAAAAATATATTTTTTGTCACCTTACATGACAAAAAGTTTAATAGCAAGTGATAAAAAAGTCATATAGCCCCCAAAATAGTGCCAATAAAACCGTCCGCTCATCCCACAAAAAATGAGCCCCCACATAAGATAATTGGCTAAAAGAAAATAAAAAAAATGACACTTAGACTTTAGAGATACCCCAAAAAAATGTTGTATCAAAAAAGATAATATAGTCAAAAACCTAAATAATTGTTAAAAAAAAGTAGACTTATTAGATATTGCCACGTCCGTAAGAATCTCCTCTATAACAATATCCCATGACCTAACTACCCAGATTAACACGGTTAAAAAAAAAAAAAAAAACGGTGCCAAAACCGCTATTTTTGGCACTTTTCCATTTCAGTCCGTTTTTTCCGGTAACAAAACAAGGGTTAACAACCAAACAAAAGTTACAATTTATTACCCTGATACTGCAGTTTACAGAAACGCCACATTTGTGGTCGTAAACTGCTGTATCCGTAAAAGGGAGGCCGCAAAAGTAAAGGACCGACATGGTTTCTGGAAGGCCAATTTTGATGGCCTTTTTTATTGACACCATATCCCTTTTGAAGCCCCCCTGATGCCCCCCTAGAGTAAAAACTCCCTAAAATTGACCCCATCTAAGAAACTGCACCCCTCAAGGTATTCAAACTTTATTAACCCTTTAGGTGTTCCTCAACAGTTAATGGCAAATGGAGATGAAATATCAGAATTTCAATTTTTGGTAACCTTGCCTCACAAAAATGTAATATAGAGCAACCAAAACTTATATTTACCCTAAAAATACTCCCCCAAAAAATGCCACCTTATCCCGTAGTTTCCAAAATGGGGTCACTTTTAGGGAGTTTCGACTCCAGGAGTGCATCAGGGGGGTTGAAACAGGACACAGTGTAAATAAACCGGTCCATAAAAATCAGCCGTCCAAACGGCGCACCTTTCAATCTACGCCCCGCTGTGTGGCCGTACAGTAGTGTATGGCCACATATTGGGTGTTTCTGTAAACGGCAGAGTCAGGGTAATAAAGATACAGTCTTGTTTGGCTGTTAACCCTTGCTTTGTTAGTAGAAAACATGGGTTAAAATGGAAAATAAGGCAAAAAAATGAAATTTTCCAATTTCATCCCCATTTGCCAATAACTCTTGTGCAACACCTAAAGGGTTAACGACGTATGTAAAATCAGTTTTGAATACCTTGAGGGGTGTAGTTTCTTAGATGGGGTCACTTTTAGGGAGTTTCGACTTCAGGGGTGCATCAGGGGGGTTGAAACAGGACACGGTGTAAATAAACTGGTCCATAAAAATCAGCCCTCCAAAAACCAAACGGCGCACCTTTCACTCTACGCCCCGCTGTGTGGCCGTACAGTAGTGTACGGCCACATATTGGGTGTTTCTGTAAACGGCAGAGTCAGGGTAATAAAGATACAGTCTTGTTTGGCTGTTAACCCTTGCTTTGTTAGTAGAAAACATGGGTTAAAATGGAAAATAAGGCAAAAAATGAAATTTTCCAATTTCATCCCCATTTGCCAATAACTCTTGTGCAACACCTAAAGGGTTAACGACGTATGTAAAACCAGTTTTGAATACCTTGAGGGGTGTAGTTTCTTAGATGGGGTCACTTTTAGGAAGTTTTGACTCCAGGGGTGCATCAGGGGGGTTGAAACAGGACACGGTGTAAATAAACCGGTCCATAAAAATTGGCCCTCCAAAAACCAAACGGCGCACCTTTCACTCTATGCCCCGCTGTGTGGCCGTACAGTAGTGTACGGCCACATATTGGGTGTTTCTGTAAACGGCAGAGTCAGGGCAATAAAGATACAGTCTTGTTTGGCTGTTAACCCTTGATTTTTTAGTGGAAAACATGGGTTAAAATGGAAAATAAGGCAAAAAAAGAAATTTTCAAATTTCATCCCCATTTGCCAATAACTCTTGTGCAACACCTAAAGGGTTAACAAGGTATATAAAACCAGTTTTGAATACCTTGAGGGGTGTAGTTTCTTAGATGGGGTCACTTTTAGGGAGTTTCTACTCCAGTGGTGCATCAGGGGGCTTCAAATGGGACATGGTGTAAATAAACCAGTCCATAAAAATCAACCTTCCAAAAACCATACGGCGCACCTTTCACTCTACGCCCCGCTGTGTGGCCGTACAGTAGTTTACGGCCACATATTGGGTGTTTCTGTAAACTGCAGAGTCAGGGCAATAAAGATACAGTCTTGTTTGGCTGTTAACCCTTGCTTTGTTAGTGGAAAAAATGGGTAAAAATGAAATATTAGACAGAAAAATGAAATTCTCAAATTTCATCCCCATTTGCCAATAACTCTTGTGCAACACCTAAAGGGTTAACAACATATGTAAAATCACTTTTGAATACCTTGAGGGGTGTAGTTTCTTAGATGGGGTCATTTTTGGGTGGTTTCTATTATGTAAGCCTCGCAAAGCGACTTCAGACCTGAAATGGTCCCTAAAAATTTAGTTTTTGTAAATTTCAGAAAAATTTCAAGATTTGCTCCTAAACTTCTAAGCCTTATAACATCCCCAAAAAATAAAATATAATTCCCAAAATAATTCACACATGAAGTAGACATATGGGGAATGTAAAGTCATCACAATTTTTGGGGGTATTACTATGTATTACAGAAGTAGAGAAACTGAAACTTTGAAATTTGCTAATTTTTCAAAATTTTTGTTAAATTAGGTATTTTTTGGTGCAAAAAAAATATATTTTTTTGACTTAATTTTTCTAGTGTCATGAAGTACAATATGTGACGAAAAAACAATATCAGAACGGCCTGGATAAGTCAAAGCGTTTTAAAGTTATCAGCACTTAAAGTGACACTGGTCAGATTTGCAAAAAATGGCCTGGTCCTAAGGTGTAAAAAGGCTGTGTCCTTAAGGGGTTAAACATGTGGTCGTCACAGGTGTTGAATTCCTCCGAGGCCCAAAACATTAGGCATTCACCAGACAGAAAAGGCCTTTTATGCCGCTGTATTTACATAAGACAAGGACTATTATTTGTTCTGGGTGGTGGCGGATATTTGTGGGCTGTCATGAGGAAATTCAATTACACGTGGTCGTCGACTCGTCAGATGTGTTGAATTCCTCCGAGATCCATGCTTCATTCATTTTTAGTAATGTGAGGTAGTCCACACTGTCGTGAGCTAGGCGAGTGTGCTTATCGGTCACGATCCCCCCTGCTGCGCTGAACGTCCTTTCCGAGGTCAAGCCTGCACACCCAGTAGTCCAGGGGTTCCTCGTTTCTCAGAGTGATCACATCAGCCGTTAACCAGATGTAGTCAGACACCTGTCGGTCTAGGCGTTCCCTGAGGCTGGATCCATAGGGCGGCTGTCGATGGGTTGGCTGCAAGAATGATCTTATATCCAAAGTGACCGAAACATCTTCAAACCGCCCTCTTCTTGCATGCACTGTTGGATTGGTACCCGCACCTGTTTCTCTGTAAGTGGAAATTCCTTTGCCAGCGCCGGCAAAAGCAGAATGCAGCATTTCTCAAAGCAAGGCTTGGAAGTGATGCATTCTGACAGCCCTCTGTGAAGCTGGTAACATGTACACCATTTTGTGTTTGTACCAGGGGTCTAAGTTTATTGCCACCCAGTACTGGTCCTTGCCCTTTATTCTTTTGATACGGGGCTCCTCTTCAAACACTGGAGCATGAAGGCCCAATTTGCACTAAACTGGAAGTGGTGGAGTGGGCTGGGTCCTGCTCATCATCCAGGATAATGTCTTCCTTGTCTCCTCCCCCCAGCCATGGATAACACCAGGGATCCCAGAAACGTTATTTAGCCTGCTCTTCTTGCTCATCTTCCCCCCGGCACCATCCTTTTCTGACTCCTCTTCAGACTCCTGTTGACTTGTCTCAGATGGATTAGCCCCCTTGGGAATTTATACAGCATTGCGACTTTGTTATCTTCCTGCTCCTCAACAGCTTGATCAATGACACTACGCAATGCACACTCCAGAAAGAAGGTGTAAGGTATTATGTCACTTATAGCACCCTGGCTGCGACCAGTTTGGTGAGCTCATCAAATGGCCGCAGAAGTCTGCATGCGTTGCGCATGAGCAGCCACTGGTGTGGTGAAAAAAAAACAAAGCTCCCCAGAACCTGGTCGTTAACAGCATGTTGCTGCTGGAGCAGCCTATCAAGCATATACAAGGTAGAGTTTAGTGTTGAGCGTGAATATTCAAATAGCTAATTTTTATCTCGAACATCGCAACTTCGAGAATTTGTGAATACAGGGAGTGCAGAATTATTAGGCAAGTTGTATTTTTGAGGATTAATTTTATTATTGAACAACAACCATGTTCTCAATGAACCCAAAAAACTCATTAATATCAAAGCTGAATATTTTTGGAAGTAGTTTTTAGTTTGTTTTTAGTTTTAGCTATTTTAGGGGGATATCTGTGTGTGCAGGTGACTATTACTGTGCATAATTATTAGGCAACTTAACAAAAAAACAAATATATACCCATTTCAATTATTTATTTTTACCAGTGAAACCAATATAACATCTATACATTCACAAATATACATTTCTGACATTCAAAAACAAAACAAAAACAAATCAGTGACCAATATAGCCACCTTTCTTTGCATGGACACTCAAAAGCCTGCCATCCATGGATTCTGTCAGTGTTTTGATCTGTTCACCATCAACATTGCGTGCAGCAGCAACCACAGCCTCCCAGACACTGTTCAGAGAGGTGTACTGTTTTCCCTCCTTGTAAATCTCACATTTGATGATGGACCACAGGTTCTCAATGGGGTTCAGATCAGGTGAACAAGGAGGCCATGTCATTAGATTTTCTTCTTTTATACCCTTTCTTGCCAGCCATGCTGTGGAGTACTTGGACGCGTGTGATGGAGCATTGTCCTGCATGAAAATCATGTTTTTCTTGAAGGATGCAGACTTCTTCCTGTACCACTGCTTGAAGAAGGTGTCTTCCAGAAACTGGCAGTAGGACTGGGAGTTGAGCTTGACTCCATCCTCAACCCAAAAAGACCCCACAAGCTCATCTTTGATGATACCAGCCCAAACCAGTACTCCACCTCCACCTTGCTGGCGTCTGAGTCGGACTGGAGCTCTCTGCCCTTTACCAATCCAGCCACGGGCCCATCCATCTGGCCCATCAAGACTCACTCTCATTTCATCAGTCCATAAAACCTTAGAAAAATCAGTCTTGAGATATTTCTTGGCCCAGTCTTGACGTTTCAGCTTGTGTGTCTTGTTCAGTGGTGGTTGTCTTTCAGCCTTTCTTACCTTGGCCATGTCTCTGAGTATTGCACACCTTGTGCTTTTGGGCACTCCAGTGATGTTGCAGCTCTGAAATATGGCCAAACTGGTGGCAAGTGGCATCTTGGCAGCTGCACGCTTGACTTTTCTCAGTTCATGGGGAGTTATTTTGCGCCTTGGTTTTTCCACACGCTTCTTGCGACCCTGTTGACTATTTTGAATGAAACGCTTGATTGTTCGATGATCACCCTTCAGAAGCTTTGCAATTTTAAGAGTGCTGCATCCCTCTGCAAGATATCTCACTATTTTTGACTTTTCTGAGCCTGTCAAGTCCTTCTTTTGACCCATTTTGCCAAAGGAAAGGAAGTTGCCTAATAATTATGCACAACTGATATAGGGTGTTGATCAGACCACACCCCTTCTCATTACAGAGATGCACATCACCTAATATGCTTAATTGGTAGTAGGCTTTCGGGCCTATACAGCTTGGAGTAAGACAACATGCATAAAGAGGATGATGTGGTCAAAATACTCATTTGCCTAATAATTCTGCACTCCCTGTATTTCAAATAAAGTGCTATATATTCGTTATAGCGAAATTGAGATTGTAAAAACTCAGATCCAATGATCTATTCTAACCCCCAGGGGTTATATCGAATATATAGTGCTATATATTCCTTTTTGACTCACGCCTGTATTGATCACATAATATTTGCATATTACACGATCATAACATTGCTGATTTTACGAGTAAAATAAAAAGTTGAATATAACGAATATTCAAATTTGTGAATATTTAATATATAGTCTTTAAATATTAACATCATATTGCAAATTCGAATATGACCACTTCTGCTCATCACTAGTGGAGTTCCAGCACATCGGGCAGTCACAAATCAGACATCTGATGGGCAGGTGGTGTCGCCGCTGAACGTCTGCAAGGCAAGTCATGGCCTTGTAAGATCTTCTAAAATGGGCAGATTTTCCTGGCCTGCTGCAAGACGTCCTGGAGCCACAAGTATTTGGCAATAAATCGCTGCACGACTAAGTTCAGGACGTTGCTGTGCAAGGCAGGTGTGTCATTTTTTTATTTATTAAAATTTTTATTTTATTTAACGTAACAAGGTACATCAATAAATTCTGATGCGCCTTGCAAGGCGTGACAAGTACATAGTTGTAGTAGTAGCTATCGTATCAAATCAAATACAACAGGTGACAGTGTTTCGTATCCCAATATTTAAACATTCACATAACACCACATTAAAGGAGTTAAAATTAGCAAGTCCTGGTAGCCAATGGTGTATAATATCACTACTATACACCAGGGGAAATCGCTATAAGAGGCTATAGGGGTCCGGTATTCAACCAGGGGAGCCAGAATTGGGTAATAGACACCTATATCTGAAAGAATGGCATGTGAATCTCTACGGGTAACTCGGGTGTCTAAACTTTTGCTATAAATGCCACTGGCGTTGGAACTTAAGATGATTCCTAGCCTCCCATGAAGAGAGTTCCTCAAAATGGAAGATTTGGTCAACTTTTAATTTCCATTGCTCTATGGAGGGAAGAGCAGTGGAGAGCCAATACTTGGGAATCAATAAACGGGCTGCTATTAGAAGTTGTTTAAAAAGGAAGGACATAGGATGTACTGTATTATCCTCCTCGAGGTTGAGTAGGGCTTTACATGCAGACATTTGCACCTTAGTCTGGCAAATCTGATTACAAATCTGAAAGATTTCTTTCCACCAGATCCTAATGGTTGGGCAATCCCACCAAATGTGGAAAAAAGATCCTCTACCGTCAAGGCACCTCCAACATCTATCTGAGGCTGTTGCTAAATAAAGCAACGTTATGTCAGGTGTTTTATACCATCTGGCTAGGATCTTGTATCCATTCTCCTGTATGCGGACACATCTAGATGAGGAATGTGGGGAGGAAAGTATGTTTGGCAAAGTTGTGATGGAAAACTCTTGTCCTAAGTCTTTTCCCCATTGTCGTATAAAGGCTGGTTTAGTTGGTATAGTAGGGGTGTTTAGTCTTTTGAAAAGTTGTGAAATTAGTTTTCTTGGGGGGGAGGGGTTAGAGATGAGTGTCTCAGACCATAGAAAAGGGCGGTAAAGGTCGCTTATCGATATGTGCTGAGAGATGAAGGTATGTAGGTATGAAGTTCTAGGATAGATGGGAACGAGTGGCATTCAAAAATTTTTGGAACTCCTTGAGCTGGAGTACTGAGCCATTTAGATCAAAGAAGGAGCTGATCGGAGTAGATGAGTCCCTCAATTCCCGAGGAGTACTATCAATTACAGCAGATAAGGCAGTCCCCAAGATATCCTTAATTGAAAGGAGGGGGATGGGAAGGGTATTGCACAGTGAGATGATTGGAGCCATCTCCACACTTTCAAAGTAGCTTGAATAATTGGATACGGCGAGGGAGGGAGGTTACATGTGTTGTTATTGCCTAGTAAGGGGGACCTGAAAGGTTTATTTATTAGCTCCTGTTCTATTGCAACCCATGGTTTGAGCCACTCTATTATTCTGGATAAGAGGATCGCTCTTCCATACATCTCTGGGTCTGGTAGGGCAATTCCTCCATAGTACTTGGGGCGTGATAGGAGCTCAAAAGACAATCTGGGCTTCTTTCCTTTCCAGATAAATGTACGGAATAGTTTCCTTAAAGAGTCATAATAGGTTCTGGGGACTGGAATGGGTAATACTTGTTGTAAGTATGTTAGGCGGGGGAGTATCAAGGACATAAGTAGATTCTTGCGGCCAAACCAAGAGATGGTTGGATTTTCCAGCTTATCTATGCTAGAGGAAATGTCCTTTAATAGTGGAGCGTAGTTGAGTGAGAAATTTCTGAGGTGTTGGAACTGATTTTGATCCCTAAGTATGTTAAGTAAGGGGAAGACCAATTGAAAGGGGAGTTTCTTTTTAAACTTCTTTGTGTTGATTGGGGGATCCCAAAACAAATCACCAATGACTTTTGCTTATTAATTTTAAAGTTGGAAAGGGAACTATAGGTATCAAGGTGTTTCTGAATCGCTAAGAGTGAATTCTTAGGATTAGAAGTCATTATCATAATGTCGTCCGCAAAGGCGGCAACCTTATGCTCTGTACCTCCCAGCTTTACTCCTTGAATTCCAATGTCGGCTCTTAATTTAAGGAGGAGGGGTTCTAAAGCGAGGACAAAGAGCAAGGGGGAGAGAGGGCATCCTTGCCTGGTACCATTTTGAATATCAAAGGGGTCTGATAAGTCCCCGTTGATCAAAACTGAGGCCGAAGCCTGAGCATACATTGCGAACGTGGCTTGTACAAACGGATCAGGCAGGCCAAATCGGTAAAAAAAGACCAATTGATCTTATCGAATGCTTTTTATGCATCCGTACTCAGTAGGAGGAGAGGTCTGGATCGGGTAACAGAAAATTGCATTATATTCAAAACTCTGGTCGTATTGTCCCTACCTTCTCTACCTTTGACAAAGCCTACCATATCCCCATGCACCACTGAGGGGAGAAGAGCTGAGAGACGATTGGCTAATAGTTTCGCTAGTAGCTTAACCCCTTAAGGACTCAGCCCTATTTCACCTTAAGGACTTGGCCATTTTTTGCAAATCTGACCAGTGTCCCTTTAAGTGCTCATAACTTTAAAACACTTTGACTTATCCAGGCCATTCTGAGATTGTTTTTTCGTCACATATTGTACTTCATGACACTGGTAAAATGAAGTCAAAAAAATTATTTTTTTTGCATAAAAAAATACCTAATTTACAAAAAATTTGGAAAAATTTGCCAATTTCAAAGTTTCAGTTTCTCTACTTCTGTAATACATAGTAATACCCCCAAAAATTGTGATGACTTTACATTCCCCATATGTCTACTTCAGGTTGGAATTATTTTGGGAATTATATTTTATTTTTTGGGGATGTTACAAGGTTTAGAACTTTAGAAGCAAATATTGAAATTTTTCAGAAATTTACAAAAACCCAATTTTTAGGGACCACTACAGCTCTGAAGTCACTTTGCGAGGCTTACATAATAGAAACCACCCAAAAATGACCCCATTCTATAAACTACACCCCTCAAGGTATTCAAAACTGATTTTACAAACTTTGTTAACCCTTTAGGTGTTGCACAAGAGTTATTGGCAAATGGGGATGAAATTTGAGAATTTCATTTTTTTGCCTAATTTTCCATTTTAACCCATTTTTTCCACTAACAAAGCAAGGGTTAACAGCCAAACAAGACTGTATCTTTATTGCCCTGACTCTGCCGTTTACAGAAACACCCCATATGTGGCCGTAAACTACTGTACGGCCACACAGCGGGGCGTAGAATGAAAGGTGCGTCGTTTGGTTTTTGGAAGCCAGATTTTGCTGGAAGCCAGATTTTGCTGGACTGTTTTTTTGACACCATGTCCCATTTGAAGCCCCCTGATGCACCCCTAGAATAGAAACTCCCTAAAAGTGACCCCATCTAAGAAACTACACCCCTCAAGGTATTCAAAACTGATTTTAAAAACTTTGTTAACCCTTTAGGTGTTGCACAAGATATAATGGAAAATAGAGATACAATTTCAAAATTTCACTTTTTTGGCAGATTTTCCATTTTAATATATTTTTTCAAGTAACAAAGCAAGGGTTAACAGCCAAACAAAACTCATTATTTATGGCCCTAATTCTGTAGTTTACAGAAACACCCCATATGTGGTCGTAAACTGCTGTACGGGCACACGGCAGGGCGCAGAAGGAAAGGAATGCCATACGGTTTTTGGAAGGCAGATTTTGCTGGACTGGTTTTTTTACACCATGTCCCATTTGAAGCCCCCCTGATGTACCCCTAGAGTAGAAACTCCAAAAAAGTTACCCCATTTTAGAAACTACGGGATAAGGTGGCAGTTTTCTTGGTACTAGTTTAGGGTACATATGATTTTTGGTTGCTCTATATTACACTTTTTGTGCGGCAAGGTAACAAGAAATAGCTTTTTTGGCACCGTTTTTTTTTTTTTGTTATTTACAACATTCATCTGAAAGGTTAGATCATGTGGTAATTTTATAGAGCAGGTTGTCACGGACGCGGCGATACCTAATATGTATACTTTTTTTTTATATATGTAAGTTTTACACAATGATTTCATTGTTAAAACAAAAAAAGTTTTAGTTTCTCCATAGTCTAAGAGCCATAGTTTTTTCAGTTTTTGGGCGATAATCTTGGGTAGGGTCTCATTTTTTGCGGGATGAGATGGCTGTTTTATTGGCACTATTTTGGGGTGCATATGACTTTTTGATCGCTTGCTATTGCACTTTTTGTGACGTAAGATGACAAAAAATTGCTTTTTTTAAACCGTTTTTATTTTTATTTTTTTACGGTGGTCACCTGAGGGGTTAACTCATGGGGTATTTTTATAGAGCCAGTCGATACGGACACGGCGATACCTAATATGTATACTTTTTTTTATTTATGTAAGTTTTTTACACAATGATTTAATTTTTGAAACAAAAAAAATGATGTTTTAGTGTTTCCATAGTCTAAGAGCCATAGTTTTTTCAGTTTTTGGGCGATAATCTTGGGTAGGGTCTCATTTTTTGCGGGATGAGATGCCGGTTTGATTGGCACTATTTTGGCGTACATGCGACTTTTTTGATCACTTTTATTACCTTTTTTGGGAAGTAAGGTGGGCAAAATTTAAATTTTCTCATAGTTTTAATTTTTTTATTTTTATGGCGTTCACCGTGCGGGGAAAGTAACATGACCGTTTTATAGATCAGGTCGTTACGGACGCGGCGATACCAAACATGTGTAGGGAATTTTATTGTTTTCATTTTGAATTAGTGATAAATGTGTTTTTTGATTTTCACTTTTTTTTCACTTTTTCTTACTTTTTTTTTTACCCAGACCCACTTGGTTCTTGAAGATCCAGTGGGTCTGGTGTCTGCATAATACAGTACAGAACCTATATAAGGTTCTGTACTGTATTTTACTTACACTGAACAGATCTATGCTTTCAGCACAGATCTGTTCAGCACCATGGACAGCAGGACGCCTGAGCCATGGGAACCTTCCCCGTCTGCCACAACTTCGCAGACGGGGAAGGGTAAGGACTGGGGCTTCGGGGGGCTGTCTGGGGGCTCTCTCCCTCTCCCATCGGGGGGCTGCAAAGGCACAGCAGCCCCCCGATGGGAGAGGGAGGGAGCCGCATCTTACTGTTAACTCTTTCCATACAGCGGTCCGTACGGACCGCTGTATGGAAAGGGTTAAACGGCTGACATCCATTCACAGATGTCAGCCGTTTATACCAGGGTGCCAGCAATGTGCTGGCACCCTGGTATACCCACTAGAAGCCAACGATTATTCGGCGGGAGGCGGGCGGGGGATCGCGATCCCGCCTGCCGCACCGCCCGCCTCCCGCACCGCCCACACTGCCCGCAACACCCCCCCCTGCACCTCCCACCAGGCTAAAATCATGCAGGGGTGCCGGGGGGGGGGGTGATAACTATAGATTTGTGCCACACTAAAGTTTCTGATCGCCGCGGTCAGGGACCGCGGCGATCAGAAACAGCAGAAATAGCAACAAACCGCAGGTCTGAATTGACCTGCGGTTTGCTGCGATCGCCGATACGGGGGGGTCATATGACCCCCCCAGGCGTTGTGACAGGATGCCGGCTGAATGATTTCAGCCGGCATCCTGTGCGGATTAACCCCTGGGGCGCCACAATCTCAATTTAAACTCATGACGTACCGGTACGTCATGGGTCCTTAAGGACTCGGGAAACATGCCGTACCGGTACGTCATGGGTCCCTAAGGGGTTAAGATCAATATTGAGGAGGGAAATGGGTCTGTATTTGGCACATTGTTTAGGGTCCTTCCCTTATTTTGGGATCAGGGTGATATGAGCTAATGTCATATCCCTGGAGAGTTTTTTTCCCTTGTAGGGTTAAATTACATACTGACAGTAAGTGGGGAAGTAAACATTGTTGATAAGTTCTATAATACGTAACTGGAAGGCCATCTGGGCCCGGGCTTTTGCTAGAGGGAGTCTGTTTTAAGGCAATTGAAAGTTCCCCTAAGGTGAACGGGGAAGCAAGTTTTTGTTTCTGATCTTTGGTGATAGTTGGTATTGAAAGTGAATCTAGGAAGGAAGAAATAATGGATGAGTGGGCCTCGGGGGTGAGCGTCTGGGGTAAGTTGTAGAGTGCTTAGTAAAACTCACGAAATTGGGCGCCTATAGCTTTGGAAGAATAGAGGGGAATCTATTTGGTGAATGAAATTTGTTGATTTCCTGTTCTTTATTCTGCGCATCATAAATTTTGACGCTTTATCACCATGTGCGAAAAATTTGTGTTGTGAGTTCAGGAATAATTTGGCTGTAGAGTGCTGTAACAAAGACTTCAGTTCAGCTCTATAGTCAGATAACTTAAGTTCTCCTGCAAAGTATCTTGATAAACTTGGGAATTCATTTTTCCTTTGATGATAGCAATCCATCCAGGTCCTGATGCAGCAAAGCAGCCCCAAACCATGATGCCCCCACCACCATACTTCACAGTTGGGATGAGGTTTTGATGTTGGTGTGCTGTGCCTCTTTTTCTCCACACATAGTGTTGTGTGTTTCTTCCAAACAACTCAACTTTGGTTTCATCTGTCCACAGAATATTTTGACAGTAGTGCTGTGGAACATCCAGGTGCTCTTGTGCAAACTGTAAACGTGCAGCAATGTTTTTTTTTGGACAGAAGTGGCTTCCTCTGTGGTATCCTCCCATGAAGTCCATTCTTGTTTAGTGTTTTACGTATCATAGAATCGCTAACAGGGATGTTGGCATATGCAAGAGACTTTTGTACGTCTATAGCTGACACTCTAGGATTCTTTTTCAGCTCATTAAGCAGTCTGCGCTGTGCTCTTGCAGTCATCTTTACAGGATGGCCACTCCTAGGGAGAGTAGCAGCAGTGCTGAACTTTCTCCATTTATAGACAATTTGTCTTACTGTGGACTAATGAACAGCAAGGCTTTTAGAGATACTTTTATAACCCTTTACAGCTTTATGCAAGTCAACAATTCTTAATCGTAGGTCTTCTGAGAGCTCTTTTCTGCGAGGCATCATTCACATCAGGCAATGCTTCTTGTGAAAAGCAAACCCAGAACTGGTGTGTGTTTTTTATAGTGCAGGGCAGCTGTAACCAACACCTCCAATCTCATCTCATTGATTGGACTCCAGTTGGCTGACACCTCACTCCAATTAGCTCTTGGAGATGTCATTAGTCTAGGGGTTCATATACTTTTTCCACCTGCATTGTGAATGGTGTGTTCAATAAAAACATGGTAACATTTCATTCTTTGTGTGTTATTAGTTTAAGCAGACTGTGATTGTCTATTGTTGTGACTTAGATGAAGATCTGATAACATTTTATGACCAATTTGTGCAGAAATCCATATCATTGCAAAGGGTTCACATACTTTTTCTTGCAACTGTAAGGAGTCAAGCTTTTTGTTTCTCTCCTTTTTTAGATAAGCTCCAATACTTATATACTTATACTCTGATATAAGGTTTGTGGGCATCCCATAATGAAAAAGCGAAGATATCAGGATCTTTATTTATAGTGAAGTATTCTTCAAGAAGACCAGCAATCCTATTTCTGGTATCGAGGGTACTTAATAAGGATTCGTTTAGACGCCACTTGAATTGGTTCCTTTTAGATACAGGGGCTGAAATTAGTAGTGAAATGGGGGCATGGTCGGAGAGGTGGAAAGATCCTATTTGAGGGTTGTAACAAAGCTGGAGGTGCTCTTTAGACACAAACAGGTAGTCCAGGCGTTGGTACGTACCATGAGCGTTGGAATAGAAAGTATAGTCAGCTGTGGTTGGATGTAACGTACGCCAAACATCTATAAGGTGCAAATTCCTAAAATCCTCTCTTATAAAGCGCAGGGTTTTGAGCGCCAGGGCCAATTTAGATGTTGTGGGTTTAAGGTGGCGTTAAAATCGCCTCCCACTACAACCAAACCTTCTGAAAAGGATTTAATAATTGGAAATATCTTGGAAAACCAGCTATAATGGCCAGTATTCGGTGCATAGAGATTGATAAACGTATATATCTGGGGGCCAATGCTACCTTTAACCAATACGTAATGGCCATCAGGGTCCTGCAGGTGGGAGGTATATTGAAAGGGAACCTTCCTCTGAAACCCAACACTCACCCCCCCAGAAGCAGATGAGTTGCTACCACAATGAAACCACTGAGAGTAGTGGCCATATGAGAGATTGGGGTAATGACTACATTTAAAGTGTGTCTCCTGGAGAAGAAGGACAGTAGCTCCCAGTTTGCGTAACAATGAGAAAACCTGACTCCGTTTAGAGGGAGAATTAAAGCCTTTGACATTGTAAGACGCAAATGACAGGTCAGCCATAGTGTGTGGTGTGGTGTGAATTACCTTTCTGACGGTCCACCCCTCTCCAGGAGAACGCTGCATGACTGGGAGCAAAATGTGGAGTCCAGGAGGGTGGGGTGGGTTGCAGAGGGGCCCGTTGCAACAGTGAGATCTTTAGGATACGGAGTGGATGTACCTTAATAACAAAGTAAACAAAATAAACAATACAAAAAATAACATGACTGGAAAATCTCGAATAACAGTAGCCATTATAATGGGTTTGAACCCAGGGTCACAAAAGGGGGAAATGGTCAATTAACCCTATTGTGATCCTCTGAGCACAGATTGTGATTCTCTGGGATGAGATTGAAAGACAGACATTTAGGAGGCTGTAATAAGAGGTGGGGGGAGGGGAAGAGATTAGTTATGGTGAGGGTAGGATAGGAGGGATATACAGAGTATGGTAGCATACAACTGACTTTAGAGGGAGAAGGGAGAAGGGTTAGATGGTAGGCAGGAAGATCGAAGGGATAGGTAAAGAAAAACTGAAGAATCTGAGCATGTCATTACGATTATAGAGCCAGTCTCTACGGTGTAAGCTGCGTGTTCCTCCGCTTGAACTTCTGGGCCTTCGGTGTGCATGGAAGCTCAAAGGGTAAGGGCTTCGGCAGTTCAGGAAGCTCTGTAATATCCTGATAAAGTTCCCAGTTCTCAATATCCAGAGGTGGGATCTGCAGGTGGTCGTAGGCTCCCATCAGGTCAGCGAAGGTGTTGATAGTGAGGCGGCGTCCTGCATGGAAGAACAAAATCCCAAAGGGAAAGGTCCATCTATACAGGATCTTGTTCATCCTGAGCCAATCCGTCAAGGGCTTTAGGGATCTTCTTTTCTTCAATGTGGACGGGGCTAGGTCTTGATAGATCAAGATGTTTGAGTCTTCATATGTTAGGTCTTCTTGGTTCCTAGGTGCTTCCAGGACAGCGGTCTTAACTTGAAAATTTAGGAACCTACAGATTACATCCCTTGGTGGTTCCGACCCTTTAGGCTTAGGTCTGAGCACTCTGTGGGCACGTTCAAGGATAATGTCGGGACGTCCGTCAGGGCCCAGCAGGGAGCAACATATATCGATAATGGCCCCAGGGATATCAGCCGCAGCGACTGTCTCCGGTATCCCTTTGAATCGCTGGTTGTTCCTGCGCCCTCTGTTCTCTTGATCCTCCAAAGCGTTATGGAGGTCATTGAGGTACGTGCGGCATTTTTGAAAGGAGGAGGCGGTTGCTGTTTCGTGTTCGAGCACCACATTCTGTTGCGCTTCTAGGGTAACTACCCTATCTCCAATATGGTGGATATCCTGGCGCATGGCCGTGAGCTCGGATAAGATCGGCTCCATTGCTTTACTAAGCGATTGTTTCAGGAAACGGCGAGTGATAGGAAGCGCCGTCCTGCCATGTGAGTCCTCTGCATCGCTCTCCCCATCAGACATGTCAGCTGCACGCTCACTCACCTTAGAAGGCGGGTTCGGCGCCATCTTGCTCTCTCTTGCCGCCACTGTAGCAGCCGCTTTTTTAAATTAATTTGTCCATATCGCCGTTGTTGTTCGGCTGCCTGCCAGTTCCAGAGGTGTCACCGGCCCTCGGGTGCCCCATTTTAACCATGCTGTTGTCTGTCAGCTTGTGTAGGCTGGTGCTGTAGAGGATCTAATGCAGAAAGCTCCAAACTATGCGGCCATCACAGTCCGGCGCAAGTTCCGCCCCCCCAGGTGTGTCATTTTGCCCTGCTTTTGCGCGCTCAGCAGATTGGCACCGATGTTGCACACCATTTTACAAAATTGAGCGGGGTTAGCCACTGATCGCCCTATGACCGCAGAACTGAAAGCAGTGCAGGACCGGTGTGGCTCTTGGCTTCCAGGCACAATAGCTGCAGCACAGCATGGCAACATCTCACCTGACACGTTGAATAGGTTCTGGGGAGCTTGGGGAGCACAGCAGAAGAGGTAGTAGCAGTAGAAAAGGAGGAGTCAGCCTATGAGGAGAAAGAGGGTGGAATAGGAGGAGGAGAAGAAGAGGCAGGCCTGCATGCAATCCGTGTCGTTAACACCAAATCCACACGGGTGCCACGGGTTGAATGCTTGACGGCCATCAGAAGGTTCACCCAGTGGGGAGTAAAAGTTATGTACCTTCCTTGCCCATTTTTGGTAGACCGCGTGTCTGTGGTCAGATGTATCTTGGCACCGATACTGTGTGCCAGAGCTATATTCAATTGTTGCTGAACGTGGCCATATATCTCTGGGTTGCCCTTCTGGGAGAAATATTTCCTTCCAGGGACCTTCCATTGCAGTGTGCCAATGGCCACAAATTTTCTAAAAGCCCCCGAGTCCACCAGTTTATATGGCAGTTGTTGGCGGGCTAGCAGTTCTGACAAGCCAGCGGTTAGCCATTGGGCAAAAGGGTTATCTAACGTCATCATCATTTTACGCTCGAACATTTGGGCCATGGAAGCCTGCCTTTTGCCAGATGACTGCGACAACGGCACGGAGGAAGGTGGAGTGGAGGACAAATTGGTGGTGAGAGGAGAAGGAGAAAAGGCAGGACATGGAGCGCCGGAAGTATGGCTTTGTGGGTTCTGATGGTGTTGCTCCCACTGGGTTCGGTGATGGGAGGCCAGGTGCCATCTTAAGGCAATGGTCCCTAGGTGAGTGTTAGGCATACCGCCACTTATGGGTAGACAGCACAGGCTGCAGATGGCAACACTATTGTCAGCAGCGGACACGTTAAAAGTCATTTGCCAGCATCCTGTGAGCGCCAGATGTGACCGTGCATGGTGGATGGCTCGTTCCAGACACATTAGCAGTCTGCTTTTTGCCTCCTGTGCACTGTAAGTTCTGCCTGCTTTACCTCCTTCTCCTCCCTATCTGCTGCTCCGTCTCTCCCTCTGAACTCCCCTCCTTGTGGGCAACCGCGTGACGTCCATCGAAGCGTCATCACCGTCCCCTTCACCACCACTGACATTAGCGATCTTGGATTAGGCAGCAACAGTGGGGACCACCCTCCTTGGGTTGATCTGTGTACTTTCGTCAGACTGCTGGGTGGCGACCGTTGGTACCACCTCTTCCTGATCCGATGCCAAGAATGGCTGTGCATTGGTAAGGTCTTTGAATGGATAGGAAAATAATTCTTCTGACTCGAGCAGAAGGGATATGGTGGTGGTGTCTTTGGGGGTGCATACAGCAGAGAGTGAAGAGGGTGCAGATAGAGAGGATGAGGAGGGTGCAGAAGCGGAAGGCTGAGTGAGCCACTCAACCAAGTCTGGTGCGTCCTTTGATGTAATCACACGTACATTCTGCAACTTCCCACTTAGGCTCTGGCTTGGTGCACCTGCGGAATAGCCTGCCTCTTCCTCTGGCTGTCATTTTCAAAAATCCCTATAGAGGAGCAGTATTTGTGGAAGAAGGTATACCACACCTATGCCTCAATCAGTTTTTTTGGGGGGCAACTGGTATATCACACCAGTAGAAATTATTTGTTCCAATAGCGTTTGTCACTCTCTCTAGCTGTGGTTACACAGCAAACCGCAAACAAATGCTGCACTACCCAAATGCACTATATAGAAAGCATATTATTGGTATCTAACACCTTTGCTTCAATCACTTTTTTTTTTTTTTTTTGGGGGGGGCAACTGTTATATCACACCAGTAGAAATTATTTGTTCCAATAGTGTTTGGCACTCTGTGTAGCTGCAATCTCACAGCAGAACCGCACACAACTGCTGCACAATACATATGCACTATAATATACTTTTTATGTTAGAAAGTATATTATAAGTATATTACACCCCTTATTAAGTCACACCTATCGATAGCACACTTATTCTAGTCCATTAAAGGACTTTTGTGGCCCTATTAGCTAGCGTTTGGTGTTGCTAACAGTCTGTCCCTGCTCCTCACAGCAACCTCTCCCTACACTGGCAAAAGACTGAATATAAAATGGCGGCCAGATCGGGTTAATTTATAAGGTACGGGGTATGCCCATGTGCTGAAATGTCTCAATTGGCTGTCCTATACTACCTGATGGATGTGTCATGGGTCAAAGTTCTTCACAATGTAAAAGAATATGGCACCGGCGGACATCGCCATATGTTCGCCCGTTCGGTGAACTGCAAACGAGCAAAGTTCTCCGCAAAATGACCGCCGGGCGAGCCGCAAGGCCATCTCTTCTGAGGAGTATGAAAATCCTCACGGATCCATGTGTGGTTCATTTTGACAAAAGTGATGTTTTGGACACTGGTGGAGGAGAAATTGCCCCATCTGGGTCATCACACTCTCTGCAGTAATGGAAACCCTCTCCTAGATGACATCAGAGGCTGGACAAGAAAGAAAAAAGAGAGCATACTGGGCCAGTTCAGGCCAGATGCAAGATAACCCTTTCAACATATCTCCTCCTCAAGTTGACCCTTCAGCCTCAAAGAAGACAAACACACATTATATATGATGTTAAAGGGATTGGCCAGAACTTTATTAATGCAAAATAATGGAAGATTCTGCTTCTAAGGCTACCAGTATATTGTCAAACATTAAATGAGGCAGGCACTCTAACAGATAGAGCTCACATGGAAGAAAAGAGTTTTATGTATAAAACTTTATAATATTTATTACAATACAAATGGATTAACATACATAAAATCACCTAAAGAAATGAAAATAGAAAAATATATAAAAAAAAGGCGTATCCCTAAGGATGTTCCTTATAAGTAGTCTGCCCTTTTTAGCAGTGAATATTGTGTCTGACAATTGGTCATCTACTATCAATGATGGTTATTCTCTTTTGTTGGAATGTCTGTCTTGAATAGGGATGGTTTTGTGTTTTAGGGTTCTCCCTTGTGATTAAAAGAGTTGGAGAAATAATTCATACATCTCCCAAAAACGTGGTAATGAAGCTAATAAATCGAATCATTCCTCCCAGACAGCTCACCACTGTATATTCAGGATTTGGATATGACATGTATACTTTTAAGGTGGAGTCCCAAATATTGTATATATAATTGAAGTAAAGTTTATACAATGTTTTTGGGTCTTTTCCTCTTCACATGTCACTGTGTGCTCAGGGTTTGTATATGACACACACACTGTTAGGATAGAATCTTATATATCGCATGTATACCTATGTGATTCAAATAAAGTTTGTTGGTGAAATTCATGCAAAGTACTTTTTTCTTCTTTTCTCCTATGTATACCTCTTAAGGAGCGATGTGGCGTCAAGGCAATCAGGTGGTGTTACTCACTGTTTGGCGATCCTTCCATGGCGTCCCATGTGGATGGACTCTTCTGGTTTTCTGTGAGTATTTTTCCAGCGTAATGCAGTTAGACAGGTTTGGATGTGTCTCGTGTACACCGCTTGATGTGCTGTACTGTATGTTGGCGTCTCATGCGCGCCGCTCCAAGTCTTGCGAGACTCGATTTTTTGGGTGTTCAACATATGGCTGTTAGAGATGTTGCGAACATAAAATTTTCATTTCGCAAACAGCGAACGCGAATTTCCGCAAATGTTTGCGAATGGGCGAACCGCCATTTACTTCAATAGGCAGGCGAATTTTAAAACACACAGGGACTCTTTCTGGCCACAGTAGTGATGGAAAAGTTGTTTCAAGGGGACTAACCCCTGGACTGTGGCATGCAGGAGGGGAATCCATGGCAAGCTTCCCATGGAAAATTACATAGTTGACGCAGAGTCGGGTTTTAATCCATAAAGGGCATAAATCACCTAACATTCCTAAATAGTTTGGAATAACATGCTTTAAAACATCCAGTGTGTGTATACGATCAGGCATGATGCAGTATTACTAATAAGGGCATTCTAGACGGGAATTACTATTGGTGGGACTATGCGGAGCACTACTACTATGGGGGGGCACTCATTTTCTTTTAGGATAGTATTTGGGGGTATTGGGGAGCACAGCGAGCAGCAGGATAACACAGTGGGGACTCCAGGTTGGGGGACGATGCTAGAGAAGTGAGGAAGCTAAGATGTCTGTTTGTCACACTTTGCAGAGACTAGGCGTAGCTGAAAGAAGTTGTATGGACCAAATGGACAAGATGATGACAGAGAAGATTTACATTGGAGGAGACGTCACCTGGGAGGCACTGGATCTGAGAGGTATGTGCTACTGTATAGCAAGTACAGCAAAATGTGGTGTGCAGGGGGAAGGGGGCGACTTAGAGATCTGGGCCAAATTCATTGGGGCTTGAACCCTGGATCTTTTGAGACCCTAGCAACGCCCTTGGTGCAGACCTTTCCCTGACAGTAATGGTGAAAATAGGCCCACACAAATCCAGGAACTTAACCTCTTCTCGTCAAACAGGCTCACTGAACTCTTTTGTGCAAAAGTGACAACCATCTAACCCATCCAGATTTTCTCAGACACGCAAAACGCCTCTGGACAGAGACAACAACAACCTGTAAGACATAGAAAGTGATGGTGGCAACACACAAGACGAAAAGGGCCTTTCCATTTCTAGGTATTGGCTCTAGCCAAATCCCTTGAACCTGTTGTGAAGGAGCTACAAGACATAAAAAATATGATAAACATGGGAAGCAGAGTAGAATAGCTAGAAACCACCCAGTTTAAAATGATCTCCTACACTGAAGCAGCCTTGTCTGTCCTCAACTCTTGCCAAACACACAAATAAAAAGGTTAATTGGATGGAAGATCAAGAGAACAGAGCACATAAAAAAAATAATGCAATTCAAAGGGGTCCCATAAACTATTACAGTGGAAGCCTTACTTAATACCATCAAGCAGATCTTTATCTCAATCCTAGGAGACTCTTACCCCCTGTAGATCTCAATTGAAAGAGTACATAGAGCCCTAATGGCCAAACCTATGCCTCCAGAACCCCCGAGATATATATTATGCAGCTTATTTCACTCCAAAGTCAGGGATGATATCCTTTGTCTAGCTAGAGCCAAGCCACCATCCCTAATAGAGGGTTCTACGATCACAATCTACCAAGATCTAGCCAGAGTCACCCTTGCTAAAAGAGGTATCCTGAGATCACTAACCGAAGTCCTGAGTCACTGGGACATTACCTAAAGATGTTTTTTTTTTCTTTTGGCCTCTCCTTCACAGTGAATGGGAAGAGGTTCGTCCTGAGGAATTATTCAGAATTGCCGGAAGTCCTGCAACTCCTGAAAATTGCAGACCTGCATTTACCAAACTGGTCCCCCATACAGGATCTGACGAACCTTCCAACAATCCCACTTCCAACCCCATGGGAGCTGGTGGGCACAGAGAAACGAGCAAGGAATTGCAAATGACAAGGAAAGCTGACCCCCAGGAGGATTGACGTCAACCCTACCTGATCTCCCACATGCCCCCCCCCCCCCCCACCTCTCTTGGGCTTCAGGGCAACACACATCATTGACAAACACTTCACATTTCGTCCAACCTTTTGAATGTGGGATGAATAACCCCACAAATTCAAAATGACTAATCTTAAACTGGTATAATTTAATGTGAGGGAGGGGCCTTAATCTGATGGGAAAATGCAGCCAAATCCTTCACTACTTCAAAAAACTTCCTAGAGGCAAAAACTCCCGCCTTCCACAGACATTGTTTAAGCCAATGGTTCCACTCTCACACACTCATCAAGAACTCCAAGGGCGTATGTATCACTTTTGCCAAAAAAACACATCTCATTTAAACTATCAGAATTATACTCAACCCTGATGGCAGAAGACTCATTCTCTCAGTAAAGTTTAATGGCTCGTTAGTTGCCATTGCTAATATCTACACTCCCGACAAGCTCCCTGGATCCACTCCACATTGGCTTTGCTAGACAGCCAAAGATCAGGGGAATTGATTGTTGGAGGCGATTTTAATGTTGCTTTAGATACTACATCAGGAAAATCCTATTTCTCATATAGAGCCCTCATACATATTAAAAAAATTCCTACAGCCCCTATTCCTCAAGGATATTTGGCGCTTCATATACCCCTCTAATAGGGACTATATACTACATTCAGCCCCAGACAAGTCATACCACAGGATTGATTACTTCTTATTCCAGCAGTCATCCCTTCACAAAATCCAATCATCCACTATAGGCTCCAGCATACACTCTGAACATTTCCCAATGGAGCTAATTTTAACACTATCTACTCAAACTGCCCCAGACCATCTTGGCGGCTAAACAAGACCCTCTCATCTGAACCCTCTGCTCAATCTAAAATACAGAAAATGCCTGGACCTCTTTTTCCAGGAAAATAAGAATAATGGGTTCCCCACCCCGATGGTCTGAGAAGCACAAAAAGCCACGATCAGAGGCAAACTTATCTTCATAGGAACATTTCAGAAAAGACAAAGGGACTTACATATACATGACCTCCAGCACAAGATAAGCAATCTAGAGAAACTGCATAAACAGTCATTAGCAACCTGTCATCTTGACCAACTCACAACTGCCTGTCTACAATTACGAGATCTACTCAATAAAAACTCTGCCATGGTATACATGTTGGGTAAACACTCCTCCTATGCTCACAGTGACAAAGCCTCAAAACTAATGATGTCTATCATTGAAAAACAAAAACTTCACACTCACATGTCTGAAATAAAAACATCAGCAGGCCACCTGACAGGGAATGTCCCACAGGATTGTCGCATGGCAAATGCGGTGCCAATATTCAAAAAGGGTCCAAAAACAGAGCCTGGAAACTATAGGCCGGTAAGTTTAACATCTGTTGTGGGTAAACTGTTTGGAGGTTTTCTGAGAGATGCTATCTTAGAGCATCTCAACGGAAATAAGCAAATATCGCCATATGAGCATGGTTTTGTGAGGGATCGGTCATTCCAAACTAATTTAATCAGTTTCTATGAGGAGGTAAGTTCTAGACTTGACAGCGGCGAATCAATTGATATTGTATATCTGGACTTCTCCAAAGCATTTGACACTGCATTTTAATATACCACATAAAAGGTTAGTATATAAAATGAGAATGCCCGGACTGGGCGAAAACGTCTGTATGAGGGTAAGTAACTGGCTCAAAGATAGAAAACAGAGGGTGGTTATTAATGGTACACACTCAGATTGGGTCACTGTCATTAGTAGGGTACCTCAGGGCTCATGTAGAAGGCTTGCATAGTAAAGTATCAATTTTTTGCAGATGACACTAAACTGTGTAAAGTAATTTACACTGATGAGGACAGTATACTACTACAGAGGGATCTGGATAGATTGGAGGCTTGGACAGATAAGTGGCAGATGAGGTTTAACACTGACAAATAAAGTTATGCACATGGGAAGGAATAATGCAAGTCACCCGTACATACTAAATGGTAAAACACTCGGTAACACTGACATGGAAAAGGATCTAGGAATTTTAATAAACAGCAAACTAAGCTGCAAAAAACTGTGTCAGGCAGCTGCTGCCAAGGCCAATAAGATAATGGGTTGCATCAGAAGGGGCATAGATGCCCGTGATAAGAACATAGTCCTACCACTTTAAAAATCGCTAGTCAGACCACACATAGAGTACTGTGTACAGTTCTGGGCTCCTGTAAACAAGGCAGACATAGCAGAGCTGGAGAAGTTCCAGAGGAGGGCAACTAAAGTAATATCTGGAATGGTGCAACTACAGTACCCTGAAAGATTATCAAAATTAGGGTTATACACTTTAGAAAAAAGACGACTGAGGGGAGATCTAATTAATATGTATAAATATATCAGGGGTCAGTACAGAGATCTATCCCATCATCTATTTATCCCCAGGACTGTGACTGTGACGAGGGGACATCCTCTGCGTCTGGAGGAAAGAAGGTTTGTACACAAACATAGAAAAGGATTCTTTACGGTGAGAGCAGTGAGACTATGGAACTCTTTTCCTGAGGAGGTGGTACAATAAAGGAATTCAAGAGGAGCCTGGATGTATTTCTGGAGTGTAATAATATTACAGGCTATAGCTACTAGAGCGGGGTCGTTGATCCAAGGAGTTATTCTGATTGCCTGATTGGAGTCGGGAAGGAATTTTTTATTCCCCTAAAGTGGGGAAAATTGGCTTCTACCTCACAGGTTTTTTTTTTTGCCTTCCTCTGGATCAACTTGCAGGATAACAGGCCGAACTGGACGGACAAATTTCTTTTTTCGGCCTTATGTACTATGTTACTATGTTACCTTACAAATGTATTTCTTTAAATTTGTAATTTATTTATTTGAAAATATAACTGAATAGTGGGGTCACCTTAAAAAGTAGCTTTTATTAGTCAAATATTAAAATAATATGCCCAATAATTTATCAAACAAGACTACACATATGAATAGTCATATGCCACCAACTGATGTAGTGTGGTGGAGAGTAGACGCAACTGCGATATATGCTCGCTTGCTCAGAGGGTGAGTTTATGAAAGATAGGGATACAAATAAAGAGGGAGACAGATGCTGGGTCTCTTCCCCTAAGTTATTCCTAGGTCTTAGCTCGCAAGTGAAGCCCTCACTGTATGTCCCTTGGTGTCCCTTACAAGCAGTGACAGTGACTGCCTAGCTTCATCGGAATATATAGACCACACACACCAGGGGACAAACGGACCAAAATAATATATAAAATGTCCCATTGCATATATTATTAGCGCAACCTGCGCTAAATTGCATGCAATTGTTAGAGGCCCAAAAGTCCTTTTAAGGACTATTGTTGTATGTGGCAGCAATGTATATTTTTAGCACAACCTGCGCTAAATAGCTTGCAATTGTTTGGTCGCTGCAGACAGCGACATTATCTGTGCTACATCTCCTGTCTAACGTGTGTGCAGCCTAAAAAATATATGTGACATCCAGTGTACTTTTTCTGTAGCTAGTGTCCGCTGCGGACAGTGACATTACCTGTGCTACATCTCCTGTTTAACGTGCGCGCATCCTAAAAATATCTGTGACATCCAGTGTACTTTTTCCGTAGATGCTGCGGACAGTGACATTACCTGCGCTACATCTCCTGTATAACATTTCCACATCCCAAATATCTGTGACATTGACTGTGTTATTGTTTTTTTTACCCACTGTAGACAGCAGCGCCATTACCTGTGGTACCTCTTATGTATAACATTTCCGCATCCCAAATATCTGTGACATTGACTGTAATTTGTTCTTAGCTGCTGGTGACAGCAGAGCCATTACCTGTGATACCTCTCCTATATAACGTTTCTGCATCCCAAATATCAGTGACATTGATTGTAATTTTTCTTAGCTGCTGGTGACAGCAGCACCATTACCTCTGGTACAGGTACCTCTCCTGTATGACGTTTTCGCATCCCAAATATCTGTAACATTGACTGTAATTTATTTGTGCATACACAAAAAAAAACTGCGTTACTGTATGTATGACATACTTGCAAGCATATATATCATTTAATATGATGAAGCCGAACAGTAAGGGACAGGGAAGTGGCTGTTCTGCTGATGGACAATACAGAGGCCGTAGCCCTGGGAGCGGTGAAACTGTGCCTGCTGGCAGAGCACAAGAAACACACTCATCCACGATACTATCCTAGTTTGCAGGGTGGTGCAGGACACCACTCTCAAAGTCAGACCAATGCAGCCAGGTGGACGGTCGGATTGCAGCAGATAATGCTTCCAGTCAGTTAAGCACCACCCTGTCTTCCACAAAGTCCAGTCTCAGTCCAGTCTGGTCAACAGAATCCTCACCCTGATCATCCTTCCTCCCACCATGGAGAGTATTTGCAAGCAATTTATCCCATACTCGGATATTCTGATGATCTCTTTTCATCGCCATTCCTTAATTTGGGCCTCTCGCCAAGCCCGCTTGAATAGGGACATGAGGAGATCTTCTGCTCTGATTCCCAAACTCTTGAGGATGAGGATGAGACACAGTTGTCAATAACAGCTGAGGGGAAGAGGTGGCTCAACTAATGTTGCAATATGAGAGGTGCTCTAGGTCTAAGCTGACTCACCCAGTCAAAGGGAATAAAATGATAATGAAAGTATAGACCGGCGCTCAGCTATGGGGAAACAGCAGGAATTTATTAAAGCTAAAAGTAACTAAAAAATGGTTTTAACCATATAAGTAACGGGAATAGTAATATAAATGCAAAACTAGTAGAAACTAGAAAAATGTTTAGTAGTTAAAAATAAGGTGCTCAATACTGTGGGTCTTGAGTAATATCAGATGGATGTGTTGGTATGCACATCAAATGACCTTGTGTAGAGGGTGGCAGCGCTGTAGCAAGGTGGCACTGGGCTGTCTTGAATTGAGACACTAGATTCACTATGGATAGAGTGAAGTCAGTGTGATTCTAATGGGTTTTGGGCTTACATCAGGCAAATACCAGACAAGGTAGGTTGGAAGGTACAACACGCAAATCCTTGAAATGTCAAAGGGTATGAGGGTTTGTTAATTAGCCACTTCTGGCTGCTCAACTGTGATGTCCTGTGTTTGCCAAAAGCAAGTCCGGTAGGTTCACTCGGCATGCAGTACACAATTTTGATTTTGAAGTGCTTCAGCATATGAAAAAATGCTTAGGCCTATAGAGAAAAAATAGACAGACCACAGTGCGATGTGTGTGTGTTGGCCTCTGTTACCTTATTCAGTGTCCGGTCTGTGTCTAATTAGTAACCAGTCTTTTTTCTCTATGTAAATCTGTGGCCGATGCTAGAGTGAATATTCCCGTGCTTGCTGCTGAGTCGGACGGGCCTTCCTCTAGTCGGCGTCCCACTTGTGTAGTGCTGGATGCGCTTCTGAAGTTCTGGGTCGAGGGAGTGACCAGAGAGATCTGTCGTTACTGGAAGCGCTTCCAAGACAGCAGTATGTCTTTGTCTATTTGTAGATTTCTTTACCCAGATGCGTTTTGAAGTCTTCAACTGACTTCTTCAGTGGTAATCTCCACAGATCTCCCAGGATTCTTATAGTCACTTCCGAAACCATGCAAGATCCGGTGTTTATTTTGTTCAGAGTGCGTCTTTTTTATGTTTAAAAAACAACAACATTAAGAGCATTATAATAGGAAAAAAGTATACAGTATAGTGTCGGTCTCAGGGTGGGCTTATGACATCATTTCTATTCAAAGTGCGTTAGTGTTGCAATTTTTGTTTTTTGTGATTCATAATTTTTGTGGTTGAATGTCATATGAAGGTCCCACAACAGTTGGCAGTCTTGCAGAGTGCATTTTTCTGAGGCATAGTTCAATCCATGATACAAAGCATGATATTATTATCATATGAAAAATATCAAAAAATGTATTTAAAAATCATAAAAATTAATTGATTAGGGTTGTGCGAACCCGAACTGGAAAGTTAAGGTTCGTACCGAACTTTCGGATTTTTGGACCCCACACCCGAAAGCGAACATTTCAGTAAAAGTTTGGGTTCAGTGTTCAGCGATTTCTTGGCGCTTTTTGAAAGGCTGCAGAGCAGCCAATTAACAAGCGTTTAACTGTGTCACCTTAGAAGCCATCACATGGCTGTGATTGGCCAGTGCAGCATGTGACCCAGCCTCTATATAAGCTGGAGTCACGTAGCGCTGCACGTCACTCTGCTCTGATTAGTGTAGGGAGAGGATGATGCTGCTGCTGTGAGGGAAAGAAAAGGACAGAATCTGTCTGTTATCAGAACTCCAATTGAACTACATAGATTTAGTTGTGTGTCTGTTATCAGAACTCCAATTGAACTACATAGATTTAGTTGTGTGGGTGCAGTGCACAATCTTCTTACCCTGCACTAAGCCCAGTGACAGAGAAAAAATAACTTTTATCCGTCTGTTAGTTAGGTGGGCGGCGGCGGCCCTTGCTGCATCTGTTATTGTTAAAAATACGTTTTAAAAACTTCAATAATTTTCTGGCTTTGAAAAACACACATTTTTGGCAATAACCTTTATTTTGTGCCTCTGCCTCATTAGTCAGTGAGCAATTTAAGCTAGAAAAACGACTATAATTTTCTGGGTTTTAAAAAACACCCTTTTTGTGCAAAATGCACAATTTTACAGCCCTTGCTGCATCTGCACATGTGGAATTCAAGAGTTACCGTATTTTTCGCCCTATAAGACGCTCCAGCCCATAAGACGCGCCTAGGTTTTTGAGGAGGAAAATAAGAAAAAAATATATATTTTGAAACAAAAGGTGTGCTTTTGGTAGGTTTTGAACTAATGGTAGCCTGTGAAGGACACTATTATGGGGGTCTGTGGATAGCACTGTTATGGGGGTCTGTGGATGGCACTGTTATGGGGGTCGGTGGATAGCACTGTTATGGGGGTCTGTGGATGGCACTTTTATGGGGGTCTGTGGCTGACACTGTTATGGGGGCATCTGTGGATGGCACTGTTATTGGGGAATCTGAAGATGGCATGACACTGCTATGGGGGGATCTGTGGATGACAGATAAATAGCATCTTATGCTATTTGACATCCACAGATCCCCCCATAACAGTGTCAGCCACTGTGAATGACATCCCAATGCAGGGGGTGGGGGCTGGCATCTACACTAGTTTTAAAATGGCAGCGGGGGCCCAATGCAGTCATTGTAATCCATTGCACCGGGCCCCTCTCACTGTACTAATGCTATCTACTGTAACTGCAGGTAGGCAATGGTTAACTATAGATATGTTCAAACCAGCACTGAGCAGCCTGTACTTACGATCATAGCAGGCTGGAGGCAGGGAGGGTGGGCAGGCACTGACAGGGTAACTTCCTACGTCACGTGCCCGCCCGCCCTGCCTCCTGCCTCCAGCCTGCTATGATCGTAAGTACAGGTTGATCAGTGCTGGATCGAACAAATCTATAGTTAACCATTGCCTGCCTGCAGTTACAGTAGATAGCATTAGTACAGTGAGCGGGGCCCGGTGCAATAGAATACAGTGACTGCACCAGGCCCCGCTGCCATTACAAAACTAAAGGCCAGCCCCTCCTCCCTCCTCATGATACACACGCCGGCCGCGCTGTTCAGCTTGCGGTTGGCGGTGTATCAGTGTAAAAATTGCAGCCTTCGCCTCATAAGACGCATTGCCATTTTCCTCCCACATTTGGGGTGAAAAAAGTGCATCTTATAGGGTGAAAAATACGGTGTATATACTGTTGTCATATTCTATTATAAAAAAAAACCACCCATTTTGGACAGAAAAACTTAATTTTGCATCCTTTGCTGCATATATCATTGTGAGAAACACATTTTAGATACTGTGGTTCTATTCTGCTATTATTAAAACACCCATTTTGGGCAAAAATCTTTAATTGCGACCTAGTTTGCATCTGTACGTGTGAGATACACCCTTTACATGCTGTGGTTCTATTCTGCTATTAATAAAACAACCAATTTGGGCAAAAATCTTTAATTGCTGTCTAGTCTGCATCTGTACGTGTAAGATACACCCTTTATATACTGTGGTTCTATTCTGTTATTTCAAAAACAGCCATTTTTGGGCAAAAATATTTAATTGTGGCCTAGTCTAACTCTGTACGTGTGAGATACACACTTTAGATAATGTGGTTCTATTCTAATATTAGAAAAACACAAATTTTGTGCAAAACTCTTTAATTATGGCCTTGTCTGGATCTGTACGTGTGAGATAAACACTTTAGATACTGTGGTTCTATTCTGCTATTAATAAAACACCCTTTTTTGGGCAAAATACACAATTTTACAGCCCTTGCTGCATCTGCACGTGTGAAATTAAAGTGTTATATACAGCTTTTATATTCTGTTAGTAAAAAAAAAACTTTTTAACTTTTTGCAAAATACTTAATATTGCAGCCCTTGCTGCATCTGTGATTGTTAAAAACAAGTTTTAAAAACTTCAATAATTTTATGGCTTAGTAAAAGCACCCATTTTTGGCAATAACCTTCATTTGGGGCCTCTGCCACATTAGTCAGTGTGCAATTTAAACTAGTAATACGTAATACGGCTAGAATTTTCTGGGTTTTAAAAAGCACCCTTTTTGTGAAAAATACACAATTTTTCAGCCCTTGCTGCATCTGCATGTGTGAAATGTGAAAACAGCTGTCATATAAAAAAAAATAAAGAATTTGTTTTGCAGCCATTGCTGCATATCTCATTGTGAGATACACCCTTTAGATACTGTGGTTTTATTCTGCTATTAATAAAACACACATTTTGGCCAAAAATCTTTTATTGCGGCCTAGTTTGCATCTGTACGTGTGAGATACAACCTTTATATACTGTGGTTCTATTCTACTATTAATAAAACAACCAATTTGTGCAAAAATCTTTAATTGCAGCCTAGTCTGCATCTGTATGTGTGAGATACACACGTTAGATACTGTTGTTCTATCCTGTTATTTAAAAAACAGCCATTTTGGACAAAAATACTAAATTGCGGCCTAATCTAGATCTGTAAGTGTGAGATACACCCTTTACATATTGTGGTTTTATTCTGCTATTATAAAACACTAATTTGGGGCAAAAATCTTGAATTGCTTCCTAGTTTGCATCTGTACATGTGAGTTACAACTTTTACATACTGTGGTTCTATTCTGCCATTAATAAAACACCCATTTAAGGCAAGATCCTAAATTTGAGAAATATGAGGAGAGCGTTAAATAAGGGACGTGGCACAGGTTGTGGTGCTGCTGGTGGATCTCCTGTTGCAAGGAGAGGACGTGGTTAATCTGTGCCAGCTAAATGCACACGTGAAACCCGTTCTTCAGGTGAGAGTAGGCGACAGAACCTGTATTTGATCAGGCCAAATGAAGCTCTACGAATGATGAGGCCAGAACAAGTACAGGCGATAGTAGATTGGGTTGCTGAAAGTGCCTCTAGTTCCTTCACATTGTCTCCCACCCAGTCTCCTGCTGTCAAAGATTACAGTTGGCACCTGCAGCCGATGTCCATCAGTCTTTCACCTCACCACCTTGCAAATCAGCCAAGCAGTCTGAGCCCCAAGTCATGCAGCAGCCTCTTCTGCTTTTTGATTACTCTGTTAGCAGGGTTTCCCAGAGCCATCCAGCTATTCCTGCCCCAGAAGTGGAAGAGATTGAGTACACCGATGCCCAACCACTTATGTTTCAAAATGGGATGACCATCGCAGAACATCTTGGACGATGATGAAACACAGGTGCCAACTGCTGGGGCTTTCGAAAGTGTGCATACTGACAAGGAGGGCAGGGGTGAAGACTGGGTGGAAGATGATGTGGAGGACTATGAGGTCCTCAACCCCACATGGAATCAAGGTCATGCGAGTGACCTGTGTACATCGGAGGAAGAGGTGGTGGTTGCACAGAGCCATCAGCACAGCAGAAGAGGGAGCAGGGTGCAAAAGCGGAGAGGCTATCTTCTAGACAGTCCGCCTGCTATTGTACACCGCAGTAAGGGACCGAGCACACCAAAGCCAGCTCCAAGGAGTTCCCTCGCATGGCAGTTCTTCAGACAATGTGCTGACGACAAGACATGAGTGGTTTGCATGCTGTTCAATAAGACCCTGAAGTGAGGCATAAACGTTCTCAACATGAGCACAACCTGCATGCCCAGGCATCTAAGTGCAAAGCATGAGGTGCAGTGGAATAGACACTTCAAAAACCAAGAAAGGTCTCTGGCTCCTTTTGCTTCCTCTTCTGATGCAGTCTAGGTGTCACGACCATGTTTATGGCCGTGACTCCTTGGGAGCCGCATACAGTTGCCCGTGGTTTGGGTTGTAGTGTCAACCGCAGCTGGAGGCATATGTTGTTAGCCTCAAGTGTGGTTGCCGCAGACAACAGCTATGTGTGCGGTTCCCTTGGAGTTGTGTGCGCGTTTGTAAGCACTTTTGTATGTCTGTGTGCACTCTGTGTTATGTGTGGTGTGCACTTACATCTTCCCCTCACTGTGGTTGCCCGTGGCAACGTTTGGTCGTAGTGTACATGTGGTGGCAGTGTCCCGGCCTTCGGGCTGACTCCCAGGACACGGTTGCCACCCATGTCGTTGCCTGCGGCAACAGCCACAGTGTGTTCATTGTTTGGACACTTCCCCTTTGTGTTGTGTTTTCCCTTCTGTGGTTTTGGAAGGGTTAACTCCCTTTCTGTGTGTGTGAGTCACGGGGTGTGTCTGATTGTCGGGTGTGGCCTCTTGGCCCAATATAGCCTCAGTTGTAGGCAGTAGTCAGAGAGGGTGCTTCAGCCATGCTTGCTGGAGACATCCTCCTGGTTACTTACAAACTGCCAGTGGGGGCCATCCTTCTGGTCATACTGTCACGGCTGAGGATGGGGAAAACCCTCAGCGTGCGATGGCGGAAGATGGTCGCTGCTCGACCAGGATAACAGGATTAGGGAGCAGGTCACCTCCTAAAGCATCCCTAACCTGACCCTAACTCCTAGCTGCATGGGCCGACCTTTAAGGTAGGAGGACCCATGTTCAGGAACCTCGGAGCCCTAACTCACCCTCCGACCGGTCCCTGGATTAGGAGTCAGGGTAAGACAACCTGTTCCTTCTGGATACGGAGGAACAGGAGTCTCACTGGCCAAGCTGCAAGGAAGGGAGAACAAATACAACCTATGGCAAACATAACACTCACCTGCCCCAGACACAAAGCCTGGAACCCAAGTGGAAGTACTGTTATCCACAAACAAAAGGACTCAACACACATCACACTGGAACCCAGGACCATAGGTGCAATAAAGAAGCATAAAACCAAACACATCTTCAAGACACCAAACAACATTATATTTTCTATGACCAGAAGGATGGCCCCCACTGGCAGTTGGTAAGTAACCAGGAGGCTGTCTTCAGCAAGCATGGCTGAAGCACCCTCTCTGACTACTGCCTACAACTGAGGCTATATAGGGCCAAGAGGCCACACCCGACAATCAGACACACCCCGTGACTCACACACACAGAAAGGGAGTTAACCCTTCCAAAACCACAGAAGGGAAAACACAACACAAAGGGGAAGTGTCCAAACAACGAACACACTGTGGCTGTTGCTGCAGGCAACGACATGGGTGGCAACCG
This sequence comes from Bufo gargarizans, assembly GCF_014858855.1. Taxonomy (NCBI): domain Eukaryota; kingdom Metazoa; phylum Chordata; class Amphibia; order Anura; family Bufonidae; genus Bufo; species Bufo gargarizans. Next base: position 256,732,365 of record NC_058084.1, read on the forward strand.
TGTCCTGGGAGTCAGCCCGAAGGCCGGGACACTGCCACCACATGTACACTACGATCAAACATTGCCACGGGCAACCACAGTGAGGGGAAGATGTAAGTGCACACCACACATAACACAGAGTGCACACAGACATACAAAAGTGCTTACAAACGCGCACACAACTCCAAGGGAACCGCACACATAGCTGTTGTCCGTGGCAACTGCACTTGAGTCTAACAACATATGCCTCCAGCTGCGGTTGACACTACAACCCAAACCGCGGGCAACTGTATGCGGCTCCCAAGGAGTCACGGCCATAAACATGGTCGTGACACTAGGCCTCTTTATCCACCTCTGGAGTGACAGTGCCACCTGCCACCCCGCAAACAGATGATCTGCCAGCAACACCACAATGTCCCAAGGAAGCGTTCAGCTCTCCATCTCCCAAACACTGGAGAGGAAGAGGAATTAACCCCCTACCCACCCGTGATCCCTGGCCCCGAATACCAGCATTTCTAAATGTCTTGCCTTTGAAATGCTGTCATTCCGTCTGGTAGAGACGGAGAGCTTTAAAGGCCTTATGGCGGTGGCTGTCCCACAGTACATCGCGCCCAACCGCCACTACTTTTCCTTGCGAGACATCCTTTTCCTGCACAACCAAGTGTGGGACAAAATCAGTTGTGCACTGCACAATGCCATCTGTGGCAAGGTGCACCTCACTTCGGATACTTGGCCCAGTAAGCACGGTCAGGGACGTTATATCTCCAAATGCAGTGGCTGCTGGGCCTGAGGCTGATAGCAGTTTGCCGCATGCCCTTCCACCACAGAGGATTGCAGGGTGCTTCAGTTTGCCTTCTGTTGCTTCCTCCTCCTACTCCGCTTCCTCATCCTCTACCGCCTCCTCATCCAGTCAGCGTAACACCTTCACCACCAACTTCAGCACAGCCAGGGGTAAACGACAGCAGGTTGTTTTAAAAAGTATCTGTTTGGCGGACAAACCCAACACCGCACAGGAGCTTTGGATGGGCCTTGAGCAATAGACCGATGAATGGTTGGTGCCAGTGAGCCTCAAGCCCGGCCTGGTGGTGTGTGATAATGGGCAAAATCTCGTAGCAGCTCTGGGACTAGCCGGTTTGACGCACATCTCTTGCCTGGCACGTGTGCAGAATTTGGTGGAGATTTCTTAAAAATTACTCTGATATATCAGAGCTGCTGCATAAGGTGCGGGCCATCTGTGCATGTTTTTGGCGTTCTCACCCTGCTGCTTGCCTGTCAGTGTTGCAGCGTAAATTTGGCCTTGCCGCTAACCACCTCATATGCGACATGCCCACAAGGTGGAACTCCACCTTACACATGCTGGCCAGAGTGTGCGAGCAGCAGCAGGCGATAGTGGAGTTTCAGCTGCAGCACGCACGGGTGAGTCGCTCTGCGGAACAGCACCACTTCACCACTAATGACAGGGCCTCCATGTGAGACCTGTGTTCCTTGTTGCACTGTTTCGAGTACTCCACCAACATTGCCAGTGCCGATAACACCGTTCTCAACGTTACTATCCCACTTCTATGCCTCCTTGAAAAAACGCTGCTGGCGATGATGGAAGAGGATATGGCACAGGAGGAGGAGGAGGAAGAGTAATCATTTCATAGGGTTTCAGGCCAGTCATTTACAAGTGGTTCCGAGGGTGGGTTCCTGCACCCACAAACGCCAGGTACACAATTGTTCAGCCAGGGCACACTTCTGGAGGATGACGAGCTGGAGGATGAGGAGGAGTAAATAGCGGAGGAGGAACTTTGTTCACAGCAGGGTGGCACCCAGACCAGCTCATGCCCATCACTGGTGCGTGGCTGGGGGGATACAGAGGACACAGACAATACACCTCCCACAAAGGACAGATTTCCGTTGCCTCTGGGCAGCCTAGCACACATGAGCAATTACATGCTGCAGTGTCTCCGCAACGACCGCTGAGTTGCCCACATTCTAACTTGTGCTGATTACTGTGTGGCCACGCTGCTGGATCCCCATTACAAGGACAACGTACCATACTTTATTCAGTCACTGGAGTAATGGAGTGATCGTAAGATGCGCGAGTACAAGCGCACGCTGGTAGATGCGCTGCTGGTGCAATTCTCATCTGACAGAGGTGACACAGTGGAAGCACAAGGCGAAGGCAGAGGAGGAGAAAGAGGTTGCCAACGCAGCTGGAGCACCGCCAGCACCTCAGAAGGCAGGGTTAGCATGGCCGAAATGTGGAAAAGCTTTGTCAGCACACCACAACAACCAGCGCTACCAGCTGATATGGAATGTCTTAGCAGGAGGCAGCATTTCACAACATGGTGGAGCAGTATGTGTGCACACTCCTAAATGTACTGAATGACCGGTCTGCCCCCTTCAACTTCTGGGTCTCCAAATTGGGCACATAGCCTGAGCTTGCCCTTCACGCCTTGGAGGTGCTGGCCTGCCCTTCAGCCAGTGTATTATCAGAACGTGTGTTTAGCACGGCAGGGGGCATTATCACAGACAAGCGCAGCGGTCTGACCACAGCCAATGTGGACAACCTCACGTTTATTAAAATGAACCAGGCATGGATCCCACACGACTTGTCCGTACCTTGTGCAGAATAGACATGTATACCGGCCTTACCCAGCCACTGTTATACTACAGCGCAATTGCTTATTGTTGTATTTTTGATATTTCCCGCTCTTTTGGTGTGTACCCTAATAAAAAAATAATAATACTAAAATTTAAACCAAAAACCAGTGTTGGCTTCCTCGTCCTCCTTCACCGCTGCTTCCACCTACACCGCTACATCCTAGGTGTTGGCCCACAACTGAACAACATCTAGACAAAACTCCAGACAGACAAATCCAGGACTAGATACAAATCCTAAATCTTATGCAAATACACAGCAAAGTGAAACCAGGAAACGTCAGAGAAAAATTCAGCAGGCAAAGGTGAGGTAAAAAAACAGAAGGTCACATCATAGGCAAAATTATTAATCAGAGCAAAAGGTGAGCGATCCAGAGAAGAAAATACACAACTAGCAAGTGAGATTTAGAAAATCAATCACCGACAATTGTGGCTGGCAGCTGCCTGTTTAAATAGCCACCCACAGGAAACATGTGACACTGGCTTGATTGGCCCCACATCCTTTATAGGTCTAGCATCCCCACTGTCAGCGGAGCTGGTTGCCATTGCAACAGAGCAATACTGGCACTATCTTCATAGTGCAGCCAGACTCGCCACTGGAATGCAAACAAGTAAGTGTGTGACACACAGTTATAATTTGCATTACTAATGTGAAATGTGGTTGCCTCTCTATCCAGTGGCTCATGTTGCAACAATATACATGTCTAGTAACCATTTACAATGGTAAAAAGAAACTGGTTTCTAGAAAACAAAAAGGGGAAATTCCTCAGAGCTTGCAAGAATGCAATTTGTATGGAAGTATAGAAATGAACTTTTTTCTAAAAAAAATATATAATGCACAAATATGTTACTAGTTCTTATTCCCTCAACCATATTTCCTAATTATTCCCCTTACAACCCCAAATTCCAAAAACAAGCTCCTGTTCTCTCCCTATAATCTTCTTATATTGTCTCTATCACATTTTCTCTCCCTATAATCTTCTTATACAGTATATCAGTGGGTTAAGTCTGCAGCAGACTCTTAGAGCTTTGTTATAGGTTGCAAGTACAATGAATAATGAACTTATGCTCTGCACTGGCAACTCCCGACCTCCACCCGATTGGCTAATCCTGGCTGTCTGTCAGCCTGTGAGCCCATGAGGGCAAGCCACCTCCCCCACTTCCTCCCAGTGTCATTTGACTATCCCTCTTTTTCCTCCCTCGTGGTTTTGCCCACCAAAATGGACATTAAAATGGCATAGCTTGCCGCTTTATGTGATTTGTCCAAAATGAATAAGAAAAGCTTCAGATTCGTTTGTGGGGTGAACTTTTGTGAAAATGTATTCATTTAACCTTACTATGGGTCTAGGATGGATGCCAGTGATAATACACAGCTTGTTTAAAAACACATTGCAGTATCAGTTTTTTTATTTTTATTAAAAACGGTCCCAAAATGATCCAACCATCTATGATATGTGTGTGTCTCATTTGAAATAATATACCCCTTTCAGTCTTTAAAACAGATCCCAAACAGTAACAATGGTAATTATTCTGATCTTAACTTTGAAAGAAAAGTAAAATGAAAATATATGACATGCATTTCTGTCTGACACATTAATAGCATAATAAATAACTTTTGTGTTCAGGTTAAGATTTATTTTTTGCTTGCAATTTTATTTATATAGTTATAAAAAGGAAACCATAAGTCACACTATAATTAAAAGATTAATTTTGTTCTTTCAAGCAAAGAGTTTGATCCTAGACAAAGTTGAGGTTTGTCTCTTCTTTGAATTATAGCCTATTTAATGTGCTGGTGGATTAATTAGATTTTATTTGAAAAGGTATTACTGTATTTGTCAGAAATTCCCTCAAGGTGTTTTCTTTTAAATACTGTAGGTATTGTTTGATACTAAACATGAAGGATTACATTAAGGTGACAGGGTTGGTAGCCTACATCTGTCAGGTGTTCCTGAACAAAAGCCAAGAAAACTTAGTGAGTAATACTAGGGGCACATGTCTTTGAAAAACAGCCCATTAATCAAAGTCCATCTATCTATCTTTCTTTATTTAATAATTAGTAAATAAATGTGCATTGTGTTATAACTAACTTCATAATTTATTTGGATCTTATATACATTGTGGGGATTGGCTCTGGTAATTTGGATAACTATACGCAGTACAGAGGCAATATATAGGTTTGTAATTCAAACTTCAGTGTTTATTCACACATGATGCCAAAAACACAACGTCACTTTTGCAGTGTTCGTGTTACTTCTCACCCCATGGCAAGTTATTAAAACAAAAGTCACCTTGGTGGCAGTTCTGCCTCAGAAAATTCAAATACAGGCTTTAGGCAGCCTGTTCCCCTGACACACGGGTCTCCGCTCTCCCGCCCAACACAGGGCTCAGATCCCAGCTCACAGACCTCCTGAGCTTCACTGTCAGACGGAGGCAATCCTCTCCACCTGGCAGTGCTGGCTGCTTTTTATGCCTGGCAAAACCCAGCCTGAAACATGGGGAGTAGTCACCCAGCACTTTGACTACTCCCAGTAAGAGCCATTCTGGATCAGCTATTACAGCCATGCTAAGTATCAAGGTGTCAAACAGCAACTGCTGCTGACTAGAGTTGAGCGAACACCTGGATGTTCGGGTTCGAGAAGTTCGGCCGAACTTCCCGGAAATGTTCGGGTTCGGGATCCGAACCCGACCCGAACTTCGTCCCGAACCCGATTGAAGTCAATGGGGACTTTTTGGCACTAAAAAGGCTGTAAAACAGCCCAGAAAAGGGCTAGAAGGCTGCAAAAGGCAGCAACATGTAGGTAAATCCCCTGCAAACAAATGTGAATAGGGAAATGAATTAAAATATAAAAAAAAAAAATAACCAATATCAATTGGAGAGAGGTACAATAGCAGAGAATCTGGCATCACGTCACCCACCACTGTAACAGTCCATTGTCATATATTTAGGCCCCGACACCCAGGCAGAGAAGAGAGGTCCCATAACAGAGAATCTGGCTTCATGTCAGCAGAGAATCAGTCTTCATGTCATAGCAGAGAATCAGGCTTCACGTCACCCAACACTGGAACAGTCCATTGTCAGATATTTTGGCCCAGGCACCCAGGCAGAGGAGAGAGGTCCCTTAACAGAGAATCTGGCTTCATGTCAGCAGAGAATCAGTCTTCATGTCATAGCAGAGAATCATGCGTTACGTCACCCAACACTGGAACAGTCCATTGTCAGATATTTAGGCCCAGGCGCCCAGGCACCCAGGCAGAGGAGAGAGGTCCCATAGCAGAGAATCTGGCTTCATGTCAGCAGAGAATCAGTCTTCATGTCATAGCAGAGAATCAAGCTTCATGTCACCCAACATTGGAACAGTCCATTGTCATATAATTTAGGCCCCGGCACCCAGACAGAGGAGAAAGGTCCCATAACAGAGATTCAGGCTTCATGTCAGCAGAGAATCAGTCTTCATGTCATAGTACAGAATCAGGCTTCACGTCACCCAACACTGGAACAGTCCATTGTCAGATATTTAGGCCACGACGCCCAGGCAGAGGAGAGAGGTACCATAACAGAGATTCAGGCTTCATGCCAGCAGAAAATCAATCTTCATGTCATAGCAGAACCCTGCCTTCAGAGGAACTGGCCGTGACACAGCTGCCTTGGCGACCTCTTGCTCTTCCTCTGCCTTGGCTTTGGGCTTCCACTTGTTCCCCTGTGACATTTGGGAATGCTCTCAGTAGCGCGTCTACCAACGTGCGCTTGTACTCGCGCATCTTCCTATCACGCTCCAGTGCAGGAAGTAAGGTGGGCAAGTTATTAAAACAAAAGTCACCTTGGTGGCAGTTCTGCCTCAGAAAATTCAAATACAGGCTTTAGGCAGCCTGTTCCCCTGACACACGGGTCTCCGCTCTCCCGCCCAACACAGGGCTCAGATCCCAGCTCACAGACCTCCTGAGCTTCACTGTCAGACGGAGGCAATCCTCTCCACCTGGCAGTGCTGGCTGCTTTTTATGCCTGGCAAAACCCAGCCTGAAACATGGGGAGTAGTCACCCAGCACTTTGACTACTCCCAGTAAGAGCCATTCTGGATCAGCTATTACAGCCATGCTAAGTATCAAGGTGTCAAACAGCAACTGCTGCTGACTAGAGTTGAGCGAACACCTGGATGTTCGGGTTCGAGAAGTTCGGCCGAACTTCCCGGAAATGTTCGGGTTCGGGATCCGAACCCGACCCGAACTTCGTCCCGAACCCGATTGAAGTCAATGGGGACTTTTTGGCACTAAAAAGGCTGTAAAACAGCCCAGAAAAGGGCTAGAAGGCTGCAAAAGGCAGCAACATGTAGGTAAATCCCCTGCAAACAAATGTGAATAGGGAAATGAATTAAAATATAAAAAAAAAAAATAACCAATATCAATTGGAGAGAGGTACAATAGCAGAGAATCTGGCATCACGTCACCCACCACTGTAACAGTCCATTGTCATATATTTAGGCCCCGACACCCAGGCAGAGCAGAGAGGTCCAGTAACAGAGAATCTGGCTTCATGTCAGCAGAGAATCAGTCTTCAAGTCATAGCAGAGAATCATGCTTCACGTCACCCAACACTGGAACAGTCCATTGTCAGATATTTGGGCCCAGGCACCCAGGCAGAGCAGAGAGGTCCAGTAACAGAGAATCTGGCTTCATGTCAGCAGAGAATCAGTCTTCATGTCATAGCAGAGAATCATGCTTCACGTCACCCAACACTGGAACAGTCCATTGTCAGATATTTGGGCCCAGGCACCCAGGCAGAGGAGAGAGGTCCCGTAACAGATAATCTGGCTTCATGTCAGCAGAGAATCAGTCTTCATGTCATAGCAGAGAATCGGGCTTCACGTCAGCCAAAAGTGGAACAGTCCATTATAATATGTTTAGGCCCCGGTACCCAGGCAGAGGAGAGAGGTCCCGTAACAGAGAATCTGGCTTCATGTCAGCAGAGAATCAGTCTTCATGTCATAGCAGAGAATCATGCTTTACGTCACCCAACACTGGAACAGTCCATTGTCAGATATTTTGGCCCAGGCACCCAGGCAGAGGAGAGAGGTCCCTTAACAGAGAATCTGGCTTCATGTCAGCAGAGAATCAGTCTTCATGTCATAGCAGAGAATCATGCGTTACGTCACCCAACACTGGAACAGTCCATTGTCAGATATTTAGGCCCAGGCGCCCAGGCACCCAGGCAGAGGAGAGAGGTCCCATAGCAGAGAATCTGGCTTCATGTCAGCAGAGAATCAGTCTTCATGTCATAGCAGAGAATCAAGCTTCATGTCACCCAACATTGGAACAGTCCATTGTCATATAATTTAGGCCCCGGCACCCAGACAGAGGAGAAAGGTCCCATAACAGAGATTCAGGCTTCATGTCAGCAGAGAATCAGTCTTCATGTCATAGTACAGAATCAGACTTCACGTCACCCAACACTGGAACAGTCCATTGTCAGATATTTAGGCCACGACGCCCAGGCAGAGGAGAGAGGTACCATAACAGAGATTCAGGCTTCATGCCAGCAGAAAATCAATCTTCATGTCATAGCAGAACCCTGCCTTCAGAGGAACTGGCCGTGACACAGCTGCCTTGGCGACCTCTTGCTCTTCCTCTGCCTTGGCCTTGGGCTTCCACTTGTTCCCCTGTGACATTTGGGAATGCTCTCAGTAGCGCGTCTACCAACGTGCGCTTGTACTCGCGCATCTTCCTATCACGCTCCAGTGCAGGAAGTAAGGTGGGCACATTGTCTTTGTAGCGTGGATCCAGCAGGGTGGCAACCCAGTAGTCCGCACAGGTTAAAATGTGGGCAACTCTGCTGTCGTTGCGCAGGCACTGCAGCATGTAGTCGCTCATGTGTGCCAGGCTGCCCAGGGGTAAGGACAAGCTGTCCTCTGTGGGAGGCGTATCGTCATTGTCCTGCCTTTCCCCCCAGCCACGCACCAGTGATGGACCCGAGCTGCGTTGGGTGCCACCCCGCTGTGACCATGCTTCATCCTCATCCTCCTCCACCTCCTCCTCATCCTCGTCCTCCTCGTCCTCCAGTAGTGGGCCCTGGCTGACCACATTTGTATCTGACCTCTGCTGTTGTAAAAAACCTCCCTCTGAGTCACTTCGAAGAGACTGGCCTGAAAGTGCTAAAAATGACCCCTCTTCCTCCTCCTCCTCCTGGGCCACCTCCTCTTCCGTCATCGCCCTAAGTGTTTTCTAAAGGAGACATAGAAGTGGTATTGTAACGCTGATAACGGCGTCATCGCCACTGGCCATGTTGGTGGAGTACTCGAAACAGCGCAACAGGGCACACAGGTCTCGCATGGAGGCCCAGTCACTGGTGGTGAAGTGGTGCTGTTCCGCAGTGCAACTGACCTGTGCGTGCTGCAGCTGAAACTCCACTATGGCCTGCTGCTGCTCGCACAGTCTGTCCAGCATGTGTAAGGTGGAGTTCCACCTGGTGGGCACGTCGCATGTGAGGCGGTGAGCGGGAAGGCCGAAGTTACGCTGTAGCGCAGACAGGCGAGCAGCAGCAGGATGTGAACGCCGGAAGCGCGAACAGACGGCCCGCACTTTATGCAGCAGCTCTGACATGTCGGGGTAGTTGTGAATGAACTTCTGCACCACCAAATTCAGCACATGCACCAGGCAAGGGATGTGCGTCAAACCAGCTAGTCCTTGAGCTGCGACGAGATTTCGCCCATTATCGCACACCACCAGGCCGGGCTTGAGGCTCACCAGCAGCAACCACTCGTCGGTCTGTTGCTCTATACCCCACCACAACTCCTGTGCGGTGTGGGGCCTGTCCCCCAAACATATGAGTTTCAGAATGGCCTGCTGACGTTTACCCCGGGCTGTGCTGAAGTTGGTGGTGAAGGTGTGTGGCTAAATGGATGAGCAGGTGGTGGGAGAAGAGGAGGAGGAAGCCGAGTAGGAGGCAACAGGAGGCAAAGAATGTTGCCCTGCGATCCTTGGCGGCGGACGGACGTGCGCCAAACAGCTCTCTGCCTGGGGCCCAGCCGCCACTGCATATACCCAGTGTGCAGTTAGGGAGATATAGCGTCCCTGGGCGTGCTTACTGGTCCACGTATCTGTGGTTAGGTGGACCTTGCCACAGATGGCGTTGCGCAGTGCACACTTGATTTTATCGGATACTTGATTGTGCAGGGAAGGCACGGCTCTCTTGGAGAAGTAGTGGCGGCTGGGAACAACATACTGTGGGACAGCAAGCGACATGAGCTGTTTGAAGCTGTCTGTGTCCACCAGCCTAAATGACAGCATTTCATAGGCCAGTAGTTTAGAAATGCTGGCATTTGCCGGCAGCAGCAGAAGAGGCCGAGGCGGCAGCAGCAGAAGAGGTAGCAGGGGGAGCCTGAGTGACTTCCTTGTTTTTAAGGTTTTTACTCCACTGCAGTTCATGCTTTGCATGCAGGTGCCTGATCATGCAGGTTGTGCTAAGGTTCAGAACGTTAATGCCTAGCTTCAGGCTCTGATGGCACAGCATGCAAACCACTCGGGTCTTGTCGTCAGCACATTGTTTGAAGAAGTGCCATGCCAGGGAACTCCTTGAAGCTGCCTTTGGGGTGCTCGGTCCCAGATGGCGGCGGTCAGTAGCAGGCGGAGTCTCTTGGCGGTGGGTGTTCTGCTTTTGCCTACTGCTCCCTCTTTTGCTACGCTGTTGGCTCGGTCTCACCACTGCCTTTTCCTCCGAACTGTGAAAGTCAGTGGCACGACCTTCATTCCATGTGGGGTCTAGGACCTCATCGTCCCCTGCATCGTCTTCCACCCAGTCTTGATCCCTGACCTCCTGTTCAGTCTGCACACTGCAGAAAGACGCAGCAGTTGACACCTGTGTTTCGTCATCATCAGAGACGTGCTGAGGTGGTGTTCCCATGTCCTCATCATCAGGAAACATAAGTGGTTGTGTGTCAGTGCATTCTATGTCTTCCACTGCTGGGGAAGGGCTAGGTGGATTCCCTTGGGAAACCCTGCCAGCGGAGTCTTCAAACAGCATAAGAGACTGCTGCATAACTTGAGGCTCAGACAGTTTCCCTGGTATGCATGGGGGTGATGTGACAGACTGATGGGATTGGTTTTCAGGCGCCATCTGTGCGCTTTCTGCAGAAGACTGGGTAGGAGATAATGTGAACGTGCTGGATCCACTGTTTGCCACCCAATTGACTAATGCCTGTACCTGCTCAGGCCTTACCATCCTTAAAACGGCATTGGGCCCCACCAAATATCGCTGTAAATTATGGCGGCTACTGGGACCTGAGGTAGTTGGTACACTAGGACGTGTGGCTGTGGCAGAACGGCCACGTCCTCTCCCAGCACCAGAGGGTCCACTAACACCACCACGTCCATGTTCTTCGTCCGCGTCCCTTACTAGATGTTTTCCTCATTGTAACCGTTCACCAAAATAAGTAAAATATTATTTGGCCCAATGTATTGAATTCAAATTCAGGCCTTGTTTTACAGACACCTAACACTATCTGGCTATCTATTTAGGTACCGTATTACACTAATAAAGGCACAGCAGTAACGACAGATTATAAATTTGAGGCCTATTATTTAGGCGCAGTAGCGTGTGTGTGAAGTTATTGAGAATGACCCTATCTGCACTTTGAATCTAATATACCCTTTTAGGGATAGATTTAAAGTAGACCTGATACAGCAGAAACCACTAATTTAGAGATTTGCTAAATTGGGAATTGTATTTCAACCCAGAACAAAAACTGTGCTTTGACGGACACTAAATAACTTGACCAGCCACAGCAATAACCACAGATTTAGATGAATATAAATTTGAGGCCTATTATTTAGGCGCTGGGTGACAGGTATATGTTTACACACAGAATTAGACTTGGAATTGCACAGTAGCGTGTGTGTGAAGTTATTGAGAATGACCCTATCTGCACCTTGAATCTAATATACCCGTTTAGTGATAGATTTTAAGTAGACCTGATATAGCAGAAACCACTAATTTAGAGAATTGCTAAATTGGGAATTGTATTTCAACCCAGAACAAAAACTGTGCTTTGACGAACACTAAATAACTTGACCAGCCTCAGCAATAACCACAGATTTAGATGAATATAATTTTGAGGCCTATTATTTAGGCGCTGGGTGACAGCTATGCGTTTACAGACAGAATTAGACTTGGAATTGCACATTAGTGTGTGTGAAGTTATTGAGAATGACCCTATCTACACCTTGAATCTAATATACCCTTTAGGGATAGATTTAAAGTAGGCCTGATACAGCAGAAACCACTAATTTACAGAATTGCTAAATTGGGAATTTGTATTTCAACCCAGAACAAAAACTGTGCTTTGACGGACACTAAATAACTTGACCAGCCACAGTAATAACCACTGATTTAGATGAATATAAATTTGAGGCCTATTATTTAGGCGCTGGGTGACAGGTATACGTTTACAGACAGAATTAGACTTGGAATTGCACAGTAGCGTGTGTGTGAAGTTATTGAGAATGACCCTATCTACACCTTGAATCTAATATACCCTTTTAGGGATAGATTTAAAGTAGGTGTGATACAGCAGAAACCACTAATTTACAGAATTGCTAAATTGGGAATTGTATTTCAACCCAGAACAAAAACTGTGCTTTAACGGACACTAAATAACTTTACCAGTCACAGCAATAACCACAGATTTAGATGAATATAAGTTTGAGGCCTATTATTTAGGCGCTGGGTGACAGGTATATGTTTACACACAGAATTAGACTTGGAATTGCACAGTAGCGTGTGTGTGAAGTTATTGAGAATGACCCTATCTGCACCTTGAATCTAATATACCCTTTTAGGGATAGATTTAAAGTAGACCTGATGCAGCAGAAACCACTAATTTAGAGATTTGCTAAATTGGGAATTGTATTTCAACCCAGAACAAAAACTGTGCTTTGACGGACACTAAATAACTTGACCAGCCACAGCAATAACCACAGATTTAGATGAATATAAATTTGAGGCCTATTATTTAGGCGCTGGGTGACAGGTATATGTTTACACACAGAATTAGACTTGGAATTGCACAGTAGCGTGTGTGTGAAGTTATTGAGAATGACCCTATCTGCACCTTGAATCTAATATACCCGTTTAGGGATAGATTTAAAGTAGGCCTGATATAGCAGAAACCACTAATTTAGAGAATTGCTAAATTGGGAATTGTATTTCAACCCAGAACAAAAACTGTGCTTTGACGGACACTAAATAACTTGACCAGCCTCAGCAATAACCACAGATTTAGATGAATATAATTTTGAGGCCTATTATTTAGGCGCTGGGTGACAGCTATACGTTTACAGACAGAATTAGACTTGGAATTGCACAGTAGCGTGTGTGTGTGAAGTTATTGAAAATGACCCTATCAGCACCTTGAATCTAATATACCTTTTTAATGAATAGATTTAAAGTAGCCCTGATACAGCAGAAACCACTAATTTTGGAAATTGCTAAGTTGGGAATTGTATTTCAACCCAGAACAAAAATATATCCTTTGCCAGACAGCAGACAGTATTACAATTGGCTGGCCACAGCTGAAACACCAGATTTAGGGTACTGCTATTTTGGCAATTGTATTTCAGCCAAGCCCCTGATGTAGGATATTGCCAAAAAATAACCACACTATTGATGGTTAAATGCACTTTGTGACAGCTTGCCCCTGATGTAGGATATAGCCAAAAAATAACCACACTATTGATGGTTAAATGCACTTGGTGACAGCTTGACCCTGATGTAGGATATAGCCAAAAAATAACCACACTATTGATGGTTAAATGCACTTGGTGACAGCTTGACCCTGATGTAGGATATAGCCAAAAAAAAACACACTATTGATGGTTAAATGCACTTGGTGACAACTTGACCCTGATGTAGGATATGGCCAAAAAATAACCACACTTTTGGTGGTTAAATGCACTTGGTGACAGCTTGACGTTGATGTAGGATATAGCCAAAAAATAACCACACTATTGATGGTTAAATGCACTTGGTGACAGCTTGCACCATATGTAGGATATAGCCAAAAATAACCACACTATAGATAATTAAATGCACTTGGTGACAGCTTGACCCTGATGTAGGATATAGCTAAAAAATAACCACACTATTGATGGTTAAATGCACTTGGTGACAGCTTGCCCCATATGTAGGATATAGCCAAAAAATAACCACACTATTGATGGTTAAATGCACTTGGTGACAGCTTGCCCCTGATGTAGGATATAGCCAAAAAATAACCACACTATTGACGGTTAAATGTACTTGGTGGCAGCTTGTGCTAGTGCACCACAAGATGGCCACCGATCACCCCAGAAAAAAGTGAATGAAAAACGCTCTGGGCAGCCTAAAAACAGTGAGCAATTGAATAGCAACAGTTCAATGATCCACAGCTGTAGATCGATCACTGACTTAAGTCTTTTGGAGGAGTTAATCACTGCCTAATCTCGCCCTAACGTCGCAGCTGCAACCTCTCCCTACACTGATCAGAGCAGAGTGAAGTGCGGCGCTACGTGACTCTAGCTTAAATAGAGGCTGGGTCACATGTTTCACTGGCCAATCACAGCCATGCCAATAGTAGTCATGGCTGTGACTGCCTCTTGGGGCAAGTAGTATGACGCTTGTTGATTGGCTGCTTTGTAGCCTTTTCAAAAAGCGCCAAGAAAGCGACGAACACCGAACCCGGACTTTTACGAAAATGTTTGGGTTCGGGTCCGTGTCACGGACACCCCAAAATTCGGTACGAACCCGAACTATACAGTTCGGGTTCGCTCATCCCTACTGCTGACACATAAAAACCGGCTCTTACTCCACCAAGGCCAGTAACCGCGGTGACACGTACCTATCATCCATGATGATTCATTTTACCTTCTTACATACCGCCCCCCTTTGGTCAACCCTGAGGAGGGGAACATATGCTGTACAGTATACTCAGGACAGGGTATTCTTGTTTCCTTGTAACCGGCCTTCCCTGTGATCTACGGAGAACTTAAAGTTTTGTAAGGACAGGAACCACCTGGTGACTCAGGCTTTTTTTTCATTGGCCTGGCTCACCCACTTGAGAGGGGAGTGGTCGGTCACCAGGCAGAATGTTCTCCCCAACAAATAATAGCAGAGAGACTCGAGTGCCCACTTGATAGCTAGTCCATCTGTCTCCAAGATACTATACCAGGTCTCGGCTGGGGTGAGCTTACTGCTGAGGAAGACAACAGGATGCTCCTCCCCGTTGACTTCCTAAGAAAGTACAGCACCGAGGCCTACTTTGGAGGCATCGGTCTGTACTATAAACTCCCTTTTGAAGTCTGGTGTCAAATAAACAGGGGACCCACACAGGGCCGACTTAACAGTGGAGAAAGCCTCTTCCTCCCAATCATCCCAGCGAACCATCACTGACTTGTGTCCCTTCAAGAGCCCTGTCAATGTTGTGGCCACCGTAGCAAACTGGGGGACAAACCTCATGTAATAGCCCACCATTCCCAGAAATAACTTTACTTGCCTAGTGGTGACAGTTCCGGGCCAATTTCGTATTGGCTTTATTTTGTTCACTTGGGGTTTGATGACTCCATGCCCAATGACATAACCCAGGTACTTAGTCTTCTCTAACCCTATTGCACATTTTTTTGGGTTAGCAGTTAGCCCCGCCTTACGAAGGGAGTCCACTACAGCCTGCACTTTGGGTAGGTGACTTTTCCAGTCGGTACTGTGGATGACAATATTGTTCAGATAAGCTGAAGCGTACCGACAATGTGGACGCAGCACAATGTCCATAAGCCGCTGAAAAGTGGCAGGGGCACCATGCAGACCAAAGGGTAGCACCTTGTACTAATACAGCCATTCAGGTGTGATGAAGGCAGTTTTCTCTTTGCCAGCCTCCGTTAAGGGCACCTTCCAGTACCCTTTTGTGAGGTTCAAAACAGAAAAATACCAGGCTTGTCCTAACCTCTCGATAAGCTCATCCACCTAGGACATGCCTCTTTGGCTACCTCCAAGAGACCGCAAGGGTGTCTGCCATATAGCAGTTCGAAGGAAAAGAACCCAGTAGAGGTCTGGGGTACCTCTTGCACTGAAAACATAAGATAGGGCTGAAGAAGGTCCCAGTCCTTCCCATCTTTAGCCACCACCCTTTTCAACATATTTTTAATGTTTGGTTAAGCCTTTCTACCAGACCGTCCATTTGCGGATGTCGTAGCTGTTTTTTGTGCAGCAACAGAGTTCTCTCATCACCTTGGACATAAAAGGGGTCCCCTGGTCAGTCAGAACCTCTTTAGGTAGCCCTACTCGGGAGAACATTTCCATTAGCTCCTTAGCTGTGTGTTTAGCCGATGTATGTTGCAGTGACACCGCCTCCGGGTACCGAGTGGCGTAGTCTAGGATGATCAAGATGTGTTTCTGTCCTCTAACGGACTTTGGTACTCGGCCTACGAGGTCCATAGCGATGTGCTCAAACGGTACCTTGATGATCTGGAGAGGTACCAAGGGACTACAGAAAAAGTGCTGGGGGCTAGTTGCCTGGCAGGTCGCGCAAGACTTACAGAATTCATCCACCTCCCTAAACACAATGGTCCAGTAAAACTGTTGTAGAATACGGACCTGTGTTTTCTGCATTCCCAGATGGTGGGCTAAGTTTGCGATAAGCCTGGGGCACCACCAACTTTTCAATGGGTTCACTCAGCAGCTGGTTTACCCAATACAACATATCCTGTAAACACTGACTCTGCCACAGCTTGTTGTGGTTCACCATCTACTATTAATACATTTTCCCAGTCTCTTGATAGGGTGGGGTCCCAGTGTTGTGCAGTACCAAAATTTACCCGGAGACACTGAGGTCTGCCAGCTCAGTCCCTGGCTGCAAGTCCTCCACGTCTCCCACCATTACACTCAGTGGGGTTGTCTCCCCCTCTTCCACCGAAGTGGCGGTCACCCCTACTGCTGGCCCTTCGGCCTCAGATTCCCAGGGTTCTGGCCTACCCCCGGAGAAAGGCCACTCTGCTGGGGTTACCCCTGTCTCATGGGTATTAGTCACTTTCGTAGCAGGCCACAGTGTCAGGAAACCAAGGAAGTCTCTCCCTATTATAAGTTCAAAGTGTAAGTTTGTGCCAACTGACACTTCGTGAGTCCACCTACCGGCCGCCGTGGTTAGATACACCAGGGAGATGGGATTGTCTTTTAAGTCCCCATGAATGCACTTGATCCCGACATTCCGGCCAGTATACTCAGCAGACTGTACAAGGGGAGCCCTTAATAGTGACATCAGACTCCCTGAGTCCAGCAGGGCCTCCGCTGGAGTGTCTCCCACTTATACCTGGCACAAGTTATTTAGAGCTTCCTGGCATATAACGACTGACGGAAGCCACAGTTCATATCCATGGGTTCCACCTGATGTGGACAGTCAGCTTGTACATGGCCAGGCTCCTGACACTGCCAGCAAATTATCGGAGCCGGATCCATAGGGTGTACATCCCAGGTGGGTTTGGTTGACACAAGTCGCCGGGTCTGGGGTGGAGATTTATGGGATTTGACTGCGCCCCCCAAAAGAGCCCCCCTGTAGATTTTGGGTAGCCTCATAGTGTTCCACCAGGTCAACCATCTCAAGGGCATTACCTTGACAGACCTTGCCGATCCATTGCTGGAGATGGGGTGGCAAAGCCCTCCAGAACATATCAGCCAAAAGTCTATCCAACATAGCCATGGGAATCAGCAACTTAGGCTGTAGCCACTTTTGCAAAAGGTGGAGTAAGTCATAATACTGGGGTCTCCCAGGGCTCAGCAGGCTTAAAACCTCCACTGATGTACTCACTGGGCCCAGACCAACACATTCACCCCTTGATCGCTTGATCGTCCAGCAAGTCAAAATACACCCGCTTTGAATCGGATGCCAGGAACGGAGCGACAACTTCAGCCCACTGGTCTCGGGGTAGCTTCTCCCTTGTGGCCACTTTCTCGTACATAGCCAGGTAGGTTTCGATGTCGTCTGCGGGTGTCATCTTAGGAATCCCCGCACGGACTGCCTTCCGGGCATTGTGGATGCTCAGGTTGCTCCTGCTGTCTGCAAAGCCATCACATATTGTAGCAGCAACTTGTTAGCCTCCCGTTGTTGCAGGTTTGTCTCTCGCTGCTGCAGATTAGCCTCTATGAGGGCCTTCGCAACAGCCTTCATTTTTTCGTGGGACACGGGTTGTCGCTGGTTTGATGTATGACATACCACCTTGCCCAAAAATTGTCATTCACTCCAGCCTTACTGCTCATACCTGCATCCTCCACCAATTGTGGGGATTCGCTCTGGTAGTTAGGATAAGCGGGCGCAGTACAGAGGAAAAATACAAGTTCGTAATTCAAACTTCAGTGTTTATTCACACATGATGCCAAAAACAAAGTGTCACTTTTGCAGTTTTGGTGTTTCTTCACACCTAATGGCAAGTTAATAAACAAAAGTCACCTTGGTGGCAGTTCTGCCTCAGAAAGATCAAATACAGGCTTTAGGCAGCCTGTTCTCCTGACACACAGGTCTCTGCACTCCAGCCCAGCACAGGACTCAGATCCCAGCACACAGACCTCCTGAGCTCCACTGTCAGATGGAGGAAATCCTCTCCACCTGGCAGTGCTGGCTGGTTTTTATGCCTGGCAAAACCCAGCCTGGAACATGAGGAGTAGTCACCCACCCAGCACTTTAACTACTCCCAGTAAGAGCCATCCCAGATCAGCTATTACAGCCATGCTAAGTACCAAGGTGTCAAACAGCAACTGCTGCTGACACATAAAAAACGGCTCTTACTCCACCGAGGCCAGGAACCTTGGTGACACGTACCCATCATCTACGATAGTCGTCAAATCGAAACCGAATGAATTTGGTATCGTGACAACGCTACGCCGATCAGATCGGCTTAGGGTTGTTTCAATACCAAAATTTTGATTCGCTTTCGTCACCATAAAAATGTATTGCGATACTTAATACCACGCAAAAAAGCCACGTGCATTTCGCATTTTATGAAATGTTCAGCCCATAATTGAACAGTCCTATCCTATTTTTTGGGGTGACAAGGTGACTAAAAAATGGCGAATGCTCACCGCATAGGAGATATTTTTTAATAATTTAATAGTTTGGACTTTTCGGACGCAGCGCTATGTAATATGTTTATTTATTGTATATATTTTTTATATGTAAAATTGGGAAAGGGGGGATTTAAACTTAATATTTTAGAGTACTTTCACACTAGCGGTTTTCTTTTCCGGCGCTGAGTTCCGTCACAGGGGCTCTATACCGGAAAAGAACTGATCAGGCATATCCCCATGCATTCTGAATGGAGAGTAATCCGTCCAGGATGCATCAGGACGTCTTCAGTTCAGTCATTTTGACTGATCAGGCAACAGATAAAACCGCAGCATGCTACGGTTTTAAAACCGCAGCATGCTACGGTTTTATCTCCGGCTAAAAAAATGAAGACTTGCCTGAATGCCGGATCTGGCATTTTTCCCATAGGAATGTATTAGTGCCAGATCCGGCATTCAAAATACCGGAATGCAGGATCCGTACTTCCGGTCTGCACATGCCGGTAAAAATGTGTAAAAAGATACAAGACGGATCCGTCTGTCCGCATGACAAGCGGAGACATGGATTCATTCTTGCAATGCATTTGTGAGACGGATCCGCATCCGGATGCATCTCATAAATGCTTTCAGTCACATCAAGGTCGGCGGATCTGGCAGGCAGTTCCGACGACGGAACTGCTTGCCGGATCACACTACCGCAAGTGTGAAAGTAGCCTTAGTGTTTGTGTTTTATTTTTACTTACTATTAGCCCCCTTAGGGGCTGGAACCCTTGTCCTATTCACAGTGCCCCTTTCACAGTGCACCCCCCCCCCCCCAGTATAATCAAACATTGAGTGCGCGCCCCCCAGTATAATAAACATTGAGTGCGCCCCCCCAGTATAATAAACATTGAGTGCGCCCCCCCAGTATAATAAACATTGAGTGTGCCCCCCCAGTATAATAAACATTGAGTGCCCCCCCCAGTATAATAAACATTGAGTGCGCCCCCCAGTATAATAAACATTGAGTGCGCCCCCCCAGTATAATAAACATTGAGTGCGCCCCCCCAGTATAATAAACATTGAGTGCGCCCCCCCAGTATAATAAACATTGAGTGCCCCCAGTATAATAAACATTGAGTGCGCCCCCCAGTATAATAAACATTGAGTGCCCCCCCAGTATAATAAACATTGAGTGCGCCCCCCAGTATAATAAACATTGAGTGCCCCCCAGTATAAAAAACATTGAGTGCGCCCCCCCAGTATAATAAACATTGAGTGCGCCCCCCCAGTATAATAAACATTGAGTGCGCCCCCCCAGTATAATAAACATTAAGTGCCCCCCAGTATAATAAACATTGAGTGCGCCCCCCCAGTATAATAAACATTGAGTGCGCCCCCCCAGTATAATAAACATTGAGTGCGTTCCCCCAGTATAATAAACATTGAGTGCCCCCCCCAGTATAATAAACATTGAGTGCGCCCCCCCCCAGCATAATAAACATTGGTGGCACAGTGGGCAGTGCCAATGAGGGTTAAAAAAATAAATAAAAAATTAACTCACCTCCACCAATTGATTGCGCAGCTGCCGATCTCCTGTTCTTTCTTTAGGACCTGTCAAAGGACCTGTGGTGACATCACTGTGGTCATCACATGGTACATCATATGATCCATCACCATGGTAATGGACCATGTGATTAGCTCAGTGACGTCACCACAGGTCCTGAAGCAAGAACAGGAGACCGACAGCTGCGCGATCAATTGGTGGAGGTGAGTTAATTTTTTATTTTATTTTTTAACCCTCATTGGCACTGCCCACTGCGCCACCAATGTTTATTATACTGGGGGGGGTCCGCACTCAATGTTTATTATAGGGGGGGCGCACTCAATGTATATTATACTGGGGGGGGGCCCGCACTCAATGTTTATTATACTGGGGGGGGGGGGCTGCACTCAATGTTTATTATACTGGGGGGGCCTCACTCAATGTTTATTATACTGGGGGGGGCCCGCACTAAATGTTTATTATACTGGGGTGTTGGGGGGGGGGGGCGCACTGCGCCACCAATGTTAATACAAATGCAGGAGGCGGGTGCCGGAGTGAAATAGCCGGCACCCGACCTCTATGATAGGGGGCTGCGATCAGCGGCAGTTAACCCCTAAGGTGTCGCTCCCTGTCATAGAGGTCGGGTGCCGGCTATTTGATTCCGGCACCCTCCTCCTGTATTTGTATTACAGGTCAGTTTTCATCATTGGTGGCACAATGGCCACAGCCCCTCCCCTCCTCCTCCCATGTCTCTTCTTATTGGCGGAGGCGGCAGCAGCAGCACAGGGAGGAGGGAGAGAGGTCCCCTTGCCTCTATGGAAGCACCGGCCCTGTCTGTCCCAGGACCATGTTACTTGTCCACCACCTAAAAGGAAATGTGTTGTATTTCTGTGTATTCCCCATCCCCCAGAGGCCTCACATATCTGAGAGATAGGGAAGCTTCAGATTTCTGACTTCTTTATCTATCAGACTCAGAGGCAGCTGGGACTGGGAGTGGCTACAATGTTCCATCTGTTTATACCCTGCTGTGTCCAGGGGTATATAAGATGTGTGTGTTTTTTTTTTTTTTTAATAAAAGGAGAGCATTCTGTCTGATTCAAAGAACAAATGAAGTCATGTGCACTTATTTGAATAATTACAGCAGGGATCCAGACTGGCTCATCCTAAGAGAGCTAACCAATGGAGAAGAAATACCGAGAGCCATTCAGGTTGGAGGAGAATTTTTAAAAGCACAGTGCAAGCACTGTACCCAGATAAGTGAACCCATTACAGTTAATATTATAACAAAAATATTAATTTGGTGTCACTGTAATCTTACTACCCATAACATATGTGCCATTTTACCACACAATTAACACCACAAAAGCAAAGCCCATAAAACAATGGTTACAACTGCATTTTTCCACCTCATTTAGATTTCTTCCAACTTCCCAATACAACATATGTAATATTAAATGTTATTAGAAAGTACAACTTTTCTTTAAAAAAAAAAGAAGCCCTCATAAGCCTATGTGCATGTAAGCATTAAAAAGTTATGGCTTTTAGAATGCAGGAATTAAGAGATGAAAATGAGAAGAAAAAAAAAGTTTATGACAGGAAGGGGTTAAAAGCTGCATTTTCTGTTACGTTGTCATATAATCCCCTCTGACCTCCTAGGACTTTGAATTTTTAGGAAAACTTGTTATCTCTTTTCGTTTATTCTTTAAATAAACTCAGGAACGCAAGGACAAAAAACACTGTGCCGAGGCATGTGTTATGCTTTTTCATATTCCAAAGTTTCTAAAAATTGTCTGGGGATGGTGATATTTAACACACATGGTGTTATGAGATTCAAAATTTGTAGCTTGTTGGGGGACCAAGTGTCCAAAAACTATGCCTGCCCATACGAAAAGCACAAGTATTTTTATTTTTTATTTTTTAAGTGGCTTGTTGTGAACAAGTGTAAAAAAATCCCCCCTTTTAATTTGGAGAAGCAGAAATGCAGTGTGGATGTGGAAAGGGTATGGTACAGATATAGTGGCATGTGACTGCAAAAGTAGCAGCAGGAGCAGCATAGCATGGAACATACAAGGCTGTCTATGGGTAGAAATAGTAATAGTAATGGTAGTAGTAGTAGTGATAGTGGTGGCAGATGCTTTGCCTTAATGTTGGTGGCAGTAGAGGATTAGCAGCGAGGAGCTACATCAGCAGCTATATAGTACATGTTAAAAAGACAGCAGCAATGATGGAGGCAGCAGCATCCTTACAGAAGATGATGGCCGGCAGGTCGCAGCAGTAACATGATGGCGTCGGTGGCATGATAGGGACAGTAACAGTAGCCATACAGAACGTTATGGTAGGCAGGTAACATTAGTGTTATGATGCAGGCGGCAGCAACTGTACAGAACATGATGATTGGCAGGTCGCCTTAGCGGCATAATGGTGGTGGCGGCAGCAGCCATACAAAATGTGATGATAGGCAGGTCACATTAGTGGCATGATGCAGGTGGAAGCAACAGTCATACAGAACGTGATGGTTGGCATGTCACATTAGTGTCATGATGCAGACGGCACCAGCAGTTGTACAGAACTTCATGGTTGGTAGGTTGCAACTATTGCATAATGGTGGTCGGAGGTCAGGGAGACAGCAACAGTGACAAGATGGGGCACAGCCAGCAAGGCTAGAGCCATTAATCAAACTCAACCATGTGGAGGAGTGTGAAAATCCTACTGAAAGAGGAGGCAGAAAAGTGCCTGGTGTGGGACCCAGACCGACACAATCATGGAGGGTCAAAACAACCTGGTCTCGTTGCCAGGGTGCTATGAAAAAACATTGACCCATTTGGTCGTGAAAAACATATGCTGTCCCTACCCAAAAGATCTGCTTCAGGGGTCAACCGTGATGTGAACCTTGTGACACAAGAAGCAAGGTTCAGATGAGAGTACACAACAAGGATGGCTTTTGGGGATAAATAAAGCTGGCTAGGAATCTTCCAGCGAGGTTGAGATCACACCATTAGCTCCCTAAAGGCAGCAGACCTAACTAAATGATACGGCAACAACTTAGCCAGATGGGACTTAAGCTGCACACCATCCGATTGCTGGGTGAGTATAGTTGTTTTCTGGCCATGCATTCCAGTTAGAGATGACCAAAGTTATCAAAAATTTGATTCAGCTGCTTTGCAGAAGTTCACAAAGAAATTTGATTTGTTACAAATTACTTTGTCACAAATCACATTCCATTGTATGTAGCAGGTGCAATGACCCTGTCACTGAACCCCTTAGATGCCATGTTCAACACTGATTGCGGTATCTGACGGTCACATTGAGACTCAGGGGTTATCAGGGGGTAAAAAAAATGAAAAAATCCAAACTCACCTCATCCATTTGCTCTCCTAGAGGCCGTCACGGCCATCTTGATTGAATAAAACACACCAAATCTTGCACGCAATGACAAGATATTGTCACACGCCTCTACTTAAGCAAATAGATGAATTATTTATATACAGTGTATATATATATATATATATATATATATATATATATACAGTGAAAAAGATACAGCGGCTCACCCCAACTTCGTATGGATAGGTGCTCACCCTCCGGTCCTACCCTCAGGACCTGGAATGAGTGACTGTGGTATATATAAATGTGAGGGGGCACACTCAGAATGGAACCACTAGATGGATGATATAATATCATCCATCTAGTGGTTCCATTCTGAGTGTGCCCCCTCACATTTATATATACCACATATATATATATATATATATATACACTCACCTATAAATTATTAGGAACACCATACTAATACTGTGTTGGACCCCCTTTTGCCTTCAGAACTGCCTTAATTCTATGTGGCATTGATTCAACAAGGTGCTGATAGCATTCTTTAGAAATGTTGGCCCATATTGATAGGATAGCATCTTGCAGTTGATGGAGATTTGAGGGATGCACATCCAGGGCACGAAGCTCCCGTTTCACCACATCCCAAAGATGCTCTATTGGGTTGAGATCTGGTGACTATGGGGGCCATTTTAGTACAGTGAGCTCATTGTTATGTTCAAGAAACCAATTTGAAATGATTCGAGCTTTGTGACATGGTGCATTATCCTGCTGGAAGTAGCCATCAGAGGATGGGTACATGGTGGTCATGAAGGGATGGACATGGTCAGAAACAATGCTCAGGTAGCCCGTGGCATTTAAACGATGGCCAATTGGCACTAAGGGGCCTAAAGTGTGCCAGAAAAGATCCCCCACACCATTACACCACCACCACCAGCCTGCACAGTGGTAACAAGGCATGATGGACACATGTTCTCATTCTGTTTACGCCAAATTCGGACTATACAATTTGAATGCCTCAACAGAAATCAAGACTCATCAGACCAGGCAACATTTTTACAGTCTTCAACAGTCCAATTTTGGTGAGCTCGTGCAAATTGTAGCCTCTTTTTCCTATTTGTAGTGGAGATGAGTGATACCCGGTGGGGTCTTCTGCTGTTGAAGCCCACCTTTCTTTCCTATTCTGACATTCAGTTTGGAGTTCAGGAGATTGTCTTGACCAGGACCACAACCCTACATGCATTGAAGCAACTGCCATGTGATTGGTTGACTAGATAATCACATTAATGAGAAATAGAACAGGTGTTCCTAATAATTCTTTAGGTGAGTGTATATATATATATATATATATATATATATATATATATAGTTTTACTGACATTTCAGGAAAAATTGATTTGTTACCACGAAGTGCAAGTTGGCTTTCCTGAAATTCAGATCGAAGTCCACTTCATTAACTTCAATTCACTCAACGCTAATTCCAGTACTGATAGCTGATGATGGAGCGGAGGATGAGTCTGAGCGGGAGAAGTGAAAAGGGATGATGACAATGTGAAGTACACTGTACTGCCAGTCGATTAGGCCTGACTGCTGCAAAGGGGGCTGGAAAAACAGGGGCTGCCACCTCTGTTTGCCCACGGAATGGGATAATGCCATTTCATGTGGTTCAATAGAGCTGTGGTGCCTATTAGGGATGAGCGAATTGACTTCGGATGAAACATCTGAAACCGATTCACATAATACTTTGTACCGTATTAGAATGTATTGGCTCCTATGAGCCGTTGGAACCAAACCCGAGTTCGGTAAAAGGTTTTTAAAAGTAAAAATTAATTTCTGAAGTTACTTCCAGAAGTCTTGCGAGACTTCGCGAAGTAATAACTTTGCAAAGTAATAACTCCATACAGTGTTCAAACTAAGTATTATGCAAATCGATTTTGTGATGTTTCACCCGAAGTCAATTCTCTTATCCCTAGTGCCTACATTTGTATTAGCGTTGTCAGACAGGAGAAACTCAAGCTGCAGAGATAGAGACAGCCGAGCTCAGCTTAGGTCTGGCATGTTTTGGGCCTCACGCACACACAGCGTCAGTGGCATCACCAGATCCCGAAGCAGACCTGGTCCTTGCTGTTCTTTGGGAGGTTCTTGGTCTCTGCTCTTTATTGCTGCCACCATCACCCTCCTCCTCTGATGTTGCCTCCTACTCACCACCCCAATCTGGCTGCCAGGTCCTGTCAAGCCCACAATCATCATCAGAGTCCTCACCCTTCCTTCTGCTTCTATTAGACTGTGATATCATTGTGGGTTCTTTGACCCTTCTCACCTGCTCTTTCCCGACCTCCACACAGCTATGCCTGGGGTCTTCAGCCTCCTCCTCCACTTCCTCCTCAGATTCATCAGACTCTCTACTATCTACTGGAGGGTGTGGAGGGGTTTCTTGCCACTTCTTAGGAAAAAATGAATGGCCAGTAAAGACTGAGAGGACTCAATTGAAAGCCTTCTTTGGGGCTACATGGAGGAGGAGCAGAAGGAATGCTGTGACCCCAAGGCACGGTGTTGGACTCTGAAGTCGCCTCCATGTCATCCTGAGGACTGAGAGGAGGAGTGAACCATCTAATCCATAATTTCTTCCTCTTTCTCTTCAACTATAATGTTACGCCTTTCTGAAGCCAGCATGGGAAACTGTGGCCTACTACTAATACTTCTGGCCGGAAAGTTAGTGCTGCTGTTACTACCCACTTTCAGGCTCTGTGTCTTTCTTTTTGAACCCTTACATAGTGTAGACATTTTTGGGCCTCTCGATAATGTTTTGCACTGCCATGTGTATTGGTGTAGTAATCATGTATATATGCTGCTAGTTTGAATATAATCAACAACCTCCACCCCTAAAAATAAAAAGATTAAAAACAAAAGAATAAAGGGAAACAGATTTGTCCCTAATTTGTTATCATTCCCAGATACTTTTGTGTGCTGCCCTGTGTATTGTTGTAATGATCATGTACAGTGGATATAAAAAGTCTACACACCCCTGTTAAAATGTCAGGTTTCTGTGATGTAATAAAATGAGACAAAGATAAATCATTTCAGAACTTTTTCCACCTTTAATGTGACCTATAAACCGTACAACTCAATTGAAAAACAAACTGAAATCTTTTAGGTAGAGGGAAGAAAAAAATATAAAAATAATATGGTTGCATAAGTGTGCACACCCGTAAACTAATATTTTGTTGAACCACCTTTTGATTTTATTACAGCACTCAGTCTTTTTGGGTATGAGTCTATCAGCATGGCACGTTTTGACTTGGCTACTCTTCTTTGCAAAAACACTCAAAATCTGTCAGATTGTGAGGGCATATCCTGTGCACAGCCCTCTTTAGATCACCCAACAGATTTTGAGGTCTGGGCTCTGGCTGGGCTATTCAAAAACTTTTATCTTCTTCTTTTGCTGATTTGGATGTATTATTTGGGTCGTTGTCATGCTGAAATATGAAGTTCCTTTTCATGTTCAGCTTTCTAGCAGAAACCCTGAAGGTTTTGTGCCAATATTGACTGGTATTTGGAACTGTTCATAATTCCCTCTAGCTTAACTAAGGCCCCAGTTCCAGCTGAATAAAAACAGCCGCAAAGCGTGATGCTGCCGCCACCACCATGCTTCACTGTGGGAATAATGTCCTTTTGATGATATGCAGTGTTTTTGCGCCAAACATATCTTTTTGAATTATGGCCAAAAAGTTCAACCTTGGTTTCATCAGACCATAACACCTTTTCCCACATGCTTTTGGGAGACTTCAGGTGTGTTTTTGCAAAATGTAGCCTGGCTAGGATGTTTTTCTTCGTAAGAAAAGGCTTTAGTCTTGCCACTCTACCCCATAGCCCAGACATATAATACGGGACATTGTTGTAACATGTACCACACAGACAGTACTTGCCAGATAATCCTGCAGCTCCTTTAGTGTTGTTGGTAGCCTCCCGGAACAGTTTTCTTCTCGTCATTTCATCAATTTTGGAGGGACGTCCAGTTCTTGGTAATGTCACTGTTGTGCCATATTTTCTCCACTTGATGATGTCTTCACTTTGTTCCATGGTATATCTAATGCCTTGGAAATTCTTTTGTACCCTTCTCCTGATTGATACCTTTTAACAATGAGATCCCTCTGATTCTTTAGAAGCTCTCTGTGGACCGTGGCTTTTGCTGTGGGATGTGACTAAGAAAATTTCAGGAAAGACCAACTAGAACAGCAAACTTTATTTGGGGTTAATCAGAGGCACTTTAAATGATGGCAGGTGTATGCTGATCCTATTTAACATGATTTTGAATCTGATTGCTTAATTCTGAACACAGCTACATCAACCAGTTATAAAAGGGGGTGCACACTTATGCAACCACGTTATTTTAGTTTTTTAGTTTTCTTCCCTCCACCTAAAATATTTCAGTTTGTTTTTCAATCGAGTGTTACAGTTTATAGGTTCCAAAGGTGGAAATAGTTCTGAAATGATTTATCTTTGTCTCACTTTTTTACAGCACAGAAATCTGACATTTTAACAGGGGTGTGTAGACTTTTTATATCCACTGTATATATACTGTTAGTTTGAATATAATCAACCCCAATTTAAAAAAAGGAAATTGATTGGAAACATGTCTGTGATCACAGAAATAAAGGGAAACTGATTTAGGCCTCAATTAATTATACCTCACAGCTACTTTTGTGTATTGGCCAGTGTATTTCTGTTGATCACCTATATGCTGGTTTAATTAAATTGAACAAATCCCCAACAAAATTAAATTCCACCCATGTTTGTTATATATATATATATATATATATATATATATAGATTTGAACTGTGTGTGTGCAGATAATTAATATGGATGATCAAAGTCGATTCACATAAAACTTTGTTCCCATACTGTACAGAGCAGGAGCCGAAGTTATTGCTTCGAGAACGAGCCAAGAGACATAGTACACCAAAGCTTGCACAAAGGAGTTCCCTGGCATGGAAATTCTTCAGGCAGTGTGCTGATCACAGGACACGGGTGGTTTGCATATAGTGCAGTCAGAGCCTAAAGCAAGGCATAAATGTTCTGAAACTGAGCACCAGCTGCATGATCCGGCATCTAACCACAAAGCACGAGCTGCAGTTGAGTAGACACCTCAAGAACCACAAAATATTAGAGGCTCCTCCTGCTCCCTCTTCTGCTGTGGTCTCAGCCTCTTCCTCCCCCTCTAAAGCGACAGGATCACCTGCCACCCCGCAAACAGACAATGTGGCAGCCACACCACCATCAATGTCACCCAGCATGTCCACACCGTCCCATGGAAGCGTTCAGCTGTCCATCACATAAACACTGGAGAAAAAGAGGAAGTACCACCCTGCCCACCCACGAGCCCTGGCCCTGAATGCCAGCATTGAAAAACTGCTGGCCTCTGAAATGCTTCCATTCCATCTGGTGGAGATGGACAGTTTTAAAAATGTAATGACAGCAGCTGTACCACACTACAAAAAATCAGGTGTGCGCTGTGTAACACCATAAGTGGCAAGGTCCACATAACCACCGACACATGGACTAGTAAGTACGGACAGGGACATTATATCGATGTGCCCACTAGGTAATTGTAGTGGTGGCTGGGCCTGAGGCGGACAGCGGTTTGGCACATGTCCTACCGTCACTGAGGATTGCTGAACATTTCTCAGTGCCTCCTGTTGCCTTTTCCTACTACTTTGCTTTCTCCTCCGGTTCCTCCTCTACCGCCTCATCATCATGTCAGCACCACCAACTTCAGCACAGCCAGGGGGAAACGACAGCAGGCTGTTCTAAAACTTATATGTTTGAGGGAAAGACCCCACACAGAGCGGGAAGGCTTGGAAAAATAAACCGATGAGTTGCTGGTGCGACTGAGCCTCAAGCCAGGCCTGGTGGTGTGCAATAATGTGCAAAACACACATCCCTTGCCTGGCGTATGTGCTGAACTTGGTGGTTCAGAGGTTCTTCAAGAATTACCCAGATATGTCACAGCTGCTGCAGAAAGTGAGGTCCGTTTAAGCGCGTTTTCAACATTCTCACCCTTCTGCTGCTCACCTATCTGCGTGGAAGCATAACTTCAGCCTTCCCGCTTACCGCCTCATAAGCGACATACCCACAAGGTGGAACTCCACCTTGCACATGTTGGAGAGCAGAAGGCATTAGGGGAGTTTCAGCTTCACCACCAATGAGTGGGCCTCCATGTGGGACTTGTGTGCTATGTTGTGTTGCTTCGAGTACTCTACCAACATGGCTAGCGGTGATGACACCGTCAGACTTACTATCCCACTTCTATGTCTCCTTGAAAAAACACTTCAGGTGCTGATGGATGAGGATGTGGCACAGGAGGAAGAGGAGGAGGAATAGGGATTATTCCAACAGTTATAAGGCCAGTCATCCACAGATGGCTCCGAGGGTGGGTTCTTGCACCAACAGCGGCCAGGTACCCAACTGTCCGGACAGGGCACGCTTTTTGAAGATGAGGAGGATAATGATGATGAGGAGGAGGAGGAGGAGCAGCATCACCGTTCACAGCAGGGTGGCACCCAAATCAGCTCACTGGCATCAATGGAGCGTGGCTGGGAAATACACAGGACAAAGACGATACACCTCCCACTGAGGACAGCTTGTTCTTGCCTCTGAGCAGCCTGGCACACATGAGCAAATACATGCTGTAGTGCCTGTGCAACGACAGCCGAGTTGCCCACATTCTAACCGGTGCTGCTTACTGGGTGGCCACCCTGTTGGAACTGGTGATGCCCGAGTACAGGCATATGCTGTTAGAGGCACTACTGATCGCATTCCCACCTGACAGCGGGGGATCAGTGGAATCATGAGGTGGAGACGCAGCAGGAGCACCGGCAGCAACTCAGAAGGGAGGGTTAGCATGGCCGAAATGTGGAAAATCTTTGTCTACATGCCACAATATACAGTATCACAATCTGAAATGGACCATCTTAGCAGGAGTAGTCCACACGTCTGCACGTACTGACTGATGGGTCTGCCCCATAAAAATATATATATATATATAATAATAATAAGGTTGGTGACCTCCTTCGGCTCTTCTGCCTGCCCTGCCACGTCCACCTCCTCCTCCACTGGGACATCTGCCTCCAGATTGTTATGTCTTATATTGGCAGAGTAGAGAAGTGTTCTAGGCAAACACCTAGCCATTGTTGTACTTCGGTGCAGTTTGTGCATTCCCTTTGCTATTTCCCAATGTTTTGGGACCTCCACAAATAGTGTTGGTCGCAAATTTTCTAATTGCGAATTTTTAGCGCAAATATCGGCACTTTGAGAATTTGCAAAGATGTAGAATATACAGTAGTTCTATATATTTGCAATCGTAAATATTCAAGATTTTTTTTCATCAGTAACCTCCCTTTTTGCTTGTGGGCCAATGAGAAGGCTGCAATATCTTTGATATGCGCATCATTAGTGCAGATTTGCGCAATCGCGAAAATAATGACTGGAGATCACAAATTCTAGAATTCGCAAATTTAGTGCAAATATTATCCAAAAATTTTGTGAAATATTGCAAAAACAAATATTGCCTATGCCACTCGTCACTATCCACAAAAAAAAAAAAATTTTTAAAAAAATTAAAAAATAAATAAATTAGGTTGGTGACTTCCTCCGCCTCCTCCACCTGCAACACCACATCTGCCTACTCCATCTGCACCACCATGTCTGCCTCCTCCTCCGCCTCCAGGCTTAATATTGTTATGTCTTATATTGGCAGAGTAGAGAAGTATACCAGATGCACCTAGCCATTGTTGTACTCCAGCGCAGTTTCTGCGTTCTTTGCCATGTCCCAATGTTTGGTGGTTGACAGTTAACAAACCCCCCACCCCAAAAAAATAAAATAAAAATAAGACTACTAATAAGACAACCCATTTTGAATCCATCTAAATGGGAGTGAAAATTATTCTATGTAGCGTGTCTGTGAAAGTCTTGAATGTTTTAAAAAAATCCGGAAACCCCTTCATTCATCTTAACTGTTGTAGGAGAGTAAATTCTTCTGTGGAGTGTGAGATCTATTACTGAGACAATTATTTTACCCAGTTTTAACCAATGACAAACTCGCACCAAACTGTCATGCCGTGGCCCTTAATAACCTGACACAGAATTGACACATGGAAAGAAAAAAAAAACAACTGAAAGAGTGTTGGCTTCCTCCCCCACCTCCACCTCCTCTTCCACCTACACCGCCATGTCCACAGCCTCCTCAACTTCCTACTTCATTTGGCCTCTTGGTTCAAGATTGTAATTTCAAATTTTTATGTATTTTAAGTCATTTTAATTCATTTCCCTATCCACTTTTTTTGCAGGTCAATTGTACTGCTTTTACACACACTTTGCAGCCGTCTATCCCTTTTATTACTTTTTTAAAGCCATTTTAGTGCCCCAAAGTTTGGGTCCCCATTGACTTCAATGATGTTTGTTGTTCTGGGTCAAGGTCAGAACTTCTTCCTGGCTGTCAGCTTCCCAGTTTGTCCCTATTCTACACACACATTTCTTCTTCTTCTTCTTTGGAATCCTAGCCTTTCCCTTCACTTTCCCTCCCATAGTCTTTAATGTTGACAGAAAATCCTTACCAGCCTTTAGTTTCCAGGCCCTCTTTTTTACCCCTTTTAAATATTGACATCACATTTGCATATGTGGAACAGATACTGTCATTACAGAGCCCTTAAGTATCTGAAATAAGGATCTGTCTTTACCTAAATTAATTATCTTAGAATACAGAGGTGTATGCCATCTGGATCCAATGACTTGTTAATTTTAATCTTTTTAAGGATACTTTCACATTCGCGTTTTGCCTGATCAGGCAGGGATCAGCAAAATTGCTTCAGTTTCTGATAACACAACCTGCTGCATTCGTTATGAACGTATCCTGTTGCATTATTTTTTAAATAGCAATGACAGATCCGGTATGAACACCTTTGAAAGTCAATGGAGTACGGATCCGTTTTCTATTGAGTCTAAGAAAACAGATTTGGCACCATTAACTTGCATTGTGTGCCAGACTGGATCCATTTTGCTCCGCATCCTATGACGGGAAAAAAAGCCGGCAGTTTGCTGCGCTTTTGCTGTCTGCTATAGGAACGCACCCAAATGGAACATAATGCAATTTGGAGCATTACATTCTGTTTAGTTTTGTCCCCATTATCAGTGAATTGAGACAAAATGGAAGATTTTTTCTCCAGTATTGAGATCATATGCCGGATCTCAGTACTGGAATATCTAAACACTAGTGTGAAAGTAGGCTAAGATGCCACTGCACTTTTTCCAGGGTCATACAGGCTACATTTATTGGGGATTTAACTTTGACAATCTGCATTTTATCTGACATCTCATTTTTAGGGTTAGAGTGAACCTGAACTGTAAAGTTTGGGTTCACACCGAAATTTAGGGTTTCTTGTACCCAGACCCGAACCTAAACATTTTCGTAAAAGTTTGGGTTAGAGTTTGGTGTTTGGCGATTTGATGGCTCTTGTTAAAAGGCTGCAGGGCAGCCAATCAACAAGCATTTAACTAGTGTGCCCTTAAAAGCCATCACAGCCATGCCTGCTAATGGCATGGCTGTGATTGGCCAAGTGCAGCATGTGACCCAGCCTCTAAATAAGCTGGAGTCACATACCACCGCAAGTCACTCTGCTCTTACTAGTTGTAGTGATAGGATGTTGCTGCTTTGAGGGAGAGATTAGGAAAGACTCTGATATCTGCACTTGGTGTGAAGTCAGCGATCTACAGTGTTTTTTGTTTTGGGGGTGTATGGCAACATTTGTGTACCCTGCCCTGAGCCCAGTGAGGCTGAAAAAAAGTTTTAAACTGTCTGTTAGGTGTGCGTCGGCGGCCATTTTGTGCAACAGCAATGCACCAGCACTGCATATGTGCCAGGGACAATCATTTAATCCTGTTCTTGCAGTTCAGTAGCTGACATAACCCCATTTTTAAAGTGCACATTCACTGCATATGTGCCAGGGAAAGAGAAAATAATGCTGTCAGAGAGTTAAGGGACACAGGGGGTGACAGATCCCCATTTTCTCTTCTGTAAATTCCCCCTGTGCTGCATTTCTGAGACTGAAATATAATCAGTTAAATCCAAATATGGTGACATATTTACATTTTTTTGGTGTAAAGTGTCTCTGAGGCCTGCACTGCATATGTGACAGGCAGGCACATAAATTCAGAAAATCCATTCCTTGAGCCAGTTCGATTCTATTGTAGGGGTGACATATCTACCATTTTTTATGTTAAACACCCCTGTGCTTCATTTGTGAAAGTGAAATATAATCTCAGTTAAATCCATCTGTTTCATTTAGGGTTAAAAAATAAATAAAAACTTTTTAAGGCAATAAAGTGCATTGTTGTCCTGTGCTGCATTTCTGACAGTCCAATAAAACCGCCAAATACTGCAGTTACATTTTTTGATGAAAAATTCCTATTTTTATTGCTATAAAGTGCATTTGTGGCCTACACATTGTGTTTCTGTCAGTCAAAAACACACATTAAATACTGCTGTAACACTTTTGGGCTTCAAATTCAAATTTTTGGGTGTAAAGTACTTATGTAAAAAAAAAACTGTGCTTCATCTGTGAGAATGAAACATAATCTCAGTTAAACCCATCTGTTTCATTTAGGGTTAAAAAAAAAAAAATGGTGAAGCAATAAAGTACATTTTCGCCCTGTGCTGCATTTCTGGTAGTTAAAGAAATACAGTTAAATTCATCTGTTTCATTGTGTGTGAGAAAAAAACTTTGTTTTGGCAATAAAGTACTGGGCAATAAGTTTAAAAAACTCATCTGTTCCATTGTTGGGTGACATTAACCCATTTTTCCCGTCCAAAAGTCACTGCTCTGCCTAGATGACAGGGACCTAAATTTCTGAAATTCATCTTTTCCATTATTGGGTGACATTAACCCATTTTGTCCGTAAAAAAAAACCCTGCTCTGCATTGTTCACAAGGAACTTAATTTAGTAAAAATGTCTGTTACTGAGGAGAGCGTCAAAAAAAGGGATGTGGCCCTGGTCATGGTGCTGCTGTTGTTGGTGGAGCTCCTGTTGAAGGGAGAGGATGTAGTTGATCTGTGACAGCTACACGCCCAAGTAAAACACCTTCCTCAGGTGCGAGTAGGCGACAGAACCTGCAGCTGTATTTGGCCAGAACAAGCACAGGCAACAGTAGATTAGGTGGCTGACAGTGCCTCCAGTTCCTTCACATTGTCTCCCACTCAGTCCCCTGCTGAAAGTTCAGAGTTGGCACCTGCAGCCCATGGCCATCAGTCTTTCACCCCACCCCCTTGAAAATCAGCCAAACAGTCTGAGCCCCAAGTCATGCAGCAGTCTCTTCTGCTTTTTGATGATTCTGCTGGCAGGGTTTCTCAGGGCCATGCACATAGCCCTGCCCAAGAAGTGGAAGATATTGAGTGCACTGATGGCCAACCACTTATGTTTCAAGATGAGTACATGGGAGGACCACCGCAACACCTCACGGATGAAGAGGTGACTGCGGCTTTCTGCAGTCTGCAGACCGACAAGGAGGGCAAGGGTGAAGACTGGATTGAATATGATGTGGAGGACGATGAGGTCCTCGACCCCACATGGAATAAAGGTCATGTGAGTGACCTATGTAGTTCGGAGGAAGAGGCGGTGGTGGCACAGAGCCACCAGCACAGCAAAAGTGGGAGCAGGGTGCAAAAGTGGAGTGGTCGCCCCCCAGACAGTATGCCTGCCACTGCCACCACGCCAAGGGACCAAGCACACCAAAGCCAGCTCCAAGGAGTTCCCTGGCGTGGCAGTTCTTCAGAAAATGTGCTGACGACAAGACACAAGTGGTTAGCACGCTGTGCAACCAGAGTCTGAAGGGAGGCATAAACGTTCTAAACCTGAACACAACCTGCATGACCAGGCATCTAAGTACAAAGCATGAGCTGCAGTGGAGTAGACACCTTAAAAACCAAGAAAAGTCTCTGGCTCCTCCTGCTTCCTCTTCTGCTGCAGTATCGGCCTCTTTATCTCCCTCTGGATTGACAGTGACAGAATGTGCCAGCAACGCCACCACCTAAGTCACAAAGCATCTCCACAATGTCCCATGGAAGTGTTCAGCTGGCTATCTCCCAAACACTGGAGCGAAAGAGGAAGTGCCAAATTCCTGGCCTTTGATATGCTGTCAGTTCGTCTGATGGACACGGACAGTTTTAAGAATCTGATAGTGGTGGCTGTCCAACAAGACGTTGTGCCCAGCCGCCACTACTTTTCCAGGCGAGCCATCCCTTCCCTGCACAACCAAGTGGGGGAAAAAATCAGGTTTGCACTGTGCAACGCCATCTGTGGCAAGGTCCACATAACTAAGGATACGTGGACCAGTAAGCAGGAACGTTATTTCTCCCTAACAGCTTTTTGTTGCCTCTGGGCAGCCTGGCACACATGAGCGATTACATGCTGCAGTATCTCTGCAACGACTGTCGAATTGGCTAAATTCTAACTTGTGCTGATTACTGGGTGGCCATGCTGCTGGATCCTCATTTAAAGGACAACGTACCTTCCTTAATTCCCTCACTGGAGAGTGATTTTACGATGCGCAAATACAAGCACACGCTGGTAGACGCGCTGCTAGTGGCATTCCCACCTGACAGCGCTGGCACGGTGGAAGCACAAGGCGAAGGCAGAGAAAGAGGAAGAGGTTGCCAATGCAGCTGGGGCACCGCCAGCTCCACAGAAGGCAGGGTTAGCATGGCCAAAATGTGGAAAAGCTTTGTCAGCACGCCACAACAACCAGCACCACCAGCTGATATGGAACGTCTTAGCAGGAGGCAGCATTTCACCAACATGGTGGAGCAGTATGTGTGCACACGCCTACACGTACTGAATGACGGGACTGCCCCCTTAAATTTCTGGGTCTCCAAATTGGGCACATGGTCTGAGCATGCCCTTTATGACTTGGAGGTGCTGACCTGCCCTGCAGCCAGTGTATTATCTGAACGTGTGTTTAGCATGGCAGGGGGCATCATCACAGACAAGTGCAGCCGCCTGTCCATAGCCAATGTGGACAAGCTCACATTCATTAAAATGAACCAGCATGGATCCTACAGGACTTCTCTGTACCTTGTGCAGAATAGACATGTATACCGGCCTTAACCAACCATTGTTATACCACTGCGCAATTGCTCATTCTTGTATTTTGGATATTTCCCGCTCCTTTGGAGTGTACCCTAATTAAACCTGCTCAGGACTGCCGTACGCAGGATTGCGTCTTTGCGGCGGTCCTGTTTCTCTGGGTGGACGCGCCGGTGCGTCCTCTCGCGAGACGCGAGATTTCGGGGAAAGCCGGCACGCGCATGCGCATCGCGGGCCGGCAAGATTTCAAAGACAAGTTCGTCATCAACCTGCCAGCCAATGATCGTGGCTGGCAGGTTGTTGATTTTCAAAAAAACAAATCAGCAGCCAGCTAACAAATCATATTTAGTAAATATGATGTGTTAAATGGCTGCTGTGCTCCTCTGCTCCTTCTTTTGGTCGGTTGGTTCCAGCAGAGGAGCAGAGGAGCACACATCACTGTGAGTACCCACCAACACCACACTTAGCCCCCAGATCACCTCCCAGCACCCCAATTAACCCCTTGATCACCCCTTCTTGCCCCTGTCAATCACTAGTGAAAAGGAAAAGAGTGATCAGTGTAAACTGTCACTTTTTTTTTTCACTGGTATTGACTGATAGGTTTTAGTATAGTTTAGGTCCCTTGGTTAGGTAGTTTAGCGATCGGTTAGCGCCCAGCCCACCACACCGCAGTCCCTTATTCGCTGATTAGCGTATAGCTAATCAGCATTTGTACTTTTATAGTATCTGTAAGTGATCAAAACTGATCACGGTCAGATCTATAATAGTATTAGTGTCATTTTAGTTCGCCCTCCACCCAAAACGCAGTGTTTGCCCGATCAGGCCTAATCGGTTGCTCACACGTGCGTTCACCCATGCCTGCCCCACCGCAGTGACAAATTTTTTTTAATTTTTTTATCACTGCACAATCACTTTTCACGCGCTGCGGCGATAAAAAAATCAGTTTTGATATTTTTTATCAACCGCAGCGGCCTCCGGTACTTCGCTAGCCTCCCATTTGTAAGACAGGCTTGCTTTTTTTCTCGGGTAGTCTCAGGGAATACCCCTAAATCTAGTTGCCCAAATGTCAAACAGGGGGTATTCTTCTGAAGAGGCCTACAGGCTTCTGACCCAGTCGGATGAGGAATGGGAACCCTCATCTGATGAATCTAGCGGGTCAGAATACGAACCTGTAGAAAGCAGTGGCTCTCTGACCCAAAGTTCGGACGAGGAGGCTGAGGTCCCTGATAGCACCAGGCGTACCCGGCCCCGTGTCGCTAGACCACAGGTTGCGCAGGATCCGCTTCAAGAGCAGCAGAGTGGGGCTGGTGCTGTCGGATTACGTGGTGAGGCATACACCAGCAGCGCAGCCCTTCCTGGACCTAGTACCAGCACTGCCGTACAACCTGGTGAAGTGGCGAGCACCAGAAGGGCAGTTGAAGCTGGTACGGTGGCACGAGCAGTAGTGACCCCGTCGCAGCCACCGCAAAGACGGGCCCGTAGAGCCCCTAGAATCCCTGAGGTGCTGGCAAACCCTGATTGGCAGTCCCCAACTTCAGCCGCACCATTAGTTCCCCCTTTCACCGCCCATTCTGGAGTTCGGGTTGAGACAGCTCAGATCGGTTCGGCCCTGGGATTTTTTGAGCTGTTCTTGACTGCGGAGCTCTTGGACTTAGTCGTGGCCGAAACAAATCGGTATGCCACACAATTTATATCCGCCAACCCGGGAAGCTCTTATGCCCAGTCTTTCCGGTGGAAACCAGTCCAAGTTTACGAATTGAAAATTTTTCTGGGCCTTCTCCTCAACATGGGTCTAACTAAAAAGCATGAATTGCGGTCATA
This sequence comes from Bufo gargarizans, assembly GCF_014858855.1. Classification (NCBI taxonomy): domain Eukaryota; kingdom Metazoa; phylum Chordata; class Amphibia; order Anura; family Bufonidae; genus Bufo; species Bufo gargarizans. The sequence goes on from NC_058084.1 coordinate 256,770,861, forward strand.
TTGGTCCACGAACCCAATTCATCACATGCCCATGTTCTCTGCTGCTATGTCCAGGACACGATTTGAGACCATCCTGCGTTTCCTGCACTTTAGCGACAACACCACCTCCCGTCCCAGAGGCCACCCAGCTTTTGACCGGCTCCACAAAATTCGGCCCCTCATAGACCATTTCAACCAGAAATTTGCAGATTTGTATACCCCTGAGCAAAACATCTGCGTAGACGAGTCCCTTATACATTTTACCGGGCGCCTTGGCTTCAAACAATACATCCCAAGCAAGCGCGCCCGGTATGGGGTCAAATTGTATAAGCTCTGTGAAAGGGCCACAGGCTATACCCACAAATTTCGGATCTATGAGGGAAAAGATCAGACCCTGGAGCCGGTCGGTTGCCCTGACTACCTGGGGAGCAGTGGGAAGACAGTCTGGGACTTGGTGTCACCCTTATTTGGCAAGGGGTACCATCTTTATGTGGACAATTTCTACACAAGTGTGGCCCTCTTTAGGCATTTGTTTCTAGAACAGATTGGCGCCTGTGGCACCGCGCGAACTAGTCGCGCGGGCTTCCCCCAACGGCTCGTTACCACCCGTCTTGCAAGGGGGCAGAGGGCTGCATTGTGTAACGAAGAACTGCTCGCGGTGAAATGGAGAGACAAGCGTGACGTTTACATGCTCTCCTCCATTCACGCAGACACGACAATCCAAATTGAGCGAGCAACCCGTGTCATTGAAAAGCCCCTCTCAGTCCACGACTATAACCTTCACATGGGAGGGGTGGACTTCAATGACCAGATGTTGGCTCCGTATTTAGTGTCCCGCCGCACCAGACGCTGGTATAAGAAGGTGTCTGTATATTTAATTCAATTGGCTCTGTATAATAGTTTTGTTCTCTACAGTAAGGCTGGGAGAACTGGATCCTTCCTCAAATTTCAGGAAGAGATCATCGCGAACCTGCTGTACCCAGGAGGTTCCGTGGCCCCATCCACCAGTGTAGTTAGCCGTCTACACGAGCGACATTTCCCCAGTGTCGTTGCTGGTACCTCAAACCGACCGGCACCCCGAAAAAAATGACGTGTCTGTAGCAGGAGTGGAATAAGGCGTGACACCCGCTATTTCTGTCCTGACTGTCCTGACCACCCTGCCCTATGCTTTTGAGAGTGTTTCCGGAAGTACCACACACATGTACACTTAGCATAGGGATCACATCTCACCAGGACAGGTACACAGGACTATTAGGGCCCCTTCACATACAGCTGCTGCAAACCTCTCCTTTCACCTGGGACAAAGTGCATAACGCACTTCGCCACATCTTTGGGCGATTTGCACTTTGCACATTTGTTCTATAAAAGGTAACAAAAAAACAAAAAAACACCAGTAAGCAAATAGGTTAATGTTTAGTTCAAAAAGTAAAAGTTTATATGTTCTGTTCCAAAGTTAATAAAATTATTGCGTTGCGGCCTGGTTTTTTCTTTTCTTTTATTTTTTTTTTACCTTCCAGGTGGACCAACCGATCGACTAGCTGCAGCACTGATGTGCATTCTGACAGAAGCATTGCGCTGCTGTCAGATTACACGCAAGTCGGTGTATGCGGCGCTGCAAGACGAGATTTCTACTCTGCAGTAAAAGATATGTTGCCAAGGCATACGAGCTGAGGAGGAGGCGGCGTTCCTATGCTTTGGCAAACACTTTGTATATAAAAATAAATAAAAAATCCCGGCAATGATTTATTCATCCACATCGATTGATGTGAATGGAGAAATCTGGTTTGCCAGGGCATACGAGCTAAGTGGGTATGGATGTTGGGCGGAGCTCCTATGTCCTGGCAGACGCCTTTCCCCTCCTTTTCTTTTTTGGCAGAGATTTTTTCATCCACATTGATCGATGCGAATGAAGAAATCTGTGCCGTTCATTTTTTTCCTTTCAGCCCAGAGGCTGAACAGAAAAAAAAAATCTCATTACCTGTATGTTCAATATAAGGAGAATAGCAGAAACTCCTAATGCTGGCCATACATGTAATGATTGCGGAGACCCTCAAATGCCAGGGCAGTACAAACACCCCACAACTGACCCCATTTTGGAAAGAAGACACCCCAAGGTATTCGCTGAGGGGCATATTGAGTCCATGAAAGATTAAAATTTTTGTCCCAAGTTAGCGGAAAGTGAGACTTTGTGAGAAAAAAAACAAAAAAAAAAAAACAATTTCTGCTAACTTATGCCAAAAAAAGAAACAAAAAACTATGAACTCGCCAGGCCCCTCATTGAATACCTTGGGGTGTCTTCTTTCCAAAGTGGGGTCACATGTGGGGTATTTATAGGGGCCCTAAAGCGTGAGAAGAAGTCTGGGATCCAAATGTCTAAAAATGCCCTCCTAAAAGGAATTTGGGCACCTTTGCGCATCTAGGCTGCAAAAAAGTGTCACACATTTGGTATCGCCGTACTCAGGAGAAGTTGGGGAATGTGTTTTGGGGTGTCATTTTACATATACCCATGCTGGGTGATATAAATATCTTGGTCAAATGCCAACTTTGTATAAAAAAATGGGAAAAGTTGTCTTTTGCCAAGATATTTCTCTCACCCAGCATGGGTATATGTAAAATGACACCCCAAAACACATTCCCCAAATTCTCCTGAGTACGGCGATACCAGATGTGTGACACTTTATTGCAGCCTAGGTGGGCAAAGGGGCACACATTCCAAAGAGCACCTTTCGGATTTCGCAGGCCACTTTTTACACATTTTGATTGCAAAGTACTTCTCACACATTTGGGCCCCTAAATTGCCAGGGCAGTATAACTACCCCACAAGTGACCCCATTTTGGAAAGAAGACACGCCAAGGTATTCCGTGAGGGGCATGGCGAGTTCCTAGAACTTTTTATTTTTTGTCGCAAGTTAGTGGAATATGAGACTTTGTAAGGAAAAAAAAAATAAATAAATCATCATTTTCCGCTAACTTGTGACAAAAAATAAAAAATTCTAGGAACTCGCCATGCCCCTCACGGAATACCTTGGGGTGTCTTCTTTCCAAAATGGGGTCACTTGTGGCGTAGTTATACTGCCCTGGCAATTTAGGGGCCCAAATGTGTGAGAAGTACTTTGCAATCAAAATGTGTAAAAAATGGCCTGCGAAATCCGAAAGGTGCACTTTGGAATATGTGCCCCTTTGCCCACCTTGGCTGCAAAAAAGTGTCACACATGTGGTATCGCCGTACTCAGGAGAAGTTGGGGAATGTGTTTTGGGGTGTCATTTTACATATACCCATGCTGGGTGAGATAAATATCTTGGTCAAATGCCAACTTTGTATAAAAAAATTGGAAAAGTTGTCTTTTGCCAAGATATTTCTCTCACCCAGCATGGGTATATGTAAAATGACACCCCAAAACACATTCCCTAACTTCTCCTGAGTACGGCGATACCAGATGTGAGACACTTTATTGCAGCCTAGGTGGGCAAAGGGGCACACATTCCAAAGAGCACCTTTCGGATTTTGCAGGCCATTTTTTACACATTTTAATTGCAAAGTACTTCTCACACATATGGGCCCCTAAATTGCCAGGGCAGTATAACTACGCCACAAGTGACCCTATTTTGGAAAGAAGACACCCCAAGGTATTTTGTGATGGGCATAGTGAGTTCATGGAAGTTTTTATTTTTTGTCACAATTTAGTGGAATATGAGACTTTGTAAGAAAATAAAAAAATCATAATTTTTCGCTAACTTGTGACAAAAAATAAAAAGTTCTATGAACTCACTATGCCCATCAGCGAATACCTTAGGGTGTCTACTCTCCGAAATGGGGTCATTTGTGGGGGTTTTCTACTGTCTGGGCATTGTAGAACCTCAGGAAACATGACAGGTGCTCAGAAAGTCAGAGCTGCTTCTAAAAGCGGAAATTCACATTTTTGTACCATAGTTTATAAACGCTATAACTTTTACCCAAACCATTTTTTTTTTTGCCCAAACATTTTTTTTTTATCAAAGACATGTAGAACAATAAATTTAGCAAAAAATGTATATATGTAAGTCGTTTTTTTTGCAAAATTTTACCGCTGAAAGTGATTTTTTGCAAAAAAATCGTTACATTTCGATTAATAACAAAAAAAGTAAAAATGTCAGCAGCAATGAAATACCACCAAATGAAAGCTCTATTAGTGAGAAGAAAAGGAGGTAAAATTCATTTGGGTGGTAAGTTGCATGACCAAGCGATAAACGGTGAAAGTAGTGTAGTGCAGAAGTGTAAAAAGTGGCCTGGTCATTAAGGGGGTTTCAGCTAGTGTTGGTTTCCTCGTCCTCCTCCTCCGCCGCTTCAACCTACACCGCTACATCCACCGCCTCCTTAAACTCCTACTCCATATGTAACTCCAACTTATAAATCAATTTTATTTTTATTTGAATGTATTTTTTTAATCTCATTTTACTTCCTTGTCGGGTGAAATTCTCAAATTTTTGGGTGTGATGTACCACTGCTATACCTAGTAGACAGGTAAAAAAAAATTTACTCATTTGTCTGTTACATTTTCAGGTGAAATTCACAAATTTTTGTGTGCAATATACCCCTCCTCTACCTAGTTGAAAGCTTAATAACTTTCAATAATTTTTCTTTTAAATTTTCGGGTGACAATAAACAATTTTTTTTTTCGTCATAGACCCCTGCTCTACCAAGTAGACAGGTTAATACATTTATGTAATTCTGCTCTGCATAGGTGACAGGGAATAACATTTCTGAAATTCTTCTTTAATTGATGCGCGCCACCTCCTCTAATTCAATACCTAAAAATAAACAAATTGTACCATATTTGCGCTTTAATAATTTGTCCCACATTTGAACTTTACTAATTTGTCCCAAATTTGCACTTCAACAATTTTTCACACATTTGCGCTTTAATAATTTGCCCCACATTTGCGCTCAATCCCCAAAAAATGTAATACATTTATCTCCCTTGGATGTGGTCTCTCTTTCTCACGCTCTCTCTCCGGTGTGGAACCCTGGAACCCTGATTCGCCGATAACCGTGATCAACATGGTAGGTTCAGAAAAGAACCTCGAAAGTTGATAGAAAAGATATCCAAATGGATGGTGGACGTCACAGTGACATGCGATCAGGCAGAAGTTATCTAAAGTCAGCAAAACGGCAGCAGGGCCTCTCCTGGCTAATGTTTCCAAATCCAAAATACCACAGTGACATTCCCTATATTTTTTTATTAATCATTCCAATAACAGGGCATCTTAAAAGTCCTGTATTGTTATTTATCGTCACTACCTCCCCGAGTCGGGAGTGGGTAATTGCCATGCACCCTCTAATTTCCTTAAAATTCTTCAATTTTAATAGCTTTGCCCACATTTCCGCTCAATCACAATTAAATTTCATCCATTGCTGTCCCTTGGATGTGGTCTCTCTTTCTCACGTCCCCTCTCCGGGGTGGAACCCTGATTCACCGATAACCGTGATCACCATGGTAGGCGCAGAAAAGAACATCGAAAGTTGATAAAGCAGATATCCAATTGGTTTGTGAACATCCCGGGGATGTGCGATATGGTGGGACAGTATGTGAGGACATGACTACATGAAATATTTGACAAGGGTCAGCCACTGCAACTTCTGAGTCGTTAAATTGAACACATGACCTGAGCCTGCCCTCTACACCATGGAGGTGCTGGCCTGCCCTGCAGCCAGTGTATTATCTGAACGTGTGTTTAGCACGACTGGAGGGGGTTATCACAAGTTATATTTCCCAATGTTTTGGGGTGTACCCTAATTTAAAAAATATAAATAAATTTAAAACCAAAAAACTGTGTAGGCTACCTCCTCCTCCACCGCCGCTTTCAACTACACCGCCACTTCCACCGCCTCCTCAACCTCCTACTCCATATGGACCTCGTCCTCCTAGATCACGTTTTCTTTTTAATTTTTACATATTTTATGTTATTTAAAGTAATTTCCCTATCCACATTTGTTTGCAGAGCACTTGCTATGCTCTTAACCACATTTTACTGTCATTTGCAGCCCTCTAGCCCTTTCCATGACATTTTTACAGCCATTTTAGTGCTCAAAAGTTCAGGTCCCCATTGTATCACGATCGGCGTGACTATCACATACGTGACACAGAGGGAGGGAAAGAGGAAGGCCCTGCCCAAGTGAGAGGGAAGGTGGTGACCCCTGACTCACCTTGCGGCTGGCACCTGGCTGCCCTGACGTCCCTAGACGGGTTCCTCACCCGTACGCCGATCACGTGCCTAAAACCCTGGCTTTCCCTAAGATGAGCCCTAGATAGTGAACAGGGCGGTGGGAACACTAGTCCGCACCACTAGCTCTAAAGGAAAACACCAAGGGGAGGACAGACAATACAGACTAAACATATAATCCCAGGTGGGCGACAACAGGAGACAACGAAAAGCCCAACAGGGATCCGGAGGGTAGCACTCTGGAACAACAACCAGGATTCACAGCTCCAGTGGGTCAGTATAGAAGTCCAGGCAGGAAGCTCTATAACTGGCAACTAGAGAAGTGTGAGAGGAGAATATAAGGAGGTTGGGAGTGGCAGACAAGAAACAGCTGAGGAGGAGAAGCTACGGATCCCTGAGTGAGACAAAAAGGATTGCAAGGCAAACACAGAAAACAATCACTAAGAAACAACGTAATCTTTAGACATAGCGCGCGCAGCCACCCGCTGCGACTTCCTGACCCCGGGTATAACGGAGTCAGACGTGGCTCTTGACACCCTCGTGACAGTACCCCCCCTTTCACGAGGGGCCTCCGGACACTCAGGACCAGGTCTCTCAGGATGAGAGGCATGGAAAGCCTGAATTAACCTGTTGGCGTTTACCTCTGACGCTGGAACCCACATTCTTTCCTCGGGACCGTAACCCCTCCAATGCACCAGATACTGAAGAGAGCGGCGGACCCGACGAGAATCAACAATTCTGGATATTTGAAACTCCAGATTACCATCCACAATAACAGGAGGAGGTGGCAGCGGTGATGGTTCTAGAGGTGGAACATACTTCTTGAGTAACGACTTATGGAAGACGTTATGGATCTTAAAAGTCTGAGGTAGCTCCAGGCGAAAAGCCACAGGGTTAATGACGGCTACTATTTTATAAGGACCAATGAACCTAGGGCCCAGTTTCCAAGAGGGAACCTTCAACTTAATATTCCTAGTAGACAACCACACATAGTCATTCACTCCTAGGTCCGGACCTGGCGACCGTTTCTTATCGGCCATGCATTTATATTTACCACTCATATTTTTCAAGTTAGCTTGCACCTTCTGCCATACCGATGAAAGAGATGAAGAAAACCGTTCCTCTTCAGGAACCCCAGAAGACCCCCCCTCTTTGGAAGTACAAAATAGGGGATGAAAACCGTATGCACCAAGAAATGGTGACTTGCCAGTGGATTCCTGACAGCGATTATTTATGGCAAACTCGGCTAACGGTAAATATGATGACCACACCTCTTGGTTTTCAGACACAAAACACCTTAAATATGTTTCTAGGTTTTGGTTGGTACGCTTAGTCTGTCCATTCGACTGAGGATGGAAAGCTGAGGAAAAGGACAAGTGTACCCCCAAACGGGAACAAAAAGCTTTCCAAAACTTAGAAATAAACTGGGTTCCCCGATCCGAAACCACATCGGAAGGGACCCTGTGAAGCTTCACGATTTCACTGATAAACACCTGAGCAAGAGTCTTAGCATTAGGAAGTGCGGGTAGCGCAATAAAGTGTACCATTTTGCTAAACCTGTCTACTACTACCAAGATAACTGTTTTACCCGCAGACAACGATAAGTCAGTGATGAAATCCATTGACAGATGTGTCCATGGCCTATTGGGGGTGAAAAGTGGCAATAAAGACCCTGCTGGACGTGTATGAGAGACTTTCGCGCGTGCACAAGTACACACATCCTGACGCAACCTTGGCCACCAAAAACGACGAGACAATAGCTCCAAGGTTGCTTTACTACCCGGGTGCCCAGCAAGTGCCGAATTATGATGTTTCTTTAATAATTCAAGATGCAGGTTTAAACAATTTCTCTGAGGGGCAAGAGGCCGGGGCGTCCCCCTGGGCCTCTAACACCTTTCCCTCTAGAACAGAGTGTACAGCAGAGACAACCACTCCTCTTTGTAAAATAGGTACCGGATCACTAACATTACCCCCTCCAGGGAAACTACGAGATAATGCGTCTGCCTTGGTATTTTTTGCCCCAGGACGATAGGTGATTACAAAGTTAAATCTGGTAAAGAATAGCGACCACCTAGCTTGTCTAGGGGTGAGACGCTTAGCCGATTCTAGGTACAGAAGGTTTTTGTGATCCGTAATCACCGTGACGGGGTGGATTGCTCCCTCTAAGAAGTGACGCCACTCTTCAAACGCCAGTTTAATCGCCAACAGTTCCCTATTTCCAATATCATAGTTCTTTTCTGCTGTAGATAACTTTTTGGAAAAGAAAGCGCAAGGACGCCATTTGCCAGGAGACGGACCCTGAGACAATACAGCCCCCACTCCCACCTCTGACGCATCTACTTCAACAATAAAGGCTGGGAGACATCAGGTTGAATTAGAACAGGTGCCGAGGTAAATCTCTCTTTTAGAGAGGAAAATGCAATTTTAGCGGCGTCAGACCATTTAGAAAAATCAGTCCCCTTCCTAGTCATGTCAGTAAGGGGTTTAACGATCACTGAATAATTTTTAATGAACTTTCTATAGAAATTTGCGAAACCCAAAAACCGTTGTAGAGCTTTAAGGTTCTCAGGAAGATCCCAATCTAAAATTGCCTGGACCTTCCTAGGATCCATACGGAAACCTGAAGCAGATAATAGATATCCCAGGAACTGTATTTCCTGAACGGCGAAGACACATTTTTCAATTTTCGCATACAATTTATTCGTCCGTAGGACCTGCAGTACTTGCCTGACATGTACTTCATGTGTTTTCAGATCAGCCGAATAAATTAAGATATCATCTAGGTATATGACTACAAACCTGCCGATGAGATGACTAAAAATATCATTAACGAAATGTTGGAAGACAGCAGGGGCATTGGTCAGACCGAAAGGCATGACTAAATTTTCATAATGCCCCTCAGGGGTGTTAAAAGCTGTCTTCCACTCATCCCCTTCCTTGATACGAATCAGATTGTAGGCCCCCCTAAGATCAAGTTTGGAGAACCACCTAGCACCCGCAATCTGATTAAAAAGGTCAGGAATGAGAGGAAGAGGGTATGGGTCTCGGATGGTTATCCGGTTTAGCTCACGGAAATCTAGGCAAGGACGCAGGCCCCCATCTTTCTTTTTAACAAAGAAAAACCCTGCAGCCACGGGTGAAGAAGAGGGTCTAATGTGTCCCTTAGCCAGACTCTCGGAGATATAATCTTTCATGGCTTGTCTCTCGGGACCCGAAAGATTATACAACCTGGACTTGGGTAATTTTGCACCAGGAATCAGGTTAACCGGGCAATCATAAGGACGATGAGGTGGTAGCTTCTGACAACCCTTTTCAGAAAAAACGTCCTCAAAGTCCGAAATAAATGTAGGTAGGGAAGCTATGGAGGCGATTAAGCAATTGTTATTTAAGCAATTCTCTCTGCAATGCTCACTCCACTCCAATATCTCCCTGGCCTGCCAATCCACCACTGGATTGTGCGCTACCAACCAGGGAAGACCCAATACCACAGGAGAGGGAAGGCCCTCCAGAACGTAACATGAAAGACACTCATTATGGTGGTCCCCTACCCGAAGGTGTAAGTTATGGACAATGTGAGTGAGGTTTCTCTGAGACAGAGGAGCAGAATCAATAGCGAATATGGGAATAGGTCTCTGCAGCGTACAGAGAGACAAACCCATAGTGCGGGCAAAATGGGCATCTATCAAATTTACCCCTGCTCCACTGTCTAGAAAAAAAGAAATAGACTCCGTCTTAACACCAAAAACAATAACCGCTGGCAACACAAATTGAGATGTTCGTATGGAGGAAACGTATACCCCCCGGCTGACATCCTCCGCACAGCCTGGGGATAGTAGTTTTCCGACGGTCTTTTGTTTTTGAGAAAGGAGGGACAGACATTAATGAAATGACCCCTCCCCCCACAGAAAAAAACAAGCCCCCCACCTACGGCGAACCTCAGGAGGACGGACCTGACGAGAAGTTCCTCCTAGCTGCATAGGCTCATCTAAGTCAGTACAGACTAACTGCTGCTTGGGAGAGGTTACCAATTGCTCAGGAATTTTCGATCTCTCCCTAAGACGTCTATCTATTCTGATAGAGAGGGACATAACAGCATCAAGGGAAAGGGGGGTCTCATACAGCGCCAGCGCATCCTTAACCCTTTCAGATAACCCAGAGCAGAACTGACTCCTGAGAGCCGGGTCGTTCCACTGAGTATCCGTAGCCCACCTACGGAACTCTGAGCAATATTCCTCTGCTGGCCGATCTCCCTGTAGGAGTCTCCGTAACTTCGACTCAGCCAGGGCGACTCGGTCAGGGTCATAATATATGAGACCCAAAGCCCCAAAAAATCCCTCCACTGACCGGAGAGCCTGGGAACCAGGGGGTAACGAGAACGCCCAGGATTGCGGGTCCCTCTGAAGCAGGGAAATAACAATCCCCACCCGCTGTTCTTCATTATCTGAGGAGTAAGGGCGCAGCTTAAAATATAATTTGCAGGCCTCACGGAACGTCACAAATTTGTCCCTTCCCCCAGAAAATCTGTCAGGAAGAACAACCTTGGGTTCTGTAACAACCTGGTTACCCATAGCAACCGCTGGGCTTGCGGTCTGCTGCATTTGCTGCTGTTGTTGGAGGACAGACGCCTTCAATCCTGCCACCTCCAAAGACAGGCCTTGAAGCTGTTTTGCCAAAGCAGCAATAGGATCCATATTGGATTCTAAGTAGAGAGAAAAAAAAAACTTATTATTATTTTTATTTTTTTTCTCTCCCAAAAAATAAGGGCCAGTTATAATATCACGATCGGCGTGACTATCACATACGTGACACAGAGGGAGGGAAAGAGGAAGGCCCTGCCCAAGTGAGAGGGAAGGTGGTGACCCCTGACTCACCTTGCGGCTGGCACCTGGCTGCCCTGACGTCCCTAGACGGGTTCCTCACCCGTACGCCGATCATGTGCCTAAAACCCTGGCTTTCCCTAAGATGAGCCCTAGATTGTGAACAGGGCGGTGGGAACACTAGTCCGCACCACTAGCTCTAAAGGAAAACACCAAGGGGAGGACAGACAATACAGACTAAACATATAATCCCAGGTGGGCGACAACAGGAGACAACGAAAAGCCCAACAGGGATCCGGAGGGTAGCACTCTGGAACAACAACCAGGATTCACAGCTCCAGTGGGTCAGTATAGAAGTCCAGGCAGGAAGCTCTGAACCCGGAAAACCACTTTAAGTACCGGTTTGGACATATCTTATCACGATCGGCGTGACTATCACATACGTGACACAGAGGGAGGGAAAGAGGAAGGCCCTGCCCAAGTGAGAGGGAAGGTGGTGACCCCTGACTCACCTTGCGGCTGGCACCTGGCTGCCGTGACGTCCCTAGACGGGTTCCTCACCCGTACGCCAATCATGTGCCTAAAACCCTGGCTTTCCCTAAGATGAGCCCTAGATAGTGAACAGGGCGGTGGGAACACTAGTCCGCACCACTAGCTCTAAAGGAAAACACCAAGGGGAGGACAGACAATACAGACTAAACATATAATCCCAGGTGGGCGACAACAGGAGACAACGAAAAGCCCAACAGGGATCCGGAGGGTAGCACTCTGGAACAACAACCAGGATTCACAGCTCCAGTGGGTCAGTATAGAAGTCCAGGCAGGAAGCTCTATAACTGGCAACTAGAGAAGTGTGAGAGGAGAAAATAAGGAGGTTGGGAGTGGCAGACAAGAAACAGCTGAGGAGGAGAAGCTACGGATCCCTGAGTGAGACAAAAAGGATTGCAAGGCAAACACAGAAAACAATCACTAAGAAACAACGTGATCTTTAGACATAGCGCGCAGCCACCCGCTGCGACTTCCTGACCCCGGGTATAACTGAGTCAGACGTGGCTCTTGACACCCTCGTGACACATTGACTTCAATGGGGTTCGTGTTCGGGGTCAAGTTCAGGTCAAGTTTGGGTCCCAAACTTGAACTTTTTTGTGAAGTTAGGCCGAACCCGAACATCCAGGTGTCCGCTCATCTCTACTAAAGAACATTTTAGGGTTCAGGGATTTTGGGTTCTCTGTCTTCAGTTTGGCTGCCTTTTATCTTTTATATATTCTATTTTTCTACTTGTATCTTTTTTAAGCTAGGTTTTAGTTTTAGTAACTTAAATGTTTTCATTTTGTCATGTATTGCCCCCTTTATATTTATCCACATTTTATATTTATATATTTTATTTATTTATTTATTTTGCTACTGTCTCTTTTATTTGAATAGGGTATATCTCTAATAAAATTCCCATTTTATTAAGGTGTATCCATATAAATGGCCCACCCTGTATTATGTTCACTATTTTCTAGGGCTCCCCTAACCTACACATCTGTTATTAAATCAGGTCTATTGATTAGTACTAGTCCAGTATGGCCAATTCTCTAGCTGGATTCTGTACCAGTTGGGGAAAGCAAATATCTTTAGTTGTTGTCAAGAACTTGTTTCCTTTATGAGATCCATAGCTTTCAGTTTACCGGTCTATATTTGATATAAAATGCAAATAAAATTTCAAACTTTTAATTAAATAATGCATGCATTAACATAAAAAAAATCCCTTAACATAAAGATATTAGTAGTTTGGCCAGACTTAAAAATACTTTTGATCCACCAAAAACATAAACAGAAAGGCAATTGTAAGACCAAACCAGTCCACCATATGACAAATCGAACTGATCTAAAATCAAAATACTTCACATAGTTTGTCCATCCTACTATTGTAAAATCGCAACCCTGAATATATACCACATGTGGTGAGTCAGTTTATCTATTATGTTTCCACAATGCTTGCAACAGAGAATTGTCCATAGTTTAATACCTTGGAACTTTAACCACACAATAATGGGCTCAGTGGCGAATTGGCAAGGACGTTTGAAAAATCGAGTCACACCAACAAATCGCTAAACATTCCTCTGAATCGTACGAAAACAGGCTTTTGCACAAGTGGGATTTGTTGCATGTTTTGGCATCCCGGGTGGTGTACTGCGCCAGGCTCCCCGCTCCTGTTTACTCACGTGAGTGCCGATGTAGTTTGTCAGAGGTGGAAGTTGAAAATGTTGGTTTGTAATGTGATTTCTCCAACAAATATTTTCTGTTAGTCCATATAATCATTGCCAGCATCTATCGTATGTGGATAATTTCATATTTGGCGCCAATACTTGTGCTTCAAGACACAGATTATCACGGACTTTAATGTTTTCTTTACTTTAGAAAAGTCTTATCGGTTGCAATTTTCTTTATTTTCAAATGGATGATCCAGACCAAACGCGTTTCGGGACATTAGATGGTCCCTTTCTCAGTGGTTAATTGTCCTCCATATTTCCTCCCTTATATATAGATCACGGTATCATTCAAAATGTGGGGTGGATCACAAATCTCCTATAATAACTATAATATATATCCATTCAAACATATTTGCAAACATTCTCCTGTAAAATTTTCAAACAGACATATTAATAAAACAGTTAGAAAGACATTCCACCAAAAAACACAAAAACCCTACCTTGCGGTATTGATGCATTTTTGTTGTGATTTTTGAATAAATTCTATAAAATGGTTTCTAACTTGTAAAGGAATGTTTAGAATGTAAAAATTCAATAAAAAGCCTTATATAAATCTTGTAATCGTAGCCAAGTGACAAAAAATTTGAGACATCCTAAATATATATATATATATATATATATATATATATATAACTTATTTCATAACTTATTTTATAAGTTTTATGTAAGATGTTTTTATGACAACTAAAATAATAAACAATATAATATAATAATTCAAAACCTCCCAAAAACTTTAAAGAATCTTTTAAAAAACCTAAAAAAAACTCTTAAAAAATTCTTTCAAAACCGTTTTTTGATAATCACTTCTTCTTTTCAGCATTGGATAGCGGTTGACGAGTGTGATAGAGAATGGGTGGATGCCAATCACAGAGGATGGATCGGCTATCTGTACACATAGCACAGTCCAGCATCAGCGAATGGCAACCACCCAACATCTACAGGAAGCCAAAGAGCTCAAATTCTGCATTCAACCCCACAGGTAACAGTGTGTTGAATTTGAAAAATGTTTGTGTTTCTGCTCTTGACATCTTACTCACATGGTCTCCTCCCCTCCAATCTTTCTATACTCTTTCTTTAGCAGCAAAATCTAGCCCATTTATACCTTTATGTATCTGTATGTTGTGTCTACAGTCAACATATATTTTAAACTGCTGGAACATTGATGCAAATAACATTTTAAAATAAGGTAAGAACAATAAAGTCAATGGTTCAATCCCTCCCCCCCCCCCCAAAAAAAAAAAACATCATTTATTCTATCACCTGTTTTATTGTTAAGAAATCTCAATAATCAGGATCATGAACTTATACTTAATGTGGATGAACTATCTATGTATCACTGGCTAAGTGAAACTAAACTTTGTGATTTGCGTAGTTGAACATCTTTTTAAGTCTCATTACATCAGAAAGCAAAGTGATTTTCATTTCTGTGATGTGATTAAACTCAAATTTACGCCTCTGTTAAGGTTTAACTTTTCTTTGAAGGAAAAAATAGACATCAGAAGCAGGCAGTCTTGTTCTTTGGCACCCTGTGAGACCATTAAATTTAATCCTTCCTTCAAACTCACTCCAGGGGTGATTTCAATTAAATTTGTTCAAAATTTATCAGTTTCCTGCATGTAGACATAAATGATTCAAGGCCACTTACATATTCACTGAGTGGAAAGCATTGAAGAGGATGTGCAATTGTTATAACTTTCCACAGTTCCCTCATAAATTTGCTTAATAGGAGCCTTCCTTATTTACACTCCTCGTATCTTGCTCTGTTTTTAATTTTATTTTTATTTTACTTTTTATAGGCAGGATTTCATTTTTTTCAAATTTCAGATACAGTCCTAAGCTAACCTAACTGAACTTTCATTTGTATCCTAACAGAACCAAGCTATTAGATCATAAAAAAAGATGTTCTGAGGAATAATAAGCCAGAAAATTATTTTCCACATGTATAGAAAGACAGTTAACTTTATTTTTAATACTTGCTATTCAAAGTTTATATAAAAAAATTGGGTTTTCTTTCAATGATAAAACAAACTTCAAAATCATCTTAAATAAAATTAATATTTTGATATAAAAAATGAAGAACTGTTACTGTTTGTGAATGGTAGAGCAATATAGGATTCCAGTAAAAAAAGCATACACACATTGCTTACTGATTTGAGATATATTTATTAGCTCACAGAAAAAAAAAAACACTTTAAAATGTACCTTTTATTTAGAAATGCAATTAAAATGGTGCCCCCCCCCCCCTGCCCCCACTCACTGCCAGGTGTCTGGTCCGTCTTACTCACTTTTAGTTGAGTCAAGTTGGTGAAAGCTGCTGGAATCACCCTCTTGTTTCCTAGCAGTGTTCCTCTGCTACCCCTGCCTACAGATGGAGCACCTACTCAATGTGGTCGACTCCACCTCTAAGAGGCTAAGCCCTGTATGTATCCTATATTGACCCTTTAAAGCCAAAAAGTTATTGTAGTCTCTTGATGTGTGAGTTTCCCCAACATTGAGCTGGAATGTCATGTGACTAAGTAGATAATAGCATCTTCCAAAGAGGATAACAGTGGCAGAAAATGATCAATGCTCCTATGTATGTAAGGTGCAAACCTAGATTCTGGCACTGGAGATAAAAGGCACATGTTCAGCTTGAATCAGTCACCATTTTTATACCGCCTAACTCTTTCATCACACCTCACACCTCCTTTCCCGAGTTCCAGGCTGGAACAGATATCATATTGGGTGAAATAAGCTACATGCAGTAGGTGCTATTCGCTAAATATACAATTTCATAGCCAATATGTATAAACCAGGGCCAGGGTATCTCTCCACTACCCCGACATGTCAGAGCTGCTGCATAAAGTGAGGGCCGTCTGATCGCACTTCCGACGTTCACATCCTGCCGCTGCTCGCCTGTCTGCGCTACAGCGTAACTTCGGCCTTCCCGCTCACCGCCTCATATGCGACGTGCCCACCAGGTGGAACTCCACCTTGCACATGCTGGACAGACTGTGTGAGCAGCAGCAGGCCATAGTGGAGTTTCAGCTGCAGCACGCACAGGTCAGTCGCACTGCGGAACAGCACCACTTCACCACCAATGACTGGGCCTCCATGCGAGACCTGTGTGCCCTGTTGCGCTGTTTCGAGTACTCCACCAACATGGCCAGTGGCGATGACACCATTATCAGTGTTACAATACCACTTCTATGTCTCCTTGAGAAAACACTTAGGGCGATGATGGAAGAGGAGGTGGCCGAGGAGGAGGAGGAGGAGGAGGAGGAGGAGGAAGAGGGGTAATTTTTAGCACTTTCAGGCCAGTCTCTTCGAAGTGACTCAGAGGGAGGTTTTTTGCAACAGCAGAGGCCAGGTACAAATGTGGTCAGCCAGGGCCCACTACTGGAGGACGAGGAGGATGAGGATGAGGAGGAGGTGGAGGAGGATGAGGATGAAGCATGGTCACAGCGGGGTGGCACCCAACGCAGCTCGGGCCCATCACTGGTGCGTGGCTGGGGGGAAAGGCAGGACAATGACGATACGCCTCCCACAGAGGACAGCTTGTCCTTACCCCTGGGCAGCCTGGCACACATGAGCGACTACATGCTGCAGTGCCTGCGCAACGACAGCAGAGTTGCCCACATTTTAACCTGTGCGGACTACTGGGTTGCCACCCTGCTGGATCCACGCTACAAAGACAATGTGCCCACCTTACTTCCTGCACTGGAGCGTGATAGGAAGATGCGCGAGTACAAGCGCACGTTGGTAGACGCGCTACTGAGAGCATTCCCAAATGTCACAGGGGAACAAGTGGAAGCCCAAGGCCAAGGCAGAGGAGGAGCAAGAGGTCGCCAAGGCAGCTGTGTCACGGCCAGCTCCTCTGAGGGCAGGGTTAGCATGGCAGAGATGTGGAAAAGTTTTGTCAACATACCACAGCTAACTGCATTACCACATGATACGCAACGTGTTAACAGGAGGCAACATTTCACTAACATGGTGGAACAGTACGTGTGCACACCCCTCCACGTACTGACTAATGGTTCGGCCCCATTCAACTTCTGGGTCTCTAAATTGTCCACGTGGCCAGAGTTAGCCTTTTATGCCTTGGAGGTGCTGGCCTGCCCGGCGGCCAGCGTTTTGTCTGAACGTGTATTCAACACGGCAGGGGGCGTCATTACAGACAAACGCAGCCGTCTGTCTACAGCCAATGTGGACAAGCTGACGTTCATAAAAATAAACCAGGCATGGATCCAACAGGACCTGTCCATCCCTTGTGCAGATTAGACATTAACTACCTCCCCTTAACCATATATTATTGTACTCCAGGGCACTTCCTCATTCAATCCTATTTTTATTTTCATTTTACCATTATATTGCGGGGCAACCCAAAGTTGAATGAACCTCTCCTCTGTCTGGGTGCCGGGGTCTAAATATATGACAATGGACTGTTACAATGTTGGGTGACGTGAAGCATGATTCTCTGCTATGACATGCAGACTGATTCTCTGCTGACATGAAGCCAGATTCTCTGTTATGGGACCTCTCTCCTCTGCCTGGGTGCCTGGGCCTAAATATATGACAATGGACTGTTACAGTGGTGGCTGACTTGAAGCCTGATTCTCTACTATGACATGCAGACTGATTCTCTACTGACATGAAGCCAGATTCTCTGTTACCGGACCTCTCTCCTCTGCCTGGGTGCCTGGGCCTAAATATATGACAATGGACTGTTGCAGTGGTGGCTGACGTGAAGCCTGATTCTCTGCTATGACATGCAGACTGATTCTCTGCTGACATGAAGCCAGATTGTCTGTTACGGGACCTCTCTCCTCTGCCTGTGTGCTGGGCCTAAATATATGCTAATGGACTGTTGCAGTGGTGGCTGACGTGAAGCCTCATTCTCTGCTATGACATGCAGACTAATTCTCTGCTGACATGAAGCCAGATTGTCTGTTACGGGACCTCTCTCCTCTGCCTGGGTGCTGGGCCTAAATTTATGAAAATTGACTTTTGCAGTGGTGGGTGACGTGAAGCCTGATTCTCTGCTATGACATGAAGACTGATTCTCTGCTGACATGAAGCCAGATTGTCTGTTACGGGACCTCTCTCCTCTGCCTGGGTGCTGGGCCTAAATTTATGAAAATGGACTTTTGCAGTGGTGGGTGACGTGAAGCCTGATTCTCTGCTATGACATGAAGACTGATTCTCTGCTGACATGAAGCCAGATTGTCTGTTACGGGACCTCTCTCCTCTGCCTGGGTGCTGGGCGTAAATTTATGAAAATGGACTCTTACAGTGGTGGGTGACGTGAAGCCTGATTCTCTGCTATGATATGAAGACTGATTCTCTGCTGACATGAAGCCAGATTGTCTGTTACGGGACCTCTCTCCTCTGCCTGGGTGCTGGGCGTAAATTTATGAAAATGGACTCTTACAGTGGTGGGTGACGTGAAGCCTGATTCTCTGCTATGATATGAAGACTGATTCTCTGCTGACATGAAGCCAGATTGTCTGTTAAGGGACCTCTGCCTGGGTGCTGGGCCTAAATATATGCCAATGGACTGTTGCAGTGGTGCCTGACGTGAAGCCTCATTCTCTGCTATGACATGCAGACTAATTCTCTGCTGACATGACGCCAGATCCTCTGTTACGGGACCTCTCTCCTCTGCCTGGGTGCTGGGCCTAAATATATGCCAATGGACTGTTGCAGTGGTGGCTGACGTGAAGCCTCATTCTCTGCTATGACATGCAGACTAATTCTCTGCTGACATGAAGCCAGATTGTCTGTTACGGGACCTCTTTCCTCTGCCTGGGTGCCGGGGCCTAAATATCTGAGAATGGACTGTTCCAGTGGTGGGTGACGGGAAGCCAGATTCTCTGCTATGGGACCTCTCTCCAATTGATTTTGATTAATTTTTATTTATTAAATTTTTATTTTTATTCATTTCCCTATCCACATTTGTTTGCAGGGGATTTACAATTTACGGATCCCGAACCCGAACATTTCCGGGAAGTTCGGCCGAACTTCTCGAACCCGAACATCCAGGTGTTCGCTCAACTCTACCTATTACGACTCTCTAAGGAAACTATTCTGCACGTTTATTTGGAAAGGGAAGAAACACAGATTGTCTTATGAGCTCCTATCATATCCCAAGTGTACCGGTGGTTTTGCCCTGCCAGACCCGGAAATGTATGGAAGGCGGTCCTTTTATCCAGAATAATAGATTGGCTCAGACCTTGCAGCACTGAATCATGGGTCGCAATAGAACAGGAACTTGTAAACAAATCTTTCAGATCCCTCTTACTGGGCAACAACATCACATGTAACATTCCCCCCTCGCCATACCCAATTATAGAGGCTACTCTTAATATGTGGAAATGGTTTAAATCTTCCCACTGTTTAATACCCTTTTCTTCTCCCCTTCTCTTGATTAGGGATATCTTGGGGACAGCCCTGCCCGCTGTAATTGATTGTACCCCATGGGATTTGAGGGACTTACCTACCCCAATCCTCTCATTCTTTGGTCCAGATGGTTTTCTACTCCAGCTCAAGGAGTTCCAAAAAGCTTTCACTACCAGTCACCTACATTTATCATCCACATCATACCTTCATGCCTTCATCTCTCAGCACATATCAATAAGCGACCTTTACCACCCTCTGCTATGGTCTGAGACACTCATCTCTAACCCTATCCCCCCAAGAAAACTAATATCACAACTTTTCAAAAGATAAAATACTCCTCCCCTACTCACTAAACCAGCTTTTGTACGACAATGGGAAAAAGACAGGAGTTTTCCATCATAACTTTGCCAAACATAATGTCCTCCCCACATACCTCATCTAGATGTGTCCGCATACAGGAAAACAGGTATAAGATCCTAGCCAGATGGTATAAAACGCCTGACATAACATCGCTATAGTCAGTAACAGCTTCAGACAGATGTTGGAGGTGCTTTGTTAGTAGAGGATCTTTTTTTCCACATTTGGTGGGATTGCCCAACCATTAAGATCTGGTGGAAAGAAATCTTCCGGATTAGTAATCAAATATGCCAGACTAAGGTGCAAATGTCCGCATGCAAAGCCCTACTTAACCTTGATGTGGATAATGCAGTACATCCTATGCCCTTCCTTTTTAGACAACTTCTGATAGCTGCCCGTTTATTGATTCCTAAATTTTGGCTATTCACTTGACCTCCTCCCATAGAGCAATGGAAATTGAAAGTTGATCAAATTTTCCGGTTTGAAGAACTTTCCTCGTGGGAGGCTAGGAATCATCAAAAGTTCCAACGCCAGTGGCACTTATGGCAAAAGTTTAGACACCCGAGTTACTCATAGGGACTCATCAGCCATCCTTTCAGATATAGGCGACTCATATTTAAGTCTGGTACAACCAGATGGAAATTAAACCCCTTGCCAACCTCCCACAACGATTTCCCCCGGTGTATTTCAGTGATAATGTGCATCATTTGCTGCTTGTTTGACCCTTTTAACGAGGGGTAATGTGATTGATAAAGTATTGGAAATATGAAATACTGTCACCTGCTGTATTTGATGTGAAACATACTATTACATCTATGTACACATATCATGCCTTTCAAGGCGTAACAGAATCTATACATGTACCTTGTTACGTTAAATAAAAATAAAGAAATAACCCCCCTGTCTGTTCAGCATCTGCCTTCGCTCAGTTAGTAGAGATGTCGCGAACATAAAATGTTCCATTCGCGAACGCCAAACGCAAATTTCTACAAATGTTTGCGAACGTGTGAACCAGGCGAACCGCCGTTGACTTCTATAGGCAGGCAAATTTTAAAACCCACAGGGACTCTTTCTGGCCACAATAGTGATGGAAAAGTTGTTTCAAGGGGACTAACACCTGGACTGTGGCATGCCGGAGGGGGATCCATGGCAAAACTCCCATGGAAAATTGCATAGTTGACGCAGAGTTGGATTTTAATCCATAAAGGGCATAAATCACCTAACAATCCATTATTTTTTTTTTAACAACGTGGTTTAAAACATCCAGTGTGTGTATACGATCAGGTATGATGTTGTATCGATCAGGTAGTGTAAGGGTTACGCCCGCTTCACAGACATTGACAGACCAAACTCCCATTTTAATGCACCGCAAACAACCGCAAACAGTCCATTTGCCCAACCGCAAACTTCCCATTTGCACAAGGTTGGATACCAAGCTAGCCATGTCCCGTTGATGTCATTGAAGGTTTCTTCCTCCACCCCGCCACGTACAACACCAAGGGTCCTGGAAAGGTGAATTGAATTGATTTTTCGAATGGGGAGATAGTTAAAAAAATGCTGGCTCCCTCCCCTTTGTTTGAATCCACGGTCACTGCGTCTGTGCCGTGCGATTTACTGTCCCACCCGATATGAGTGCTATTTTCTATAGTTCTCTATTCTCATTAGTTTAATAGCTGTTACGTTCCCAATCTGGGGTCCAATTAGTAAATGGATTTTTCGAACGGGGAGATGGTTAAAAAAACGCTGGCTCCCTCCCCTTTGTTTGAATCCACGCCACGGTCACTGCGTCTGCGCCGTGCAATTTACGGTCACACCCGATATGAGTGGTATTTCCTGTAGTTCTCTCTTCGCATCAGTTTAATCCCTGTTGCGTCCCCAATCTGGGGTCCATTTATTAAATAGATTTTTCGAACGGGGAGATGGTTAAAAAATTGCTGGCTCCCTCCCCTTTGTTTGAATCCACGCCGCGGTCACTGCGTCTGCGCCGTGCATATTACTGTCACACCCGATATGAGTGCTATTTTGTGTAGTACTATTCTCATCAGTTTAATCCCTGTTGCGTCCCATATCAGGGTGGGATTGCCTTTTGTGAAAAAATTTTTAGGCCGGGTACCTTCGACTGCCTTTACAGTGACAGACTAAACTCTGATACACCAAACTGAATTGATTTTAGGAACCGTGAGATGGAAAAAGCAGCTTGGTCAGTCCTCTTACTCCCAAGTTGGGGCACTGCGCGTGCACCGAGCAATGTGCTGTGACACCCTATATAAGTGGTGTCTTAACTAGTACTATTCCTATCAGTTTAATCCCTGTTACGTCCCCTATCCGGGGACGTGTGTCGAATTGATTAACCATTGTCGAATTAACGAACCATTACGACATCCTGGAATAATTTAGTTCTGAGCTTTGTACTTGATTTGTTTTGGAATTGATGGGGATTTTTTAAATTGTCTGCATTATTTCTAATAAACTATTAAGATACTTTATTATGATTTTTTTTTATTTTAATGTATTAAAAACCCACCCATACAACTTAATTTAATTATTTTCTATGAAAAAACAGCCAGCCATCCCGATCGCTTGGGGGTGTGGCAACATTGCCAACACACTCATAGAGGTGATGATCGCTTCATTGTGATACGCAAGCCCCTTCACCACAACAATGCAACGATCACGAAAGGGGAATTGACACTTTTAAGCCTCATTCACACGTCAGTGTTTTGATCAGTGATTTTCATCAGTGATTGTGAGCCAAAATCAGGATTGGAGCCTCCACAGACATAAGGTATAAGGGAAAGATCTGCACCTGTTCTGTGTTTAGAGCCGCACCTGGTTTTGGCTCAGAATCACTGATGTAAATCACTG
This sequence comes from Bufo gargarizans, assembly GCF_014858855.1. Lineage (NCBI taxonomy): Eukaryota > Metazoa > Chordata > Amphibia > Anura > Bufonidae > Bufo > Bufo gargarizans. Next base: position 256,793,716 of record NC_058084.1, read on the forward strand.
ACCGAACACTGACATGTGAAGGAGGCATTATGTGCCGTTTTTTTTGTTTTGTTTTTGCAGCCACAGTGCAGCACCAGACGCCAGAAAAATTAGGCATGTACACATGCCTGAAAAACAATGTTATTGTTGCAGCCGCTGTTGTAGCAGCGGCCGGAAAAATTGATGTTTTCAAGGCAGAAAGGTGACTAAAACATTGCGGCTTGAACCCTAGTTGGTGGCGGAGAATTCACGAAAGTCATCCGGTATGCAGACATTAAATACAGCAACGTGGGGACCATTTTGAGGCCAAGGCATGTCATCAGGCCTTTTGTTAGTTAAACGTATACCCTACTGTCAGTCCCTTCGGGATCCATGCCTCATTCATCTTAATGACGGTGAGGTAATCAACACTTTTTTGACTGAGGCGACTTCTTTTGTCAGTGACAATGCCTCCTGCTGCGCTGAAGGTCCTTTCTGACAGGACACTTGAAGCGGGGCAGGCCAGAAGTTCTATCGCAAACTGGGATAGCTTTCACCTTTTCCCAAGTTAGATTCCCGTTATACTGTGACATCCCCCTTATAAGCTGTGTAAAGCATATTTTTCAGTTTGGTTTTGAACTGCTGCATCCTTTCTGACTTTCTGGTAATTTGGTAACATTTACGCCACTTTCTGCTTATACTGGGGGTCTAGTACAGGTCGTTCTCCTTCATCCTTTTTATACGAGGATCCCTCAACAGACATGACAGCATGAAAGACCCCATTTGCACAAGGTTGGATGCCGAGCTACTCATTTCCCGTTCCTCCTCCTCACTGATGTCATTGACGGTCTGTTCATCCCCCAGCCACGTACAAGACCACTGGTCCCAGATAAGTGACAACAACAAGCACCCTGGGATGCCTGCTGTGGTTGGTCTTCCTCCTCCTCAAAGCCACATTCCTCCTCTGACTCCTCTTCCTCATACTCTTCTTGCAGCGTTGCCGCAGGTCCGGCAAGCGATGATGACAAGACTGTTTCTGGTGGTGATGGTGACCACAACTCTTCCTCTTCACGCTCATCTACAGCCTAATCCAGCACTCTTCGCAGGGCAAGCTCCAGGAAGAAAACAAATGGGATGAGGTTGCTGATGGTGCCTTCGGTGCGACTCACTAGGTTTTTCACCTCCTCAAAAGGATGCATGAGCCTACAGGCATTGCACATGAGCATCCAGTAACTTGGCAAAAAAATTCCCAGCTCCGCAGAGGCTGTCCTAGTGTAATGACCGGCGTCACGCAAAGGGAGGGAAAAGGGAAGGCCCTGCCCAAGGGAGAGGGAAAGGTGGTGACCCCTGACTCACCTTGCGGCTGGCACCTGACTGCCCTGACGTCCCTAGACGGGTTCCTCACCCGTACACCGATCACGTGCCTAAACCCTGGCTTTCCCTAAGATTAGCCCTAGGTAGTGAACGGGGAGGTGGAATCACTAGTCCGCACCACTGACACTAAGAGGAAAACACCAAGGAGAGGACAGACAATACAGACAAACATATAATCCCAGGTGGGCGACAACAGCAGACCACAAAGGCCCAACAGGGATCCGGAGGGTAACGTTCTGGAACAACAACCAGGGAACGCAGCAACACAGCTCCAGTGGGTCAGTATAGAAGTCCAGGCAGGAAGCTCTATATCTGGCAACCAGAGAAGTGGGAGAGGGGAATATAAGGAGGTTGGGAGTGCTGGACAAGGAACAGCTGAGGAGAAGGAGCTACAGATCCCTGAGTGAGCCAAAAAGGGTTGCAAAGCAAACCCAGAAAGCTACCATAAAGAAACAGCCCTATCTTTCTACATAGAGCGCGCAGCCAACCGCTGCGACTTCCTGACCTCGGGTATAACGGAGTCAGGTGTGGTTCTTGACACCCTCGTGGCAGTACACCCCTCTCTATGAGTGGCCTCTGGACACTCAGGACCAGGTCTCTCAGAATGAGAGGCATGAAAAGCCCGAACTAGCCTGTCGGCGTTTACCTCAGACGCAGGAACCCACATTCTTTCCTCTGGACCGTAACCTCTCCAATGCACCAGATATTGAAGAGAGCGGCGGACCCGACGAGAATTAACAATTTTGGATATCTGAAACTCTAGATTACCATCCACAACAACAGGAGGTGGTGGCAGCGGTGACGGTTCTAGAGGTGGAACATATTTCTTGAGTAACGACTTATGAAAGATGTTATGGATTTTAAAAGTCTGAGGTAGGTCCAGGCGAAAAGCCACAGGGTTAATGATGGCTACAATTTTGTAAGGGCCAATGAACCTAGGACCCAGTTTCCAAGAGGGAACCTTTAATTTAATATTCCTAGTAGACAACTACACATAGTCATTCACTCCTAGGTCCGGACCTGGCGACCGTCTCTTATCAGCCATGCATTTGTATTTACCGCCCATATTTTTCAAGTTAGCTTGCACCTTCTGCCATACCGATGAAAGAGATGACGAAAACCATTCCTCTTCGGGAACCCCAGAAGACCCCCCTCTTTGAAAGTACAGAATTGCGGATGAAAACCATATGCACCAATAAATGGTGACTTGCCAGTGGATTCCTGACGACGATTATTTATGGCAAACTCAGCTAACGGTAAATATGATGACCACAACTCTTGGTTTTCAGACATAAAACATCTTAGATATGTCTCAAGGTTTTGGTTGGTACGCTGAGTCTGTCCATTAGACTGAGGATGGAAAGCTGAGGAAAATGACAAGTGTACCCCCAAACGAGAACAAAAATCTTTCAAAAATTTAGAAATAAACTGGGTACCCCGATCCGAAACAACATCGGAAGGGACCCCGTGAAGCTTCACGATTTCACTGATGAATACCTGAGCAAGAGTCTTAGCATTAGGTAGTGCGGGTAACACAATGAAGTGTACCATTTTGCTAAACCTGTCCACTACTACCAAAATAACAGTTTTAGCAGCAGACAAAGGTAAGTCAGTGATAAAATCCATTGACAGATGTGTCCATGGTCTATTGGGAATGACAAGTGGTAATAAAGACCCTGCAGGACGTGTATGAGAGACTTTCGCGCGCGCACAAGTAGAACAAGAAGACACAAAATCCATTACATCCTGACGCAACCTTGGCCACCAAAAACGACGAGACAATAGCTCCAAGGTTGCTTTACTACCCGGGTGCCCAGCAAGTGCCGAATTATGATGTTCCCTTAATAATTCGAAACGCAGGTTCAACGGTACAAACAATTTCTCTGAGGGGCAAGAGACCGAGGCGTCCCCCTGGGCCTCTAACACCTTCCCCTCCAGAGCAGAGTGTACCGCAGAGACAACCACTCCTCTTTGCAGAATGGGTACCGGATCGCTCACATTACCCCCTCCTGGGAAACAACGAGATAATGCATCAGCCTTGGTATTTTTTGCCCCAGGACGATAGGTAATCACAAAGTTAAACCTGGTAAAAAAATAGCGACCACCTAGCCTGTCTAGGGGTGAGACGCTTAGCTGATTCGAGGTACAGAAGGTTTTTGTGGTCCGTAATCACAGTGACGGGGTGGATTGCCCCCTCTAAAAAGTGACGCCATTCTTCAAACGCTAGTTTAATAGCTAATAGTTCCCTATTGCCAATATCTGATAGTGGCCTGTTCCAGTGTTGGGTGACGTGAAGCATGATTCTCTGCTATGACATGAAGGCTGAATCTCTGCTATGGGACCTCTCTCCTCTGTTGGGTGTCAGGGCCTAAAAATATCTGACAATGGACTGTTCCAGTTTTGGGTGACGTGAAGCCTTATTCTGTGCTATGACAAGAAGCCTGATTCTCTGCTGACATGAAGCCTGAATCTCTGCTATGGAACCTCTCTCCTCTGTCTGGGTGCCGGGGCCTAAATATCTGACAATGGACAGTTCCAGTTTTGGGTGACGTGAAGCCTGATTCTCTGCTATGACGTGAAGCCTGATTCTCTGCTATGGGACCTCTCTCCTCTGTCTGGGTGCCGGGCCTATATATCTGACAATGGACTGTTCCAGTTTTGGCTGACGTGAAGCCTGATTCTCTGCTATGGGACCTCTCTCCTCTGTCTGGGTGCCGGGACCTAAATATCTGACAATGGACTGTTCCAGTTTTGGCTGACGTGAAGCCTGATTCTCTGCTATGACATGAAGCCTGATTCTCTGCTATGGGACCTCTCTCATCTGTCCGGGTGTCGGGGCCTAAATATCTGACAATGGACTGTTCCAGTTTTGGCTGACGTGAAGCCTGATTCTCTGCTATGACATGAAGCCTGATTCTCTGCTATGGGACCTCTCTCCTCTGTCTGGGTGCCAGGACCAAAATATCTGACAATGGCCTGTTCCAGTGGTGGGTGACGTGAAGCCCGATTCTCTGCTATGACATGAAGCCTGATTCTCTGCTACGACATGAAGACTGATTCTCTGCTATGACATGTAGCCTGATTCTCTGCTATGACATGAAGCCTGAATATCTGCTATGGGACCTCTCTCCTCTGTCTGGGTGCCGAGGCCTAAAAATATCTGACAGTGGCCTGTTCCAGTGTTGGGTGACATGAAGCCTGATTCTCTGCTATGACATGAAGCCTGATTCTCTGCTATAAGACCTCTCTTCTCTGTCTGGGTACTGGGGCCTAAATATATCTGACAATGGCCTGTTCCAGTGGTGGGTGACATGAAGCATGATTCTCTGCTATGGCATGAAGCCTGATTCTCTGCTATGACATGAAGCATGATTCTCTGCTATGACATGAAGCCTGATTCTCTGCTATGACATGAAGCCTGAATATCTGCTATGGGACCTCTCTCCTCTGTCTGGGTGCCGAGGCCTAAAAATATCTGACAGAGGCCTGTTCCAGTGTTGGGTGACATGAAGCCTGATTCTCTGCTATGACATGAAGCCTAATTCTCTGCTATGGGACCTCTCTTCTCTGTCTGGGAACTGGGGCCTAAAAATATCTGACAATGGCCTGTTCCAGTGGTGGGTGACATGAAGCCTGATTCTCTGCTATGACATGAAGCCTGATTCTCTGCTATGACATGAAGCCTGATTCTCTGCTATGACATGAAGCTTGAATATCTGCTATGGGACCTCTCTCCTCTGTCTGGGTGCCGAGGCCTAAAAATATCTGACAGTGGCCTGTTCCAGTGTTGGGTGACATGAAGCCTGATTCTCTGCTATGACATAAAGCCTGATTATCTGCTATGGGAGCTCTCTTCTCTGTCTGGGTACTGGGGCCTAAAAATGTCTGACAATGGCCTGTTCCAGTGGTGGGTGACATGAAGCCTGATTCTCTGCTATGACATGAAGCCTGATTCTCTGCTATGACATGAATCCTGATTCTCTGCTATGACATGAAGCTTGAATATCTGCTATGGGACCTCTCTCCTCTGTCTGGGTGCCGAGGCCTAAAAATATCTGACAGTGGCCTGTTCCAGTGTTGGGTGACATGAAGCCTGATTCTCTGCTATGACATGAAGCCTGATTCTCTGCTATGGGACCTCTCTTCTCTGTCTGGGTACTGGGGCCTAAAAATATCTGACAATGGCCTGTTCCAGTGGTGGGTGACATGAAGCCTGATTCTCTGCTATGACATGAAGCCTGATTCTCTGCTATGGGACCTCTCTCCTCTGGGTGCTGGGGCCTAAAAATATCTGACAATGGCCTGTTCCATTAGTGGGTGACATGAAGCCTGATTCTCTGCTATGACATGAAGCCTGATTCTCTGCTATGAGACCTCTCTCCTCTGTCTGGGTGCCAGGGCCAAAATATCTGACTATAACCTGTTCCAGTTTTGGGTGACGTGAAGCCTGATTCTCTGCTATGACATGAAGCCTGATTCTCTGCAATGGGACCTCTCTCCTCTGTCTGGGTGGCGGGGCCTAAAAATATCTGATAGTGGCCTGTTCCAGTGTTGGGTGACATGAAGCCTGATTCTCTGCAATGGAACCTCTCTCCTCGGTCTGGGTGCCAGGGCCAAAATATCTGACAATGGCCTGTTCCAGTGGTGGATGACGTGAAGCCCAATTCTCTGCTATGACATGAAGCCTGATTCTCTGCTATGACATGAAAACTGATTCTCTGCTATGACATGAAGCCTGATTCTCTGCTATGACATGAAGCCTGATTCTCTGCTATGGGACCTCTCTCCTCTGTTTTGGGTGCCAGGGCCAAAATATCTTACAATGGCCTGTTCCAGTGGTGGGTGACGTGAAGCCTGATTCTCTGCTATGACATGAAGCCTGATTCTCTGCTATGACATGAAGGCTGAATCTCTGCTATGGGACCTCTCTCCTCTGTCTGGGTGCCAGGGCCTAAATATCTGACAATGGACTGTTCCAGTTTTGGGTGACATGAAGCCTGATTCTCTGCTATGACAAGAAGCCTGATTCTCTGCTGACATGAAGCCTGAATCTCTGCTATGGAACCTCTCTCCTCTGTCTGGGTGCCGGGGCCTAAATATCTGACAATGGACAGTTCCAGTTTTGGGTGACGTGAAGCCTGATTCTCTGCTATGACGTGAAGCCTGATTCTCTGCTATGGGACCTCTCTCCTCTGTCTGGGTGCCGGGCCTATATATCTGACAATGGACTGTTCCAGTTTTGGCTGACGTGAAGCCTCATTCTCTGCTATGGGACCTCTCTCCTCTGTCTGGGTGCCGGGACCTAAATATCTGACAATGGACTGTTCCAGTTTTGGCTGACGTGAAGCCTGATTCTCTGCTATGACATGAAGCCTGATTCTCTGCTATGGGACCTCTCTCCTCTGTCTGGGTGCCAGGGCCAAAATATCTGACAATGGCCTGTTCCAGTGGTGGGTGACGTGAAGCCTGATTCTCTGCTATGACATGAAGCCTGATTCTCCTCTACGACATGAAGACTGATTCTCTGCTATGACATGAAGCCTGATTCTCTGCTATGACATGAAGCCTGAATATCTGCTATGGGACCTCTCTCCTCTGTCTGGGTGCCGAGGCCTAAAAATATCTGACAGTGGCCTGTTCCAGTGTTGGGTGACATGAAACCTGATTCTCTGCTATGACATAAAGCCTGATTATCTGCTATGGGAGCTCTCTTCTCTGTCTGGGTACTGGGGCCTAAAAATATCTGACAATGGCCTGTTCCAGTGGTGGGTGACATGAAGCATGATTCTCTGCTATGGCATGAAGCCTGATTCTCTGCTATGACATGAAGCCTGAATATCTGCTATGGGACCTCTCTCCTCTGTCTGGGTGCCGAGGCCTAAAAATATCTGACAGTGGCCTGTTCCAGTGTTGGGTGACATGAAACCTGATTCTCTGCTATGACATAAAGCCTGATTATCTGCTATGGGAGCTCTCTTCTCTGTCTGGGTACTGGGGCCTAAAAATATCTGACAATGGCCTGTTCCAGTGGTGGGTGACATGAAGCATGATTCTCTGCTATGGCATGAAGCCTGATTCTCTGCTATGACATGAAGCCTGATTCTCTGCTATGACATAAAGCCTGATTCTCTGCTATGACATGAAGCCTGAATATCTGCTATGGGACCTCTCTCCTCTGTCTGGGTGCCGAGGCCTAAAAATATCTGACAGTGGCCTGTTCCAGTATTGGGTGACATGAAGCCTGATTCTCTGCTATGACATGAAGCCTGATTCTCTGCTATGGGACCTCTCTTCTCTGTCTGGGTACTGGGGCCTAAAAATATCTGACAATGGCCTGTTCCAGTGGTGGGTGACATGAAGCCTGATTCTCTGCTATGACATGAAGCCTGATTCTCTGCTATGACATGAAGCCTGAATATCTGCTATGGGACCTCTCTCCTCTGTCTGGGTGCCGAGGCCTAAAAATATCTGACAGTGGCCTGTTCCAGTGTTGGGTGACATGAAGCCTGATTCTCTGCTATGACATGAAGCCTGATTCACTGCTATGGGACCTCTCTTCTCTGTCTGGGTGCCGGGGCCTAAAAATATCTGACAATGGCCTGTTCCATTGGTGGGTGACATGAAGCCTGATTCTCTGCTATGACATGAAGCCTGATTCTCTGCTATGAGACCTCTCTCCTCTGTCTGGGTGCCAGGGCCAAAATATCTGACTATGGCCTGTTCCAGTTTTGGGTGACGTGAAGCCTAATTCTCTGCTATGGCATGAAGCCTGATTCTCTGCAATGGAACCTCTCTCCTCTGTCTGGGTGCCAGGGCCAAAATATCTGACAATGGCCTGTTCCAGTGGTGGGTGACGTGAAGCCCGATTCTCTGCTATGACATGAAGCCTGATTCTCTGCTATGACATGAAGCCTGATTCTCTGCTATGGGACCTCTCTCCCCTGTTTTGGGTGCCAGGGCCAAAATATCTTACAATGGCCTGTTCCAGTGGTGGGTGACGTGAAGCCTGATTCTCTGCTATAACATGAAGCCTGATTCTCTGCTATGACATGAAGCCTTATTCTCTGCAATGGGACCTCTCTCCTCTGTCTGGGTGCCGGGGTCGAAATATCTGACTATGGCCTGTTCAAGTGGTGGGTGACATGAAGCCTGATTCTCTGCTATGGGACCTCTCTCCAATTGATATTGGTTAATTTTTATTTATTTTATTTTTATTTTTATTCATTTCCCTATCCACTTTTGTTTGCATTGGATTTAACTACATTTTGCTGCCTTTTGAAGCCATCTAGCCCTTTCCTGGGCTGTTTTGCAGCCTATTTAGTGCCGAAAAGTTTGGGTCCTCATTGACTTCAATGGGGTTCGGGGCGAAGTTCGGGTCGGGTACGGATCCCGAACCCGAACATTTCCGGGAAGTTCGGCCGAACTTCTTGAACCCGAACATCCAGGTGTTCGCTCAACTCTAGTTGTGGGGCTACTCAAGGACATCCACTCTCAACACAGCAGGCAGCTGAGCTCATTGCACTCACTAGTGTATGTATTCTACATACTGATAGACCTGTCACCATTTATACTGAGAGTAGGTACACACATGGAGTAGTGTGGGACTGTTGTGGCAGGCCAAGGGTCAGCCACGTGATAATCGTTGCCTCGTGTTCAGGTGAATGACGTCGACGGAGGAAAATGACAGAAGTCTGAGTATAGTTCAAAACCTTGTCAGGACCCTAAAGTGAAAGTGTCCTGCACCCTTTATTTATACACAGTTCACAGGGTGTAACCCTTCAAAGTAAAACATGATTGGTTTACAGACATTTTAATAATGGCTTTTGAATCCATCTATTGATTGGTTAGTTATTTTCCAAGTTTCACTTTTACAAAAATGTGTTAACTAATGGGTTTAGAATTTTAAGCAAGAGAGGCAAAATATCCCAGGAGTAGTACAAATGTTATCTGATCTTAACACACACAGTTCACTTCTATAGTTTTCTTTTAGCTTGCGTTTGTTCTTTTAAAATGTCAGCACATTATAACATGTATACAGAAAAAAATGAAAAACATTTTTATATCCACTTTCAGAAAAGCTGGATAATTTCCTTAACAGGGACCATGGTATTATTTGGCAGAGGAGAGGATTTACGGCCGCAGATGATAAGGATCAATTCTCACAGGGCAATGCGCTGGCAGATAGGGTGGCGAAATGAGTGGCCAAATGAAACCCCACAGGTTTGTGTAACCATTGGGAGATGCCATGTCTGGCACCTCCAACCCCTGAGATGTTGCAAATGCTTACTGATCTTCAGTGGTATGCCACTGAACAGGAACAGTAAGACTGGTGTTATCCAGTATTGCAGAAAAATCCTAAGACAGGATTAGTCTGCAAAGAGGGGAAGCTATGCATTCCCCAACACAGTGCTTCCAATTTAATAGCACATTTCTACGGAGTAGGACATAAACCACATTGAGATACTCATGGGGAGGCCTTTCCCCACCCCCTGGGCCCAATGATAGTGCAGGGAGGAGACCTTGATTTAATAAGGGAAGACTATGTCACCAAATTGATACAGGTACTAAACAAAACTGAAGAAAAAGTTGCTTATAAGTCCCCCTCTCTTCCACAGGAACCCACCCACCCATACAGGGTGGGGGATGTGGTGGTGGTCGAAACACTGATAAAAGGAAGAGCTCAAGGTGATTACGTACAGTCATGTGAAAAAATTAGGACACCCTTTGAAAGCATGTGGTTTTTTGTAACATTTTTAATAAAAGGTTATTTCATCTCCGTTTCAACAATACAGAGAGATTAAAGTAATCCAACTAAACAAAGAAAACTGAAGAAAAGTCTTTTCAAGATCTTCTGTAAATGTCATTCTACAAAAATGCCTATTCTAACTGAGGAAAAAGATAGGACACCCTCACATGTATTCCCTCTTAAATTGGCTCAGATCTCACACAGGTATATCACACCAGGTGCACATAATTAGTAGATCGTTACTCTGCATGTTGAATGAGGCTTGCCCTATTTAAACCTCAGACATTTAGTTTGGTGTGCTCCTGACTGTTGAAGTGAGAGTGAGCACCATGGTGAGAGCAAAAGAGCTGTCAGAGGACTTCAGAAAAAAGATTGTAGCAGCCTATGAGTCTGGGAAGGGATTTAAAAAGATCTCAAAAGATTTTGAAATCAGCCATTCCACTGTCCGGAAGATAGTCTACAAGTGGAGGGCTTTCAAAACAACTGCCAACATGCCCAGGACTGGTCGCCCCAGCAAGTTCACCCCAAGAGCAGACCGCAAGATGCTAAAAGAGGTCTCCAAAAACCCTAAAGTGTCATCTCGAGAACTACAGCAGGCTCTGGCTACTGTTGATGTAGAAGTACATGCCTCTACAATCAGAAAGAGACTGTACAAGTTTAACTTGCATGGGAGGTGTGCAAGGAGGAAACCTTTGCTTTCCAAGAGAAACATCGAGGCCAGACTGACATTTGCCAGAGATAAAGTTGACAAAGACCAGGACTTCTGGAATAATGTTCTTTGGACAGATGAGTCCAAAATTGAATTATTTGGACACAACAGCAGAGGACATGTTTGGCGTAAACCAAACACAGCATTCCAAGAAAAGAACCTCATACCAACTGTGAAGCATGGAGGTGGAAGTGTCATGGTTTGGGGCTGCTTTGCTGCAGCAGGACCTGGTCAGCTCACCATCATAGAATCCACGATGAATTCTACTGTGTATCAGAAGGTGCTTGAAGAACATGTGAGACCATCAGTTAGAAAATTAAAGCTGAAGCGGAACTGGACCATGCAACATGACAATGACCCAAAACATACTAGTAAATCAACCAAAGATTGGCTGAAAAAGAAGAAATGGAGAGTCCTGGAATGGCCAAGTCAAAGTCCAGATTTGAATCCCATTGAGATGCTGTGGGGTGACTTGAAAAGGGCTGTACGTGCAAGAAACCCCTCAAACATCTCACAGCTGAAAAAGTTCTGCATTGAGGAGTGGGGTAAAATTTCCTCAGACCGATGTCGAAGACTGGTAGATGGCTACAAGAACCGTCTCACTGCAGTTATTTCAGCCAAAGGAGGTAACACTCGCTATTAGGGGCAAGGGTGTCCTATCTTTTTCCTCAGTTAGAATAGGCATTTTTGTAGAATGACATTTACAGAAGATCTTGAAAAGACTTTTCTTCAGTTTTCTTTGTTTAGTTGGATTACTTTAATCTCTCTGTATTGTTGAAACGGAGATGAAATAACCTTTTATTAAAAATGTTACAAAAAACCACATGCTTTCAAAGGGTGTCCTAATTTTTTCACATGACTGTATATATGGCCCACCTACTATGGTGGTTGCAGTAACCAGAACAGCTGTGCTGACTGAACAATCTTCAATTTGGATCCACGCCAGCCGAGTGAAGCTTGTGAGAAAAAGAGAGGAGGCAGGAACGGAGGCAGAGAGCCTTGGGCTTGAAGAAGGACAAGAGGTACTAACGGGGGCAGACAGCCCTGACCTCCAACAAGGCCCAGAGGTACTAACGGAGGCAGACAGCCTTGACCTCGAAGAAGATACAGAAGGGGTACTAACGAAGGCAGACAGCCTTGACCCCCAACAAGATGTTGCAGTCAGGAAATTCCTCGAGATGGCTGAGAAGCAGTGTCTTAATACAGGGAGTGCAGAATTATTAGGCAAATGAGTATTTTGACCACATCATCCTCTTTATGCATGTTGTCTTACTCCAAGCTGTATAGGCTCGAAAGCCTACTACCAATTAAGCATATTAGGTGATGTGCATCTCTGTAATGAGAAGGGGTGTGGTCTAATGACATCAACACCCTATATCAGGTGTGCATAATTATTAGGCAACTTCCTTTCCTTCGGCAAAATGGGTCAAAAGAAGGACTTGACAGGCTCAGAAAAGTCAAAAATAGTGAGATATCTTGCAGAGGGATGCAGCACTCTTAAAATTGCAAAGCTTCTGAAGCGTGATCATCGAACAATCAAGCGTTTCATTCAAAATAGTCAACAGGGTCGCAAGAAGCGTGTGGAAAAACCAAGGCGCAAAATAACTGCCCATGAACTGAGAAAAGTCAAGCGTGCAGCTGCCAAGATGCCACTTGCCACCAGTTTGGCCATATTTCAGAGCTGCAACATCACTGGAGTGCCCATAAGCACAAGGTGTGCAATACTCAGAGACATGGCCAAGGTAAGAAAGGCTGAAAGACGACCACCACTGAACAAGACACACAAGCTGAAACTTCAAGACTGGGCCAAGAAATATCTCAAGACTGATTTTTCTAAGGTTTTATGGACTGATTAAATGAGAGTGAGTCTTGATGGGCCAGATGGATGGGCCCGTGGCTGGATTGGTAAAGGGCAGAGAGCTCCAGTCCGACTCAGACGCCAGCAAGGTGGAGGTGGAGTACTGGTTTGGGCTGGTATCATCAAAGATGAGCTTGTGGGGCCTTTTCGGGTTGAGGATGCAGTCAAGCTCAACTCCCAGTCCTACTGCCAGTTTCTGGAAGACACCTTCTTCAAACAGTGGTACAGGAAGAAGTCTGCATCCTTCAAGAAAAACATGATTTTCATGCAGGACAATGCTCCATCACACGCGTCCAAGTACTCCACAGCGTGGCTGGCAAGAAAGGGTATAAAAGAAGAAAAACTAATGACATGGCCTCCTTATTCACCTGATCTGAACCCCATTGAGAACCTGTGGTCCATCATCAAATGTGAGATTTACAAGGAGGGAAAACAGTACACCTCTCTGAACAGTGTCTGGGAGGCTGTGGTTGCTGCTGCACGCAATGTTGATGGTGAACAGATCAAAACACTGACAGAATCCATGGATGGCAGGCTTTTGAGTGTCCTTGCAAAGAAAGGTGGCTATATTGGTCACGGATTTGTTTTTGTTTTGTTTTTGAATGTCAGAAATGTATATTTGTGAATGTTGAGATGTTATATTGGTTTCACTGGTAAAAATAAATAATTGAAATGGGTATATATTTGTTTTTTGTTAATTTGCCTAATAATTATGCACAGTAATAGTCACCTGCACACACAGATATTCCCCTAAAATAGCTAAAACTAAAAACAAACTAAAAACTACTTCCAAAAATATTCAGCTTTGATATTAATGAGTTTTTTTGGTTCATTGAGAACATGGTTGTTGTTCAATAATAAAATTAATCCTCAAAAATACAACTTGCCTAATAATTCTGCACTCCCTGTAATTGCAATTTTGTGTCTCCTACTTACTGTCCCACGGCTGTAGAACAGACAGACATACCTGAAAGGAGAATGCAGAGGGGAAGACAATCTGTGGAAGACAAAGGAGAACTTATGGCTGTACCTGGCCCAAACTCTGAACTTTACTGATTTCTGTCTCCGAACCACTTTATCTGCATCTAACATTTTGGAGACATGTTTGGTAGCAGACCCCACCCCAGTAGATGTATTGACAGGGCTTCTACGTTCCCAATGGAATGACACAGATTTGCAGGATTATGATGTTAAATATGGATATGTAAATCCTTATCATGCTTGTTATAACTGTTGTACATATGAGACTCTACAAAGTAATATGATAGAAATAATAACAGGTCTTGTTACAGCAGCAGAAATATGCTATAATTTCACCTGTGATGAGAAACTATTGCCCCCCTGCATACAAGCAAAAAATGCAGAACAAGACTAAGCCAAATATTTGCAACTAAAATATAAGTAGCTGTGAAAAGATAGTATCAGGAAAGAATATGCAATGTAACATTACAAAAACAGTACCATCCCTAGACAAACATTTACCTCTACCAACAGGATGGGTATTGGCCTGTGGAAATACTAGTTACACATACATACCGGCCAATATTACAGAGGGACCCTGTACAATAGCTAGGTTGACATTAGCAATGATACCACTATTCCCAGCAATGCAGACACGACACATGAGAGACACTTCCCTACAGCTACCAGAAAATTGTTACTATAATGTGAATCTCCTCTCTAGATCAGAATACATGAGTTTAGGGATGTCTTTGATAGGGGTACCAGGGATGGTCATCTATAACCACAGGACAATATCAAAACTTGCCTGTTTTATGGTAAAACAGATAAATGTCACTAGTGCAATTCTGCAAGATATGCTGCTGGATATACAATCATATAAAAAAAGCTATCTTGCAGAATAGGGCAACTATTGACTATTTATTGCTTCAACATGGTGTAGAATGCTCAGCGTTCGCAGGGATGTGTTGTTTCAATTTATCAGATCACTCCTGTGGAATAAATGATAAAATTGGCCAACTAGAAGAGATGATCAAACATATAAAACAAGATGTTGACCAAGGATGGTGGGACTGTCTTTTTGGCTGGATACCTGACTTTGGTCAAATAAGGTATGTCTTAGGAGTGGTACTCTCCATGGTTGCTGCAATAGTGTGCCTCTGCTGTTGTTTACAGTGTGTGCCCTCCCTTCTTGCCATATGTCAATATGTGGCCGAAAGAGGGGTACATTCAACATTCCTCTATACTCCGGTAGAGGTAGAAGAGGCAAACACAACCTCAACAAAGCCTGAGGATTATATACCTATACTAAAGGCTTACAAGCAAACAAGAAAGGAACTAAATAAAAATTATTATATAAAACCATTATATAGAAATATGTAGATGGTTTTTAAGAGGGATTGAAGGGTTCTATTACAGTCCAAAGTCTATTTCTTATATAAGCTTATATTCCATCACTATCTATACATTAGTACATCACGCACACAGGAACACATAAAGAGTTCTTGGAAAACTATTTCATAAGAACTTTGTCCACATATAGCCTTGACTCTTATAAAAGATAAGATAACTGAAATGTGTAGCTGGCTAAGACGTGTGTTACTGTTTAACTTAAACATCATGTCATTAGATTGGGACTATATATGTCTCACGAGATCAATAAAAACTCAGAGTGACTTTGAACACCAGAAGTGTGTCTTGTGTCAACGTTGCTCTTTCTGGCGCCAGATAAGAATCAAATCAAGCTGAATACTAAAGACTTGTACCAGGGGTACAATTTAGAGGGAAAGAAAAGGATATTCCTTACAGTCACTAAGGGGTTAAGGTGAAATAAGGCTATGTCCCTAAGGAGTTAATCAATATTTTATGGAAGCAGGTATATAACAGCCCTCAATCAGTATTTTGTGGAATTAGGTATATCTCAGGCCTCAATCAATATTGGTGGAAACAGGTATTTCAAATCCTTAATAAAATATTTTGTGGAAGCAGGTATATTGCAGGCCTCAATCAATATATAGTGGAAACAGATATATTGAACCCAATAATCAATATTTTGTGGAATCAGATATATCAAACCCCTTAATCAGTATTTTGTGGAAGCAGGTATATTGCAGGCCTCAATCAATATTTGGTGGAAACAGGTATATAGAACCCCTGTCACCTCCCAAAACCATCCCAAGCCACCAGCAATGTGTTTCTTCCTGAAGGCAGATGCAGCAAAAGTACTGAAAACGTTGTTTTATCCCCTGTCCGGCGTGCTTCTCCAAGCATGCTTGAAGTCAAGGAGGCAGCTCCTCCTTGCTTCAAGTCATGGTAACCACCTCCCCTTCCCTGCCCCTTCGCTGTGACTGACAGCGTTTATGCAGAGTTTGGAAAAGCCAGCTGTAATGCCAGCTGTCAGACACAGCGAAAGGGCAGGGAAGAAGGGGAAGTTACCTTGACTTAAAGCAAGGAGGCCGCTGCCTCCTTGACTTGAAGCATGTCTAGAGAAGAGCATCGGCAGGGGATAAAACAACATTTTCAGTACTTTTGCTGTATCTGCCTTCAGGAAGAAAGGCATCATCCGAAACACACTGCTGGTGTCACACAGGTTTGGGATGTTTTTGGGAGGTGAAAGGTTTCCTTTAATCATTATTTTGAAGAAGCAGGTATATCATAGCCCTCAATCGGTATTTTGTGGAAGTGGGTACTGTATATTGTAGGCCTCAATCAATATTTGGTGGAAACAGGTATATCACACCCCTTAATCAGTATTTTGGGAAAGCAGATATATTGCAGGACTCAAACAATATTGGGTGGAAACAGGCATATCGAACCCCATAATCAGTATTTTTTGGAAGTAGGTATATCACAGCCCTCAATCAGTATTTTGTTGAAGCATGTATATCAAACCTCTTAATCAGTATTTTGTTGAAGCAGGTATATTGCAGGCCTCAATCAATATTTGGTGGAAGCAGGTATATTGAACCACTTATTCAATATTGTGTGGAAGTAGCTATCTCGTAGGCCTCAATCAATATTTGGTAGAAAGAGGTATATTGAACCCCTTAATCAATATTTTGTAGAAGTAGGTATATCATAGACCTCAATCAATATTTGGTGGAAACAGGTATATCAAATAAATATTCAGTATTTTGTGGAAGCAGGTAGATTGCAGGCTTCAATCAATAAGGGATTTGATATACTGTACCTGTTTCCAACAAATATTGATTGAGGCCTACGATATACCTGCTTCCACAAAATACAGATTAAGGGGTTTGATATACCTGTTTCCACCAAATATTAATAGAGGGGTGTGATATACCTGCTTGCACAAAATACCAATTAAGAAGTTTGATATGCCTGCCTACACCAAATATTGATTGAGGCCTGCGATATACCTGCTTCTACAAAATACTGATTAAAGGATTCACAGGCCTCAATTAATATTTGTTTACTCTTTAATCAATATTTTATGGAAGCAGGTATATAACAGCCGCTAATCAGTATTTTGTGGAAGCAGGTATATCGCAGCCCTCAATCAGTATTTTGTGGAAGCGGTTATATTGAACCCCTTAATCAGTTTTTTGTGGAAGCAGGTATCTCGCAGGTCTCAATCAATAATGGGTGGAAACAGGTATATCAAACCCCTTGATTTTTATTAGTATCAGCCTGTGGGTGGGTGGCTGGATATTTGCACTTGCGTTCAAATACCTGGGGTAAGGACATTTGTACCTGCACTGGGACATGGAAGTGGATGTGGTCGCTGATGGTGCTTGCAAAGGTCCAGTTGCAGGGCAGGAGGCACCTGGGCCTGCACATTTGACAGGGGATTGGCAAGCATGCAACACGGGGAAGAGGAGGCAGTGCTGTGACCCACAGACACAGATTGTGGACCCAAGCATAGAGATGTTGCGAATATAAAATTTTCAGTTTGCGAACGGAGAACGGGAATTTCTGCAAATGTTCGCGAACGGGCGAACCGGGCGAACCGCCATTGACGTTAATAGGCAGGCAAATTTTAAAACACACAGGGACTCTTTCTAGCCACAGTAGTAATGGAAAAGTTGTTTCAAGGGGACTAACACCTGGACTGTGGCATGCCGGAGGTGGATCCATGGCAAAACTCCCATGGAAAATTACATAGTTGACGCAGAGTTGCATTTTAATCCATAAAGGGCATAAATCGCCTAACAATCCTAAAGTTTTTGGAACAACTTGGTTTAAAACATCCAGTGTGTGTATACAATCAGGTATGATGTTGTATCGATCAGGTAGTGTAAGGGTTACGCCCGCTTCACAGACATTGACAGACCAAACTCCCCTTTTAATGCACCGCAAACAAACGCAAACAGTCCATTTGCCCAACAGCAAACTTCCCATTTGCACAAGGTTGGATACCAAGCTAGCCATGTCCCGTTGATGTCATTGAAGGTTTCTTCCTACACCCCGCCACGTACAACACCAAGGGTCCCCGAAAGGTGAATTGAATAGATTTTTCGAATGGGAAGATGGTTAAAAAAACGCTGGCTCCCTCCCCTTTGTTTGAATCCACGCCACGGTCACTGTGTCTGCGCCGTGCAATTTACTGTCACACCCGATATGAGTGGTATTTTCTGTAGTACTATTCTCATCAGTTTAATCCCTGTTACGTGACATCCCCAATCTGGGGTTTATTTATTAAATAGATTTTTCGAATGGGGAGATGGTTAAAAAAACGCTGGCTCCCTCCCCTTTGTTTGAATCCACGCCACGGTCACTGCGTCTGCGCCGTTCAATTTACTGTCACACCCGATATGAGTGGTATTTTCTGTAGTACTATTCTCATCAGTTAATCCCTGATACGTCCCCTATCCGGGGACGTGTGTCAAATTGATTAATAATAATAATTTTGTTCTGAGCTCTGTACTTACTTTGTATTGGAATTGATGGGGATTTTTTTTAATTGTCAGCATTATTTCTAATGAACTATTAAAAGACTTTATTATGATTTTTTTTTTAATTTTATGTATTAAAAACCCATACAACTTAAAAAAGGAAGAAAAATGTTTTTTTTATGAAAAATTATCCAGCCGATCGCTTTTAGTCTGATCATAATGAATCAACGGCATTATCTGGGGTGTGGCAACATTGCCAACACACTTATAGAGGTGATGATGGCTTCATTGTGATACGCAAGCCCCTTCACCACAACAAGGTACCGATCACGAAGGGGAATTGACACATGTATGTGCCTTTTTTTGTTTCGTTTTTGCGGCCACATTGCAGCACTAAAGGCCAGAAAAATTAGGCATGTATAGATGCCTGAAAAATTAGGCATTGTTGCAGCTGCTGCTGTAGCAGCGGACGGAAAAATTGATGCTTTCCAGGCAGAAAGGTGACTAAAACATTGCAGCCACCTAGTTGGTTGCGGAGAATTCACGAAAGTCATCTGGTATGCAGACATTAAATACAGCAGCGTGGGGACCATTTTGAGGCCAAGGCATGTCATCAGGCCTTTTGTTAGTCAAACGTATTCCCCACTGTCAGTCCCCTCGGGATCCATGCCTCATTCATCTAAATGAATGTGAGGTAATCAACACTTTTTTGACCGAGGTGACTTCTTTTGTCAGTGACAATGCCTCCTGCTGTACTGAAGGTCCTTTCTGACAGGACACTTGAAGCGGGGCAGGCCAGAAGTTCTATCGCAAACTTGGATAGTTCAGGTCGCAGGTTAAGCCTGCACACCCAGTAGTCAAGGGGTTCATCGCTCCTCAGAGTGTCAATATCTGCAGTTAAGGCAAGGTAGTCTGCTACCTGTCGGTCGAGTCGTTCTCTAAGGCTGGATCCCGAAGGGCTGTGGCGATGTGTAGGACTAAAAAAGCTCTGCATGTCCTCCATCAACAACACATCTGTAAAGCGTCCTGTCCTTGCTGCCGTGGTCATGGTAGGAGGAGGATTACTTTCCCCTTTTCCCCTGTTAGATTCCCGTTGTGCTGTGACATCCCCCTTATAAGCTGTGTAAAGCATATTTTTTAGTTTGGTTTTGAACTGCTGCATCCTTTTTGACTTCCGGTAATTTGGTAACATTTCCGCCACTTTCTGCTTATACCGGGGGTCTAGTAGCGTGGCCACCCAGTACAGGTCAATCGCCTTCATCCTTTTTATACAAGGGTCCCTCAACAGACATGACAGCATGAAAGACCCCATTTGCACAAGGTTGGATGCCGAGCTACTCATTTCCCGTTCCTCCTCCTCACTGATGTCATTGACGGTCTGTTCTTCCCCCCAGCCACGTACAACAACATGGGTCCCAGATAGATGACAACAATGAGCACCCTGGGATGCCTGCTGTGGTTGGTCTTCCTCCTCCTCAAAGCCACATTCCTCCTCTGACTCCTCTTCCTCATACTCCTCTTCCAGCGTTCCGGCAAGCGATGATGACCAGGCTGTTTCTGGTGCTGATGGTGACCACAACTCTTTCTCTTCACGCTCATCTACAGCCTGATCCAGCACTCTTTGCAGGGCACGCTCCAGGAAGAAAACAAATGGGATGAGGTCGCTGATGGTGCCTTTGGTGTGACTGACTAGGTTTGTCATCTCCTCAAAAGGACGCATGAGCCTACAGGCATTGAGCATGAGCATCCAGTAACGTGGCAAAAAAATTCCCAGCTCCGCAGAGGCTGTCCTAGCACCCCGGTCATACAAATACTCGTTGATAGCTTTTTATTGTTGGAGCAGGCGGTCGAACATTTGGAGTGTTGAATTCCAACTTGTCGGGCTGTCGCAAATCAAGCGCCTCACTGGCATGTTGTTTCGGCGCTGAATGTCTGAAAAGTGCGCCATGGCCGTGTAGGAACGCCTGAAATGGCCACACACCTTCTTGGCCTGCTTGAGGACGTCCTGTAAGCCTGGGTACTTAGACACAAAGCGTTGCACGATGAGATTCAACACATGTGCCATGCTCGGCACATGTGACAACTTGCCCAAATTCAATGCCGCCAACAAATTGCTTCCATTGTCACACACCACTTTGCTGATCTCCAGTTGGTGTGGGGTCAGCCACTGATCCACCTGTGCGTTCAGGGCAGACAGGAGTGCTGGTCTGGTGTGGCTCTCTGCTTTCAGGCATGTCAACCCCAAGACAGCGTGACACTGTCGTATCCGGGATGTGGAATAGCCCCTGGGGAGCTGGGGGGATTCAGTTGATGTGCAGCCAGATGCCGCAGCAAAAGAGGACTTAGCCGAGGAGGTTATGGAAGAGGATGGAGTAGAGGAGGTGGCAGTAGGCCTGCCTGCAAGTCGTGGCGGTGTCACCAACTCCGCTGCAGAGCCACGCATTCCATACTTGGCAGCCATTAGCAGGTTGACCTTGCTTTGCAGACCAGGTATCAGTGGTCAGATGGACCCTTGCCCCAACACTGTATGCCAGAGATGCCATGACTTCCTTTTCAATCACTGAGTAGAGGTTTGAGATTGCCTTATTAGAAAAAAAATGTTTGAAGGCCTCAGACTCCACCAGCTGGTATGGTAAAAGCTGGCGAGCTAAGAGTTCCGTCAAGCCAGCTGTCAGATGCGGGGCAAGGGGGTGACTCTGTGAATTTGTCTTCTTACGCTCAAACATTTCCTTTACAGACACCTGACTGTGGGCAGATGAGATGGAACTGCTGAAGGTGAGAGGCAGAGTGCCGGGTGGTTGAGAGGGGGCAAGGAGGACAGCAGTGGTTGACCTGGCTGAAGATGCTGGACCAGGAGGAGTATCGTGGCTTTGAGCTTGTGTGCTGCTTCTACTCGTCATCATGTGTTGATCCCATTGGCGTTTGTGATGTGTGATCATGTGCCTTTGCAAAGCAGTTGTATCTAGGTGGGTGTTGGATTTCCCACAACTCAGTTTATTTTGGCACAGGTTGCAAATGGCATCGCTGTTGTCAGAGGCAGACACACAAAGAAAATGCCACACTGTTGAGCTTTGCAATGACTGCATTCTGGTGGGGGCAACAGCATGCGTTTATTGGCGTGCTGTCTGGCTGACCCCAATTGCTGATACATGCTGTCTGACTGTGCCACTAGCTCCTTGTGACGACCTCCCCCTGCTTCCAACTCGTCTCATCCTTCTCTCTGTCTCCCCTTCTGAACTTTCCCCCCTCTTCTTCATCTCTTCGAGCAGGCACCCACGTGGCATCCACAGACACATCGTCATCATCAACCACTTCACTTGTATCTGACACCTCAGCAAAGGAAGCAGCAGCGGGTACAACATCATCATCACCCTGTACGTCCATGTGTGTAATGCTGCCTGACTGAGACATATCCCTGTTATCTACATCCCCTGGTAATAATGGTTGCGCATCACTAATTTCACCCAACTGATGTGTAAATAACTCCTCTGAGGGATCAAGCGAAGCGGCTGTGGTGGCTGTGGTGGTAGTGGTGGTGGTGGCGGCGGACGGGAGAGTGGTACCTTGAGAGCAGGTGACCAAAGCTGAGCTGGAGGAGGATGGTTCTTAGCGAAAGCTGTTGAAGATTGGGTGTCCTGTGTAAGCCAGTCAACTATTTTCTCAGAATTTTTCGGGTTCAGGGTACGTGGACTCTGAACACTGGGCATTATTCCAGGGCCAGTGGAAATCACAGCACCATGACCAAGACGGCCCCTGCGGGGTGGCCTGCCTCTGTCTGTCATTTTTTTTTTTTATGTGAAGTGGTACTATGCGGGCAAGGTACTGTGCCAACCTATATAAGTGGCCTGACATACAAGGGCTTGCAAATGTGATTAGATCACAGAAACATTTTAAATGGATTTTATTTATTTTTTATCTGCAAGGTCTTTGAGTGAATGACACCCTGTAACGGTATCAGTGGAGGCCTAGCCACTAGCAGTATACAGTATGTGTGGGCCTGACACACATGGGCTTGCAAATGTGATTATGTCACAGAAAAATATTAAATAGAATTGTCTGTGAAGGTCATGGTATATATCTGTAAAGAATGAATCAAGGCAACTGAAGAAATCTACAGTACGTCCAGTTGCCTTGATTCATTCTTTACAGATATTAAATAGAATTATTATTTATCTGCAAGGTATTTTCTGTCACACCCTGTATGAATGGTGTGCACACAGTGCTGTCGGTGACTGAGCCTGCAGCCTCTCACACACGGGCAGCCAGGCAACTGCAATATATATATATATATATATATATATATATATATATATATATATATATATATATATATAAGCACACTGATGTACCAGTCCTTAAAAGGGCTTTTTGAGGTGCTGTCAGCACGCTGTCCTTACAGCAGATGAGTCTTTGGACACAGAACAATGCCCTAGCTAACGCTTTCCCTATTGAATCAGCAGCAGCAGCACACTCTCTCTCCTCTCACTGTGAATGCAGCTTCTGAATGAATCTAAAATGGATGCTGTCTAGGAGGTGGGAGGGTCTGGGAGGGAGGGTCTGCTGCTGATTGGCTGGAATGTGTCTGCTGACTGTGAGGTACAGGGTCAAAGTTTACTCAATGATGATGCATAGGGGGCGGACCGAACATCGCATATTTTCGCCCGCAGCGGCGAACTCGAACAAGCTATGTTCGCCGGGAACTATTCGCCGGCGAATAGTTCGGGACATCACTACCCAGGCATTCAGCCTACCTATTAGGCTGCTTTGATGCCATGTGGCAGATCATGCTGGTGGTGGTGAGGTTGCTAGTGCACATGCCCCTGCTCATTTTTGTTTGGCAAAGGTTGCAAATTACAATTCTTTTGTTGTCTGCACTTTCCTCAAAAAGTGCCAGACTACGGAACACCTACCCCTTGGCAAGGTAGATTTCTGCAAGGGTGTGCTCCGGGGAACAGTTGTTGGCCTGTTTGGTGTGGCTCACCTTCTCCCTTTCGCCACCCCACCGCCCCTTCCAGCCTGTTGCAGTGTTGTGGATCCCTCCCCCTCTGTACTGCTGTCCTTGCTCTGCTTGTCACCTTCCCAGGTTGGGTCAGTGACTTCATCGTCCACTAGTGTTTAGCGCGAATATTCGAATAGTGAATATTTTCTGCAAATATCGTAACTTCGAGATTTTGCGAAGATGTAGGATATTTGACTCTATACTCGTTAAAACAAATATTTGTTTCCTCTGAAGCTAAATCAAATTATAGAAAGATAATTTATTAGGCCCAATGCATTTTGAAGAACACACATATTATAAATTTTGTGTTTCAGAAAATGTAATTTGATAAAAAATAACTATTTCTATTGTTTCCATCACTGTTGTTCACACGAATAATTGCTATTAAAAATGCCTATTAATTGCATCACACCTGACAACTGTTGTGTTGGATTGGTAATCGAATTTGATGAAGATAAGTCTATATTCGACAGTTACGAATTTGGCACTATAGTCTCCATATTCGTCAATTCTTTTTTTTTTCTTTTCAAATTCTTTTTATTAATTTTCAATAAAAGGTGATGACATACAAATGGCTAAACAAGCAGCCAAAAGGCAGGTACAGTTCATAGAGCGATTACAGACAGTTATTCTGGAGACAATATACAGTCCGGAGACCCGTGACTTGTTAGTACATTGAAGACCAGGTAATCAGAAATGCCACATATAGAACCTGCCACGGGGCAGATTATATAGACAACAGAAGATATTGCTAGTTGACATTAATCATGCCAAAAGGTGGACTTAGTACATACCAAGTAGGCAAAAATTTACCTGGTCCCAGGTTCCAAGAGAACCCACTATCCGAATTGTCTGGAATAGGAAACAGGTCATGGGAAACTGATAAGTTCGCAAAAAACGAGTTCCAGAAATGGAAAAGCAGATAGTACCTGCCAGGCGTAGGAACATAAACATAAACATAGGGTATAAAAACAGAGGGAGAGAGGGGGAAAGGAAGGGAGGGGGTAGGGAAGGGTGCCCATCTAGTTGAGATCGTATCAAGACCTAGAATTTGTTGACATCAAGAGGGGGTTGTGGGATGTCATGTTCTATTTTAAACTCCAGGAGTAACAGTAGTCCCTATATCAGAACCATATGAGCCAGTCAGCGCTTGACTCTTTAGTGAGAACCATTTCATCCATGGAGACCAGATTTTTTTATATTTACTATGGGTTCTAAGTTCCCAATATGATAATTCTTCCAGTCTGGAGATGGAGGCTACTTTGTTCAACCAGCAGGTGCTGGACAGGGTCCCTTGTACTTTCCAATTGGAGGCTATAAGTAATCTTGCTGCTGCAAGAAGGACTCTTGTCAGTTTTTTATCTGGTGAGGTCAGATGGTGTGGAAGTATGTTTAAAAGAGCAATTTCTGGACTGATGGAAATCTTTGTGTTCCCTTTCTCTATAATAGCGTTAATGTTATCAAAGATCTGGGACCAGAATGTTTTAATCTGTGGGCACGTCCACCAAATATGTATGAAAGTGCCTCTCTCCTTTAGGCATCTCCAGCATTTGTCTGAAGTGTTGCTATACATCTGGCTTAATCTAACTGGTGTGAGATACCATCTAGAAATTACTTTATAGGTATTTTCTTGGATGTTAGAGCATCTTGAGGACCATTTTGGTGACATTAGTATCCATTTAATGTCTTCTTTTGTGAATTTAATGTTTAGGTCTCTTTCCCACTCTCTCAAGAAATATAATGAGCTCGGTGTTTCAATCAGGAGGAGTTGCTGGCTTATATTATGGATAGGTTTCTTGGGTGTCTGTGATTGTGTGATCAACTTCTCAAACCAAGAGGGATCTCTAGTTTGTTGATCTAGGTTCATGGCTTTCTTTACTGCCCTGAATATAAGATTGTGATGTAGGCTATTTAATAACGGAGTTCTGAGCTTTTCTTTCATTGAAGATAGGTCTGGAATACTTCCATCCTCTTCCAAGAGGTCTGCAGGTGAGATAGAGTTGTGTTGAATTTGTGTCAGGAGGGTTGTAAAACCTTCACTAAAAGAGAGGAGACAATCCCCTAGACTCAGGAGATGGGATGGGTATTTTGAACAGCTTTCCCTTATAGACTTTGTGTTCCACACAGTCATCGTTGCATTAACAAAAAAGTTTTCCCTTTTTGTGACAGGGGCAAATTGGGGATCTGAGAATACTAAACTTCTTAGAGGGAAGCCAGTAATCTCTTCCTCCAGTTTAATCCATAGTTTATGTTTAGGGCGTCTCACCCAGTCAATAATGCGGCAGAGGTGAATAGTTTTGACATATCTGTCTAACGATGGGAAGCCTATACCTCCTTTTGTGAAGGGTAGTTGAAGAATTTTATGAGAAATTCTTGGTTTTAAGTTGCCCCATATGTATTTGGAACAGCTTTTCCTAAAGGATTCAAGGAAAGTTTTGGGTAGTTTAATTGGTAGAATCTGCAATAGGTATGTAAGTTTGGGGAGTATTAAGGAATTAAACATATTTTTGCATCCTAACCATGAGATGAAAGTAGGGGTCCATGAACTCAATAAATTTGGAATAGAGTTTAATAGTGGCAAGAAGTTTAATTTGTATAGTTTACTTAGATCTGGTGGAATTTCCACCCCCAGAAATTTCTGAGATTTTCTGGTCCACTGAAAGGCGGAATTATTTTCTAGGTGTTTAAGTGCTTTATTGGAATAATGTGCACCCATTGCCTGTGACTTGGAGATATTAATTTTGAAATTAGATATCTCACCAAACCTCTCAAAGGTTTTAATAATATGGTGGAAAGCTAGTTTAGGATTTGAGACGACTAGGAGTAAGTCATCAGCATATGCTGCCTGTTTAATCTCCAAGTCAACGCATTTTATGCCATTAATCTCAGGATTCTGCCTGATGGATTGTAGAAGAGGTTCTATTGACAGTATGAACAGGATAGGTGATAGTGGACAGCCCTGTCTGGTACCGTTACTGATATGCACTGCCCGGGACAGAACGTCATTAGCTTTTATGTATGCGGACGGGGAGGCATACAGGTCATTCTCAAAAAATTAGCATATTGTGATAAAGTTCATTATTTTCTGTAATGTACTGATAAACATTAGACTTTCATATATTTTAGATTCATTACACACAACTGAAGTAGTTCAAGCCTTTTATTGTTTTAATATTGATGATTTTGGCTACAGCTCATGAAAACCCAAATTTAATCTAAAAAAATTAGCATATTTCATCCGACCAATAAAAGAAAAGTGTTTTTAATACAAAAAAAGTCAACCTTCAAATAATGATGTTCAGTTATGCACTCAATACTTGGTCGGGAATCCTTTTGCAGAAATGACTGCTTCAATGCGGCGTGGCATGGAGGCAATCAGCCTGTGGCACTGCTGAGGTGTTATGGAGGCCCAGGAGGCTTCACTGCGGCGTGGCATGGAGGCAATCAGCCTGTGGCACTGCTGAGGTGTTATGGAGGCCCAGGATGCTTCGATAGCGGCCTTAAGCTCATCCAGAGTGTTGTGTCTTGCGTCTCTCAACTTTCTCTTCCCAATATCCCACAGATTCTCTATGGGGTTCAGGTCAGGAGAGTTGGCAGGCCAATTGAGCACAGTAATACCATGGTCAGTAAACCATTTACCAGTGGTTTTGGCGCTGTGAGCAGGTGCCAGGTTGTGCTGAAAAATGAAATCTTCATCTCCATAAAGATTTTCAGCAGATGGAAGCATGAAGTGCTCCAAAATCTCCTGATAGCTAGCTGCATTGACCCTGCCCTTGATAAAACACAGTGGACCAACACCAGCAGCTGACATGGCACCCCAGACCATCACTGACTGTGGGTACTTGACACTGGACTTCAGGCATTTTGGCATTTCCCTCTCCCCAGTCTTCCTCCAGACTCTGGCACCTTGATTTCCGAATGACATGCAACAGTCCAGTGCTGCTTCTCTGTAGCCCAGGTCAGGTGCTTCTGCCGCTGTTTCTGGTTAAAAAGTGGCTTGACCTGGGGAATGCGGCACCTGTAGCCCATTTCCTGCACACGTGTACTCGGATGTACCTGTACACGGTGGCTCTGGATGTTTCTACTCCAGACTCAGTCCACTGCTTCCGCAGGTCCCCCAAGGTCTGGAATCGGTCCTTCTCCACAATCTTCCTCAGGGTCCGGTCACCTCTTCTCGTTGTGCAGCGTTTTCTGCCACACTTTTTCCTTCCCACAGACTTCCCACTGAGGTGCCTTGATACAGCACTCTGGGAACAGCCTATTCGTGCAGAAATTTCTTTCTGTGTCTTACCCTCTTGCTTGAGGGTGTCAATGATGGCCTTCTGGACAGCAGTCAGGTCGGCAGTCTTACCCATGATTGCGGTTTTGAGTAATGAACCAGGCTGGGAGTTTTTAAAAGCCTCAGGAATCTTTTGCAGGTGTTTAGAGTTAATTAGTTGATTCAGATGATTAGGTTAATAGCTCGTTTAGAGAACCTTTTCATGATATGCTAATTTTTTGAGATAGGAATTTGGGGTTTTCATGAGCTGTATGCCAAAATCATCAATATTAAAACAATAAAAGGCTTGAACTACTTCAGTTGGTGTGTAATGAATCTAAAATATATGAAAGTCTAACGTTTATCAGTACATTACAGAAAATAATGAACTTTATCACAATATGCTAATTTTTTTAGAAGGACCTGTACATTGAGAAAATTGCTCTGACAAAGGAGTCCGGAAAGCCAAACACCTTTAGAGAGTTTGTGATAAAGGGCCAGGCCACTCTATCAAAGGCCTTTTCTGCATCTGTCCCGAGCAGTACAACCGGTGTTTTACGACATTTGGCGAGGACCACTGCATTTATAATCTTGTACATACTGTCCTTCCCTTCTCTGCCTGGAACAAATCCAGATTGATCTGGGTGAATCAAGCTTTGAAGCAATGGTTTTATTCTAGATGACAGAATCTTTGCATATATTTTCAGGTCAAGATTTAATAAAGATATGGGCCTATAACTAGAGCAGAGGGATAAATCTTTTGATGCTTTTGGAATCAAGGTAATATGGGCGCTTAGTGTTTGGGGGGTAAAGGGTGTTCCTTCCTTCAAAGCTGAATTATATAATCGGGCCATTTGAGGGACTAAAGTTTCTCTGAAGGTCGTGTAATATATTGCTGGGAGTCCGTCCGGACCTGGTGATTTCCCTTTGGCCATTGACTTCAGGGTTTCCATGACCTCTTCCTCCGAAATTGTGTCACATAGTTTGCTTGCTTGTTCAGCACTGATAGATGGAAGATTCAATTTTTGGAGAAATTCTAAAGACAGTGTATTCTTTTTGTTTATAGTCTCCTCCGAATCTGTCGAATTAATGTTATACAGATCCGAGTAGAAGTCATGGAAGGCCTGAGCTATCTGGTTATCGTCTCTGAGTGTTTTTTTATCGCTTGTTTTAATGGACAGGATTCTAGATTTACGTTTGCGTTGATGAAGTAAAGCCAACATGAATTTGGTAGGTCTGTTGCCATGAGCAAAGAATTTTTGTTTTAAAGCCATATATAATTTGGCAGATTGCGTGTTGAGATGGCTTTTCAGTTCTTCTCTGGCTAAATTAAGTTTATCTAGTATGTCCCTTTTTTTTAAGCGTTTATGTGCACACTCTAGATGTGATATCTTCGTGAGGATTTCGTCAGTTTTTTTTTGTCTTATTTTTTTTAAGTGGGATGCAAGTGAAATGAATTCGCCTCTTATAACCACTTTATGGGCTTCCCAGACATATTGCGGGGGGGTTTCATTTTGGTTGTTATGTAGAAAATATTCTTTGAGTTTCTTGTTTATAGCCAAGGGAACCTCTGTTGAGCTAAGCAATGTTTCATTCAAGCGCCAGCTAAAATGTTTTGGGGATGAATTTAAAGGTATAAACGTAAGAAGGACGGGGGCATGATCCGAGTGTATGAGGGGGCCTATTTTAACTTCACAACATTGTTGTAAGTTGATATTGGGGATGAAAAAATAGTCCAGTCTCTGATAGGAGTTATGTGGGGCCGAATAATGTGTGAAGTCTTTTTCTTTTGGATTAAGTGCTCTCCATACATCTACCAGAGAGCTGTTGTGTATGGATCTCTTTATGGCATTTAAGGCTTTGTTTGGGACTGCTGACTTTCCTGTTGAGGAGTCAATCCGAGGGTTCAGGGTGAGGTTAAAATCTCCTGCTACTACTACAGTTCCTTCCCTAAAGGACTCAAATTCTAGCCAAAACTTGTCCAGCCATATTTTTTGGGCTGAGTTGGGAGCATAAATGTTAGCTAAAGTATATATATGGGAGTTAATTCTACCTTTAGTCATTATAAATCTTCCTTCCGTATCAGTCACAGTGTTGATGTGTGTGAAGTCTGTGTTTCTATGGATCCCTATACTTGTGCCTGATTTGCTGGAGGAGGCTGATGCATTGTGGAACCAAAGGTTATATTTGGTTCTTGATAATTCTGGGATTTTTCCGTGTTTAAAGTGGGTTTCTTGTAGGAATATTATATTAGCCTTTTCTTTGTTGAGTTGGTTAAGTATTTGGCTTCTCTTTACTGGGGATTTAAAGCCTCTGACGTTGTAGGTAGCAATTTTAAGTTCTGCCATGAGAGTGGTTTTGTGAGAGAGGTGGAAAAGCTGGATTACTTACTGGATACTTGTCCTGGGAGTTTCTATTGGGTAAAGTAATACAACTGGCAACCCTTATCGGTGTCCTGGTTGGAGTGTAGATCGGGAGGAGAGGGGGAGGGAGAGTCAATCTGGGTAAGGTGAAAACACAACATAGGTTATCATGACATAGGTTATCATGACCTAGAGAAAATAATATAAACATGAGAGTGAAAGCATCCAGACGGTGCTGAATAAAAATAATAAACGGTAGACCGGTCCTTGTCGGGGACCATAATCTGCCAAACTGCAACATAGTAGGTATGGATAGTTTGGTCATACCTGTGACGTATGACACAGGTGACAGTTATAATGATACTATACTTAGAACAAACTGTAAGTGTAACATTGATATTAGAAATTCCAAAATCTCTATTAATAACTGGTGAGGATCCAGCCGGATTGAGGAGCAAGGGCACCCCACTCTTGGAACTAACTTGCCTTACTAGGCAAAGATATTGGGTAGATGTTAATGAGTGGAGGGACTCTCACTTCACACAGGCCGGAGGAGCCTACAATTGTCCATCTTCACTGCAGAAGGAAGATGGGAAGAGTTAATGCCTATAAACATCTAGCATGTGAATAACCTGGTGAAATAAACATATATGTAGAGAGGAAGGTTTTCAGTCATCATCTGAAATAAGGCGCCTTGGTGTCATCCTCCCTTGTCTTTTCTTATTCTTTAAGGCTTTGCTGGACAACACGGTCTCCCAGGTGGATGGGTGTGGGATCTCAGCTGGAATAGGGACATCTGTAGCTAAAGACCAATCTTGTATGTCCAAGTCCTCTAATCCAAGAGCAGTGAGAACCTCTGGTAAATCCTTCTGTGTTCTGATAATATATTTCCTTTCTCTCCATGTTATTAGCATACCGAAGGGGAATAACCAGCGGAAGGCAATTTTCTTGTGCCTAAGATGATCTGTTAGGGGTTTCAGTATGCGCCTCTTGTTTAATGTAGCGGGAGCTAGATCTTGAAAAAGTAGAATTGTGGAATCTTCATACTCAATGCGCTCCATTTCTCTTGCTTTTTTCATAATGGCTTCTTTTTGTGCAAAATTCAGCAATTTGCAAATTACATCTCTTGGGGGTTCACCTGGTTTTGGTTTTGGTCGAAGTGCTCTGTGGGCTCTTTCTATAATTATAGGGTCTTGTGTGGTATTATCCAGTAATGAATTGCAAATTTCTTCAACAGCTTTTGGGACAGCTTCATTAGCTACAGTTTCAGGTATTCCTCTGAAGCGGATATTATTCCTCCTGCCCCTATTATCTTGGTCTTCAATGTAGTCATGTAGATAGTTTATATGCTGTTGATATTTTGTAAGAGTGTCCGAAGTTTGTCTGGTATAGTTAGAGAAAGCTATTTGGTTGGTCTCTAAAATTTCAACTCTACTGCCAATCTGTTTCATATCTCTTTTGATTTCAGATAAGTCCTCTAAAACTGGATTTAGAGCGTCTGATAGTGCTTTAGATATAAAGGACCTGGACAGTGGAAGCTCTGACATTAGTTCTGCTGCCTCTTCATTGTCACTGTCCCCATCTTGTGATCTCGCTGTGTGCTTTGATGATGCACCTTTTGGCGTAGAGATCTGAGCTCCTGTATTTCCTTGTGATTTCCTCATTACAAATTTATCTAGGCCAGTTTGGGACAGGTGTGAGGATTTAGATTGACTTTGGTAATCCTGGCTGGCGCCTTTGTATTTTCCGATCTTTACCATATGTGCAAATAGCTTAGAGACCAACCGTGGGAGGAGTGTCTCCTGTGTCTGTCATTCACAGGAATAAGTTAATAGATCATATCTGTATTCCAAAACTGTGTTGCACAGATAAATGTGTTCTTCTGTATAACCAGGCTGTGTTGAACTTGTAGCTTTTCTGAAAAAAGAATGATTCCTTCACATATCTGGTTACTTGCAAACTTCTCCTTAACCTTAAAAGACATGTATTGTGAAGAGAAAAAACCAAAAAAGGCCACAAAAACCAAAAAATTTCAGCGGGATCTCCTCAATATGGAAAATAACCGTGTATACCGCTGGAGAAATGTGGTACAACCAACGGGTACACGATCTATGTCCATCTCATCGAACACCTCTATGAGCGATGATGGGAATCCCCCACCAGCCAAGGATCAGAGATATCCTAAGAGATTCCCTAAACGAAGAGGGACCACCAGCCACTACACTGGTCAACACGGTCCCAGTGGTACTCACCAGCTGCAGGTAATCAATCTCTCTGATCATGTTTTGACTCATGATCAAATGTCGATTTTGGAAAAGGGACTCTCTTTCTCACCAACTTGCAATCTTGACCTCTTTTCTGTAGTGAAAGATCATCACCTTTTCGCAAGAAAATTGGTTTTTAAAAAATTATTTAGTGGTAAAAGTGATCCGTTATTTCCGACGAGACTTGAACAGGACGCCTTGGCAACACTTAATGCACTTTTGGATGAGCAAGAGGTCACGCCAATCACGGGTGAGTTCCCTAAACATCTCCTACCCAGGTCCAGCAAATTTCCCCCCCTTTCCCTATTTCCCAACGTGGACATGTTTGTGAAGCTGGTTGAGGCAGAACTACGTGGGATTCCCATTAGTGGGGGAAGAGATAATTGTACTAGGGGTGAGAGAACTGCTCTTCGTGAGATTAGTGGTTGGAGTGATGTGGTGGTGAAACCGGCGGACAAGGGTGGGAACATTGTGCTGTGGCCAACCACCCTCTATGAGAGGGAGGCGCGCAAACAGCTCAGCAATGGTGATTGCTATCATAAGCTCACCTTCAACCCGTCCATCAAATTCAGGGCTGAGTTGGAAGCCCTGTTGATGACGGGGGTGGATGCTGGAGTTCTATCTGCACAGCAGTGTTCCCACCTCTTGCCCGCCCACCCAGTGATTCCGACATTGTATTTTCTCCCTAAGGTGCATAAGGCCCTGTCGAACCCACCCGGGAGACCGATCGTCTCTGGAACTAACGGGATGATTGACCCCATATGCAGATACTTCGAATACTTCTTACATCCTTTGGTGGAGGAACTCCCCTCATACTTAAAAGACACGATGGATGTGCTGAAGAAGGTCGAAAGTATCCACTTGGAACCGGACATGCTGATTGCCACCTGCGATGTCGAATCGCTTTACACCTCGATCCGACACCAGGATGGACTGGAGGCGACACAATTTTTTCTGCAGACAACAAATTGGGGTAAGGATAAGTGTAAATTCATACTGTCCTTGTTGGAGTTTTTGCTGACCCACAATTTCTTCACGTTTGGGGGCTCCTTCTACCTACAGCTCCAGGGAACAGCGATGGGGGCCTCTTGTGCGCCCTCATATGCAAATCTGTTCCTGGGGCTGTGGGAGAGGGAGATCCTCCAGACCGATCCCCTGCCAATGATGAGTAAGGTCCTATTTTGGGGACGTTACATCGACGATGTGCTCATCATTTGGCAGGGGACCGAGGAAGAATTTGGGCTTCTTATTCAGGAGCTCAATATGAATAACAAAAACATTAAACTCACATTCAAGGTGGGTCGGACCAACATGGAATTCCTGGATGTGGTCTTCCGGGTGGATTCACAGGGCCTCCTGGAGACGGACCTCTATAGAAAGGAGACATCGGTCAACTCTCTTCTCAATGCACAATCAGCACATCCCAACAGCCTCATCAGAAGCATACCAGTGGGTCAATTTCTTCGGGCGAGGAGGGTATGCTCGTCAGACTCCGCCTTTGAAGTACAAGCAGAGGATCTGCGACATAGATTCCAGCAACGTGGCTATGGTAAGAAATGCATTGATCGGGCATACTTGAGAGCTAGATCAGAAAAGAGGTCGGATCTCCTGTTCAAGAAGAAAGTAAGACAGGATTCTGTGGACGAGATCCGTTTGATTACCAACTATCACAAACAATGGAGAGAGGTACGGGCAGTACTAACCAAGTATTGGGGTGTGTTACGTCTGGACCCTCAGTTACAAACCTGGGTTCCCCCATATCCGCGCATCACTTACCGAAGAGCCAGAAACATCAGGGACCATCTGGTTCGGAGCCATTATTTGCGGAAGGCTCCGGGCCTCTTTGGTACAAAAGGTGCACCTTGGGGGAGCCGAGCATGTGGCAAGTGTGTGGGCTGTGCAAATATGGACAGGGCCACACACTTTTGGGACTCAGGTCACAAAAGGGAATACGTGATCACACACCCAATAACATGTACCACAGTAGGGGTCATATATTGGGCAATTTGCCCCTGTGACCGCATATATGTGGGTTTAACATCCAGAGAGCTTAGGCGGAGAGTCAGGGAGCATGTTCTTTCCATCGAGGCTGCCAAGGAGGAACAGGACACTTTGCAACTCAAGACATTGGCTAGGCACTTCAAGGAATGCCATGACTGTGACGGCACCCTTCTCAGAGTTAGGGGGATTGACAGAGTCATCGTGTCCCCCAGGGGTGGTGATTGGAAGAAGGTATTAGGTCAAAAAGAAACCAGGTGGATCTATACCCTGAATACCAACGTCCCACTGGGTCTCAATGAGGGCAATAGTTTTGTCCCCTTTCTGTGAGGCACCCTGGGACTATCTGGTCTCTGTTCTGACTGTCTTGTGTTTTGACTGTTCTTCCTTGGCAATATCCCTCTCTCTTCCTCTCTCCCTCTCCCCAGCCTGATACCTAGATGTGACAATCTCCTCATCAACTTCCTTGTAGCATCTTCCTCTGACCCGGTATCCCTCGGTACCGACTGTTTTTAGCAGTCACTAATTTTTAACTCGATTATCATTAATTGTTGTTTTCATGTCTTTTTAACTGCTTTTTGTACTAATTGTGTTTGGTTCTCCTGGTTTCTTCTCATGTATGTGAGCCTTTGTCTCTTTAGATTTGCATGGATCAGTTGATGTCTATTGGCTATGCTGGTAAAGCTCTGCATCGTTGGAGTTGGACACATTGTCAGCTGAAAACTCGCCCACTTTGGACCTTAACTCCTCCTCTCACCACCTTCGGTCTAACTTGATCTTGTTGGACTCTTGATATATCCTCAATCCATTAGGCTGCTAGTACTGAGGGGGATTTTCCAACTGGAGGGTTACATATAGGGTTGTATGTCTTGCAGCCCACCCTCAATCTTTTAGAAAATATTGTGTTGTGTGCACTTTCTAGAAACGTTATCTCTGGGTCACATGTTGCGGACCTGGGCCAACATTGTCCATTCACATGTTATGCACATATACAATATTTATGTTACTTTATTCTCTTTCACTTCTTACCTGCATGCCACTCCTCTCACGTTTCACTCCCTCACTTGCACTCATTCCTTGCACTGTGCACGTTAATTTGTTTTAGCTTATTTAGCCTTATGTGATGCCATCAATTTTTATCCTTAATTTTCACAATATTGTGTCGACTGGTGTGGTGCTATTGGATTTATTATCCACTGCACCTTACACTTTCTAGGCAAAAAACTTTTACAAATGGAGTATACGATGACTTTCGTCTCGTATTAGGGACCCCCCCTCTCTAGCTACATTATTTTGTGGTTGGTTTCTATTGGCCCAATTGGATGTGTACACACAGAATCATTCAAACAATTATTATGGTATTATGATTGATGTATCATGACATCGTTGTTTCCATGTTGACATATCACATGACTTGTGACTGACTAGTACCTCGATCCACCTTGTAGGCCGTGATCGTCTGAGTCATGTGATCACTGTCACACGTGAGATTCACTATGGACCTTTCTGTTCTTTGCAGCGCATGCGCTAGGTTTGGGGATAGACAGCGCACTACGAGGGAAGTCCGACTCTGCGCTTGTATTCCCGCGAGATCTCCGAGACTTGGGGTGTGACGTCTTGTGGTCGCGTCCCTGCTCGGATGAATGTGCGCACGCGCAGAGGTTCTTTCCCCGGCAGCGGCGCTCTGCGCATGCTCCTTTCGCTATGTGTGGATCACGAGACACTTCCGGGTTCGGCGTTCATTGTGAACACCTGTAAGATTGCCTGGGAGGTCTCCCGGTCTGCACTAGCTTCCATTGGCTATCTTGGTGGGAGGCTCCCGGACGGGAGTGGGACTGTTTAGACTCACACAGGTATTTATACCAGCTTATCACCAGGAGAAACCATACGCCCCCTGAAGAAGCAAGGCGAAACGCGCGTCGGGTAAGGAGCCATCACACTATCCTCTCTGGTCAGTATAGGTTACCACGGTCGGTTCTATTGAACTGTTGTCTGCAGGCGGATTAGCATTGGTTTATTGGTGTTCAATTCTTTTCTGCTCATCGCTCTGCATATTATAAGTGTGGACTTTTTGTCTTTCCGCTTATACACCAGTGACCCTTGGTAGTGTAATAAGGACGTTGTGCTTTTTTGCAAGTACTATTGGGACTCATACCATTTATTGCATTTGCTCTTAATCGTCCTATTACCTTTTGTACCATCTTACCTATCAGATATATCAGTTTTTGGATTGGTTGGGTGGCTCCATGCACTCGTCACTTTATACTCCTGCACTTTTTACCATTAATTGAAACCGCCATATATGTAATAATTATTGTGTTTTTCTACTAATAAAGCATTATCAAATATATATATGTGTGTGACTTTTTAGGTTCTCTATCTATGTACACACATATTGTCTTACACCCTAGCCTAACATCTCGTGGTTGTGTCTTTACCATATGTGCAAATAGCTTAGAGACCAACCGTGGGATGAGTGTCTCCTGTGTCTGTCATTCACAGGAATAAGTTAATAGATCATATCTGTATTCCAAAACTGTGTTGCACAGATAAATGTGTTCTTCTGTATAACCAGGCTGTGTTGAACTTGTAGCTTTTCTGAAAAAAGAATGATTCCTTCACATATCTGGTTACTTGCAAACTTCTCCTTAACCTTAAAATACGTGTATTGTGAAGAGAAAAAAAATTGGGTCACCGGCCCTTTAAATTCAAGAGGTGTGATGTTTGTGGATCTTCTACAGAGGATCCTAGTAAAAATTGTAGGTAGCCTACTTCTTGAAAAAGCTAATGGGGAAGAACTTGCTGCTGGGGGATGAGAGGTAGTGGCTGCAAAGGGGGATAGAAGGACTAGGCTAGATAGAGCAATAACTGTATGTCCTACTAGTTATAACTTCTGACAGTTGGTAACTCAGATTATTTATTACCAGGTCCTTAAGAAAGTCCTTTGCGTTGCAGCCCTGCAGGAGTGATCTTGAAGCGCAATCTCCACAACACTGCCGTGCCGCGTCTTTTACAAACACAGGCTGTGTTGCGATCCTCTCTGGTGTTGTAAAGAAAAACGCTGCCTGCCGGTGTCTGTTCGGCCTGTCGGCCTCTTGGTTAGAGGAGATGGGAGAGAGAGAACAGATAGACAACGGCCGTCTGCCAGAGACTGTCTGCCGCGCTGTTCGCCCAGGAAGATATCCTCTGCGCCTGGCTGTACTACGGAGCACTGTGTATTCTGGGCTGCTTAAAGGTAAGATAAGGGTTTCCTACCAGCACAGAGTCTCCCCTCCCGTATGGATCTTCCTCTTTATTCTGTTATAGCGGGCTTGGCGCGCCGCGCCTGTCGGCCGTCTGTGGCAATGGCGTCAGGCTTCTGATATTCGTCTAGGCCGCAGATGAAAGATCGGCTTTCGGTCACTCAGAGGGTTCCAAAAGAGTTCAAAATGATCCTAGATGCGGTGCCCATCCAACGGAGAACTTCTCCAGGGTCTTTGAAGTTAGCAGCAACCAGGATGCCTCAGGATTTGCTCAGGATCGCAGGAGCTCAAGCGATGCGCTTCCTCTCTGCTCAGCCGCAAGCCACGCCCCCATATTCGTCAATTCTAACCATCAAAGTTCCTTTAACATCCTGATTATTCTACTGCATTACTCAAATGCTTTTTCCAACTAGAATCAAGTGCATAGTAAAAAATGTTTGCATATATTAAAATGGAATCATCCTAATTTGTTTACCATATTTAAGAATTATAAAGTATGAGATATTAAAAGTTATCCCTAAATATGCGCTTAAATATAATAGCATAAGTGCAATCCCAGACCCATTCCCAATCCGTATTTTTTGAATATAGTGCTATATTTTTGTGATTTACGAATATAGTACTGTATTCGAAAGATTCCGAGTCATTTCATCAGTCAAGCATTACTATGCTTATTGCTTAAAGCTTGTGTGTGATCCGATCCACTCGCATATTGTAAAGACGATTTTTCGCAAAGGCTAAGTTATGTTCCATGATAAGGAACCGTGCCGAGAATTCACTTGACATGTCAAAAGTGTTCAATAGCCTTACTCGTAAAATTTAAACACTTTCAATATATTGCATGCAAAATTTCGCTGCTATTACATTCGTAAAAAATTAAAGCTTGTGTGCGATGCGATCCACTCGCATATTGTAAAGACAATTTTTCGCAAAGGCCAAGTTATGTTCCATGACAAGCAACCGTGCCGAGAATTCACTTGACATGTCAAAAACCGTTCAGTATCCATACTCATTTAATTTTAACACTTTCAATAAATTGTACGTGAAAATTCCCTGCAATTACATTCGCAAAAAAACTTTTTGTGCTATGGTTTTCCCGCCTAAACTACTGTTAGCGAGTATTTCACATATAGCGTATATTGAGAGAATAATCGGCACTTCTACAGGGAGAAACAAAAATACCAAACTTCAAAAAAGCTAAATTTAGCCAACTAAGAGAGGCCATAGGCCTAACTAAATGGGATAAAGTCCTCACAAATAAAAATACAGCCACAAAAGGGATATCTTTAAAAGCATCCTAAAATCTCATTGTGAGAGGTACATACCGTATGGGAATAAAAGGTTAAGGAACAAAAACAAAACAAACCAATGTGGATAAACAGAACTGTAAAAAAAAGCAATAAATGACAAAAAGAAAGCATATAAAACACTAAAACAGGAGGGTAGCACGGAAGCACTGAAAAACTATATGGAAAAAAATAGAACATGTAAAAAACAAATAAAAGCAGCCAAATTAGAGACAGAGAGATTAATTGCCAAAGAGTAAAACTAACCCTAAAATGTTCTTCAATTATATAAATGTTAAAAAGTATAAATCTGAAGGTGTCGGCCCTTTAAAAAGTAATATGGGGGGGGGGGGGGGGGAGTCGCAGAGAGCCATGAGGAGAAAGCAAAGCTGTTAAATATTTTTTTTATCTAATGTATTCACTGAGGAAAATAAACTGTCAGATGAAATGCTGAATGTTGAAATAAATTCCCCATTAAAAGTGTCCTGTCTGACCCAGGAAGAAGTACAACAGCGACTTAAAAAGATTAAACTAGACAAATCGCCAGGATCGGATGGCATACACCCCCGTATTCTAAGGGAATTAAGTAATGTCATAGCCAGACCCTTTTTTCTGATATTTGCGGATTCTATACTGACAGGGAATGTCCCACAGGATTGGCACATGGCAAATGTGGTGCCAATATTCAAAAAGGGTCCAAAAACAGAGCCTGGAAACCAGGGGCGTACACAGAAATCATTGGGCCCCATAGCAAGAATTTAGATTGGGCCCCCATGCCCGTTCCTAGTCCCTCCTACTATGCACCCTGGCTCCTCTTACTACCCTTCCTAACTTCTCCCCTGCCCCACCTCATGCAGAAGTATTTTGTTCTACAAAATGGCAGTACTCATGCCGGATCCCAACAGACCCATTAGGCTACTTTCACACTTGCGGCAGGACGGATCCCACAGGCTGTTCACCATGTCGGATCCATCCTGTGGCTATTTTGCCGTGCCGCCTGACCGCCGCTCCGTCCCCATTGACTATATGGTGCACGGCGAAAGTCGCCGGACTAAAAAGTCAGACATGCAGTACCTTTTAGTCCGGCGGCTTTCGCCGTGCACCGCCATGCTGCGCCAGAGCTCCGCCCCCGTTATAGTCAATGGGGAAGGAGCGGCGGTCGCGCGAAATAGCCACAGGACGGATCCGACATGGTGAACAGCCTGTCGGATCCGTCCTGCTGCAAGTGTGAAAGTCGCCTTATAGAGAATGGGATCTGATAGTTCCCGGCGGTGTTCAGCATATATTGACAAGAATCTGGGGCGTTACATGATGCAATACCACCCAACTTTCCTGCTGTCCAGCATGGTACATGCACATAGACATGAGAAAAGTTTGAGGAAGCGAGTGCCCCCCTTCCCATATCCTCTGTGTCATGCAGGACAGCTGGGAGACAGTGACATTACTCGCTATCCCGCATGACACATGTGCAGAGACAGGAGTCTCTGGGAAAGCTGGGTGAACCCCTCCCCCCTGCCTTACCATGTTCTTATTATCTGCATTTATGCCTTCCAGGATAGCAGGACATCTGAGGGACATTGCATGATGTAATAGCACCCAGCTTTTCTGCTGCCCTGCATGGCACATGTGGAGAGACATGAGAAT
The DNA here is from genome assembly GCF_014858855.1 of Bufo gargarizans. Taxonomy (NCBI): domain Eukaryota; kingdom Metazoa; phylum Chordata; class Amphibia; order Anura; family Bufonidae; genus Bufo; species Bufo gargarizans. The sequence goes on from NC_058084.1 coordinate 256,834,231, forward strand.
AATCTGAGAAAGCTGAGTGACATTACTCCCACCTCCCCTCATATCTTCTCCTGCCTCTGCACTTGTGCCATGCAGGACATCAGGAAAGCCGAGTCACATTATATAATAGCACCCAGCTTTCCTCCTGTTCTGAATGACATATGTGCAGAGGAATAGCTTGGGAAAGCTGAGTGACCCCCCCCCCCCCCCCCGCACTGTCCTCACCTACAAGTGGTCACTTACTTCATTACTGGTGGGGTAGTGGCAATCCAGAGAGGAATCAGGCATAATGGAGCTAACAGGCGGGAGGCGGGGCTAGCAGACGGGAGGCGGGGCTAGCAGACGGGAGGCAGTTAGGAAGATAGATGGGGCAGGGCCTCTCCTCCACTGCGGGCCCCTCTTCCTCACGGGCCCCATAGCAGCTGCGTGGTCTGCCTATATGGTAGGTACGCCACTGCTGGAAACTATAGGCCGGTAAGTTTAACATCTGTTGTGGGTAAACTGTTTGAAGGTTTTCTGAGGGATGCTATGTTAGAGCATCTTAACAGAAATAAGCAAATAACGCCATATCAGCATGGCTTCGTGAGGGATCAGTCATGTCAAACAAATTTAATCAGTTTCTATGAGGAGCCAAGTTCTAGACTTGACAGCGGCGAATCAATGGATGTCATGTATCTGGACTTCTCCAAAGCATTTGACACTGTACCACATAAAAGGTTAGTATATAAAATGAGAATGCTCGGACTGGGAGAAAACATCTGTATGTGGGTAAGTAACTGGCACAATGATAGAAAACAGAGGGTGGTTATTAATGGTACATACTCAGATTGGGTCACTGTCACTAGTGGGGTAGTTCAGGGGTCAGTATTGGACCCTATTCTCTTCAATATATTTATTAATGATCTTGTAGAAGGCTTGCATAGTAAAATATCAATTTTCGCAGATGACACTAAACTGTGTAAAGTAATTAACACTGAAGAGGACAGTATACTACTACAGAGGGATCTGGATAGAGTACAGGCTTGGGCAGATAAGTGGCAGATGAGGTTTAAAGGGATTCTGTCACCTCCCCTAACCCAAAATCAAATTTTAAAGCAGTCATGCAGCACAGCTTACCTTAAATCGGCTGTTCTCTTCTATCTTGTAATCCGTCCAGTAGTTTATGAGAATATCGATGTCACTGGGCATGCGCCGAGCCCAGTGACATCCTGAAGCTCCTGCTCTCAGTCTCCTGCAGATCGCACTGGCGCAGCCCTCAGTGGGTACTGCACCTGCGCGAGAGTTCGTTCGACCGTGAGGGAGAGGGAGGAGATGGATGAGGCTGTGGGCAGTTAGGCAGTCGGAAGGAAGGCATTTTGGGCACTGTAAGAGGGGCGTTACTGGGCACACTAAGGGGAACAAAACGCCCCTCTGGGCGCCTTCAGGGCTAATTTGCATAATCATAAAAGTTGATTTTCTCATAAACTACTGGACGGATTACAAGATAGAAGAGCACAGCCAATTCAAGGTAAGCTGTGCTGCATGACTGCATGACTGGGTTAGGGGAGGTGACAGAATCCCTTTAACACTGACAAATGTAAAGTTATGCACATGGGAAGGAATAATGCAAGTCACCCGTACTTATTAAATGGTAAAACACTCGGTAACACTGACATGGAAAAGGATCTAGGAATTTTAATAAACAGCAAACTAAGCTGCAAAAACCAGTGTCAGGCAGCTGCTGCCAAGGCCAAAAAGATAATGGGTTGCATCAAAAGGGGCATAGATGCCCATGATGAGAACATAGTCCTACCACTTTACAAATCATTAGTCAGACCACACATGGAGTACTGTGTACAGTTCTGGGCTCCAGTGAACAAAGCAGACATAGCAGAGCTGGAGAGGGTCCAGAGAAGGGCAACTAAAGAAATAACTGGAATGGGGCAACTACAGTACCCTGAAAGATTATCAAAATTAGGGTTATTCACTTTAGAAAAAAGACGACTGAGGGGAGATCTAATTACTATGTATAAATATATCAGGGTTCAGTTCAGAGATCTATCGCATCATCTGTTTATTCCCAGGACTGTGACGAGGGGACATCCTCTGCGTCTGGAGGAAAGAAGGTTTCTACACAAACATAGAAGAGGATTCTTTACGGTAAGAGCAGTGAGACTATGGAACTCTCTGCCTGAGGAGGTGGTGATGGTGAGTACAATAAAGGAATTCAAGACGGGCCTGGATGTATTTCTGGAATGTAGTAATATTACAGGCTATAGCTACTAGAGAGGGATTGTTGATCCAGGGAGTTATTCTGATTGCCTGATTGGAGTCGGGAAGACATTTTTGATCAATTTTACATTTCAATTAGTATTGTTTTAAGATCTGTAAAACATGACTGCCATCCATTCCTCTATAATGCAGTTCTCGTTAAGTGGAAGAATAATGCAGGGGTTTCCCGTTAGAGATGGGGTACATAGATATATACAAGTGGTCCTTCCTGGAATAAATTATCTAGGTACCCTAGCTCTACAAAGTACACTGCAAATTATATATAAATCTAAATATCACCATTATAGAGGAATGGATTACTCTGCATTTTTCACAAAGAAACTGGATAAGACTTTATAGATGTAAAGTCCACATCCAAGATGCACTGTAACTTAAGTTAGGTGGTTTAATAGTAACTGCTGTTCAATGTTACTCCAGCACGCATGTTGCCTTCCAAAAAGTATACAAACATTGCTCTGCAGGATGACGGTGTAGGTGCTCCCCTGTGCTTGTCACCCTCTCCTAAGTGAAGTATTCTACGGGATGTGTGACACTACTCACTGTGTGTAGTACAGCCTTGCAACTATAGCCTTTTTCAGCTGCATGACCGGTAATAGATAAACCATGATGCACACTAAAAGCAGCTGACGATGAACAACGACAGTATACGAGGAACATGACAGAGTCATGAATTAAGGGAATAAGAACTGACCTAGGTGGAGGAGACATGGACACTAACACAACTGGCCCAGGCCAAGCAACTTCTTCACTGACTTCTGGGCTCTGTTTGATCTGAGGACGGTATGGGCGGGCACATGTCCTTAGCTCTGGATGGGAGCAGCGACAATCGTGCATGGGTTTGGCGACCTGTGTTACACATCCCTCCTCACAGACAAACGGAGGATAACAGAGACACTACTAAACCCTTGCAGTCCTTTATCCCTCTGACTCAGAGGAATCCGAACACGTTGAGTCATGCTGCATTAACGCAGTGGTCTGCTACAGAATTGATGCACCTTATATGGAAAAAATTATAGCTGAATGTTGCTGGCATAAAGGATACCTGATTGATTAATTGAAAATAGAGTGTGTTCAAAATGTCAAATTGCTTTACTAAAAAAATTTACTAAATTTTTTTTATGTAAATATTTCATAAATTATATATGTTACTACATTACCGTTTCAGACTATGAAAATTAAAATTTAACGTATAACGTGTTTTTATAAAATTTTGGGTTGTGTTCATAGTCTGATGGGTGGTCCATTCATGAATTCAAATTCCTGCTGCTTAGTTAGAAAATGATACAATCAGAGGTGTATTATTTTAGTGTTGGTGCTGCCCCTGTTTGTTGGTGGGGCCATTCTGGGTAATATGTTTCAGATGCACATTTAGCTGCTGCTTTAGCTGCTGTTGCTGCCTGTCCTGCTGATTTGGCCCTAGCTATATGTGGGCCTCATTCTAGACAATTTTCAAAAATCCTCTGGTGGATGCTGTCGCCTGTCCTGACTGCTGATCTATCTGAGTCATCTAGGGGCCAAATAACACTCGATCTGCTGCTGCTGCCTGTCCTGCTGATTTGGCCCTAGCTATATGTGGGCCTAATACTAGACCAATTTCAAAAATCCTCTGGTGGATGCTGTCGTCTATCCTGACTCTGATCTGAGTCATCTAGGGGCCTTATAACACTCGATCTGCTGCTGCTGGCTGTCCTCTTGATTTGGGCCTAGCTATATGTGGGCCTCATTCTAGACCATTTTCAAAAATCCTCTGGGGGATGCTGTCGCCTGTCCTGACTCCTGATCTATCTGAGTCATCTAGGGGCTTAATAACACTCGATCTGCTGCTGCTGCCTGTCCTGCTGATTTGGCCCTAGCTATATGTGGGCCTCATACTAGACCCATTTCCAAAAATCCTCTGGTGGATGCGGCTGACTGTCCCGATCTGAGTCATCTAGGGGCCTAATAAGACTACAATTTGTGCTTTTATGAGTCAATAAGTTTTCTAGTCATTTAACTGCATAGTTGACATTTCAATGCTGATCTCTTACATGTTTACAGTTTCTTTTGGCCTTAAATTGTAGCTTTAATACTATTTCTTTAGTACACTTACAATATTAAATACGCAATTTTTATTAGATTATATTTTGGAGCCACCAATTAGAAAATTGAAGAATGCGTTTATATATTTTTCTGCTCCGTATTCTTTTTATTTCATAAAAACAATGCAGAAATATACAGTACATCTTCTGCTTCTGTAAAAATTATGTTTGTAATTTACAGAAAGATCAATACAATGTCAAGTATCAAACATAGAGCGAAATATTCAATAGATTGACCTGAGTCCTAAAATGTGTGTAACAAATGTTCTAAACACTTAAAAATAAATTAAGTGTAGAACTGACAAGTAAAAAGATGGATATTTACGATATATGTAAATATAAACTTTATTATCCTGCTTGGCAATAACTAAAACTTTTTGTGAAAAAAAAATCTTACTAAAACCACAATCAAAATCCGGGAAATGTTTAACAGTGAAAGTTGGTGCTTTTTTAAAAAGCACAATGAAAAGGGAACTCAAGACATTGGTGCTGAACATTTGTTTACAATACCCGTATGAAAAAACAGATAATATTTATTGAATTTTGAGATCTAAAAAAATCTATATGCTAGGGAGCTTAAAGATCGGACTCTGGAGTAATGTCAGAATTTTATGTTGTTGGATGATTCAAGATTTAACATGTTCCAGAGTGAAAGGCTCAACAAAAAGAGGTGAAGATGAAGTGATTCACCCATCATGCCTAGTGCCTACTGTACAAGTCTGTGGGTCCAGTGCTATATTCTGGCGTTGCTACAGTTGTTCAAGTCTATGTTCAGGATTGAGCAACAGTATGCTTTGAAAGAATGAGGTCACAGGACTAATTCAACAGATCAAGTGACCAGGTTATTAATACATTAATTAATGTTTTCTTCCGTGATGCCATGAGCAGTCTAGAAGAAGACAATGCCATCATGCATCTTGTATCAAATGTGAACTAATGGTTCAGGGAGCATTGGACCTAATTTAAATCCAGGTACAAACCAGATATTTGAGAACTTTATGACTATAACGGTTATTTTATGCCCATATTCTGCATAGTTATGAATAATAATTTGTGAATCATAACTTTAGAGTCTGCATTTTACTACAGTGTTAACTGTAAAACGAAATGAAGGTTCTTAATCGTGCTTAGGCAACCAGCATGGATCACTTTTTCTACTTTGCACTATAACAAGTCTAGAGTGTAGAATTCTCAAAATATGGTTTTGATTATTAATATTCATGCATGTGCTGTGTTAATTATGTATTGGCAATATTTAGACAAAGAAATATGTAATAATAAATAAATAATATTATAAAAAAAAAATCCTGTGTTGTTTGGTTTTATTTACAAAATTAAATTATTTTACTTTATTTTATTTTATTATGTTTTATTTAAAATAAAAAAAAATTGGGTTTGGGGCACCAGTGTTGTGGTTCACGATGTAGCAAGTTGTGGACCGCATGTGGCCTTCCCTTGTCAAAAGGTCTTGTGCACGAAAAATTGTACTGGACATATTGATGAACCTAATGAAAAATGTTAATTTTATTTTTTATATATATTTTTTTGCTACGGATTAACCACCTCCGGACCGCCTAACGCGCCGATGCGTCCGGAAGGTGGTTGCTTTTCTCCTCCTGGACGCATCGGCGCGTCATCTCGCGAGACGCGAGATTTCCTGTGAACGCGCGCACACAGGCGCGCGCGCTCACAGGAACGGAAGGTAAGCGAGTGGATCTCCAGCCTGCCAGCGGCGATCGCTCGCTGGCAGGCTGGAGATCCGAATTTTTTAACCCCTAACAGGTATATTAGACGCTGTTTTCATAACAGCGTCTAATATACCTCCTACCTGGTCCTCTGGTGGTCCCTTTTGTTAGGATCGACCACCAGAGGACTCAGGTAGGTCAGTACAGTCCCACCAAACACCACACTACACTACACTACACCCCCCCCCTCCCCCGTCACTTATTAACCCCTTATAAACCCCTGATCACCCCATATAAACTCCCTGATCACCCCCCTGTCATTGATCACCGCCCTGTCATTGATCACCCCCCTGTCAGGCTCCGTTCAGACGTCCGCATGATTTTTACGGATCCGATCCATGTATCCATGGATCCGTAAAAATCATGCGGACGTCTGAATGGAGCCTTACAGGGGGGTGATCAATGACAGGCGGGTGATCACCCATATACACTCCCTGATCACCCCCTGTCATTGATCACCCCCCTGTCAGGCTCCATTCAGACGTCCGCATGATTTTTACGGATCCGATCCATGTATCCGTAAAAATCATGCGGACGTCTGAATGGAGCCTTACAGGGGGGGTGATCAGTGACAGGGGGGTGATCACCCTGATTACCCTGATCACCCCCTGTCATTGATAACCCCCCTGTAAGGCTCCATTCAGACGTCCGCATGCGTTCTGTGGATCCGATCCATGTATCCATGGATCCGTAAAAAATCATGCGGATGTCTGAATGGAGCCTTACAGGGGGGGTGATCAGTGACAGGGGGGTGATCACCCTGATTACCCTGATCACCCCCTGTCATTGATAACCCCCCTGTAAGGCTCCATTCAGACGTCCGCATGCGTTCTGTGGATCCGATCCATGTATCCATGGATCCGTAAAAATCATGCGGATGTCTGAATGGAGCCTTACAGGGGGGTGATCAGTGACAGGGGGGTGATCACCCTGATTACCCTGATCACCCCCTGTCATTGATAACCCCCCTGTAAGGCTCCATTCAGACGTCCGCATGCGTTCTGTGGATCCGATCCATGTATCCATGGATCCGTAAAAAATCATGCGGATGTCTGAATGGAGCCTTACAGGGGGGGTGATCAGTGACAGGGGGGTGATCACCCTGATTACCCTGATCACCCCCTGTCATTGATAACCCCCCTGTAAGGCTCCATTCAGACGTCCGCATGCGTTCTGTGGATCCGATCCATGGATCCGTAAAAAATCATGCGGATGTCTGAATGGAGCCTTACAGGGGGGGTGATCAGTGACAGGGGGGTGATCACCCTGATCACCCCCTGTCATTGATAACCCCCCTGTAAGGCTCCATTCAGACGTCCGCATGCGTTCTGTGGATCCGATCCATGGATCCGTAAAAAATCATGCGGATGTCTGAATGGAGCCTTACAGGGGGGGTGATCAGTGACAGGGGGGTGATCACCCTGATTACCCTGATCACCCCCGGTCATTGATAACCCCCCTGTAAGGCTCCATTCAGACGTCCGCATGCGTTCTGTGGATCCGATCCATGTATCCATGGATCCGTAAAAAATCATGCGGATGTCTGAATGGAGCCTTACAGGGGGGGTGATCAATGACAGGGGGGTGATCACCCTGATTACCCTGATCACCCCCTGTCATTGATCACCCCCCTGTCATTGATCACTCCCCACTGTAAGGCTCCATTCAGACATCCGCATGATTTTTTACGGATCCATGGATACATGGATCGGATCCACAGAACGCATGCGGACGTCTGAATGGAGCCTTACAGGGGGGTTATCAATGACAGGGGGTGATCAGGGTGATCACCCCCTGTCACTGATCACCCCCCCTGTAAGGCTCCATTCAGACGTCCGCATGCGTTCTGTGGATCCGATCCATGTATCCATGGATCCGTAAAAAATCATGCGGATGTCTGAATGGAGTCTTACAGGGGGGGTGATCGATGACAGGGGGGTGATCAGGGAGTCTATATGGGTGATCACCCCCCTGTCATTGATCACCCCCCTGTCATTGATCACTCCCCCCCTGGTAAGGCTCCATTCAGCCATTTTTTTGGGCACAAGTTAGCGGACATTTTTTGTTTGTTTTTGTTTTTTCTTACTAAGTCTCATATTCCACTAACTTGTGCCAAAAAATAAAATCTCACATGGACGCACCATACCCCTCACGGAATCCAAATGCGTAAACATTTTTAGACATTTATATTCCAGACTTCTTCTCACGCTTTAGGGCCCCTAAAAAGCCAGGGCAGTATAAATACCCCACATGTGACCCCATTTCGGAAAGAAGACACCCCAAGGTATTCCGTGAGGGGCATATTGAGTCCATGAAAGATTGAAATTTTTGTCCTAAGTTAGCGGAAAGTGAGACTTTGTGAGAAAAAAAACAAAAAAAAATCAATATCCGCTAACTTATGCAAAAAAATAAAAAATTCTAGGAACTCGCCATGCCCCTCATTGAATACCTTGGGGTGTCTTCTTTCCAAAGTGGGGTCACATGTGGGGTATTTATACTGCCCTGGCTTTTTAGGGGCCCGAAAGTGTGAGAAGAAGTCTGGGATCCAAATGTCTAAAAATGCCCTCCTAAAAGGAATTTGGGCCCCTTTGCGCATCTAGGCTGCAAAAAAGTGTCACACATCTGGTATCGCCGTACTCAGGAGAAGTTGGGGAATGTGTTTTGGGGTGTCATTTTACATATACCCATGTTGGGTGAGAAAAATATCTTGGTCAAATGCCAACTTTGTATAAAAAAATGGGAAAAGTTGTCTTTTGCCAAGATATTTCTCTCACCCAGCATGGGTATATGTAAAATGACCCCCCAAAACACATTGCCCAACTTCTCCTGAGTACGGCGATACCAGATGTGTCACACTTTTTTGCAGCCAAGGTGGGCAAAGGGGCACCTTTCGGATTTCGCAGGCCATTTTTTACACATTTTGATTTCAAGGTACTTCTTACACATTTGGGCCCCTAAATTGCCAGGGCAGTATAACTACGCCACAAGTGACCCCATTTTGGAAAGAAGACACCCCAAGGTATTCCGTGGGGGGCACGGCGAGTTCCTAGAATTTTTTATTTTTTGTCACAATTTAGCGGAAAATGATGATTTTTCTTTTTTTTTCTTTTTTCCTTACAAAGTCTCATATTCCACTAACTTGCGACAAAAAATAAAAATTCTAGGAACTCGCCATGCCCCTCACGGAATACCTTGGGGTGTCTTCTTTCCAAAATGGGGTCACTTGTGGGGTAGTTATACTGCCCTGGCAATTTAGGGGCCCAAATGTGTGAGAAGAACTTTGCAATCAAAATGTGTAAAAAATGCCCTGCAAAATCCGAAAGGTGCACTTTGGAATATGTGCCCCTTTGCCCACCTTGGCAGCAAAAAAGTGTGACACATCTGGTATCGCCGTACTCAGGAGAAGTTGGGCAATGTGTTTTGGGGTGTCATTTTACATATACCCATGCTGGGTGAGAAAAATATCTTGGTCAAATGCCAACTTTGTATAAAAAAATGGGAAAAGTTGTCTTTTGCCAAGATATTTCTCTCACCCAGCATGGTTATATGTAAAATGACACCCCAAAACACATTCCCCAACTTCTCCTGAGTACGGCGATACCACATGTGTGACACTTTTTTGATGCCAAGGTGGGCAAAGGGGCACATATTCCAAAGTGCACCTTTCGGATTTCACCGGTCATTTTTTACAGATTTTGATTGCAAAGTACTTCTCACACATATGGGCCCCTAAATTGCCAGGGCAGTATAACTACGCCACAAGTGACCCCATTTTGGAAAGAAGACACCCCAAGGTATTCCGTGAGGGGCATGGCGAGTTCCTAGAATTTTTTTTTTTTGTCGCAAGTTAGTGGAATATGAGACTTTGTAAGGAAAAAAGAGAAAAAAAAAAAAAAATCATCATTTTCCGCTAACTTGTGACAAAAAATAAAAAATTCTAGGAACTCGCAGTGCCCCTCACGGAATACCTTAGGGTGTCTTCTTTCCAAAATGGGGTCACTTGTGGCGTAGTTATACTGCCCTGGCAATTTAGGGGCCCAAATGTGTGAGAAGTACCTTGCAATCAAAATGTGTAAAAAATGCCCTGCAAAATCCGAAAGGTGCACTTTGGAATATGTGCCCCTTTGCCCACCTTGGCAGCAAAAAAGTGTGACACATCTGGTATCGCCGTACTCAGGAGAAGTTGGGGAATGTGTTTTGGGGTGTCATTTTACATATACCCATGCTGGGTGAGAAAAATATCTTGGTCAAATGCCAACTTTGTATAAAAAAATGGGAAAAGTTGTCTTTTGCCAAGATATTTCTCTCACCCAGCATGGTTATATGTAAAATGACACCCCAAAACACATTCCCCAACTTCTCCTGAGTACGGCGATACCACATGTGTGACACTTTTTTGCTGCCAAGGTGGGCAAAGGGGCACATATTCCAAAGTGCACCTTTCGGATTTCACCGGTCATTTCTTACACATTTTGATTGCAAAGTTCTTCTCACACATTTGGGCCCCTAAATTGCCAGGGCAGTATAACTACCCCACAAGTGACCCCATTTTGGAAAGAAGACACCCCAAGGTATTCTGTGAGGGGCATGGTGAGTTCCTAGAATTTTTTATTTTTTGTCGCAAGTTAGTGGAATATGAGACTTTGTAAGAAAAAAATAAAAAAATAAAAATCATCATCATTTTCCGCTAACTTGTGACAAAAAATAAAAAGTTCTATGAACTCACTATGCCCATCAGCGAATACCTTAGGGTGTCTACTTTCCGAAATGGGGTCATTTGTGGGGTTTTTCTACTGTTTGGGCATTGTAGAACCTCAGGAAACATGACAGGTGCTCAGAAAATCAGAGCCGTTTCAAAAAGCGGAAATTCACATTTTTGTACCATAGTTTGTAAATGCTATAACTTTTACCCAAACCATTTTTATTTTGCCCAAACATTTTTTTTTTATCAAAGACATGTAGAACTATAAATTTAGCGAAAAATTTATATATGGATGTCGTTTTTTTTGCAAAATTTCACAGCTGAGAGTGAAAAATGTCATTTTTTTGCAAAAAAATCGTTACATTTTGATTAATAACAAAAAAAGTAAAAATGTCAGCAGCAATAAAATACCACCAAATGAAAGCTCCATTAGTGAGAAGAAAAGGAGGTAAAATTCATTTGGGTGGTAAGTTGCATGACCGAGCGATAAACGGTGAAAGGAGTGTAGTGCCGAAGTGTAAAAAGTGGCCTGGTCATGAAGGGGGTTTCACCTAGCGGGGCTGAAGTGGTTAAGGTTCGAACATGGTGTTGTCTGTTGTCCTGGAAGGGATGGCTGACTTCCGTAATAACATTTTTTTTGTCTGTTCCTGCAGAGGGAGTCAGGGCTTTGTGTAGACATTAAACTACATCGTTAACTAACCATATGCCTGCTGCTGGTTTGTCAAGATGATTCGGAGATTGGTGTAGGCCTTATAATCCACCGTTAACAATAAATGGTGATATTATCCAATTGCTTAATAATTATGTGTAGGCCATATACTCAACGTTTATCAAGGACTACTGCTATTATCAATATGCATTGAAGCTCTGTGTAGGACAAATACTGTCCCTTTTATATGTACCTGCAGGTGATGTTTGTCAGTCTACTGATGAGTTTGTGATGGAGTATAGGGGCTTTACTGTAACCTAATGTTTAGAAATGAAGAAAACTTCAATTAATAAAACAACAACAAACACACCATATATATATGTTAACAATTAAAACAGTATATTTTTAAAAACAGAAAAGAAAAAAAAAAATAACAATTTGCCTTAAAGGATAACTGTTACACTTAGACCCTAATTTCAATTTTCATATATGTAGTTACTAATAACATGATATTCCAGAATCAGTTACTATTAGACTGACTTACTCCATATTTAATAAGATTCAGCCCTTAGCAACCAGTCTGCATAAAACTGCAATTTCACTATTCAATTAAGATGGCCGCCACTGCCCTCCCCCTGAGGCTAATCCAGCCTGCCCTCACTAGCCAGTAACAATAGCCCCCCAAAAGTGTCAGTAATCAGAGCCATCCCCCCTGAAAGGTTAATCTCCTGCAGCACAAAGGGGTCCTCTTACCACATGTTGCTTTCATTTATACACTGAGCAGACGGCAGGTCTTCCTTCCCTGGTCTACGCTGCTTCGACTCTACTTCTGCAGCTCTGCTGAGTGAAGGAGTGTCTGCCAAGCGCAGGGACAGGGAGAAGTACACCCAGCCCAGGCACTGTTATCAGCTGCTGGGGAAGACCTGGCTTTAATCATTTACTTACTGTCCCTGGCTGTCAGGAATGTGACCTTGCACGCTGCGTGCTTCTGCGTCCTCCGTCCTTCAACACATAGACGGACCTAGCCTAGCAATCCTATTTTAAGTACAGGTAAAAGTAGGCAGTACAGGGAACAAAAATGTGGAATTAAGGGGTAATTGAATACACAGTGAAAAGTTGAAATAGGGCCACCAAGGAGATATTAATCACCACAATCCAATACTCAAAAAAATAAAATAAAAATATGACAGTTATACTTCAGTATAACTCCATGGTCTTTGTGTGCTGCTCCTCCAACACAGCCATCTGGTGGGAGTACTGGAACCTCATCTCCCTCTTCTTGCAGCAGTGCTGCTCCCGGAACTGCCTCAATTGTCTTGTGTGGTACCGTTGCAGGACCTGATTTTTTTTTACAGTGCTTTAAGTACTGTTACAAAAAATTATAATATATGTATATATTTATGGGTTTATTAGTTTGTCATCAGATTAAATACAATTTAGTGAATATTGTATAAAGCTGTTTACTATTGGCGATTGTAGGTGAAAAAAATAATGTGAAGAATACATTTTTCAGAGGTTACGTCTATATAAAATCAGATTTTTGGTTGTTTAACCTAACATTAGTCCATGAATAGTCTATGTCATTGAGGTCATAATTTACATATGCTATTTGATTTGTATCATAAATTTTGATTTATTGGTATAAATGATAGGGCTCTTGTTATTTTTTGTAACTTTATAGTCATTTTATTTTTAAATAATATTGCAACAACAAGATTGAAAAGTGTGAAAAATATAAACAAATTCATTTATCTACATCATAACCGTTATCTGATCTACTAAATAACACTAGACTGTAATGAAGTATTCAAAAAAAAAAATCCTATATTTTATTCATTGAGATGTAAATAATATTCTATACATTTTTGTAAAAATAAAAAAAATCTGAAATGTAAACTGTGGTCAGTGGATTCACCTCCAGAAGTCTTTACACTTGAGTAAAAGAGCCATGTATGGTGACTGTGGCAAAGTACGACAGGGTTGGCACAATAGTGTTCTTGATATAACTTTATTTTTGCCATAATTATTAAAAAATGTATTTTAACAATATTATATTTAGAAACTAAGGATTGAAATTGCTATATGAACTGTAGTAAACCAAAGGGGAGAATCAGGGATGCTCGGTATGTCTCAATGGGAATGTATGCCTCAGGGAGATAATTTACGTTAATCAGTATGCCTGGAATCAGCACGCCTGTTTTGTTTCTGGGGTTTTGTCTTTAATATTGATTTTTGAACGGGTTTTAAATTGTTAACATAGACATTGGGTGGGACAGGTCTCACCCGTACTCCATCCAATGTTCTCATAACGGTGCTGTTAAAAAGGCTGTTAAGATAAAGTGTGGACAGGCCATGCCAGAACAATCTGAGAAGGGAACCAAAACAGTGACAGACTGTAAACAGTGTTGTGATAGTACTGTCTTGTTACCCTTCTTGTAATGAACTGTAAGTGTGGGACTTTCCGTTATCCAATATAACTAAACTAATACATGTGTGTGTGTGAATAAGTTTAAACAACAAAAGCACATATTTACCCTCCTTGTGTGGGGTGGTGAATAATCCGTCATCATCCTCTTCCTTCTCGTCCTCATCTTCAAAAGCTGGGGTGGGGACTCTGGTAGGGCTGACGGTCCACCCTGTTCCTCCTCCATTATATCCCCATCCTGTGGTGGTGCAGGGGCATTTGGTAGCCCTGCCTGCTCCTCCTCCTCCCCCTCAGACGCAGACACCTCCCACAAATCCGTCCTGGCAGGCCTGCACCTGACAGAGGGAAGGCGAGCACCTATAATAACAAATTAGACTTATGTAAAAATGAAAATCCCAAATAATAAATGTACCTCAGCATTACGTTACTTTTGTTTATTTCACCAACACTCAGTAATCATTGTACCTGGACAGTATGTATCCCGGATTTGGTGATTCTCTCCATATGCCCCCGCTTCAGGTCAGACCATTTTTTTTAGCATGGCCATCAGTGTAGGCTGTCCGCCATGCTCCCTCCGTAATTCTTTTATTAAATCACGGATAATGGCCTGCTTGGCTTGGTGTGATCTTATCTCATCATAGCCTTTCTCTAACAGGTGCTGTGGGATGAAAAAAGGAAGCATTTAATCAAAAAAGTATTAATACACTAAGATTACGTAACTTTAACATTAGCAGAAATGCACTATGTCAGGCAGTTGAACAAGTGGTCGGAGCCGTCCTACCGCTAATTCACATATGCCCCCAGACAGTGGCGTAGCTACAAATGACTTGACCCCACACCCTTTTTTTAATGGGGACAGCCTACCTACCACAGAAACTTTTTTACAAGCCCTTCCTTTCATGCCACCCACATAACTGTGGATAGTAAAGATCACTCTCTCACACCAGGCCCGGCAGCTGTTCCATCCATTTCATACACTGTCTATACTGTCACTGTGTATAATTTCATTGTGTAATACTGTTGAGGGGGCCCTGACAAATTCTTTTAGTCCATTTCCTCCTCCTGGATGGGCCCCTTCTTGGTCAGGGCCCCCAAGCAGCCCCCTGTAAATACCCCAGCGACAAGAATGACGATCCGTCAATATTTACTATAATGGTGGTGGCCAGGGGCGTAACTATTGGGGAAGCACGAGAAGCGTCTGCTTTGCGGCCCTGACCCAGAAGAGGCCCAGGCCATTTGTCAGGGCCCCATTGGCAGTATTACACAATGAAATTATGCAACACGGTTACAGTATAGACAGTGTAGAAAACGGATGGAATAGCTGCCGGGCCTGCAGCTACACCACTGGTGGCGAGGGAAAAGTTCCAGCAGCAGCAAGGCAGCGCACGGCGAGAGGCAGTCTAACTAAAAGCTCTGCATGTGTAGTTTAATTACAGGGAACCGATCGCCGTGCGCTGCCTTGATACCGCAGTAACTGACCACCACCATGTCATCATCATCTCAACCACCAAACCAACAATTATTATTGTTTGAGAGTGAAATACTAAAATTTAAATTAACGTATAAAATCTAATTGTATTGAAATTGTATGTGTGTGGGGTATAAGCTATTAGATAGTGTCCATCTGAGGAGAAATGTACCTAGTATAGTATGGGGTGTAAAGGTGGTCTGCCTCCACGTGGTGCATCCTGGGTAGTGCTAAATAAACCAGCAAATATAGAATGTAAAAAATTACTTCTCCTGACCAACAGGACACTTATTAGAATCTTTAGACTAGCCATCCGCACATTGCGGCCCTCCAGCAAACTGCGTCCCTCTAGCTGTGGCAAAAATACAACTCCCATCATTCTATGACAGCCTACAGCTATCATCCTATAGAAGGGCATAATGGGAGTTGCAGTTTAAGAACAACTAGAGTACCGCTGTTTGAATAGACTGTGTGTGTGTGTTTGTTTGTTTGTTGGGGGTGGGGGGTGGTCAGAGGGGGTGGGGGTTTGGTGGTATGCAGTGTGGGTATATTATGTGAGGCAGGAAATTAGATGTGTAATGTGCATCTGATAAGGATTTGTCTGCTATCCATACATAATGACACGTCGGCCACATGTATGTATGGATAGCATATAAATATATAGAAGATGCCAGTGAGATAGTGCTTTGATGGCAGACCAACCATTTGTCATATCAAAAATGCTTAACTATTTATTTTAGTAATACAAATAAAATCACATTTTATCTAGTATGAGTAGATGTTAATGATTATGTAAAAAAAATATATATTACTTTTGAATGTCAACAATACTTGTTTCAACCAATCATTTATATCTAATCAAAGTATGTGCTATGCAAATTTAATTGTCATGTGAAAATAGTTTTTACATACAAAGACATCCGAAAACTTAAATTCAATAAACCTAGATAAGAATATTTGTGGTCATGGCTACGGCCAAGAGATATCCGAAGAACCCTAAGGAGAGAAACAACGGGAACAACCTAACCCAGCTAGGTGTATCTTAGCTGACCTGGCTAAATGGCTTGTTGTGTGCCCTAAGCCATGATTGTGGGTAGGCCTGTAAGTGGGCAAAAAACCAAGCCAAGTAGGGTAGAAAAGGAACTCTAATGGCATGTGCAAACTAATCTCCAAGCCAACTGCAAGGTGTCAGGGATCTAGAGCAAAAAAATTGGGGTGTATGAGGCAAGGCCAGAAGGAGACCTACAACCCATCTTGTGGATGACAAGGCCAAGAGACATGATGCCCAATATTGCAGATACTGCCCCAAAGCGGAATGGAGGACCGGGAATACATTGTAAAATGGATCATGAAAACCAACTGAACCTTGTAAAGTTTTGGTTCTAGTGCGAGTACTGGCAATGCCCCAGCCTCAGGAGATCGTGGGACCGAAACCTAACTGCCTAGACTAGGGATGAGGGCCAAAAGAACTATGTAGATAGGAAGAGAATCCTTGAATAGTTCCCCAGACAACAGCTATCTGCTAGTCGTGGTCTGCGCGTTGTTCTACTGTGTGCCCCTGAGAATTGTTTTAACGCTTGAGACGTGAAGAGCGACCTACTATCCGAATCTTCTACCATGAGGAAATGCTGAACCTTGTCCAAAACCCGATTTAACGTGGTTGTAGGGAGTCTGAGGTTAGTGAGACAAAAAGCTATGAGGCCATAATATACAAGATTCTGTCTATGCACTCCCATGAGTGAGGGAATGCAATTGCAATGAAGCCACCGGCAAAAATGAATTCCTGGTCATGGTAAAAAGGCACAGACAACCATTGGTCGGACCCCTGAAGCCATGGGGCCGAAGCAACCACCAGGGGCCCATGGGGCCGGGCAGCCGCCTGGGTGCGAACCTTAGAATTGAGGACGGCTGGGGAAAAGATTGGGGCTTAACCCAACGGGTTTAGTAATCAACCGGGACTCGATAACCTAGAAAAACAATGACATGGGGTAAAGCTTCTTAATGAAATGAGGCTGAAATGAACTGCAAGTACTAATCTGTAAAATATAAATGAACAAAAGAAAACTTCTGAAAAGTGTGCCATGGAAAATAGTATCAGATGACCGTATGACCTACCAATGTCGATGACAATTGTGAAATCCTCTAAGCCAAGAGCGTGCGAGTCCCTTATGGCGGGAGCCATGCGTGCGAGTCCCTTATGGCGGGAGCCATGCGTGCGAGTCCCTTATGGCGGGAGCCATGCGTGCGAGTCCCTTATGGCGGGAGCCATGCGTGCGAGTCCCATATGGCGGGAGCCATGCGTGCGAGTCCCATATGGCGGGAGCCATGCGTGCGAGTCCCATATGGCGGGAGCCATGCGTGCGAGTCCCATATGGCGGGAGCCATGCGTGCGAGTCCCATATGGCGGGAGCCATGCGTGCGAGTCCCATATGGCGGGAGCCATGCGTGCGAGTCCCATATGGCGGGAGCCATGCGTGCAAGACTCATATGGCGGGAGCCATGCGTGCAAGACTCATATGGCGGGAGCCATGCGTGCAAGACTCATATGGCGGGAGCCATGCGTGCAAGACTCATATGGCGGGAGCCATGCGTGCAAGACTCATATGGCGGGAGCCATGCGTGCAAGACTCATATGGCGGGAGCCATGCGTGCAAGACTAATATGGCGGGAGCCATGCGTGCAAGACTCATATGGCGGGAGCCATGCGTGCAAGACTCATATGGCGGGAGCCATGCGTGCAAGACTCATATGGCCGAAGTATCAGGTGGCAAAAAGTATCAGGTGGCCATGCGAACTACAAGTGTCGGTGCCAATCGTGAGGTCCTATAAGCGAACAGCCACTCGGGCGAGCCTCTTATGTTTTGTTTTTTTTTAAACACTTATGCCACACCAGAATGCCTTGGGGACTCGCATAACCATGACCCCCTCCAACAGCAAACCTGGGACACTAACCAGCCTACAACCATGCCGAACCCCTAACAAACAAAACATGAAAAACAGTAAAGGGGCCCCCGGAGCCATGAGGCCGGATCAATCATAGGGCCCCGACCAGAGGCCCCCGAAGCCAGAGGGATGACGTTGCGGTGACGATAAGTAATTAAAACGTAAGCCGGACCTGATAGGATATGCAGCAACTTGAATGATTGGATTGGCTAGAAAGTGGCCTAAGGAACATAACTGCCAACATGCGCTGAAAATATAGACATTAGAAATCCGAAGCACGTGCATACATAACACTAAACACCGCAAACCATAAAACGTAAGCATGAAATTGAATCAGAGATGGGAGAAATACAAGAGCCTGAGGCATTGCAAGTTCGCTAAGAGAAGTCTCTTATCGTGACAAACAAATGAACAGCTTGTGAAATTATAGCAGGAAACTTACTCCTATTGGCCGACTGACCTCCGCTGAGGAGCTGTTTAGTGAACTAGGGCAGGAGACCAATCTAAGTGAATACGAACCAGAAGTAACAGGAGACCAGTCTGAGTGATTATGAACCAGGATTAAAGAACCAGAGCGGTGGGTGCAGACTGCCCCGGTGAGACTATTGAGTAAAACCATGACGTAGCAATGAACAGGAGAATGCAGCTTTGAGTGGAAGCAGAGTACAACACATGATGTAACAACAAATGGGTGCATGGAGCTTTGGATGCGAGTGGTACCTAAAAAACATGGTATGGGCGCAGCTCCGAGTATGGGTAGCGCATGAAAAGCATAGTATAAGCAGACGTATGCATGCAATTTGAAAGTGATCAGAGTATTGGCGTGATGCGAAAGCAGACACGTGAACGCAGCTCTAGTAGTGAGTGGAGTATAGGACAAGATGTAAAAGCAGACATGCGGACGCAGCTTTGGATGTGAACAGAATATTAACTTGATGTGACAGCAGACATGGAAAACGGCTTTGGTGAGTGGGGTATACGACCTGGTGTAGCAGTAGAAGTGTGAACACAACTCTGGGTATAAGCAGAGCATGAAATTTGCTATAACAGCAGCTCTGGTTGTGAACGGAGCATAACATAGATGTAACAGCGACATGAATGCAGTTCTTGAAATGGGCCTGGAAAGAACCTGTAGTAGTATAGGACGTGTGAACGCAGCTCTGGGTGAGAGTAGAGTAAACCCGATATACCGATAGAATAAGTCTCTGCCATACCCCACTCTAACAACAAAACATGACATATAGCGTAGTGTCAGTAGTGGCTGAACCTGGCGGTCTAATTGTCTCCCAACATTTAGCTTGTCCTGGGCGATCCAGGTAACAAGACAAATGACATAGCATGGTATCTGTAGTAGCTGAACCTGGGCGATCCAGGTGACATACAACATTTAACTCGGCCTGGGCGATCCAGGTGACATACAACATTTAACTCGGCCTGGGCGATCCAGGTGACATACAACATTTATCTCGGCCTGGGCGATCCAGGTGACATACAACATTTAACTCGGCCTGGGCGATCCAGGTGACATACAACATTTAACTCGGCCTGGGCGATCCAGGTGACATACAACATTTAACTCGGCCTGGGCGATCCAGGTGACATACAACATTTAACGCGGCCCGGGTGATCCAGGTGACATACAACATTTAACGCGGCCCGGACGATCCAGGTGACATACAACATCTCACGCGGCCTGGGCGATCCAGGTGACATACAACATTTAACGCGACCTGGACGACCCAGGTGACATACAACATTTAACTCGGCCTGGGCGATCCAGGTGACATACAACATTTAACTCGGCCTGGGTGATCCAGTTAACAAGACAAAAGACATAGCATGGTATCTGCAGTGGCTGAACCTGGGCGATCCAGGTGACATACAACATTTAACTCAGCCTGAGCGATCCAGGTAACAAGACAAAAACATATAGTATCAGCCATGGCTGGACCTGGACGGACAAGGTAACATGCGGCCTGTGCACCTGAGAACACATGCCTGTGAGTGAGGCTGTGGCTCGTATATGAAGAGCCTCCGCCCCTCCCACAAATGCAGGCTGACTAATCAGCCTTACCAACTAGTAAGATATGCCAAACAAGCATGTGCGATAGAATGTTCAATTTACATATACTTAATATGATGAGGATCTCTTCCTCAGCTTCTTTAAACTTGCTGGCCACCATCTTTCCAATCGCATGTAACTTCAAAGTCTGACGCTGGATTCTAGATTAAACTGGTTACTTCCGGCCAGGAGTGACTCAAGCGCATCCGCATGAGCATACAAACATTTCATTGCCGTTTCAGCTGTGTGTATTTTTACGAATATTCAATATATTGCTGATATATCTTAGGTTTTAGAATATTTGTAATATTCAAAATCAATTATATATTAGAATATTGAGAATATTCGTAAAAGAAACAGCGGATATGGTGCTTTAGTATTTTTTAAATCTTTATTTTAATTAATTTTTTTCTAAATATTGGCTTTATTGCAATACTTATTGACTTATTGGCAACTGTGTCTCATCATTATCATCCACTTCGTGAAACACTAATTGCTGTTCCCCACCGTCATCTTCTTGTGACTGTGGATGTTATACTGCAGATAATGTTGCTGATGTCAGCAGCGGCTAATATAAAATTACAGGGAATGTCACAGGTATGTGGGATGTGGAAATGTTACACAGGAGAAACACCTCAGGTAATGTTGCTGATGTCACCAGCGGTTAATACAAAATTACAGGAAATGTCACAGGTATTTGGGATGTGGAAACGTCCCACAGGAGTTAAACCGCAGATAATGTCAATGATGTCACCAGCGGCTAATAAAAAATTGCAGGGAATGTCACAGGCATTTGGGATGTGAAAATGTTACACAGGAGAAATACCACAGATAATGTTGCTGATGTCAATAGTGGCTAATAAAAAAATTACAGGGAATGTCACAGGTATTTGGGATGTGGAAACGTCCCACAGGAGATAAACTGTAGATAATGTCAATTCTGTCACCAGCGGCTAATATAAAAGTACAGGGAATGTCACAGGTAGAGTTGAGCAGACACCTGGATATTCGGGTACAACGAGTTTGGGTTCGGGACTAGAGTTGAGCGAACACCTGGATGTTCGGGTTCGAGAAGTTCGGCCGAACATCCCGGAAATGTTCGGGTTCGGGATCCGAACCCGATCCGAACTTCGTCCCGAACCCGAACCCCATTGAAGTCAATGGGGACCCGAACTTTTCGGCACTAAAAAGGCTGTAAAACAGCCCAGGAAAGAGCTAGAGGGCTGCAAAAGGCAGCAACATGTAGGTAAATCCCCTGCAAACAAATGTGGATAGGGAAATGAATTAAATTAAAAATTAAATAAATAAAAATTAACCAAAATCAATTGGAGAGAGGTTCCATAGCAGAGAATCTGGCTTCCCGTCACCCACCACTGGAACAGTCCATTCTCAGATATTTAGGCCCCGGCACCCAGGCAGAGGAGAGAGGTCCCGTAACAGAGAATCTGTCTTCATGTCAGCAGAGAATTAGTCTGCATGTCATAGCAGAGAATGAGGCTTCACGTCACCCACCACTGCAACAGTCCATTGGCATATATTTAGGCCCAGCACCCAGGCAGAGGAGGGAGGTCCCGTAACAGAGAATCTGTCTTCATGTCAGCAGAGAATTAGTCTGCATGTCATAGCAGAGAATGAGGCTTCACGTCAGCCACCACTGCAACAGTCCATTGGCATATATTTAGGCCCAGCACACACACAGGCAGAGGAGAGAGGTCCCGTAACAGAGAATCTGGCTTCATGTCAGCAGAGAATCAGTCTGCATGTCATAGCAGAGAATGAGGCTTCACGTCAGCCACCACTGCAACAGTCCATTGGCATATATTTAGGCCCAGCACACACACAGGCAGAGGAGAGAGGTCCCGTAACAGAGGATCTGGCTTCATGTCAGCAGAGAATCAGTCTGCATGTCATAGCAGAGAATCAGGCTTCACGTCAGCCACCACTGCAACAGTCCATTGTCATAAATTTAGGCCCAGCACCCAGGCAGAGGAGAGAGGTCCCGTAACAGACAATCTGGCTTCATGTCAGCAGAGAATTAGTCTGCATGTCATAGCAGAGAATGAGGCTTCACGTCACCCACCACTGCAAAAGTCCATTGGCATATATTTAGGCCTAGCACACAGGCAGAGGAGAGAGGTCCCGTAACAGACAATCTGGCTTCATGTCAGCAGAGAATCAGTCTGCATGTCATAGCAGAGAATGAGGCTTCACGTCACCCACCACTGCAACAGTCCATTGGCATATATTTAGGCCTAGCACACAGGCAGAGCAGAGAGGTCCCGTAACAGACAATCTGGCTTCATGACAGCAGAGAATCAGTCTGCATGTCATAGCAGAGAATGAGGCTTCACGTCACCCACCACTGCAACAGTCCATTGGCATATATTTAGGCCTAGCACACAGGCAGAGCAGAGAGGTCCCGTAACAGACAATCTGGCTTCATGACAGCAGAGAATCAGTCTGCATGTCATAGCAGAGAATGAGGCTTCACGTCACCCACCACTGCAACAGTCCATTGGCATATATTTAGGCCTAGCACACAGGCAGAGCAGAGAGGTCCCGTAACAGACGATCTGGCTTCATGTCAGCAGAGAATCAGTCTGCATGTCATAGCAGAGAATGAGGCTTCACGTCAGCCACCACTGCAACAGTCCATTGGCATATATTTAGGCCCAGCACCCAGGCAGAGGAGGGAGGTCCCGTAACAGAGAATCTGTCTTCATGTCAGCAGAGAATTAGTCTGCATGTCATAGCAGAGAATGAGGCTTCACGTCAGCCACCACTGCAACAGTCCATTGGCATATATTTAGGCCCAGCACACACACAGGCAGAGGAGAGAGGTCCCGTAACAGAGAATCTGTCTTCATGTCAGCAGAGAATTAGTCTGCATGTCATAGCAGAGAATCAGGCTTCACGTCACCCACCACTGCAACAGTCCATTGGCATATATTTAGGCCCAGCACCCAGGCAGAGGAGGGAGGTCCCGTAACAGAGAATCTGTCTTCATGTCAGCAGAGAATTAGTCTGCATGTCATAGCAGAGAATGAGGCTTCATGTCAGCCACCACTGCAACAGTCCATTGGCATATATTTAGGCCCAGCACACACAGGCAGAGGAGAGAGGTCCCGTAACAGAGAATCTGTCTTCATGTCAGCAGAGAATTAGTCTGCATGTCATAGCAGAGAATGAGGCTTCACGTCAGCCACCACTGCAACAGTCCATTGGCATATATTTAGGCCCAGCACACACACAGGCAGAGGAGAGAGGTCCCGTAACAGACAATCTGGCTTCATGTCAGCAGAGAATTAGTCTGCATGTCATAGCAGAGAATCAGGCTTCACGTCACCCACCACTGCAACAGTCCATTGGCATATATTTAGGCCCAGCACCCAGGCAGAGGAGGGAGGTCCCGTAACAGAGAATCTGTCTTCATGTCAGCAGAGAATTAGTCTGCATGTCATAGCAGAGAATGAGGCTTCACGTCAGCCACCACTGCAACAGTCCATTGGCATATATTTAGGCCCAGCACACACACAGGCAGAGGAGAGAGGTCCCGTAACAGACAATCTGGCTTCATGTCAGCAGAGAATTAGTCTGCATGTCATAGCAGAGAATGAGGCTTCACGTCACCCACCACTGCAACAGTCCATTGGCATATATTTAGGCCCAGCACCCAGGCAGAGGAGGGAGGTCCCGTAACAGAGAATCTGTCTTCATGTCAGCAGAGAATTAGTCTGCATGTCATAGCAGAGAATGAGGCTTCACGTCACCCACCACTGCAACAGTCCATTGGCATATATTTAGGCCTAGCACACAGGCAGAGCAGAGAGGTCCCGTAACAGACAATCTGGCTTCATGACAGCAGAGAATCAGTCTGCATTGTCATAGCAGAGAATGAGGCTTCACGTCACCCACCACTGCAACAGTCCATTGGCATATATTTAGGCCTAGCACACAGGCAGAGCAGAGAGGTCCCGTAACAGACAATCTGGCTTCATGTCAGCAGAGAATCAGTCTGCATGTCATAGCAGAGAATGAGGCTTCACGTCAGCCACCACTGCAACAGTCCATTGGCATATATTTAGGCCCAGCACCCAGGCAGAGGAGGGAGGTCCCGTAACAGAGAATCTGTCTTCATGTCAGCAGAGAATTAGTCTGCATGTCATAGCAGAGAATGAGGCTTCACGTCAGCCACCACTGCAACAGTCCATTGGCATATATTTAGGCCCAGCACACACACAGGCAGAGGAGAGAGGTCCCGTAACAGAGGATCTGGCTTCATGTCAGCAGAGAATCAGTCTGCATGTCATAGCAGAGAATCAGGCTTCACGTCAGCCACCACTGCAACAGTCCATTGGCATATATTTAGGCCTAGCACACAGGCAGAGGAGAGAGGTCCCGTAACAGACAATCTGGCTTCATGTCAGCAGAGAATCAGTCTGCATGTCATAGCAGAGAATGAGGCTTCACGTCAGCCACCACTGCAACAGTCCATTGTCATAAATTTAGGCCCAGCACCCAGGCAGAGGAGAGAGGTCCCGTAACAGACAATCTGGCTTCATGTCAGCAGAGAATTAGTCTGCATGTCATAGCAGAGAATCAGGCTTCATGTCAGCCACCACTGCAACAGTCCATTGGCATATATTTAGGCCTAGCACACAGGCAGAGGAGAGGTTCATTCAACTTTGGGTAGCATCGCAATATAATGGTAAAATGAAAATAAAAATAGGATTGAATGAGGAAGTGCCCTGGAGTCCAATAATATATGGTTATGGGGAGGTAGTTAATGTCTAATCTGGACAAGGGACGGACAGGTCCTGTGGGATCCATGCCTGGTTCATTTTTATGAACGTCAGCTTGTCCACATTGGCTGTAGACAGGCGGCTGCGTTTGTCTGTAATGACGCCCCCTGCCGTGCTGAATACACGTTCAGACAAAACGCTGGCTGCCGGGCAGGCCAGCACCTCCAAGGCATAAAAGGCTAGCTCTGGCCACGTGGACAATTTAGAGACCCAGAAGTTGAATGGGGCCGAACCATCAGTCAGTACGTGGAGGGGTGTGCACACGTACTGTTCCACCATGTTAGTGAAATGTTGCCTCCTGCTAACACGTTGCGTATCAGGTGGTGGTGCAGTTAGCTGTGGCGTGTTGACAAAAGTTTTCCACATCTCTGCCATGCTAACCCTGCCCTCAGAGGAGCTGGCCGTGACACAGCTGCCTTGGCGACCTCTTGCTCCTCCTCTGCCTTGGCCTTGGGCTTCCACTTGTTCCCCTGTGACATTTGGGAATGCTCTCAGTAGCGCGTCTACCAACGTGCGCTTGTACTCGCGCATCTTCCTATCACGCTCCAGTGCAGGAAGTAAGGTGGGCACATTGTCTTTGTAGCGTGGATCCAGCAGGGTGGCAACCCAGTAGTCCGCACAGGTTAAAATGTGGGCAACTCTGCTGTCGTTGCGCAGGCACTGCAGCATGTAGTCGCTCATGTGTGCCAGGCTGCCCAGGGATAAGGACAAGCTGTCCTCTGTGGGAGGCGTATCGTCATCGTCCTGCCTTTCCCCCCAGCCACGCACCAGTGATGGACCCGAGCTGCGTTGGGTGCCACCCCGCTGTGACCATGCTTCATCCTCATCCTCCTCCACCTCCTCCTCATCCTCGTCCTCCTCGTCCTCCAGTAGTGGGCCCTGGCTGGCCACATTTGTACCTGGCCTCTGCTGTTGCCAAAAACCTCCCTCTGAGTCACTTCGAAGAGACTGGCCTGAAAGTGCTAAAAATGACCCCTCTTCCTCCTCCTCCTCCTCCTCCTCCTGGGCCACCTCCTCTTCCATCATCGCCCTAAGTGTTTTCTCAAGGAGACATAGAAGTGGTATTGTAACGCTGATAACGGTGTCATCGCCACTGGCCATGTTGGTGGAGTACTCGAAACAGCGCAACAGGGCACACAGGTCTCGCATGGAGGCCCAGTCATTGGTGGTGAAGTGGTGCTGTTCTGTAGTGCGACTGACCCGTGCGTGCTGCAGCTGAAACTCCACTATGGCCTGCTGCTGCTCGCACAGTCTGTCCAGCATGTGCAAGGTGGAGTTCCACCTGGTGGGCACGTCGCATATGAGGCGGTGAGCGGGAAGGCCGAAGTTACGCTGTAGCGCAGACAGGCGAGCAGCAGCAGGATGTGAACGCCGGAAGCGCGAACAGACGGCCCGCACTTTATGCAGCAGCTCTGACATGTCGGGGTAGTTGTGAATGAACTTCTGCACCACCAAATTCAGCACATGCGCCAAGCAAGGGATGTGCGTCAAATTGGCTAGTCCCAGAGCTGCAACGAGATTTCGCCCATTATCACACACCACCAGGCCGGGCTTGAGGCTCACCGGCAGCAACCACTCGTCGGTCTGTTGTTCTATACCCCGCCACAACTCCTGTGCGGTGTGGGGCCTGTCCCCCAAACATATGAGTTTCAGAATGGCCTGCTGACGTTTACCCCGGGCTGTGCTGAAGTTGGTGGTGAAGGTGTGTGGCTGACTGGATGAGCAGGTGGAAGAAGAGGAGGAGGAAGCCGAGAAGGAGGAGGTGGCAACAGGAGGCAAAGAATGTTGCCCTGCGATCCTTGGCGGCGGAAGGACGTGCGCCAAACAGCTCTCCGCCTGGGGCCCAGCTGCCACTACATTTACCCAGTGTGCAGTTAGGGAGATATAGCGTCCCTGGCCGTGCTTACTGGTCCACGTATCTGTGGTTAGGTGGACCTTGCCACAGATGGCGTTGCGCAGTGCACACTTGATTTTATCGGATACTTGGTTGTGCAGGGAAGGCACGGCTCTCTTGGAGAAGTAGTGCCGGCTGGGAACAACATACTGTGGGACAGCAAGCGACATGAGCTGTTTGAAGCTGTCTGTGTCCACCAGCCTAAATGACAGCATTTCATAGGCCAGTAGTTTAGAAATGCTGGCATTCAGGGCCAGGGATCGAGGGTGGCTAGGTGGGAATTTACGCTTTCTATCAAATGTTTGTGAGATGGAGAGCTGAACGCTGGCGTGTGACATGGTTGAGACGCTTGGTGACGGAGGTGGTGGTGGTGGTGTTGGTGGTACATCCCCTGTTTGCTGGGCGGCAGGTGCCAACGTTCCTCCAGAGGCGGAGGAAGAGGCCGAGGCGGCAGCAGCAGAATAGGCCGAGGCGGCAGCAGCAGAAGAGGTAGCAGGGGGAGCCTGAGTGACTTCCTTGGTTTTAAGGTGTTTACTCCACTGCAGTTCATGCTTTGCATGCAGGTGCCTGGTCATGCAGGTTGTGCTCAGGTTCAGAACGTTAATGCCTCGCTTCAGGCTCTGATGGCACAGCGTGCAAACCACTCGGGTCTTGTCGTCAGCACATTGTTTGAAGAAGTGCCATGCCAGGGAACTCCTTGAAGCTGCCTTTGGGGTGCTCGGTCCCAGATGGCGGCGGTCAGTAGCAGGCGGAGTCTCTTGGCGGCGGGTGTTCTGCTTTTGCCCACTGCTCCCTCTTTTGCTACGCTGTTGGCTCGGTCTCACCACTGCCTCTTCCTCCGAACTGTGAAAGTCAGTGGCACGACCTTCATTCCATGTGGGGTCTAGGACCTCATCGTCCCCTGCATCGTCTTCCACCCAGTCTTGATCCCTGACCTCCTGTTCAGTCTGCACACTGCAGAAAGACGCAGCAGTTGGCACCTGTGTTTCGTCATCATCAGAGACATGCTGAGGTGGTATTCCCATGTCCTCATCATCAGGAAACATAAGTGGTTGTGCGTCAGTGCATTCTATGTCTTTCACCGCTGGGGAAGGGCTAGGTGGATGCCCTTGGGAAACCCTGCCAGCGGAGTCTTCAAACAGCATAAGAGACTGCTGCATAACTTGAGGCTGAGACAGTTTCCCTGGTATGCATGGGGGTGATGTGACAGACTGATGGGGTTGGTTTTCAGGCGCCATCTGTGCGCTTTCTGCAGAAGACTGGGTGGGAGATAATGTGAACGTGCTGGATCCACTGTCGGCCACCCAATTGACTAATGCCTGTACCTGCTCAGGCCTTACCATCCTTAGAACGGCATTGGGCCCCACCATATATCGCTGTAAATTCTGGCGGCTACTGGGACCTGAGGTAGTTGGTACACTAGGACGTGTGGATGTGGCAGAACGGCCACGTCCTCTCCCAGCACCAGAGGGTCCACTAACACCACCACGACCATGTCCACGTCCGCGTCCCTTACTAGATGTTTTTCTCATTGTTATGGTTCACCACAACAACAAATATATTATTTGGCCCAATGTATTGTATTCAAATTCAGCGGGATATAAATTTAAGGCCTAGTATTTAGGCGCTGGGTGACCGGTATGGATTTAGTGACAGAATTAGACTTGGAAATGCACAGAAGCGTGTGTGTGAAGTTATTCTGAATGACCCTATGTGCACCTTCAATATGATCTACCCTTTTAGGGATAGATTTCAAATAGCTCTGATATAGCAGAAACGACTAAATTATGAAATTGCTAAATTGGGAATTGTATTTCAACCCAGAACAAAAAATGTGCTTTGACGGACACTAAATAACTTTCCCAGCCACAACAGGACAGCGGTAACGAGAGATTTAGCGGGATATAAATTTGAGGCCTAGTATTTAGGCGCTGGGTGACAGGTATGGGTTTAGTGACAGAATTAGATTTGGAAATGCACAGTAGCGGGTGTGTGAAGTTATTCTGAATGACCCTATGTGCACCTTGAATATTATATACCCTTTTAGGGATAGATTTCAAATAGCTCTGATATAGCAGAAACCACTAAATTATGAAATTGCTAAATTGGGAATTGTATTTCAACCCAGAACAAGAAATGTGCTTGAACGGACACTAAATAACTCGCCCAGCTACAGCACTAGGGACAGATTTAGCTGGATATAAATTTGAGGCCTAGTATTTAGGCGCTGGGTGACCGGTATGGATTTAGTGACAGAATTAGACTTGGAAATGCACAGAAGCGTGTGTGTGAAGTTATTCTGAATGACCCTATGTGCACCTTGAATATTATATACCCTTTTAGGGATAGATTTCAAATAGCTCTGATATAGCAGAAACCACTAAATTATGAAATTGCTAAATTGGGAATTGTATTTCAACCCAGAACAAGAAATGTGCTTGAACGGACACTAAATAACTCGCCCAGCTACAGCACTAGGGACAGATTTAGCTGGATATAAATTTGAGGCCTAGTATTTAGGCGCTGGGTGACCGGTATGGATTTAGTGACAGAATTAGACTTGGAAATGCACAGAAGCGTGTGTGTGAAGTTATTCTGAATGACCCTATGTGCACCTTGAATATTATATACCCTTTTAGGGATAGATTTCAAATAGCTCTGATATAGCAGAAACCACTAAATTATGAAATTGCTAAATTGGGAATTGTATTTCAACCCAGAACAAGAAATGTGCTTGAACGGACACTAAATAACTCGCCCAGCTACAGCACTAGGGACAGATTTAGCTGGATATAAATTTGAGGCCTAGTATTTAGGCGCTGGGTGACCGGTATGGATTTAGTGACAGAATTAGACTTGGAAATGCACAGAAGCGTGTGTGTGAAGTTATTCTGAATGACCCTATGTGCACCTTGAATATTATATACCCTTTTAGGGATAGATTTCAAATAGCTCTGATATAGCAGAAACCACTAAATTATGAAATTGCTAAATTGGGAATTGTATTTCAACCCAGAACAAAAAATGTGCTTTGACGGACACTAAATAACTTTCCCAGCCACAACAGGACAGCGTTAACGAGAGATTTAGCAGGATATAAATTTGAGGCCTAGTATTTAGGCGCTGGGTGACAGGTATGGGTTTAGTGACAGAATTAGACTTGGAAATACACAGTAGCGGGTGTGTGTGAAGTTATTCTGAATGACCCAATGTGCACCTTGAATATTATATACCCTTTTAGGGATAGATTTCAAATAGCTCTGATATAGCAGAAACCACTAAATTATGAAATTGTTAAATTGGGATTTGTATTTAAACCCAGAACAAAAAATGTGCTTTGACGGACACTAAATAACTTTCCCAGCCACAACAGGACAGCGTTAACGAGAGATTTAGCAGGATATAAATTTGAGGCCTAGTATTTAGGCGCTGGGTGACAGGTATGGGTTTAGTGACAGAATTAGACTTAGAAATACACAGTAGCGGGTGTGTGTGAAGTTATTCTGAATGACCCAATGTGCACCTTGAATATTATATACCCTTTTAGGGATAGATTTCAAATAGCTCTGATATAGCAGAAACCACTAAATTATGAAATTGCTAAATTGGGAATTGTATTTCAACCCAGAACAAGAAATGTGCTTGAACGGACACTAAATAACTCGCCCAGCTACAGCACTAAGGACAGATTTAGCGGGATATAAATTTGAGACCTAGTATTTAGGCGCTGGGTGACAGGTATGGGTTTAGTGCCAGAATTAGACTTGGAAATACACAGTAGCGGGTGTGTGTGAAGTTATTCTGAATGACCCAATGTGCACCTTGAATATTATATACCCTTTTAGGGATAGATTTCAAATAGCTCTGATATAGCAGAAACCACTAAATTATGAAATTGCTAAATTGGGAATTGTATTTCAACCCAGAACAAGAAATGTGCTTGAACGGACACTAAATAACTCGCCCAGCTACAGCACTAGGGACAGATTTAGCTGGATATAAATTTGAGGCCTAGTATTTAGGCGCTGGGTGACCGGTATGGATTTAGTGACAGAATTAGACTTGGAAATGCACAGAAGCGTGTGTGTGAAGTTATTCTGAATGACCCTATGTGCACCTTGAATATTATATACCCTTTTAGGGATAGATTTCAAATAGCTCTGATATAGCAGAAACCACTAAATTATGAAATTGCTAAATTGGGAATTGTATTTCAACCCAGAACAAGAAATGTGCTTGAACGGACACTAAATAACTCGCCCAGCTACAGCACTAAGGACAGATTTAGCGGGATATAAATTTGAGGCCTAGTATTTAGGCGCTGGGTGACAGGTATGGGTTTAGTGCCAGAATTAGACTTGGAAATACACAGTAGCGGGTGTGTGTGAAGTTATTCTGAATGACCCAATGTGCACCTTGAATATTATATACCCTTTTAGGGATAGATTTCAAATAGCTCTGATATAGCAGAAACCACTAAATTATGAAATTGCTAAATTGGGAATTGTATTTCAACCCAGAACAAGAAATGTGCTTGAACGGACACTAAATAACTCGCCCAGCTACAGCACTAAGGACAGATTTAGCGGGATATAAATTTGAGACCTAGTATTTAGGCGCTGGGTGACAGGTATGGGTTTAGTGCCAGAATTAGACTTGGAAATACACAGTAGCGGGTGTGTGTGAAGTTATTCTGAATGACCCAATGTGCACCTTGAATATTATATACCCTTTTAGGGATAGATTTCAAATAGCTCTGATATAGCAGAAACCACTAAATTATGAAATTGCTAAATTGGGAATTGTATTTCAACCCAGAACAAGAAATGTGCTTGAACGGACACTAAATAACTCGCCCAGCTACAGCACTAAGGACAGATTTAGCGGGATATAAATTTGAGGCCTAGTATTTAGGCGCTGGGTGACAGGTATGGGTTTAGTGCCAGAATTAGACTTGGAAATACACAGTAGCGGGTGTGTGTGAAGTTATTCTGAATGAGCCAATGTGCACCTTGAATATTATATACCCTTTTAGGGATAGATTTCAAATAGCTCTGATATAGCAGAAACCACTAAATTATGAAATTGCTAAATTGGGAATTGTATTTCAACCCAGAACAAGAAATGTGCTTGAACGGACACTAAATAACTCGCCCAGCTACAGCACTAAGGACAGATTTAGCGGGATATAAATTTGAGGCCTAGTATTTAGGCGCTGGGTGACAGGTATGGGTTTAGTGCCAGAATTAGACTTGGAAATACACAGTAGCGGGTGTGTGTGAAGTTATTCTGAATGACCCAATGTGCACCTTGAATATTATATACCCTTTTAGGGATAGATTTCAAATAGCTCTGATATAGCAGAAACCACTAAATTATGAAATTGCTAAATTGGGAATTGTATTTCAACCCAGAACAAGAAATGTGCTTGAACGGACACTAAATAACTCGCCCAGCTACAGCACTAAGGACAGATTTAGCGGGATATAAATTTGAGGCCTAGTATTTAGGCGCTGGGTGACAGGTATGGGTTTAGTGCCAGAATTAGACTTGGAAATACACAGTAGCGGGTGTGTGTGAAGTTATTCTGAATGACCCAATGTGCACCTTGAATATTATATACCCTTTTAGGGATAGATTTCAAATAGCTCTGATATAGCAGAAACCACTAAATTATGAAATTGCTAAATTGGGAATTGTATTTCAACCCAGAACAAGAAATGTGCTTGAACGGACACTAAATAACTCGCCCAGCTACAGCACTAAGGACAGATTTAGCGGGATATAAATTTGAGGCCTAGTATTTAGGCGCTGGGTGACAGGTATGGGTTTAGTGCCAGAATTAGACTTGGAAATACACAGTAGCGGGTGTGTGTGAAGTTATTCTGAATGACCCAATGTGCACCTTGAATATTATATACCCTTTTAGGGATAGATTTCAAATAGCTCTGATATAGCAGAAACCACTAAATTATGAAATTGCTAAATTGGGAATTGTATTTCAACCCAGAACAAGAAATGTGCTTGAACGGACACTAAATAACTCGCCCAGCTACAGCACTAGGGACAGATTTAGCTGGATATAAATTTGAGGCCTAGTATTTAGGCGCTGGGTGACCGGTATGGATTTAGTGACAGAATTAGACTGGGATATGGCCAAAAAATAAACAGACTATTGCTGGTTAAATGCACTTGGTGTGACAGCTTCACCCTGATGTAGGCTTTAGCCAAAAAACAACCACACCATTGAGGGTTAAATGCACTTGGTGACAGGCGCAGCTTGCCCCTGATTTAGTATATGGCCAAAAAATGAACAGACTATTGCTGGTTAAATGCACTTGGTGTGACAGCTTCACCCTGATGTAGGCTTTAGCCAAAAAACAACCACACCATTGAGGGTTAAATGCACTTGGTGACAGGCGCAGCTTGCCCCTGATTTTGTATATGGCCAAAAAATGAACAGACTATTGCTGGTTAA
Source organism: Bufo gargarizans (assembly GCF_014858855.1). Taxonomy (NCBI): domain Eukaryota; kingdom Metazoa; phylum Chordata; class Amphibia; order Anura; family Bufonidae; genus Bufo; species Bufo gargarizans. The sequence goes on from NC_058084.1 coordinate 256,867,727, forward strand.
ATGCACTTGGTGTGACAGCTTCACCCTGATGTAGGCTTTAGCCAAAAAACAACCACACCATTGAGGGTTAAATGCACTTGGTCGCAGCTTGTGCTGGCGCACCACAAGACACAAAATGGCCGCCGATCACCCCAGAAAAATGTGACTGACAAACGGTCTGTGCAGCCTAAAAACAGTGAGCAATTGAGGATCAGCAGCTCAATGATCCACAGCTGCAGATCGATCAGTTAATCAAGTCCTTTGGAGGAGTTAATCTGCCTAATCTCGCCCTACTGTCGCAGCCGCAACCTCTCCCTACGCTAATCAGAGCAGAGTGACGGGCGGCGCTATGTGACTCCAGCTTAAATAGAGGCTGGGTCACATGGTGCTCTGGCCAATCACAGCCATGCCAATAGTAGGCATGGCTGTGATGGCCTCTTGGGGCAAGTAGTATGACGCTTGTTGATTGGCTGCTTTGCAGCCTTTCAAAAAGCGCCAAGAAAGCGTCACAAAAGCGCGAAGAAAGCGACGAACACCGAACCCGAACCCGGACTTTTACGAAAATGTCCGGGTTCGGGTCCGTGTCACGGACACCCCAAAATTCGGTACGAACCCGAACTATACAGTTCGAGTTCGCTCATCCCTATTCGGGACCCGAACTTGACCCGAACTTGACCCCGAACCCGAACCCCATTGAAGTCAATGGGGACCTGAACTTTTGGGCACTAAAATGGCTCTAAAATAATCCTGGAAAGGGCTAGAGGGATGCAAAATGCATCAAAATGTGCTTAAGAGCATGGCAACTGTTCTGCAAACAGATGTGGATAGAAAAATGACTTAAGATAACATAAAATACAGAAAAAATAAAAATAACAATCTGGATCTAGGAGTAGGAGGTTGAGGAGGCGGTGGATGGGTGTAGGTGGAAGCGGCGGTGAAGGAGGAATAGGTAGCCAACACTGATTTGTGTTATTTTTTATTTTTTAATTGTGGTATCCCCCAAAATGGATGGTTGAGGCTGGTATAAATGTCTATTATGCAAAGGTATGGACAAGTCCTGTGAGATCCATGCCTGGTTCATTTTAATAAACGTAAGCTTGTCCTCATTGGCTGTGGCCTGTGATAATGCTCTCTGCCGTGCTAAACACACGTTCACACTATACACTGGCTGCAGGGCAGGTCAGCACCTCCAAGGCTGACAAAGCTTTTCCACATTTGGGCCATGCTAACCCTGCCTTCTCAGGTGCTGGCGGTGCCCCAGCTGCGTTGGCGACCTCTTCCTCCTTCTCTGCCTTCGCCTTGTGCTTCCACTGTGCCCCCACTGTCAGGTGGGAATGCCATCAGCAGCATGCGCTTATAGTCGCGTATCTTCGGATAAGTAACAGATGTTTTCACAAAATTTTGTTACCTGTCAGCAATGCAGAGCAAGGGTTCATTTACGGCAAAAGGGGGTTCTTGTCACCCAGCAATAAAACTGATATTTTGAGAGATTTAGGCCCCTGTCACCCAGGCACAGCAGGGGTTCATTCACGGCAAAAGGGGGTTCATGTCACCCAGCAATACAACAGAGGATTTTGAGAGATTTAGGCCCATGTCACCCAGGCACAGCAGTGGTTCATTCATGACAAAAGGGGGTTCATGTCACCCAGCAAAAGAACAGAGGATTTTTAGAGATTTAGGCCCCTGTCACCCATACATAGCAGGGGTTCATTCACGGCAAAAGGTTGTTCTTGTCACCCAGCAATAGAACAGAGGATTTTGAGAGATTTAGGCCCCTGTCACCCAGGCACGGCAGGGGTTCATTCACGGCAAAAGGGGGTTCTTGTCACCAAGCAATAAAACAGATATTTTGAGAGATTTAGGCCGCTGTCACCCAGGTACAGCAGGGGTTCATTCACGGCAAAAGGGGGTTCATGTCACCCAGCAATTAGGGATGAGCGAACTCGAACTGTATAGTTCGGGTTCGTACCGAATTTTGGGGTGTCCGTGACACGGACCCGAACATTTTCGTAAAAGTCGCTTTCTTGGCGCTTTTGTGACGCTTTCTTGGCGCTTTTTGAAAGGCTGCAAAGCAGCCAATCAACAAGCGTCATACTACTTGCCCCAAGAGGCCGTCACAGCCATGCCTACTATTGGCATGGCTGTGATTGGCCAGAGCACCATGTGACCCAGCCTCTATTTAAGCTGGAGTCACATAGCGCCGCCCGTCACTCTGCTCTGATTAGCGTAGGGAGAGGTTGCGGCTGCGACAGTAGGGCGAGATTAGGCAGATTAACTCCTCCAAAGGACTTGATTAATCGATCGATCTGCAGCTGTGCATCATTGAGCTGCTGAAATTCAATTGCTCACTGTTTTTAGGCTGCCCAGACCGTTTGTCAGTCACTTTTTTCTGGGGTGATCGGCGGCCATTCTGTGTCTTGTGGTGCGCCAGCACAAGCTGCGACCAAGTGCATTTAACCCTCAATGGTGTGGTTGTTTTTTGGCTAAAGCCTACATCAGGGTGAAGCTGTCACACCAAGTGCATTTAACCAGCAATAGTCTGTTTATTTTTTGGCCATATACTACATCAGGGGCAAGCTGTGCCTGTCACCAAGTGCATTTAACCCTCAATGTTGTGGTTGTTTTTTGGCTAAAGCCTACATCAGGGTGAAGCTGTCACACCAAGTGCATTTAACCAGCAATAGTCTGTTTATTTTTTGGCCATATACTACATCAGGGGCAAGCTGCGCCCGTGACCAAGTGCATTTAACCCTCAGTAGTGTGGTTGGTCAAGCTGTCACACCAAGTGCATTTAACCAGCAATAGTCTGTTAATTTTTTGGCCATATACTACATCAGGGGCAAGCTGCGCCTGTCACCAAGTGCATTTAACCCTCAATGGTGTGGTTGTTTTTTGGCTAAAGCCTACATCAGTGTGAAGCTGTCACACCAAGTGCATTTAACCAGCAATAGTCTGTTTATTTTTTGGCCATATACTACATCAGGGGCAAGCTGCGCCCGTCACCAAGTGCATTTAACCCTCAGTAGTGTGGTTGGTCAAGCTGTCACACCAAGTGCATTTAACCAGCAATAGTCTGTATATTTTTTTGCCATATACTACATCAGGGGCAAGCTGCGCCCGTCACCAAGTGCATTTAACCCTCAGTAGTGTGGTTGGTCAAGCTGTCACACCAAGTGCATTTAACCAGCAATAGTCTGTTCATTTTTTGGCCATATACTACATCAGGGGCAAGCTGCGCCTGTCACCAAGTGCATTTAACCCTCAGTATTGTGGTTGGTCAAGCTGTCACACCAAGTGCATTTAACCAGCAATAGTGTGGTTATTTTTTGGCCATATCCCAGTCTAATTCTGTCAGTAAATCCATACCGGTCACCCAGCGCCTAAATACTAGGCCTCAAATTTATATCCCGCTAAATCTGTCGTTACCGCTGTACTGTTCTGGCTGGGCAAGTTATTTAGTGTCCGTCAAAGCACATTTTTTGTTCTGGGTTGAAATACAATTCCCAATTTAGCAATTTCATAATTTAGTGGTTTCTGCTGTATCAGAGCTATTTGAAATCTATCCCTAAAAGGGTATATAATATTCAAGGTGCACATAGGGTCATTCAGAATAACTTCACACACACGCTACTGTGCATTTCAAAGTCTAATTCTGTCAGTAAATCTATACCGGTCACCCAGCGCCTAAATACTAGGCCTCAAATTTATATTCAGCTGAATTTGAATACAATACATTGGGCCAAATAATATTTTTGTTGTTGTGGTGAACGATAATAATGAGGAAAACATCTATTAAGGGACGCGGACGTGGACATGGTCGTGGTGGTGTTAGTGGACCCTCTGGTGCTGGGAGAGGACATGGCCGTTCTGCCACATCCACACGTCCTAGTGTACCAACTACCTCAGGTCCCAGTAGCCACCAGAATTTACAGCGATATATGGTAGGGCCCAATGCCGTTCTAAGGATGGTAAGGCCTGAGCAGGTACAGGCATTAGTCAATTGGGTGGCCGACAGTGGATCCAGCACGATCACATTATCTCCCACCCAGTCTTCTGCAGAAAGCGCACAGATGGCGCCTGAAAACCAACCCCATCAGTCTGTCACATCACCCCCATGCATATAAGGGAAACTGTCTGAGCCTCAAGTTATGCAGCAGTCTCTTATGCTGTTTGAAGACTCTGCTGGCAGGGTTTCCCAAGGGCATCCACCTAGCCCTTGCCCAGCGGTGGAAGACATAGACTGCACTGACGAACAACCACTTATGTTTCCGGATGATGAGGACATGGGAATACCACCTCAGCATGTCTCTGATGATGACGAAACACAGGTGCCAACTGCTGCGTCTTTCTGCAGTGTGCAGACTGAACAGGAGTTCAGGAATCAAGACTGGGTGGAAGACGATGCAGGGGACGATGAGGTCCTAGACCCCACATGGAATGAAGGTCGTGCCACTGACTTTCACAGTTCGGAGGAAGAGGCAGTGGTGAGACCGAGCCAACAGCGTAGCAAAAGAGGGAGCAGTGGGCAAAAGCAGAACACCCGCCGCAAAGAGACTCCGCCTGCTACTGACCGCCGCCATCTGGGACCGAGCACCCCAAAGGCAGCTTCAAGGAGTTCCCTGGCATGGCACTTCTTCAAACAATGTGCTGACGTCAAGACCCGAGTGGTTTGCACGCTGTGCCATCAGAGCCTGAAGCGAGGCATTAACGTTCTGAACCTTAGCACAACCTGCATGACCAGGCACCTGCATGCAAAGCAGGAACTGCAGTGGAGTAAACACCTTAAAAACAAGGAAGTCGCTCAGGCTCCCCCTGCTACCTCTTCTGCTGCTGCCGCCTCGGCCTCTTCTGCTGCTGCCGCCTCGGCCTCTTCTGCTGCTGCCGCCTCGGCCTCTTCCTCCGCCTCTGGAGGAACGTTGGCACCTGCTGCCCAGCAAACAGGGAATGTACCACCAACACCACCACCACCTCCGTCACCAAGCGTCTCAACCATGTCACACGGCAGCGTTCAGCTCTCCATCTCACAAACATTTGAGAGAAAGCGTAAATTCCCACCTAGCCACCCTCGATCCCTGGCCCTGAATGCCAGCATTTCTAAACTACTGGCCTATGAAATGCTGTCATTTAGGCTGGTGGACACAGACAGCTTTAAACAGCTCATGTCGCTTGCTGTCCCACAGTATGTTGTTCCCAGCCGCCACTACTTCTCCAAGAGAGCCGTGCCTTCCCTGCACAACCAAGTATCCGATAAAATCAAGTGTGCACTGCGCAACGCCATCTGTAGCAAGGTCCACCTAACCACAGATACGTGGACCAGTAAGTACGGCCAGGGACGCTATATCTCCCTAACTGCACACTGGGTAAATGTAGTGGCAGCTGGGCCCCAGGCGGAGAGCTGTTTGGCGCACGTCCTTCCGCCGCCAAGGATCGCAGGGCGACATTCTTTGCCTCCTGTTGCCACCTCCTCCTTCTCGGCTTCCTCCTCCTCTTCTTCCACCTGCTCATCCAGTCAGCCACACACCTTCACCACCAACTTCAGCACAGCCCGGGGTAAACGTCAGCAGGCCATTCTGAAACTCATATGTTTGGGGGACAGGCCCCACACCGCACAGGAGTTGTGGCGGGGTATAGAACAACAGACCGACGAGTGGTTGCTGCCGGTGAGCCTCAAGCCCGGCCTGGTGGTGTGCGATAATGGGCGAAATCTCGTTGCAGCTCTGGGACTAGCCAGTTTGACGCACATCCCTTGCCTGGCGCATGTGCTGAATTTGGTGGTGCAGAAGTTCATTCACAACTACCCCGACATGTCAGAGCTGCTGCATAAAGTGCGGGCCGTCTGTTCGCGCTTCCGGCGTTCACATCCTACCGCTGCTTGCCTGTCTGCGCTACAGCGTAACTTCGGCCTTCCCGCTCACCGCCTCATATGTGACGTGCCCACCAGGTGGAACTCCACCTTGCACATGCTGGACAGACTGTGCGAGCAGCAGCAGGCCATAGTGGAATTTCAGCTGCAGCACGCACGGGTCAGTCGCACTGCGGAACAGCACCACTTCACCACCAATGACTGGGCCTCCATGCGAGACCTGTGTGCCCTGTTGCGCTGTTTCGAGTACTCCACCAACATGTCCAGTGGCGATGACGCCGTTATCAGCGTTACAATACCACTTCTATGTCTCCTTGAGAAAACACTTAGGGCGATGATGGAAGAGGAGGTGGCCCAGGAGGAGGAGGAGGAGGAAGAGGGGTCATTTTTAGCACTTTCAGGCCAGTCTCTTCGAAGTGACTCAGAGGGAGGTTTTTTGCAACAGCAGAGGCCAGGTACAAATGTGGCCAGCCAGGGCCCACTACTGGAGGACGAGGAGGATGAGGATGAGGAGGAGGTGGAGGAGGATGAGGATGAAGCATGGTCACAGAGGGGTGGCACCCAACGCAGCTCGGGCCCATCACTGGTGCGTGGCTGGGGGGAAAGGCAGGACGATGACGATATGCCTCCCACAGAGGACAGCTTGTCCTTACCCCTGGACAGCCTGGCACACATGAGCGACTGCACACATGAGCGACTACATGCTGCAGTGCCTGCGCAACGACAGCAGAGTTGCCCACATTTTAACGTGTGCGGACTACTGGGTTGCCACCCTGCTGGATCCATGCTACAAAGACAATGTGCCCACCTTACTTCCTGCACTGGAGCGTGATAGGAAGATGCGCGAGTACAAGCGCACGTTGGTAGACGCGCTACTGAGAGCAGTTCCAAATGTCACAGGGGAACAAATGGAAGCCCAAGGCCAAGGCACAGGAGGAGCAAGAGGTCGCCAAGGCAGCTGTGTCACGGCCAGCTCCTCTGAGGGCAGGGTTAGCATGGCAGAGATGTGGAAAACTTTTGTCAACACGCCACAGCTAACTGCACCACCACCTGATACGCCACGTGTTAGCAGGAGGCAACATTTCACTAACATGGTGGAACAGTACTTGTGCACACCCCTCCACGTACTGACTGATGTTTCGGCCCCATTCAACTTCTGGGTCTCTAAATTGTCCACGTGGCCAGAGCTAGCCTTTTATGTCTTGGAGGTGCTGGCCTTCCCGGCGGCCAACGTTTTGTATGAACGTGTATTCAGCACGGCAGGGGGCGTCATTACAGACAAACGCAGCCGCCTGTCTACAGCCAATGTGGACATGCTGATGTTCATAAAAATGTAACCAGGCATGGATCCCACAGGACCTGTCCGTCCCTTGTCCAGATTAGACATTAACTACCTCCCCTTAACCATATATTATTGTACTCCAGGGCACTTCCTCATTCAATCCTATTTTTATTATAATTTTACCATTATATTGCGAGGCTACCCAAAGTTGAATGAACCTCTCCTCTGTCTGGGTGCCGGGGCCTAAATATATGCCAATGGACTGTTCCAATGTTGGGTGACGTGAAGCCTGATTCTCTGCTATGACATGCAGACTAATTCTCTGCTGACATGAAGACAGATTCTCTGTTACGGGACCTCTCTCCTCTGCCTGGGTGCTGGGCCTAAATTTATAAAAATGGACTGTTGCAGTGGTGGGTGACGTGAAGCCTGATTCTCTGCTATGACATGAAGACTGATTCTCTGCTGACATGAAGCCAGATTGTCTGTTACGGGACCTCTCTCCTCTGCCTGGGTGCTGGGCCTAAATATCTGACAATGGACTGTTGCATTGGTGGCTGACGTGAAGCCTGATTCTCTGCTATGATATGAAGACTGATTCTCTGCTGACATGAAGCCAGATTGTCTGTTACGGGACCTCTCTCCTCTGCCTGGGTGCTGGGCCTAAATATCTGACAATGGACTGTTGCAGTGGTGGCTGACGTGAAGCCTGATTTTCTGCTATGATATGAAGACTGATTCTCTGCTGACATGAAGCCAGATTGTCTGTTACAGGACCTCTCTCCTCTGCCTGGGTGCTGGGCCTAAATATCTGACAATGGACTGTTGCAGTGGTGGCTGACGTGAAGCCTGATTTTCTGCTATGACATGCAGACTGATTCTCTGCTGACATGAAGCCAGATCCTCTGTTAAGGGACCTCTCTCCTCTGCCTGGGTTCTGGGCCTAAATATCTGACAATGGACTGTTGCAGTGGTGGCTGACGTGAAGCCTGATTTTCTGCTATGACATGCAGACTGATTCTCTGCTGACATGAAGCCAGATCCTCTGTTACGGGACCTCTCTCCTCTGCCTGTGTGCTGGGCCTAAATATCTGACAATGGACTGTTGCAGTGGTGGCTGACGTGAAGCCTGATTCTCTGCTATGACATGCAGACTAATTCTTTGCTGACATGAAGCCAGATCGTCTGTTACGGGACCTCTCTCCTCTGCCTGGGTGCTGGGCCTAAATATCTGACAATGGACTGTTGCAGTGGTGGCTGACGTGAAGCCTGATTTTCTGCTATGACATGCAGACTGATTCTCTGCTGACATGAAGCCAGATACTCTGTTACGGGACCTCTCTCCTCTGCCTGGGTGCTGGGCCTAAATATCTGACAATAGACTGTTGCAGTGGTGGCTAACGTGAAGCCTGATTTTCTGCTATTACATGCAGACTGATTCTCTGCTGACATGAAGCCAGATCCTCTGTTACGGGACCTCTCTCCTCTGCCTGTGTGCTGGGCCTAAATATATGCCAATGGACTGTTGCAGTGGTAGCTGACGTGAAGCCTGATTCTCTGCTATGACATGAAGACTGATTCTCTGCTGACATGAAACCAGATTGTCTGTTACGGGACCTCTCTCCTCTGCCTGGGTGCTTGGCCTAAATTTATGACAATGGACTGTTGCAGTGGTGGCTGACGTGAAGCCTGATTCTCTGCTATGACATGCAGACTGATTCTCTGCTGACATGAAGACAGATTCTCTGTTACGGGACCTCTCTCCTCTGCCTGGGTGCCGGGGCCTAAATATCTGAGAATGGACTGTTCCAGTGGTGGGTGACGTGAAGCCAGATTCTCTGCTATGGGACCTCTCTCCAATTGATTTTGGTTAATTTTTATTTATTTAATTTTTATTTTAATTCATTTCCCTATCCACATTTGTTTGCAGGGGACCTACATGTTGCTGCCTTTTGCAGCCCTCTAGCCCTTTCCTGTGTGTTTTACAGCCTTTTTAGTACCGAAAAGTTCGGGTCCCCATTGACTTCAATGGGGTTCGGGACGAAGTTCGGATCGGGTTCGGATCCCGAACCCGAACATTTCCGGGAAGTTCGGCCGAACTTCTCGAACCCGAACATTCAGGTGTTCGCTCAACTCTACCAGCAATACAATGGGCAGGATTCATTCACGGCAAAAGGGGGTTCATTTCACCCAGCAATAGAACTGAGGATTTTGGGAGATTTAGGCTCCTGTCACCCAGGCACAGCAGGGGTTCATTCACGGCAAAAGGTTGTTCTTGTCACCCAGCAATAGAACAGATGATTTTGAGAGATTTAAACCACTGTCACCAGTCACAGCAGGGGTTCATTTACGGCAAAAGGGGCATTATCTCACCCAGCAATGGAACAGAGGATTTTGTGAGATTTAGGCCCCTGTCACCCAGGCACAGCAGGGGTTTATTCACGGCAAAAGGGGGTTTTTGTCACCCAGCAATAGAACAGAGGATTTTGAGAGATTTAGGCCCGTGTCACCCAGGCACAGCAGGGGTTCATTCATGGCAAAAGGGGGTTCATTTCACCCAGCAATAGAACAGTGGATTTGGAGAAATTTAGGCCCCTGTCACCCAGACACAGCAGGGGTTCATTCACGGCAAAAGGGGGTTATTGTCACCCAGCAATAGAACAGAGGATACATTTTGAAAGATTTAGGCTCCTGTCACCCAGGCACAGCAGTGGTTCAATCATGGCAAAAGGGGGTTCATGTCACCCACCAATAGAACAGAGGATTTTTAGAGATTTAGGCCCCTGTCACCCAGGCACAGCAGGGGTTCATTCACGGCAAAAAGGGGTTCTTGTCACCCAGCAATAGAACAGAGGATTTTGAGAGATTTAGGCCCATATCACCCAGGCACAGCAGGGGTTCATTCATGGCAAAAGGGGGTTCATTTCACCCAGCAATAGAACAGTGGATTTGGAGAAATTTAGGCCCCTGTCACCCAGACACAGCAGGGGTTCATTCACGGCAAAAGGGGGTTATTGTCACCCAGCAATAGAACAGAGGATACATTTTGAAAGATTTAGGCTCCTGTCACCCAGGCACAGCAGTGGTTCAATCATGGCAAAAGGGGGTTCATGTCACCCACCAATAGAACAGAGGATTTTTAGAGATTTAGGCCCCTGTCACCCAGGCACAGCAGGGGTTCATTCACGGCAAAAAGGGGTTCTTGTCACCCAGCAATAGAACAGAGGATTTTGAGAGATTTAGGCCCATATCACCCAGGCACAGCAGGGTTTCATTCACGGCAATAGGGGGTTCATGTCACACAGCAATAAAACAGAGGATTTTGAGAGATTTAGCCCCCTGTCACCCAGGCACAGCAGGGGTTCATTCACGGCAAAAGGGGGTTCATGTCACCCAGCAATAGAACAGAGGATTTTGAGAGATTTAGGCCCCTGTCACCCAGGCACAGCAGGGATTCATTCACGGCAAAAGGGGGTTCTTGTCACCCAGCAATAGAACAGAGGATACATTTTGAGAGATTTAGGCCCCTGTCACCCAGGCACAGCAGTGGTTCAGTCATGGCAAAAGGGGGTTCATGTCACCCACCAATAGAACAGAGGATTTTTAGAGCTTTAGGCCCCTGTCACCCAGGCACAGCAGGGGTTCATTCACGGCAAAAAGGGGTTCTTGTCACCCAGCAATAGAACAGAGGATTTTGAGAGATTTAGGCCCGTGTCACCCAGGCACAGCAGGGTTTCATTCACGGCAAAAGGGGGTTCAAGTCACCCAGCAATAGAACAGAGGATTTTGAGAGATTTAGGCCCCTGTCACCCAGGCACAGCAGGGGTTCATTCACGGCAAAAGGGGGTTCATGTCACCCAGCAATAGAACAGAGGATTTTGAGAGATTTAGGCCCCTGTCACCCAGGCACAGCAGGGTTTCATTCACGGCAAAAGGGGGTTCATGTCACTCAGCAATAGAACAGAGGATTTTGAGAGATTTAGGCCCCTGTCACCCAGGCACAGCAGGGTTACATTCATGGCAAAAGGGGGTTCATGTCACCCAGCAATAGAACAGAGGATATTGAGAGATTTGGGACCCTGTCACCCAGGCACAACAGGGGTTTGTATACGCCAAAAATTTTAAAATGTCACCCGACAATTAAAAATAAGATTTGTTTTCAATTTAGGGCACTAAAATTGGCACTTTTTGCTTTAAAATGGCTCTAAAATAGTCCTTGAAAAGACTAGAAGAATGTAAAAGGCAGTAAAATGTGCTTAAGATGGCAACTGCTCTGCAAACAAATGTGAATAGTGACATAACTTCAAATGAAATTGTGACGAAACCAACCTCGCCACGGTGTTTTGGAGGGGGCTGGTTGCTAGCCTCTTGCCTCAGGATTATGGCCCATACTAACTTTAAAGAAAACAGACCGGCCGCACAGCTTAAATCTGTCTTTGGAATTGTGTTTTATGTTATTATGCGTTCGGTTAAATTGTATGTTATGTGAGGGCACCCAGATAGCTAATATTATTGTATTCGTGTATTCTGAGTGCCATTCACCTAATGATATGCACTCAGACTTGAGCTATCTGGGGATATGTTAAATGTCTGTGTTTGCTGTGGGGGTGTGACATTGTGTGTTTGGGTGGTGATTCCTGTCCTGTTGTCTCCACGTGTGTATTGGTGTTTTCCCTTTGTCCTGAGACATAATTGGATTGCTCCTCGGGTGTCGCCAGGCAGAGAGGAGGAAACCATGATGCATTGTGGGGATGTGTGGTGTCTGTATCCTGAATTTCTGCATATCTGTCCTGTGTCGCAGTCTCCATTCTGGTCCCCTAAGGGCGTGGCCACCAGATGGGGACCTGCATAAATACGGGCGGGTAGCCCTCAATAAAGTGTTCCTGTTTTATCCTTCATCATGCTGAGACTGGTGTTTGGATAACTGATCAAACTGGGGGATTGCTATACGCTGAAGATTTGCTATACTCCCCTGGCATAACTACGAGCTCTTGTAAGAGCTGTTCCTGCTCTCTGGCTGTAGGAGAGGTTCACCCACTGGAGCCTGGAGCCTTGTCGTAGGTCCAGCGTGGGTGGAGGACGGTGAGATCCCAACCAAGCTGCGGTGGTTCGTGGGGTCTGCAGGGCGTATGGTGTCAAGTGGAGTGCTTGGAGTCCTCGGAAAGCACTAGGAGCATCTATCGACGGAGGTACCCGGTTGGGGTGCTAGGCGTTCCGTTACATTGGTGGCAGCGGTGGGATGGCGTCCTAGTGTGAGGAGAAGCAGCTCGGAGACACCGTTCGTGGAGTATATTGAGGGCAACGCTAGTATCCGTACAGCGCCCCTGGCTACAGCAGGATGGAATCGGCTAGTCTTCGAACAGCGTTCCACTACGAGGAGGATGATGACCCAGACTGGAGAGATGCAGTCCGGAAAGGCGTCTGGCACGAGGCCCTGGAAGATGTACAGCGTCGGCGGGGCGAGTGTCTCCCCAGTGAGGAGCAGCAGTTGCGGATGCGAGTGGCCCTGCGAATGCCCCTTCTGGGAGAGGAGCCCCTGAATGAGTGGGTGACAGAACTGGAGAGCCTGGTATGGAAGGAGCTTTGGCTAGATGACGCCTACCAGGCACTCTGGTGGTATGTGATTCGGCACTCTCCCTGGATGGCTGAGCACGACAGACCCGAGGGTGAGGATTATGATGGCCCTGGCCTGTTGTTTGAGGCCTTTGCAGAACCGGAGTTCGGAGATGCTGGAGGGTCCCGGTTCTGGGATATCTATGACTACAGGGAGGCTATGCATGATTGGGCTACAGCGAGAGAGGTGAGACAAGACCTGGCATCTCTAGTGACAAAGGAGTGGGAGCTGGAGCAGGATTACCAATACCTCTTCAGCTCAATTCGGTCCCAATATACACTGCCAGAGAGCTGGGTGGCAGCCCCAGACCTACAACCCTACAGCTGGGAAGACCCGACTGAAGTATCCCCTGCTTCAGTACCAGTTACAGAGGTAGGGGTCCTCACAGACTGGTCCTGGGAGGACCCGCAGGTGGAGATGGGACCGAGGTCTCTCTACTGGCCCTACAGGGATGCTGGGCCGCCTGCCCAGATCTCCAGCGGCAATGCATATCACAGGGAGAGGAGACAACCGGTCTCTCTCCCCAGCGGCAACCTGAGTTCCAGGGGGAGGAGATGCGGGGTCCCTCTGCCTTACAGCAACCAGAGTCCTGGGGAGGAGAGGCAACCGGCCTCACCTTCCACCAGCAGCCGGAGATACCGGGAAAAGGGGAACACAAGCCCCTCTGCATGGGCGCAGATGAGACCGCGGGCTCGGTGCCAGTCCTACAGGGATGCTGGACAGTCGGTCCAGATCCCCATCCATCTCCGCAGGGATACCAGGAGGAGGAGGTAAGCGAGCCCTCCCCTTCCCAGCTACTTCCCAACAGAGTTCTGGGGGCAGGGGATGAGCCTGCGCTACCCACTCATTTCTTCCCAGCGGAAGAGCTGGCATCAGGGCAGAGCGCAGCCAGCCTCTGACCTCCTCTATCCTCTTCTCCAGAGCCGGACATCCCACAGGCTACCCCAGCGGAAGTGCTGGCATCTGGGCAGAGTGCAGTCGGCCTCTGCCCTCCCCTATCCTCTTCTCCAGAGCCGGGCTCCCCACCGGCTACCCCAGCGGAAGAGCTGGCATCTGGGCAGAGCGCAGTCGGCCTCTGCCCTCCCCTACCCTCTTCTTCAGAGCCGGACTTTCCACAGGCTACCCCCGCGGAAGAGCTGGCATCTGGGCAGAGCGCAGTCGGCCTCTGCCCACCAAGTACCTACAGCTCCAAGCTGGAGAACCACAAGGCAGCAAGGAGTCGCAGATGCCCACTCAACAGCTGGGGACATACGGAACAGAGCCAGGCCCCAAAATTCAACAGGTCCAGTATGGGGTTGTGGTTGGACTGCCAGACTAACTCAGGTACTGACCGTGAGGTCAGGTATCTGGTTAGTCTTCCCTGGAAGGGGGAGATGTGTGACGAAACCAACCTCGCCACGGTGTTTTGGAGGGGGCTGGTTGCTAGCCTCTTGACTCAGGATTATGGCCCATACTAACTTTAAAGAAAACAGACCGGCCGCACAGCTTAAATCTGTCTTTGGAATTGTGTTTTATGTTATTATGCGTTCGGTTAAATTGTATGTTATGTGAGGGCACCCAGATAGCTAATATTATTGTATTCGTGTATTCTGAGTGCCATTCACCTAATGATATGCACTCAGACTTGAGCTATCTGGGGATATGTTAAATGTCTGTGTTTGCTGTGGGGGTGTGACATTGTGTGTTTGGGTGGTGATTCCTGTCCTGTTGTCTCCACGTGTGTATTGGTGTTTTCCCTTTGTCCTGAGACATAATTGGATTGCTCCTCGGGTGTCGCCAGGCAGAGAGGAGGAAACCATGATGCATTGTGGGGATGTGTGGTGTCTGTATCCTGAATTTCTGCATATCTGTCCTGTGTCGCAGTCTCCATTCTGGTCCCCTAAGGGCGTGGCCACCAGATGGGGACCTGCATAAATACGGGCGGGTAGCCCTCAATAAAGTGTTCCTGTTTTATCCTTCATCATGCTGAGACTGGTGTTTGGATAACTGATCAAACTGGGGGATTGCTATACGCTGAAGATTTGCTATACTCCCCTGGCATAACTACGAGCTCTTGTAAGAGCTGTTCCTGCTCTCTGGCTGTAGGAGAGGTTCACCCACTGGAGCCTGGAGCCTTGTCGTAGGTCCAGTGTGGGTGGAGGACGGTGAGATCCCAACCAAGCTGCGGCGGTTCGTGGGGTCTGCAGGGCGTATGGTGTTAAGTGGAGTGCTTGGAGTCCTCGGAAAGCACTAGGAGCATCTATCGACGGAGGTACCCGGTCGGGGTGCTAGGCGTTCCGTTACAGAAATAAAATAACTTAAAATTACAAATTATTAACCTGCAACTCAGAGAAGGAGGTGAATATGGAGCAGGAGGTTGAGGAGGCGGTGAATGTGGTGTTGTAGGTGGAGGCAGCAATGGAGGAGGAGGAGGTAGCCAACAATGTTTGTTTTTCAATTTTTAATTTGGGTAGGTAGCCCCCAAAATATTGGGACAAATATAAAAAAAGAAAACAAAGAATCATTGAGCTTGACTTGAGTACAAGAATGTATGTTTGATGGTGGTATAAATGTCTATTTTGCACAAGGTACAGACAAGTCTTGTGGGATCCAAGCCTGGCTCTTTTTAATGAACGTGAGCTTGTCCACGTTGGCTGTGGACAGGCGGCTGTGTCTGTCTGTAATGATGCCTCCTGCCGGATGGAATAGCTGCCGGGCCTGCAGCTACACCGCTGGTGGCAAGGGAAAAGTTCTAGCAGCAAGGCAGCGCACGGCGAGAGGCAGTCTAACTAAAAGCTCTGCATGTGTAGTTTAATTACAGGGAACCGATCGCCGTGCGCTGCCTTGATACCGCAGTAACTGACCACCACCATGTCATCATCATCTCAACCACCAAACCAACAATTATTATTGTTTGAGAGTGAAATACTACAATTTAAGTTAACGTAAACGTATAAAATCTAATTTATTGAAATTGTATGTGTGTGGGGTATAAGCTATTAGATATTGTCCATCTGAGGAGAAATGTACTTAGTATAGTATGGGGTGTAAAGGTGGTCCGCCTCCACGTGGTGCATCCAGGGTAGTGCTAAATAAACCAGCAAATATAGAATGTAAAAAATTACTTCTCCTGATCAACAGGACACTTATTAGAATCTTTAGACTAGCCATCCACACACTGCGGCCCTCCAGCAAACTGCGTCCCTCTAGATGTGGCAAAAATACAACTCCCATCATTCCATGACAGCCTACAGCTATCATCCTATAGAAGGGCATAATGGGAGTTGCAGTTTTAGAACAACTAGATGACCGCTGTTTGAATAGACTGTGTGTGTGTGTGTGTGTTTGTGTGTTGGGGGTGGGGGTTGGTCAGAGGGGGTGGGGGTTTGAGGGGGGGTTTGGTGGTATGCAGTGTGGGTATATTATGTGAGGCAGGAAATTAGATGTGCAATGTGCATCTGATATATATTTGTCTGCTATCCATACATAATGACACGTCGGCCACATGTATGTATGGATAGCAAATAAATATATAGCAGATGCCAGTGAGATAGTGCTTTGATGGCAGACCAACCATTTGTCATATCAAAAATGCTTAACTATTTATTTTAGTAATACAAATAAAATCACATTTTATCTAGTATGAGTAGATGTTAATGATTATGTAAAAAAAATATTACTTTTGAATGTCAACAATACTTGTTTCAACCAATCATTTATATCTAATCAAAGTATGTGCTATGCAAATTTAATTGTCATGTGAAAATAGTTTTTACATACAAAGAATCCGAAAACATAAATTCAATAAACTTAGATAAGAATATTAGTAAGATATGCCAATCAAGCATGTGCGATAGAATGTTCAATTTACTTATACTTAATATGATGAGGATCTCTTCCTCAGCTTCTTTGAACTTGCTGGCCACCATCTTTCCAATTGCATGTAACTTCAAACTCTGACGCTGGATTCTTGATTAAACTGGTTACTTCCAGCCAGGTGTGACTCATGCGCATCTGCATGAGCATACAAACATTTCATTGCCGTTTCAGCTATGTGTATTTTTACGAATATTCAATATATTGCTGATATATCTTAGGTTTTAGAATATTCGTAATATTCGAAATCAATTATATATTAGAATATTCGTAAAAGAAACAGCGGATATAGTGCTTTAGTATTTTTTAAATCTTTATTTTAATAAAAAAAAATCAAAATATTGGCTTTATTGCAATAACATTGTTTTTTATAATATTCGTCTGATTCTATATTGCAATATAGCGAATATTCGAAAATTACTAAAACCTTTCGCAAACATAGGAAAGTTGTATTGTATACACTTAACACTTTAGAGACATTAAGGAAATCGCAACACGCGACTAATAAATCGCATATTAATCGCGTTAAATACACATTAACAAATATTCGGTTTCGGCAAATATAATACGAATATTCAATTGAATATTCGCGAAATATCACAAAATCGAATATGGCACCTCACGCTCATCACTATCGTCCACCACATCCTCTTCCACTTCCTCACTCTGCTCATCCTCCTGACTTATTGACCTAACAACAACCTCAGTTTTTGACAACTGTATCATCCTCATCATCAACCTCTTGAGACACTAATTGCCATTGACTTATTGGCAACTGTGTCTCATCATCCTCATCCACCTCGTGAAACAATAATTGCTGTTCCCCACCGTCATCTTCTTGTGACTGTGGAAGTTATACTGCAGATAATGTTGCTGATGTCAGCAGCGGCTAATATAAAATTACAGGAAATGTCACAGGTATTTGGGATGTGGAAACGTCCCACAGGAGTTAAACCGCAGATAATGTCAATGATGTCACCAGCGGCTAATAAAAAATTGCAGGGAATGTCACAGGCATTTGGGATGTGAAAATGTTACACAGGAGAAATACCACAGATAATGTTGCTGATGTCAACAGTGGCTAATAAAAAAATTACAGGGAATGTCACAGGTATTTGGGATGTGGAAACGTCCCACAGGAGATAAACTGTAGATAATGTCAATGCTGTCACCAGCGGCTAATATAAAAGTACAGGGAATGTCACAGGTAGAGTTGAGCGGACACCTGGATGTTCGGGTTCAACGAGCTTGGCCGAACTTGAAAAAAAAGTTTGGGTTCGGGACCCGAACTTGACCCGAACTTGACCCCGAACCCGAACCCCATTGAAGTCAATGGGAACCTGAACTTTTGGGCACTAAAATGGCTCTAAAATAATCCTGGAAAGGGCTAGAGGGCTTCAAAAGGCATCAAAATGTGCTTAAGAGCATGGCAACTGTTCTGCAAACAAATGTGGATAGAAAAATGACTTAAAATAACATAAAATACAGAAAAAATAAAAATAACAATCTGGATCTAGGAGTAGGAGCTTGAGGAGGCGGTGGATGGGTGTAGGTGGAAGCAGCAGTGAAGGAGGAATAGGTAGCCAACACTGATTTGTGTTATTTTTTATTTTGTAATTGTGGTATCCCCCAAAATGGATGGTGGAGGCTGGTATAAATGTCTATTATGCACAAGGTATGGACAAGTCCTGTGAGATCCATGACTGGTTCATTTTAAAAAAACGTAAGATTGTCCACATTGGCTGTGGCCTGTGATAATGCTCTCTGCTGTGCTAAACACACGTTCACACTATACACTGGCTGCAGGGCAGGTCAGCACCTCCAAGGCTGACAAAGCTTTTCCACATTTGGGCCATGCTAACCCTGCCTTCTCAGGTGCTGGTAGTGCCCCAGCTGCATTGGCGACCTCTTCCTCCTTCTCTGCCTTCGCCTTGTGCTTCCACTGTGCCCCCACTGTCAGATGGGAATGCCATCAGCAGCGTGCGCGTATAGTCGTGCATCTTCGGATAAGTAACAGATGTTTTCAAAAATTTAGTTACCTGTCAGCAATGCAGAGCAAGGGTTCATTTACGGCAAAAGGGGGTTCATGTCACCAAGCAATAAAACAGATTTTTTTTTAGAGATTTAGGCCCCTGTCACCCAGGTACAGCAGGGGTTCAGTCACGGCAAAAGAGGGTTCATGTCACCCAGCAATAGAACAGAGGATTTTGAGAGATTTAGGCCCCTGTCACCCAGGCACAGCAGTGGTTCATTCACGGCAAAAGGGGGTTCTTGTCACCCAGCAATAGAACATAGGATTTTGAGAGATTTAGGCCCCTGTCACCCAGGCACAGCAGGGGTTCAGTCATGGCAAAAGGGGGTTCATGTCACCCACCAATAGAACAGAGGATTTTGAGAGATTTAGGCCCCTGTCACCCAGGCACAGCAGGGGTTCATTCATGGCAAAAGGGGTTCTTGTCACCCAGCAATAGAACAGAGGATTTTGAGAGATTTAGGCCCGTGTCACCCATACATAGCAGGGGTTCATTCACGGCAAAAGGGGGTTCATTTCACCCAGCAATAGAACAGAGGATTTTGAGAGATTTAGGCCCCTGTCACCCAGGCACAGCAGGGGTTCATTCACGGCAAAAGGGGGTTCATGTCACCCAGCAATAGAACAGAGGATTTTGAGAGATTTAGGCCCCTGTCACCCAGGCACAGCAGGGGTTCATTCACGGCAAAAGGGGGTTATTGTCACCCAGCAATAGAACAGAGGATAGATTTTGAGAGATTTAGGCCCCTGTCACCCAGGCATAGCAGGGGTTCAGTCATGCCAAAAGGGGGTTCATGTCACCCACCAATAGAACAGAGGATTTTGAGAGATTTAGGTCCCTGTCACCCAGGCACAGCAGGGGTTCATTCACGGCAAAAAGGGGTTCTTGTCACCCAGCAATAGAATAGAGGATTTTGAGAGATTTAGGCCCCTGTCAGCCAGTCACAGCAGGGGTTTACTCACGGCAAAAGGGGGTTCATGTCACCCAGCAATAGAACAGAGCATTTTGAGAGATTTAGGCCCCTGTCACCCAGGCACAGTAGGTGTTCATTCAAGGCAAAAGGGGCTTCATTTCACCCAGCAATAGAACAGAGGATATTGAGAGATTTGGGCCCCTGTCACCCAGGCACAACAGGGGTTTGTATATGCCAAAAATTGTAAAATGTCACCCGACAATTAAAAATAAGATTTTTTTTTCAATTTAGGGCACTAAAATTGGCACTTTTTGCATTAAAATGGCTCTAAAATAGTCCTTGAAAAGACTAGAAGAATGTAAAAGGCAGTAAAATGTGCTTAAGAGCATGGCAACTGCTCTGCAAACAAATGTGGATAGTGAAATAACTTAAAATGAAATAAAATAACTTAAAATTACAAATTATTAACCTGCAACTCAGAGAAGGAGGTGGGTATGGAGTAGGAGGTTGAGGAGGCAGTGAATGTGGTGTTGTAGGTGGAGGCATCAATGGAGGAGGAGGAGGTAGCCAACAATGTTTGTTTTTCCATTTTTAATTTGGGTAGGTAGCCCCCAAAATATTGGGACAAATATAAAAAAAGAAAACAAAGAATCATTGAGCTTGACTTGAGTACAAGAATGTATGTTTGATGGTGGTATAAATGTCTATTTTGCACAAGGTACAGACAAGTCGTGTGGGATCCAAGCCTGGCTCTTTTTAATGAATGTGAGCTTGTCCACGTTGGCTGTGGACAGGCGGCTGTGTCTGTCTGTAATGACGCCTCCTGCCGTGCTAAATACACGTTCAGAGAGTACACTGTCTGCAGGGCAGGCCAGCACCTCCAAGGCATACAGGGCAAGCTCTGGCCATGTAGACAATTTGGAGACTCAGAAGTTTAATGGGGCAGAACCATCAGTCAGTTCGTGTAGGCATGTGCAAAGGTACTGTTCCACCATGTTGTTCAAATGCTAACACGCTCCATATCAGCAGTTGGGGCCGATTGTTGCGGCGAGGTTGCAAAGCTTTTCCATATGTCGGCCATGCTTACCCTGACTTCTGAGGTGCTGGCGCTGACACAGCTGCGTTGGCGACCTCTTCCTCCTCCACTGCTTTCGCCTTGTGCTTCCACTTGTCCTCCGGCATCATTCGGGAATTCTCTCAGGAGCCCGTCTACCAGTGCGCGCCTGGAGTTGCGCATCTTCCAATCACGCTCCAGTGAGGGAATTAAGGACGGCACATTGTATTTGTAACGGGGATCCAGCAGGGTGGCCACCCAGTAGTCAGCACACGTTAAAATGTGGGCAACTCTGCAGTCGTTGCGTAGGCACTGCAGCATGTAGTCGCTCATGTTTGCCAGGCTGCCCAGAGGTAAGGACAAGCTGTCCTCTGTGCGAGGCGTATCGTCTGCGTCCTCCGTATCCCCCCAGCCACGCACCAGTGATGGGCCCGAACTGCGTTGGATGCCACCCCGCTGTGAACATGCTTCATGCCCATCCTCCTCCTTCTCATCCTCCAGTAGTGGGCCCTGGCTGGCAAAATTTGTACCTGGCCTCTGCTTTTGCAAAAATCCTCTTTCTAAGCCACTTCTAAAAGACTTGCCTGAAAGTGTTAGAGATGACCCCTCTTCCTCCTCCTCGTCCTGGGCCACATCCTCTTCCATCATCGCCCTAAGTGTTTTCTTAAGAAGACATAGAAGTGGTATTGTAACGCTGATAATGGCGTCATCGCCACTGGCCATGATGGTGGAGTACTCGAAACAGTGCAACAGGGCACACAGGTCTCACATGGAGGCCCAGTCATTGTTGGTGAAGTAGTGCTGTTCCGCAGTGTGACTCGCCCGTGCGTGCTGCCGCTGAAACTCCACTATGGCCTGCTGCTGCTCACACAGTCTCTCCAGCATGTGCAAGGTGGAGTTCCAACTGGTGGGCACGTTGCATATGAGGCTGTGACGGGAAGGCCGAAGTTACGCTGTAGAGCAGATAGCCGAAAGGCGGCAGGATGAGAACGCTGGAAGCACGCACAGGCGGCCCACACTTTATGCAGCAGCTCTGACATGTCGGGGTAGTTGCAAATGAATTTCTGCACCACCAAATTCAGCACATGCGACAGGCAAGGGATGTGCGTCAAACCGGCTAGTCCCAGAGCTGCAACGAGATTTCGCCCATTATCGCACACCACCAGGCTGGGCTTGAGGCCCACTGGCAGCAACCACTCGTCGGTCTGTTGTTCTATAGCCCACCACAACTCCTGCACAGTGTGGGGGCTGTCCCCCAAACACATCAGTTTCAGAACGACCTGCTGACATTTACCCCTGGCTGTGCTGAAGTTGGTGGTGAAGGTATGTTGCTGACCGGATGAGGAGGTGGTAGAAGAGGAGGAGGAAGCCAAGTAGGGAGAGAAGGCAACAGGAGGCAAAGAATGATGCCCTGCGATCCTTGGCGGTGGAAGTACGTGCGCCAAACAGCTCTCCGCCTGGGGCCCAGCTGCCACTATCTTTACCCAGTGTGCAGTTAGGGAGATACAGCATCCCTGGCCGTGCTTACTGGTCCATGTATCTGTAGTTAAGTGGACCTTGCCACAGATGGTGTTGAGCAGTGCACACTTGATTTTAATCAATACTTTGTTGTGCAGGGAGTGCACGGCTCTCCTGGAGAAGTAGTGGCGGCTGGGAATGACGTACTGTGGGACAGCAAGTGACATGAGCTGTTTGAAGCTGTCCGTCTCCACCAGCCTAAATAACAGCATTTCAAAGGCCAGCAGTTTAGAAATGCTGGCATTCAGGGGCAGGGATCGAGGTTGGCTAGGTGGGAATTTACGCTTTCTATAAAAGTTTTGTGACATGGAGAGCTGAACGCTTCCGTGTGACATGGTGAAGATGCTTGGTGACGGAGGTGGTGGTGTTGGTGGCACATCCTCCACCCTTGCTGGGCGACAGGTGCCAAGGTTCCTCCAGAGGCGGAAGAAGAGGCCGAGGCAGCAGCAGAAGAGGGAGGAGGGGACCTGAGCCCTTTCTGGTTTTGAAAGTGCTTACTCCACTGCAGCTCGTGTCTCGATAGTAGATGCCTGGTCATGCAGGTTGTGCTAAGGTTCAGATCGTTAATGCCTCGCTTCAGGCTCTGATGGCACAGTGTGCAAACCACTCGGGTCTTGTCTTCGACACATTGTGTGAAAAAGTGCCATTCCAGGGAACTCCTTTAAGCTGCCTTTGGTGTGCTCGGTCCCTGGTGATGGTGGCCAGTAGCAGGCAAACTGTTTTGGTGACGACTGCTCTGCTTTTGCACCCTGCTCCCTCTTTTGCTACGCTGTTGGCTCGGTCTCACCACTGCATCTTCCTCCGAACTCTGAAAGTCAGTGGCAGGACCTTCATTCCATGTGGGGTCTAGGACCTCATTGTCGCCTGCATCGTCTTCCACCCAGTCTTCCTCCCTGACCTCCTTTTCAGTCTGCACATTGCAGAAAGACACAGCAGTTGGCACCTATGTTTCCTCATCATCAGAGACGTGCTGAGGTGGTATTCCCATGTCCTTATCATCAGGAAACATAAGTGGTTGTGCGTCAGTGCATTCTATGTCTTCCACCCCTGGGGAAGGGCTAGGTGGATGTCCTTGGGAAACCCTGCCAGCAGAGTCTTCAAACAGCATAAGAGACTGCTGCATGACTTGAGGCTCAGACAGGTTCCACGATATGCATGGGGGTGATGTGACAGACTGATGGCCATCGGTTTCAGGCGCCACCTGTGCGCTTTCTGCAGAAGACTTGGTGGGAGATAATGTTAACATGCTGGATCCACTGTAGGCCACCCAATTGACTAGCGCCTGGACTTCCTCAGGCCTTACCATCCTTAGAATGTCATTAGGCCCGACCAAATATCGCTGTAGATTCTAGTGGCTACTGGGACCTGAGGTAGTAGGTTCAGTAGGACGTGTAGCTGTGGCAGAACGGCCACGTCCTCTCCCTGCACCAGAGGCTCCATCAACACCACCATGACAATGACCGCATCACTTATTAGATGCTTGCCTCATAGTTAGCGTTCACCAAGCAAAGTAAAAAGTGTTTAAGTCAGTTAAAAATAATTAACCGCCAATTAAAACCCTGATGTAGGGTATTGCACTCAATAATTTTTTATTTTTTTTACTCTATATGGCAGAGGTATTTGTGGCCTAAATTTCACAGTCACTTATGCACGTCTAATCCCAGATATGCAGTATATCAGAATGTTTTTTTTTAACCCCAGTAAGCACAAAGCCGTATTTCTGGCCTAAATGTGACAATCACTAATGCATGTGTAATCCCAGATGTGCAGCATATCAGAGGGTTTTTTCACCCCAGTAAGCACAAAGCCATATTTCTGGGCTAAATGTAAGAATCAATTATGCATGTGTAATCCCAGATGTGCAGTATATCAGAGGGTTTTTTCCCCCCAGTATGCCAAAGCCTTATTTCTAGCCTAAATGTGACAATCACTTATGCATGTGTAATCCCAGATATGCAGTATATCGGAGGTTTTTTTTTTCACCCCAGTAAGCACACGGCCGTATTTCTGGCCTAAATGTGACAATCACCTATGCAAGTGTAATCCCAGATATGCAGTATATCAGAGGGTTTTTTGACCTTAGTAATATCAAAGCTGTACAGGGAGTGCAGAATTATTAGGCAAGTTGTATTTTTGAGGATTAATTTTATTATTGAACAACAACCATGTTCTCAATGAACCCAAAAAACTCATTAATATCAAAGCTGAATATTTTTGAAAGTAGTTTTTAGTTTGTTTTTAGTTTTAGCTATTTTAGGGGGATATCTGTATGTGCAGGTGACTATTATTGTGCATAATTATTAGGCAACTTAACAAAAAACAAATATATACCCATTTCAATTATTTATTTTTACCAGTGAAACCAATATAACATCTCAACATTCACAAATATACATTTCTGACATTCAAAAACAAAACAAAAACAAATCAGTGACCAATATAGCCACCTTTCTTTGCAAGGACACTCAAAAGCCTGCCATCCATGGAATCTGTCAGTGTTTTGATCTGTTCACCATCAACATTGCATGCAGCAGCAACCACAGCCTCCCAGACACTGTTCAGAGAGGTGTACTGTTTTCCCTCCTTGTAAATCTCACATTTGATGATGGACCACAGGTTCTCAATGGGGTTCAGATCAGGTGAACAAGGAGGCCATGTCATTAGTTTTTCTTCTTTTATACCCTTTCTTGCCAGCCACACTGTGGAGTACTTGGACGCGTGTGATGGAGCATTGTCCTGCATGAAAATCATGTTTTTCTTGAAGGATGCAGACTTCTTCCTGTACCACTGCTTGAAGAAGGTGTCTTCCAGAAACTGTCAGTAGGACTGGGAGTTGAGCTTGACTCCACCCTCAACCCGAAAAGGCCCCACAAGCTCATCTTTGATGATACCAGCCCAAACCAGTACTCCACCTCCACCTTGCTGGCGTCTGAGTCGGACTGGAGCTCTCTGCCCTTTACCAATCCAGCCACAGGCCCATCCATCTGGCCCATCAAGACTCACTCTCATTTAATCAGTCCATAAAACCTTAGAAAAATCAGTCTTGAGATATTTCTTGGCCCAGTCTTGAAGTTTCAGCTTGTGTGTCTTGTTCAGTGGTGGTCGTCTTTCAGCCTTTCTTACCTTGGCCATGTCTCTGAGTATTGCACACCTTGTGCTTTTGGGCACTCCAGTGATGTTGCAGCTCTGAAATATGGCCAAACTGGTGGCAAGTGGCATCTTGGCAGCTGCACGCTTGACTTTTCTCAGTTCATGGGCAGTTATTTTGCGCCTTGGTTTTTCCACACGCTTCTTGCGACCCTGTTGACTATTTTGAATGAAACGCTTGATTGTTCGATGATCACGCTTCAGAAACGTTGCAATTTTAAGAGTGCTGCATCCCTCTGCAAGATATCTCACTATTTTTCAGCCTGTCAAGTCCTTCTTTTGACCCATTTTGCCAAAGGAAAGGAAGTTGCCTAATAATTATGCACACCTGATATAGGGTGTTGATGTAATTAGACCACACCCCTTCTCATTACAGAGATGCACATCACCTAATATGCTTAATTGGTAGTAGGCTTTTGAGCCTATACAGCTTTGAGTAAGACAACATGCATAAAGAGGATGATGTGGTCAAAATACTCATTTGCCTAATAATTCTGCACTCCCTGTATTTCTGGCCTAAGTGTAAAAATCACTTATGTATGTGTAATCCCAGATATGGAGTATATCAGAGGGTTTTTTCACCCCAGTATGCCAAAGCCGTATTTCTGGCCTAAATGTGACAATCACTTATTGTAGTGGTAGTTTTGAATCCTGGTACCGTCAGATCCGGATCCTTGTGAAGTACTATTAGCACTTTTAGATATATGGAGACTTGCAAGTGTAAACAACCAGCACCGATGAAATAAGACTCATGTACAGTCTGCTTTGTGTCTAAGAAATTCTGTGTCTCTTAACATTTGTTAGACCTTTTTACTGGGCTAACCCCGCCCTCCATGGCACATGGCTGCCAAGTAATATTACAGATGGGCAGGTACAATCCACCTCATGCCTTGACCAATAGGAATACATTTCAGAACTGAAAGGTTTACATTTGCACACTGCCTGAGAGTGCCGGTGGGTGGAGCTCAAACACTCTCACCATCCACTACCACACCCAGGACACGTGCAAATCAGCCTTTTATTTAAACAGATATGGCCCTAATCGGACAATATCTGTTTAATTCGGTACAGATATCCTACAGACCCAAAGTGAACCTCTGTTAGACATTGTTCCGAAAGGGGGGATCAGTCCCTGAGGAAGGTCTTTTAAAACAGGGTTGACCAAGAAAGGTGATTTAGCATTCTCATGGCCACCAGTCGCACCAACCAATATTTTGTCATGTTGGGGCCCCCATGGTTCAATAAGACCGGCATCAGTGTGCTATACCCCACCGTTGCTGATGAGGATCCGCTGGCAGCTTTCACTAAGAACATTGCTCTCAGAGCCAGCAGCCATTAGATCCCCCTCAAACCAACGGTGGCAGCTTTCACATGGGGGGCCAGGAACTCGAGTGCTGATCTATAGAATTTCCTGTGTAACGTCGTGACCCGATCACTCTCCTTTATATCCGTAATCCGGTTAGACCTTACACAGGGAGGCATATACAAATTAAACCTACATAACATTCGTAACCTAAAGAGAAAGTCCACTATAGTCATCCTATGCTAATAAAAATTTCCACGACAGTTCCCTCCTCTTTGTAATATGTTCCCTGTGTTCTTTGAATCTCTTGCTGAATCTTCCGTTTCCTCAGATTGCCCTCGTCGATTGTGGTGCTCCTTGGGTGTCATGGACTCCATGATGATGCTCCATCCGTCGGCTCGATTCTTCGGGGAGTTGACTCTGAGGGAGGTCCTGATGTGGGGAGGTTTGGTGTGGCAATGGACGTTTAGTTGGACATCCTTTCCATCAAAGACATAGGTTTTTCCATAATATATTCCTGAGCTGCGATAAGGATGTGATCATCTGCACGTGCCTGGGTGATCCGATCGATCAAACAGCAGGAACATGTCACCAGGATATATAGGATAAAGAGAAAAAGGAACAACATGAAGATATATACTCCTACTTCCTTCAGACAATTACCTATGGAAAACAGGAAATCCCCCAAAACCACCCAAAGCCGTGAAAGGATTCCATCCCTCATTAGCAATAGCCCTAGCTCTGCCCTGAAGCATAGTGACCTTATCTATATGGGCCTGGACTTTATCACTGGCATAGTATAGCAGTCCTCTCCAATAAACTGGAGACCCCCCCATAGAAGCTAAAAGATAATCCAGCGCCATCTTCTCTTATAAGACGAGGGTTTTCATCTGCTTTTGTTCTTCAGTGATCTCCCACACTGCTGCAATGGTCTCGGTCCACAATGGATGAGAAGTTGTTCAGTCGCTTCATTAACTCGATACCACACCCAGTCCAAGCTGGGAACCATGCCCACACCTGATCATGGGAGGAAAACAGCTCTCTGCGATTCCTGGCCTGCATCCTTGCCCTCCTCATCAATAGCAGATCCTCTCGATCAGCGGCAACACATGAACCTCTAGCATTGCGGGGAATCACCTTGTAAGCTGAAAAGCCACACAAAAAGTAGTAGTGACCTGTCAGCACTGTGCATGATGAATTTTTCTGACAGTCACGGGCACTGAGTAGGAGTATAATGGATCGGGAATTGCTCCCTTGTTCTGGACATCACAGCCTTCCTTCCAGCAAATGTAATCTGGCCTATTAGTGTCAAGGTAGAGCTTGGGAGTTTCGTTGGTCAAGTTGACTGTTATACCTGTCTCACAGATAGTGGTCCCTATGAATTTACTCTCAGTGCCACACTTAAGGTTGAGGCACATCCGGGAACTGCTTAACTGTCCTGATACCCATATAGGTTTGTCTAACAACAAGCAGGAATCAGAGCTAACATTAAAACTATAGCTGATGTTCCCTTCCAGGAATGTGTCATTAAATTCTATAGATACATGTTTTCTAGTGGTTTTGGCAAGCTTCTCGTAATTTTTGCATGCCAATACGGACATCATATATGGCATGAACTGCCGCCATGCCCGGGGTGTAGTGGCTAGAGGGGGTTTTGAGCATACCCAGCAATTGGTCCTATTCGCTGCCTTAGCTAATTGGAGTTGCATTTTAAACAATAGAGTAGGATGCTTATAACCACTACCATTGATAAAATACAGACAGCTAAGAAAGATAGTAAAAACGATACACCTCATTCTGGCCTGTGGTTCAGCAGCTTCTTGCAATGACTGGCGTGGACCCAGTTGTCTCGTCCTTCAAGCTTCAGTGAGGTTGGCGTAGTCAGCTGTACCTGGAACGGCCCAAGATATCTCGGTTCTAGTCCCGTCCTCTGATGTTTCTTGTAGACAACCCAATCCCCTGGTTGGATAGAATGAACACCGGTTATTGAGTCAGGGTCCGGGAGAGACTCCCGGACCCAGTGGTGGACCTTTTGAATCTCCCTTTGCAGAGACTGCACATACCCTGTCAACTGAGAATGTAGAGATGACAGCTGTTGGGGGTAGTACAATCCTGTCTTAGGAGGGCTTCCAAACAAGACCTCTCAGGGTGAAAAAGACAATCTCAGAATGGCCTGGATAAGTCAAGGTGTTTTAAAGTTATCACCACTTAAAATGACTGGCCAGATTTGTAAAAAATGGCATGGTCCTTAAGGTGAAATATGGCCATGTCCTTAAGGAGTTAAATTCCACATTAGGAAAAGCTGGGTACTTCTGTAAACCAAAATGCAGAGTAACATCAAACAGCATTGGTGGTTCAGTGGTGCCAACCACAGGTAGTGTTCCTCGGGCATGGCCTCCACCTTGAAGCCAAATGCCTCATTGAAGTGAGGAAAAATAAAGTTTGCCACCCTATAAGGATCCTGGGGGATGGACTTGCAGAGTCTGCGGGACCCAGAACCTGGGAGAGAGATAGAGAGTTATGCTGTGTGTGGTACTCCTAGTTCACACACGAGAAGATTGTATTCTGTGTTGACTATGCCCGAATCACTGTTCGACCCCACAGATACCCATGTTTTTTTCATAAGGATGACATAAAGACAGGTGAGGGGGAGAAAGTTAGACCGAGTTTAGGAAACAGGCAATCCAGTATTGGCTGTGCCTTTAAAAATATTAGCAGCATCAAGTCCAGCCCCAATGATCTCCCTCACTCACTACAGAAGTAGTCCCATTTTTGATTGATACTGGAGCAGCTAAGACAGTTATGCACAGCAGACTTAATCTCCAAGAATACCAATCCTTGGGTAGAAGTGGATGGGAAAGTCATACTCTCCCCTTTCAACAGAACCCATCCGTATTAGATTTGCCGTTAACCAAGAAGTGCTTGCCCCTTTGCTGTCAGTGATAATGCCCCTTGTTGTCTCCTGAGTATAGACTTGCTTGAAAAAGTGCATGCTAGCATCTCATATCAGTAGGACGGCAATTTGAAGCTTACAGGTGCCCTCAATGACCAGGAACTTTGTTTGTTGGCCGTTAGGGATAATACTCCCTGGTCCATGTTTGTGTCAGTAATCCCAGAAGATGAAAAGGGAGCCCACAACTAGCCCTGTATACTGTAGCCATGTCACTCCTGTAATTTTTTAGCTGATCGTGGCTGGAAGTGAGGAATGAAAAAAAAAAATAGAAAACTTCAGTTTTGTTGCATTACTGCTGCCTTCTTGGGGTGAAACATCTGTTCTGTGAACTTAAGAAAGCTGTGGAGTACATCCCTTTGCCCAGAAACATGAATGCATTGAGGACATTTTTGGGCCCTGTTTCTTGTTGCAGACCTTGGATAAGCAAGTTTGAAGCAGCCATTTTATGATTGTTTGTCATGTAATCCCTTCCACCTCACAGATGAGTTGGTAGATGCCTTTTTGCCCAAACTGGCAATTTTGTACTCCCTTGCACTGGGCCTATCAGACCCCTGCCTTAGTGGCCACAGCTAAGGTCTCTGAAATAACTCCTCCTGTCTCCTTGGAAGTCCTCTAGACCTTACAGAACCAGGTGGGGAAGGAGGAAAGGGACTAGTGGATGGAAAAGGGAGGGGACTATAAATGAGAAAGGCCTAATACAGTTTCAAAGGAAACTCTGCCTTCCCAGGTCCCTTTACCTCACGATGGCGCAGGCAACCAATGGAGTTATGCACCAGTCAAAAAACTACTATGTGTGATTTAGTGCATAGCGCATGGTATGCCCCAGGGTTTAGGACTGTAGCAGTCAGATATACCAAGGATGTATGATTTGTGCCCAGAACAACGTGGGCAAGATGGTTAAGGTACCCCAGAAACACATGTCTTGCCCCTTGTATTTATTTCAACGCTTGCAGACTACCTTCAACTATCCAAGGTGTGCATGTATGAGTATGTATTGAAGTGAGATTACTTGTTTTTAGAATATCCAAAAAGCATTCCCAAAGAAGATTCCGGGCGAGGTTGCATGCAGGTATGAGGTACCTAAGACCACTGAAAGTAATAGAGGTGTTAATTTCACAGGTGAAGTTATGCAGGAGATGATCAAGGTTTTGAACAGGCTTCGTACCATCCACAAAGCTGTGGTAGGGTAGGGAAAAAAAAAAGGAACTGAACGGGACACTAAAAGTTAAAGATTTCAAAAGTTATGAACAGAGTGCTTGCTGGTAGCCCTCTTTTCAGTAAGGTATACCCCTAACCGTAAGACAGGCCTTAGTTCCCACAGGGTGCTTTTTGGGTCAGCCCCTAGGACAGGATTGTATTTTCCACAGCAGCTCTAAATGCAACATGGTTGTCTGACAGATTATGTGATCAGTTTTCAGAAGCATTTTACTAAAATACATTCTCGAGTTTTTGCTTAATTTCCAGATTTTGATAAAGTTTCAGGAACCCACCTATTTGTGTCTGGAGATTAGGTGGTAGTAGAAAGACACATTAGAAAAGTCTTCAAATCCTGGTTTGGTGGTCCATTCCAAGAGTTATTGATCACAAGCGCATCAGTGAAGCAAAATTAGTAGCAGATTCTGTTGAAAATTGGTGTAATCATCATCGTTGTTTTGATTTTGCTTGTACTAATTATCTGCTATGTTATTCCCTGCGTAAAAAAAAATTGTTCTGTTTACACAACACTTGAGAGAAAAAGAAGGGGGGCATAGAGCTGCGGGTTGAGTACATCTTCACTTCTCATACAACATGTGAGAGTGAATCTAGATCACACATCCTCAATGCTATGCTTTTGATATGACAACTGTTTTACAGGATAATAATAATAAAATATGTCTTCTCAGCCTCCTTTTAGTGCATAGCATAGGGTTATATTTATTATAAATTGTGCTGAGAAGCCTTGTTTTATTATGCTGAAAAACAGTTGTCATATCAAAAGCATAGCATTGAGGATTTGCGATCTAGATTCACTTTCACATGTTACATCTTCAATAGGGTTGAGCAAACCCGAACTGTAAAGGAGATCCCTGACATGGCAGTTCTTCAGACAATGTGCTGACAACAAGACACAAGTGGTTTGCACGCAATCAAGCACGAGATGCAGTGGAGTAACTTTCGGTTAACTCTTTATAGATACAATTCCGTATACTGCCAACACGTGTTTTAACGGCACACCAACCAACTACCGGTCAACCACCCTCACACAGAGCAGGGAATGAACCAGCTACCGCTTGCTGACCAATCGCAATCGTTCAGCCAAGCAACAATCAAAATGACCTTTCTCACACAAAATGGTAATGTTACTCTCTTCATAGACAGGATTTGTTAATTCCTTTGCTTAGAACACGGAAGACTTAGCAAATAAGATTTTTCAATCTTTTAATAAACGGTGAAAGAAAAAACAGTGCATATATATACATTTACAGAAAAATGACTATTCTAGATAATAATAATTCAAGGCAATAGTAATTCCCAACAGTTAAAATAAAAGGGATAATGGATGAAAAGTATACTTAAGTTCGCCTGTTTCAGTCCTTGAAGCCGTTGAGCAATCCGATTTGTATAATAGCAGTGGACCCTGAGCACTGACATTCAGAATGTGATACAAATCCAGGTGTTAAGGCAAGGCAGGATTGTCATACAATGCCCTGACAGCATCTTATAACAATTCTAAAACAGGAGGTGCCAGCAGTTCTTCCCATCAATGGTACAAATGTGTGGGCAGAGTTGAGGAGGTGTCAACAAGGTTTATGACCCAGCTAAGGTCAGCCCAGTTCTGTGGAACCACTAAATACAGCTATGACATTCATGTATTAATGACCCTTATGATTTTACAAGTATAGCAAGACCAAACTTGACTCTGCTGGGGCATGTGGTTCTCCAGGACAGCCTACCAAAGGCACAAGAACATACTTTTTGATATCTCCGTGGTCGCACTGGTCCACAGAGGTTGAATCCGGCCTTAGCCAATGCAGAATATGCCTACGACCAGAGATATGAAAAATGACTATGTTTGAGTCCCTCAAAAGTTCAATAGGTTGCTTTCCCATCTCTTTTTAATCCCCTGCTGGGACTGTAGTTAGAATGTCTGGCTAATGTTATCCCAGGATACAGTATTTTACGATGAACCTCGGCAGGGGTGTTTTTAAAGCTCCCATCCTTATCTTTATGACGGGGAAAGGGTCATTTATCAAATACTAGGACACAGCTCCAAGCAAGGGAATATTTATCTTTTAAAGCAGAATAAAGGGGGCCTCTAGGACTGTGAGTGTGTATTTAAAAAGGGGACTCTACTTGGGGTGCCCTCGTCACAGAGTAGACACCTCAAAAACCAAGAAAGATCTCTGGCTCCTCCTGCTTCCTCTTCTGCTGCAGTCTTGGCCTCTTCACCCCCCTCTGTAATGACAGTGGCACCTGCCACCCTGCAAACAGAGGATGTGGCAGCAACGCCACCACCTTGGTCACCAAGCATCTCAGCAATGTCCCATGGAAGCGTTCAGCTGTCTATCTCCCAAACAATGGAGAAAAAGAGGAAATACCCCCTATCCACCTGCGATCCCTGGCCCTGAATGCCAAAATTTTCAAATTCCTGGCCTTTGAAATGCTGTCATTCCATCTGGAGGACACAGACAGTTTTAAAAATCTGTTGGTGGTGGCTGTCCCACAGTATGTTATGCCCAGCTGCCACTACTTTTCCAGGCGAGCCATCCTTTCCCTGCACAACCCAGTGGGGGACAAAATCAGGTGTGCACTGTGCAATGCCATCTGTGGCAAGGTCCACATAAGTACAGATACGTAGACCAGTAAGCATGGTCAGTAATGTTATATCTCCATAACACCACACTGGGTAAATGCAGTGGCGGCAGGGCCTGAGGCGGATAGCAGTTTGGCGCATGTCCTACCACCACCGAGGATTGCAAGGTGTTTCAACAAAGCCGCAGCAGGGACTCTCCTGTATAACGTTTCCTAAACCAAAATACTGCAGTGACATTCCCTGTAATTTTCTATTACTCATTCCAATAACAGGGAATCTTAAGAGTCCTGTATTGATATTTATCGTCACTACCCCCCCGAGTCGGGAGTGGGTAATTGACGCGCGCCCCCTCCTTTCATTCCATTATTAAGCTTTAATAACTTGTCCCACATTTCCACCCGATCACATTTCAGCCATTAACCTCCCTTGGATGTGGTGTGGCTTTCTCTGGCTCCCTCTCCAGCATGGAACACTGATTCCACGTTACTCGTGATCACCATAGTAGGCACAGAACATTGAAAGTTGATAGGGAACATATCCAATTGGATTTTGGACGTCACAGGGACATGCAACATGGTGGAGCAGTATGTGTGCACACGCCTACACGTACTGACTGATGGGTCTGCCCCCTTCAACTTCAGGGTCTCGAAATTGGGCACATGGCCTGAGCTTGTCCTTTACACCTTTTTGGCACTGGCCTTCCCTGCCTGCAGCCAGTGTATTGTCTGAACGTTTGTTTAGCACGGCAGGAGGGGGTTATCACAGACAAGCGCAGCCGCCTGTCCATAGCCAATGTGGACAAGCTCACATTCATTAAAATGAACCAGGCAGGGATTCCACGGACTTGTCTGTACCTTGTACAGAATAGACATGTACAGTCGTGGCCAAAAGTTTTGAGAATTACATAAATATTGGAAATTGGAAAAGTTGCTGCTTAAGTTTTTATAATAGCAATTTGCATATACTCCAGAATATTATGAAGAGTGATCAGATGAATTGCATAGTCCTTCTTTGCCATGAAAATTAACTTAATCCCAAAAAACCTTTCCACTGCATTTCATTGCTGTCATTAAAGGACCTGCTGAGATCATTTCAGTAATCGTCTTGTTAACTCAGGTGAGAATGTTAACGAGCACAAGGTTGGAAATCATTATGTCAGGCTGATTGGGTTAAAATGGTAGACTTGACCTGTTAACCCCTTAAGGACACAGGGCGTACAGGTACGCCCTTGTGCCCTGGTACTTAAGGACACAGGGCGTACATGTACGCCCTGTGCATTTTCGATCACTGCCGTGCGGCTGGCAGTGATCGGAACCCGGCGCCTGCTCAAATCATTGAGCAGGCACCTAGGCTAAATGCGCGGGGGGGTCCCGTGACCCCCCCATGTCGGCGATCGCGGCAAACCGCAGGTCAATTCAGACCTGCGGTTTGCTGCGATTTCTGCAGTTTCTGATCCCCGCGGTCCCTGACCGCGGGGATCAGAAACTTTAGGATTAAAAATTGTTTCCTGTATCCCTCCCCCCTGCACCCCTGAGTTGTTCGAGCACGGTGGGAGGTGCAGGGGGAGGGTTGCGGGCGGTGCGGGAGGCGGGCGGTGCGGTAGGCGGGATCGCGATCCCCTGCCCGCCTCCCATTGCGTAATCGTTGGCGTCTAGTGGGTATACCAGGGTGCCAGCACATTGCTGGCACCCTGGTATAAACGGCTGACATCGGTGATGCGATGTCAGCCGTTTAACCCTTTCCATACAGCGGTCCGTACGGACCGCTGTATGGAAAAGGTTAACAGTAAGAGGGAGCTCCCTCCCTCTCCGATCGGGGGGCTGCTGCGCCTTTGCAGTCCCCCGAATGGAGAGGGAGAGAGCTTCCAGGCAGCCCCCCAAGCCCCGTCCTTACCCTTCCCCGTCTGCGCAGTTCTGGCCACTACTGAGCAGACGGGGAAGGTTCCCATGGCAACAGGACGCCTTCTCAGGCGTCCTGCTGTCCATGGTGCTGAACAGATCTGTGCTGAAAGCATAGATCTGTTCAGTGTAAGTAAAATACAGTGCAGTACAATATATATTGTACTGTATTATGCAGACATCAGACCCACTGGATCTTCAAGAACCAAGTGGGTCTGGGTCAAAAAAAAAGTGAAAAAAGTGAAAAATAAAGTAAAAATCAAAAAACACATTTATCACTGATTAAAAATGAAAAAAATAAAATTCCCTACACATGTTTGGTATCGCCGCGTCCGTAACGACCTGATCTATAAAACGGTAATGTTACTTTACCCGAACGGTGAACGCCATAAAAATAAAAAATTTAAAACTATGATGAAATTGGAATTTTGCCCACCTTACTTCCCAAAAAAGGTAATAAAAGTGATCAAAAAAGTCGCATCTACGCCAAAATTGTAACAATCAAACCGTTATCTCATCCCGCAAAAATCATACCCTACCCATGATAATCGCCCAAAAACTGAAAAAGTTATGGCTCTTAGACTATGGAAACACTAAAACATGATTTCTTTTGTTTCAAAAATGAAATCATTGTGTAAAACTTACATAAATAAAAAAAAGTATACATATTAGGTATCGCCGCGTCCGTATTGACCGGCTCTATAAAAATATCACATGACCTAACCCCTCAGATGACCACCGTAAAAAAATAAAAATAAAAACGGTGTAAAAAAAGCCATTTTTTGTCATCTTCCGTCACAAAAAGTGTAATAGCAAGCAATCAAATAGTCATGTGCACCCCAAAATAGTGCCAATCAAACCGTCATCTCATCCCACAAAAAATGAGACCCTACATAAGATAATCGCCCAAAAATTTAAAAAACTATGGCTCTTAGACTATGGAGACACTAAAACATTTTTTTTGTTTTAAAAATGAAATAATTGTGTAAAACGTACATAAAAAAAAAATTGGATACATATTGGGTATCACCGCGTCCGTGACAACCTGCTCTATAAAATTACCACATGATCTAACCTGTCAGATGAATGGTGTAAATAACAAAAAAAAAACGGTGCCAAAAAAGCAATTTCTTGTTACCTTGCCGCACAAAAAGTGTAATATAGAGCAACCAAAAATCACATGTACCCTAAACTTGTACCAAGAAAACTGCCACCCTATCCCGTAGTTTCTAAAATGGGGTCACTTTTTTGGAGTTTCTACTCTAGGGGTGCATCAGGGGGCTTCAAATGGGACATGGTGTCAAAAAAACCAGTCCAGCAAAATCTGCCTTCCAAAAACCGTATGGCATTCCTTTCCTTCTGCGCCCTGCCGTGTGACCGTACAGCGGTTTACGACCACATATGGGGTGTTTCTGTAAACTACAAAACCTGCCTTCCAAAAACCAAACGGCGCACCTTTCACTCTACGCCCCGCTGTGTGGCCGTACAGTAGTTTACGGCCACATATGGCGTGTTTCTGTAAACGGCAGAGTCAGGGCAATAAAGATACAGTCTTGTTTGGCTGTTAACCCTTGCTTTGTTAGTGGAAAAAATTGGTTAAAATGGAAAATTAGGCAATAAAATGAAATTCTCAAATTTCATCCCCATTTGCCAATAACTCTTGTGCAACACCTAAAGGGTTAACGACGTATGTAAAATCAGTTTTGAATACCTTGAGGGGTGTAGTTTCTTAGATGGGGTCACTTTTATGGAGTTTCTACTCTAGGGGTGCATCAGGGGGCTTCAAATGGGACATGGTGTCAAAAAACCAGTCCAGCAAAACCTGCCTTCCAAAAACCAAACGGCGCACCTTTCACTCTACGCCCCGCTGTTTGGCCGTACAGTAGTTTACGGCCACATATGGGGTGTTTCTGTAAACGGCAGAGTCAGGGCAATAAAGATACAGTCTTGTTTGGCTGTTAACCCTTGCTTTGTTAGTGGAAAAAATTGGTTAAAATGGAAAATTAGGCAATAAAATGAAATTCTCAAATTTCATCCCCATTTGCCAATAACTCTTGTGCAACACCTAAAGGGTTAACGACGTATGTAAAATCAGTTTTGAATACCTTGAGGGGTGTAGTTTATAGAATGGGGTCATTTTTGGGTGGTTTCTATTATGTAAGCCTCGCAAAGTGACTTCAGAGCTGTAGTGGTCCCTAAAAATTGGGTTTTTGTAAATTTCTGAAAAATTTCAAGATTTGCTTCTAAACTTCTAAGCCTTGTAACATCCCCAAAAAATAAAATATCATTCCCAAAATGCTGCAAACATGAAGTAGACATATGGGGAATGTAAAGTCATCACAATTTTTAAGGGTATTACTATGTATTACAGAAGTAGAGAAACTGAAACTTTGAAATTTGCTAATTTTTCCCAATTTTTGGTAAATTTGACATTTTTTTATGCAAAAATTTTTTTTTTTTTTAACTTTATTTTACCAGTGTCATGAAGTACAATATGTGACGAAAAAACAATCTCAGAATGGCCTGGATAAGTCAAAGCGTTTTAAAGTTATCATCACTTAAAGTGACACTGGTCAGATTTTCAAAAAATGGCCTGGTCCTAAGGTGTAAAAAGGCTGTGTCCCTAAGGGGTTAAAAGGAGGGTGATGCTTGAAATCATCGTTCTTCCATTGTTAACCATGGTGACCTGCAAAGAAACGCGTGCAGCCATCATTGTGTTGCATAAAAATGGCTTCACAGGCAAGGATATTGTGGCTACTAAGATTGCACCTCAATCAACATTTTTTAGGATCATCAAGAACTTCAAGGAAAGAGGTTCAATTCTTGTTACGAAGGCTTCAGGGAGTCCAAGAAAGTCCAGCAAGCGCCAGGATCTTCTCCTAAAGAGGATTCAGCTGCGGGATCGGAGTGCCACCAGTGCAGAGCTTGCTCAGGAATGGCAGCAAACAGTTGTGAGCGCATCTGCACTCACAGTGAGGCGAAGACTTTTGGAAGATGGCCTGGTGTCAAGAAGGGCAGCAAAGAATCCACTTCTCTCCAAAAAGTAAAATCAGGGACAGATTGATCTTCTGCAGAAAATATGGTGACTGGACTGCTGAGGACTGGGGCAAAGTCATATTCTCCGATGAAGCCTCTTTCCAATTGTTTGGGGCATCAGGAAAAAGGCTTGTCCGGAGAAGAAAAGGTGAGCGCTACCATCAGTCCTGTGCCATGCCAACAGTAAAGCATCCTGAGACCATTCATGTGTGGGGTTGCTTCTCATCCAAGGGAGTGGGCTCACTCACAATTTTGCCCAAAAACACAGCAATGAATAAAGAATGGTACCAAAACACCCTCCAACAGCAACTTCTTCCAACAATCCAACAGTTTGCTGAAGAACAATGCATTTTCCAGCACGATGGAGCACCGTGCCATAAGGCAAAAGTGATAACTAAGTGGCTCGGGGACTAAAACGTTGACATTTTGGGTCCATGGCCTGGAAACTCCCCAGATCTTAATCCCATTGAGATCAATCTCAACTTGTGGTCAATCCTCAAGAGGCGGGTGGACAAACAAAAACCCACTAAGGGTCCATTCACACGTCCGTTGTTTCTTTCCTGATCTGTTCCGTTTTTTGCAGAACAGATCTGGACCAGATCTGGACCCATTCATTTTCAATGGGTCCTGAAAAAAAATCGGACAGCACAATGTCTGATTTTTTTTCAGGACTCATTGAAAATGAATGGGTACAGATCTGGTCCAGATCTGGTCCGCAAAAATCGGAACAGATCAGGAAAGAAACAACGGACGTGTGAATGGACCCTAATTCTGACAAACTCCAAGAAGTGATTATGAAAGAATGGGTTGGCCCAGAAGTTGATTGAGAGCATGCCCAGTCGAATTGCAGAGGTCCTAAAAAAGAAGGGCCAACACTGCAAATACTGACTCTTTGCATAAATGTCATGCAATTGTCGATAAAAGCCTTTGAAACGTATGAAGTGCGTGTAATTATATTTCACTACATCACAGAAACAACTGAAACAAAGATCTAAAAGCAGTTTAGCAGCAAACTTTGTGAAAACAAATATTTGTGTAATTC
Organism: Bufo gargarizans; assembly: GCF_014858855.1. Classification (NCBI taxonomy): domain Eukaryota; kingdom Metazoa; phylum Chordata; class Amphibia; order Anura; family Bufonidae; genus Bufo; species Bufo gargarizans. The sequence continues at coordinate 256,907,010 of NC_058084.1, forward strand.
TCAAAACTTTTGGCCACGACTGTATACTGGCATCATCCAGCCATTGTTGTACTCCAGTGCACTTTCTCTTTGTTTTATTTTTTTATATTTCCCAATGTTTTGGGGTCTACCCAAATAAAAAAATAAAAAATAAAATCAAATAAAAACAAAAAACAGTGTTGGCTACTTCCTCCTCCTCTACTGCCGCTTCCACCTCCACCGCCTCCTTAACCTCCTACTCCATATGGACCTCCTCCTCCTAGATCAAGATTTTTATTTATTTTTTCCGTATTTTATGTTATTTTAAGTCATTTACCCCACATTTGTTTGCAGAGCACTTGGCATGCTCTTAACCACATTTTGCGGCCTTTTGCAGCCCTCTAGCCCTTTCCATGACTTTTTTAGAGACGTTTTAGTGCTCCAAAGTTCGGGTCCCGATTGACTTCAATGGGGGTCGGGTTTGGTGTCAAGTTCGAGTCAAGTTCGGGTTCTGAACTCAAACTTGTTTGCGAAGTTCGGGCGAACCCGAACATCCAGGTGTCCGCTCAACTCTAATCTTCACTTCTCCTCTGCCTATAAATGTTTACACTAGCTCACATAAAAAAGTTCTTAAGAACTCTGTCTCTGCCACGCGTGGATATTAAACCTCTTGGGGGCACCTTGATTTGGAGCACCAGAGTATATCTTAAATGCTTTAATTAAAAGCAACTTCATCGAGGGCTTCCATTATATGGAGTTGTGCCCTGAACCGCATATTCCAGATGAGGTCACACCAACGGTTTGTAAAGTGGTAATATCACATCCCATACCTCTTTTAATATAAGACAAAATTCTGTTGGCCTTATAGGTAGCTGACTGGCATTGCATGCTGTTATTTAGTCTATGATCTTCTAATACACCCAGATCCTTCTAAACAAGTGACTCTTCCAGTTTTACTCCCCCTAGGACATATGCTGCATGCAGATTAATAGCCCCCAAGTGCATTATTTTACATTTATCTATATTGAACCTCATTTGCCAAGTGGACGCCCAAAAAGTACGTTTGTCTAAATCAGCTTGTAATTTATTAACATCCATAGACTGGACCATTTAACAAAGTTTGGTGTCATCTGCAAAAATAGAAACAGCACTATTAATCCAATCCTCTATGTCATTAATGAATAAGTTAAATTATAGCGGACCCAGCACAGAACCATGGGGTACACTTATAACCGGGGACTATTCAGAGTAGGAATCATTGACCACAACTCTTTAGAAACAATCATGAAGGCAATTTTCAATCCAATTGCAAATTATATTTTCTAAACCAAAAGATCTCAATTTACCTATTAATCATCTGTGTGGAACAGTATCAAATGCCTTTGAAAAGTCTAAAAAACACAATATTAAAAGCGTTCACTCTGTCCAGGCTTCTATTCACCTCTTCATTAAAACAAATCAGGTTAGTTTGACAGCTTATGTTCTTTGTAAAACCATGTTGGCTATCACTTATATTATTGACAGTTACATAATCCTGTATGTAATCGCGTAGAAGGCCGTCAAACTTTTTTCCCTCTATGGATGTTAAGCTTACTGGTCTATAATTTCCTGGCGAAGACTTGGCATCATTTTAAAAAATGGGCACCACATTCGCCTTGCGCCAGTCTCTTGGTACAAAGCCTGTCATTAAAGAATCTGTAAATATTATGAACAGAGAAAAAGCAATAACTGAACCAAGCTCCTTTAGAACTATAGGGTGTAATCCATCTGGACCTTGGGCCTTTTAGCATATTAAGGACCATATCTACAGTCAGCCAGGTAAGTATATCATTTGAGGTATTTACACCAGTGGCACCACCCTCATGAGATGCCCTTTCTTTTGTATATACAGAGCAAAAAAAAAAACATTTAGGAGCTCTGCCTTTTCCTGATCCCCAGTTACCATCATTTCTACATGTTCTGACCTTGTTTTTTCTTATTAATGTATTTATAGAATGTTTTGGGGTTGTTCTTATGTTATTTGGCCACCTGTATTTCATTGTGTACTTTTGCTGATTTTATTGCACCGTTGCATAATTTATTTTGTTCTTTACTTTTTTTTTTAAGGCTACAGCTAACCCATCCAATTTGTATTTCTTAAAGCCCCTCTTTTTGTCATTTATTGCCCTTTTTACACAATTTATAAGCCATGTGGGGTTTAATAAGTACATTATTTCCTCTAGGAATGTATTTAGCAATATACTCATCCAAAGCTTTCCCATTTAGTTCGGTTTTGCAGCAGAGGCAGAACCATGTTCCCAATCTATGTTTGGATAATGTGGGGATCCGCCCTGGTAGGCAGTGGTAGCGAGTGCAGTATAGAGGCAACACTGCTTTGTTTATTCACACGTTGCATACAAGTGAAAGGAGGTGCAGTTCATAGGGAGGGTGGTCACACACAACAGCAAAATAATAGCTCAATCACAGCAATTCCCTGAATGGGCCCCAAACATGCTGCAGGCTACTTGAGGCCTGTTTCCGTTACATAAAGAAAAATCTATTTAAAGCCAGGAGTAATGTCACCTTTTTCTCCTTGGTGAAATAAGTCCCTGGGTCTGGCTTCTAGCCATGGAACACGGATCCCTCCTGGCTTCAGCTCTGGTTTCCCGCACAGTCCTTTACAGGCCTCAGCACACAGCCCAGCTCACCTCCACCTCTCATTCTCACAGCCAGAGAACAAAAACCTCAACATTGCACACCACACCCTTGTTGCTGGTCGGGTTTTAACCCTTCCCTGCAAAACCTGGCCTGGACTGTGGGGAGACAGGCACCCACCCGCATCTCAGCCTGCTCCCAGTAAGAGCCGGCCCGGATCCGCTGTGCTAACAGCATAACCGCTGCAAAATGCACTTTTCAGGCTCTTACTCCACCGAGGCAAGGACCCCCGGTGGCACGTACCTTCCGTCTACCACAACCCCAGGTACTCTCCTACATAACCCCCCCTTTGTTCAACCCTGAAGGGTTGGACACCCTGTTCAATCCTGAGAGGTTGGACACATGTTCAGCAGTGTACCTGGGAAAGAGCATCTGCATTCCCCTGTAAGCAGCCTGCCCTGTGTTCAACACTGAACTTAAAATTCTGTAGGGACAAGAACCATCTGGTGACCCGGGCACTCCCCTCCTTGGCCTGGCTTATCCACTGGAGAGGGGAATGATCAGTCACCAGACGGAACATTCTCCCTAACAGATAGTACCTAAGGGACTTGAGGGCCCACTTAATGGCCAGGCATTCTCTCTCTACCACGCCGTACCTGGTTTCCGCTGGGGTGATTTTGTGACTCAGGAAGACAACGGGGTGTTCCTCCCCACTGATTTCCTGAGAGGCAGGCAAATTCCCCACTGATTTCCGTGGACCCACACAGAGCCGACTTCAAATGGGAGAACCCTTCTTCCGCCTGCTCATCTTAGTGGACCATCACCGTCTTCCTCCACTTTAAAAGTCTTGTCAACGGGGCCACTACTGTGGCAAAGTTGGGGATAAAGCGCATGTAATATCCCATCATCCCTAGGAACAAACGTACTTGCTTGGTGGTAAGAGGTCTGGGCCAGCTCTTGATCACCTCAACCTTGTCTACCTGGGGTTTGACAACTTCCCACCCATTCACGTATCCTAGGTACCGGACTTCCTCAAACCCGATCGAACACTTTTTTGGGTTGGCCGTAAGTCTGGCTTTTCTAAGTGAATTGACTACGGCCTCTACCTTGGGCAGGTGACTCTCCCAGTCCTGGCTAAACACGATGATGTCGTCCAGATATGCCGAAGCATATGGACGATGAGGGCGTAGGATGACGTCCATCAATCGCTGGAAGGTGACTGGAGCGCCATGTAGGCCAAAGGGCAAAACTTAGTACTGAAATAACCCCTCGGGGTGACAAAGGCAGTCTTCTCCTTTGCCGCCTCCGTGAGAAGCACCTGCCAATATCCTTTTGTGAGGTCGAGGACCAGGAAAAAGCAAGCTTTCCCTAGCTGTTCTATGAGCTTGTCTACCCGGGCCATGGGGTAGGCATCGAATTTTGACACTTCGTTGAGCTTTCAAAAGTTATTGCAGAAGTGCAGAGTACCGTCAGGTTTTGGGATAAGGACTATGGTGCTGGCCCACTCGCTCCTAGACTCCTCAATGACCCCTGCCCTAACCTCAACATGGACCTTACTTCTTCTGAAATGGCCTGTCGCCGAGCCTCCGGTACACGATACTGCTTTAACCGTACCCTGACATGGGGCTCGGTGATGATGTCATGTCGGACTACCGAAGTTCGACTAGGAAGCTCAGAGAACACGTCCCTATTTTGACTCACCAACTCTTTGGCTTCTTGAGCTTTTTTGGACGACAGACCACCGTTATATTTACCGCGGAGGTGCCCTCCGGGACCTCGGGTGGGGCATGGATCTTCCCCGCAGACAAGACAGTGCTTGGGCCATCCCCAACGAGACACTACCTATCTCTCCACAATTTCAGTAAATTTACATGATATGCCTGTTCTGGCTTCTGCCGACCTGGCTAGGATATCCTGTAATTCACTGACCCTACCTTCTCTTTCACCTCGTAGGGACCTTGCCACCATGCCAAAAACTTACTGTCAATAGTGGGGACTAGCACCAGTACACGGTCACCCGGGTTAAATGTCCGGACCTGGGCACTGGTCTCTGTGCCAGTTGGGCGGCCTCCATGTATTCGCGTACGATTGGTAGGACTGTCTCTATACAGTCCTGCATCTTTTCTATATGCTCTATAATACTCTTGTGTGGGGTGGGATGTTGCTCCCATGTCTCTTTAGCGATGTCCAGCAACCCTCTTGGACGTCAACCGTGTAATAGCTCGAAGGGCGAGAATCCTATTGATGCCTGGGGCACTTCTTGCACTGCGAACAATACGTACGGCAGCAACAGGTCCCAATCCTTTCCGTCTTTGGCTATGGTTCTTTTGAGCATAGTTTTTAAGGTTTTGTTAAAGCGCTCCACCAGTCCATCGGTTTGAGGGTGGTATACGGACATGTGTAACCGTTTAACCCCTAAAAGCTTACAGGCTCCCTTGTCACCTTAGACATAAAGGGGGTCCCCCGGTCTGTCAGGATCTCTTTCGGAATCCCCACCCTTGCAAACATACTCATGAGTTCTTTAGCTATGAGCTTAGTTGAGGTATGACGCTGTGGGATTGCTTCAGGATATCTGGTGTCATAGTCTAGGACCACCAAGATATGCTGGTGCCCTCTGGCCGACTTGTTTATGTGGCTTACAAGATCCATTCCTATTCTTTTGAAGGGGACCTCGATGATGGGCATGGGTACTAGGGGACTGCAATAGTGGGGCTGGGGGCTCGTCATCTGACACACTGGACAGGATTGGCAAAACCCAAAACCTTTTGACCTCCTCATAAACCCCGGTCCAACAGAAACTTTTCAGAATCCGCTCTTTTCTTTTTTTTTTTTACGCCCAAATATCCTCCCAGCATGTGGGAGTGGGCCTAGTCCAGTACCATACGACGGTATGACTGGGGTACCACCAGCTGCTCCACTACCTCCTGCTGCACCTTGTCCACCATGTACAGCAGGTCCTGGTTAAATGTCAGATGGGGAATTTGCCTACCAACACCTCTAGGGGAAATCTAATGGGATAACACCCTACAGCTGGTTTCCCCACATCGGGATCTTCGGGCACTGGGCCCGATCATTGTGCGTCTCTAAGGGAAGGCATATCGCTCTTCCATAGAGTCCAAAACAAAGGAAAATCCCTTCCCAGTATGGCAGCATAAGGGATTTGGTGTCCCATTCCAATGACATGCTGCACCTCTCGGCCCAACATGGACATGGTAACCCTGGCAGTGGGGTAGTCCCGGCGGTCCCCATGGATACAGACAATAGACAGGGTTTGCTTCTCTAGGAGTGTCTCAGACACTAAGGACTCATGCATAAGGGTCACCAGACTCCCAGAGTCCAGTAAAGCATTAATCGGATGCCCATCAACCAAGACTTGGCACAGGGGCGGCATATTGGAGGCCGGCCGGGGATCTGCAGTACATACAGGCCGTGCAAAGAAAGAGGACCGGTGAGTGAACCCGCAGTCCGTGGGTTCAGATGTTTGAGGACAGTTCGCTGCCCTATGTCCCAGGCTGTGGCAGTGCCAACATTGAATCCCTGTGGTCCCTCCCCGGTCTCTCTTCCCCGTAGTAGGACTAGCCTTCCCCCCCTTTGTGGTTGGGTCCCTTTTTCCTGATCCCGAGCCTGAGAGGGAGCATGACAGGTTTCTCGTGCCTGCGCTGAGTCCCTCACCGAGTACTGGGTCGCCACATACCTCTCAACTAGGCTTACTAACTGATCCATGTTGCCGGGGTCTCCCTGACCAACCCAAAGCTGTATGGTCCTTGGTAGTGTCCGCACAAAACGGTCCACGACCACTCGCTTGACCATTTTGGAGGGGCTCAAAGTTTCCCAACTGGAGCCACTTCCTCACCAGATGTACCAGGTCCTGAGACCGGACGGGTATGGACTCAGAAAAGGCCCACCGATGTACTCTCTGTGCCCGCACATAGGTAGTAACCCCCAAACGCGCCATCACCTCAGCCTTCAGCTTCCCATAGTCCTGGGCGTCCTCCTTGATGAGGTCGAAGTACACTTTTTGGGCGTCTCCAACTAGGAATGGCGCTACCACTTCAGCCCACTGTCCCGACGGTAAGTTCTCCTGTTCCGCTGTCCTCTCGAACATCATCAGGAAGGCCTCTACATCGTCCTCCGGAGCCATTTTCCTTAATGCTGAATGGATTTTATCCCTGGGAGCCGATGGCGATGGAATACTGCCGGTGGAGTCTCTCGCTGGGACACACGCAGAGCCTCTTGCATAAGAGCCATTTGTTGTACCACTAAACTGTTTGTTTGTTGCTGTTGTGCATTGCTCTGCACCAACTGCTTAACCAGCTGCTCAATTTTGTCCGGGACGACCAAGCTTACTGGTTTAATGTATGACATGCAGCCGTGCACCACCCGGATAAATATTCTTGGCCAGCCTCACTGCAGTATGCCTGCTGCAAGCCACCAATTGTGGGGATCTGCTCTGGTAGGCAATGGTAGCGAGTGCAATATAGAGGCAACACAGACCGGTCTTGGTAAAAACACAATGCTTTGATTATTCACACGGTGCATACAAGTGAAAGTTCATAGGGAGGGTGGTCACATGCAAAAGCAAAATAATAGCTCAATCACGGCAATTCCCTGAATGGGCCCCAAGCCTGCTGCAGGCTACTTGAGGCCTGTTTCTGTCACATAAAGCAAAATCTATTTAAAGCCAGGAGTAATGTCACCTTTTTCTCCTTAGTGAAGTAAGTCTCTGGGTCTGGCTTCAGCTGCGGTTTCCCACACAGTCCTTTACAGGCTTCAGCACACAGCCCAGCTCACCTCCACCTCTCATTCTCACAGCCAGAGAACAAAAACCTCCACATTGCACACCACACCCTTGTTGCTTGTCGGGTTTTAACCCTTCCTTGCAAAACCCGGCCTGGACCGTGGGGAGACAGGCACCCACCCGCATCTCAGCCTGCTTCCAGTAAGAGCTGGCCCGGATCCGCTGTGTTAATAGCATAACCGCTGCAAAATGCACTTTTCTGGCTCTTACTCCACCGGAGCCAGGATCCCCGGTGGCATATACCTCCCGTCTACCGCCACCCCAGGTACTCTCCTACAATAGCTAAAATCTCCCATTATCACTACTGTGCCACAAGAGTGTGCAAAGCAGTAATCAAAGCAAAAGGTGGCTACTTTGAAGAACCTAGAATATGACATATTTTTAGTTGTTTCACACTTTTTTGTTATGTATATAATTCCACATGTGTTAATTCATAGTTTTGATGCCTTCAGTGTGAATCTACAATTTTCATAGTTATGAAAATAAAGAAAACTCTTTGAATGAGAAGGTGTGTCCAAACTTTTAGTCTGTACTATATGTAATTTTATATATATATATATATATATATATATATATATATATATGAAAATCCAAGCATGTAGTCATGCTTTTTCTCTGCCTCCATCCACCATCAAACCCTACTTTAGGCTTATTAGCTCAGTTACCTTAGATACCTTATTCACACGTCAGTCAATTTCCATCAGAGATTGTGAGCCAAAACTATACAGAGCCTATACAGAGCCTATACAGAGATAAGGTATAAGGAAAAGATCTGCATGTGTTCGTTGTTTAGACCTGCACCTGGTTTTGGCTCACAATCATTGATTGAAATCACTGACCGAACACTTTGTGAATAATGCATTAGTATTAGGCTGTTTCCCTTTTCGTAACACACATCATTAACAATCAGAAAGTCCATATATGTGATTCAGCAATTCCATCTTGATGTTTAACCTTTACTTCAAGGTTATTTAAAGTCAATTTTGTACACCTTGCAATTTTCATGCATGTTTTTGAACATTTTCACACCCTTTATTTTCACAGATGATTAACAAACAGGAACCATAAAAGAACATTTTCAAGTAGAACTGTCAATTCCTTTCCTCTCTAGATACTGCATTTGTTTGAAAGTATGAACACATTCCTCTGATCAAGTCATTACATTTTGCCTCCACTAAACAAAAAGTCAAAGAATCAATACAGACACTTCAAAATGTGTAAATTGCACAATGTTTTTTGTTGTTGTTTTTTTTTTTTTTTTACTTTCTTAGAGAATATCACAGACTTTAAATCCATTATCAGTGTTAGTTTTTGCAGGACCTACTTTAAGTGTCTGTTGGGTGAAACATAAAATAGGCATGAATGGAAAAGACCTTCCATGCAGCACAGATTATGTAAAGCTACAAGAGTCTGCTTTGCTTTTCTCTAATCAATAGGGAATTGAAAGCCTCTTATTTGTTCACAAACAACTTTGTCAAGAGCTAATAGTTTGTTAAACTAATCTTACTGGAACTTTGTTTTAAAACTTTACCTCTTATTTTATGCACTTAATGTACATTTATCTATCTATCTATCTGAGTGCTATATCAATTCATAACAAACTAGGTTAACAACAATCTTCCCCGAAACAAACCCACTTTTTTGTGAAGAGAGAGAGAGATCCTAGTATGTTACTCGGGGGTTCTTGACAATATACCATCTTTTTTGCTTCATAAAATGCACCTAGGTTTTAGAGAAGGAATCTCATAAAAATAAATAAAAATATTTTATTTCATCAGACAAAAAAAACCTAAACACACTCATCGCTCCCTAGTCTTCTCGGGGCCCACACTGCACTGTGATCTTACATCACTCCACATTCTAACAGTGTACACAGTCAGGACATTGCAGCATGGGCCCCAAGGAGTGGGACAAATGTTTATAGGACTCTTAAGAGACTATATACAGGAGTATGTGATTGTAAATACTATTATAAGTGATAACCAACATGGGTTTACCAATGACAGAAGTTGTCAGACTAACCTGATTAGTTTTTATGAGGAAATGAGTAGTGTTGAGGAGAAGGCCCAGAAAGACTGAGCATAAAAACTTCCCGGGTTGGCGGCTATAAATTGTGTGGCATACCGATTTGTTTCTGCCACGACTAAGTCCAAGAGCTCCGCAGTCAAGAACAGCTCAAAAAATCCGAAGGCAGAACCGATCTTAGCTGTCTCAACCCGAACTCCAGACTGGGCGGTGAAAGGGGGAACTAATGGTGCGGCTGAAGTTGGGGACTGCCAATCAGGGTTTGCCAGCACCTCAGGGTCTCTAGGGGGTCTACGGGCCTGTCTGTTTTACATAATCGGTGTTATGGTCCCTATGCTTTTCTCTCATATGTCTGGCCAGGCTAGTATCCTCTCCGGTATTGATACTACTCAGATGCTTTGATATTCTTCTTCTCAACTCCTGAATAGTCTTTCCAACATACAACTTGGGGCATTCACAGCTGATAACATATACAACCCTCTTTGTCTTGCAATTAATGTAGTCCCTGACTTCATAACTTTTCCCATCTACTGGATTTGTGAAGGTTTTAGTGGTTTTCATCCGACTACAGAAGATACAATCTCCACAGGGGTATGATCCATTGTGAGACAGCCACCTACTTTTTTTAGTTGTTTGATGAGGTTGATAGTGGCTGTGAACTAGCTTTTCTTTTAGATTCTGTCCTCTTCTAAATGTTATCGCTGGATATTTTGGTATTACCTGTTGTAGGTCTATGTCGGCCTGCAAGATGTGCCAGTGTCGTTTCAGAATCTTTTGTATACCACTATGTTCTGTATCATACTTACCTATACACCGTATAATCTTCTCTCCCTCTTTTGTTTTTTTATTTGTCAATAGATCTACTCTTTCTGTTCTTCTAGCTTTATTGTAAGCTTGATGCAGGCATTTTTTGGAGTATTCCCTCTCAACAAATCGTAAGTATAAATTTCTACATTCTTTTTGGAATGCTTCCTCAGTGGAACAATTCCGCCTAGCTCTAAGATATTGTCCCACCGGGATTCCTTTTTTGAGAGAGTCCGGATGGAAACTTTGCCAGTGTAGCAGGTTAATTTGTCGATGTTGCTTTCCGATATATTTCGGTTTGGATTCTGCCGTCAGGCTCGAGGTTTATTTTTAAATCCAGGAAATTTAGGGTATTTTTATGTATTTCAGCTGTGAACCTCATACCAATCTGATTACCGTTCAGTTGACTTACGAAATCATAAAATTGTGCCTCAGTGTCATCCCAAAAAATCAAAATATCATCTATATAACGACCCCAAAATAAAATGTGTTGCGTGTATTTTTCCATGGTGTCCCTAAAAACTATACGATCTTCCCACCACCCTAAAAATAAATTCGCAAAACTTGGTGCACAAATCGTGCCCATAGCGGTGCCAGTGACCTGCAAATAATATTTCCCATTGAACATAAAGTAATTGTGCTCCAACAAAAAAGTTAGTAGTGAAATAACAAAACTATTGTGCTCATAGTATTGTATCCCTTTTGTATTCAAGTAGTGTTGTGTTGCTTGTATGCCAAGGTGATGTTGAATGCTGGTATACAGTGCTTCAACATCAAGACTCGCTATGAGTGTGTGTGACTTTACCTGGATTTCCTGCAGCCTGACGACTGTATCCTTAGTATCTCTAAGGTACAAAGGTAATGTTCTAACAAGTGGAGAAATAACCTGCTCCACATACTCACTAATGCCTTCGCATAGGCTTTGATTGCCTGAGACGATGGGTCTCCCTGGGATTGGTTCCCTTTGTTTATGGATTTTCGGAATAGCGTAAAAGGTTGCTACGGTCGGTCGCGATCTAAACATAACTTTATACTCTTCCTTAGTAATTAGATTCCGATCCTTGGCATTTTGGAGAAGTTTTTTTAACTCTAGGACGTATTTTTCAGTGGGGTCTGTTCTTAGCTCCCTATAGGTATTATTCTCATTCAGGAGATCCATTATCATTTGTTCATAATCTTTTCTTTCCACTAAAACAATATTTCCTCCTTTGTCCGAAGGTTTTATGACTAAATTGTCATTATTCATTAAGTCTTTCATAGCTATTTGCTCTTCTGTAGTTAAATTGCTATACTTATTCCTTTTAGGGGCTCTGATTTTTTCCAAGTCCCTAGTAACAACATCGACAAATGTTTGGATGTTTGCATATTTACCAAACGGGGGGGGGGGGGGTAAATCTGGACTTGGGAGTTAGGGTACTGAATGGTGGACTGGGGGCTACTATTTCGCCTTCTCCTTCTCCTTGCGGCACCTCAAGAATCTCAACTGCTTCCCTCTCACGCTTTTGTGCATTGATTTCCACTTGCTCACTAGAGTTGTATTCCTTATGTAGCGCTAGTTTCCTAGCGAACAGATCAATATCTTTCACCCACAGAAAGCAGTTGAAATGTGGTACTGGGGTAAACTAGAGGCCTTTTTGTATCAGACTGATGTGTTCAGTCATTAAGTTTATTTTAGTTTTATTAATAATCTGCATTGCTCTCTCATCCCTTCCATTCAGTACTTCACTTGGGTTTATACTCCCCTCTATTGTCTGCGGTACTTCTAATGTCAGATTTTTTGATTGTAACCCCATTTTTCTCTGTCGCGTAATTGTACTCCCATTCCTAGCTCTAAAAAACCCCCCTGTATTGCAGTTTGTGGTTGTTGAACAACATTTGTTGATACAGGTAAGGAGGATGATTGCGGATATTGTGAATACTGCGGGTACTGCGCTTGCAAATTTTGCCCTTGATCTTGATTTGTTGTCCATGTTGGATTTCCGGTTAGATTTGGATTACGATTGGGGGCAGCGTTCCTTTGGGAATTTTTCCTCTGTGAATAGGGTAATTTATTTTTAGGTATTCGTTTTGTACTCCCCATTGTTTGAGTATTATTGCCCTCTATCTTGGAAGTTTCTGATTCAGATATATCTGTATATTCTCTCCAGTTTTCCTTTTGTCTAATCGGGAATCGCCCCCCTTGTTTTTTGGGATATATATTGCCAGTCTCAAAATCTTTTTTATCTCGATTATACTTCCTATGTTTACGTTCGTTTATCTCTCCCTGGAGGCTTTCTACGTTTCTTTGCAGCTTTTGTTCGTACTCCACAAATTCTGGTTTAGTTCTAAATGTTTGGATCTCCTGAATTTCTTTTTGAATTGCGTCGTGATTTTTGCCAAAGACTTTTGTTCGTAATCTAACAAGTACGCTTGCATCCGTAGTGAGTTGTCTGTGAGAAGTACTTCCCAGCCTTTTATAAATTCGCTATCCTCCTGATGAGAGTTCGGAGTTATATTGATTCTCATTCCTCTATATACGATTTTTTGATGGATGTACGTTTCTAGGCTAGCTGTTTCCCAAACGCCTCTGATATATCGTCTATATGTTTTATTGATTTCTTTAAAGGCCTGAGCAACATCCAAGCAGTCCACTGGTAGACTCTCAGTAGAGAAGACTCTCCCTGCCTCTGCCAAGAAAGCTTCAGTAGTTGTCGGATTTGAGAGAAAGCCTGCCATTGATTTCCTCCACACCGATTTGGGTGTACTATTGTCCCTCCTGTAGGTTATCTCCCCCAGGTATTGGGAATTTGGTGGGATTTTGACCCTATTTTTGAACTACAATTACTGTACTTCCCCTTTAAGAGCAGGGATGTGGTGTGTTAATCAACACTGTCTACTACTAATGTCCTTTTGGACTAAATTACACCACTTTTCCTGCACCTACCTACTTAACTAAGACTTAACTTTTATTTCTTATTATTTAATACTTATGGTGTAAATAACTAGTTTTGTTAAAATTCTCAGTAGTCACTGGCCATTTGTATATCCCTTTAGAACACCCTGTCAGGACTGTCATCTGACTGGGTTTCAATTCACACTTTTGCCAGCAGGCTGCGCGCTTGCCTGTATTTTATGTTTGCTCAGTGTGATTCATTTTATTATACTGTTAAGGCTCAGTGATATTCTGCCTTAAAAATCAGAGCCTCACGCTGCCCCCCGACATGTTTCGCCGTATCACGGCGTCTTCAGGGGTTAGGGCAGAGTGTGAGCGTGTCCTCCTTACGGCTGGCTTATGTAATCTTTGTTTGTGACGTCATTACTGGGGGCCTCACTAGGGGGCGTGGTGGAAAGTTTTATTCAGGTGCAGATTGGATGTATACTGTGGTTCGGCCTGCTTTCATCATAACCCCCGCCCCTTGACCTCAGCTGCCTCCTTTCTATTGGTCCTCGTTACCAGCAGGCGTCTCCTTATGTCATTACTCCGCCCGTCCGACGTCCGCTGCCTCCTCTTTACCTCCTTTCAATTGGTCCTCGTCACCAGCAGGCGTCTGCTTACGTCATGACTCCGCCCATCCGACGTCCGCTACCTCCTCTTTACCTCCTTTCAATTGGTCCTCGTCACCAGCCGGCGCCTGCTTACGTCATAGCTCCGCCCCGTCCGACGTCCGCTGCCTCCTCTTTGCTTCCTTCCAGTTGGTCCTCGTCATCAGGTGCTTTCACGCATGCCCAATTACCCTGGTTGTTCTCTGATGCCCAAGCCATTGCGCATGCCCCCCGACTTAGTCCGCAGCCTCCTCCATATACTGGGCCCGACACATCGCTAACGCGCATGCCCACAGACATAGGCTCCGGCTGTGTTGATACCTCCGTTCTTATTCTCTCTGGAGGTTTCCCTCAGATGGTATTTCCTTATAACCATCCCTTATTCTTCTACCCATCTTAGGTTTTCTCCGTACTAGTGGCTATTCCCAGATTATAATAGTAATATATTCCTCTGTTTAGCTCCGTATATATTCCCACTAACTTCTCTAATAGCCTCATATTTCTAATTGTTTTATCCTGTTATACTTTCTCTTTTAATTCGGTATATTCAGGTTACCTACAAGGGAAGGAGGGGACGGGTGGGAATTGATGGCTAATTGCGAGGGATATAGAAGACTGTCGAGGGACATGGGAGGGGGGGGGGAGGAGGGGGAGGGGACATAATTAGTCACTCCACATCCCTAGTCCCATTCCTTAGAGTTGGTAGGTCATCTATTATGGGTACCCCTATACTCCAAGTACATGAGATGTTGGTAACATTCCATTATGCATCCTTTGTAGCTGGCTTCAAGTCCCAATCTGCCCCAAACTTGATTTATCTCATCTCATTAGTTTATTTTCCTTACTTCGATATTATCTCTCCCCTTTTATCCCCTAGTATGATATTATTCTTATCTATGTACCTTCCATTACATATTCCCTGTACTCAGATTTCATGAGGTTTCCGTAGATAGACCACTTTCTCCTATTAAGGTTCCATAATTTTATTTTTATTTCTATTATCTTTTTAGATAGTTTTTCCCGTAAGGAGGTTGCTCTATTTCATTTAAAATGTTTTTTTTATGTCATTTACTAAGTTAATAATTCTATTATTTTATTTTACTCTCTTTTTTCCTAGGTGGGGATATTGATAACCTACAGGAAGGACGAGTACGTGAACCCTTCATTTAGCCCTTTTGGGGCTAGACTATTTAGTAAGTAGATCCATTTAGTTTCTTCTTGTTGGAGTTTTTTGTCTATATCTCCTTTACGTGGTCCTGATTTGACTCTCATCAATCCCCAGAATTTAAAATCGGTGTTATGGTCCCTATGCTTTTCTCTCATATGTCTGGCCAGGCTATTATCCTCTCCGGTATTGATACTACTCAGATGCTTTGATATTCTTCTTCTCAACTCCTGAATAGTCTTTCCAACATACAACTTGGGGCATTCACAGCTGATAACATATACAACCCTCTTTGTCTTGCAATTAATGTAGTCCCTGACTTCATAACTTTTCCCATCCACTGGATTTGTGAAGGTTTTAGTGGTTTTCATCCGACTACAGAAGATACAATCTCCACAGGGGTATGATCCATTGTGAGACAGCCACGTACTTTTTTTAGTTGTTTGATGAGGTTGATAGTGGCTGTGAACTAGCTTTTCTTTTAGATTCTGTCCTCTTCTAAATGTTATCGCTGGATATTTTGGTATTACCTGTTGTAGGTCTATGTCGGCCTGCAAGATGTGCCAGTGTCGTTTCAGAATCTTTTGTATACCACTATGTTCTGTATCATACGTACCTATACACCGTATAATCTTCTCTCCCTCTTTTGTTTTTTTATTTGTCAATAGATCTGCTCTTTCTGTTCTTCTAGCTTTATTGTAAGCTCGATGCAGGGACACCATGGAAAAATACACGCAACACATTTTATTTTGGGGTCGTTATATAGATGATATTTTGATTTTTTGGGATGACACTGAGGCACAATTTTATGATTTCGTAAGTCAACTGAACGATAATCAGATTGGTATGAGGTTCACAGCTGAAATACATAAAAATACCCTAAATTTCCTGGATTTAAAAATAAACCTGCAGCCTGACGGCAGAATCCAAACCGAAATATATCGGAAAGCAAGATCGACAAATAACCTGCTACACTGGCAAAGTTTCCATTCGGACTCTCTCAAAAAAGGAATCCCGGTGGGACAATATCTTAGAGCTAGGCGGAATTGTTCCACCGAGGAAGCATTCCAAAAAGAATGTAGAAATTTATACTTACGATTTGTTGAGAGGGGATACTCCAAAAAATGCCTGCATCGAGCTTACAATAAAGCTAGAAGAACAGAAAGAGTAGATCTATTGACAAATAAAAAAACAAAAGAGGGAGAGAAGATTATACGGTGTATAGGTAAGTATGATACAGAACATAGTGGTATACAAAAGATTCTGAAACGACACTGGCACATCTTGCAGGCCGACATAGACCTACAACAGGTAATACCAAAATATCCAGCGATAACATTTAGAAGAGGACAGAATCTAAAAGAAAAGCTAGTTCACAGCCACTATCAACCTCATCAAACAACTAAAAAAAGTAGGTGGCTGTCTCACAATGGATAATACCCCTGTGGAGATTGTATCTTCTGTAGTCGGATGAAAACCACTAAAACCTTCACAAATCCAGTAGATGGGAAAAGTTATGAAGTCAGGGACTACATTAATTGCAAGACAAAGAGGGTTGTATATGTTATCAGCTGTGAATGCCCCAAGTTGTATGTTGGAAAGACTATTCAGGAGTTGAGAAGAAGAATATCAAAGCATCTGAGTAGTATCAATACCGGAGAGGATACTAGCCTGGCCAGACATATGAGAGAAAAGCATAGGGACCATAACACCGATTTTAAATTCTGGGGATTGATGAGAGTCAAATCAGGACCACGTAAAGGAGATATAGACAAAAAACTCCAACAAGAAGAAACTAAATGGATCTACTTACTAAATAGTCTAGCCCCAAAAGGGCTAAATGAAGGGTTCACGTACTCGTCCTTCCTGTAGGTTATCAATATCCCCACCTAGGAAAAAAGAGAGTAAAATAAAATAATAGAATTATTAACTTAGTAAATGACATAAAAAAAACATTTTAAATGAAATAGAGCAACCTCCTTACGGGAAAAACTATCTAAAAAGATAATAGAAATAAAAATAAAATTATGGAACCTTAATAGGAGAAAGTGGTCTATCTACGGAAACCTCATGAAATCTGAGTACAGGGAATATGTAATGGAAGGTACATAGATAAGAATAATATCATACTAGGGGATAAAAGGGGAGAGATAATATCGAAGTAAGGAAAATAAACTAATGAAATGAGATAAATCAAGTTTGGGGCAGATTGGGACTTGAAGCCAGCTACAAAGGATGCATAATGGAATGTTACCAACATCTCATGTACTTGGAGTATAGGGGTACCCATAATAGATAACCTACCAACTCTAAGGAATGGGACTAGGGATGTGGAGTGACTAATTATGTCTCCCCCCCTCCTCCCCCCCCCTCCCATGTCCCTCGACAGTCTTCTATATCCCTCACAATTAGCCATCAATTCCCACCCGTCCCCTCCTTCCCTTGTAGGTAACCTGAATATACCGAATTAAAAGAGAAAGTATAACAGGATAAAACAATTAGAAATATGAGGCTATTAGAGAAGTTAGTGGGAATATATACGGAGCTAAACAGAGGAATATATTACTATTATAATCTGGGAGTAGCCACTAGTAGGGAGAAAACCTAAACTGGGTAGAAGAATAAGGGATGGTTATAAGGAAATACCATCTGAGGAAAACCTCCAGAGAGAATAAGAACGGAGGTATCAACACTGTCGGGCCCAGTATATGGAGGAGGCTGCGGACTAAGTCGGGGGGCATGCGCAATGGCTTGGGCATCAGAGAACAACCAGGGTAATTGGGCATGCGTGAAAGCACCTGATGACGAGGACCAACTGGAAGGAAGCAAAGAGGAGGCAGCGGACGTCGGACGGGGCGGAGCTATGACGTAAGCAGGCGCCGGCTGGTGACGAGGACCAATTGAAAGGAGGTAAAGAGGAGGCAGCGGACGTCGGATGGGCGGAGTCATGACGTAAGCAGACGCCTGCTGGTGACGAGGACCAATTGAAAGGAGGTAAAGAGGAGGCAGCGGATGTCGGACGGGCGGAGTAATGACGTAAGGAGACGCCTGCTGGTGACGAGGACCAATAGAAAGGAGGTCAAGGGGCGGGGGTTATGATGAAAGCAGGCTGAACCACAGTATACATCCAATCTGCACCTGAATAAAACTTTCCACCACGCCCCCTAGTGAGGCCCCCAGTAATGACGTCACAAACAAAGATTACGTAAGCCAGCCGTAAGGAGGACACGCTCACACTCTGCCCTAACCCCTGAAGACGCCGTGATACGGCGAAACATGTCGGGGGGCAGCGTGAGGCTCTGATTTTTAAGGCAGTATATCACTGAGCCTTAACAGTATAATAAAATGAATCGCACTGAGCAAACATAAAATACAGGCAAGCGCGCAGCCTGCTGGCAAAAGTGTGAATTGAAACCCAGTCAGATGACAGTCCTGACAGGGTGTTCTAAAGGGATATACAAATGGCCAGTGACTACTGAGAATTTTAACAAAACTAGTTATTTACACCATAAGTATTAAATAATAAGAAATAAAAGTTAAGTCTTAGTTAAGTAGGTAGGTGCCGGAAAAGTGGTGTAATTTAGTCCAAAAGGACATTAGTAGTAGACAGTGTTGATTAACACACCACATCCCTTCTCTTCATATTCTGACCCGCTAGATTCGTCAGATGAGGGTTCCCATTCCTCATCCAACTGGGTCAGAAGCCTGTAGGCCTCTTCAGAAGAATACCCCTTTGTTTGCCATTTGGTCAACTAAATTTAGGGGGTATTCCCTGAGACTACCCAAGAAAAAAAGCAAGCCTGTCTTACAAATGGGAGGCTAGCAAAGTACCGGAGGCCGCTGCGATTGATAAAATAATATCAAAACTGATTTTTTTTTATCGCTGCAGCGCTGGTAAAGTGATTGTGCAGTCATCAAAAAAACATGTATTTTTTGTCACTGCGGCGGGTTGGGCGTGGGTGAACGCATGTGTGGGCAACCGATTGGGCAAACACTGCGTTTTGGGTGGAGGGCGAGCTAAGGTGACACGAATACTATTATAGATCTGACTGTGATCAGTTTTGATCACTTACAGATACTATAAAAGTACAAATGCTGATTAGCGATACACTAATCAGCGAATCAGTGACTGCGGTGCGGTGGGCTGGGCGCTAACCGATCGTTAACTACCAAACCAAGGGGCCTAAATTATCCTCTAAAACCTAACAGTCAATACCAGTGAAAAAAAAAAGTGACAGTTTACACTGATCACTTTTTCCCTTTCACTAGGTGATTGACAGGGGCGATCAAGGGGTGATCAAGAGGTTAATTGGGGTGCTGGGGGGTGATCTGGGGCTAAGTGAAGTGTTTGGTGGCTACTCACTGTGAACTGTGCTCCTCTGCTGAGACCAACCGACGAAAAGGACCAGCAGAGGAGCAGAGAAGCCATTTAACACCTTATATTTATAAATATAAAGTGTTAATTGGCTTCTGATTTGTCTTTTTTAAAAATCATCAGCCTGCCAGCGATGATCATTGGCTGGCAGGCTGATGGTGTAACCCCCCTTAAACTTTTGCCAGCCTGCGATGCGCGGGCCGGCTGTGAGCGTCATCTCACATCTCGCGAGATGACGCCCCGGCGCGTCAAGGAGGAATGAATCGACCGCCGCCAGGACGCATCCCTGCGTTAGGCGGTTCAGATGCCTCCGATCGGAGAAGAAAAAGTTCAGTCTCCGGAAGTGTCAAAGCTTCTTTACTGTAAGAACGTTGAAGCTGTGGAATAGACATCCTGAGGATGTGGTCACAGCAGGAACAGTGGACAATTTTAATTTGAATTTTTAAAAGTAAACAACATTAATGCTTATGAAAATGTGTAGAAATCTGAGTCTGAAATCCTTCGGGGATTTGTGTCCCCGCCTATCCCTTGGTTAAACTTGAAGGATAGTAATGGAGGAACATCGGCTGGGATGATTTGCAAAATGTTCGCAAACCACAAGTTCACCGCGGGCCCTATTCACTTTAATGGCAGGCAAACCCATAAAACCTTCAGGTCATTATTACAGCCACCAAATAATTGCAAGAAGTGCACAAATTGTCCCACAACATGGACAGTGACATACCAGAGGAAGATCAATGGCAAAAATTCCAACAAAAAAAAATGTATTTTAATCAGAGGCCATTTTTATGAGTGTTAAAGGGAAACTTGTCAAAAATGTGGCCTGCTGGAGCCTAGAAATTTTTTATTTTAGGTAACGGGAGTACAGGCCCCAAAAATTAGGCATTCACCTGACAGAAAACATCAAAGTGATTATGTAGCTGAAGGTATATTAGACGGTCATTGGATATCAATTTTACTGCAGACCAGTACAAATAGATGTCAAATGCATTTGTTTAAAAGAACAAAAAATATAAAATTGGAATAAAAATATGGCTAACGAAATCCCCCCTCTTGAAAAAGAAACCAAATGATAATAGTTGAAATTGGATAACACATGGCCATCATCAACAGGTGTTGAATTCCTCTAAGGTCCCAAACATTAGGCATTCACCGGACAGAAAAGAACAATTGATAATGTGGCTGGAGGTACATTAGGCAGTCACCATATAATAATTTTACTGTTGGCCAGTTAGATTACAGATAGGGATGAGCGAACCCGAACTGTATAGTTCGGGAACCGAATTTTGGGGTGTCCGTGACACGGACCCGAACCCGAACATTTTCGTAAAAGTCCGGGTTCGGGGTTTGTCGCTTTCTTGGCGCTTTTTGAAAGGCTGCAATGCAGCCAATCAACAAGCGTCACACTACTTGCCCCAAGAGGCAGTCACAGCCATGCCTACTATTGGCATGGCTGTGATTGGCCAGTGCAGCATGTGACCGAGCCTCTATTTAAGCTGGAGTCACGTAGCGCCGCACGTCACTCTGCTCTGATCAGTGTAGGGAGAGGTTGCAGCTGCGACGTTAGGGCGAGATTAGGCAGTGATTAACTCCTCCAAAAGACTTAATTCAGTGATCGATCTGCAGCTGTGGTTCATTGAACTGCTGCTATTCAATTGCTCACTGTTTTTAGGCTGCCCAGAGCATTTTTCATTTACTTTTTTCTGGGGTGATTGGCGGCCATTTTGTGTCTTGTGGTGCTCCAGCACAAGCTGCCACCAAGTACATTTAACCCACAATAGTGTGGTTATTTTTTGGCTATATCCTACATCAGGGTCAAGCTGTCACACCAAGTGCATTTAACTATCAATAGTGTGTGTTTTTTTTTGGCCATATACTGCATCAGGGGCAAGTTGTCACCAAGTGCATTTAAGGCTGCTTTCACACTAGCGTTCGTTGGTCCGCTCGTGAGCTCCGTTTGAAGGGGCTCACGAGCGGACCCGAACGCCTCCGTCGAGCCCTGATGCAGTCTGAATGGATGCGGATCCGCTCAGACTGCATCAGTCTGGCGGCGTTCAGCCTCCGCTCCGCTCGCCTCCGCACGGACAGGCGGACAGCTGAACGCTGCTTGCAGCGTTCGGGTGTCCGCCTGGCCGTGCGGAGGCGTGCGGATCCGTCCAGACTTACCATGTAAGTCAATGGGGACGGATCCGTTTGAAGATGCCACAATATGGCTCAATCTTCAAGCGGATCCGTCCCCCATTGACTTTACATTGAAAGTCTGGACGGATCCGTCCGAGGCTATTTTCACACTTAGCTTTTTTTTGCCATTTTAATGCAGACGGATCCGTTCTGAACGGAGCCTCCGTCTGCATTAATATGATCGGATCCGTTCAGAACGGATCCGATCGAACGCTAGTGTGAAAGTAGCCTAACCCTCAATAGTGTGGTTGTTTTTTGGCTATATCCTACATCGGTCAAGCTGTCACACCAAGTGCATTTAACCATCAATAATGTGGTTATTTTTTGGCCATATACTACATCAGGGGCAAAGCTAAGCCTGTCACCAAGTGCATTTAACCCTCAATAGTGCGGTTGTTTTTTTGGCTATATCCTACATCAGGGTCAAGCTGTCACACCAAGTGCATTTAACCATCAATAGTATGGTTATTTTTTGGCCATATACTACATCAGGGGCAACATGAGCCTGTCACCAAGTGCATTTAACCCTCAATAGTGTGGTTGTTTTTTGGCTATATCCTACATCAGGGTCAAGCTGTCACACCAAGTGCATTTAACCATCAATAGTGTGGTTATTTTTTGGCCATATCCCAGTCTAATTCTGTCTGTAAACGTATACCTGTCACCCAGTGCCTAAATAATAGGCCTCAAATTTATAGTCAGCTAAATCTGTGGTTATTGCTGTGGCTGGGCAAGTTATTTAGTGTCCGTCAAAGCACAGTTTTTGTTCTGGGTTGAAATACAATTCCCAATTTAGCAATACTCTAAATTAGTGGTTTCTGCTGTATCAGGCCTACTTTGAATCTATCCCTAAAAGGGTATATAAGATTCAAGGTGCACATAGGGTCATTCTCATTAACTTCACACACACGCTACTGTGCATATCCCAGTCTAATTCTGTCCGTAAACATATACCTGTCACCCAGCGCCTAAATAATAGGCCTCAAATTTATAGTCAGCTAAATCTGTGGTTATTGCTGTAGCTGGTCAAGTTATTTAGTGTTCGTCAAAGCACAGTTTTTGTTCAGGGTTGAAATACAATTCCCAATTTTGCAATTCTCTAAATTAGTGGTTTCTGCTGTATCAGGCCTACTTTAAATCTATCGCTAAAAGGGTATATTAGATTCAAGGTGCTGATAGTGTCATTCTCAATAACTTCACACACACGCTACTGTGCATATCCAAGTCTCATTCTGTCCGTAAACGTATACCTGTCACAAAGCACCTAAATAATAGGCCTTAAATTTATATTCATCCAAATCTGTCATTATTGCTGTAGCTGGTCAAGTTATTTAGTGTCCGTCAAAGCACAGTTTTTGTTCTGGGTTGAAATACAATTCCCAATTTTGCAATTTCCTAATTTAGTGGTTTCTGCTGTATCAGACCTACTTTAAATCTATCCCTAAAAGGGTATATAAGATTCAAGGTGCAGATAGGGTCATTCTCAATAACTTCACACACACGCTACTGTGCATTTCCAAGTTTAATTCTGTCTGTAAACGTATACCTTTCACTTAGCGCCTAAATACTAGGCCTCAAATTTACATCCATCTAAATCTGTGGTTATTGCTGTGGCTTGTCAAGTTATTTAGTGTCCGTCAAAGCACAGTTTTTGTTCTGGGTTGAAATACAATTCCCAATTTAGCAATTTCCTAATTTAGTGGTTTCTGCTGTATCAGGCCTACTTTAAATCTATCGCTAAAAGGGTATATAAGATTCAAGGTGCAGATAGGGTTATTCTCAATAACTTCACACACACGCTACTGTGCAATTCCAAGTCTAATTCTGTGTGTAAACGTATACCTGTCACCCAGCACTTAAAAAATAGGCCTCAAATTTACCGTATTTTTCGCCCCATAAGACGCACTTCTCCCCCCCCAAAAAAATGGGGGGGGGGGGAATTCCCCTGCGTCTTATGGGGCGAATGCTGACAATTTAACTTCGCTGGATGCGATGTAGAGCGAGCGGGGGCCGGGGAAGGGACTGGGAGGAGGAGCTGGGGGCCGGGAATAGCGGTGGGGCGGTGCAGTCAGTGTACTATAGCCCCGCCGCTCCGGTATACTAATATTAAATGTCTTATTCAATTAAAATGTATTAGATATGCCCCCTCACTCCTAAATTCCTAATAGTACCTTACATCCTATTCCTAGGTTCTGTAATGCCGGCAGGCCGGGCGGGCGGCAGCGTAACTCCTTGATCTCACGTGCCTGCGCTGCCTACTTTAGGAATGAAGCAGGCGGCGCAGGGAAGTGACGTCAGTGAGTGATGAGCCGGCCGCCCGCCCGGCCTGCCGCAATTGTACAGAACCTAGGAATAGAATGTAAGGTACTATTAGGAGTTTAGGAGTGAGGGGGCATATCTAATACATTTTAATTGAATAAGACATTTCATATTTGTATACTGGGGGGGGGGGGCGGCGGCGGCGGCGGGGGGGGGGCTGATCAGTGGATGGCACAGTTGAGGGGGGGGTCTGAGGATGCCACTGTTATGGGCTGGGGGGCTGTGGATGGCACTGTTATGGGGTGGGGGGTCTGTGGATAGTACATATATAACAGTGCCATCCACAGATCCCCCAGTAACAGTGCCATCCACAGATCCCCCCTGTAACAGTGCCATCCACAGATCCCCCCTGTAACAGTGCCATCCACAGATCCCCCCTGTAACAGTGCCATCCACAGATCCCCCCTGTAACAGTGCCATCCACAGATCCCCCCTGTAACAGTGTGTCCGTCATCCACAGATCCCCCCATAACAGTGTCCGTCATCCACAGATCCCCCCCATAACAGTGTACGTCATCCACAGATCCCCCATAACAGTGTCCATCATCCACAGATCCCCCCATAACAGTGTCCGTCATCCACAGATCCCCCCCATAACAGTGTCAGTCATCCACAGATCCCCCCATAACAGTGTCCGTCATCCACAGATCCCCCCATAACAGTGTCCGTCATCTACAGATCCCCCCCATAACAGTGTCCGTCATCCACAGATCCCCCATAACAGTGTCCTTCACAGATCCCCAGTAATAGTGCCACCCACAGACCACCATTAGTTCCAAACCCACCAAAAGCACACCTTTTGGTTAAAAATATTTTTTTCTTATTTTCCTCCCCAAAAACCTAGGTGCGTCTTATGGGCCGGTGCGTCTTATAGGGCGAAAAATATGGTACATCCATCTAAATCTGTGGTTATTGCTGAGGCTGGTCAAGTTATTTAGTGTCCGTCAGAGCACAGTTTTTGTTCTGGGTTGAAATACAATTCCCAATTTTGCAATTTCCTAATTTAGTGGTTTCTGCTGTATCAGACCTACTTTAAATCTATCCCTAAAAGGGTATATAAGATTCAAGGTGCACATAGGGTCATTCTCAATAACTTCACACACACGCTACTGTGCATTTCCAAGTCTAATTCTGTCTGTAAACGTATACCTTTCACCCAGCGCCTAAATACTAGGCCTCAAATTTATATTCAGCTAAATCTGTCGTTACTGCTGTGCCTTTATTAGTGTAATACGGTACCTAAATAGATAGCCAGATAGTGTTAGGTGTCTGTAAAAAAAGGCCTGAATTTGAATTCAATCCATTGGGCCAAATAATATTTTTCTTATTGTGGTGAACGGTAACAATGAGGAAAACATCTAGTAAGGGACGCGGACGTGGACATGGTCGTGGTGGTGTTAGTGGACCCTCTGGTGCTGGGAGAGGACATGGCCGTTCTGCCACAGCCACACGTCCTAGTGTACCAACTACCTCAGGTCCCAGTAGCCGCCATAATTTACAGCGATATTTGGTGGGGCCCAATGCCGTTCTAAGGATGATAAGGCCTGAGCAGGTACAGGCATTAGTCAATTGGGTGGCCGACAGTGGATCCAGCACGTTCACATTATCTCCCACCCAGTCTTCTGCAGAAAGCGCACATTTGGCGCCTGAAAACCAACCCCATCAGTCTGTCACATCACCCCCATGCATACATGGGAAACTGTCTGAGCCTCAAGTTATGCAGCAGTCTCTTATGCTGTTTGAAGACTCCGCTGGCAGGGTTTCCCAATGGCTTCCACCTAGCCCTTCCCCAGCGGTGGAAGACATAGAATGCACTGACGCACAACCACTTATGTTTCCTGATGATGAGGACATGGGAATACCACCTCAGCACGTCTCTGATGATGAGGAAACACAGGTGCCAATGGCTGCGTCTTTCTGCAGTGTGCAGACTGAACAGAAGGTCAGGGATCAAGACTGGGTGGAAGACGAAGAAGGGGACGATGAGGTCCTAGACCCCACATGGAATGAAGGTCGTGCCACTGACTTTCACAGTTCGGAGGAAGAGGCAGTTGTGAGACCGAGCCAACAGCGTAGCAAAAGAGGGAGCAGTGGGCAAAAGCAGAACACCCGCCGCCAAGAGACTCCGCCTGCTACTGACCGCCGCCATCTGGGACCGAGCACCCTAAAGGCAGCTTCAAGAAGTTCCCTTTCATGGCACTTCTTCAAACAATGTGCTGATGACAAGACCCAAGTGGTTTGCACGCTGTGCCATCAGAGCCTGAAGCGAGGCATTAACGTTCTGAACCTTAGCACAACCTGCATGACCAGGCACCTGCATGCAAAGCATGAACTGCAGTGGAGTAAACACCTTAAAAACAAGGAAGTCACTCAGGCTCCCCCTGCTACCTCTTCTGCTGCTGCCACCTCGGCCTCTTCTGCTGCTGCCGCCTCGGCCTCTTCCTCCGCCTCTGGAGGAACATTGGCACCTGCCGCCCAGCAAACAGGGGATGTACCACCAACACCACCACCTCCGTCACCAAGCATCTGAGCCATGTCACACGGCAGCGTTCAGCTCTCCATCTCACAAACATTTGAGAGAAAGCGTAAATTCCCACCTAGCCACCCTCGATCCCTGGCCCTGAATGCCAGCATTTCTAAACTACTGGCCTATGAAATGCTGTCATTTAGGCTGGTGGACACAGACAGCTTCAAACAGCTCATGTCGCTTGCTGTCCCACAGTATGTTGTTCCCAGCCGGCACTACTTCTCCAAGAGAGCCGTGCCCTCCCTGCACAACCAAGTATCCGATAAAATCAAGTGTGCAATGCACAACGCCATCTGTGGCAAGGTCCACCTGACCACAGATACGTGGACCAGTAAGCACGGCCAGGGACGCTATATCTCCATAACTGCACACTGGGTAAATGTAGTGGCGGCTGGGCCCCAGGCGGAGAGCTGTTTGGCGCACGTCCTTCTGCTGCCAAGGATCGCAGGGCGACATTCTTTGCATCCTGTTGCCACCTCCTCCTTCTCAGCTTCCTCCTCCTCTTCTTCCACCTGCTCATCCAGTCAGCCACACACCTTCACCACCAACTTCAGCACAGCCCGGGGTAAACGTCAGCAGGCTATTCTGAAACTCATATGTTTGGAGGACAGGCCCACACGGCACAGGAGTTGTGGCGGGGTATAGAACAACAGACCTACGAGTGGTTGCTGCCGGTGAGCCTCAAGCTCGGCCTGGTGGTGTGCGATAATGGGCGAAATCTCGTTGCAGCTCTAGGACTTGCCATGGAGCTCCACCTTGCACATGCTGGACAGACTGTGCGAGCAGCAGCAGGCCATAGTGGAGTTTCAGCTGCAGCACGCACGGGTCTGTCGCACTGCGGAACGGCACTACTTCACCACCAATGACTGGGCCTGCATGCTAGACCTGTGTGCCCTGTTGCACTGTTTCGAGTACTCCACCAACATGGCCAGTGGCGATGACGCCGTTATCAGCGTTACAATACCACTTCTATGTCTCCTTGAGAAAACACTTAGGGCCAGTCTCTTAGAAGTGAGTCAGAGGGAGGTTTTTTGCAACAGCAGAGGCCAGGTACAAATGTGGCCAGCCTGGGCCCACTACTGGAGGACGAGGAGGACGAGGATGAGGAGGAGGTGGAGGAGGAGAAGGATGAAGCATGGTCACAGCGGGGTGGCACCCAATGCAGCTTGGGCCCATCACTGGTGCGTGGCTGGGGGGAAACGCAGGACGATGACAATACGCCTCCCACAGAGGACAGCTTGTCCTTACCTCTGGGCAGCCTGGCACACATGAGCGACTACATGCTGCAGTGCCTGCGCAACGACAGCAGAGTTGCCCACATTTTATTGTGTGCGGACTACTGGGTTACCACCCTGCTGGATCCACGGTACAAATACAATGTGCCCACCTTACTTCCTGCACTGGAGTGTGATAGGAAGATGCGCGAGTACAAGCGCACGTTGGTAGACGCGCTACTGAGAGCATTCCCAAATGTCACAGGGGAACAAGTGGAAGCCCAAGGCCAAGGCAGAGGAGGAGCAAGAGGTCGCCAAGGCAGCTGTGTCACGGCCAGCTCCTCTGAGGGCAGGGTTAGCATGGCAGAGATGTGGAAAAGTTTTCTCAATACGCCACAGCTAACTGCACCACCACCTGATACGCAACGTGTTAGCAGGAGGCAACATTTCATTAACATGGTGGAACAGTACGTGTGCACACCCCTCCACGTACTGACTGATGGTTCGGCCCCATTCAACTTCTGGGTCTCTAAATTGTCCACGTGGCCAGAGCTAGCCTTTTATGCCTTGGAGGTGCTGCCCTGCCCGGCAGCCAGCGTTTTGTCTGAATGTGTATTCAGCACGGCAGGGGGCGTCATTACAGACAAACGCAGCTGCCTGTCTACAGCCAATGTGGACAAGCTGACATTCATAAAAATGAACCAGGCATGGATCCCACAGGACCTGTCCATCCCTTGTGCAGATTAGACATTAACTACCTCCCTTTAACCATATATTATTGTACTCCAGGGCACTTCCTCATTCAATCCTATTTTTATTTTCATTTTACCATTATATTGCGGGGCAACCCAAAGTTGAATGAACCTCTCCTCTGTCTGGGTGCCGGGGCCTAAATATCTGACAATGGACTGTTACAGTGGTGGGTGACGTGAAGCATGATTCTCTGCTATATGAAGCCTGATTCTCTGCTGACATGAAGCCAGATTCTCTGTTACGGGACCTCTCTCATCTGCCTGGGTGCCTGGGCCTAAATATCTGACAATGAGCTGTTACAGTGTTGGGTGACGTGAAGCATGATTCTCTGCTATGATATGAAGCCTGATTCTCTGCTGACATGAAGCCAGATTCTCTGTTACGGGACCTCTCTTCTCTGCCTGGGTGCCTGTGCCTAAATATCTGACAATGGACTGTACCAGTGTTGGGTGACGTGAAGCATGATTCTCTGCTATGATATGAAGACTGATTCTCTGCTGACATGAAGCCAGATTCTCTGTTACGGGACCTCTCTCCTCTGCCTGGGTGCCGGGGCCTAAATTTATGACAATGGACTGTTACAGTGGTGGCTGACCTGAAGCATGATTCTCTGCTATGATATGAAGACTGATTCTCTGCTGACATGAAGCCAGATTCTCTGTTACGGGACCTCTCTCCTCTGCCTGGGTGTCGGGGCCTAAATTTATGACAATGGACTGTTACAGTGGTGGGTGACGTGAAGCATGATTCTCTGCTATATGAAGCCTGATTCTCTGCTGACATGAAGCCAGATTCTCTGTTACGGGACCTCTCTCATCTGCCTGGGTGCCTGGGCCTAAATATCTGACAATGAGCTGTTACAGTGTTGGGTGACGTGAAGCATGATTCTCTGCTATGATATGAAGCCTGATTCTCTGCTGACATGAAGCCAGATTCTCTGTTACGGGACCTCTCTTCTCTGCCTGGGTGCCTGTGCCTAAATATCTGACAATGGACTGTACCAGTGTTGGGTGACGTGAAGCATGATTCTCTGCTATGATATGAAGACTGATTTTCTGCTGACATGAAGCCAGATTCTCTGTTACGGGACCTCTCTCCTCTGCCTGGGTGCCGGGGCCTAAATTTATGACAATGGACTGTTACAGTGGTGGCTGACCTGAAGCATGATTCTCTGCTATGATATGAAGACTGATTCTCTGCTGACATGAAGCCAGATTCTCTGTTACGGTACCTCTCTCCTCTGCCTGGGTGCCAGGGCCTAAATTTATGACAATGGACTGTTACAGTGGTGGCTGACGTGAAGCCTGATTCTCTGCTATGACATGCAGACTTATTCTCTGCTGACATGAAGCCAGATTCTCTGTTACGGGACCTCTCTCCTCTGCCTGGGTGTCGGGGCCTAAATTTATGACAATGGACTGTTACAGTGGTGGGTGGCGTGAAGCCTAATTCTCTGCTATGACATGCAGACTGATTTTCTGCTGACATGAAGCCAGATTCTCTGTTACGGGACCTCTCTCCTCTGCCTGGGTGCCTGGGCCTAAATATCTGACAATGGACTGTTACAGTGTTGGGTGACGTGAAGCCTGACTCTCTGCTATGACATGAAGACTGATTCTCTGCTGACATGAAGCCAGATTCTCTGTTACGGGACCTCTCTCCTCTGCCTGGGTGCCGGGGCCTAAATTTATGACAATGGACTGTTACAGTGGTGGGTTACGTGAAGCCTAATTCTCTGCTATGACATGCAGACTGATTCTCTGCTGACATGAAGCCAGATTCTCTGTTACGGGACCTCTCTCCTCTGCCTGGGTGTCGGGACCTAAATTTATGACAATGAACTGTTACAGTGGTGGGTGACGTGAAGCATGATTCTCTGCTATGATATGAAGACTGATTCTCTGCTGATATGAAGACTGATTCTCTGTTACGGGACCTCACTCCTCTGCCTGGGTGCCTGGGCCTAAATATCTGACAATGGACTGTTCCAGTGTTGGGTGACGTGAAGCATGATTCTCTGCTGACATAAAGCCTGATTCTCTGTTACAGGACCTCGTTCCTCTGCCTGGGTGACTGGGTCTAAATATCTGACAATGGACTGTTACAGTGTTGGGTGACGTGAAGCCTGATTCTCTGCTATGACATGAAGACTGATTCTCTGCTGACATGAAGCCAGATTCTCTGTTACGGGACCTCTCTCCTCTGCCTGGGTGCCGGGGCCTAAATATATGACAATGGACTGTTACAGTGGTGGGTGACGTGAAGCCAGATTCTCTGCTATGGGACCTCTCTCCAAATGATATTGGTTAATTTTTATTTATTTTTATTTATTTCCCTATCCACATTTGTTTGCAGGGGATTTACCTACATGTTGCTGCCTTTTGCAGCCCTCTAGCCCTTTCCTGGGCTGTTTTACAGCCTTTTTAGTGCCGAAAAGTTCGGGTCCCCATTGACTTCAATGGGGTTCGGGGCGCAGTTCGGGTCGGGTTTGGATCCCGAACCCGAACATTTCCGGGAAGTTCGGCCGCACTTCTCGAACCCGAACATCCAGTTGTTCGCTCAACTCTAATTACAGACCCCAAAAATTATACATTCAACGTACATAAATGATCAAGGGATTATATGGCTGGAGGTTTATTAGACAGTCAATGGATATCAATTTCACTGCAGGCCAGTGTACTACAGGCCCCAAAAATTATTCATTCACCGTACAGAAAAGAACAATTGATAATGTTGCTGGAGGTACATTAGGCGGCCACCGTATTACAATGTTACTGTTGGGCAGTTAGATTATAGGACCCAAAAATTATGCATTCAGTGTACATAATTGATCAAGTGATCATTTAATATCAATTTTACTGCAGGCCAATATAAATGGATGTCAAATACATATGTTTAAAAGAACAAAAAATATAAAATTGGATTAAAAACATGGCTAACGAAATCCCCCCACCTCTTAAAAAAAATAAAAATTATAATAGTTGAAATTCGATAACACATGTTCGTCACAGGTGTTGAATTCCTTCGAGGTACCAAATATTAGGCATTCACCTGACAACAAAGGCCTTTTATGCCGCTATGTTTACCTAAGACAGGGACTATTATTTGTTCTGGGTGGTGGCAGATATTTGTGGGATGTCATGTGGAAATTCAAATAAACATGGTCGTTACAGGTGTTGAATTCCTCCGAGATCCATGCCTCATCTGTTCTCAGAAATGTGAAGTAGTCCACACTTTCATGAGTTAGGCAAGTGTGCTTATCAGTCACGATCCCCCCTGCTGCTCTGAACGTCCTTTCAGACAGGACACTCGGCGAGGGGCAAGCCAAAAGTTCCAAGGCAAATTGTGCCAGGTCTGGCCACGGGTCAAGCCTGCACACCCAGTAGTCCAGGGGTTCATCGTTTCTCAGAGCATCCACATCCTACATAACCCGATGTAGTTGGACACCTGTCGGTCTAGGCGTTTCCTGAGGCTGAATCTGGAGGGCAGCTGTCGATGGGTTGGCTGCAAGAATGTTCTCATATCCGAAGTGACCAACACTAGTGTTGATCGAGCACCGTAGTGCTTGGGCCGAGCACAACATGATATTTGGGTGCTCGACTAAGCATCCGAGTATAATGGTAGTTAATTGGAGAATCCGAGCATTAAACCACCTACCCCCTGTTCTGAAGAGGGGAGGGTTCCTGGTTTATGAGAAAATGTCAGAAATTGTTGGTAACACCACCAAAATGGTTCTGTAACAGCATGGGGAGGATGCATGGATGCATCTTGGACTCACTGGTCGCTGCTGGGAACTATGTTGTCCGAATAGTACGCCACTTTTACATAATGACAATAATACACAAAACCAAGGAAATAAAGTCGATTTTAGAAGAAAATCTGATAAAATACATTCTTTCCTGAATATCTACTTGTATATAAAGTGCAAGTGCTGCCAAAAATTAAAAGGAAGAGGCACTGTGATACACCCTTAGTTACACATAAAGGAGGGCATCATACACACCCTTTAAAAATTATGATTGATGGCCTGCTTGTGACCCTCAAAAACATTAGAAGCAAGGGCCTGCTGATCTGACCATCTAAAACATTATTGGCGGTGGCCTGCAGCCACCACGGTGACTCTAGTTAACCTGGGGCCAATGGCACGTCCCCGTGATGGCGACGATCCATTCGGATGTCTGGCCTATCAACTTTTGATGTAATTGTCAGCTCAAAACCATTGTAAACTACGGGTAACGGGGATTCAGTGTTTGAGTACAGAGAGGGAGCCTGAGAAATGGCTGCCACATCCAAGGAAGGCAAGCGGGTGGCACACAAATCACACACTCCCGACTCATGTAGGTATTGTCAATAAATAACAATACAGCCTGATAAATGGCTACGGCTACTACTTCAAAGCAAGGCAGCAGGTGAGCTGACCCTATAAAAGATTTGAGTTACGGGCCTGCTGGTGAGCGGACCCTGTAAAACATTATATGTGAGGGCCTGCTGGTGAGCGGACCCTGTAAAAAATTAGATGTGAGGGCCTGCTAGTGAGTTGCGGGCCTGATGGTGAGCTTACCCTGTAAAACATTTTATGCGAGTGCCTGCGGGTGAGCTGACCCTGCAAAACATTATATGTGTGGGCCTGCATGTGAGCTGACCCAGTAAAAGATTTTAGTTGCGGGCCTGTAGGTGAACTGACCATTTAAAAGATTATAGGTGCAGGCCTGCATGTGAGCTGACCCAGTAAAAGATTTGAGTTGCGGGCCTGCAGGTGGGCTGACCATTTAAAAGATTATAGGTGCAGGCCTGCATGTGAGCTGACCCAGTAAAAGATTTGAGTTGCAGGCCTGCAGGTGAACTGACCCTTTAACAGATTTGAGTTGCGGCCCTGTAGGTGAGCTGACCTTGTAAAAGATTTGAGTTGCAGGCCTGAAGGTGAGCTGACCCTGTAAAAAATTTTAGGTTTTGGCCTGCAGGTGAGCTGACCCTGTAAAAGATTTGAGTTGTGGGCTTGCAGGTGAGCGGACCCTGTAAAAAATTATATGTGAGGGCCTGCTGGCAAGCGGACCCTCTAAAAAATGATATGTGAGGGCCTGCTGGTGAGCGGACCCTAAAAAACATTAGATTTGAGGGCCTGCTAGTGAGTGGACCCTCTAAAAATTTATATGTGAGGGCAGGCTGGTGAGCGGACCCTCTAAAAAATTTATATTCGAAGGCCATATATGCGAGGGCATTATATGTGACGAATAAACAATGCATGTTGATATGACGGAAGAGGAGGAGGAGGAGATGAGAAAAGAAAGATTCAACCATATACCCTTGTTTACCCTAACTCATGAAAGTGTGGACTACTGTTTTTTAGGGTCCGCTCACCAGCAGGCCCTCACATATCATTTTTTTAGAGGGTCCGCTTGCCAGCAGGCCCTCACATATAATTTTTTACAGTGTTTTTGGTGGAAGGGGTGCATGGGAATACAGTTTATTAACTATATTAAAAACAACACATGTAAAGTGCCTTTATGTTCATCAGCATTCCTCTGGTGGAGTAGACAAGTCATGGTCAATTCAGGCCTTGTTCATTTTTATATGAGTCAACCTGTCAGCATTTTTATTCAGATATGCCTGTTATGCTACAAGCAGCACTAAATACACACTCAAACAAAATGCTGGCGGCAGGGCAGGCCAGCACCTCCAAAGCGTAGAGCGCCAGTTTGTGCCACGTGTCCAGCTTGGACACCCAGTAGTTATAAGGCACTGAGGGATCATTGAGGACGCTGACACGGTCTGCTATATACTCCTTCACCATCTACCAAAACTTTTCTCTCCATGTGGCAGTAGAAACATAGAAACATAGAATGTGTCGGCAGATAAGAACCATTTGGCCCATCTAGTCTGCCCAATATATCTGAATCCTATGAATTGTCCCTGGCCCTATCTTATATGAAGGATAGCCTTATGCCTATCCCATGCATGCTTAAACTCCTTCACTGTATTTGCAGCTACCACTTCTGCAGGAAGGCTATTCCATGCATCCACTACTCTCTCAGTAAAGTAATACTTCCTTATATTACTTTTAAACCTTTGCCCCTCTAATTTAAAACTGTGTCCTCTTGTGGTAGTTTTTCTCCTTTTAAATATGCTCTCCTCCTTTACCGAGTTGATTCCCTTTATGTATTTAAAGGTTTCTATCATATCCCCTCTGTCTCTTCTTTCTTCCAAGCTATACATATTAAGGTCTTTTAACCTTTCCTGGTAAGTTTTATCCTGCAATCCATGTACTAGTTTAGTAGCTCTTCTCTGAACTCTCTCTAGAGCAGGCATGCTCAACCTGCGGCCCTCCAGCTGTTGTAAAACTACAACTCCCATAATGCCCTGCTGTAGGCTGATAGCTGTAGGCTGTTCAGGCATGCTGGGAGTTGTAGTTTTGCAACAGCTGGAGGGCCGCAGGTTGAGCATGCCTGCTCTAGAGTATCTATATCCTTCTGGAGATATGGCCTCCAGTACTGCGCACAATACTCCAAGTGAGGTCTCACCAGTGTTCTGTACAGCGGCATAAGCACTTCACTTTTCTACTGCTTATACCTCTCCCTATACATCCAAGCATTCTGCTGGCATTTCGTGCTGCTTTATTACATTGTCTTCCCACCTCTAAGTCTTCTGAAATAATTACTCCTAAATCCCTTTCTTCAGATACTGAGGTCAGGACTGTGTCAAATATTCTATATTCTGCCCTTTTTACGCCCCAGGTACATTATCTTGCACTTATCCACATTAAATTTCAGTTGCCAGAGTTCTGACCATTCTTCTAGTTTTCCTAAATCCTTTTCCATTTGGCGTTTCCCTCCAGGAACATCAACCCTGTTACATATCTTTGTGTCATCAGCAAAAAGACAAACCTTACCATCGAGGCCTTTTGCAATATCACTTATGAAGATATTAAACACAATTGATCCCTGTGGAATCCCACTGGTAACATGACCTTGTTTTGAATGTTCTCCATTGACTACAACCCTCTGTTGTCTGTCACTCAGCCACTGCCTAATCCACTCAACAATATGGGAGTCCATGCTCAATGACTGCAGTTTATTGATAAGTCTTCTATGTGGGACAGTGTCAAAAGCCTTACTAAAATCTAGATATGCGATGTCTACTGCACCTCCACCGTCTATTATTTTAGTCACCCAGTCAAAAAAATCTATAAGATTTGTTTGACATGATCTCCCTGAAGTAAACCCATGTTGTTTTTCATCTTGCAATCCATGGGATTTTAGATGTTCCACAATCCGATCCTTTAGTAGGGTTTCCATTAATTTGCCTACTATTGATGTCAGACTCACTGGTCTATAGTTGCTCGATTCCTCCCTACTACCTTTCTTGTGAATGGGCACGACATTTGCCAATTTCCAATCTTCCGGGACGACTCCTGTTACTAATGATTGGTTAAATAAATCTGTTAACGGTTTTGCCAGCTCACCACTAAGCTCTTTTAATAATTTTGGGTGTATCTCATCAGGCCCCTGTGACTTATTTGTCTTCACTTTAGACAGCAAACTTAGAACATCTTCCTCTGTAAAGACACATGCATCAAACGATTTAATAGTCATCCTTTCTAGTGGAGGTCCTTCTCCTTTTTCTTTTGTAAAAACTGAACAGAAGTATTCATTAAGGCAGTCGGCTAGCCCTTTATTCTCTTCTACATACCTTCCGTCCTTTGTTTTTAATTTAGTTATTCCTTGTTTTAATTTCCTTTTTTCATTTATATATCTGAAGAATGTCTTATCCCCTTTTTTCATAGACTGAGCTAGTTTTTCTTCTGCCTGCGCTTTAGAAGTTCTTATAACTTGCTTGGCCTCTTTCTGCCTAATCTTGTAGATTTCCTTATCTTCATTGCTCTGTTTTTTTTTATAATTACAAAATGCTAGCTTTTTATTTTTAATGATTTGGGCCACTTCTGCTGAGTACCACAGTGGTCTCTTCCTTTTTTTGCTTTTACTGACAAGTCTAATGCAATTTTCTGTTGCCTTCAATAATGCACCTTTTAAGTAGTCCCATTTCTCCTGGACTCCATGTAATCCGTTCCAGTCTGATAAGGACTCATTTATGACTAATTTCATTTTTGAAAAGTCTGTTTTTCTAAAATCTAAAACTTTTGTTTTTGTGTGGTGGGACTCTTTCACAGTTCTTATATTAAACCACACTGACTGGTGATCACTAGAGCCCAAGGTTTCGCCTACAATGACATCATATACCGAATCCCCATTTGTGAATATCAAATCCAAAATGGCCTCCCTCCGGGTTGGCTCCTCAACCATTTGTTGTAGGGATAACCCCAGTAGGGAATTTAGAATATCTGTACTCCTGGTAGAACTTGCTATTTTGGTTTTCCAGTTTATATCTGGAAGATTGAAATCTCCCATAATGATAACTTCTCCTTTCATTGTCATTTTAGCTATTTCTTCAACTAGTAGATCATCTAGTTCTTTAACTTGATCAGGTGGTCTATATATCACACCTACACGAGTTACTGCATGATTAGCAAACTGCAACGTAACCCAAACTGACTCTATATTGGCCTCACCAACTTTTATTAGGTTAGATTTAATGCTATCTTTCACATACAGGGCCACTCCTCCTCCTTTCTTGCCTTCTCTGTCTCTTCTGTATAAAGAGTACCCTGGTATGGTTATGTCCCAGTCATTTTTTTTCATTAAAAATCACAAAAGTGGGTAGCTCATTAATACTTAACATTTATTAGTGTCATTAGTAAAATAATAGGCCCTTTAGTAGTCATTAAAAATATGATTAAATCTAATGTAACCTATTTGCTGCATAGGTATCTATAGATAGCAATGCTATCAAAAAGAGGGAAGGGACCACAATGAAGCAGGGAGATAGCGATATAGTATAGAGTGAAAGGAGGAGATGCAAAGTGAGAAGGACACACTGCTGGGTCGAAGGTCCTAGGGTGCCCCTTAGGCTATCTCCTTACCCCCTAATCTACTGGCACTATCCCTATCGTCACCCTACCTAGACATGGACTGCCCAGCTTTGCCCGACAGAGAGAAGATGGTCCTGTGGATCCCAAAGAACAATTGTATCAGCTAAGGGAGGACAAAGAGGGCAAATAAATTATACAGGTATGATGTGGACTAAACCAATTTGTACACATGTCCATAATATATGTATATAGTCCACTCCTATCTCTCCACATTTTTGACAAGTAAATACTTTAGATCAATAGGTTTTGGAACCGCACTGCTGGACACTATGTGTTCCGGTTACAGGTGAATGATACAAGGGTGTCCATCCTCTACTCAATGCCAAGGAATATGATCCTCCCAGATCTCCTCCTCTACAGGGTTTAAGATGATATGAAGAATAGTGAAGCACCCTTGAGAATCTTATCTTTAAAAGGTTTTATTCTACTTACAACAGATCAGTAGACAAAAGGCATAAAATACAAGTAGATCGTCACAATCCTGCCCGACCCGGGTTTCGCTGCCTCGCTTCTTCAGGGGCAATGACTGAGCATGCTCACCATTGAGCCCTTTAAATAGCCCAGCTGTCTCATTATACAAATGGGTGTGATTCTGATCATTATAATATACTTTCAATTTAAATCATATATCATGACTTTAAAATCAACAGTTCATTAGGTGCAGTCACCTTTAAAATATAAACAGAATATACACATATACAAGAGCAACTTCTTACTCCCTATAAGAATTTTTCCTATAGAATAACCCAATTTAATATATTGTATCGTCTTTACTACTCTCCCAAAAAGTTAATGAAGTGTTAGAAAGCAAACAGTCGTCCTTAATTGTGAGCAGCAGAAATTTGAGAAGACACAGAAATGGGATGGTGACGCTGAGAATAGCTTTATTGCTGCTCACCATCTGTGTTGATTCCTCAAAGTTGCAAAAAACCTCACAGAGGTCCTACATCCATGCCTACTCCTCGCTTGTGAATATCAGAAGCTGATAGGAAAGGCGACGACCATGTTGCAGCTGATATTCCACAACTGCCCTCTGCTGCTCACAAAGTGACTTGCGGAAATGTGCACACACGCGGCACACCTTCACCAGTAGCTCAGGCAAATTGGGGTATGTTTTGAGAAACTGCTGAACCACAAGGTTGAATACGTGCGCAAGGCATGAGATGTGTCTAAGGTTGCCCAGCTCCAAAGCGGCAACCAAGTTGAGTAGTGAGAGCCACAGCTCAGTCTGGTCTCTTATCCCCTGCTGCAGTTTTGCGACGGTGTGCCATTTGTCACCTAAGCAGATCAGCTTCAACACGGCCTGTTGTCGCTTCCCCACTGTAGTGCTACATTGCTTCCAATTGAGGACTGACTGGTGCTACACGTGGATAATTCGAAGGTGGAAGTGGAGGGAAAGGCAGAGGAGAAGTGGGGGTTGGAGCCACTAACATAGGTGGTGGTGGAAACCCTGATGGAATTGGGGCCTGCAATCCTTGGAATCGGTAGCACCTGTGCCATCACAGGGTATGAGTTGCTCCCGGCCTCCACAACATTCACCCAGTGTGTAGTCGGGGAAATGTAGCGTCCCTGGCCGAAAGTACTTGTCCATGTGTCCATAGTTAAGTGGACCTCACCAGTAACTGTGTTGGTGAGGGCACAATTGTGTTAAGGGACACAAGTTTGTGTAATGGCACACCTTGAAAAATAGTGGCGGCTGGGTACTGCATAATAAGGGACGGCCACCGACATCAGGCTGCGGAAGTCCTCAGTGTCCATAAGCCTAAATGACAACATTTCCAGGACCAGTAATTTGAAACGCTGTGCATTTAGATCTATGGCCTGTGGATGGATGGCTGGGTATTTGAGCTTACGTTCAAATGCCTGGGGTAATGACATTTGGATGCTGCACTGGGACACAGAATTGGATGTGGTCACTGATGGTGCTTGCAAAGGTCCAGGTGCAGGGTGGGAGGCATCCGGACCTGTGTCTTGGACAGGGGATAGCCAGCACATAACACAGGGGAAGAGGAGGCAGTGGTGTGACCCGCACCGCAGAAACAGATTGTGGACCCAGGCGTACGGCCCACCTATTAGGTGTCACGGAAGGTGTACAGGAAACAAGACAATACAAAATGAATATATGACTCACTGGATCCAAAACTAAGGAACAAAAAGGGAGACCCCTGCATAAGACCTGGCACTCTCCCTGACTGCTCAGCCTATGCGAACATCCCAAAGGTAGATGATCGCATATCCTTGTACCTCGACTGTATAACACTGAACACCCTACAATAGTGAGGGGACACGACCACCGGCTCCCTACACTAGACACGGAGGGAGTCAGGGTCACCTGGGATCCAGCAAACAGAAATCACAAATGAATGTACAACACTTATCTTGTAGAAGACTGGGAAATAGGATCATCACGCACACACACTCCAGGAAGTTGTATAAACCGCACACTAATGCATTATGGGGAGGAATTTAAAGGGTTGCAATCAGTCTAACTACATGACAGCTGAGAGAGGCTAACGAGATGAAGAACTCAAAACCAAAACAAAGGAAGCTCAAGGAGGAGGTTCTGAAAGGCATCTGTCAGAGCTTCTCAGATGTCTGGTTGTGACAGTACCCTTCCCTCTATGAGTGGACTCCGGACACTCAGAGCCCACCTTCTCAGGATGGGACCTATGGAAAGCCCTGATGAGACGAGTGGCCTTAATGTCCGTCACTGGGACCCACATTCTCTCCTCAGGACCATAACTCTCTCAATGAACGAGGTACTGGAGAGAACCGCGGACAACACGAGAATCCACAATCCTAGAGACCCGAAATTCAAGATTCCCATCAACCATAATTGGAGGAGGAGGCAAAGGCGAGGGTACAATGGGTTGAACATAAGGTTTTAATAAGGACTTATGAAAAACATTATGGATCTTCCAAGTCTGAGGAACATCAAGACGGTAGGCAACAGGATTGATGACAGACAGGATTTTGTAAGGCCCAATAAACTTAGGACCCAACTTCCAGGAGGGAACCTTCAATTTGATATTCTTGGTAGACAACCACACCAGATCACCAACATTCAGGTCCGGACCAGGCACACGTCTCTTATCTGCCACACGCTTATATCTCTCACTCATGCTCTTTAGATTATCCTGAATCTTTTGCCAAATAGATGACAAAGACGAGGAGAATCTGTCCTCATCAGGTAAACCAGAAGACCCCTATCCCGAGAAAGTCCCAAACTGCGGATGAAACCCATATGCACCAAAAAATGGTGACTTATCAGAGGACTCCCGACGACAGTTTTTTAAAGCAAACTCAGCAAGGGACAAAAAAGAACACCAATCCTCCTGATTCTCCGCCACAAAACAGCGCAGATAAGTCTCCAGATTCTGATTGACGTGCTCTGTCTGACCATTCGACTGCGGGTGGAAAGCAGAAGAGAATGACAACCGAACCCCCAAGCGAGAACAGAAAGCCTTCCAGAATCTGGAAACAAACTGTGTGCCCCTATC
The DNA here is from genome assembly GCF_014858855.1 of Bufo gargarizans. Lineage (NCBI taxonomy): Eukaryota > Metazoa > Chordata > Amphibia > Anura > Bufonidae > Bufo > Bufo gargarizans. The sequence continues at coordinate 256,947,768 of NC_058084.1, forward strand.
AGAGACTATGTCTGAAGGAATACCATGCAATTTGACAATGTGATCAATAAATGCCTGCGCCAGCGTCTTAGCATTGGGCAAACCAGGAAAAGGGATGAAATGCACCATTTTGCTAAAACGGTCCACCACCACCAGAATCATAATCTTCCCCGAGGAACGAGGCAGGTCCGTTATGAAGTCCATGGACAGATGTGTCCAAGGACAGGAAGGAATGGGTAAGGGAAGGAGAGGACCTGATGGCTGTGAATGAGGGACTTTGGCACGAGTGCAAGTCTCGCAGACTGCCACGAAACCCTCAACCGACTTACGAAGCGCAGGCCACCAGAATCTCCGAGCGATGAGATCCACTGTTGCTCTTGTCCCCAGGTGCCCAGCAAGGACAGTATCGTGGTGTTCCTTAAAAATCTTGTGTCTTAAAGTGAGAGGCACAAACAACCTCCCAGGAGGACAAAGATCAGGAGCCTCTGACTGGGCTACCTGCACATCTGCCTCCAATTCAGGATAAAGAGCAGAGACCACCACACCTTCAGCCAAAATGGGACCCGGGTCTTCAAAATCCCCACCTCCCGGAAAACAACGTGACAGGGCATCTGCCTTCACATTCTTAACCCCAGGGCAGAACGGGACAACAAAATTAAACCTTGAAAAGAACAAAGACCATCTGGCCTGTCTCGGGTTCACTTGGCTGACTCCAAGTAGGCTAGATTTTTATGGTCAGTAAACACGGTAATAGGGTGTCTGGCTCCCTCTAACCAATGGCTCCATTCCTCAAAAGCCAATTTGATGGCCACCAACTCCCTATCTCCCACATCGTAATTTCTCTCTACGAAGGAGAGTTTCTTCGAGAAAAAGGCACACGGTCGCCATTTGGCAGGAGAGGAACCCTGAGACAAGACCGCACCCACACCCACCTCAGAAGCATCAACCTCAACTATGAAGGGTAGAGAAATATCAGGTTGTACCAAGATGGGAGCGGAAGCAAAACTCTCCTTGATATTAGAAAAGGCCTACGCGCCTCTACCAACCAGGAAGAAAAATCTACCCCCTTTCTGGTCATATCAGTGAGTGGTTTAACAACAGAGGAATAATTCAAAATAAACTTCCTGTAATAATTGGCAAAGCCCAAAAAACGCATCAGCGCCTTCTAATTCTCAGGAAGCTCGCACTCAAGCACAGCGCGGACCTTCTCAGGGTCCATGCGAAAACCAGAAGCGGAGAGAAGAAACCCCAGAAATTGAATTTCTGGAACCGCAAACACACATTTTTCCAGTTTTGCGTATAATTTATTCTCCCGCAGGATGAGCAAGACCTGACGTAAGTGTTCCTTATGAGTTTTGAAATCAGGAGAAAAAATCTAAATGTCATCCAAATACACTAATACAAATTTTCCCATTAAATGATAAAAAATGCTGTTCATGAAATGCTGAAAAACGGCTGGGGCATTCATCAAACCAAAAGGCATAACCAAATTCTCAAAATGGCCCTCAGGGGTATTAAAGACAGTCTTCCATTCGTCTCCTTCTCTGACCCTGACCAGGTTGTATGCCCCTCTTAGATCTAATTTGGAAAAGACTTTAGCCCCAACAATCTGGTTAAACAGGTCCGGGATCAGAGGAAGCGGATAAGGGTCACGAATAGTGATACTGTTCAGCTCCCTGAAATCCAGACAAGGTCTTAAAGAACCATCTTTTTTCTTAACAAAGAAAAAAAACAGCGGCAACAGGTGACTTCGACGGTCGTATGTGTCCTTTTCTCAGACTCTCAGAGATATAAGCACGCATAGCGACCCTTTCAGGTTGGGAGAGATTGTATAAACGAGATTTAGGCAGCTTGGCGCCTGGGATGAGATTAATAGGGCAATCGTACTCCCTGTGCGGGGGCAAATCCTGAACTCCACTCTCAGAGAAGACATCCGAAAATTCAGAGAGAAAAGGTGGTACAGTCTTAGTAGAAACCTCAGAAACAGATGTCGTGAGGCAATTCTCTCTGCAAAAGTCACTCCAACCATTTATTTGCCTTGCTTGCCAATCAATGGTGGGGTTATGTTTAATGAGCCAGGGTAGCCCCAACACAAGAGGAGTAGGCAATCCGCTAAGGACGAAACATGACACATCCTCAACATGAGCATCACTCACAATTAAACGGATATTGTGAACTATGCCCTTTAATGATTTCTGAGAAAGTGGAACAGAATCAATAGCAAAAACAGGAATATCCTTTCCCAAAGTGCATACCTGGAAACCACGAGTTATCGCAAATTGATTATCAATGAGATTGACAGCTGCTCCACTATCTACAAAAATCTCACAAAAAATGTTCTTGCTCTCTAGCGCCACCCTGGCAGGCAGGACAAAACGGGAACTACAAGCAAACGGAAAACCTCCAATAGAACAGATGGAACATTTTTAAAAGATTTTTTCCTTTTTGTTTCTTTATTACTCCCCAAAAACTGCCTGAATCTCCTAGAGGGACAAACATTTGCCAAATGATTTATACCTCCACAACAAAAACAAACCTTCCCATGCGGGCTGAATCTTCTATTGTCAGAGGCAATCAACCCCAGCTGCATGGGCTCCTGCTCAGAAGGGGCTGACAGCGACTGAGACCCCTGCGCACAGAATGAGACCGCTGCACTGTCCTGGGATTGAGTATGACAGGAATTCTCTCTCTAAGACGCCTGTCAATACGAACGGCCTGAGACATAGCAGAGTCCAAGGAGATAGGCCTCTCATGAAAGGCAAATGCATCTTTCAATCCCTCTGAAAGACCATGGGAAAATTGACTTCGGAGTGCAGCATCATTCCAACCAGTATCAGCTGCCCATCTCCGAAATTCTGAGCAGTATATCTCTGCGGATTGTTTACCCTGGCATAATAGACGTAGTCTAGACTCAGCCAAAGCAATACGATCCGGATCATCATATATCTGACCCATGGCTAAAAAGAATTCATCCACTGAACGGAGGGGCCGTGCCCCCACCGGCAGCGAAAAGGCCCACGACTGAGCGTTACCCCTGAGCAGCGATATAATGATCCCCACCCTTCATTCCTCATCACCAGAGGAATGGGAAACAAGGCGAAAATGTTTGCAAGCCTCTCTAAAACGCACAAAATTCTCACTACCCCCAGAGAACGTATCCGGGAGCGAGATCTTAGGCTCAGAACAAACTCCATGAACGCAAGCTGAACCGGTCACTAGAAACTGATAAAGAGTCTTACGGAGATCAGCTGCCTCCAATGAAAGACCCTGGAAGCGTTCAGTCAAAAGTGAAACCGGATCCATGCTTGAGACGGTTTTGGCGGTTTATAATGTCACGGAAGGTGTACAGGAAACAAGACAATACAAAATTAATATATGACTCACTGGATCCAAAACTAAGGAACAAAAAGGAGACCCCTGCATAAGACCTGGCACTCTCCCTGACTGCTCAGCCTATGTGAACATCCCAAAGGTAGATGATCACATATCCTCGTACCTCGACTGTATAACACCTGAACACCCTACAATAGTGAGGGGACACGACCACCGGCTCCCTACACTAGACACGGAGGGAGTCAGGGTCACCTGGGATCCAGCAAACAGAAAATCACAAATGAATGTACAACACTTATCTTGTAGAAGACTGGGAAATAGGATCAGCATGCACACACACTCCAGGAAGTTGTATAAACCGCACACTAATGCATTATGGGGAGGAATTTAAAGGGATGCAATCAGTCCAACTACGTGACAGCTGAGAGAGGCTAACGAGATGAGGAACTGAAAACCAAAACAAAGAAAGCTCAAGGAGGAGGTTCTGAAAGGCATCTGTCAGAGCTTCTCAGATGTCTGGTTGTGACATTAGGGTGCTTTGATGACATGTGCCGGATTATGCTGGTGGTGGTGAGGTTGCTAGTTTTCACACAGCTCATTTTTTTTTTCTCAAATCTTTATTTTAAATTTGACAATATCATCATCAAACAATAAGACATTTGCAGTGGTAAAAACATGAACAAAAAGGTATGGTATACTCCATTCTTCTAGGTAAACACATATTTTGTCAGGTACATTTAAGGTCATTACATACATTGCAAAGGTGACCATAGACGCCGCTCATATTAGAGATGTATTATAATCCAGCACTGTTGTGCCCTTGTGTCGTACATGAAATGTGTTTTATGACTCATGAGCGAAATGAGTTCCTTACGATCCTAACCTACTCTACTTCTGCTAACTGCCTTGCACTCCAGGAAGGAACATTCACCCGCTAATCTCTCAGCCCCTATATTTCTTATACCAATCAGACCATCCCTCCCAGACTGAAATAAATCTGTCGTGAGAGAGTGTCTCCCAACTGGTCAGTTCTTCTAACTGATAAATCTCTTTTACTTTGAACACCCATTCTCTCAGACTAGGGATCTCCTTGGACAACCAATATTTTGGAATAAGTAGCTTTGCCGCTGCTATCAACTGAGCAGGTAAAGAATTCTTGGCCAACTTAAAATGACTATTAGGAATGTTGAGCAGGGCCACTAATGGAGTGATGGGGGAGCTAATCTTACATATCTTCTGGACCTCTGTTGACACTGAATCCCAAAACTTTTTAATTTGAGGGCATGATCACCATATGTGGTACATTGAGCCCGTGGTTTCCCCACACCTCCAGCAATCGGCTGAAATCGATGAAGAGATGGAATGCAACTTATCTGGAGTTTTATACCATCTCGTGACTATTTTATAAGCGTTCTCCTGAATCTTGATGCATCTAGAATAACCATGAGAATGAGCTAGTATTCTTTCAACGATATCATCATCTAAAGCCATTCCGAGATCTTTACCCCACTGTACTACAAATGAAGGTTTGGGGTCAGAGTCAATCTCTAATATTTTATTATATAATTTTGAGATGACACCCTTCGCGTGGATTGATTGATTCCATATTGCGTCATACCACGTAGGTGTATAGCTACTTGTGGTGTGTAACAAATACCAATCACACACCTTCTGGAACTGCGAGTAATGGGTTGTAGCCCATGGGATGTGTTTGAACTTGTCTCTCAATGTTTGGATAGAGGGGACAATTCTGTTTTCTAAGATGTCTCCAATCGCTCTATCCCCTAATGATGCCCATAGCCCTGTATCGTCTTGGAAATTGGTTTGGTATAAATAAGGAATATATCCAATAGGGGTAAAGGGAGATAGGTAACTGGAGGGATGTAAATGTTTCCCCAATCTAAGCCAGCTATCCATCATACCTTTTAGTGAGCAGGGGATCTTTTTCCCGCGTAAGGACCTCTTATCAGGATCCCATAATATAGCTAAATTGCACGGCCCTAAAATCTTTCTAGCGATCTGACAGCCTAATTTAGTACTTCGGGGGTTTGCTACCTCTGAGTGTAGTCTTATTTGTATTGCTCCATAATAACTGCTGATATCCGGCAATCCAAAGCCTCCTTTATGTCTGGGTAACGTCAGTCTCTTATATGCTAATCGGGGTCTTGCCTGATTCCAGATGAATGTGGAAAATGTTTTCCTTACTTGAGCTAGATAATGACTAGGTAGTGCTATAGGCAGAGTCTGCATCAAATACTAAAATTTCGGGAGAACATACGTTTTCAGCACATTCTTTCTCCCTAACCAAGTCAAAAAAGGGACTTTAAGTTCCTTTAATTGGGCTTTAATGTCAGTTAATAACTTGGGATAGTTTTGCATAAACAGTTGATCAGGGTTTCTAGTTATATTTACTCCTAAGTAACATATACTATCTGGATGCCATTGAAAAGGAAAATTTGCCTTAAGATGAGCTATGGTAGTTTGGGAGATATTAATACCCAAAGCTACACATTTAGATAAATTAATTTTAAAACTGGATAGACCCCCAAAAACCTCTAACTGTTTCAGTAAGGCTGGGAAAGCCTGTAATGGATTTGACACCAACAGAAGCATATCATCGGCAAATGCTGCAACTTTATGGGTCCGAGAACCTATGTTAAGCCCCTGTATGTCCCCATCTTGTCTTATTGCCTGTAGGAAGGTCTCTAAACACAATATGAACAGAGTAGGCGACAATGGGCAACCTTGACGGGTTCCATTTCTTATTTCAAAATGGGGCGTGAGTTTCCCATTGATGCGTATCCTTGCTGTGGGGGAGGAGTACAGAGACAGCACAGCGGCCACAAATTGAGGTGGAAAGCCAAATCTATATAAAGTGGCTTCCATGAACTTCCAATCTACCGTATCGAAAGCCTTTTCGGCATCTGTGCTTAGGAGAGTGAGCCCCTTCCCTTGTGACAGAGCGAACTGTTGAGCTTGTAGTACCCTGAATGTACTGTCTCTGCACTCTCTACCCCCCACGAACCCAGACTGATCAGAGGAGACTAATTCCTTAAGCAAGGCCGTGACTCTATGCGCCAAAATCTTAGCCCAGAGTTTGATATCTGCGTTAAGCAGTGATATTGGCCTATAACTAGCGGGCAGAGCCGGATCCTTGCCTGGTTTAGGTAGTACCGTAATATGCGCCTCAAGAGATTGTCTAGGCAAAGGTGTTCCTTGTAAAAGGGCATTGAAGAGGGAGACCAGATGAGGACCTAATATGGGGAAGAATTTCCTGTAATAAGCTATTGTTAGACCATCTGGTCCTGGGCTCTTACCTTTGGGAATAGTTTTTAACACTTTCTCCACTTCATTTAATGTTATTGGAGCTGTCAACGCTTCCTTGTCCGTTCCAGACAGCATGGGTAGTTTAAGATTATTCAAGTAGGTTTTCATCTTATTACAGTTTTCCGCTGAAAACTCTCTTGACTCATCTTTTCTTATATTATACAAATCGTGATAGAAGCTTGTGAACACTTCAGATATCTCGTTATCATCTGTAGTAAGTGTACCGTCTGCTGTTTTCATTTGTTTAATAAATGACTGCTCTGCTCTCTTTTTGATCATTGCCGAGAGTATTTTGCTACCCCTATTCCCATGTACGTAATGTTTTTGTTTGATTCTTAGATATGCATTAGCGGATCTAATATTAAGCAGGGACTTCAAGTCTTGTCTGAGGGTTACTAGTGCATCAAATTCCTTCACTGCCAATGACCTTTTATGCAATTTTTCTAGCTGAGAGATCCTGGACAATAAATCCACCATCTGTTGCGTGCGTTCTCTTTTGAGATGCGAACCCAAAGCTATAAATTCACCTCTAATCACCGCCTTATGCGCTTCCCAGATGATCGCGGGTGTCGTCTCAGAATTTACATTTATCTCAAAATAATCTCTCAATTTATTCGAGATACCATCAACTTGTGCTTTTCTATCTAATAACGTATGGTTCAAACTCCACGACCACTCTTTCCCACTCACCTCAGGAAGTGCAATGGCGCATTGCATCATGGCATGGTCAGAGATCGTTATGTTATCAATATTTGCTGACTTGACTAGGGTTAGTTGCTGTTCAGGAATAAACAGGTAGTCAAGTCTTTGATATGAGTTGTGAGGATTTGAGTAAAAGGTATAATCCCTTTTGTCTCCGTGCAATGAACGCCATACGTCCACAACGTGTAGGTCATTCAGATGTGTTTTCAGAGCTTTAAGAGCCCTGAACGAGACAGCCGATCTTTTCGATGAAGAATCTAGTAATGGGTTTAAGGTTAGGTTCAGGTCACCTCCTATCAATATCCAACCAAAAGAGAAAGCAGCAATCTTGTCCAGAATCTCTAACAGCCAACTCACTGGGTTCACGTTAGGTGCATATAAATTGCACAATGTAATTTTTGTATGTCCTATCTCACAATTCACTAGTATGAACCTGCCCTCCGGATCTATCAGTTGGGAATGGAACGTGAAAGGTAATCCTCTTTTTAGCCTTATACTAACTCCCTTGGAAGCTGGTTTATCTGAGCATGCATGATACCAATGGAGAAACGAAGAACTGCTTAAGTTGGGTATACCACGGGACGTAAAATGAGTCTCCTGTAACATTATTATGTCAATTGCAGCATTTTTAATTATTCGGAACGTACGGTTCCTTTTGACAGGGCCATTACATCCATGTACATTAAAAGTTGCTATATTAAATACTAAAGGCGCCATTTTTTCCTTATTTTTGGGCCTATGCGGCTAGATTGCATTGCATGTGACCTGTGTGACCTGGAATGGAGCAAAACAATAAATACATGAAAAAGGTAAACCAACGATAAACCAAATAGGAACCTCATGACAATTCCAATAACCGCCTTGTCTAAGGTGTAATTCCTTTCGGTGGTTGGGGGGGGTGATCAGTTGTCAATAGTATATCCTGATCGGCCTAGATCTCCTCTCAGCCCAATTTGAATAAACTACATGACATTAGCAATGAACCACCTCTTATCTATCAACCAACCCCTCTTAAACTTGATGAATCAGATTCAGTTGAAAAAAGTAGTATTAGCTTATACCTTTAAGACATTGTCACCTGGCATCAGTAATACCATAAAGCCTAGTATGTGTATAACGGAATACTGAACTAGCACATAACGAAAAAGTGATGTATCTACATCACGGTTATTCAAGCAAGAAAATGAACAGCAATAAAGCAAGTAAGGCAAATAAGGCAAATAAAGCAAATAAAGCAAACCCAGCAGCCTTTTTATCTCATGATCAAGTGTCCATTTCTCTGGTCAGTGCCTTCTTGTTTCGGCCTGTTCTTTGTTGCTTTGGTTTTGACCACGGCGATAATTTAGGTAAAGGTGGTAACTCTTCCTCAGATGCCACAGGTAACCATGATGGAACTTCAACAGGCGTTATGTCCGTCATTTCCCAAAATGGTATCAGATCTGCCGGAGTGCGGACTGTAAAACGACGGTTCCCTGCAGATATCAATATGCCAAAGGGGAATAACCATCGATATGGGATCTTTGAGGAACGCAGGAGATCTGTCAGTGGTTTTAGCAACCTTCTTTTTTGTAGTGTGGAGGCCGCCAAATCCTGGAAGATCTGTATATTCCTCCCTTGTAGTGTTAATTCTCCTTTTTCCCTCGCCTTATGTAGAATATCCTCTGTATCCCTGTAGCTTAATAAACCACATATGATGTCCCTGGGATTTTCAGATGTTCCTGGCTTGGGCCTCAGCGCCCTATGGACTCTTTCAATTGTAATGCCCTTGGCTCTGTCTGAACCCAGTAGAGAAGTGAATAGTGAGTCCATAACTGCGAACAAGTTCTCACTGGTGTCTGCTTCAGGGAGCCCCCTGATTCTTATGTTACGCCTTCTGTTTCTATTTTCCTGGTCCTCCATCTGGAGTAACAGGTTGTTCATGGCTCTAGTGTGTGAGCCTAATGAGCTTTTAACCGCAGTATTAAAGACAACCATGGTGTCCTGGGCTTGCTCCAGGGATTCTACTCTATCCCCAATATGGCGGACCTCTTCCTTTATTGTTGTTAAATCGGCCGCGATTGGAGCCAGGGCCTTTTGCAGAGCACTCTCCAATAAATCTCTGGTAAGAGCCGCCGGGTCTCCCCCTGCGTGTGATCTGCTCACCTCACACGCTCCGTCCAGTGCTGCTGCTCCACAAGTGTCTCCGGCCGCTTCTTCCTCCTCGCTGCGCTTCGGCGCCATTTTGCTTGTGCGTGCCGGAGTCTGAGGAGCTGACTTTTGGAGATACTTCTCCATGTCAGTATGCTGCGGGATTTCTCTCCTCTGCTCTCCGGTGACTCTAAGATTCTTTCGGTTGAATCTTCATCTTTTCATTCCGGTGGTGCTTAGAAAAGTGCTGAGACGGGATCTAGTGGCAGGAGCTCTGTTCTTAAGCTGCCGCCATCGAGCTCGGTCAGGCCACGCCCCCCACACCGCTCATTTTAATGTGGCACAGGTTGCAAACTACTATTTTTTTGTCGTCCGCACTTTCCTCAAAAAAGTGCCATACTGCTGAACACCTACCCCTTGGCAAGGGAGAGTTAAGCAAGGGGGTGCTCCATGGAACAGTTGTGGGGCTTTCCAGTGGTGCCCACCTTCTACCTTTTGCAACCCCACTGCCTCTTCCAGCCTGTTGCAGTGCTGCAGATCCCTCCCCCTCTGTACTGCCCGTCTCGCTCGGCCTGTGTTGCCATCTTCACAGGTTGGGTTAGTGACCTCGTTGTCCCGTACCTCCTCTTCCACTTCCTCACTCTGATCATCCTCCTGATTTGTAGACATAACCACCACATCAGTCATTGACTGTGTGTCAACCTCTTCCTCAACCTCTTGAGACAGTAATTGCGATTGAATCATTGGCAACTGTGTCTCATCATCATCCATCTCATTAGACACTAATTGTTGTTCACCAGCGTCAAGATGATGGAAATTGGAGCACAAGATCTCAAGTCCCTCTTCAAGCGTGCTTGGCGAGAGGGCCAAATCAATTGATGCCGAAGAAAAGAGGTCCACGGAATATTCGAGTGTGGGTCACTTGTTTGGCCAGACTGTAAATTGTGGGAGGAAGGAGGATCATTGTGTGGACCAAACTCCTGGCTACTGAGACTGGACTTGGTGGAAGACAGTGTGGTGCTGAACCGACTGGAAGCACTATCTGCTGCAATCCAATCGAACACCTGCTCGCACTGGGCTGACTTCAAGAGTGTTGTCCTGTGTCGCCCTGCAAACCGGGACATGAAGCTAGATATCTTGGATGATTGTTTTTCTTGTGCTCTGGCAGCAGTCACAGTTTCAACGTGGCTAGGGTCACGGCCTCTGCATGGACCATCAGCATCACGACCACTTCCCCGTTCCTTAATGCTCGCCTTCTTCATATTAAATGTAATATGCACACTTCACACACATGATGTGGCATGGATGTCACAATTCACAGCAAGCAAAGTACAGTATATGAATAAAGTAAGTAAAAGTATGGAAAAGTGAAAACAAATTTCACTTATATTTTTACTATCTCTTGTTCTAACACACAAACACTATTGCAGCACAGATATGACAATTCACTGCAGGGACCGTTTTAGGAAAAATGTGGATAAATTATGGAAAAAATATATTTGTTTTTGCTAATATTTTTCCCAATATGTGAGCCTTACACACACACACACACGCTATTGCACTACAGATGTAACAATTCACTGCAGGGACTGTTTATAGAAAAATTATGGATAAATTACGTAAAAAATATATTTGTTGTCAGTAATATTTTTCCCAATATCTGGGTCTGACAAACACACTCAATTGCAGCACAAATGTGACAATTCACTGCAGGGACCGTTTATAGGAAAATTATGGATAAATTATGTAAAAAATATATTTGTTGTCAGTAATATTTTTAACAATATCTGGGCCTGACACACAGACGCTATTGCAGCAGAGATGTGACAATTTACTGCAGTGACCAATTATAGGAAAAATGTGGATTCATTATGGAAAAATATAATTGTTTTCGCTAATATTTTTCCCAATATCTGGGCCTGACACACGCACGCTTTTGCAGCACAAATGTGACAATTCACTGCAGGGACCATTTATAGATAAAAAGTGGATAAATTATGGAAAAAATATAACTGTTTTCTATTATATTTTACCCAATATCTGGCCCTGACACATACATGCCATTGCAGTACAGATGTGACAATTCACTGCATGGACCGTTTATAGGAAAAATGTTTTCGCTAATATTTTTCCCAATATCTGGCCCTGACACACAGACACTATTGCAGCGCAGATGTGACAATTCACTGCAGGGACCATTTTAGGAAAATTGTGGATAAATTATGTAAAAAATATATTTGTTGTCACTGATATTTTTCCCAATATCTGGCCCTGACACACAGACGCTATTGCAGCACAGATGTGACAATTAAATGCAGGGACCATTTATAGGAAAAATGTCACAGGGCGCCGGCGACGTGCTTCGACTCTCCTGTGCCACCGGAGCCCTGGTCGGACACAGAGGCAGGCACGCACTCCACGTCCTGCTGTGGCGCTGAGCGGGGAGCCGCTTGGCATCCTGGTTGTTGGGGTAACGGGGGCAGATGCTTCCTCTCTGTGTGGCCAGTGTCCCCCGTTCCCATGGTAATGGGCAGTGGGCTGAGCCATGGTGGGAGGTCATGTGGCGCTGGCCACGTTACATGACCCTGCCATTCAGTATATAAACAGGCAACCTGCTGGCCCATTAAGTGTCTTAAGGCTATTGTTATCGTTTTCCCTGCGCTATTCTGGATATTCACCCTTCCCTGTTTTTTGACCCGCTACTGCCTGCTCCTAGTTCCTGACGTGACCTCTTGGCTTGACATTCGGCTTTTGACCTGATCTGTCTTTGTCCATTCCTGTGTACTGACTCTACTTCCTGGTTTTTGACCCTTTGGCTTGCTTACGGACTTGTCTTGATCTTTCTCCCTGTGTAGACTCTACCCCTGTGTAGGAACCCCAGCCTTGCCAGCCGCACTCTTGGCCTAGCTTGATCTTTTACTGTCTCCCCGCCCCGCCTGCTATTCCATCTCAGTCCTCTCTGTCTCTCCGCACTTATTGATTTCACGAACCACCACCCAGTTGCGCTCCGTTACCTAGGACTGGTAGTACAAGTAGGTAGGAAAAGAGGTGTGAGTGGCAGACAGTGGGTGCACCTACATCCTTCCTATCCGACGGCGTGACAAAAATGGAAAAAATATAATTGTTGTCGCTAATATTTTTCACAATATCTGGGCCTGGCACACACATGCTATTGCAGCACAAATGTGACAATTCACTGCCGGGACCGTTTTAGGAAAATTATGGAAAAAATATGGAAAAATATAATTGTTTTCGCTAATATTTATCCCAATATCTGGGCCACACACACACTATTGCAGCACAAATGTGACAATGCACTGCAGGGACCGTTTAGGAAAATTAAAGGATAAATTATGTAAAAAAATATATTTGTTTAACAATATCTGGCCCTGACACACAGACGCTATTGCAGCACAGATGTGACAATTCACTGCAGGGACCATTTATAGGAAAAATGTCACAGGGTGCCAGCTACATGCTTCGACTCTCCTGTGCCGCCGGAGCCCTGGTCGGACACAGAGGCAAGCACGCACTCCGCATCCTGCTGTGGCGCTGAGCGGGGAGCCGTCCGGCATCCTGGTTGCTGGGGTAACGGGGGCGGAGAGCGCCTGGCCACCCGCTTCCTTTCTGGGCGGCTGGTGTCCCCTGTTCCCATGGTAATGGGCAGGGGGCTGCGCATCGAGCTGGGCGCTCGGCTGCAGTCATGATGGGAGGTCATGTGGCACTGGCCACGTTACATGACCCCTGCCATTCAGTATATAAACAGGCAACCTGCTGACCACAGGTTGCCTGTGATTAAGTGTCTTAAGGCTATTGTTATCGTGTTCCCTGCGCTATTCTGATATTGACCCATGCTGGTTTTTTGACCCGCTACTGCCTACTCCTAGTTCCTGACGTGACCTCTTGGCTTGACCTTCGGCTTGTGACCTGACCTGTCTTTGTCCACTTCTGTGTACTGATTCTACCTCTTGGTTTTTGAACCTTTGGCTTGCTTACGGACTTGTCTTGTTCTTTCTCCCTATGTAGACTCTACCCCTGTGTAGGAACCCCGGCTATTCCATCTCAGTCCTCTCTGTCTCTCCGCACTTATTGAGGTCAGGAACCGCCGCCCAGTTTCGCTCCGTTACCTAGGACGGGTAGTGAAAGTAGCTAGGTAAAGTGGCGTGAGTGGCAGACAGTGGCGTGCACCTACTCCCTTCCTATCCGAAGGCGTGCCAAAAATGGAAAAATATAATTGTCTTTGCTAATATCTGGGCCTGGCACAAACAAGCTATTGCAGCGATGTCATGCCCCACTCTGACGTTGTACGGAGGTCGGCCAGGATTGCAGCACAAGTTTAGTGGTTGCTTTGGAGCCGTGCTGGATCCGCCTCTGATCAGGTGCACTGGGTGGGGTCATTAGTTTAAATGGCACACTGCCCAGTGCCCTGAGCGGATTATACTGTTTATTCTGGTCTGGGAAGCTTGGAGGGAAGGTTGGCTGTCAGTTCCTGCTCTCAGAGATAAGTGTTCTGTGCGAGCAGACTGCTCCCATCTCCCCACTTCACCATCTTAGGGGGTTCAGGGTTTTGTCAGCCCAGGCTGGAGGACACTAGCACACCTACCTTCAAGGTCTGCTGTGGGCTGAGCAGTGCAGGGAAAGAGGTCAGGAATAGCTAGGAGGTGACCCTTCCCTGTCTCTCGTCCAGAGAGTGTTGGTGTGTTATCTTTTGTACAAAGTGTACGTCCGCTGTGACATTATAATCCGCCATACAGTGACGGCCATTGCTCAGCGCTTTTGTGATGGCGTCAATTGATGCACTGGTTGACCGCATGCAGGGTTTATCCCTAGAGGTTGCGGATCTGCGTAGTTCGGTCACACAGTGTCAGAGGGTGCTGGCAGCAGGTACAGGTCAAATTGTTGGGGAGCCTAAAGTCGCTCTTCCTGAGAAATTTGCAGGGGGTACTGATGATTTTTTCCTCTTCAAAGAGTCATGTAAGTTGTACTTTAGATGCTGCCCATTTTCTTCAGGTAATGAAGATCAGAGGGTGGGTATCATCATGTCTTTGCTTAAAGGGGGCGCGCAATCCTGAACTTTTTCTCTGCCGCCCGGTTCTCTGGCCCTCCGGTCGGTGGAGGAATTTTTTAAAGCCCTGGGATTGATTTACGATGACCCAGATCGAGTTTCGATGGTAGAATCAAAATTACGTAACTTTCTACAGGGTAAACATACGGCTGAGGTTTACTGCACAGAGTTTAGGAGGTGGGCCACTGAGTCGGGGTGGAACGACCCCGCGTTACGTAGTCAGTTTTGTCAGGGGTTATCGGAAAGGTTGAAAGATGCCCTGGCTTTTCATGAATACCCAGATACTTTGGAGAATGCAATGTCTTTGACTATACGTTTGGATAGACGTATCTTAGAGAGGTGTAAGGGTCCCTCTGTGCAGGGGATTCCATGGTTGTCTAGACATAACCCAATTATAGACTGGCAAGCAAGACAAATCATTGGTTGGAGCAAGTTTTGTTCGGATAATTGTCTTGTTACATCTATCGCTGAAGTGTCCATTACGGCCTTGCCTCAGTATCTCTCGGATTTTTTGGATGTCTTTTCGGAGGGTGGGGCTCAGGAATTGCCCCCTCATCGAGACTATGATTGTCCAGTGAATCTCATTTTGGGGGCTAAGTTGCCTAAGTCTCGGCTTTACAACCTCTCTCAACCCGAGAGAGAGGTCATGTGAAAGTATGTCGCCGAGATTTGGCAAAGGGTCATATAAGACCATTTAAGTCTCCAGTGGCAGTAGGTTTGTTCTTCGTGAAGAAGAAAGATGGATCACTGAGACCGTGTTTGGACTTCCGGGAGTTGAACCGTATTACAGTCCGGGATCCATATCCCCTGCCTTTGATCTCTGATCTTTTTGATCAGATTGTTGGAGCCAAGGTGTTCTCCAAGTTGGATTTGAGAGGAGAATACAATCTGATCAGGATCAAGGAGGGGGATGAGTGGAAAACGGCCTTCAATACGCACGAGGGGCATTTTGAGAACCTGGTAATGCCCTTTGGGTTGACGAATGCGCCAGCGGTATTTCAGCAATTCGTCAATGATATTTTTCATCACTTGGTGGGGAGGTTCGTAGTAGTTTACCTAGAAGACATCTTAATTTATTCTCCTGATCTGAAGATCCATCAGGATCATGTGAGACAGGTTTTGACGATCCTTCGGGAGAATAAGTTATATGCTAAACTGGAGAAATGTTTGTTTGCGGTGCAAGAGCTTCCATTCTTGGGATACATGCTTTCTGATTCTGGTTTTCGTATGGACCCCGAAAAGGTCCGGGCAGTTCTGGAGTGGGACCGACTGGAGAATCAGAAAGCTTTGATGCGGTTCTTGGGGTTTACAAATTATTATAGAAAATGTATTTCAAATTATTCCACCCTAGTCAAGCCCCTTACTGATATGACCAAGAAGGGTGCTGATGTCGGCCTTTTCGGCTATTAAGGAGCATTTTGTGTCTGCTCCCATTCTGGTGCAGCCTGATGTATCTCAGCCATTTGTGGTGGAGGTTGATGCATCAGAGGTGGGGGTTGGGGCGGTGCTTTTGCAGGGTTCTTCCCCTGGCAAGTGGGTCCCGTGTGCCTTCTTCTCCAGGAAACTCTCGGTCGCCGAGAGAAATTATGATGTTGGAGATAGGGAGTTGTTGGCTATCAAGTTGGCCTTTGAGGAATGGCGTCACTGGTTAGAGGGGGCGTCCCACCCCGTTACGGTGTATACAGACCATAAGAATTTGGCCTACCTGCAATCTGCCAAGCGTCTGAACCCTAGACAGGCCAGATGGTCATTGTTTTTTACCAGGTTTAATTTCGTGGTTATCTTTCGCCCAGGGGTTAAGAACATCAAGGCAGATGCCTTGTCTCGCAGCTTCCCTGGGGGAGGTGATTCAGAAGATCCAGCGCCGATTTTGGCGGATGGGGTGGTGGTCTCCACTCTGTACCCTGAATTGGAGATGGAGGTATTGGGAGCTCAGGAGGGGGCTCCTGGTTCGTGTCCCACAGGGAGGTTGTTTGTTCCTGAGGGCCTACGATACAAGGTTTTCAAGGAACATCACAATACTGTTCTCGCTGGACATCCTGGTGGTAAGTCCACCTGTGATCTAGTGTTCCGGAGGTTCAGGGTTACGTAAGAGTATTGAGAATTACGTGACAGCTTGTGAAACCTGCGCTCGGTCAAAGGTTGCTCATACTCGACCGCCTAGTTCACTTCTTCCTTTGTCTATTCCATCTCGTCCTTGGACGCATTTGTCCATGGACTTTATTACGGACCTGCCGAGTTCCTCCGGGAGAACAGTGATTTTGGTGGTAGTTGACCGTTTCGGTAAAATGGCTCACTTTATACCACTAACGAGTCTGCCTAATGCTAAGACTCTTGCGCAGATCTTTGTGGATAATATTGTGAAATTGCATGGTATTCCTTCAGCTGTGGTCTCTGATAGGGGCACGCAATTTGTCTCCAGGTTTTGGAGGGCGTTCGGCTCTCGGCTTGGCATTCAACTTTCTTTCTCGTCGGCTTTTCATGCACAGTCGAATGGTCAGACGGAGCGTATCAATCAAAACCTGGAGACCTACTTGAGGTGCTTTGTGGCTGAGAATCAGGAGGACTGGTCCTCATTCTTGTCCTTAGCAGAATTTGCATTGAATAACCGTAGGCAGGAGTCCACGGGTAAGTCGCCATTTTTTGGCGCATACGGTTTCCATCCTCAGTTTGGTACCTTTTCTGGATCTGGTACCTCTGGGATGCCATATCTGGCGAAGGATTCAAGGGAATTTGGAGAGGATGGGTGAGAAGTATAAACGAATGGCTGACAGGAGACGTGTGACTGGTCCGGACCTGTGTGTGGGTGATCTGGTGTGGTTGTCCACTAAGAATATCAAGTTGAGAGTGCCATCTTGGAAACTGGGTCCAAGATTTGTTGGTCCATATAAGATTTCTGCGGTGATCAATCAGGTGGCGTTTCGGCTGGATCTTCCGCAGACTTGGAGGATCCATGATGTCTTTCACAGGTCTTTGCTAAAAAAATATGTTAAACCGGTGGTACCATCGCCATTGCCTCCTCCTCCTGTTCTAGTCGAGGGAAACTTGGAGTTTGAGATCTCCAGGATTCTCGACTCGAGAGTTCTTCGGGGCTCCCTCCAGTACCTGGTGCGCTGGAAGGGATACGGTCCTGAGGAGAGGATGTGGGTTCCGGCATCAGATGTAAACGCCAGCCGACTGGTGAGGGCCTTTCATAGGTCACATCCGGATAAAGTTGGTCCGGGGTGTCCGGAGGTCACCCGTAGAAGGGGGGGTACTGTCATGCCCCACTCTGACGTTGTACGGAGGTCGGCCAGGATTGCAGCACAAGTTTAGTGGTTGCTTTGGAGCCGTGCTGGATCTGCCTCTCATCAGGTGCACTGGGTGGGGTCATTAGTTTAAATAGCACACTGCCCAGTGCCCTGAGCGGATTATACTGTTCATTCTGGTCTGGGAAGCTTGAAGGGAAGGTTGGCTGTCAGTTCCTGCTCTCAGAGATAAGTGTAATTTCTAGTTTGGTTGTTTGTGTCTTCTATTCCATCTAGGTTCTGTGCGAGCAGACTGCTCCTATCTCCCCACTTCACCATCTTAGGGGGTTCAGGGTTTTGTCAGCCCAGGCTGGAGGACACTAGCACACCTACCTTCAAGGTCTGCTGTGGGCTGAGCAGTGCAGGGAAAGAGGTCAGGAATAGCTAGGAGGTGACTCTTCCCCTGTCTCTCGTCCAGAGCCTGGTTGGTGTGTTATCTTTTGTACAAAGTGTACGTTCGCCGTGACAACCGAAGATGTGACAATTCACTGCAGGGACCATTTATAGGAAAATTATGGAAAAAATATATTTGTTGTCAGTAATATTTTTCCCAATATCTGGCCCTGACACACAGACGCTATTGCAGCACAGATGTGACAATTCACTGCAGGGACCGTTTTAGGAACATTTAGGATAAATTATAGGAAAAATATACAGACGTGGACAAAATTGTTGGTACCCTTTGGTCAATGAAAGAAAAAGTCACAATGGTCACAGAAATAACTTTAATCTGACAAAAGTAATAATAAATTAAAATTCTATAAATGTTAACCAATGAAAGTCAGACATTGTTTTTCAACCATGCTTCAACAGAATTATGTAAAAAAATAAACTCATGAAACAGGCATGGACAAAAATGATGGTACCCCTAACTTAATATTTTGTTGCGCAACCTTTTGAGGCAATCACTGCAATCAAACGCTTCCTGTAACTGTCAATGAGACATCTGCACCTCTCAGCAGGTATTTTGGCCCACTCCTCATGAGCAAACTGCTCCAGTTGTGTCCGGTTTGAAGGGTGCCTTTTCCAGACTGCATGTTTCAGCTCCTTCCAAAGATGCTCAATAGGATTGAGGTCAGGGCTCATAGAAGGCCACTTTAGAATAGTCCAATTTTTTCCTCTTAGCCATTCTTGGGTGTTTTTAGCGGTGTGTTTTGGGTCATTGTCCTGTTGCAAGACCCATGACCTGCGACTGAGACCAAGCTTTCTGACACTGGCTAGTACATTTCTCTCTAGAATTCCTTGATAGTCTTGAGATTTCATTGTACCCTGCACAGATTCAAGACACCCTGTGCCAGACGCAGCAAAGCAGCCCCAGAACATAACAGAGCCTCCTCCATGTTTCACAGTAGGGACAGTGTTCTTTTCTTGATATGCTTCATTTTTTCGTCTGTGAACATACAGCTGATGTGCCTTGGCAAAAACTTCGATTTTTGTCTCATCTGTCCACAGGACATTCTCCCAGAAGCTTTGTGGCTTGTCAACATGTAGTTTGGCATATTCCAGTCTTGCTTTTTTATGATTCGTTTTCAACAATGGTGTCCTCCTTGGTCGTCTCCCATGTAGTCCACTTTGGCTCAAACAACGACGGATGGTGCGATCTGACACTGATGTTCCTTGAGCATGAAGTTCACCTTGAATCTCTTTAGAAGTCTTTCTAGGCTCTTTTGTTACCATTCGGATTATCCGTCTCTTAGATTTGTCATCAATTTTCCTCCTGCGGCCACGTCCAGGGAGGTTGGCTACAGTCCCATGGATCTTAAACTTATGAATAATATGTGCAACTGTACTCACAGGAACATCTAGTTGCTTGGAGATGGTCTTATAGCCTTTACCTTTAACATGCTTGTCTATAATTTTCTTTCTGATCTCTTGAGACAGCTCTTTCCTTTGCTTCCTCTGGTCCATGTCGAGTGTGGTACACACCATATCACCAAACAACACAGTGATTACCTGGAGCCATATATATAGGCCCAATGGCTGATTACAAGGTTGTAGACACCTGTGATGCTAATTAGTGGACACACCTTGAATTAACATGTCCCTTTGGTCACATTATGTTCTGTGTTTTCTAGGGGTACCATCATTTTTGTCCATGCCTGTTTCATGAGTTTATTTTTTTACATAATTCTGTTGAAGCATGGTTGAAAAACAATGTCTGACTTTCATTGGTTAACATTTATAGAATTTTAATTTATTATTACTTTTGTCAGATTAAAGTTATTTCTGTGACCATTGTGACTTTTTCTTTCATTGACCAAAGGGTACCAACAATTTTGTCCACGTCTGTATTTGTTTTCAATAATATTTTTCCCAATATCTGGCCCTGACACACAGACACTATTGCAGCACAGATGTGACAATTCACTGCAGGGACTGTTTATAGGAAAAATGTGGATTAATTATGGAAAAAATATAATTGTTTTCGCTAATATTTTTCCCAATATCTTTACTTGACACACAAACATGCTATTGCAGCACCGGTTATAGGAAAAATGTTGATAAATTATGGGAAAAATATAATAGTTTTCTCTTATATTTTACCTAATATCTGGGCCTGACACACACACGCTATTGTAGCACAGATGTGACAATTCACTGCAGGGACTGTTTATAGAAAAATTATGGATAAATTATGTAAAAAATATATTTGTTGTCACTAATATTTTTTCCAATATCTGGCCCTGACACACAGACGCTATTGCAGCACAGATGTGACAATTTACTGCAGGGACCGTTTATAAAAAAAATGTGGATAAATTATGGAATAATATTCTTCCTATCTTCTGTCCCTGAAGGTATTGCTGAACAGATGTCTCAAGTCACTGCAGACACCCTCTATAGAAAAAGAATTGCAAAGTATGGGGGAAAAAAAGACTACTTTGCAAGATTAAATTGCTGCCACCACACATAATAGTCCTTAAAAAGACTTTTGGGTCTTTGAAACGATTTAAAATTAAATAAATTTCGATCACAAACTCCCTACACTATCTGTTCCCTCCTAAGCGCAGCTTTCTCTGACTCACATTGAGCCGAACCATCCAATCACTGTAATGCCAGTAGCAAATATGGCTACTGGCATTACAGTGATGGATATACTTACCTGCATGTTTATTGGCTGCTTAGCAGCTACAAAACATGCGTGGAGTAGATTTTAGCATGGCGCTTGAGCACATGTCGAAGCATGTCGCTGGCGCCCTGTGACATTTTTACTATAAATGGTACCACCATGTGCAGAGCATAGCAATGCTCGAGCTGAACAAGCATTCGTCCGAGAATGCTCGCTCAACACTAACCAACACATCTTCAAACCACCCTCTTCTTGCATCCGCTGTAGGATTGGTACTAGCAACTGTTTCTCTGTGAGTGGAAATTCCTCTGCCAGTGCTTGCAACAGCAGAATGCAGCATCTCTCACATCAAGGCCTGGAAGTTCTGGATTCTGACAGCCCTCTATGATGCTGGTAACATGTCCGCCATTTTGTGTTTGTACCAGGATTCTTATTATGTTGCTAACCAGTACTGGTCCTTTCCCTTTATGCATTTTATATGGGGGTCCCTCTTCAAACACTGGAGCAGGAAGGCCCTGGCTCCTGCTTATCGCCCAGGTGAATGTTGTCATTGTCTCCTCCCCATCCATGGATAACACCAGGGATCTTAGAAACATTTAAAGCCTGCTCTTCTTGCTCCTCCTCCTCCCCCCAGGCACCATCCTCCTCTGACTCCACTTAACACTCCTGATGACTTGTCTCAGATGAAGAAGCCCCACCTGGGAATTCACTCAGCATTGTGACTTCCTCATCTTCCTGCTTCTGCTCCTCGATGGCTTGATCAATGACACAATGCAATGCATGCTCCAGAAAGAAGGCATAAGGTACAATGTCACTGATGGCGCCTTGGCTGCGACTGACCAGTTTGGTGATCTCATAAAATGGGCGCAGAAGTCTGCATGTGTCGCGCATGAGCAGCCACTGGCACGGTGGAAAAAAAAAAAAACAAGCTCCCTAGAACCTGTCCTGCTGCAGAGTTCATACAGCTAGTCGTTAATGGCACGTTTCTGGTAGAGAAGCCTATCAGGCATTTAAAAGGTAGATTCCAGCACGTCGGGCAGTCACAAATCAGATGTCTGACTGGCAAGTAGTGTCACCGCTGAACGTCAGCAAGCAGTGGAAAAGGAGGAGTCAGCCGAGGAGGAGACGTAAGATGGAGTAGAAGGAGGAGAAGAAATTCCTCTGCCAGTGCTTGCAACAGCAGAATGCAGCATCTCTCACATCAAGGCCTGGAAGTTCTGGATTCTGACAGCCCTCTATGATGCTGGTAACATGTCCGCCATTTTGTGTTTGTACCAGGATTCTTATTATGTTGCTAACCAGTACTGGTCCTTTCCCTTTATGCATTTTATATGGGGGTCCCTCTTCAAACACTGGAGCAGGAAGGCCCTGGCTCCTGCTTATCGCCCAGGTGAATGTTGTCATTGTCTCCTCCCCATCCATGGATAACACCAGGGATCTTAGAAACATTTAAAGCCTGCTCTTCTTGCTCCTCCTCCTCCCCCCAGGCACCATCCTCCTCTGACTCCACTTAACACTCCTGATGACTTGTCTCAGATGAAGAAGCCCCACCTGGGAATTCACTCAGCATTGTGACTTCCTCATCTTCCTGCTTCTGCTCCTCGATGGCTTGATCAATGACACAATGCAATGCATGCTCCAGAAAGAAGGCATAAGGTACAATGTCACTGATGGCGCCTTGGCTGCGACTGACCAGTTTGGTGATCTCATAAAATGGGCGCAGAAGTCTGCATGTGTCGCGCATGAGCAGCCACTGGCACGGTGGAAGAAAAAAAAAAACAAGCTCCCTAGAACCTGTCCTGCTGCAGAGTTCATACAGCTAGTCGTTAATGGCACGTTTCTGGTAGAGAAGCCTATCAGGCATTTAAAAGGTAGATTCCAGCACGTCGGGCAGTCACAAATCAGATGTCTGACTGGCAAGTAGTGTCACCGCTGAACGTCAGCAAGCAGTGGAAAAGGAGGAGTCAGCCGAGGAGGAGACGTAAGATGGAGTAGAAGGAGGAGAAGAAGCGGCAGGCCTGCATGCAATCCGTGGCAGTAACTCCAAATCCACACGGGTGCCAGGGGTTACATGCTAGATGGCCGTCAGAAGGTTCACCCAATGGGCATAAAAGTAATGTACCTTCCCTGCCTGTGTTTGCTAGACCATATGCCTGTGGTCAAATCTATCTTGGCAGCAACACTGTGTGCCACAGATACATTTACTTGCCAATGAAAGTGGCCATATAGCTCTGGGATGCCCTTCTGTAAGAAATATTTCCATCCGGGGGACCTTCCATTGTGGTATGCCAATGGCCACAAATTTTCTAAAGACCTCCAAGTCCACCAGTTTATGTTGCAGTAGTTGGCGGGCTAGCAGTTCCAACAAGCCAGCGGTCAGCCGTTGGGCAAGAGGGTTATCCGGCGTCATCATTTTTTATGCTCAAACATTTGGGCCACGGAAGCCTGCCTTTTGCCAGATATATTATTAGTATATCACACCCCTGCATCAATCATTTTTTTTTTTTTTATTTTTTTGGGGGGGGGGGGCAACTTTATATCACACCAGTTGAAATTATGTGTTCCAATATCATTTGTCACTCTGTGTAGCTGCAGTAACGCAGCAGAACCGCAAACAAATGCTGCACTACCCACATGCATAATATAGAAAGTATATTATTGGTATATCACACCCCTGCATCAATCAGTTTTTTGGGGGGAAACTGGTATATCACACCAGTAGAAATTATTTGTTCTAATAGCTTTTGTCACTCTGTAGCTGCGGTAACGCAGCAGAACTGCAACCAAATGTAGCACTACCTAAATGCACTATATAGAAAGTATATTATTGGTATATCACACCCCTGCCTCAATCAAATTTTTTTTGGGGGGGAAACTGGTATATCACACCAGTTGAAATTCTTTGTTCCAATAACTTTTGTCACTCTGTGTAGCTGTGGTAAGACAGCAGAACTGCTAACAAATGCTGCACTACGCAAATGCACTATATAGAAAGTATATTCATGCTATATCACATCCCTGCCTCAATCATTTTTTTGTGGGGCAACTGGTAGATCACACCAGTAGAAATTATTTGTTCTAATAGAGTTTGTCACTCTGTGTAGCTGCAGAAACTAAGCAGTCCCACACACAAATGCTGCACTACCCAAATGCACTATATAGAAAGTATATTATAAGTATATCACACCCATGCTCAATCTTTTTTTTCTGGGGGGCAACTGGTATATCATACCAGTAGAAATTATTTGTTCCAATAGCGTTTGTCACCCTGTGTAGCTGCGGTAATGCAGCAGAACCCCAAACAAATGCTGCACTACCCAATTGTAATATACTGAAAGTATATTATTGGTATATCACACCTTTGCTTTATTAAATTTTTGGGGGGGCAACTGGTATATCACACCAATTGAAATTATTTGCTCCAATAGCGTTTGTCACTCTGTGTAGCTGCGGTAACGAAGCAGGACCGCTAACAAATGCTGCACTACCCAAATGCACTATATGGAAAGTATATTCATGGTATATCACACCCCTGCCCCAATCATTTTTTTGTGGGGCAACTGGTATATCACACCAGTAGAAATTATTTGTTCCAATATCGTGTGTCACTCTGTGTAGCTGCGGTAACGCAGCAGAACCGCAAACAAATGCTGCACTACGCAAATGCACTATATAGAAAGTCTAATATTGGTATTTAACACCCCTGCTTCAATCAATCTTTTGGGGGGGCAACTGGTATATCACACCAGTTAAAAATTATTTGCTCTAATAGTGTTTGCGGATCTGTTGCTTTACTGCAGCTACACAGAGTGACAAACAAATACCTCACTACCCATCCATAAACAGTTGTTTCAGGTTGCTTGCCCCTTATCAGTATGGAGAAGGATTCTGGATACCTCAGTGTGACGCCTTGAATACAGCTTAGACAGGGTTTTGGCTGTCCTTAAAGAGACTAGACCTATATGGAGACTCAGTAGAAGCGCTCCATGGAGAGGAGACTTATTGGCATTGCTCCATGTGAAAACAATATGCAAAGAGGAAATATTGCCAAGTCAAATATCAAATTAAAAACCAAATAACAGTTGTCTATGGATGGATTTTTGGCTTGGCAATATTCCCTTGTCATAGCCCAAGGTTTAGTTAAAGAGTTGGATTTTAACTCATAGGGAGCAACTCCCACAAGGTAGCGCTAGAAAGATACTTCTCTTTAATTAACCACCTCCTGTCTGCCCATTGACTATAAACGTCCAGGAGGTGGATCTCTATTTCTGACAGCACGTTTTAAAACGTCCTGCAGCTTTCCCCCCTGTGCTCTGCCCCTGTACATAGAAACTCTGTGACTAAGCTCCCTCCTGACAGCCAAGAACATGGAGCTTTACCCTGAGACCTTTTTTGCTGGTCTCCGGGCTTTTGATCGCTCTGACAAGCAGTCAGAGCGATCACAAATGCATCTACCATCTCCCTCTTATTACTGCCAGTCAGAGAGGGAGATCGGTATTTAAACTAGGCATCGCGATCGTAATTCTTAACTGTAAGCCCTGGAGACCGATCAGCATGGTCTCCAGGGCATGTGAGCTCTGTAATTTCCAGTTACAGCGCTCTGAAATGCTTGCACCGCCTCCCTCTCTGTAGCGCTGGCAGGAGAGGGAGATCGGTACATTCATACTCCAGCAGCGATCCCCCAGCAGCTGTTTACACTGGAGACAAATCAGCAGCATTGTCTCCAGAGCATGTGTTGTGAGCGCTGTAATCTGCAGTTACAGCGCTCAGAAAGGCTTGTACTATCTCCCTCTCATTAGTGCTGGCAGGAGAGGGAGATCGGAACATTTACACTCACCCAGCAGCTGTTTTCACTCCAATCAGCACGATCTCCAGGACATGTGACTGTCTGAGCCGGGTGAGTGCAGGAGCTGTCAGGTCTCCAGAGACCTCGATCAGCCCTGCAATGAGGCTGTACAGCAAAGTATACTGCTGTACAGCCTCTCTGGGGGGTGCATTTCTCCTGCAACTGGGGCTACTATGTCAGCCCCAGGTACAGGAGAAATCAACAGTGAAAAGAAAAAAAAAAAGTGAAGTTAAATGTCCCCCAGAGGTCTTGTATGACCTTATGGGGGACGCAAAGTGTAAAAATAAAAAAAAATAAAAAAAATGTAAAAAATAAAAAAAAATTAAGTTTTCACATGTAA
The DNA here is from genome assembly GCF_014858855.1 of Bufo gargarizans. Classification (NCBI taxonomy): domain Eukaryota; kingdom Metazoa; phylum Chordata; class Amphibia; order Anura; family Bufonidae; genus Bufo; species Bufo gargarizans. The sequence continues at coordinate 256,973,844 of NC_058084.1, forward strand.
AAAAAAAAAATTCCCCAAGTAAGGAATAAAAAAAATAATAAAAAAATAGAAAAAATAAAATAGACATATTTGGTATTGCCGCGTCCGTGACAGTCGGCTCTATAAATCTATCACATAATCGACCCAGTCCAATAAACACCATAAAAAATAAAAATAAATAACTGTCAAAAAAAGCCATTTTTGTCACCTTACATCACAAAAAGTGCAACACCAAGTGATCAAAAAGGCGTATGTCCCACAAAATGGTACCAATAAAACAGTCACCTCATCCCGCAAAAAATGAGCCCCTACATAAGAAAATCTCTCAAAAAATAAAAAAACTATAGCTCTTAGAACATGGAGACACTAAAACATCATTTTTTTGGTTTCGAAAATGCTATTATTGTGTTAAAGTGAAATAAATAAAAAAAAATGTATACATATTAGATATTGCCGCGTCCGTAAAAACCAGCTCTATAAAAATATCACATGAACTAAACCCTCGGGTGAACACCGTAAAAATAAAAAAATAAAAACTGTGTCAAAACAAGCAATTTTTGTCACCTTACATCACAAAAAGTGCAACACCAAGTGATCAAAAAAGGCGTATGTCCCACAAAATGGTACCAATAAAACAGTCACCTCATCCCGCAAAAAATAAGCCCCTACATAAGAAAATCTCTTTAAAAAAATAAAAAAACTATAGCTCTCAGAACATGGACACATTAAAACATTATTTTTTTGTTTCAAAAAGGCTATTATTGGGTAAAACTTAAATAAATAAGAAAAAGTATACATATTAGGTATCGCCACGTCCATAACAATCTGCTCTATAAAAATGTCACTTGACTGAACCCCTCAAGGGAACGCTGTAAAAATAAATAAATAAAAACTGTGCTAAAACAACAAATTTTTTGGTCACCTTGCCCCATAAAGTGTTATAATTAATGATAAAAAAATCATATGTACCCAAAAATAGTACCAATAAAACTGGCACCTTATTACCTAGTTTCCAAAATGGGGTCACTTTTTGGGAGTTTCTACTGTAAGGGTGCATCAAGGGGGCTTCAAATGGGACATGGCATCTAAAAGCCATGTGGAGTTCCTTTTCTTCTGCGCCCTGCCGTGTGCCCATACAGCAGTTTATGACCACATGTGGGGTGTTTCTGTAAACCGCAGAATCTAGGTAATAAATATTGAGTTTTGTTTGGCTGTTAACCATCGATGTGTTAAAGAAGAAATTGGATTAAAATGGAAAATATTCCAAAAAAGTGAAATTTAATCTCAATTTTCCTTTAATTCTTGTGGAACGCCTAAAGGATTAACAAAGTTTGTAAAATCGGTTTTAAGTAACTTGAGGGGTGTCGTTTCTACAATGGGGTCATTTATGGGGGTATCCACTATGTAGGCCCCACAAAGTGACTTCAGACCTGAACTGGTCCTTAAAAAGTGGGTTTTGGCAATTTTCTTAAAAATGTGAAGAATTGCTTCTAAACTTCTAAGCCTTCTAACGTCCTAAAAAAATAAAATGACATTTCCAAAATGATGCCAACATAAAGTAGACATATGGGGAATGTTAAGTAATAAATATTTTATGAGGTATCACTTTCTGTTTAAAAAGCAGAGGAATTGAAATTTAGAAAATTGCAAATTTTTCTAAATTTTGGGTAAATTTGGGATTTTTTCATAAATAAAGGTGAAATATATTGACTCAAATTTATGACTATCATGAAGTACAATGTGTCACGAGAAAACAATCTCTGAATGACTTGGATAAATAAAGGCGTTCCAAAGCTATTACCTCATAAAGTGAGATAGGTCAGTTTTGCAAAATTAGGCCTGGTCAGGAAGGGGGCAAATGGCCCAGATGGGAAGTGGTTAAGAGATAACTCTTTTCATATTGTTTTGCCATGTTGCATTGCAAATAAGTTTCCATACCATGGAACACTTCTAGTGAGTTCCCATACAGTTCTGATCTCTTTACGGACAGCCAGTTCCCTGTTGAAGATGCATTTAGCATAACACAATGGGGCAGATTTAGTAATACATTTGCATGCTTTGCTTCACATTTGATAATAATTTTTCACACTTTTTCCACTTCTTCCAGCAAATTTGGACCCGTGCACCAAAGCTCTATAGTAAAACTATGCCAACTTATATATGGTGTAAACTTAGACTAGACAGTTCTTTGGTGCACAGACCCACTTTTGGCACACTGACAGAATTCTAGCATAAATCTATTTCCAGAATAATAAATTTGTCTAACATTAAGACTGTGATTCCTATTCGTAAAGTGTGACACGGTTAGAAAATATGTCCCAGTGAATGAGTTTTGTTCAGTGTTGCTTTAAAATAACACTAATTAGTCACTATCACAGTAGCAAGAAAAGTCCTATATACCACACAGCGACATCTGTCATTATTTGACTTAACCTTCCCTTGACATCTATTAAATAATCAATCATATTTTGTGACCAGAAGACCTCAAGGTGTTAATATTAAAAGCTGTCTGTTGTAGAAATCACCCTGTCGCTGATTTTCTTAAAGCAAGTGCTATAGCCACCTACAACCAAACACAATGACATCCTAGGTTTGATTGCTCAGCTATCCAGACAGTTATAAGATATGTACAGCAATGATTGCAACCTCAGTGCTCTGCATGGGCACCTCTTCATACATTAATGATACCAGTACTCAATAAAAACCTCATCTGCTTTCAGCTGCAATTGTTTAACTTTTCTTTACACAGAGGCTCATGTTCTTCTTGCGTATGACAAAGCTTAATGGAAGTTGTTGTGAAATGTTATAATTGAAGGTCCATTTTAATTATGCATGGTGTGAGTGACAAGACTTCTTTAGCATATGTTCCTACACTCTAAGTACATCATTTAAATCAAGTGTAGCGGTTTAAAGAGGTTTAGAAAAATATTGTTTAATTGTCAAAATTCTATGCCAAAAGTGGTCATGCAGTGTTTTCTTGTTCAAGTGCTTGTTTTTATATAATGTATACACAGGAATGTCAATGATAATAAGCGCAATAGAAAATGTGTTACTAATATTGTGTGAAAGTCTTTGAATAGTGGAAATCTATGGGAAATGGGAAGTTGTGCTGAATGACACCGTGTAACAAAACTGTTAGAGTGCCTTTACAATCAGAAGATTTTATTGCAGAAATTTCTGTAACCGACAAGGTGTCTGAACTCGTCATCCCTCCACTGCATCTGGGTCTGAAATGCTGATTGGTGATCACCTTGCTGACAATGTTGTAGCCTCTGTGGTGCTTAGGGTGTCTTAACTTGTTTTCCCTTTGCAGCAACAAATTATGTAATACTTTACACTGGTTACCTTGCTGACTCTCAAACTGTAGCCATGAAAATTCTTCAGAATCTCTCTCTCTCTGATGGTACAGGGATCTATTAGTCGCTGGAAGTATTAAAGCTGAATGCCTGAGAAAAGGAGGACACACAGTTTGCTTCTTGACTTCTCTAGGCCCATCCTCACACTCCTTACTCCTATGCTTAACCATTTCAGTACCAAGCCACTTTTCAACTTTTCACCTTAAATACCAGGCTGATTTTTGCAAATCTGACATATGTCATTTTATGTGCTAATAACTTTGGAACACTTTTACTTATCCAAGCCATTCTGAGATTGTTTTCTCATGACACATTGTACTTTATGACAGTTGGACATTTCAGTCCATACATTTCACCTTTATTTATAAAATAATCTGAAAGTTATCATAAATTGGGAAAAATTCACAATTTTCTACATTTGAATTTCTCTACTTTTAAGACAGTTAGTATATAGTTATCAATCAACATTCCCCATATGTCTGCTTTATGTTGCCATAATATTGAAAAAGTCATTAAATTTTTTTAGGAAAATTTCCAAAACCATTTTTTAAGCACCAATTCAGTTATAAAGTGATTTTGAGGGGCTTACGTAATGGAAACCACCCATAAATGGCCCCACAAACCCCTGATTCTGCAGTTTACAAAAATACCCCATACTGTATGTGGTGGTAAACTGCTTTATGGGCACATTGCAGCAGTTCAAAGTAAATGAGCGCCATATGGTTTTTGTACATAGATTATGCTAGAATGGTTTTTGGAGCACACATTGTGTTTGTATTTTAAGAGACCCTGATGTACCTCTACAATGGAAACCCTCAAAAAGTGACCCCATTTTGGAAACTACACCCCTCAGAATATAGACTATATTAAGGGGTGTACTGAGCACTTTGACCCTTTAAGCATTTTTCAGAATTTAGAAACACTTGGATGTGAAAATGAAAAGTTATGTCTTCCAATAAAATGTTCCTTTAGCCCAAAATTTTTCATTTTCACAAGAGGTAACAGAAGAAACGGCACCCCATAAGTTGTTATCCATTTTTTCCTTAATACGGCGCTACACCCCATATGTGGTAAAATGATGTGGGCCACAAGGCAGGACTCAGAAAGGAAGGAGCACCATATGCCTTTTGCAGCAAAGATTTTGATGGATTGGTTTACGAGTGCCATTGGTTATTACTAGGGATGAGCGAACTCGAACTGTATAGTTCGGGTTCGTACCGAATTTTGGGGTGTCCGTGACACGGACCCGAACCCGGACATTTTCGTAAAAGTCTGGGTTCGGGTTCGGTGTTCGTCGCTTTCTTGGCGCTTTTGTGACGCTTTCTTGGCGCTTTTTGAAAGGCTGCAAAGCAGCCAATCAACAAGCGTCACACTACTTGCCCCAAGAGGCCATCACAGCCATGCCTACTATTGGCATGGCTGTGATTGGCCAGAGCACCATGTGACCCAGCCTCTATTTAAGCTGGAGTCACATAGCGCCGCCCGTCACTCTGCTCTGATTAGCGTAGGGAGAGGTTGCGGCTGCGACAGTAGGGCGAGATTAGGCAGATTAACTCCTCCAAAGGACTTGATTATTGATCGATCTGCAGCTGTGGGTCATTGAGCTGCTGATACTCAATTGCTCACTGTTTTTAGGCTGCCCAGACCGTTTGTCAGTCACATTTTTCTGGGGTGATCGGCGGCCATTTTGTGTCTTGTGGTGCGCCAGCACAAGCTGCGACCAAGTGCATTTAACCCTCAATGGTGTGGTTGTTTTTTGGCTAAAGCCTACATCAGGGTGAAGCTGTCACACCAAGTGCATTTAACCAGCAATAGTCTGTTTATGTTTTGGCCATATACTACATCAGGGGCAAGCTGCGCCCGTCACCAAGTGCATTTAACCCTCAGTAGTGTGGTTGGTCAAGCTATCACACCAAGTGCATTTAGCCAGCAATAGTCGGTTCATTTTTTGGCCATATACTAAATCAGGGGCAAGCTGCGCCCGTCACCAAGTGCATTTAACCAGCAATAGTCTGTTCATTTTTTGGCCATATACTACATCAGGGGCAAGCTGCGCCCGTCACTAAGTGCATTTAACCCTCAGTAGTGTGGTTGGTCAAGCTGTGACACCAAGTGCATTTAACCAGCAATAGTCTGTTCATTTTTTGACCATATACTACATCAGGGGCAAGCTGCGCCCGTCACCAAGTGCATTTAACCCTCAGTAGTGTGGTTGGTCAAGCTGTCACACCAAGTGCATTTAACCAGCAATAGTGTGGTTATTTTTTGGCCATATCCCAGTCTAATTCGGTCACTAAATCCATACCGGTCACCCAGCGCCTAAATACTAGGCCTCAAATTTATATCCCGCTAAATCTGTCATTACCGCTGTACTGTTGTGGCTGGGCAAGTTATTTAGTGTCCGTCAAAGCACATTTTTTATTCAGGGTTGAAATACAATTCCCAATTTAGCAATTTCATAATTTAGTGGTTTCTGCTATATCAGAGCTATTTGAAATCTATCCCTAAAAGGGTATATAATATTCAAGGTGCACATAGGGTCATTCAGAATAACTTCACACACACGCTACTGTGCATTTCCAAGTCTAATTCTGTTAGTAAATCCATACCGGTCACCCAGCGCCTAAATACTAGGCCTCAAATTTATATCCCGCTAAATCTCTCGTTACCGCTGTCCTGTTGTGGCTGGGAAAGTTATTTAGTGTCCGTCAAAGCACATTTTTTGTTCTGGGTTGAAATACAATTCGAAATTTAGCAATTTCATAATTTAGTGGTTCCTGCTATATCAGAGCTATTTGAAATCTATCCCTAAAAGGGTATATAATATTCAAGGTGCACATAGGGTAATTCAGAATAACTTCACACACACGCTACTGTGCATTTCCAAGTCTAATTCTGTCACTAAATCCATACCGGTCACCCAGCGCCTAAATACTAGGCCTCAAATTTATATCCCGCTAAATCTGTCATTACCGCTGTACTGTTGTGGCTGGGCAAGTTATTTAGTGTCCGTCAAAGCACATTTTTTATTCAGGGTTGAAATACAATTCCCAATTTAGCAATTTCATAATTTAGTGGTTTCTGCTATATCAGAGCTATTTGAAATCTATCCCTAAAAGGGTATATAATATTCAAGGTGCACATAGGGTCATTCAGAATAACTTCACACACACGCTACTGTGCATTTCCAAGTCTAATTCTGTTAGTAAATCCATACCGGTCACCCAGCGCCTAAATACTAGGCCTCAAATTTATATCCCGCTGAATTTGAATACAATACATTGGGCCAAATAATATTTTTGTTGTTGTGGTGAACCATAACAATGAGGAAAACATCTAGTAAGGGACGCGGATGTGGACATGGTCGTGGTGGTGTTAGTGGACCCTCTGGTGCTGGGAGAGGACGTGGCCGTTCTGCCACATCCACACGTCCTAGTGTACCAACTACCTCAGGTCCCAGTAGCCGCCAGAATTTACAGCGATATATGGTGGGGCCCAATGCCGTTCTAAGGATGGTAAGGCCTGAGCAGGTACAGGCATTAGTCAATTGGGTGTCCGACAGTGGATCCAGCACGTTCACATTATCTCCCACCCAGTCTTCTGCAGAAAGCGCACAGATGGCGCCTGAAAACCAACCCCATCAGTCTGTCACATCACCCCCATATATACCAGGGAAACTGTCTCAGCCTCAAGTTATGCAGCAGTCTTTTATGCTGTTTGAAGACTCCGCTGGCAGGGTTTTCCAAGGGCATCCACCTAGCCCTTCCCCAGCGGTGGAAGACATAGACTGCACTGACGCACAACCACTTATGTTTCCTGATGATGAGGACATGGGAATACCACCTCAGCATGTCTCTGATGATGACGAAACACAGGTGCCAACTGCTGCGTCTTTCTGCAGTGTGCAGACTGAACAGGAGGTCAGGGATCAAGACTGGGTGGAAGACGATGCAGGGGACGATGAGGTCCTAGACCCCACATGGATTGAAGGTCGTGCCACTGACTTTCACAGTTCGGAGGAAGAGGCAGTGGTGAGACCGAGCCAACAGCGTAGCAAAAGAGGGAGCAGTGGGCAAAAGCAGAACACCCGCCACAAGGAAGTCACTCAGGCTCCCCCTGCTACCTCTTCTGCTGCTGCCGCCTCGGCCTCTTCCTCTGCCTCTGGAGGAACGTTGGCACCTGCCGCCCAGCAAACAGGGGATGTACCACCAACACCACCACCACCTCCGTCACCAAGCGTCTCAACCATGTCACACGGCAGCGTTCAGCTCTCCATCTCACAAACATTTGAGAGAAAGCGTAAATTCCCACCTAGCCACCCTCGATCCCTGGCCCTGAATGCCAGCATTTCTAAACTACTGGCCTATGAAATGCTGTCATTTAGGCTGGTGGACACAGACAGCTTTAAACAGCTCATGTCGCTTGCTGTCCCACAGTATGTTGTTCCCAGCCGCCACTACTTCTCCAAGAGAGCCGTGCCTTCCCTGCACAACCAAGTATCCGATAAAATCAAGTGTGCACTGCGCAACGCCATCTGTAGCAAGGTCCACCTAACCACAGATACGTGGACCAGTAAGCACGGCCAGGGACGCTATATCTCCCTAACTGCACACTGGGTAAATGTAGTGGCAGCTGGTAGTGGCAGCTGGGCTCCAGGCGGAGAGCTGTTTAGCGCACGTCCTTCCGCCGCCAAGGATCGCAGGGCAACATTCTTTGCCTCCTGTTGCCACCTCCACCTTCTCGGCTTCCTCCTCCTCTTCTTCCACCTGCTCATCCAGTCAGCCACACACCTTCACCACCAACTTCAGCACAGCCCGGGGTAAACGTCAGCAGGCCATTCTGAAACTCATATGTTTGGGGGACAGGCCCCACACCGCACAGGAGTTGTGGCGGGGTATAGAACAACAGACCGACGAGTGGTTGCTGCCGGTGAGCCTCAAGCCCGGCCTGGTGGTGTGTGATAATGGGCGAAATCTCGTTGCAGCTCTGGGACTAGCCAATTTGACGCACATCCCTTGCTTGGCGCATGTGCTGAATTTGGTGGTGCAGAAGTTCATTCACAACTACCCCGACATGTCAGAGCTGCTGCATAAAGTGTGGGTCGTCTGTTCGCGCTTCCGGCGTTCACATCCTGCTGCTGCTCGTCTGTCTGCGCTACAGCGTAACTTCGGCCTTCCCGCTCACCGCCTCATATGCGACGTGCCCACCAGGTGGAACTCCACCTTGCACATGCTGGACAGACTGTGCGAGCAGCAGCAGGCCATAGTGGAGTTTCAGCTGCAGCACGCACGGGTCAGTCGCACTACAGAACAGCACCACTTCACCGCCAATGACTGGGCCTCCATGGGAGACCTGTGTGCCCTGTTGCGCTGTTTCGAGTACTCCACCAACATGGCCAGTGGCGATGACGGCGTTATCAGCGTTACAATACCACTTCTATGTCTCCTTGAGAAAACACTTAGGGAGATGATGGAAGAGGAGGTGGCCCAGGAGGAGGAGGAGGAGGAGGAGGAGGAAGAGGGGTCATTTTTAGCACTTTCGGGCCAGTCTCTTCGAAGTGACTCAGAGGGAGGTTTTTGGCAACAGCAGAGGCCAGGTACAAATGTGGCCAGCCAGGGCCCACTACTGGAGGACGAGGAGGACAGGGATGAGGAGGAGGTGGAGGAGGATGAGGATGAAGCATGGTCACAGCGGGGTGGCACCCAACGCAGCTCGGGTCCATCACTGGTGCGTGGCTGGGGGGAAAGGCAGGACAATGACGATACGCCTCCCACAGAGGACAGCTTGTCCTTACCCCTGGGCAGCCTGGCACACATGAGCGACTACATGCTGCAGTGCCTGCGCAACGACAGCAGAGTTGCCCACATTTTAACCTGTGCGGACTACTGGGTTGCCACCCTGCTGGATCCACGCTACAAAGACAATGTGCCCACCTTACTTCCTGCACTGGAGCGTGATAGGAAGATGCGCGAGTACAAGCGCACGTTGGTAGACGCGCTACTGAGAGCATTCCCAAATGTCACAGGGGAACAAGTGGAAGCCCAAGGCCAAGGCAGAGGAGGAGCAAGAGGTCGCCAAGGCAGCTGTGTCACGGCCAGCTCCTCTGAGGGCAGGGTTAGCATGGCAGAGATGTGGAAAACTTTTGCCAACACGCCACAGCTAACTGCACCACCACCTGATACGCAACGTGTTAGCAGGAGGCAACATTTCACTAACATGGTGGAACAGTACGTGTGCACACCCCTCCACGTACTGACTGATGGTTCGGCCCCATTTAACTTCTGGGTCTCTAAATTGTCCATGTGGCCAGAGCTAGCCTTTTATGCCTTGGAGGTGCTGGCCTGCCCGGCGGCCAGCGTTTTGTCTGAACGTGTATTCAGCACGGCAGGGGGCGTCATTACAGACAAACGCAGCCGCCTGTCTACAGCCAATGTGGACAAGCTGACGTTCATAAAAATGAACCAGGCATGGATCCCACAGGACTTGTCCGTCGCTTGTCCAGATTAGAAATTAACTACCTCCCCTTAACCATATATTATTGGACTCCAGGGCACTTCCTCATTCAATCCTATTTTTATTTTCATTTTACCATTATATTGCGAGGCTACCCAAAGTTGAATGAACCTCTCCTCTGTCTGGGTGCCGGGGCCTAAATATATGCCAATGGACTGTTCCAATGTTGGGTGACGTGAAGCCTGATTCTCTGCTATGACATGCAGACTAATTCTCTGATGACATGAAGACAGATTCTCTGTTACGGGACCTCTCTCCTCTGCCTGGGTGCTTGGCCTAAATATCTGACAATGGACTGTTGCAGTGGTGGCTGACGTGAAGCCTGATTTTCTGCTATGACATGCAGACTGATTCTCTGCTGACATGAAGCCAGATCCTCTGTTACGGGACCTCTCTCCTCTGCCTGTGTGCTGGGCCTAAATATATGCCAATGGACTGTTGCAGTGGTGGCTGACGTGAAGCCTCATTCTCTGCTATGACATGCAGACTAATTCTCTGCTGACATGAAGCCAGATTGTCTGTTACGGGACCTCTCTCCTCTGCCTGGGTGCTGGGCCTAAATTTATGAAAATGGACTGTTGCAGTGGTGGGTGACGTGAAGCCTGATTCTCTGCTATCTATGACATGAAAACTGATTCTCTGCTGACATGAAGCCAGATTGTCTGTTACGGGACCTCTCTCCTCTGCCTGGGTGCCGGGGCCTAAATATCTGAGAATGGACTGTTCCAGTGGTGGGTGACGTGAAGCCAGATTCTCTGCTATGGGACCTCTCTCCAATTGATTTTGGTTAATTTTTATTTATTAAATTTTTATTTTTATTAATTTCCCTATTTACATTTGTTTGCAGGGGATTTACCTACATGTTGCTGCCTTTTGCAGCCCTCTAGCCCTTTCCTGGGCTGTTTTACAGCCGTTTTAGTGCCGAAAAGTTCGGGTCCCCATTGACTTCAATGGGGTTCGGGTTCGGGACGAAGTTCGGATCGGGTTCGGATCCCGAACCCGAACATTTCCGGGAAGTTTGGCCGAACTTCTCGAACCCGAACATCCAGGTGTTCGCTCAACTCTAGTTATTACTTTTTGAGTAATTGAGTCTTATGTGGGGGGTTCATTTTTTTGTGGGATGAGTTGACGTTTTCATTGGTACCATTTTTGATTACTCAATATTATGCATTTTGTAAGGAGAGGTAACAAAAAATTTGTGTTCTGGCACAGTTTTTATTTAATTTATTTTTTTACAGTGTTCACCTGACAGGGTATATCATGTGTTACAGAGGCGTAAATATCCAATGTGTATATTATTTTTATTTTTGTTAAGTTTTGCACAGTGAAAGCATTTTTGAATAGCATAAAATGTTTTTGTGTTGCCATGTTCTGAGAGACATATTTTTATTTTATTTTTATGGTAATTGTCTTAGGTAGGTACTAATTTTTTGCAGAATAAGATTACAGTTTGATTGGTACCATTTTGGGCTATATGTGCCTTTTTGATTGCTTGGTATTACACTTTTTGTGATGCAAGGTGACCAGGAAATGGCTTTTTTGGCACAGTTTATTTTTTTTTTCTTACGGCGTTCACCTGACGGGATGGATCATGTGATAATTTTATAGAGCCTGTTGATACGGATGTGGCGATACCCAATATGTCTAATTTTCTTTTTTTTCACAATTTTTTTACTTACACTTGACACTTTTTTTTTACTTGAAACATTTTTTATTGTGTAAAACATTTTTTTATCTTCAATTTTTAAACTTTTTTTTTTACTTTATTTTTGTCCCATTATGATCCCCTGTACAATGCATTACAATACATCTGTATTGTAATGCATTGGCTGTAAGGTCTCAGACGGGAGTCCCGGATTTGCTCTGGATGCGTCCCAGGTGCATTGAGGGAAACCCGCCGAGTGTGCGCACAATTTCAGTCAGTTTTGACTGCGATTGCGTTGCGCTGTTCAGTTTTTATCGCACGGGTGCAATGCATTTTGCACGCGCGTGATAAAAACTGAATGTGGTACCCAGACCCGAACTTCTTCACTAAAGTTCGGGTTCGGGTTCGGTGTTGTGTGGATGCTATTATTTTCCCTTATAACATGGTTATAAGGGAAAATAATATCATTCTTAATACAGAATGCTTAGTAAAATGTTGCTTGAGGGGTTAAAAAAATAAAAATTAACTCACCTTATCCAATTGATCGTGCAGCCGGCATCATCTTCTTTCTTTTTCTTTGAGGACCGCTGAAAGGAACTTTGATGACGTAATCGTGATCACCACATGTTAAATAGTGTTGAGCGCAAATATTTGAATAGCACATTTTTATTGTGAATATTGCCACTTCGAGAATTCGCAAATATTTAGAATATAGTGCTATATATTTGTTATATTAAATATTCTGTATTTCTTTCCATCTGAACATATGATTCCTCTCTGCTTCTTGCCTGTGGGCCAATGAGAAGGAAGCAATGTCAAGTTCACAACAATACTTAGTGCACCAATCAGTAATCTGTAGTCAGACCTGCTAAAATGTGAAGTAGTACGTGGTGCAAAAAAAGAAATTCTATTCACTGCCAATTAGTGCAATCACAAATATATTGGAGCACTTGACTTAATCTGAATATAAAGCTATTGTAATGTTTTGCCGTGCCAACCATTTTCTCCAGTCTCAGGAGAAACTCATGAAACTTCTAGCAGCTTGAAAAATGTAGCCAAAGTGACCCACACATGTAGATTGTGTTACAAATTCACATTACGTGATTTTTACATTGACGATTTTTCACATTCAATAAAATTATCTTAAATTATTGAATTTGCAAATTGATGACAAATATTCTACAAAATATTTGTGAACTATCGCAAATTCTAATATAGCCCCTGCTGCTCATCACTAGTGCCATCAGGATCCAATGGACACATGGACCCGACAGGGATACCGCACATGCCATGGTCAGTGCTAACAGCTGCATTGCAAGGGTTGATGTGCCGCCATCTTTGTTTTCACTAATGCCGGCACATACAGCAGGGGCACAGCTATCAGTGACTGCCAAACCTCTGCCGCTGTTTAGGCACCCGATCAGCATCGGAGCTGTATGGTGCTTGGATTTAAGACACAGTTCCCAGTGCTGCACAGCTACGGCACTGGTATCCTATGGGGCAAGCATATTGGGTGTGGCACATTACATAGCAGTGTATAACATAATATTATAGAACAGTACATTACCAAACAATGTCCCTTTACACTGGGATACTGCATTTGTAAACTGTCACTATAGCTATTGACAATTTTCTCAGAAAACTACTGTACATGCTTTCACCACTGAGCAGACATTGCTTATTAAGAGTGGCTTAAAACTTTTTTTTTATTTTTTTTTGCACTTCTTAGGAATAACTAAATGCAGTACAAACATGTTAGCTTTTTTGTGGTGATTTTCTTCACTTGCATTGCTTTTTTGGGTTAATCATATATATATTTTTTTTATTACAGTATGCTTTTGGTGTGGAGTAGAGATGAACAAGTCAATTCTATGGAATCAAACACATGATCAGTATGAATCAGACCAAAATAAAATTTGCTGATCATTAGGGCTCATAGACACGAGTGTTAGCAGTTTTGCGTTTTCCGCAAATTGCAGATCCGCAAACATGGATATCGGCCATGTGCATTCTGCATTTTTCGGAATAGAACAGTCCTATCCTGGCAGATATTCAATTTTTCCATGGGGCCGTGGAACAGATATGTGGATTGCGGCCTAATTGAAGTGAATGGGTCTGCCTCCGACCCACAAAAAATGCACATTGGATGCGGACCAAAAATACATTTATGTGCATGAGCCCTAAGTGTGGAGTTTACCTTATTTTCTGTCGTTTTGTGCCACAGACATTGCTTTTTTGGCCCCGCTAGTTGTGTTTTTATGGCGCTTTACGTCACATGACTTTTTTCATACTGATCCTCAGTCCTCAGAGGTAGAAAAACATGTGACTTGTAAAAAAAAAAAAAAACATAAATACCATATGGTAAAGCACACTATTTGTTAAATGCACCACAAAATGCAACTAAAATACCACACTTCCTTAGGGCTCATTCAGATGACCGTATGTTTTTTGCTGTCCATAAAAAGGCGGATTATTTTTTAATTTTATTTTTTAGGACAATTCAGCATGTACACAAAAAAAAAAATGGATTGCATTTCACATTTTTGCAGACCCATAGACTTAAATGTAGCCACATCCTGATTTTCACTGACAAGTATAGGACATGTTTAATTTGTTTTGTGGGGCAGTGGAACTGAAGAACAGTGTGATGTCTGCATCTTTTGGGGCCCCATAGAGGTGAATGGGTCCGCATCTAACCGACAAAATTGTGGATCAGATACGGAAAGCAACATACGGCCATCTGAATGAGCCCTTAGACTATAAACATCCAGCAGGTCCACATTTAAGGGCTCATGCACCGACCACGGGGCCGTTGCATGCGGATTGCAGACCCATTCACTTGAATAGGATTCGCAATCCGCATCTGACGGAACACACTGCGCTACTCTTTTGCAGTGCAGAGGCACGGACAGAAAACTCACAGAAGCACTCCGTAGTGCTTCCATGGGCTTCCGATCCATGCCTCTGTTCCGCACCGCATCTCCTAGATTGCGGACCCATTCAAGTGAATGGGTCCGCATCTGTGATGTGGGGGGCACAACGGCCGTGTGCATGAGCCCTAACTCTGCAAGAATGTTCCTCTTTATCCTTGCAGAGTTTGTAGTTACACAGAGATTGTGCAGCTGCAGGAGTGGAGATCCCACTGTCAGTAGCAGTCGGCACCACATTTACAGTCCATACTTTCTCCATTGCTAAATAAAAAACAATAGGGGGTGCTCTCTTGTGAAATACCTTAGGGTTCCCGGATAAGGACTCAAGGTGAGAATACCTTACCTAATAATGTTGTGTAAATCCAGGCACAAAACTAGGAAATGGTGTGGTCTCGCCTGTAGAGAGGACAGGCCAGGCTGCTGAGCTTGTTCGCCGGGATCCTCCAGATGGAGTCCATGATACACATAGGAACACCACTGATGAAGAAGGCAGCTCAGACCTTTGAAACGCGTATGGTGATTCCCCAATAAACCTGCTTACAAGACTATCCTGGAAGCGCTGCCAATTAATCGACTTTACCCCTCTATTGGATTAAAAAAGATCGCTACACAGCGATCGTGATTCGAACAAAGGAAGGACACGTGAGAGACGCCATACAGGTGACGTCACATCCACGTGGGACGCCGAAACATCAGAACGGCCACTACGGAGCGCAGTAAGGACGCACTAACAGCCGGGACACTAGCACCTCACTAAGAAGGTAAATCACAGTCAGAATGCAGCCCTTCTCACCGTGTGGGATGCCATACTAGGTGCAGCACCCTACTGGTACATCACCCCCTAACCGGGAAGTACTACAAGTAACATACATTCACCTCGCTACATTTTTTCTTGTTGTTACTACAGCTACAAACTGATCACATGGGGTACCTACCCACCAGAGTGACATCAAATGATTGAAGGTGAAATCAGCACTGAATGACTATACCTGTACCCCCACTTTTGCATTTTATATTTATATTTTTAATTTTTCATCCTATTGTTTACTTCAACTTTTATGCCTTTTTAGGTGATCACTATCACTGATTACTACATTTTAAATCGAAGCCTACAAATGTACGTATACGATCCCCCCTCCCATTATATTATATATACCTTATTAGTGATATTGATATTTAATAAATACATATTTTATACCCACCAATCTGTCTACTTTGCTCTTTGTAGTGTACTACCAGGAGAAGAGTGACGTTTTTTCCACATACATTTTAACACATAGAAACATGTTCGCTCAACAAGGAGCAGAATTACATTATATTAAGTTATGGTATGATTATAACCATGGAAAAATGAGCGAGCACTCATACACTTGGCAACCAAATTGACATATGCAGAAAATATTTATTATTAAATCCCCTTAAAATTCAAATAATAAAAATAATAAAAACAGTGTATTATAGCAATGACATACAAAAACTACAATCACATAAACTATGGTAGATATAATAGTATAGTCGATATTGTATTGAATGATAAAATATATGATAATAAAATATTCAATACTAATCTATAGTCGATAAATTCACTGATATAAATCACACACCAAAAACTTCAAGTATTGTCCAGGTCTTATACAGGTCCTTCTCCAAAAATTAGCATATTGTGATAAAGTTCATTATTTTCTATAATGTACTGATAAACATTAGACTTTCATATATTTTAGATTCATTACACACCAACTGAAGTAGTTCAAGCCTTTTATTGTTTTAATATTGATGATTTTGGCATACAGCTCATGAAAACCCAAATTTCCTATCTAAAAAAATTAGCATATTTCATCCGACCAATAAAAGAAAAGTGTTTTTAATACAAAAAAAAGTCAACCTTCAAATAATTATGTTCAGTTCTGCACTCAATACTTGGTGGGGAATCCTTTTGCAGAAATGACTGCTTCAATGCGGCGTGGCATGGAGGCAATCAGCCTGTGGCACTGCTGAGGTGTTATGGAGGCCCAGGATGCTTCGATAGCGGCCTTAACCTCTTAAGGACATAGGGCGTACAGGTACGCCCTTGTGCCCTGGTACTTAAGGACACAGGGCGTACATGTACGCCCTGTGCATTTTCGATCACCGCCGCACGGCGGGCGGTGATCGGAACCCCGTGCCTGCTCAAATCATTGAGCAGGCACTTGGAGCAAATGCGCCGGGGGGTCCGGTGACCCCCCCATGTATGCGATCGCAGAAAACCGCAGGTCAATTCAGACCTGCGGTTTTCTGCGTTTCCGGGTTATTCGGGTCTCTGAAGTCCCGATAACCCGGAACAGGATGGTGATGGTGGTGTGATTTCACCCCACCAATCACCATCCAGCGATCCTGAGTGATGATGGTGACATCACCACTCAGGATCGCTTTCTGATTGGTCTGTGGGCGGTCCGGCGGCAGATTCAAAAGAGGCAGGCGCTCCTCTCCTCCTCCTTTTGTGTTCCGGAGCCGGAGGAGAGAGGAGCTGCTTGCACGTGTCTGCCTGCACCCGATCTGTGCCCCCCAGGACCCGATCTGTGCCCCCCAGGACCCGATCTGTGCCCCCCAGGACCCCATCAGGTACATAGGGACAGCTAGGGAAAGTTTGGTTTAGGCAGGGAAAAAAAAGGGAAAGTTAGTTTCTGAACTTTGATTGCATCACCCCAGTTAGGGTGTCTGGGGTCCACAGCACAGCTGTGTGACCCTAGACCCCCCAGGGGTGCTGCCACTTGCCCCCCCCCCACCCCCTGCCCCCCCCCCCCACCTTTTTTGGGGTGCATTTTTTTTTTTCGTGTACGCTGACTGTGGCCGGCACTTAGTGTCCGGCCACTGTTAGCGCATCGCACACCCCACCGCTGATCAACTTCGGACGGTTGATCAGCGGTTTTGATCACATTTTTTGCCCTTTTTTTAGTTAGTTTATTTTATTTTTTTTCTGTTAGTTTTAGGGTGAGTTCGTGAACACCCGTGCCCCCACACACATGCACACAAAATAAAGAGTTACACACACGCACATATACACGCAGACACACACTCCCCTATGGCCCGCCGGACGTTCTCGGCCGAGGAGGCATACGCCCAGATTGCCTCTGACTCCGAGAGTCCCAGTGAGGATGAGGATGACCCCACATTCCTGTTGTCATCCGCATCCTCCTCATCATCTAGCGATGATGATGAGCCCCCAAGGCGGCGGAGACGCCGCCAGGCGGAGCAAGGGGACCGCCATGTTAGGGACCCTGTGGCCCACACTAGTACGAGCAGCTCTGGGGCTCGTACTGGTTTCCCGGCCCACCAGTTAAATCCACCGGAGCCCCCTGCCGGTGAACTTGTCTGGTGTAGCCCAGAGCGATACGAGCCTGTGATTCCTGATTTTGTAGGCCAATCAGGAATCCAGATTTCCACAGTGGGCTACACTGAATATGACTTTTTTTGTCATTTTTTCAGTGACCCACTGGTAAATCTGATGGTGGAGCAGACGAATCTGTACGCCCAACAGTTCGTCGCTCAACACCCGGGCTCCTTTTTGGCCAGGCCCGGTGGCTGGACGCCGGTCAGTGCAGCCGAAATGAGGACATTTTGGGGCCTCGTGCTGCATATGGGCCTGGTCAAAAAACCCAGTGTCAGGCTGTACTGGAGTGGGGACGTCCTATACCAGGCCCCACTTTACAGTACAGCCATGACACGCTCCCGGTTTGAGGCCATCCGGAAATGTCTGCATTATTCCGATAATGCAGCATGTCCCCCCCGAGGTGATCCTGCCCATGACCGTCTGTACAAGATACGGCCGGTCATCGATCACTTTGGGGCCAAATTCATGGAGGCCTATGTACCTGGAAGAGAGGTCGCGGTTGATGAGTCTCTCATTGCGTTCAAGGGGAGACTCATTTTCCGCCAGTATGTGCCCTCCAAGCGGGCGAGGTATGGCGTGAAGCTATACAAAATTTGTGAGAGTACCTCAGGGTACACTTACAAATTTCGTGTATACGAGGGGCGAGATTCCCGGATTCAACCCCCAGAATGTCCTCCCACTCTGGGTGTTACCGGGAAACTTGTGTGGGACCTTATGTACCCACTGCTGGATAAGGGTTACCACCTTTACGTGGATAACTTTTATACCAGTATCCCCTTGTTCCAGTCCCTTGCCGCCAGATCCACGTCCGCTTGTGGGACCGTGCGGAAAAATCAACGCGGCCTCCCTGCCCACCCCCTCCAGGTACCTATCCCCAGGGGTGAGACCCGTGCCCTTACCACTGGAAACCTGTTGCTGGTCAGGTATAAGGACAAGAGGGATGTCCTTATGCTGTCCACAATTCATGGTAACGGCATCACCCCTGTCCCTGTGCGAGGTACCGCGGCAACGGTCCTCAAGCCCGATTGTATCGTCGCTTACAATCGGTATATGGGAGGAGTTGATCTCTCTGATCAAGTCCTCAAGCCATATAACGCCATGCGCAAAACCCGGGCATGGTACAAAAAAGTTGCGGTCTACTTGGTGCAGGTTGCCATGTACAACTCTTTTGTACTATCCCGAAGCGCTGGCAGCACAGGGACATTCCTCCAGTTCTATGAGGCAGTCCTCAAGGCCCTGATCTTTTCGGACCGGGAAAGAGCAGGCCGGAGTACCTCGGGAACTGTAGGTGCCCGGATCGTCCCTGGCCAACACTTTCCAGGTGTGGTCCCCCATACTGGAAAGAAGGGACGAACCCAAAAAAAGTGCAGAGTGTGTCGCAGGAGGAGGATACGGAAGGACACGACTACTCAGTGCGACACTTGCCCCGATCATCCGGGCCTCTGCATTGACGGTTGCTTCAGGGAGTATCACACTTCCATGGAGTACTAAATTTATATCTCAATTTAGCACTGACATCGGATAAAAAAAAACTGGTTCTCAGACTTGAGACACCCAAAAAAAACTAAAATAATTTATTAAAAGTAGACATATTAGGTATCGCCGCGTCGGTAATAATCTCCTCTATAAAACTACCCCATGACCTAACCCCCCAGATTAACACGGTCAAGGAAAAAAAAAAAAAAAGGTAGCAAGCGATCAAAAAGTCATATAACCCCCCAAAAAGTGCCAATAAAGCCGTCCGCTCATCCCACAAAAAATGAGCCCCCACATGAGATAATTGGATAAAAATTTTTTTACAAAAATTACCCTTAGACTTTAGAGATACCACCAAAAAAATTTGAATCAAAAAAGATAATATAGTCTAAAACCAAAATAATTGTAAAAAAAGTTGATTTATCAGGTATTGCCGCATCCGTAATAATCTCCTCTATAAAAATACCCCATGACCCAACCCCCCAGATTAACACGGTCAAAAAATAAATAAAAAATAGGTGCAAAAAAAGAATTTTTTTGTCACCTTACATAACAAAAAGTTTAATAGCAAGCGATAAAAAAGTCATATAGCCCCCAAAATAGTGCCAATAAAACCGTCCGCTCATCCCGCAAAAAATGAGTCCCCACATGAGATAATTGGATAAAAAAAAAAAAAAAAAGACCCTTAGACTTTAGAGATACCCAAAAAAAGATTTGTATCAAAAAAGATAATATAGTCAAAAACCTAAATAATTGTAAAAAAAGTAGACTTATTAGGTATTGCCGCGTCCGTAAGAATCTCCTCTATAAAAATATCCCATTACCTAACCCCCCAGATTAACACAGTTAAAAAAAAAAAAAAAAACTGTGCCAAAACCGCTATTTTTGGCACTTTTCCATTTCAATCCGTTTTTTCCGGTAACAAAACAAGGGTTAACAACCAAACAAAACTTAATATTTATTACCCTGATACTGCAGTTTACAGAAACACCACATTTGTGGTCGTAAACTGCTGTATCAGTAAAAGGGAGGCCGCAAAAGGAAAGGACCGACATGGTTTCTGGAAGGCCGATTTTGATGGCCTTTTTTATTGACACCATGTCCCTTTTGAAGCCCCCCTGATGCACCCTAGAGTAAAAACTCCCCATAACTGACCCCATCTAAGAAACTACACCCCTCAATGTATTCAAAACTAATTATACAAACTTCATTAACCCTTTAGGTGTTCCTCAACAGTTAATGGCACATGGAGATGAAATTTCAGAATTTCAATTTTTGGTAACCTTGCGTCACAAAAATGTAATATAGAGCAACCAAAAATCATATTTACCCTAAAAATAGTCCCCAAAAAAATGGCACCTTATCCCGTAGTTTCCAAAATGGGGTCACTTTTAGGGAGTTTCTACTCTAGGGGTGCATCAGGGGGCTTCAAATGGGACATGGTGTAAATAAACCAGTCCATAAAAATCAGCCCTCCAAAAACCAAACGGCGCACCTTTCGCTCTACGCCCCGCTGTGTGGCCGTACAGTAGTTTACGGCCACATATTGGGTGTTTCTGTAAACGGCAGAGTCAGGGCAATAAAGATACAGTCTTGTTTGGCTGTTAACCCTTGATTTGTTAGTGGAAAAAATGGGTTAAAATGGAAAATTAGACAAAAAAATGAAATTTGCAAATTTCATCCCCATTTGCCAATAACTCTTGCGCAACACCTAAAGGGTTAACGACGTATGTAAAATCAGTTTTGAATACCTTGAGGGGTGTATTTTCTTAGATGGGGTCACTTTTAGGGAGTTTCTACTCTAGGGGTGCATCAGGGGTCTTCAAATGTGACATGGTGTAAATAAACCAGTCCATAAAAATCAGCCCTCCAAAAACCAAACGGCTCACCTTTCCCTCTACGCCCCGCTGTGTGGCCGTACAGTAGTTTACGGCCACATATTGGGTGTTTCTGTAAACGGCAGAGTCAGGGCAATAAAGATACAGTCTTGTTTGGCTGTTAACCCTTGATTTGTTAGTGGAAAAAATGGGTTAAAATGGAAAATTAGACAAAAAAATGAAATTTGCTAATTTCATCCCCATTTGCCAATAACTCTTGTGCAACACCTAAAGGGTTAACGACGTATGTAAAATCAGTTTTGAATACCTTGAGGGGTGTAGTTTCTTAGATGGGGTCACTTTTAGGGAGTTTCTACTCTAGGGGTGCATCAGGGGTCTTCAAATGGGACATGGTGTAAATAAACCAGTCCATAAAAATCAGCCCTCCAAAAACCAAACGGCGCACCTTTCACTCTATGCCCCGCTGTGTGGCCGTACAGTAGTTTACGGCCACATATTGGGTGTTTCTGTAAACGGCAGAGTCAGGGCAATAAAGATACAGTCTTGTTTGGCTGTTAACCCTTGCTTTGTTAGTGGAAAAAATGGGTTAAAATAAAAAAATTGACAAAAAAATGAAATTCTCAAATTTCATCCCCATTTGCCAATAACTCTTGTGCAACACCTAAAGGGTTAACAACGTATGTAAAATCAGTTTTGAATACCTTGAGGGGTGTAGTTTCTTAGATGGGGTCATTTTTGGGTGGTTTCTATTATGTAAGCCTCGCAAAGTGACTTCAGACCTGAACTGGTCCCTAAAAATGTAGTTTTTGTAAATTGCTGAAAAATTTCAAGATTTGCTTCTAAACTTCTAAGCCTTATAACATCCCCAAAAAATAAAATATCATTCCCAAAACAATTCAAACATAATGTATACATATGGGGAATGTAAAGTCATCACAATTTTTGGGGGTATTACTATGTATTACAGAAGTAGAGAAACTGAAACTTTGAAATTTGCTAATTTTTCCAAAAATTTGTTAAATTAGGTATTTTTTGGTGCAAAAAAAAATATTTTTTTGACTTCATTTCACCAGTGTCATGAAGTACAATATGTGACGAAAAAACAATCTCAGAACGGCCTGGATAAGTCAAAGCGTTTTAAAGTTATCAGCACTTAAAGTGACACTGGTCAGATTTGCAAAAAATGGCCTGGTCCTAAGGTGTAAAAAGGCTGTGTCCTTAAGGGGTTAAGCTCATCCAGAGTGTTGGGTCTTGCGTCTCTCAACTTTCTCTTCCCAATATCCCACAGATTCTCTATGAGGTTCAGGTCAGGAGAGTTGGCAGGCCAATTGAGCACAGTAATACCATGGTCAGTAAACCATTTACCAGTGGTGTTGGCACTGTGAGCAGGTGCCAGGTCGTGCTGAAAAATGAAATCTTTATCTCCATAAAGCTTTTCAGCAGATGGAAGCATGAAGTGCTCCAAAATCTCCTGATAGCTAGCTGCATTGACCCTGCCCTTGATAAAACACAGTGGACCAACACCAGCAGCTGACATGGCACCCCAGACCATCACTGACTGTGGGTACTTGACACTGGACTTCAGGCATTTTGGCATTTCCCTCTCCCCAGTCTTCCTCCAGATTCTGGCACCTTGATTTCCGAATGACATGCAACAGTCCAGTGCTGCTTCTCTGTAGCCCAGGTCAGGCGCTTCTGCCGCTGTTTCTGGTTCAAAAGTGGCTTGACCTGGGGAATGCGGCACCTGTAGCCCATTTCCTGCACACGCCTGTACACGGTGGCTCTGGATGTTTCTACTCCAGACTCAGTCCACTGCTTCTGCAGGTCCCCCAAGGTCTGGAATCGGTCCTTCTCCACAATCTTCCTCAGGGTCCCGTCACCTCTTCTCGTTGTGCAGCGTTTTCTGCCACACTTTTTCCTTCCCACAGACTTCCCACTGAGGTGCCTTGATACAGTACTCTGGGAACAGCCTATTCGTTCAGAAATTTCTTTCTGTGTCTTACCCTCTTGCTTGAGGGTGTCAATGATGGCCTTCTGGACAGCAGTCAGGTCGGCAGTCTTACCCATGATTGCGGTTTTGAGTAATGAATAGTGATGAGCGGCAGGGGTCATATTCGAATTCGCGATATTTCGCGAATATTTTTTAGAATATTCGTCGAATATTCGAAAATTCGGAAATTCGAAAAAAAAATTCTTGCAAAAAATCGGCAGGGTAATGATTGTGTAATATGCGAATTTTCGCAATTCTAATTTTCGGTTTCGAAATTTTTTATTGCGAATTTTTTAACTTACAACTATTAGACAAAGAAGATTATAGCACTGTTAGCTAAATTGCTCTATATTCGTTTTTTTCAAATATTCGCTATATTGCTATATATTCTTGATTTAGAATATTACAAATATTCGAAAAAACGAAGTTATAGCAATATAGCGAAAATTCGAAAAAACGAATATAGAGCAATTTAGCTAATATAGTGCTATAATCTTCTTTGTCTAATAGTTGTAATTTTTTTCTCATCTGAAGTTCAGATTGGAAAAAAATTACAACTATAAAAAAAAGATTATAGCACTATATTAGCTAAATTGCTCTATATTCGTTTTTTTCGAATATTCGCTATATTGCTATATTACGAATATTCGAAAAAACGAAGTTATAGCAATATAGCGAAAATTCGAAAAAAACGAATATAGAGCAATTAAGCTAATATAGTGCTATAATCTTCTTTGTCTAATAGTTGTAAGTTAAAAAATTTGCAATAAAAATTCGAATCCGAAAATTCGCATATTACACAATCATTACCTTGCCGATTTTTTTTCAAGAAAAAAACAAAAGATTATAGCTCTATATTAGCTAAATTGCTCTATTTTCGATTTTTTGAATATTCACTATATTGCTATAACAGTTTTTTCGAATATTCGTAATATATAGCAATATAGCGAATATTCGAAAAAAAACGAATATAGAGCAATTTAGCTAATATAGTGCTATAATCTTTTTTTTTATAGTTGTAATTTTTTTCCAATCTGAACTTCAGATGAGAAAAAAATTACAACTATTAGACAAAGAAGATTATAGCACTATATTAGCTTAATTGCTCTATATTCGTTTTTTTCGAATTTTCGCTATATTGCTATAACTTCGTTTTTTCGAATATTTGTAATATTCTAAAACAAGAATATATAGCAATATAGCGAATATTCGAAAAAAACGAATATAGAGCAATTTAGCTAACATAGTGCTATAATCTTCTTTGTCTTAAAGTTGAAAAATTCGCAATAAAAAATTCGAATCCGAAAATTCAAATTACGAAAATTCGCATATTACACAATAATTACCTTGCCGATTTTTTCAAGAAAAAAAATCGTGCATTTTCGAATATGACCCCTGCCGCTCATCACTACTCCTAAAGTCAAGTATATTGCAGCCTTCTTATTGGCCCACAAGCTAGAAGCAGGAAGGGATCATGTGTACTGATAAAAAAAAAAAAAAAAAAACGGAAAAAACGAATATTCGAAATTACGAATATATATAACTATATTCGAAATATTCGCGAATTTTCGAAGTGGCTATATTCGCGATAAAAATTCGAAATTCGAATATTCGTGATCAACACTGGTAATGAACCAGGCTGGGAGTTTTTAAAAGCCTCAGGAATCTTTTGCAGGTGTTTAGAGTTAATTAGTTGATTCAGATGATTAGGTTAATAGTTCGTTTAGAGAACCTTTTCATGATATGCTAATTTTTTGAGATAGGAATTTGGGGTTTTCATGAGCTGTATGCCAAAATCATCAATATTAAAACAATAAAAGGCTTGAACTACTTTAGTTGGTGTGTAATGAATCTAAAATATATGAAAGTCTAATGTTTATCAGTACATTACAGAAAATAATGAACTTTATCACAATATGCTAATTTTTTTAGAAGGACCTGTATATGCTGTTATTGTGAAGGGGGAGGTAATTCCTCTGTGAATCCATCTCAGATTGGGAAAATGAGTGTCACTTTAAATATTGTAGGTGTATTTCCCCTGGGAACTTAATGTAAAATGTCCACAGGAATCCTGATAATGTTGGAATAAAAAGTCTCTTATGGTATTTCCTTTTAAAGTCGAGGTAAACTTTAAATCAGTATTTGGCTTACCGTCTGGTGTCTGCTGTCTCCCTGTTGCTTGAGTGGAGCTTTAAATGTCTGCCGGCTTATTTGATCGCTCCTTCCAGCAAGCTGGTTCAAATTTCGCGGGAGTTCCAAAGATCGCGGGAGTTGACACTCTGTTCCGCAATTTCCTTCGGTACAGCTTTTTGACGATAAAAGTACCGTAGTTGTTCCTTTACTGTATTTTTTTTTTCTTTCTCTGTATGGCCATACAGTTTTATTGGAGGCTTCTCAAAACAGGTCATCACTTGTTTCACCATACGTGTTTCGGGTAGATTCGCTCTCGCTTCCTCAGTGGTCAAGTGTCTGCCTGCCTGGCCTCCATTTTTATCCATTCCTTAATTACTTCCCAACTCTCAAACACCTGTTGTTCATGCTGTTCCCAATTGGTCAGGAAATCCTCCCACATAATCAGGGGATAATTCCATACAGCATTGAAAATATATATATATATATATATATATACAGACGTGGACAAAATTGTTGGTACCCTTTGGTCAATGAAAGAAAAAGTCACAATGGTCACAGAAATAACTTTAATCTGACAAAAGTAATAATAAATTAAAATTCTATAAATGTTAACCAATGAAAGTCAGACATTGTTTTTCAACCATGCTTCAACAGAATTATGTAAAAAAATAAACTCATGAAACAGGCATGGACAAAAATGATGGTACCCCTAGAAAACACAGAACATAATGTGACCAAAGGGACATGTTAATTCAAGGTGTGTCCACTAATTAGCATCACAGGTGTCTACAACCTTGTAATCAGCCATTGGGCCTATATATATGGCTCCAGGTAATCACTGTGTTGTTTGGTGATATGGTGTGTACCACACTCGACATGGACCAGAGGAAGCAAAGGAAAGAGCTGTCTCAAGAGATCAGAAAGAAAATTATAGACAAGCATGTTAAAGGTAAAGGCTATAAGACCATCTCCAAGCAACTAGATGTTCCTGTGAGTACAGTTGCACATATTATTCATAAGTTTAAGATCCATGGGACTGTAGCCAACCTCCCTGGACGTGGCCGCAGGAGGAAAATTGATGACAAATCTAAGAGACGGATAATCCGAATGGTAACAAAAGAGCCTAGAAAGACTTCTAAAGAGATTCAAGGTGAACTTCATGCTCAAGGAACATCAGTGTCAGATCGCACCATCCGTCGTTGTTTGAGCCAAAGTGGACTACATGGGAGACGACCAAGGAGGACACCATTGTTGAAAACGAATCATAAAAAAGCAAGACTGGAATATGCCAAACTACATGTTGACAAGCCACAAAGCTTCTGGGAGAATGTCCTGTGGACAGATGAGACAAAAATCGAAGTTTTTGCCAAGGCACATCAGCTGTATGTTCACAGACGAAAAAATGAAGCATATCAAGAAAAGAACACTGTCCCTACTGTGAAACATGGAGGAGGCTCTGTTATGTTCTGGGGCTGCTTTGCTGCGTCTGGCACAGGGTGTCTTGAATCTGTGCAGGGTACAATGAAATCTCAAGACTATCAAGGAATTCTAGAGAGAAATGTACTAGCCAGTGTCAGAAAGCTTGGTCTCAGTCGCAGGTCATGGGTCTTGCAACAGGACAATGACCCAAAACACACCGCTAAAAACACCCAAGAATGGCTAAGAGGAAAAAATTGGACTATTCTAAAGTGGCCTTCTATGAGCCCTGACCTCAATCCTATTGAGCATCTTTGGAAGGAGCTGAAACATGCAGTCTGGAAAAGGCACCCTTCAAACCGGACACAACTGGAGCAGTTTGCTCATGAGGAGTGGGCCAAAATACCTGCTGAGAGGTGCAGATGTCTCATTGACAGTTACAGGAAGCGTTTGATTGCAGTGATTGCCTCAAAAGGTTGCGCAACAAAATATTAAGTTAGGGGTACCATCATTTTTGTCCATGCCTGTTTCATGAGTTTATTTTTTTACATAATTCTGTTGAAGCATGGTTGAAAAACAATGTCTGACTTTCATTGGTTAACATTTATAGAATTTTAATTTATTATTACTTTTGTCAGATTAAAGTTATTTCTGTGACCATTGTGACTTTTTCTTTCATTGACCAAAGGGTACCAACAATTTTGTCCACGTCTGTATATATATATATATATATTATTTTTTTTTCTACTTGCAGTTTCCATGCATTTTTTTGGGGACACATGCGTTTTTTTGCCCAGATGTCCCAATTGGTGTGATATACTGATGTATGAAATATAAACTTAATATCTAATTGCTAACACTTATAAAATAACATTTTAATGATAAAATATTATTAAACAAATTATTTTGATTAAAATCCAGATATAAAGCTACAAATACTCCCCAACATTTATAATGGATTTGAGGAATCTTGAAAGTTGGAGATTTATAGGATTCTTATTCTCTAGGGAAAAAAAAAATAAAAAATTTCCCCCAATTTATTTGAGTCCACTTCATGTATTTTGGAAGTCTTTGTATTTTCTTCTGGTTCAATCCATTTGAGTCCACTCCATATATTCTGGATGTCTTTATATTTTGATTGGCCTGATTACCATGTGTTGTGGTTAGCCCTATTTAAATGTATGTATTTTCTTTACAGCCTGAGGAAGGTGGCAGCCCACCACTAAAACGTGTAGATAGCCTTTTATTTATAGTATTTTATGTAAGTTTTTTATAAATAATTTTATAGATTGTAGAGCAGCGCGCTGTTGTTTTTTTCTTTTTCTGCTCCTTGTTGAGCGAACATGTTACTTCTCCTAACTTTTATAGACAAGGTGGAATTAAACCCTGTTTTCTGTTACTGTTAATATATATTATTTTATTTTTTTATTTTTTATGGTCCATGTTATAAAGAGTCTCATCTCATGTTTTACAATGATTAACAGGAGACACTGAGACACTGTACTCTATTGTACTTTACTGTGCTTTATTGTCCTTTAATATCTTGTAATTGATGTTAAACTATTAAAAAAACCTATTGAACGATAAACTCCTATGCCTAGGACCTATAGGAACTAGGGATCGACCGATATTGATTTTTTAGGGCCGATACCGATAATTTGTGAACTTTCAGGCCGATAGCCGATAATTTATACCGATATTCTGGGAATTTTCATTTTTGAAAAAAAAATAAAAAAATTCCCACAAATCTGCTGAAAATTAATGTTTATTGTTAATGTATATTTTTTATTTTTTTTGTAAATCTTTCTTTTTCATTTATATTGAATATTTTGATGTTTTTATTACTTTTTTTTTTTAAACTAACTTTTAGCCCCCTTAGGGACTAGAACCCTTGTCCTATTCACCCTGATAGAGATCTATCAGGGTGAATAGGAGCTCACACTGTCCCTGCTGCTGTGTGCTTTGTGCACACAGCAGCATGGAGCTTATCATGACAGCCAGGGCTTCAATAGCGTCCTGGCTGCCATGGTAACCGATCGGAGCCCCAGCATTACACTGCTGGGGCTCCGATCGGAGGAGCAGTAGAGAGGGAATCCTGTGGGGGGCGCACTGCGACTGGGGTGGGGGGGGGGGCGCACCACTGCTTAATACTGGGGGGGGAGGGGGGGGGGGCGCACTGCGCCACCAATGCTTAATACTGGGGGGGGGGGCGCACTGCGCCACCAATGTCTGATACTGGGGGGCTTGGGGGGGCGCACTGCACCACCAATGAAGCTTAATCTCACATTTATTCGTATACAGGAGGCGGGAGCTGCAGGATCACATAGCCGGCTCCCGACCTCTATGAGCTGTAGCTGCGATCCGCGGCACCTGAGGAGTTAACTACCGCAGATCGCAGCTACAGCTCATAGAGGCCGGGAGCCGGCTATGTGATTCTGCAGCTCCCGCCTCCTGTATATGAATTAATGTGAGATTAAGCTTCATTGGTGGCGCAGTGGCCATAGCTCCTCCCCTCCTCTTGTCCCCTGTCCTCCCATTGGCTGGAGCGGCAGCAGCAGCACAGGGGTAGGAGACATTGCTTCTTCTCTCCTGTGCTGCTGCTGAGGGAACATGGAGAGCGCTGACAGCAGCGCGATCTGTGTTCCCAGGACGTTATCGGAATATCGGCAAAATAAATGCCGATACCGATAACGTTCAAAATCCTGAATATCGGCCGATAATATCGGTAAATCCGATAATCGGTCGATCCCTAATAGGAACACCAAACAACTCACCATTGAAAACACGCCTGCTAACCTGTGGGGATTCATGGCCGCAGAGTATCCATGAGGTAAACCACTTATTAAATAGAATGTAGAGCGAGCCACAGCGGCTCAAAAAAGACATAAATTAACTGACTTAGCACATAAGTGCAACCTGATATTTTTAAATTACCTTGCAGTATTGGTTTCTCTGAGTATTTTTGTTTTAAAAGTAAATAATAAAGGTTCAAGTTTTAACATATAGATAGGTTTTTGGTCAGGTGACCGTAGTTTGATTTTTATAACATAATTTCAGATGCACAGTTGTGGATACATAATGTAACTTATCTCAGATGACAATATAAAAGCTCTTAGAAGACAGCAGCGGGGTAGAGGCATGTAGTAACACAACTCTGGGGTGTTACAGATGTAAATGAGCTGTTAACATGCTCTGCCTCTAATGCCACTAGATATAAGACAGCTATCAAATAGTACTCCCCGAATCCTGACTCAGGCCCCTTTCAGACGAATGAGTGTCTTTCTGTAGACTCGCAGCACAGCACCCGTCCTGAATTTCCTACACTGCTGGGGTCACATAGCATTATATTGATTTATGATGCTATGTAACCCTTATAGTTCTAGAATGTATTGGAAAACATAGATAGCATTATGTTAGTGTCATCTAATACAGTCCGGAACTGTAAGGCCTCTTTCACACGGGCGTCGCGTGTGAGGGCCGGATAGGATGCGGGTTTGTTGCGGAAAAATGTGTGATTTTTCAGCGCGAGTGAAAAGCGTTTTAACGTGTTTTGCACACGTGTGAGAAAAATCGGCATGTTTGGTACCCAGACCCGAACCCAGTCTTCTTCACAGAAGTTTGGGTCGGGCTAGGTGTTGTGTAGATTTTATTATTTTCCTTTATAACATGGCTGTAAGGGAAAATAATAGCATTCTTAATACAGAATGCTTAGTAAAATAGCGATGGAGGGGTAAAAAAAGAAATAACAAATTTTACTCACCTCATCCACTTGTTCGTGCTGTCCGGCTTGTCTTCTGTCTTCTTCTTTGATGACCTGGGAGGTAGAGGACCTTTGGTGACATCACTGCACATATCACATGGTCCATCACATGATCCATCACCATGGTGATGGATCATGTGATGGGCCATGTGATGAGCGCAGTGACATCACCAAAGGTTCTTTTCTTCCCAAATCATCAAAGAAGGAGACAGAAAAATGGCCAGACAGCACAAACAAGTGGATGAGGTGAATAATTTTTTATTTTTATTTTACCCTTCCATTGCTATTTTACTAAGCATTCTAGTAACATAGTACATAAGGCCGAAAAAAGACATTTGTCCATCCAGTTCGGCCTGTCATCCTGCAAGTTGATCCAGAGGAAGGAAAAAAAAAACTGTGAGGTAGAAGCCAATTTTCCTTACTTTAGGGGAATAAAAAAATTCCTTCCCAACTCCAATCAGGCAATCAGAATAACTCCCTGGATCATCCCTCTCTAGAAGCTATATCCTGTAATATTATTACACTCCAGAAATACATCCAGGCCCCTCTTGAATTCCTTTATAGTACTCACCATCACCACCTCCTCAGGCAGAGAGTTCCATAGCCTCACTGCTCTTACAGTAAAGAATCCTCTTCTATGTTTGTGTACAAACCTTCTTTCCTCTAGACGCAGAGGATGTCCCCTTGTCACAGTCACAGTCCTGGGGATAAACAGATGATGGGATAGATCTCTGTACTGACCCCTGATATATTTATACATAGTAATTAGATCTCCCCTCAGTGGTCTTTTTTCTAAAGTGAATAACCCTAAGTATTCAGGCAACCCGGCCTGCTTTGAACACTCTAATTTTTTCAATCTGTATTAAGAATGCTATTATTTTCCCTTACAGCCATGTTATAAGGGAAAATAATAATGATCAGGTCCCCATCCCGATCATCTCCTAGCAATCATGCGTGAAAATTACACTGCATCCGCACTTGCCAGCAGCAGTGTATAGGAGATCAAAGGAGTCACACAGCACATAGCCCACAACGAAACTGAAATCACTAGGGCTATGCGAATAATCAGATCCAGATGCCACTCTTACAAAGATCGCCACAATATGCCTAGATCATGTGGTAATTAAGTTGGCCGAGGGGTTTACCTAAGCTAGAAATATGTGGGCAGATTACAAGAACGATGTGAACGATATATATTTCTTTAATCCCCTTGGGCGGAGTGTCTTAAGCCTGAATTTCCACTGCTCTTCCTTTTGCAGTAATTTGGTGTCGATGTTACTGCCTTGCGGGGACTTACGGAGGGATTCGATACCTTGGAACATCATAGGTTTGAGTTCCCCCAGATATTTCAACTCCCCATGTCTAGCTATAGGAGTGTCAGATTTGTTCCGGATGTTGTTCAAGTGTTCGCCTATACGTAACTCCCGCTTGGTTTTGCCCACATATCGCATGCTACAACGACATGTGGCCAAGTAGACAACCCCCACTCTCCGGCAATTAATAAATGCTCTACTGGTATATGAGCAACTGGTTACTCTGCAGGCAATGCAATTACCACAATGGAAAGTACCCCTTGCCTCACATTTAAGCCACATCACTGATTGAGGTTTTTTATAAAACCCCACTTAATGACCAACATCAGGGTCAAGTTTCAAAATACCTCTGACCTTCCGGTGTGCCATATCAAAATTGGCCACAATCTGGATGTTATCATCCTCATCGGTCCTGACCCGTGGATTGAGTAAGGATACCCGATCCACTTCCAGGGACTGGTGGTACACATCCCTAAGTACTGCTTCAGTGTAACCACACCACTGGAAACTCTGCTTTAGATCTACCACTGCCTTCTTGAAGGCAGAGAGTTTGGAATAGTTCCTGTGCACGTGAAGGTATTGAGCCTTCGGTATTCCCCTCTTTAATAGATGGGAGTGACAGCTGTCCCAATGCAGGACACTTTTTGTGGCCATTTCCTTACCAAACAAGTTGGTACTGATATTACCATCCACATCATGTGTAATGCTTAGGTCCAAGAAGGTGATGTGGAAGGGGTATATTTCCGAGGTTAAGAAAAGCCCCATAGTGTTGTCGTTGAGGGTGGCCATAACATTGCGGTCCTCCTGTTACCCGTTACATAAGATGAGAACATCATCAATGAAACGGGCCCAGAGCAGGATGTGTGATGCCCACATCGCCATTCCTTCCCCAAAGACAACATCTCTCTTCCACCAACCTAGGTAGAGGTTGGCGTAGGACGGGGCACAGGGGCTCCTCGTCGCCACGTCCCTCGTCTGATTGTACACCCGGTGGTCAAAGATGAAGATGTTGTGCTCAAAAATAAAACATCGGACCGTAAATGCATTATGTGCCCAAAGCTGGATCCCCAGTTCCTGCAGGAATTGACCCACAGCATGAGAGCCCTCTTGGTGAGGTATAGAGCTATATAGGGCCTCTCGGAGGCACAATTACCTATTTAATTAAGAGTTGTCATTGTCACAATTAATGGTGCTTTTAAAACCATTACCAAAATATTTAAGGAAAATATACGGAGCTGGTGGGAGATCCAGACGTTGGAGATCTATCTGATCAGATAGTCCCCAGAGGGCTCAGAATCTCAATTCTCCCAGCAGCCCAGGTGAGGTCATCAGAGGTCTTACGTGAGTGGGAGCAGGAATCAATAGCGTCCTCCTTGCATTTAATCTCTCTGATGTTGGAGGAGAGAGCGCTATATGAAAAAAGCTAGCAAACTCTCCATCCAAATTGAGGCTGTGAAAAAATTCTCGACACATACTGAGTTTAAAATAAAAAGAACAAATACTTGAACAAGGCAGTACACTGTACAGCTCAAATAAAGGAAACGCGCACAATACATCAGAGACACTACTGATTTTAAGGAAGGATGACTGTTTGATTACACTAAAAAATCTAATGGAGCCCTTGAAGTCGAAACTGAGCCATCTTCATTGGAAGGAAAAACAGAAACCAACTCCATTACTAGCACTGAACCCATATCCCAGGAACATACAAAAAGGGGTAAATATAGTGGCAGGACTAGAAGGGGTAGGGAGAGTAGTCAGAAAGGCGATCTTCACAACAATAATTATTTAGGAAAGGGCCCTCCTCTTTCAGCATATATGCTGAGAGAGCACAAAGACCAATGAGTTCCCCCCACACGGATTCTGATGACCTCCAGATTGTCAACCTATCCCAGAGAGTGTTCAGCACTGCTGAAATGCACATTCTATCTAAAGGCCTATCATTTGTAACATACCATTCCTTCAACTTGTTGGAATGGATTAAGGATTTAAACCTATTCATTAGCAAGTTGAAAAGTTCTTTGCTAACCATAATAAATGATGGTGCATGGAATTAGGCATTGATGTGGGAGATTTGCCAGATATGGACATTCTATCTGACCTCCTGGAAGGAAGTAGTAGACCAGTAGGGGAAGGTCCATTTACTGACTTGCGACCCAAATCACGTCTCAATCCAATTTCAACTCGCCATTGGATACATTCCTAACAGTGGTCACAGACCAATTATTGACACTGGAAGGGACGAGAGTTGGTCTGAACAATCTGAGGTCAGATGAAATGGAAGCTCTCCTGTAGCTTGAACAGGACACCTCCATAGTCATTAAGCCGTCCGATAAGGGTGGCAATATTGTGGTTATGGATAGTGACCAATACCTGGATATGTGTAACAGGATACTAGATGATAGAACTTGCTATAGGGTGCTCCAGTCTAATCCCCATCAGAAGTTTTGTGCCAATCTACGAGACATCCTGCGGGAAGGCCTTAAACAGCGTTTAATCAATCAGAATGAGTTCAACTTTATGTGCCCAAGTGTTACAGATATTTTACACTCCAGCCGAGTAAATCCGTACAGCGTCTCCCGAAAACCAAGTAAATCCCAAGGTGTTGTGAATATATAGCTCCCAATCCCCCACAAACAGGATTGAGTGACCAATCAATATACAGTAAGATATAACACCCCCCCCCCCCCCACATGTGTGGGAGATAATTGGATAAAGGGGCCGGACATAGTTCCATGTGGTCAATGACCAAGACCATTGTGTTTGCTAAATGTATCACAGACGATATCCATTGTGTTTGTGGATTGCGTCACCGACAATATTCATTGTGTTTGCTAATGTCCATTGTGTTCGCTAATGTCCATTGTGTTCGCTAACTGCATCACAGGCAGATGAGGTGGTTTGTGTACATTTAAAGGGCGAAATAGGGTTAACTACATGAACAGCAGACAGAATACAAGAGTCTGGGCATTCCTAAAACAGGCGTTTTGCCATATAGCTCCCCCTTAGTTCCATGGGACAGCATACCCGCCTAGACCCCAATGGGTTGGCTTGGGGATGCCCGAGAAGCAGTTGGCAATGGGTCCAGTTCTGTTTGTAGAGAAAACCCATCTGCGTTGGCATTCTGTCTCCCTGGCCTGTATTGCACAGTGAAATTATTAGGCTGCAATGCCAGGCCCCATTTCAATAGTCTGGGGTTGTCTCTTGCCACCCAGTTGAGCCAAATCAGGGGATTGTGATCAGTCATAACAGTGAAGGAGTGCCCGTATGAATAAGGTTGTAGTTTCTTGAGGGCCCAAACGAGGGCAAGGCACTTCTTCTCCACAGTGGCATAACTGACTTCCCTGTGTATCAGTTTTCTGCTCAGGTACACCAGTGGGTGCTCCATGCCCTCTTCTCTGACCTGACTCAATATGGCTTCCAAACCAAGCATTGAGGCATCTGTATGGATGAGAACATTTTTTAAATGATCTAGTGCCGCTAATACAGGTGCCTAGCTGAGGGCCGTTTTTAACTCTTGAAAGGAGTCCACACACTCTGGGGTCCATTCAATTTGCTTGGGGAGAGACTTTTTGGTGAGGTCTGTGAGGGGCTTAGCTATAGTGCTGTAATCCTGCACAAACTTCCGGTAATACCCAGCGGTCACCAAAAATGCCATAACTTGTGTTTTGGTGCGGGGCTGGGGCCACTGGGTTATGGCCTCTACTTTGGCGGGTTCAGGCCTCTGCTTCCCGGAGCCCACTCAGTGACCTAGGTACTGCACCTTTGCCATCCCTACATGACACTTGTCCAGTTTTGAGGTTAGGTCGGCAGTCTGGATTCTCTTGAGCACCACAGACACTTGATCCAGGTAGGCCTCCCATGTGCAACTGAAGATGGCTATATCATCTAGATATGCACATGCGAAGTCCTGAAATCTCTCTAAGAGCCGATCAGCCATCCTTTAAAAAGTAGCCGGGGCATTCTTCATCCCAAATGCCATGATCTTAAACTGGTACAGGCCAAATGGGGTGCCAAATGTGTTCATGGTGTTCATCAGCCAGTCTAGCAGCCTCTTCTACCGTCCGAGGCTTGCGGTCATGAACCCAGTCTCTAAAATCTAGCAGAGCAAAATAAAATAAAAACTGCTCAAGCAGTAACAACTATAAGGCATATGCCAACGTGGTCACCTGGCACCCTGCATCCAGTTGCGGGCAGCGCGGTACATACGGAAGGCCCACTCAGTAAAAGTGTCTCTGCCAGTTCTCCTGAGGGCCCTGAACTTTTTCCTATATGCCTCTGGCGTGACGGCATAGTGGGCCAGCAATATTTCTTTTAACTTGTCATAGTTCTTGACCTCTTCATCTGGCACCACTCTGTAGGGTTCCGTTGCTTGACCTGATAGCTTACTGCTCAATATTGCAGCCCAGCTATCTCTCTCTAGGTTCTCCAATGCACATTGTCGTTTGAAATCCTGCAAATAGCTGTCTATGTCCATTTTGCCCTCTGTAAAGGCATTAAAGGCAGCATAATTAATCTTATGTGCCTGTCCATTAGCAGCTCTCTGTATTGCCATTACATCCCATTGTTGTGTTGCAGTCTCTTGTATTCTTGCGCTGTGTGCTTGCATTGCTTGCACTATTATTTGGGTAATTGTCTCTTGTGATGGGTTGGGCCCCAAAATGCTAAGCCTCCATCTTACGTCCTTTTGAAATTCTGCTTCTTCTGGCATCTCCATGGTAGCGTTGCTGGTTCTGTCGCTCTCTAGCAATTCTGCAATTATCGTGGCTTTCGGCTTGTTACTTGCCACTATGCCGCAAGCTTCCAGTAGTTCCTTTAATGTTGTTTGTTTGAGTCGTTCGTATCTGTGGAACATTCACTCCTTCTTTCGGTTCAATATATCCATTTGGGATTAAATCCCGCTGCTTGCCACCAGTGTTACAGATATTTTACACTCCAGCTCAGTAAATCCGTACAGTGTCTCCCGAAAAACCAAGTAAATCTGAAGGTGTTGTGAATATATAGCTCCCAATCCCCCACAAACAGGATGCAGGACTTCAGGAAGGGGGTAAAAACGATCAAATTTATTGATGGCCACAGCTCAGCCTTTTATTGAGTCATCCAGCACGGGTTACTCCCATGGGGCCCTTGTGGGGAACAGGCACACAAAATACAGTTACCAATCAATATACAGTAAAATATGACACACTCCCACATGAACAGTAAAATCTCTCCTCTCTATCCTGGAGATATAATTTTATAAAGGGCACGGACATAGTTCCATGCGGTCGATGACCAAGACCATTGTGTTTGCTAAATGTATCACAGGCAATATCCATTGTGTTTGTGGATTGTGTCACTGGCAATGTCCATTGTGTTCGCTAATGTCCATTGTGTTCGCTAATGTCCATTGTGTTTGCTAACTGTGTCACAGGCAGATAAGGTGGTTTGTGTACATTTAAAGGGTGAAATAGGGTTAACTGCATGAACTGCAGACAAAATACAAGAGTTTGGGCATTACTAAAACAGGGGTTTTGTCACACCAAGCTTACCACAACAGGATTGGTTCTATAACTTGCCCAAGGTGCACAAGGGCCTACACTGGCTAAAGGGTCAGCCCATTGTGTCAGGCACAGGTTGTTTTACACATCCCTCTAGTGTGTATGTGGACTTTATTGTAAGGCCCTTTGTCTCGGCATTGCCATCATATGTCTGCAACTCCATGGACATCTTCAAAAAGTTGGATGGTCTAAAGGTAAATGCTGGCATAATGTTGGCAAGTTTCGATGACGAGGCTCTATATAGCTCTATACCTCACCAACAGGGCTATCATGCTGTGGGTCAATTCCTGCAGGTACTGGAGATCCAGCTTCAGGCACATAATGCATTTACAGCTCGACTCCTACATTTAATTTTTGCGCACAACATCTTCATCTTCGACCACCGGGTGTACCATCAGACTAGGGGATTGGTGATGGGGAGCCTCTGTGCCCCGTCCTATGCCAATTTTACTGCAGGCCAGTGGAGTACAGGCCCCAAACATTAGGCATTTGCCGGACAGAATAGAACAAGTGATTGTGTGGCTGGAGGTATATTAGACGGTGAGTGCATAACAGGCCTGTGCAGTATAGGCTTCAAACATTAGGCATTCACCGGACAGAAAAGACAAGTGATTGTGTGGCTGGAGGTATATTAGGCGGTGAGTGGATAGAATTTACTGTAAGCCAGTGGAGTATAGGCCCCAAAAATTATGCATTCACTGGACAGAAAAGAACAAATGATTATGTGACTGGAGGTATATTAGGCGTTCAGTGGATAACAATTTTACTGCAGGCCAGTGGAATACAGGCCCCAAAAATTATGCATTATCTAGACAGAAAAGAACAAGTGATTATGTGGCTGGAGGTATATTAGATGGTCAGTGGATAACAATTTACAGTATATTCTTTAGGTTATCTGGTGTTTCTTAGTTGCATATCATTAACAATTATATTGTTATTGTGACCGGTTTTATAAGTAATTATTATCATTTTATTGTCACCATTTTTATTATTATTTACACATATATATATATATATATATATATATATATATGTATATATATATATATATATATATATATATATACAGTTATGTGAAAAAATTAGGACACCCTTTGAAAGCATGTGGTTTTTTGTAACATTTTTAATAAAAGGTTATTTCATCTCCGTTTCAACAATACAGAGAGATTAAAGTAATCCGACTAAACAAAGAAAACTGAAGAAAAGTCTTTTCAAGATCTTCTGTAAATGTCATTCTACAAAAATGCCTATTCTAACTGAGGAAAAAGATAGGACACCCTTGCCCCTAATAGCGAGTGTTACCTCCTTTGGCTGAAATAACTGCAGTGAGACGGTTCTTGTAGCCATCTACCAGTCTTCGACATCGGTCTGAGGAAATTTTACCCCACTCCTCAATGCAGAACTTTTTCAGCTGTGAGATGTTTGAGGGGTTTCTTGCACGTACAGCCCTTTTCAAGTCACCCCACAGCATCTCAATGGGATTCAAATCTGGACTTTGACTTGGCCATTCCAGGACTCTCCATTTCTTCTTTTTCAGCCAATCTTTGGTTGATTTACTAGTATGTTTTGGGTCATTGTCATGTTGCATGGTCCAGTTCCGCTTCAGCTTTAATTTTCTAACTGATGGTCTCACATGTTCTTCAAGCACCTTCTGATACACAGTAGAATTCATCGTGGATTCTATGATGGTGAGCTGACCAGGTCCTGCTGCAGCAAAGCAGCCCCAAACCATGACACTTCCACCTCCATGCTTCACAGTTGGTATGAGGTTCTTTTCTTGGAATGCTGTGTTTGGTTTACGCCAAACATGTCCTCTGCTGTTGTGTCTAAATAATTCAATTTTGGACTCATCTGTCCAAAGAACATTATTCCAGAGGTCCTGGTCTTTGTCAACTTTATCTCTGGCAAATGTCAGTCTGGCCTCGATGTTTCTCTTGGAAAGCAAAGGTTTCCTCCTTGCACACCTCCCATGCAAGTTAAACTTGTACAGTCTCTTTCTGATTGTAGAGGCATGTACTTCTACATCAACAGTAGCCAGAGCCTGCTGTAGTTCTCGAGATGACACTTTAGGGTTTTTGGAGACCTCTTTTAGCATCTTGCGGTCTGCTCTTGGGGTGAACTTGCTGGGGCGACCAGTCCTGGGCATGTTGGCAGTTGTTTTGAAAGCCCTCCACTTGTAGACTATCTTCCGGACAGTGGAATGGCTGATTTCAAAATCTTTTGAGATCTTTTTAAATCCCTTCCCAGACTCATAGGCTGCTACAATCTTTTTTCTGAAGTCCTCTGACAGCTCTTTTGCTCTCACCATGGTTCTCACTCTCACTTCAACAGTCAGGAGCACACCAAACTAAATGTCTGAGGTTTAAATAGGGCAAGCCTCATTCAACATGCAGAGTAACGATCTACTAATTATGTGCACCTGGTGTGATATACCTTGTGAGATCTGAGCCAATTTAAGAGGGAATACATGTGAGGGTGTCCTATCTTTTTCCTCAGTTAGAATAGGCATTTTTGTAGAATGACATTTACAGAAGATCTTGAAAAGACTTTTCTTCAGTTTTCTTTGTTTAGTTGGATTACTTTAATCTCTCTGTATTGTTGAAACGGAAATGAAATAACCTTTTATTAAAAATGTTACAAAAAACCACATGCTTTCAAAGGGTGTCCTAATTTTTTCACATGACTGTATATTGAAAAAAATGGGCAGCACTCCAGAAAGTAAAAAAGTCTTTATTGACCCTAGTGGGACATGTGCGACGTTTCAGCTCTAGACAGGAGCCTTTCTCCAGCGATGTGCAGAGACAAAATGCCAACAATATATAGCAACACACTCATTCATTACAATTAGCAAAACATGTGCAATTAATTAACAATTGAAAAAAAAAACAAGTACAATTACTATGTAATAATTAATAACAAATCTCACAAAATATGAAATACAGATTGCAAGCATCCAAAGGGTGAGGTTATTGATGGTAAGTATGTGTCACTGAGGCTGCTGCTTTCAGTGATGTAAATCCCGAGGTAAATGGCAACCAGTGATGTTAGATTGCTGAGTTGGTGGTAGCTGGAATTTGGGTCCGGGATTTAGGAGTGACTGAAGAGTTTGGGTGGGAAGGTCACTCCCATACTCCATCTCCTGTGTTACCACCTCACCCAGCTGGAAGCTAATTTAAAATACTCACTGTCAGTGTGTGGTTGGTGTTGGTCTGACGAGGACTTAGGAGCATTCATCTCCACAGTGTTCCTGACAAGAGAAAAGACAAGATTCTGCACAAAGGTGACTCCTGTATTTTTGCCTGTTTAAAAATTGAACTGTTATATGACACATGAGGGCTGAAGACAAGTGCTTTATGTGACTGAACTTTGATGGGCTGAAGCCAAGCCATCCTGTTGGAACAAATTTGAGTTGTGTTTTTTCCAATAAAACCCTTATGTTGCATCCAATCCTGTCAACTTCCTACCATTTGTACATCTAATCTCTACAAGATATATAACAATATAATCCAAATTAAATATAACCTGCATTATATATGTTTCCTTAGTGGTGTATACAGAATTACATATAATAAAAGATAAACTTCCATACAATATTGATTACAATAATTATCGTGATCAGTGCCATATGTGGATGATAATCAAAAAGTGCCAAGTGCTTACTATGAGGTATTGCGAGCGGAGGGTGAAAGAGGAGTAAGAGGGTGAATGGCTGCCATCCAAGATACCGCATGTCGTTTAGCGTGTCTGGGGCGTCTCTGTGCATGTCAGGATGACGTACATAAAGCGCTTCCGGTTGTAGCCACATACATCATTGCGCGGCTGCGCATTGTAACTCCAATACCGTGTCCACCATATTTGACAAGGGAACCAGACATCCACCACAGACGTCACATACCAATGTCACTGCCGTCTGTTCCACACAGGATCGAGGTGGCGCCAGCACCAATTCGTGCCGACATACCATCGATGGCAGTGCAGGGTCGCATAATGACTACGCCCATAGGACATAGGTGCAGTCTCCACCCATGACCCGCGGTCAGTAGCGCCCCCGCATGTTAATGCAGGGTCGCTCTGTACCCCCGGTCCAAAACCCGCACATCACCACCATTCAAGAGGGTTCTCCTCAATACCACCTGCCATGTGGACAATAGACTATGACCATATACAAAATAAAGAAAAAAATAAAAAAAGTATAAAAAAAACAAAGACAAACACAGACAACCTCTACATAATGTGGATTTGGACCGTACGCCATTCAAATATCTCCTCGTACTTCCTCTCACCATGCTGCATTGCAAACAATCTGTGATAAAATAGAATAGAAAAAAATATTCAAAATTTGGCAAGCCATAAGGAACTACTGTTTTGTCCCATACAATTGATCACCAAATATACACAGGTACAATATAACGTTTCCATATGTTGGTCAAGGGCAAGCCGCTAACCTATATTACCCCAATATTATAGTCCAAATTCAGACCATGCGGTTTAGGGAATTAAGTAAATGAATCCACTTAAGTTCCCTTTTTTTAAAATATATTGGCTCTATCACCGCCTCTCCTCGGCATTGGAACAAAATCAATGATACAACACTTCATGTCTCTCTCGACATGTTTATGCTCTGCAAAGTGTTTT
This sequence comes from Bufo gargarizans, assembly GCF_014858855.1. Taxonomy (NCBI): domain Eukaryota; kingdom Metazoa; phylum Chordata; class Amphibia; order Anura; family Bufonidae; genus Bufo; species Bufo gargarizans. The sequence continues at coordinate 257,015,738 of NC_058084.1, forward strand.
GAAACCGGCGGGTCTAATCTTTTCTTCCTTATGCTTAACCTGTGGTTGTTGAGACGCGACTTAAAATCCGTAGTCGTCTCTCCAACATACAACAGGTTGCATGGACAGGTCAGTACATACATAATAAAACTGGAATTGCACGTCAGATAGTAACCTATCCGATGCACAACGCCGGTTTTCGGGTGTACAAACGTTTTACCCTTAAGCATGTACCTGCAATTAACACAGGACAGACAAGGAAAGCAGCCAACACTAGGACTTGTTAGCGTTGTCTGTCTGCCCTTTTTCAATAAGCCCCCATCAGCTTTCACTAATTGATCCTTTAAACTCTGGGACCTTCTAAAGGACATTAAAGGGGGAGAGTGGGACTCTGCAATTGTATCATGGCAACCTTTTAATATGCCCCAGTATCGTCGTATGATATTCCCTATATCCACACTCTGTTCAGAGTGTGTTGAGATAAAGGGAATCCTCATCATTTTAGAATGTTCTTTTTTTCTTTTACGGGTGTCCTCCCTATTTAAGTCCCTAGCCGCTTCCTTTTTTTCTTTAAGTAGTTTAGTTGGATAACCCCGCCTCTGGAACGTATTTACCAATGTATCAAGAGTTTTGTCAAAGATCTTGGGGTCCGAGACAACACGTCTGGCCCATAAAAACTGTGAATACGGCAAAGATCTTACCATTGGTCTGGGGTAATTGCTATTCTACATCAACAGCGTGTTTCTGTCAGTGGGTTTGGTGAACAATTCCATGTTCACCTTGCCCTCTGACAGAACCACGCGGGTATCCAAAAATTGCATTTCAGTTTGTGAATTAACCAGTGTGAATTGGAGCGCACCATCTATCCCATTGAGAAACCTATGAAAATCATGGAGCTGCTCAACACTGCCAATCCAGATGAGGAAGATGTCGTCTATGTACCGCCACCACACCCTGACAAATTGGAAGTGGTGGCTTCGATAGATGACATCCTCCTCAAATCGATGCATGAATATATTGGCGTAGGTCGGGGCCACATTGGACCCCATCACTACGCCCTGTTCCTGTATATAATAGGAGTCCTGAAACAATAGTTATACCTCAAAATGATCTCTAATAGAGATAAAATAAATTGTTGGCATTGACAAGTGAGTGTACAATTCTCAAGCACATAAGCAACTGCGGCAAGTCCCTACCTATGGTCGATCGAGGTGTAGAGGGAAGTGACATCAAAATATGCCAATGTCACTCCCTCTACCCCTTCCAAATCGACCATCCAAAATTTGAGTAAAAAGTCGGTTGTATCCTGTATGTAGGAGCTGCCCCCACATGAAAAGCCTCACAAAACTTTATCTAGAAAGATAGCTATACGACTGAAAATTTAACCCGAACCAGAAACAATGGGGAGGCCGGGTGGGTCGACGAGAGACTTGTGGATCTTAGGCAACACGTAGATCACAGGAGTGACCGGATGCGTTACAGTAAGAAAATCCACAAGTCCCTCGTCCACGATCCCCGCCTCTAAAGCCCCAGTCAACACACCCCTAATGAGTCCAGCAATCTTGAACCTGGGATCCATATAAGTGTGCCTGTAAATGGTGCTGTCACCCAATTGTCTCAAAATTTCAGCAATATATTTGCGGGTGTCTAACACGACCACAGTGCCACCCTTATCGGCGGCCTTAATTGTAAGATCATGGTCGTGTTTCAATTCACTCAGGGCCTCCATTTCATCTACAATCACATTGGGATGATTAAACAGTAAATCAGATTGTTTTACTTTTAGTGCCTGAATCTCAGCCTTAACAGCAGCCATATATGCGTCAATTGCGGGTTCATTAATAACAGGATTAAAATTGCTTTTAAGGGAGAGATCGAACATGCCAAGAGAGGGTTCACTCATCTTGGCATGCTCGATCCGTCCCCTATTGTGAAACCAGATTTTTAGCTTAATAGCCCGAAAAAAGCATGTAAATCAAACTCAAGTTCAAACCAGTCAGCAGTGATTTTAGGGCAAAATGAAAGACTCTTGCTGAGTACACTAACTTGTGAATCTGTTAAGTCGTTTGATGAGAAGTTCACCACAATCATTTCTTCCTGGACGGTACATTCCTGTTGACTGGTGGTCGCAGCTTGTTGTTGTGCAGCCTTTTGACCTCTTCGGTGTCTGCAGCCTCCACGCCTGATGCGCTGTTTTCGGATACCTCTATTTCCTTCACACCTAAAAAAGACTGGTCTGTAGCGGCCTGGGTGGTTCTTTTTCTTCTTTTCCATGTATCTTTATTATTTTGGACGTTTTTATCATCGGTTTGCCAAGAATAAATATTGCCTTTTCTATAATCATCCAAGTCGCGGTTCCACTTGAAGCGCCTACCCTCCTCCATGTCCATACGAAAGCTTTGAAGTTGAATAGAAAATGCATCATGGAATTTTCCATAGTCCTCAGCTGAGGACAGATTAATCAATTGCTGCTCCATGCTAGACAACTCCAGTGTGACATTGGATAATTCACTTTGCAGATATTCAACATTCAAAAGTATAAAGTCCAATGCATAGCGGTTTGACAAACTCACAAACCTTTTACAGTAGGACGGGCAGCCAGAAAATAAATTTGGATGCAAATTGGACCTCATCCCTCTTGGGATACGCTGAGCCTTATAGTACTCTCCCAAGGTGGTCATATGCAACTGCAGGGAAATAGATCTTTTGGATAAAAATTCATATTTCCATTTTAACTCCTTAGTGGTTGGGGTAACAAGGAAAGCGGCAACTCCCTCAATACCACACAGGATCCTGTCAACTGCATCCTGCGTATAGGTGAACCCTCCGGGTGTCTCTTGCTCGTGAATAGACATGATAAAAATATAGTTTGCTTAACCCCTTTCCGACCTATGACGAGTATACACGTCATGGCATTAAACTTTCACCATGTCTGCAGACATGGTGACAGCGCTGAGTGCCGGCTGTTACACAAAGCCAGGCACCCAGGGCACCCCCCCGTATCGGCGATCGCTGCAAACCGCAGGTCAATTCAGACCTGCGGTTCGCAGCGCTTTCTGTAGTTTCTGATCAGAAACTTTAAAATTGCCCAAATAAAGGTTTTTTCACCACCCCCCTGCACCCCTGAATGATTTCGTGGCGGTGGGAGGTGCAGGGGGGTGTTGCGGGCGGTGCGGGTGGCGGGCGGTGCGGCAGGCGGGATCGCGATCCCCCGCCCGCCTCCCCTTCAATAATCGTTGGTGGTTAGTGGTTATACCAGAGTGTCAGCACATTGCTGACACCCTGGTATAAACGGCTGACATCACTGCTGCGATGTCAGCCGTTTAACCCTTTCCATACAGTGGTTCGTACGGACCGCTGTATGGAAAAGGTTAACAGTCATGAAGCTCCCTCCCTCTCTCATCGGGGGGCTGCTGTGCCTTTGCAGCCCCCCGATGGGAGAGGGAGAGAGCCCCCAGACAGCCCCCAGACAGCCCCCCGACACCCCAGTCCTCACCCTTCCCCGTCTGTGCAGTTGTGACAGACGGGGAAGGTTCCCATGGCAACAGGATGCCTTCTCAGGCATCCTGCTGTCCATGGTGCTGAACAGATCTGTGCTGAAGGCATAGATCTGTTCAGACAAAGTGTAAGTAAAATACAGTGCAGTACAATATATATTGTACTGTACTGTATTATACAGACATCAGACCCACTGGATCTTCAAGAACCAAGTGGGTCTGGGTCAAGAAAAAGTAAAACAAAAGTGAAAAAAGTAAAGATAAAAAAACACATTTATCGCTGAATAAAAAATAAATAAAAAATAAATACACTACACATATTAGGTATCGCCGTGCCCGTAACGACCTGATCTATAAAACAATCATGTTACTTTCCCCGCACGGTGAACGCCTTAAAAATAAAAACTATGAGGAAATAGAAATTTTGCCCACCTTACTTCCCAAAAAAGGTAATAAAAGTGATCATGTACGCCAAAATAGTGCCAATCAAACCGTTACCTCATCCCGCAAAAAATGAGCCCCTACATGAGACAATCGCCTAAAACCTGAAAAAACTATGGCTCTCAGACTACGGAGACACTAAAACATGATTTTTTTTTGCTTCAAATATGATATTATTGTGTAAAACCTAGATAAATTAAAAAAAGGTAGACATATTAGGTATTCCCATGTCCGTAGGAACCTGCGCTATAAAAATAGCACATGATCGTACCTGTCAGATAAACGTTGCAAATAATAGAAAATAAAAACAGTGGCAAAATTTTCAATTTTAATCCATTTTTTCCCGTAACAAAGCAAGGGTTAACAGCCAAATAAAACTCAATATTTATTGGCCAGATTCTGTAGTTTATATAAATGCCCCATATTTGGTTGTAAACTGCTGTATGGCCACACGGCAGGGCGCAGAAGGAAAGGAATGCCCTATGGTTTTTGGAAGGCAGTTTTTGCTGGACTGGTATTTTTGACACCATGTCCCATTTGAAGCCCCCCCTGATGCACCCCTAGAGTAGAAACTCCAAAAAGTGACCCCATATTTGAAACGACACCCCTCAAGGTATTCAAAACTGATTTTACTAACTTTGTTAACCCTTTAAGTGTTCCACAAGAGTTAGTGGCAAATGGAGATGAAATTTCAGAATTTCTATTTTTTGTTACTTTGCCTCACAAAAAGTGTAATATAGAGCAACCAAAAATCATATGTACCCTGAAATAGTACCAACAAAACTGCCACCTTATCCCGTAGTTTCCAAAATGGGGTCACTCTTGGAATTTCTAACCAAGGGGTGCATAAGGGGGGCTTCAAATGGGACATGGTGTCCCAAAAAAACTGTCTAGCAAAATCTGCCTTCCAAAAACCGTATGACATTCCTTTCCTTCTGCGCCCTGCCGTGTGCCCGTACAGCAGTTTGCGACCACATATGGGGTGTTTCTGTAAACTACAGAATCAGGGCCATAAATAATGAGTTTGATTTGGCTGTTAACTTTTGCTTTGTAACTGAAAAAAAAAAATTGTAAAATGGAACATTTGCCCAAAAATTGAAATTCTGAAATTTCATCTCTATTTGCCAATAACTCTTGTGGAACACCTAAAGGGTTAACACTGTTTGTAAAATCAGTTTTGAATACCTTGAGGGGTGTAGTTTCTTAGATGGGGTCACTTTTGTGGAGTTTCTACTCTACGGGTGCGTCAGGGGGCTTCAAATGGGACATGGTGTCTAAAAACCAGTCCAGCAAAATCTGCCTTCCAGAAACCATATGGCGCACCTTTTCTTTCTGCGCCCTGCTGTGTTCCCGTACAGCAGTTTACGACCGCATATGGGGCGTTTCTGTAAACTACAAAATCAGGGCCATAAATATTGAGTTTTGTTTGGCTGTTAACCCTTGCTTTGTTACTGGAAAAAAATGGATTAAAATTGAAAATTTGCAAAAAAATTGAAATTCTCAAATTTCATCTCCATTTGCCAATAACTCTTGTGGAACACCTAAAGGGTTAACAAAGTTTGTAAAATCAGTTTTGAATACCTTGAGGGGTGTAGTTTCCAAAATGGGGTCATTTTTGGGTGGTTTCAATTATGTAAGCCTCACAAAGTGACTTCAGACCTGAACTGGTCCTTAAAAAATGGGTTTTGGAAATTTTCCGAAAAATGCTTCTAAACTTCTAAGCCTTGTAACGTCCCCAAAAAATAAAATGTAATTCCCAAAATGATCCAAACATGAAGTAGACATATGGGAAATGTAAAGTCATCACAATTTTTGGGGGTATTACTATGTATTACAGGAGTAGAGAAACTGAGACTTTGAAATTTGCAGATTTTTCAAAATTTTGGGTAAATTTTGTATTTTTTTGTGCAAAAAAAATAATTTTGGGGACTTCATTTTACCAGTGTCATGAAGTACAATATGGGACGAAAAAACAATCTCAGAACGGCCTGGATAAGTAAAAGCGTTTTAAAGTTATTCACACATAAACTGACACTAGACAGATTTGCAAAAAATAGCCTGGTCCTTAAGGTGAAAAATGGCTTGGGCCAGAAAGGGTTAACAGACGTGCAGATGCCACAAAATAGCTGTATACAAAAAAGAAAAAACAATGGCAGCACCGTCCTTGATGCAAGCTGGTGGGTGCAACTGGAATGTGGATCAAAGCCAATCCAGAAATACAAAAATAGAAAAAAATGGGCAGCACTCCAGAAAGTAAAAAAGTACAAAAGTCTTTATTTTCCCCAGCGGGACATGCGCGACGTTTCGGCTCTAGACAGGAGCCTTTATCAAGCGGTGTGCAGAGACAAAATGCCAACAATAAATAGCAACACACTCATTCATTACAATTAGCAAAACATGTGCAATTAATTAACAATCGAAAAAAAACAAGTACAATTACTAAATCAAGACTTTTGTACTTTTTTTTACTTTCTGGAGTGCTGCCCATTTTTTGTGAGAGAACTCAGCAAGTGTCTTTAATTTTGCCCTAAAATCACTGCTGACTGGTTTGAACTTGTTTGTTTGATTTGCATGCTTTTATTCGGGCTATTAAGCTAAAAATCTGGTTTCACAATAGGGGACGGATCGAGCATGCCAAGATGAGTGAACTCTCTTTTGGCATGTTCGATCTCTCCCTTAAAAGCAATTTTAATCCTGTTATTAATGAACCCGCAATTGAAGCATATATAGCTGCTGTTAAGGCTGAGATTCAGGCACTAAAAGTAAAACAATCTGATTTACCGTTTAATCATTCCAATGTGACTGTAGATGAAATGGTGGCCCTGAATGAATCGAAACACGACCATGATCTTACAATTAAGGCCGCCGATAAGGGTGGCACTGTGGTCGTGTTAGACACCCGCAAATATATTGCTAAAATTTTGAGACAATTGGGTGACAGCACCATTTACAGGCACATTGATATGGATCCCAGGTTCAAGATTGCTGGACTCATTAGGGTTGTGTTGACTGGGGCTTTAGAGGCGGGGATCGTGGACGAGGGACTTGTGGATTTTCTTACTGTAACGCATCCGGTCACTCCTGTGATCTACGTGTTGCCTAAGAGCCACAAGTCTCTCATCGACCCACCCGGCCGCCCCATTGTTTCTGGTTCGGATTCAATTTTCAGTCGTATAGCTATCTTTCTAGATAAAGTTTTGCGAGGCTTTTCATGTGGGGGCAGCTCCTACATACAGGATACAACCGACTTTTTACTCAAACTTTGGATGGTCGATTTGGAAGGGGTAGAGGGAGTGACATTGGCATCTTTTGATGTCACTTCCCTCTACACCTCAATCGACCATCGGAAGGGACTGGCCGCAGTTGCTTATATGCTTGAGAACTGTACACTCACGTGTCAATGCCAACAATTTATTTTATCTCTATTAGAGATCATTTTGAGGTATAACTACTTTCTGTTTCAGGACTCCTATTATAAACAGGAACAGGGCGCAGCGATAGGGTCCAACCTACGCCAACCTACGCCAATATATTCATGCGTCGATTTGAGGAGGATGTCGTCTATGGAAGCCACCACTTCCAACTTGTCAGGGCATGGTGGCGGTACATAGACGACATCTTCCTCATCTGGATTGGCAGTGTTGAGCAGCTCCATGATTTTCTTAAGTTTCTCAATGGGATAGATGGTGCGCTCCAATTCACACTGGTTTATTCACAAACTGAAATGCAATTTTGGGATATCCGCGTGGTTCTGTCAGAGGGCAAGGTGGACACAGAATTGTTCACCAAACCCACTGACAGAAACACGCTGTTTATGTACAATAGCAATCACCCCAGACCAATGGTAAGATCTTTGCCGTATTCACAGTTTTTTTTTTTTTTTTTTTTTGTTTTTTTTATCTTTAATTCTTTATTGAAGAATATATTGACAATACATAGCAAATGTGAGTAACACATTACAGAAAAGTAACTTTCTTCTCAGGTACAAATTAAAGATGACAATACTGATATAGATCCGTAACAATATTATAGTCGTGTTAAGTAAGTACCAGACCTACAAGGACTAGACAAGAAAAAGCATCACAATCCTGACGGTTCAGAAACCTCTAAATGATTTAGTGACCTCTAAATGACGCCCAGTGTGACCAGGTCCTTTTGAAATCTTCATGTCTATTGTTTTCCCAAGAGGCTATCTCCTCAAATCTGTGCAGTTGGTCTATTTTAGCTATCCATTGGGCTATGGATGGGGTTTCTTCCGACAGCCAGAATTTGGGAATCAGTAAGCGTGCCGCATTAAGCATGTGATTAAATAGAGAGGGAAGGTTTGTCTTAGTGTTAGAGGTATGTACACCTAAGAGGGCCAAATTTGGCGTTAAGGGAACTGTGGAGTGGCATATCTTATTACTCTCTTTAAATATTTTCGACCACCATTATTTGATTGAAGGGCAGGACCACCATATGTGGTAGTATGTGCCTGTATCATTCCGACACCTCCAGCATTCATCATTGTTACCCGCCCTATATCTTTTGGTCACATCAGGGGTTTTATACCATCTTGTGAGGATTTTGTAGGCGTTTTCTTGTATTCGAATGCATCTAGATGCTTTGTGGGGTCTTAACAGAATTTTGGACAATGCCTCCTGAGGGAAGACACAATCCAAATCCCTTTCCCACTGTTTAATAAATGCAGGTTTAGGCATATTAATAGGGGTGGAAAGTTTTTTATAGATCAATGAGATCATTTTTGGCTTCGGGCTTGAATTTTTAAAAAGTTCCTCCATCCACTCTAGGGGTCTGTTTAAAGAGTTCCACTTAATATTTTTAGTTATGAAGGAACGAAGAAAGGATATCAATGGAGTTGGAAAATTGCATTCCGGAAAGATCTGGGACATATGTTCAGAATCTAACAGGGATCCATTTTCATTGAAAAGAGAAATTATCAAGCGCGTTGATTGTCTCACTGAAATGGGAAGACTATAGGTAAGAGCTTTGGGGGCAAATGTCAAGATATCTCTGATTTGAAGCAGTGGAGAAGGTAAAGGTAGAGCATGCTTCGTGGATTGAAACCACTCCCAGGCTTTCAGTGTAGATTTAATTACAGGGTTATTATTTTTGTTTAGTTCTTTTGACGCGTCATTGCCCACCAGGAGACTCCTAAACCTGAGCTCTAATTGGGACTGTTCTAAATTGACCCATAGTTCATCTGCTGGTCCCTTGAACCATCCCACTACTCTAGCCAATAAAACTGCTTTGTTATACAGTAACGGATTGGGCATCCCTATTCCGCCATAGGGCTTCGGCTTATTTAGCAAATGTAAAGCTAACCTGGCTCTTTTACCAGCCCAGATAAATTATCTAATCATTTGATTTAATTTGATGTAAAATGTGTTAGGCACGGGTATTGGCAATACTTGTTGCAAATACGTTACTTTAGGAATTATCAGGGAGGTTATCATATTTTTTCTGCCAAACCAAGATAATATATGTTTATCAAGGGAGACCAATTGTTCCTTAATTGAATTCAATAGTGGAGTATAATTTAAATTGAGTAACGCACCTGGGTCTGAACTCACCTTTACACCCAAATAAGTAATGTGTGGGGTATCCCAGTTGAAAGGGGACGTGAGTTTAAGTTCCTGTATAAGTGAGTTGGGGAATCCTATGTTTAATATGTGGGATTTACTCATATTAATTTTAAAATTTGAGAATAGGCCAAATTGATCAAGTATGTGGTATATATGTGGAAGGGCTGTTTTGGGGTTGGTGACCATCATGAGCAGATCGTCAGCAAAGGCTGCTGTTTTATGTTCAACCTCACCCATATGCATACCTTGTATCCCCCTCTCTCTCCTAATAGCCTGTAACAGGGTTTCCATGACTAAGACGAATAGTAGGGGAGAGAGGGGGCACCCCTGCCTTGTCCCATTACTAATATCAAAGGGGCTTGAGAGAGAGTTATTCACTATGACGGAAGCTGATGCATTTGAGTAAAGAGAGAATACTGCTTTAATGAACGAATCTGGGATTCCAAAAGCATATAAAACGTTTTTCATATATTCCCATTTAACTCTGTCAGATGCCTTCTCAGCATCTGTGCTGAGAAGGATCATTGGACGATTGTGTTTTTTTGCAAGGTAAATACAATTAAGGACCCTAGCTGTATTTTGTTTGCCCTCTCTGTTCTTCACGAAGCCCACTTGATCTCTCTGAATTATTGTAGGAAGTAATAAGGAGAGGCGTGTCGCCAACATTTTCGCTAGAATCTTTAGGTCTATGTTCAGCAGGGAAATTGGGCGATAATTTGCGCAGTTTGAGCTATCTTTCCCCTCTTTAGGGATCAAAGATATATGTGCCCTAGTCATATCCATTGACATCGGAGTACCCAAGAGCGAAGCATTACAGACCTTAAGAAGGTGAGGCCCTAATATGTTTGATAAGGATTTATAATATGCGGCTGAAAGACCATCGGGGCCTGGGCATTTACCCTTAGGGAGCTGTTTGATGGTGTCTTCTATCTCTTTCAGGGTGAAAGGGCTTTTTAATGTTAATGCTTGATCCTCCTCAGTGAGGACAGGAAGGGACAGTGAGTCTAAAAAGGCTGACGTAACGTCAGAGGAAGGAATTTTTTCCGGGGCAATGGGCTCCGATTCCTTTAGATTATATAGTGAGTGGTAAAATTCCCTAAATTTAGTAGCAATGGCTGAAGTGGTAAGGGCCGTATTTCCATCTGCTGTTTTTATTTTATGAATATAGTTAAGGGACTGCCTTTTTTTAATTCGTTGCATCATAAATTTTGACGCTCTGTCTCCATGAGCATAGTATCTAAATTGGGCTTGAATATAATATTTGGCTGAGTTTGAGTTTAGTAGTGTTTTGAGGGTCTCTCGTGTATCAGTTAATTCTTTATAATGGGTTTTTGACAGGGATTGTTTATGCAAGGATTCCAAGTGCTGAATTTTAGATAGTAAAGTGTCTATCTGGAGTTTCCTAGCTTTTTTAATTCTAGAACCCATAGAGATAAAGTGACCTCTCATATATGCTTTATGCGCATCCCAAAGCACTAGGTGAGAGGACACTGAACCGCTATTCAAAGAGAAGAATTCTTCTAGATTTTTTCGGGTAAGAGACAAATTATCCCCAGGTGATATCAATTGTTCGTTTAACCGCCATCTAAAGATTCGAGAGTCAGAGGTGGGCAGCTCTAGAGTAAAAAATACGGGGGCATGATCTGAAAGATGCATCAAGCCAATACAGGCCAGGTTGCAAAATTGGAGGTATTCTTTTGATACATATAGGTAGTCAATTCTATGGTAGGAACCGTGTACCGGAGAAAAGAATGTGTAGTCCCTATCCTTGGGGTTGAAGAGTCTCCAAACATCAACTACAGACCAATTTTGTAAGTGTCTTCTGAGATGTCTGCGTGCCTTATTAGAAATAGTTGATCTTACAGAGGTAGAGTCCAATTCTGGATCAAGTGTCATATTAAAGTCTCCCCCCAAAATCACTATACCTTCTTTATATGGGTCCAATTTGGCAAGAGACTCTGTAATCCACGCAACCTGGCCTGTATTGGGGGCATATAAGTTAACGAAAGTATATACTTGGTTAGCAATAGAACCTTTAAGCATAATATATCGTCCTTCAGTATCCTGGATATGGTTCATATAGGAAAAGGGGAGATCTTTTCGTATTCCAATACTTACGCCCTTGGAGGCCGAAGATCCTGCTCCACAATGAAACCAGGTGGAAAATAGTGAGTGTGTTAGGTTAGGGTACTTATTAAATCTGAAGTGGGTTTCTTGGAGGAAGATAATTGAACATTCTTCTTTCCTCAAATATGAAAAGATCTGGCTACGTTTCGATGGGGAATTAAAACCTTTCACATTGAAGGAAGCTATACGAATGCTAGACATGTCTTAAAATTAGGGGTTGGGTCAAAAGACATCATGTTAATAGTGAGCAAAGAAAATCAAAATATTGCAGTACCATATAACCTTCGGCCTCCCCGAACGAAGCATCAGAACATCCCCTGGGCCCAAAGCTGAACTGTGGATCATAATTGTAAGTCAGAGTACCTGAGAATAATACAATAACAATTAAAAAAAAAAAAAAAAACAGTAAGTTAAACATAATAGAACTTCGAAGAAAAGGTTCTTTAGTGAGGTAGAGCATTCACGCTCTACAGATTGGTAGAGGGGAAAGAAATATGTATTCCTAGACCTATCCCTCTAGGATTCATTTTTGCCAGACACTATTTTGGTCATAGATCAGTATTGGCTATTTTCGTGCGTTCATAACCATCTCTAATGGGCATCACATCGCAAAGTATGAAATATGCAGAGGAGCTATATGTCGTGGCATAGATGAAGAATCAAATAGTGTGAAACGTACATCATACTCCAGGACACATAATACCAAAGATATGGTCTCTATCTGCCCGGGGGACCCCCAAGTCCACCCCCCGCAAGATTGCACTCGCGGAGAAGGGGTAATCTACATCAGATTCCCTTGCATGTCCAGGTCAGTGGAGTCCAAGGACCCCCCGACAGACAGTGCGAGCCAGTTCTTATTGATCACCTCCGAACGCAGTACTAAACTTTAAACTTGAAAGGGGGTCAAGTACTTCAGTAGGGGTACTACATGAAGTGAGTATCTCCATTCGCGCCACGGGAAACAACCTCAAATCTCGCGATTATTCCACTTCATCTAGAACTTGCGCATTAATTGGAAGATAATCGCAATGGCATCCGCTTATATGAGAGGAGCCTAAGCCGGCCAGTTTCCCATCCCGCAGACAGAGACACGTCCATTTTTCTTGCGATTATATACCACGCCCATATAGAAAAGGAAGAACAATGAACTATGGTAGAACAATGGTAAGTTAAACATTAATATAAATCAAAGTACTTAAGAAACTCAGACCCCACTATTCCAAAAGGACATGTTCAAAAGAAAATAGTAGTCTTTGTTATTTTACTACAACCATCCGCCTGAATGTAACACACCGGATCAGGTGGGTCGCGACTAACTATAGCGCCTATCATTATAAAAGTTAAGGTATGCAACTATTCCGATATGCGCTTCTACATAGGGAATTATAAATCATGTGCGCGAAGGATAACCGGCCCAGGGAGTCGCAAACATTCTAATTAACAAAGGTCTTGTGATCTAGGTAGAAAAGAGGGAACCTTAAAGAGCAAGAAGATATGCGAAAATATATGCAAAAACTTCAAGCGATTATATGGTGAGAAGAGCATATCTAAAAGGGGATAAAGACAGACACACGCAAATATATTTATCTGATATGCTGGTAATGTCCGTCGATCAATCTTCTGGCATTGGAAGCCTTCTTGGGGTGGAGACGTTCCCTCTCCTCGCTCTATGCGGTTTAGGGGTACGAGGAATCTCCCAGGGCAGGACATTCGGGAGTTCAGTGGTGGTTGTCATCCCTTGAAGCGCATCCCAGTTCTCAATCGGGAGAGGTTGAATGTCCAGCTGGTGGTAGATCTTCTCCAGGTCTTTGAATGTAGAAACAAAAAGGCGACGTCCTTCATGGGTAAAGGAAAGGCCGAAAGGAAACGACCACCTATACAGGGTCTTGTGAGCTCGCAGCCAGTCGGTGAGCGGTTTTAGCATCTTGCGTTTTTTGAGCGTCGATTGCGCCAGATCCTGGAAGATGGCGATATCGTTACCTTCCCAACTCAAGGACGGGTGATTCCTGGCACTTGTCAGAATTGCTTCTTTGACTGGAAAAAGCAGAAATTTGCAGATAACGTCCTGAGGAGGTTCGTTGAATTGCGGCTTGGGTCTGAGGGCTCTGTGAGCCCTCTCAATGGTGACCTCGTGGGCCGTGTCGGGGCCTAGGAGTTGTAGGCATATCTGCATTACTGTTTCAGGGATGTCGCTCGGGGTAACCGATTCGGGTATACCTCTAAAACGAAGATTATTTCTTCTTCCCCTGTTTTCTTGGTCTTCTATGGCTGTGTGTAACATATTAACATGTGCCTGTAAGTCCGCCATATTCAAAGATACTTCTTTCTGGTGAGTAAGAAGCTTGGACTGAGTCTCCTCAAGCGTTTCCACTCTGGCGCCTATGTGGCTTATGTCACTTCTGATTGCTGCCATTTCTAAGCTTAATGGCTCAAGGGCTTCAGCCAGCGTTTCTTTCAGAAAACTACGAGATATCGGCAGGGCTTCAGGATCAGGGGAGTCATCTCTTCCTCCCTCGGCACCAGAAGAAGCTTGATGTTTGTGGCCAGAGGATCTCGGTGTGCCCGGCGCCATCTTTGATTCTTTAGCCACGTATGTAGCGGCAGCCTTTTTAATGAATTTATCCATGTCTCCTGCATGAGTTGTCGATTTGCTAAGTCCAACAGGGTCTGTGGGCTTCTGTCCACCGATCTTGACCATTATATCGTCCTGGAACGCTGTTGATAGTGTGCTAAGAGGGATATCTGGTCACAGAGCAGCGCCTCACACAGCCATCCACACTCAGCACAGGCTCCGCCCCCCATATTCACAGTTTTTAAGGGCCAAACGTGTTGTCTCGGACCCCAAGATATTTGACAAAACTCTTGATACATTATTAAATACGTTCCAGAGGCGGGGTTATCCAACTAAACTACTTAAAGAAAAAAAGGAAGCGGCTAGGGACTTAAATAGGGAGGACACCCGTAAAAGAAAAAAAGAACATTCTAAAATGATGAGGATTCCCTTTATCTCAACACACACTGAACACAGTGTGGATATAGGGAATATCATACGACGACACTGGTGCATATTAAATGGATGCCATGATACAATTGCAGAGTCCCACTCTCCCCCTTTAATGTCCTTTAGAAGGTCCCGGAGTTTAAAGGATCAAATAGTGAAAGCTGATGTGGGCACATTGAAAAAGGGCAGACAGACAACGCTAACAAGTCCTAGTGTTGGCTGCTTTCCTTGTCTGTCCTGTGTTAATTGCAGGTACATGCTTAAGGGTAAAACGTTTGTACACTCGAAAACCGGCGTTGTGCATCAGATAGGTTACTATCTGACGTGCGATTTCAGTTTTATTATCTATGTGCTGACCTGTCCATGCAACCTGCTGTATGTTGGAGAGACGATTACGGATTTTAATTCGCGTCTCAACAACCACAGGTTAAACATAAGGAAGAAAAGATTAGACCTGCCAGTTTCAAAATACTTTGCAGAGCATAAACATGTTGAGAGAGACATGAAGTGTTGTATCATTGATTTTGTTCCAATGCCGAGGAGAGGCAGTGATAGAGCCAATATATTTTTTTAAAAAAAGGAACTTAAGTGGATTCATTTACTTAATTCCCTTAAACCACATGGTCTGAATGTGGACTATAATATTGGGGTTATATAGGTTAGCGGCTTGCCCTTGACCAACATATGGAAACGTTGTATTGTACCTGTGTATATTTGGTGATCAATTGTATGGGACAAAACAGTAGTTCCTTATGGATTGCCAAATATTTTGTTTTTTTCTATTCTATTTTATCACAGATGGTTTGCAATGGAGCATGGTGAGAGGAAGTACGAGGAGATATTGGAATGGTGTGCGGTCAAGATCGACATTATGTAGAGGCTGTCTGTGTTTGTCTTTGTTTTATAATATTTATTTATTTTTTATTTATTTTGTATATGGTCATAATCTGTTGTCCACATGGGAGGTGGTATTAAGGAGAACCCTCTTGAATGGTGGTGATGTGCAGGTTTTTGACAGGGGGTACAGAGCGACCCTGCATTAACATGCGGGGGCGCTACTGACCGCGGGTCATGGGTGGAGACTGCACCTATGTCCTATGGGCATAGTCATCATGCGACCCTGCACTGCCATCGATGGTATGTCGGCACAAATTGGTGCTGGCGCTACCTCGATCCTGTGCGTAACAGACGGCAGTGACATTGGTAAGTGACGTCCGCGGTGGATGTCTGGTTCCTTTGTCAAATATGGTGGACACGATATTGGAGTTACAGTGCGCAGCCACGCAATGATGTATGTGGCTACAACTGGAAGAGCTTTAGGTACGTCAACCTGACATGTGCAGAGATGCCCCAGACACGACGAACGACATGCGGTATCTTGGATGGCAGCCATTCACCCTCTTACTCCTCTTTCACCCTCCGCTCGCAATACCTCATACTAAGCACTTGGCACTTTTTGATTATCATCCACATATGGCACTGATCACGATAATTATTGTAATCAATATTGTATGGAAGTTTTTCTTTTAGTATATGTAATTATGTATACACCACTAAGGAAACATATATAATGCAGGTTATATTTAATTTGGATTATATTGTTATATATCTGTATTTCATATTTTGTGAGATTTGTTATTAATTATTATATAGTAATTGCACTTGTTTTTTTTTCAATTGTTAATTAATTGCACATGTTTTGCTAATTGTAATGAATGAGTGTGTTGCTATATATTGTTGGCATTTTGTCTCTGCACACCACTTGAGAAAGGCTCCTGTCTAGAGCCGAAACATTGGTAAATAAAGCTGGGGTAAATAAAGACTTTTGTACTTTTTTACTTTCTGGAGTGCTGCACATTTTTTTCTATTTTTGTATTTCTGGATTGGCTTTGATCCACATTGGGCCAGTTGCACCCACCAGCTTGCATCAAGGACGGTGCTGCCATTGTTTTTTCTTTATCTCTCTCTCTCTCTCTCTCTCTCTCTCTCTATATATATATATATATATATATATAAATATTTTGTATAATTATTTCTTTTTGTCTTCAATTCAACGCAGATCAAGAGCTCTAGGAAGCTTTTTATTTTTTAAAGCAAATTAGAATCTCCTCTATTATACATCTTAATTTGTTTACATAAACTATTTAGGCTGTTAATCAGAGCAGTATAAATATTCTGACCAGATTAACAGGAGATCCTGAGTTCGAATCTCAGCAGTGCCTCCAATTATGTCAGAATATTCATACTGCTCTGATTAACAGTCTATATTTTTTATGTAAATAAATTGGAATCTGTAATGCAGAAAATTGTAACTTATTATCATAAAGACCAAGCCAATAAGAGCTTATAAAAGTATCACACAAAGTAACCCCTCAGGCAGACACCTTTAAAAACCAAAAATTTAAACTCTCCAAAAAGTGATCAAAAATTCATATGCACCACAAAATAAAGGTTTAACCTCATGTCCTGGTACTTAAGGACACAGGGCGTACCTGTACGCCTTGTGTATTTCCGATCACCGCCGCACGCCGTCTCTGGTGACCTGTGAACCCGGAATAGGACGGTGATCGGTGGTGTGATAATAATACACCAACATTCACCGTCCTGCTATCCTGACAGGTAGCTGTCACACAGGTGAGCAGGCACAGTGGAAATTTTGAATTGCCAGAGATCCTCTCCCCGCTAATACAGATCCGTGGAGCGGGAGAGAGGAGCTCGGCTGTACTGTGAGTTTTTTTGTGCCATCAGGCACAAATCGGTGTATTTTGGTAAGGTAGGGAGAGGTAGATTAGGCAGTGATAGTGAGGGAGAGTTAGAGAAAAAAAATAGAATTTTTATTGGGTTGTCGCACTGGATCGGGTGTCTAGGGTCCACAGCACTCAGCTATGTGACCCTAGACCCCCCCAGGGGGGTTGCAGCTCCCCCCCCCCATCCCCACAGACACATTTATTTGGGGCACATATTTATTTATTTTTTCATGCGCTGACTGTGGACGGCACTCTTAGCGTCCGGCCACTGCTAGCGCATCACCCACCCCACCGCTGATCAGCTTCGTACCGCTGATCAGCGCATTTGAATATTTTATTTTTATTTTTTCACACTTTTTTGGGATTTTCAATTTGTTTGGGTTATTTTTTTATTTTATTTTTCTGTTAGGTTTAGGGTAAGTACATGAACACCTGTTCTTCACACACACACGCACACTGAATAAAGTTTTCCACGCAAAAACACACACGCAAAAACACACACACGCACACACACTGCCCTATGGCTCGCCGGACGTTCTCGGTCAAGGAGGCATACGCCCTGCTTACCTCTGAATCCGAGAGTCCCAGTGAGGATGAGGATGACCCCACTTTCCTATTGTCATCCGCGTGCTCCTCATCATCTAGCGATGATGATGAGCCCCCAAGGCGGTGTAGATGCCGGCAGGTGGAGCAAGGGGACCGCTATGCCAGGGACAATATGGCCCACACTAGTGTGAGCAGCTGTGGGGCTCGTACTAGTTTTCCGGCCCACCAGATAAGTCCACCTGAGCCCCTTCCCGGTGAACTTGTCTGGTGTACCCCAGAGCAGTTTGAGCCTGTGATTCCTGATTTTGTTGGCCAAGCAGGAATCCAGATTCCCACAGTGGGCTTGTGAATATGACTATTTTAGTCTTTTTTTCAGTGACCACTTTGTGAATATGATGGTGAAGCAAACAAACCTGTACGCACAACAGTTCATTGCTCAACACCTGGGCTCCTTTTTGACTAAGGCCGGTGGCTGGACTCCGGTCAGTACAGCCGACATGAGGCCGTTTCGTTTTGGGGCCCCGTGCTGCACATGGGCCTAGTAAAAAAAAAACAGTGTCAGGCATAACTGGAATGGGGACGTCCTCTAACAGACCCCACTTTACAGTACCATATATCAAGAACGAGTCTAAATTTCCCTCCAGAAGAGGGAAAAAAGAGAGGAAAAAACTAATAGAGGAGTTTATATCTCACCTAAATACGAATAACTGGGGTATCACATTCATAGGAACGTATGATAAAATGAAAACAGAAGTCCTAGACCTGAACCTTCTTTAAAAAGGTGGATAGCAAAAGCTATCTTGATTTCGGCAGCACACACTACAGAAAGTGGAAGTCAAATGTTCCGTTTAGCCAGTAGTACACTAGATGCAGACTTCAGTTCACAATGCAACATCCTTACGTCAAGGTTCAATTAAAAGGGGTACCCAAGCAACATCATTGTGGTCTCCAGAGAAAAAGCTAATCAATTTAACACAATTAGAAAGCTTAGCCCCAGTACAAAAGATAGGGGTAAACACTGATATTAGCTCCTACTGTTACAATTTCATAACAACATATAACCAAAACCATAATGCTATAAAGGCGACACTGGGGAAACATTGGCACATCTTAAAAAGAGATCCTATACTCAGTCAAATTATCCCAGAGATCCCATGCTTCACTTACAGAAAAGCCAAAACTCTGAAAAACATTCTAGAGCCTAGCAAAATGAGATCAGCTATACATCCCTCTAACGATGAGGATAAGGACACTAGGGACCCCAAAGGTAGTTTCAAATGCGGTCATCCAAGATGTCTTTGTTGCATTAGTATGAACCAAAGATCATCTTCTCATAGCCGAAGTACCGGAGATTGATTTCTAATCTAATACCACTTAACCTGCAATTCTAATTATGTAATTTATTTGCTTGAGTGTCCAATATGTAGGTCGCACCATACAGACCCTACATAATCGATTCAACAAACATCGTTCAAACATTAAGAAAAAGTATATGAAACACAGTGTGTCCAGACATGCGGCCGAACACCATGAAGGCAATGCTGTAGGTTTTACAGTAACACCTATTGAATTTATTCCAATACATCTCCAAAGACGTCCAATATATCAGACGTCAGGAGATGTATTGGATTTTTAAACTCAACAGCCTTAATCCCTATGGGCTTAATGAGGCCTTCGAAATTAATCTGTAAGGTGAAAATATAATAATAAAATAAGAATAAAAATAAATAAAAAAGGCCCCATTCTCCCACGATCTGTGGATCTAACCATCTCCTGTTCCCACCTTTTCCCTTCTCCCTCCCCTTTATTTATCCCACCCATAGTTTTAGACCCACCATCCCATATCTTCTTTGACAGAGTACCAACCATAGTCCAGACGACAGCTAATGCTGTGGAGTCCATATATATATATATATATATATGAAAAGGATCTAGATAAGTGGAGAAAACACACGTTGGAATGACACGTTACATGCTCGCCCCATACAGATAGATTGCAGAGCATGTAATATATTTTATATACTATATATATTTGAGATTTTATATATATTCATTCATTCATTTATCCTTTTTTTTATATCGATTTTTTTTTTAAATCAAATTTTATTGGAGTCTTTCAGACATTTTATTATCTGTAATATTATTAGTCAAGCACACTTTTTTAAAATATATATATACCCATTAAGGATCGTTTGAAATAAGTTTCACCTATCAATCCTGTATTGATTCCTATGAACTATTAGTATCTGTGCTGCTGGGACAACAGGTCACGTGTTACTCTACGTCACCCATGCAGCCGTCGGCTCAGAACATTTATCTGAGCATGCAGTGATTAAGTATTGCGATGTCCGTCCTCTCTTCCCTTGCCTGGCCAGAAGAGAAGGGCGCTCACCAGAGAAAACTTCTGGGTTCCCGAGTCATGTGACGCTTGCACTTGTGATCACATGACCGGGAGTTACATTCAATATAATACTATCCTATGAATAATAATGCAAAGTTTTATTCAAATATAGAAGCGATCATATGCATAAACCATGAGAATGGTTACACATTGTTGCTATGGTTTGGTTTTATGAATTCATTCTGAAATCTGGATGACACCTGGTTATGGCTTCTTCCACAGGGGGCGTCACCCAGGTGCATCCTTTTGGCGTTTTTTTTTACACAATTTGTCTTTAAATATTGATCTATTTGTATTATTTATTATACTATTGTGAAACCTGATGAAGGTGAGATCCTGATCCCTGAAACACGTTGTTTCTATTAAACAAGAAGAATTCATTAAGGCTGTCTTCACCAGTGATTTTGTGCCGACGCAGAACCTTTTTCTTTTACCACTTTACAGTACGGCCATGACACGTACCCGGTTTGAGGCCACCCGGAAATGCCTGCATTATGCAGATAATGCAGCATGTCTTCCCCCCCAGGTGATCCTGCTTATGACCTCCTGTACAAAATCAGGCTGGTCATCGATCACTTTGAGGACAAATTTTTGGAGGCCTATGTACCTGGAAGGGAGGTCGCGGTTGATGAGTCTTTAATTGCTTTCAAGGGGAGACTCATTTTCCACCAATATGTTCCCTCTAAGCGGGCAAGGTATGGCATGAAGCTGTGCAAACTTTGTGAGAGTACCTCAGGGTACACTCACAAATTTTGTGTGTACGAGAGGCGAGATTCCCATATTCAACCCCCAGAATGTCCCCCCACTTTGGGTGTTAGCGGGAAACTTGTGTGGGACCTTATGCACCCACTGCTAGATAAAGGTTACCACCTGTACATGTATAACTTTTAAACTAGTATCCCCTTGTTCCAGACGCTCACCGCCAGATCTACGTCCGTTTGTGGGACCGTGCAGCCTCCCTACACACCCCCAGGAACCTATGCCCAGGGTTGAGACCCATGCCCTTACCAGTGGAAACCTGTTGCTGGTCAGATATAAGAACAAGAGGGATGTCCTTGTACTGTGCACAATTCACGGTAACGGTAACGGCATCACCCCTTTCCCTGTGTGAGGTACCGCGGCAACGGTCCTCAAGCCCGATTGTATCGTCGACTACAATCGGTATATGGGAGTAGTTGATCTCTCTGATCAAGTCCTCAAGCCATATAATACCATGCGCAAAACCCGGGCATGGTACAAAAAGGTTGCGGTCTAATTGGTACAGGTTGCCTTGTACAACTCTTTTGCGCTATCCCGGAGTGCTGGCAACACAGGGAAATTCCTGCAGTTCTATGAGGCAGTCCTCAAGGCCCTGATCTTTTCTGACAGGCCGGAGTACCTTGGGAACTGGAGGCGCCCGGATTATCCCTGGCCAACACTTTCCAGGTGTGGTCCCCCATACTGGAAAGAAGGTACGGTCCCCAGAAAAGTGCAGAGTGTGTCACAGGAGGGGAATACGGAAGGACAACACCACTCAGTGTGATAAGTGCCCCGATCATCTGGGTCTCTGCATTGACGGTTGCTTCAGGGAGTACGACACTTCAATGGAGTACTAAATTTACAATCCCCTTCCCCAATTTTAATTCCATTCAGCCACTGAAAATAAAAAAAATAAATAAAAAACTATGGTTCTCAGACTTGAGACACTGAAACAATTTTATTTTATTTTTTTTAATATTTATTACCCTGATTCTGAAGTTTACAGAAACACCCCATATGTGGCTGTAAACTGCTGTATGACCAAACGGCAGGGCGCAGAAGGAAAGGAACGCCGTATGGTTTCTGGAAGGCAGATTTTGATGGCCTTTTTTTGGCACCATGTCCCATTTGAAGAACTCCTGATGCACCCCTAGAGTAGAAACTCCATAAAAGTGACACCATCTAAGAAACTACACCCCTAAAGGTATTCCAAACTGATTTTATAAATTTTATTAACCCTTTAGGTGTTCCTCAACAGTTTATGGCAAATGGATATGACATTTCAGAATTTCTATTTTTGGTAACCTTGTCTCACAAAAATGTAATATAGAGCAACCAAAAATCATCTGTACCCTAAAAATAATCCCAACAAAACTGCCACCTTATCCCGTTGTTTCTAAAATGGGGTCATTTTTATGGATTTTCTACTCTAGGGGGGCTTCAAATGGGACATGGTGTAAATAAGCCAGTCCAGCAAAATCTGCCTTCCAAAAATCATACGGCACCCCTTTCCCTCTACGCCGTACTGTGTGCCTGTACAGTAGTTTATGGCCACATATGGGGTGGTTCTGCAAACTACAGAATCAGGGCAATAAATATTGAGTGTTTTTTGGCTGTTAACCCTTGCTTTGTTACTGGAAAAAATTGATTAAAATGGAAAATTTGCCCCAAAAATCGAAATTCTGAAATTTTATCTCCACTTGCCATTAACTCCAAACACAAAAAGGTTAACAATGTTTGTAAAATCGGTTTTTAATGCCTTGAGAGGTTTAGTTTCTAGAATGATGTCATTTTTGGGTGTTTTTTTATGCAAGCCTCACAAAGTGAGTTCAGACCTGAACTGGTCCTTAAAAAGTGTGTTTTTGAAAATTTCTTAAGAATTTCAAGATTTGCTTCTAAACTTCTAAGCCTTTTAACGTCCCCAAAAAATAAAATGGCATTCCCAAAATGATTCAAGCATGAAGTAGACATATGGGGAATGTAAAGTAATCGTTAATTTCTAACGATAATTTGTTTTCCCTTAGTCCTAACAGCAGCACAGATGGGGTTAACTGCCCCCTGTGGACTGGTAGGACCGGCGGAACCAATGAAAGAACTCCAGCTCGCTTAAAGGGAGGGGTTCACCCCCCAGCCCACCGTGTCTATAACAAGAAAGTACTTTAGGGTGGGAAATTTGTGTGCTGCTGTTATGACTAAGGGAAAACAAATTATCGTTAGAAATTAACGATTCCCTTACGTCCTACCAGCAGCACAGATGGGGAGATAGCAAGAAGAATCCCCTAGGGAGGGTCCTCATGCCTGGCAGAAATTATGAACTGTCTGCCCAAAGGCTGAAAACTCTGCTACCTTAGCATCTATTCTATAATGAGAGATGAAGGCTGATTTCAGAGCTCCAGGAAAAAACACCTTAAAGAGCAACTCTAGGGGGAGAAGATTTCTCCCCGCAACAGAGGTAGCTGCGCCCCAATAGAATGGGCCCTTACACACTCCGGAGGATCTAAGGATTGGGAGGTGAAAGCTTCCCTAAAGGTTTCCTTGACCAGCGACTAATAGTAGTTTAGACGCCTTACGGCCTTTAAACTTACCGGCAAACAGGAAGAAGAGGTTCTCATCTATCCTGAATTCTCTGGATCTATCCACATAGATCTGGAGGCATCTCAATATGTCCAGAGGATATCTGACTGGAACATAAGAGGAGGAGAATAATACAGGTGGAGAAATTACCTGATTGATATTTTGAAAGGTTGGAACCTTAGATTTAAAATTAAGGTAGTTATCTTAGAAGGACTCTGTCCTGTAGAAAAAATAATATATGAGTGCAAAGCGGAAAAAGCCTGCGGCTTAGAAATTCTTTTGGCTAAAGTAATAGCCAGGATAAAAACCACCTTAAGAGTTAAAAACTTAAAACTTGCCTCCTCCAAAAGTTCAAAGGGGGGGGGGGGGATGCTAACCCCCTGAGAACAACTGAAAAATCCCATTGAGGAACTGGTTTCAGTATTGTAGGCTTCAATCTTTCCGCTCCCTTAAGGAAGCGTTTGATGAGCAGGTCCCGAGAATATGGTGTGTTGAGACAGGCCGAGATGGCAAAAACTTGGACCTTCAGGGTAGAGGGGGAGAGACCTCTGTCTATCTCATCCTGAAGGAATTGTAAGATCGCTGCGAGGGGCGGATCTGCAGACGCCACCTGGTTGGGGCTACACCAGAAGGTGAAGATCCTCATGATCCGGGAGTAGGCCTTCTTGGTAGACTCTGCTCTGGAATGCGACTCAGAGAGCCCATCCACTCTGGGAAGGGACTGATCAACCTCCAGGCTGTCAGGTTGAATCTGTGCAGATCTGGGCAGAGATGAGTGTCCCACGACACCTGGGTCTGCTCTGGGGGGAGTCTCCAATATTGTCCCCGACTCATCTGAATGAGCTGGGTAAACCAGGATCTCCTGGGCCAAATGGTATGATGGCTATTACCGAGGCCTGATCCTGACAGATTTTCATCAAAACCCTCGGAATCATGGAAAAAGGAGGGAAGATGTACGCCAGCCTGAACCTCCACGGTATTGTCAGAGCATCTATAGCCAGGGGGTAGTCCTCCCTATATAGGGAACAGAACCTCTGTACCTTGGCGTTGAACCTGGTTGCCATGAGAATTACCTCTGGCATCCCCCATCTGAGGAATAACTGTTTGAAGATCTTCGGATGCAGTGACCATCCTATTGTCGGTAAGCCGCGACTTAGGCGGTCCGCAATGACGTTGAGGGAGCTTCTGTGAGTGGTGGATAGATGGGATAGGTTCAGCTCTGCCCACCGCAGAATTACCCCAATCTGACAGAAGGGGTAAGGATCTTGTGCTTCCCTGCTTGTTTATTAAAGCACAGCAGACATGTTGACTGAACTTTCACTGCTTTGCCCCGAATCTGAGGGGCGAAGTGAAGGAGGGCTAGCCGGATAGGCCGCATCTCGCGGAGATTCGGAGAAAGATGCCGCAGATGCCGCTCCTGAGGAGACCAAGATCCCCAAACCGGGGATCCATCTAAATGGGCGTCCCAGCCTACAAGGGACGCGTCCGTAGTCAATATGAGCCAAACTGGTTGGGTCATAGACTTCCCTGCTGGTAGATGGAACCACCATCTGAGGGAATTCCGGGTTTGGTTGGATAGGGAGCACAGGGAAACTAGCCCTGCCGGGCTGCCGTTCCATTTGTTTTTAGACCTCTGACTGAAGAGGTCGGATGTGTCATAAAGCCCAAGGGACTGCATCCGCAGCCGCTGACATGAGCCCCATCATCTTCATGAGGGTCTGTATAGGGACTCGTCGTGGTACATAAAGGAACCCTGCCAGGTCCTGAATCCGCGTACTTTCTTCTGGCGTCAACTGGAGGGACATCTCCAGAGAGTCGATTATGAATCCTAGATAATGGATAGAAGTTGAAGGGCTCACGTTCGACTTCTGCCAGTTGATAATCCAGCCTAGGCAGAGCAGAAAAAAAATTGCGACATGATGATGATGGGAAAATAGAGGGACTAAAGGGGCTAGAAGAAGCCAGTCATCCAGGTAAGGGACAATTGCCAGCCCTGGAGTCTCAAATCTGCCACTACCGATACTACAACCTTGGTGAAGATCAGGGGGGCAGATGAGATTCCAAAGGGAGGGGCGGCAAACTGAAAATGCCTGCACACTCCCGAGCTCTGGACCGCGATCCTGAGAAATTTCCGGGAGGAAGGATGGATCGGATGTGGAGGTAAGCATCCTTGAGCTCCAGAGTAGCCAACACATCCCCGGGATTGAGGAGGTGGCTGACTGACCTTATGGTTTCCATGCGGAACCTGGTTCTCCTTACAAAACGATTGATGAATTTCAATCTATGATCATCCGAAGATCTCCTGTCTTTATGGGTACCAGAAATACTGGAGAATAAATCCCTAGACCCTTCTCCCCTGCCGGTACCTCCTTCAGGGCTCCCTTGGAAAGGCAGTCCTGGATATAGGACTCTAAGATTTTTTTTTCCTTTTTGTCTAGCCGGCCAAAAAACTGTGCATGGCAATGAATCTGTCTAGGGGGAGAGAAACGAGGTCTATTAGATAGCCCGAAGCTACTATGCTTTGGATCTACTGGGCCCATAGGTTTACACCAGAAAGACGACCTCCTCGTTCTGGAAGGTGAGGAGGTTTACGGGAAAACCCAGAGGCGTAACGACAGGGGTAGCATGGTTAATCCAAGAGCCTCAGAGAGGCCCAACGTTAGGAGGGTTTTGACTCCTTGGTGGGTTTTCGGGAGCATCTAGAAAATTTTCTAGACTGCCCCCCCCCCCCCCAATCTCTACATTTAGCCTGCTGTCCGGATCTGCCCCCACGATCTTGCCTGCCTCGGGTCCGAAAGGGCTGTTGAGGGAGACTCTTTCCCTTTTTATCGGAGAGTCCCTCCATGATGGTGTCTAGTTCCGAACCGAATAAACGGTCTGGCTCGAAGGGGAGCCCACAGAGATTATATTTGGAAGCGTTATCCGCATTCCAGGGCTTTAGCCATAGAGGTCTCCTGGCAGCTGACACTAGAGCCATTGTTTTGGCTGCCAATTTCAGCTGTAATTGGGATGTATCACATAGGAAATCCATGGCCAGATTTATGGATTTAAACGCGGCCAGGATGTCGTCTCGTGAGACACTTTGGTCAACATCGGTCTGAATCTGGTTCAGCCTGGACCGTAGAAAGGAAGTAACCTCTGTGGCTGCGATAGAAGTTGAGGCCGAAGCTGCGGCTGCCGTGTAGCTCCTTCTCAGGGTGCACTCTGTCCTCCTATCTAGAGGGTCCTGCAGGCTAGACCCATCGTCTGCTGGAACTAGGGTGCGCCTGGACAACTTTGCTATAGCCATGTCCACCTTAGGAATGGAACCCCATGATTCCACTAAGGATTTAGCCATCAGAAACATCTGTTTGAATCTCCGGGTGAGGACTGGGCCTTTCTCAGTTTTTTTCCATTCTGTGCGCATCACAGAAAGGAGGGTCTCATCCGCCTTAAAGACTCACTGGGTCCGACAGGCGGTATCGGAGGACTCCCCTATGTCAACATCACGGTCCCCCGACCTGATGGACTTCAATAGCTTTTGTGTTTTTTCTGGAGGGAAAAAACATGAAGTAGATTCTTCCTCCTCAGAGGAAGATGACCCCACAGAAAGGGGGTTGGGTCTGACGGTAGGGTCGGCAACATCCATGGGCGTCTAGGAAGAGCCAGGTGGTCTCTCATTCAGCAGGGTTACGACCCCCTTGATGGAATCATCCACATACGTCTTGGCCCACTGGTACATGTCCTGCATCGTGGGTTCCTTAGCAGAACCGGAACGGCAACTGTCGCACCTGGAATAGGGGCAAGAATCGTCTAAAGGCGTATTGCAATCAGAGCAGGCCAGGTGTTTCCTCTTGGTCGCCAATTTTCGCTGCTGGTCTGGATCTCTAGGAGAAGCCATAGCTGAAACGAAGAAAAAGGATTAAAACATCCCTAAAAACTCAAAGGGAGTTTAACACCTTATGTAACGGCACGAACCAGAGGAGTAAGACAGGCAAAATAGAAAATATTAGAAACTGAAAATTCAGTAAATAGCAGAAATTCTCAGTCGGCACAGGAGACTCTGGAGCTAGCTTATCAAGCAACGCAGCCAGAGACCGACTGAAGGAACTCAGTGAGCTTAAATAGCGAAGCTCCGCCTAGGGGAGTGGTTTCCTATGACAACCCTCCTCCTAAACGACACTGCTGAATTAAACCCTTAATAAGATTTATATTTTATTTTTTTCCCCAAAAAACTTATGCCTAAGTGAGGAGAGCCCTCACATCACATCCTCCCCTGTGGAACAGAACCCGGCCGGCATCCTCAGTAAGTTTGACCGAGGACGCTGGCGGCCGTGCCGAGAGACCGGAAGTGACGCCGCGGCAGGCCGCGTCCATGCCACGCCGGCGGCGGAACGCCACAGAGTCTACACCGCAGGAGGGGAGGCGCAAATGAGGCAAGCATGCCCCCAGGTACCGCAGCGCGATCAAAAGGGGGAAAAATTATAAAAAATAAGCGCTCCTATGTTTAAAGAAAAAAGGAGACAACTCAGATCAGAAGCATCTCCAAACTCACCAAAAGGAGAGGAAAACTCGCCAGTCTACCTGTCCAAAGGACAGAAAAAAAAAACGGTGGGCTGGGGGGTAAACCCCTCCCTTTGAGGGAGCTGGAGTTCTTTCATTGGTTACTCTTGGGCTCATTAAAAAGTCCGCCGGTCCTACCAGTCCGCGGGGGGGGGGGGGGGGGGGGGGGGGCAGTTAACCCCATCTGTGCTGCTAATGTTTTCAAATTGTTGGTAAATTTGGTATTTTTTATAAATAAATGTTTTATTTATTTTTTTACTCCATTTTACCAGTGTCATGAAGTACAATACCAGAATGGCCTGGATAAGTCAAAGCGTTTTAAAGTTATCACCACATAAAGTGACACTGGTCAGATTTGCAAAAAATGGCCTGCAACTTAAGGTGAAAATGAGCCCTATCCTTAAGGCCCCTGTCACACGGGCGAGTTTTCCGTACGGGTGCAATTCGTGAGTTGAACGCATTGCACCCGCACTGAATCCAGACCCATTCATTTCGATGGGGCTGTGCACATGAGCAGTGATTTTCCCGCATCACTTGTGCATTGCGTGAAAATTGCTGCAAGCTCTATTTTGTGCATTTTTCACGCAACGCAGGCCCCATAGAAGTGCGGATGCAAGTGCAGATGCAGTGCGATTTTCACGCACGGTTGCTAGGAGACGATCGGGATGGGGACCCGATCATTATTATTTCCCCTTATAACATGGAACTGAATACAGAATGCTAAGTAAAATCGGGCTGGAGAGGTTAAAAAAATAAATAAATAAATAACTCACCTTAATCCACTTGATCGGCAGCCCGGCTTCTCTTCTGTCTTCTTTCTTCAGACCCTGGGTAAAGAACCTGTGATGATGTCACTGCTCTCATCACATGGTCCGCCACATGGTCCATCACCATATTAAAAGATCATGTGATGGACCATGTGATGAGCGCAGTGACGTCATCACAGGTCCTTTACCCAGGTCCTGAAGAAAGAAGACAGAAGAGAAGCCAGGCTGCGCGAACAACTGGATTAAGGTGAGTTAAATTATTATTATTTTTTAACCCCTTCAGCCCTATTGTACTAAGCATTCTGTATTAAGAATGCTATTATTTTCCCTTATAACCATGTTATAAGGGAAAATAATATAATCTACAGAAAACCTAACCCTTCTTCACAGAAGTTCGGGTTTGGGTACCAAACATGCCGAAATTACAATTTGCACATCCTATCCGGGCAAAAAGCATGACGCCCATGTGAAAGAGGCCTAAGGGGTTAAAGGTTTAATAAGAATTGCAAAGAATGTTCAAATATTTTTTTTGTTACCAACAGTAATGAAGACATTGAAGGCTAAAGTGGCAAAATGCTGAAGGAGCAACGTCAGGATGTGCGGGCCATTCAGGAGCGGATGAAGGCCATGGAGGAGAGGCATGGCCAGGCCATAAAGAGGGTGCAGGAGATGCTCCTGCTATTAAAAATGTTGCCTTAAATTATTTTTTTTTTCTAATAAGTTATGTGTAAGGCCGATTCATTGGCCTGTATTTGTGGGAGGGGCATGGCTACCTACTTCAACGACCGGCACCCTCCCACAAATCGTACGACGTGCAGAGTTTTGCAGGAAGCGTGCGCTCGTACCTGGCATTTTTTTCTCCAGCAGGCAGGTAAGTGGAGTCCGGTCGGCTGGCCTCTAGGTGAATGGGGGCCACGCTCTGGACCGCATCGCTTTTTTCTCCCAGGCTGGGGGCGGACCGTAACGGAGGGCAGGCTCCCTCATCCACTTCGTTCTGGCTGTCATTCACCGGGGAAGGGGGGGGCGGAGCCGCGGCGGTGACTGCGCTCCCCTTCTCCCCCGTCCACAGGGCTCCCGAGTACTGGCCTCCTCCGGCAGGGGGGGGGGGCGGAGCCACGACGGTGGCGGCGCTTCCCTCCTTCCCCGCTCGGAGGTCCCACAACGTCTCACATTACCAGCGGGGGGCGGGGCAAGTAATGGAGAGGGCCCCCCTCCTCCTCTGATCTGGCCAGCGCCGCACTGCTTCTCCACGTGGTGGGCGGGCTCAGCCGGCGGTGGGTCGGCCCCCAAATGAAGGGGGGCACCCCCGCACTGGGCGCCCTGCCAGGGAGCGAGTGTGGCGCCACGTGGCTCACATTTTGTCTGGTGAAGGGGGGGGCCGGGTCACATAAGGCCTCCCCCCTGTCCCGGCTCCCAGATGCCAGGGGGCTGCGCCGTTTCCCCACGTGGTGGGTGTGCCCAGCCGGCGGCGGGTCGGCCCCTTAAAGCAAGGGGGGCACCCCTGCACTGGGCACCCTGCCAGGGAGCGGCGCGACCCCCCACGCGGCACGTCTTCAACCGGTGAAGGGTGGGGGCCGCGTCACATAAGGCCTCCCCCCTGTCCCGGCTCCCAGATGCCAGGGGGCTGCGCCGTTTCCCCTTGTGGTGGGTGTGCGGGTCGGCCCCTCAAGCAAGGGGGGCACCCCTACACTGGGCACCCTGCCAGGGAGCGGCGCGACCCCCCACGCGGCACCATCCATTGACCAGTGCGGCGGGGCCCGCGTTGATTCAGGGGCCCCCCTACAGCGGTTCAGGCAAGAGGGCTACGCTACTCCCCACGTGGTAGAAGTGCTCAGCCGGCAGGTGGGTCGGCCCTGAGCGAAGGAGGGCACCCCCGCACTGGGCACTCTACCAGGGAGCCGCGCAGCCCTCCACGTGGCTCACGTACCGTGTGGTGTGGGGCGGAGGCCATTGCGCAAGGGGGTCCCCCTATTCGGGTCCACGGTGCCAGGGAGCTCCGCGCTCCCCACGCGGTTATCGTGGAGATGCGGGGGACGCATTGGCCACGCTCCGCATCTTCACTAAAGTCTGGCACGGGCCGCCGTGCCGCTTAGATAGGCAGGGATCCGTGACAACGCCAGGAACGGTCGGGGGGGAACATGTTATCCAGCGACTAAACCCCTTCTACTGGTCGCCTGCAGCTTACAGCTCACGTCTAGTCATTTCATGTTTTACCTGCACGGTTCCGTATGGCAGGCACAATCCACAGTTGACACCTTCATTGTTTTGCTTCCAGGGTCCAAGTTTTGTCTTGATCTCATTCCGTGATTGTGGCTTGTCGGTAAGGTAGTAGGGGTACACGTTGGGGAGGGGAAAGGAAGTGCCTACAAGTGGGTTAAGTGTCTCACGCACTATCTCGCGTCCAGGTTGTGCTGTTTCACAGGCTTTCTGCGGTGGTCAGTGTAGATTTCTGAGTAGGTATGTAGATCATATTTTTCCTGTGTTTGCATTGCTGGGTGGCGGTTCCTGGCCACTCCCTCACGGTTCCTCTGGTGTCAGTGTGCGTGGCTACACGGGGGCAGTGCACCTTTTCTTACTTTGCTAAGTAGTTTCACGGATGCTGGTGGTCTTCCAGTTTAGCCGGTCACTTACGTTACTGTTTCCACAGCTGTGATGTCACACGCATCAGACATCATCGAGGCGTCTGTGGACAATAACGCAGCAGGAATGTCTGAGGGGGGCAGTATACCGTCCCTATGTGCATGGACCATTCCCAAGCTCATGGCGGAGCTAACGAAGAAGGGCGTCCCTTTCCCGGCTTCCGCCAGGAAGGCAGAGTTGTATCGACTGTGGAAAGACTAGCGCCCAGCAGTGACGATCCCCCTATGACCCTGGTGCAAACGTCACTTGCTCAGTTGCACGTCATGCTGAACAGTCTGACACCGGTGGTCACTTCGATACATGCGAGGTTGGAATTAATCGAGTCTTACAGCTCGGTCGTTCCGGTTTCTGCCCCTGAGGTCCTGGTCGCTGCCACCTCTGCTGCAAGGGATACCCGTACTGTCCAGGCCATCCCCAACGTGGCTCCATCTCATTTCGTCCCAATCAGCATCAGGAAAGACATCCTTGAGGGTAGGGATGTTAACCTTGCTTCGTTGCTGATAGCCTCCAGAGACTTGTCTGACAACAAAGTCATAGCTTGCGGGGAAGTCTCGGTGGTGCTGAGAGGCCGTGACCACAGGCTTAACCGCAAGCTAACCATCCCGGAATTCGTCATGGCGTTCAGCCTTTTTAGGGATGGCGTATGTTCTGCCAGGCTGGACAGGAGGGAGGAACTCGATCTGTATCTCTTTCGGGTTACAGAGTTGGGTTACAAGTATGGAGGAAATTCGTTTTACGACTATCATTGTTCGTTTTCAGCCAAAGCAGCAGCTGCGCTTTCCCAGTTCCAACATGTGACAGATTGGTCCAACCTAGATACAGAACTGTTCTGCAGGCACTTTGTAGGCCTGAAAGCTCCCTCCTGTTCCGCCTGTCAGTCCATCTTCCACTCCGTAGAGTGGTGCCACAAGTCAGCCGCCAGTACTTCATTGTACCCTTCCAGCTCATCAGCTGGGCCACTCAATGTTTTCAGACCCCCCAGCTCCGTGGACAAGCTAGGCCGGCCCATTGTTCAGCTAGGTAGGGCCCAGATCTGTAACAATTACAATTACGCATCTTGTAATTTCGGGCAGTGTAGTCTGTTGCACATCTGCACCAACTGTGTGATTGAGTGTGATTAATACCAGCTGCTTACAGGAATTCTTGCAAGGTCACCACAATCCAGGGTTCGTGCAGTTCCTGGTCTCAGGGTTTCTCGAGGGCTTCCACACAGGGTTAGTCACGACTCCAGAATTCACGTATGAGTGCAAGAACCTTCAGTCTGCCCAGAGGAATCCCAATTCTGTAGACACACTGATAGAGTCCGAATTGAACAAAGGTTTCCTGATCGGTCCTTTCAAAGTGCCTCCTTTCCAACGGTGGAGAGTCAGTCCCGTGGGGGTGGTCACGGGCAAATTTAGAAAAAAGGAGAGACTCATCATCGACTTGTCAGCTCCACATGGATCCCAGGTCCCCAGCCTCAACTCCCTTATTCCTTCAGAAGAAGTGGGCATGAGGTATTCTTCGATTGACCAGGCTATCGCCATCATCATGCAGTCAGGTCCCGGGTCGATGTTGTCCAAAGCCGACATATCGGATGCCTTTAAGTTACTTCCCATCATGCCAGCACTCTGGCAATGGCACGGCATCAAATGGAAGGATCTTTACTATTTCTCCACCAAACTCACCTTCGGTTCCAAGAGCAGCCCGTGGCTCTTTGACCAGTTGGCTCAGGCCCTTCACTGGGTTCTGGAACACAAGGTCCACTGTGAATTTGTCATCCACTACTTGGATGACTTTCTGCTGATCGAGAGGCCAAGGGCAGCCCCCCTAGGGTTGGGGAAATTGTTGAGGTGTTTTTCCCAGTTAGGTGTCCCGGTCTCCCCCTAGAAAGTTGAGGGCCCGTCCACAGTTATCACCTTTCTGGGCATTGAACTAGACCAGTGATGGCGAACCTATGGCACGGGTGCCAGAGGTGGCACTCAGAGCCCTCTCTGTGGGCACCTGCGCCCTGGAAAAAGCCTATGATGCACCAATATGCTTTAGACTTTTCCTGCCATTCATCAGCACAGGACACACTATAAACAGCACAGGCAGCGCACTAAATGTAGGCTATTAAGCTATTATAGCTATATGATAAAGTACATGAAAGATATACTATATTGTATTCAAGTTAAATTGCCGTGTTGGCACTTTGCGATAAATAAGTGGGTATTTGGTTGCAGTTTGGGCACTCGGTCTCGAAAAGGTTCACCATCACTGAACTAGACTCACAGGACATGTTAGCCAGATTACCTTCGGACAAAGTGGTGAGAATCAGGGAAGTCATCCATAGGTTTGCAGTCATGACCGTGGTCACTAAGGCCGATTTGCAGTCACTACTGGGCATGTTAAATTTCGGCATGTGCATCATTCCACAGGGCAGATCGTTCATATCCCGCCTGTTGGCTCTCCTGGCCACGGCCCCGGAGCAGGACAGCCCAGTGTGTCTGGATAGTCAGGCCTTAGCTGATCTCTATATGTGGGACCAATTTCTTTGTCAATGGAATGGGGTGTCCTTGTTCATTCCCGAGTTGTCGTGTCAATCTCCTGTAGTCTTCTCAGATGCGGCTGCGAGCTCAGGTTTTGCCGCTATTTTTGGCACCCACTGGGTCGCAGGCGAATGGCCTGCCGAGGTGAGACAGATCCCAGGTTTCCTCCACACCTCGGCACTGTTCGAACTGTACCCCATTGTGGTAGCTGCCCACATATGGGGCAATCATTGGGTAAATCGGTCTGTTTTGTTCGTGTCTGACAATACAGCAGTGGTAGACATTGTAAACAGTGGGTCGTCTAAATCATCCCATGTCATGTGTCTCTTAAGACGATTAGTGCAACTCTCCCTACATTACCATTTCCATGTCCATAGTGCGCAGGTGCCAGGTTCGCAAAACGTGGCTGCTGATGCCTTATCGAGGGCTAATTTCTCCCTTTTCTTGCAGGTCATGCCAGAGGCAGATGTAGCGGGCGCTACCGTCCCTCCTCACGAATCCTTAATCCTAGCGTGACCGTGTCACCTAGAGACGGCCCATGCCTTGATATCCAAGTCCCTTTCCCCTAACACCACCAGGGCATATAACACCGGGTGGAAGGCGTTTTGCAAGTTTCAGAGGGAATGTCCTCAGGGGGGATCCAGTTTTGTAGATTACATCCTGGCTTTCATTGGCTACTGCCACTCAGAACTCAAGCTCTCCCACAATACGGTGAGGTCATACTTGTCGGGAGTGCAACATTTCCTCTCCATCAGTCATCCCGAACGGGCATCAGTGTTCTCCATGCATGCCGTCAAAGCCACACTTAAGGGTTTGAGCAAATGCGGGCCCCAAGGCCAAGTGCGTAGGCAGGCTGTCACCGGGCTCCTTTTCCGTAGACTGTCTGATGTCCTGGATAGAAATCCTTTTGGGGTTCTACCTAGCCTGGTGCTCAAGTCCACCATCTATCTAGCTTTCTATGGCTTCTTGAGGCCTGGGGAGTTCACTTGTTCTCCCAGCGGCAGCAGGTTTCTCACAGTCGTCCAGCTGGTCCAGAACGCCGAAGGTTACGCGCTGCTGATGAGGACGTCTAAAACCTCACAGGTGGGCCCCCCCAGTCCCGGTGTCCTATTTCCCTACGTCTCATCAATGGTGCCCCGTCACAGTTCTCCGTCAGCTACTATCAGCCTTGCCGGGGTCCGGCCCAAGCAGTCCACTGTTGCCCTTTGGGGTGGCACCACTCACCACCCATCAGTTCGTGTCCCACCTACGCTCCCTAGTGGCCAACTTGGGTGGCGACCCCACCTCGATCTCGGGACATTCATTCCGCATAGGTGCAGCATCCGCGGCCTCCAAGAACCAGGTGCCAGCGCATATCATTCAATAATTAGGACGCTGGCGCTCCACGTGTTTTAACCGTTACATACCTCACCCCGAAACTGAAATGTCTATGGCTTTCCAGAGTCTGGTTTTGTAATTATGTTGTAATAAATTACTCCTGCCAATTGGTATGCCTTTTTGCCCTCTTTCAGGCGTCCCTCCACGACGCGGTTGCGGCACAACTCTAACCGCTTAAGAGTAGGGTATCTCAGGTAGGACTCGGTACGTTCTTGGTTGCCACGACCACAAATAAATAGTGTAGGAAGGTGCAAGGGTCCGTCATTGGCGGAAGGTACGTGTCACCGAGGTTCCTGGCCTCGGTGAGATAAGAACCGGTTATTTTATGTGTCAGCCGCAGCTAGTGCTTGCTGACACTGTTTATTCTTAGTGAGGCTGAAAAGCCGATCCGGGCCAGTTCTTATTGGGAGCAGCCAAAGAGAAGGGTGGGTGGCTGTTCCCCACGTCAAGGCCAGGTTTTGGGCTGGGGTTTAAAATCCCAGCCAGCAGCTCAGCTGGGTGTGGTATGTTCTTCCAAGTAAAAGTGGAGCTGTGAAGGCTCTGTGTCTCTGGGAGCTGCATGAGAGCCACCAGCTGGAAGCCAGGCACCCTAAAGCCTGCTGTGGATATTCAGGTGATGTGTTTGTTTTGAGTTCTGTGGACTTTGGCCGTGTGAATTAACATGAAGAATTTCTGTGGTGTGAATTAACACCAGGACCAAGTGTTTGCGTTATTTTTTTCCCTTGTGTGACTTTTGCTCTACTACCGTGTTCTTGCCTCTGTACTGCGTCCGCTTACCCTGCCTACCAGAGCAAATCCCTACAATAGTTTATACAGTTATAACGTATATTTTGGTTTTTGTAATATTGCTCTTTTTTAGTGTAACGTGGAAGTATAAGGCTACATTCACATGTCCGTAACGTGTTTTGCGGATCCAGAAATCCGCAAAACACGTACACCTGCAATGTGCTATCCGCAATTTGCAGACCGCACATCACCGGCACTAATAGAACATGCCTATTCTTGTCCCCAATTGCGGACAAGAATACGACATGTTCTATTTTTTTCGGAAACGTTAAGGCGGGCCCGGAAGTGCGGGTCCGGAGTTGGGCATTTCCGGAGTCAGGCCACATGATGCAGAACGAAATTGCTGACGTGTGAATGGACCATAAATCCTACACATAGCTGGGCCTAAATCAGCCAGAACTGATAGTAGCTGGTAAATACATGTCAAATACATATGTTTCTTGGTCCTTTCACACATCCGTTATGGTTTTTTGGATATGCAAACTGTGGATCCGAAAAACATGGACAACGGCCATGTGCGTTCCGTATTTTGCGGACCGCACATTGCCACAACCATAATATAAATGCCTTTTGTTAGCAACTGTTCTATTTTTTACCGGAGCCACAGTGTGGACTTATTCATTTTCACATTTCTGAAAAATTGCTGAATGTATGCCGACCCATTTTACGTTAACCCGATGTAGTTGGACACCTGTCGGTCTAGGCATTCCCTGAGGCTGGATCCGGAGGACAGCTGTTGATGGGTTGGCTGCAAGAAAGATCTCCTATCAGAAGTGATCTTCTTTCAGGCGCTGTTGGATTGGTACCCGCAACTGCTTCTCTGTGAGTGGAAATTCCTCTGCCAGTGCCCGCAAAAGCAGAATGCAGCATTTCTCGCAGCAAGGCCTGGAACTGCTGCATTCTGACAGCCTTCTGTGATGGTGGTAACATTTCTGCCATTTTTTGTTTGCACAGGGGGTCTAAGTACGTTGACTAGTTTTGTGATCTCATCAAATGGCCGCAGAACTCTGCATGCATTGCGCATGAGCAACAACTAGAGCGGTGAAAAAAAACAAGCTCCCAGAACCTGTCCTGCTGCAGAGTTCGTACAGGTAGTCATTAACTGCACATTTCTGCTGGAGCAGCCTATTAAGCATATACAAGGTGGAGTTCCATCGCGTCAGGCAGTCACAAATCAGACATCTGATGGGCAGGTTGTGTTGATGCTGAATGTCAGCAAGGCGAGCCATGGCTGTGTAAGATCTTCTGAAATGGCCAGAGATTTTCCTGACCTGCCGCAAGACGTCCTGAACCCCGAGGTATTTGGCAACAAATCGCTGGACGACTAAGTTCAGGACGTGTGCCATGCATGGCACGTTTGTCATTTAGCCCTGGTTCAACGCGCTCTGCAGATTGGCACCGTTGTTGCACACCACTTTACCAACTGTCAAATTGAGCGGGGTTAGCCACTGATCTGGATCTGCCTGTGAACACAAAGCTGAAAGGAGTGCAGGACCGGTGTGGCTCTTGGCTTCCAGGCACAACAGACGCATCACTGCATGGCAATGTCCCACCTGGCACGTCAAATAGGTTCTGGGGATCTTGGGGGGCGCAGTGGAAGAGAGAGTAGCAGTGGAAAAGGAGGAGTCAGCTGAGGAGGAGAGGGAGGATGGAGTAGGAGGAGAGGAAGAGGCAGGCCTGCATTCAATCTGTGGCGGTAACACCAAATCTACACTGGTGCCACAGATTGCATGCTTGATGGGCAGTAAAAGTTATGTACTTTCTCTGCCGTGTTTGCTAGACCACGTGTCTGTGGTCAGATGTATCTTGGCACCGACACTTTGTGCCAGAGATACATTCACTTGCCGCTGAACGTGGCCATATTGCTCTGGGATGCCCTTCTGGGAGAAATATTTCCTTCCTTGGACCTTCCATTTCCGTGTTCCAATGGCCACAAATTTTCTAAAGGCCTCCGAGTCCACCAATTTATATGGCAGTAGTTGGCGGGCTAGCAGTTCCGACAAGCCAGCGGTCAACCGTTGGGCAAGAGGGTTATCCGGCATCATCATATTTTTACTCTTGAACATGTTGGCCAAGGAAGTCTGCCTTTTGCCAGCTAAACGTGAGGAAGGCACAGAGGAAGGTGGAGTGGAGGACAATTGGGAGGAGAGAGGAGAAGGAGAAGAGGCTGGACGGTGAGCACCTGAAGTGTGGCTTTGTGGGTTCTGACGGTGTTGCTCCCACTGAGCTTAGTGATGGGAGGCCAGGTGCCTTCTTAAGGCAGTCTTCCCTAGGTGAGTGTTTGGCTTACCACGACTTATGCGTTGACAGCAAAGGCTGCAGATGGCAACTAGGGATGAGCGTAAAAGTCTGGGTTCGGATTCGGTGTTCGTCGCTTTCTTGGCGCTTTTTGAAAGGCTGCAAAGCAGCCAATCAACAAGCGTCATACTACTTGCCCCAAGAGGCCATCACAGCCAAGCCTACTATTGGCATTGCTGTGATTAGCCAGTGCAGCATGTGACCCAGCCTCTATTTAAGCTGGAGTCACGTAGCGCCGCACGTCACTCTGCTCTGATCAGTGTAGGGAGAGGTTTCAGCTGCTGTTAGGGCGAGATTAGGCAGTGATTAACTCATCAAAAACACTTAATTCAGTGATCGATCTACAGCTGTGGATCATTGAACTGCTGCTATTTAATTGCTCCCTGTTTTTAGGCTGCCCAGAGCGTTTTTCAGTCACTTTTTTTTCTGGGGTGATCAGCGGCCATCTTGTGTCTTGTGGTGCGTCAGCACACACTGCCACCAAGTCCATTTTACCATCAATAGTGTAGGTTATATTTTTGCTATATCCTACATCAGGGGCTTGGCTGTGCTTGCTATTTTATTGAGGGGTGAAATACAATTGCCAAAATTGCAGTACCCTAAATCTGGTGTTTCAGCTGTGGCTAGCCAATTGTAATACTGTCTGCTGTCTGGCAAAGGATATATTTTTCTTCTGGGTTGAAATACAATTCCCAACTTAGCAATTCCCTAAATCAGTGATTTCTGCTATATCAGGCCAACTTTAAATCTAGCCATAAAAGGGTATATTAGATTGTAAGGGTGTGGATAGTGTCATCCTCAATAACTTCACACACTACCGTGCATTTCCAAGTCTAATTCTGTCCGTAAACGTATACCTGTCACCCAGCACCTAAATAATTGGCCTACAATTTATATTCAGCTAAATCTGTAGTTATTGCTGTAGCTGGTCAAGTTTTTTGGTGTCCGTCAAAGCACAGTTTTTGTTCTGGGTTGAAATACAATTCCCAACTTAGCAATTCCCTAAATCAGTGGTTTCTGCTGTATCAGGCCAAGTTTAAATCTATCCATAAAAGGGTATATTAGATTGAAGGTGCGGATAGTGTCATCCTCAATAACTTCACACGCTACCGTGCATTACCAAGTTTAATTCTGTCCGCAAACATATACCTGTCACTCAGCAGCTAAATATTAGGCCTACAATTTATATTCAGCTAAATCTGTCGTTACTGCTGTGCCTGTATTAGTGTAATGCGGTACCTAAATAGATAGCCAGATTGTGTTAGGTGTCTGTAAAAAAAGGCCTGAATTTGAATTCATTGGGCCAAATAATATTTTTCTTATTGTGGTGAACGGTAACAATGAGGAAAACATCTAGTAAGGGACACGGACATGGTCGTGGTGGTGTTAGTGGACCCTTTGGTGCTGGGAGAGGATGTGGCCGTTCTGCCACAGCCACACGTCCTAGTGTACCTACCAACTACCTCAGGTCCCAGTAGCCGCCAGAATTTACAGCGATATTTGGTGGGGCCCAATGCCGTACTAAGGATGATAAGGCCTGAGCAGGTACAGGCATTAGTCAATTGGGTGGCCGACAGTGGATCCAGCACGTTCACATTATCTCCCACCCAGTCTTCTGCAGAAAGAGCACAGATGGCGCCTGAAAACCAAGCCCATCAGTCTGTCACATCACCCCCATGCATATCAGGGAAACTGTCTGAGCCTCAAGTTATGCAGCAGTCTCTTATGCTGTTTAAAGACTCTGCTGGCAGGGTTTCCCAAGGGCATCCACCTAGCCCTTCCCCAGCGGTGGAAGACATAGAATGCACTGACGCACAACCACTTATGTTTCCTAAAGATGAGGACATGGGAATACCACCTCAGCACGTCTCTGATGACGAAACACAGGTGCCAACTGCTGCTTCTTTCTGCAGTGTGCAGACTGAACAAGAGGTCAGGGAGGAAGACTGGGTGGAAGACGATGTAGGGGACGATGAGGTCCTAGACCCCACATGGAATGAAGGTCGTGCCACTGACTTTCACAGTTCGGAGGAAGAGGCAGTGGTGAGACCGAGCCAACAGCGTAGCTAAAGAGGGAGCAGTGGGCAAAAGCAGAAAACCCGCCGCCAAGAGACTCCGCCTGCTACTGACCACCGCCATCTGGGACCGAGCACCCCAAAGGCAGCTTCAAGGAGTTCCCTGGCATGGCACTTCTTCAAACAATGTGCTGACGACAAGACCCGAGTGGTTTGCACGCTGTGCCATCAGAGCCTGAAGCGAGGCATTAACGTTCTGAACCTTAGCACAACCTGCATGACCAGGCACCTGCATGCAAAGTATGAACTGCAGAGGAGTAAACACCTTAAAAACAAGGAACTCACTCAGGCTCCCCCTGCTACCTCTTCTGCTGCTGCCGCCTCGGCCTCTTCTGCTGCTGCTGCCTCGGCCTCTTCTTCTGCCTCTGGAGGAACGTTGGCACCTGCCACCCAGCAAACAGGGGATGTACCGCCAACACCACCACCTCCGTCACCAAGCATCTCAACCATGTCACACGGCAGCGCTCAGCTCTCCATCTCACAAACATTTGAGAGAATGCGTAAATTCCCATCTAGCCACCCTCGATCCCTGGCCCTGAATGCCAGCATTTCTAAACTACTGGCCTATGAAATGCTGTCATTCTGACTGGTGGACACAGACAGCTTCAAACAGCTCATGTCGCTTGCTGTCCCACAGTATGTTGTTCCCAGCCGCCACTACTTCTCCAAGAGAGCCGTGCCTTCCCTGCACAACCAAGTATCCGATAAAATCAAGTGTGCACAGATACGTGGACCAGTAAGCGGCCAGGGACGCTATATCTCCCTAACTGCACACTGGGTAAATGTAGTGGCGGCTGGGC
Source organism: Bufo gargarizans (assembly GCF_014858855.1). Taxonomy (NCBI): domain Eukaryota; kingdom Metazoa; phylum Chordata; class Amphibia; order Anura; family Bufonidae; genus Bufo; species Bufo gargarizans. The sequence goes on from NC_058084.1 coordinate 257,057,169, forward strand.
CCCAGGCGGAGAGCTGTTTGGTGCACGTCCTTCCGCCGCCAAGGATCGCAGGGCAACATTCTTTGCCTCCTGTTGCCTCCTCCTCCTACTCAGCTTCCTCCTCCTCTTCTTCCACCTGCTCATCCAGTCAGCCACACACCTTCACCACCAACTTCAGCACAGCCCGGGGTAAATGTCAGCAGGCCATTCTGAAACTCATATGTTTGGGGGACAGGCCCCACACCGCACAGGAGTTGTGGCGGGGTATAGAACAACAGACCGACGAGTGGTTGCTGCCGGTGAGCCTGAAGCCCGGCCTGGTGGTGTGCGATAATGGGCGAAATCTCGTTGCAGCTCTGAGACTAGCCGGTTTGACGCACATCCCTTGCCTGGCGCATGTGCTGAATTTGGTGGTGCAGAAGTTCATTCACAACTACCCCGACATGTCAGAGCTGCTGCATAAAGTGCCGGCCGTCTGTTCGCTTCCGGCATTCACATCCTGCTGCTGCTCGCCTGTCTGCGCTACAGCGTAACTTCGGCCTTCCCGCTCACCGCCTCATATGAGACGTGCCCAATAGGTGGAACTCCACCTTGCACATGCTGGACATACTGTGCGAGCAGCAGCAGGCCATAGTGGAGTTTCAGCTGCAGCACGCACGGGTCAGTCGCACTGCAGAACAGCACCATTTCACCACCAATGACTGGGCCTCCATGTGAGACCTGTGTGCCCTGTTGCGCTGTTTCGAGTACTCCACCAACATGGCCAGTGGCGATGACGCCGTTATCAGCGTTACAATACCACTTCTATGTCTCCTTGAGAAAACACTTAGGGCCAGTCTCTTAGAAGTGACTCAGAGGGAGGTTTTTTGCAACAGCAGAGGCCAAGCACAAATGTGGCCAGCCAGGGCCCACTACTGGAGGACGAGGATGAGGAGGAGGTGGAGGAGGATGAGGATGAAGCATGTTCACAGCGGGGTGGCACCCAATGCAGCTCGGGCCCATCACTGGTGCGTGGCTGGGGGGAAACGCAGGACGATGCCGATGCGCCTCCCACAGAGGACAGCTTGTCCTTACCTCTGGGCAGCCTGGCACACATGAGCGACTACATGCTGCAATGCCTGCGCAACGACAGCAGAGTTGCCCACATTTTAACGTGTGCGGACTACTGGGTTGCCACCCTGCTGGATCCTCGGTACAAAGACAATGTGCCCACCTTACTTCCTGCACTGGAGCGTGATAGGAAGATGCGCGAGTACAAGCGCACTTTGGTAGACGCTCTACTGAGAGCATTCCCAAATGTCACAGGGGAACAAGTGGAAGCCCAAGGCGAAGGCAGAGGAGGATCAAGAGGTCGCCAATGCAGCTGCGTCATGGCCAGCTCCTCTGAGGGCAGGGTTAGCATGGCAGAGATGTGGAAAAGTTTTGTCAACACGCCACAGCTAACTGCACCACCACCTGATACGCAACGTGTTAGCAGGAGGCAACATTTCACTAACATGTACACCCCTCCACGTACTGACTGATGGTTCGGCCCCGTTCAACTTCTGGGTCTCCAAATTGTCCACGTGGCCAGAGCTAGCCTTTTATGCCTTGAAGGTGCTGGCCTGCCCGGCGGCCAGCGTTTTGCCTGAACGTGTATTCAGCGCAGCAGGGGGCGTCATTACAGACAAACGCAGCTGCCTGTCTATAGCCAATGTGGACAAGCTGACGTTCATAAAAATGAACCAGGCATGGATCCCACAGGACCTGTCCATCCCTTGTGCAGATTAGACATTAACTACCTCCCCTTAACCATATATTATTGTTCTCCAGGGCACTTCCTCATTCAATCCTTTTTTTTTTTTTTTTCATTTTACCATTATATTGCGGGGCAACCCAAAGTTGAATGAACCTCTCCTCTGTCTGGGTGCCGGGGCCTAAAAATATCTGACAGTGGCCTGTTCAAGTGTTGGGTGACGTGAAGCATGATTCTCTGCTATGACATGAAGCCTGAATCTCTGCTATGGGACCTCTCTCCTCTGTCTGGGTCTCGGGGCCTAAATATATGATATTGGACTGTTCCAGTTTTGGCTGACGTGAAGCCTGATTCTCTGCTATGACATGAAGACTGATTCTCTGCTGACATGAAGCCTGAATCTCTGTTATGGGACCTCTCTCCTCTGTCTGGGTACCGGGGTCTAAATATCTGACAGTGGCCAGTTCCAGTGGTGGGTGACATGAAGCCTGATTCTCTGCTATGGGACCTCTCTCCAATTGATATTGGTTAATTTTATATTATTTTATTTTTATTCATTTCCCTATCCACATTTGTTTGCAGGGGATTTAACTACATTTTGCTGCCTTTTGCAGCCCTCTAGCCCTTTCCTGGGCTGTTTTACAGCCTTTTTAGTGCCGAAAAGTTCGGATCCCCATTGACTTCAATGAGGTTCGGGTTCGGGACGAAGTTCGGGTCGGGTTCCCGAACATTTCCGGGAAGTTTGGCCAAACTTCTCGAACCCAAACATCCAGGTGTTCGCTCAACTCTAATGGCAACACTATTGTCAGCAGTGGACACATAAAAAAAAGCTCACACTGCGGAGCCATGTGCCGGTGTCCTGGGAGCACCAGATATGACCGTGCATGATAGATGGCTCGCTGGTTCGCTCCTGATACATTTGCAGTCTGCTTTTTGCCTCCTGTGCAATGTTAGTTCTGCCTGATTCTCCTCCCTATCTGCTGCTTCGTCTCTCCCTCTGAACTCCCCTCCTCTTCCTCTCTTGTGGGCACCCACGTGACGTCCATCGACACTTCATCATCGACATCATCTTCCCCACAACTAACATTATAGATCTCTAAGTAGGCAGCAACAGCAGAGACCGACCTCCTCGGGTTGATCTGGGTACTGTTGTCAGACTCCTGATTGGCGGCCGTTGCTACCTCTTCTTTCTGATCCGATCACAAGAATGGCTTTGCATTGTAAATGCCTTGTAATGGATCGAAAAATAATTCCTGTGACCCTCCGTTTATGTTGGTGGTGGTGTCTTTGGGTGTGCACACAGCAGAGAGTGAAAAGGGTGCAGATAGAGAGGATGAGGAGGGCGCAGAAGCGGAAGGCTGAGTGAGCCACTCAACCAAATCTGGTGCGTCCTTTGACGTTATCGCACGCACCTTCTGCAACTTCCCACTTATGCTCTGGCCTGGTGTTCTTGCCCGACCCCTAGCACACCTGCGGAATGGCCTGCCTCTTCCTTTGCATGTCATTTTTTAAATGACCCTGAGACAAAAGTCTTAATAGAAGCAAATTATTTGTGAAAGAAGGTATATAACACCCCGCTTCAATCAGCTGTTTTGGGGGCGACTGGTATATCACACCAGTTCTAATAATTTTTTCCAGTACCATTTGTTACTGTGTGTAGCAGAGGGAACGCAGCAAAACAGTAAACAAATGCTGCAGTACCCAAATGCACTATAAAAAAAAAGTATATTGGTATATAACACCCCGCTTCAATCAGTCGTTTTGGGGGGCGACTGGCATATCACACCAGTTATAGTTATTTTTTCCAGTACCGTTTGTCACTGTGTGTAGCAGAGGGAATGCAGCAAAACAGCAAACAAATTCTGCAGTACCCAAATACACTATACAGTATTCTATCAGCTCTATCAGCTTTTTTTTTTTGGGGGGGGGGCGGGGCGACTGATATATCACACCAGTTATAATATTTTTTTTTTCCAGTACCGTTTGTCACTGTGTGTTCCAGAGGGAATGCAGCAAAACTGAAAATAAAATGCCGCAGTACCCAAATAAACTACAGGGTGGGACATTTATATGGATACACCTTAATAAAATGGGAATGGTTGGTGATATTAACTTCCTGTTTGTGGCACATTAGTATATGTGAGGGGGGAAACTTTTCAAGATGGGTGGTGACCATGGTGGCCATTTTGAAGTTGGCCATTTTGAATGGCCCCCAATTCAATCAGTCGTTTTGTAGGGCACTGGTATATCACACCAGTTATAATAATTTTTTCCAATACCGTTTGTCACTGTGTGTAGCAGAGGGAACACTAGTGTTGAGCGTGAATATTCAAATAGCGATTTTTTTCAATATAGCTCTATAAATTTGTTATTTTCAAATATTCTTATTTTTTTATTGTTATATTTTTTCTTTCCCAGTTCCAAAAAGTAGTTCTTACCTGTTCTGAGGATTCCTGGCTTCCTGGCTGCTCCAGTCAGTGCATGTTGCCGCTTCTGCCGACTTCCGTGCACCATGAGAACGCCTCCATACTAGAATGTACTGTCGGATGTGAAAATTAAGTGGAAATCGCAATGTGATTAATATAACTTGAAGTAATCGCATTGCGATTTCAAATTAAAGCTGGGTTTCTAATGGGTCAGCTTGCTAGAATTAACAAAGTTGACGGATATGGAATATAGCAGTGCTAAGTTGAAATCGCAATGCGATTACTTCAAGTTATATAAATCACATTGCGATTTAAACTTAGCACTGCTATACTCCATATTCGTTAACTTTGTTAATTCTAGCAAGCTGACCCATTAGAAACACAGCTCTAAGTTGAAATCGCAATGCGATTAATATAACTTGAAGTAATCGCATTGCGATTTCAACTTAGACCTGGTTTACTATGGTTGGCTTGGTAGAATTAGCGAAGATGATTTAAAAAAAAAAGCTAAGTAATATAATTGCATAGCGAAATAAACTTAGCTGTCTCTATAGTCAACTTTCCTATTTGATTGCTAGAATTAGCGAAGTTGACGAATATGGAGCTAAAATGAAGATGGGGAATATTTTGTTATCTTCGTTTTGAGGAATATGACGAAAATATATTGGTATATAACACCCCGCTTCAATCAGTCGTTTTGGGGGGCGACTGGTTTATCACACCAGTTATAATAATTTTTTTCAAGTACCGTTTGTCACTGTGTGTAGCAGAGGGAATGCAGCAAAACAGCAAACAAATGCTGCAGTACCCAAATGCACTATAAAGAAAGTATATTGGTATATAACTCCCCGCTTCAATCAGTCGTTTTGGGGGGCAACTGGTATATCACAACAGTTATAATAATTTTTGGGAATTGCATTTGTCACTCTTTGTAGTTGTAGTATCGCTGCAGAACCGCTCACCAGTCACCACCACTGCTGCACAATACAAATCCACTATAATATGCTTTCTATGTTAGAAAGTATATTATAATTGCATTACACCCCTCTTTACTGCACACCTATCAATAGTACACCTATACCAGTCCCTAAAAGGACTTTTCTGGACCTATTAGCTAGCGATTTGTGTCCCTAACAGTCTGTTCCTGCTCCACACAGCAGCTTCTCCCTACACTGACAAAAGACAGAATGTAAAATGGCGGCCAGATCAGGTCTATTTATAAGGTAGGGGGTATGTCCATGTGCTGAAACTTTTCAATTGGCTGTCCTGTACCACCTATTGGATGTGTCATCATGGGTCAAAGTTATTCACAACTAAAAAAAATGTGATGGGCGTGAATATTGCCATATGTTCGCATGTTCGGGGAATAGCGAACAAGCGAAGTTCGCCGCAAACTACAAGGCCACCTCTATTGGTGAATTTCAACCGAAAATGTAACAGACAAATTAGTGAAATGACATAAAATAAAATATGTACAAATAAAAATAAAAAAAATATCTTGATTAGGGATGAGCGAACTCGAACTGTATAGTTCGGGTTCGTACCGAATTTTGGGGTGTCCGTGACACGGACCCGAACCCGGACATTTTCGTAAAAGTCCGGGTTCGGGTTCGGTGTTCGTCGCTTTCTTGGCGCTTTTGTGACGCTTTCTTGGCGCTTTTTGAAAGGCTGCAAAGCAGCCAATCAACAAGCGTCATACTACTTGCCCCAAGAGGCCATCACAGCCATGCCTACTATTGGCATGGCTGTGATTGGCCAGAGCACCATGTGACCCAGCCTCTATTTAAGCTGGAGTCACATAGCGCCGCCCGTCACTCTGCTCTGATTAGCGTAGGGAGAGGTTGCGGCTGCGACAGTAGGGCGAGATTAGGCAGATTAACTCCTCCAAAGGACTTGATTAACTGATCGATCTGCAGCTGTGGATCATTGAGCTGCTGATCCTCAATTGCTCACTGTTTTTAGGCTGCACAGACCGTTTGTCAGTCTCATTTTTCTGGGGTGATCGGCGGCCATTTTGTGTCTTGTGGTGCGCCAGCACAAGCTGCGACCAAGTGCATTTAACCCTCAATGGTGTGGTTGTTTTTTGGCTAAAGCCTACATCAGGGTGAAGCTGTCACACCAAGTGCATTTAACCAGCAATAGTCTGTTCATTTTTTGGCCATATACAAAATCAGGGGCAAGCTGCGCCTGTCACCAAGTGCATTTAACCCTCAATGGTGTGGTTGTTTTTTGGCTAAAGCCTACATCAGGGTGAAGCTGTCACACCAAGTGCATTTAACCAGCAATAGTCTGTTCATTTTTTGGCCATATACAAAATCAGGGGCAAGCTGCGCCTGTCACCAAGTGCATTTAACCCTCAATGGTGTGGTTGTTTTTTGGCTAAAGCCTACATCAGGGTGAAGCTGTCACACCAAGTGCATTTAACCAGCAATAGTCTGTTCATTTTTTGGCCATATACAAAATCAGGGGCAAGCTGCGCCTGTCACCAAGTGCATTTAACCCTCAATGGTGTGGTTGTTTTTTGGCTAAAGCCTACATCAGGGTGAAGCTGTCACACCAAGTGCATTTAACCAGCAATAGTCTGTTTATTTTTTGGCCATATCCCAGTCTAATTCTGTCACTAAATCCATACCGGTCACCCAGCGCCTAAATACTAGGCCTCAAATTTATATCCAGCTAAATCTGTCCCTAGTGCTGTAGCTGGGCGAGTTATTTAGTGTCCGTTCAAGCACATTTCTTGTTCTGGGTTGAAATACAATTCCCAATTTAGCAATTTCATAATTTAGTGGTTCCTGCTATATCAGAGCTATTTGAAATCTATCCCAAAAAGGGTATATAATATTGAAGGTGCACATTGGGTCATTCAGAATAACTTCACACACACCCGCTACTGTGTATTTCCAAGTCTAATTCTGTCACTAAACCCATACCTGTCACCCAGCGCCTAAATACTAGGCCTCAAATTTAAATCCCTCTAAATCTCTCGTTACCGCTGTACTGTTGTTGCTGGGCAAGATATTTAGTGTCCGTCAAAGCACATTTTTTGTTCTGGGTTGAAGTACAATTCCCAATTTAGCAATTTCATAATTTAGTGGTTCCTGCTATATCAGAGCTATTTGGAATCTATCCCTAAAAGGGTATATAATATTGAAGGTGCACATTGGGTCATTCAGAATAACTTCACACACACCCGCTACTGTGTATTTCCAAGTCTAATTCTGTCACTAAACCCATACCTGTCACCCAGCGCCTAAATACTAGGCCTCAAATTTAAATCCCTCTAAATCTCTCGTTACCGCTGTACTGTTGTTGCTGGGCAAGATATTTAGTGTCCGTCAAAGCACATTTTTTGTTCTGGGTTGAAGTACAATTCCCAATTTAGCAATTTCATAATTTAGTGGTTTCCTGCTATATCAGAGCTATTTGAAATCTATCCCTAAAAGGGTATATAATATTGAAGGTGCACATAGGGTCATTCAGAATAACTTCACACACACCGCTTACTGTGCATTTCCAAGTCTAATTCTGTCACTAAATCCATACCGGTGACCCAGCGCCTAAATACTAGGCCTCAAATTTAAATCCCTCTAAATCTCTCGTTACCCACCGCTGTACTGTTGTTGCTGGGCAAGATATTTAGTGTCCGTCAAAGCACATTTTTTGTTCTGGGTTGAAGTACAATTCCCAATTTAGCAATTTCATAATTTAGTGGTTTCTGCTATATCAGAGCTATTTGAAATCTATCCCTAAAAGGGTATATAATATTGAAGGTGCACATAGGGTCATTCAGAATAACTTCACACACACGCTTCTGTGCATTTCCAAGTCTAATTCTGTCACTAAATCCATACCGGTGACCCAGCGCCTAAATACTAGGCCTCAAATTTAAATCCCTCTAAATCTCTCGTTACCCACCGCTGTACTGTTGTTGCTGGGCAAGATATTTAGTGTCCGTCAAAGCACATTTTTTGTTCTGGGTTGAAGTACAATTCCCAATTTAGCAATTTCATAATTTAGTGGTTTCTGCTATATCAGAGCTATTTGAAATCTATCCCTAAAAGGGTATATAATATTGAAGGTGCACATAGGGTCATTCAGAATAACTTCACACACACGCTTCTGTGCATTTCCAAGTCTAATTCTGTCACTAAATCCATACCGGTGACCCAGCGCCTAAATACTAGGCCTCAAATTTAAATCCCTCTAAATCTCTCGTTACCCACCGCTGTACTGTTGTTGCTGGGCAAGATATTTAGTGTCCGTCAAAGCACATTTTTTGTTCTGGGTTGAAGTACAATTCCCAATTTAGCAATTTCATAATTTAGTGGTTTCTGCTATATCAGAGCTATTTGAAATCTATCCCTAAAAGGGTATATAATATTGAAGGTGCACATAGGGTCATTCAGAATAACTTCACACACACGCTTCTGTGCATTTCCAAGTCTAATTCTGTCACTAAATCCATACCGGTGACCCAGCGCCTAAATACTAGGCCTCAAATTTAAATCCCTCTAAATCTCTCGTTACCCACCGCTGTACTGTTGTTGCTGGGCAAGATATTTAGTGTCCGTCAAAGCACATTTTTTGTTCTGGGTTGAAGTACAATTCCCAATTTAGCAATTTCATAATTTAGTGGTTTCTGCTATATCAGAGCTATTTGAAATCTATCCCTAAAAGGGTATATAATATTGAAGGTGCACATAGGGTCATTCAGAATAACTTCACACACACGCTTCTGTGCATTTCCAAGTCTAATTCTGTCACTAAATCCATACCGGTGACCCAGCGCCTAAATACTAGGCCTCAAATTTAAATCCCTCTAAATCTCTCGTTACCCACCGCTGTACTGTTGTTGCTGGGCAAGATATTTAGTGTCCGTCAAAGCACATTTTTTGTTCTGGGTTGAAGTACAATTCCCAATTTAGCAATTTCATAATTTAGTGGTTTCTGCTATATCAGAGCTATTTGAAATCTATCCCTAAAAGGGTATATAATATTGAAGGTGCACATAGGGTCATTCAGAATAACTTCACACACACGCTTCTGTGCATTTCCAAGTCTAATTCTGTCACTAAATCCATACCGGTGACCCAGCGCCTAAATACTAGGCCTCAAATTTAAATCCCTCTAAATCTCTCGTTACCCACCGCTGTACTGTTGTTGCTGGGCAAGATATTTAGTGTCCGTCAAAGCACATTTTTTGTTCTGGGTTGAAGTACAATTCCCAATTTAGCAATTTCATAATTTAGTGGTTTCTGCTATATCAGAGCTATTTGAAATCTATCCCTAAAAGGGTATATAATATTGAAGGTGCACATAGGGTCATTCAGAATAACTTCACACACACGCTTCTGTGCATTTCCAAGTCTAATTCTGTCACTAAATCCATACCGGTGACCCAGCGCCTAAATACTAGGCCTCAAATTTAAATCCCTCTAAATCTCTCGTTACCCACCGCTGTACTGTTGTTGCTGGGCAAGATATTTAGTGTCCGTCAAAGCACATTTTTTGTTCTGGGTTGAAGTACAATTCCCAATTTAGCAATTTCATAATTTAGTGGTTTCTGCTATATCAGAGCTATTTGAAATCTATCCCTAAAAGGGTATATAATATTGAAGGTGCACATAGGGTCATTCAGAATAACTTCACACACACGCTTCTGTGCATTTCCAAGTCTAATTCTGTCACTAAATCCATACCGGTGACCCAGCGCCTAAATACTAGGCCTCAAATTTAAATCCCTCTAATCTCTCGTTACCCACCGCTGTACTGTTGTTGCTGGGCAAGATATTTAGTGTCCGTCAAAGCACATTTTTTGTTCTGGGTTGAAGTACAATTCCCAATTTAGCAATTTCATAATTTAGTGGTTCCTGCTATATCAGAGCTATTTGAAATCTATCCCAAAAAGGGTATATAATATTCAAGGTGCACATTGGGTCATTCAGAATAACTTCACACACACGCTTCTGTGCATTTCCAAGTCTAATTCTGTCACTAAATCCATACCGGTCACCCAGCGCCTAAATACTAGGCCTCAAATTTATATCCCGCTGAATTTGAATACAATACATTGGGCCAAATAATATATTTGTTGTTGTGGTGAACCATAACAATGAGAAAAACATCTAGTAAGGGACGCGGACGTGGACATGGTCGTGGTGGTGTTAGTGGACCCTCTGGTGCTGGGAGAGGACGTGGCCGTTCTGCCACATCCACACGTCCTAGTGTACCAACTACCTCAGGTCCCAGTAGCCGCCAGAATTTACAGCGATATATGGTGGGGCCCAATGCCGTTCTAAGGATGGTAAGGCCTGAGCAGGTACAGGCATTAGTCAATTGGGTGGCCGACAGTGGATCCAGCACGTTCACATTATCTCCCACCCAGTCTTCTGCAGAAAGCGCACAGATGGCGCCTGAAAACCAACCCCATCAGTCTGTCACATCACCCCCATGCATACCAGGGAAACTGTCTCAGCCTCAAGTTATGCAGCAGTCTCTTATGCTGTTTGAAGACTCCGCTGGCAGGGTTTCCCAAGGGCATCCACCTAGCCCTTCCCCAGCGGTGAAAGACATAGAATGCACTGACGCACAACCACTTATGTTTCCTGATGATGAGGACATGGGAATACCACCTCAGCATGTCTCTGATGATGACGAAACACAGGTGCCAACTGCTGCGTCTTTCTGCAGTGTGCAGACTGAACAGGAGGTCAGGGATCAAGACTGGGTGGAAGACGATGCAGGGGACGATGAGGTCCTAGACCCCACATGGAATGAAGGTCGTGCCACTGACTTTCACAGTTCGGAGGAAGAGGCAGTGGTGAGACCGAGCCAACAGCGTAGCAAAAGAGGGAGCAGTGGGCAAAAGCAGAACACCCGCCGCCAAGAGACTCCGCCTGCTACTGACCGCCGCCATCTGGGACCGAGCACCCCAAAGGCAGCTTCAAGGAGTTCCCTGGCATGGCACTTCTTCAAACAATGTGCTGACGACAAGACCCGAGTGGTTTGCACGCTGTGCCATCAGAGCCTGAAGCGAGGCATTAACGTTCTGAACCTGAGCACAACCTGCATGACCAGGCACCTGCATGCAAAGCATGAACTGCAGTGGAGTAAACACCTTAAAACCAAGGAAGTCACTCAGGCTCCCCCTGCTACCTCTTCTGCTGCTGCCGCCTCGGCCTATTCTGCTGCTGCCGCCTCGGCCTCTTCCTCCGCCTCTGGAGGAACGTTGGCACCTGCCGCCCAGCAAACAGGGGATGTACCACCAACACCACCACCACCACCTCCGTCACCAAGCGTCTCAACCATGTCACACGCCAGCGTTCAGCTCTCCATCTCACAAACATTTGATAGAAAGCGTAAATTCCCACCTAGCCACCCTCGATCCCTGGCCCTGAATGCCAGCATTTCTAAACTACTGGCCTATGAAATGCTGTCATTTAGGCTGGTGGACACAGACAGCTTCAAACAGCTCATGTCGCTTGCTGTCCCACAGTATGTTGTTCCCAGCCGGCACTACTTCTCCAAGAGAGCCGTGCCTTCCCTGCACAACCAAGTATCCGATAAAATCAAGTGTGCACTGCGCAACGCCATCTGTAGCAAGGTCCACCTAACCACAGATACGTGGACCAGTAAGCACGGCCAGGGACGCTATATCTCCCTAACTGCACACTGGGTAAATGTAGTGGCAGCTGGGCCCCAGGCGGAGAGCTGTTTGGCGCACGTCCTGCCGCCGCCAAGGATCGCAGGGCAACATTCTTTGCCTCCTGTTGCCACCTCCTCCTTCTCGGCTTCCTCCTCCTCTTCTTCCACCTGCTCATCCAGTCAGCCACACACCTTCACCACCAACTTCAGCACAGCCCGGGGTAAACGTCAGCAGGCCATTCTGAAACTCATATGTTTGGGGGACAGGCCCCACACCGCACAGGAGTTGTGGCGGGGTATTGAACAACAGACCGACGAGTGGTTGCTGCCGGTGAGCCTCAAGCCCGGCCTGGTGGTGTGTGATAATGGGCGAAATCTCGTTGCAGCTCTGGGACTAGCCAATTTGACGCACATCCCTTGCTTGGCGCATGTGCTGAATTTGGTGGTGCAGAAGTTCATTCACAACTACCCCGACATGTCAGAGCTGCTGCATAAAGTGCGGGCCGTCTGTTCGCGCTTCCGGCGTTCACATCCTGCCGCTGCTCGCCTGTCTGCGCTACAGCGTAACTTCGGCCTTCCCGCTCACCGCCTCATATGCGACGTGCCCACCAGGTGGAACTCCACCTTGCACATGCTGGACAGACTGTGCGAGCAGCAGCAGGCCATAGTGGAGTTTCAGCTGCAGCACGCACGGGTCAGTCGCACTACAGAACAGCACCACTTCACCACCAATGACTGGGCCTCCATGCGAGACCTGTGTGCCCTGTTGCGCTGTTTCGAGTACTCCACCAACATGGCCAGTGGCGATGACACCGTTATCAGCGTTACAATACCACTTCTATGTCTCCTTGAGAAAACACTTAGGGCGATGATGGAACAGGAGGTGGCCCAGGAGGAGGAGGAGGAGGATGAGGAAGAGGGGTCATTTTTAGCACTTTCAGGCCAGTCTCTTCGAAGTGACTCAGAGGGAGGTTTTTTGCAACAGCAGAGGCCAGGTACAAATGTGGCCAGCCAGGGCCCACTACTGGAGGACGAGGAGGACGAGGATGAGGAGGAGGTGGAGGAGGATGAGGATGAAGCATGGTCACAGCGGGGTGGCACCCAACGCAGCTCGGGTCCATCACTGGTGCGTGGCTGGGGGGAAAGGCAGGACGATGACGATACGCCTCCCACAGAGGACAGCTTGTCCTTACCCCTGGGCAGCCTGGCACACATGAGCGACTACATGCTGCAGTGCCTGCGCAACGACAGCAGAGTTGCCCACATTTTAACCTGTGCGGACTACTGGGTTGCCACCCTGCTGGATCCACGCTACAAAGACAATGTGCCCACCTTACTTCCTGCACTGGAGCGTGATAGGAAGATGCGCGAGTACAAGCGCACGTTGGTAGACGCGCTACTGAGAGCATTCCCAAATGTCACAGGGGAACAAGTGGAAGCCCAAGGCCAAGGCAGAGGAGGAGCAAGAGGTCGCCAAGGCAGCTGTGTCACGGCCAGCTCCTCTGAGGGCAGGGTTAGCATGGCAGAGATGTGGAAAACTTTTGTCAACACGCCACAGCTAACTGCACCACCACCTGATACGCAACGTGTTAGCAGGAGGCAACATTTCACTAACATGGTGGAACAGTACGTGTGCACACCCCTCCACGTACTGACTGATGGTTCGGCCCCATTCAACTTCTGGGTCTCTAAATTGTCCACGTGGCCAGAGCTAGCCTTTTATGCCTTGGAGGTGCTGGCCTGCCCGGCAGCCAGCGTTTTGTCTGAACGTGTATTCAGCACGGCAGGGGGCGTCATTACAGACAAACGCAGCCGCCTGTCTACAGCCAATGTGGACAAGCTGACGTTCATAAAAATGAACCAGGCATGGATCCCACAGGACCTGTCCGTCCCTTGTCCAGATTAGACATTAACTACCTCCCCATAACCATATATTATTGGACTCCAGGGCACTTCCTCATTCAATCCTATTTTTATTTTCATTTTACCATTATATTGCGATGCTACCCAAAGTTGAATGAACCTCTCCTCTGCCTGTGTGCTAGGCCTAAATATATGCCAATGGACTGTTGCAGTGGTGGCTGACATGAAGCCTGATTCTCTGCTATGACATGCAGACTAATTCTCTGCTGACATGAAGCCAGATTGTCTGTTACGGGACCTCTCTCCTCTGCCTGGGTGCTGGGCCTAAATTTATGACAATGGACTGTTGCAGTGGTGGCTGACGTGAAGCCTGATTCTCTGCTATGACATGCAGACTGATTCTCTGCTGACATGAAGCCAGATCCTCTGTTACGGGACCTCTCTCCTCTGCCTGGGTGCTGGGCCTAAATTTATGACAATGGACTGTTGCAGTGGTGGCTGACGTGAAGCCTGATTCTCTGCTATGACATGCAGACTGATTCTCTGCTGACATGAAGCCAGATCCTCTGTTACGGGACCTCTCTCCTCTGCCTGGGTGCTGGGCCTGAATATATGCCAATGGACTGTTGCAGTGGTGGGTGACGTGAAGCCTCATTCTCTGCTATGACATGCAGACTAATTCTCTGCTGACATGAAGCCAGATTGTCTGTTACGGGACCTCTCTCCTCTGCCTGTGTGTGTGCTGGGCCTAAATATATGCCAATGGACTGTTGCAGTGGTGGCTGACGTGAAGCCTCATTCTCTGCTATGACATGCAGACTGATTCTCTGCTGACATGAAGCCAGATCCTCTGTTACGGGACCTCTCTCCTCTGCCTGGGTGCTGGGCCTAAATTTATGACAATGGACTGTTGCAGTGGTGGCTGACGTGAAGCCTGATTCTCTGCTATGACATGCAGACTGATTCTCTGCTGTCATGAAGCCAGATTGTCTGTTACGGGACCTTTCTCCTCTACCTGGGTTCTGGGCCTAAATTTATGAAAATTGACTCTTACAGTGGTGGGTGACGTGAAGCCTGATTCTCTGCTATGATATGAAGACTGATTCTCTGCTGACATGAAGCCAGATTGTCTGTTACGGGACCTTTCTCCTCTGCCTGGGTTCTGGGCCTAAATTTATGAAAATTGACTCTTACAGTGGTGGGTGACGTGAAGCCTGATTCTCTGCTATGATATGAAGACTGATTCTCTGCTGACATGAAGCCAGATTGTCTGTTACGGGACCTTTCTCCTCTGCCTGGGTTCTGGGCCTAAATTTATGAAAATTGACTCTTACAGTGGTGGGTGACGTGAAGCCTGATTCTCTGCTATGATATGAAGACTGATTCTCTGCTGACATGAAGCCAGATTGTCTGTTACGGGACCTTTCTCCTCTGCCTGGGTTCTGGGCCTAAATTTATGAAAATTGACTCTTACAGTGGTGGGTGACGTGAAGCCTGATTCTCTGCTATGATATGAAGACTGATTCTCTGCTGACATGAAGCCAGATTGTCTGTTACGGGACCTTTCTCCTCTGCCTGGGTTCTGGGCCTAAATTTATGAAAATTGACTCTTACAGTGGTGGGTGACGTGAAGCCTGATTCTCTGCTATGATATGAAGACTGATTCTCTGCTGACATGAAGCCAGATTCTCTGTTACGGGACCTCTCTCCTCTGCCTGGGTGCTGGGCCTAAATTTATGACAATGGACTGTTGCAGTGGTGGCTGACGTGAAGCCTGATTCTCTGCTATGACATGCAGACTGATTCTCTGCTGACATGAAGCCAGATTCTCTGTTACGGGACCTCTCTCCTCTGCCTGTGTGTGTGCTGGGCCTAAATATATGCCAATGGACTGTTGCAGTGGTGGCTGACGTGAAGCCTCATTCTCTGCTATGACATGCAGACTAATTCTCTGCTGACATGAAGACAGATTCTCTGTTACGGGACCTCTCTCCTCTGCCTGGGTGCCGGGGCCTAAATATCTGAGAATGGACTGTTCCAGTGGTGGGTGACGGGAAGCCAGATTCTCTGCTATGGAACCTCTCTCCAATTGATTTTGGTTAATTTTTATTTATTTAATTTTTATTTTAATTCATTTCCCTATCCACATTTGTTTGCAGGGGATTTACCTACATGTTGCTGCCTTTTGCAGCCCTCTAGCTCTTTCCTGGGCTGTTTTACAGCCTTTTTAGTGCCGAAAAGTTCGGGTCCCCATTGACTTCAATGGGGTTCGGGTTCGGGACGAAGTTCGGATCGGGTTCGGATCCCGAACCCGAACATTTCCGGGATGTTCGGCCGAACTTCTCGAACCCGAACATCCAGGTGTTCGCTCAACTCTAATCTTGATGTATGAGGTGAAGGTCCATATGGAGAAGGAGGTTGAGGAGGCGGTGGACATAGTGGTGTAGGTGGAAGCGGCAGTGGAGGAGAACAAGGTAGCCAACACTGGTTTTTGGTTTTAATATAGATTTTTTATTTTTTTTATTAGGGTACACCCCAAAAGAGTGGGTGATATAAAAAATACAACAATGAGCAAGTGTGCTATAGTTATAACAATGGCTGGTTAGTGCCGGTATACATGTTTATTCTCCACAAGGAACGGACAAGTCCTGTAGGATACATGGCTGGTTCATTTTAATAAACGTGAGCTTGTCCACATTGGCTGTAGACAGGCTGCTGGCCTTGTCCGTGATAACGCCCTCTGCCGTGCTAAACACACGTTCAAATAATACAATGGCTGCAGGGCAGGCCAGCACCTCCAAGGCGTAAATGGCAAGTTCATGCCATGTGCCCAATTTGGAGACCCAGAAGTTGAAGGGGGCAGACCAGTATGTAAGTACGTGTAGGCGTGTGCACACATACTGCTCCACCATGTTGCTGAAATGCTGCCTCCTGCTAAGACGTTCCATATCAGCTGGTGGTGCTGGTTGATGTGGCATGCTGACATGCTTTTTCACATTTAGGCTATGCTAATCCTGCCTTCTGAGGTGCTGGTGGTGCCCCAGCTGCATTGGCGACCTCTTCCTCCTCCTCTGCCTTCGCCTTGTGCTTCCACTGTGCCCCCGCTGTCAGGTGGGAATGCCACCAGCAGCGTGTCTACCAGCGTGCGCTTGTACTCGTACATCTTACGATCACGCTCCAGTGATGGAATTAAGGACAATAAGTTCTCCTTGTAACGGGAGTTTTCGCAAATGTTCACGAACGGGCGAACCGGGCGAACCGGGCGAACCGCCATAGACTTCAATAGGCAAGCAAATTTTAAAACCCACAGGGACTCTTTCTAGTCACAGTTGTGATGGAAAAGTTGTTTTAAGGGGACTAACACCTGGACTGTGGCATGCCGGAAGGGGATCCATGGCAAAACATAAATAGTAACATAGTACATAAGGCCGAAAAAAGACATTTGTCCATCCAGTTCGGCCTGTTATCCTGCAAGTGGATCCAGAAGAAGGCAAAAAAAAAAAAAAAAACTGTGAGGTAGAAGCCATTTTTCCCTACTTTAGGGGAATAAAAAATCCCTTCCTGACTCCAATCAAGCAATCAGAATAACTCCCTGGATCAACAAACCCTCTCTAGTAGCTATAGCCTGTAATATTATTAAGCTCCAGAAATACATTCAGGCCCCTCTTCAATTCCTTTATTGTACTTACCATCACCACCTCCTCAGGCAGAGAGTTCCATAGTCTCACTGCTCTTACCGTAAAGATTCAGTTTCTAAGTTTGTGTACAAACCTTCTTTCCTCCAGACGCAGAGGATGTCCCCTCGTCACAGTCACAGTCCTGGGGATAAATAGCTGATGGGATAGATCTCTGTACTGACCCCTGATATATCTATACATATTAATTAGATCTCCCCTCAGTCGTCTTTTTTCTAAAGTGAAAAGCCCTAATTTTAATAATCTTTCAGGGTACTGTAGTTGCCCCATTCCAGTTATTACTTTAGATGCCCTCCTCTGGACCTTCTCCAGCTCTGCTATGTCTGCCTTGTTTACAGGAGCCCAGAACTGTACACAGTACTCCATGTGTGGTCTGACTAGCGATTTGTAAAGTGGTAGGACTATGTTTTTATCACGGGAATCTATGCCCCTTCTGATGCAACCCATTATCTTATTGGCCTTGGCAGCAGCTGCCTGACACTGGTTTTTGCAGCTTAGTTTGCTGTTTATTAAAATTCCTAGATTCTTTTCCATGTCAGTGTTACCGAGTGTTTTACCATTTAGCATGTACGGTGACTTGCATTTTTCCTTCCCATGTGCATAATTTTACATTTATCAGTGTTAAACCTCATCTGCCACTTATCTGCCCAAGCCTCCACTCTATCCAGATCCCTCTGTAGTAGTATACTGCCCTCACCTAACAATCCTAAAAAATTTTGAACAACGTGGTTTAAAACATCCAGTGTGTGTATACGATCAAATATGATGTTGTATTGATCAGGTAGTGTAAGGGTTACACCAGCTTCACAGACATTGACAGACCAAACTCCCCTTTTAACCACCTCAGCTCCCCTAGCTTAAACCCCCTTAATGACCAGACCACTTTTTACAATTCTGCACTACACTAATTTCACGGTTTATTGCTCGGTCATACAACTTACCACCCAAATGAATTTTACCTCCTTTTCTTCTCACTAATAGAGCTTTCTTTTGGTGTTATTTCATTGCTGCTGACATTTATACTTTTTTAGTATAGTATATAGTTATTAATCGAAATTTACAGATATTTTTGCAAAAAATGACATTTTTCACTTTCAGTTGTAACATTTTTCAAATAAAACTACATTTCTACAGGACCTTCTAAAAAAATTAGCATATTGTGATAAAGTTCATTATTTTCTGTAATGTACTGATAAATATTAGACTTTCATATATTTTAGATTCATTACACACCAACTGAAGTAGTTCAAGCCTTTTATTGTTTTAATATTGATGATTTTGGCATACAGCTCATGAAAACCCAAATTTCCTATCTAAAAAAATTAGCATATTTCATCCGACCAATAAAAGAAAAGTGTTTTTAATACAAAAAAAGTCAACCTTCAAATAATTATGTTCAGTTATGCACTCAATACTTGGTCGGGAATCTTTTTGCAGAAATCACTGCTTCAATGCGGCGTGGCATGGAGGCAATCAGCCTGTGGCACTGCTGAGGTGTTATGGAGGCCCAGGATGCTTCGATAGCGGCCTTAAGCTCATCCAGAGTGTTGGGTCTTGCGTCTCTCAACTTTCTCTTCCCAATATCCCACAGATTCTCTATGGGGTTCAGGTCAGGAGAGTTGGCAGGCCAATTGAGCACAGTAATACCATGGTCAGTAAACCATTTACCAGTGGTTTTGGCACTGTGAGCAGGTGCCAGGTCGTGCTGAAAAATGAAATCTTCATCTCCATAAAGCTTTTCATCAGATGGAAGCATGAAGTGCTCCAAAATCTCCTGATAGGTAGCTGCATTGACCCTGCCCTTGATAAAACACAGTGGACCAACACCAGCAGCTGACATGGCACCCCAGACCATCACTGACTGTGGGTACTTGACACTGGACTTCAGGCATTTTGGCATTTCCCTCTCCCCAGTCTTCCTCCAGACTCTGGCACCTTGATTTCCGAATGACATGCAACAGTCCAGTGCTGCTTCTCTGTAGCCCAGGTCAGGCGCTTCTGCCGCTGTTTCTGGTTCAAAAGTGGCTTGACCTGGGGAATGCGGCACCTGTAGCCCATTTCCTGCACACGCCTGTACACGGTGGCTCTGGATGTTTCTACTCCAGACTCAGTCCACTGCTTCCGCAGGTCCCCCAAGGTCTGGAATCGGTCCTTCTCCATAATCTTCCTCAGGGTCCGTTCACCTCTTCTCGTTGTGCAGCGTTTTCTGCCACACTTTTTCCTTCCCACAGACTTCCCACTGAGGTGCCTTGATACAGCACTCTGGGAACAGCCTATTCGTTCAGAAATTTCTTTCTTTGTCTTACCCTCTTGCTTGAGGGTGTCAATGATGGCCTTCTGGACAGCAGTCAGGTCGGCAGTCTTACCCATGATTGCAGTTTTGAGTAATAAACCAGGCTGGGAGTTTTTAAAAGCCTCAGGAATCTTTTGCAGCTGTTTAGAGTTAATTAGTTGATTCAGATGATTAGGTTAATAGCTCGTTTAGAGAACCTTTTCATGATATGCTAATTTTTTTAGATAGGAATTTTGGGTTTTCATGAGCTGTATGCCAAAATCATCAATATTAAAACAATAAAAGGCTTGAACTACTTCAGTTGGTGTGTAATGAATCTAAAATATATGAAAGTCTAATGTTTATCAGTACATTACAGAAAATAATGAACTTTATCACAATATGCTAATTTTTTGAGAAGGACCTGTATATACATTTTTCTTTAAATGTATTTTTCTACATGTCTTTGATAAAAAAAAAATTGGTGTGCACAAAAGTTATAGCGTTTACAAACTATGGTACAAAAATGTGAATTTCCGCATTTTGAAGCAGCTGTGACTTTCTGAGCACCTGTCATGATTTCTTTCTTTTTTTCTTACAAAGTCTCATATTCCACTAACTTGTGACAAAAAATAAAAACTTCCATGAACTCACTATGCCCATCAAAAAATATCTTGGGGTGTCTTCTTTCCAAAATGGGGTGAGAAGTAGTTTGAAATCCAAATGTGCAAAAAATGACCTGTGAAATCCTAAAGGTGCTCTTTAGAATTTGGGCCCCTTTGCCCACCTAGGCTGCAAAAAAGTGTCCCACATGTGGTATCGTCATACTCAGAAGAAGTAGGGCATTCCCATTTTTTTTTAAATCAAATCGTTTTTATTGAACCAATAAATGCAGAGTATTATAAAACAATACATTGTTTTTCCTTACTTTATCCACCATGTGGAATCGATATACAGCAGTGTCAATAGAAATACCAACATACATTTATATCAGGTACCTGTATACAGCTGGTACACATGTAAAATCAAATATTGAGACAAATATTTGTATAAGACCTAACAATCCCAGAACCCCTCCCCTCCTCCCATCCCCCCACCCTTCCCTATCCCCCCCACCCTTCCCTATCCCCTCCCCACCCTATAAACTAGTCATGAACCGTCAAAGGCCTATATAACCACGTGAGTATGAGATAACCAGTCACTCCACAATTTATCAAACTTCTGAGGACACCCTCTCTTCACATACACCCCCTTTTCCAATATCAGCATATCATGCACCTTCCGCTCAAACTCTTCCAGTGTAGGCGGACTTCCCTGGATCCACCTCATCGCCACCAACTTCCTGGCCACATACAACAACCTCCCCACTGCTACCTTAACCGATTCAGTCCCTCCAATCTCAGACACATACCCCAATACACACACCTTGGGGTCATTCTGAATTTGCAAAGTTATTTTACTGTTAATCATATTCCTTACAGCATCCCAATAACTACCAATTACTGGACAAGCCCACAGCATATGCAACAAATCCGCACCATCTTCCATGCACTTTGGACACTTGTCATCAATTCTTACTCCAACCTTTTTTAGGAACACCGGTGTTTTGTATACTCTATGTATGATAAATAGTTGGGACAGTTTACCTTGTTCACTCAAGGACACCCTGGGGACTCCTTCCAGTATATCATCCCACTTATCCTTAGACATACCTCCCAAGTCAGCCTCCCATTTCTTCATTCTCAAGAGCGGAAACCCCTCTAAGAATTTATCAAGTAAAAGAGCGTACACCTGTGATATCTGCCCCCTCCCCCCCCCCTGTCGGGAGAACAAGCTTATGAACCGTCTCCATTTGGGCTATCACACAACCTTTCCGCAGCGTGACTTCCAGAGCATGCCTCAATTGAAGATATTTATAAAACCACCCCCTAGGGATATTAAATTCCTGCTGCAGGTTCTGAAACGACTTACATACCTTACCCTCCATCAATTGGCCAATTCTCATCACTCCATGAGTTTCCCAGTTCCGAAGTCTTGACATGGCAAAAAATTCAGGCAATAGGTGATTATTTCTAATAGGGGAACGCTCACTGACTCCACCTACACCTCTCAGTTGCTTCACCCTTGCCCAAACTTTTTTCATAAGTTCAATAAGAGGGAGTTTTTCCCTCTCAGCATGCATACCTGACCCTTCCAGAATACCCATGAGGTCACAACTGCCCAACCAATGCTGCAATATCTGCCCTGTCATATCCGGCACTTGGAAGCTAATCCAACCCTTGAAATGCTGACATTGGGAAGCTAAAAAGTAAATCCATGCATTAGGAACAGCCAGGCCGCCTTCAGACTTAGGGTACTGAAATGTCTCTAGTTTACTCCTAGCCTGACCATATTTCCAAGTAAGATCCCTAAATATAGAGGGAATTTTCTTAAATCTGTCCAGGGGTATCCACACGGGAGCATTGTTCAGTACATAGAGCAACTGGGGCATCATAACCATTTTTAAAAGGTTCACTCTACCCACCACCGAAAGAAAGAGCCTACACCATGACCTCACCTTTAGCCTAAACGTAGCCAGCAACGGAGACAGATTAAGGTGCTCAAAATCCGACAGTCTAGGTGTTATATACAGTCCCAAGTATTTAAATTTATCCACCCAAGGAACCAAACTATCTACACGTCTACCCGTCAGGGCCTGCCCATCAATTGGCATCAAAGAGGACTTTTGCCAATTTATCCGAAGCCCAGAGAAGCCACCAAATCTGTCAATCAATGCCATGGCCGCATCCAGGGATGCACCAGTATCGCCCAAAAAAAGCAGAGTGTCATCCGCGTACATAGCCACTTTATTGTGCAGCCCACCGTATCTAAACCCCTCTATATTTGTTGATAAGCTGATATAAGCCGCAAGCGGCTCTATTGCAAGAGCAAACAATAAGGGCGACAATGGGCATCCCTGTCTGGTGCCCCTGGCCAGGGCGAAACAGTCTGACAACCCTCCATTAGCTCTGATTCTCGCCTTGGGACTAGAGTATAGGACCTTCACCCACTGAACAAACCGCGGTCCAAAACCCATGATTCTGAAGACCCCCCACAAGTAACTCCACTCCACACTATCGAACGCCTTGGCGGCGTCAAGAGCGAGCAAGGCCCTATCTCCACAATTATCCGCCGGAATATTTAAGCTAGCATACAGCCTACAAAGATTAATAGCCGTCGACTTCCCAGGCATAAAACCCGTCTGGTCCGGGTGCACGATAGTCAGAATCACCCTGGACAGCCTGTTCGCCAACACCTTCGCAAGGAGCTTAACATCAGCTGTGAGAAGCAAAATTGGTCTGTAAGAATTCGGCATTTTAGGATCCTTCCCAGGTTTAGGTATAACCACAATTATAGCTTCCTGCATTGAACGTGGTAGCGAACCTGCCTCCAATGAGTGCTCAAGCACCTTAAGTAATTCCGGAAGTAATATCCCCTGCAGCTTTTTATACACCTCTACAGGGAGGCCATCAGGTCCAGGCGCCTTACCATTCGCCATACCCCCAAGCGCAGCTTCCAGCTCCTCAAGAGCAATTGGCTCCTCCAGCCTTTCTCTATCTTCCTCTGACAGCCCCGTTAACTGTGCCCCCACCAGGAAGTCATTCAGAGCCTCCTCAGAACTAGAGCAGGTGGAAGCGTATAGAGATATATAAAAACTTTTTAGAATATCTAATATTCCTTTTGTGTCTTGACTACTATTCCCCATGTCATCTCTCAGTTCCTGAATACAAGAGGAGACTCTCTGGGCCTGTGAAACCACCGACAACAGATGCCCCACCTTTTCACCCTCTTCAAAGGATCTCTGGCGATGAAAACTGCTCTTTCTTTCTGCAGCCTGCACTAAATGACCGCCAGCGCCTCACTATTAACCAGAGTGGGGAGTCTACCAAACTCTCTCTCAGCCTCAGCCACTAAAACATGCACCTTAACATCCGCTTCCCTAGACCTTGATTTATGCTTGCTAATTTCCTTCATCAAGACTCCCCTCAGGAATGCTTTCATGGCATCCCAGACCCCCGATATCGAAGCCGTCCCTGTATTGATAGCAAAAAATTCCCTAATCTCCAGAGAGATCCCAGATAAGTCACCCAACACATTCAACCAATGCGAGTTACACTTCCACAGCCTAGGTCCCTGTCTGAGCACCCCCAGGCACAAGTCAATCTGCACCAGAGAATGGTCAGACAACGACCGAGGATGATAGACAACATCCCTCACCAGTGGCAGCATGATATCATTAACAAGAGCCAAATCAATACGCGATAGCGAGTGATGCGTGGCTGATCTGCACGAGAATTCACGCTTATCAGGGTTACGCAATCTCCATACATCATGTACTCCTATTTCACACATAATATTCCTGAGGGCCACGCTCCCCGGTGATCCACCTGCTCCTTCCACCCTACATCTATCTAGGGAGTCATTCAGCGTGCAATTGAAGTCCCCAACCAGTAGCCACGGCAACCCAGGGAAGTCCGCCACAAAGTCCATAATCTCTCTTATCAATGGGGAAGCAAATGGCGGGGGCACATACACAGACACCAGCACCACCTGTATTCCATCCACCTTACACACAACACACACATACCTACCATCAGCATCCACACAGTCCTGCATATGATCATACCTAATGCTACTGTGCACAAACATGCTCACACCTCTAGAGTGAGAGGAATGAGTTGAATGTAGCGCATAGGACACCCAATTTTTACTCATCCAATGTAGATTATCTCCAATCAGATGCGTTTCCTGGAGACAACATATAGCCGGCTGAAACCGTCCTGAAAGTACTGAAAAACACACTGTCTCTTTCTTGCATCTGCCATTCCTCTCACATTCCAACTTAAAACTCTAATCCCCTGTGACATGATAGAACTTAGAACCATACTTGAATCTCACAGCCCACTCATACTCCCTCTGCTCATAGTTCAAGACCTTAACCCTTCCCCCCCACTGTCTCCCTACCCTCCCACCCCCCTCCCTCTCATAATCAGAGTGCTGTAACTGGGGATCACTATCCCTTTGATATCAACCTCACACTTTAAAACAGGGCAATCCGAGAGCGCCTTGTCCCCCAACATATAGTGATCATAACAGATTATAACACAAATCCTCAGATAGAGAATCCTCCCCACATCTGAGAAAAACATTTTCTTCCCTCTCAGCCACCTACTCCCTCCACAGGATCTACCTATTGGCAGTATTGCATAATACACTCCTTAACAAGTGCAACATTAAAACAACCCCAGAGTGCAAATGCGTATATCAAGTAAACATAAGAACCATATCTTTGCCTCCTTCAAGTGTCCAGGGCCCCACTTCTCAATTGTCGCTCGTGGACGTCCAGCCACTGCGCGGCCTCTTCCGGATCCTCAAAAAATCTGGTGGATCCCAGGGCCACCACACGCAGTTTAGCAGGAAACAACATAGCGTACTGGACTTGTAATCCTCTCAGCCTTTTCTTTATGTCCAGAAACCTACTTCTCCTCCGCTGCACCTCATTGGAATAATCCGGGAATATGGACACTTTAACCCCATTCAGGATCATCTCCTCATTGTCCCTTGATTGCCGCAGGATAGTGTCCCGGTCTTTAAAATGCAGGATCTTCGCCAGTATAGGACGGGGAGGCCTGCCCGGCGGGAGCGGCCGCATGGGGACTCTGTGCGCCCGCTCCACTGCAAACAGGGAAGATAAACCTTTTTCCTTAAATAGCTGACGCAACCAGTTTTCCACAAACTCAGTGGCATTATCCCCCTCCGTTTTTTCTGGCATTCCCACAATCCGCAGGTTATTCCTTCTGGACCTGTTCTCCAAATCATCTGTTTTGGCATATAAAGCAGCTATGTCTTTAGCAGTCGTTTTTGCCGCCACTTGCAAAGGCTGAATATCATCCTCTATGGTGGACACCCTCTTCTCCAACTCAGAGGGGCGCTCAGAGATCTTGTGTAGGTCGTGCCTAATTATAGACACATCCGACCTCAGGCTGCCAACTTGCACTGTAAGCACCTTCATGGTGCTGTTACAGCTGGCCACAGCAGCCATGATATCTTTTAAAGTGGGTTCCTCATTGGCCACAGCTTTAGGGCCTACCGCGCTTTTAGCTGGACGTGCAGGGGTCAATGGCGGCCAGTCCACCGCATCCAGGGCCTCTCCAACAACGGATCCATCCTCCTGTTCAGAGGAGGTATGTGCATCTGCCTCCTTTCCCTTGGCCCCCTCGCCCACACCGCAGTCAGTGCGAGCGAACCTGTTCAGCTTTGCGGCCGCACTCTGGCTCAGTTTCGGTTGTAAGGCCGGCCCCTCTTCTTCCTCGGCGCCATGCTGGCTCACCTCTGGCACGTCGGATCGCGGCCCCTTGCTGGACTTCCTCGGCATGTCGGAGTACACAAATTCGTCGCTGCACCCTCCGGTTACCTCTCACCCACCAGGTAAGGTAAAAACAGCGATTCAGGGGTTGCTACCACACTAAAGGTCAGGATGTTGGCAGGAGCTATGAGCGGTGCGACTTACTCCATGCGCTCTGAGGCCACACCCCCCAACTTTTCCCATTTTTTTTATATCAAGTTGTCCTTTTAGAGAGATATTTCTCTCACCCAACATGGGTATATGTAAAAAGACACCCCAAAACACATTGCCCTACTTCTCCTGAGTACGGCGATACCACATGTGTGACACTTTTTTGCAGCCTAGATGGGCAAAGGGGCCCAAATTCTAAAGACCACCTTTAGCATTTCACAGGGCAGTTTTTACACATTTGGATTTCAAACTACTTCTCACGCATTAGGGCCTCTAAAATGCCAGGGCAGTATAAATTCCCCACAAGCCATGCCCCTCACAAAATACCTTGGGGTGTCTTCTTTGCAAAATGGGGTCACTTGTAGGCAAACTTTTGCCCCCCCAAAAAAAATCTTCTATGAACTCGCCATACCCCTCGCAGCGATTTTACGGTGTTTTTGCAGTGATCAGAAAAAAAATATATAATTCCGTCAATGCGGTGGGGCGGACTGAACGCAAGTGTGCGCACAAGTTCAGGCCTGATCGGGCGAATACTGTGTTTTTTGTAGAGCCTACAGAACATGTCCTATTCTTGTCTGCAATTGCGGACAAGAAAAGGCATTTTCTATATAGTTCTGGCAGTGTGCGGATCCGCAAAATGCGGAAAGCACATTGCCGGTGTCTGTGTTTTGCAGATCCGCGGTGTCTATGTTTTGCGGATCCACAAAACACATACGGACGTCTGAATGGAGCTTTACAGGGGGTGATCAATGACAGGGGGGTTATCAGGGAGTCTATATGGGGCGATCACCCCCCCTGTCATTGATCACCCCCCTGTAAGGCTCCATTCAGACGTCCATATGTGCTTTGCGGATCCGCAAAACACATACTGATGACTGAATGGAGCCTTACAGGGGGGTGATCAATGACAGGGGGGTGATCAGGGAGTCTATATGGGGTGATCACCCCCCTGTAAGGCTCCATTCAGATCTGCGGATCCGCAAAACACATACGGACATCTAAATGGAGCCTTACAGGGGGGTGATCAATGACAGGGGGATGATCAGGGAGTCTACATGGGGTGATCAGCCCCCTGTCATTGATCACCCCCCTGTAAGGCTCCATTCAGACGTCCGTATGAGTTTTGCGGATCCGTGGATCCGGGGATTTTTTAAATTGTCTGCATTATTTATAATAAACTATTAGGCCCTTTTCACACAGGCGAGTTTTCCGTGCGGGTGCGATCCGTGCGGCGAACGTATGGCACCCGCACTAAATCCTGACCCATTCATTTCTATGGGGCTGTGCACATGAGCGATGTTTTTAACGCATCACTTGTGCGTTCAGTTGAAATCGCAGCATGCTCTATATTGTCCGATTTTGACGTGACGCAGGCCCCATTGAAGTGAATGGGGTGTGTGAAAATCGGATGGCATCCGCAAGCAAGTACGGATGCCGTGCGATTTGCACGCATGGTTGCTAGGAGACCATCGGGATGGAGACCCGATCATTATTATTTTCCCTTATAACATGGTTATAAGGGAAAATAATAGCATTCTGAATACAGAATGCATAGTAAAACAGCGCTAGAGGGGTTAAAAAAAATAAAAAAAATTTAACTCACCTTAGTCCACTTGCTCGCGAAGCCCAGCATCTCCTTGTGTCTCCGCTGCTGATGAACAGGACCTGGGGTGAGCTGCTCCATTAAATATCGGTTAAGGACCTTCGATGACGTCACTCCGGTCATCACATGGTCTTTTACCATGGTGAATCACCATGGTAAAAGATCATGTGACGTACCATGTGATGACCGGAGTGACGTCATCGAAGGTCCTTAACCGATATTTAATGGAGCAGCTCACCCCAGGTCCTGTTCATCAGCAGCGGAGACACAAGGAGATGCCGGGCTTCGCGAGCAAGTGGACTAAGGTGAGTTAAATTATTTATTATTATTTTTTAACCCCTCTAGCGCTGTTTTACTATGCATTCTGTATTCAGAATGCTATTATTTTCCCTTATAACCATGTTATAAAGGAAAATAATACAGTCATCAGAACATCAATCCCAAGCCCGAACTTCTATGAAGAAGTTCGGGTTTGGGTACCAAACATGCGCGATTTTTCTCACGCGAGTTCAACGCATGACAATGTTTGGCACTCGCGCAGAAAAAATTGCGCATTTTCCCGCAACGCACCCGGCTCTTATCCGGGCAAAAAAACTGACGCCCGTGTGAAAGAGGCCTTAGAGACTTTATTATGATTTTTTTATTTTATATATTAAAAACCCATACAACTTAGAAAAAACATTTTTTTTTAATGAAAAAATATCCAGCCCATCGCTTTTGGTCTGATCATAATGAAGCAACAGCCTTATCATCTGGGGTGTGGCAACATTGCCAACACACTCATAGAGGTGATGATCGCTTCATTGTGATACACAAGCCCCTTCACCACAACAAGGTAACAATCACGAAGGGGAATTGACACTTGTATGTGCCTTTTTTTGTTTGTTTTGTTTTTGCATCCACAGTGCAGCACCAGAGGACAGAAAAATTTGGCATGTACACATGCCTGAAAAATAATGGTATTGTTGTAGACGCTGTTGTAGCAGCGGCCGGAAAAATTGATATTTTCCAGGCAGAAAGGTGACTAAAACATTGCGGCTTGAACCCTAGTTGGTGGCGGAGAATTCACGAAAGTCATCCGGTATGCAGACATTAAATACAGCAGCGTGGGGACTATTTGGAGGTCAAGGCATGTCATCAGGCCTATTGTTAGTCAAACGTATCCCCCACTGTCAGTCCCTTCGGGATCCATGCCTCATTCATCTTAATGAAGGTGAGGTAATCAACACTTTTTTTTTACCGAGGCGACTTCTCTTGTCAGTGACAATGCCTCCTGCTGCGCTGAAGGTTCTTTCTGACAGGACACTTGAAGCGGGGCAGGCCAGAAGTTCTATCGCAAACTGGGATAGCTCAGGCCACAGGTCAAGCCTGCACACCCAGTAGTCAAGGGGTGCATTGCTCCTCAGAGTGTCGATATCTGCAGTCGGTCGAGTCATTCTCTAAGGCTCGATCTCGAAGGGCTGTGGCGATGTGAAGGTCTGAAAAATCTCTGCATGTCCTCCATCAACAACACATCTGTAAAGCGTCCTGTCCTTGCCGCCGTGGTCGTGGTAGGAGGAGGATTACTTTCACCTCTTCCCCAGTTAGATTCCCGTTGTGCTGTGACATCCCCCTTATAAGCTGTGTAAAGCATATTTTTTAGTTTGGTTTTGAACTGCTGCATCCTTTCCGACTTTCGGTAATTTGGCAACATTTCCGCTACTTTCTGCTTATACCGGGGGTCTAGTAGCGTGGCCACCCAGTACAGGTCATTCTCGTTCATCCTTTTTATATGAGGGTCCCTCAACAGACATGACAGCATGAAAGAACCCATTTGCACAAGGTTGGATGCCGAGCTACTCATTTCCCGTTCCTCGTCCTCACTGATGTCATTGACGGTCTGTTCTTCCCCCCAGCCACGTACAACACCACGGGTACCAGATAGGTGACAACAATGAGCACCCTGGGATGCCTGCTGTGGTTGGTCTTCCTCCTCCTCAAAGCCACATTCCTCCTCTGACTCCTCTTCCTCATACTCCTCTTCCAGCGTTGCCGCAGGTCCGGAAAGCAATAATGACAAAGCTGTTTCTGGTGGTGATGGTGACCACAACTTTTCCTCTTCCTCTTCACTCTCATCTACAGCCTGATCCAGCACTCTTCGCAGGGCACGCTCCAGGAAGAAAACAAATGGGATGAGGTCGTTGATGGTGCCTTCGGTGCAACTGACTAGGTTTGTCACCTCCTCAAAAGGACGCATGAGCCTACAGGCATTGCGCATGAGCGTCCAGAAACGTGGCAATAAAATTCCCAGCTCTGCAGAGACTGTCCTAGCACCCCGGTCATACAAATACTCGTTGACGGCTTTTTCTTGTTGGATCAGGCGGTCAAACATTAGGAGTGTTGAATTCCAACGTGTCGGGCTGCTGCAAAACAAGCGCCTCACTGGCATGTTGTTTCGCTGCTGAATATCAGAAAAGTGCGCCATGGCCGTGTAGGAATGCTTTAAATGGCCACACACCTTGCTGGCCTGCTTGAGGACGTCCTGTAAGCTTGGGTACTTAGACACAAAGCGTTGTACAATCAGATTCAACACATGTGCCAAGCACGGCACATGTGTCAGCTTGCCCAAATTCAATGCTGCCAACAAATTGCTTCCATTGTCACACATTACTTTGCCGATCTCCAGTTGGTGCGGGGTCAGCCACTGATCCACCTGTGCGTTCAGGGCGGACAGGAGTGCTGGTCCGGTGTGGCTCTCTGCTTTCAAGCAAGTCAACCCCAAGACAGTGTGACACTGTCGTATCCGGGATGTGGAATGGCCCCTGGGGTGCTGGGGGGATTCAGTTGATGTGCAGCCAGACGCCGCTGCAGAAGAGGACTCAGCCAAGGCGGTTAATCGAAGAGGATGGAGTAGGAGGAGTAGAGGAGGTGGCAGTAGGCCTGCCTGCAAGTCGTGGCGGTGTCACTAACTCCGCTTCAGAGCCACACATTCCATGCTTGGCAGCCGTCAGCAGGTTGACCCAATGCGCAGTGTAAGTGATATACCTGCCCTGACCGTGCTTTGCAGACCAGGTATCAATGGACCCTTGCCCCAACACTGTATGCCAGAGATGCCATGACTTCCTTTTCAATAACAGAGTAGAGGTTTGGGATTGCTTTTTTTGAAAAAAACATTTTGTCCGGGTACCTTCCACTGTGATGTCCTAATAGCGACAAATTTTTTGAAGGCCTCAGACTCCACCAGCTGGTATGGTAAAATCTGGTGGGCTAAGAGTTCCATCAAGCCAGCTGTCAGACGCCGGGCAAGGGGGTGACTCTGTGACATTGGCTTCTTACGCTCAAACATTTCCTTGACAGACACCTGACTGTGGGCAGATGAGATGGAACTGCTGAAGGTGAGAGGCGGAGTGGCGGGTGGTTGAGAGGGGGCAAGGAGGATAGCAGTGGTTGATGTGGCTGAAGATGCTGGACCAGGAGAAGGATGGTGGCTTTGAGTTTGTGTGCTGCTTGTACTCATGTGTTGATCCCATTGGCGTTTGTGATGTGAGATCATGTGCCTTTGCAAAGCAGTTGTACCGAGGTGGGTGTTGGACTTCCCACGATTCAGTTTCTTTTGGCACAGGTTGCAAATGGCATTGCTGTTATCAGAGGCACACACACAAAAAATATGCCACACTGCTGAGCTTTGCAATGACGGCATTCTGGTGGTGGCAACAGCATGCGTTGATTGGCGTGTTGTCTGGCTGACCCCGAATGCCGATACATGCTTTCTGACTGTGCCACTAGCTCCTTGCGACGACCTCCCCCTGCTTCCAACTCGTCTCCTCCATCTCTCTGTCTCCCCTTCTGAACTTTCCCCCTCATCTTCTTCTCTTCGAGCAGGCACCCACATGGCATCCACGGACACATCGTCATAATCAACCACTTCACTTGCATCTGACACCTCAGCAAAGGAAGCAGCAGCGGGTACAACATCATCATCATCATCACACTGTACATCCATGTGTGTAATCCTGCCTGACTGAGACATATCCCTGTTATCTACATCCTCTGGCAATAATGGTTGTGCATCACTAATTTCATCGAACTGATGTGTAAATAACTCCTCTGACTGATCAAGTGAAATGGCTGTGGTAGTGGTGGTGGGCAGGAGAGTGGTAACTTGAGAACAGGTGACCGAAGCTGAGCTGGAGGAGTATGGTGTGTCAAGGTTCTTAGCGGAAGCTGTTGAAGATTGGGTGTCCTGTGTAAGCTAGTCAACTATGTCCTCAGAATTTTTTGGGTTCAGGGTACGTGGCCTCTGACACTGGGCATTATTCCAGGGCCAGTGGATATCACAGCACCACGACCATGACGGCCCCTGCGGAGTGGCCTGCCTCTGCCTGTCATTTTTATTTTTTTAGATAAGTGGTACTATGCGTGCAAGGTACTGTGCCAACCTATTTAAGTGGTGGGCAGTGGGAACAGTACAGTCTGTGTGGGCCTGACACACACTGGCTTGCAACTGCGATTTATATTTATTACAGAGAAAAAATTGACTTTTTTTTATCTGCAAGGTATTGTGACACCCTGTATGAATGGTGTGCACACAGTACAGTCTGTGGGCCTGCAGCCTCTCACACACGGGCAGGCAACTGCAATATAGATATAGATATATATATATATATATATATATATATATATTGCAAAGAAAGCTCAGCAGCACTACTTTTAGATGAGATGGGTGCAGTGTCCTCTGGCCTTAGGCTGTTCGGTCAATAGTTGTAGATATCTCAAAGAAGAGGCAGCACTCCAGGATAAAATGAAACCGTGACCCGCTTTATTTCCCCTGTGCAACGTTTCAACTGCTCATTGCAGTCTTTCTCAAGCATAACATTGGTGTCTCAGCATCTACATTTATACCCACAATGCTTAAAGGGTCAAGTTTACAAGATAATTGACAATAACATATTCAATAATATAAAAAAAGCGTGCATATATATATAAGTTTTCATATTCATACGTGCATTCCATAACATATGCCATAGAAATGTGCCATAATCACATACATAGTGGATTTCATAAATTTTCGAGAAACAATATCAGTTTCATAAAGTGCATTAGTGCTTAGATTATAATGACCACCTGACAGTGCTAATTATGCGATCAATGGCCGCGTGTTTTCAAACAAACAAGTACTAACTTACAACGTGGAGTTTCATGGTGGCAGCCGTCCTGGCGTCCCTGAGGTCCTACCGCGCATGCCCGGTATCCAGGAAACCTGCGTAAACAAACAGAGACCGCGCCTGCGAGTGACGTCAGCCTCGATGCGTACACAGGCAACCAGGCACCTCCCCCGAAGCGCGACGGTCCGGAGAGCAGCCTCCTCCAGTTCGGCCTCCCGATCACATGACTTCGTCACATGAATCGTTGCCTGACAACCAGGTAACGCTTACTCTCAACGTATCGCCATCCTCAGGATCAGTTTGGGCACGGCAATATGACCTATATCAGGAAGGGATTATAAAGATGGAGAATGATCGGTTTTTTTTGTAAAGCTGTCCACATGATAGTTTGTATAGATACTTATATTGGGAAACTAGATGAGTAAATATCGGAGGGATATAATACTAAAAAGGATGTAACATGTATTAATTAAATGGAGAAAAGGGGGTGCGGTCTACGGGGATATACCACTCCAGTGGTCCCCCCCATATACCAACAAAGTGCGTGGGTCTACAGTGTGTTATCCACACACTGTATCCCCACATCCTGTTCCCACTCCCTATACATCTCCTCTGATCTCAGTTTCCTCCATTCACAGTTTTTTATGTCCATTATAGTTTTAGTCTTCTTTCAGTATACAGCCTTAACTCCAACCCCATTCTCTTATTCCAAGCTTAAAACGCCAAGATGACCGCCACCATTCTCCTCCACGGTGAAAATAGCTTGATGGATAGTTGAATCCTTTTCGGATCCCAAAAATTCTAAATATAAAAGAAGAAGAAATAGAAGAAATAGATAAAGGTGATCACATAACCAAATCAGCATATAGGAAAGTATAACCCCATAGGGGTGAAGTAAACCACAGTATTCTACATAATGCTCCACTTAAAGTCCACATTTAGACCCTTAGGTTTAAGTGACTGTAGACGATGTATCCACCGCAGTTCCCGTTGTTTTAGGGTCACTGTGCGGTCGCCACCTCGTCTACCCCTTTGGCCCTGATCTATTATCATACATTTAAGATCTTTTTCAGTATGACCAAATTCAACGAAATGTTTGGGGACCGGTAAATCCAATCTTTTACGTCTGATTGAGAACCGGTGGTTGTTCAATCGCGTTTTCATGTCACATGTGGTCTCCCCCACATAGAGGAGACCACATGGACATTTCAACACGTAAATGACATACGTACTATCACACGTCAAATAGTGACGAATGTCATATTGCACCCCAGTTTCCGGATGTGTAAACACATTACCCTTAATAATATACGTGCAGTTTACACATGTAAGGCACGGAAAGCATCCCGTCCTTTTCGTACCCAAGAATGTTTGCACTTTCTTTTTGACAGGGACATCCGCCCTTACTAGCCTATCTCTCAAGTTGGTAGGCCGTCTGTATGACAACAGAGGAGGTCTAGTCAATGTTTCAATCTTGGGGAAATTACTCCGCAGAATAGACCAGTGCTTTTTCAGTATGTTGGCTATATCCTTACTCTGTTCTGAAAAGGTTGTTACAAAAGGGACCTGTTTAGATTTCGGTTGTTTTACCTCCTCAATCTGCGGGTCCTGTATTCTCCTTAGGTGTCCCACTAAATTTCTTTGTGGGTACCCTCTCTGTCTAAACTTGTTAATCATTTGACCATATCTGACAGGTAAGTTTGTTGGGTCCTGTACGATTCTCCTCACACGCATGTATCCACATGCGGTGGATACATCGTCTACAGTCACTTAAACCTAAGGGTCTAAATGTGGACTTTAAGTGGAGCATTATGTAGAATACTGTGGTTTACTTCACCCCTATGGGGTTATACTTTCCTATATGCTGATTTGGTTATGTGATCACCTTTATCTATTTCTTCTATTTCTTCTTCTTTTATATTTAGAATTTTTGGGATCCGAAAAGGATTCAACTATCCATCAAGCTATTTTCACCGTGGAGGAGAATGGTGGCGGTCATCTTGGCGTTTTAAGCTTGGAATAAGAGAATGGGGTTGGAGTTAAGGCTGTATACTGAAAGAAGACTAAAACTATAATGGACATAAAAAACTGTGAATGGAGGAAACTGAGATCAGAGGAGATGTATAGGGAGTGGGAACAGGATGTGGGGATACAGTGTGTGGATAACACACTGTAGACCCACGCACTTTGTTGGTATATGGGGGGGACCACTGGAGTGGTATATCCCCGTAGACCGCACCCCCTTTTCTCCATTTAATTAATACATGTTACATCCTTTTTAGTATTATATCCCTCCGATATTTACTCATCTAGTTTCCCAATATAAGTATCTATACAAACTATCATGTGGACAGCTTTACAAAAAAAAACGATCATTCTCCATCTTTATAATCCCTTCCTGATATAGGTCATATTGCCGTGCCCAAACTGATCCTGAGGATGGCGATACGTTGAGAGTAAGCGTTACCTGGTTGTCAGGCAACGATTCATGTGACGAAGTCATGTGATCGGGAGGCCGAACTGGAGGAGGCTGCTCTCCGGACCGTCACGCTTCGGGGGAGGTGCCTGGTTGCCTGTGTACGCATCGAGGCTGACGTCACTCGCAGGCGCGGTCTCTGTTTGTTTACGCAGGTTTCCTGGATACCGGGCATGCGCGGTAGGACCTCAGGGACGCCAGGACGGCTGCCACCATGAAACTCCACGTTGTAAGTTAGTACTTGTTTGTTTGAAAACACGCGGCCATTGATCGCATAATTAGCACTGTCAGGTGGTCATTATAATGTAAGCACTAATGCACTTTATGAAACTGATATTGTTTCTCGAAAATTTATGAAATCCACTATGTATGTGATTATGGCACATTTCTATGGCATATGTTATGGAATGCACGTATGAATATGAAAACTTATATATATATGCACGCTTTTTTTATATTATTGAATATGTTATTGTCAATTATCTTGTTAACTTGACCCTTTAAGCATTGTGGGTATAAATGTAGATGCTGAGACACCAATGTTATGCTTGAGAAAGACTGCAATGAGCAGTTGAAACGTTGCACAGGGGAAATAAAGCGGGTCACTGTTCCATTTTATCCTGGAGTGCTGCCTCTTCTTTGAGATATCTATATACATATATATATATATATATATATATATATATATATAATATATATATGAAAGCAGACTGATGTACCAGCCCTAAAAATGGTTTTTTGGGGTGCTGTCAGGACGCTGTCCTTACAGCAGATGAGTCTGTGGACACAGAACACTGCCCTAGCTATCAATTTCCCTATTAAATCAGCAGCAGCTACACTGTCCCTCCTCTCACTAAGAATGCAGCTTCCGAATGAATCTAAAATGGATGCTGTCCAGGAGGTGGGAGTATCTGGGAGGGAGGGTCTGCTGCTGATTGGCTGGAATGTGTCTGTTGACTGTGAGGTACAGTGTCAAAGTTTATTCAATGATGATGTATAGGGGGAGGACCGAACATCGCATATGTCCGCCCGCTGCGGTGAACGCGAACAAGCCATGTTCGCCGGCGAATAGTTCGGGACATCACTAATGGTCATGAGATGGTAAAGGTGCCACCCTGCTGTGAACACGGTTCCTCCTCTTTTATCTCCTCCTCCACCTCCTCATCCTCCAGAGCTGTGCCCTGGCTGGACAATTGTGTACCTGGCATTTGTTGGTGCAGGAACCCACCCTCGGAGCCACTTGTGAATGACTGGCCAGAAACCCTATTAAATGATCCCTCTTGATCCTCCTCATTATCCTCTTGTGCCAAATCCTTTTCCATCATCACCAGAATCATTTTTTCAAGGAAGCATAGAAGTGGAATAGTAACGCTGAGAACGACGTTATCGGCACTGGCCAACAAATACACATTAAAAATTGTATACAATTGAAACAAAGTGCAGTGTATAATAGAATAAATATAACTGACACAAACAGGTCCACTAAAATGCCAAAGATGAGCATACAGTGGCGGAAGTAATTATTTGACCCCTCACTGATTTTGTAAGTTTGTCCAAAGACAAAGAAATGAAAAGTCTCAGAACAGTATCATTTCAATGGTAGGTTTATTGTAACAGTGGCAGATAGCACATCAAAAGGAAAATCGAAAAAATAACTTTAAATAAAAGATAGCAACTGATTTGCATTTCATTGAGTGAAATAAGTATTTGAACCCCTACCAACCATTAAGAGTTCTGGCTCCCACAGAGTGGTTAGACACTTCTACTCAATTAGTCACCCTCATTAAGGACACCTGTCTTAACTAGTCACCTGTATAAAAGACACCTGTCCACAGAATCAATCAATCAAGCAGACTCCAAACTCTCCAACATGGGAAAGACCAAAGAGCTGTCCAAGGATGTCAGAGACAAAATTGTAGACCTGCACAAGGCTGGAATGGGCTACAAAACCATTAGCAAGAAGCTGGGAGAGAAGGTGACAACTGTTGGTGCGATTGTTCGAAAATGGAAGGAGCACAAAATGACCATCAATCGACCTCGCTCTGGGGCTCCACGCAAGATCTCACCTCGTGGGGTGTCAATGGTTCTGAGAAAGGTGAAAAAGCATCCTAGAACTACACGGGAGGAGTTAGTTAATGACCTCAAATTAGCAGGGACCACAGTCACCAAGAAAACCATTGGAAACACATTACACCGCAATGGATTAAAATCCTGCAGGGCTCGCAAGGTCCCCCTGCTCAGGAAGGCACATGTGCAGGCCCGTCTGAAGTTTGCCAATGAACACCTGAATGATTCAGAGAGTGACTGGGAGAAGGTGCTGTGGTCTGATGAGACCAAAATAGAGCTCTTTGGCATTAACTCAACTCGCTGTGTTTGGAGGAAGAAAAATGCTGCCTATGACCCCCAAAACACCGTCCCCACCGTCAAGCATGGGGGTGTTTTTCTGCTAAGGGCACAGGACAACTTATTCGCATAAACGGGAAAATGGACGGAGCCATGTATCGTGAAATCCTGAGCGACAACCTCCTTCCCTCTGCCAGGAAACTGAAAATGGGTCGTGGATGGGTGTTCCAGCACGACAATGACCCATAACATACAGCAAAGGCAACAAAGGAGTGGCTCAAGAAGAAGCACATTAAGGTCATGGAGTGGCCTAGTCAGTCTCCGGACCTTAATCCAATCGAAAACCTATGGAGGGAGCTCAAGCTCAGAGTTGCACAGAGACAGCCTCGAAACCTTAGGGATTTAGAGATGATCTGCAAAGAGGAGTGGACCAACATTCCTCCTAAAATGTGCGCAAACTTGGTCATCAATTACAAGAAACGTTTGACCTCTGTGCTTGCAAACAAGGGTTTTTCCACCAAGTATTAAGTCTTTTTTTGTTAGAGGGTTCAAATACTTATTTCACTCAATGAAATGCAAATCAGTTGCTATCTTTTATTTAAAGTTATTTTTTCGATTTTCCTTTTGATGTGCTATCTGCCACTGTTACAATAAACCTACCATTGAAATGATACTGTTCTGAGACTTTTCATTTCTTTGTCATTGGACAAACTTACAAAATCAGTGAGGGGTCAAATAATTATTTCCTCCACTGTATATATTATAAACCAGCACATAAGAATTCAATATAAAGCATGAAGCAAATATGAAGTAAGGTAAGACCACTAAAAATTCAAGCAGACCAGAATGGAGTCTGAGTAAGAAAGTCAAACCTAAATAAGCCGCTGGTATAGTGGACCTGAAAGAATGAGAAAGCGCCGGAGCAATCCGGCTTCCTCAGGGGTAAAGAGCCTTATGTTGGGGTACCATATTATATAGGGTAACAAATAAAGTAAAAATGTAATTCACCTGTGCAGCAGGGTTTTGTGAACAATCAAGAGACATGTCAGACCGAATGTAGGCAGAAACCGGAAGTGCAGGTCACACGGTCGGCTGGTGAAACGCATATGCGTTCCACCTAACAGATTATAGCAATGTATGATTATTATAGAATTCTTGTAAATGGAGGAAGGCCCTATGGTGCCATAGACTCTATTGAAATACATACAAATCAAAATCATATGTCCCAACAGGAGGAACAATAAATAAGTCAAGCGGTTTGCAATATCCGAGCGGCAATGATAAACCGGATGTGTGGATTACATGACCGGAAATCAGGTGCCGCAATGGAACGCATGGTGGAACGCACCGTGCGCTCCACAGGGAATGGTGGAGCGCACGATGCGTTCGTTATGCAGAGAGGTGGTGAGACGCACGTAGACGTCATGCAAAGAGGTGGCGAGACGCACATAAACACGCATAGAAGTCTGAACAGTGTGATGCGCACAAATGGATGCAATAGAACCTGTTTGATAAAAGGATAATGCTGGAAATATAATGCATGGCTCAATGCCATCCAAAATAATATAATAAGATCAAATCATACTGCTCACTATGGGCAATTAGTTTGATATATATAGCAGGCAAAGTGCAAAGACATATAAAATAAACATAATGCAAGGACTCATGTTATAACAATAACTACAATAAAGGTTCCTACAGGATAGAGTAGTGCTATAGTTATAATTATAAGCAATGATGAGGATCCTGATTGATGATCCAAAAGTGAATCTGACCTAAAGTGAATCCAACCTAAAAGCAAGCAGGTGATACAAAAAGAACATTTAAAAAAATAAATAAAATAGAGCGTGAGAGAAACCACGGAAATAGTGATGTGAGTAGAGGGGTGCGCACCCGTGAATGAAGAAAAGTAAGAAAGTGAAGAAGACCTGTAGGGAATGAATTGAGGAGTTAGCTGGTAAATGCATGAGACAATAAATACATTTCAACGGATTTCTGAATGTGGCAATAGGCCAATTGGTCCTGCCTAATGTCAATCCATAATCAGATCCCCATATCGCCACACAATCAGTATCTATGCACACGTCAACACTATATCTGAGTCACACCACCTATCGATGTGTACGTGGGCTGACTAGCAGCCCAATTACTCATCAGATTAGTTTGCCTATTATACAACAGGCCTCATGACTCGCAAGATAATATATCCTCGAAGGGGGAGGGGGGTGGCCTCCCAAAAGACATGAAATACAGATGTGAATCCCCAAATTCAATTATCATCTTCCGAGTCATGAGGCCTGTTGTATAATAGGCAAACTGCTCTAATGAGATTGAGTACTTGGGCTGCTAGTCAGCCCACGTACACATCGATAGGTGGTGTGACTCAGATATAGTGTTGACGTGTGCATAGATACTGATTGTGTGGCGATATGGGGATCTGATTATGGATTGACATTAGGCAGGACCAATTGGCCTATTGCCACATTCAGAAATCCGTTGAAATGTATTAATTGTCTCATGCATTTACCAACTAACTCCTCAATTCATTCCCTACAGGTATTCTTCACTTTCTTACTTTTCTTCATTCACAGGTGTGCACCCCTCTACTCACATCACTATTTCCGTGGTTTCTCTCACGCTCTATTTTTATTTATTTTTTTAAATGTTCTTTTTGTATTACCTGCTTGCTTTTAGGTTGGATTCACTTTAGGTCGGATTCACTTTTGGATCATCAATCAGGATCCTCATCATTGTTTATAATTATAATTATATCACTACTCTATCCTGTAGGAACCTTTATTGTAGTTATTGTTATAACATGAGTCCTTGCATTATGTTTATTTTATATGTCTTTGCACTTTGCCTGCTATATATATCAAACTAATTGCCCCTAGCGTGCAGTATGATTTGATCTTATTATATTATATTGGATGGCATTCGGCCATGCATTATATTTCCAGCATTATCCTCTTATCAAACAGGTTCTATTGCATCCATTTGTGCGCATTACACTGTTCAGACTTCTATGCGTGTTTATGTGCGTCTCACCACCTCTTTGCATGATGTCTAAATGCCATGACGAACGCATTGTGCGCTCCACCATTCCCTGTGGAGCGCACGGTGCGTTCCACCATGCGTTCCATTGTGGCACCTGATTTCCGGTCATCCACACATCCGGATTATCATTGCCGCTCGGATATTGCCACCGCTTGACTTATTTATTGGTCCTCCTGTTGGGACATAGGATTTTGATTTGTATGTATTTTAATAGAGTCCATGGCACCATAGGGCCTTCCTCCATTTACAATAATTCTATAATAATCATACATTGCTATAATCTGTTAGGTGGAACGCATATGCGTTCCACCAGCCGACCATGTGACCTGCACTTCCGGTTTCCGGCTACATTCGGTCTGACATGTCTTTTGATTGTTCACAGCACCCTGCTGCACAGGTGAATGACATTTTTTACTTTATTTGTTACCCTATATAATATGGTATCACAACATATGGCTCTTTACCCCTG
This sequence comes from Bufo gargarizans, assembly GCF_014858855.1. Classification (NCBI taxonomy): domain Eukaryota; kingdom Metazoa; phylum Chordata; class Amphibia; order Anura; family Bufonidae; genus Bufo; species Bufo gargarizans. The sequence continues at coordinate 257,098,431 of NC_058084.1, forward strand.
AGAAAGCCGGATTGCTCCGGGGATACGCGTTGGGCGCTTTCTCATTTATTCAGGTCCACTATACCAGCGGCTTATTTAGGTTTGACTTTCTTGCTCAGACTCCATTCTGGTCTGCTTGCATTTTTAGTGGTCTTACCTTACTTCATATTTGCTTCATGCTTTATATTGAATTCTTATGTGCTGGTTTATAATATATATGCTCATCTTTGGCATTTTAGTGGACCTGTATGTGTCGGTTATATTTATTCTATTATACACCGCATTTTGTTTCAATTGTATACAATTTTTAATGTGTATTTGTTGGTGTGTCTAATAAACTTTATATTTTTGATATTGATGGATTGTCAGATGTGCATATATGGGGTGGTTCTCATGACTCTCTCTTGGGTCAGGTGATATTGTTCTATGGTTTTTTTCACCACACTTTGCACTCCGTGTATTATTAGGTGTGCCCCCTGAACTTTGTATTTCATCGGCACTGGCCGTGTTGGTGGAGTACTCGAAACAGCGCAACAAGGCACACAGGTTTCGCATGGAGGCACAGTCATTAGTGGTTAAGTGGTGCTGTTCCGCAGAGCGACTAACCCTTGTGTGCTGCAGCTGAAACTCCACTATCGTCTGCTGCTGCTCGCACAGTCTGGCCAGCATGTGCAAGGCAGAGTTGCACCTTGTAGGCATGTCGCATATGAAGCTGTGAGCGGGAAGGCCGAAGTTACGCTGCAGCGCTGACAGGCGAGCAGCAGCAGGGCGAGAACTTTCTTCAGCAGTTCTGACATATCAGGGTCATTTTTAAGGAACCTCTGCACCACCTTGCGACAGATGGTGTTGCGCAGTGCACACCTGATTTTGTCCCTCACTTGGTTGTGCAGGAAAGGGATGGATTGCCTGGAAAAGTAGTGGCGGCTGGGCACAACATACTGTGGGACAGCTACCGCCATAAGGCTTTCAAAACTCTCCATCTCCACCAGACGGAATGACAGCATTTTCAAAGGCCAGGGATCGGGGGTGGGTAGGGGGGTACTTCCTCTTCCACTCCAGTGTTTGGGAGATGGAGAGCTGAACCCTTCTGTGGGACATTGTGGAGATGCTTGGTTTGCGGGGTGGCAGGTGCCACTGTCACTCCAGAGGTGGATGAAGAGGCCAAGACTGCAGCAGAAGAGGAAGCAGGAGGAGCCAGAGACCTTTTTTTGTTTTGGAGGTGTCTACTCCACTGCAGCTCGTGCTTTGCACTTAGATTCCTGGTCATGCAGGTTGTGCTCAGGTTGAGAATGTTTATGCCTCGCTTCAGGCTTTGATTGTACAGCATGCAAACCACTTGTGTCTTGTCGTCAGCACATTGTCTGAAGAACTGCCACACCAGGGAACTCCTTGGAGCTGGCTTTTGTTTGCTCAGTCCCTTGCTGTGGTGGGCAGTAGCAGATGTACTGTCTAGGGGATGGCCGCTCCGCTTTTGCACCCTACTCCCTCTTCTGCTGTGATGGTGGCTCTGTGCGACCACCGCCTCTTCCTCTGAACTACACAGGTCACTTGCATGACCTTGATTCCATGTGAGGTTGAGGACCTCATCGTCCTCCACATCATCTTCCACCCAGACTTCACCCCTGCCCTTCTTGTCAGTCTGCACACTGCAGAAAGCCACAGCAGTTGGCATCTGTGTTTCGTCATCACCCGACTGCGGTGGTCCTTCCATGTACTCATCTTGAAACATAAGTGTTTGTTCATCGGTGCACTCAATCTCTTCCACTTATGGGGCAGGGCTATGTGGATGGACCTTAGAAACCCTAGTAGCAGAGTCATCAAAAAGTAGAAGAAACTGCTGCATGACTTGGGGCTCAGATTGCTTGGCTGATTTGCAAGGGGGTGAGGTGAAAGACTGATGGACATCGGCTGCAGTTGCTAACTCTGATCTTTCAGCAGGAGACTGGGTGGGAGACAATGTGCAGGAACTGGAGGCACTGTCATCAATCCAATCTACTATCGCCTGTACTTGTTCTTGCCTCACCATTCGTAGAGCAACATTAGGCCCGACCAAATAACTCTGAAGGTTCTGTCGCCTACTCGCACCTGAGGAAGGTGTTTTACACCACTGACAAATGCTGCATAGGCCCCAGATATAGAGTATTACCAAAAATTGGTGCTTTTTTAAACCCAGAAAATTATTGCTGTATTTCAAGCTTGTATTTAACAATGACAGATGCAGCAAACGCCGTAAAATTAGGATTTTGCCCAAAATGTTATATATTTTTTTTTTTTATAACAGAATATGACAGCAGTATCTAACGCTCATATTTCACACTGACATGCAGCAAGGGCTGTAAAATGTTGTATTTTGCCCCAAAAGGGTGTTTAAAACCCAGAAATGTATTGCAGTTTTTCAAGCTTAAATTGCACACTGACAAATGTTGCATAGGACCCAGATGTAGAGTATTGCCAAAATGGGTGCTTTTTTAAACACATAAAATTATTGCTGTATTTCAAGCTTGTATTTAACAATGACAGATGCAGCAAATGGCGCAAAATTAGGATTTTGCCCCAAATGGGTGTTTTGTTAACAGAATATGACAGCAGTATATAATGCTTGTATTTCACACTGACAGATGCAGCAAGTGCTGTAAAATTTTAGTATTTTGCCCAAAAATGTTGTTTTTTAAAACACAGAAAATTATTGCAGTATTGCAAGCCTAAATTGCACACTGATAAATGCTGCATAGGCCACAGATGTAGGGTATTGCCAAAAAATGGGTGCAGGGAAATGTAGTATCCCTGGCCAAAAGCACTTGTCCATGTGTCAGTCATTAAGTGGACCTTGCCAATAATTGTGTTGGTCAGGGCACAGGTGATGTTATGGTACATATGCTGGTGTGCGGCTGGGACTGTGCACTGTGAAAAATATTGGCTGCTGGGGACAGAGTACCGCCGGCAGCTGCTGCCATCAGGCTGCAGAAAGCCTCAGTGTCCACAAGCCTAAATGGTAACATTTCCGGGGCCAGCATTTTTTAAAGGTGCGCCATTTAGTGCTATGGTCTGTGTGTGGGTGGCTTGGTATTTCCGCTTTCGTTCAAAGGCCTGGGGTATAGACATCTGTACGCTGCACTGGGACACAGAAGTGTATGTGCGGTCCAGGTGCATGGTGGGAGGCATCTGGGCCTGCATCTTGGACAGGGGATTGACCAGCACGTAACACAGGGGAAGAGGAGGCAGTGGTGTGACCTGCAGACCCTGGTTATGGACCCAGGAATTTGGCATATTAGGGTGCTTTGTTGTTTGGATGGTGAGGTTACTAGTGTTCGCGCCCCTGCCCATTTTGGTACAACACAGGTTGCAAATGACAATTTTTTTATCGTCGGCACTTTCCTCAAAAAAGCGCCTGACTGGAGAACACCTACTCCTTGGCAAGGGAGATTGCCGCAAGTGGGTGCTCTGGGGAACAGTTGTGGACCTCTTTGGTGTGGCCCGCCTTCTCCCCTTTGCCACCCCACTGCTTCTTCCAGCATGTTGCAGTGCTGCGGATACCTCCCCCTCTGTACTGCTGTCCTCGCTCGGCTTGCCACCTTCCTAGGTTGGGTCAGTGACCTCATCGTCCAGCACCTCCTCTTCCACTTTCTCACTCTGTTCATCCTCCTGACTTGTTGACCTAACAACAACCTCAGTTATTGACAACTGTGTCTCATCCTCATCATGAACCTCTTGTCACGATAGGTAGGTAAGCGGGGAAATAACCAAACACAGGAAAACAAACAGAACAAATGACTAGGCCCAAAAGCTAGTGAGAAAAGAGTCACCTTCTAGCGATCCCTAAAAGTTTTCCCTAAACTGCTTTGCCCATGTACCTACCCTAATGGTGGATATGCATGTGCCCTCGTGCCTAAACCTATAAACCCTGGGCAAACCCTAAGCTGTAGGGAAAAGGGAAGAGGCAACCTGCTTCTTCAAACCCGTAGGAAGCAAGTGTCTCCCTAGAGGCCTAGAAAAAAGACACAAATGGGAAATAACAGAGATGACTTATATAGAGCAGAGCTGGAGCAGACGAGCCACCACACATCCAGAGCTCACAGGAAAGAACTATAACCCACACAGGCCACTGGGGGAAGGAGAGATAAATAGCCTCACTAACAATCAAACCCTGTACACCTGAGGGAAGGTGGATCTAGCTCAAACCCAAACCAAAACAGAGAAGTCAGACATGTGCAGCCAGTCTGACAGACCTCCGCACATTCACAGGGCAAGGCTTGACACACTAATTCCGGTTGACTTATCGGCAACTGTGTCTCATCATCATCATCCACCTCGTGAAACACAAAATGTCGTTCCCCACCGTCATCTTATTCTGACTGTGGATGCTCCAGAGTTTGGGAATAAGGGCACAAGATCTCCTTATGTCCTTCTTCAAGCGGACTTGGCGAGAGGCCCAAATTAAGGAATGGCAATTAAAAAAGCAATTCAGAATATCCGAGTGTGGGATCACTTGTTTGACAAGACACTCTGGTGGGTGGAAGAAGTATCAGGGTGAGGATTCTGTTGACCAGACTCTTGGCTGGACTTTGTGGAAGACAGGGTGGTGCTTAAAGCGAACCTTTAAGCGAACCGACGGCGCATGCACTGCCTGTACAAGCGCGGTCCCGGCGACTGAGCCGGGTGTCAGTTACACTACTTAGAGGCGGGGGTTAGGGCAGGGGAGTTACAGCCCGGAGTGAGGGAAGGGCTACCCCCTTGACTTTCTATCGTGACTTCAGGAGCTGGATGCGAGGACTTTATAAGTCGGTTTTTTTCATGAATATCCATCCCAGGAAAGCGGCACAAGAATGCATTGAAACACAATAAGGTACTGGTAATAGTTTATTAAGTGAAATCCTGGTGAAAGGTTTGCTTTCACCGACTGGAAGCATTATCTGCTGCAATCCAACTGACCACCTGCTCGCACTGGTTTGACTTTGAGACTGATGTGCTGCGCTGCCCTGCAAACTGGGACATGAAGCTAGGTATTGTGGATGTGTATTTCTTGTGCTGTGACAGCAGGCACAGTTTCACCGCACCCAGGGCCACGGCCTCTGCATGCACCATCAGCAGCATGGCCACTTCCCCGTCCCTTACTGCTCACCTTGCGCATATTAAATAGTATATATGCTTGCAAGTATGTCACAGGTACAGTAGGGAAGGTTTTGTAAGTGTATGCGCAAATAAAGTTCACAGAATGTTAGATATTTTTAGGATGCAAACATGTTAAGCAGGAGGTATAGCACAAGTAATGTCGCTGTCACCACTGCCAAATAAATAATTACACTGAATTAATGTCACTGATATTTAGGTTGCACAAACATTATACAGGACGTATAGTGCATGTAATGTCGCTGTCACCACCGCCTAATAAAAAATTACACTTAATGAATGTCACTGATATTTAGGATGTGCACACGTTAAACAGGAGGTATAGCGCAAGTAATGTCGCTGTCACTACTAGTGTTGAGCACAAATATTTGAAAGGCAAATTTTTTGGGCGAATTTCAGCACTTTGAGAATTTGCTAATATTTATAATACAGTGCTATGTATTTGTATGACCATATATTATTATTATTTTTTTTTTTTTACCACAGTACATATCAGGTGATCATCCCTCCCTTCTTCTAGCGTGTGGGCCAATGAGAAAGCTTTGTCACAGCTTAAAAACATCCCTAGCAACCAATAGAAAAGTTGCCTACCCCACGCCTGTATTTCGCACGCATTAAGCGAATAATACATTGTCGATTTTCGCAATCAAGAATATAATCGCAAATTCACGAATATATGATGAATATTCTACAAATTATTTGCTAAATAACGCATATTTGAATATTGCCCCTGCCACTCATCACTAGTACCGGCTAATAAAAAATTACACTGAATGAATGTCACTGATATTTAAGATGCACATACGTTAAACAGGAGGTATATCGCAAATAATGTCGCTGTCACCACTGCCTAATAAAAAATACACTGAATGAATGTCACTGATATTTAGGATGCACAAACGTTATACAGGACGTATAGTGCAAGTAATGTAGCTGTCACCAACGGCTAATAAAAAATTATACTGAATTAATGTCACTGATATTTAGGATGGGCAAACATTGTAGCACAGATAATGTCGCTGTCTGCAGCGGCCTAACAATTGCAAGCTATTTAGCGGGCTGGATCTCACAGGCTAAGAGGGAAGGCAGCCACAATGCTTAAGGAAGGCAGTGCAGGGGACCCGATGGCAGCTCCCTCCCTCCCTATACATCACACGTGCCACGGTCATCACTGACCGCGGCACATCTAAGGTTAATGCGCCGGCATCAGTGTTTTCACAGATGCCGGCACATACTGCAGCTAATCGGGCCGGCGTAGCTCCTGCTCCCGCCCAATCAGCATGCCGTAGAGCTACGGAGCTGGGATTTTGGACACAGTAGCCAGCGCCATACATGTATGGCCTGGTACTGTACAGGTTAAGCACTGCATATTGTGTTACAAATATCTGGCCACAAATCTGTACATAGAACACAAAAAGCCAACTGGCTTTTGTTTACATATTTTTGGGGGGCAGACACAGCATCAACACATCCTACCACAACCCGAGCTTCACACAGAAAGGTGTTTCTTCTTTTTGTGCAGAAGGACTTAGCTGAATACTGTCCCTGACTGGCTGATCAGGCTGTCTGTCAGCCTCTGACCCAATAAGAGCAAGCCCCCCCCCCCCCCCCTCAGTGTCTTTAATGTATCTTCTTCCTTCCTGTCTTTTTCCCCCACACAATCCCCTAAAATGAATTGCTAGAACTTCAGATTGGCTTGACAGATGATTTCCTGCAAATTCATAATGAATCTGATTTGCTTATAATTAATTCATTTATCTCTAATCTGTTTGTGTAATCTTTTTATATGCTTACCCTAAGACAAGAAAACTGAATGTGACTTGAACATGCACTTTACTCTACCTATGCAATTTAGGTATTTAGTTTTGCATTTATTTTTTCCAGCAAAGCTTTTCACGACACTCTGTTCCTGAGTCTGACAGACTACATGTCTCTGATTTCACCTCTCCATTAGTAAATATAATCCCAGTGATTAATTATTTACATCTCCGTTCCAATAATTTACAATGTAATAATATAGGTCACAATAGCATTTTGCAAGGGTATTTGAAGTAGTTGAAGTCAAAATCACAAGAAATATTGAGAAAAAATACCATTAAAATATTACTGTTACATAGATAATATACAAACCGGATTCAAAAAAGTTGGGACACTATACAGATCGTGAATAAAAACTGAATGCAATGATGTGGAGGTGCCAACTTCTAATATTTTATTCAGAATAGAACATAAATCACGGAACAAAAGTTTAAACTGAGAAAATGTACCATTTTAAGGGAAAAATATGTTGAATCAGAATTTCATGGTGTCAACAAATCCCACAAAAGTTGGGACAAGGCCATTTTCACCACTGTGTGGCATCTCCCCTTCTTCTTACAACACTCAACAGACGTCTGGGGACCGAGGAGACCAGTTTCTCAAGTTTAGAAATAGGAATGCTCTCCCATTCTTGTCTAATACAGGCCTCTAACTGTTCAATCGTCTTGGGCCTTCTTTGTTGCACCTTCTTTATGATGCGCCAAATGTTCTCTATAGGTGAAAGATCTGGATTGCAGACTGGCCATTTCAATACCCGGATCCTTCTCCTACGCAGCCATGATGTTGTGATTGATGCAGAATGTGGTCTGGCATTATCTTGTTGAAAAATGCAGGGTCTTCCCTGAAAGAGATGACGTCTGGATGGGAGCATATGTTGTTCTAGAACCTGAATATATTTTTCTGCATTGATGGTGCCTTTCCAGACATGCAAGCTGCCCATGCCACACGCACTCATGCAACCCCATACCATCAGAGATGCAGGCTTCTGAACTGAGCGTTGATAACAACTTGGGTTGTCCATGTCCTCTTTGGTCCGGATGACATTGCGTCCCAGATTTCCAAAAAGAACTTCGAATCGTGACTCGTCTGACCACAGAACAGTCTTCCATTTTGCCACACTCAATTTGAAATGATCCGTGGCCCAGTGAAAACGCCTGAGCTTGTGGATCTTGCTTAGAAATGGCTTCTTCTTTGCACTGTAGAGTTTCAGCTGGCAACGGCGGATGGCACGGTGGATTGTGTTCACTGACAATGGTTTCTGGAAGTATTCCTGAGCCCATTCTGTGATTTCCTTTACAGTAGCATTTCTGTTTGTGGTGCAGTGTCTTTTAAGGGCCCGGAGATCACGGGCATCCAGTATGGTTTTACGGCCTTGACCCTTACGCACAGAGATTGTTCCAGATTCTCTGAATCTTCGGATGATGTTATGCACAGTTGATGATGATAGATGCAAAGCCTTTGCAATTTTTTCGCTGGGTAACACCTTTCTGATATTGCTCCACTATCTTTCTGCGCAACATTGTGGGAATTGGTGATCCTCTACCCATCTTGGCTTCTGAGAGACACTGCCACTCTGAGAAGCTCTTTTTATACCCAATTATGTTGCCAATTGACCTAATTAGCGTTAATTGGTCTTCCAGCTCTTCGTTATGCTCAAATTTACTTTTTCCAGCCTCTTATTGCTACTTGTCCCAACTTTTTTGGGATTTGTTGACACCGTGAAAATTTGAATCAACGTATTTTTCCTTTAAAATGATACATTTACTCGGATTAAACGTTTGATCTGTCATCTACATTCTATTACAAATAAAATATTGACATTTGCCATCTCCACATCATTGCATTCAGTTTTTATTCACAATTTGTTTAGTGTCCCAACTTTTTGGGAATCCGGTTTGTATATCATTTGTTAAAACAATTGTTTCTTGTTTAAACATTTAGGTGATAAAATAGTAAATATGCTATACATATTTTATGAAGTTAAAATAGAATTGTATCTCTGACAAGCTTTAAAAAAGTCAATCATGACTTATATGACTGTATGACCTAAAACTACGATTAAGCTTGGATTAAAGCATATTTTGCCCCATAAGAAAGGACATAAGGACATTAAGAATTTAGAATAATAGAAAAAAAAGAAAAAAATAGTGTATTGGTGTTTAGAAAAGCAAAGCATTTAAAGCGGAATTCGGTCCAAAGTTTAGAAAAACTTTGATTCTCAACAAATCTGAATTTCCTTGCGCTTCATGGTAGCGAATTAGTTTTTCATAAAATAGCGGCTGCACGTGTGACAAAGTGACAGTAGGAAGCCCAGAAAAGTGAGATCACCCATAATGCTGTGCTGCTGACTAATCCTTACGGCCTCTTAAACCCTCATTCTGCGTTGTCTCTGCCATTGCAGGCTAGAACAGCAATAATAAACATATTGTTCCCCCAACCTAACCAGACAAACCCCATACCAGCAACAGCCCCTGTTAAAAGGTGCCACAAGTCCAGTTACAATGAAAAATGACTATACAATGCCATCTTTACTATTAAATGAAAGGCAGTTGTGGGTTTATTGGCAGCACAGTTCTTCACCGCAGCATGGCAGCAACCCGCCCAAAGCACGGCCTCATAATTGGCCATAACCTAAGGCAGAATGGTCTTGGTATAACTGATTTATATATGATTCATGACACATTAATTCAAAATTAATCAAATTACTTGGCTAACGTCTGTAAAATTTTTCAAAACTTTGCTCATCTCTATTGAGTATCAGCAAGTATTCTCCCTGATGTAAGTTTATTACTTAAATATAAAATTCATTCAAGGGTAGTGTCAGCACTCAGAAAAGTACCTTGACCCAAATTAGGAGAGAGCAACAACTGAGGTCACTGTTAAAGAGGCTTTCACTGTGGATGTTACTGTTAAAGGGGCATGCTGCGGTGGAGGTCACTGTTAAAGGGTCATCCACTTTGGAGGTCACTGTTAAGGGGGCAGGGGCCACTATTAAAGGGGCAACTGGTGTGGAGGTCACTGTTAAGGCAGCAGGGTATTGTGAAGTCACTGTTAAGGGAGCGGGGTACTGTGGAGGCCACTGTTAAGGGGGCGGGCCCCTGAGCAGGTCACTGTCAAGGGAGTGGGGTGCTGTGAAACTCAGGCCAAAGTTAAGGGGATGGGCTGCTGTGGAGGTCCCATTTTAAAGTGGTGGGGCACTGTGGGGGGGGGGGGTCAGTGTTAAGGAGTGGGGGACTGTGGAGTTCACTGTTAAAGGGGCGGGGTGCTGTAGAGGTCATTGTTATTGGGGATACTGTCAATATCTTTTAACAACACCCACAAACATTAAATGAAATATTTAATATACCCATGCGATGCCGGGTCCTTCTGCTAGTACAGATAAAACAATAAAATAAACCTCACAAAACAGTAAATTATTTAAACATATTTGGTATACATAACTGCAGCAACATATCCATAAAATAACACTATGTTGACCGATAAACAGTGCAAAAAGTCAGAACTATTTTCTTTATTGTATTTTCCTATAAATTATATATAAATTAAAATCTAACACTATGTCACAAAATAATGCCTAAAAAACACCTTACCTTATGTTGCATCGTTGTAAAGTCCAAAAAAAAAAAAAAAGTTTGGCCATTGGATTTTGGGGATTGTGAGAAGGCAAAAAGAAAAAACGTAATTTGCATATTTGAAATGTTCATTTTTCTCCACCACCAGGCCACCTATAGCAGAAAGAAATGTATTGTTTTTGTCAGCCTCATCAACCCTACCAGGCTATATGCCCGGTAGGGTAGCATCAGGGGCGTAGCTATAGGGGGTGCAGAAGTAGCAGTCGCTACTGGGCCCAGGAGCCTGAGGGGGTCCAAAGAAAGTGCATGCTGGTCAAGTTATAGCTATGGCTGGAAGGAAGGGGTTAGGTCAAGAATTTGGCATGGGGGGTCTACTGTTTCAATTTTTTGCCACAGGCAGCATGAAGGCTATGTGCTTCTCTAGCCACAAAACAGTGAGGGAAGGAGGGCCTAAGCTGAACCCTTGGAACATGGCCCATGAGCCTTTAGCTACGCCCCCGGGTAGCGCTAATTCCAGTGACAGAGGCTCTTTAATTGGGAGCAGCAGCACAGAGTGGATGTGAAAAGTATAGCGTAATAGTGGCAGATGGCTACAATAGTAGCAGCAGTGGTAAGAGTATAACATAAATACCAAAAAATGAGCCCTAGTAAAGACCCTCGGGAGGTAAACCTCAAATACACCACTGGTCCCAAGACCAAAAGAAATCCCTGTAGGGGTCTACTAATTTGAAAACTAAAACATAAACTTTATTTGATCTTTTATAGATGCCCCAATATCCACACACTTAAAACTATCAGACGATAGTACTGGCTTATATAGAGATTGATCCTATTTCTCTCAGTTTGGAGAGGAGGAATTGAATGTGCAAGTTAGTGGTGTGCAGTTTAGCACACAATGACGAAGCCGCATCGCGGTGAAACATGTCGGGCGGGGACTAGTGTTAGGCGCAGTTGTTTTAGACAGACGTTAGTACTGTGAGAGCTTTAGTCTAAAAACATGATATTCTGAGTGTATGTGTGTATCGTGTGTGACAGTGATGAGTAACACACAGCTTGTCTGAGCGGGGATTACTAGCTAGGACCTGGGCCCAGGTCCTGGGACTCCCCAATTAGGGTTATATCCTCATTGTGTGCTAAACTGCACACCACTAACTTGCACATTCAATTCCTCCTCTCCAAACTGAGAGAAATAGGATCAATCTCTATATAAGCCAGTACTATCGTCTGATAGTTTTAAGTGTGTGGATATTGGGGCATCTATAACCCCCTCTTTTAAAAGATCAAATAAAGTTTATGTTTTAATTTTCAAATTAGTAGACCCCTACAGGGATTTCTTTTGGTCTTGAGACCAGTGGTGTATTTGAAGAGTATAACATGGAACAGACAAGGCAGTAAAAATATGTTTGGCTGTTTAGGGGTATTAGTAATAGTAGTGACTGTGTAGTGGTAATGAGAGTGGTAGTAGGGGATTAGCTGCAGAGAGTAGCAGCTGTGGCAGTGGCAGCAGCAACAACAGCAGTTATATGGTACAGTACATAATAGTAGACAGGAGGGCAGTGGCAGTAGCATGATGGCGGGAGTGGCAGCAGCAGTAGGCATACAGTGCAAAACATAATGGTATGCAGACAGTGGCAGTGGCATGTTGGCAGCAGCAGCCATATGGTATGGGAAGAGATGGTAGTAAGACAGCAACAGTGACATGACGGCAGAAGTGGCTGCATCATTAGTTATATGGTACAGAACATGACGGTACACATACAGTGGTAGTGGCATGGTAGTGACAGGAGAACCATACATACAGTAAGGAACATGATGGTAGGCAGGCAGACAGCAGAAGTAGCATTATAGAGCACCATCAGCAAGGGAAGATCTAATCAAAGGCCCCAGCTGGAGAAGTGTGAAAATCCTCATGGATCCATGCCTCTTTCACTTTGACAAAAGTGATGCTTTATGCAGTGGTGGCGAACAATTTTATCTGTTTGTATCTCACAGCACCCTCTGCCACACTGAAAATCCTCTCTGAGATGACATTGAAGGCTGGGCAAGAGAAAACAGACTGAGCTTACTGGGCTAGTTTAGGCCACTGTTTCACTCTGCCTGCCCAGAATTGTCTGGGGTCAGCTAACACAATATGCACCGGAGAAAGGCCAGGGTCCAGGTAGGACTCAGTCTGGTGTTGCACATGAAAAAGTTGTTCCATCATGTTGACGATACTGAACTGGCTGCTGCCAATTCTCCTGCTTGTGGTAAATGACTCCACGGAGCAGAGAAGGACCTCAGACATGCAGGCATCAGGCATCTGGTCACCAAAAGCTGCGGCAAGCTGCATACATAGTGCTTTCCTGGTAATAATGTAATTTGGCCTCCATTTTGACAACAGGAAAACCTTTCCCCCCAGAGTCTAAAAGCATGGCTATCCAGTAATCATCAGACTGCTGCATGTGAATTATACACCTGTCATTGCATAAGCAAGCTAAGATGCAGCTTAGAACTCTCTCCAGCATGCCCAAGAACCCAGTTCTTTTCATCTGCACCTTCTACAGAGATGATTGGTCATCGTGTTGTCTTCATCTGATAATCCTCATGCTCCTCCATCACTGACTCCTCCTCTCCCTCTTTCATTGGCAGCTGCTCATCATTACCCTCCTCCTCCATGGAACTTTCTCCATGTGGGTCCCCAACAGCTGCAGGGCTGCCAGCAAGATTTGTAAGTTGTTCTTTTTCCACCGTCCCTTTTTAAATCAGAGTGAGCTAAGATCAATATCAGGGGGTTGAAATCGTTGATGCCTCACTTTTCTCTTTTGACAAATTTTGTGGTCTCCTCAAAAGAGATCAGTACACAACACACGTCTCTGATGAGGTGCTACTGCCTGACATTGAAACAACACATGCTCCTGGCTGAAATGGGCTGGTTTCATGATGAAATCTTTCACAGCTTTACCTTACTCGTACAAGCATTGTAGCATATGCAAGGTGGAATTCCAGTGAATTGGAACATCATAGATCAAGCAGGGTAATGGCAGACCCTTCTGTCAGTGTAAGTCCAAGAGAGTATTCCTTGCTACATAAGAATGGCTTAAATGCAAGGACTGTCTCCTGTGCATGGCCAGCACCCTCTGCAAGCCACAGTTTTTTTTTTCTCAAAGACCAACTAAATTGATCACGTGTGTCATGCAGGGAGCATGTATTTCCCCCAAATGCAGTGCAGCCACAATGTTCCTGCTTTTGATGATAACTATGCTTGCTGCTTAATGCACTTTAGCAAGTGATCGGCTGTCTGGTTACTCTTGCTCAGGCCGGCCGGCACTAGCATAATTTGGCAACACTTCACTTTACACATATGATAGGAGGGAGTAGGAGTCATGCTCTGCCCTGCTGCTGTTTGGGACTGGAGGATGTCCATGGAGGAGGAGGTGCAGGAGGCGGATAAGTGGCTGGTGGGAGAACTAGACCGATATAAACTTGGAGGTGTCAATAAGACCTGGCCTTTTTGCTGTGGTGCTGCTCACCATGAAAAACATTGAACCAATGGATTGCTGGGTGTCCAGAGTTGTTTCTTGGCCACACATTAGGTTATTGGTAGCTAGCTGCGAAGTCGAGTAGGAGGAGGAGTATTGACAATTTACTTTGCAAATAATGCAGCGAATATGGTTAATATCTCTGTCCGTCAGGAATATCTCTTCCCCCATTTCCTCCCAGTGTCAGGTGATCCTCTGATTTCTTTATCCCTCATGGTTTTACCCTGCCAAAATTAACAGTAATATGGCCTGGGCACTGTTTGCATGGAATCCATTCAAAGCGATTTGCAAAAGCTTTGGATTTGTTTGGCAGATTAATTACTTTGTAATCGATTCACTCATCCTTAATTAGGACACAATAAAACAATTCTGGCCCTTAGAATGTCTTAAAATCATGTAAATGCAAATTCAGATGAACAACAGCACGTGACAAATTACACTGTATCATTATTTAAGAAAAACTAGGCCAAAATGCAGAAGCTGTGTGTGAAAATGAAGTAAAAATGACTGCTTCTTTCCTTAGAAATTAATAGGGTAAAGGTCCTTTAACTCGGACCAATGTGACAATTATCGGGAATGAACCAAAGATTTCCAATAATTTAGATCATCAGCATAGATGAGGGCTGCATTTACGTGCAGCAATCAGCTCTGCTGCAAGGAGACAAGTGATCATTAGATTGCCTGTCCCTATAGGAAAACATTGTTCCTGGGCAGTATATTTCTATTTGTAAAGGACAATCTGCTGCACAGAAAAGAAAATTTTTGGTGCAGGCAGAATGACACAATCATCCAATAAATGAGCATTTGCTTTTTCAAACACAATGTGGTAATGTGTGTGGAGGGTGTATACAGCGCACCCAGATACCTCAGCTCTGTGAGGTAAATGAAGTCCAGAAAGGGTGTGGCTTCAGCAAACATAGTTGCTGGAGCTGTTTTGTTAAAGTTATATGGGCTGAATTTTATTTGGACTGAAAGGTAGGTCTGGCAGTGTGACCTTTCGGTCTACACACCCTTCCTCTGCACATATTCCCTTTAACCTGAGGTGATCGCAGGTGAGGCTGTCAGTGATAATCAATGAGGGATAAAACAACCCTCTGTGTATGAGTCTGGGATAGAAACTGAAAGGAAGCCTGCATAGGCTCTGTGTGGTCCCAGACAGGAGGGCTGGGGGGCCACAAGACTGTGGGAATGCCTAAGGAAAGAGGTATTGCATGGTCAGAGTAAGGAGAACTCTTGGACAATATTCCCCCAAGGTACTGGTGTGGTCACAGCCAGAAGGCTGCTGAACCGTATAGCTTAATACTTTGCAGTCATTAAGATGGCCATTAACCACAGTATTCTAGAGTCAAATGTGAAGCCGTCTTTCCAACTGCTAAAGCTTGGCCCAAAATTGGGACATGTAACAGGACGATGATCGCACACACAATGGGAAAATCTACACAAGAATGGCTGAAAAAGAAAAGAATCAATGAGGGACGTTTATCAAGACTTGATCATACATCAGTCTTGATCTCCCTGCACTTGCATGAGATAATTCAAATAGAGATGAGCACATTTAAAAAAAAAATGTGATTCGCCGGTTCGCCAATTTTTTGGAGAAAAATGTGGTTCAATCCAAATTTATTTGTGGCAAATTACATAAAAAAGTATATTTCCTGGCTGCAGAGAGCCTTTACAGTGGTGCAGAACACTTTGCCTTGCAGTAGCACAGATAGGGAGTCTGCTTTGGTAGTGAAATAATACTGTGAGTCCATATGACATGCAGATGACAGGCATCGCTCTTAGAATCACTGCACACTTCACTTATTTGGGTAGTCACAGGCCAAAACTGACCAAATAACTCAAAGTATCGACTCAGCCCTAAAGGTCGATGTGCCAAGAAGAAGCACACTCCTTTTACACTGTCGTCAGCCGATTCCACATAGATGTCTACAGAACCTGTTCTATTAAACGCTTATACAAGTAGAGCACCCCTGACAGAGTGGAGAGGGTGTCAGCAGTAAGTTTGTGTTGACATCACTGATTATTTTGCCCTTCCTCTGATCCATCAGAAGAATAACACAAAAAAAGGATTCTGTCTGTGGAGCATCCGCCTTCACTCAGTCTGGTCAGTAATCTATCAGTATGTTGCTGTTAAGTGGATTCTAAAGTGTCTGAAGAACTGCGAGTAAAGACATTGGAATAAATTGCCCACTTCCTTCAACGTGACCTCGTTGGCCCATGCCCAAAAAACTGGCGTGGGTCCAAAACACAGATGACACGAGAACTGAATATTTGCATGTATTCTGTGTTTTGTACCCACTCCTGCTTTTGGCTATCAAATCACAAGCCACTTCTTTGGGTTTTAAAATATTTAAAAGAGAAACTGAAAAAAAAAAAAAATGTGATTCATCAACAAGAATGGATTGATAACAAGTGTTGTGGTGATCACAATAGTAATGTATATTGATCATTAAATGTATGGAGTTATGGCTGATAACTGGAGGACAGTCCAGCAAACATGTCGACTCCAGCTCATTCCTACAGTGCAGGCTACACAATCAAAGCAGGATGGTAACTGGTCGGTACAGACAACACCCAAAAATCTTAATAAATAAGCCTTAGTATGTGCAGGTCTCACAGCCGCTGTAACAGAACGGTAATAAGCAGTATACAATGTAGTAAGCACTGCAGGTCCTGAAAATTGTGGACAAGGTTCGAGATGAGAGTCGCCCATGTGTTTAATACTGGATGTTATTGATGGCCAGCTCCGTGATGAATCCTAGCACTCGGATTAGGTAGTCCTTACTGAGGAACTTCACAATGCGCTAATGCCACAGTTGCTGTCACCTTGATGAGCTGGGTTGCTGTTAAGTGGATTCTAAAGTGTCTGAAGAACTGCGAGTAAAGACATTGGAATAAATTGCCCACTTCCTTCAACGTGACCTCGTCCTTTGATTTATGAATATCATTCCATAAAGTCTTGAAGTCCTCTGCGTGGATGGCATAAGAAATGTCCATGTGAGGTTCGACGGGAACAGAGAAAAGAAGCTTTGTGGCCGACACTGATCCAGACACGACATACCCGGTTTACATCGCTGCTAGCCGTGTAAGGTCCTGAGAACTGATCACCAGCTTACCGAAACAATAGTCAAAGTTTGTTTGGAACGATAGCTATGAGCGCCCCGGAGCCTTTATACAGGAAGAGCGGGAGGCAAGTAAATGTCTTTGGTAACACCTCTAATAGATCATCCTCTGTGTATGTCCTGCAAAACCAACCTTTCCACACAATCCAGTCCTCTGTGCTTGCTTTGGTGAGTGGAGGCTTGGATGAAATTTGTATGAGCACAGCCAGTGGATCTCTGTCCTTTCTTTTCAGTCCAGGTAAACAGGAAATTTTGACTGTTAGGTTCAGCTCTGAGCCCACTTCAATGGCAAGAGCCTTCTGGTTCTTGGCAGCTATGTGGACAGACTAATGCTTGGAATACTCTTTCAGTCTGGTGTATGAGAAATTAGTATTTAGAAAAGAGAAAAAAAGAGCGAGGGTTAATCAAATCTTAAGGAATGTTTATCCGTAAGATGAGAAAAACTAGAAGCGCCAGTGGAGTAGGAGTTAGATGTGATCAGAGTGAGGGCTATTGGAAAGCACACTTTCTTATTTTTTTTTATTTTTTTTTTAAATTAAGATTTTATTGAATAAATCAATATAAAAAACAGAAATAGAGCGGAAGAGAAGAAACATACTCCTCTGCTCTTAATACAAAGAAACATAGTACAGGTCTGTCAGGTACAAAATATATGTCAGACAGGATAATACATGCTCTCAGTGGCTAAACAGCAGTGCAAGACCTCCGACATATAATATACTGAGAATAATCATGCTTAATGACTAGGTGGCACTTAGTGTCATATACATATCTAAGAAGCAACTTAATTCTGAGTGTTTTGATCGTTTTGATCCATCCGAGACAGCCAAAAATCAAAGTAACCTTACCATCTGAGCAGCTCTACGTCAAACAATGTAAGGGAGCTTAGAAGGTGAATGAATGGGGAGCTAGTTGTTATGAACCCTTAGTGTTGTAAGCTCAGGGATCGTGCTAACTACATTATCTTTCAATTAATATTTTCTAAAGGAAATCCAGTGGCTCCAGATCTTTAAGAACTTATGGTGAGATCTCAATTCCCACGAGGATAGCTCTTCCAGCCGGAAGATTTGATCTATCTTCTGGTACCAAGTGTCCACAGAGGGGACCTCGGTTGATAACCATAATATTGGAATCAGCAGTTTAGCGGCGTTCACAAGATGTTTGAAGAGAAGAAGATTTTGGGGAGAGGGGTTGTGAGGGTAGAGATTCAGGAGAGCAACCTCTGGCGAAGGGGCGATGTTTGTATTGCAAATCTTATTACAGATTAGGAAAACCTTCTCCCACCAGCTGAGTAAGATTGGGCAGGACCACCATATATGAATGAAATCACCTCTTTCCTTTGAGCATCTCCAGCATGTGTCAGAAGCCGATGAGGAATATAGGCATGTCTTGTCAGGGGTTTTATACCACCTTGAGATGATTTTATAGTTATTCTCCTGAATCCTGACACACCTGGAGGCTTTATGGGAAGAGTTAAAAATGATGCTAGTATCTTCTGAAGAGAGAGTCTTATTTAGGTCTTTTTCCCATAGTCTAATAAAGGCTGGTGTTAAAGCTTCAGGGGGAGTTCTTAGTCTATTGTACCATTGCGAGATCATCTTTTGTGGGGTAAAGTCTCGACTGATAATGTGTTCAAACCAAGTAATAGGACGAAGCAGCATATGTAAATGTATATTTTGAGACATATATGCTCTTAGGAAATGTAGCCCAGAGAAGTTAGAACGAGAGCATTGTAAGTGATCGCCCATTTCATTAATAGTCAGCAATTTACCCTCTTTGTAGAGATCCGACAGCTTCAGTGAAGACCGTGCAATTTCATTGGGTATGCTATTCTGTAGGGCCGGGGGGGCTAGATGAAAAATGTCTCCTATCTTAAGGATTGGAGATGGGAGAGGCGAGCCCAGGGGTGATTTTTGTAGGGTATACCACGCGTCCAGAGTGGCTTTCATAACCCGGGTGATATCGGGGCAAGGGGGTAGTGGTGATATGCGGCCCAATAGAGCTGCTCTGAACGGAATACCCAGCAACTCCTCCTCCATTGAGACCCAGGATTTTTGCTTGGGAGCTGTCAGCCAGTCCACAACCCTGGTGAGTAAAATAGCTCTACCATAAAGTTCCGGGTCTGGCAACGCTATCCCTCCCCTCTCTCTCGGAAAAGACAGAGACCTATAGGACATTCTGGCCTTCTTCTTGTTCCAGATAAAAGATCGGAACATGGTCTTAAGTTTAGAGTAGTAATTGGAGGGGATGGGGATTGGTAAGGCTTGTTGGAGGTACGTGAGTTTAGGTATAATGAGTGACATTAGTATGTTCTTCCTCCCAAACCATGAGAGCGTGGGGATATCAAGGGAGGTCAAATCATCAGCTATTTTGTTTTGGAGAGGAATATAGTTCAGATTAAAGAGTTGGTTAGGATCTGCACTCATTTTGATTCCAAGGTACGTAAGAAAAGGGGATGACCAATTAAATGGCGATTCTGCTTCTAGCCGGGTCTTCAGAGATTTTTTAAGTCCCGTAGCGATAATTAGTGATTTATTATGGTTCACCTTGAAATTAGAAAGTGACCCATATGTTTCTAGGTGGCCATAAAGTTTTGGAAGAGCCTTTTCAGGATTACTTGTTATTAAGAGTAGGTCGTCCGCAAACGCGGCTACTTTATGTTGTTGGTCACCTAGATGTACACCCTGGATGTCAGAATCTTTCCGGATAGTTTGTAGAAGTGGCTCTAAGGCGAAGACGAACAGGAGGGGGGAGAGGGGACAACCCTGTCGAGTGCCATTACTAATCTTAAATGGTTTTGATAGAGTATCATTGACTCTAATTGAGGCTGAAGCGTGGTGGTACATTGCTTTAATCGCTGCTATGAAGGGGAGGGGTAGGTTGCGAGATTGTAGCGCCGCATACATGAAAGGCCAGTTAACCCTGTCAAATGCCTTCTCAGCGTCTGTGCTGAGAAGGACCAGGGGAAGGCTCTTTTTCTTAACATAATGTATAATGTTGAGGATCCGGGCCGTGTTGTCTTTTCCTTCTCTATTTTTAACGAAACCCACTTGGTCCCTATGGACTAGTACAGGGAGAAGCTTTGACAACCTGTTTGCAAGCATCTTAGCTAAAAGTTTTAAGTCAATGTTAAGAAGTGAAATGGGTCGATAGTTAGGGCATAAGGAGTGGTCTTTACCTTCTTTAGGAATTAAAGTAACGTGGGCATGTGACATGTCAGATGATAGTGGGGTACCCTGTAAGGCGTTATTATACACTCGGAGCATGTGCGGAATCAATATTTCATGGAAAGAATGGTAATAGGGTATCGGGAACCCATCTGGGCCTGGGCATTTCCCTTTCGGGGAGTTTTTGATGGCATGCAGTAGTTCTTCAGGAGAAAAAGGGGAGGCTAAGTGAACCCCATCCTGTTCCGAGAGAGAGGAGAGGAACAAGCCGCTGAAATATGAGGTAAGGAGTGGAGGAATCACCGCTTCACCAGAGGGAGGTTGCGTCGGATTTAGGTTGTAAAGAGATTCATAATAATCCCTAAACAGTGAAGCAATTTTATTTGATTCAAAGGTCAACGGGCCTTCTGGGGTCTTTAGTTTATGTATATAATTGTTCAGTTTCCTACGTTTTAGTCTAGACATCATATATCGAGAAGCTTTATTACCATGGGCAAATATTTTGTACTGGGAGTGTAAATATAATTTAGCAGAGGCTAAGTTCAATAAGTTTTTGATGGCCGCCCTGGACGCGGAAAGTTCCAATAAATGTGACTCCAACTGGGATTTTTTATGGGCACTCTCCAGCTGACTAATTTTTTCATACAGTGTGTCTAACTGTTTCTGTCTTTCCTTTTTTAGATACGCCCCTAAACTAATACAGTGGCCCCTTATAAATGCTTTGTGAGCATCCCAGACTACTTGAGGTGAAATCTCGGGGGAACAATTCGTGCGAAAATATTCTTCCAGGAGGTCTTTCAGTTTAGATTTAGTGGAAGATATACTTGTAAGCTGTTCATTAAAACGCCAGTGGCTAGAGGGTTTATGGGTTAGGGGGGCGTTCATTTGAAGGAATATGGGAGCGTGGTCTGATAAGATTATGGAACCTATTTCGGCCTTTGCACACAAGTGAAGGTGTTCCTTTGAAATGAATAAATGGTCGAGGCGTTGGTATGACCTGTGTAGAGATGAGTAGAAAGTGTAATCACTAGAGTCTGGATGTAATGTGCGCCAAACATCAATTAGGTGGGCTTTGGCAAGTGACTTCACTAGGGAGCGAATGCCCCTTTGAGATTGGGCCGATTTATGAGACGAGGAGTCAATGAGGGGATTTAGGACTAGGTTCAGGTCTCCTCCAATTACCGTGATACCATCTCTAAAAGATTCTATTTTTACTTTCAATAAGTTTTTATTATCAGAGAGAGTGTTCACATCCATAATATACAATTAACATGTACCAAGAATATGGGTCAACACACTTCTCCAACATTTTCCATTGGATTAAATGATGACATAAATCATTAATACAGCAAATAATGTATAACCAAATCAAATCAAATCATAGTAAATCAAATAAAAACAAAGTCATGTCTATACTGAGTCAATTCAGTGTTGAGATGCTTACAGAGCATTAAGTGGACGGAGCTCAACATGCAAATTCAGAGAATCCCGCTCACTAACTAAGCCCCCCAAGACCCCCTCACAATCCTAATCTTTCCGGAACCGTTGGACTCAGACCCCTCCAGACCCCCCACACCTGAAGGTGATGTTTCACCTGGAACCTTTGGTGTGCCAAGATATATTCATACGATCTGGTCGTATCTACAGACCTGACTATTTCTTGTACATCAGGAATAGATGCACTCTTCCAGTTTCTTGTAATTGCTAACTTGGTATGTATCAATAGATGGGCTACCATCACCCTAAATTTGCCAGGCAATTTGTCAAGATCAATCAGCAATAAGGCCAAGGCCGGGTCTGGAGTAATCCTATGCCCAACTATCCCAGAAATCACATGAAACACTTGGTTCCAAAGGGAACAAACCCGCTGGCATGACCATAGGATATGAAAAAGTGTCCCACATCCGCCACATCCTCTCCAGCAATGTACATTTGTGCTGGGGAAAAACATGTGTAACCTGACTGGGGTGTAATACCACCTAAGTGTCGTCTTTATGAATGCTTCCAAATGTGAGGAACATCTAAAGGTGGCAATTGCTGTCTTGTATGCGGATAACCACTGTGCCAAAGTAAACGTCCTATTTAGGTCTTTTTCCCAAGATATAAGTGGAGCCGTTTTCACAAATTTATCCTTGTCCCCCAAGTACATATATAAGAATCTAATCCCAGTTTGTACCTGATTTGCTGCCGACCAGCGGATTAATAACTGAATATGTCCAGTCAGTCTGAAGGAGGGATTATTCCCCAACGCATGTTTTATTTTAATATAAGAAAAGGCTTCTTTTGGGGAAATGTCGAAATTCTGCTTAAGGATGTCAAAGGGTTTTAATGCTGATCCTACCACTAAGTCCGCTACCGTGTTCACACCCTTGTCTTTCCAAGCTTTTAGATTCAGGCCATCAGATAGGTGTTGGAGAGAATCAATTGGCACTAGGTGTGCCATTGAAGTAGGTGATTCCTTTCCTCTATCATGGTATATCTTCCATAAAGCCAGAGACGTAGAGACATAATAAGCAGGATGTATATTTGAGTAGTCATCATGTAGTGCGGCCATGAGTAAGGCGCGTAAGCTATGACCTGTCGTTTGTGACTGTTCAATATGCACCCAATGCTTCTCTGTCTCCTCTTTCCACCAATCTCTCAGCTGATTTACTCTAGAAGCTAGATAATAGTCATATAGGTTTGGCAGTCCTACCCCTCCACTTCTCTTATGTCTATACATTATACTTTTCGCCACTCTTGGCCTGGACCCATGCCAAATGAAAGCATTTAACATTTTATTTGCTAAGTTAAAAAAGGAACTTGGAATGGGAATAGGGATAGTGCGGAATAAGTACAATAGTTTAGGGAGCGTATGTTGCTGAAAGGCAGCGATACGGCCTAGCCAGGACAGTTCTGCTTTTGCCATGTTATCAATCTCAGGTTGTATTGAGGATAGTAAAGATGGAAAATTTGCCTTATATAATTCCTGGGGGGTAGCAGTCACATTAAACCCTAAGTATTGAATCTTAGATTTCTGCCAGTCCAAAGTGAAATCCTCCTTCAATTTTGATAGGGTTTTCTCTGGAATTCCCAATGGGAGAGCTTGAGATTTACTCTCATTTATTTTATAATACGAGACAGCCCCGTAAGAACGGATAATATCCATTACCGTCATCAAGGACACCTGGGGGTTAGATAGGGACAGAATTATGTCGTCTGCATACAAAGATATGCAGTGTTGCCTATTCCCTATACTGACTCCACTTATTGCTTCCTCTTGACGTATCGCCTGTGCCAAAGGTTCTAAAGATAGAATAAATATTAAAGGCGACAAAGGACAGCCCTGTCTAGTGCCATTGGATAAGGCAAATGGGTCAGATAGCACTCCATTTGCTAATACTCGGGCTGAGGGGTTTGAGTAGAGAACCTTCATGGCTTGCACAATAAAGTCAGGGAATTCCATTTTACGGAGTACCGAGAAGACCCACTCCCAATTAACTCGGTCGAAGGCCTTCTCGGCATCCAAAGTAACCAAAACTGTTGGGGTTCTTGATCTGTTGACAAAGTCAATTATATTCAACACTCTTCTGGAGTTATCAGTAATCTGGCGTCCTTTCACAAACCCTACTTGGTCAGGGGCTATTAAAGTGGGGATTATGTCAGCAAGCCGCGTTGCTAGAATCTTCGCGTAGATCTTTAGATCAGTATTAAGTAGGGAAATGGGACGAAAATTTTGCGGGATGGAGGGTTCTTTACCAGGTTTAGGCAGGGTGACAATGACCGCCTCCAACATTTCCTTAGGCAGTATACCATTTGTCATGGCACCAGACAGGGCTGCATGAAGATGAGGGAGCAAAGTATCGGAAAATATTTTATAGTAAGAGTTTGATAGACCGTCTGGACCAGGGCTCTTTTGAGTCGGCAAGTCTCTTATTATTCTAGAGATTTCTTCCTGCGATATGGGGTTACAGAGGGATTCTTTCTGGGACGAGTCCAAGGAAGGGATGTTTAAGGGCCTCAGGAAGTTTTCCATAGCGTCTGGTGATGCAGGAGAAAAACCAGGTTCCTCCTTCAAGTTATACAATTGCGAATAATAGGTCATAAACCTATTTGCAATATCTTTAGGGTCATATAACTTGTGTGATTTAGAAGGGTTCCACAGGTAAGGGATCTTGGATTTAAGAGCTCTTGCTTTCACCCTATTTGCTAGGAGTTTTCCTGCCTTATTGGCTTGAGAATAGTATTTGGCTTTAACCTGCTTAAGGGAAAGTTCATACGAGTGTAAAAAGCTCTCTCTAAGCTGGTTCCTAAGCAATCTAATCTTGTCAAACAGCTCTACCATAGGTGTGAGTTTGTTTTGCGCTTCTAATTTTTGAATTTGCGTTATAAGATCATTCTGATGCTTGTCCCTTAACTTTTTATGTCTGTGCCCTAGTTTTAGTAGGATACCTCTTATGTATGCCTTGTGGGCGGTCCAGACAATGGTGGAGTCTGGTCCAGACTTAGCATTAAATTTGAAATATTCCACCAAAGCTGAGGATATCTCTTCCTGGTACTTGTTATTAGCTAATATGAATTCGTTAGCTCTCCACAGGGAGTTTGGAGGGGAGACAAACTCTTCTACCAATTCTAACGATACCGGAGCATGGTCCGACCACGTGATTGTCCCAATAGAGGAGCTTTTACACGCTGTCAGTGAGGCTCTATCTGCTAAAAACATATCAATGCGAGAATAGGAATTATGTGCTGGAGAAAAATAAGAAAAATCCCTCTCCGAAGCATGATGAATACGCCATACATCAAATAGGGAATTCGCCAATAGGGATTGGGCAAGGGCATTGGAACCCGTCCTTGATGTAGAAGATGAATCCTGATGCGGATCAGGAACCATGTTAAAATCCCCGCAAATAATAAGTCTGCCTTCCTTCAGGGACTGTACTTTTTTAAAAACTTTGTTTAAGAACTTTACAGGTCTAACATTTGGGGCATACACCACCACTAGTGTGTAGGTAATATTGTTTATGGAGCAGATGTGTATAATATATCTACCCCCTGAATCTATCACTGTCTTTTTCTCTGTATGAGCCACCGAGTTCCTAACTGCTAGTAGTACTCCTCTCTTCTTCTTTGGACCATGTGACTGAAACATAACTGGAAAAGCTGGGTTTTTCAACCTTTCTGCCTCCCCACTTATAACATGGGTCTCCTGCGCACAAAAAACATCACATTTGGTTGAGGCCGCTTCCCTCCACATCATCCCCCTCTTGTATGGGCTGTTAAGGCCTCGAACATTTAGTGAGACTATTTTAAGTACCATCTTTCTAGTAATAGAGTAGCCAGAAAATAATCACACGGATGACATGGAGGGACGACCACAACATCTTTTCGCACCATATTTGTACCTATTATTCGAAACTGACATGACATATAAAAGAAAAAATAGAGAAAATAAAATGAGAACAAAAACAATTGAAATCTGAACTGTCTGCCCATTATACGGGGCAGTAGTGAAAAAATACAAGGGTTAAAGCTCACACCCTTGTGAACAATGCCGGGGAACAAACAGTCCTGCCTACCACCAGGAGACTCCTGTTAAGTGAACAAATTCCTGCTCCAGCTGTATGCAGGAAAGATTGAAGAGTCCTCTCAACGGTGCTTCTTCTGTTTTCTGCTTTCCACCCGGTGCCACTCTCCCTCCTCGGACAAGTGGCGGTGTTGCTTTGATTGAAGGGTGTCCTCTACAGCAATATTCCATGTGGCTAGTATCGCCTTCCCTTCTTCCACTGTGCGGATAACCGTTAGAGTACCATTCTTTTGGATCAATAATTTCACCGGGTATCCCCACCGGTATTGAATGGAGTGTGACCTCAATGCTGAAGTGATAGATCCTAGCGTGCGACGCTGCTGAAGAGTAGCCACGGACAGGTCCGCAAACAGCTTCACTTGTTGGTATGGGTCTGGTAGCGCGTCCATCTTTCTAGCCGCCGCCAAAGTATCCTCCTTAGCCTGGAAAAAATGTAAGCGGGCTAGCACGTCCCTCGGGACGTCATCTGGCAGGTGCTTGGGTTTCGCAATTCTATGCGCCCGGTCTATTATCAGGTCTTGCTCGGTGCAGTTAGGCAGGAGGAGTCTGATAAGTTGTTTAATGTATGACTGTAGATCTACAGCTTGAACGGATTCCGGCACCCCACGCAATTTCAGATTATTTCTGCGGGATCGATCCTCCAGATCAGCTACTTTAGCCCTCAGATATGCGATTTCTTCAGCTTGCCCATCATGCGAATCTAATAGGCTATTGTGCGACTCGGCGAATTCGCCCATTTTGTTTTCCACATGATCGATCCTATTCCCCAAATCGGAAACCGACGAGTGGATGGGTATTAGGAGCTGCGAAATGTGTGAGGTAACTGAATGATTAAATGCCAGGAACATTTCTTTTAGCATAATACTGGACGCAGGTTTATCGTCCGTTGGGAAGCTATGTAACACCTCTTGTAGAGTGTCTGCTGCATGCCGACCAAGGCTGTCACCCGCTACAGTTTCCCCCGGTGCCGGATCTTGGAGTCTAGGCCTTTGCTTCGCGGGGCTTGTGGACGGGGATCTCAGTGCTGCGTAGCCAGCAGAGGCCGTTTTGTCGTGCTTCACCCTCTCCCCCCTATCGTTGTACTCACTCGCTTCGGAGTTATGCGGTGACCCCCGAGGGCTCTGGTGTTGTGAGCTGCCATCATCCGATGCTCGAGGAGATCCTGCGCTGGCCATAGATGGCGGGCAGGGTGAGGACTCGTGCGGGACACGCGCGCCAGCGCCATCTTTGTCCCGATCCTGACCGAAGAAAAACTCAAATTTCCCTTGTTTTTTCATGCTGCGTTTTCCTCTGGTCATCATCAGGGATGGTTCCGGTACCAGATGGCACCAAGAGGTACACTTTAGAGCCCGATGTGAGGAATCTGCTTGTCTGAGACGCTATGCTGGAGCAGGAGCTCAGGGATCAAGCGGCCATACTCCTCGGCTGCACGGCCACGCCCCAAAGATTCTATTTTTAGAAGAATCGACTTTAGCCAAGGAATCTGGCGAATATTTGGGGCATAGACATTTATAAAGGTGTACAGGTGTTGACCTATCTTGCCTTTAATCATAATGAATCGACCCTCAGGATCATTCAGCTGGTCATCTAGGATGAAAGGCACCTTACTCTGGAAGCCAATGCTAACTCCCTTGGAATTTGAATTAGGAGACCCACAGTGGAACCATGTAGGGTAATATGAGAAGGATAAATTGGGAAAGTGCTGAGATTTAAAATGTGTTTCCTGTAGGAAAATTACGTTCGCTTTGGCTCTCCTCATCACCCCAAAAATCTGGCTCCTCTTAGAAGGCGAATTACATCCCTTAACATTGTAGGAGGCAATACTAATAGCCATCATGGGGTTGATGAAGAGTGGCAGAACGACGCTTCTGAAACATGAAGTAGTGTTTGCGGTACGTGAGCTGCTCAGGGTACTTAGCTTTTGAGAAGGACGTATGAAACAGGACCCTTTGTCCCAGGGGAAGGAACGGCTGTCTCGGATAGATGTGCCCCAGAATGATGGGAGACCTGTGCAAAACAAACAAGAACAAACATAAATTGAACATATAAGAACCTATCATGATCCTATTAAACCGGCCTTCAATGACCTATCTAGTGGGGGGGGGGGGGGGAAGTGGCAGATGCCATTTATAGACCCGGGTCACATTTGTAGCTTCATGCTTGATTATTATGTTAATTATCCTTTAGGGGAAAATGGATTTGAGAGAATGTATGGTGTCTAAGGTTGCATCTCTCTAGAAAACCACCTTGAAGCTTGGAGTCTCTGGATATATAGAAGTGGAACAGAACTCGAGTGTCTGTGATAACTGGTCCCTTCTTCTGATAGTTACAAACCAAATCCACTCAAAAATGTATTATGTAGGAACAAAGAGATCTCGTCCCCAATCTCAAGGGTTACAGAATATAAGCTCTAAACCACATTAAGTGGAGATGTTCAAAAACCATAGTCTAAATAAATTGGAACTATAAGCCTAAGGCCGCTGAGTACATATAGGGTAAAACAAAGTAAATCGGAAAGGGAATGTTTCTATACTGCCGGCTATTCACTAAGTCATCGCGTCAATAAATAGCACAGAGATAATGTATAGCCGGGAGCATCCTTAATGTTTGTAGAGTGCTTAAATCAGCCTCTAAACGGTAACCCTGGTGATTAACGGTGATCTCTTTCATGGTGTTAATACGGGTCTATAGTCGCATAGAACCTATAGACAAGGGGTATTTGTATTGCGGTTAGGTGTAACCCGACGCTGCCGACTGTCCACTGAATCATCGCAGGAATATGAAAGCATAGAGACAGCGCACAGCCGGGAGCAAAGAGAGGCTTTCCTGCAAAATTATCTAACCTGGCCTGCACATAAGCAAAATGCAGTTATATATATAAACAATATGACCTGGTCTGAGCGAATATTTATGATAGCGGATTATCGCATTCACATTGGGTCCTCCTACGGGTATAGAAAACATTCCGGTCATGTGGAGTCAAAAGTATCACTAATAATCTTTGATTACCAATCGAAGCGACCTAAACAAGGCTATATTGTCTTCGAGAGGCGTAGAAACATACATGCGCATAAACTTATGGCGACTGTTATGCGAATATAAAGTACAACATACTGGGCAAAGCGAATAGAAATAAGAGCGAGCTGCCGGCCTCACACTGGATCTTTGCATATATATCTAAACACAGAGGCACTGTGAGGTCGGGAGCGATGTTGATAAACCCTTGCCAACAAACGGAGTCACCCCGACTCAGATGCTACATGGCCGCCCTGTATCATCTCCCTATTGCGCATGATCTAAAGATCGCTGAAAACAAAAAGAACGCAAAAATAGCGCAACCCAATGCGAACTAGTCGGTCAGATGTTCTACTGCCGACTACACATCCATACAGCGATATCATAAGAGAGCATAGAGATAATGTATAGCCGGGAGCGCATTGGGGACTATCAAGAATACAGGGGGGGATAGAGGAGAGAATGGGATACCGAAGCGTGCTATAGAGAGAAAGTAGGGGGGAGAAAAGAGGAAGAACAGAAGTAGGTATTATTGCCCCATATACTCAGCATGTGATACGAAGAAGTAGAAGAAGTCCTCAGATCATATTTCTATACTTTAAGTTTCGTCTGTAGTGATACGTCTTGGGGTAAGGGATTGGTTCCTCTTCTTTTCCTTCTGCCTTTGGGCCTTAGGAGTGCCTCTCAGTTCAAATGGCAGAACCCTGGGAATCTCCGGCAGCAGTGTAAGATCTTGTACAATATCCCAGTCCTCGATTTCCATGGGAGCGATGTCCAGGATGTCAAATGCGGGTCCCAAATCTTGGTGAGATTTAATAGAGACTTTCCTGCCTTGGAAGGAGAAGGTAAGACCAAAAGGAAATTGCCAACGATATAAAATCTTGTGGTTTCTAAGCCAATCTGTGAGGGGCTTGAGTGTCCTTCTTTTCTGTAGGGTCATCGGGGCCAGATCTTGAAAAATGCTTATGGGTACCCCGTGGTGCTTCACTCCATTCGGTGCTCTCACCGCGTTAATTATGGCCTCTTTATCTTGAAAATGCAGAAAGCGGCAAATAATATCACGAGGGGGCTCATTGCCTTTAGGTTTCGGGCGCAGAGCCCTGTGAGCCCTTTCAATAATAATTGAGGCAGATCTTTCAGGGCCCAGGAGACCTACGTAAATCTCCTTGACGATTTCAGCAGAGTCCTGTGGGGTTTCCGTTTCGGGGACCCCTCTAAAACGGAGGTTATTCCTTCTCCCCCGGTTTTCCTGATCCTCCAGAGCGTTGAACATATCATTAAGGTGAGACTGGCAGTTTTGTAAGCTTTTAGTAGTGGCCAGTTGATATTCCAGTATTGCGACCTGGTTAGTCTCCAGGGCTTCCACTCTGCTGCCCACGTGTCTGACATCTTGTCTGAGGGAAGACAGCTCGCTCACCAGAGGCTCCATTGCTCTCTGCAGGGCCGAATCCAGATATTTTCTGGAGATCGGAAGGTGCTTGCGGTGTCGCTGATCTTCCGCCTCACTGCCTTCAGCTAGGAGCTCCGAGTCGCTCTCCTCTGTTTCTTTGTGGGAGTCCGGCGCCATCTTTGCTTCTCTGGCTGCGTATACGGCCGCCGCCTTTTTCACAAATTTGTCCATGTCTCCGCAGTTAGAAGTCTGCTTATGTGATAGGGACGAGTCCCCCGTTCTTTGCTGGCCTATTTTACCCATTTTCTGGGCTAAATCGCTTAAGTTAGCTGCTGTTAAACCGGGTCTGAGTTGCAGAGCTCAGGCACGCACGTCCATTCCTGTCCGGTGCTAGCTCCGCCCCCCCCGGAAAGCACACTTTCTGATATGGCAAGGCTGCTATCGGGGTGACGACGTAGATCTATCATTCTACAGGTGATTCTGGCTAGGGGGGCATCGGGTTTCGCAGATGTCTTGAATTTATACTATGGACCACCCCCTAGTGAAGTGAGCAAAAAAGCTTTTATTTTATTATATTATATTTTTTTCCCTTGTACATAACGGTCACTGCAAAAACATATGCATATGAGAAATTATGCTGTACAGAGTCCATTGTTTTTGAAGGAGCAAAGCAGCCTGCCGGATCAAGGGTTTTCTCCAAGAGGTGCACTGCGGGATTTTTCTTTTAGACAGGCTTCGCAATGCAGACCGTGCAGAGGTCAAACTTTTTTGAGGATACCTTGGGCTGTGAATAGCACTGCTCTTTCATGTCGATGACCTACTTCTGGGGGTTAACATATCCTTGGTGTTTGCATATCCTTGCAATAAATTACGTTCCAGTTCATTGACTGTAAACAGAGATCTTGACAGACAAATGTATCAAACTCTGCCACCATCTTTCTAGTCTCCAGTCCCCTGACCAGACAGATTTACCAGCATCTGTTCCTGAACATGAAGCAGTGGAATGACATCATTCCAATGTTCATCCCGTAGTCCTGGCGACTGACAAATAACGTGGCTCCTCAAAGGGCCTGAGCAAAAGGCAGGTGTCACACATGAGCTGCCACTGGCTGACATCGAAGTTATACAGGGTACTACTCCTGTCTGTTTGGATCATGAAGAAATTGTTGATGGCCTTTCTCTGTTCGTACAGTACAGGCATCCTCAAACTGCGGCCCTCCAGCTGTTGTAAAACTACAACTCCCACAATGCCCTGCTGTAGGCTGATACCTGTAAGCTGTTCGGGCATGCTGTGAGTTGTAGTTTTACAACAGCTGGAGGGCCGCAGTTTAAGGATGCCTGGTATAGTCGCTCCAACATATGGAGGGTGGAATTCCAATGGGTGGAAACGTTGCACATCAGCCTATGTTGGGGGATGCTGTTCTGCCTCTGCAGCTCAAGAAGGGTTTGCTTTGCGGTGTACGAGTGGCTGAAGTACATGCAAAGTTTCCTGGCAATTTTTAGGATGTCTTGCAGATGGGTGGAAGACTTTAGGAACCGCTTGACCAGATTGAACATGTGTGCCATGCAGGGCACATGGCTCAGCCATCCTTGATGCAGCACCGACACCATGTTCTTCCCATTGTCAGTCACCATGGTTCCGATTTTCAGTTGTCGTGGAGAAAGCCAGGATTCAATTTCTTGCTAAAGGACATGGAGCAGTTCCTCCCCTGTGTGACTCCGTTTGCCCAGGCAAGCCAGGTGCAGAACAGCATGAGAGTGATGAGAGAAGTCATACACTACATGCCTCCAACATAATTCTTGGATCTCTACATGAAAATAATGTATTTGGTGGAAATAGTGTGATGGACATGGTTGAAGACATTGACTTCACAAGAGATTAGGAGCAGCGGAGTTCGCTTTGAAATTAAAAATTTCACCACTGCGTAATTTGGCCCATACAGCAAAAGGATGTGTACAGTCACCCATCAATTCATCCCTCCCCCCCAAAAAAAACAGTTTCACATAACAATTTTCATCACTATGTAATTTGGCCCATACCGCAAAAGGAGGTATGTAACATAGTAACATAGTACATAAGGCCGAAAAAAGACATTTGTCCATCCAGTTCGGCCTGTCATCCTGCAAGTTGATCCAGAGGAAGGCAAAAAAAAACTGTGAGGTAGAAGCCAATTTTCCTCACTTTAGGGGAATAAAAATTCCTTCCCGACTCCAATCAGGCAATCAGAATAAATCCCTGGATCAACGATCTCTCTCTCTAGTAGCTATATCCTGTAATATTATTACACTCCAGAAATACATCCAGGCCCCTCTTGAATTCCTTTATTGTACTCACCATCACCACCTCCTCAGGCAGAGAGTTCCATAGTCTCACTGCTCTTACTGTAAAGAATCCTCTTCTATGTTTGTGTACAAACCTTCTTTCCTCCAGACGCAGAGGATGTCCCCTCGTCACAGTCACAGTCCTGGGAATGAATAGATGATGGGATAGATCTCTGTACTGTCCTCTGATATATTTATACATATTAATTAGATCTCCTCTCAGTCGTCTTTTTTTCTAAAGTGAATAACCCTAATTTTGATAATCTTTCAGGGTACTGTAGTTATCCCATTCCAGTTATTACTTTAGTTGCCCTCCTCTGGACCCTCTCCAGCTCTGCTATGTCTGCCTTGTTTACAGGAGCCCAGAACTGTACACAGTACTCCATGTGTGGTCTGACTAGCGATTTGTAAAGTGGTAGAACTATGTTCTCATCACGGGCATCTATGCCCCTTTTGATGCAACCCATTATCTTATTGGCCTTGGCAGCAGCTGCCTGACACTGTTTTTTGCAGCTTAGTTTGCTGTTTATTAAAGTTCCTAGATCCTTTTCCATGTCAGTGTTACCGAGTGTTTTACCATTTAGTATGTACGGGTGACTTGCATTATTCCTTCCCATGTGCATAACTTTACATTGGTCAGTGTTAAACCTCATCTGCCACTTATCTGCCCAAGCCTCCAATCTATCCAGATTGCTCTGTAGTAGTATTCTGTCCTCTTCAGTGTTAGATACACAGTTTAGTGTCATCTGTGAAAATTTATGCAAGCCTTCTACAAGATCATTAATAAATATATTGAAGAGAAAAGGGCCCAATACTGACCCCGGAGGTACTCCATTAGTGACAGTGACCCAATCTGAGTATGTACCATTAATAACCACTAGAGTTGAGCGAACACCTGGATGTTCGGGTTCGAGAAGTTCGGCCGAACATCCCGGAAATGTTCGGGTTCGGGATCCGAACCCGATCCGAACTTCGTCCCGAACCCGAACCCCATTGAAGTCAATGGGGACCCGAACTTTTCGGCACTAAAACGGCTGTAAAACAGCCCAGGAAAGGGCTAGAGGGCTGCAAAAGGCAGCAACATGTAGGTAAATCCCCTGCAAACAAATGTGGATAGGGAAATGAATTAAAATAAAAATTAAATAAATAAAAATTAACCAAAATCAATTGGAGAGAGGTTCCATAGCAGAGAATCTGGCTTCCCGTCACCCACCACTGGAACAGTCCATTCTCAGATATTTAGGCCCCGGCACCCAGGCAGAGGAGAGAGGTCCCGTAACAGACAATCTGGCTTCATGTCAGCAGAGAATCAGTCTTCATGTCATAGCAGAGAATCAGGCTTCACGTCACCCACCACTGTAAGAGTCCATTTTCATAAATTTAGGCCCAGCACCCAGGCAGAGGAGAGAGGTCCCGTAACAGACAATCTGGCTTCATGTCAGCAGAGAATCAGTCTTCATATCATAGCAGAGAATCAGGCTTCACGT
Source organism: Bufo gargarizans (assembly GCF_014858855.1). Taxonomy (NCBI): domain Eukaryota; kingdom Metazoa; phylum Chordata; class Amphibia; order Anura; family Bufonidae; genus Bufo; species Bufo gargarizans. Next base: position 257,132,517 of record NC_058084.1, read on the forward strand.
CAGCCACCAATGCAACAGTCCATTGTCAGATATTTAGGCCCAGCACCCAGGCAGAGGAGAGAGGTCCCGTAACAGAGGATCTGGCTTCATGTCAGCAGAGAATCAGTCTTCATGTCATAGCAGAGAATCAGGCTTCACGTCACCCACCACTGTAAGAGTCCATTTTCATAAATTTAGGCCCAGCACCCAGGCAGAGGAGAGAGGTCCCGTAACAGAGGATCTGGCTTCATGTCAGCAGAGAATCAGTCTGCATGTCATAGCAGAGAATCAGGCTTCACGTCAGCCACCACTGCAACAGTCCATTGTCATAAATTTAGGCCCAGCACCCAGGCAGAGGAGAGAGGTCCCGTAACAGAGGATCTGGCTTCATGTCAGCAGAGAATCAGTCTGCATGTCATAGCAGAGAATCAGGCTTCACGTCAGCCACCACTGCAACAGTCCATTGTCATAAATTTAGGCCCAGCACCCAGGCAGAGGAGAGAGGTCCCGTAACAGACAATCTGGCTTCATGTCAGCAGAGAATCAGTCTGCATGTCATAGCAGAGAATGAGGCTTCACGTCAGCCACCACTGCAACAATCCATTGGCATATATTTAGGCCTAGCACACAGGCAGAGGAGAGAGGTCCCGTAACAGAGAATCTGGCTTCATGTCAGCAGAGAATCAGTCTTCATGTCATAGCAGAGAATCAGGCTTCACGTCAGCCACCACTGTAACAGTCCATTGTCATATATTTATGCCCAAGCACCCAGGCAGAGGAGAGAGGTCCCATAACAGAGAATATGGCTTCATGTCAGCAGAGAATCAGTCTGCATGTCATAGCAGAGAATGAGGCTTCACGTCACCCACCACTGCAACAGTCCATTTTCATAAATTTAGGCCCAGCACCCAGGCAGAGGAGAGAGGTCCCGTAACAGACAATCTGGCTTCATGTCAGCAGAGAATTAGTCTGCATGTCATAGCAGAGAATCAGGCTTCACGTCAGCCACCACTGCAACAGTCCATTGGCATATATTTAGGCCCTAGCACCCAGACAGAGGAGAGGTTCATTCAACTTTGGGTAGCCTCGCAATATAATGGTAAAATGAAAATAAAAATAGGATTGAATGAGGAAGTGCCCTGGAGTCCAATAATATATGGTTATGGGGAGGTAGTTAATGTCTAATCTGGACAAGGGACGGAAAGGTCCTGTGGGATCCATGCCTGGTTCATTTTTATGAACGTCAGCTTGTCCACATTGGCTGTAGACAGGCGGCTGCGTTTGTCTGTAATGACGCCCCCTGCCGTGCTGAATACACGTTCAGACAAAACGCTGGCTGCCGGGCAGGCCAGCACCTCCAAGGCATAAAAGGCTAGCTCTGGCCACGTGGACAATTTAGAGACCCAGAAGTTGAATGGGGCCGAACCATCAGTCAGTACGTGGAGGGGTGTGCACACGTACTGTTCCACCATGTTAGTGAAATGTTGCCTCCTGCTAACACGTTGCGTATCAGGTGGTGGTGCAGTTAGCTGTGGCGTGTTGACAAAAGTTTTCCACATCTCTGCCATGCTAACCCTGCCCTCAGAGGAGCTGGCCGTGACACAGCTGCCTTGGCGACCTCTTGCTCCTCCTCTGCCTTGGCCTTGGGCTTCCACTTGTTCCCCTGTGACATTTGGGAATGCTCTCAGTAGCGCGTCTACCAACGTGCGCTTGTACTCGCGCATCTTCCTATCACGCTCCAGTGCAGGAAGTAAGGTGGGCACATTGTCTTTGTAGCGTGGATCCAGCAGGGTGGCAACCCAGTAGTCCGCACAGGTTAAAATTTGGGCAACTCTGCTGTCGTTGCGCAGGCACTGCAGCATGTAGTCGCTCATGTGTGCCAGGCTGCCCAGGGGTAAGGACAAGCTGTCCTCTGTGGGAGGCGTATCGTCATCGTCCTGCCTTTCCCCCCAGCCACGCACCAGTGATGGACCCGAGCTGCGTTGGGTGCCACCCCGCTGTGACCATGCTTCATCCTCATCCTCCTCCACCTCCTCCTCATCCTCGTCCTCCTCGTCCTCCAGTAGTGGGCCCTGGCTGGCCACATTTGTACCTGGCCTCTGCTGTTGCCAAAAACCTCCCTCTGAGTCACTTCGAAGAGACTGGCCTGAAAGTGCTAAAAATGACCCCTCTTCCTCCTCCTCCTCCTCCTCCTGGGCCACCTCCTCTTCCATCATCGCCCTAAGTGTTTTCTCAAGGAGACATAGAAGTGGTATTGTAACGCTGATAACGGTGTCATCGCCACTGGCCATGTTGGTGGAGTACTCAAAACAGCGCAACAGGGCACACAGGTCTCGCATGGAGGCCCAGTCATTGGTGGTGAAGTGGTGCTGTTCTGTAGTGCGACTGACCCGTGCGTGCTGCAGCTGAAACTCCACTATGGCCTGCTGCTGCTCGCACAGTCTGTCCAGCATGTGCAAGGTGGAGTTCCACCTGGTGGGCACGTCGCATATGAGGCGGTGAGCGGGAAGGCCGAAGTTACGCTGTAGCGCAGACAGGCGAGCAGCAGCAGGATGTGAACGCCGGAAGCGCGAACAGACGGCCCACACTTTATGCAGCAGCTCTGACATGTCGGGGTAGTTGTGAATGAACTTCTGCACCACCAAATTCAGCACATGCGCCAAGCAAGGGATGTGCGTCAAATTGGCTAGTCCCAGAGCTGCAACGAGATTTCGCCCATTATCACACACCACCAGGCCGGGCTTGAGGCTCACCGGCAGCAACCACTCGTCGGTCTGTTGTTCAATACCCCGCCACAACTCCTGTGCGGTGTGGGGCCTGTCCCCCAAACATATGAGTTTCAGAATGGCCTGCTGACGTTTACCCCGGGCTGTGCTGAAGTTGGTGGTGAAGGTGTGTGGCTGACTGGATGAGCAGGTGGAAGAAGAGGAGGAGGAAGCCGAGAAGGAGGAGGTGGCAACAGGAGGCAAAGAATGTTGCCCTGCGATCCTTGGCGGCGGAAGGACGTGCGCCAAACAGCTCTCCGCCTGGGGCCCAGCTGCCACTACATTTACCCAGTGTGCAGTTAGGGAGATATAGCGTCCCTGGCCGTGCTTACTGGTCCACGTATCTGTGGTTAGGTGGACCTTGCTACAGATGGCGTTGCGCAGTGCACACTTGATTTTATCGGATACTTGGTTGTGCAGGGAAGGCACGGCTCTCTTGGAGAAGTAGTGCCGGCTGGGAACAACATACTGTGGGACAGCAAGCGACATGAGCTGTTTGAAGCTGTCTGTGTCCACCAGCCTAAATGACAGCATTTCATAGGCCAGTAGTTTAGAAATGCTGGCATTCAGGGCCAGGGATCGAGGGTGGCTAGGTGGGAATTTACGCTTTCTATCAAATGTTTGTGAGATGGAGAGCTGAACGCTGGCGTGTGACATGGTTGAGACGCTTGGTGACGGAGGTGGTGGTGGTGGTGTTGGTGGTACATCCCCTGTTTGCTGGGCGGCAGGTGCCAACGTTCCTCCAGAGGCGGAGGAAGAGGCCGAGGCGGCAGCAGCAGAATAGGCCGAGGCGGCAGCAGCAGAAGAGGTAGCAGGGGGAGCCTGAGTGACTTCCTTGGTTTTAAGGTGTTTACTCCACTGCAGTTCATGCTTTGCATGCAGGTGCCTGGTCATGCAGGTTGTGCTCAGGTTCAGAACGTTAATGCCTCGCTTCAGGCTCTGATGGCACAGCGTGCAAACCACTCGGGTCTTGTCGTCAGCACATTGTTTGAAGAAGTGCCATGCCAGGGAACTCCTTGAAGCTGCCTTTGGGGTGCTCGGTCCCAGATGGCGGCGGTCAGTAGCAGGCGGAGTCTCTTGGCGGCGGGTGTTCTGCTTTTGCCCACTGCTCCCTCTTTTGCTACGCTGTTGGCTCGGTCTCACCACTGCCTCTTCCTCCGAACTGTGAAAGTCAGTGGCACGACCTTCATTCCATGTGGGGTCTAGGACCTCATCGTCCCCTGCATCGTCTTCCACCCAGTCTTGATCCCTGACCTCCTGTTCAGTCTGCACACTGCAGAAAGACGCAGCAGTTGGCACCTGTGTTTCGTCATCATCAGAGACATGCTGAGGTGGTATTCCCATGTCCTCATCATCAGGAAACATAAGTGGTTGTGCGTCAGTGCATTCTATGTCTTTCACCGCTGGGGAAGGGCTAGGTGGATGCCCTTGGGAAACCCTGCCAGCGGAGTCTTCAAACAGCATAAGAGACTGCTGCATAACTTGAGGCTGAGACAGTTTCCCTGGTATGCATGGGGGTGATGTGACAGACTGATGGGGTTGGTTTTTAGGCGCCATCTGTGCGCTTTCTGCAGAAGACTGGGTGGGAGATAATGTGAACGTGCTGGATCCACTGTCGGCCACCCAATTGACTAATGCCTGTACCTGCTCAGGCCTTACCATCCTTAGAACGGCATTGGGCCCCACCATATATCGCTGTAAATTCTGGCGGCTACTGGGACCTGAGGTAGTTGGTACACTAGGACGTGTGGATGTGGCAGAACGGCCACGTCCTCTCCCAGCACCAGAGGGTCCACTAACACCACCACGACCATGTCCACGTCCGCGTCCCTTACTAGATGTTTTTCTCATTGTTATGGTTCACCACAACAACAAATATATTATTTGGCCCAATGTATTGTATTCAAATTCAGCGGGATATAAATTTGAGGCCTAGTATTTAGGCGCTGGGTGACCGGTATGGATTTACTAACAGAATTAGACTTGGAAATGCACAGTAGCGTGTGTGTGAAGTTATTCTGAATGACCCTATGTGCACCTTGAATATTATATACCCTTTTTGGGATAGATTTCAAATAGCTCTGATATAGCAGGAACCACTAAATTATGAAATTGCTAAATTGGGAATTGTACTTCAACCCAGAACAAAAAATGTGCTTTGACGGACACTAAATAACTTTCCCAGCTACAACAGGACAGCGGTAACGAGAGATTTAGCGGGATATAAATTTGAGGCCTAGTATTTAGGCGCTGGGTGACCGGTATGGATTTAGTGACAGAATTAGACTTGGAAATGCACAGAAGCGTGTGTGTGAAGTTATTCTGAATGACCCTATGTGCACCTTGAATATTATATACCCTTTTTGGGATAGATTTCAAATAGCTCTGATATAGCAGGAACCACTAAATTATGAAATTGCTAAATTGGGAATTGTACTTCAACCCAGAACAAAAAATGTGCTTTGACGGACACTAAATAACTTTCCCAGCTACAACAGGACAGCGGTAACGAGAGATTTAGCGGGATATAAATTTGAGGCCTAGTATTTAGGCGCTGGGTGACCGGTATGGATTTAGTGACAGAATTAGACTTGGAAATGCACAGTAGCGTGTGTGTGAAGTTATTCTGAATGACCCTATGTGCACCTTGAATATTATATACCCTTTTTGGGATAGATTTCAAATAGCTCTGATATAGCAGGAACCACTAAATTATGAAATTGCTAAATTGGGAATTGTACTTCAACCCAGAACAAAAAATGTGCTTTGACGGACACTAATTAACTTTCCCAGCTACAACAGGACAGCGGTAACGAGAGATTTAGCGGGATATAAATTTGAGGCCTAGTATTTAGGCGCTGGGTGACCGGTATGGATTTAGTGACAGAATTAGACTTGGAAATGCACAGAAGCGTGTGTGTGAAGTTATTCTGAATGACCCTATGTGCACCTTGAATATTATATACCCTTTTTGGGATAGATTTCAAATAGCTCTGATATAGCAGGAACCACTAAATTATGAAATTGCTAAATTGGGAATTGTACTTCAACCCAGAACAAAAAATGTGCTTTGACGGACACTAAATAACTTTCCCAGCTACAACAGGACAGCGGTAACGAGAGATTTAGCGGGATATAAATTTGAGGCCTAGTATTTAGGCGCTGGGTGACCGGTATGGATTTAGTGACAGAATTAGACTTGGAAATGCACAGTAGCGTGTGTGTGAAGTTATTCTGAATGACCCTATGTGCACCTTGAATATTATATACCCTTTTTGGGATAGATTTCAAATAGCTCTGATATAGCAGGAACCACTAAATTATGAAATTGCTAAATTGGGAATTGTACTTCAACCCAGAACAAAAAATGTGCTTTGACGGACACTAAATAACTTTCCCAGCCACAACAGGACAGCGGTAACGAGAGATTTAGCGGGATATAAATTTGAGGCCTAGTATTTAGGCGCTGGGTGACCGGTATGGATTTAGTGACAGAATTAGACTTGGAAATGCACAGAAGCGTGTGTGTGAAGTTATTCTGAATGACCCTATGTGCACCTTGAATATTATATACCCTTTTTGGGATAGATTTCAAATAGCTCTGATATAGCAGGAACCACTAAATTATGAAATTGCTAAATTTGGAATTGTACTTCAACCCAGAACAAAAAATGTGCTTTGACGGACACTAAATAACTTTCCCAGCTACAACAGGACAGCGGTAACGAGAGATTTAGCGGGATATAAATTTGAGGCCTAGTATTTAGGCGCTGGGTGACCGGTATGGATTTAGTGACAGAATTAGACTTGGAAATGCACAGAAGCGTGTGTGTGAAGTTATTCTGAATGACCCTATGTGCACCTTGAATATTATATACCCTTTTTGGGATAGATTTCAAATAGCTCTGATATAGCAGGAACCACTAAATTATGAAATTGCTAAATTGGGAATTGTACTTCAACCCAGAACAAAAAATGTGCTTTGACGGACACTAAATAACTTTCCCAGCCACAACAGGACAGCGGTAACGAGAGATTTAGCGGGATATAAATTTGAGGCCTAGTATTTAGGCGCTGGGTGACCGGTATGGATTTAGTGACAGAATTAGACTTGGAAATGCACAGAAGCGTGTGTGTGAAGTTATTCTGAATGACCCTATGTGCACCTTGAATATTATATACCCTTTTTGGGATAGATTTCAAATAGCTCTGATATAGCAGGAACCACTAAATTATGAAATTGCTAAATTGGGAATTGTACTTCAACCCAGAACAAAAAATGTGCTTTGACGGACACTAAATAACTTTCCCAGCTACAACAGGACAGCGGTAACGAGAGATTTAGCGGGATATAAATTTGAGGCCTAGTATTTAGGCGCTGGGTGACCGGTATGGATTTAGTGACAGAATTAGACTTGGAAATGCACAGAAGCGTGTGTGTGAAGTTATTCTGAATGACCCTATGTGCACCTTGAATATTATATACCCTTTTTGGGATAGATTTCAAATAGCTCTGATATAGCAGGAACCACTAAATTATGAAATTGCTAAATTTGGAATTGTACTTCAACCCAGAACAAAAAATGTGCTTTGACGGACACTAAATAACTTTCCCAGCTACAACAGGACAGCGGTAACGAGAGATTTAGCGGGATATAAATTTGAGGCCTAGTATTTAGGCGCTGGGTGACCGGTATGGATTTAGTGACAGAATTAGACTGGGATATGGCCAAAAAATAACCACACTATTGCTGGTTAAATGCACTTGGTGACAGGCGCAGCTTGCCCCTGATTTAGTATATGGCCAAAAAATGAACAGACTATTGCTGGTTAAATGCACTTGGTGTGACAGCTTCACCCTGATGTAGGCTTTAGCCAAAAAACAACCACACCATTGAGGGTTAAATGCACTTGGTGACAGGCGCAGCTTGCCCCTGATTTAGTATATGGCCAAAAAATGAACAGACTATTGCTGGTTAAATGCACTTGGTGTGACAGCTTCACCCTGATGTAGGCTTTAGCCAAAAAACAACCACACCATTGAGGGTTAAATGCACTTGGTGACAGGCGCAGCTTGCCCCTGATTTAGTATATGGCCAAAAAATGAACAGACTATTGCTGGTTAAATGCACTTGGTGTGACAGCTTCACCCTGATGTAGGCTTTAGCCAAAAAACAACCACACCATTGAGGGTTAAATGCACTTGGTGACAGGCGCAGCTTGCCCCTGATTTAGTATATGGCCAAAAAATGAACAGACTATTGCTGGTTAAATGCACTTGGTGTGACAGCTTCACCCTGATGTAGGCTTTAGCCAAAAAACAACCACACTATTGAGGGTTAAATGCACTTGGTCGCAGCTTGGATGCACTTGGTCGCAGCACCGCACAAGACACAAAATGGCCGCCGATCACCCCATAAAAAAGTGACTGACAAACGGTCTGGGCAGCCTAAAAACAGTGAGTGAGCATTTGAGTATCAGCAGCTCAATGATGCACAGCTGCAGATCGATCGATTAATCAAGTGAAGTCCTTTGGAGGAGTTAATCTGCCTAATCTCGCCCTACTGTCGCATCCGCAACCTCTCCCTACGCTAATCAGAGCAGAGTGACGGGCGGCGCTATGTGACTCCAGCTTAAATAGAGGCTTGGTCACATGGTGCTCTGGCCAATCACAGCCATGCCAATAGTAGGCATGGCTGTGACGGCCTCTTGGGGCAAGTAGTATAACGCTTGTTGATTGGCTGCTTTGCAGCCTTTCAAAAAGCGCCAAGAAAGCGTCACAAAAGCGCCAAGAAAGCGACGAACACCGAACCCGAACCCGGACTTTTACGAAAATGTCCGGGTTCGGGTCCGTGTCACGGACACCCCAAAATTCGGTACGAACCCGAACTATACAGTTCGAGTTCGCTCATCCCTAATAACCACCCTCTGTTTTCTATCATTGAGCCAGTTACTTACCCACTTACAGACGTTTTCTCCCAGTCCGAGCATTCTCATTTTATATACTAACCTTTTATGTGGTACAGTGTCAAATGCTTTAGAGAAGTCCAGATACACGACATCCATTGATTCGCCACTGTCAAGTCTAGAACTTACCTCCTCACACATACATTTTCCCCAAAAAAGCCTGTGTCACAAAGAATTTCACCACTAAGTAATTGGTCCACAACGCAAACGGAAGTGTACAATAGTGAAGGACGAACATCTGCCGGGACGGTTCGCGAACGCGATCAAATGTTCGCTAACCACAAGAATATACATAAAGATATAACATGCCCTTTAATAATGTTACAATGAGGGTCCATTTACACTTCCGTAAGTGTTTTGGGGATCCACAAAACACGGACACCGGCAATGTGCCTTCCGCAATTTGCGGATCTCACATCGCCGATACTATAATAGAAAATGCCTAATCTTGTCTGCACTTACGGACAAGAATAGGACATTTTATTTTATTTTTTTGCGGAAATGGAACCGCAAATTCGGAAGTTCAGATCCGCAAATGCAAATGTGCATTTAAAAATGAATAGGGCTGCACAAAATTGTGGAACAGATTCCGACCAATTTTGCGGATGTGTGAATGGAAAAGATATCCCTCAAAATGAAAAAATATATAATTTTTAAAGTTAAGCAACAAGCATAGATGTGGTAGGCAATAACAAGTGCTCGGCGGCACTAATTCAGGTGCTCGGCGGCACCAAATCAGAAACCATATGTCCTACCACAATCTGGGGGGTCCCAGGGCAGATCCATTAATCCCGGAGGGAAAGCAAAAAACATCTATCCCTGGGCTAGATGATGATGTGGTATTGAAGGACAGGGTGGGCAATAGAACTGTCCCTGATATTGCCTTACAGACGGATGCTATTCTGGCTCTGATAGCCTAACCACAGACCACCCGCCCTGATAAGAGCGACCCCGTCTGGAACCTTACCCTATATAAAATTGGCCCTAGTAAGCCATTAGCCCCTAGGCCCCTGACATCCAGGTAATCACTATGTAGATCTATGTGTTTTTGACTCATTATAAAAGCATATTATAAGTATATTGCACCCCTCTGTGTATCACACCTTTTGATACAACACCTATACCAGTCCTTAACCCTTTCATGACCAAGGGTCATTCATGCCCCAATGTCCAGGTCAAAATTTACAAATCTGACATGCGTCACTTTATGTAGTAATAGCTTTGGAACACTTTTACTTATCCACGCCATTCTGAGATTGTTTTCTCGTGACACATTGTACTTCATGACAGTCATAAATTTGAGTCAATATATATCACCTTTATTTATGAAAAAATCCCATATTTTCCAAAAATTTTTAAAAATTAGCAATTTTCTAAACTTCAATTTCTCTGCTTCGAAAACAGAAAGTGATACCTCATAAAATATTTATTACATAACATTCCCCATATGTCTACTTTATGTTGGCATCATTTTGGAAATGTTATTTTATTTTTTTAGGACATTACAAGGCTTAGAAGTTTAGAAGCAATTCTTAAAATATTTAAGAAAATTTCCAAAACCCACTTTTTAAGGACTAGTTCAGGTCTGAAGTCACTTTGTGGGGCTTACATAGTGTATACCCCCATAATGACCCAATTATGGAAACTACACCCCTCAAGTTACTTAAAACCAATTTTACAAACGTTATTAACCCTTTAGGTGTTCCACAAGAATTAAAGGAAAATGGAGATGAAATTTCTAGATTTCACTTTTTTAGCAGATTTTCTATTTTATTAATTTTTTTCTTTAACACATTAAGGGTTAACAGCCAAACAAAACTCAATATTTATTACTCTGATTCTGCGGTTTACAGAAACACCCCACATGTGGTCGTAAACTGCTGTACGGGCACACGGCAGGGCGCAGAAGGAAAGGAATGCCATACGGTTTTTGGAAGGCAGATTTTGCTGGATTGGTTTTCTGAATGCCATATGTTTTTTATTTTTCTACCGATCGTCTTGTGCAGGGGCTCATTTTTTGCAGAAAGAGTTGAGGTTTTTATTGGTACCATTTGGTTACATAGGATTTTTTGATCATTCATTATTACACTTTATGGGACAAGGTGGCCCAAAATTGGCTGTTTTGGAACAGTTTTTTATTTATTTTTTTACAGCGTTCATCTGAGGGGTTAGGTCATGTGACAGTTTTATAGAGCAGATCGTTACGGACGTGGCAATACCCAATATGTATACCTTTTCTTATTTATTTAAGTTTTACACAGTAATAGCATTTCTGAAACCAAAAAAATGATGTTTTAGTGTCTCCATAGTCTGAGAGCCATAGCTTTTTATTTTTTGGGTGATTGTCTTAAATATGGGCTAATTTTTTGCGGGATTAGGTAACGGTTTGATTGGTACTATTTTGGGGTATATACGCCTTTTTTGATCGCTTGGTGTTGCACTTTTTGTGATGTAAGGTGACAAAAATGGCTTATTTTTTTACACCGTTTTATTTTTTATGGTGTTTATTGGACGGTGTTGATGATGTGATATATTTATAGGGATGGTCGTTACGGACGCGGTGACACCTAATATGTGTGTTTTTGGTTTTTTTTGTTTTTTTTTATAGGAAAAGGAAATTTATTTTTTACATTTTTATTTATTTATTTTTTACTTTTATTATTTTCACTTTTTTTTTCTTTCTATCAGTTCCCTCTTGGATCTTGAAGATCCAGTGGGGCTGATGGTTGTACTATACTTTGCAATGCTCTTGCATTGCAAAGTATAATACAATCAGATGCCTGTAGGTGGCAGCACTGGACACCTATACCATGGCAACCGGACGCCTTTGCAGCAGCCCTGATGGTTGAGAGAGAGGGAGCCCTCTCCCTCTATTAACCCTATGGATGCCGCTACTGCGGCATCTATGGGGTTACAGCAGTGTCAGCATAGAGCTGACACGCGCTGCTGATGGCGGCGGCTCAGGAATGGAGCCGCCGCCATCACACACAGAAGGGGGACCGCATCGGGGGCAGGGGACGGGGCATCGCTGGAAACTGGGGAGAGGAGAGGGGGGCAGAATTTCATTACTTACAGGAAGGGGCTGCAGGAAGGGGCGAACCGCATCGCGAGGAAGTAGCAGAAGATGATGGACAAGAAGGGGGCGCAGGAGGGGGCGGACCGCATCGGGGGGGGGGGGGGGGCAGGACAAGAATGGGGCTTCAAGGGGGCACGGGGGCTTCAGGACACATTACCGATTTCAGGCTCTGATCTGCAGACCGCAGATCAGAGCCTGAAACCGGCATTTTTTTCACACAGCGATCCGATTAGTTAGTCTGCACAGACTAACCAATCGGATCGATTGCCGGCAAGGGGCCACTCTGATTGGTCCCTTGCCGGCATTACTGCACTGTATGCTGTCCGTGACAGCATACAGGGCAGGGGCAGAAGCTTTAATCCAAGCGTTTTGCAGCGCTTGGATTAAAGAGCTGCCAGAACGTATATATACGTGGTAGCTGCACGGGGTATGTGCAGCTATCACGTATATATACAGATTGCAGTCGTGAAGGGGTTAAAAAGAGTTTGGTGTCCCTAACAGCCTGTCCCTGCTCCACACAGCAAACTCTCCCTACACTGGCAAAACACTGACTGTAAAATGGCTGCCAGATCAGGTTTATTTATAAGGTAAGGTGTATGTCCATGTACTGAAAACGTCTCAATTGGCTGTCCTGTACCACCTGATGGATGTGTCATGGGTCAAAGTTCTTCACAATGTAAAAGTCTGAAGAACACAGGAGAGCTTCTGCTTTGGAGTCCAAGTCCAGTTTCTTAAGATCAGGAGTTCCATCAGAATTGTGTGTAAAATTCTTGCTCCATGTGCAAAGCCATAACAAAAGGGACTCCGTAGGCAAAAGAAAAGATATATTTGTTGTTCAACATTGCACTTATATGAAAAGCCTTGTGTAGTGTAAAAGTTGAAAAAATTACGGGCCTACTTGCTGTTCAGTGGTGCAGTTATATATGGTAAAGCCCTTTTGTACAAAATGTATTTGCATGTAAGCATCTCTAAGTTATTAGCATAGCATAGCATTTGCAATGTAATATACTTTTGTACTCTACTTTTGGTGTGTTCTTCAGATGTATATTTGCAGCCACATGCAACGTGCACCTGCGCATTGGGATGTGCTGACCCCTCCCCCTTTTTGTGTTTGTAGTATTTTGCATAGGAGTTGTGGCTGACTCCTATGGTCGTGCACTCTTTTAGCCCCTCTTCTGCCTCCCTAGCTGATTTTTAATTAGCATGAGTATATAGTTTGCTCAGCATGCATGCTGGTATTTGTAGTCCCTAGATTCAATGAAGGCCATTTTGGCTCCACACAGATATAAACCAAAAAGGGTCCAGCATGCATGTGGGATCTGCACTTCCTGGATTTCATGGTTGCTGTTATGGCACCCAACAGGTGAGCTTTAGTGTTAAGACCTGTCTTATAGAGATTGCCTTGGCGTGCGGCAGACAGGCTCAAATGATTTTATACAAAATTTATTTGCTAGGCATCTCTAAGTTATTAGCATAGCATAGCATTTGCAATGTAATATACTTTTGGTTTGTAGAGTGCTGTTGCACTATGTGTTCTTCAGATGTATATTTGCAGTCACAAGCAACGTGCACCTGCGCATTGGGATGTGCTGACCCCTCCCCCCTTTTTTGTTTGTAGTACTTCACAATGTAAAAGAATATGGCGGGGAGAATATCTCCATATGTTCGCATGTACGGCGAATCGTGCAAACGCAAAGTTTGCAGCAAAACAACCGCCATGCGAACCGCAAGGCCATCTTTAGTGTGCAATCACCCATAAATTTTCCCCAAAAAAAGCATGTGTCACATAAAGAATTTCACCACTAAGTAATTTGGTCCATACCCCAAAAGGAGGTGTACAATCACCCATAAATTTTCCGAAAAAGCCTGTGTCACATAAAAAATTTAATCGCAAGAACTGCTTTACCACATATAACTGTACCACTGAACAGCAAGTAGGCCCTTCATTTTTTAAACTTTTACACTATACAACGCTTTTCATATAAGTGAAATGTTGAACGACAAATATATATTTTCTTTTGCCTACGTAGTCCTTTTGTTATGGCTTTGCACAGGGAGCAAGAATTTTACGCACAATTCTGATGGAACTCCTGATCTTAAGAAACTCGACTTGGACTCCAAAGCAGAAGCTCTCCTGTCATGTCTTGTGTGCTGTGGAGATCAAATGCAGGGGGAGCAGATAAAAACACATGAATGTGTACAACTTACTGAAGCTGCTTGATTTAATTGTGAATAGATGGTAAAGGCAAAGTATGCTGGCTACGTAAGCACCCATTCATTTTCCCAAAAAAGCCTGTTTCACATAAAAATTTACACCACTATGTAATTTGGTTCATACGGCAAAAGGTGGTCTACAATCACCCATCAATTTTCCCCAAAAACGCCTGTTTAACATAAAAAAATGTCACCACTGCATAGTTTGATCCATAATGCAATAAGAGCTTCACCACATATAACTGCACTGCTGAACAGCAAATAGGCCCTTATTTTTTTCCACTTTTCCACTACACAAGCCTTTTCAACATATCAGTGCAACGCTGAACGGCAAATTTATTTTTATTTCTCCACTAATACACTGCAAACTGGGCTGCAAAATATATCACTGCACCGCTGAACAGCAATTAGGCCCTAATTTTTTCTACTTTTACACAACACCAAAGGCTTTTCAACAGATAAGTGCAACGCTGAACGGCGAATATATTTTTATTTTGCCACTAATACACGGTAAACAGGGCTGTCAAATATATGACTGCACTTCACAAGGGCAAATATATTTTTCTTTTGCCAATAATACACGGCAAAAAGGGCTTTTAAAATTATAAATGCACCTCACAATGGCAAATAAGATATACTGTAGAAATATTTCTTTGAATAAACCCTGTTAATGGCTGTATCAAACAGCACTTGCACCCCAATAATAAGAATGGTTTGCTGGAATGACAGAGCTGCATATTGGCAAATTGGATCCCCCAGTCAGTGCAGCAAGGTGTAACAAGATTGTTCCTATTACCCAGTTTTTAACCTGACCTACTGAGCCCTGTTTTACATAAATGTGGTGTAATGATTCCTCACTATCCTTTCCTTGCACTTATAAATAGTTTTTCACCACAATCAAGTCTTTAATGGCTGTATCAAACATCCCTTGCACCTCAATAACAATAATGGTTTGCTGGAATGACAGAGCTATATAATGGCAATTTGGGTCCCCAGTCAGTTCACCAAGGTGTAATAAGATTGTTCCTATTACCCAGTCTGTAACTTCCCCTACTGAACCCTGTTCTACACAAATGCTGTGGAATGATTCCTCCCTATCATTTCCCTGCACTTATAAATAATTTTTTCACCACAATAAAGTCTTTCCTATCACTGTCCCTAGCGCTTGCAGACATCTTTCCCTGCACTAAGTACACTGGTAAATGGCAGAATCTAAGATGGCTGCCGCCATTTATCGGGCTGTGACATCTCAGGGCTGGCTGGCGGCTGATTGGCTGCATGTATGGCATTATGAGTGATCCCACCTCCCCAGAGTTCCTTTCTGTATTGGAAACACATATAGCTATTTTTATCAAGAGCTGTTGTAGTCCTATTGTGGATTAACTATTTGTTGGATGTACCCCAATTCCTGCACAAATTTATGAGTAACCTGGATCTACTATACTATATTGATCAAGCCAACTAAAGGACCGCTCCATATATTGTCTATTATTGCTACATACTATTGCAACACATTACTCCACCTGAAAGTGATACATTGTTGCACAATTGGAAACACACTGTAGCTATCAATAGATGCTGCGGTTCTACTGTGGATAAACTATTTTGCTGGATGTACCTGAATTTTTGTTTTTTATTCTTACAGTCTATTACAGTTTTTATCTGATACGATTTTACAGTGGATGTTCTATTGCGGATGAATTGTTTATTGGATGGACTATAGTTTTTATATATTTTTTCACTATTTTATCCAACTCCTACACCTATTGTAGTCTTCAACTGCTGCACTAATCTGTGGGATGAATTAAAATTTTTTGCACAATATTTTAGTGTCTATGGACGCCAATGTCACGTATTAATTATATATAGGAGTATTTTTTTGAATTTTTATACGTAATTTTGTAGTAATTGTTGGATGAATTGCACTATATACGGATCGATGCACATATCTTAAACGTTACTTATCAAGTATTCCACGAAGAATGTCTGGGATATCCACCATAGGGATCCAATTGCATCCTGGATCCTTATTGTTGAGTATCTGATATTCTCTGGACAACCATTTATCTATATTATATACCTACCTATGTGTATAAATAAATCATTTAATACCATAGTAACCTACGCACGAATGTGTTGGATGCATTTTTCCTAATGAGGTGTGCACAACCATTTTATATTTTATATCTATTTTCTGTCTTATAGACTGGGTGAGTCTATATTGGTTGGGGCACCCATTCCATACACAAATACCAGGTGAGCCATCAAAAATTGCAATTGTCTTGGATAAATAAAAGCATTCCAAAGTTATAACCACATAAAGTGACACATGCCAGGTTTGAAAAATGGAGCTACAGCTTTTGATCCTAACTGGCTATAGGTTTTAACCAATTTGTTTGGTTGCTAGAATTGGAATACAAAAGCTGCCGCCATCACATACAGCAGGGGAGCATGTGAGCATCTGACGTAGGACGCTAGGCTCTGCCCTCCCTTCCCCGCTGCCCTATCGGCCCGCTTGTGTGCTGCGGCATGTGCTGCTGCTGCCTGCCGTGGGCCGCTTGTTGTAAAATTTGACTGAGGATGGTACACCTGTTACTGATGACCGCTGCCGGCTGAAGACGCTGAGGACACCGATAGTGGGGTGGTGAGAGCCCTCGACCAGAGGAGAGCTGGAGCGCTGGTATTGTTCAGTGTGATGTGGGCTGATGTGTAAACTCTGTCTGGGGTCTGGCATCCGTAGGAGCCGAAGCTGAGTCTGGAGTCCGAATGGCAATCTCCTTGGCGATTTTTTTGTGTGGCCTAGTCTGTGATTGAGGGCCAAGATTGCTGACTGTTGTAGGTACACCGCTGTGGGTACACTGTTAGTAGACTGTTAGTGTGAGCTGTGTGTAGCGGAGAAAAATGGTTTACCTCACAGTGCAGAAGCCTCACTATTGCTGTGCTATCACCGTATACGATGTGGAGGAGTGGGGTTGGAGAGCGGAAATTGGAGGCGGTGTGACATTCTGTACTATGTGAGGTACCTATAATAATATATTCCCTGTGGAAAGCGAAGCAAGTGAGAGAGGAGGGAAAAATGGGAACAAGGGGTCAAGATACGTTGTTGGCAATGGTACATTCCATTTGATTCAAATGGTGGACTGTGATTCAGCATAATCACCTTTATACTACGGCTATTGGTTCCGGTCATAAGAATTCCTTTTGTGGCCTAATCCTTCCTAACCCCCTCCTACGTTCTGGACTAACCAAGGACTACTTCTCTGTATGTTAACCCTCTCCTGCACCTTTTGCGTCATCGTAGCATTGTGGATTTGTGGTCTTTTTTATTTTATTTTTTTCTCCCTCGTCTCGACGGTTCTGGACAGGTCTTATTCCAATACCTGTGGACTGCAAGAATTATAAATATAAGAACAATGCCTTAAATTGACTCTTTCTCCCTTTTTTTTCTCTCTCTTCCACTGTTCTCCAATACTCTGCTGTTCCAAGTGGTCTTCCGCTTTCTTTCTTTTTTTTTTTTTTAACTAAGCTGTATGTGTTGGTTGGCCGGACTAACGGTTTGGACTATCCTTTGATAGTGTATAGTATTAACATTGATAAGTCACTAGTATTTCTCAAATAGAGTTTTTTATGCTGCTGGTGATAAAGGAATCTCTAATTTAGAGAAAATTGCTGGGAAAATAGTTGTAATAGTTGTGAGAATGCGAAGGGGAGGAGGGTGAGAGGTGAGCAGGAGAGGAGAGAAGAGAAAACGATCATTAAATACAAGATGCCCCCAAAGAAAAAAGATGAAAAGCGTGCCCCTATCAGTGCTAGTACCAGAAGATCAATAGCAGGCTTAGAGACTGGGCATAGACAGCATAATCTAAATAAATATCTGACTCCCAATTCCCCAGTCTCCACTCCATCACAGAAAGAAAAAATGATAAATATAGAAGCACATACTATGACACAGGGGAATGGGACGGAGGGTACTACGGGGGAAGTAGGAACCCCTGAACTAGCTCCAGAGATGGATGTACAAATTATGAAGGATATATTCCATACCGTCTCCAGGACGGAAAATATAATGGTGAGTATAGTGACACAGATTGGGGCAGTTCAAACTGATGTCAGCATAATACGAGGGGACATGGAGAAGATAAGAGAGCGATTACATGAGATGGAAAAAAGGATTCCTGCCCTGGAGCACTCAGTGGTGAAATTAGAGAAAGAGGTTGTATGCTTGAAAGAGATAAATACTAAGATAGAACAAAAAATAATAAATCAAGAAGATAGATTGAGGAGAACAAATATACGATATGTAGGGATTCCAGAATGGGAGGAAGGGAACAATAGTATAGATTTTATGGAACGATGGATAAAAGAGAACCGTAGGGAGGGTATTCTCTCTCCCGTGTTTTCTATTGAAAGAGCACATAGGGTTCCCGTGAAAAAGAGGGTCCCAGGGGATCATTCTAGACACATTTTGGTCAAATGTTAACTTTCTAAAGATTGAGACGCAATATTATCAGATGCTAGAGTCTCTGATAAATATCAGATACAAGGGGCAAAGATAAGATTATTTCCAGATTATTCGGCAGAAACTAATGCACGCAGGAAAGAGTTTATAAGCGTAAATAGATTAAAGGGGTTTTCCCACTTTGCTAAATCAGCCTGAGCTGCAGTCACTCTGCTGGTAACTTCCTGCTTTTCTGCAGATAAGGCTGGGCAGGCTTAGGCAGCTAGAGTGAAGGTCGGCCACACCTCCTTATGACATCACACTGAGAGCTGAGTCCTGCGTGCTCGTTCATGTGAAGACTATGACTCATCAGGCTCACTGGCTCCCGGCAGTGTCTGTGAAGCTTATCTCTCCTGGTGTGGATTGCTATCACTCAGCAAGCAATGCTAAATGATCTCAGAGAGTTGCATTTTGATGTCCTGAATACTATCTGTCACGAACTATGGATCCGACCGCTCCGGATCCCACAGCTCTGACGTAGTGGTCTGTGACGGAGTCTGCGCACACACAGAGACCTCACGTGACCGGGGTATTACCACTCGGCTAACACCCCCCACTACACTTCGGTAACTGCCACCACGTGGGTTCCCGGTCCACGAGCCGACTATCCGGGTCATTCACTATCACACAGATCAGTGGATGAACTGGATATCACTTACTGACCAACCGCAGTCAATCACCCCCAGCTACAATTCCTAAATGCAATTTAACTAACTACCTGGTAACGTCTCTTCAAAGGCAAGGTACGTTGTTCAGCAGCTTAGAATATGGAAGACTTGGCCACTTAGATTTTATAATCTTTAATAAGCGGTAAAAAGCAGTGCATACAAGTCTAATGAAAATGACTATAAAACTACAGAATAATAATAACAATATAAATAATCACGACAGTTCAAATGAAAGGGAAAAAGATGAAAGAATACTTAGTTTCTCTGGAGGGTTTCAGATGGTCGTTCATATGTCCTTTTTGAATCCTTGCAAACCCCTTTTCAGTATGTATCAGGGGAGACCCTCAAAGTTCTTCTGATACAGGGATATGCCGTCAATGTCCAATTAAGTGTCTGGTGATGTTCCATGGGTCTCTCTCCTCTGTCCTTGTGCATGGATTTTTATGAACTCTGCCATGGGCAGGAGACTTACTCCTGTCAGCCAATGGCAGCAGAGTGACTGTGAATCCTAGGGATTGCCCCCAAGTGTTTTATGACCCCATCAAAGTTCAGTTCCTACAATGAGGATTATACTTAAGCCCGTATCTCCTTGATACATCGGCATATTGTTATACAGAATACATATTTGCGATCCTTATTTATTTACCTACAGAATGAGACCACACACGGTAATGCTGGGACCTGTAGTTCTTCTACCACCCATAGGTCAGCTAAGGAATCACATCCTCTAGTCATATTTGATACCCAATTAACCACAATAGTCTGTAGAGCCTGGATCTGGTGTCAGAATGGGCATAAGTTGATTCATAAATGAAATATGAAAGTGGACTGGTTTTATGCCCAGAGCTAATTAAGGGCTATTAGCTCTCCTCAAACCAGACCTGGAAATTAATGACGTCACGCTCCAGCCAGGCTTGACAGCGAGCTGATCTTGGACAGGATGAGCTGGGCCTGGTGTAGCTTTTATGACCTTTTATTGCTGGCCTCAAAGAGTAGTGGTAATAAAAGTGTCCATCTATATCATAGGCGACCCAGGCTTCATGAAGATGAGAGTTCACAGTTTTTTACATAGGCCAGAAGCATATAAGATGGCTACCCAGAGGAATTATGTATGTATGCCGGCACACTATCCACACATAAAACTTTCCAAATATATTCAACACTATATCTGTGCATCAAAAACTGTAATTTACTACAGCACAAATGCATGACACCTTGTATAAATAGGATTTTTGTTTTTTACTCCCCTAAAACAACCACTGAACAGCACAGATGTATTCTTACCATTATAGCTGTACTAAATTGAGTAATAACATTCATATCCAACTTTTCTATATATCAGTGTATCCCCCTTCCCCCATGTCATCTAGATTTCCACTTTTCTCTGTCATACCTTGCTAATCCACTCCCCTGCTATCCCTGTGGATGTTTGCAACACGATTAGCTCTGCTAAATTTTATGGTTTTCCATACAATTCATAAACTTGCCCCCGGTTTCCATAAAATTCATATAGTTGCCCCCAGTGTCTATACATATAATATAGTTGCCCCCAGTGTCCATACATATAATATAGTTGCCCCCAGTGTCCATACATATAATATAGTTGCCCCCCCAGTGTCCATACATATAATATAGTTGCCCCCAGTGTCCATACATATAATATAGTTGCCCCCAGTGTCCATACATATAATATAGTTGCCCCCAGTGTCCATACATATAATATAGTTGCCCCCCAGTGTCCATACATATAATATAGTTGCCCCTAGTGTCCATACATATAATATAGTTGCCCCCAGTGTCCATACATATAATATAGTTGCCCCCAGTGTCCATACATATAATATAGTTGCCCCCAGTGTCCATACATATAATATAGTTGCCCCCAGTCTCCATAAAATACATATATTTCCCCCCAGTGTCCCTAAAATTCATATGGTTGCCCCCAGTGTCCATAAAATACATATAGTTGCCCCCAGTGTCCATAAAATACATATAGTTGCCCCCAGTGTCCATAAAATACATATAGTTGCCCCCAATGTCACTAAAATTCATATAGTTGCCCCCAGTGTCACTAAAATCCATATATCTGCCCCCAGTGTCCCTACAATTCATATAGTTGCCCCCTGTGTCCCTAAAATTCCTATATTGTTGCCCCCAGTGTCACTAAAATTCCTATATTGTTGCCCCCAGTGTCCCTAAAATTCATATAGTTGCCCCCAATGTCAGTAAAATTCATATAGTTGCCCCCAGTGTCACTAAAATTCATATAGTTGCCACCAGTGTCACTAAAATTCTTATAGTTGCCCCCAATGTCAGTAAAATTCATATAGTTGCCCCCAGTGTCACTAAAATTCATATATCTGCCCTCAGTGTCCCTACAATTCATATAGTTGCCCCCTGTGTCCCTAAAATTCCTATATTGTTGCCCCCAGTGTCACTAAAATTCCTATATTGTTGCCCCCAGTGTCCCGAAAATTCATATAGTTGCCCCCAATGTCACTAAAATTCATATAGTTGCCCCCAGTGTCACTAAAATTATTATATTGTTGCCCCCAGTGTCCCTAAAAATCATATAGTTGCCCACCAGTGTCGCAAAAATTTTTAAAGTTGCCCCCAGTGTCCATAAAAATGCCCCCTTTGAATTTAAATGAACCCCCTTTGTTGCCCAATACTCAATAATCGGTGGTGAGTGGGCCAATAGATCTTATACTTACCTTTTATGAAATATTATCCAGATCCTCCGACGTCCGTCCGCTCGCTCCGCAGACTCGCCTGAACTGTTCGGATGTTCGCATGTTCGCGCATGCGCAGCGCTATCTCCGACACACAGGATAAACTGCGCATGCGTGAACGTGCGCGTACTCATAGGAATGGAGAGGCGGCCCGATAATTTGTAGAGCTGTTGTGCGCAGGCGCGGCACAGCGATGCGGCCGAACGAAAGAGGCCGTATCCATGGGATACAGAAATCAACAAAGGTATCGCATAACATGATTTTTTGAAAGAAAGGTAGTTTTTGGATTATTACATGGATAGGAAGATATGTTCTGTGGGGGGTAAATAAATTAGATAAAACCTATTTAATGAAGTGGGACAACCCCTTTAAGGGAAATAGGGTTGAAGTATAGTTAATTGTTTCCCGCAAAGTTAAGAGTGGAATATAAAGGAAAGGTTGAGTTCTTTCAGATACCAAAGGATGCAAATGAATGGCTAGATAGGATCGATAGCTGAGGGGGCTGGGGTACGGGGGAGGGTTGGGGAGCCATTATGGCGAGTATTGGAACTGCCTTGTCTGCCGACCAGCGGCAGGGGAGCTATTCAGAAGGGGGGAGGGGGGTATTCTGGAAAAGGGAGAAGAGAGGGGCTTTTTTTTTTTTTTTTTCCCTCTGCTAGATGAGCAGGTTTGTTTCGTTAAACGTGAGAGGTTTGCAGGAAAGGATAAAGAGATATGCTGTCTTTGAGTGGATAAGGAGGTTCTTGCCAGCCATCTTCTGCCTCCAAGAGACACACTTAGTCGAAGAATCGCTCAGGTGGATGAAGAAGAGATGGGCAGGGGATGGGTATAGGGATGAGCGAACTCGAACTGTATAGTTCGGGTTCGTACCGAATTTTGGGGTGTCCGTGACACGGACCCGAACCCGGACATTTTCGTAAAAGTCCGGGTTCGGGTTCGGTGTTCGTCGCTTTCTTGGCGCTTTTGTGACGCTTTCTTGGCGCTTTTTGAAAGGCTGCAAAGCAGCCAATCAACAAGCGTTATACTACTTGCCCCAAGAGGCCGTCACAGCCATGCCTACTATTGGCATGGCTGTGATTGGCCAGAGCACCATGTGACCAAGCCTCTATTTAAGCTGGAGTCACATAGCGCCGCCCGTCACTCTGCTCTGATTAGCGTAGGGAGAGGTTGCGGATGCGACAGTAGGGCGAGATTAGGCAGATTAACTCCTCCAAAGGACTTCACTTGATTAATCGATCGATCTGCAGCTGTGCATCATTGAGCTGCTGATACTCAAATGCTCACTCACTGTTTTTAGGCTGCCCAGACCGTTTGTCAGTCACTTTTTTATGGGGTGATCGGCGGCCATTTTGTGTCTTGTGCGGTGCTGCGACCAAGTGCATCCAAGCTGCGACCAAGTGCATTTAACCCTCAATGGTGTGGTTGTTTTTTGGCTAAAGCCTACATCAGGGTGAAGCTGTCACACCAAGTGCATTTAACCAGCAATAGTCTGTTCATTTTTTGGCCATATACTAAATCAGGGGCAAGCTGCGCCTGTCACCAAGTGCATTTAACCCTCAATGGTGTGGTTGTTTTTTGGCTAAAGCCTACATCAGGGTGAAGCTGTCACACCAAGTGCATTTAACCAGCAATAGTCTGTTCATTTTTTGGCCATATACTAAATCAGGGGCAAGCTGCGCCTGTCACCAAGTGCATTTAACCCTCAATGGTGTGGTTGTTTTTTGGCTAAAGCCTACATCAGGGTGAAGCTGTCACACCAAGTGCATTTAACCAGCAATAGTCTGTTCATTTTTTGGCCATATACTAAATCAGGGGCAAGCTGCGCCTGTCACCAAGTGCATTTAACCCTCAATGGTGTGGTTGTTTTTTGGCTAAAGCCTACATCAGGGTGAAGCTGTCACACCAAGTGCATTTAACCAGCAATAGTCTGTTCATTTTTTGGCCATATACTAAATCAGGGGCAAGCTGCGCCTGTCACCAAGTGCATTTAACCCTCAATGGTGTGGTTGTTTTTTGGCTAAAGCCTACATCAGGGTGAAGCTGTCACACCAAGTGCATTTAACCAGCAATAGTCTGTTCATTTTTTGGCCATATACTAAATCAGGGGCAAGCTGCGCCTGTCACCAAGTGCATTTAACCCTCAATGGTGTGGTTGTTTTTTGGCTAAAGCCTACATCAGGGTGAAGCTGTCACACCAAGTGCATTTAACCAGCAATAGTCTGTTCATTTTTTGGCCATATACTAAATCAGGGGCAAGCTGCGCCTGTCACCAAGTGCATTTAACCCTCAATGGTGTGGTTGTTTTTTGGCTAAAGCCTACATCAGGGTGAAGCTGTCACACCAAGTGCATTTAACCAGCAATAGTCTGTTCATTTTTTGGCCATATACTAAATCAGGGGCAAGCTGCGCCTGTCACCAAGTGCATTTAACCAGCAATAGTGTGGTTATTTTTTGGCCATATCCCAGTCTAATTCTGTCACTAAATCCATACCGGTCACCCAGCGCCTAAATACTAGGCCTCAAATTTATATCCCGCTAAATCTCTCGTTACCGCTGTCCTGTTGTAGCTGGGAAAGTTATTTAGTGTCCGTCAAAGCACATTTTTTGTTCTGGGTTGAAGTACAATTCCAAATTTAGCAATTTCATAATTTAGTGGTTCCTGCTATATCAGAGCTATTTGAAATCTATCCCAAAAAGGGTATATAATATTCAAGGTGCACATAGGGTCATCCAGAATAACTTCACACACACGCTTCTGTGCATTTCCAAGTCTAATTCTGTCACTAAATCCATACCGGTCACCCAGCGCCTAAATACTAGGCCTCAAATTTATATCCCGCTAAATCTCTCGTTACCGCTGTCCTGTTGTAGCTGGGAAAGTTATTTAGTGTCCGTCAAAGCACATTTTTTGTTCTGGGTTGAAGTACAATTCCCAATTTAGCAATTTCATAATTTAGTGGTTCCTGCTATATCAGAGCTATTTGAAATCTATCCCAAAAAGGGTATATAATATTCAAGGTGCACATAGGGTCATTCAGAATAACTTCACACACACGCTTCTGTGCATTTCCAAGTCTAATTCTGTCACTAAATCCATACCGGTCACCCAGCGCCTAAATACTAGGCCTCAAATTTATATCCCGCTAAATCTCTCGTTACCGCTGTCCTGTTGTGGCTGGGAAAGTTATTTAGTGTCCGTCAAAGCACATTTTTTGTTCTGGGTTGAAGTACAATTCCCAATTTAGCAATTTCATAATTTAGTGGTTCCTGCTATATCAGAGCTATTTGAAATCTATCCCAAAAAGGGTATATAATATTCAAGGTGCACATAGGGTCATTCAGAATAACTTCACACACACGCTACTGTGCATTTCCAAGTCTAATTCTGTCACTAAATCCATACCGGTCACCCAGCGCCTAAATACTAGGCCTCAAATTTATATCCCGCTAAATCTCTCGTTACCGCTGTCCTGTTGTAGCTGGGAAAGTTATTTAGTGTCCGTCAAAGCACATTTTTTGTTCTGGGTTGAAGTACAATTCCCAATTTAGCAATTTCATAATTTAGTGGTTCGTGCTATATCAGAGCTATTTGAAATCTATCCCAAAAAGGGTATATAATATTCAAGGTGCACATAGGGTCATTCAGAATAACTTCACACACACGCTACTGTGCATTTCCAAGTCTAATTCTGTCACTAAATCCATACCGGTCACCCAGCGCCTAAATACTAGGCCTCAAATTTATATCCCGCTAAATCTCTCGTTACCGCTGTCCTGTTGTAGCTGGGAAAGTTATTTAGTGTCCGTCAAAGCACATTTTTTGTTCTGGGTTGAAGTACAATTCCCAATTTAGCAATTTCATAATTTAGTGGTTCCTGCTATATCAGAGCTATTTGAAATCTATCCCAAAAAGGGTATATAATATTCAAGGTGCACATAGGGTCATTCAGAATAACTTCACACACACGCTACTGTGCATTTCCAAGTCTAATTCTGTCACTAAATCCATACCGGTCACCCAGCGCCTAAATACTAGGCCTCAAATTTATATCCCGCTAAATCTCTCGTTACCGCTGTCCTGTTGTAGCTGGGAAAGTTATTTAGTGTCCGTCAAAGCACATTTTTTGTTCTGGGTTGAAGTACAATTCCCAATTTAGCAATTTCATAATTTAGTGGTTCCTGCTATATCAGAGCTATTTGAAATCTATCCCAAAAAGGGTATATAATATTCAAGGTGCACATAGGGTCATTCAGAATAACTTCACAC
Organism: Bufo gargarizans; assembly: GCF_014858855.1. Lineage (NCBI taxonomy): Eukaryota > Metazoa > Chordata > Amphibia > Anura > Bufonidae > Bufo > Bufo gargarizans. The sequence continues at coordinate 257,158,683 of NC_058084.1, forward strand.
ACACGCTTCTGTGCATTTCCAAGTCTAATTCTGTCACTAAATCCATACCGGTCACCCAGCGCCTAAATACTAGGCCTCAAATTTATATCCCGCTGAATTTGAATACAATACATTGGGCCAAATAATATATTTGTTGTTGTGGTGAACCATAACAATGAGAAAAACATCTAGTAAGGGACGCGGACGTGGACATGGTCGTGGTGGTGTTAGTGGACCCTCTGGTGCTGGGAGAGGACGTGGCCGTTCTGCCACATCCACACGTCCTAGTGTACCAACTACCTCAGGTCCCAGTAGCCGCCAGAATTTACAGCGATATATGGTGGGGCCCAATGCCGTTCTAAGGATGGTAAGGCCTGAGCAGGTACAGGCATTAGTCAATTGGGTGGCCGACAGTGGATCCAGCACGTTCACATTATCTCCCACCCAGTCTTCTGCAGAAAGCGCACAGATGGCGCCTAAAAACCAACCCCATCAGTCTGTCACATCACCCCCATGCATACCAGGGAAACTGTCTCAGCCTCAAGTTATGCAGCAGTCTCTTATGCTGTTTGAAGACTCCGCTGGCAGGGTTTCCCAAGGGCATCCACCTAGCCCTTCCCCAGCGGTGAAAGACATAGAATGCACTGACGCACAACCACTTATGTTTCCTGATGATGAGGACATGGGAATACCACCTCAGCATGTCTCTGATGATGACGAAACACAGGTGCCAACTGCTGCGTCTTTCTGCAGTGTGCAGACTGAACAGGAGGTCAGGGATCAAGACTGGGTGGAAGACGATGCAGGGGACGATGAGGTCCTAGACCCCACATGGAATGAAGGTCGTGCCACTGACTTTCACAGTTCGGAGGAAGAGGCAGTGGTGAGACCGAGCCAACAGCGTAGCAAAAGAGGGAGCAGTGGGCAAAAGCAGAACACCCGCCGCCAAGAGACTCCGCCTGCTACTGACCGCCGCCATCTGGGACCGAGCACCCCAAAGGCAGCTTCAAGGAGTTCCCTGGCATGGCACTTCTTCAAACAATGTGCTGACGACAAGACCCGAGTGGTTTGCACGCTGTGCCATCAGAGCCTGAAGCGAGGCATTAACGTTCTGAACCTGAGCACAACCTGCATGACCAGGCACCTGCATGCAAAGCATGAACTGCAGTGGAGTAAACACCTTAAAACCAAGGAAGTCACTCAGGCTCCCCCTGCTACCTCTTCTGCTGCTGCCGCCTCGGCCTATTCTGCTGCTGCCGCCTCGGCCTCTTCCTCCGCCTCTGGAGGAACGTTGGCACCTGCCGCCCAGCAAACAGGGGATGTACCACCAACACCACCACCACCACCTCCGTCACCAAGCGTCTCAACCATGTCACACGCCAGCGTTCAGCTCTCCATCTCACAAACATTTGATAGAAAGCGTAAATTCCCACCTAGCCACCCTCGATCCCTGGCCCTGAATGCCAGCATTTCTAAACTACTTGCCTATGAAATGCTGTCATTTAGGCTGGTGGACACAGACAGCTTCAAACAGCTCATGTCGCTTGCTGTCCCACAGTATGTTGTTCCCAGCCGGCACTACTTCTCCAAGAGAGCCGTGCCTTCCCTGCACAACCAAGTATCCGATAAAATCAAGTGTGCACTGCGCAACGCCATCTGTAGCAAGGTCCACCTAACCACAGATACGTGGACCAGTAAGCACGGCCAGGGACGCTATATCTCCCTAACTGCACACTGGGTAAATGTAGTGGCAGCTGGGCCCCAGGCGGAGAGCTGTTTGGCGCACGTCCTTCCGCCGCCAAGGATCGCAGGGCAACATTCTTTGCCTCCTGTTGCCACCTCCTCCTTCTCGGCTTCCTCCTCCTCCTTTTCCACCTGCTCATCCAGTCAGCCACACACCTTCACCACCAACTTCAGCACAGCCCGGGGTAAACGTCAGCAGGCCATTCTGAAACTCATATGTTTGGGGGACAGGCCCCACACCGCACAGGAGTTGTGGCGGGGTATTGAACAACAGACCGACGAGTGGTTGCTGCCGGTGAGCCTCAAGCCCGGCCTGGTGGTGTGTGATAATGGGCGAAATCTCGTTGCAGCTCTGGGACTAGCCAATTTGACGCACATCCCTTGCTTGGCGCATGTGCTGAATTTGGTGGTGCAGAAGTTCATTCACAACTACCCCGACATGTCAGAGCTGCTGCATAAAGTGCGGGCCGTCTGTTCGCGCTTCCGACGTTCACATCCTGCTGCTGCTCGCCTGTCTGCGCTACAGCGTAACTTCGGCCTTCCCGCTCACCGCCTCATATGCGACGTGCCCACCAGGTGGAACTCCACCTTGCACATGCTGGACAGACTGTGCGAGCAGCAGCAGGCCATAGTGGAGTTTCAGCTGCAGCACGCACGGGTCAGTCGCACTACAGAACAGCACCACTTCACCACCAATGACTGGGCCTCCATGCGAGACCTGTGTGCCCTGTTGCGCTGTTTTGAGTACTCCACCAACATGGCCAGTGGCGATGACACCGTTATCAGCGTTACAATACCACTTCTATGTCTCCTTGAGAAAACACTTAGGGCGATGATGGAAGAGGAGGTGGCCCAGGAGGAGGAGGAGGAGGAGGAAGAGGGGTCATTTTTAGCACTTTCAGGCCAGTCTCTTCGAAGTGACTCAGAGGGAGGTTTTTGGCAACAGCAGAGGCCAGGTACAAATGTGGCCAGCCAGGGCCCACTACTGGAGGACGAGGAGGACGAGGATGAGGAGGAGGTGGAGGAGGATGAGGATGAAGCATGGTCACAGCGGGGTGGCACCCAACGCAGCTCGGGTCCATCACTGGTGCGTGGCTGGGGGGAAAGGCAGGACGATGACGATACGCCTCCCACAGAGGACAGCTTGTCCTTACCCCTGGGCAGCCTGGCACACATGAGCGACTACATGCTGCAGTGCCTGCGCAACGACAGCAGAGTTGCCCACATTTTAACCTGTGCGGACTACTGGGTTGCCACCCTGCTGGATCCACGCTACAAAGACAATGTGCCCACCTTACTTCCTGCACTGGAGCGTGATAGGAAGATGCGCGAGTACAAGCGCACGTTGGTAGACGCGCTACTGAGAGCATTCCCAAATGTCACAGGGGAACAAGTGGAAGCCCAAGGCCAAGGCAGAGGAGGAGCAAGAGGTCGCCAAGGCAGCTGTGTCACGGCCAGCTCCTCTGAGGGCAGGGTTAGCATGGCAGAGATGTGGAAAACTTTTGTCAACACGCCACAGCTAACTGCACCACCACCTGATACGCAACGTGTTAGCAGGAGGCAACATTTCACTAACATGGTGGAACAGTACGTGTGCACACCCCTCCACGTACTGACTGATGGTTCGGCCCCATTCAACTTCTGGGTCTCTAAATTGTCCACGTGGCCAGAGCTAGCCTTTTATGCCTTGGAGGTGCTGGCCTGCCCGGCAGCCAGCGTTTTGTCTGAACGTGTATTCAGCACGGCAGGGGGCGTCATTACAGACAAACGCAGCCGCCTGTCTACAGCCAATGTGGACAAGCTGACGTTCATAAAAATGAACCAGGCATGGATCCCACAGGACCTGTCCGTCCCTTGTCCAGATTAGACATTAACTACCTCCCCATAACCATATATTATTGGACTCCAGGGCACTTCCTCATTCAATCCTATTTTTATTTTCATTTTACCATTATATTGCGAGGCTACCCAAAGTTGAATGAACCTCTCCTCTGTCTGGGTGCCAGGGCCTAAATATATGCCAATGGACTGTTGCAGTGGTGGCTGACGTGAAGCCTGATTCTCTGCTATGACATGCAGACTAATTCTCTGCTGACATGAAGCCAGATTGTCTGTTACGGGACCTCTCTCCTCTGCCTGGGTGCTGGGCCTAAATTTATGAAAATGGACTGTTGCAGTGGTGGGTGACGTGAAGCCTCATTCTCTGCTATGACATGCAGACTGATTCTCTGCTGACATGAAGCCAGATTGTCTGTTACGGGACCTCTCTCCTCTGCCTGTGTGCTAGGCCTAAATATATGCCAATGGATTGTTGCAGTGGTGGCTGACGTGAAGCCTCATTCTCTGCTATGACATGCAGACTAATTCTCTGCTGACATGAAGCCAGATTGTCTGTTACGGGACCTCTCTCCTCTGCCTGTGTGCTAGGCCTAAATATATGCCAATGGATTGTTGCAGTGGTGGCTGACGTGAAGCCTGATTCTCTGCTATGACATGCAGACTGATTCTCTGGTGACATGAAGCCAGATCCTCTGTTACGGGACCTCTCTCCTCTGCCTGGGTGCTGGGCCTAAATTTATGAAAATGGACTGTTGCAGTGGTGGGTGACGTGAAGCCTCATTCTCTGCTATGACATGCAGACTGATTCTCTGCTGACATGAAGCCAGATTGTCTGTTACGGGACCTCTCTCCTCTGCCTGGGTGCTGGGCCTAAATTTATGACAATGGACTGTTGCAGTGGTGGCTGACGTGAAGCCTGATTCTCTGCTATGACATGCAGACTAATTCTCTGCTGACATGAAGCCAGATTGTCTGTTACGGGACCTCTCTCCTCTGCCTGGGTGCTGGGCCTAAATTTATGACAATGGACTGTTGCAGTGGTGGCTGACGTGAAGCCTGATTCTCTGCTATGACATGCAGACTGATTCTCTGGTGACATGAAGCCAGATCCTCTGTTACGGGACCTCTCTCCTCTGCCTGGGTGCTGGGCCTAAATTTATGAAAATGGACTGTTGCAGTGGTGGGTGACGTGAAGCCTCATTCTCTGCTATGACATGCAGACTGATTCTCTGCTGACATGAAGCCATATTCTCTGTTATGGGACCTCTCTCCTCTGCCTGGGTGCTTGGGCATAAATATATGACAATGGACTGTTACAGTGGTGGCTGACGTGAAGCCTGATTCTCTGCTATGACATGAAGACTGATTCTCTGCTGACATGAAGCCAGATTCTCTGTTACGGGACCTCTCTCTTCTGCCTGTGTGCTAGGCCTAAATATATGCCAATGGATTGTTGCAGTGGTGGCTGACGTGAAGCCTCATTCTCTGCTATGACATGCAGACTGATTCTCTGCTGACATGAAGCCAGATTGTCTGTTACGGGACCTCTCTCCTCTGCCTGGGTGCTGGGCCTAAATTTATGACAATGGACTGTTGCAGTGGTGGCTGACGTGAAGCCTGATTCTCTGCTATGACATGCAGACTAATTCTCTGCTGACATGAAGCCAGATTGTCTGTTACGGGACCTCTCTCCTCTGCCTGGGTGCTGGGCCTAAATTTATGACAATGGACTGTTGCAGTGGTGGCTGACGTGAAGCCTGATTCTCTGCTATGACATGCAGACTGATTCTCTGGTGACATGAAGCCAGATCCTCTGTTACGGGACCTCTCTCCTCTGCCTGGGTGCTGGGCCTAAATTTATGAAAATGGACTGTTGCAGTGGTGGGTGACGTGAAGCCTCATTCTCTGCTATGACATGCAGACTGATTCTCTGCTGACATGAAGCCATATTCTCTGTTATGGGACCTCTCTCCTCTGCCTGGGTGCTTGGGCATAAATATATGACAATGGACTGTTACAGTGGTGGCTGACGTGAAGCCTGATTCTCTGCTATGACATGAAGACTGATTCTCTGCTGACATGAAGCCAGATTCTCTGTTACGGGACCTCTCTCCTCTGCCTGTGTGCTAGGCCTAAATATATGCCAATGGATTGTTGCAGTGGTGGCTGACGTGAAGCCTCATTCTCTGCTATGACATGCAGACTGATTCTCTGCTGACATGAAGCCAGATTGTCTGTTACGGGACCTCTCTCCTCTGCCTGGGTGCTGGGCCTAAATTTATGACAATGGACTGTTGCAGTGGTGGCTGACGTGAAGCCTGATTCTCTGCTATGACATGCAGACTGATTCTCTGCTGACATGAAGCCAGATCCTCTGTTACGGGACCTCTCTCCTCTGCCTGGGTGCTGGGCCTAAATTTATGACAATGGACTGTTGCAGTGGTGGCTGACGTGAAGCCTGATTCTCTGCTATGACATGCAGACTGATTCTCTGCTGACATGAAGCCAGATCCTCTGTTACGGGACCTCTCTCCTCTGCCTGGGTGCTGGGCCTAAATTTATGAAAATGGACTCTTACAGTGGTGGGTGACGTGAAGCCTGATTCTCTGCTATGACATGAAGACTGATTCTCTGCTGACATGAAGCCAGATCCTCTGTTACGGGACCTCTCTCCTCTGCCTGGGTGCTGGGCCTAAATATCTGACAATGGACTGTTGCATTGGTGGCTGACGTGAAGCCTGATTCTCTGCTATGATATGAAGACTGATTCTCTGCTGACATGAAGCCAGATTGTCTGTTACGGGACCTCTCTCCTCTGCCTGGGTGCTGGGCCTAAATTTATGAAAATGGACTCTTACAGTGGTGGGTGACGTGAAGCCTGATTCTCTGCTATGACATGAAGACTGATTCTCTGCTGACATGAAGCCAGATTGTCTGTTACGGGACCTCTCTCCTCTGCCTGGGTGCCGGGGCCTAAATATCTGAGAATGGACTGTTCCAGTGGTGGGTGACGGGAAGCCAGATTCTCTGCTATGGAACCTCTCTCCAATTGATTTTGGTTAATTTTTATTTATTTAATTTTTATTTTAATTCATTTCCCTATCCACATTTGTTTGCAGGGGATTTACCTACATGTTGCTGCCTTTTGCAGCCCTCTAGCCCTTTCCTGGGCTGTTTTACAGCCGTTTTAGTGCCGAAAAGTTCGGGTCCCCATTGACTTCAATGGGGTTCGGGTTCGGGACGAAGTTCGGATCGGGTTCGGATCCCGAACCCGAACATTTCCGGGATGTTCGGCCGAACTTCTCGAACCCGAACATCCAGGTGTTCGCTCAACTCTAGATGGGTACCATTCGGTATATACTACCTATTCTAGAGGGGTTTCAATTTTGGTACACAAAAAGATTAAATTTGAGTGTGTTGCATGTGAGGTGGACGACTGTGGCAGGTATCTCTTTTTGCATTGTAATGTAGAAGGGGTTAAAATGGTAATCGCAAATATATATATATATCCCTCCGCCATATAAGTCAGATGTGTTGTATGAGTTGCACAGATTTATGTTGAATAGGCAGGAATGTATAATGATTGTGACAGGGGACTATAACGCTGTAATGGATCCACTCAGAGACAGAATGTCTAGCAGAGGGGGAAGAATACAAAATGTAGATTTGTTTAGGCTAGGTCTACACGACGACATTTGTCGTGCAACATTTTGTTGCACCAATGTCGTGCGACAATTTTTATAATGGCAGTCTATGGTGTCGCACTGCAACATGCGACATGCAGCGACTGCGACGCGACAGTCGCAGAAAATCCATTCAAGATGGATTTTTCTGTGACTGTCGCGTTGCAGTCGCAACATGTCACATGTTGCAGTGCGACACCATAGACTGCCATTATAAAAATTGTCGCACGACATTGGTGCAACAAAATGTCGCGCGACATTAGTGCAACAAAATGTCGCGCGACATTAGTGCAACAAAATGTCGCGCGACAAATGTCGTCGTGTAGACCTAGCCTTAAACTGGCCTTGGAGTTTAACCAGATTGATGTCTGGTGTTACTTAACCCCTTAAGGACTCAGCCCTATTTCACCTTAAGGTGACCAGTGCTCATAACTTTAAAGCACTTTGACTTACCCAGGCCATTCTGAGATAGTTTTTTCATCACATATTGTACTTCATGACACTGGTAAAATGAAGTTAAAAAAAATGAATTTTTTTGCATAAAAAAAATACCTTATTTACCAAAAATTTGGAAAAATTAGCAAATTTCAAAGTTTCAGTTTCCCTACTTCTGTAATACATAGTAATAACCCCCAAAATTGTGAAGACTTCACATTCCCCATATGTCTACTTCATGTTTGAATTATTTTGGGAATTATATTTTATTTTTTGGGGATGTTACAAGGCTTAGAAGTTTAGAAGCAAATCTTGAAATTTTTCAGAAATTTTCAAAAACCCAATTTTTAGGGAACACTACAGGTCTGAAGTCACTTTGCGAGGCTTACATAATATAAACCACCTAAAAATTACCCCATTCTATAAACTACACCCCTCAAGGTACTCAAAACTGTTTTACAAACTTTGTTAACCCTTTAGGTGTTGCACAAGAATTATTGGCAAATGGGGATGTAATTTGAGAATTTTAATTTTTTTTGCCTAATTTTCCATTTTAATCCATTTTTCCACTAACAAAGCAAGGGATAACAGCCAAACAAGACTGTATCTTTATTGCCCTGACTCTGCCGTTTACAGAAACACCCTATATGTGGCCGTAAACTACTGTACGGGCACACAGTAGGGCGTAGAGTGAAAGGTGCGCCGTATAGTTTTTGGAAGCCAGATTTTGCTGGACTGGTTTTTTGACACCATGTCTCATTTGAAGCCCCCCTGATACACCCCTAGAGTAGAAACTCCATAAAAGTGACCCCATCTAAGAAACTACACCCCTCAAGGTATTCAAAGCTGATGTTGCAAACTTTGTTAACCCTTTAGGTGTTGCACAAGATTTCATGGAAAATAGAGATACAATTTCAAAATTTCACTTTTTTGGCAGATTTTCCATTTTAATATTTTTTTTCCAGTTACGAAGCAAGGGTTAACAGCCAAACAAAGCTCATTATTTATGGCCCTGATTCTGTAGTTTACAGAAACACCCCATATGTGGTCGTAAACCGCTGTACGGGCACACGGTAGGGCGCAGAAGGAAAGGAATGCCATACGGTTTTTGGAAGGCAGATTTTGCTGGACTGTTTTTTTTGACACCATGTCCCATTTGAAGCCCCCCTGATGCACCCCTAGAGGAGAAACTCCAAAAAAGTGACCCCATTCTAGAAACTACGGGATGGGGTGTCAGTTTTTTTGGTACTAGTTTAGGGTACATATGATTTTCGGTTGCTCTATATTACACTTTTAGTGCGGCAAGGTAACAAGAAATAGCTTTTTTGGCACTTTTTTTTTGTTATTTACAACATTTATCTGACAGGTTAGATCATGTGGTAATTTTATAGAGCAGGTTGTCACGGACGCGGTGATACCTAATATGTATACAATTTTATTTATTTATGTAAGTTTTATACAATGACTTCATTTTTAAAGCCAAAAAAATGTTTTAGTGTCTCCATAGTCTAAGAGCCATAGTTTTTTCATTTTTTGGGCGATTATCTTAAGTAGGGTCTCATTTTTTGCGGGATGAGATGACGGTTTGATTGGCACTATTGTGGGGTGCATATGACTTTTTGATCGCTTGCTATTACACTTTTTGTGACGTAAGATGACAAAAAATGGCTTTTATTACATCGTTTTTATTTTTATTTTTTTACGGTGGTCACCTGAGGGGTTAGGTCATGTGATATTTTTATAGAGCCGGTAGATACGGATGTGGCGATACCTAATATGCATACTTTATTTTTATTTATGTAAGTTTTACACAATGAAAAAATCATGAAACAAAAAAAAAAAATCATGTTTTAGTGTTTCCATAGTCTAAGAGCCATAGTTTTTTCAGTTTTTCGGCGATTATCTTGGGTCGGGTATGATTTTTGTGGGATGAGATGATGGTTTGATTGGTACTATTTTGGCGTACATGCAACTTTTTTGATCACTTTTATTACCTTTTTTGGGAAGTAAGGTGGGCAAAATTTCAATATCCTCATAGTTTTTATTTTTATGGCGTTCACCATGCGGGGAAAGTAACATGACCGTTTTATAGATCAGGTCGTTACGGACGCGGCAATACCTAATATGTGTAGTGTATTAAATTTTTTTTTTTTTTATTCATTTTTTTTTACCCAGACCCACTTGGTTCTTGAAGATCCAGTGGGTCTTAAGTCTGTATAATACTGTACAGTACCCTATATAGGGTTCTGTACTGTATTTTACTTACACTGAACAGATCTATGTTTTTAGCATAGATCTGTTCAGCACCATAGACAACAGGACGCCTGAGAAGGCGTCCTGTTGCCATGGGAACCTTCCCCGTCTGCCACAACTTCGCAGACGGGGAACGGTGAGCACAGGGCTGTGGGGGGCTGTCGGGGGGCTCTCTCCCTCTCCATCGGGGGGCTGCAAAGGCACATCAGCCCCCCGACGGGAGAGGGAGGGAGCTCCCTGACCGATGACAGTTAACCTTTTCCATATAGCGGTCCGTACGGACCGCGGTATGGAAAGGGTTAAACGGCTGACATCTATCCCAGGATGTCAGGGATAGTAGAGACAAAATAATTAGCTCACCCAAAGGAATCAAAAAGGTCTTTGTGGATTATTTTGAGGATCTCTATAAGTCCAGGGCACAATATACCAAAAAAGAATTGGATAATTATTTAGACCAGATTGCTCTTTCCAAGATATCTAAAGCCCAAAAGGAATATTTGGATAAAGAAATATCTACTTTAGAAATAGAAGAAGTTTTGGGTCAGGTGAAACCAGCAAAATCACCAAGGTGCGATGGACTCCCCTTTGAAATATATAATAATTTTTTGCAGGTATTTATACCAGAATTAAGAGCGACACTTTGTGAAGCCCAAAAAATAGGTGATTTACCAGATTCAATGAAAGAAGCAATTATTACACTGATTCCAAAAAAGGGTAAAGAACAATTGTATCCGGGTTCATACAGACCAATATCCCTGCTGAATACGGATATTAAGACTTTGGCAAAGGTTCTGGCAGGCAGGCTCTCTAGGGTGATTGAAGGTATAATTGAAGAAGATCAGACATGTTTTATACCCGGAAGAACAATATATTCAAATATAAGAACACTGTACCTTAATATTGAAGCTAATAAAGTAGAAGTCGGAGAAAAAGCTATACTCTCAATGGATGCCCAAAAGGTGTTCGACTGTATCGAATGGGAGTATTTTTTTTTTTTTTTCAATTTAAAATTTTTATTTTCATAAAAGACATACATGTGAAAAAACACATAACATTACAGGTACAATATCCCATGCACAAGGTACTTTTAAGAATACACGGTAAGGTAAAGACGTTGTCATTGATACACTACATAAGTAGTATTATAAAACCAGATATGGAGATAACAGATCAATGCATCAAAGTTGGCCCATTTAGTAAACAAAAAGGGGGGGGGGGAAGGGGGGGAGGGAAAGAGAAGGGGAGGGGTGGGTGGGTGGAAAGGACAAGAAGATAGGCAGGGGGGGGACTCTACGACTTGGTGTGTCATAAGTTTGGTTGAAAGACATTATGAGAAGTGTCAGAATTCTCTCCATGGTTTCCAGATATTTAGAAAAACTGATCTTGTTCTCAGTTCCCAATGAGAGATTTCTTCCATTCTATATATTTGATCTATCTTTGCATACCAACTTTCAAGGCTGGGGGTATCTTGAGTAAGCCATAGTTTGGGTAGAAGTAGTCTAGCGGCGCTTAACATGAGTAAGAAGAGAGAAGCTTTATATTTAGGAATTTTCTGGACCCCCAGGGAGAGAAGGGTTAGTTCCGGGGAACAGGGGATATTAGTCTGGCAGATTTTGTTAATGGTTTTTAATGTCTCCTCCCACCAACTCCTGATCACACCACAAGACCACCATATGTGGAAATAAGAGCCTTTTTCTGATCGACACCTCCAACAGAGATCCGAGGAGTCCCTGCTGTAGTAGCAGGTTTTGTCTGGGGTTTTGTACCAGCGGGATAGGATCTTGTAGCTATTTTCTTGTGCTCGAGTACACCTAGATATTTTATGCGGGGAAATCAGTATAAAGGCAATCTCAGCATCTGATAGAGGACGTTGTAGATCCCTCTCCCACAGGCCGATCATAGCAGGTTTAGGGTCAGAAATTGAGCTTTTTAGATACCTATATATTGTGGAGATGGTCTTGGGTGGGTATAGTTTAGTGTTCAAAAGTTTTTCAAACCAAGAGAGTTCAGTATGGGCTGGCATGTTTTTGAGTGAAGAGAGAGCTTCTTTTTTCAAAAAACTCAGTGAGATGGGATTACCAAGCTTAGTTTTCAGGAGGTTGCTTAACTCTTGGTCGGGTAATAGAGTTCCCTCAGAGTCTACTAGTATCTCAATAGGGGATTCAGAGGTACGCAGAGAGGGGGGGATGCTATCTCTAAGCTCTTTCGGGGCAAGGGAGATAATATCCTTAATAAGAAGCAGAGGGGAGGGAAGGGACATGGAGCCTTTTTTAGCTGAAAACCAATTCCAAGAGTATTCCTAATCATAGTATTCGGAATAAGGTGTAGACTAGGAAGGGGCCCTTAAAGGAGTGTTTAGAAATTAGTTTTCCAGCGTAATCCATGTTTTGGAGGGGGGAGACCTAATCCAATCAATAATCCTAGACGGAAGAATGGATCTCATGTATATTTCAGGATCTGGTAGCCCAATCCCTCCAGCTTTTTTCGGTTTAGAAAGAGTAGAGAAGGAGATACGAGGGGCCTTGCCTTGCCAAATAAATTTTCGTATGTGTTTGTTCAGAAGTAAAAATAATGATCTGGGTAATTCTATTGGGAGAGTCTGCATTAGATATGTAAGCCTTGGCATAATCAAAGACATAAGAAGGTTTTTTCTCCCAAACCAGGATAGAAAGGGGAAATCAAGTGAGTCTAGTTGGGCAATAAAGGATGACAGTAAGGGTTTAAAGTTTAAGGCATAAAGGTCAGGTAGAAAGGGGGTGAGTTTAACACCTAAGTATGTTAGTTGCTGGGTATCCCAATTAAAGGGGGTAGAAGCTTTGAGAAAGGATAGAGTCGCACGGGGCAAACCCATATGTATTACTTGGGATTTAGTGGGATTGACTTTAAAGATGGATATGGATCCAAACTGGCTCAGAAGTGAGAGAATAATGGGCATGGATTTCAAGGGGTTAGTTGTAATTATTAAGAGGTCGTCTGCAAAGACGGCCAGCTTAAATTCCAGACCCCCAACATAAAGGCCTCGGATGTCTCTCTCCTGCCTCAAAGCCTGCAGAAGTGTTTCCATTATAAGAACAAAAATAAGAGGGGAAAGAGGGCATCCCTGTCTGGTCCCATTACTGATTGGGAAGTTAGAAGAGAGGATTCCGTTGACGACACGGACGCCGAGGAGTGGGTATACATCGAGAAGACTGAGTTGATAAAAGAGTCTGGTAATTGAAATTTTTGTAGTGTGAGACGGATATATGACCAGTCCACCCTATCAAAGGCCTTCTCAGCGTCCGTGCCGATCAAGGTCAATGGTAAAGACTTATAAGAGGCATAAAAAAGGGAATTCAGTACTTTGGTAGTATTATCCTTACCCTCTCGTCCCTTAACAAAACCTACTTGGTCTGGCTGGATCAATAAGGGGAGAAAGTTATTCAAGCGAAGGGCAAGCATTTTAGCCAAAAGCTTTAAATCTACATTGAGTAGAGAAATGGGGCGGTAGTTGGAACAGGATGAGGGGTCCTTCCCGTCTTTAGGGATTATAGTTATGGTGGCCCTAGTCATGTCAGAAGATACTGGTTTTCCTTCCAAGGAGGAATTATAAATTGGGAGAAGGTAGGGGATCAGGATGTTTTTAAAAGAGGAGTAATATGTAATCGGGAGGCCATCTGGGCCTGGACATTTCCCATTTGGGGTAGCTTTTATGGCCGACTCCAATTCTAGGGCCGAGAAAGGCCTGGTGAGAGACTCTTTCTGGGAGGGGGTCAGTGTGGGGAGAGTGAGGGATTCCAGAAAGAGATTGATACGGGGTATTTTTTTCTTCAGGGGAGTATTTTAGCTCCTGGGAGGGGAGATTGTATAGTGATTCATAAAAGAGTTTGAATTGGTCGGCAATTTCTTGAGCTCAGATCTAAGACAAAGGAGTTCTGACAGGTGCAAGGCAAGGTGAGATTGTTTGTGTTTCTTCTCGATGGCATGGATCTGTGTCAGAAGATGATTCCATTTTTTCTCATTCTCTTTCTTGAGGAATGAGCAGAGACTAATGAGCTTGCCCCTGATATAGGGCTTGTGAGCATCCCATAATGTCTGGGGGGATATGCCTGGGATGTTATTTATAGAGAATTACTCCTCAAGATGGGAGGTTATCTGGGCTTTGTGGGCAGTGTGGTTCAGTAGCGACTCATTGAATCGCCAGTTTGGGGTTCTAGGGGGGGATGGTCAAAAATTCAGTTCGCAAGAGATTGGGGCATGATCAGATAATGTGATGTCGCCAATCTTGGCGATTTTGCACAATTGTAATTTTTCTTTAGGTAGGAAAATGTAGTCAATCCTAGTATATGTGTCGTTTGCTGCAGAGTAATAGGAGAAGTCTAGTTCATTTGGGTGTAAACATCTCCAAACATCTACTAAGCCCAAATTAAATAGTTTGACCTGCAGAGAACTGAGACTTCTGTGAGAGATTGAGGACTTTTTTGAGGAGGAGTCCAGGAGTGGATTTAGGGCAAGGTTAAGATCCCCTCCTAAGATTAGGGTGCCTTTCACATGCTTCTCAAGCAAATTCAGGAGGGAGAGAAGCCAATCCACTTGACCTGAGTTAGAGGCATAGACATTCACTAAAGTGAAAGTTTGTTGGCCAATTGTGCCCTTCAGGATAAGGTATCTGCCCTCTTGGTCTAGGGTTTGTGAAAGGAATGTAAAGGGAAAGTTTTTGCGGAATCCTATGCTCACACCCCTTGTGGCAACACCACCAGCCCCACTATGAAACCAGGTGGGATATTTAGCATAAGAGAGGTTGGGATAGTGGCCATGTTTGAAGTGGGTCTCTTGGAGGAAAATTATAGAGCTATTTGCTTTTTTCAGTAGTGAGAATATTCTACATTTCTTGGAGGGGGATCTCAGTCCCTTGACATTGTAGGAAATCAGATGGACGTCCGCCATTGTTTTATATAAGGTATGGTGCGAAGGAGATTAGAGGACGCCAATCTGATTCCCCCAGCCAAGGTGTTGCCTGGCAGGGTGAGACACAGAGGACAAGCAAATAAAACAAAATAGACCTGTTTGATGAAGAGGAGAGGTTGAGTGGGTATAGTAGTGATCTGACATCTTGCGTCTACAAGGTAGCGCTGGGTTATCTCGCGGTTGGAGAAGGTGTACCTGTCACAAAAATAAAAGGTAAGAACAGATAACAAAAAACCAAACAAGAGCTTGAATTCAAGCTCAAACATAAGGTTACAAATAAGTCCTAATAAAGCTGGAGAAAACAGCCTTAAGGCTACTTTCACACTAGCGTTCGGGGCTCCGCTTGTGAGTTCCGTTCAAAGGCTCTCACAAGCGGCCCCGAACGCTTCCGTCCAGCCCTAATGCATTCTGAGTGGATGCGGATCCGCTCAGAATGCATCAGTCTGGCAGCGTTCAGCCTCCGTTCCGCTCAGCAGGCGGACACCTGAACGCTGCTTGCAGCGTTCGGGTGTCCGCCTGGCCGTGCAGAGGCAAACGGATCCGTCCAGACTTACAATGTAAGTCAATGGGGACGGATCCGTTTGAATATGACACACTATGGCTCAATTTTTAAACGGATCCGTCCCCCATTGACTTTCAATGTAAAGTCTGGACGGATCCGTCTGAGGCTACTTTGACACTTAGAATTTTTTTTACAATATAATGCAGACGGATCCGTTCTGAACGGATCCACCGTCTGCATTATATGAGCGGATCCGTCTCAGACGGATCCGCTCTGAACGCAAGTGTGAAAGTAGCCCAACACTGACAATGACGTCAAGGGGGGATATAGACAAAACGTCATGTAAATGTATAGAAAACACCCTTAAAGGGCCAACACTACTGGAGAGCAAGGTAATAGGGGTAAAAGTAGGTAATCATTTTTCTGGAAGGGAGAGTCTCTTAGGGGTAGAGTCAGGGTAGCTTCTCTTGGTCTTCTGTGATCTTGGGGTGCGCAGGGTCTCCCAGGAGGAAATCGCAGGTAGCGAAGTTGATGGCAGAAGGCTCTGGAATACCTCCCAGTTTTCTATAGCCAGAGGGGGAATTTTCAGATGGGCATAAGCCTTTTCCAAGTCCCCATATGAAGAGATTGTGAGACGCCGACCTTCGTATGCAAAGGACAAACCAAACGGAAAGGTCCATTTGTATATGGTGTTATGACGACGAAGCCACTCTGTTAATAGCTTCAGGAATCGGCGCTTCTTCAGAGTGGACTGCGATAGGTCTTGAAAAACCGAAATAGGGTTGTTCTCCCATCTCGGAGGATTCGCTTGTCTGGCCCCGGATAATATGGCTTCCTTGACGGGAAAGTGCAGAAATTTGCATATAACATCCCGGCGAGGTTCTGAGGCCTGCGGCTTGGGGCGTAGGGCTCTGTGCGCTCTTTCTATTATAACTTCATGGACCGAGTCCGGGCCCAGGATTTGCAGGCAGATTTGGATCACTGTGTGCGGGACATCCACTGGGGACACCGACTCAGGTATTCCACGGAAGCGCAAGTTGTTTCTTCTCCCCCTGTTCTCTTGGTCCTCAACGGCTGCGTACGAGGCTATTAGCTGCCTCCGATTGGTGATTGATGATGGTCGCCTGATTTTCTTCTAGGCCTTCCACCCTTCTGCCTATGTGGCGGACGTCCTCCTTGATAGAGGCTAGATCTAGGCTGATGGGGCCCAGGGCGTCTAGTAGGGCCTCTTTAAGATAAGAGCGGGATATGGGGAGGTTTTCGGGGTCAGGAGAATCATCCCTTACCACCTCCGTTTCGTCCGTTTCTCTGGCTGACCTGTTGTTGCTGCTCTTAGGAGTGCCGGGCGCCATCTTGGGATCTCTATTCACCGCAGCAGCCGCTGCCTTGTTGATGAAACGATCCATATCGCCGGGCTGACTGGAGGAACGGGCTTGACCTGCTTGGTCAGTAGGTTTCTTTTTTTTTTATATTGACAATTTTTATTGTTTTTCTTATATCGTACATATAAAGCAGGGGTCTGATAAATCATACAAATAATCGCAAATATTCTGTCTTATTAGACCGAGCAGTCATACATTTCAATCTACGATGAAATGAGGTATAGCTTTTTGCATACATAATAAAATAAAATAAAGTAAAACACAGTAAAACACAAAGAGGGCCTGAAAGGGCCCTAACAGGATAGGCAGATCAACAATCAAGAATTCTCTACGTAAGTAAACGACAGATATGTCTATTATGCTAGGGAGCATAGATGTGCAGGCAATTGTAAGGAAACAGCTGTATATATGACCTGAGACGAATATATTATCAAAAAGGAGACCAAATGTAGTGGGTTAGGTTAAGGTAACTAAGTAAATTTTCTATATTCTCTCCAAGGGGCCCAGATTTGGAGAAAGGTGTGTCTGGTGCGTAGTTCCCAATGAGAGATCTCCTCCAGACGGTAGATTTGGTCTAGCCTATTCGTCCAATGATCGAGGCTAGGGACTTCAGACGACAGCCAGAGTTTAGGAATTAGTAATCTAGCAGCTACGATCATAAAAGAGAAGAGTGTTGATTTGCGGGACTTAGTTCTTCCAATACCCAGGCTAAGTAACGTGATCTCAGGGGTGCAGGGGAAGGAGGTCTGGCATATCTGATTGCCAAGTTTGACTACTTCCGACCACCATGGCTGGATTAGTGCGCACGACCACCAAACATGGAAGAAAGAGCCTCTCTCTTTGCAGCATCTCCAACAAGTATCGGTGTAATGTGGGTTGTAAAGACAGGTCTTGTCTTGGGTCTTGTACCAGCGCATCAGTATTTTGTAACTGTTCTCTTGGATTGCAATACATCTAGATATTTTGTGTGGGGTTATCAAGATCTTTAGTATTTCCGGGGGGACGGGACGGGGGGGGACATTGTACGCTGAAGGTCTTTTTCCCAAAGCCCAATTACAGCAGGTTTAACAACAGTGGGGGGGGGGGGGGGGATTTCAGTTGTTTATAAATATTGGATATGGCTTTGGAGGGGTATAAAGAAGCTCCAATTATCTTGTCAAACCAAAGAAGACTGAGCGGGTGAGGTTTCTTTAGCAATAAGGAGCTATTCCTTTCTGATAAAGTGTAAAAGGAAAGGATTTTTGATTGTAACCTTAAGAAGGTCACAGATACCTTGATCGGAAAGGATACCTCCATCATCATTAAACAATTTAGAAACCTTCATTTCTGTATTCTGGAGAACAGGGGGGCAACTGTCTCTTAATTCCTTAGGAGCTAGGGAGATCACATCTCCTACAGAAATGTGGGAAGAAGGGAAGGTCAAAGCTTCCACAGTAGTCAAAAACCAACTCCAGGTCTTTAAAGTGTTCCTGATCAAGGGATTCGGTATACTGTTGGGGGCTGGGGTGAGTCTGTTAGTTAAGACGAGGGCCCGAATAGGGGAGGGAAAGAAAGCATTTTCTAACACCAACCACAGTTTATGAGAGGGGTTCCTGATCCAATCTACCACTCTTGCAAGCTGAATGGCCTTCATATATGTCTCTGGGTCAGGTAGTCCAATGCCACCTCTGGACCTCGGTTTTGACAAGGTTTCAAATGAGATACGGGAGCTCTTCCCCTGCCATATAAATTTACGGATACTCCTATTAAGGGAGGAAAAATAGGATTTGGGGATTTCAATGGGTAATACTTGCATTAAATACGTAAGTCTAGGTATTACTAGAGACATAAGTATGTTTTTTCTCCCAAACCAGGACAGGTAGGGAAAATTCAGAGAATCCATCTGGGTGATCATAGAAGCTAAAAGAGGTTTGTAGTTGAGTTTAAATAAGTCTCCAAGACGAGGGGATATTTTTACTCCTAGGTATGTCAGATGTTGGGTATGCCAATTAAAGGGGGAATTATTTTGGAGGGATGTGAGGGTATGAGGAGAGAGGCCAATATAAATTATCTGAGATTTAGCTGCATTAATTTTAAAGTTCGACAAAGAGCCGAAAAAAGTAAGGTTGGACATAATTACCGGTATGGATTTAAGTGGGTTGGTAGTGATTATTAAGAGATCGTCTGCAAACACAGCTAGCTTAAAGTCGTAGCCACTAACCTGTAGGCCCTTGATGTCAGGGTTTTGCCTAAGAGACTGTAATAGGGTTTCCATCACCAGGACAAAAAGAAGGGGGGAAAGAGGGCATCCCTGTCTTGTTCCATTGCTAATGGGGAAGCTAGAAGACAAGGTATCATTGACTGACACAGACGCCGAAGAGTGGGTATACATGGAGAAAATAGCATTAATGAATGGTGTAGGAATCTGAAATTTCGATAGGGTGAGAGAAATGTAGGTCCAATCCACTCTATCAAATGCTTTTTCGGCGTCTGTGCCAAGCAAGACTAAGGGGGAGGATCTATGGGAGGCATAGTATAAGGTGTTCAATATTTTAGTAGTATTATCCTTACCCTCTCTACCTCTAACGAATCCCACCTGATCAGGGTGGATCAATTGCGGCAAAAGGCTCTGCAGTCTAGTGGCTAACATTTTCGACAGTAGCTTAAGATCTACATTCAAGAGGGAAATTGGGCGAAAGTTTGAACATAGGGTGGGATCCTTTGCCTGTTTAGGGATAACCGGTGATAATGGCTTTTGTCATGTCAGCGGAGAGTGGAAGTTTGTCTAATGCCTGGTTATAAATTGGGAGCAAGAAGGGGAGGAGAGTATCTTTAAAGGTTGAGTAGTAGGTTATCGGAAGTCCATCTGGACCAGGGCATTTCCCCTTAGGGGTCGATTTAATGGCAGAAATCAATTCCGGGATAGTAAATGGTTTGGACAGAGATTCCCCCTGGGGCACCGTCAATGATGGAAGTTTAAGAGAAGATAGGAAGACATTAATGTTAGAACTTCTATCGAAGTGAGGGGTTTGGAAGTATTGTAGAGGTGAGATTATATAGAGAC
Source organism: Bufo gargarizans (assembly GCF_014858855.1). Lineage (NCBI taxonomy): Eukaryota > Metazoa > Chordata > Amphibia > Anura > Bufonidae > Bufo > Bufo gargarizans. Next base: position 257,178,486 of record NC_058084.1, read on the forward strand.
TCATAGAACGTCCTAAACTGCTCTGCAATCTCTTTTGCTTTAAATAGAAGAATGTCTTGGGGCGATCTAATGCTTTGTATGTAACGGGAGGTTTTTCTTTGTTTAATTCTCTGCATTGCGAACTTAGAGGCCTTATTCCCATGTGCAAACACTTTCTGTTGCGCTGATAAGTAGTATTTGGCAGATTTTTCATTAAGAAAATTCTTTAGTTCTGTCCTAAGGGAGTTGAGCTCAGAGAGATGTTGGGCTAATAGGGATTGTTTATGTGCTTTCTCCAGAGTATGAATTTTTGATAATAGGTCAGAGAGTCTCTTGTCAGATTGTTTTTTAAGAAATGAGCAGAGGCTAATCAATCTGCCCCTTATAAAGGCTTTATGAGCGTCCCATAGCATTTGGGGAGAGACGTCTTCGGTGTTATTAATCGAGAAGTACTCTTCCAGGAAGGAGGTAATTTGTTCGACATGTTTCGTATTTCCTAATAAAGACTCATTAAATCTCCAAATAGAGTTTTTGTTAGATCTAATGAGTGGGTGTATATCACAGAACATAGGAGAGTGATCAGATAGAGTTATGTCACCTATCTTGGCTAGTGTACATAACTGTAAATGTTCTTTTGAAATGAGGATATAATCAATCCTGCTATAGGATCTATTAGAGGGAGAGTAGAAGGAGTAGTCTAATCTCTGGGGGTTAAGACAACGCCAAATATCTGTTACTCCAAGATTCAAAAGTTTAGTATGGAGGAAGTTGAGGGCTTTTTGGGAAATGGCTGATTTCTTGGAGGTGGTGTCAAGGAGCGGGTTGAAAGCTAGATTAAAATCGCCAGCCATTATCAGTATTCCATCTCTGTGAATTTCTACAAGGTCTATTAGCTTGGAGAGCCAAGAGATCTGATCCGTATTTGGAGCATAGATATTCACTAAGGTGTATGTTGAAGATCCTATCGAGCCTTTAAGTATAAGAAATCTGCCTTCTGGATCTTGTATATGTGAGTTATAATGGAAAGGGCAGATTCCTACAAAAGCCAATACTGACTCCCCTCGAGGCGGCACCCCCAGCTCCACAATGGTACCATGTGGGAAATTTTGAAAAAGAGAGGTTAGGATAATTACCATGTTTGAAATGTGTCTCTTGAAGGAATATTAAAGAACACTTTTCTTTATGTAAAAGAGAAAAGATCTGACATCTCTTTGATGGAGACCTCAACCCTTTAACATTATAAGTTACAACCCTTAAGTCTGTCATAGTTATAATATTTGTAGGTAGAGGGTACGGCTAAAAATACGTGTGACAAATGTGTGTGAGTGACCAACCAGAATGAAGGGAGGGTACCACCTCGAGGTAAGCAACGGCTCCATAAAGAACAAGGGTTCACCACGAACAGGAGATGCACGTCAGTGTACGAACAATACTCATCAGAGAATTCTTGAGACCTATCAAGGGACAAAAAGAAGTTAACAAAACAACAAAATAAACCAAAACACAACCAAAGAGAGCACCAGTAAGCTACTAAAAATAGGAGCAAACTAGTACTGCAAGCAGGGGGGGGGGTATTGCATCACTATACGTAAAATGCAAGTATATCGATTCCTTTTTAAGGAGAGAGTTGACATGAGTTTAAATTCCAGCTATCATTAAAGTAAAGCAGGTTGATTCGTTATATAGGTCAATCCGAGTGACCTTTGTGTATAAAGAACTAGAACCAGACTGACAACATATAAAACAAACAGGGTAGCGTTATCTCAGCTAAGAGCTGAGAGGATGGTCTTAAGACAAATCATTCAATCCTCTGTGAGTGTCAGTCGTTTGGAGGAAGGAGTTTGACGGCTTCTTTTCATCTTATGAGACCTTTGAGCACGAGGGGTCTCCCAAGCTCCATCTGTATTCAGAGTGGGTATATCAGAAGCATCTCGAACAAGCTCCCAGCTTTCAATGGGAAGTGGCAGAATTTGTAGGATATCATATGCCGCATCTAAGTCTGCATAGGAGTGAATGGAGATTCTGCGACCATTGTGGAAGAAGGACAACCCGAACGGGAATAGCCACCTATACATGACTTTTTTATTTCTCAGGAGATCTGTGAGGGGCTTTAGATATTTACGCTTTTTTAGCGTGGATTGTGCCAAGTCCTGATAAACGGAGATAGGGTTATCTTCCCACGAGGCCAGGGGGTTGTTTCTTGCTCCCTTTAGGATAGCCTCTTTGACAGGAAAGTGCAAAAATTTGCAAATAATATCCCTTGGGGGGTCCGTAGATTGGGGCTTGGGGCGCAGCGCTCTGTGAACTCGTTCTAGGATCACTTCATGCGTGGAGTCAGGGCCCAGAAGTTTCAAGCAAATCTGCATTACTACCTCAGGGATTTCATCCGGGCCTACTGATTCCGGAACACCTCTGAAGCGGAGGTTGTTCCTCCTGCCCCTATTCTCCTGATCCTCAAGCTGCATATAAAGGGCGTTTAGGTGTTTTTGATGAGCACTTAGCTTGTCTGAAGTTGCGATTTGGTGAGCAGTAAGGGCAGTATTCGCTTCTTCCAGCGCTTCCACTCGTCTCCCTATGTGCTTCACATCTTCCTTGATGGAGTTAAGATCCGTCTTAATTGGTTCTAGGGCTTCAGATAAGGCCCTCTTTAGGAAGGATTTGGAGAGCGAGAGTGCATCTGCTTCAGGAGACTCGTCTCTCACCTTCATGGTGGCGGCTTCAGCCTGCTGCTTGTTCTTCGGCGTGCACGGAGGTTCCGGCGCCATCTTGGATTCTCTGGCTGCGTAGGACTGTGCCGCTTTCTTTATAAATTTCTCCATTCCGCCCGCTGGAGGATTCGGTCTGGGTGTTTCCGGGACATCAGCAGGTCTCGGTCCCCCGATCTTGACCATCATGAGCTAGTATAGCTGGATGTAAGGGCTTCTAAAGGAATCGGTAATAGCGGAGCTACACTTCACACAGCCATCCGGCTCAGACGCTAGCTCCGCCCCCCCTGGTCGGTAGGTTTCTGGCCACCTACCTTGACCATTTTAGCAACCAGTAAAGCGATTAATCCAGGCTTTCAGGGTGTATCTGCAAGAGAGCAGCGCTTCACATGTCCGCTCTGTTTTGGCGCTGGCTCCGCCCCCGAGTGGGAGTATTTATGGGCAGTTCTAAAAAGGGTCAGTATAGGGGAGGGATTTATAAGATGGATTCAACTTATATATTCCAATCCAAGGTCTAGGGTGATGGTGGATGGGAGCTTGTCCCTGCCGTTTGCCCTTTATAGGGGCACCAGGCAGGGATGCCCTCTCTCCCCACTATTATTTGCTATTGCAATAGAACCTTTGGCATGTATGATAAGGAATAATGGGGGGTGCAATGGATTTCAGTACACGGATGGAAATGAAAAATTATTAATGTATGCTGATGATATTTTACAATTTTTGCATAATACTGGGGACGAGTTTAACAGAGTAATAGATATAATAGATAAGTTTGGCTTTTTTTCTGATCTAAATATTAATTGGGGGAAATCTCACATGATGTTATTAGGAAAGGGGCTATCACACAATTTCTCAAGGGTGCATGTGCTTGAGCAACATGAGAGTTTTAAATATTTAGGTATACAAATTTCTAGAAATATAGAAGATTATGAAAAGTTAAATGTACTCCCTCTAATAAAACAACTTAGAGCTAAAATACACATTTGGACAAAAATACCAATGACAATTCAGGGTCGGGTGAATTTAATAAAAATGATCTTTCTTCCAAAAATATTGTACGTTCTACAAAATGCCCCAATATGGTTGCCAAAGAAAACTTTTAGGTTATTAGATAGTTTAATGGGGGCTTTTATTTGGAAAGGTGATATCCCCAGGCTAAGGAGAGAAGTCCTTCAGCTCCCAGTAAGAGAAGTTGGATTAGCAGTTCAAAATTGTTTATTTATTATTTAATAACTCAATATAGCCAGATAAAAGGAAGTTTAAAAGGATTAGCGGGGAGGGAAAATTTAAAAAAATGGGTTGGATTGGTGACACAAATCACTTAGAGGTGTTGGAATCAGGAACACTGCGGAAAAAAAGCACAGGAAATAGGATAATTAATTTAATGGAATATATATGGGTGGAACTGAATAAAACACTGGAGATTAAAGAGTACTTGAACCACACACCTATTTGGAAAAATATGAATTTAAGGGAAGTGCAAAAGATTAGGCCTTATATAGACTGGGATAAAAAGGGAGTAAAATACTTGCGGCTCAAATATTTGTGGGAGACAAACTGAAGGGCTTTGCTACCTTGGCAATGGAATTTGGGTTCCCCCAAAGGGATAGTTATAAATATTTCCAGCTTAAAAATGCAGTTGAGACACCAGTTGATTTAAATAAATATAGAAAAGAAGAATCAAACAGAATATGTAAATTTATTAACGGTGGAGAAAAAAGAGGAACTACGGCAAAAAGATATGGGATATTGATGGAGGCAAAAAAAGAGCGAATTATAATATTAGCCAGAGGAAAGTGGGAAACAGAGCTCTTATCTTTTACAGAAGAAAAATGGAACGATGCCCCCAGAAGTTATATCAAGGTGTCAGAAAGGGCCTCACATAAAATCTCCCAGTTTTTTATAGTCCATAGGTTACATCGATCTCCCTGGGTGTTAAAAAAAATGTGGGGCAGAACTTCGGACAAGTGTCTAAAATGCAGGGGGGAGAAGGCGGATCTTATACATTGTTTTTGGAGATGTCCTAAACTGTTAAGGTATTGGAAAGAGATTGTAGAGATTGCATCCGCATATTTGGGTATTCAAGTGATGGAAGACCCTCTAGTTTGCATTCTGGGGGCCACTGCACATCTCAAACTAAACAAAGCAACGCAATCGTGTTCAGCAAAGTATTATTTCAGGCTAGACTGCTTTTATTGCGGAAGTGGGTAAATAAAGACCCCCCTACAGTGGGACAGTGGCAGGAAGCAGTTCTCAATCTGATTAAACTGGAACGGCGTCCGAGAGATACGACGATAGGGTCGAAAAAACTAATAAGATATGGAAGAAATGGTTGAACCAGGGCCGAGGTGTTTAGATGTTTTTGTTTTGTTTTTTCTCTCTCTCCTGCCCTCTCTCCAAATAGGTGTGGGGGGTTGGTATTTGGGGTAAAATGCTATTATAAGGCTGTTTACTGTAATACGGACCTTTTGGATGGTCTGATGTTGTATATGTTTTTTTGAAAAGATTGATAATAAAAGAATTAATAAAATAAAAATTTGGAATACAGCTTTGTATCTTTTGTGAATGAAGTATTAAACGTTTAATTTAAGAAGTAGAACATGAAATGATAATTTTAATAATATTAATTGTCTGTTTAATGCATAGAAATTAAACTTTTCACTTATAAAACAACACAGTGATACCATTTTCCTAAATAATTGCCAATAGCAATATCATTACTAGTGATGAGCTAAGTTCTGAAAAATTTCATTCGGTCAATTTTCTGAACTTCAACACAAAATTTTAATTGTTACAAATTCATTAATCACAATCAGTTATAAGTCAGGTATACCCGTACATCACAGTGGCTGAGGGAATGTATAGAGCCGGCTGCTGCACTGAGCCCGTTCCATACACGGCAGGTGCCAGCTGTATCATACAGAAGATGAGGGTGAATAGGACAAGGGATCAAAAGATCCAAGGGGGTTAAAAGTTGTCATAGTAAAAGTAAAAAAAAATAAAAAATCTAAAATAGAAAAAAGGCATTGTCTCATTTGAAAATGTCCAAACTATTAAAATATTAATAAAAATTCCATGTGCGCTGATCGCTGTAATGGAAAAAAATTTAAATAAAAACACGTGGTGCCAGTAAAATCTAAATTTCATGCTTCAAAAAAAGTCCTCATACAGCTCCATAGGCCGAAATATATAAAAAAAAAGTTCTAAAAAAGTCTAGTATTGCTGTATTCGTACTGAGCTGCAGAATAAGGACATTAAAACATTTTCAGTGCACAGTGAACATCATGATGTCAAAACCACAGAAACCATGGCAAAATTGTAGTTTTCTTTTTTCAACTTAACCTCACAAAGATTTTTTTTTCAAATTTTCCAATAAAAGACATGGTAAATTTAATGGTGCTCTTAAATAGTACAACTTATCCCCAAAAAATAAGCCCTCATATAGATATATGAATAGAAAATTGCAAAAAAAAAGCAAAACCAAAAATGGGCCCCATACTATATGCTCTGAAAACAATACAAACAATGAATAAGAACCTTCAAACTCGGACTAAAAATAAATATAACAATGTACACATTAAAATTGTAAATGTTCTGTTCAACTGAAAGAACAGAAAATGATTTTTTCATGAATGAGAGGAATGATTTCCATATACCAGGTGTAGAATGAAAACGATACAAATGTATACTATGAACTAAATGATATTTCACTTTAAACATGTTTTTTGATTAATATCAGATGGGCCAAACCTGATGTTGGATCAAATATGGCCGCAGGATTATTGCTGAAAACTAGTAGCTGGCATATAATATGTTAGCCAAACAGGGGCTGTTGCTGGTATGGGGCTTGGATGGTTACATGCGTGGCACAATAACCAAATTGCTGTTGTGGCCTGCATTCTCCTGAAAATGCCCCTGTCACGCTGGACAGGATACAAGATACAACAGAAATCCACAAACAAGTGTCTAGGCCAGAAGCTGGGGATAAAGGTCACCTCCTAACAAATCCCTACCAGCTCTCCCTAGAGTTCTGTGCCCATGTTCAGACCCTAGTGGTAGGAATAAACGTGCCCCCGTGCCTAAGGCTGAAGATTCCCTAAAATCTCTAAGATGGTGACAGGGGGGAAGAGACAGCTTGCTTCCTCAGATCTGGAGGAGGCAGGCATCTCTCTAGCAGCCTCGAAAGAACACACACAAGAAAACAAAACCAACTTATCTCGTCACAGAGCAGATACAGAAAATCCTTCTTTCCTTCCTTCATTCAACTGAGCAAGATAGAAGCTATAACCCGCACAGGACACTGGGAAGGGGCGTAATTTAAACTCATACAAACGACCCCACCCAGTGCACCTGAAGGGAGGTGGATACAGCTCAACTCCAAAACAAAAAACTACACACGTGCTGCTAACCTGGCAGACCTCCGCACATAACCTGAGCAGGGCATGACAGCCCCTTTGTATGAGAATTACATAAAGGGGCTACAAGGGTCCAATAGTTGGCTACTGTATACATTTTACTTTATAATAAAGTTATACTTACTTTTAATACTTACATCCTGAATCTACATACAGTATGAAGAGTACCTCATGGTGCAGCAGGTGATCAGCAATTGGATCCAACTAACTGATAAAATAGTTGAGAAAAACAGTCATGGGGCATTCCCAGAGTGAAACAAGAAGAAAACCAGATGCATGTTCAGCATCTGCATTGTTAGATGAGTGCGAACACACTGATGTATTTTTGCAATCACCATGGTTATCAATTGCTGAACAGGTAAACAAGTAACAAGGATAAGGAGGAACATCAGGAGCTGTAGACAACATTGAAGTTGGTGGGATGGAACAAAAGATTCCCGAGTCCTAAATGCTAGAGAAGGGGTGCCGGCCTGAGGGAAATGCAGCGATTCCTTTTGAGAGCCCAGAGAACTGTCTGTTGGACATAGTATACAGTAACTTTACCAATGATGTAATGGATTAACTATGAATATTGCAGCAGTTGAACAAGATGCAAGTGGCAATATATTAAACCGACCTTTAATCATGAGGCACAGTAATTCTATAATAGATCAGGAAAAATTGATATACATTATAATTACTCGCATAAATCATAGAAATCGGTAGTTAGTGATCTGGATTATTTAATACTTAACTTTTACTTCTTAATATAAAATAAATGAGGTATATCCCTCAAAATGACAATAGGCTAAATACACAAGGCCGTTTCCAATGCCTTATAATTAAATAGGGGTGCTTAATGAAACCGGTAACAAACGTGTCCACACTTGTTCAGATAGTGTCGGACACAGGCGGTAACAAGTGCTGGTATACACTAATACCCAATCAATAGAGCGGGGCGGCAGTAGTCGATATATGCCGACACCACATGTGCGTAGAAAAGCTGAATAAACAATACCGTTTTCCACTGCCCCAGGTTAGAAGGGGCTGTGAAAAAAACGGCAACAGCTGTGTCCACACTTATTCAAAAGTTGTCGGAAACTAAGGTAGCAAGAACAAGTATGTGCTGATACCAAAAGCTGCACAATGGTTAAGGTGTCAGCACTGGTATCGGCTAACACCTTATGCACTGATGGCAGACATATAACGCAGACAGGTGTTTCACAGCATGAACAATAATGCACAACGACGTACAACAAGACAACAGAAAACATATAATGAAATGGGTACAAAGGGAACCATGCGACACGGCATACACAGTTATACCCAAACCATATGGTGCACAGCGGCACCACTGAAAAACCAGGTGTCCTACCCTACAGATTGTGGATATTCCGGACACCTCCGTCTTGATGTTTCTGATCAGGGTGGTCCTGCTTCAGCAATCCGATGTTCAGTACACTGTAAAGGGATAACAGGAAGATATTCCTTACTGTCCCTGGTCGACCCTCAGGGCCCTACAATAACCCTTTGGTCTAACCACAGTGTGTCCCACTAGTTGGGCCCCCGTCCGGAACCTAACCCTGGAATTGCGGTCCCTGTTTGACCCTGAAAAAATCCCTACATGCACGTTTCTGAGGCAAGAAAAAAAGCAAGCCTCTCATCAGGGGAGTATATATAGAGTGGGCCAGAAGGTATATGATTATTTGCTGGAGATGGTATAGTCACCAGCAAGGGTAGAAGACACCAGGAGCATTGGCTCTCAGGTGAGATGAAGTGCACAGATAGGTGCACCGCATACAGGGAAAAGGGAAGGGGAGCAGGTAAAAAAACACCCTTCCTTGTTGCGGTACGCAGGTTGAGGCCGCAGGAATAAATGTTACCAGTAATTCTATATATCAACTAAAAGATTAACAGGGAATGTGTCATCCGTTAAACAGGATTCACATGGAAATATATTAGACTGCCATTTAATACTGAGGCACAGTAATTCTATATATAAACTTACAGATTACCGTAATTGATATTGTGAACAAAATGCATACCTCAATTACACTCAACCTGCACTGTCCCTGAAGTCTCCTTACGCTCTCCCTACAGTGTCTAAAAACTCTCCTTATGATCTCTCTACTCTGTCCCTGCACTCTACCAACAATATTCTACAATAAAAAGCTTTCTGCAACACTGTACCTAGCATGTTAGAGCTTGTCTCTCTAAGCTCAGCTCACAGTGAAATGGTGGAGATGGAGGCATGGCTATCTGCTAAATGGCTAGCTTCACTGCATTATGTGCCATATCCTGTTCCTGGGCTTCTTACTTTCACTTTGTAATACATGCAGCAACCATTTTAGAATAAATCTGATTCATTACCACAAAGCACAAGAAAATCCAGCTTCACGGAGAATCAATTTTTTCGGCTCAAATTCCACTTTGGATGCTTTGACTCACTCAACAATAATTATTACATTAAGTTTGTAAATACTATACATTTAGGTAAATTAATTAGATTAACCCCTTAACGCCCAGCACCGTACATGTACGGCGCAACAGGATGTGACTTAACCAAGCACTAAACATGATTTTTTTATTGTTTCAAAAATGCTTTTATTGTGTTAAATGCAAAAAAATAAAAAATAAAAAATGTTGACATATTAGGTATTGTTGCATCCGTAACAACCTGCTCTATAAAAATACCACATGACCTAACCCCTCAGGTGAATATTGCAAAAATAAAACAATAAAAACTGTTTAAAAAAAAAAGCTATTTTTGTCACCTTACATCATGAAAAGTGTAATAGCAAACGATAAAAAAAAAACTATGGCAACACTTTTACTAGAAGAATTGCAGTAATATCTGTTCTATTGAACACAGTTCAAAAACATTGCATTTTTTATCCATATTCGTAGACACATTTATGCATCAGACCATTTAGATAAAATAAATTTTACTAGAAAAAATCCAGCTATACCCATGCTATTGAAAGCATAGTTCAAAAAACATTTTACATAAAACATTGCATTGTTGTTGTTGTTGTTTTACCTGTGAGATTGAATGCATAGTTCAAACAAATTTTACAGCAATAATTGTATTTAGAGATGAGCGAATCGAAATTGACGAAGTGGAATTTGATCCGAATTTCAGGAAAAATTTCATTAGTCAAGAAGTCGAATATCTTTGTGCTTCGTGGTAACAAATCATATTTTTCTAAAATGGCTGCTGCACATGTTAGAAAAAGGAAGTAAGAAGCCTGGGAACAAGGAAGCTCCTATAATGCCATGCATATAGCCAATCAGCAGCTAGCCAGCCCATGTGATGTCACCATGTGATGTCACAGCCCTATAAAAAGTCTCCTCCTGTGCTGTCTCCGCCATTTTACAGTGAACTTATGCAGGGAGAGACGTTACAGGCACTAGGGACAGTGTTTTTGAAAGACTATATTCACCCAAAAATAATTTTAAGCAGTTTTAGAAACAGATTATTCATAGTGTAGGGATATAATAGGGAGGCATTATCCACACTTTTGGGAGAGAGCAGGGAACAATTGAACAGTGTAAAGCCTGGCTAATAGGAGCTATTTTATTACTCCTTGTTGCACTAACTGGGGTTAAAAAAGTGATCTAATACTACAGATTTTAGATTTTTTTCATTCTTTGATACATCAGTTATTCCAGTAATCCTTGATTCTATTATTGTGGTGAAACTGCAGTTTGATACTATAGAATTTGGGGGGGTTCATGTTATTTTATATACAATTTAATCCGTTAATCCTTGATTGTCTAATTGGGGTGAAATTGCAGCTTGATACTACAGATGTAAAGGGTTCTCACGTGTTATTTACATGAGTATATACAATACATCCAATTTACATGAGTACATCCAATAATAGTATAATTCGGGTCTTATAGTGTACATTACACTGGTATAGGTGTGCTATTGATAGGTGTGACATACAGAGGGGTGTGATATACTGTACTTATAATATACTTTCTAACATAGAAAGTACACTCACCTAAAGAATTATTAGGAACACCATACTAATACGGTGTTGGACCCCCTTTTGCCTTCAGAACTGCCTAAATTCTACATGGCATTGATTCAACAAGGTGCTGATAGCATTCTTTAGAAATGTTGGCCCATATTGATAGGATAGCATCTTGCAGTTGATGGAGATTTGAGGGATGCACATCCAGGGCATGAAGCTCCCGTTCCACCACATCCCAAAGATGCTCTATTGGGTTGAGATCTGGTGACTGTGGGGGCCATTTTAGTACAGTGAACTCATTGTCATGTTCAAGAAACCAATTTGAAATGATTTGAGCTTTGTGACATGGTGCATTATCCTGCTGGAAGTAGCCATCAGAGGCTGGGTACATGGTGGTCATGAAGGGATAGACATGGTCAGAAACAATGCTCAGGTAGCCCGTGGCATTTAAAGGATGGCCAATTGGCACTAAGGGGCCTAAAGTGTGCCCAGAAAACATCCCCCACACCATTACACCACCACCACCAGCCTGCACAGTGGTAACAAGGCATGATGAATACATGTTCTCATTATGTTTACGCCAAATTCAGACTCTACCATTTGAATGTCTCAACAGAAATCGAGACTCATCAGACCAGGCAACATTTTTCCAGTCTTCAACAGTCCAATTTTGGTGAGCTTGTGCAAATTGTAGCCTCTTTTTCCTATTTGTAGTGGAGGTGAGTGGTACCCGGTGGGGTCTTCTGCTGTTGTAGTCCATCCGCCTCAAGGTTGTGCATGTTGTGGCTTCACAAATGCTTTGCTGCATACCTCGGTTGTAACGAGTGGTTATTTCAGGCAACGTTGCTCTTCTATCAGCTTGAATCAGTCGGCCCATTCTCCTCTGACCTCTAGCATCAACAAGGCTTTTTCGCCCACAGGACTGCCGCATACTGGATTTTGTTCCCTTTTCACACCATTCTTTGTAAACCCTAGAAATGGTTGTCTGTGAAAATCCCAGTAACTGAGCAGATTGTGAAATACTCAGACCGGCCCATCTGGCACCAACAACCATGCCACGCTCAAAATTGCTTAAATCACCTTTCTTTCGCATTTTAACATTCAGTTTGGAGTTCAGGAGATTGTCTTGACCAGGACCACAACCCTACATGCATTGAAGCAACTGCCATGTGATTGGTTAACTAGATAATCGCATTAATGAGAAATAGAACAGGTGTTCCTAATAATTCTTTAGGTGAGTGTATATTATAATGTATTTGTATTCTGCAGCAGTTGTGTGCGGTTCTGCTGAGATATCGCAGCTAGATAGCGGGACAAACGCTATTGAAATAAGTAATTGTAAAAAGGTGTGATATACCTGTTGCCCCCCCCCCCCCCCAAAAAAAAAAAAAAAATAATAATTATAGAGGGGTATGATATACCTATAACATACCTTCTAAAATAGAAAGTATATTATAGTGCATTTGTATTGTGCAGACCGCAGCTATACAGAGGGACAAACGCTATTCAAATAAATAATTGCAACTGGTGTGATATACCCGTTGCCCCCCAAAAACTGATTAAGTGGTGCGGTATACCTGCTTCCACAAAATACTGATTGAGGGGTGGGATACACCTGCTTCCACCAAATATTGATTAAGGGGCTTGATTTACCGGCTTCCAGCAAATACTCATTATTGGGTTCTAAATACCTGTTTCCACAAAATACTGGTAGATGGGATTGATATACCAGCTTCCACAAAATATTGATTGAGGCCTGCGATACACTGGCTTCCACCAAATATTGATTAAGGCGTTTGATTTACCAGCTTCCAGCAAATACTCATTATTGGGTTCTATATAACTGTTTCCACAAAATACTGATAGAGGGTATTGATATACCGGCTTACACCAAATATTGATAGAGGCCTGCAATACACCAGCTTCCACAAATACTGCTCTTCTATAGAAAATTTGTTACAGGGTCATTTTAAAAATGACAGGCAGAGGAAGAGGCAGGCCATTCCGCAGGGGTGGTAGGAGTCGGGCAGGTGTACCAGGCCGGAGTCTAAGTGGGAAATTGGAGAAGGTGCATGTGATTACATCAAAGGACGCACCAGAGTTGGTTGAGTGGCTCACTCAGCCTTCTGCTTCTGCATCCTCCTCATCCTCTGTATCAGCACCCTCCTCACTTTCTGCTGTGTGCACCCCCAAAGACACCACCACCACTACCATAGCCCCTCCACTCGAGTCAAAGGAATTATTTTCCCATTGTCAGTATGGGATCTGTGTCTCCACTGCAGGGTGGCAGATCGCTGTCTGCACATCGCAGCACTATGGTTCCCAGTACTGGCTTACCTTGTAGGAGACGCAGGTGCCCGCCAGCATAACGCCACATCCGTCCTCTCTGCCAGGTGTCATCTGATGCGCTATAGCACGCGCTTGCGCACCTCTCCCTTTCTTATAGGAGTAGGCAGCTGGTTCCTGATTACCATCCCCACTCGGAGGCGGGACTATTTGTATTTAAGGCAGCTTCACTTATCATGAAGTGCTCAAGCGTGGTTGTTGTACCTTTTGACTCCCGCTGAAGCATGCCACTGTGTCTGTTTATTGTTTTTCCTGGATTCTGACCTCCACTTCATTTGACTACGCATCTTCCTGCCGTCTGTTTATTGGATCACCTGGATTATAGACCTCTGAACTGCCTGACTACGCGTCTGCCCATCTCCTCCTGTAAGTCTGCCTGGATCCATACCCTGCACTGCCTATGAGACTGCTTATATCTGCACGCTATATTGCTCTGAACTTTGGGTTGCCTGTATCTGTCAAGTGACTTTTGAATACTTTCTGCCAGTAAAGACCATCTGTTCCTTTATTCTGCCTTTGTTGGAGTCTGTTCACACTACTGCAGGTAGCTGCATTCAAGGTAACAGGTGCAGACACCAGGGTCCTGACTCTGGGAGTCAGCAGTCAGCAATATTGGACTAATTCCCAGTCCTCTATCAGCTGACACAGAGGATCCACATCCTCTGGTCATAACAGTACACTTGGCCATGGATCCCGCTGGCTCTAAACCAGGAATGTCTGAAGTACTACATGAACTTGAACAACAGTGTACCACCTAGAAACAAATGATAAATTACTTGCAGCATGTAGCTGCTCGCCTGGACTCCCTTTCTACAGCACAGTCTGCACAGGCTCCCTGTTGTCCCTGTTGCGGCTGCAGCCAGCCAAGCGTTTCCGGACCACAATTATCTGCTCCACCCCGTTACAGCGGAAACTCGAAAGCCTGTCGTGGGTTTCTTAACCAGTGTACAATTCACTTTGAACTGCTTTCTCATCATTTTCAATCAGACCGCGCTAAAGTGGCATTCATTATCTCTCATCTTGAGGGTAAGGCTCTGGCCTGGGCGAATCCAATATGGGAGAGATCTGGTCCTATCACCAGTAATGTGGCACTATTTATGCACTCTTTTAAGAGGGTGTTTGAGGAACCAGGTCGAGCTTCTTCTGCGGCCTCCTCTCGGCTGCACGTCTGTCAAGGAAGCTGGTCGGTGGGCCAATATGCGATTCAGTTCCGCACCTTAGGGTCTGAAGTTTTGTGAAATGAGGAGGCTTTGGTGGATGTATTAAGGATGAACTTGCAGGTCGTGATGAACCTACCTCCCTTGAGGCTCTGATCTCTCTGGCTATTAAAATCGACATACGGTTTTTGGAGCGAGCTCGGGAGTCCCGTCGGGAAAAAAGACTTCCGCAACACCTGTTTAAGTCTAATATGTCTCAACCTCCACTGCGCACCTCCTTTTTGGATCCAGAACCCATGCAGGTGAATTCCACTCGGCTCTCGGAGGAGGAACGTCGTCTTCGCATGTCTTCTGGACTCTGCCTCTACTGTGGTGTTCCGGGTCACCCTGTCCGCAACTGTCCCCAGAAGTCGTGAAACTCCAATGCTTAGGGTTTTTGAGAGAGGCGGCCCTAGGTGAAAACTGTTTCACTCTCCAAATTCCTGTGACTCTGGTTCTTGGGGGCATCAAGGTCTCCATATCCACTTCCTTGGATTCAGGGTCTGTGGGGAACTTCATACACCATGCTATGGTGAGTCAATACCACATTCCTGTACACCTGCTTAAAAATTCCCTGCTGGTGATTGCCATCAGTGGACAAGTACTGACGGATCCAGTGCAGTTCGTCACTGAGCCGTTGGAACTGCGGGTAGGGTGGTTACATGTTGAAAAGATTTCTCTATATGTGCTCCCTGAACTATCCCATTCTCTTTTGCTGGGGTTGCCCTGGCTTGGGATGCACAATCCAGTAATCGAGTGGAGCTCTGGAGAGGTTCTTCAATGGGGGACAGCTGTGCCAAAGCAAGTGCTTATGTTCTATTCAATGAAGGGTCTCTATATCCCTCCCTAAAAACCTGGAGGCCTTGCTGGTGGTCTATCATTCCTTTGCGGATGTGTTTGATAAAGAGGCTGAGACACTACCTTCCCATATGACTGCCCAATTGATTTACTACCTGGGACATCTCCTTCTCGGGGTCGTGTTTATACTCTGTCTCCTGCTGAATCACAGGCAACAGCAGATTACATTAAGGAGAACCTTGAGAGGGGTTTCATCAGGAAGTTCTCACCTGCAGGAGCAGGATTGTTTTTTTTGTGAAAAAAGAAAGATGGGTCTCTTCGCCCCTGTATAGACTACCATGGTCTGAATAAGATTACCATCAAGAATAAATACCCTTTACCATTAATTTCTGAATTATTTGATAGACTCCATGGGGCTTGGATCTTCTCTAAGCTGGACTTGCGGGGGCATATAATTTAATACGGATTCGTGAGGGTGACGAATGGAAGACAGCTTTTAATACCAGGGATGGCCACTATGAATACCTCATGATGCCCTTCGGACTCTCTAATGCCCCTGCTGTCTTCCAGGAGTTTGTCAATGACATTTTTCGAGATCTTCTCTATTCTTGTGTTGTTGTCTATTTGGATGATATTCTTATTTTTTTCCCGAGAATTTAGAACTCATTGCAGGCATGTGCAGATGGTCTTACAACGCTTACGAGAGAATCGTCTATACGCTAAATTGGAAAAGTGTGTCTTTGAAAAGTCGTCCCTGCCCTTCCTGGGGTACATCATCTCGGATCATAGTTTCAAAATGGATCCTGGAAAGGTGGCAGCAGTGCCTGACTGTCCCTATGGCCTTAAGGCAATACAGAGGTTCTTGGGTTTTGCCAATTACTATCGTCAATTCAGCCGTAATTTTTCGACCCTGACAGCTCCTATTTCCGGGCTGACCAAGAAGGGTGCCAATCCCAAACAATGGTTCCATGAAGCAGAGACGGCATTTTCCTCCCTCAAGCAAGCCCTTTCTTCAGCTCCAGTTCTTAGACGCCCAGAACCCAACAAACAGTTTGTTGAGGAAGGGTTGAGACGTATGCATATATATCCATGCATGCCTGCAAACGCGTGCAGGCATGTATGGTATATATGTGCATACATTAACCACAGCATCAGGGGACGATGTGCGCAGATGTGCCCAGCATCTGCGCACGTCTGCCCATGGTGATCCCCAGGGGCTCATGGTGTCCCCTGTGGGAAATATGTGCCTCCTTTAGACCGTGCCCCTTATAATATATATATGGCTGTGGCCCCTTATAACATATATATATATATATATATATATATATATATATAATCCCCCTTAGAATACATTATGCCCCTTATATATGTGTATATATATTATCAGGAGGACATATATGTGTATCTGCCATGGCTCTCCCCCAGGTGTGTGTGTGTATATATATATATATATATATATATATATGGGCCTATAACTGCCCATGTATGCCCCCAGGTTTATAATGAGTATATATATGTATATAGATGCGCCCCAAGCATACTTAAATTTCCCCGGCGTTCAGCCAGTTCCTGCAGGGGGGTGGATATGTCTCCAGGTGGCTGGTGACTTCAAAGGCTAAGGGATCTATTGATTTGAGGCACTTTGTTGAGTTTATCAGCCTATTTACTATTCACAGCCCCACCTTGTGTTTGTGACATGGCTGGGCATGTGGTGCTGCTAGCCTCAGGGGGCCAACTGGCAGGCATACGTCACAGTCACACTATGATGTCACATCCCTGAGGAAGGGGGAGTTGGGGCGGTTTCTGAGGCTGATATAGGAGCCTGAAACCAGGAACAGGGCTCTTGCAACCAGACTAGAACCAGAGACACATGAGGACTGCTGCCTGAAGGAAGAGAGGCCCATTTGCCCCTGGAGATGGCTGAGTATAGGCTGGGATGGCATTGTACCTCTGCCCTTGCAGTGCCAACCATATTCACCCCTTCCCTGCCTATCCCTTCACTGCTGCCTGCTTACTCCAGTAGCATCTGAGTGTGTGTTTTGGGGTGGGCTGCTAAGGAATGTATGTACAGCTAGAGTGTGGGGTGGAATTGGGAATTGTCTAGTGTAGCTAGATTTGTATTGTGGTGTGTACGTCTATATGTATATATATATTTAAAACCATTGATCTATAAATATATATAGATATAGCGTATAATTAGATTACGATTATCCCCCCCCCCCCCTGGTTTACCCTTTTCCTACCCTGATTAACCCCTGGTTATAACCCCTTTCATACCCCTGAGTCCCTAGATACATCCCTTTTGTGTTTGTGGTCTGATTACACCCCGGTTAGACCACCGTTAACCCTCGTCGTGCCCCCTAGGGATAGAATATAGTCAGGTGAGGTGGACTGTTACTATTTCTTGTACAGGGAGTGCAGAATTATTAGGCAAGTTGTATTTTTGAGGATTAATTTTATTATTGAACAACAACCATGTTCTCAATGAACCCAAAAAACTCATTAATATCAAAGCTGAATATTTTTGGAAGTAGTTTTTAGCTTGTTTTTAGTTTTAGCTATTTTAGGGGGATATCTGTGTGTGCAGGTGACTATTACTGTGCATAATTATTAGGCAACTTAACAAAAAACAAATATATACCCATTTCAATTATTTATTTTTACCAGTGAAACCAATATAACATCTCAACATTCACAAATATACATTTCTGACATTCAAAAACAAAACAAAAACAAATCAGTGACCAAAATAGCCACCTTTCTTTGCAAGGACACTCAAAGGCCTGCCATCCATGGATTCTGTCAGTGTTTTGATCTGTTCACCATCAACATTGCGTGCAGCAGCAACCACAGCCTCCCAGACACTGTTCAGAGAGGTGTACTGTTTTCCCTCCTTGTAAATCTCACATTTGATGATGGACCACAGGTTCTCAATGGGGTTCAGATCAGGTGAACAAGGAGGCCATGTCATTAGATTTTCTTCTTTTATACCCTTTCTTGCCAGCCACGCTGTGGGGTACTTGGATGCGTGTGATGGAGCATTGTCCTGCATGAAAATCATGTTTTTCTTGAAGGATGCAGACTTCTTCCTATACCACTGCTTGAAGAAGGTGTCTTCCAGAAACTGGCAGTAGGACTGGGAGTTGAGCTTGACTCCATCCTCAACCCAAAAAGGCCCCACAAGCTCATCTTTGATGATACCAGCCCAAACCAGTACTCCACCTCCACCTTGCTGGCGTCTGAGTCAGACTGGAGCTCTCTGCCCTTTACCAATCCAGCCACGGGCCCATCCATCTGGCCCATCAAGACTCACTCTCATTTCATCAGTCCATAAAACCTTAGAAAAATCAGTCTTGAGATATTTCTTGGCCCAGTCTTGACGTTTCAGCTTGTGTGTCTTGTTCAGTGGTGGTCGTCTTTCAGCCTTTCTTACCTTGGCCATGTCTCTGAGTATTGCACACCTTGTGCTTTTGGGCACTCCAGTGATGTTGCAGCTCTGAAATATGGCCAAACTGGTGGCAAGTGGCATCTTGGCAGCTGCACGCTTGACTTTTCTCAGTTCATGGGCAGTTATTTTGCGCCTTGGTTTTTCCACACGCTTCTTGCGACCCTGTTGACTATTTTGAATAAAACGCTTGATTGTTCGATGATCACGCTTCAGAAGCTTTTCAATTTTAAGAGTGCTGCATCCCTCTGCAAGATATCTCACTATTTTTGACTTTTCTGAGCCTGTCAAGTCCTTCTTTTGACCCATTTTGCCAAAGGAAAGGGAGTTGCCTAATAATTATGCACACCTGATATAGGGTGTTGATGTCATTAGACCACACCCCTTCTCATTACAGAGATGCACATCACCTAATATGCTTAATTGATAGTAGGCTTTCGAGCCTATACAGCTTGGAGTAAGACAACATGCAAAAAGAGGATGATGTGGTCAAAATACTCATTTGCCTAATAATTCTGCACTCCCTGTATGTGTGAATTGTCTAGTTAGTTTATGGGTGGAATTGGGAACGTGTAGTGTAGTTTAGTATTGTATATTTAGTGCTGCGTTGTCAGTATTGCGTGCGTAGTGTATTGTAATAAATACCGTAATATTCGTACCCTTTGTGTAGTGTGTACTTGTTAGCGGTAGTGAGTAAGGCGCATGCAGCTAGTGTAGCGATTAGTGTAAAGCATAGCGAAGGTATTGTGTTATTGTTATATAAAGGTATAAATAGGTGGAGTCATCACTAGACGGCTCCTCCTAATTAGGAATATTAATTATCGATATTCGCATAATATTGGTGATTTCCCCCTTTACACAGTTCTTCTTGGAGGTGGATGCATCCTCCTTAGGAGCCGGGGCGGTCCTGTCACAGAAGAATGTCTCAGGTTGTATGTCTCATTGTGGTTTTTTTCTAAGTTATTTTCCACTGCTGAAAAAAAAAAAAAAAACTATTCTATTGGGGACAGGGAACTCCTATCAATTAAGTTGGCTCTAGAGGAATGGAGATATCTTCTGGAAGGTTCTAGCCTACCGGTCATAATTTACATCGATCATAAGAACCTCACCTATTTGCAGACAGCTCAACGACTTAATCCTCGTCAGGCCCGTTGGTCTCTCTTCTTTGCCCGATTTAATTTTCAATTGCATTTTCGGTCCGCTGACAAAAATATCAAAGCGGATGCTCTCTCCAGGTCCTTTGAAACCACAGATTCAGAAGTCGAACCCCAGTTCATCATTGAACCAACTAAAGTAGTCCCAGTGGCTCCAGTTAACCTGCCCAAGGTTCCCCCAGGTAAGATCTTTGTTCCCGAATCTAAACAAAAGAAGGTTTTACGGTGAGGGCATGCATCCAAGATTGCTGGCCATCCAGGTCAACGGGGGACCTTGAGTCTCATCTCCAGACATTAGTGATAGCCATCCATAACCGCGGATATTGTAGACTTTGTGGCTTCCTGTACCTTGTATGCCCAGAATAAGTTTCCCCGACTGAAACCTGCTGGTTTATTATTGCCTTTTCCGGTGCCTGAGGTCCCCTGGCAGCATATTGGGATGGACTTTATAACCAATTTACCTGTCTCAGAGGGCTGTACAGTCATTTGGGTTGTCGTTGACCGTTTTTCTAAGATGTCACACTTTATTCTGCTTCCAGGTCTGCCATCTGCTCCTCATCTGGCTGAGCTATTCATTTTACATATCTTCCGCCTTCATGGATTTCCTCTCCATATCGTCTCGGATAGAGGAATACAATTCACCTCCCGGTTCTGGAGATCTTTATGTAAGTCTCTGAATGTCTCTTTGGACTTTTCTTCTGATTATCATCCACAGTCTAACGGCCAGGTCAGCTTCCTGCGACATTTCACCAATGCCCCTCAGGACGACTGGGTGAAGCATCTTCCCTGGGCGGAATTTGCTCATAACAATAGAGTCAACCAAGCCACAGGTAAATCTCAATTTTTTGTGGTCTATGGATGACATCCAAGTGTTCCTCTTCCCATGTAGCCTTCTTCTGGAGTTCCTGCGGCAGATTCCTGTGTGGAGCAGCTGTCTTGGGTCTGGTCTGACACTAAAGTATCTCTTCGGAGAACAGTGGACCAGATGAAAAGGTCTGCGGATAAGAGGTGCAGACCTCCTCCTCAGTTTGCCATTGGAAACAAGGTATGGCTATCTTCTAAGAATATCCGTCTCAGACTTTCCTCTTACAAACTGGCTCCGCGATTCTTGGGACCTTTTTCTGTGATCAAGAAAATTAATCCTGTTGCCTACAAGCTCAAACTACCTGCTACCTTGCGGAATTCCCAACTCATTTCATGTTTTGTTACTTAAGCCAGCTGTCTTTAACAGGTTTTGCAAAGGCACTTCACATAACCCTCCTCCTGTCACTATGGATGATGAGTTTGAAGGGCTACGGGCCTGAAGAAAGGTCATGGGAATCTGCGGAGAATATTCATGCCCCTCTGTTGCTGAAGAAATTTCTCTCCATGTCAGCTGTGTGGAGGAGGGGGCATGGGGGGGGGGGGTACTGTCAGTATGGGATCTGCGTCTCCACTGCAGGGTGGCAGATCGCTGTCTGCACATCGCAGCACTATGGGTCCCAGTACTGGCTTACCTTGTAGGACACCCAGGCGCCCGCCAGCATAACGCCGCATCCGCCCTCTCTGCCAGGTGTCATCTGATGCGCTTTAGCATGCGCGTGCGCACCTCTCCCTTTCTTATAGGAGTAGGCAGCTGGTTCCTGATTACCATCCCCACCCGGAGGCGAGACTATTTGTATTTAAGGCAGCTTCACTCATCATGAAGTTCCCAAGCGTGGTTGTTGTACTTCTTGACTCCCGCTGAAGTGTCCCACTGTGTCTGTGGATTCTGGATTATGACCCCTGCTTAATTTGACTACGCATCTGCCTGCCGTCTGTTTATTGGATCACCTGGATTATAGACCTCTGCACTGCCTGACTACGTGTCTGCCCATCTCCTCCTGTTAGTCTGCCTGGATCCAGACCCTGCACTGCCTATGAGACTGCTTATATCTGCACACTATATTGCTCTGAACTTTGTGTTGCCTGTATCTGTCAAGTGACTTTTGAATAATGTCTGCCAGTAAAGACCATCTGTTCCTTTATTCTGCCTTTGTTGGAGTCTGTTCACACTACTGCAGGTAGCTGCATTCAAGATAACAGGTGCAGACACCAGGGTCCTGACTCAGAGTCAGCAATATTGGACTAATTCCCAGTCCTCTATCAGCTAACACAGAGGATCCACATCCTCTGGTCATAACACCCATCCATTCCCAGACCTACCGATGTGCAGCTATTCTTAGCATCGGATGAGGAAGAAGAGGTAGCAACGGCTGCCACCCAGTGGTCTGCCGAAATTGCCAAGGTCAGCCCAAGGAGGGTGGACCCCATTGTTGCTGCCTACTGCAAGATCTCTAATGTCAGTGGTAGTGAAAGTGATGATGATGACGTGACGATGGATGTCACGTGGGTGTTCACAAGAGAGGAAGAGGAGGGGAGTTCAGAGGGAGAGACTGAGCAGCAGATAGGGAGGAGAAGGAGGAGAAGCAGTAAGAACTTGCAGTGCACAGGAGGTAAATATATTTGATTAACCCATTCCCACCGTTTAGGAGAAAATTCATCCCCACTTACCTCAATGTTGTCATTCGGTCTCCCCTGGTTATAGCCACCGGTCTTCTCCGGAATCCCGGTGGCCGCGCTTACACAAAAGACTCCTGTCCTGAACGCGCACGCTGCTGCGCGTGCGAGATGGTGACTTCTTCCTGGCTAGAATAGTACAGAGCCGTGAACGTGCACGCCAGCTTTGTACTATACTGGCCAGGAATAGGTCACCATGGCGCATGCGCGGCGGCGTGCACGTTTAGTCCAGCACTGGCAGCAGGTAAGTATGAAAATGCTAAGTGGGATAGCCCCTTTCAGAAGGCACCTGGCCTCCCATCACCGAGCCCAGTGGGAGCAACACCATCAGAACCCACAAAGCCACACTCCCGGCGCTCCACGTCCTGCCTCTTCTCCTTCTTCTCCCATTTGTCCTCCACTTTACCTTCAACTGTGCCATTGTCACATTCATCTTTCAAATGGCAGGCTTCTGTGACCCAATTGTTTGAAAGTAAAAAGTTAATAACCCACTTGCCCAACGGCTTGTCGGAACTTCTAGCCCACCAGCTACTGCAATATAAACTGGTGGACTCGGAGGCCTTTAGAAAATGTGTGGTCATTGGCACACCGCAATGGAAGGTCACTGGAAGGAAATATTTCTCCCAGAAGGGCATCCCAGAGCTATATGGCCATGTTCCGTGGCAAGTGAATGTATCTCTGGCACACAGTGTCAGTGCCAAGATACATCTGACCACAGACACGTGGTCTAGCGAACACGGGCAGGGAAGGTACATAACTTTCACTGCCATCTGGGTGAAACTTCTGATGGCTGTCAAGCATGCAACCTGTGTCACTCATGTGGATTTGGTGCTACCACCACAGATTGCATGCAGGGCGGCCTCCTCTTCTCCTACTTCATCCTCTCTCTCCTCCTCGGCTGACTCCTCCTTTTCCACTGCTACTGCCTCTTCTGATGCACCCCTCCAGCTCCCCCAGAAT
Source organism: Bufo gargarizans (assembly GCF_014858855.1). Lineage (NCBI taxonomy): Eukaryota > Metazoa > Chordata > Amphibia > Anura > Bufonidae > Bufo > Bufo gargarizans. The sequence goes on from NC_058084.1 coordinate 257,201,984, forward strand.
CTATTTGACATGCAAGGTGAGATGTCACCATGCTCTGCTGCGGCTGTTGTGCCTGGAAGCCAAGAGCCACACCGGTCCTCCACTCCTTTCAGCTCTGCGGTCACCAGCTGATCAGTGGTTAACTCTGCTCAATTTGAGAGTTGGTAAAGTGTGTGTGACAACGCTGCCAATCTTCTGAGCATGCTGAAACAGGACAAAATGACACACGTGCAGTGCATGGCCCATGTCCTGAACTTAGTCGTGCAGCGATTCGTTGCCAAATGCCTCGGGGTCCAGGACATCTTGCGGCAGACCAGCAAAATCTCTACCCATTTCAGAAGATCTTGCACGGCCATGGCTCGACGTTCAGCGGCGACATCACTTGCCCATCAGACTTCTGATTTGTGACTGCCTGACACACTAGAACTCCACCTTGTATATGGTTGATAGGCAGCTCCAGCAGAAACGTGCCGTGAATGACTACCTGTACGAACTCTGCGGCAGGACAGGTTCTGGGGAACTTGATTTTTTTCTCACCGAGCCAGTGGCTGCTCATGTGCGACGCATGCAGACTTTGGCGGCGAGATCAGTGGCAGCCAGGGCGCCATCATTGACATCGTACCTTATGACTTCTTTCTGGAGAGTGCATTGCATAGTGTCATTGATCAAGCTTTCGAGGAATAGGAGCAGGAAGATGAGGAAGTTGCAATGCTGAATGAATTCCCAGGGGTGGTTGACCCCCGTATAAAAAGCATAAAGGGCAAGGACCAGTACTGGGTGGCAACGAACTTAGACCTTGAAAAATCGCTTTAAAGAGAAAGGATATCCAAAAACCCTTATAGTAGGATCAGAAAAAAAGGCATTGCAGCTAGACCAAGAAGAGGTCCTCAAACCCCAAAACAGTAAAAAGAAAGAGTACATTAATAAATCAATAGGCACTCAATTTAATCTAGTAACGAGATATAATGTAGAACACGAAAAAATGAGGGGGATACTAGCCAAACATTGGCCTATCCTACAGAAAGATCCGATACTAGGAAAAATCCTTCCGTCCATTCCATCATTAACATTCAGAAGAGCCCCAACCTTAAAAAAAAAAAACATGCTAGCTCCTTCATGTCCAAAATTGAAAGATAAAAACACCCAAACAAAAATTCATAAACATCTGTCGGTACCTATGACAGCAGAGATTGATCCCCTGGGTGTCTTTAAATGTAATAATAAAAGGTGTAAGTGTTGTAGGATGATAGAACATGGGAAGAAAACAGTAAATATCCCCGACACACAAGAACCCTTTGTTTTGAAAAAAAAATTTTAGTTGCAGCTTGAAAGATGTCATTTATCTACTAGAATGACTCAAATATGTTGGCAGAACGACACAGATGCTTAGAGAACGCATGAATGAACACCGGTCAAATCTTAAAAGAAAGGTACTAACCCATAGTGTATCCAGACATTTTTCAGAAACCCATGAAGGAAATCCGTATACCCTGAGGGTGACTCCACTTGAATGGGTCCCGTTTTCGTATCAGAATCTGTCCAGAAAGGAAATGTACTAGATTTATGGTTTAAACACGCTGATACCCTTTGGCTTAAATGAAAGTTTGGAGTACACCAAGTATTAAAACAATCGTAAATATAAATATATATATATATATATATATATATACACACACATACATATATATACACACACACAAACTGATTCCCAAAAAGTTGGGACACTATACAAATCGTGAATAAAAACTGAATGCAATGATGCGGAGATGGCAATTGTCAATATTTTATTTGTAATAGAACGTAGATGACAGATCAAACGTTTAATCCGAGTAAATGTATCATTTTAAAGGAAAAATATGTTGATTCAAAATTTCACTGTGTCAACAAATCCCCAAAAAGTTGGGACAAGTAGCAATAAGAGGCTGGAAAAAGGAAATTTGAGCATAACGAAAAGCTGGAAGACCAATTAACACTAATTAGGTCAATTGGCAACATGATTGGGTATAAAAAGAGCTTCTCAGAGTGGCAGTGTCTCTCAGAAGCCAAGATGGGTAGAGGATCACCAATTCCCACAATGTTGCGCAGAAAGATGGTGGAGCAATATCAGAAAGGTGTTACCCAGCAAAAAATTGCAAAGACTTTGCATCTATCATCATCAACTGTGCATAACATCATCCGAAGATTCAAAGAATCTGGAACAATCTCTGTGCATAAGGGTCAAGGCCGTAAAACCATACTGGATGCCCGTGATCTCCGGGCCCTTAAACGACACTGCACCACAAACAGGAATGCTACTGTAAAGGAAATCACAGAATGGGCTCAGGAATACTTCCAGAAACCATTATCAGTGAACACAATCCACCGTGCCATCCGCCGTTGCCAGCTAAAACTCGACAGTGCAAAGAAGAAGCCATTTCTAAGCAAGATCCACAAGCTCAGGCGTTTTCACTGGGCCAGGGTTCATTTAAAATGGAGTGCGGCAAAATGGAAGACTGTTCTGTGGTCAGACGAGTCACGATTCAAAGTTCTTTTTGGAAATCTGGGACGCCATGTCATCCGGACCAAAGAGGACAAGGACAACTCAAGTTGTTATCAACGCTCAGTTCAGAAGCCTGCATCTCTGATGGTATGGGGTTGCATGAGTGCGTGTGGCATGGGCAGCTTGCATGTCTGGAAAGGCACCATCAATGCATATTCAGGTTCTAGAACAACATATGCTCCTATCCAGACGTCATCTCTTTCAGGGAAGACTCTGCATTTTTTAACAAGATAATGCCAGACCACATTCTGCATCAATCACAACATCATGGCTGCGTAGGAGAAGGATCCGGGTACTAAAATGGCCAGTCTGCAGTCCGGATCTTTCACCTATAGAGAACATTTGGCGCATCATAAAGAGGAAGGTGCAACAAAGATGGCCCGAGACGATTGAACAGTTAGAGGCCTGTATTAGACAAGAATGGGAGAGCATTCCTATTTCTAAACTTGAGAAACTGGTCTCCTCGGTCCCCAGACATCTGTTGAGTGTTGTAAGAAGAAGGGGAGATGCCACACAGTGGTGAAAATGGCCTTGTCCCAACTTTTTGGGGATTTGTTGACACCATGAAATTCTGATTCAACGTATTTTTCCCTTAAAATGGTACATTTTCTCAGTTTAAACTTTTGTTCAGTGATTTATGTTCTATTCTGAATAAAATATTAAAAGTTGGCACCTCCACATTATTGCATTCAGTTTTTATTCACGATTTGTATAGTGTCCCAACTTTTTGGGAATCCGGTGTGTGTGTGTGTGTGTGTGTATATGTGTGTATATATATATATATATATATATATATACTCCCATTACCACTATTTATTTATTTTTTACCAATTTGGTAATTTTGTATTTCTATTTTTATATATTTGAGTCATTGTTTGTCTTTATTCCATTCTTATTTAATTTTATATTCATTTCATTATTACTTGCTTCCATTCGGTATATAAACTTTAGGTTTCTATTTGCGTTCCAGAACTAAAGAGTATACAAGTGTCCTATTCATTAGCGTTCCACCTACAGGAACCTCTAGATAACCCTGCACATTTTAGCCTATGCTGGTCACACACTGGAAACGTTTACATCATCCGATGTGGAACGCATCTAGACATACTTCCGGTCTATGCGTTCCACAAACCGGAACTTCGGCTACTGTCGGCTGGTGAAACGTTATACTACCCTACCTCGTGAGATTTCCCTACCTCCTGACTTCCTGTCGCATCGGAGATGACGTATGGGAGGCGTGCCTTAGTGCTCACTATCTGCGCATGCGCGAAAGCACAGTATCTGGAAAATCTCACTGCCAATTTCAGCGGCACACTGCGCATGCGTCGAGGAGCCGAGGTAGGGAAAAATTACGGCCCAGTGCGCAAGCGCGGTTAACTCATTAAGATCCACTCGATATACGTGCCTGCGCAATGTGGGGGTCCGCAAGCGCTGAGGGTAAGAATGGTATAAATATCCATGTCAAAAGCGCTTTTAACCCTTTGCAGGAACTATCCTAATATTGGTTAGGGGGTCTGTCTGCGCACAGTATATGGGGGGAAGGCTGTCTGCGCACTATATGGGGGGAAGGCTGTCTGCGCACTATATGGGGGGAAGGCTGTCTGCGCACTATATGGGGGGAAGGCTGTATGCGCACTATATGGGGGGAAGGCTGTCTGCGCACTATATGGGGGGAAGGCTGTCTGCGCACTATATGGGGGGAAGGCTGTCTGCGCACTATATGGGGGGGGGTCTGCGCACTATATAGGGAGGTCTGTGCAGTATATGGGGCTGCTGCCTGTGCAGTATATGTTGGGTGTCTACACATTATATTGGGGGTGTCTGCGCAGTATATGGGGGGTTGCCTGTGCATTATATAGGGAGGTCTGCGCAGTATATTGGGTGGTGTCTGCCCAGTATATTGAAGTTGTGGGGTCTACGCAGTATATTTTTGGTGTCTGCGCCATTTATTGGGGGGCTATCTACGCAGTATATTGTGTGTGTCTGCGCAGTATATTGGGATGTGTGCGGTATATTGGGGGATTGATGTGCAGCATATTTGGGGGAGGCAGTGTATTATATTTGTGGGCTGTGCGTTAGATGTGGAGCTGTGCAGCACGTGTGGCCTGTGTGTTAGATGTTTACAACCCTAGTTTAACAAAAAAAATCCCTAGATCTCTTATGCCATGGCATGTTTTTTGCTACGAAACTGCAGCCATCTCGTCACTTGGAGAAGGATGAGAAGCTGCCCACATCTGCCACCAAATCTGTCACTCACTGGATTCTGTAATCTCCGTCTCTGTGTCTCCCACAATCTGTGTGTCTGTCTGTTGTGTATATGTGCACCGTCTGTCTGCATGCACTGTGTCTGTTCTGCCATTTGCTCTCACCATTTTTTTTTTTTTTTGGGTGTCACAAGTCTGACAAGCATGTTCTCCTATGGAACACGAAGTACCTGAAGTGGAATGAAGAAGCCAATGTTTGAGGCCTGCTCCCTGGCTGGAGCTTTGAAGGGACATCTGACACGTGACAAGCTGCTCCAGCATTGTGTACTGTGATCACCGCGAGTTCAGGAGGTAGGTAACCTTAGGCTGTCCACATGCTGTGAGTTACATCTCCCATCATGCTGGAAAAGCATTATGGGAGGTGTAGTCCAAAACATCTGGAATACCAAATGCGTATGAATAAAAAGTATGGTGTGTGTGAATGGTCAGTAACAAGGGTTGTATCCATGTGCCAATTCAGCCAATGTGAGTGACTAATACTGATTAGGTAACTATAAATACTGTAACAATGGAGAATTAAATGACCGTATCTCCTACACAACTGCTTACACTGTGACCGTATCACCTACACACTGCTTACACTGTGACCGTATCACCTACACACTGCTTACACTGTGACCGTTTCTCCTACACACTGCTACTCTTTTTATTATAAAAGTACAAAACTTTACAAAATAAAACAATTTCAAATAAAACAATACTCATAAAACAATGTTATTACTGGCCCAGCCACATACATCCACACTCACATTCATGCCCCAACAACATATCAAGCCTAACAACTAACCTTATAACTATAAAACTTACCTGGCCGCCCTGCTGTAAAACCCAAACAAAAATAGGACTAATCGTCATAAACAGAAAATAACAAACAAAAACATAAATAAATAAAGTAACTAAATAAAGGCTACCTTTGCCCCAAAAAAACAACAACAAGGCGACTTAGACAAATATAAAAATAAAATAAAATATATATATATATATATATATACACACACACACACACACCTACATATACACACATATATATATATATATATATATATATATATATACACACACACATTATTATTATATTTTTTATTTTCTCCCGTCACCTGTTTATAGAAAAATCACCAACCTAACCTATTCTATCCCTACTCACACTTTCCTTTTACCCATCACCCGACACCCAGGGCTGACCTTCGCCTCATGTCTCTATCATGTCCGGATAGTCCAAGGCCAGCCCTTCCTTCACCACCCACATCTAGCCCCTCGCCCCATGTCCGCATAGTCCAGGGCTAGATGCAGGCCTCCCCACTCAAAACACAAAAGGACACATAAAATTATCCCCCCCCTTCCTCACCCACCCAACCTAACTAATCCCAACTTTCCCTCCTGTAGCAAAACATAACTCACATAACTACAACTAACAATCTCCCGAAGGCCCGAGTTCGGTCTTTGCAAGCCTTTTTCAAAACCTTAACTTACTACAAAACAAAAATCTAGCGTGGAAGCGTCAGCTTACCACCAGGAAACAGTACGACTAGACTTACGGTACATCAAAAGCAAAGCCTCTCCAGAGGAGAGAGGCCCTACTGGTACCCAGTCTCTCATACTCAAGAGAACGCACCTTCACCAGGCCACCCAAGATGTTCCTACAAACCTCGTCCACCGGGAGGACTTTCTGCTGCGTAGAAACTAAACACCGTGCGTTCCACGTGTAGAACCTAACCACTATGCTAACTAAAAAACTTGTGCACGGGTCCCTCCTTCCCAGGTCTCTGAACACTCCGTAGGCCCACTCCGCATAGGAGAGGCTGGCTAGCCTGGGCCAGCCAATGGAAGCTCCCACCCGTTCATACACCTCTGTATTAAAAGGACAATGAAGCAGAAAATGCTCCATACTTTCCAGTATGGAGCCGCACTCCTCCCGGGGACAACCCCTTTCCTCAGAGTTCCTGTACTTCAGGTTGTCCCTTACATACAGCCTCCCGTGAAAGCAGCGCCAAGCAAAGTCCCAAAACTTCAAGGGGATCCTTTCAAAATTTAGCAACTGTAACCCCTTGTCTAGATCCCGGCTTGGGCAATCCTTGAGGGCCAGGGGCTTCTGAAAGTGGGACAACAAGACTCTCTCGTCAAGGGATCTCCTTGACAGAGTCCTGATTTCCCTCACATCCAAACACCACCGGCGGATCACCTTCAGAATCGGGGTGAAATAAGCCGGAAGATATCCGTGAGGCGTACGCAAGTCCTTCACTCGCCCTCCTGTCTCCCATTCCTGTAAGAAAGGCCGAAACCACCCCCTGCAGGAGACTATCCACGGAGGAGCCCTCTCCATCCAGAGGTTTGTCAAATTGATCTTAACAAAGGTGTTCATGAGAAACACCATGGGGTTGACCATAGATAACCCCCCTAGTCTCCTCGTGCGATAAGTCACCTCTCTCTTGATCAGGTTCAGCCTATTCCCCCATAAAAGCTGGAAGAACAGGCTATAAACCCGAGTCCAGAGAGGCTCTGGCAAGATACACACGCTACCCAAATAAATAAGCAAAGGGAGAAGGTAAGTCTTGATCAGATTCACCCTTTCCCTAAGGGTCAAAGACCAACCCTTCCACTTGCCAACCTTCTGAGCGGCGATCTTGAGCCTGTCATCCCAATTTTGGGCGGGATAATCCCCGTGGCAGAAATGGATGCCTAGAACTTTTGCTGACGACTGGGGCCCCGGAAGGGTGTCCGGGAGATCGAAAACTGGATCACCCCCTCCCAGCCAGAGACTCTCGCACTTATCCCGATTGATCATGGACCCGAATGCCTCCGAGTAGCTGTCCACCTCAGACATCACGTACTCCGCCTCCCCTCTTGAGGACACGAAAACGGTGACATTGTCGGCGTATGCCACTGCCCCCAGAGTGGCTTCCGGCGCTGCCGGATCCATCCCGACTCCCGCCAACGGACCACGATCGATCCTCTTAAGAAAGGGATCGATCGCGAACACGTATAAAAGCGGGCTCAAAGGACAACCCTGACGAACGCCAGACCCAACCTCGAAAGAGCAGCCAGACAAACCGTTCACAAGCGGGAAACTCTCCGCCCCCGCATACAAGATCTTTAACCAATCAACAAACCTCCCCGGCAGGCCGTACTTCAGAAGGACCGACCAGAGGTACTCGTGGTTCACCCGATCAAACGCCTTTGCCTGATCTAAGGACAGCATGTACCCCTTCCAGTGACCCGCTCTACTCCACTCCACTGCCTCTCGGACACCGAGCACAGCACTAAAAGTACTTCGGCCTGGAACCGAGCAATGCTGGGCCGCAGAAAGGAGCTGGGGTGCAAATTTCACCAACCAATTGAACAGTATCTTGGCCAGAATCTTTCTGTCCGTATTGAGAAGTGCTATGGAACGCCAGTTCTCAATACGGCTCGGATCTTTACCCTTTGACAGAAGGATCAAGGCTGACCTCCTCATTGACTTCGGCAGAGTGCCCGAGGATAGACACTCGTTGAATACCTCAGTCAAGAGGGGACATAAAGAGTCCTTAAAGGCCTTATAAAACTCGGATGTTAAGCCATTCGGGCCTGGCGACTTCTTCAGAGCTAACCCTTCCACCGCCAGGATTACTTTCTCCTTCCTGATCTCTTCCACCAAAACGTCAAAAGAGAGGTGAGCTCCCGACTCAGGGGCGACGTCAGCCAGGAAAGCCGACATCCTGTCCCGATCCAGATCCTTCTTTCCCAAGAGGCATGAGTAGAAGGATCTGACGACTTCCAGGATCCCCGATCTGGACCTGTTCAGAGATCCCGTACTATTGACCAGTCCTGTCACCAACTTACTACTCACTGACATCTTGCAGTTTCTGTAAGGGTCGGGCGAGCGGTACTTCCCGAAGTCCCTCTCAAAAACCAGAGATGTGTGCCTATCGTACTGGCACCCCATGAGCAAAGATTTCACCCTGGAGATATCCTCACGGCTACCTCCAGTCGAGACCAGACGCTCGAGTTTCCTCCTCAGACCCTGGTACAGGCGGTACCTGTCCAAGGACCTGAGGCTCGAGAGCTGGCAGAAGAACTTTGCCGCCCGATCTTTGAATATCTCCCACCACTCTGACTTAGTATCACAGAGATTCAGCAAAGTTACCTGACTCTGAAGGAAGTCCTCAAAGGATTGTCTCACCTCCGCTTCCTCCAGGACTCCCGAATTCAGCTTCCAGTAACCTCTTCCCATTCGGGGGGACTCTGAAATATTCAAAGAAAACATAATCAGACAGTGATCGGAGAATTCTACCTCTACGACCCTTAAGGGCGAGAAAATAGCCTCCTCCTTTAAATAAAACCTGTCTATTCTAGACCTAGTCGGACTTCCTCTATAATAAGTGAAACCCCCGTGGCCTGGGGTATGCCTGATGTGGACATCCACCAGGCGAGCCTCGCTAGCTACACTATTCAAAGAGATGCTATCGTAAGCCAGACGGTCTCTGGCGCCTCCCCTATCCTGGGATCTCGTGACCGTGTTGAAATCCCCTCCAAAGACCACTTGCCGACTCGTAAAAAGAAAAGGCTTGATCCTCATAAAGAGACTTTTCCTGTCCCGTTTGGTCTGGGGCCCATAGATGTTAATTAGATTTCCGTAGCTACTTTACGGAGTGATTCCGCAGCCCAGGATTCAGGTAGGCCTTTTATTCGGACATTTCGCCTCCTGCTACGGTTCTCTTGATCCTCCAGTAATAAAAATGCCCAATTGAGCTCCGCAGCATGTCCGTCCAGGCATTCCGCTATTCCTGATGCGTGTGCCTGCAGTCCCTGGGCCGTCTGTTCTAGCGCTTCCACTCTGTGGCCGATTTGGGATATTTCTGTTTTAATTTCTGCTAGCTCTGTGAGTACCGGTCTCAGGGCTTTGTCTAAAGCTTGTCCGAGCACTTTAGTGAGGAATGATTTGGACACAGGCGCTGGATCGCGTTCCTCAGCTGCACCGCCTCTCTCACTGTCTGCCTCCGAGTCGTCGGCCTCTGCTTCAGTTTCGCGCGTCGCCGCCATTTTCTTAGCACTGGCTCCCGGTGAATGCGAGCCTCTCTTTTTCAGGAACTTCTGCATATCCTGTTGCCCTTTATGTGATCTCGGTGTGCCCGGAGGTTCCAGCCCTCTGTCTCTCCCATATTTGACCATTTTTGCATTTTTGACTATTTAAGTAGCTGTAGATGCTGGGACGTGGAGGAGCAGCTCTCTCAAACAGCCATCCACGCCAACGTCCAGGCTCCGCCCCCCATAGATGTTAATTAGGCGCAGTTCTTGTCCCTTCATGAGGACATCCAGGATCAAACACCTCCCCATTTCCAACTCGATCACCCATCACTCCGCTATACGGCTCGGCCGCAAGAGACCAGTAGGAGGGCCTTGATCTCCACTCCCTCCTTGCTTTGTGGATCGCTGCCAAATCTGACAGCCTGGTCTCTTGCAAAAACAAAATGTCAGCCCCAATCCGGCTGAGAAAATCAAAAGGCCGCGAAACGAGCCGCATCCGACTTAATGCTGGCGACATTAATGGTCGCCAGTGTCAGCAGAGCGGGTGCCGCCATACAGAGCAATCAAGTTAGACGGCCTTCTTCCCGACCCTCCCTCTGCCGGGGCTGTCTTCTAAGGCGGCACGACCCCTCTTGAGGGAGACGGTGGTGTCCATCTCATTTGTCACCACCGCCTCCCCCTGCGCACCACCCCTGGCTTCCTCGGTCTCAGGGCCCGGTTTTGCCACCCCTCCTGAGGACCTTACATCCCCACCAGAGGGGGGCGCGGGGCCTCCTGAAGGCCTTCCCTCCTTCGCCCCCGGTCTCCCACCTTTAACCTCCCCCTCAGAAGAAGAGGAGGCAGAGGTCTCATCCAAGGTGAGAAACCGGTTGGAGAGCTCCAGAGGGGAGCCGGTTCGGCCTTCCCTGGCTACTTTGGTCGAGTCAGGTCTTTTCTTGGTACGGTGTTTCCGTCTGATTTTTTGGGACTCTGTCCCACTATCCTCTGCAGCGCTTTCATAGTGCAAGGACAGAGTCTCCTCGGCACGCTCCAGTCTTTCGTTTTCCTCATTCAGCTCCCTGTCCCCTAGGGTTTCCGATGCAGGAGGGGCAGCCGCTTGGGAAGCTCCCTCTCCGCCTGGCGCCTCTCCCTCCGCCTCTGCCGGGACGGACAATCTTTTTTCTTCAACGACCCCTGAACTCTGCCGTCTCCGCCAGCACCGGCCTCAGCCGAAGGGACCTCCCGGCCCGCTCCTGCATGAGCTCGGGCCGCATTGACCTCAGAGAGAGGACAGCGACTGAAGGTTGCATCTAATCTCCCCACAAGATGCGGCTAGATGACCAGTCCCCCCACACAGCGCGCACTTCTGCACTTGGCAGCTGGCGCTAAAGTGTGAGAGGCTGCCGCACTTGTGACAGAGCTTAGGCTGCCCCCTGTAGAAAACCAAAATCCTGTCACGGCCGATAAAGGCAGATGATGGAATGTGGGAAACCGTACTCCCCAGACCCTTGAGCTTGATGTTAAACGTCCAGGCGCCCGACCAAATGCCAAACTCATCCAGGTTCTTGGATGGAACCCCCTGGATCTCTCCATACCTGCCCAGCCAGGTCATTATGTCAATACAAGAGAGCGACTCGTTACGGGTCAAAACGGTCACTCTCTTGACCTCACTCTGACGGGTTATTGCTTTCACAAGGAAACCGCGCCAGTCCGGCGTGTTCTTCGCCACTCATACCCGGACCAGAAGAGCTCCTGACCCTCCGGACGGACAAAGCTGACGTCTAACTCCGTGGAGCCGTACGGATGGATCAAGGCAAAGATGTCGGTCGCCTTGAAAACCATCCCAAGCAGGAGCTCCGCCACCCTCTTTCTTGTAGGGCAAGCTTCATCGCTACTCCACTTGAGACAGACCACATTCCGTCTGACCCCAGGGCCGGTTGTAGGTGACGACCAGGCGGTCTCGCCCCCATTCTGCTCTCGGAAAGCCCTCACGCCATGTCTGTTGAACCAGAATGACAGATCAACCTTCTTTCGCTCTACGGTGATGGAGCTCTCCCCCTTTTTGAGGGCCTCCAGATGTCACCGCTGCAAGTCACCATCGCCGATCCGTGAAAGCGAGGAAGCCAACGAGGACAACCCTTCCCCCCCACGGCCGCAGCCACACTGGCATAACTTGTGCCAGGCGCCACGGACGTGGGAGGGGCAGCCGAGCCGGGCCCCCCCTCCCCCACACGGTGGCCCGCAGCCACTTTCTCAGTGGCCGATCGCCCCCCCGCATCCACCCCACCACCAGAGACCAGGCCTGCAGCCCTAACACACTCCGCCACACTCGCTTGGCCACCGACCCCAGAAGCCCGAGAGGCCACGGAGGCACCGGCCGGTTTAACAGGCGCACCAGTAGCTACTCCAGCCACCGGTGTCCCACCGACCCCCACCTCCATAGCCCCCCCAGCCCCAGAGGCCAGAGACACATCACATGTTTGTCCGCTAGGAGCAACCCCTTTTCCAGGAGCCGCCTCCCGCGAACAAACCGCTGGGCCAGCAGACACTTCCATTACGGAATTCATTACAGCATTCATATTCATAGCTTTGTTATCGCTGCTGTCCTCTCTCAATACTTGGGCAGCGTCTAATATACCTGCTACCTGGTCCTCTGGTGGTCCCTTTTGTTTGGATCGACCACCAGAGGACACAGGTAGCTCAGTAAAGTAGCACCAAACACCACTACACTACACTACACCCCCCCTGTCACTTATCAACCCCTCATTGATCACCCCCCTGTCATTGATCACCCCCCTATAAGGCTCCATACAGACGTCTGTATGATTTTTACGGATCCACGGATACATGGATCGGATCCGCAAAACACATACGGACGTCTGAATGGAGCCTTACAGGGGGGTGATCACCCATATAGACTCCCTGATCACCCCCCTGTCATTGATCACCCCCCTGTCATTGATCACCCCCCTGTCATTGATCACCCCCCTGTAAGGCTCCATACAGACGTCCGTATGATTTTTACGGATCCACGGATACATGGATCGGATCCGCAAAACACATACGGACGTCTGAATGGAGCCTTACAGGGGGGTGATCACCCATATAGACTCCCTGATCACCCCCCTGTCATTGATCACCCCCCTGTCATTGATCACCCCCCTGTAAGGCTCCATTCAGACGTCAGTATGATTTTTGCGGCTCCACGGATACATGGATCGGATCCGCAAAACGCATACGGACGTCTGAATGGAGCCTTACAGGGGGGTGATCAATGACAGGGGGGTGATCAGGGAGTCTATATGGGTGATCACCCCCCTGTCATTGATCACCCCCCTGTAAGGCTCCATTCAGACATTTTTTTGGCCCAAGTTAGCAGAAATTATTATTATTTTTTTCTTACAAAGTCTCATATTCCACTAACTTGTGTCAAAAAATAAAATCTCACATGAACTCACCATACCCCTCACGGAATCCAAATGTGTAACATTTTTTAGACATTTATATTGCAGACTTCTTCTCACCTATCAGAGGCCGGTCACTGAGGGCATCTACTGGGTCACTATACATGGGGCATTTTATACTGGTACATTATGGGGGGCACTAGCAGGAAGGGGAGGAGAGGAGCACTATGGGGGAATTTACTGGGGACACTATATAGGGGTATTTTATACTGGCACATTATGGGGGCACTATGGGGACATTAGCTCAACTGGGGGCATTACAAGGGGGTATTTTTGCACTGTCACATTATAAGGAGAATTATTACTACTGGGGGGGGGGGGCATTATGGTGGGCTTTATTACTCCCCCATGGTATGACCCCCTAGTAGCGGCACCAGCCTCTCCCTGCTCTGCTATCCCTCTGCCCCTTCTCCAAATCCTTATTATGAAATCTTAGGATAAAACACATCATCAGCTCCGCCGAGCTCCCGGCCACAGTGTTGAAGTGGTGTCTGAGATCTCCAAGGGCCAAGTAACTGTAAGTTTTCATGTGAAATATGTTTATGTTATACACATATAGCCTACACTGTGCCACACAATATACAGTATACCACTACACTGTGCCAAAGGAGTGGGGTTTACACAGGAGGAGGGAGGTGCAAAGCGCGCTGGGGGGGCCCTACAAATATTTGCTGTGGGGATCAGTCACTTCTAGTTACGCCCCTGATTACAGCACTGTATTACATGTAACATGCTTGTTATTTAAATGTATTTATATGCAGATAAAGTGCTCCTAAATATTAGTGATATAGAAAATTATTACAAATATTTTTCATATTACATACAAATTCACATTTTATCTGGTTGGAGTAGATATTAATGATTTGGGGCAATAAGTATTGTTGAGTTGATATTAATGATTTGGGGCAATAAGTATTGTTGTGACTCACAACAATACTTATTGCCTCAAATCATTCATATCTACTCAAAGAAGAAAAAATGGGAATTTGTATGTATTTCAAAAAATATTAGTAAAAATTTTCAATATCACGAATATTTAGGAACACTTCATCTGACATCATACCACTATGTCTGGAGCATGTATGTATGGATAGCAGACAAATATCTCATATGCACATTGCACATACATTTTCCTGCCTCACACTATATACCCCACACTATATCCCACACACTATATACAACCAGCCCCTCCACACCCACACACAGTCTAAAGATTTTAATTTGTGTCCTGTTGGTGAGGAGAAGTAATGTTTGACCGCCAGTATTTGCTGGTTTATTTAGCGTTACCCAGGGTGCACCACAGGGAGGCGAACCAGCTGTACACTCAATACCGTACCGTCACTTCACTAGACAGGTACTCCTCTCTTCAGATGGCCAATATCCAATTGTTCATACCCCACACACATACAATTTAAATACAATCAGATGTTATAACGGTAACCTTACATCTAATATTTACCTTTCAAACACTAATAATTTTTTTTTCTTGTGTTGAGATGATGACATTAAAGGGGTTTGTGGCGAAACCAACCTCGCCACTGGGTTTTGGAGAGGCCTGTTTAAAAGCCTCTTGCCTCAGGATTATGGCCCATACTAACTTTTAAACCCCTGAATCTATTCAAGTGAATTTTCGATAGGTTTGTCCCCAAGTTTTACTGTTTAAATTAATGTAAGTTATATGTATAGACAATGTAAACTCACAAAGTTGTAACAATTTATAATAAGTGTAACTTGTCAGCTTGGGAGGAATATGCTGGGTGGGTTTCTATTGTCCCATTGTGCCATTGTGTGTTTAAATGGTGATGTCTGTCCTGTTGACAGACGTCTAGAACAGATAAGTTTTGTTCATTTATTGGTGTCTTTCTGTTTGCTGGATCCCAGGTGACCCTGACTCCCTCCGTATCTAGAGTAGGGAGCCGGTGGTCGTGTCCCCTCACTATTATAGGGTGTTCAGGTGTTATACAGTCGAGGTACGAGGATATGCGATCATCTACCATTGGGATTTTCGCATAGGCTGAGCAGTCAGGGAGAGAGCCAGGTCTGTTGCAGGGCTCTCCCTTTTTGTTCCTTAGTTTTGGACCGCCGAAGCCGTCTCAAGCATGGATCCGGTTTCACTTTTGACTGACGCATGCAGGGTCTTTCATTGGAGGTAGCAGATCTCCGTAAGACTGTTTCCCAGTTTCAAGTGACCGGTTCAGCTTGCGTTCATGGAGCTTGTTCTGAGCCTAACATCTCGCTCCCGGATACGTTCTCCGGGGGTAGTGAGAATTTTGTGCGTTTAGAGAGGCTTGCAAACTCCATTTTCGCCTACTTCCCCATTCCTCTGGTGATGAGGAACAGAGGGAGGGGATCATCATACCGCTGCTCAGGGATAACGCTCAGTCCTGGGCCTTTTCGCTGCCGGTGGGGGCACGGCCCCTCCGTTCAGTGGATGAATTATTTTTAGCCCTGGGTCTGATATATGATGATCCGGATCGTGTTGCTCTGGCTGAGTCTAGACTACGTCTTATATGTCAGGGTAAACAATCCGCAGAAATATACTGTTCAGAATTTGGGAGATGGGCAGCTGATACTGGTTGGAATGATGCTGCACTCCGAAGTCAATTTTGCCATGGTCTTTCAGAGGGATTGAAAGACGCATTTGCCTTTCATGAGAGGCCTACCTCCTTGGACTCTGCCATGTCTCGGGCTGTTTGTATTGACAGGCGTCTTAGAGAGAGAGGAGAGATCACTCCTTTCTGTCATGCTCAGTCCCAGGACAGTGCGGCGGTCTCATTCTGTGCACAGGGGTCACAGTCACTGTAAACCCCTTCTGAGCAGGGGCCCATGCAGCTGGGTTTGATTGCCTCTAACAATAGAAGATTCAGCCCTCATGGGAAGGTTTGTTTCTGTTGTGGAGGTATAAATCATTTGGCAAATGTTTGTCCCTCTAGGAGATTCAAGCAGTTTTTTTTAGAGTAATAAAGAAACAAAAGAAACAAAAAGTAATAAAGAAACAAAAGAAATAAAAATGTTCCATCTGTTACCATTGGCAGGGTTGATGCGGAGATTGAAGGTTTTCCGTTTGCTTGTAGTTCCCGTTTTGTCCTGCCTGCCAGGGTGGCGCTAGAGAGCAAGAACATTTTTTGTGAGATTTTTGTAGATAGTGGAGCAGCTGTCAATCTCATTGATAATCAATTTGCTATAACTCATGGTTTCCAGGTATGCACTTTGGGAAAGGATATACCTGTTTTTGCTATTGATTCTGCTCCACTTTCTCAGAAATCATTAAAGGGCATAGTTCACAATATCCGTTTGATTGTGAGTGATGCTCATGTTGAGGATGTGTCATGTTTCGTCCTTAGCGGGTTGCCTACTCCTCTAATGTTGGGGCTACCCTGGCTCACTAAACATAACCCCACCATTGATAGGCAAGCGAGGCAAATAAATGGTTGGAGTGACTTTTGCAGAGAGAATTGCCTCACAACATCTGTTTCTGAGGTTTCTACTAAGACTGTACCATCTTTTCTCTCTGAATTGAGATGTCTTCTCTGAGAGTGGTGTTCAGGACTTGCCCCTGCACAGGGCGTACGATTGCCCTATTAATCTCATCTCAAGCGCCAAGCTGCCTAAATCTTGTTTATACAATCTCTCCCAACCTGAAAGGGTCGCTATGCGTGCTTATATCTCTGAGAGTCTGAGATAGGGACACATACAACCCTCGAAGTCACCTGTTGCCGCTGTTTTTTTCTTTGTTAAGAAAAAAGATGGTTCTTTAAGACCATGTCTGGATTTCAGGGAGCTGAACGGTATAACCCTTATCCGCTCCCTCTGATCCCAGACCTGGTTAACCAGATTGTTTGGGTTAAAGTTTTTTCCAAGTTGGATCTAAGAGGGGCATACAACCTGGTCAGGGTCAGAGAAGGAGAGAAATGGAAGACGGCCTTCAATACCCCTGAGGGCCATTTTGAGAATTTGGTTATGCCTTTTGGTTTGATGAATGCTCCAGCCGTCTTTCAGCATTTTGTGAACAGCATTTTTTATCATTTAATGGGGAAATTTGTATTAGTGTATCTGGATGACATTTAGATTTTTTCTCCTGATTTCAAAACTCATAAGGAACACGTCAGGTCTTGCTCATCCTGCGGGAGAATAAATTGTATGCTAAACTGGAGAAATGTGTGTTTGCGGTTCCAGAGATTCAATTTCTGGGGTTTCTTCTCTCCGCTTCTGGTTTTCCCATGGACCCCGAGAAGGTCCGCGCTGTGCTTGAGTGGGAGCTTCCTGAGAATCAGAAGGCGCTGATGTGTTTTTTGGGTTTTGCCAATTATTACAGGAAGTTTATTTTGAATTATTCCTCTGTTGTTAAACCACTCACTGATATGACTAGAAAGGGGGTAGATTTTTCCTCCTGGTCGGTAGAGGCGCGTAAGGCCTTTTCTAATATCAAGGAGAGTTTTGCTTCCGCTCCCATCTTGGTACAACCTGATATTTCTCTACCCTTCATAGTTGAGGTTGATGCTTCTGAGGTGGGTGTGGGTGCGGTCTTGTCTCAGGGTCCCTCTCCTGCCAAATGGCGACCGTGTGCCTTTTTCTCGAAGAAACTCTCCTCCGCAGAGAGAAATTATGATGTGGGAGATAGTGAGTTGTTGGCAATCAAATTGGCTTTTGAGGAATGGTGCCATTGGCTAGAGGGAGCCAGACACCCTATTACCGTGTTTACTGAACATAAGAATCTGGCCTACTTGGAGTCAGCCAAGCATCTGAACCCGAGACAGGTCAGATGGTCTTTGTTCTTTTCCAGGTTGAATTTTGTTGTCACGTTCCGCCCTGGGGTTAAGAATGTGAAGGCGGATGCCCTTTCACGTTGTTTTCCGGGAGGTGGGAATTTTGAAGACCCGGGTCCCATTTTGGCTGAAGGTGTGGTGGTCTCTGCTCTTTATCATGAATTGGAGGCAGAGGTTCAGGTAGCCCAGTCAGAGGCTCCTGATCTTTTTCCTCCTGGGAGGTTGTTTGTGCCTCTCGCTTTAAGACACAAGATTTTTAAGGAACACCACAATACTGTCCTTGCTGGGCACCCGGGGACAAGAGCCACAGTGGATCTCATTGCTCGGAGATTCTGGTGGCCGGCGCTTCATAAGTCGGTTGAGGGTTTTGTGGCAGCCTGCGAGACCTGCGCTCGTGCCAAAGTCCCTCATTCACGGCCATCAGGTCTTCTCCTTCCCTTACCCATTCCTTCCTGTCCTTGGACACATCTGTCCATGGACTTCATTACAAACCTGCCTCGTTCCTCAGGGAAGACTGTGATTCTGGTGGTGGTGGACCGTTTTAGCAAAATGGTGCATTTCATCCCTTTTCCTGGCTTGCCCAATGCTAAGACGCTGGCGCAGGCATTTATTGATCACATTGTCAAATTGCATGGTATTCCTTCAGACATAGTCTCTGATAGGGGCACGCAGTTTGTTTCCAGATTCTGGAAGGCTTTCTGTTCTCGCTTGGGGGTTCGGTTGTCATTCTCTTCTGCTTTCCACCCGCAGTCAAATGCGTCAATCAGAATCTGGAGACATATCTGCGCTGTTTTGTGGCGGAGAATCAGGAGGATTGGTGTTCTTTTTTGTCTCTTGCTGAGTTTGCTATAAATAACCGTCGTCAGGAGTCCTCTGTAAGTCACAATTTTTTGGTGCATATGGGTTTCATCCGCAGTTTGGAAAATTCTCGGGAGAGGGGTCTTCTGGTTTACCTGATGAGGACAGATTCTCCTCGTCGTTGTCATCTATTTGGCAAAAGATTCAGGATAATCTAAAGAGCATGAGTGAGAGATATAAGCGTGTGGCGGATAAGAGACGTGTGCCTGGTCCGGACCTGAATGTTGGTGATCTGGTGTGGTTGGCTACTAAGAATATCAAATTGAAGGTTCCCTCCTGGAAGTTGGGTCCTAAGTTTATTGGGCCTTACAAAATCTTGTCCGTCATCAATCCTGTTGCCTACTGTCTTGATCTTCCTCAGACTTGAAAGATCCATAATGTTTTTCATAAGTCCTTATTAAAACCTTATGTCCAACCCATTGTACCCTCGTCTTTGCCTCCTCCTCCGATTATGGTTGATGGTAATCTTGAATTTCAGGTCTCTAGGATTGTGGATTCTCGTGTTGTCCGCGATTCTCTCCAGTACCTCGTTCATTGGGAGGGTTATGGTCCTGAGGAGAGGATGTGGGTCCCAGTGACGGACATTAAGGCCACTCGTCTCATCAGGGCTTTCCATAGGTCCCATCCTGAGAAGGTGGGCTCTGAGTGTCCGGAGTCCACTCGTAGAAGGAGGGGTACTGTCACCACCAGACATCTGAGAAGCTCTGACAGACGTCTAGAACCTCCTCCTTGAGGTTCCTTTGTTTTGCTTTCATTTTCTCATCTCGTTAGCCTCTCTCAGCTGTCATGTAGTTGCACTGATTGCATCCCTTTAAATCCTTTTCCCATAGTGCATCACTTTGCGGTTTATACAGCTTCCTTGAGTGTGTGCATGCTGCTCCTACTTCTGAGTCTTCTACAAGATAAGTTTTGTTCATTTATTGGTGTCTTTCTGTTTGCTGGATCCCATGTGACCCTGTCTCCCTCCGTATCTAGAGTAGGGAGCCGGTGGTCGTGTCCCCTCACTATTATAGGGTGTTCAGGTGTTATACAGTCGAGGTACGAGGATATGCAATCATCTACCATTGGGATTTTCGCATAGGATGAGCAGTCAGGGAGAGAGCCAGGTCTGATGCAGGGCTCTCCCTTTTTGTTCCTTAGTTTTGGATCCAGTCAGTCGTATATTCATTTTGTGTTTTCTAGTTTCCTGCACACCTTCCGTTACAAAACCATGATGCATTGTGGGGATATGTTGTATCTGTCCTGTGTCGCAGTCTCCCTTCTGGTCCTCTGGGGGCTTGAACGATTGGTTGCTGTACTTACATTGTATGTGTTGTAATATACTGATTGGTTGTATTTCAAAACCCTGTGGGCGGACCTGTATTTGCAACAACTGTAATAAAAACCAGGCTGGGTGTGCCAGCACGTCAGACCACTGCTTGACTCTCAACACAGAGCCTTGTCTCGTTATTGGGGGGATTCCCTGTATGCTGTTAGAGACTGATTGTCAGGAGTTTAAGCTGATTGTATGCTTTTCCTGTTTGTATGCTAGCAGCTATTCGCGAGGTTCCCGTTTGGAGTGCTATTTTGTATCCAGTTCGGGAGTTTGGTGTTCTGCAGTTTCTGTGCCTGTCTCTCAGAAAGGGCATATCGCCTAAACGGATTTTAACCCCTTCTGAAACGGTCCGTTACAGGGTTCTCCGGGCTTTTTCTATTGATGACCTATCCTCAGGAAAGGTCATCAATATCAGATTGGCGGGGGTCTGAGAATCGGCACCCCCGCCGATCAACTGTTTGAGGAGACTGTGCGCGCAAGATTTTTGCCCTAAATGGGGGGTTTATTTAATACCAGAATAGCACAGCAGTATGTAAAAGGTGTATCTCATAATGAAATATGCTGCAATGGCTGCAAAATTGAGATTTTTGCCCTAAATGTGTGTTTTTTTTTTATACCAGATTAGCACAGCAGTATCTAAAGCGTGTATCTCTCACGTACAGATGCAGACAAGGCCGCAAATTAAGATTTTTGCCCAAAATGGGTGTTTTTTAAATACCAGAATATCACAGCAGTATCTAAAGCGTGTATCTCACACTGACAGATGCCGAAGAGGCCGCAAATTAAGTATTTTGCGCTAAATGGGTGTTTTCTAAAACCCAGAAAATTATAGCTGTATTTCTAGCTTAAATTGCACGCTGACTAATGCTGCAGAGGCCCAAGATGGAGGGTATTGCAAAAAATGGGTGTCTTTTAAAACCCAGAAAATTATTGAAGTATTTCAAGCTTGTTTTTAACAATAACAGATGCAGCAAATAGTTCAATATTAAGTACTTTGGCCAAAAAGAGTGTTTTTTTAAATAACAGAATATGACAGCAGTATACAGACGTGGACAAAATTGTTGGTACCCTTTGGTCAATGAAAGAAAAAGTCACAATGGTCACAGAAATAACTTTAATCTGACAAAAGTAATAATAAATTAAAATTCTATAAATGTTAACCAATGAAAGTCAGACATTGTTTTTCAACCATGCTTCAACAAAATTATGTAAAAAAATAAACTCATGAAACAGGCATGGACAAAAATGATGGTACCCCTAGAAAACACAGAACATAATGTGACCAAAGGGACATGTTAATTCAAGGTGTGTCCACTAATTAGCATCACAGGTGTCTACAACCTTGTAATCAGCCATTGGGCCTATATATATGGCTCCAGGTAATCACTGTGTTGTTTGGTGATATGGTGTGTACCACACTCGACATGGACCAGAGGAAGCAAAGGAAAGAGCTGTCTCAAGAGATCAGAAAGAAAATTATAGACAAGCATGTTAAAGGTAAAGGCTATAAGACCATCTCCAAGCAACTAGATGTTCCTGTGAGTACAGTTGCACATATTATTCATAAGTTTAAGATCCATGGGACTGTAGCCAACCTCCCTGGACGTGGCCGCAGGAGGAAAATTGATGACAAATCTAAGAGACGGATAATCCGAATGGTAACAAAAGAGCCTAGAAAGACTTCTAAAGAGATTCAAGGTGAACTTCATGCTCAAGGAACATCAGTGTCAGATCGCACCATCCGTCGTTGTTTGAGCCAAAGTGGACTACATGGGAGACGACCAAGGAGGACACCATTGTTGAAAACGAATCATAAAAAAGCAAGACTGGAATATGCCAAACTACATGTTGACAAGCCACAAAGCTTCTGGGAGAATGTCCTGTGGACAGATGAGACAAAAATCGAAGTTTTTGCCAAGGCACATCAGCTGTATGTTCACAGACGAAAAAATGAAGCATATCAAGAAAAGAACACTGTCCCTACTGTGAAACATGGAGGAGGCTCTGTTATGTTCTGGGGCTGCTTTGCTGCGTCTGGCACAGGGTGTCTTGAATCTGTGCAGGGTACAATGAAATCTCAAGACTATCAAGGAATTCTAGAGAGAAATGTACTAGCCAGTGTCAGAAAGCTTGGTCTCAGTCGCAGGTCATGGGTCTTGCAACAGGACAATGACCCAAAACACACCGCTAAAAACACCCAAGAATGGCTAAGAGGAAAAAATTGGACTATTCTAAAGTGGCCTTCTATGAGCCCTGACCTCAATCCTATTGAGCATCTTTGGAAGGAGCTGAAACATGCAGTCTGGAAAAGGCACCCTTCAAACCGGACACAACTGGAGCAGTTTGCTCATGAGGAGTGGGCCAAAATACCTGCTGAGAGGTGCAGATGTCTCATTGACAGTTACAGGAAGCGTTTGATTGCAGTGATTGCCTCAAAAGGTTGCGCAACAAAATATTAAGTTAGGGGTACCATCATTTTTGTCCATGCCTGTTTCATGAGTTTATTTTTTTACATAATTCTGTTGAAGCATGGTTGAAAAACAATGTCTGACTTTCATTGGTTAACATTTATAGAATTTTAATTTATTATTACTTTTGTCAGATTAAAGTTATTTCTGTGACCATTGTGACTTTTTCTTTCATTGACCAAAGGGTACCAACAATTTTGTCCACGTCTGTATAACGTTTGAATTTGACACTGACAGATGCAGACAAGGCGGCCGCAAATTAAGCATTTTGCCCAAAATGGGTGAGTATTTTGCCCCAAAAGGATGTTTTTTAAAACCCAGAAAATGATAGCTGTATTTCCAGCTTAAAGGGGTTCTGCACTTTAATTTAACTGATGATCTATCCTCTGAATAGATCATCAGCTTCTGATCGGCGGGGGTACGACACCCAGGACTCCCACCGATCAGCTCTTTGAGAAAGCAGTGGCTCTCCTAGAGTGCTGCGGCCTTCTCACTATTTACTGCTGGCCCAGTGACATCACGACTAGTATCCACTAGCGTGGGCAGGGCTAAGCTCTATTCACTTGAATGGAGCTTAGCCCCGCCCACGCTAGTTGATACTAGTTGTGATGTCAGTTGGCCAGCAGTAAACAGTGAGAAGGCCGCAGCGCTACTGGTGTTTGGCTAGATCATCAGTTTAAACAAAGTACAGAACCCCTTTATATTGCACACTGACTAATGCGGAAGAGGCCCAAGATGGAGGGTATTGCCAAAAATTGGTGTTTTTTAAAACCCAAAAAATTATAGAGGTATTTAAAGCTTGTTTTTAACAATCACATATGCAGCAAAGGCTGCAATATATTAAGTACTTTGCCCCAAAATTGGTGTTTTTTGAATAACACAATATGACAGCAGTATATAACGCTTGAATTTCACACGTACAGATGCAGACAAGGCCGCAAATGAAGTATTTTGCCCAAAATGGGTGTTTTTTTTTAAATACCAGGATAGCATAGCAGTATATAAAGTGTGTATCTCACACTGACAGATGCAGAAGAGGCTGCAAATTAAGTATTTTGCGCTAAATGGGTGTTTTCTAAAACCCAGAAAATTATAGCTGTATTTCTAGCTTAAATTTCACACTGACTAATGTGGAAGAGGCCCAAGATGGAGGGTATTGCAAAAAAGTAAATTTAAAACCCAGAAAATTATTGAAGTATTTCAAGCTTGTTTTAACAATAACAGATGCAGCAAATAGCGCAATATTAAGTACTTTGGCAAAAAAGGGTGTTTTTTTTTAATAACAGAATATGACAGCAGTATATAACGTTTGAATTTCACACTGACAGATGCAGATAATGCCACAAATTAAGTATTTTGTCCCAAAATGGGTGTTTTTTGAATAACAGAAAATGACAGCAGTATATAATGCTTGAATTTCACACGTACAGACGCAGCAAGGGCTGTAAAATTGAGTATTTTGCCTAAAATGGGTGTTTTTTAAAACCCAGAAAATTATAGTTGCATTTTTAGCTTAAATTGCACACTGACTAATGCGGCAGAGGCCCAAGATGGAGGGTATTGCCAAAAATGGGTGTTTTTTAAAACCCAGAAAATTATTGAAGTATTTCAAGCTTGTTTTTAACAATCACAAATGCAGCAAAGGCTGCAATATTAAGTATTTTGCCCAAAATGTTTTTTTTTTTTTTTAAATAACAGAATATGACAGCAGTACACAACGCTTGAATTTTACACGTACAGATGCAGCAAGAGCTGTACAATTGAGTATTTTGTCCAAAAAGGGTGTTTTTTAAAACCCATAAACTTATTGCTGTATTTATAGCTTACATTGCACACTGACAAATGCTGTAAAGGCACCAGATGTAAGATATTGCCAAAAATGATTATCATTGAAGTATTTCAAGCTTTTTTGATTGTCACAAAAGCACATATGCTGTGCTGGTGCACTGAACTTGCATAAAATGACCGCCACCGCCCAGCTAACTAACAGACAGATAAAAGTTATTTTTCTTTGTCACAGGGCTCAGGTCAGGGTAAAAAGATTGTGCACTGCACCCACAAAACTAAATCAATGTAGATCGCTGAGTTAACAAGCACTTCAGATTAAAGATTCTTTCCTGTTCTCTCCCTCAAATCAGCAGCATCCTATCCCTACACTAAGCACAGCAGAGTGACGTGCAGCGCTACGTGAATTCAGCTTATATAGAGGCTGGGTCACATGCTGCACTGGCCAATCACAGCCATGCCATTATGAGGCATGGCTGTGATGGCTTCTAAGGGCACAGAGTTAAACGCTTGTTGATTTGCTGCTCTGCAGACTTTCAAAAAGTGCCAATAAATCGCTGAACCTCGAACCCAAACTTTTACTGAAATGTTCAGGTTTGGGTCTGGGGTCCAAAAATCCTAAAGTTCGGTACGAACCTGAACTTTACAGTTCGGGTTCGCTCAGCCCTACTTAGAAACTGAAATAAATTTTAAAAAATGTCTTTGGTGAAAGAAGAGTAAAACCACATGATTGTATGTCATTAAAATGATTTTGAACATATATATAACTATATAAATCTTGACAAATAGAGCAAATGTGCAAATATTAAACATGCACACCAGTTTACAACTATTATATTACTCAATACTTGTCATAGTCCGAGAGCGAATAAGTGGTCCATTCTGTTTGTCCTCAGCATGATCTGGACAGACAGCATCAACAGTTAATTGTTAACACTGTACTATAATACAGACACATAACTTGGCAGGATTAGGTCGGACGGTAGCAGCTAAATAGTAACGTAACAGTATAAGGCCTACACATCAAAGGCCCAAAGTCTGCAGGATCATGACAGACACAAGCATGTAAATGGAAACTCTGTAGTATAATGGCCACACATTGCTCGCCTCAACTCTGTAGGATCAGGACAGACCAAAGCTGGTAAATGGTAACACCATAGTATAAGGCCTACACAGACCTTGGCCTAACTCATCAAGACAGACACCAGCAGCAGCATGTAATGATGTAGTATAAGGCCTACACATATCTCAGCACGTCCTGAACAGGCAGTAGCAGGCATATGATAATGGTCTAGTAGAAGGCCTACACAGAGCTCGGCCCAGAGCTCGGCCTAGACATATCTTAGCATGATCATGACAGAAAACAGCAGCAGGTATATGATAACGGTGTAGTATAAGGCCTACACCAGACCGGAGCAACACCAAAACTAAACTAAGACACCTCTGAACGCAGCAGGTGCTAAGTTTGCAACAGGAATGTGTTTCCAGGAATGGCCCCCCACCACCAGACCAGGGTAACACCAAAACTAAACTAAGACACCTCTGACTGCAGCAGGTTCTAAGTTTGCAACAGGAATGTGTTTCCAGGAATGGCCCCCCACCACCAGACCAGGGCAACACCAAAACTAAACAAAGACACCTCTGACCCCAGCAGGTTCTAAGTTTGCAGCAGGAATGTGTTCTCAGTATTGGTCCCCCCACCAGACCGGGGCAACACCAAAAATAAAATAAAAAGCATGTAACAACAGCAGGTTCATTGTGTACAGCAGTAATGTGATAATATGGAAAGTTAATGTAATGTTTTTAGTTGAAATTATTTTAGCAGCAGGGCAGCAGGAGTGGCAAGGTTTTGGCAGCGGCTATGTTGTCCTCCTTTTGTCTGTGAAGCAGCATGGCTACCGTTGACCCATACACAAGCAGTGCCGCAGACACGCTGGGCTCCAGCCATCAACAGCACCCAGCCGTCCTCTGCCCGTCAGAGCACAGAAGCCAGTGAGGAACTTGCTTGCCTTGGGCCGGGTGTGGAAGGGTCCCCGACTCTGCCGCCGGGGTCATTTCCCCTTCCCCTCGGTCATGACTCTGTCATGTTCCCCGGCTACTGGCATGGTCCTCGGCGGCTGCCTCCAGTGCGCAACCTGGTTCATCTTTCTGAGGTGATGCTGCAGAATAAGACTTTAGCTGTGGTGCTTCGCTACACACGGGGAGTAGGATCACACAGCCCGGGACAGACATCACCAGGAAGGGATTGACAGGCACAGGAGAGCACCTACACTGTTATCCAGCACAGTGGAGTTTGGAGTCTGTTCTGAAGGCACCATGTGTTCTGGAGTGACATTGAACAGCCTGTAAATTTACCCCACATAGCAAATGCAGCTGTGCTTCATTTATGTCAACTTGACAAAGAAATTCTTATTCATTTAACTTCTAGAAAAATGTAAAACTAATCATGTCCTCTATAATGCAGATCTCGGGAGGGGGAGAATAATCCAGGGCGTCCCGGGAGAGAAGGGGTAGATATATACATGTGGTCCATCCTGCTCTAACATATTTATGTACCTCCTATGGAGTGATATTTTCAGATAGAGTACTTTCGATATGACCGCTTGAATAAAGCCAGCACAAATATCTAACTTGATGTTCAGTTCAAGTACTGTTGTGAGTCAATATTGTGAGAGTTGGTATAGTACTCACTGTTTTGAAGTCCTGACTCTCAGTCCGTTTTGGCGCTGAATTCAAATTGCCTCCTGTTGCTGATATATAGCTTGATCCTTTCCCATAAATCTGTGGCGTCTTTATCCTGAAATTGTGTGCAAGTTTGACTGTTATCACAGGTATTCTTTCGTCTCTCCACTTTGTGCAGCTGACTGTCCTTGAGCAATTTCTGAAAAACTTGCCTAGCGTTTAAGTCAGTATTTTATCCAGGTGTTGACTACCGGTAGTTTTCTTATGATTCCTTCTTCCAAAGGCACTGGAAAATATTTTCTTTAGACCAAACGTGTTTCGGAGTGTTTTTTGGGGTCTCCACTGATGGAGTAAGACCCCCAAAACTCTCCCAAGTGGCTACATTGAATTTACCTTCTATTTAAATTATCGCAGTGAACCAAGCGACCATATCAAATTCACCCTTCATCTGAATTATCGCTGCAATACAGTTCGAGTGTGAATATAAGTAAGAACCGAGGAAGCATTCAGCCATTGTGCACCCAGACACCCAATACATCTCCTTTTTCCATTCAAAGCAGCTTTTCTATCTGATTTATTACTCCACCAGAGTCTGATTACAAACTTCTGCAACAAACAGCAATTATTTTCAACATCAGTATATTGTG
Organism: Bufo gargarizans; assembly: GCF_014858855.1. Taxonomy (NCBI): domain Eukaryota; kingdom Metazoa; phylum Chordata; class Amphibia; order Anura; family Bufonidae; genus Bufo; species Bufo gargarizans. The sequence continues at coordinate 257,229,731 of NC_058084.1, forward strand.
ACTTATTTAGCCATTAAAACCTTACGATTGTAAATTCAAGTGGTCCAGTATTTTATATTGTAATTTTTTATTGTAATTTAGTAATATTGGCCTATCTAGATTTCTTTCAGTGGTTAATATAGGCGTTTAATTGAAAATTTTGCCAGCATTGCGACCCCTTTAACAGCTCTATGTGCCCAGCCAAAGTTAGTCACACCAGATTTTGGCAAGTGTTTGGCAATTAAGTGGGCCGTAAAACCTCTCAGGTATTATTTGATAAGGAGAACATTCAAACTGGTAACTGACCATGCCCCCCTTAAATGGATGTGCCAAAACCGTGAGAAAAACAGGCGAGTGACCCGATGGTTCATGTCTCTTCAAGATTATAGTTTTACAGTTGAACATAGGCCCGGGCGTCAGCTTGGAAACGCCAATGCCCTGTCCAGGATGTACTGTTTAAGGGCACAGAGTGTTCCTACCCCAAGGTCGAAACAGGGGGGGGGGGGAGGATATGTGACAGGACCAGGGGGAAAGTGGTAGGAGTCTACATTTCACCTAGGTTCCTGTCTTTATATGTTCTAAAAAGCAGCCAGGGAATTGACAGCAAGGAAAACTAGGTTTTCTCTTTGCAAGGGTATTGTTAAAAAAAAAATGGTTAGAATGGCCTGGCTGCTTGGAGCAGGGAGAGTTGGGTGGGTCCCTGCTCCAATTATCCACTCCAGGTATTCAGGGTAACTGTAGCTAATCACCTTGGAACCTGAGTGTGCTATAAAAGGGCAAACAGCTCACTAGCTGATCTCTCTGCTCCTGGGAAGAACGCTACTGTGTGAGTGAAAAAACAAAGTGTGTTTTGTTGATGGAGCTGGGCACAAGGCTCAGTTTCATGTAGTTAGAGACTACTGCCTGTTTAGACATAGTGGCCAGACGGGCAGGTATTTCATTTGTTTTGAACTGTTTTGTTTAATATTTCTTTTCTGCTAAAGTCAATAAAACTGGCTGAGGCCAGTTGCACCATACTTGCTTGGACTGGACTGTGTTTTATGTACCTATAGCACTCGTCTATCCCAGGAGACGACGGTCCAGTGAGCTAATCCTGTTACAATATATACAATTTTTACTGAATTTGCACCCAGTTTTCTTGTCTGCGGCAGAAACCGTTTATCGTAGCACATTGCATTTCTATACAGTCTGATTCCTTAAATCCCATATATTGGAAAAAGTAAAAATCAATATACAGTCGTGGCCCAAAGTTTTGAGAATGACACAAATATTAGTTTTCACAAAGTTTGCTGCTAAACTGCTTTTGATCTTTGTTTCAGCTGTTTCTGTGATGTAGTGAAATATAATTACACGCACTTCATACGTTTAAAAGGCTTTTATCGACAATTACATGACATTTATGCAAAGAGTCAGTATTTTCAGTGTTGGCCCTTCTTTTTCAGGACCTCTGCAATTCGACTGGGCATGATCTCAATCAACTTCTGGGCCAATTCCTGACTGATAGCAACCCATTCTTTCATAATCACTTCTTGGAGTTTGTCAGAATTAGTGGGTTTTTGTTTGTTCACCCGCCTCTTGAGGATTGACCACAAGTTATCAATGGGATTAAGATCTGGGGAGTTTCCAGGCCATGGACCCAAAATGTCAACGTTTTGGTCCCCGAGCAACTTAGTTATCACTTTTGCCTTATGGCACGGTGCTCCATCGTGCTGGAAAATGCATGGTTCTTCACCATGCATTCTTGTTGGATTGTTGGAAGAAGTTGCTGTTGGAGAGTGTTTTGGTACCATTCTTTATTCATGGCTGTGTTTTTGGGCAAATTTGTGAGTGAGCCCACTCCCTTGGATGAGAAGCAACCACACACATGAATGGTCTCAGGATGCTTTACTGTTGGCATGACACAGGACTGATGGTAGCGCTCACCTTTTCTTCTTCAGACAAGCCTTTTTCCTGATGCCCCAAACAATCGGAAAGAGGCTTCATCAGAGAATATGACTTTGCCCCAGTCGTCAGCAGTCCATTCACCATATTTTCTGCAGAAGATCAATCTGTCCCTGATGTTTTTTGGGGGAGAGAAGTGGCTTCTTTGCTGCCCTTCTTGACACCAGGACTTCTTCCAAAAGTCTTCGCCTCACTGTGCATGCAGATGCGCTCACACCTGTCTGCTGCCATTCCTGAGCAAGCTCTGCACTGGTGGCAATCCAATCCCACAGCTGAATCCTCTTTAAAAGACGATCCTGGTGCTTGCTGGACTTTCTTGGATGCCCTGAATGCCTTCTTAACAAGAATTGAACCTCTTTCCTTGAAGTTCTTAATGATCCTATAAATTGTTGATTGAGGTGCAATCTTAGTAGCCACAATATCCTTGCCTGTGAAGCCATTTTTATGCAACACAATGATGACTGTACGCGTTTCTTTGCAGGTCACCATGGTTAACAATGGAAGAACAATGATTTCAAGCATCAACCTCCATTTAACATGTCAAGTATGCCATTTTAACCCATCAGCCTGACATAATGATCTCCAGCCTTGTGCTCGTCAACATTCTCACCTGAGTTAGCAAGACGATTACTGAAATGATCTCAGCAGGTCCTTTAATGACAGCAATGAAATGCATTGGAAAGGTTTTTTGGGATTAAGTTAATTTTCATGGCAATGAAGGACTATGCAATTCATCTGATCACTCTTCATAACATTCTGAAGTATATGCAAATGGCTATTTAAAAAACTTAAGCAGCAACTTTTCCAATTTCCAATATTTATGTAATTCTCAAAACTTTTGGCCATGACTGTATATACAAATTTCACTGAATTTGCACCCAGTTTTCTTGTCAGCGGCAGAAACCCTTTAACTAGAGTTGAGCGAACACCTGGATGTTCGGGTTCGAGAAGTTCGGCCGAACATCCCGGAAATGTTCGGGTTCGGGATCCGAACCCGATCCGAACTTCGTCCCGAACCCGAACCCCATTGAAGTCAATGGGGACCCGAACTTTTCGGCACTAAAAAGGCTGTAAAACAGCCCAGGAAAGAGCTAGAGGGCTGCAAAAGGCAGCAACATGTAGGTAAATCCCCTGCAAACAAATGTGGATAGGGAAATGAATTAAAATAAAAATTAAATAAATAAAAATTAACCAAAATCAATTGGAGAGAGGTTCCATAGCAGAGAATCTGGCTTCCCGTCACCCACCACTGGAACAGTCCATTCTCAGATATTTAGGCCCCGGCACCCAGGCAGAGGAGAGAGGTCCCGTAACAGAGAATCTGTCTTCATGTCAGCAGAGAATTAGTCTGCATGTCATAGCAGAGAATGAGGCTTCACGTCAGCCACCACTGCAACAGTCCATTGGCATATATTTAGGCCCAGCACACACACAGGCAGAGGAGAGAGGTCCCGTAACAGACAATCTGGCTTCATGTCAGCAGAGAATCAGTCTGCATGTCATAGCAGAGAATCAGGCTTCACGTCAGCCACCACTGCAACAGTCCATTGGCATATATTTAGGCCCAGCACACACACAGGCAGAGGAGAGAGGTCCCGTAACAGAGAATCTGGCTTCATGTCAGCAGAGAATCAGTCTGCATGTCATAGCAGAGAATGAGGCTTCACGTCACCCACCACTGCAACAGTCCATTGGCATATATTTAGGCCTAGCACACAGGCAGAGCAGAGAGGTCCCGTAACAGACAATCTGGCTTCATGTCAGCAGAGAATCAGTCTGCATGTCATAGCAGAGAATGAGGCTTCACGTCAGCCACCACTGCAACAGTCCATTGGCATATATTTAGGCCTAGCACACAGGCAGAGCAGAGAGGTCCCGTAACAGACAATCTGGCTTCATGTCAGCAGAGAATCAGTCTGCATGTCATAGCAGAGAATCAGGCTTCACGTCAGCCACCACTGCAACAGTCCATTGTCATAAATTTAGGCCCAGCACCCAGGCAGAGGAGAGAGGTCCCGTAACAGACAATCTGGCTTCATGTCAGCAGAGAATTAGTCTGCATGTCATAGCAGAGAATCAGGCTTCATGTCAGCCACCACTGCAACAGTCCATTGGCATATATTTAGGCCCAGCACCCAGGCAGAGGAGGGAGGTCCCGTAACAGAGAATCTGTCTTCATGTCAGCAGAGAATCAGTCTGCATGTCATAGCAGAGAATGAGGCTTCACGTCACCCACCACTGCAACAGTCCATTGGCATATATTTAGGCCTAGCACACAGGCAGAGCAGAGAGGTCCCGTAACAGACAATCTGGCTTCATGTCAGCAGAGAATCAGTCTGCATGTCATAGCAGAGAATCAGGCTTCACGTCAGCCACCACTGCAACAGTCCATTGGCATATATTTAGGCCTAGCACACAGGCAGAGCAGAGAGGTCCCGTAACAGACAATCTGGCTTCATGTCAGCAGAGAATCAGTCTGCATGTCATAGCAGAGAATGAGGCTTCACGTCAGCCACCACTGCAACAGTCCATTGGCATATATTTAGGCCTAGCACACAGGCAGAGCAGAGAGGTCCCGTAACAGACAATCTGGCTTCATGTCAGCAGAGAATCAGTCTGCATGTCATAGCAGAGAATCAGGCTTCACGTCAGCCACCACTGCAACAGTCCATTGTCATAAATTTAGGCCCAGCACCCAGGCAGAGGAGAGAGGTCCCGTAACAGACAATCTGGCTTCATGTCAGCAGAGAATTAGTCTGCATGTCATAGCAGAGAATCAGGCTTCATGTCAGCCACCACTGCAACAGTCCATTGGCATATATTTAGGCCCAGCACCCAGGCAGAGGAGGGAGGTCCCGTAACAGAGAATCTGTCTTCATGTCAGCAGAGAATCAGTCTGCATGTCATAGCAGAGAATGAGGCTTCACGTCAGCCACCACTGCAACAGTCCATTGGCATATATGTAGGCCTAGCACACAGGCAGAGGAGAGGTTCATTCAACTTTGGGTAGCCTCGCAATATAATGGTAAAATGAAAATAAAAATAGGATTGAATGAGGAAGTGCCCTGGAGTCCAATAATATATGGTTATGGGGAGGTAGTTAATGTCTAATCTGGACAAGGGACGGACAGGTCCTGTGGGATCCATGCCTGGTTCATTTTTATGAACGTCAGCTTGTCCACATTGGCTGTAGACAGGCGGCTGCGTTTGTCTGTAATGACGCCCCCTGCCGTGCTGAATACACGTTCAGACAAAACGCTGGCTGCCGGGCAGGCCAGCACCTCCAAGGCATAAAAGGCTAGCTCTGGCCACGTGGACAATTTAGAGACCCAGAAGTTGAATGGGGCCGAACCATCAGTCAGTACGTGGAGGGGTGTGCACACGTACTGTTCCACCATGTTAGTGAAATGTTGCCTCCTGCTAACACGTTGCGTATCAGGTGGTGGTGCAGTTAGCTGTGGCGTGTTGACAAAAGTTTTCCACATCTCTGCCATGCTAACCCTGCCCTCAGAGGAGCTGGCCGTGACACAGCTGCCTTGGCGACCTCTTGCTCCTCCTCTGCCTTGGCCTTGGGCTTCCACTTGTTCCCCTGTGACATTTGGGAATGCTCTCAGTAGCGCGTCTACCAACGTGCGCTTGTACTCGCGCATCTTCCTATCACGCTCCAGTGCAGGAAGTAAGGTGGGCACATTGTCTTTGTAGCGTGGATCCAGCAGGGTGGCAACCCAGTAGTCCGCACAGGTTAAAATGTGGGCAACTCTGCTGTCGTTGCGCAGGCACTGCAGCATGTAGTCGCTCATGTGTGCCAGGCTGCCCAGGGGTAAGGACAAGCTGTCCTCTGTGGGAGGCGTATCGTCATCGTCCTGCCTTTCCCCCCAGCCACGCACCAGTGATGGACCCGAGCTGCGTTGGGTGCCACCCCGCTGTGACCATGCTTCATCCTCATCCTCCTCCACCTCCTCCTCATCCTCGTCCTCCTCGTCTTCCAGTAGTGGGCCCTGGCTGGCCACATTTGTACCTGGCCTCTGCTGTTGCCAAAAACCTCCCTCTGAGTCACTTCGAAGAGACTGGCCTGAAAGTGCTAAAAATGACCCCTCTTCCTCCTCCTCCTCCTCCTCCTCCTGGGCCACCTCCTCTTCCATCATCGCCCTAAGTGTTTTCTCAAGGAGACATAGAAGTGGTATTGTAACGCTGATAACGGTGTCATCGCCACTGGCCATGTTGGTGGAGTACTCGAAACAGCGCAACAGGGCACACAGGTCTCGCATGGAGGCCCAGTCATTGGTGGTGAAGTGGTGCTGTTCTGTAGTGCGACTGACCCGTGCGTGCTGCAGCTGAAACTCCACTATGGCCTGCTGCTGCTCGCACAGTCTGTCCAGCATGTGCAAGGTGGAGTTCCACCTGGTGGGCACGTCGCATATGAGGCGGTGAGCGGGAAGGCCGAAGTTACGCTGTAGCGCAGACAGGCGAGCAGCAGCAGGATGTGAACGCCGGAAGCGCGAACAGACGGCCCGCACTTTATGCAGCAGCTCTGACATGTCGGGGTAGTTGTGAATGAACTTCTGCACCACCAAATTCAGCACATGCGCCAAGCAAGGGATGTGCGTCAAATTGGCTAGTCCCAGAGCTGCAACGAGATTTCGCCCATTATCACACACCACCAGGCCGGGCTTGAGGCTCACCGGCAGCAACCACTCGTCGGTCTGTTGTTCTATACCCCGCCACAACTCCTGTGCGGTGTGGGGCCTGTCCCCCAAACATATGAGTTTCAGAATGGCCTGCTGACGTTTACCCCGGGCTGTGCTGAAGTTGGTGGTGAAGGTGTGTGGCTGACTGGATGAGCAGGTGGAAGAAGAGGAGGAGGAAGCCGAGAAGGAGGAGGTGGCAACAGGAGGCAAAGAATGTTGCCCTGCGATCCTTGGCGGCGGAAGGACGTGCGCCAAACAGCTCTCTCCGCCTGGGGCCCAGCTGCCACTACATTTACCCAGTGTGCAGTTAGGGAGATATAGCGTCCCTGGCCGTGCTTACTGGTCCACGTATCTGTGGTTAGGTGGACCTTGCCACAGATGGCGTTGCGCAGTGCACACTTGATTTTATCGGATACTTGGTTGTGCAGGGAAGGCACGGCTCTCTTGGAGAAGTAGTGCCGGCTGGGAACAACATACTGTGGGACAGCAAGCGACATGAGCTGTTTGAAGCTGTCTGTGTCCACCAGCCTAAATGACAGCATTTCATAGGCCAGTAGTTTAGAAATGCTGGCATTCAGGGCCAGGGATCGAGGGTGGCTAGGTGGGAATTTACGCTTTCTATCAAATGTTTGTGAGATGGAGAGCTGAACGCTGGCGTGTGACATGGTTGAGACGCTTGGTGACGGAGGTGGTGGTGGTGGTGTTGGTGGTACATCCCCTGTTTGCTGGGCGGCAGGTGCCAACGTTCCTCCAGAGGCGGAGGAAGAGGCCGAGGCGGCAGCAGCAGAATAGGCCGAGGCGGCAGCAGCAGAAGAGGTAGCAGGGGGAGCCTGAGTGACTTCCTTGGTTTTAAGGTGTTTACTCCACTGCAGTTCATGCTTTGCATGCAGGTGCCTGGTCATGCAGGTTGTGCTCAGGTTCAGAACGTTAATGCCTCGCTTCAGGCTCTGATGGCACAGCGTGCAAACCACTCGGGTCTTGTCGTCAGCACATTGTTTGAAGAAGTGCCATGCCAGGGAACTCCTTGAAGCTGCCTTTGGGGTGCTCGGTCCCAGATGGCGGCGGTCAGTAGCAGGCGGAGTCTCTTGGCGGCGGGTGTTCTGCTTTTGCCCACTGCTCCCTCTTTTGCTACGCTGTTGGCTCGGTCTCACCACTGCCTCTTCCTCCGAACTGTGAAAGTCAGTGGCACGACCTTCATTCCATGTGGGGTCTAGGACCTCATCGTCCCCTGCATCGTCTTCCACCCAGTCTTGATCCCTGACCTCCTGTTCAGTCTGCACACTGCAGAAAGACGCAGCAGTTGGCACCTGTGTTTCGTCATCATCAGAGACATGCTGAGGTGGTATTCCCATGTCCTCATCATCAGGAAACATAAGTGGTTGTGCGTCAGTGCATTCTATGTCTTTCACCGCTGGGGAAGGGCTAGGTGGATGCCCTTGGGAAACCCTGCCAGCGGAGTCTTCAAACAGCATAAGAGACTGCTGCATAACTTGAGGCTCAGACAGTTTCCCTTATATGCATGGGGGTGATGTGACAGACTGATGGGGTTGGTTTTCAGGCGCCATCTGTGCGCTTTCTGCAGAAGACTGGGTGGGAGATAATGTGAACGTGCTGGATCCACTGTCGGCCACCCAATTGACTAATGCCTGTACCTGCTCAGGCCTTACCATCCTTAGAACGGCATTGGGCCCCACCATATATCGCTGTAAATTCTGGCGGCTACTGGGACCTGAGGTAGTTGGTACACTAGGACGTGTGGATGTGGCAGAACGGCCACGTCCTCTCCCAGCACCAGAGGGTCCACTAACACCACCACGACCATGTCCACGTCCGCGTCCCTTACTAGATGTTTTTCTCATTGTTATGGTTCACCACAACAACAAATATATTATTTGGCCCAATGTATTGTATTCAAATTCAGCGGGATATAAATTTGAGGCCTAGTATTTAGGCGCTGGGTGACCGGTATGGATTTAGTGACAGAATTAGACTTGGAAATGCACAGAAGCGTGTGTGTGAAGTTATTCTGAATGACCCTATGTGCACCTTCAATATGATCTACCCTTTTAGGGATAGATTTCAAATAGCTCTGATATAGCAGAAACGACTAAATTATGAAATTGCTAAATTGGGAATTGTATTTCAACCCAGAACAAAAAATGTGCTTTGACGGACACTAAATAACTTTCCCAGCCACAACAGGACAGCGGTAACGAGAGATTTAGCGGGATATAAATTTGAGGCCTAGTATTTAGGCGCTGGGTGACAGGTATGGGTTTAGTGACAGAATTAGATTTGGAAATGCACAGTAGCGGGTGTGTGAAGTTATTCTGAATGACCCTATGTGCACCTTGAATATTATATACCCTTTTAGGGATAGATTTCAAATAGCTCTGATATAGCAGAAACCACTAAATTATGAAATTGCTAAATTGGGAATTGTATTTCAACCCAGAACAAGAAATGTGCTTGAACGGACACTAAATAACACGCCCAGCTACAGCACTAGGGACAGATTTAGCGGGATATAAATTTGAGGCCTAGTATTTAGGCGCTGGGTGACAGGTATGGGTTTAGTGCCAGAATTAGACTTGGAAATACACAGTAGCGGGTGTGTGTGAAGTTATTCTGAATGACCCAATGTGCACCTTGAATATTATATACCCTTTTAGGGATAGATTTCAAATAGCTCTGATATAGCAGAAACCACTAAATTATGAAATTGCTAAATTGGGAATTGTATTTCAACCCAGAACAAGAAATGTGCTTGAACGGACACTAAATAACTCGCCCAGCTACAGCACTAAGGACAGATTTAGCGGGATATAAATTTGAGGCCTAGTATTTAGGCGCTGGGTGACAGGTATGGGTTTAGTGCCAGAATTAGACTTGGAAATACACAGTAGCGGGTGTGTGTGAAGTTATTCTGAATGACCCAATGTGCACCTTGAATATTATATACCCTTTTAGGGATAGATTTCAAATAGCTCTGATATAGCAGAAACCACTAAATTATGAAATTGCTAAATTGGGAATTGTATTTCAACCCAGAACAAGAAATGTGCTTGAACGGACACTAAATAACTCGCCCAGCTACAGCACTAGGGACAGATTTAGCTGGATATAAATTTGAGGCCTAGTATTTAGGCGCTGGGTGACAGGTATGGGTTTAGTGCCAGAATTAGACTTGGAAATACACAGTAGCGGGTGTATGTGAAGTTATTCTGAATGACCCAATGTGCACCTTGAATATTATATACCCTTTTAGGGATAGATTTCAAATAGCTCTGATATAGCAGAAACCACTAAATTATGAAATTGCTAAATTGGGAATTGTATTTCAACCCAGAACAAGAAATGTGCTTGAACGGACACTAAATAACTCGCCCAGCTACAGCACTAGGGACAGATTTAGCGGGATATAAATTTGAGGCCTAGTATTTAGGCGCTGGGTGACAGGTATGGGTTTAGTGCCAGAATTAGACTTGGAAATACACAGTAGCGGGTGTGTGTGAAGTTATTCTGAATGACCCAATGTGCACCTTGAATATTATATACCCTTTTAGGGATAGATTTCAAATAGCTCTGATATAGCAGAAACCACTAAATTATGAAATTGCTAAATTGGGAATTGTATTTCAACCCAGAACAAGAAATGTGCTTGAACGGACACTAAATAACTCGCCCAGCTACAGCACTAAGGACAGATTTAGCGGGATATAAATTTGAGGCCTAGTATTTAGGCGCTGGGTGACCGGTATGGATTTAGTGACAGAATTAGACTGGGATATGGCCAAAAAATAAACAGACTATTGCTGGTTAAATGCACTTGGTGTGACAGCTTCACCCTGATGTAGGCTTTAGCCAAAAAACAACCACACCATTGAGGGTTAAATGCACTTGGTGACAGGCGCAGCTTGCCCCTGATTTAGTATATGGCCAAAAAATGAACAGACTATTGCTGGTTAAATGCACTTGGTGTGACAGCTTCACCCTGATGTAGGCTTTAGCCAAAAAACAACCACACCATTGAGGGTTAAATGCACTTGGTGACAGGCGCAGCTTGCCCCTGATTTTGTATATGGCCAAAAAATGAACAGACTATTGCTGGTTAAATGCACTTGGTGTGACAGCTTCACCCTGATGTAGGCTTTAGCCAAAAAACAACCACACCATTGAGGGTTAAATGCACTTGGTCGCAGCTTGTGCTGGCGCACCACAAGACACAAAATGGCCGCCGATCACCCCAGAAAAATGTGACTGACAAACGGTCTGGGCAGCCTAAAAACAGTGAGCAATTGAGGATCAGCAGCTCAATGATCCACAGCTGCAGATCGATCAGTTAATCAAGTCCTTTGGAGGAGTTAATCTGCCTAATCTCGCCCTACTGTCGCAGCCGCAACCTCTCCCTACGCTAATCAGAGCAGAGTGACGGGCGGCGCTATGTGACTCCAGCTTAAATAGAGGCTGGGTCACATGGTGCTCTGGCCAATCACAGCCATGCCAATAGTAGGCATGGCTGTGATGGCCTCTTGGGGCAAGTAGTATGACGCTTGTTGATTGGCTGCTTTGCAGCCTTTCAAAAAGCGCCAAGAAAGCGTCACAAAAGCGCGAAGAAAGCGACGAACACCGAACCCGAACCCGGACTTTTACGAAAATGTCCGGGTTCGGGTCCGTGTCACAGACACCCCAAAATTCGGTACGAACCCGAACTATACAGTTCGAGTTCGCTCATCCCTACCTTTAACGCAACACATTGAATTTCTATACCGTCTGAGTGCTTCAATCCTATATTTGGTAAAAAAGTGAAAATCAATACATATAACATTTTCACAGAATTTGCACCCAGTTTTATTGTCTGTGGGAGAAACCATTTATTGCAGCGCATTGCATTTCTATACCGTCTTAGTGCTTCAATCCCATATATTGGGAAAAAGTTAAAATAAATATATATACAATTGTCACTGAATTTGCACCTAGTTTTATTGTCTGCGGCAGAAACCGTTTATCACAGCGCATTGCATTTCTTTACCATCTCACTGTTAAATCCCATATATTGGGAAAAAGTGAAAATCAATAAATATGTCACAGCCGTTACCTCTGGCTGTGACTTTCTGTCTTAGCTCTTGCTGCAGTTCTGTTCCGGTGTGTTGTCTGTGGTTCTTTATGGGTTAACTCCCCTGTGTGCCTATTAGGAGTTAATCCACTGTCTGCTCCATGGGTGTGGCCTCTCTGCTACACTGACTGAATCTGTATATTTGGCTGAGTTTCCCTTAGATCTGGGACAGCTCTTCTAATATGTGTCTGTCTTGTCCTTCTCTTGAGTTGTACTTTGTCTTCCATGCTGCTGACCCATGGGATCCGTGTCTGTCTATGTTCTGTGAGTTTGCCTTCATGCTCATTGTCGTCCTTTCTCCTGTGTTTCTGTTATCAGGGTTGCCAGTTATGTTTGAGTTCCCCTGTGTGTTTTAGTATGTCTTTATTCCTCTGCCCTGATTTGTCTTGTCTATCTTGTTTCGTACCTGTCTTCCCCTATTTCATATTTGTTCCTCTGTATGGAGGGTTCTCTCTCTGCTTTAGGGGTTATTCTGTTCAACAATCCCTTGCTGCAGAGTGCCATGGGCAAGGTCATGCAGTTTAATACTGGTGGAGCAAGTCCTTCTCTGTTCATTGCCACTCCTGGTTCCTTGCAATGTACTCCTGCTTGTGTTTATATGTGCCTGTCTGTTATGTTTGCCTATGTACCGCAGGTACCTTCTGGTACCTGTTGTCCGTTCGTTCCTGCTGTCACTGTCTAATTCACGCTCTGAAGTGGACCCTGGCAACTTCCTGCTGCAAAGCCTACCCTACCATCTGGGGCCATAGTGAATACCAGGAGTTGCTTAGTCATGCCCCTCTGGAGTATTACTAGACAGTGGCGAGGTGGGGGTTTTCTCCCACTGTGCTGACGGTACATAGAGTTCATGTTTTGTCTGTGCTGCCTTGCCTGGCCTTTTGTTTGTGCAATAAACTCTTGTGTGTCTGTACCTGATTTCCGTTTGTTTATTGCTTGACGACTCAGAGGTCTGTCGCTGGATCTCTAACTCGTGACAATATATACAAATTTTACAGAATTTGCACCCAGTTTTCTTGTCTGCGGCAGAAACTGTTTATCACAGCACATTGCATTTCTTTACCATCTCACTGTTCAATCCTATATATTGGGAAAAAGTGAAAATCAATATATGTATACAAATGTCACTGAATCTGCCCCCTGTTTGCTTGTCTGCGGCAGAAACCATTTTTAGCAGCTCTTTGCATTTCTATACCATCTGAGTGTTCAATCCCATATGTTGGAAAAAAATTTAAATCAATATATATACAAATTTTTCTGAATCTGCGCCCAGTTTTCTTATCTGCTGCAGAAACCGTTTTTCGCAGCTCATTGCATTTCTATACCATCTGAGTGTTCAATTCCATATATTAAGAAAAAGTGAAAATCTATAAAATATATGTGTGTGTGTATATATATAAATATATATATATATAAAACATTTTCACTAAATTTGCACAACGTTTTCTTGTCTGCGGCAGAAACCGTTTATTGCAGCACATTGCATTTCTATACCGTCTGAGTTCTTGAATCCCATATATTGGGAAAAGTGAAAATCAATATATGTTAGAAGGCTTAGTTTTCTCAGCCTGCATTTGTGGTAGTAGGGGCATATGGATGTTGCTACTCCCAGTGGGGTGCTTGCTGCTCGCCTGCACTTCCGGTGCCAACCTCATGCAGCACGTCCCCTCTCGAAGCCTTGCTTCGCAGGTAAGCACGGCCCCGACAGGGTTCGTCTTGGCATCGCAGTGTCATCCGGCATCCGGGTAAGTCTGCTCCTCCCCTGCCTTCACTCGCTCCCTACCTCACAATCTTAGTTCCCGTCCCCGCCACCGACCGGGCCTGCTCCGCTCACCCAGCTCAGCTCTGTCCTTCCAGCCGGCATCGTGTGGTCACGTGGGCTGCGTGCGCCGATTCTCGCTGCCCGGGCTTCCTGTTCCCCGGCAGCGGAGTTGACGTCCCCGCACTCCGACCACGTGACCCTGGCGTTCTCAGACTTCCTGCAATTATAGTAAAAATATAAATATAGAAACAACTGTAATGCAAATATTATGTTCTATCAAATGCTACACAGATTCTTATAAATAGTTATGTAAACTGTCATGGAATGATTGTAGTCTAAGTATATGAGCAGATACATTGATACCAAGTTCTAACATCCAATTACGCTGAGCACGAGTCTTGGTGCTACCTAGGTTCCCAACCCAATGCAACAGCAAAAAGTTTGGGAGCTCACATGCAATTTCACCTACAATTTCTGCTGTATCTGATCCCTCTCTTTCCTCGCTACCCGCAGAGGCCGCAAGAGAGTTGTGAAGAAAAAAAAAAAAGTATATTTATCCTTTGCCTTGCCTATTGCTTTCAGCTGTTGCGGCCTTGAGTTATCTCACCAGGTTCAATGAACCACTCTCTTGCCTCTTGCTTTCTGTCCATGTCAAAGGTACGATCCTCTGCTATTCTGCTCAAATTTGCGTTTTTGTACCTTCTGCATTTAGCAGGTTACATTTGTTAATGTTTTGCCGCCTGCCACGTTGCCCAGACCATGTAGTATCAATTCATCTTAGGGTTAACCTACCACGTCTGCCAGGTTTCCATTTAATTTCTCTACCGCCTAATTTCACTCAGGCCACGTAGCTCAAATTGTTCAGAGCCAACCTGCCACGTCACCAGGACACGTGTGTTTATGTTTTGCCGCGTGCCACGTTGCCAGGCCACGTAGTAACAATTCGTCTTAGGGTCAACCTGCCAGGTCAGCCAGGTTCACGTTTGTTAATTTCTCTACCGCATGTCATCACTCAGGCCACGTAGCTCAAATTGACCAGAACCAAACCACCACCTCACCAGCTGACATTTATATATAAAAAAATAAAAAATAAAATAAAAAAATGCCACGTTCCACAGACAACATACTACAATTCGCTTAGGGTCAACCTGCCATGTCGCCCAGGATACATTTCTTATTATCCTCTCCCAGGCCATACAGTCTGTTTCACAATCGGGCCTCTGCCTGGCAGGTCCTTATTCAAGTTCCACTGTCCATTACGTTGCTGCCTGTATTCGTTTTTTACATGTCGTTCCAGGTCCCGCTATTCATTTCTTCTAGTTTTGCATTCTTGTTTCTTTTGTTTTTCTTCCAGGTCTCGGCTAATCTCAGTTCAGGTAACAGTGCACCCAACAGCCGGTCACTTTCCTCTCCTCGCTTAATTTCTTACTTCCACATCCTTCCTTTTCACACTCTCATAGACTTGCCAGCCGTTATCTTCTACTTTCAGCCATTAACCATCTCACTACTACTTCATTGCACACTTTGGGTGGCTCTGGTTAGTTTGAGGTCACGGCTAAGCTTAATTTCTTCTTGCTTCACAGTTGCAGTCATTTCACACGCTTCTGATATCAAGGACACTGTCTCAGTTCCGCAATCTCAAACCGCCGATCGTGCTAGCTGCATGTCCCTGCGAAGCTGGACCATACCTAGGTTAATTGCGGAACTAAATAATTAAGGCATTTACCATCCGGCCTCCACTCTCAAGGCTGAACTAACAGGCTTTTGGTCACCAGCACACCAGCTCCTGCTGAGGATCAAGTGCCAATGTCCTTGTCACGGAAGGTGTACAGGAAACTAGAAGACACAAAATGAAGATCCGACTGACTGGATCCAAAACTAAGGAACAAAAGGGAGAGCCCTGCATCAGACCTGGCTCTCTCCTTAACTTCTCAGCCTATGCGAAAATCCCGAAGGAAGATGATCGCATATCCTCGTACCTCGACTGTATAACACCTGAACACCCTATAATAGTGAGGGGACACGACCACCGGCTCCCTACACTTGATACGGAGGGAGTCAAGGTCACCTGGGATCCAGCAAACAGGAAAACACAAATGAACGAACAAAACTTATCTGTAGAAGACTCAGAAGTAGGATCAGCATGCACACACTCCAGGAAGTAATATAAACCGCAAAGTGATGCAGTATGGGGAGGGATTTAAAGGGATGCAATCAGTGAAACTACATGACAGCTGAGAGAGGCTAATGAGATGAGAAAATGAAAGCAAAACAAAAGGAACCTCAAGGAGGAGGTTCTGAAGGACGTTTGTCAGAGCTTCTCAGATGTCTGGTGGTGACAGTACCCCTCTTTCTGCGAGTGGACTCCGGACACTCAGAGCCCACCTTCTCAGGATGGGACCTATGGAAAGCCCTGATGAGACAAGTGGCCTTAATGTCCATCACTGGGATCCACATCCTCTCCTCAGGACCATAACCCTCCCAATGAACGAGGTACTGAAGAGAACCGCGGACAACACAAGAATCCACAATCCTAGAGACCTAAAATTCAAGATTACCATCAACCACAATCGGAGGAGGAGGCAAAGGCGAGGGTACAATGGGTTGAACATAAGGTTTTAATAAAGACTTATGAAAAACATTATGGATATTCCAAGTCTGAGGAAGATCAAGACGGTAGGCAACAGGATTGATGACAGACAGGATTTTGTAAGGCCCAATAAACTTAGGACCCAACTTCCAGGAGGGAACCTTCAATTTGATATTCTTGGTGGACAACCACACCAGATCACCAACATTCAGGTCCGGACCAGGCACACGTCTCTTATCTGCCACACACTTATATCTCTCACTCATGCTCTTTAGATTATCCTGAATCTTTTGCCAAATAGATGACAAAGACGAGGAGAATCTGTCCTCGTCAGGTAAACCAGAAGACCCCTCTCCAGAGAATGTCCCAAACTGCGGATGAAACCCATATGCACCAAAAAATGGTGACTTATCAGAGGACTCCTGACGACGGTTATTTAAAGCAAACTCAGCAAGGGACAAAAAAGAACACCAATCCTCCTGATTCTCCGCCACAAAACAGCACAGATATGTCTCCAGATTCTGATTGACGTGCTCTGTCTGACCATTCGACTGCGGGTGGAAAGCAGAAGAGAATGACAACCGAACCCCCAAGCGAGAACAGAAAGCCTTTCAGAATCTGGAAACAAACTGTGTGCCCCTATCAGAGACTATGTCTGAAGGAATACCATGCAATTTGACAATGTGATCAATAAATGCCTGCGCCAGCGTCTTAGCATTGGGCAAACCAGGAAAAGGAATGAAATGCACCATTTTGCTAAAACGGTCCACCACCACCAGAATCACAGTCTTCCCCGAGGAACGAGGCAGGTCCGTAATGAAGTCCATGGACAGATGTGTCCAAAGACGGGAAGGAATGTGTAAGGGAAGGAGAGGACCTGATGGCCGTGAATGAGGGACTTTGGCACAAGCGCGGGTCTCGCAGGCTGCCACAAAACCCTCAATTGACTTACGAAGCGCAGGCCACCAGAATGTCTGAGCGATGAGATCCACGGTGGCTCTTGCCCCCGGGTGCCCAGCAAGGACAGTATCGTGGTGTTCCTTAAAAATCTTGTGTCCTAAAGCGAGAGGCACAAACAACCTCCCAGGAGGACAAAGATCAGGAGCCTCTGACTGGGCTCCCTGAACCTCTGCCTCCAATTCAGGATAAAGAGCAGAGACCACCACACCTTCAGCCAAAATGGGACCCGGGTCTTCAAAATTCCCACCTCCCGGAAAACAACGTGACAGGGCATCCGCCTTCACATTCTTAACCCCAGGGTGGAACGTGACAACAAAATTCAACTTTGAAAAGAACAAAGACCATCTGGCCTGTCAAGTGTTCAGACGCTTGGCTGACTCCAAGTAGGCCAGATTCTTATGGTCAGTAAACACAGTAATAGGGTGTCTGGCTCCCTCTAACCAATGGCGCCATTCCTCAAAAGCCAACTTGATGGCCAACAACTCCCTATCTGCCACATCGTAATTTCTCTCTGCGGAGGAGAGTTTCTTCGAGAAAAAGGCACACGGTCGCCATTTAGCAGGAGAGGGACCCTAAGACAAGACCGCACCCACACCCACCTCAGAAGCATCAACCTCAACTATGAAGGGTAGAGAAATATCAGGTTGTACCAAGATGGGAGCGGAAGCAAAACTCTCTTTGATATTAGAAAAGGCCTTACGCGCCTCTACCGACCAGGAGGAAAAATCTACCCCCTTTCTAGTCATATCAGTGAGTGGTTTAACAACAATGGAATAATTCAAAATAAACT
Source organism: Bufo gargarizans (assembly GCF_014858855.1). NCBI lineage: Eukaryota > Metazoa > Chordata > Amphibia > Anura > Bufonidae > Bufo > Bufo gargarizans. The sequence continues at coordinate 257,247,554 of NC_058084.1, forward strand.
TCCTGTAATAATTGGCAAAACCCAAAAAACACATCAGCGCCTTCTGATTCTCAGGAAGCTCCCACTTAAGCACAGCGTGGGCCTTCTCGGGGTCCATGCGAAAACCAGAAGCGGAGAGAAGAAACCCCAGAAATTGAATTTCTGGAACCGCAAACACACATTTTTCCAGTTTAGCGTACAATTTATTCTCCCACAGGATGAGCAAGACCTGACGTAAGTGTTCCTTATGAGTTTTAAAATCAGGAGAAAAAATCTAAATGTCATCTAGATACACTAATACAAATTTCCCCATTAAATGATAAAAAATGCTGTTCACAAAATGCAGAAAGACGGCTGGAGCATTCATCAAACCAAAAGGCATAACCAAATTCTCAAAATGGCCCTCAGGGGTATTGAAGGCCGTCTTCCATTTGTCTCCTTCTCTGACCCTGACCAGGTTGTATGCCCCTCTTAGATCCAACTTGGAAAAAACTTTAGCCCCAACAATCTGGTTAAACAGGTCCGGGATAAGAGGAAGTAGATATGGGTCACGAAACAAAGAAAAAACCAGCGGCAACAGGTGACTTAGAGGGTCGTATGTGTCCCTTTCTCAGACTCTCAGAGATATAAGCACGCATAGCGACCCTTTCAGGTTGGGACAGATTGTATAAACGAGATTTAGGCAGCTTGGCGCCTGGGGTGAGATTAATAGGGCAATCATACTCCCTGTGCTAGGGCAAGTCCTGAACACCACTTTCAGAGAACACATCCGAAAATTCAGAGAAAAAAGATGGTACAGTCTTAGTAGAAACCTCAGAAACAGATGTTGTGAGGCAATTCTCTCTGCAAAAGTCACTCAAACCATTTATTTCCCTGGCTTGCCAATCAATGGTGGGGTTATGTTTAGTGAGCCAGGGTAACCCCAACACTAGAGGAGTAGGCAACCCGCTTAGGACGAAACATGACACATCCTCAATATGAGTATCACTCACAATCAAACGGATATTGTGAACTATGCCCTTTAACGATTTCTGAGAAAGTGGAACGGAATCAATAGCAAAAACAGGTATATCCTTTCCCAAAGTGCATACCTGGAAACCATGAGTTATAGCAAATTTACTATCAATGAGATTGACAGCTGCTCCACTATCTACAAAAATCTCATAAAAAATTTTTTTTGCTCTCTAGCTCCACCCTGGCAGGTAGGACAAAACAGGAACTATAAGCAAACGGAAAACCTTCAATTTTCGCATCAACCTTGCCAATAGTAACAGATGGAACGTTTTTAGAGGATTTTTTTCTTTTTGTTTCTTTATTAGTCTCAAAAAACTGCCTGAATCTCCTAGAGGGACAAACATTTCCCAAATGATTTATACCTCCACAGCAGAAACAAACCTTCCTATAAGAGCTGAATCCTCCATTGTCAGAGGCAAGCAAACCCAGCTGCATGGGCCCCTGCTCAGAAGGGATTGAGAGCGACTGAGACCCCTGTGCACAGAATGAGACCGCCGCACTGTCCTTGGACTGAGTATGACAGGAAGGAGTGATCTCTCCTCTCTCTCTAAGACGCCAGTCAATACGAACGGCCCGAGACATGGCAGAGTCCAAGGAGGTAGGTCTCTCATGAAAGGAAAATGCATCTTTCAATCCCTCTGAAAGACCATGGCAAAATTGACTTCGAAGTGCAGCATCATTCCAACCAGTATCAGCTGCCCATCTCCGAAATTCTGAGCAGTATATCTCTGCGGATTGTTTACCCTGACATAAAAGACATAGTCTAGACTCAGCCAGAGCAATACGATCCGGATCGTCATATATCTGACCCAGGGCTAAAAAGAATTCATCCACTGAACGGAGGGGCCGTGCCCCCACTGGCAGCGATAAGGCCCAGGACTGTGCGTTATCCCTGAGCAGCGAGATGATGATCCCCACCCTCCGTTCCTCATCACCAGAGGAATGGGGAAGTAGGCGAAAATGGAGTTTGCAAGCCTCTCTAAAACGAACAAAATTCTCACTACCCCCGGAGAACATATCTGGGAGCGATATCTTAGGCTCAGAACAAAATCCATGAACGCAAGCTGAACCGGTCACTTGAAACTGAGAAAGAGTCTTACGGAGATCTGCTACCTCCAATGAAAGACCCTGCATGTGTTCAGTCAAAAGTGAAACCGGATCCATGCTTGAGACGGTTTTGGTGGTTTATAATGTCACAGAAGGTGTACAGGAAACTAGAAGACACAAAATGAAGATCCGACTGACTGGATCCAAAACTAAGGAACAAAAGGGAGAGCCCTGCATCAGACCTGGCTCTCTCCCTAACTGCTCAGCCTATGAGAAAATCCCAATGGTAGATGATCGCATATCCTCGTACCTCGACTGTAGAACACCTGAACACCTTATAATAGTGAGGGGACACGACCACCAGCTCCCTACACTTGATACGGAGGGAGTCAGGGTCACCTCGGATCCAGCAAACAGGAAAACACAAATGAACGAACAAAACTTATCTGTATAAGACTCAGAAGTAGGATCAGCATGCACACACTCCAGGAAGTAATATAAACCGCAAAGTGATACAGTATGAAGAGGGATTTAAAGGGATGCAATCAGTGCAACTACATGACAGCTGAGAGAGGCTAACGAGATGAGAAAATGAAAGCAAAACAAAAGGAACCTCAAGGAGGAGGTTCTGAAGGACGTCTGTCAGAGCTTCTCAGATGTCTGGTATGACAGTCCTCTATTAAACTCTCCCTGCAACAGTTTCAAGCATCCATAAATAGGATCTCTACTGCGGTATCGGACATGCAGTCTCGGCTGCTCGCTGTCGAGTCCTGAACCTCCACGACCAGTAGTCCAGTCCCGCCTGTTCCAGTCCCCTCCACTTCCCGCTGCCTCTCTCCAGGTATGGTTTCCAGCACCCCGTTGTCACGAGGGTATCGAGAACCACGCCTGACTCCGTTATACCCGGGGTCAGGAAGTCGCAGCAGTTGGCTGCACACTCTATTTAAGATAGGGCTGTTTTCCTTATGGTAGCTTTCTGGGTTTGCTTTGCAAACCCTTTTGGCTCACTCAGGGATCCGTAGCTCCTTCTCCTCAGCTGTTCCTTGTCCAGCACTCCCAAACCTCCTTATATTCCTCTCTCACACTTCTCTGGTTGCCAGAGATAGAGCTTCCTGCCTGGACATCTATCCTGACCCACTGGAGCTGTGTTGCTGCGTTCTCTGACTGTTGATTCAGAACGCTACCCTCCGGATCCCTGTTGGACCTTTGTGGACAGTTGTTGTCGTCCACCTGGGTGTTTGTGTTTGTCTGTCCTCTCCCTGGTGTTTTCCTCTTAGTGCAGTGGTGAGGACTAGCGATCCCACCGGCCCGTTCACTATCTAGGGCTCATTTCAGGGAAAGCCAGGGTTTAGGCACGTGATCGCCGCACGGGTGAGGAACCCGTCTAGGGACGTCAGGGCAGTCAGGTGCCAGCCGCAAGGTGAGTTAGGGGTCACCACCTTTCCCTCTCCCTTAGGCAGGGCTTTCCCTGTTTTCCTCCCTGTGCGTGACACCGGTCATTACACCCGTCCATCGCACCTTCCCATTTTGTTCCCAAGAATATTAGGAAGGACATTTTGTCTGGGAAGTACGTTAATTTAGCCTCCATATTTATCGCCACCCACTATGGATATTTATCGCCGACCCCTGTGGCGATGTGTCCATAGTTCTCAAGTGCAAAGACGCCCGTCTAAATAAGAAGCTGTCTATACCGGAATTCGTTCTGGCTTTCAGCCTCTTCAGGGACATTGTTTGCTCTGTCCAGCCAAAGAGACGGGAGGAGCTGGACATTTATCTCTACAGGGCCATAGGCCTAACTAACTGGGACAAAGGCATCAAAAATAAAAATACAGCCACATAATGGGATATCTTAAAAAACTTCCTAAAATCTTATTGTGAGAGGTACATAGCGTATAGGAATAAAAGGTTAAGGAACAAAAAGAAACCAATTTGGATAAATAGAACTGTAAAGAAAGCAATAAATGACAAAAAGAAAGCATATAAATCACTAAAACAGTAGTCTAGTACGGAAACACTGAAAAAAAATAGAACATGTAAAAAACAAATAAAAGTGGCCAAACTAGAGACCGAGAGATTAATTGCCAAAGAGAGTAAAACTAACCCTAAAATGTTCTTCAATTATATAAATGTTAAAAAGTATAAATCTGAAGGTGTCGGCCCTTTAAAGAGTAATGAGAGCGACGAGGAAAAAGCAAAGCTGTTAAATATTTTTTTCTCCAATGTATTCACTGATGATATGCAGAATGTAAAAATACATTCGCCATTAAAAGTGTCCTGTCTGACCCAGGAAGAAGTACATCAAGACTTAAAAAGATTAAAATAGACAAATCGCCAGGACCGGAATTAAGTAATGTCATAGCCAGACCCTTATTTCTGATATTTGCGGACTCTATACTGACAGGGAATGTCCCACAGGATTGACGCATGGCAAATGTGGTGCCAATATTAAAAAAGGGTCCAAAAACAGAGCCTGGAAACTATAGGCCGGTAAATTTAACATCTGTTGTTGGTAAACTGTTTGAATGTTTTCTGAGAGATGCTATCTTAGAGCATCTCAACGGAAATAAGCAAATAATGCCATATCAGCATGGCTTCATGAGGGATCGGTCATGCCAAACTAATTTAATCAGTTTCTATGAGGAGGTAAGTTCTAGACTTGACAGCGGCAAATCAATGGATGTCGTATATCTGGACTTCTCCAAAGCATTTGACACTGTACCACATAAAATATTAGTATATAAAATGAGAATGCTCGGACTGGGACAAAACGTCTGTATGTGGGTAAGTAACTGGCTCAATGATAGAAAAGGTGGGTGGTTATTAACGGTACACACTCAGATTGGGTCACTGTCACTAGTGGGGTACCACAGGGGTCAATATTGGGCCCTATTCTCTTCAATATATTTATTAATGATCTTGTAGAAGGCTTGCATAGTAAAGTATCAATTTTCACAGATGACACTAAACTGTGTAAAGTAATTTACACTGAAGACGACAGTATACTACTACAGAGGGATCTGGATAGATTATGGAGGCTTGGGAAGATAAGTGGCAGATGAGGTTTAACACTGACAACTGTAACGTTATGCACATGGGAAGGAATAATGCAAGTCACCTGTGCATATTAAATGGTAAAACACTCGGTAACACTGACATGGAAAAGGATTTAGGAATTTTAATAAACAGCAAACTAAGCTGCAAAAACCAGTGTCAGGCAGCTGCTGCCAAGGCCAATAAGATAATGGGTTGCATCAGAAGGGGCATAGATGCCCGTGATAAGAACATAGTCCTACCACTTTACAAATCGCTAGTCAGACCACACATGGAGTACTGTGTACAGTTCTGGGCTCCTGTAGACAAGGCAGACATAGCAGAGCTGGAGAAGGTCCAGAGGAAGGCAACTAAAGTAATAACTGGAATAGGGCAACTACAGTACCCTGAAAGATTATCAAAATTAGGGTTATTCACTTTAGAAAAAAGACGACTGAGGGGAAATCTAATTAATTTGTATAAATATATCAGGGGTCAGTACAGAGATCTATCCCATCATCTATTTTTCCCCAGGACTGTGTAAGAGCAGTGAGACTATGGAACTCTCTGCCTGAGGAGGTGGTGATGGTGAGTACAATAAAGGAATTCAAGAGGGGCCTGCATGTATTCCTGGAGCGTAATAATATTACAGGCTATAGCTACTAGAGAGGGGTCGTTGATCCAGGAAGTTATTCTGATTGCCGGATTGGAGTCTGGAAGGAATTTTTTATTCCCCTAAGGTGGGGAAAATTGACTTCTACCTCAGAGTTTTTTTTTTTTGCCTTCCTCTGGATCAACTTGCAGGATAACAGGCCAAACTGGATGGACAAATGTCTTTTTTTGGCCTTATGTACTATGTTACTATGTTAGGGTCACCGACCTGGGGCATAAGTATGGTGGTTTAGCTTTTTACTACTACCACCGTTCCTTCTCAAACAAAGCCACTGCTACCTTTGCTCAGTTCAGGCACATCACCAACTGGGCCATACTAGACATGGAGCTTTTCTGCCGGCACTTCGCAGGTCTCAAGGCTCCTTCCTGCTCATCTTGCCAGTCCATTCTCCATTCGTCCGACTGTTGCCCCAATATAGCCTCAGCTTCCCAAGATAGGCCCGTCCCCGGTCCATCTGGCCTCCAAAGACAGGTCCCAGCAGTGGACAAGTTAGGTAGACCCATAGTTTTACTCTGCAAAAGTCAAATCTGCAATAACTACAATCTCACAGTTTGCAATTATAATAAGTGTTGAGCTCTCCACGTCTGCTCAATTTGCTTCAGGGCCCACCTCCAAACCACCTGCCCTTATAGAGCCTCAAAACAGTCCTGACTAGTCGGGGTTAATGTAGAGCTATTAGCATCCCTTTTGCTGAATCACCACAATCCTTCATTCACCCGATTCTTGGTTTCCGGCTTCACGGGTGGTTTTCACACGGGGCTCGTAGCCCTGCCTCAGTCCACCTGGGAGGGAGATAATTTTCTGTCTGCAGTTAGGGATCTCAATTCTGTAAGTACCCTGCTCCAGTCTAAGCTCCAAAAGGGCTTTTTCATTGGTCCTTTTTCCACAGTCCCCTTCGACCACTGGAGGGTTAGCCCCATCGGAATTGTCATGAAGAAGTTTTCAAATAAAAAAAGATTCATTTACGAACTTTCAGATCCTCACAGTTTGCATATACCCTTGATTCCATCTGAAGAATTTTCCATGCACTATTCCTCAGTAGATGAAGCTACCCAGTTGATCCTGCTGGCAGGAAGACGTGCATGGTTAACAAAGGTAGACATCGCCGATGCCTTCAAGCTGCTGCCTGTCCAGGCTCAGCTGTGGAAATTGTATGGCATTAAATGGATGGATAAATATTACTTTGAGGACAAGTTGACTTTCAGATCCAAAAGTAGTCCTTGGTTGTTCGACCAGTTCGTCCAAGCCCTGCAATGGATTTTGGTTAACCACTGCCACTGACCAATGGTTATTCACTATCTAGATGACTTCCTTATAATAGAAGAGTCAGGTCATGAGCCCAACAGGTTAGTGTCCCTACTGCAACTTTTCTCAAAGCTCAACATTCCAGTCGCAGACTCAAAAACAGAGGGTCCTTCCACGACTGTCACATTCCTGGGCATCGTTCTGGATTCTGTTAAGATGGAAGCAAGGCTTCCGGAAGAAAAGCTGGAGAAAATCTGAATTACCATCTCCAAATCAGTAACATCTACCGTATTTTTCGCCCTATAACAGAATCCAGAACGATGCCCAGGAATGTGACAGTCGTGGAAGGACCATCTGCATTTATAATGACAGCGGGGCCCGTGCAGTGACTGTATTCTACTACACGCATAATCAGCGCTACTTACAACTACAAGCGCTCAGTAGGTAGTAGAGAGGAGGGAGGAGGGAGGGCGGGCAGGCGGCGTGTCATTCACTACATCACGCACCTGCGCCACCCACTTTATGAATGAAGCAGGCGGCGTGGGTGCATGACATAGTGACTCACGCTGCCAGCGCCCGTCCTCCCGACCTGCCTCCTCCCTCCTCTCTGCTACCTACCGAGCGCTGATTATGCGATTACCGGTATATACATAATTAACTATTACAGAATACAGATATGATTATACAGTGAGCGGGGCCCGTGTAGTAGAATACAGTCACCCGCTGTCATTATAAAAGCAGATGTGACCACCACCCCTTGTATTGAGGGTCATTCACTACAGGGACACTGTTATGGAGGGGATCTGTGGATGACACAAAGCATAAGATGCTATATATGTGTCATCCACAGATCCCCCCATAACAGTGTCATACACAGATCCTCATAACAGTGCCATCCACAGACCCCAATAAGTGTCACCACAGATCCCCCTATAAGTATCACTCACAGATCCCCCTACAAGTGTCACCCACAGATCCCCCTACAAGTGTCACCCATAGATCCCCCTATAAGTTTCACCCACAGATCCCCTTATAAGTGTCACTCACAGATCCCCCTATAAGTGTCACCCAAAGATCCCCCATAACAGTGCGTCACCCACAGATCCCCCATAACAGTGCGTCACCCACAGATCCCCCATAACAGTGTGTCACCCACAGATCCCCCATAACAGTTTGCCATCCACAGACCACAATTAGTTCAAAACCCACCAAAAGCACACCAATATTCTTTTTCTTATTTTCCCCCTCAAAAATCTAGGTGAGTCTTATGGGCCGGTGCATCTTATAAGGCGAAAAATACGGTAATACCCTCACCAAGGCAGATTTGCAGTCCTTATTAGGCATGTTAAACTTTGCCATGAGAGTCATGCCCCAAGGCAGGGCCTTCGTTTCCAGGTTGCTCCAGTTACTCCCCACAGCCGCCGAACAGGACTCTCCCATTCATTTGGATTACCAAGCCTTGGCCGACCTGGCAATGTGGGACAGATTTTTGTCCCAATGGAATGGTGTTTCCTTGTTCTTCCACACTGGAGCCCTGCTTCCTTCACCGTTTTCTCGGATGCAGCCGCCTCCTGTGGCTTTGCGGCAATCTTTGGCAGGCAGTTGTTCGCAGGTCCTTGGCCATCAGAAATACTGTCAGATGAGGTAGCCCTTAAATCTTCACCATTGCTAGAAATTTATCCCATCATAGCAGCAGCTCAAGTTTGGGGTAGGCACTGGGCCAATTCCCAAGTCATCTTTATCACATACAACCAGTCTATAGTGGAAATACTCACCAAGGGCAGATCCAGATCCCCCTAATCATGTCTTTTTTTGTGCAAGTTGGTCTGGCTGTTAATGGGTTACAATTTCCATTTTTATGTAGGCATATCCAGGGCTCCAAGAACCTGGGTCAGACGCCCTTTCTCGATTTGACTTCCCCACTTTTTTACAGGTAATGCCAGAAGCGGACCGAACAGGATTAACCCCACCAGCCTTCCATACCCTGACAATAGACTAAATTCCCACATTGCCTCCACAAAAGCTCTCATCCACAGGTCACTGTCAGCCAATACCGCCAGGAACTACGGGTCCGCATGGAAAACATTCAACAAATTCTCGCTCTCATACCCTGCGGCCAACACTGACAAAACCACATACATTCTGGCGTTTCTGGCTTACTGCCACACGGAGCTCAAGCTCTGCTACAACACCATCAGATTGTATTTGGCTGGAGTCCAGCATTATTAATTAATGCTCGAGCATCCAGACAGTGCTTTGGTTTTGTCATCTTAGGTGGTAAAAGCAACCCTCAGGGGTATTCCAAATAATTGCAAGGCTTCCACTTCCGTTAGACAGCCTGTGTCAGGCGACCTGTTCAGGAAGTTGTCCAATTCGCTAGATGGGAATCCTTTTGGGCCATATCCTAGCACCATCATTAAGGCTGCCATGTATTTAAGTTTTTATGGTTTCTTAAGACCCGGAGAATTTACCAGCACCTCACTCAGGAATAAAGGGCCAATTAGAATGGCATTCCGATCACTTCGTTCTCCATATTCTATCCTTTAGAACTTCCCAAACCGGTCCTCCGGTAGTGATTAAATATTTCCTGTCCCTTAATGCATGGTGCCCAATTGAAGTGTTGAGAAAACTCCTCACTGTGTTAGGTGACGCTCCGCCCGCAAGCCCCTTACTTCCATTCAAAAATGTCTCACTCACATCCTCACAGTTCATGTCCCACATCTGAGCTCTAGCTTCCGGTTTAGGTTTTAATCCAAATGTCATATCCGAGCATTCCATCCGAATCTGATACACAGCTGATAGTCCTACTGAATATACTGTTAGAATTTGTATTATAGCAAGAAAAAAGCAGCTAAGTAAAGAAAAACGAGCGGCCATCATTACTTTAAGAAATGAAGGTCGGTCAGTCCGAAAAATTGGGAAAACTTTGAAAGTGTCCCCAAGTGCAGTCACAAAAACCATCAAGTGCTACAAAGAAACTGGCTCACATGCGGACCGCCCCAGGAAAGGAAGACCAAGAGTCACATCTGCTGCGGAGGATAAGTTCATCCGAGTCATCAGCCTCAGAAATCGCAGGTTAACAGCAGCTCAGATTAGAGACCAGGTCAATGCCACACAGAGTTCTAGCAGCAGACACATCTCCAGAACAACTGTTAAGAGGAGACTGTGTGAATCAGGCCTTCATGGTAGAATATCTGCTAGGAAACCACTGCTAAGGACAGGCAACAAGCAGAAGAGACTTGTTTGGGCTAAAGAACACAATGAATGGACATTAGACCAGTGGAAATCTGTGCTTTGGTCTGATGAGTCCAAATTTGAGATCTTTGGTTCCAACCACCGTGTCTTTGTGCGACGCAGAAAAGGTGAACGGATGGACTCTACATGCCTGGTTCCCACCGTGAAGCATGGAGGAGGAGGTGTGATGGTGTGGGGGTGCTTTGCTGGTGACACTGTTGGGGATTTATTCAAAATTGAAGGCATACTGAACCAGCATGGCTACCACAGCATCTTGCAGCGGCATGCTATTCCATCCGGTTTGCGTTTAGTTGGACCATCATTTATTTTTCAACAGGACAATGACCCCAAACACCCCTCCAGGCTGTGTAAGGGCTATTTGATCATGAAGGAGAGTGATGGGATGCTGCGCCAGATGACCTGGCCTCCACAGTCACCGGACCTGAACCCAATCGAGATGGTTTGGGGTGAGCTGGACCGCAGAGTGAAGGCAAAAGGGCCAACAAGTGCTAAGCATCTCTGGGAACTCCTTCAAGACTGTTGGAAGACCATTTCAGATGATAATCTCTTGAAGCGCATCAAGAGAATGCCAAGAGTGTGCAAATCAGTAATCAAAGCAAAAGGTGGCTACTTTGAAGAACCTAGAATATGAGATATTTTCAGTTGTTTCACACCTGTTTGTTATGTATATAATTCCACATGTGTTAATTCATAGTTTTGATGCCTTCAGTGTGAATCTACAATTTTTATAGTCATGAAAGTAAAGAAAACTTTGAATGAGGAGGTGTGTCCAAACTTTTGGTCTGTACTGTACCTAACCCACATGCAGAAATATCCAAAGCCTTCTGTCATTTGGCTTTCTGAACATGCTCTTATACAAAAAAAAAATATATATAATTACATACATATCTCCTACACTTGGTTTTTTGCCCCATTATAGGCCTACCCACGCACACCATCAACCATTCAGTTAGTTTACCATTGGCTACCCAGCCATTCCTCACTACAGTGCCTCATCTTCCAGCCACCACCACAAGTTAGAAGGCTGAGTTTTCTCAGCCTTCATTTATGGGAGGGGCTTATGGATATAACTACCTCCAGTTGGGTGCTTGCCGCTCGCGTGAGCTTCCGGTGCCCCCACACTCCCTTCAATAGTCTTTCACACTCACCCGGGGTATGCCTCCTTATAGGCCTACCTGCGCACTTGGCTAAGGGCACACCACCAGCCATTCAGTTAGTTTACCATTGGCTACCCAGCCATTCCTCACTACAGTGTCTCATCTTCCAGCCACAACCACAAATACAAATTTCACTGAATCTGCACACAGTTTTTTTGTCTGCAGCAGAAACGCTTTATCGCAGCGCATTGCATTTCTATACCATCTGAGTGTTCAATACCATATATTGAGAAAAAGTGAAAATCAATATATATACAAATTTCACTGAATCTGCACTCAGCTTTCTTGTATGCGGCAGAAACCGTTTATCGCAGAGCATTGGATTTCTATACCCTCTGATTGATTGTTCAATCCCATATATTGGGAAAAAGTGAAAATCAATATATATACAAATTTCACTAAATCTGCACACATCACTGAATCTGTGGCAGAAACCGTCTATCTCAGCGCATTACATTTCTATACCATCTGAGTGTTCAATCTTATATATTGGGAAAAGGTGAAAACCAATATATACAAATTTCACAGAATTTTCAGTGAGTTTTCTTGTCTGTGGCAGAAACCTTTTATCACAGCACTTTGCATTTCTATACTATCTGAGTGTTCAATACCATATATTGGGAAAAAGTGAAAATATATATACAAATTTTACTGAATCTGCACCCAGTATTCTTGTCTGCAGCAGAAACCGTTTATTATACTGTCTGAGTGATTTAGGCCCATATATTTGTAGAAATAAAAAATCTGTATATATGCACATTTCATTAAATCAGCACCCGGCTTTCTTCCACCAATGGTTTAAAATGTTAATCGCAGTGCATTGCATTTCTGTACCGTTTGTGCGCTTCAGGCCCATATATTGGGAATAATATAGTGAAAAATATAAACAACATCATAAAACAGTGTCTGTACTACAGATTACAATAATCTGTGCCTAACATAGTGTTCAAAATCTGTGCTGTTCTGTGTCATTTACTGCCCTGTATCTGAATACTGTCTTTTGTGGACAGTAAAAAAAACACATAAATAACATAAATATGAAGAAGGCCAGCACTAAGGGACGGGGAAGTGGGCGTTATGCTGATAGTTCAGGCAGAGGTCGTGGCACTGGGCATAATGAAACTGTGCCTGCTGCCAGTGCACCAAAAAATAAAAATAATAAAACCATACCCAGCTTCATGTCCAACTTAGTTAGGCGGTGCACGACAACACTGTCCAAGTCAGACCAGTGCGAACAGTTGGTCGGTTGGCTTGCTAACAATAATGCTTCCAGTCGGCTAAGCACCACCCTCTCTTCCACCAAGTCCAGTCTCTGTAGCCAAGAGCCTGGTCAGCCAACTCCTCGCTTAGATCATCCTTCTTTCCACCACCATGGAGAGGACTGCCAAACGAGTGATCCCACACTCGGATATTCCCAGGAGCTCTTTTCAGCTCCATTATTAGATTTGGCCCTCACAGCCAGCATGCTTGAAGAGGGACCTGAGATATTGTGCCCTGATTCTAGACCTCTTGAGCCTTCACAGTCCCAAGAAGATGACGGTGGTGAACGTCAATTATTAGTTCACGAGGTGGATGACGATGAGACACAGTTGTCAATCACTGAGGTTGTGGTTAGGTCAAGATAGGAGGATGATCAGAGTGAGGAAGTGGAAGAGGTGTTGGACGATAAGGTAATTGACCCAACAAAGCCGAGCGAAGACAACAGTACAGAGGGGGAGGGATCCGCAGCACCGCAACAGGCTGGAAGAGGCAGTGGAGTTGCAAAAGGGAGAAGTTGGCCCACACCAAACAGGCCCGCAACCGTTACACCAATCACCCCCATGCGTAAATCAACCTTAGCAAGGGGTAGGTGTTCCGCAGTATGGCGCTTTTTTGAGGAAAGTGCAGAGGACAAAAGAGTGGTAGTTTGCAACCTGTGCGGTACCAAAATGAACATGAACACTAGCAACCTTACCACCACCAGCATGATCTGCCACATGTTATGTTATGTTATGTTACTAAGTCCTTGTATAGCGCTCTAGAGGAACTCAATCCGATCAAAGCGCTTGTCGACGGCTATATTGGTGGGCCCCTACGTCATCCTACACAAAAAGCCAGGTCTTAACCAACTTCCTAAATTCCATGGCATCCAAGCACCCTACTAAGTGGGCCGAACGCCTGGGTCCACAATCTGGGTCTACGGGTCACACCACTGTCTCCTCTTCCCCTGTGCTACGTGCTGCCCAATCCCCTGTCCAAGACGCAGGCCCGGATGCCTCTCGCCCTGCACCTGGACCTTCGAATGAACCAGCAGCAACAACATACACTTCCCTGTCCCAGTGCAGCATCCAAATGTTTATACCACAGTCATTTGAACGTAAGCACAAATACCCACCCACCCACAGTCCATATCACTTAATTGCCAACTTTCAAAATGACTGGCCCTTGAAATGTTGCCATATAGGCTTGTGGACACTGAGGTCTTCTGCAGCATGATGTCTGCCCCAGTCCCTCGGTACGCAGTCCCCAGCCGCCACTATTGTTCACAGTTTGCCGTGCCCACCTTACACCAGCATGTGTCCCAGAACATCACCCGTGCCCTGACCAACGCAGTTACTGGGAAAGTCCACTTAACCACAGACACATGGACAAGTGCTGGTGGCCAGGGACGCTACATTTCCATGACGGCACACTGGGTGAATGTGGTGGAGGCTGGGAGTGAGTCATACCCTGGGATGGCACAGGTGCGACCCATGCCCCATAATTGCGGGCCCTACGTACATCAGGGTCTCCGCAAGCAGCTATCTTACTGGCTCAAACCCCCACTTCTCCTCCTTTTCTGCCTCATCCTCCTCCACTTCCAGCAGCCATCAGCCATCAGTCGCTAGCTGGAAGCAGTGTAGCACTGCTGTGGGTAAGCATCAACAGGCCGTGCTGAAGTTGATCTGCTTAGGGGACAAACAGCACACCGCCGCAGAGCTTTGGCAGGGTATAAGGGAACAGACCGAGCTATGGCTCTCTCCACTCAACCTACAACAAGACATGGTTGTGTCTGACAATTGCCGTAACTTTGTGGCGGCTTTGGAGCTCGGCAACCTGACACACATCCCATGCCTAGCCACGTCTTAAACTTAGCGGTTCAGCGGTTTATCAAAACATACCCCAATTTGCCGGATCTAGAAGTGAAGGCACGCCGCTTGTGTACCCATTTCCGCAAGTCACCCACAGCTTCAGCCGGCCTGTGTCACCACCAGACATCTGAGAAGCTCTGACAGATGCCTTTCAGAACCTCCTCCTTGAGCTTCCTTTGTTTTGGTTTTCAGTTCCTCATCTCGTCAGCCTCTCTCAGCTGTCATGTAGTTGGACTGATTGCATCCCTTTAAATTCCTCCCCATAATGCATTAGTGTGCGGTTTATACAACTTCCTGGAGTGTGTGTGCATGCTGATCCTATTTCCCAGTCTTCTACAAGACTGACTCCCTCCGTGTCTAGTGTAGGGAGCCGGTGGTCGTGTCCCCTCACTATTATAGGGTGTTCAGGTGTTATACAGTCGAGGTACGAGGATATGCAATCATCTACCATTGGGATTTTCGCATAGGCTGAGCAGTCAGGGAGAGTGCCAGGTCTGATGCAGGGGTATCCCTTTTTGTTTCTTAGTTTTGGATCCAGTGAGTCATATGTTCATTTTGTGTTGTCTTGTTTCCTGTACACCTTCCGTGAGACGCCAAAACCGCCTCAAGCATGGATCCGGTTTCACTTTTGACTGAACGCTTCCAGGGTCTTTCATTGGAGGTAGCTGATCTCCGTAAGACTCTTTCTCAGTTTCAAGTGACCGGTTCAGCTTGCGTTCATGGAGTTTGTTCTGAGCCTAATCTCTCGCTCCCGGATACGTTCTCCGGGGGTAGTGAGAATTTTGTGCGTTTTAGAGAGGCTTGCAAACTCCATTTTCGCCTTCTTCCCCATTCCTCTGGTGATGAGGAACAGAGGGTGGGGATCATTATATCGCTGCTCAGGGGTAACGCTCAGTCGTGGGCCTTTTCGCTGCCGGTGGGGGCACGGCCCCTCTGTTCAGTGGATGAATTCTTTTTAGCCCTGGGTCAGATATATGATGATCCGAATCGTATTGCTTTGGCTGAGTCTAGACTACGTCTGTTATGCCAGGGTAAACAATCCACAGAGATATACAGGTCCTTCTAAAAAAATTAGCATATTGTGATAAAGTTAATTATTTTCTGTAATGTACTGATAAACATTAGACTTTCATATATTTTAGATTCATTACACACCAACTGAAGTAGTTCAAGCCTTTTATTGTTTTAATATTGATGATTTTGGCATACAGCTCATGAAAACCCCAAATTCCTATCTAAAAAAATTAGCATATCATGAAAAGGTTCTCTAAACGAGCTATTAACCTAATCATCTGAATCAACTAATTAACTCTAAACACCTGCAAAAGATTCCTGAGGCTTTTAAAAACTCCCAGCCTGGTTCATTACTCAAAACCGCAATCATGGGTAAGACTGCCGACCTGACTGCTGTCCAGAAGGCCATCATTGACACCCTCAAGCAAAAGGGTAAGACACAGAAAGAAATTTCTGAACGAATAGGCTGTTCCCAGAGTGCTGTATCAAGGCACCTCAGTGGGAAGTCTGTGGGAAGGAAAAAGTGTGGCAGAAAACACTGCACAAGACCGGACCCTGAGGAAGATTGTGGAGAAGGACCGATTCCAGACCTTGGGGGACCTGCGGAAGCAGTGGACTGAGTATGGATTAGAAACATCCAATGCCACCGTGTACAGGCGTGTGCAGGAAATGGGCTACAGGTGCCGCATTCCGCAGGTCAAGCCACTTTTGAACCAGAAACAGCGGCAGAAGCGCCTGACCTGGGCTACAGAGAAGCAGCACTGGACTGTTGCTCAGTAGTCCAAAGTACTTTTTTTGGATGAAAGCAAATTTTGCATGTCATTCGGAAATCAAGGTGCCAGAGTCTGGAGGAAGACTGGGAAGAGGGAAATGCCAAAATGCCTGAAGTCCAGTGTCAAGTACCCACAGTCAGTGATGGTCTGGGGTGCCATGTCAGCTGCTGGTGTTGGTCCACTGTGTTTTATCAAGGGCAGCGTTAATGCAGCTAGCTATCAGGAGATTTTGGAGCACTTCATGCTTCCATCTGCTGAAAAGCTTTATGGAGATGAAGATTTCATTTTTCAGCACGACCTGGCACCTGCTCACAGTGCCAAAACCACTGGTAAATGGTTTACTGACCATGGTATTACTGTGCTCAATTGTCCTGCCAACTCTCCTGACCTGAACCCCATAGAGAATCTGTGGGATATTGGGAAGAGAAGGTTGAGAGACGCAAGACCCAACACTCTGGATGAGCTTAAGGCCGCTATCGAAGCATCCCGGGCCTCCATAACACCTCAGCAGTGCCACAGGCTGATTGCCTCCATGCCACGCCGCATTGAAGCAGTCATTTCTGCAAAAGGATTCCCGACCAAGTATTGAGTGCATAACTGAACATAATTATTTGAAGGTTGACTTTTTTTTGTATTAAAAACACTTTTCTTTTATTGGTCGGATGAAATATGCTAATTTTTTTAGATAGGAAATTTGGGTTTTCATGAGCTGTATGCCAAAATCATCAATATTAAAACAATAAAAGGCTTGAACTACTTCAGTTGGTGTGTAATGAATCTAAATTATATGAAAGTCTAATGTTTATCAGTACATTACAGAAAATAATAAACTTTATCACAATATGCAAATTTTTTGAAAAGGACCTGTACTGCTCAGAATTTCGGAGATGGGCAGCTGATACTGGTTGGAATGATGCTGCACTCCGAAGTCAATTTTGCCATGGTCTTTCAGAGGGATTGAAAGATGCATTTGCCTTTCATGAGAGGCCTATCTCCTTGGACTCTGCTATGTCTCAGGCCGTTCGTATTGACAGGCGTTTTAGAGAGAGA
Source organism: Bufo gargarizans (assembly GCF_014858855.1). Taxonomy (NCBI): domain Eukaryota; kingdom Metazoa; phylum Chordata; class Amphibia; order Anura; family Bufonidae; genus Bufo; species Bufo gargarizans. The sequence goes on from NC_058084.1 coordinate 257,264,901, forward strand.
AGAGAGATCACTCCTTCCTGTCATACTCAATCCCAGGACAGTGCAGAGGTCTCATTCTGTGCGCAGGGGTCTCAGTCGCTGTCAGCCCCTTCTGAGCAGGAGCCCATGCAGCTGGGGTTGATTGCCTCTAACAATAGAAGATTCAGCCCGCATGGGAAGGTTTGTTTTTGTTGTGGAGGTATAAATCATTTGGCAAATGTTTGTCCCTCTAGGAGATTCAGGCAGTTTTTTGGGAGTAATAAAGAAACAAAAAGGAAAAAATCTTTTAAAAATGTTCCATCTGTTACTATTGGCAGGGTTGAGGCGGAAATTGAAGGTTTTCCGTTTTCTTGTAGTTCCCGTTTTGTCCTGCCTGCCAGGGTGGCGCTAGAGAGCACACACATTTTTTGTGAGATTTTTGTAGATAGTGGAGCAGCTGTCAATCTCATTGATAATCAATTTGCTATAACTCATGGTTTCCAGGTATGCATTTTGGGAAAGGATATTCCTGTTTTTGCTATTGATTCCGCTCCACTTTCTCAGAGATCATTAAAGGGCATAGTTCACAATATCCGTTTAATTGTGAGTTATCCTCATGTTGAGTATGTGTCATGTTTCGTCCTTAGCGGATTGCCTACTCCTCTTGTGTTGGGGCTACCCTGGCTCACTAAACATAACCCCACCATTGATTGGCAAGCGAGGCAAATAAATGGTTGGAGTGACTTTTGCAGAGAGAATTGCATCACAACATCTGTTTCTGAGGTTTCTACTAAGACTGTACCATGTTTTCTCTCTGAATTTTCGGATGTCTTCTCTGAGAGTGGAGTTCAGGATTTGCCCCCGCACAGGGAGTACGATTGCCCTATTAATCTCATCCCAGGCGCCAAGCTGCCTAAATCTCGTTTATACAATCTTTCCCAACCTAAAAAGGGTCGCTATGCGTGCTTATATCTCTGAGAGTCTGATAAAGGGACACATACGACCCTCGAAGTCACCTGTTGCCGCTGGTTTTTTCTTTGTTAAGAAAAAAGATGGTTCTTTAAGACCTTGTCTGGATAGTATCACTATTCGTGACCCTTATCCGCTTCCTCTGATCCCGGACCTGTTTAACCAGATTGTTGGGGCTAAAGTCTTTTCCAAATTAGATCTAAGAGGGGCATACAACCTGGTCAGGGTCAGAGAAGGAGACGAATGGAAGAAGGCCTTCAATACCCCTGAGGGCCATTTTGAGAATTTGGTTATGCCTTTTGGTTTGATGAATGCCCCAGCCATTTTTCAGCATTTCGTGAACAGCATTTTTTATCATTTAATGGGAAAATTTGTATTAGTGTATTTGGATGACATTTTGATTTTTTCTCCTGATTTCAAAACTCATAAGGAACACTTACGTCAGGTCTTGCTCATCCTGCGGGAGAATAAATTATACGCGAAACTGGAAAAATGTGTGTTTGCGGTTCCAGAAATTCAATTTCTGGGGTTTCTTCTCTCCGCTTCTGGTTTTCGCATGGACCCCGAGAAGGTCCGCGCTGTGCTTGAGTGGGAGCTTCCTGAGAATCAGAAAGCGCTGATGCGTTTTTTGGGCTTTGCCAATTATTACAGGAAGTTTATTTTGAATTATTCCTCTGTTGTTAAACCACTCACTGATATGACCAGAAAGGGGGTAGATTTTTCTTCCTGGTCGGTAGAGGCGCGTAAGGCCTTTTCTAATATCAAGGAGAGTTTTGCTTCCGCTCCCATCTTGGTACAACATGATATTTCTCTACCCTTCACAGTTGAGGTTGATGCTTCTGAGGTGGGTGTGGTCTTGTCTCAGGGTTCCTCTCCTGCCAAATGGCGACCGTGTGCCTTTTTCTCGAAGAAACTCTCCTCCGCAGAGAAAAATTACGATGTGGGAGATAGGGAGTTGTTGGCCATCAAATTTGGCTTTTGAGGAATGGCGCCATTGGCTAGAGGGAGCCAGACACCCTATTACCGTGTTTACTGACCATAAAAATCTGGCCTACTTGGAGTCAGCCACGTTGTTTTCCTGGAGGTGGGAATTTTGAAGCCCCATTTTGTCTGAAGGTGTGGTGGTCTCTGCTCTTTATCCTGAATTGGAGGCAGAGGTGCAGGTAGCCCAGTCAGAGGCTCCTGATCTTTGTCCTCCTGGGAGGTTGTTTGTGCCTCTCGCTTTAAGACACAAGATTTTTAAGGAACACCACGATACTGTCCTTGCTGGGCACCTGGGGGCAAGAGCCACAGTGGATATCATCGCTCAGCATCGCTTCTGGTGGCCTATGCTTCGTAAGTCAGTTGAGGGTTTTGTGGCAGCCTGCGAGACTTGCGCTCGTGCCAAAGTCCCTCATTCACGGTCATCAGGTCCTCTCCTTCCCTTACCCATTCCTTCCCGTCCTTGGACACATCTGTCCATGGACTTCATTACGGACCTGCCTCGTTCCTCGGGGAAGACTGTGATTCTGGTGGTGGTGGACCATTTTAGCAAAATGGTGCATTTCATCCCTTTTCCTGGTTTGCCCAATGCTAAGATGCTGGCGCAGGCATTTATTGATCACATTGTCAAATTGCATGGTATTCCTTCAGACATAGTGTCTGATAGGGGCACGCAGTTTGTTTCCAGATTCTGGAAGGCTTTCTGTTCTCGCTTGGGGGTTCGGTTGTCATTCTCTACTGCTTTCCACCCACAGTCGAATGGCCAGACAGAGCGCGTCAATCAGAATCTGGAGACATATCTGCGCTGTTTTGTGGCGGAGAATCAGGAGGATAGGTGTTCTTTTTTGTCCCTTGCTGAGTTTGCTTTAAATAACCGTCGTCAGGAGTCCTCTGATAAGTCACAATTTTTTGGTGCATATGGGTTTCATTCACAGTTTGGGACATTCTCGGGAGAGGGGTCTTCTGGTTTACCTGACGAGGATAGATTCTCCTCGTCTTTGTCATCTATTTGGCAAAAGATTCAGGATAATCTAAAGAGCATGAGTGAGAGATATAAGTGTGTGGCAGATAAGAGACGTGTGCCTGGTCCGGACCTGAATGTTGGTGATCTGGTGTGGTTGTCCACCAAGAATATCAAATTGAAGGTTCCCTCCTGGAAGTTGGGTCCTAAGTTTATTGGGCCTTACAAAATCCTGTCTGTCATCAATCCTGTTGCCTACCGTCTTGATCTTCCTCAGACTTGGAATATCCATAATGTTTTTCATAAGTCTTTATTAAAACCTTATGTTCAACCCATTGTACCCTCGCCTTTGCCTCCTCCTCCGATTATGGTTGATGGTTATCTTGAATTTCAGGTCTCTAGGATTGTGGATTCTCGTGTTGTCCGCGGTTCTCTCCAGTACCTCGTTCATTGGGAGGGTTATGGACCTGAGGAGAGGATGTGGGTCCCAGTGACGGACATTAAGGCCACTCGTCTCATCAGGGCTTTCCATAGGTCCCATCCTGAGAAGGTGGGCTCTGAGTGTTCGGAGTCCACTCGTAGAGGGAGGGGTACTGTCACCACCAGACAGCTGAGAAGCTCTGACAGATGCCTTTCAGAACCTCCTCCTTGAGCTTCCTTTGTTTTGGTTTTCAGTTCCTCATCTCGTTAGCCTCTCTCAGCTGTCATGTAGTTGGACTGATTGCATCCCTTTAAATTCCTCCCCATAATGCATTAGTGTGCGGTTTATACAACTTCCTGGAGTGTGTGTGCATGCTGATCCTATTTCCCAGTCTTCTACAAGATAAGTTTTGTACATTCATTTGTGATTTTTTGTTTGCTGGATCCCAGGTGACCCTGACTCCCTCCGTGTCTAGTGTCGGGAGCCGGTGATAGTCTCCCCTCACTATTATAGGGTGTTCAGCTGTTATACAGTCGAGGTATGAGGATATGCGATCATCTACCATTGGGATTTTCGCATAGGCTGAGCAGTCAGGGAGAGTGCCAGGTCTGATGCAGGGGTCTCCCTTTTTGTTCCTTAGTTTTGGATCCCGTGAGTCATATGTTCATTTTGTGTTGTCTTGTTTCCTGTACACCTTCCGTGACAGCCTGTCAACGCTGCAGCAGCGCTTGTTGTGTGACTGTTGTGCAACGTGAACACACGCTGGATCTCTACGTTCTATATGTTGTGCAGGCTTTGTGAGCAGCAGAGGGCAGTTGTGGAATACCAGCTGCAACATGGTCGACGCCTTTCAAGTCAACTGCAACTATTCACAAGTGAGGAGTTGGCATTGATGTTAGACCTATGTGAGATTTTAAAAAACTTTGAAGAATCCACACAGATGGTTAGTGGTTGCTTAAGAAAGACCTTTACGGTCGAAACGTCACATTTTTTGCTGGTGAAATAAATTCCATTGAGCTGAAGACAAGAGAGTGCTGCAGTTTCTTCTATATGACGCATACAAGGGGGAACTTCTGACTGGCTCCCAACATGGCTGGCACCGCCACAAGATAAGACTTTATATTTTTGTTGTGCTGCTATACACATTTTTTGCTATTATCAGCGTAACCATCCCACTGCTGTGTCTACTCAAACGATCGCTGCTCCAGCTTGCCATCCTATATCAAAGACACAAAGGATGTGGTCATCAGGCTCCAGGATGTACAGGTCACTTCACGGACCAAATTGTCTAGCCTCGACGTAGAGGCCTTGTACACTAACATTCAACACGACCTAGGGATTAAGGCAGTGTCTACATTTCTCTCCACTAAGAGCACCCAATTTCATACATATAATGAGTTCTTGTTAACTCTCCTCATATTTCTTCTCACGCACAATTATTTTCTTTTTGACGGTCATTATTATTTACAGACAGTCGGCACCGCTATGGGTAGTAAATGCACACCAAATTATGCTAATCTCTTTTTAGGGTGGTGGGAGGACACTATTGTCTCTACACACAATTTTTTTTTTGTTACACTGAGCACATATTATTTTGGGGTAGATACATCGATGATGTACTAATACTTTGGGAAGGCCCCACTGAAACTTTTCACCAGTTTGTTTTGGCACTTAATACCAACTGTATTGGTATGAAATTCACTTCTGAGATCCATGACAATACGATCACTTTTCTGGATCTCAAACTCACACTGGACCCTGATGGCCACATCCAGTCTGAGATTCATCGTAAACTCACAGCTACCAATAACCTTTTGCAGTGGAACAGCTACCACCCAAAACCACTCAAAAGGGGAATACCTGTGGGACAATACATAAGAACCCGCAGGAATTGTTTGATGCTAGTTTTGCAAAAGAGAGCAAGACCCTGTATGACCGTTTGAGATCAAGGGGTTAACCCAAAAAGGTTTTGCATCAAGCCTATGCTAGGGCAAGCAATACTAACTGGATTGAACTGTTAAATGCTATGCCCAAGGTCCCTGAGGAATATAAGGTCAGATGTATAGGCACCTTTGATGCCAATAACAATCAGGTTTTTCGGATCCTGAAAAAACACTGGCATATTCTGTGGGCAGACAACGATCTAAGGACAGTAATCACACAAAAACCCAGTGTCACCTACCGCAGAGGTAGGAATATTAAAGAGTTTTTATCGACCTGCACCGCCTAACACCACCTGGCTTACATCGAAAATAGTGGGTACTTACCCTTGTGGATATTGCATCTTCTGCCCCCTCGTTAAAAGGTGTTGAACATTCACCAATCCTGTGGACGACAAAGAATATCAAGTACAGTAGCGTACATACCAGGGTCGCAGGGGTCGCAGTTGCGACCGGGCCCGGCACTCCAGGGGGCCCGGCCGCCTGTGGACCCCCCCCCCCCCCAGGCCGCTGGCAGGGCTCCCGCTGTACTCACATGTAATGGAGCGCTCTGGTGGGGCCCGGCATGAAGTACAGTGGCAATTTCGGGCCCCATCAGAGCGCTCCATGCCACCATTACATGTAAAATATGGGGGGTGGGGGGGCCGGAGGGTCAAGTAAAGGGGGGGGCGGGGGCACGCACTCACACACACAGGGCCGGCAGTTCCGTTTCTATAGTGAAGCAGGGAAACCTCTCTGCTCCCTGCTTCACTGATCTTCAGAGCTCAGGAGCTCCCCCTGCTGGCCCCAGATCGCGCTGCTGCCTGTCACTGTGGGAGGAGACCTAAAAACCCGGCAAGCTGCCTACTCTCCTCAGGGAAGAAGGTAAGTATGTAAGAATTTTTTTTTCTAATGCTGCAGACTGGGGGCAGGGGGGCAGAGGGGCAGAGGGGCAGAGGGGCAGGGGGATTGATGGGAACAACTAGAGTGAGGGGGCACAAAAGTTGGCATCTCTACTGAGGGGCACCTAATCTGCCATAACTAATTTGAGGGGGCACCTAATGTGGCATAACTACTGTGAGGGGGCACATATAAAGGCATAACTATGAGGGGGCACATATGAAGGCATAACTACTGTGACGGGGCATGTAAGGCTACTTTCACACTAGCGTTCACACTAGCGTTCAGCTGTCCGCCTGTCCGTGCGGAGGCGAGCGGAGCGGAGGCTGAACGCCGCCAGACTGATGCAGTCTGAGCGGATCCGCTCCATTCAGACTGCATCAGGGCTGGACGGAGGCGTTCGGGTCCGCTCGTGAGCTCCTTCAAACGGAGCTCACGAGCGGACCGACGAACGCTAGTGTTAAAGGAGCCTAATCTGGCATAACCAATGTGAGGGGCACATATGTGAGCATATCTAATGTGAGGGGCACATAATCTGGCATAACCACTCTGAGGGGACACATATCTGGGCAAATTTACTTTGAGGGGGCACATAACCGGGCATAAATACTGTGAAGGGGCACATAATCTGGCATTATTACTGTGAGAGGACACGTAATCTGGCATAACCACTCTGAGGGGGCACATATGTGGGCATATTTACTTTGAGGGGGCACATAACTGGGCATAAATACTGTGAGGGGCACATAATCTGGCATTACTACTGTAAGGGGCATATAATCTGGCGTTACTAGGTGAGGGGCACATAGTCTGGCATTAATACTGTAAGGGGGCACATAATCTGGCATTACTACTGTAAGGGGACACATATTTGGCATAACTACTGTGAGGGGGCACATATCTGGGCATAATTACTGTGACGGGAACAAAGGTGGGCATAACTACTGTGAGGGGCCACAAGGTGGGCATTAGTACCGTGTGGTTGCACTTAGGGGAAATGTCCTAGATTACCCTGCTACACATTGGCATGGCTCAGTCTTACAGGCCAGCTGGTGATTTCACAGGGGCAGTCACCATCCCTTCCTTATGTGATTATTCTTTTTTTCTCACCACAGGGACCTTGTTCTGGATCCAGCGGACATCACGCCGACGCCAGCGACACCCTGGATGAGGTAGGACCAGATTTTATTAGGACTAGGTGAGTGTAGCCATGCATTGGGCTTAGGGCTCTTTAACACAAGCGGATCCCGTGCGAGGAATCCGCTGCGTAAATGAGAGCCAAGCCCCGTTCCGGACAGCAGAGACACAGAGCATTAACATGATTGATTATGCTCCGTGCCTCTCTGTGATCTCTTTACTACAAAATCACAGAGACATAAAGTTGTCACCGTGATTTTGTAGTAAAAAGATCACAGTCAATCATGTCACTGCTCCGTGTCTCTGCTGTCTAGAATGGGGCTTGGCACTCAGTCACGCCGCGGATTAGCCGCACGGAAAGAGCCCTTAGTAAAAAAGATCTGCCGGTTCTTTGAAAAAATGTTTGCACTGTGGCCCATAACACTATAGTTACACCACTGGTAGGGGAGGTAGTGGGGGGGGGGGGGGGGGGCTAGGAGGCAGGTTGGGGGGGGGGGCCCATAGATCAGTTTCGCACCGGGGCCCCATGGATTGTGTGTACGCCACTGATCAAGTATAAGACAGTATATTCAATTAAAGGAAATTGTGGAGTCCGCACACCTTTGTATAGTGGTGGGTGCTTGCGGAGGACTTCAGTCATAGAATATATAGGTAATCCATGGCACACCAATGTCTTTTTTGTTTGCAAATTTATTATAGGTACAGAAAATTCAGAAAAAGTTCAGAAAAAAGCGCCTGTATTACGTCCGTCTGCAGCCTGGCCATGATCCCTTGAGAAAGGTCTTGAAGGGACCGAAACGTTGGGATACATTATGGCCTAATATATGATACATATGCTTGTACTATAATCATGGCGCGATTAGTCATATATTGACAATTTTTTCTGAATTTTCTGTACCTATAATAAATTTGCAAACAAAAAAAAGACATTGGTGTGCCGTGGATTACCTATATATTCTAAGACAGTATATTAACTGCAAGACCAAAGGCATTGTCTATGCTATACAATGCATGTGCCCTAAGATCTATGTTGGCAAAACATCTCAGGCGTTTAGGAGGAGAATTTCACAACACCAAGGCGGACACGTCAATTTCCAGACATGTCAGGGCCCATTATGGCGGAGACCATAAGGGGCTTAAATTCTGGGTTATCTGTAAGAAAACCCTAGGTGTCAGAAATGGGGACCTGGATGCTATCCTGTTACAGGAAGAAACCAGGTGGATCTATAGGCTAGATAGCCTCAACCTTAAAGGGCTTAATGAAGGGTTTGCCTTCACATCCTTTCTTTAAAAGTGAAGGAGTAGGAACACTTTATGTCTGTTTTCAAGAATTCAAAAATAATAATTAATAAATATTAATTGGTATTTCTTACATCACACGATTAGTATTTTACTGTACCTTAAAATATTTAGTGTACCACAATGACTGTGTTGATCATTACAACACTTACTCTGAGGGTACGTGTAATTCTATAGTGATGCACTGTATCTTTAAGAACAATGATATATACTGGCTTGCGACTTTCTGATATTATCTGACCTAATATGCCAGTGTAGGACTGTAGATGAAATACAGGGGCAGCTTTTCCTGTGCTGCACATAAGTTTGAATCCCCCTTAAGGCATTTTTATTGTCTATTTAACAATTGACATCAACTTAAATATCTTATTCTGCAGCACTTATTTGTATAGCTCTCCAGCCACTCACCCCTGTTGTGAGCGCCGCTCCCTCTAAGTCCAGGCACAGCTTCCATCAGCGCAGCCTCCCTGCTGCCGACTCTGGGGATCCATTTGCGCGTCCGTAATTTGGGTCCGCAGTCGTTCCGCGGTTTGCGGGCCCATTCACTTTCAATGGGGCTGGAACGGATGCAAATCCACATTTCCTGGATCCGCGCCCGCTTTTTCGGGATCCACATCTGTTTTTCGGGATCCGTTTTTTTCGGGATCCGTGGTTTCGTTCCTGAGGGAAGTGGAACATGTCCTGTTCTTGTCCGCAATTGTGGACCAGAGGAGGCATTTCCTGCTTTAGTGTCTGTGATGTGCGGTCCGCAGGTTGCGAATCGCGCATTGCGGGTGTCGGTGTTTTGCGGGTCCGCAAGATGCGGATCCGCGGGACACTTGCGGACGTGTGGGTGGACCCTAAGTGTGAGCGTAGCTCCTACTGGCGCAGGCTCCCGACATCAGTTTAAGTCCGTGCGCACCTGAATGTAGCGCAGCGCATGCGCACTGAAATCACTCTGGGCCGTTTGGCCTAAGTGTCTGTGCAACTCCGTTTGCGCAGCGCGGATTTGATGACGTATGTAGGAGGCGACAGGCATCAAGGTTTGACCCACCCTGTGTGTGCTAACTAAGGCAATAGGTCAAATCAGTTAGTTGCTGCCAATCTTACTGGACGAAGGTCCTGTCAATTATTAAACAGTGCAATTAACCCTCCAAACTTGTGGTGACACCCATTGCTGCCCATTTCCCCTGATGAAGCCAGAATACTGGTGAAACATGTTGGGGGGCAGTTGCAGTTTGCAGTTTTAGATTCAGTCTTCCACTCTATTGTGATCCAACTGTGTTCAGTCCGGCTGGACTACATCTCAATAGAGATAACAATCAAGCTATTCAGTTCAAACACAAGCTTATGGTGTGTACTATAGCTTGTAGGGCTATCTGTGGTCTGGCATTAAGCTGGCCTCACGTGTATAAAGGGGTCATTAGCATCCCTCTGACAGTGGGTTGATGTTGCCTGTTCCCCACTGCTTTACACTGCCATACTGACAACAATATTCAGTTGGCCACAGCCCTGCACTAAGTAACACGGCACTGTCCTGTATTACAATAAGAAGTCTTCCACCCCATTGTGATCCAATATTCAGTTCAAACACAAACTTATGGTGTGTACTATAGCTTGTAGGGCTATCTGTGGTCTGGCATTAAGCTGGCCTCACGTGTATAAGGGGGTCATTAGCATCCCTCTGACAGTGGGTTGATGTCGCCTGTTCCCCACTGCTTTACACTGCCATACTGATATTCAGTTGGCAACAGCCCTGCACTAAGTAACACTGCATTGTCCTGTATTACAAGTAAGAAGTCTTCCACTCCATTGTGATCCAACTGTGTTCAGTCCGGCTGGACTACATCTCAATAGAGAGAACAATCAAGCTATTCAGTTCAAACACAAGCTCATGGTGTGTACTATAGCTTGTAGGGCTATCTGTGGTCTGGCAATTAGCTGGCCTTACGTGTTTAAGGGGGTCATTAGCATCCCTCTGACAGTGGGTTGATGTCGCCTGTTCCCCACTGCTTTACACTGCCATACTGATATTCAGTTGGCAACAGCCCTGCACTAAGTAATACGGCATGGCCCTGCAATAGAAGTAATCGGGTGGGAGGTAGTGTACCCATCCACGCCCCGTCATTGACGTTCAACATCTCAATTCTCTAGTGGAGTGCTGACTGTATTTTTAATATAGTATTTTTTGGTTTGTAAAATAGTTAATAAAGGTAAATAAAATGAGCACTCACTTAATAATTCAGATTTTAATATATATAATAATAAAAGTGAAGTATTCAATTTCACCTGGGTCAAGATAGGTCATATTGCCTTCCTAGGCATTTGTAAAATTATTTCACAATTAAGGACGGCACTCTGAATGTGGCAGACGAGGAACTGGGGGAGGACATCTCACAGGGTGATACCCGGACCACCCACAGTTTGTCTTCTCAGCACCAATTGCACCATGAAGAGGAGGAGGTGGAGATGGAGACTGTTGCCTCTGCTACTGAGGCTAGTGCCCATGGAACTTTAATTCCATCTGTTCAGCGTGGATGGAGGAGGAGGAAGAGGAAATGGAGAGTCATCCTGATGTCGACATCTTGCCTGTTGGTACTCTGGCACACATGGCTGAATTAATGTCAGATTGCCTTACTGGCGACCCTCGCGTTATACGCATTTTAGATAAAACGGATTACTGGGTGTTCACCCTTCTCGACCCCCGCTACATAGAAAAATTCTCATCTCTCATTCCTGTGATGGAGGGGACGAGTAAAATAGTGCATTACCAGAAGGTACTTGATGAGAGATTGCTCCAGAATTTTTCATCTGACAACTCTGAAGGAAGAGTCCGTACTTCCTTAGGCACCCGGGGAAGGGAGACAATGGGAACACACAGCAGTTCCAACAAAGACAGGGCAATACTTTCCAAGGCAAGGGACACTTTCATGACACCCCACCAGCACCCTCACCCTGAAACGCGGTACAAGGGAGGAAAAGTTTTGGAAAATGGTAAAGGAATACATAGCAGACCGTGTCACCGTCCTAAATGATCCCTCAGTGCCTTACAACTACTGGGTGTCCAAACTTTTGCTCTACACCTTGGAGGTGTTGGCCTGCCCTGCCGCCAGCGTTTTGTCTGAGCGTGCATTTAGTGCTGCTGGTGGCATCATAACAGATAAGCATATCCGCTTGTCCACTGGCTATTCTGACAAGTTGACTCTGATAAAAATGTACCAGGCCTGGATTGCCCCTGACTTCTCCACTCCACCAGAGGAACACTGAGCTAATGAGGAACAAACACGCAATTGAAAAGTATGCTTTACAATGTATTCAATCCACAAGATTCAGATGCACCTTTTTCACCTACAAAAAAAGGGTATATGTTTGCATCTTGTTTACTCATCCACCTTCTCCTCCTGTTCCATATAGTATATAATCCCTCAGTACAATGTTTCATACGGTCTGCTCACCTGTAGGCCCTCACTCCAATGTTTCATACGGTCTGCTCACCTGTAGGCCCTCACTACAATGTTTTATGGGGTTCGCTCACCTGTAGGCCCTCACCTCTAATGTTTGATATGGTCTGCTCAGCTGTAGGCCCTCACCTCCAATGTTTCATATGGTCTGCTCAGCTGTAGGCCTTCACCTCCAATGTTTCATATGGTCTGCTCAACTGTAGGCCCTCACTACAATGTTTTATGGGGTTTTCTCACCTTCAGGCCCTCACCTCCAATGTTTCATATGGTCTGCTCAGCTGTAGGCCCTCACTACAATGTTTTATGGGGTTCGCTCACCTATAGGCCTTCCCCTCCAATGTTTCATACGGTCTGCTCAGCTGTAGGCCCTCACTACAATGTTTTATGGGGTTTGCTCACCATAAGGCCATCACTACAATGTTTTATGGGGTTCGCTCAGCTGTAGGCCCTCACCTCCAATGTTTTATATGGTCTGCTTTCCTTCGGGCCCTCATCTCCAATGTTTCATATGATCTGCTCAACTGTAGGCCCTCCTTACAATGTTTCATATGGTCTGCTCAGCTGTAGGCCCTCACTACAATTTGTTATGGGGTTTGCTCACCTTCAAGCCCTCATCTCCAATGTTTCATACAGTCTCCTCAGCTGTAGGCCCTCACTACAATGTTTTATGGGGTATGCTCACCATAAGGCCCTCACTACAGTTTTTTATGAGGTTTACTCACATGTAGGCCCTCACCTCCAATGTTTCATATGGTCTGCTCAGCTGTAGGGCCTCACCTCCAATGTTTCATACGGTCTGCTTATCTGTAGGCCCTCACTACAATGTTTATGGGTTTGCTCACCTTCAGGCCCTCACCTCCAATGTTTCATACGGTCTGCTCAGCTGTAGGCCCTTACTACAATGTTTTATGGGGTTCACTCACCTGTAGGCCTTCATCTCTAATGTTTCATACGGTCTACTCAGCTGTAGGCCCTCACACAATGTTTTATGGGGTTTGCTCACCATAAGGCCATCACTACGATGTTTTATGGGGTTTGCTCACCTGTAGGCCTTCACCTCCAATGTTTCATATGGTCTGCTCAGCTGAAGGCCCTCACCTCCATAGTTTCATACAGTCTGCTTAGCTGTAGGCCTTCACCTCCAATATTTCATACGGTCTGCTCAGCTGTAGGCCCTCACTACAATGTTTTATGGGGTTCGCTCAACTTTAGGCACTCACTCCAATGTATCATTCTGTCTGCTCACCTGTAGGCCCTCACGACAATGTTTCATACAGTCTGCTCACCTGTAGGCCCTCACTACAATGTTTTATGGTATTTGCTCACCTTCAGGCCCTCATCTCTAATGTTTCATACGGTTTGCACAGCTCTAGGCCCTCACTACAATGTTTTATGGGGTTCGCTCACCTTCAGGCCCTCATCTCCAATGTTTCATACAGTCTGCATAGCTGTAGGCCCTCACTACAATGTTTCATACCGCCTGCTCACCTGTAGGCCCTCACTACAATGTTTTATGGGGTTTGCTCACCTTCAGGCCCTCACCTCCAATGTGTCATGCGGTCTGCACAACTGTAGGCCCTCAATACAATGTTTTATGGGGTTCGCTCACCTATAGGCCTTCCCCTCCAATGTTTCATACGGTCTGCTCAGCTGTAGGCCCTCACTACAATGTTTTATGCGGTTTGCTCACCATAAGGCCATCACTACAATGTTTTATGGGGTTCGCTCAGCTGTAGGCCCTCACCTCCAATGTTTTATATGGTCTGCTTTCCTTCGGGCCCTCATCTCCAATGTTTCATATGATCTGCTCAACTGTAGGCCCTCACTACAATGTTTTATGGGGTTTGCTCACCTTCAGGCCCTCACCTCCAATGTTTCATATGGTCTGCTCAGCTGTAGGCCCTCACTACAATGTTTTATGGGGTTCGCTCACCTATAGGCCTTCCCCTCCAATGTTTCATACGGTCTGCTCAGCTGTAGGCCCTCACTACAATGTTTTATGGGGTTTGCTCACCATAAGGCCATCACTACAATGTTTTATGGGGTTCGCTCAGCTGTAGGCCCTCACCTCCAATGTTTTATATGGTCTGCTTTCCTTCGGGCCCTCATCTCCAATGTTTCATATGATCTGCTCAACTGTAGGCCCTCCTTACAATGTTTCATATGGTCTGCTCAGCTGTAGGCCCTCACTACAATTTGTTATGGGGTTTGCTCACCTTCAAGCCCTCATCTCCAATGTTTCATACAGTCTCCTCAGCTGTAGGCCCTCACTACAATGTTTTATGGGGTATGCTCACCATAAGGCCCTCACTACAGTTTTTTATGAGGTTTACTCACATGTAGGCCCTCACCTCCAATGTTTCATATGGTCTGCTCAGCTGTAGGGCCTCACCTCCAATGTTTCATACGGTCTGCTTATCTGTAGGCCCTCACTACAATGTTTATGGATTTGCTCACCTTCAGGCCCTCACCTCCAATGTTTCATACGGTCTGCTCAGCTGTAGGCCCTTACTACAATGTTTTATGGGGTTCACTCACCTGTAGGCCTTCATCTCTAATGTTTCATACGGTCTACTCAGCTGTAGGCCCTCACACAATGTTTTATGGGGTTTGCTCACCATAAGGCCATCACTACGATGTTTTATGGGGTTTGCTCACCTGTAGGCCTTCACCTCCAATGTTTCATATGGTCTGCTCAGCTGAAGGCCCTCACCTCCATAGTTTCATACAGTCTGCTTAGCTGTAGGCCTTCACCTCCAATATTTCATACGGTCTGCTCAGCTGTAGGCCCTCACTACAATGTTTTATGGGGTTCGCTCAACTTTAGGCACTCACTCCAATGTATCATTCTGTCTGCTCACCTGTAGGCCCTCACGACAATGTTTCATACAGTCTGCTCACCTGTAGGCCCTCACTACAATGTTTTATGGTATTTGCTCACCTTCAGGCCCTCATCTCTAATGTTTCATACGGTTTGCACAGCTCTAGGCCCTCACTACAATGTTTTATGGGGTTCGCTCACCTTCAGGCCCTCATCTCCAATGTTTCATACAGTCTGCATAGCTGTAGGCCCTCACTACAATGTTTCATATCGCCTGCTCACCTGTAGGCCCTCACTACAATGTTTTATGGGGTTTGCTCACCTTCAGGCCCTCACCTCCAATGTGTCATGCGGTCTGCACAACTGTAGGCCCTCAATACAATGTTTTATGGGGTTTGCTCACCTTTAGGCTCTCACTACAATGTTTTATGGGGTTCGCTCACCTTCAAGCCCTCATCTTTAATGTTTCATACAGTCTGCTCAGCTGTTGGCCCTCACTACAATGTTTCATACCGTCTGCTAACCTGTAGGCCCTCACTGCAATGTTTTATGGGGTTTACTCACTGTGACAAACTCCCCTCTATTCAGGTTGCCACGAGTGCTTGGAGAGGACTACTTGCCAGCCTCTTACAATGTGATTACGGTCCCATGTTGTATGCACCGGTTTTATGCAATAGCGGTATAGTTATATAAGTTTATGTATTTTTCTGTCTTTGGAATTTTATTGTATGTTATGTGAGGGTACCCAGATAGCTAATTTTAGTGTATTCATGTAGTCTGAGTGCCATTCACCTAATAATATGCACTCAGACTTGAGCTATCTGGGGATATGTTAAATGTCTGTATTTACTGTAAGGGTTGTGACATTGTATGTTTAAATGGTGATTTCTGTCCTGTTGTCCCCATATGTGTATTGGCGATTTCCCTTTGTCCTGAGAGATAATTGAATTACTCCTCGGGTGTCTCCAGGGCAGAGAGGAGGAAACCATGATGCATTGTGGGGATGTATTGTGTCTGTGTATCCTGAATTACTGTATATCTGTCCTGTGTTACAGTCTTCCTTCTGGTCACCTAGGGGCGTATCCACCAGATGGGGACCTGCATACATACGGGCGGGTAGCCCTCAATAAAGAGTTGCTGTTTTACATTCAACATAGAGCCTCGTCTCATGTGTGTGGAGATTGCAATACGTGTATACTCACCTGGCTATTACTCCTAGCTCTTGTAAGAGCTGTTCCTGCTCCTGGTTCCTGTGGTGGTATCGGTGTCAAGTGGAGTGCTTGGAGTCCTTGTGAAGCACTAGGAGCATTTATCGACGGAGGTACCTGGTCGGGGTGCCAGGAGATCTGTTACATTTGGTGGCAAGCAATGGGATGGCATCCTAGTGCGAGGAGAAGCAGCTCAGAGACACCTGTAATGTGTGGAGTTACAAATTGAGGGCAACGCTAGCACTCGTGCAGCGCCCCTGGGAGCAGAGGTATCCAGCAACTTGGAGCAGACAAGTATGGAAGGCTCTGAAGATGACTGGCTGGCCGAGGTGAGGCAGCGAGTGGCCCAGTATGGAGATAATGTGTCCATGGATATATACCAGGCCATCTGGAACTGGGGGAGGACATCTCACAGGGTGATACCCGGACCACCCACAGTTTGTCTTCTCAGCACTAATTGCACCATGAAGAGGAGGAGGTGGAGATGGAGACTGTTGCCTCTGCTACTGAGGCTAGTGCCCATGGAACTTTAATTCCATCTGTTCAGCGTGGATGGAGGAGGAGGAAGAGGAGATGGAGAGTCATCCTGATGTAGACATCTTGCCTGTTGGTACTCTGGCACACATGGCTGAATTAATGTCAGGCTGCCTTACTGGCGACCCTCGCGTTATACGCATTTTAGATAAAACGGATTTCTGGGTGTTCACCCTTCTCGACCCCCGCTACATAGAAAAATTCTCATCTCTCATTCCTGTGATGGAGGGGACGAGTAAAATAGTGCATTACCAGAAGGTACTTGATGAGAGATTGCTCCAGAATTTTTCATCTGACAACTCTGAAGGAAGAGTCCGTACTTCCTTAGGCACCCGGGGAAGGGAGACAATGGGAACACACAGCAGTTCCAACAAAGACAGGGCAATACTTTCCAAGGCAAGGGACACTTTCATGACACCCCACCAGCACCCTCACCCTGAAACGCGGCCTAGTGGTACAAGGAGGGAGGAAAAGTTTTGGAAAATGGTAAAGGAATACATAGCAGACCGTGTCACCGTCCTAAATGATCCCTCAGTGCCTTACAACTACTGGGTGTCCAAACCTTTTCTCTACACCTTGGAGGTGTTGGCCTGCCCTGCCGCCAGCGTTTTGTCTGAGCGTGCATTTAGTGCTGCTGGTGGCATCATAACAGATAAGCATATCCGCTTGTCCACTGGCTATTCTGACAAGTTGACTCTGATAAAAATGTACCAGGCCTGGATTGCCCCTGACTTCTCCACTCCACCAGAGGAACACTGAGCTAATGAGGAACAAACACGCAATTGAAAAGTATGCTTTACAATGTATTCAATCCACAAGATTCAGATGCACCTTTTTCACCTACAAAAAAAGGGTATATGTTTGCATCTTGTTTACTCATCCACCTTCTCCTCCTGTTCCATATAGTATATAAACCCTCAGTACAATGTTTCATACGGTCTGCTCACCTGTAGGCCCTCACTCCAATGTTTCATACGGTCTGCTCACCTGTAGGCCCTCACTACAATGTTTTATGGGGTTCGCTTACCTGTAGACCCTCACCTCTAATGTTTGATATGGTCTGCTCAGCTGTAGGCCCTCACCTCCAATGTTTCATATGGTCTGCTCAGCTGTAGGCCTTCACCTCCAATGTTTCATATGGTCTGCTCAACTGTAGGCCCTCACTACAATGTTTTATGGGGTTTGCTCACCTTCAGGCCCTCACCTCCAATGTTTCATATGGTCTGCTCAGCTGTAGGCCCTCACTACAATGTTTTATGGGGTTTGCTCACCATAAGGCCATCACTACAATGTTTTATGGGGTTCGCTCAGCTGTAGGCCCTCACCTCCAATGTTTTATATGGTCTGCTTTCCTTCGGGCCCTCATCTCCAATGTTTCATATGATCTATATATGGCCTATATAGTTATATAAGTTTATGTATTTTTCTGTCTTTGGAATTTTATTGTATGTTATGTGAGGGTACCCAGATAGCTAATTTTAGTGTATTCATGTAGTCTGAGTGCCATTCACCTAATAATATGCACTCAGACTTGAGCTATCTGGGGATATGTTAAATGTCTGTATTTACTGTAAGGGTTGTGACATTGTATGTTTAAATGGTGATTTCTGTCCTGTTGTCCCCATATGTGTATTGGCGATTTCCCTTTGTCCTGAGAGATAATTGAATTACTCCTCGGGTGTCTCCAGGGCAGAGAGGAGGAAACCATGATGCATTGTGGGGATGTATTGTGTCTGTGTATCCTGAATTACTGTATATCTGTCCTGTGTTACAGTCTTCCTTCTGGTCACCTAGGGGCGTATCCACCAGATGGGGACCTGCATACATACGGGCGGGTAGCCCTCAATAAAGAGTTGCTGTTTTACATTCAACATAGAGCCTCGTCTCATGTGTGTGGAGATTGCAATACGTGTATACTCACCTGGCTATTACTCCTAGCTCTTGTAAGAGCTGTTCCTGCTCCTGGTTCCTGTGGTGGTATCGGTGTCAAGTGGAGTGCTTGGCGTCCTTGTGAAGCACTAGGAGCATTTATCGACGGAGGTACCTGGTCGGGGTGCCAGGAGATCTGTTACATTTGGTGGCAAGCAATGGGATGGCATCCTAGTGCGAGGAGAAGCAGCTCAGAGACACCTGTAATGTGTGGAGTTACAAATTGAGGGCAACGCTAGCACTCGTGCAGCGCCCCTGGGAGCAGAGGTATCCAGCAACTTGGAGCAGACAAGTATGGAAGGCTCTGAAGATGACTGGCTGGCCGAGGTGAGGCAGCGAGTGGCCCAGTATGGAGATAATGTGTCCATGGATATATACCAGGCCATCTGGAACCAGGTCACAGCCAATCAACACGCAAGGATGGAACGAGAATTCCAACTGGCGAAAGAGAGAGAAATTGCCCAGCGGAAGGAGTGTTACAGCAGACGAGCAGAGGCTGCATCTGAGGAGGTTAGCAGTCTCCCCCTGAGGTGGCCAGAGGAACCCGAAGTAGGGGTCCTCATAGACTGGTCCTGTGAGGAACCACAACAGGCAAGTAAAGACGGAACCGAGGGCTCTCCACCGGGATGCTGGGCAGCTGGCCCAGACCCTCAGCAGCAGCTGGAGATGCCAGGTGTGGACACAGGTGGTCCTTACTCGCAAATGTTGAGGGACCTCACAGACTGGTCCTGGGAGGACCCACAGATGGCAGGTGGAGATGGGACCGAGGTCTCACTACCGGCCCTACAGGGATGCTGGGCCGCCTGCCCAGATCTCCAACGGCAGTGCATATCACAGGGAGAGGAGACAACCGGTCTCTCTCCCCAGTGGCAACCTGAGTTCCAGGGGGAGGAGATGCTGGGTCCCTCTGCCCTACAGCAACCAGAGTCCTGGGGAGGAGAGGCAACTGGCCTCACCTTCCAACAGCAGCCAGAGATACTGGGAAAAGGGGAACACAAACACCTCTACACGGGCGCAGATGAGACCGTGGGCTCGGTGCCAGTCCTACAGGGATGCTGGACGGTCAGTTCAGATCCTCAGCCATCTCCGCAGGGATACCAGGAGGAGGAGATAAGTGAGCCCTCCCCTTCCCAGCTACTTCCCAACCGAGTTCTGGGGGCAGGGGATGAGCCTGCGATACCCACTGATCCCTTCCCCGCAGAAGAGCTGGCATCAGGGCAGAGAGCTGCTAGCCTCTGCTCCACCAACCCCCTTGTTACAGGACTGGCTTGTACCCCCCTCGCCCCCGCAGAAGTGCTGGCATCAGTGCAGAACACTGCGGGCCGCTGTTCCCCAAGTGGCCCCAGCGGTTTGCCTAGCTGCACCAGGGAGACTGAGGATGCGGAACTGTTTCACCACAACCTGGGACCTACAGACTAGTACTGTCCCTGGTTGGTGAGCTACCCTGTTAACTATATACTGTGGGTGGGCAACTCTGCTAATGTTTCTTTGTGGGGGAGCTTCCTGACTAATCTAGGTACTGACCGACAGGAGGTCAGATACCTGTTTAGTCTTAACCCCAAAGGGAATATATGTGACAAACTCCCCTCTTTTCAGGTTGCCACGAGTGCTTGAAGAGGACTACTTGCCAGCCTCCTACAATGTGA
Organism: Bufo gargarizans; assembly: GCF_014858855.1. Lineage (NCBI taxonomy): Eukaryota > Metazoa > Chordata > Amphibia > Anura > Bufonidae > Bufo > Bufo gargarizans. The sequence goes on from NC_058084.1 coordinate 257,285,024, forward strand.
TTACGGTCCCATGTTGTATGCATCGGTTTTATGCAATAGCGGCATAGTTCTATAAGTTCACGTATTTTTCTGTCTTTGGAATTTTATTGTATGTTATGTGAGGGTACCGAGATAGCTAATTTTAGTGTATTCATGTAGTCTGAGTGCCATTCACTTAATAATATGCACTCAGACTTGAGCTATCTGGGGATATGTTAAATGTCTGTATTTACTGTAAGGGTTGTGACATTGTATAAATGGTGATTTCTGTCCTGTTGTCCCCACATGTGTATTGGCGATTTCCCTTTGTCCTGAGAGATAATTGAATTACTCCTCGGGTGTCTCCAGGGCAGAGAGGAGGAAACCATGATGCATTGTGGGGATGTATTGTGTCTGTGTATCCTGAATTACTGTATATCTGTCCTGTGTTACAGTCTTCCTTCTGGTCCCCTAGGGGTGTGTCCACCAGATGGGGACCTGCATAAATACGGGCGGGTTGCCCTCAATAAAGAGTTGCTGTTTTATATTCAACATAGAGCCTTGTCTCATGTGTGTGGGGATTGCATGTATGCTCACCTGGCTATTACTCCTTGTAAGAGCTGTTCCAGTTCCTGGTTCCTGTGGTGGTATCGGTGTCAAGTGGAGTGCTTGGAGACCTCGGGAAGCACTAGGAGCATCTATCGACGGAGGTACCTGGTCGGGGTGCCAGGAGATCCGTTACACTCACCTTCAGGCCCTCACCTCCAATGTTTTATACAGTCTGCTCAGCTGTAGGCCCTCACTTCAATGTTTCATACGGTCTTCTCAGCTGTAGACCCTCATCTCCAATGTTTCATACGGTCTGCTCAGCTGTAGGCCCTCACTACAATGTTTTATGATGTTTGCTCGCCTTCAGGCCCTCATCTCCAATGTTTTATACGGTCTGCGCAGCTGTAGGCCCTCACTACAATGTTTTATGGGGTTTTCTTACCTTCAGGCCCTCACCTCCAATGTTTCATACGTTCTGCTCAGCTGTATGCCCTCACTACAATGCTTAATGGGGTTTGCTCACCTTCAGGCCCTCATCTCCAATGTTTCATACGGTCTCCTCAGCTGTAGGCCCTCACTACAATGTTTTATGGGGTTTGCTCATTCTTAAGGCCCTCACTTGTCACGGATAGTGTTGCAGAAAGCTGGAACTTATAAATAAACATCCGACTGCCTTGATCCCAAACTAAGGAGCATATGGGTGAGCCCTATGAAACCCCTAGAGCTCTCCCTGACTGCTATGCCCATGCAAAGGTCTTAATGGTAGACAGTTGCATGTCCTCGTATCTTATACTATGTCACACCTGAAAACCATACAATGGTGAGGGGACACGGCCACCAGCTCCCTGCACTTAATATAGACGGAGTCAGGGTCGCCTACAATAAAGCCAGCAAGAAAACACAAATAAAGGAAACAGACATACCTGAGGAATCAGGAGAAGCAACATCCAGCAGTGAACACAATCCAGGAAGAAGTATAAACCGCAAAGTGAGGCAGTACAGTGGGATGCGAAAGTTTGGGCAACCTTGTTAATAGTCATGATTTTCCTGTATAAATCGTTGGTTGTTACGATAAAAAATGTCAGTTAAATATATCATATAGGAGACACACACCGTGATATTTCAGAAGTGAAATGAAGATTATTGGATTTACAGAAAGCGTGCTATAATTGTTTAAACAAAATTAGGCCGGTACATAAATTTGGGCACTGTTGTCATTTTATTGATTCCAAAACCTTCAGAACTAATTATTGGAACTCAAATTGGCTTGGTAAGCTCAGTGACCCCTGACCTACATATACAGGTGAATCAAATTATGAGAAAGAGTATTTAAGGGGGTCAATTGTAAGTTTCCCTCCTCTTTTAATTTCCTCTGAAGAGTAGCAACATGGGGGTCTCAAAACAACTCTCAAATGCCCTGAAGACAAAGATTGTTCACCATCATGGTTTAGGGGAAGGATACAGAAAGCTGTCTCAGAGATTTCAGCTGTCTGTTTCCACAGTTAGGAACATATTGAGGAAATAGAAGACCACAGGCTCAGTTCAAGTTAAGGCTCGAAGTGGCAGACCAAGAAAAATCTTGGATAGACAGAAGCGACGAATGGTGAGAACAGTCAGAGTCAACCCAGAGACCAGCACCAAAGACCTACAACATCATCTTGCTGCAGATGGAGTCACTGTGCATCGTTCAACCATTCGGGGCACTTTACACAAGGAGATGCTATATGTGAGAGTGATGCAGAGGAAGCCTTTCCTCCGCCCACAGCACAAAAAGTGCCGCTTGAGGTGGGCTAAAGCATATTTGGACAAGCCAGCTTCATTTTAGAATAAGGTGCTGTGGACTGATGAAACTAAAATTGAGTTATTTGTCCATAACAAGGGGCGTTATGCATGGAGGAAAAATAACACAGCATTCCAAGAAAAACACCTGCTACCTACAGTAAAATATGGTGGTGGTTCCATCATGCTGTGGGTCTGTGTGGCCAGTGCAGGGACTGGGAATCTTGTCAAAGTTGAGGGACGCATGGATTCCACTCAGTATCAGCAGAATGTGGAGGCCAATGTCCAGGAATCAGTGACAAAGCTGAAGCTGCGTCGGGGCTGGATCTTTTTAACAAGACAATGACCCTAAACACTAAACACTGCTCAAAATCCACTAAGGCATCTATGCAGAGGAACAACTACAATGTTCTGGAATGGCCATCTCAGTCCCCAGACCTGAATATAATTGAAAATCTGTGGTGTGACTTAAAAAGAGCTGTCCATGCTCGGAAGCCATCAAACTTGAATGAACTAAAGATGTTTTGTAAAGAGGAATGGTCCAAAATACCTTCAACCAGAATCCAGCCTCTCATTGGAACCTACAGAAAGCGTTTAGAGGCTGTAATTTCTGCAAAAGGAGGATCTACAAAATATTGATTCCATTTATTTTTTGTGGTGCCCAAATTTATGCACCGGCCTAATTTTGTTTAAACAATTATAGCACACTTTCTGCAAATCCAATAAACTTCATTTCACTTCTCAAATATCACTGTGTGTGTCTCCTATATGATATATTTAACTGACATTTTTTATTGTAACAACCAACGATTTATACAGGAAAATCATGACGATTAACAAGGTTGCCCAAACTTTCTCATCCCACTGTATGGGAGGGAATATAAAAGGAGACAATCAGTGCAAATAGGTGACCGCTGGGAGAAGGAAAGGAAATAGAAAGTGAAACCAAAACAAAGAACATCACACAACAGGTAGAGAAGAACGTCTGCCAGATCTTCTCACAGAGCTGGCGGTGACAGTACCCCACCCTCTACGAGTGGACTCCGGACACTCAGAGCCCACCTTCTCAGGATGAGACCTATGGAAAGCCCTGATGACACGAGTGGCCTTAATATCCGCCAATGGGACCCACATCCTCTACTCAGGACCATAACCCTCCCAATGAACGAGGAACTGGAGAGAACCGCAGATAATGCGAGAATCCACAATCCTAGAGACCTGAAATTCAAGATTATCATCAACAACAATCGGAGGAGAAGGCAAAGAGGAGGGTACAGTGGGTTGGACATAAGTTTTCAATGTGAAAAACATTATGGATCTTCCAAGTCTGAGGAAGATCAAGACGGAAGGCAGCGGGATTAATAGAGGACAAGATCTTGTAAGGCCCAATAAACCTAGGACCCAACTTCCAGGAGGGAACCTTCAGTTTGATATTCTTTGTAGACAACCACACCAGATCCCCCTCATTCAGGTCCGGACCAGGCACACGTCTCTTATCCGCCACACGCTTATATCTCTCACTCATCCTCTTCAGATTACCCTGAATCTTTTGCCGAATAAATGATAAAGACAAGGAAAATCTCTCCTCATCAGGTAAACCAGAAGACCCCTCTCCAGAGAATGTCCCAAACTGCGGATAAAACCCATATGCACCAAAAAATTGTGACTTATTAGAGGACACCTGGTGACGGTTATTTAAAGCAAACTCAGCAAGAGACAAAAAAGAACACCAATCCTCCTGATTCTCTGCCACAAAACAGCGCAGATATGTCTCCAGATTATGATTGACGCGTTCGGACTGACGATTCGACTGCGGGTGAAAAGCAGAAGAGAACAACAACCGAACCCCCAAGCGAGAACAGAAGGCCTTCCAGAATCTGGAAACAAATAGCATGCCCCTATCAGAAACGATGTCTGAAGGAATGCCATGCAATTTAACAATGTGATCAACAAACGCTTGCACCAGCGTCTTAGCATTGGGTAACCCAGGAAAGGGAATGAAATGCACCATTTTGCTAAAACTACCAGAATCACAGTCTTCCCCGAGGAACGAGGCAGGTCCGTAATGAAGTCCATGGACAGATGCGTCCAAGGACGGGAAGGAATGGGTAACGGGAGGAGAGAACCCGATGGCCTTGAATGAGGCTGCCACAAAACCCTCAACCATCTTACGAAGAGCTGGCCACCAGAATCTCCGAGCAATGAGATCCACTGTGGCTCTGCTCCACGGATGCCCAGCAAGGACAGTATCGTGGTGCTCCTTAAAAACCTTGTGTAAAGCGAGAGGCACAAACAACCTCCCAGGGGGACAAAGATCAGGAGCCTCTGCCTGGGCTGCCTGAACCTCTGCCTCCGAATCAGGATAAAGAGCAGAGACGACCACCCCTTCAGCCAAAATGGGACCCGGGTCTTCAAAGTTCCCCCCTCCCGGAAAACAACGTGACAGGGCATCTGCCTTCACATTTTTAACCTCAGGGCGGAACGTAACAACAAAATTAAACCTAGAAAAGAACAAAGACCATCTGGCCTGTCTTGGGTTCAGACGCTTGGCCGATTCCAAGTAGGCCAGATTCTTATGGTCTGTAAACACGGTAATAGGGTGTCTGGCTCCCTCTAACCAATGGCACCATTCCTCAAAAGCTAATTTGATGGCCAACAACTTCCTATCTCCCACATCGCAATTTCTCTTTGCAGAGGAGAGTTTTCTTGAGAAAAAGGCACACGGTCACCATTTGGCAGGAGAGGGACCCTGAGATAAGACCGCACCCACCTTAGAAGCGTCCACCTCAACAAAATGAACTTTCTGTAATAATTGGCAAAACCCAAAAACGGCATCAGCGCCTTCTGTTTCTCAGGAAGCTCCCAATAAAGCACAGCACGGACCTTCTCAGGGTCCATGTGAAAACCAGAAGCGGACAGAAGAAAACCAAGAAATTGAATCTCTGGAACCGCAAACACACATTTTTCCAGTTTAACATACAATTTATTATCCCGCAGAATCAGCAAAACCTGACGTAGGTGGTCCCGATGAGTTTTGAAATCAGGAGAAAAAAATCTAAATGTCATCCAGATAGACCAGTACAAATTTCCCCATTAAATGATGAAAAATGCTGTTCACAAAATGTTGGAAAACGGCAGGAGCATTCATCAAACCAAAGGGCGTAACCAAATTCTCAAAATGACATTCAGGGATATTGAAGGCCGTCTTCCATTCGTCCCCTTCCCTGACCCTGACTAGGTTGTATGCCCCTCTTAAATCCAACTTAGCAAAAACCTTAGCCCCAACAATCTGGTTAAACAGGTCCGGGATCAGAGGAAGTGGATATGGGTCACGAACCGTGATATGGTTCAGCTCCCTAAAATCCAGACAAGGTCTTAAAGAACCATCTTTTTTCTTAACAAAAAAAAAACTGTGGCAACAGGTGACTTCAAAGGTCGGATGTGTCCCTTTCTCAGGCTCTCAGAGATATAAGTACGCATAGCGACTCTTTCAGGTTGGGAGAGATTGTATAAACATGATTTTGGCAGTTTGGCGCCTGGGGTGAGATTAATAGGGCAGTTGTACTACCGGTGCGGGGGCAACTCCTGGACACCACTCTCGGAAAACACATCCGAAAATTCAGAGAGAAAAGATGGCACAGTCTTGGTAGAAATCTCTGAAAGAGACGCCGTGAGGCAATTCTCTCTGCAAAACTCACTCCAACCATTTATTTGCCTTGATTGCCAATCAATGGTGGGGTTCTGTTTAGTGAGCCTGGGTAGCCCCAACACTAGAGGAGTAGGTAATCCGCTTAAGACGAAACATGACATAGCCTCAACATAAGCGTCACCCATAGAGTTGAGCGAACACCTGGATGTTCGGGTTCGAGAAGTTCGGCCGAACTTCCCGGAAATGTTCGGGTTCGGGATCCGAACCCGATCCGAACTTCGTCCCGAACCCGAACCCCATTGAAGTCAATGGGGACCCAAACTTTTCGAAACTAAAAAGGCTGTAAAACAGCCCAGGAAAGGGCTAGAGGGCTGTAAAAGGCAGCAACATGTAGGTAAATCCCCTGCAAACAAATGCGGATAGGGAAATGAATTAAAATAAAAACTTAATAAAAATTAACCAAAATCAATTGGAGAGAGGTCCCATAACAGAGAATCTGGCTTCACGTCACCCACCACTGGAACAGTCCATTCTCAGATATTTAGGCCCCGGCACCCAGGCAGAGGAGAGAGGTCCCGTAACAGAGAATCTGTCTTCATGTCAGCAGAGAATCAGTCTGCATGTCATAGCAGAGAATCAGGCTTCACGTGAGCCACCACTGCAACAGTCCATTGTCATAAATTTAGGCCCAGCACCCAGGTAGAGGAGAGAGGTCCCGTAACAGACAATCTGGCTTCATGTCAGCAGAGAATCAGTCGTCATGTCATAGCAGAGAATCAGGCTTCACGTCACCCACCACTGTAACAGTCCATTTTCATAAATTTAGGCCCAGCACCCAGGCAGAGGAGAGAGGTCCCGTAACAGAGAATCTGGCTTCATGTCAGCAGAGAATCAGTCTGAATGTCATAGCAGAGAATCAGGGTTCACGTCAGCCACCACTGCAACAGTCCATTTTCATAAATTTAGGCCGAGCACCCAGGCAGAGGAGAGATGTCCCGTAACAGACAATCTGGCTTCATGTCAGCAGAGAATAAGTCTTCATATCATAGCAGAGAATCAGGCTTCACGTCAGCCACCAATGCAACAGTCCATTGTCAGATATATAGGCCCAGCACCCAGGCAGAGAAGAGAGGTCCCGTAACAGACAATCAGGCTTCACGTCAGCTACCAGTGCAACAGTCCATTGGCATATATTTAGGCCCAGCACCCAGGCAGAGGAGAGAGGTCCCTTAACAGAGAATCTGGCTTCATGTCAGCAGAGAATCAGTCTGCATGTCATAGCAGAGAATCAGGCTTCACGTCAGCCACCACTGCAACAGTCCATTTTCATAAATTTAGGCCAAGCACCCAGGCAGAGGAGAGAGGTCCCGTAACAGACAATCTGGCTTCATGTCAGCAGAGAATCAGTCTTCATTTCATAGCAGAGAATCAGGCTTCACGTCACCCACCACTGTAAGAGTCCATTTTCATAAATTTAGGCCCAGCACCCAGGCAGAGGAGAGATTTCCCGTAACAGAGAATCTGTCTTCATGTCAGCAGAGAATCAGTCTTCATGGCATAACAGAGAATCAGGCTTCACGTCAGCCACCACTGTAACAGTCCATTTTCATAAATTTAGGCCCAGCACCCAGGCAGAGGAGAGAGGTCCCGTAACAGACAATCTGGCTTCATGTCAGCAGAGAATCAGTCTGCATGTCATAGCAGAGAATCAGGCTTCACGTCAGCCACCAATGCAACAGTCCATTGTCATAAATTTAGGCCAAGCACCCAGGCAGAGGAGAGAGGTCCCGTAACAGACAATCTGGCTTCATGTCAGCAGAGAATCAGTCTTCATTTCATAGCAGAGAATCAGGCTTCACGTCACCCACCACTGTAAGAGTCCATTTTCATAAATTTAGGCCCAGCACCCAGGCAGAGGAGAGAGGTCCCGTAACAGACAATCTGGCTTCATGTCAGCAGAGAATCAGTCTGCATGTCATAGCAGAGAATCAGGCTTCACGTCAGCCACCAATGCAACAGTCCATTGGCAGAGGAGAGAAGTCCTGTAACAGACAATCAGGCTTCACGTCAGCCACCAGTGCAACAGCCCATTGGCATATATTTAGGCCCAGCACCCAGGCAGAGGAGAGAGGTCCCGTAACAGAGAATCTGGCTTCATGTCAGCAGAGAATTAGTCTGCATGTGATAGCAGAGAATCAGGCTTCACGTCACCCAACATTGGAACAGTCCATTGGCATATATTTAGGCCCCGGCACCCAGACAGAGGAGAGGTTCATTCAAATTTGGGTAGCCTCGCAATATAATGGTAAAATGAAAATAAAAATAGGATTGAATGAGGAAGTGCCCTGGAGTACAATAATATATGGTTAAGGGGAGGTAGTTAATGTTTAATCTGGACAAGGGACGGACAGGTCCTGTGGGATCCATGCCTGGTTCATTTTTATGAATGTCAGCTTGTCCACATTGGCTGTAGACAGGCGGCTGCGTTTGTCTGTAATGACACCCCCTGCCGTGCTGAATACACGTTCAGACAAAACGCTGGCCGCCGGGCAGGCCAGCACCTCCAAGGCATAAAAGGCTAGCTCTGGCCACGTGGACAATTTAGAGACCCAGTAGTTGAATGGGGCCGAACCATCAGTCAGTACGTGGAGGGGTGTGCACACGTACTGTTCCACCATGTTAGTGAAATGTTGTCTCCTGCTAACACGTTGCGTATCAGGTGGTGGTGCAGTTAGCTGTGGCGTGTTGACAAAACTTTTCCACATCTCTGCCATGCTAACCCTGCCCTCAGAGGAGCTGGCTGTGACACAGCTGCCTTGGCGACCTCTTGCTCCTCCTCTGCCTTGGCCTTGGGCTTCCATTTGTTCCCCTGTGACATTTGGGAATTCTCTCAGTAGCGCGTCTACCAACGTGCGCTTGTACTCGCGCATCTTCCTATCACGCTCCAGTGCAGGAAGTAAGGTGGGCACATTGTCTTTGTAGCGTGGATCCAGCAGGGTGGCAACCCAGTAGTCCGCACACCTTAAAATGTGGGCAACTCTGCTGTCGTTGCGCAGGCACTGCAGCATGTAGTCGCTCATGTGAGCCAGGCTGCCCAGGGGTAAGGACAAGCTGTCCTCTGTGGGAGGCGTATCGTCATCGTCCTGCCTTTCCCCCCAGCCACGCACCAGTGATGGACCCGAGCTGTGTTGGGTGCCACCCCGCTGTGACCATGCTTCATCCTCATCCTCCTCCACCTCCTCCTCATCCTCGTCCTCCTCGTCCTCCGGTAGTGGGCCCTGGCTTGCCACATTTGTACCTGTCCTCTGCTGTTGCCAAAAACCTCCCTCTAAATCACTTCGAAGAGACTGGCCTGAAAGTGCTAAAAATGACCCCTCTTCCTCCTCCTCCTCCTCCTCCTCCTGGGCCACCTCCTCTTCCATCATCGCTCTAAGTGTTTTCTCAAGGAGACATAGAAGTGGTATTGTAACGCTGATAACGGCGTCATCGCCACTGGCCATGTTGGTGGAGTACTCGAAACAGCGCAAAGGGGCACACAGGTCTTGCATGGAGGCCCAGTCATTGGTGGTGAAGTGGTGCTGTTCTGTAGTGCGACTGACCCGTGCGTGCTGCAGCTGAAACTCCACTATGGCCTGCTGCTGCTCGCACAGTCTGTCCAGCATGTGCAAGGTGGAGTTCCACCTGGTGGGCACGTCACACATGAGGCGGTGAGCGGGAAGGCCGAAGTTACGCTGTAGCGCAGACAGGCGAGCAGCAGCAGGATGTGAACGCCGGAAGCGCGAACAGATGGCCCGCACTTTATGCAGCAGTTCTGACATGTCGGGGTAGTTGTGAATGAACTTCTGCACCACCAAATTCGCCACATGCGCCAAGCAAGGGATGTGCGTCAAACTGGCTAGTCCCAGAGCTGCTACAAGATTTCGCCCATTATCACACACCACCAGGCCGGGCTTGAGGCTCACCGGCAGCAACCACTCGTCGGTCTTTTGTTCTATACCCTGCCACAACTCCTGTGCGGTGTGGGGCCTGTCCCCCAAACATATGAGTTTCAGAATGGCCTGCTGACGTTTACCCCGGGCTGTGCTGAAGTTGGTGGTGAAGGTGTGTGGCTGACTAGATGAGCAGGTGGAAGAAGAGGAGGAGGAAGTCGAGTAGGAGGAGGTGGCAACAGGAGGCAAAGAATGTTGCCCTGCGATCCTTGGCGGCGGAAGGACGTGCGCCAAACAGCTCTCCGCCTGGGGCCCAGCTGCCACTACATTTACCCAGTGTGCAGTTAGGGAGATATAGCGTCCCTGGCCGTGCTTACTGGTCCACGTATCTGTGGTTAGGTGGACCTTGCCACAGATGGCGTTGCGCAGTGCACACTTGATTTTATCGGATACTTGGTTGTGCAGGGAAGGCACGGCTCTCTTGGAGAAGTAGTGCCGGCTGGGAACAACATACTGTGGGACAGCAAGCGACATGAGCTGTTTGAAGCTGTCTGTGTCCACCAGCCTAAATGACAGCATTTCATAGGCCAGTAGTTTAGAAATGCTGGCATTCAGGGCCAGGGATCGAGGGTGGCTAGGTGGGAATTTACGCTTTCTCTCAAATGTTTGTGAGATGGAGAGCTGAACGCTGCCGTGTGACATGGTTGAGCTGCTTGGTGACGGAGGTGGTGGTGGTGTTGGTGGTACATCCCCTGTTTGCTGGGCGGCAGGTGCCAACGTTCCTCCAGAGGCGGAGGAAGAGGCCGAGGCGGCAGCAGCAGAAGAGGTAGCAGGGGGAGCCTGAGTGACTTCCTTGGTTTTAAGGTGTTTACTCCACTGCAGTTCATGCTTTGCATGCAGGTGCCTGGTCATGCAGGTTGTGCTCAGGTTCAGAACGTTAATGCCTCACTTCAGGCTCTGATGGCACAGCGTGCAAACCACTCGGGTCTTGTCGTCAGCACATTGTTTGAAGAAGTGCCATGCCAGGGAACTCCTTGAAGCTGCCTTTGGGGTGCTCGGTCCCAGATGGCGGCGGTCAGTAGCAGGCGGAGTCTCTTGGCGGCGGGTGTTCTGCTTTTGCCCACTGCTCCCTCTTTTGCTACGCTGTTGGCTCGGTCTCGCCACTGCCTCTTCCTCCGAACTGTGAAAGTCAGTGGCACGACCTTCATTCCATGTGGGGTCTAGGACCTCATCGTCCCCTGCATCGTCTTCCACCCAGTCTTGATCCCTGACCTCCTGTTCAGTCTGCACACTGCAGAAAGACGCAGCAGTTGGCACCTGTGTTTCGTCATCATCAGAGACATGCTGAGGTGGTATTCCCATGTCCTCATCATCAGGAAACATAAGTGGTTGTGCGTCAGTGCATTCTATGTCTTTCACCGCTGGGGAAGGGCTAGGTGGATGCCCTTGGGAAACCCTGCCAGCAGAGTCTTCAAACAGCATAAGAGACTGCTGCATAACTTGAGGCTCAGACAGTTTCCCTGGTATGCATGGGGGTGATGTGACAGACTGATGGGGTTGGTTTTCAGGCGCCATCTGTGTGCTTTCTACAGAAGACTGGGTGGGAGATAATGTGAACGTGCTGGATCCACTGTCGGCCACCCAATTGACTAATGCCTGTACCTGCTCAGGCCTTACCATCCTTAGAACGGCATTGGGCCCCACCATATATCGCTGTAAATTCTGGTGGCTACTGAGACCTGAGGTAGTTGGTACACTAGGACGTGTGGATGTGGCAGAACGGCCACGTCCACTCCCAGCACCAGAGGGTCCACTAACACCACCACGACCATGTCCACGTCCGCGTCCCTTACTAGATGTTTTCCTCATTGTTATCGTTCACCACAACAACAAAAATATTATTTGGCCCAATGTATTGTATTCAAATTCAGCTGAATATAAATTTGAGGCCTAGTATTTAGGCGCTGGGTGACCGGTATAGATTTACTGACAGAATTAGACTTGGAAATGCACAGTAGCGTGTGTGTGAAGTTATTCTGAATGACCCTATGTGCACCTTGAATATTATATACCCTTTTAGGGATAGATTTCAAATAGCTCTGATACAGCAGAAACCACTAAATTAGGAAATTGCTAAATTGGGAATTGTATTTCAACCCAGAACAAAAAATGAGCTTTGACGGACACTAAATAACTTGCCCAGCCAGAACAGTACAGCGGTAACAACAGATTTAGCGGGATATAAATTTGAGGCCTAGTATTTAGGCGCTGGGTGACCGGTATGGATTTACTGACAGAATTAGACTTGGAAATGCACAGTAGCGTGTATGTGAAGGTATTCTGAATGACCCTATGTGCACCTTGAATATTATATACCCTTTTAGGGATAGATTTCAAATAGCTCTGATACAGCAGAAACCACTAAATTAGGAAATTGCTAAATTGGGAATTGTATTTCAACCCAGAGCAAAAAATGTTCTTTGACGGACACTAAATAACTTGCCCAGCCAGAACAGTACAGCGGTAACGACAGATTTAGCGGGATATAAATTTGAGGCCTAGTATTTAGGCGCTGGGTGACCGGTATGGATTTAGTGACAGAATTAGACTGGGATATGGCCAAAAAATAACCACACTATTGCTGGTTAAATGCACTTGGTGTGACAGCTTGACCAACCACACTACTGAGGTTTAAATGCACTTGGTGACAGGCGCAGCTTGCCCCTGATGTAGTATATGGCCAAAAAATGAACAGACTATTGCTGGTTAAATGCACTTGGTGTGACAGCTTGACCAACCACACTACTGAGGGTTAAATGCACTTGGTGACTGGTGCAGCTTGCCCCTGATGTAGTATATGGCCAAAAAATGAACAGACTATTGCTGGTTAAATGCACTTGGTGTGACAGCTTGACCAACCACACTACTGAGGGTTAAATGCACTTGGTGACGGGCGCAGCTTGCCCCTGTTGTAGTATAAGGCCAAAAAAATGAACAGACTATTGCTGGTTAAATGCACTTGGTGTGACAGCTTGACCAACCACACTACTGAGGGTTAAATGCACTTGGTGACGGGCGCAGCTTGCCCCTGATGCAGTATATGGCCAAAAAATAAACAGACTATTTCTGGTTAAATGCACTTGGTGTGACAGCTTCACCCTGATGTAGGCTTTAGCCAAAAAACAACCACACCATTGAGGGTTAAATGCACTTGGTGACAGGCGCAGCTTGCCCCTGATGTAGTATATGGCCAAAAAATGAACAGACTATTGCTGGTTAAATGCACTTCGTGTGACAGCTTGACCAACCACACTACTGAGGGTTAAATGCACTTGGTGACGGGCACAGCTTGCCCCTGATGTAGTATATGGCCAAAAAATGAACAGACTATTGCTGGTTAAATGCACTTGGTGTGACAGCTTGACCAACCACACTACTGAGGGTTAAATGCACTTGGTGACGGGCGCAGCTTGCCCCTGATGTAGTATATGGCCAAAAAATAAACAGACTATTGCTGGTTAAATGCACTTGGTGTGACAGCTTCACCCTGATGTAGGCTTTAGCCAAAAAACAACCACACCATTGAGGGTTAAATGCACTTGGTGACAGGCGCAGCTTGCCCCCGATGTAGTATATGGCCAAAAAATAAACAGACTATTGCTGGTTAAATGCACTTGGTGTGACAGCTTCACCCTGATGTAGGCCTTAGCCAAAAAACAACCACACCATTGAGGGTTAAATGCACTTGGTGACAGGCGCAGCTTGCCCCTGATGTAGTATATGGCCAAAAAATGAACAGACTATTGCTGGTTAAATGCACTTCGTGTGACAGCTTGACCAACCACACTACTGAGGGTTAAATGCACTTGGTGACGGGCGTAGCTTGCCCCTGATGTAGTATATGGCCAAAAAATGAACAGACTATTGCTGGTTAAATGCACTTGGTGTGACAGCTTGACCAACCACACTACTGAGGGTTAAATGCACTTGGTGACGGGCGCAGCTTGCCCCTGATGTAGTATATGGCCAAAAAATAAACAGACTATTGCTGGTTAAATGCACTTGGTGTGACAGCTTCACCCTGATGTAGGCTTTAGCCAAAAAACAACCACACCATTGAGGGTTAAATGCACTTGGTGACAGGCGCAGCTTGCCCCCGATGTAGTATATGGCCAAAAAATAAACAGACTATTGCTGGTTAAATGCACTTGGTGTGACAGCTTCACCCTGATGTAGGCTTTAGCCAAAAAACAACCACACCATTGAGGGTTAAATGCACTTGGTCGCAGCTTGTGCTGGCGCACCACAAGATACAAAATGGCCGCCGATCACCCCAGAAAAAAGTGACTGACAAACGGTCTGGGCAGCCTAAAAACAGTGAGCAATTGAGTATCAGCAGCTCAATGATCCACAGCTGCCGATCGATCAATTAATCAAGTCCTTTGGAGGAGTTAATCCGCCTAATCTCGCCCTACTGTCGCAGCCGCAACCTCTCCCTATGCTGATCAGAGCAGAGTTACGGGCGGCGCTATGTGACTCCAGCTTAAATAGAGGCTGGGTCACATGGTGCTCTGGCCAATCACAGCCATGCCAATAGTAGGCATGGCTGTGACGGCCTCTTGGGGCAAGTAGTATGACGCTTGTTGATTGGCTGCTTTGCAGCCTTTCAAAAAGCGCCAAGAAAGCGTCAAAAAGCGCCAAGAAAGCGACGAACACCAAACCCGAACCCGGACTTTTACGAAAATGTCCGGGTTCGGGTCCGTGTCACGGACACCCCAAAATTCGGTATGAACCCGAACTATACAGTTCGAGTTCGCTCATCCCTAGTCACCCACAGTCAAACGGATATTGTGAACTGTGCCCTTTAACGATCTTTGAGAAAGCGGAGCGGAACTAATAGCAAAAACAGGTATATCCTTTTCCACAGTGCATACCTTGAAACCATACGTTATTGCAAATTGATTATCAATGAGATTGACAGCTGCTCCACTATCTACAAAAATCTCACAAACAATGTTCTTGCTGTCTAGAGCCACCCTGGCAGGTAGGAGAAAAACGGGAACTACAAGTAAATGGCAAACCTTCAATTTCCGCATCAACCTTTCCAATAGTGGCAGATGGAAGGTTTTTAGAGGGTTTTTTTTCTTTTTGTTTTTCTTTTATTACCCTCAGAAAACTCCATTAATCTCCTAGAGGGGCAAACATTAGCCAAATGATTTATACCCCCACAACAGAAGCAAACCCTCCTCTGAGAGCTGAATCCTCTACTATCAGAGGCAAGCAAACCCAGCTGCATGGCCTCTTCCTCAGAGGGGATTGAGACTGACTGAGACCCCTGTGCACTGAATGAGACAGCCCCACTGTCATTGGACTGAATATGACAGGAAGGAGTAGTCTCCTCTCTCTCTCTAAGATGCCTGTCAATACGAACAGCTAGAGACATGGCAGATTCTAACAAGGCAGGTCTATCATGAAAAGCAAATGCATCTTTCAATCTTTCCGAAAGACCATGGCAAAATTGACTTCGGAGTGCAGCATCATTCCAACCAGTATCAGCTGCCCATCTCCGAAATTCTGAACAATATATCTCTGCGGACTGTTTACCCTGGCAGAAAAGACACAGTTTAGATTTAGCCAGAGCAATACGATCCGGGTCATCAAAAATCTGTCCCAGGGCTACAAAAAATTCATCCACTGATCGGAGGGGCCGTGCCCCGACTGGCAGCGAAAAGGCCCAAGACTGAGCGTTATCCCTGAGCAGCGATATGATGATCCCCACCCTCTGCTCCTCTTCACCAGAGGAATGAGGAAGTAGGCGAAAATGGAGTTTGCAAGCCTCTCTAAAGCGAACAAAATTCTCACTACCCCCGGAGAACGTATCCGAAAGCGAAATCTTAGGCTCGGCACAAACTCGCCGAACGCAAGCAGAACCGGTTACCTGAAACTGAGACACAGTTTTACAGAGATCTGCTACCTCCAGTGAAAGACCTTGCATGTGGTCAATCAAGGCTGAAACCGGATCCATGCTTAATACGGTTTTGGCAGTTTATTATGTCACAGATGGTGTTTCAGAAAGCTGGAAGTTATGAATAAACATCCGACTGGCTTGATCCCAAACTAAAGAGCATATGGGTGAGCCCTATAAAACCCCTAGAGCTCTCCCTGACTGCTATACCCATGCAAAAGTCTTAATGGTAGACAGTTGCATGTCCTCATATTTTATACTATGTGACACCTGAAAACCCTACAATAGTGAGGGGACACGACCACCGGCTCCCTGCACTTAATACGGATTGAGTCAGGGTCACCTACAATCAAGCCAGCAATAAAACACAAATAAAGGAAACAGACTTATCTGAGGAATCAGGAGAATCAGCATCCAGCAGTGAACACAATCCAGGAAGAAGTATAAACCGCAAACTGAGGCAGTATGGGAGGGAATATAAAGGGAGACAATCAGTGGAAATAGGTGACAGCTGGGAGAATGAAAGGAGATGGAAAGTGAAACCAAAATAAAGAACATCACACAATAGGTAGAGAAGAACGTCTGCCAGATCTTCTCACAGAGCTGGCGGTGACATCACTGCAGTGTTTTATGGGGTTTGCTCACATGTAGTCCCTCACCTCCAATGTTTCATACGGTCTGCTCAGCTGTAGGCCCTCACTACAATGTTTTATGCGGTTTGCTCACCATAAGGCCTTCACTACAATGTTTTATGGGGTTCACTCACCTGTAGACCCTCATCTCCAATGTTTCATACGGTCTGCTCAGGTGTAGGCCCTCACCTCCAATGTTTCATAGGGTCTGCACAGCTTTAGGCCCTCACCTCAATGTTTTATGTGGTTTGCTCACCCTCAGGCCCTCACTACAATGTTTCATATGGTCTGCTCACCTGTAGGCCCTCACGTCAGTGTTTTATGGTGTTTGCTCACCTTCAGGCCCTCACTTCCAATATTTTCCAGGGTCAGCTCACCAGCAGGTCCTCAACCATAATGTTTAAGAGGGTCAGCTGAGCTGCAGGCCCTCACCCGTATTGCTTTAGAGGGCAACCAGCAGGCCCTTGCTCCTAATGTTTTTTGAGGGTCAGCAGCAGGCTATTTTTAATATTTTTTAAAGGGTATGTATGATGCCCTCCTTTATGTGCAATAAAAGGTTTATTGGAGTGCCCGTTCCTTGTAATTTTTGGCAGGCCTTTTAATTAGTGCATAGGCTGTATAAGTTTAGGAGTCCCACTACCTGAACAATTGTAGCACCATGTGAATGAGGCCCTCCTTTATGTGATATAGAGGCTGTATCTCTTTTTCCTTGCAATTTTTGGCAGCACTTACAATGTAATTTTTTATTTTTTTTTGTCAGTCTGTAAAAGTGGCGTACAATTCGGACAATATGGTTCCCAGCAGCAACAATGGTGTCCAAGATGCATTCAGACATGGTCCCCCTGCTGTTCCTGATCAATTTCAGAGGTGTTTCCATCACTTTCAGACCTTTTCCTATGAACCAGGCACCCTCCCCTCATCCGAGCAGGGGGTGCCTGGTCACCTTCTATTGACTTCCATTATACTCGGGTGCTTAGCCGAGCGTATGAATATCACAATGTGTTCGTACCGAACACACAAACACTTTGGTGCTCGCTCATCACTACTCCATACTTGAACCCACAATTGTGGGATCCCCCCAAAAAGAATGTTGCTAAAGAGAATACGTTTCTAGTCCATAGCTGTCCAGGTTTCTCATTTACGACTCCTCTGCAAATGAAAGCAAAGGTAGCTGGCTATTAATGGCAAGACATGTGCAGTGTCCGTAATACATTGCAAATCACTGAAAGCTTTAATATCATTGTATTGGAAGGTATATGAAAGAAGATAAAGAACTAACTGACTGCCTCAATGAATACTTCTGTTCAATTCTTAAAAAGGAAAATGAAGGAAAAGGACCTCAGTTAGGAATACTAATGAATCTTTTGATGCATGTGTCTTTACAGAGGAAGAGGTTCTAAGTCAGATGTATAAAATTAATACAAATAAGTCACAGGGGTCTGATGGGATACACCCAAAGCTATTAAGAGTTCAGCGGCAAACTAGCAAAAACATTAACAGATTTATTTAACCAATCACTGGCAACAGGAGTCGTCCCAGAAGATTGGAAACTGGAAAATGTGCCCATTCACAAGAAAGGTAGTAGGGAGGAATGGGGCAACTATAGGCCAGTAAGCCTGACATCAATAGTGGGGAAAATAATGGAAACCATGCTTAAGGAGAGGATTGTGGAACATCTAAAATCCCATGGATTAAAAGATGAAAAACAGCTTGGGTTTATTTCAGGGAGATCATGTCAAAGTAATCTGACTGATTTTTTTGATTGGGTGACTAAAATAATAGATGGCGGAGGTGCAGTAGACATCGCTTAGCTAGACTTTAGTACGGCTTTTGATACTGTCCCACACAGAAGGTTTATCAATAAATTGCAGCCTTTGTGCTTGGACTCCCATATTGTTGAATGGATTAGGCAGTGGCTGAGGGACAGACAACACAGGGTTGTAGTCAATGGAGTATATTCAGACCATGGTCTTGTTCCCAGTGAGGTACCTCAGGGATCTGTTCTGGGACACATATTGTTTAATATCTATCAGCGAAATTGCAGAAGGCCTCGATGGTAAGATGTGTCTTTTTGCTGATGACACAAAGATTTGTAACAGGGTTGATGTTCCTGGAGGGATATACCAAATGGAAAAGGATTTAGGAAAGCTAGAGGAATGGTCAAAAATCTGGCAACTAAAATTTAATGTTGATAAGTGCAAGATAATGCACCTTGGGCGTAAAAACCCAAGAGCAGAATATAAAATCAGTGATACAGTCCTAACCTCAGCATCTGAGGAAAGGGATTTAGGGGTCATTATTTCAGAAGACTTAAAGGTAGGCATACAATGTCATAGAGCAGCAGGAAATGCTAGAAAAATGTTTGGGGTATACGGAGAGGCATTACCAGTAGAAAGAGGGAGGTGTTCATGCCGCTCTACAGAGCACTAGTGAGACCTCATTCGGAGTATTGTGCGCAGTACTGGAGACCATATCTCCAGAAGGATATTGATACTTTGGAGAGAATTAAGAGAAGAGCTACTAAACTAGTACATGGATTGCAGGATAAAACTTACCAGGAAAGATGAAATGACCTTAACATGTATAGCTTAGAAGAAGAGAGAGACAGAGGAGATATGATAGAAACTTTTAAATACATAAAAAGAATCAGCAAGGTAAAAGAGGAGAGAATATTTAAAAGAAGAAAAACTGCTACAAGAGGTCATAGTTTTAAATTAGAGGGGCAAAGGTTTAAAAGTAATAGCAGAAAGTATTACTTTACTGAGAGAGTGGTGGATGCATGGAATAGCCTTCCTGCAGAAGTGGTAGCTGCAAATGCAGTGAAGGAGTTTAAGCATGCATGGGATAGGCAGAAGATCATCCTTCATAAAAGATTGGGCCAAGGGCTATTCATAGTGTTCAGTATATTGGGCAGACTAGATGGGCCAAATGGTTCTTATCTGCCAACACATTATATGTTTCTATGTATTTAATGTATTATGTGCATGTACTACAAATCCCATAAGGTTGTATAGGGAGTGGGAAATTCCATAAAGCTAATCAGGGCTGGCTCCACCCTTCTCTTACACTCTAGGATGAAGATTCTGGAGCAGGGATCAGCAACCTCAGGCACTTCAGGTGTTCTGAAACTACAACTCCCATAATGCTCCATTCACTTTAATAGGCGTTGTATGAACAGCCAAGCATGTTTCAATGCTGGGAGTTGTAGTCTCACAGCAGCTGAAGTGATCCCTGTTCTAGCGTATATCACTGCCTGTTGAGGAGAGAACACCTTAGTAAGGAGCAGAACCTGTAGGGAAATATCCTTACAGACGCCAAGCAGTTTATGTACCAGTCCTCAGAACGGGAAATCGTTATTGAAGGTTTAGCCACTACAAAAGGAATGTGGACTACTTTGGCAAGGAAGATAATCAACACCAAAGTGTCTATAACCTCCTCTACATGTGGTGGGGACACTATCAGCTACAAGCTGCCCATCATAACCAAAGGACAGGAAGGTGTCACTGTTTAGAGACTGTATTCCCCTGAGGATATTGTGGAATAGTACATACTTATGTATCTGATGATAGCGAAAGTGCATCCATTTAGGTCGGAAAAAGGAGGGAATGACCAGTCTGATTGTAAGAGATAGAAGCTAGCCTCCATATACAACCTTTGGGAATTACTTGAGTCGACAGTAAAGACTGCATTTCATGTGAATAGTGCTTGTGTGTGTCATCTGTTGACCGGCTTCAGTAAAGTACTGTGGATCTCTTACACCAAAACCAGTCTTGTCATTTTATCGCACCACACTACAGTTTACACGCTCCAATACTTTCACTGCAACAGACCCCAGGGAATGACGACTTAAGGTAGGAAACCGTGACCACTGCATCTCCTATTTGCACTACCACTCCTGTCCTCCACACTGTCTCCCACGAGGCCCCCTGTACATGTAATGGGCACCACAATCCCACATTTCCTTGTATTAAGCACCTGGAACTGACCCAGGCAAAGACATGGCTCTGTAATGAAGGTGCTACCTGTGTTTGGATGCTGAAGACTGTGTGTCAGCTGCTTGTGCTTGTTGGTGGATCAAATGATTCTCTCTACGGGTGATCTGTCTGGGCTGTCAGGAGCCTGTTTGCTGTGTGTGCCCTCATGTAACCACTGCTCCTAATACCGAAAAACTAAGAATGGCCTAGATGGCAGGCAATTTGTTAAAAAAAAAACAAAAAAAAACAAAACATGCTGCTTCTCTCAATCTAATAATGAGCCCACTCTTAAAGTCTGTGAACCTGCCAAATTGTCCTCAAGGCATGTCTAGGAGTCAACATTCCTTCACCAAGAGGTAAACTACCAGCAGACCTGAAAGCCTTTTTTACAGGCCAGTGAGAGAAGCAGTTTTACATCCTCTTCTGGCAAAACCCAGTATCTTATAAGAGCATATATATCTTACTTGAAAGACACAACTGACTTTTTGTTAAAATTGGCAGACGTGACGATGCCGGAGGACGCCATTTTGGCCTCCTTCGACATCGTCAGTCTGTATACTTCGATCCAGCATGACTTGGGCATGACCGTGGTAAAAACGGCTTTGGAAAAGTCTGACTACACCACAGAGGCACAAACCTTTTTTCTGGCTCTGCTACAAATGATTTTATATAATAATTATTTTCTTTTTGGAGACGATTATTATATGCAAATTAGGGGGACGGCCATGGGGACGAATGTGGCCCCCACTTGCGCCAACATGGTCGTCTCCTATTTGGAGGAGCATTACGTCTATGTGTCCCACCACTTCAGCCATGTGCTGAGGTGGTGGAGATACATAGACGATATTTTTGTCATCTGGACGGGTTCAGCATTGGAGCTACAATTGTTCCATAACTTTTTGAACAGCCTGATCCCCGATATACAATTCACGTTGGAGTACTCTGAAAGTATAATACATTTTTTCGATGTCAGTGTTCGACGCTTGGGAAATGTGTTGAGTACTGAGATTTATACTAAATCGACTGACCGCAACACCGCCCTGAGGTTTGACAGTGCTCACCCTCGGATGATGGTGTGGTCACTACCATATAGTCAGTTCATTAGAGAAAAAAGAATAGTCAGTGATCCCACCTCATTAGATAAAACTCTTGACAATATGACACAATGTTTCAAACAAAGAGAATACCTGACTACTATATTACAACAACAACTGAAACGTATTAATCAAAAAGACAGAAGCGAATTGTTTCAGGGCACTAAAAAGGACCAAGCCCACAAAATACCTTTTGTATCCACTTTCAGTGAAGTAAGCCCTTACATTAGTAAGATTGTCAACAAACACTGGCCGATTCTGAGTACAGAACACAGGAACATTCCAGAATTTTCTACTCGACCAATTATGTCTTACAAGAGAGTCCGTAATTTAAAAGATAAGCTTGTAAAAAATGACATAGGCCCACAAAAGAGCACTCGTCAATTACTTTTGGCTCCTAAAAAAACTGGCAGTTACCCGTGCCTCCACTGTGTAAATTGTAAATACATGGTGAAGGGGCGTGACTTCACTCATCCCCGCACAGGGGTTATTTATCCCATCAAATTCTTTTTGACCTGTGACTCAAGTTTTATAATTTATGTGTTGTGGTGCCCATGTAAGTTATTTTATGTGGGTGAAACCACTTGTGATTTCAAGTCCCGTTTTAATCAACACCGCTTTTCAATACGCAAGAAACGAAAGGATCTACCTGTCTCGCATCACTTTGCGGATATGGGTCATGTTGAAAGTGATCTAAAATTTATGATCCTTGATCATGTCCCATTACCGCGAACTGGCGGAAACCGCATCAAAATGCTAAAAAAGCGTGAATCCGAATGGATTTTTAAATTACAAACGGTTAAACCGGGGGGTTTGAATGTAGAGTATAAGCCTTGGCTATTCATATGATTTCCGACTGTCCTGTCCTTGTTGACCCATATATTGAAGAATTTTGTTTTTTGCGCCAATGCAGGTACGTGGAACCTACACTCCCTGAAGTGTACGGTAGCCGTTATGGCACCTAACAGGTAGAATTTAGCGTAGGAACCCGTCTAACAGAGAACGCCTTGACGCTTGGCAGACGGGCTCAAATAATTTTGTACAAAATAATTTGCCAAGTATCTCGCACTTATAGTGTAGCACTTGTTATTTACATGCAATTTTTGTACTTTATATTGCAGTGCATTGTCACATTGCATGTCTGTCTTTCATGTTATTTCCTTGCCCCAGCAATGTGCTCCTGCGGTTGTTATGTGACTGAGCCCCTTTTTTGGTTTCCCTTGTAGTTTGTAATTGAGGTGTGGCTGCCTCCTCAGTCTCACATTTCTGACCACCCTGTCTGCCCCATTGGCTGATTTTAATTAGTGTCAGTGCATAGTCAGGCCTGCTCCACTTCATTCACTGAAGCCACAGCACCAGGACTCTCACTGTGGTCCTTGGTGGCTTTTAGGCGCCGGTGGTGTTGTGGAGTGGGCCTGCTGTGTAGCCTGCATTCCCTGAAGTGGATGATAGCCGTCATGGCACCCAACAGGTAGGTTACAATGCAGGTACGTGGAACCTACACTCCCTGAAGTGTACGGTAGCCGTTATGGCACCTAACAGGTAGAATTTAGCGTAGGAACCCGTCTAACAGAGAACGCCTTGACGCTTGGCAGACGAGCTCAAATAATTTTGTACAAAATAATTTGCCAAGTATCTCGCACTTATAGTGTAGCACTTGTTATTTCCATGCAATTTTTGTACTTTATATTGCAGTGCATTGTCACATTGCATGTCTGTCTTTCATGTTTTCTGATAAATCACAATACTAGATGTGTTTTATATGGATATCTGGACTGACCATACGGTTTTCCAGACACAATGTATTTTTCTCATTTATATATGAGGTATTTTGCTGTATATTTATACATGTTGTTAATCACCACTTATGTATATTAATTTGATTTGGTCACATAAATACCCACACTTTTGTATGATGCATTGCTTGAAAATAGTCCCAGTAAGAGGACTGAAACGTCGCAAGAGTGAATAAAGATCCACAATTTTTCACCTACGGATGTGCTGCGGTGTCTTTCCTTGTTTTATATATATATATATTGTGGGGATGTGCTTGTGGTAGGCTACGGTAGCGGCGGCAGTATTGAGGCAATCATAGACAGTCTTTGTGATACACTGTGACTTTATTCACACCAACGGCATAACAGGCAATGTGCAGACCACACAGGTGCATATCCACATAGTGCATAGAACAAAAGTCCTTCCATAGAAAATAAACAGCAGGTTTGAGTCACCTTGTTTTGGACAGACCACAGCAGTTCTGCAGGCTTCTAGGCTATCTGCCTTTGTCTCCCTCAGGCCAGAGCCCCTTCGGCTCGTAGCACCACAGGTCCCAGGGCTATCCTTCAATGTGTGCTGCGCCCAGACTCTCCTTCACCAGCACTCACTCTGTCTGTGGAAATCTCCAGCACAGCAAGACACACCCCACACCCATCATCAGCAGGCTGGGTTCTTTAAAGGCCCAGCTCCACCAAAAACCTGGGCTGGCCGTCGGGAACAGGCACCCCCCCACTCTTTACCTGATCCCAGTAAGAACCGGCCCGGACACGCTGCGCCAGCAGCATTCGCCGCTGTAACCGCAATGATCCGGTTCTTACTCCACCGAGGCCAGGACCTCTGGTGGCACGTATCGTCCGTCCATTATTATTCCGGGGACTCTCCTACTATATATATATATATATATATATATATATATATATAACCATTTACATAACTGCATGTCAAGTTTTGCAGGGATGCAACATTTTGTCAGTTAGTGTACTTAGTTTACTGCTGCTGTGAGACAAGATATTACAGTTGGGTAAAAACGTATTTAGTCAGCTATCAATTGTGCAATTTTTCCCACTTAAAAAGATGAGAGAGGCCTGTAATTTTCATCATAGGTACACTTCAACTACGAGAGACAGAATGGAGGGAAAGAATACATGAAATCACTTTGTAGGATTTCTAAAAAAATAATTGGTAAATTCCTCTGTAAAATAAGTATTTGGTCAACTACAAACAAGCAAGATTTCTGGCTCTCACAGACCTGTAACTTCTTCTTTAAGAGGATCCTCTGTCCTCCACTTGTTACCTGTGTTAATGGCACCTGTTTGAACTTGTTATCAGTATAAAAGACACCTGTCCACAACCTCAAACAGTCATACTCCAAACTCCACTATGGCCAAGACCAAAGAAATCAATTGTTGGAGCAATTATTAGAAAATGGAAGACATACAAGACCAAGAATGAATGGGGCCATGTATCGTGAGATTTTGAGTGAAAACCTCCTTCCATCAGCAAAGGCATTGAAGATGAAACATGGCTGGGTCTTTCAGCATGACAATGATCCCACACACCGCCCGGGCAATGAAGGAATGGCTTTGTAAGAAGCATTCCAAGGTCCTGGAGTGGCCTAGCCAGTCTCCAGATCTCAACCTCATAGAAAACCTTTGGAGGGAGTTGAAAGTCCGTATTGGAGATCTGCATGGAGGAATGGGCCAAAATACCAGCAACAGTGTGTCAAAATCTAGTGAAGACTTACAGAAAACGTTTGACCTCTGTCAATGCACCAAAAGGTATATAACAAAGTATTGAGATGAACTTTTGTTATTGACCAAATACTTATTTTCCACCATAATTTGCAAATAAATTCTTAAAAAATCAGATAATGTGATTTTCTGGATTTTTTTTTTCTCATTTTGTCTCTCATAGTTGAAGTATACCTATGATGAAAATTACAGGCCTCTCTCATCAATTTAAGTGGGAAAACTTGCAGAATTGGTGGCTGACTAAAAACCTTTTTGCCCCACTGTATCTGCTAGTTTAATAGTAGATTTTAGAATTTGGCTAACAGATTGATAGCTCTATTGTTCTCTTGATAGACCTAAATAAAGATGCCCACAGAAAGTCAAACACATATAATGTTTGATGTTCTGATTCAGTCACTTAGCCTCTTCCCTCTCTGGCCTAGATAATCAGGATGAGAAAGTTAAACAAGGCTGTTATCAGAGCTTAAAGTTCTAACAAAGGAGGAACATAAGAGCCAGGGCAGGCAGTAGAATTCATTAAAGGGGTTGTCCCACTTCATTAAATAGGTTTTATCTAATTTATTTACCCCCCACAGAACATATCTTCCTATCCATGTAATAATCCAAAAGCTACCTTTCTTTCAAAAAATCATGTTATGCGATGCCTTTGTTGATTTCTGTATCCCATGGATACGGCCTCTTTCGTTCGGCCGCATCGCTGTGCCGCGCCTGCACACAACAGCTCTACAAATTATCGGGCCGCCTCTCCATTCCTATGAGTACGCGCACGTTCGCGCATGCGCAGTTTATCCTGTGTGTCGGAGATAGCGCTGCGCATGCGCGAACATGCGAACATCCGAACAGTTCAGGCGAGTCTGCGGAGCGAGCGGACGGACGTCGGAGGATCTGGATAATATTTCATAAAAGGTAAGTATAAGAGCTAGTGGCCCACTCACCACCGATTATTGAGTATTGGGCAACAAAGGGGGTTCATTTAAATTCAAAGGGGGCATTTTTATGGACACTGGGGGCAACTTAAAAAAATTTTGCGACACTGGTGGGCAACTATAAGATTTTTAGGGACACTGGGGGCAACAATATAATAATTTTAGTGACACTGGGGGCAACTATCTGAATTTTAGGGACACAGGGGGCAACTATATGAATTCTAGGGACACAGGGGGCAAATATATGAATTTTAGTGACATTGGGGGCAACTATATGAATTTTCGGGACACTGGGGGCAACAATATAGGAATTTTAGTGACACTGGGGGCAACAATATATGAATTTTAGGGACACAGGGGGCAACTATATGAATTCTAGTGACATTGGGGGCAACTATAAGAATTTTAGTGACACTGGTGGCAACTATATGAATTTTAGTGACATTGGGGGCAACTATATGAATTTTACTGACATTGGGGGCAACTATGAATTTTAGGGACACTGGGGGCAACAATATAGGAATTTTAGTGACACTGGGGGGCAACTATTTGAATTTTGGACACAGGGGGCAACTTTATGAATTTTAGGGACACTGGGGGCAACTATATGAATTTTAGGGACACTGGGGGCAACTATATGAATTTTAGTGACATTGGGGGCAACTATAAGAATTTTAGTGACACTGGTGGCAACTATATGAATTTTAGTGACACTGGGGGGCAACTATATGAATTTTACTGACATTGGGGGCAACTATATGAATTTTAGTGACATTGGGGGCAACTATAAGGATTTTAGTGACACTGGTGGCAATTATATGAATTTTAGTGACACTGGGGGCAACTATATGAATTTTACTGACATTGGGGGCAACTATATGTATTTTATGGACACTGGGGGCAACCATATGAATTTTAGGGACACTGGGGGGAAATATATGTATTTTATGGACACTGGGGGCAACTATATTATATGTATGGACACTGGGGGCAACTATATTATATGTATGGACACTGGGGGCAACTATATTATATGTATGGACACTGGGGGCAACTATATTATATGTATGGACACTGGGGGCAACTATATTATATGTATGGACACTGGGGGCAACTATATTATATGTATGGACACTAGGGGCAACTATATTATATGTATGGACACTGGGGGCAACTATATTATATGTATGGACACTGGGGGCAACTATATTATATGTATGGACACTGGGGGCAACTATTTGAATTTTATGGAAACTGGGGGCAAGTTTATGAATTGTATGGAAAACCATAAAATGTAGCAGAGCTAATCGTGTTGCAAACATCCACATGGATAGCAGGGGAGTGGATTAGCAAGGTATGACAGAGAAAAGTGGAAATCTAGATGACATGGGGGGAGGGGAATACACTGATATATAGAAAAGTTGGATATGAATGTTATTACTCAATTTAGTACAGCTATAATGGTAAGAATACAGCATCTAAGCTGTTCAGTGGTTGTTTTAGGGGAGTGAAAAACAAAAATCCTATTTATACAAGGTGTCATGCATTTGTGCTGTAGTAAATTACAGTTTTTGATGCACAGATATAGTGTTGAATATATTTGGAAAGTTTTATGTGTGGATAGTATTCAGGACATCAAAATGCAACTCTCTGAGATCATTTAGCATTGCTTGCTGAGTGATAGCAATCCACACCAGGAGAGATAAGCTTCACAGACACTGCCGGGAGCCAGTGAGCCTGATGAGTCATAGTCTTCACATGAACGAGCACGCAGGACTCAGCTCTCAGTGTGATGTCATAAGGAGGTGTGGCCGACCTTCACTCTAGCTGCCTAAGCCTGCCCAGCCTTATCTGCAGAAAAGCAGGAAGTTACCAGCAGAGTGACTGCAGCTCAGGCTGATTTAGCAAAGTGGGAAAACCCCTTTAAAGGGCTTCTGTCACCCCACTAAAGTGTTTTGTTTTTTTTGGGCTAGTGAAATTAGTTATATTGCGATATATGACAATATAATTGTGTTACTTACTTTGATCCAGCAGTTTCTGCAAAAAACAAAGTTTTAATATATGTAAATTCGGTCTCTACCAGCAAGTAGGGCGGCTACTTGCTGGTAGCTGCTGCAGAAATCCGCCCCCTCGTCGTGTTGATTGACAGGGCCAGCCGGGATCTCCTCCTCCGGCCAGCCCTGTCGGCATTTCAAAAATCGCGCGCCTGTGTTGATTCGGCGCAGGCGCTCTGAGATGAGGAGGCTCGTCTCCTCAGAACTCCCTCAGTGCGCCTGCGCCGATGACATCACCGAAATAGAAGACGTCATCGGCGCAGGCGCACTGAGGGAGTGCTGAGGAGACGAGCCTCCTCATCTCAGAGCGCCTGCGCCGAATCAACACAGGCGCGCGATTTTTGAAATGCCGACAGGGCTGGCCGGAGGAGGAGATCCCGGCTGGCCCTGTCAATCAACACGATGAGGGGGCGGATTTCTGCAGCAGCTACCAGCAAGTAGCCGCCCTACTTGCTGGTAGAGACCGAATTTACATATTATAAAACTTCGTTTTTTGCAGAAACTGCTGGATCAAAGTAAGTAACACAATTATATTGTCATATATCGCAATATAACAGATTTCACTAGCCCAAAAAAAAAAAAATAATCACTTTAGTGGGGTGACAGAAGCCCTTTAAGTGACTTCAAAATGTTTTATCCAGTTAACCCTCCACCCATTTTTGTAATAACGTAATACAATAATACAAGACATGGAATATTTACATACAGGCTTTGATTTGATTCAACTTTATTGTCATTACACATGTATAATACAGGGTAACAAAATACAGTTTGCATCTAATCAGAAGTGCAAAGAGCAGCAAGTGCAATAAAAAACAAGTTATATACAGATAAGGATAGTGTAGAAAGTAGGAATAGTTATGTACAGATAAATTAAGTATACAGGTGTTTATATTGCTATATAGAGAGCAAATATACAGATGTACTATGGACAAATATACAGATGTACTGATGTATGCATATATACAGATATGCTGATGTATACATATACAGTATACAGATACACAGATTAACTGTTTCTTTATTGCTATACAGATGGCAAATATACAAATGTACTATGAACAAGTATACAGATGTGCTACGCATTGTGGAAAGGCTAAAGGGGCCATCATTAATGGAAGGTATATGTCACCGAGATTCCTGGCCTTGGTGAGGTAAGAGCCGGTAGTTCTAATTGTCAGCGGCAGCTAGTGCTAGTTGACAGTTTGTTGGCATTACAAGCGGCAAGAGCATCCCAGAACGTCCACAATGCCCGGAAAGCTGTCCGTGCGGCGATCCCTAAGATGACCCCCTCGGATCACAATCAGACATATCTGGTGGTGTTCGAAAAGGTGGCCGTGAGGGAGAAGTTACCCCGAGACCAGTGAGCTGAGGTTGTCGCTCCTTTCCTGGCGTCTGGAGCCCAACAAGTGTTTTTCGATCTCCCTGATGATCAAGCGGCTGACTACCCGACCGTAAAAGGTGAGATCTTGATGAGACTGGGAGTGAATGTATTGGTCCGGGCCCAGCGGGTGCATCAGTGGGAGTTTAACCCAGCTGAACCCGCCAGACCACAATATTATGACCTGCTACACTGGTTGCAAAAAATGTCTACACCCTGACATACTGACTCCCACTGCTATGCTGGACCGTCTGTTGGTGGATGTATTCTGGAGGGCTTTGCCGTACCCTTTCCAGCACTGGATTGGCTAGGTGTCTCCTGGTAATGCTTTAGAGATGGTCGACCTGGTGGAGCGCTACGAGGCCACCAAAAATCTTCAGGGGGGTTCTCCACCCCAGAACCGGCGGCTGGTGCCAGCCAAACCCGCCCGGGATGTACCCCCTGCAGACCCAGCCCCAGTGGTCTGCTAGCTGTGTCATGAGCCTGGACACATAAGGGCCGACTGTCCCCATCGGGGTGAACCCATGGATACCAACTATGGCTGCCGCCACTCATTGTATGCCAGGAAGCTGTGCACCACAGGTACCTCAGAGACTGTAGACAATAGCCACCTGTGCCAGGTGGAAGTGGGGGACACTCTGACGGTGGCACTGCTGGATTCAAGGAGCCTGTTGTCCCTGGTAAGAGCTGACCTGGTTCGGCCTGTCGAATATACTGGCCGAAAGGTTGGCATTGTGTGCATTCATGGGGACTTAAAAGACTATCCCAGTGCACTGGTCTCTCTGTCAACGGTGGCCGGCAGGTGGACTCATGAGGTGGCCGTCGCCACAAAATTACTGTATGAACTAAGAATTAGGAGAGACTTTCCTGGTTTCCTGGCATTGTGGCCGGATACAAAAGTTACTGATACCTGTCAAACAGATGTAACACTAGCCGAGTGGCCCGGCTCAGTGGGGAGACCAGAACCTTGGGAGCCTGAGTCTGAAGGGCTAGCTGTAGGGGTGACCACCACTTCAGTGGAAGAGGGGGAGACAACCCGCTAAGTGTGATGGTTGGAGACATGGAGGACTTGCTGCCGGGTCCTGAGCTGGCAGACCTCAATGTCTCCAGGGATAATTTTGGTACTGCACAACATCTGTACCCAACCCTATCCTGAGCCTGGGAAAATCTGCTAATAGATGGGGAACCACAACAACCGGGGGCAGAGACAGTGTTTATCTGTTTTGTGGTTCATCAAGATATGTTGTTTCGGGTAAACCAGCTGCGAGGTTAATGCATTGAACAGTTGGTGGTGCCCCAGGTTTATCGCAAACTCGTGTTAGAGTTAGCCCACCAGCATGTTCCCGGGGGTCATCTGGGAATGCAGAAAACACAGGACCAGATACTACAACGGATTTACTAGCCCGGTGTGTTCAGAGAGGTAGAAGAATATTGTAAGTCTTGCCCAACCTGAGAGATAATGAGCCCCCAGCCACATTTCCGTAGTCCCCTGGTACCCCTCACAATTATCGAGGTCCCGTTCAAGCGAATCACTATGGATCTTGTAGGCCCGGTACCGAAGTCCGCAAGAGGGCACCAACAAATCTTGGTCATCCTCGACTACACCACTTGGTACCCGGAGGCAGTGCCACTGCGTCATACATCAGCCAAACTCATAGCTAAGGAGCTAATGGAGATGTTTTTTTGAGTGGGTCTGCCTAAGGAGGCTCTGACTGACCAAGGGACCCCATTTATATCCAAGGTCTTAAGTGAACTCTGTAAGTTGCTCCACATAAAACCGCTATGGACGTCTGTGTATCATCCGCAAACTGATGGCCTGGTAGAGAAGTTTAATCAAACATTAAAAAATATGTTAAAAAGAGTGGTGTCTAAGGATGGGAAGGACTGAAACCTTCTTCTGCCCTATCTCATGTTCGCAGTGTGAGACGTGCCCCAGGCCTCTATTGGATTCTCGCCCTTCGAACTGCTATATGGCAGACACCCTCGCGGCCTGTTGGACACAGCCAAAGAAGCATGGGTACAAAAACCCACACCGCACAAAAGTGTTACTGTCACTGATGAGTATGTCATCCAGATGTAAGGACGGATGGAGACATTGTTGCCTCTGGTCTGGGAACATATGGAGGCAGAGCAGCAAGCCCAGAGTAGGGTCTATAATCGGCAGGCTCAGGTCCGGAACTTTAACCCTGGTGATCAGGGTTTGGTTCTAGTACGAACCATAGACAGTAAGTTCCTAGCTAGGTGGCAGGGGCCCTATGAGGTACTCAAGAAGGTTCGAAAGCTGGAGCAGGTGTACCGTGCGAATTTACTAAAACCAATGAAAAATAGGGAGTCCTCTAACTGAAGACAGCCCACGGCCAGGTTTTCTAGGAGAAGAGGTTCAGGCCCCAGTGGCAACTGCAAGAGAAGCAGTTGCCACAGTAAAAATTGCTGACAGACTCTCCTCTAAACAGGCTTAGGAAGCCAGAGGGAGTTCATTAGTCAGAACACGTATGTGTTCTCGGACCTCCCTGGACACACTTCCATAATCCAGCATGACATTGCCACTGAGCCTCAGGCAAAAGTCCGGTTAAAACCATACCGGGTACTAGAGGCTCGACGACAAGCCACCTCGGAGGAAGTGAAGTTAATGCTGCAACTAGACGTCATTTGAGGAATCCAAAAGTGAATGGGCCAGTCCGATAGTCTTAATACCCAAGCCGGACGGGACGTTACAGTTCAGAAACAATTTTTGCAAACTAAACAAAATCTCCAAGTTTGATGCTTATCTTATGCCCCAGGTAGGTGAGCTTATCGAGTGGTTAGGACTGTAGGGGACTACCTTAGGAAGGCTGGACTGACCAATAACCCAAAGAAATGCGCCATAGGGTTAGAGGAGACTAAGTACCTGGGGAACGTCATTGGACGTTGAGAGTCTTCTAGAAGGGACGGAAGTCTGTGATGGTCCGCTGGAATGACCAGGCGGAAGAGGCTTTTTCCGCATTGAAGTCGGTCCTGTGTGGGTCACCGGTTTTGGTGACACCCGACTTCAAGAGGGAGTTTGTGGTACAGACCGATGCCTCTGAAGTAGGTCTCAAAACTGTACTTTCTCAGAAAAAAAAGGGGAGGAACATCCCATTGTTTTCCTGAGCCGCAAACTCACCCCAGCCGAGACAAGGTACAGTATAGTGGAGAGAGAGTGCCTGCCCATAAAATGGGCACTCAAGTCTCTCTGCTGTTATCTGTTGGGGAGAAAGTTCTGTCTGTTGACCAACCACTCCCCTCTCAATTGGATGAGCCATGCCAAAATAGGAATGCTCGGGTCACTAGATGGTTCTTGTTATTACAGAACTTCAAGTTCTCAGTGGAACACAGGGCAGGCCGCTTGTAGGAAAATGAGCATGTCCTCTCCTGGGTACACTGTCTGGAGGGTGTTCACCCCCTCAGTGTTGAATAAAGGGGGGAGGTATGTCCGAAGGTGCAAGGGTCCATCATTGACGGAATGTATGTGTCACCAAGGTTTCTGGCCTCGGTGGAGTAAGAGCCAGTTTTCCTGTGTCAGCAGCAGTTGCTGTTTGACACCTAGCTATTTAGTATAGCTGTATAGCTGATCTGGGACGACTCTTACTCGGAATAGTCAAAGTGCTGGGTGGGTGACTACTCCCCACTTTCCAGGCCGGGTCTTGGCAGGCTTATGCAAAACAGCCAGCACTGTCAGGTGGTGTGAATTATCTTCCTCTAACAGTGGAGCTCTGGAGATCTCTGCTGAGGTCTGAAGACCGTGTGTCAGGCGAACAGGCCGCCTTAAACCCTGCAAGTGGACTTTTGAGGCTGAACATTTAGCCGGTTGTGAACTGACACCCAGGATACCAGGTGAAATTTATTTTGTTTTTCTGTGTGTGTACATGCACCAAGACTGAAAAGTAACAGTTGTATTATGTTATAAGTGTGAATAAACACTGAAGAGTGATTTACAACCTGGTCCTTTGACTCTATACTGTGTCCGCTAACCTGTCTACCAGAGCAAATTCCCACACTATACAGTAGAGACCAAAAGTTTGGACACACCTTCTCATTCAAAGAGTTTTCTTTATTTTCATGACTATGAAAATTGTAGATTCACACTGAAGGCATCAAAACTATGAATTAACACATGTGGAATTATATACATAACAAAAACGTGTAAAACAACTGAAAATATGTCATATTCTAGGTTCTTCAAAGTAGCCACCTTTTGCTTTGATTACTGCTTTGCACACTCTTGGCATTCTCTTGATGAGCTTCAAGAGATAGTCACCTGAAATGGTCTTCCAACAGTCTTGAAGGAGTTCCCAGAGATGCTTAGCACTTGTTGGCTCTTTTGCCTTCACTCTGCAGTCCAGCTCACCCCAAACCATCTCGATTGGGTTCAGGTCTGGTGACTGTGGAGGCCAGGTCATCTGGCGCAGCACCCCATCACTCTCCTTCATGGTCAAATAGCCCTTACACAGCCTGGAGGTGTGTTTGGGGTCATTGTCCTGTTGAAAAATAAATGATGGTCCAACTAAACGCAAACCAGATGGAATAGCATGCCGCTGCAAGATGTTGTGGTAGCCATGCTGGTTCAGTATGCCTTCAATTTTGAATAAATCCCCAACAGTGTCACCAGCAAAGCACCCCCACACCATCACACCTCCTCCTCCATGCTTCACAGTGGAAACCAGGCATGTAGAGTCCATCCGTTCACCTTTCTGTGTCGCACAAAGATACGGTGGTTGGAACCAAAGATCTCAAATTTGGACTCATCAGACCAGGCACAGATTTCCACTGGTCTAATGTCCATTCCTTGTGTTCTTTAGCCCAAACAAGTCTCTTCTGCTTGTTGCCTGTCCTTAGCAGTGGTTTCCTAGCAGGTATTCTACCATGAAGACCTGATTCACACAGTCTCCTCTTAACAGTTGTTCTAGAGATGTGTCTGCTGCTAGAACTCTGTGTGGCATTGACCTAGTCGCTAATCTGAGCTGCTGTTAACCTGCGGTTTCTGAGGCTGGTGACTCTGATGAACTTATCCTCTGCAGCAGAGGTGACTCTTGGTCTTCCTTTCCTGGGGTGGTCCGCATGTGAGCCAGTTTCTTTGTAGCGCTTGATGGTTTTTGTGACTGCACTTGGGGACACTTTCAAAGTTTTCCCAATTTTTCGGACTGACCGACCTTCATTTCTTAAAGTAATGATGGCCGCTCGTTTTTCTTTACTTAGCTGCTTTTTTCTTGCCATAATACAAATCTAACAGTCTATTCAGTAGGACTATCAGCTGTGTGTCCACCTGACTTCTACACAATGCAACTGATGGTCCCAACCCCACTTATAAGGAATCCCACTTATTAAACCTGACAGGGCACACCATTTCAGGTGACTATCTCTTGAAGCTCATCAAGAGAATGCCAAGAGTGTGCAAAGCAGTAATCAAAGCAAAAGGTGGCTACTTTGAAGAACCTAGAATATGACATTTTCAGTTGTTTTACACTTTTTTGTTATGTATATAATTCCACATGTGTTAATTCATAGTTTTGATGCCTTCAGTGTGAATCTACAATTTTCATAGTCATAAAAATAAAGAAACCTCTTTGAATGAGAAGGTGTGTCCAAACTTTTGGTCTCTACTGTATATACAGTTGTGTTCAAAATAGTAGCCTTAATCCTTCTCATAGCTTTCATTTCCATACACACAAATGCATTGGGAACTCTACACATTCTATTCCAAATCAAAGCATGAATAAAAATATATCAAATGTGTGTTGTTCCTCTAAACAAATTGAAGAAAAGTGAATATTAGACTGTTCAAAAAAATAAATAAAATAGCAGTGTTTGTATTCTTATTCACAAACTTAAACATTCACTATATAAACTGAAAAATGTTTGAAGATTTAGCTTTCCTTTGAATCACTTAACTAGCATTTAGTTGCACAACCACTGTTTCTGAGAACGGCTGTACATCTGTGTTGCATGGAGTCAACCAACTTCTGGCACCTGTGAACAGGTATTCCAGCCCAGTATGATTGGACTACAATCCACAGTACTTCTCTATTTCTTGGTTTTGCCTCAGAAACTGCATTTTTGATGTCACCCCACAAGTTTTCTATTGGATTAAGAGCCGGGGATTGGGCTGATCACTCCATAATGTAAATCTTCTTGGTCTGGAACCAAGTTGTTGCACGTTTACTGGTGTGTTTGGGGTCATTGTTTTGTTGGAATACCCATTTCAAGGGCATTTCCTCTTCAGCATAAGGCAGCATGACTTCTTCAAGTATTCTGATGTATTCAAACTGATACATGATCCCCGGTATGCAATAAATACGCCCAATACTGTAGTATGAGAAACATCCCCATATTATGATCCTAGCGCCACCATGCTTCACTGTCTTCACAGTGTACTGTGGCTTGAATTCAGTGTTTGGGGGTCATCTAATAAACTGTCTCTGGCCACTAGACCCAAAAAGAACAATCTTACTTTCATCAGTCCACAAAATGTCTCTTTAGGCCAGTCAATGTGCTCTTTGGCAAATTGTAACCTCTTCAGCACATGTCTTTTTTTCAACAGTGGGACTTTGCGGGGGCTTATTTCAGATAGCTTGGCTTCACATAGGCAGCTTCTAATTGTAACAGTACACACAGGTAACTTTAGACCTTCTTTGATCTTCCTGGAGCTGATTGTTGGCTGAGTCCTTGCCATTTTGGCTATTATTCTATCCATTTGAATGGTAGTTTTTCGCTTTCTTCATCTTTCAGTTTTTGGGTGCCATTTTAAAGTATTTGCGATCATTTTAGCTAAGCAGCCTATCATTTTCTGCACTTCTTTATATGTTTTCCCCTCTCCAATCAACTTTTTAATCAAGGTATGCTGTTCTTCTGAACAATGTCTGGAACAACCTATTTTCCTCAGAATTTCAGAGAGAAATGCACTGTAACCAGCATACACAACATTTGTTGCCTTCCTTCCTTAAATAAGGCAATAATTGCCACCTGTTTTCAAAGAATGAATGACCTCAATCATTGAACTCCACACTGCTATTATTTTGAACATGCCCCTTTCATTTAGTGATTGAATTACACAGAATAAGCAGCATGCATGTCATGACTGTTGGTCTGTTCGATTTCTATTACTCTACTAGTAATGCTAGTAAATTATTTGCCATGTAGAAAAATCATTTCTACCAAAAACTGTGAATGATCAGGTTTGTGATGTCTGACTGCTATTATTTTGAACACAACTGTATATATACACTATGTATATGCTATGTATATATATTTTTTGAACGCTTTCAACACATATAACTGCAACAGTGAAGTGCATAGATATTTTTCTCTTTGTACTGAAAAAGGCCGCTAAATGTTTTCACCACATATAACTGCAGAAGTGAAATGCATATATGGTGTATTTTTCTTTCTGTACTGAAATAGGCCACTAAACCCTTTCGCCACAAATAAATACAACTGTGAAGTGCATATATATTTTTATTTCTGTAATGAAATTGCTGGAATGACAGAGCTGTATAATGGCTATTTGGAGCCCCAAATAATCTTTCCCTGCACTTGTAAATTGCTTTTCTAGCACTGTTCCTAGCGCCTTTTGATGTATCTCCCTGCACTAAGATGCTGTGAAATGATTCCTTCCTATCCTTTACCTGCACTTATAAATTATTTTTTTCATTATTTTTTTCAGAATGATGTTTTTCCAATTCCTGTCCCTAGCCCCTTCGGATGTCTGTCCCTGCACTCAGAACACTGAAAAATGTCTGACTCTAATATGGCCACCATATTTATAGGGCTGTGACATCACAAGGCTGGCTGCTGATTGGCTGCATCATACATGTCAGTCTGTGTGATCCCATTGATCCCATATCGGGCATTGCCAAAAGCATTACACTGCCATCTTGCCTTTTTCCAGTAATTCTTCCTGGTGCTATCTTTTCTTAAGTACATCTATCAGTGGTGTAATGGCCGATCTGTGTTTACATTTTTTAAACAAAAATTATGTGGCTCTTAGCTTTGGCCAAAGACATACCTGATCACAGAAAAAACAGGTGATGAACTGTGTATGTGCAATGGTCGATGTGACCTATAGTGCTGCCCATAATTATTCATACCCCTAGCACATTTTGACTTAAAATTACTTTTATTCAACCAACAAGTAATTTTTTTGACGGGAAATGACATAGGTGTCTGCCAAAAGATAATAAAACAATGTACAAAAGGCATTAATGTGGGGGGAAATTTTTTTTATTTATCAGCTTTTATTTACATTTGAGCAAAAAGTGCCCTGTCCAAAATTATTCATATCCTTCTCAAACTGCAACAGTCTATGGGAAAATCAAAAGTTCTATATCATTCCAAATATCATTGAACTCACTCATTGAACTCCACACTGCTATTATTTTGAACATGCCCCTTTCAATTAGTGAGGCACAAATGTGGGACAAATTATAGAAGCCAAAATGAGTCAAGCGAAAATGTGGGAAAAGCTATTGAGGCACAAATGTTGGCCAAAAGAGTAAAGCAGAAATGTGGGACAAATTATTGAAGTGCAAATGCAAATGTGGTACAACTTGTTTAAGTTTAAGCATTGAATCAAAGGAGGTGGCTCACATAAATTAAATAAGCATTTCAGAAATGTTATTCCCTGTTACATGTGCAGAGCAGGGGTTTATTCATGTCTAAAATTGTATAATGTCAACCCAGGAATGTAACAGAAAAATTACAGAAATGTATTAACCTGCTCTAACCTGTAGAACAGTGAAAACAATTGTTTATTGTCACCCAAAAATGTGAAATAAAAATTATTGAAATTTATTAAGCTGTCAACTAGGTAGAGGAGGGGTATATTACACCCAAAAATTTGTGAATTGGACCCTAAAATGTAACTGACAAATGTTTGTTTTTTTTTTCTTTTTTTTTCTTTACCGGTCTAATAGGTATAGCAGTGATACTTCACACCCAAAATTGTTTACTTTCAAATGAAAATGTAACTGACATTTTTTTTTTTAAACCTGCCTACTAGGTATAGATAGCAGTGGTACATCACACCCAAAAAATAGTGAATTTCACTCGAAAATTTAAATGACAATTTTTTTTTATAACCTGTCTACTAGGTATAGCAGTGGTACTATACACCCAAAAATTGGTGAATTTCACCAGAAAATGTAACTGACAAAGTAGTGAAATGATATGAAATAAAATATGTGCAAATAAAAAAAAAATATTTGAGTTATGAAGTGGAGTTCCATATGGAGTAGGAGTTTGAGGAGGCGGTGGACTTTTTTAAAATTAGGGTACACTCTAAAAGAGTGTAAAATATCCAAAATACAAGAATGAGCAATTGCGCTGCAGTATAACAATGGCTGGTTAGTGCCGTATACATTTCTATTCTGCACAAGATACGGACAAGTCAAGAGGGATCCATGCCTGGTTCATTTTAATGAACGTGAGCTTGTCCACATTGGCTGCGGACAGGCGGCTGCGCTTGTCTGTGATGATGCCCCCTGCCGTGCTAAACAAACGTTCAGATAATACACAGGCTGCAGGGCAGGCCAGCACCTCCAAGGCATAAAGGGCAAGCTCAGGCCATGTGCCCAATTTGGAGACCCAGAAGTTGAAAGGGGCAGACCCGTCTTTCAGTACATGTAGGCGTGTGCACACATATTGCTCCACCATGTTGCTGAAATACTGCCTCCTGCAAAGACATTCCATATCAGCTGGTGGTGCTGGTCGTTGTGGCGTGCTGAGAAAGCTTTTCCACATTTAGGCCATGCTAACCCTGCCTTCTGAGGTGCTAGCAGTGCCCCAGCTGCGTTGGCAACCTCTTCCTTGTACTCTGCCTTCGCCTTGTGCTTCCACTGTGCCCCAACTGTCAGGTGGGAATGCCACCAGCAGCGCGTCTACCAGCGTGCGCTTGTACTCGTGCATCTTACGATCACGCTCCAGTGACGGAATTAAGGATGGTACGTTGTGATTGTAATGGGGATCCAGCAGCGTGGCCACCCAGTAATCAGCACAAGCTAGAATGTGGGCAACTCGGCGGTCGTTGCGGAGACACTGCAGCATGTAATTGCTCATGTGTGGAAGGCTGCCCAGAGGCAATAAAAAGCTGTCCTCTGTGGGAGGTGTATCATCTGTGTCCTCTGTATCCCCCCAACCACGCACCAGTGATGGCCATGAGCTGGTCTGGGTGCCACCCTGCTGTGAACATGGTTCCTCCTCCATCTCCTCCTCCTCATCCTCCACCTCGTCATCCTCCAGAACTGTGCCCTGGCTGGACAATTGTGTATTTTGGGTTTGTAGGTGCAGGAACCCACCCTCGGAGCCACTTGGGAATGACTGGCCGGAAACCCTACAAAATGATCCCTCTTCCTCCTCCTCCTGCTGTGCCACATCCTCTTCCATCATCGCCAGGAGCG
The DNA here is from genome assembly GCF_014858855.1 of Bufo gargarizans. Lineage (NCBI taxonomy): Eukaryota > Metazoa > Chordata > Amphibia > Anura > Bufonidae > Bufo > Bufo gargarizans. The sequence goes on from NC_058084.1 coordinate 257,324,850, forward strand.
TTTTTTCAAGGAGGCATAGAAGTGGGATAGTAACACTGAGAATGGCGTTATCGGCACTGGCCATGTTGGTGGAGTACTCGAAACAGCGCAACAAGGAACACAGGTCTCGCATGGAGGCCCAGTCATTGGTGGTGAAGTGGTGCTGTTCCGCTGAGCGACTCACCCGTGTGTGCTGCAGCTGAAACCTTGTCGGCATGTCGCATATGAGGCGGTGAGCGGGAAGGCCAAAGTTATGCTGTAGCGCTGACAGGCGAGCAACAGCAGGGTGAGAACGCCAACAGAGTGCACAGACGGCCCACACTTTATGCAGCAGCTCTGACATATCGGGGTAATTTTTAAGGAATCTCTGCACCACCAAATTCAGCACATGCCCCAGGCAAGGGATGTACGTCAAACCGGTTAGTCCCAGAGCTGCTACGAGATTTCGCCCATTATCGCACACCACCAGGCCGGGCTCGAGGCTTCTTTTTTTGTGTCACTGGGCTCAGGGCAGGGTAAAATGATTGTGCACTGCACCCACACAACTAAATCTAAGTAGATCACTGAGTTAAAAAGCACTTCTGATTAAAGATTCTTTCCTATTATCTCCCTCACAGCAGCATCCTCACCCTACACTAAGCACAGCAGAGTGACGTGCAGAGCTAAGTGACTCCAGCTTATATAGAGGCTGGGTCACATGCTGCACTGGCCAATCACAGTCATGCCATTAGTACGCATGGCTTTGATGGCTTCTAAGTTCAGACAGTTAACCGCTTATTGATTGGCTGCTCTGCAGCCTTTCAAAAAGTGCCAAGAAAGTGCCGAACACCGAACCCGAACCCAAACTTTTACTGAAATGTTGGGGTTGGGGGTCCAAAAATCCTAAAGTTCAGTATGAAATACAGTTCAGGTTCGCTCAACCCTAATTACAAGCACTTTTGTTTATTTTAATCTTGTGAGAATATGTGAAATGGAAGGGATTGTGGACAATGGCATACAGTCTTAGCCTTTTGTTAATTTTGTCATTAAGAACCAATACAATGTCACAAAGGCTTGTTTTGTGGCATACAACAATTTATACCAGAAGACTGGCATACATGATAACTGAAACTTAAGCCAGCTCCACGGATGCAACACATTTATTAAGCAGTGTAAGACATTTAGGTGATGTCTGTTACCCTAATTCTACCTGAAATGATAAGGAGACTGCTTCTGAAAAGTAATCTTTGCAGGCCAATGTTGCGCTGGCAGTCATTGCCCTCTGCTGCCCTGCTCTCCCCTGCAGGCATAGATGTCATGATAAGGTTATTGGGGAATTCCCTCGGGTCTTCTACTCTCACCCAATAATCTTATGCCCCTTTTACTTTACCACTTACCTAGACCCCATCAAAAATGACACAGAGCCGTACATTGGAATTTAATGGCCACAGCAGCCTTTTATTAATACAAACATACCATGTAACATCTCTCTCTCTCTATATATATATAAATATATATATATATATATATATATATATATATATATATCTATCTAGACCTGACGAAGGAGGTCCTAGAAGCCCCCATTCCAGCTGGTGCCCCAAACACCCGGTTAAGCCACCTTGCCTCCAGACATATCACTCCAGCTCGGAGACACCGAGTGATGGTCACCCCACTGAAACCAACCAACTTTCCACACCTGGGAGTCCAGCCCCACCAATTGAGGCCCTCCCATCCACAAACACCAAGCCCTACCAGCGTCTTCCAGGACCTCCTACCGCCAGACTGCTATGACAGAAACCGGTTCCCCAAAGACTTGACCCAATAATACCCTACCTAACAGAAAAACCCACCCTTACTACCCCCCCAGCTACCCAAAAAAGAGTTTTTCCTACCTAAAATGGCACCTGATTTCCCGCTTCTTCCCCTTAAAAACCCATACCGCTCCGCCCCTCTCCTAACCCGGCCCCCTCGTCACTTAACCTTTTCTTGCCCTCCTTTTACCCAACGACTTACCCTGACGTCCCCTCGTCCCCAAACCCATCATGGCAGCCTCCCCTTAGGCTTTCGCTCTAGTCCGGCTGCACCTGATAATGTTATTGGGGAATTCCCTCTGGTCCTCTACTCTCACCCAATAATCTTATGCCCCTTTTACCTTACCACTTACTTAGACCCCACCAAAAATGACACAGAGCCATACAATTAAATGCCCACAGCAGCCTTTTATTAATACAAACATAGCCATGTAGCATCTCTATAAATTATATATATATATATATATATATATATATAAATATATATATATGCCAAGATGTGATGAAGGAGGTCCTAGAAGCCCCGATTCCAGCTGGTGCCCCAAACACCCGGTTAAGCCACCTTGCCTCCAGCCGTATCACTCCAGCTCGGAGACACCGACTGATGGTCACCCCACTGAAACCAACCTACTTTTCACACCTGGAAGTCCAGCCCCACCAATTGAGGCCCTCCCATCCACAGACACCAAGCCCTTCCACCGTCTTCCAGGACCTCCTACCGCCACAGATGCGCAACTTGAGCCTTAACCTCAAGCGTGTGCGGCCCTCCACACCCCCAAGGCTCGCTCGATCCCTCCTTGCAGATCCAATGACCACAAATCAATGTCCACTGCATTGAGGTGCACCCTGTCTGCCCTCCAAAACTCACTGACTCCGGGCTCCAAATCAAATGCCGTACCACAACTGCCCCATTCCGCGCCACAAATTTCCCAACTGCCCTGTTAACTTTAATCCGGATGTCCGATAATCCACACCAATGCCGGGGGAACACCTAAAACAAAATAATCAAAAGAACCGCATTAATACCGGGGTCTCAACCCGCAACCCTTACAGACCGCCCAAATGCACATATGACCAAAATCTACCCGATTCCCACCGGCCAATTCTCCTAATGACATCCTCGTTCATACCCAGACGGGCTGCCTCTGTCGCTGCCCCAATCCTAAATGAGTGACCCGTGTAACACCTCAGATCCACCCCCAATTCCCCCAAGCACCTCTTCAAGACCGCCACGAACTGGAACCTGGATATAAAAAACCCATCTGCATGGCACAAAAATGGGACCGCCCCTGTCCCCCTGCCATAGTGATACTCCCTCAGGCAACCTACCGGGCACATCAGGCAACCCCGTACTGCAAACAGGCAAACCCTACACCACCGCCCCTCCTGATCCGTTTTAGACCTACGCAACCAGACCACCACCCTGTCCTGCAACACCTCCACATCCTCATCCCTTAACCCCCCGACACAACTAACACTCCTATTGACCAATTCACCCAACCTAAACTCCCCGAAAAAAGCCTGTGAAAATGCCACCTTAAACAAGCTCACCTTAAACAAGCTACAGACCACCTCCAACCGCCCCCCAAGACTCAACAACAGCTCAAACAACACTGGTAACCACCTGTCCTCCGTCTGACAACCCCGCCGCCAACCCTTCAACACCTGCCGCACCAAAAAGACCTTGATACAGTCCACCAGCCCCCGCAACTTGAAACCAAAAGCTAAACCCGGCATGCACTTATTCACCTGAGCCACCAACCACCCCTCCTCATTTTTTCACCCAAAAACAACACCAATGGCACCTCCCCCGCATCCACCCCTACGCCAAGCATGCAACACCAACTCACCCAACTATCCCAAGACCCATCGTACGACGCCCACGTACCGGCCGACAGAGAAGTCCTGAATAACCTGCTCACAGTACCTCCAAGATCTCCCACAGCAGCCCCGGACACTACAACCCGATGACCTCCGCCTCTGGCGCCAACTGCAGAAAGCGCTCTCACTGCTAACGAGAAAGAGCATCCACAACACCGTTAGAAACCCCTGGCACATGAACCGCTACCACCCACACATTTAGCACTAAACAACGCAATACCATATTGAAGCAACCTAACCACCGGAGGGGATGAAGCCGACAAACTATTAATAGCCTGCACTACCCCCATGTTGTCACAATGAAACCTCACTTTTTTTGTTACTAAACATATCCCCCCACAACTCCAGCGCTAACACAATAGGAAAGAGCTCCAACAATGCCAAATTCCGAACCCAACCCCTCACCCCCCCATGACTCAGGCCAGCGGTCCGCACACTACTGCCCATTGCAGTAGACCCCAAAACCAACCCCCCCTGCCGCATCAGAAAACAAATCAAAATCCACACTATCCACAGCATCCCCCAAAACTAACACCCTCCCTTTAAACTCTGCCAGAAACTTAGCACACACCTCCAAATCCTTTTGTCATACCCGCAGTCGCTGCCGCCAACCGCCTACAAAATATTTGCCCCATGGGCATAATGCGACACGCAAAATTCAACTTCCCCAACAACGATTGCAAATCCCTCAAACGAATCTTAACCGACCTACCCGCTTGCAAATCGCACAACTTATCCTACGGCAACCTACACTCCATAGCCACCGTGTCCAAAACAATCCCCAAAAAACTCAACTCAGTCGTAGGCCCTACCGTCTTCCCTTCCGCAACCGGCACCCCAAAGGACGCAAACACAGACTGCAACGTAGAAAGCAACAATTGACACACCCGCGAATCCGCCGGACCCAAACACAAAAAATCATCAAGATAATGGATGACTGACTTACAACCCGAAACGTCTACCACCACCCATTCCAAGAAGGAACTGAAAGCCTCAAAATATGTGCATGACAAGGAACGGCCCATCGGCAGACACCTATCCACGTAAAAACCCCCATCCCAATAACACCCCAATAGAGGTAAGCTATCCGGGTGTGCCGGGAGCAGCCAAAAAGCCGCCTCGATGTCTGTCGTTGCCAACAATTTACCCGGACCCAAAAGCCGCACCCACGCCACAGCCACATCAAACAAGGTATAGACCACCGAACACAATTCAGGATCAATACCCTCGTTGACAGACGCTCCCCTCGGAAATGACAAGTGATGGATCTGCCGAAATTTGTTCAGCTCCTTCTTTGGCACCACCCCCAACGGCGAAACCTTGAGATCAGGAAACGGCGGAGCCACAAACGGACCATCCATTCACCCCAACAACACCTCCTTTGCAGGCTTCTCTGACGCAACTTCCGCATGCTCCCCAGCCCCGCCACCTGCTTCCCCCGAAAGGACTGCCCTGCCGCCCTAGCGCCGTCACCCGCATCCACAAACCAATGTCTTTATGGTCCCACCGTATATTTGGGCGGACCGCCTTCCTCTGCCTAAATTGCTCGTCATAACGAAGCCAGCCCACACCTCCATACACACGATACGCCTCCTCGATCGCGTCCATATAACAAAACAGCACGGAGCATCACTCCGGCGCTTTTTCCCCAATGACGCTCGCCAAAATAGCGAACGCCTGCAGCCAGTTAGAAAAAGTACGCAGAATCAACCCATATTTGTGTTTCTCATTCTCCTCCTTCCCTTCCTCCCGACGCGCCCTATCCAAATGAAATCTCTCTAAGTGCAACAAGGAAAAATTCTCAATATATTCCCCCTTCCAAATCCGCTCCTTCACCTCCATTTTCAAATGCGCCCCTAATGGGCCCTCAAAACAGACGTACACCTCCCCTTGTGCCGAGTCATCCACCCTCCGCTGCTCCTCCTTGCCCCCCGCCTGGGTCTGCACCCTCGACCCATCCTGCACTGGCACCATAGGGCCCCCCCCAACCCCCCAGGCGGGCAACGGGGACAACCCCGCTCTCCCAATACCAGCAATCCAACCCGCCAAGCTCCCCAACAACTGACTCAGCCCCCAACCAACTCCCCTTGGCTCCCCCCAGGGGCACTAACTACCACACGTGAGGGTCCCACAGAGGTCTTACCTGGCTGCCCGGGCAATGTGAACACCGCAGCCATCAGCAAGGCCTCGTCCTCCTGCGCCGACACCACTGCAGATCCAGATCCCAGCACCCCAGCCTCCACGACGCTGGGTGCGCAGGATGAAGGTGACGAAGGCTCCTCCTCCTGTTGCTGCCCGCCAGCGCTTGCCACTTCCCCTACTGTCTCCCAAGGCCTGGGCCCCTGCCGACCTGCAGCCAGCCCAGCCTCGTGCCCAATCTGCCGCACACTCCCGCGCCGCGCATGCCTCCTTACCCCCAAGGAGGGGGGGGATCCCACAGGTCCTGGTCCCGATCCCTCGCTGTATGTTGGAGAAGGCGGGCGGGACTGGGCTCCGCTCCGGATTCCTCCCGCGCCGGGAGGCTGATGATGGAGCTTTTGCAGAGCCTCCCCGGCGTGAAGGGTCCCTGGAGGGGCTCCCATTCCGGCGCCGAGCCCGTGGGGTTTTGCGAGGGCTAAGGTGCGCCGGCGGCTGTGCCCACCGCGACCGCCTGCCCTCCGGCGCCGAGCTGGATGCTACCACTCCCTCCCCACCAAGGATGCCCACTACCTGCGCCTCTAACCACTCCGGGCCCCGCGACTCCGCTGCCTCCCGCAGCCTATTCAAGAGGGCCTCCATTCTACGGTAAGTGAGCTCACCTACCCTAAGTTTTTCCTACCTAAAATGGCGCCCGATTTCCCGCTTCTTCCCCTTAAAAACCCCTACCGCTCCGCCCCTCTCCTAACCCGGCCCCCTCCTCACTTAAGTTTTTCCTGCCCTCCACTTACTCACCCTGACGTCCCCTCGTCCCCAAACTCATCATGGCAGCCTCCCCTTAGGCTGTCGCTCTAGTCTGGCTGCACCAACTCTTACCTTGCCCCCGACTGTCCTGCTCTCCTGACGGCAGTTCTCATAGCCACCAACATCCTTGATATATGCAGGCTGCGGCCTGTGCAACTTCTGTTAGTCCTCCTGGCTTGTACTATAGGTGGAGTGTGCATGCTCTCAACCTCCCGTGGGCCATTGCATGGAAGTCCAAATGTTTCCTCAGCCAACAGCTGGCTGTCCCTGGGTATTTAAGGTATAATGCACCATCCCTAGTGGCAGGGTGCCGGAGCTTTAGGTTTCCTACGGATGGAGTTAACACTCCTGTTTTCTGAGATTTCTGAGTTGTGTTATCTAATCTAAGCAAACACCTTCAATTGCTTTTCAATGGCTTTTGTCTCAAGATAACGCGCTAAGTTAAGAAATTTGAGTTAAGAGCTGGAGTGCTAACCCTGCTACATCTGTATCCTCTAACCAACAAAGGAGTATTCTTTGTCTAGTTACCCAGGTATCATATTCCAGCCTGACTGACTGTGATTTCTAGCCTCCTGCCCAGACTTTAGCCTGTTTCTTGGGCTGCCCTACTGACACCTGCCATGACCTCGGACTTTTCTCACAGATACGCTTGTACACTACCTGCCCTAATTTAAGCCCGTCTCCAAACTGTGCACATTTCTTGACCTGTAGGTGCTTTGTACCAGTGTTTCTGACTCCCACTGGTCAGCTGCCAACCACACCAGGACTATCTCAAGAGGTAGCAGTCTGGTAGCTCCACTGCAGTTACAGCCAAGAAGTGGTGCATTTTTTTAGGTAAAGTGGTCAGTGCAAAACTGCAGGATTTTAGATTTTATATATATATATATAGTGACTTGGAAAATTGAAAACATTACCAAAAATTATTTTATAATATTAAACATAATAAATTCATGCAGACATTCGGTCATGACCCATTCCTTTTAATGTGAATTTTGGTTTCCTTGTCTCCATTCTTTGACATTGTGTGGCAAAACAGGGAGAATGTATTAGAATGGTGTCATGAGTTGCTTTAAGGGTATCCCCTATGATCAGACCCTAAGGCTTTATTTTAGCTCTGTGACCCTAACTATAGAAGCTTTGTGACCTGTGACATTGCTCAATTGTAGTTTAATGAATCCTGTTAAAATTAAAAAGATGTATTTTATTTACCTTAACACCTTCTCTTTCAACATTTTCCTTGGTGACCTTTTCGTATTGGATTTCAGACGTTAATAGCTTATAGCAACATAGATTGCTTTTTCTAATAAATAATGAAGGGACTTCTGGCAATGTTTTAAAGGAAGCAGGTTTAAACTGACATAGGAGAAGGGCAGAGCATTAGAGGATAATTATTTCTTTTAAAATCTTAGTTTTTTTCATTATTTTATTTAAGCTTTGTATTTTCTGTGTCATTAAAAGCATCCATATAGAATGTTAAAAGAGAGAGATACAGAATATACACCCATATATGTGGAATATATATTTTACAGGTGATTAGGACAATGTAAAACAGAGCTTAAAAAAAACCCCATATGATTTCATTAAATAAGATTTTGTTTTACTTTTTCTAGAAGCAAAACAATTAATAATAATAATAATAATAATAATAATTATTATTATTATTATTATTATTATTATTATGTTATTCAGGAGCATCCACCTAATATTCAGTGGCTTGATCACATATATCGTGTTTGCTGTAAAAATGAATGGTTGCTGATGGATAGACAGACAGAGATTTGCAATAAATCAAATTTATAATTATACTACTTGTTTAAGTGGCATAATACTGTGTATACTCTTTATTTCATTTAGTCATTTCTTTTGTTTGGCTCACTATTGATGGCACTAAGAGCTTTATTTATCACTCATGCTGCCCTTGCCACTGAGACTAAATACAGGGAGTGCAGAATTATTAGGCAAATGAGTATTTTGACCACATCATCCTCTTTATGCATGTTGTCTTACTCCAAGCTGTATAGGCTCGAAAGCCTACTACCAATTAAGCATATTAGGTGATGTGCATCTCTGTAATGAGAAGGGGTGTGGTCTAATGACATCAACACCCTATATCAGGTGTGCATAATTATTAGGCAACTTCCTTTCCTTTGGCAAAATGGGTCAAAAGAAGGACTTGACAGGCTCAGAAAAGTCAAAAATAGTGAGATATCTTGCAGAGGGATGCAGCACTCTTAAAATTGCAAAGCTTCTGAAGCGTGATCATCGAACAATCAAGCGTTTCATTCAAAATAGTCAACAGGGTCGCAAGAAGCGTGTGGAAAAACTAAGGCGCAAAATAACTGCCCATGAACTGAGAAAAGTCAAGCGTGCAGCTGCCAAGATGCCACTTGCCACCAGTTTGGCCATATTTCTGAGCTGCAACATCACTGGAGTGCCCAAAAGCACAAGGTGTGCAATACTCAGACACATGGCCAAGGTAAGAAAGGCTGAAAGCCTAATAATTCTGCACTCCCTATACACCCACAGTCAAATGTGTGTTAACAATATCATTAAAGAGTTGTCTGATGAGACATTTCCCCAAAGTGGTACAAATACTAATAAAAAAATATAAATAAGAATATATAGTATGTACCTACCTCATCCAATACACAGTAAGAAAAGTATGATGCTAAGTATATTAAATATTTTATTTTTGTCTTCCTTTTTAAAGAGTTAGACTACTTTGACAACTCTTTTAAAAGCAAATAAATTCATATATTTGATAGATAATAGCAGTATAAGGGCTCAGGCGCACAAGCATGTGTGCCCCGTGCCCATGCTGCGGACCGCAAACAGCCGAGTGCATGCCGTGGATGCACCACAAAAAAATAGAACATGCCCCTCCAAGGCATGGACCAAAATTCTAATGAATCACTTTGGTAGTGCTTCCATGGGCTTCCGCTCTGTGTCTCAGCTCCCCACCTCTCCATATCTTGCAGACCCATTTAAGTCAATAGGTTGCCATTGGGGGTTTATCACGTAAGTGAATGGGGCTGTGTGAAAATCGCAAGCATCCGCAAGCAAGTTCAGATGCGGTACGATTTTCACGCATGGTTGCTAGGTGACAGTCTATTCACGTGGTGATGGACCATGTGATTGGAGCATGTGATCTGACGTCACCACAGGTCCTTTAGCCTGGCAGCTCATCATTAAAGAAGTAAAGAGACCGGCAACTACGCGATCAAGAGGAGAAGGTGAGTTAAAAAAAAAAAATTTAACCCTCAATTGACCACCTACTAAGCATGCTGTATTCAGAATGCTATTATTTTCCCTTATAACCATGGTATAAGGGAAAATAATAAAATCTACAGAACACCGAACCCAAACCTGAACTTCTGTGAAGAAGTTCAGGTCTGGGTACCACAGTCGGTTTTTTATCACGTGCGTGCAAAACACATTGCACCCACGCAATAAAAACTGAACATCGGAACGCAATCGCTGTCAAAACTGACTGCAATTGCGTACCTTCTCGCGCGGGTTTGCTGCAATACACCGGGATGCATCTGGACCTAATCTGGACACGTCCGTGTGAACCCAGCCTAACAGCTGCATTAGAGATAAAAAGATCAGTACACAAAATTCAGTCTTGCAAATCCCTTTCCCAGACACAGATAAGTGCATTATATATGTGTCCGCTATCCTCGTGGTTACATGCTCACTCCACATTGTCATCTACTGCACCGAGGCAAAGCAATACTTATGTATGCAAACCCCTAAGTGATATTTTTAAAGTTATTGATCACTATAATTCTTCATGCATTTATTGCCGTGCTCTGTAAATATTAATGCACAGTGTGAGCTGTTGACGAAAAATCAAGAAACAGTCGTTCCAAATTAAAGAGTATTATTTTTTAAAGAACAAAATAGTGTGATGCATTGGACAACATATCAGGAGGACGCACAATCAGATAACAACTTATACCTAACAACTTATGTTCAAACACAAATCCTGGAGTCTTCTGACCAATCCATAAACTTGCACATAGTTATCGTCTTCACTTTCCTTATCTGAGATGAGCCAAGGTAATCTGGGCACAGTTCTTTTCTTGTTTGTGAGAAAATTTTTGTCCCCGTAGCGAAAATATGTGTTTAATATGTCTTTAAGCATAACTTGATACGAGGCCTCAGGCGCATGAACGTAATTGCTTTCCGTGTCCATTCAGGTTTATTTTGCGGACTATATACGGAACCATTCATTTCAATGGGTCCGCAAAAAAAAGAAGTTACTCCGTGTGCATTCCATTTTCATAACATAAAAAAATAGAATATGTCCTATTATTGTCTGCATTATTGACAAGGATAGTGCTGTTCTATTAGGGGCCAGCTGTTCCGTTCCGCAAAATAAGGAATGCACACAGATGTCATCTGTATTTTTTGCGGACCTCAAAATACATACAGTAATGTTCATGAGGCCTAAAAGATGGAGTCTCAGGGAAGTCAGATTTCTTTCACAGAGTGGTGTTCCAATGTCCACTATTAACAAAAAAAGTTCCACCTCACATACTTTACCTGAATTCTATATTGAAATGGTGGAACAGGAGCTTAATAAATATGGCTGTCATTCTGAACACTATGAGGGTCATTTACTAACAGAAATATGACATTTTCTCACGCATTTCTGTTGCAGATTGCGACACAAAGGTTATTTGCACCACAATCTGCGACTTTTCTCTGCTCACGCTCTATCCAAAAAAGGGGGAAAGGGGAGGGCCATTAGGCCTGTCTCATTTATCATTTTCTAGAAAATGGTCTACATCTACGCCAGCAAGGGAGCTGTTACATTTAGACAGGCGGAGGATACACCAAAGTTATATTGAGGCCGACACCCCTATCAGTTCCAACTGTGTCATAAGAATACGGTATATGTCAGCATGCAGAGGACTAGTCTGCAAAGCTGCCATACATTTACGGTCCCACTTCTCTGGCAATTGGAGGGTTATGCTGCAGGGTAAGGACAGGTATGGCTGTAGCTAACATCCTAGGGTTGGGCTGCCAACACTGGGCATCTAAACCTGCGGCTCATAGTCAGTGGTGTAACTAGAAATGACTGGGCCCACAGCAAATTTTTGAATGTGCCCCTACGCCCCCCCTCCATGAAATTTCTTTACAACCCCCTCCTCTCGTGCAAACATCCAATCCTTTGGCTAAGTAAAGCAGCTGCTCCGACCATTTATTACAGTGTCATTGTATTGTATAATACTTTTGAGGGGGCCCTGACAATAAAATCTTCTAGTCCGCCTCCTAGGTGGGCCCCTTCTGAGTTAGGACCCCAAGGCAGCCACTTCCCCTGCTTCACCTATAGCTACGCCCCTGCTCATATTATCACCTTCTGGACAACAACATTTAAAGAGGACCTCTTATGTGATTTTATTAAAGGAGATATATACCTGCACTTGTGGGGTACCCCCCGCTGATGCTGCCATCTTGCTTGATTTTTTAAAATATGCCTCCTATGCCTCACTTTGCCCCGCCGGCCCCTCCTGCTCAGTAGGCTAATACTGAGCATAGGAGCAATGAGGAGGAGTCTTTCTCTGTGGGCGTCTCCTTCTCCCTGGCTATAGCGTTGTTCAATCGCAGCTCAGAGGGTCACAGCCATGGAGAAAAAAACCTTCCTGGCTGTGATGCTCTGCGCTGCGATTGGACAGCACTACAGTCAGGGAGGTTTTTTCTCCCTGTCTGTGACGCTCTGTGCTGCGATTGGACAGCGTTACAGCCAGGAAGGAGATGCCCACAGGGAGAAAGACTCAGTCTCCTCCTCATTGCGCCGATGCTTAGTATTAGCATAATAAGTGGGAGAAATCCGGCGGTGCACAGCGGGGCATACTAGGCATATTTTAAAAAATCAAGCAGGGTGGCAGCATTAGCGGGGGTACCCCACAAGTACAGGTATATATCTCCCTTAATAAAATTGCTTGAAAGGTCATCTTTAAATGATTGGCTAATGGCGTGCCTACACTGCTTCTGCATCAGGGTAGTTGCTAGCAAACCCTTTGATGTCAGTGATGGAGGCAAGGACAGAAGACATCATCTGCATCTTTTGTGCAGTCCTGTGTATATCGATTACTGGTGACAGTGATCTACGGGCAGTTAGTATGAGATCATTGTTTTTAGTGTTCTGTATACGGGGACAGCAAGGTACACATAGATAATGTGCTTCCCCCTTAATCTTAATATTTTCAATATTTAATTTAACCCCTTTAATTTAACCAGTCTGTTTTGGGCCTTAATGACCAAGTAATTTTTTTTTTTTTTCATTTTTCCATTGTCACTAGTGTTGAGCGAATAAACTTCAGATCTGAGATCTGAAGTCAATTCACTCAAAACTTAGTTTAAATGCTGTACGGAGACCAATCTCCATACAGCATTAAACTGTATGGGCTCCAGCAAGGTGAAATGACTATGTCAACTGAAAATATGTCATATTCTAGGTTCTTCAAAGAGGCCACCTTTTGCTTTTATTACTGCTTTGCACACTCTTGGCATTCTCTTGATGAGCTTCAAGAGGTAGTCACCTGAAATGGTTTTCACTTCACAGGTGTGCCCTGTCAGGTTTAATAAGTGGGTTTTCTTGCCTTATAAATGCGGTTGGGACCATCAGTTGCGTTGTGGAGAAGTCAGGTGGATACACAGCTGATAGTCCTACTGAATAGATTGTTAGAATTTGTATTACGGCAAGAAAAAAACGAGTGGCCATCATTACTTTAAGAAATGAAGGTAAGTCAGTCCGAAAAATTGGGAAAACTTTGAAAGTGTCCCCACGTGCAGTCACAAAAACCATCAAACGCCTCAAAGAATCTGGCTCACATGCGGACCGCCCCAGGAAAGGAAGACCAAGAGTCACCTCTGCTGCGGAGCATAAGTTCATCCGAGTCACCAGCCTCAGAAATCGCAGGTTAACAGCAGCTCAGATTGGAGACCAGGTCAATGCCACACAGAGTTCTAGCAGCAGACACCTCTCTAAAATAACTGTGTAACTAAGAGGAGACTGTGTGAATCAGGCCTTCATGGTAGAATATGTGCTAGGAAACCACTGCTAAGGACAGGCAACAAGCAGAAGAGACTTGTTTGGGCTAAAGAACACAAGGAATGGACATTAGACCAGTGGAAATCTGTGCTTTGGTCTGATAAGATCTAAATTTGTGTCTTTGTGCAACGCAGAAAAGGTGAATGGATGGACTCTACATGCCTGGTTCCCACCGTGAAGCATGCAGGAGGAGGTGTGATGGTGTGGGGGTGCTTTGCTGGTGACACTGTTGGGAATTTAAATAAAAGTTAAGGCATACTGAACCATCATGGCTACCACAGCATCTTGCAGCGGCATGCTATTCCATCCGGTTTGAGTTTAGTTGGACCATCATTTATTTTTCAACAGGACAATGACACCAAACACACCTCCAGGCGGTGTAAGGGCTATTTGACCATGAAGGAGGGTGATGGGGCGCTGCGCCAGATGACCTGGCCTCCACAGTCACCGGACCTGAACCCAATCAACATGGTTTGGGGTGAGCTGGACTGCAGAGTGAAGGCAAAAGGGCAACAAGTGTTAAGCATCTCTGGGAACTCCTTCAAGACTGTTGGAAGACCATTTCAGGTGACTACCTCTTGAAGCTCAACAAGAGAATGCCAAGATTGTGGAAAGCAGTAATCAAAGCAAAAGGTGGCTACTTTGAAGAACCTAGAATATGACATATTTTCAGTTGTTTCACACGTTTTTGTTATGTATATTATTCCACGTGTGTTAATTCATAGTTTTGAAGCCTTCAGTGTGAATAGTCATAAAAAATAAATAAAACTCTTTGAATGAGAAGGTGTGTCCAAACTTTTGGTCTGTACTGTATATGGCTACAATCAAGTTAATATATTTCTGGCACACAGTGTCAGTGCCAAGATACATCTGACCACAGACATGTGGTCTAGCGAACACGGGCAGAGAAGGTACATCATTTGTACTGCCCACTGGGGTAACCTTCTGACGGCCGTCAAGCATTTATTCCGTGGCACCCGTGTGAATTTGGTGATACCACTAGAGATGTTGCAAACATAAAATTTTCCGTTCGCAAATTTCTACAAATATTCGCGAACGGGTGAACCAGGCGAACCGCCATAGACTTCAATAGGCAAGCAAATTTTAAAACCCACTGGGACTCTTTCTGGCCACAATAGTGACAGAAAAGTTGTTTCAAGGGGACTAACACCTGGACTGTGGCATGCCGGAGGGGTATCCATGGCAAAACTCCCATGGAAAATTAAGTAGTTGACGCAGAGTCAGGTTTTAATCCATAAATGGCATACATCACCTAACATTCCTAAATTGTTTGGAATAACGTGCTATAAAACATCAGGAATGATGTTGTATCGATCAGGTAGTGTAAGGGTTACGCCCGCTTCACAGTGACAGACCAAACTCCCCGTTTAACGCACTGCAAACAATCGCAAACAGTCCATTTGCACAACCGCAAACTCTCCATTTGCACAAGGTTGGATACCAAGCTAGCCATGTACCGTTCCTTGTCCTCACTAACGTCATTGAAGGTCTCTTCCTCCACCCAGCCACGTACAACACCAAGGGTCCCTGAAAGGTGACAACAAGCCCCCTGGGACGCCTGCTGTGGTTGGTCTTCCACCTCCTCAAAGCCACCTTCCTCCTCTGACTCCTTTTCTTCAGACTCCTCTCTCTGCGTTGCCGCAGGTCCAGCAATCAACGACGACAAGGCTGAAGGGTGGTGAAGTGACCATAACTATTCCTCTTCATGCTCATCTACAGCCTGATTCAGCACTCTTCGCAGGGCACGCTCCCGAAAAAAACGCATATGGGATGAGGTTGATGATGTTGCCTTGGGTTTGACTGACCAGGTTTGTCACCTCCACAAAAGGATGCATGAGCCTACAGCCATTGTGCATGAGCGTTAAGTAACACGGCCCAAAAATACCCAGCTCCGCAGAGGCTGTCCTCTTTTTTTTAAATAAATAAAAAAAATCTGTTCTTACCAGTTTAATCTCTGTTTTGTCCCCTATCAGGGGACGTGTATGGAATAGATGTTGGGGACCGGGAGATGGAAAAAGATGCTTGGTTGGTCCTCCTACTTCCAATTTGAGGCACTGCGCGTGTGCTGTTCAATGTACTGTGCTACCCGATATGAGTGGTATGTTAAGTAGTACTATTCCTATCAGTTTAATCCCTGTTACGTCCCCTATCAGAGGACGTGTATGGAATAGAGTTTAGACAACCGCAAAGAGTTGTCAATAGTTGACACACTCATTACATAAATTGTATTCCTCTATGCGTCAATCTTGGTGTAGTGATGACTGTGCTCGTGCGCACGTTTGGGAGATTGCAGGCAATGGCAGTTTTTCAAAGCCTATGGTCGTGCTGAGGTAGTTCAGTGACAGTTAAGTGACCCAGAATTAATGATTCTGCAGTGTGGGCCTGTTGTTGGCCTAGTAGGCTTTAATGATCGCCTTAGATGATCACAAAGAAAATTAATGTTTTTTCTATGCAAAATTATCCAGTGAATCGCTTTTGGTCTGTTCACAATGAAGCAACAACCTTATCATCTGGGGTGTGCCAACATTGCCATTGCCAACACACTCATAGAGGTGATCGCTTCATTGTGATACGCAAGCCCCTTCACCACAACAAGGTAACGACCACGAAGGGGAATTGACACATGTATGTGACTTTTTTTTGTTTTTGTTTATGCGGCCTGATGAGATGCCATTTTTAGTCCAAGGCATCTCATCAGGCCTTTTTTAGTCAAATGTATCGCCCACTGTAGGTCCCTTCGGGATCCATGCCTCATTCATCTTAATAAAGGTGAGGTAATCTAGACTTTTATGACCTAGACGACTTCTCTTCTCAGTGACAATACCTCCTGCTGTACTAAAGGTCCTTTCTGACAGGACACTTGAAGCGGGGCAGGCCAGAAGTTCTATCGCAAATTGGTATAGTTCAGGCCACAGGTCAAGCCTGCACACCCAGTAGTCAAGGGGTTCATTGCTCCTCAGAGTGTTGATATCTGCAGTTAAGGCGAGGTAGTCTGCTACCTGTCGGTCGAGTCGTTCTCTGAGGGTGGACCCCGAAGGGCTGTGGCGATGCGTAGTGTCGGGTATATAAAGCAAATGCTTTATATAAATATAAAGAGTTCAATCGAGAACCTGATTATTTTGTGCAATCAGTAAAACAGGGTACAAGCATCTATGCAAAAATATAAATGGTTTATTATACAATAGGTTAAAATACAAACGAAAATGAATCAACATAAATTTCAATAATATACAATGATATGCAGTACCCAGAATTCACCACTATATGATACCAACAAAACACTACTCAACCAACACAACAATATTATGCAATACAGCTTTAAATTTGTGAGAGATATACAATCAATGGATTATGTGGAAAACTCAATCAAGAAGATGACAGATACGAGCCCTTGCTCCGCCCAAAAATGATGACCAATCTTTCAGATAATGGTAGTATTGCACCAAAACTTATAAATTATTGGCTTGATATCAAACTAGGGAATATAAAGATTCCCAACAAAGAGTTTCTCCAATATTGTCTCCTTTATTCAGTTATATGCATCTTAACTGAAATCAGAGAGAATACTGATGTAGCAACTAACGTTACACGTCCGCAAGTGAGCGGGTATCTGGCTAAGTATCAAGCCAATTAATTTAGATCAATACTACATAAAAACAAAATATACATTACCCAAGGGTCAAGTGATGTGCAGAGTCTTGGGGCAGCCAGCTCTCAAGAGTTGTTCCCGATAATCCAAATGATTCTCCAGAGATCTATAATCCCAATGTTTGTTTCTTTTTCTTTTTTCCTTTCTTTTTTTTGGTAACTGTTTTTTTTAACCCAAAACTTATCAGATGAACACGCCCTCCGAGTTTGGAACTTTCCAATCATTGTTGGAGGGGTGTGTGCATGGATAAGGAGCATGGCGTCATAATACTACCCAGAATGCAATTTTGCTACTGATGTATTAACCACTTATATCTAGATGGCACTGTTGTATAAGCAATATGCATCATACCATTAAGGGTTAACTCATACATGCCTAATATTTTCACTACTTCACACCTCTGACATCTGGGGCCTTGTCTCAGGGCTGAGGGACAAACTTTGATACATGAATATATACTTTGAGGAACATCTAGACCATTCTCACACTTTGGAATTCATGTTCAGATAGGAAAAACAATAAAGCCTCAGAATCTGCAGGTGCGGCGTATCTTCCAACTTTCTAAATGTATAATATATTGTTACAATAACACTAGTTTTTGAACAGTACGGTAATCTTCTCATGGACTTACTTTGGCCTACATGAAACTTCATACAAAACAGTGAATATAAATCAACATTGCTCTTAAAGGCAATGAATACCCATTATAACTAAAATAAGTAAGTATAACTGTTTAAACTTATGAAAAAGCACAACAGTAGGACTTAAAAAGCTCTGCATGTCCTCCATCAACAACACGTCTGTAAAGCGTCCTGTCCTTGCCGGCGTGGTCGTGGTAGGAGGAGGATTAATTTCATCTTTTCCCCTGTTAGATTCCCATTGTGCTGTGACATCACCCTTATATGCTGTGTAAAGCATACTTTTTAACTTGTTTTGGAACTGCTGCATCCTTTCCGACTTCCGGTAATTCGGTAACATTTCAGGCACTTTCTGCTTATACCGGGGGTCTAGTAGCGTGGCCACCAAGTACAGGTCGTTCTCCTTCAGCCTTTTTATACGAGGGCCCCTCAACAGGCACGACAGCATGAAAGACTCCATTTGCACAAGGTTGGATGCCGAGCTACTCATGTCCTGTTCCTCGTCCTCATTGATCTCACTAAAGGTCTGTTCTTCCCCCCAGGCACGTACAACACCACGGGTACCAGATAGGTGACAACGAGCACCCTGGGATGCCTGCTGTGGTTGGTCTTCCTCCTCCTTTAAGCCACTTTCCTCCTCTGACTCCTCTTCCTCAGACTCCTCTTCCAGCGTTGCCGCAGGTCCAGCAAGCAATGCTGATAAGGCTGTTTCTGGTGGTGATGGTGACCACAACTCTTCCTCTTCACGCTCATCTACGGCCTGATCCAGCACTCTTCGCAGGGCATGGTCCAGGAAGAAAACAAATGGGATGAGGTCGCTGATTGTGCGTGCGGTGTGACTGACTAGGTTTGTCACCTCCTCAAAAGGACGCATGAGCCTACAGGCATTGCGCATGAGCGTCCAGTAACGTGGCAAAAAAATACCCAGCTCCGCAGAGGCTGTCCTAGCACCCCGGTCATACAAATACTTGTTGACGGCTTTTTCTTGTTAGAGCGGGCGGTCAAACATTAGGAGTGTTGAATTCCAACGTGTCCGGCTGTCGCAAATCAAGCGCCTCACTGGCATGTTGTTTTGCCGCTGAATATCTGAAATGTGCGCCATGGCCATGTAGGAATGCCTTAAATGGCCACACACCTTCCTGGCCTGCTTGAGGATGTCTTGTAAGCCTGGGTACTTATGCACAAAGCATTGTACGATCAGATTTAACTAATGTGCCATGCACGGCACATGTGTCAACTTGCCCAAATTCAATATCGCCAACAAATTGCTTCCGTTGTCACACACCACTTTGCCAATCTCCAGTTGGTGTGGAGTCAGCCACTGATCCACCTGTGCGTTCAGGATGGACAGGAGTGCTGGTCCGGTGTGACTCTCTGCTTTCAGGCAAGTCAACCCCAAGACGGCGTGACGTCGTATCCCGGATGTGGAATAGCCCCTGGGGAACTGGGGGGGTGCAGTTGATGTGGAGCAAGACGCAGCAGCAGAAGAAGCTTCAGCCGAGGAGGTTATCAAAGAGGGTGGAGTAGGAGGAGTAGAGGAGGTGGTAGCAGGCTTGTCTGTAAGTCGTGGCGTTGTCATCAACTCCTCTGCAGAGCCACACATTCCATGCCTGGCAGCCGTCAGCAGGTTTACCCAATGCGCAGTGTACGTGATATACCTGCCCTGACCGTGCTTTGCAGACCAGGTATCAGTGGTCAGATGGACCCTTGCCCCAACACTGTGTGCCAGACATGCCATGACTTCCTTTTCCACAATAGAGTACAGGTTGGGGATTGCCTTTTGTGAAAATAAATTTTGGCCGGGGACCTTCCACTGTGGTGTCCCAAGAGCTACAATTTTTTTTTAAGACCTTAGACTTCACCAGCTTGTATGGTAAAAGCTGGTGGGCTAAGTGTTCTGACAAGCCAGCTGTCAGATGCCGGGCAAGGGGGCGACTCTGTGACATTGGCTTCTTACGCTCAAACATTTCCTTGACAGACACCTTTTTGTGGGCAAGGTAAGAGGCGGAGTGGCGGATGGTTGAGAGGGGGCAAGGAGGACAGCAGTGGTTGACGTGGCTGAAGATGCTGGACCAGGAGGAGAATGGTGGCTTTGAGTTTGTGTGCTGCTTGTACTCGTCATCATGTGTTGATCCAATAGGCGTTTGTGATGTGAGATCATGTGCCTTCGAAAGCAGTTGTACCTAGGTGGGTGTTGGACTTCCCATGACTCAGTTTCTTTTGGCACAGGTTGCAAATTGCATCGCTGTTATCAGAGGCAGACACACAAAAAAATGCCACACTGCTGAGCTTTGCAATGATGGCATTCTGGGGGTGGCAACAGCATGCGTTGATTGGTGTGCTGTCTGGCTGACCCCCGGGGCCGATACATGCTGTCTGACTGTGCCACTAGCTCCTTGTGATGACCTCCCCCTGCTTCCAACTAGTCTCATCCTCCTCTCTGTCTCCCCATCTGAACTTTCCCCCTGTTCTTCTTCATCGTCATCATCAACCGCTTCACTTGTATCTGACAAAGGAAGCAGCAGCGGGTACCACATCATCATCATCACACCGTACTTTCATGTGTGTAATGCTGCCTGACTGAGACATATCCCTGTTATCTACATCCTCTGGCAATAATGGTTGTGCATCACGCATTTCTTCCAACTGATGTGTAAATAACTCCTCTGAAAGATCAAGTGAAGCAGCTGTGGTGCTAGTGTTGGTGGTGGCGGCAGGCGGGCCAGTGGTAACTTGAGAGATGCCTGAAGCTGAGCTGGAGGAGGATGGTGCGTCAAGGTTCCGAGCGGAAGCTGTAGAAGATTGGGTGTCCTGTGTTAGCCAGTCAGCTATGTCCTCAGAATTTTTCGCGTTCAGGGTACGTGGCCTCTGAACACTGGGCATTATTCTAGGGCTAAAGGAAATCACAGCACCACGACTACGACGGCCCCTGCGGGGTCCACTGCCTCTGCCTATCATTTTTTTTTTCCAGCCACAACATAATTACCTGTTCTTTTCTGTCTGGTGAATGCCTAATGTTTGGGGCTGTAGTCCACTTGCCTGCAGTAAAATTGTTATCCAATGACCGTCTAATATACCTCCAACCACATAATTACTTGTTCTTTTCTGTCCGTTGAATGCCTACTGTTTGGGGCCTGTATTCTACTGGCCTACAGTAAAATTGATATCCAATGACCATCTAATTACTTGTTCTTTTCTGTCCGGTGAATGCTTTGTGCCTTTACTCCAGTGGCCTACATTAAAATTTGTATCCATTGACCGCATAATGTACCTCGAGCCACATAATCACAATTTATTTTATGTCAGGTGAATGCCTAGTTTTTAAGGACCGTATTCCCATCTAGGCTCCAGCTGGGCACATTTCTGCTCTTCTTGTAAGTATTTGGTGGCTGCAAATATGATCTGAAGGTTTTTCAGGTTCACCTGCCATTAAAGTGAATGGGGCACGCCGCCAAACTTGCAGCTCGTGAACATTTGATCGCGTTCACGAATCTTCCCAGCCGATGTTCGTCTGTCACTATTAGGATACCAAAAGAGAGCAAGCTGTTCATGTGTGACCAACGTCCATTGATTTCCATGGTAGTTCCAAAAATGGCGAAGTCTCATAGTGCTGAAAGGAAGGCTGTTCATTGACTCTTATGATACTTCCAAAAATAGCTGAGCACACTATTTTGCCTATTTTCAAAAGTCCCATAGCAGTGAATGGAGAGGACACTGCTCATGAGCAGGGTGTTCTCTATTCACTTCACGGGGCTCCATTCTGCAAGTAGGAGCAGGTTCCAAGGGACAACATTCTTTCATCAGCTTACTGCTTTAGACACTGCCATATTATCCCATTACACTCTGCCAATACTATTGATTTTGAGAAGCATTCTGATAGCACTGTTATGTCTGAAGAATACTCCATTACATGGATAAATTATTTACTGTATATTGGCATTGGTACACTCTATGTTAATGTGTTCTTGTTATACTTGTGCCCTATGTAGTCAATAGTCAGTAATTGGTTAAAACTGGAAGTCTTGGTTCAGTTGCTAGGGTGATGGGCTGGTCCCATCCTCTGGTTAGTGGAGAGATGTTGCTGAGCAGAACTAGAGACAAAACCAACTTTTGTGTTCTCCTGAAAAGTAGGCCTGAAGAGAAGTTGGTCCAGGAAAACATCATTCATGAGACTGGAAACTGCCATATAAACTAATGAACTGAAAGACTATCCCTGAGAGGAAGAGAAAAAACATTTAGATCAGGGGTGCACAAATTTTTCTGGTTGTGGGCCACATTGTCAGACTGAACCAATGAAAAGGGCTGAAAATAAAATTTAAAGCAGCATTAACAACTGAAATACTTATATTTATGGGATAGTGAACATGCAGTATATACCATGAGCAGCCACCGACCGTGGGACAGCCGCAGCGGATCGCGGACCCATTCACTTTAATGTTCTATCTTTTTGCGAAACGGAAGTACTGGACGAAACCCCATGGAAGCACTCTGTAGTGCTTCCGTAGGGTTCCATTCCTTGCTTCCATTCCGCACCATTCTGCACCTCCCTGGTTTTTAGGACCCAGTGAAGTGAATGGGTCCGCATCCGTGATGTGGAATACACACGGAACGGTGCCCATGTATTGCGGATCCGCAAATGCGGTCAACAATACGGCCACAGAGCACACAATTTCATGTGCAATAAGCCATAGGCATAGATGTCTGTTACCAGATGGTTGGGGGCCACACAGAATGGTATCAAGGACTTGCATAACGGGACCCAGACGGATCCGTTTTGATTTCCGTTGACTTCTATTAGGTCGGAAAGCAAATGGAATGCCGTCATAATACAAGTCTATAAGCAGAAGAACAAATCTGTTCTTCCGTCTTATGGATTCTGTTATTTTCCGTTATAACCATGTTATAACGGAAAGCCATAATGGAATCCTAACGCTAGTGTGAACCCACCTTACGTTAATCATTTGCTTATGGCAAAAGACTTTAAAGCTGTGGAAAGGAAAAATTGCCACTGGCACCCACCACACTTTTGAGATGGACTGGCCATCATATCTAAGATCTGCATCCACATGTTCGGCTCAGTCTTAGGCCTCATATACACGATCGTTGTTTTGGTCCGCATCCGCAGTTTTCCCGGCTTGGATACGGACCTATTCACTTCAATGGCGCCGCAAAAGATGCAGACAGAACTCTGTGTGCTGTCTGCATCCGTTGCTCTGTTCCATGGTCCGTAAAAAAAAAAAAACCTGTCCTGACCGTTTTTCGGACAAGAATAGGCAGTTATATCAATGGCTGTCCGCGCCATTCAACAAATTGCGGAACGCACAGGGACACCATCCGTGTTTTGCGGACCGCAAAACACAACATGGTCGTGTGTATGTAGCCTTAGTCAGGGAGAGCTGAACATAGGAAGGGAAAGACAGTGTAGGGAGTGTTATTGGAAGATTTTTATTACAAAAACTTTTCAGAGACCCAAAAGTCCTTTTAAGGACTATTGTGTGTGATAGCAGCAATATATGTTTGTAGCGCAACCTGCGCTAAATTGCTCAGTCTTAGGGAGAACTGTGCATACGAAGGGACAGAGTGTGGGGAGTGCTATTGGAAGATTTTTATTAGAAAAAACTTTTCAGAGATGGAAAATTCCTTTTAAGGACTATCGTGTGTGACAGCAGCAATATATATTTTTAACGCATCCTGCACTAAATAGCGTCTAATAGGCCTCTGCAGACAGTTAAATTATCAGCGCCGCATCTCCTATGTAAAGTGGGCACATCCCTAAAATATCAGTGAAATCCAGTGTACTTTTTCCATAGACAGTGTCCGCTGCGGATAGTTAAATTCTCATGTGTAAAAAGTGTGCATCCCTAAAATATCAGTGACACCCAGTGTACTTTTTTACATACACACTTTGGGATGAGGAAACGTTATATAGGAGAGGTAACACCGGTAATGTCACTGTCCAAATACCTGTGACATTGCCTGTAGTTTTTTATTAGCTGCTGATGACATTATATGCAGGATAACTCCTGTGTGACGTTTCCACATCCCAAATACAGTTTTTTTTTTAATTTGCGCATACACTTCCAAATCCTACACTACTGTGACATATGTGACATACTACATGTGACATACTTTCAAGCATATATTATATTTAAAAAGAAGAAGGCGAGCAGTAAGGGACGGGGAAGTGACCGTGATGCTGATGGTGCACGCAGAGGCCGTGGCCCTGAGAGCGTTGAAACTGTGCCTGCTGCCAGAGCACAAGAAAATCAGTCATCCACAATACCAAGCTTCATGTCCCAGTTTGCTGGGTGGCGCAGGACACCACTCTTGAAGTCAGACCAGTGCGACCAGTGGTCGGTTGAATTGAATTAAGCACCAACCTGTCTTCCACCAAGTCCAGTCTTGATACTCCTTAAACATAGAAACATGGAAAGTGTCGGCAGATAAGAACCATTTGGCCCATCTAGTCTGCCCAATATACTGAATACTATGAATAGCCCTTGGCCCTATCTTATATGAAGGATGGCCTATCCCATGCATGCTTAAGCTCCTTCACTATATTTGCAGCTACCACTTCTGCAGGAAGGCTATTCCATGCATCCACTACTCTCTCAGTAAAGTAATACTTCCTGATATTATTTTTAAACCTTTGCCCCTCTAATTTAAAACTATGTCCTCTTGTAGCAGTTTTTCTTCTTTTAAATATTATCTCCTCTTTTACCTTGTTGATTCCCTTTATGTATTTAAAGTTTCTATCATATCCCCTCTGTCTCTTCTTTCTTCCAAGCTATACATGTTAAGGTCCTTTAATCTTTACTAGTAAGCTTTATCCTGCAATCCATGTACAAGTTTAGTAGCTCTTCTCTGAACTCTCTCCAAAGTATCAATATCCTTCTGGAGATATGGTCTCCAGTATTGAGCACAAATGAGGTCTCACTTGTGCTCTGTAGAGCGGCATGAGCACCTCCCTCTTTCTACTGGTAATGCCTCTCCCTATACACCCAAGCATTCTGCTAGCATTTCCTGCTGCTCTATAACATTATCTGCCTACCTTTAAAGGGAACCTGTCACCGGGATTTTGTGTATAGAGCTGAGGACATGGGTTGCTAGATGGCCGCTAGCACATCCGCAATAACCAGTCCCCATAGATCTGTGTGCTTTTATTGTGTCAAAAACCCGATTTGATACGTATGCAAATTACCCTGAGATGAGTCCTGTCCCTGACTCATCTCACGTACAGGACTCATCTCAGGGTAATTTGCATATGTTTAATAAGACTTAACGTTTAATAAGTTTACAAGTAAACTTGTGGATGAAGTAATTTAATGCTTCTTCTCTGCCTGTATACTTTTGATGTACTTATCTACTGCTGTCAGATCGGCGGTTCTGCCAGCTTTCATCTATTCTCATATATATATTGTGTATAACAGACCTCTAACCTCAACCTATCTTAAGATCTGCTGCCGCTTGTAGGTATTACCCAGCCTTTTAAGTCCTCTCTTCTGCCCGATGGGCTGCGCACACTCCTGCTGGAGTAACCGCCCCTTTTTAGTGACGTGCCATGTAGCCGCTCCCAACACGGCATCATCAGCACGTCAGGGCTAGCCGCGCCCCCATACACGCCCCCCCCTGGTTAGGCCGATCATGTGATGGTGATGTCACATGTATCCACGCCCCAGGGGGGCGGGGCTAGCGCGCATTAGGACGCACATTTAAAGTGTGGACGGCGATACAAGCCGACTGCCGCCACACGTGCACAGGGAAGCGCCATACGTTGCCCCCTCTTTTTGCATTGACCAGGACCAAGGGACCCCCATTATCTGGGAATAGGGCCTGTTTCACATTAGCGACACGCTGCTCAGTAGCCCTTACTAGGTCCCCTCTTTAGTTCTAGGTCATTGCTGCAACATCTTTTCCATTAGCATGGGGATTGTCTGTATGTGACATCAGCCGATGAGGATACACTCCCTCCCATGCTGTCCCCTGATCCCCTGATGAGTCTGGGACTCTAATTAATTGACGAAACGCGTAGGGATCTTGCGCACGACCGTAAATTTATTTACTGTGTACCCCTAGTTAGGGTCATTTTGGGAGTCCATCACTGTAGGATCAGCTCCCGGTCGTGCGACCCCTAGCCGGGTCATAGGGCTCTATAGGCCTGGCAGGGGTGTTTAGGGACAGTGATCCTCGCTTGGACGCTGCTCCATCAGGTAACACTGACTCTTGGGATTGTGCCACCATACCCAGATGAGCGTCACCCACTGGTAAGACTGTTCCCGTTTATATCATTTTATATTTCTGTGGAATTTATACCTGCGGTGGGGTACAGTGTTACCCTTTTCACATGGGTTTAACCATAGTTTTGTGGTTGCCTATTGTGACTATTTATATGTTTGTTGTTTGTGACACGTATTTGGTGTGCACACTTTTTTGATTTATGTGTTTGTCCATATATTTTACTTGTAAACTTATTAAACGTTAAGTCTTATTAAACGCTACCTCCTCTTCTATACATATCCATAACTGTGGTAGCTAGCGAGCGTGATTCATTTACCCTCGCTGGTTGGGCATTTTTTTATATATTCTGACTCTGTGAGGGACATGGCTGGCTTCCTTACAGCGGGATTAGACAAAAATCAATGGCTGTCTGAGGCTAAAGAGGTCTTTTCGGAACGCACATTCATACAAAAGAAATATACCCCCACGTTTATAGGGGCATTTAATGAACTGACTAAACTATTTAAGGAGCAGATCTCATCCTGGTGGGAAATCCAGGGCCTTGAGTACTACATTAAGCAAGGCATAGTGCCAAGGGGTCTTCGAATCACCCTTACACTGGCTAAGCGCTGTAGGAGCCCAGCACTCATGAAAAAATGGGAAAGGGAGGCAACCAATAGCTCCTTGAGGCTCATGCAGCTCTTACTTGATGAGGAGAAGACCACATTGGAATCAATAGATAAAAAACTCCAGGATCAGATTGAAATAACTAAAAAATTCTCCAGTGAGCAGGAATTTACTGAAAAAGAGACACAATTGCAGAATACTGTTGAGCGATATCAGTTCCACTTAAAGGAACGGAAACATCGCCAGTTTGCAAGGGACCTTCAGGACTTTAAGGACAACAGGGCATATTTATTCTTGGACAACTCTGACCCTAGGAAAGATAGGGGTTCCGACTTATCTTCAACAGAGACGGAAGCCTCAGATAGTGATAGGGAGAAACAGGGGAACTTTCGGGGCAGAGGGAGGGGTGGACGTCGGTCCCGAGGTAGACGTGGACGCTATACGCGTAACCAAGCCAACCAACAGGGTTTTTTAGAACAGGGATCCCACTACCCCCTCCGGAACCGGAACACACAGGGGCCGACAGTATAATAACACCGGCCACAAATAATCAGGTGATTAATTTATCATCGAGACCCCTATCCCCTGCCGAAATTTCACTACTCGGCCGTGGACTATCATTTGTCCCCACCTCCAATTTCGAAACATTCAATTGGATTAAAGATCTCCACCTGTTTGCACGTAGACTTAGATGGCACAAACATTTTAAAATCCAACAAAAAAAGGAAAGTCGCGAGCTTGGCATCCCGGTCGAGATCTTGGAGGATGTAAAAACTCTTTACAACCTTGACTCTGAACCACTATCAAATAAAGGATTTGGTCCCTTTACAGAATTAAAAAACAAAAGTTCCAGAATGCCACCACAGGGGGAAGTCTCCTGTATAGACGTGTTCCTCAAACATACGATCGCTGATTTAACTATGCTTGAACCATCTCCTTTTAAACATAACTGTAGTCAGGAGGAGAGGAGGGCAATTGGCGATCTGGAAAAAGAGTTGTCCATCACCATCAAGCCATCCGACAAGGGCGGCAATGTGGTAGTGATGGACACCTCTGCATATCGTTCCATGTGTCTCACTATCTTGAAAGATGGGAGTAATTATGAATCTATTCCTATGGATCTCACCACGCAATACAGATCAGAGCTCTATGAGATTCTGTTGAAAGCAAAACTTGACCATCTTATTAGCCAGAATGAGTTTGATTTTCTATATCCTCTATTTCCAGTGATGGCTACATTTTACTGCCTACCCAAGATACACAAGGGGGTGTCAACCTTGAAAGGGCGCCCCATTGTGTCTGGGGTAGGTAGTTTATCACAAAATTGTGGAATCTATATAGATCAACTGCTAAGACCATTTGTCGAAAGTCTCCCTTCCTACATCAGGGACACCAGTGACCTTCTGACTAAACTTGAGGGCATCTCAATTGAGGACAATTGGTTCCTCGCATCAATTGATGTAGAGGCCCTATACTCCTCAATACCCCATGAAGCAGGTATCTCAGCCATCAGTCATTTTTTGAGAGCAAGGGGCCAACAGTTCTTGAGCCATAACGACCTCATCATTGAACTCCTTCAGTTCGTACTAACACGTAACTGTTTTCTTTTTAATGGCACGTACTTCCACCAGCTCAGGGGTACTGCGATGGGCAGTTCTTGTGCGCCATCGTACGCAAATCTGCTCCTGGGCTGGTGGGAGGAAACCATGGTGTTCAGTGACCCCCCCATGATCGGCCTCAATAACGTGGTAATGTGGTCACGCTTCATAGATGACATTTTTGTCATCTGGAGCGGACCTGAACGGTCATTTAAGGAATTTGTGACTGGCCTTAATAATAACCAGATAAATCTGCGGTTTACGTCAGTTATTGAAAAGGACCATCTGCCATTTTTGGACATCTCAATCCATAAAGGTGTGTCGGGGCAAATAGAGACCTGCGTTTATCGTAAGCCGACATCCACCAACTCTTTATTAAAGTGGGAGAGCAACCATCCAGGTCCCCTTAAAAGGGGCATCCCCACTGGGCAATATCTGCGTCTTAGACGTAATTGCTCAAACGATACAGAATTTATCAAACAGGCAGGCGACCTACGCAGAAGGTTCCGTGAACGGGGCTATCCAGATAAGGTTCTGCGTATTGCCTTCCAGAAAGCACTGGCTCGAGAACGTATTGACTTGCTCCATGGCACCAATCACCCAGAGAGAAAAACCGCAAACACCATGAAAGTGATTGGTACATTTGATACGGCTGCTGGTCAAGTCCGAAGCATTATAGCGAAACATTGGGAGACCCTCCTAATGGACCCGGATTTGGGGGACGCACTCATGCCCTACCCATCCATTACTTATAGGAGGGGTAGGAACCTGAGAGACCGCTTGGTGCATAGCCACTTCGTAGGGGCTTCAAGCCAGAAGACTTGGCTGGGTGGTGCTGTGAAGGGCTGCTATAGGTGTGGCAGTTGCAGCTTTTGCAACGTTATACAAACTGGTAAGCTTTTTTCTGATCGTGACAATAGGTACAATCATCACATAAATGGCTTCATTAATTGCCGTACGTCTGGATTGGTGTACCAAATCACATGTGAGTGTGGTACCCAATACGTCGGCAAAACAAAGAGAGAGTTTTGCCGCCGTATTGGGGAACACTTGAACGATATCCGTAATAAAAGGGACACATCAGTGGCAAGACATGTAAACGAGTGCCACCAAGGTCAGAGAAGTGTCCTTAAATTTAAGGGCATTGAAGTAATCACCAGACCCCCTAGGGGAGGGGACTGGGATAAACGCATCCTTCAGAGGGAGACCTGGTGGATATACAAATTAAATACCCCAAGCCCCAATGGACTCAATGAACAGCTGAGTTTTGGATGCTTTATCTAATTGATATATATATATATATACTTTTTTCCCCCCCTCTATGCTCACTATACAACACAGCATCTGGTCAATATGTCTTTGTTATACCGTCTTTGCACATAATCCTTCATGCTGTGGATGAAGTAATTTAATGCTTCTTCTCTGCCTGTATACTTTTGATGTACTTATCTACTGCTGTCAGATCGGCGGTTCTGCCAGCTTTCATCTATTCTCATATATATATTGTGTATAACAGACCTCTAACCTCAACCTATCTTAAGATCTGCTGCCGCTTGTAGGTATTACCCAGCCTTTTAAGTCCTCTCTTCTGCCCGATGGGCTGCGCACACTCCTGCTGGAGTAACCGCCCCTTTTTAGTGACGTGCCATGTAGCCGCTCCCAACACGGCATCATCAGCACGTCAGGGCTAGCCGCGCCCCCATACACGCCCCCCCCTGGTTAGGCCGATCATGTGATGGTGATGTCACATGTATCCACGCCCCAGGGGGGCGGGGCTAGCGCGCATTAGGACGCACATTTAAAGTGTGGACGGCGATACAAGCCGACTGCCGCCACACGTGCACAGGGAAGCGCCATACGTTGCCCCCTCTTTTTGCATTGACCAGGACCAAGGGACCCCCATTATCTGGGAATAGGGCCTGTTTCACATTAGCGACACGCTGCTCAGTAGCCCTTACTAGGTCCCCTCTTTAGTTCTAGGTCATTGCTGCAACATCTTTTCCATTAGCATGGGGATTGTCTGTATGTGACATCAGCCGATGAGGATACACTCCCTCCCATGCTGTCCCCTGATCCCCTGATGAGTCTGGGACTCTAATTAATTGACGAAACGCGTAGGGATCTTGCGCACGACCGTAAATTTATTTACTGTGTACCCCTAGTTAGGGTCATTTTGGGAGTCCATCACTGTAGGATCAGCTCCCGGTCGTGCGACCCCTAGCCGGGTCATAGGGCTCTATAGGCCTGGCAGGGGTGTTTAGGGACAGTGATCCTCGCTTGGACGCTGCTCCATCAGGTAACACTGACTCTTGGGATTGTGCCACCATACCCAGATGAGCGTCACCCACTGGTAAGACTGTTCCCGTTTATATATTTTTATATTTCTGTGGAATTTATACCTGCGGTGGGGTACAGTGTTACCCTTTTCACATGGGTTTAACCATAGTTTTGTGGTTGCCTATTGTGACTATTTATATGTTTGTTGTTTGTGACACGTATTTGGTGTGCACACTTTTTTGATTTATGTGTTTGTCCATATATTTTACTTGTAAACTTATTAAACGTTAAGTCTTATTAAACGCTACCTCCTCTTCTATACATATCCATAACTGTGGTAGCTAGCGAGCGTGATTCATTTACCCTCGCTGGTTGGGCATTTTTTTATATAATTTGCATATGTATCAAATCGCTTTTTTGCCACAATAAAAGCACACAGAGCTATGGGGACTGGTTATTGCAGATGTGCTAGCGACCATCTAGCAACCCATGTCCTCAGCTCTATATCCAAAATCCTGGTGACGGGTTCCCTTTAAGTCTTCTGAAATAATGACCCCTAAATTTTCTTTCCTCAGATACTGAGGTTAGGACTGTATCACTGATTTTATATTCTGATCTTGGGTTTTTATGCCCCAGGTGCACTTGCACCTATCAACATTAAATTTTATTTGCCAGATTTTTTACTATTCCTCTAATTTTCCTAAATCCTATTCCATTTGGTATATCCCTCCAGGAACATCAAGCCTGTTACAAATCTTTGAGTCATCAGCAAAAAGACACACCTTACCACCGAGGCCTTCTGCAATTTCGCTGATAAAGATATTAAACAATTTGGGTCCCAGAACAGATCCCTGAGGTACCCCTACTGGTAACAAGACCATAGTCTAAATATACTTCATTGACTACAACCCTCTGTTGTCTGTCCCTCAGCCACTGCCTAATCCATTCAACAATATGGGAGTCCAAGCACAAAGACTGCAATTTATTGATAACCCTTCTATGTGGGACAGTATCAAAAGCCTTACTAAAGTCTAGTTAAGCGATGTCTACTGCACCTCCGCCATCTATTATTTTAGTCAATAAGATTTATTTGACATGATCTCCCTGAAGTAAACCCATACTGTTT
This sequence comes from Bufo gargarizans, assembly GCF_014858855.1. Taxonomy (NCBI): domain Eukaryota; kingdom Metazoa; phylum Chordata; class Amphibia; order Anura; family Bufonidae; genus Bufo; species Bufo gargarizans. Next base: position 257,356,659 of record NC_058084.1, read on the forward strand.
TTCATCTTTCAATCCATGGGATTTTAGATGTTCCACAATTCTCTCCTTAAAGGGTTTCTACCACCTGATTTTGACCTAATTAGATCTCAGACACTAGCGATCTGCTAGTGTCTGATCTACCTAACCATGCTATTTTCAGACCTTTGTGGATCCGTTTCACTAAAAACAAACTTTTATTGATATGCTAATGAGCCTCTAGGTGCTATGGGGGCGTCTTCTTAGCACTTAGAGGCTCGGTCTACTCACACTGTATGCCGCCCCGCTCGTCCGTCAAGAGTTCCCATCTCCTCTAGAATGCCATCCTCCATCTCAGCCAGCGGACGAATTCTCGCGCCTGCGCCGTGCGCATCTGTATTTGGCGGAGGCACAGTGAATGTCTGACCGCTCCCTGCACAGACATCTCCACTGCGCCTGCGCCGATTACGTCAGAGTGCTCCGAGGAACAGATGGCACAGGCGCAGTGGAGATGCCGACGCAGGGAGAGTTCAGACAGTCTCTGCGCCTGCGCCGAATACAGATGCGCACGGCGCAGGCGCGAGAATTTGTCCGCTGGCTGAGATGGAGGATGGCATTCTAGAGGAGATGGGCGGGCTTGACGGACGAGCGGGGCGGCATACAGTGTGAGTAGACCGAGCCTCTAGGTGCTAAAAAGATGCCCCCATAGCACCTAGAGACTCATTAGCATATCAATAAAAGTTTGTTTTTAGTGAAACGGATCCACACAATGGTCTGAAAACAGCATTGTTAGGTAGATCAGACACTAGCAGATCGCTAGTGTCTGAGAGATAATTAGGTCAAAATCAGATGGTAGAAACCCTTTAAGTATGGTTTCCATTAATTTCCCCACTATTGATGTCAGGCTTACTGGCCTATAGTTGCCCGATTCCTCCCTACTACCTTTATTGTGAATGGGCACAACATTTGCTAATTTCCAATTTTCTTGGACAACTCCTGTTACCAGTGATTGGTTAATAAATCCGAAAGACAACAAAACACATATGCATGAATAATATATTTTATTAAATAGTCACATAAGGACAACAACATAGACAATAATGGATAAAAATTGATGAACAAAATAGCAGTAATGTAGTGGCACTGTGGACCAGCGCAACACCAAGGTACCAGATAATAAGTCTTCTGAGGAAGCTGTGCGAAACGTGCGTCAGGGGTGCGCTCACTCAGGTTTCCAGGTTGGTTCCCCCCTATACTTTGCTACAATTGCTACATTTATGTATGTTTTCATGCTGGCTGCATATTTGGGTGTTGGGTGCATGCTGTAATTGACTAAGCCATTGGGTGTGAATAACTTCATCCACACACTGCACCCATTCACGCTTATAATGAGGCCAGCATGGTGGCATTTATATTTAATAAGCTTACGCCACTCTATGGTCCGGTTATGAGATGGTTTATCTCAGATATTTGCCATTAGGCCTATTCGGACTAAGAGCTGACGCACGCTTAGGGGATAGACTTATTATCTGGTACCTTGGTGTTGCGCTGGTCCACAGTGCCACTACATTACTGCTATTTTGTTCATCAATTTTTATCCATTATTGTCTATGTTGTTGTCCTTATGTGACTATTTAATACAATATATTATTCATGCATATGTGTTTTGTTGTCTTTCGGATTTATTGAGTTAATTCTCACATATGTTTTTCTCACTGGTTGAGAATTTATTGTCGGTTCTACTACAGTGATTGGTTAAATAAATCTGTTAATGGTTTTGCTAGTTCACCGCTAAGCTCTTTTAACAGCTTTGGGTGTATCCCATCAGGCCCCTGTGACTTATTTGTATTAATTTTAGACAGCTGACTTAGAACCTCATCCTCTGTAAAGAAACATGCATCAAAAGTTTCTCTAGTCTTCCTTCCTAACTGAGGTCCTTTTACTTCATTTTCCTTTGCAAAAACTGAACAGAAGTATTCATTGAGGCAGTCAACTAGTTATTTATCTTCCTCTATATTCTTTTCTTTATAATTTGGTAATTCCTTGTTTTAGTTTCCTTTTTTCATTTATGTATCTGAACAATGTCTTATCGCCTTTTTTTTTACTGACAGCTAATTTTTCTTCTGCCTGTGCTTTAGAAGCTCTTAGAACTTGTTTGGCCTCTCTCTGCCTAATCTTATAAATTTGCCTGTCATCCTTGTTTTTTTTTTGTTTGTTTTTTATAATTACTAAATGCTATTTTTTTTACCACAGTCGTCTCTTTTTTTTTGCTTTTACTGACAAGCCTAATGCAATTATCTGTTTCTCTCAATAGTGCCACTTTTAAGTAGTCCCATTTCTCCTTGACTCCATTGAAATTGTTCCAATCTGATAGGGACTCGTATACCACTAAAGTATGTTTTTCTAAAATCTAAAACTTTTGTTTTTGTGTGGTGTGATTTATAGTAAACTGTACTTATAGTAAACCACACTGACTGGAGATCACTAGATCCCAAGCTTTCCCCTACAGAAATATCAGATACCAAATTTCCATTTGTGAATACTAAATCTAAAATTGCCTCCTTCAGGGTTGGCTCCTCAACTACTTGCTGTAGAGATAATCCCAGTAGGGAATTTAAAATAACTAATCATCTAATTCTTTGACTTGGCTAGGTGGTCTATATATATCACACCTACACGAGTTACCGTATGATTATTAAGCTGCAAGGTAACCCAAACTGACTCTAAATTGGCCTTGCTAACTTGTATTAAATGTGATATTATGCTATCTTTCACATACAGTGCATCCCCTCCCATCCTTCCTCCCACCATGTGCAATGAGCAGGACACTGGTACAGTGGGTCAGCTATGCAGTGGGTCAGTATACAAACCGTATTCCCAAAAAGTTGGGACACTATACAAATCGTGAATTAAAACTGAATGCAATGATGTGGAGATGGCAAATGTCAATATTTTATTTGTAATAGAACGTAGATGACAGATCAAACGTTTAATCCGAGTAAATGTATCATTTTAAAGGAAAAATACGTTGATTCAAAATTTCACGGTGTCAACAAATTCCCAAAAAGTTGGGACAAGTAGCAATAAGAGGCTGGAAAAAGTAAATTTGAGCATAACGAAGAGCTGGAAGACCAATTAACACTAATTAGGTCAATTGGCAACATGATTGGGTATAAAAATAGCTTCTCAGAGTGGCAGTGTCTCTCAGAAGCCAAGATGGGTAGAGGATCACCAATTCCCACAATGTTGCGCAGAAAGATAGTAGAGCAATATCAGAAAGGTGTTGCCCAGCGAAAAATTGCAAAGACTTTGCATCTATCATCATCAACTGTGCATAACATCATCCGAAGATTCAGAGAATCTGGAACAATCTCTGTTCGTAAGGGTCAAGGCCGTAAAACCATACTGGATGCCCGTGATCTTCGGGCCCTTAAACGACACTGCACCACAAACAGGAATGCTACTGTAAAGGAAATCACAGAATGGGCTCAGGAATACTTCCAGAAACCATTGTCAGTGAACACAATACACCGTGCCATCCGCCGTTGCCAGCTGAAACTCTGCAGTGCAAAGAAGAAGTCATTTCTAAGCAAGATCCACAAGCTCAGGCGTTTTCACTGGGCCAGGGATCATTTAAAATGGAGTGTGGCAAAATGGAAGACTGCTCTGTGGTCAGACGAGTCACGATTTGAAGTTCTTTTTGGAAATCTGGGACACCATGTCATCCGGACCAAAGAGGACAAGGACAACCCAAGTTGTTATCAATGCTCAGTTCAGAAGCCTGCATCTCTGATGGTATGGGGTTGCATGAGTGCGTGTGGCATGGGCAGCTTGCATGTCTGGAAAGGCACCATCAATGCAGAAAAATATATTCAGGTTCTAGAACAACATATGCTCCCATCCAGACGTCATCTCTTTCAGGGAAGACCCTGCATTTTTCCATAAGATAATGCCAGACCTCATTCTGCATCAATCACAACATCATGGCTGCGTAGGAGAAGGATCCGGGTACTGAAATGGCCAGTTTGCAGTCCAGATCTTTCACCTATAGAGAACATTTGGCGCATCATAAAGATGAAGGAGCAACAAAGAAGGCTCAAGACGATTGAACAGTTAGAGGCCTGTATTAGACAAGAATGGGAGAGCATTCCTATTTCTAAACTTGAGAAACTGGTCTCCTCGGTCCCCAGACGTCTGTTGAGTGTTGTAAGAAGAAGGGGAGATGCCACACAGTGGTGAAAATGGCCTTGTCTCCACTTTTTGGGGATTTGTTGACACCATGAAATTCTGATTCAACATATTTTTCCCTTAAAATGGTACATTTTCTCAGTTTAAACTTTTGTTCCATAATCTATGTTCTATTCTGAATAAAATATTAGAAGTTGGCACCTCCACATCATTGCATTCAGTTTTTATTCACGATTTGCATAGTGTCCCAACTTTTTGGGAATCCGGTTTGTATATGTGTAATAGTTTGTGACGCCAATTGCAGCTTGTGCAGGTACTGTAGCAGGGCCCTTTAATATGTTATAACTCACGTACCAGGTGAGGAATGCCAGAGGGGGATAATGTCTCTGTATAGCAGATATGGTAGAGTCAACAGTGTCTCCTACCTTAGTATGGCTGGACGCCTGGATCCTGGCTCACTTGCAATAAATTGAGTATTGTTAATAGGAGTAATTGAGGAACCTTGGTAGCAGTAAATAAGATCCAAACAGTTAATATGATCCAACTTGTCTTTACTAAATAGCAGCTTTAAATCCATACAAGTTACAGCAATAGTCTTGGGTCCCAGCAGGTATAGGCAATGTATGGCAGGGATCAATATCTCTTCTGCTTCTATACTATGTGCCTGGAGAATCTGGCAGGTATTTATCTTCTGCTCTGTCTGTCTTCTGCTTGTAATGGGCCTGACTAGCTGAGGAGGAATTTGGCTTCTCCTGGACTTTGGATATGTACTCACAGCTTGGCTCACAGGGGATGCTTCTTCCTGGAGGCTGGAGATGGCTGATTTTCTTGTCAACCAGCTGAGGCTGATGGCTCATGCTGGGAAGGGTGATCTTTTCCTCAGCCGAGGCTCAATCCTGTCTGGGGATCCCTGTTTCTGGGAGCTCCTACTAACCCAGCCTTCCCCTTGCAGGGAGAGCTGGACAAAACTGGCTCTAACTGTTTTTTCCCTCCCTTGCCGCAGGGCGTGGGAAACTCCACTTCCCTTTAAGCAGGGGGGAACAGAACAGAACTGGAATGTTCCATTCTGAAAGGCCATAACATTAAAACGATGCCGCCACCTGCTGGTAGACCTGAAACATTACAAAGGAAAATATAACATTTAAAACGGCTTCAACTGCACAGTAGTGAATGACAAGAGGAAAACACATCAGCTGACAATATTAGGGCTCTTAGCAGATTGTAGCAGGGTAAAACCGTTAGTAACCCTACTATGGGATGTTACACATGGAGAGTCTGGCCAAACAAGTGATCCCACACTCGGATATTCTTTTCCTCGCCATTCCTTGATTTGGCCCTCTCACCAAGCACACTTGAAGAGGGACAGATCTTGTGCCCTGATTCCCAAAATTTTGAGCGTCCACAGTTACAAGAAGATGACAGTGGGGAACGGCAATTACTGTTTAATGAGGTGGATGATGATCAGACGCAGTTGCCAATAACCCAACAGTTATTACTGTCTCAAGAGGTTGAGGAAGAGGATGAGACACAGTTGTCAATCACTGAAGTTGTGGTTAGGTCAACAAGTCAGGAGGATGAGCAGAGTGAGCAAGTGGAAGAGAAGGTGGTGGACGATGAAGTCACTGACCCAGACTGGGAAGGTGGAAAGCTTAGCGAGGACAGCAGTATAGAGGGGGAAGGATCTGCAGTATCTCAACAGGCTGGAAGAGGCTGTGGGGTGGCAAAAGTGAAAAGGCGGGCCACACCAAACAGGCCCGCAATTGTTGCATGGAGCACCCCCTTGCGGAAATTTCCCTTGCCAAAGGGTAGGTGTTCCACAGTCTGGTGATTTTTTGAGGGAAGTGCGGACGACAAATGAATTGTAATTTGCAACCTGTGCCATACAAAAATGAGACGGGGCATGAACACTAGCAACCTCACCACTACCAGCATGATCCGCCACATGGCATCAAAGCACTCTAATAGGTGGGCGGAACACCTGGGTCCACAATCTATGTCTGCGGGTCACACCACTGCCTCTTCTTCCCCAGTGTTAAGTGCTGGCCAATTCCCTGTCCAAGGCACAGGCCCGGATGCAAGCACCATCAGTGACCACATCCACTTCTGTATTCAAGTGCAGCGTACAAATGTCCTTACCCCAGGCATTTGAACGCAAGCACAAATAACCAGCCACCCAGCCACAGGCTATATCACTAAATGGGCAGTTTTCAAAATACTGGCAGTGGAAATGTTGGCATTTAGGCTTGTGGACACTGATGCCTTCCGCAGCCTCATTTCGGCGGCCGTCCCGCGTTATGCAGTCCCCAGCCACCACTATTTTTTAAAGTGTGTCGTGCCTGCCTTACACCAACATGTGTTCCTTAACATCACACGTGCCCTGACCAACGCAGTTACTGGGAAGGTCTACTTAACTACGGACACATGGACAAGTGCTTTTCAGCCAGGGATGCTACATTTCCCTGACAGCACACTGAGTGAATGTTGGAGGCCAGGAACGAGTTGTACCTGGGATGGCACAAGTACTACTGACACCAAGCATTGTGGGCCCTACGTCGATCAGGGTTTCCACCAGCACCTACATTAGTGGTTCCAACCCCTACTTCTCCTCCTCCGCCTCCTTCTCCACTTCAACCTCCAAATTATTCACGTGCAGCACCAGTCAGTCATCAGTCAGTAGCTGGAAGCAGTGTAGCACCACAGTGGGGAAGCAGCAGCAGGCTGTGCAGAAGCTGATATGCTTAGGGGACAAACAGCACACCGCTGCAGAGCTGTGGCAGGGGATAAGAGACGAGACTGAGCTGTGGCTCTCGCCACTCAACCTAGAACCAGACATGGTTGTGTCTGATAATGGCCTTAACTTGGTGTCGGCTTTGGAGCTTGGCAAGCTTATACACATCCCATGCCTAGCCCATGTCTTAAACTAAGTGGTTCAGCGGTTTCTCAAAACCTATCCCAATTTGCCTGAGCTACTGGTGAAGGTGTGCCGCGCGTGTGCCCATTTCCGCAAGTCATCGACAGCTTCAGCCGATCTGTCAACGCTGCATCAGCGCTTGAAATTGCCAGCTCAATGGCTGTTGTGGGATGTGAGCACACACTGGAACTCCACTTTCCAGATGTTGGCCAGGCTTTGTGAGCAGCAGAGTGCAGTAGCGGAATGCCAGCTGCAACATGGTCGTTGCCTTTCCAGTCAGCTTCCGCTCTTCACCAGTGATGAGTGGGCATGGATGTCTGACCTCTGTGAGGTTTTAAGGAACTTTGAGGAATCAGCACAGATGGTGAGCGGCGATAACGCCATCATCAGCGTAACCATCCCACTTCTGTGTCTACTCAAACGCTCGCTGCTCACAATTAAAGATGACACTTTGCATATGGAAGAGGTGGAACTGGGAGAAGACATTACACAGGGTGATAGCCAGACCACCTTCAGTTTGTCTTCTCATTGCAAATTGGGCGATGAAGAGGAGGAGGAGGAGCAGGAGATGGTTGCCTCTGCTACAGAGGGTTATACCCATGGAAGTTTAATTCTATCTGTTCAGCATGGGTGGGCAGAATAGGAGGAAGAGGATGAGGAGATTGAGAGGGATCCTCCTGATGATGACAGCAAAGTCTTGCCTGTTGGGACTCTGGCACGCCTGGCTGACTTCATGGTAGGCTGCCTTTTCAGTGACCCGCACGTTATATACAAATTTTAGACAACACAGAAATTACTGGTTGTTCACCCTTCTTGACCCAGGCTACAATTTGAATTGCCTTCACATAAAACTGCACCTAAACCTAGATTAACCCAATTATGAAAAAGAAGAGACTCAATTTTGGAAAGCATCATCAGTCATTGACTGTTCAAGATCGGAGTAGAGTGCTCTTTTCTGATGAATCAACTTGTGTCAATACCCATGTTAGTGAACACAAAACTTAAAAATATTTTACCACAAAGATTGTAATGTTATACCCATGTTATTGAACACATTACTGCATCAGGCCATGTAGTTCTAAAGTAATATCCACGTTAGAAACATAGAAACATAGAATGTGTCGGCAGATACGAACCATTTGGCTCATCTAGTCTGCCCAATATACTGAATACTATGGATAGCCCCTGGCCCTATCTTATATGAAGGATGGCCTTATGCCTATCCCATGCATGCTTAAACTCCTTCACTATATTTGCAGCTACCACTTATGCAGGAAGGCTATTCCATGCATCCACTACTCTCTCAGTAAAGTAATACTTCCTGATATTACTTTTAAACCTTTGCCCCTCTAATTTTAAACTATGTCCTTTTTTAGCAGTTTTTCTTCTTTTAAATATTCTCTCCTCTTTCACCTTGTTGATTCCCTTTATGTATTTAAAAGTTTATACCATATCCCCTCTGTCTCGTCTTTCTTCCAAGCTATACATGTTAAGGTCCTTTAATCTTTCCTCATAAGTTTTATCCTGCAATCCATGTACTAGTTTAGTAGCTCTACTCTGAACTCTCTCCAAAGTAATAATATCCTTCTAGAGATATGGTCTCCAGTACTGCGCACAATACTCCAAATGAGGTCTCACTAGTACTCTGTTGAGCCGCATGAGCACCTCCCTCTTTCTACTGTTAATGCCTCTTCCTATACACCCAAGTATTCTGCTAGCATTTCCTGCTGCTCTATGATATTGTCTGCCTATCTTTAAGTCTTCTGAAATAATGACCCTTAAATCCCTTTCCTCAGATGCTGAGATTAGGACTGTATCACTGATTTTATATTCTGCTCTTGGGTTTTTGCGCCCAAGGTGCATTATCTTGCACTTATCAACATTAAATTTTAGTTGCCAGACTTTTGACCATTCCTCTAGTTTTCCTAAATCCTTTTCTATTTGGTGTATCCCTCCAGGAATCAACCGAATAACATACTGAGCTATTAGAGAATGTGAGAACAGATTGTTGTTTGTATTATACAAGAAGAAAATGATTGTTCCACCACCAGGAGCAAAACATTAACAATGCAGTTACATGACATGAATCTGCACAATTAATCATATACTAAAATGTTTCAAGTCAAGTTTATGTATGAGATAGCCAAGATGATTGTCTATAAAATGATGGTTGTCCTACGTTCGAAGCTGTAGTGGATGGTGAGATATGGAGCCTGAAAGTCAGAAGTTAAAAAACATTGCTGCATTTCCAGGAAACCTCTTTATACCCACTTGCAAAAGGACAGTTTTTTAAAAAAAAATATAGTAATAATAATCAAGTGATAACCTGATTTCCTCCAAGGGGAATGCATATTGCAAATGCAGGTCCAGACTGAACATTATTGTACAGACAATTAGAGTGGCATGAAAATATATAGGATGGCGTACATAGAAAAGTAAGGGCCCCGTAGCAAGGATCAAACCAGGCCCCTACACACAGGACATAAGGGTTTCCACCTTTCCACCCCTTTCAATTACCTTTGGGCCATTATTTCCACTACCTCATTTGCTAACAGTTGTTCCTTTAGAGGGTAGAGTCCTGACCAATTTTTCACCCCAGTAGAAGAGTTGATGATCCCAACTGGGCCCCCACTTGCCCTGGGCCCCATAGCAGTTGTATGGTCTGCCACTATCATAGTTACGCCCCTGATCACATGACATAAAACATACACAGATAATAAAAGTTATGAGAAAGGTTGTCAATTTCTCACAATTTTCATCAGTCATTTTGTGCCAAAACTAGGTGTGGCTCTAAACAAAGAATATGTGCAGATATTTTCTCGGTACCTTATGTCTGTGTAGGCTACAGTCCAGGTTTTGGCTCACAATCGCTGATGGAAATCACTGAACAAAACACTGAAATATGAATAAGGCTTAAAGGGGTTGTCCCATGAAAATTTTATATTTTCAAACCATCACCTGGATCTAAATAATTTTGTAATTGCTTGTTGTCCGTGCAAAGGGCGCCTCCACCTAGCGCCCTCTGTAGGAATGCCGAGTGATATAGTGCAGCCTAAAATGTCCCTTTATGTGTGTCTGTCACAACCAGACAGCTGAGAAGCTCTGACAGAGGCCTTTCAGAACCTCCTCCTTGAATTTCTGTGTTGTGGTATTCAGCTCCTCCTCTCGTCAGCCTCTCTCAGCTGTCATGTCTTAATTGCTTCCCTTTAAATGCCTCCTCAGAATGCTTTTCTGGGCGGCTTATATTTCCTCCTGGAGTGTGTGTGCACGCTGATCTGTCCTCCTGTTTGCTTCAAAGCTAAGTGTACTTTTATATGTTTATATCTGTTTGCTGGATCCCAGATGACCCTGACTCCCTCCGTGTCTTGTGTAGGGAGCCGGTGGTCGTGTCCCCTCACTATAGTAGGGTGCTCAGGGCTTTATAGTCAAGGTTCGTGGATATGCAAACCTCCACCATTAGGATCTTTGCATAGGCTGAGCAGCCAGGGAAAGTGCCAGGTCTTCTGCAGGGGTCTCCCTTGGTTCCTTAGTTTTTGGATCCAGCGAGTCGTTTATACATGTTGCTTTGCCTTGTTACCTGTACACATTCCGTGACATTATAAGCCGCCAAAACCGTCTTAAGCATGGATCCGGTTTCACTTTTGGCTGAACGCTTCCAGGGTCTTTCATTGGAGGTAGCTGACCTCCGTAAGACTTTGTCTCAGCTTCAAGTGACCGGTTCAGCTTGCGTTCATGGAGCTTGTTCTGAGCCTAAGATCTCGCTCCCGGATACGTTCTCCGGGGGAAGTGAGAATTTTGTGCGTTTTAGAGAGGCTTGCAAACTCCATTTTCGCCTTCTTCCCCATTCTTCTGGTGATGAGGAACGGAGGGTGGGGATCATTATATCGCTGCTCAGGGGTAACGCTCAGTCCTGGGCCTTTTCGCTGCCGGAGGGGGCACGGCCCCTCCGTTCAGTGGATGAATTCTTTTTAGCCCTGGGTCAGATATATGATGATCCGGATCGTATTGCTCTGGCGGAGTCTAGACTACGTCTCCTATGCCAGGGTAAACAATCCGCAGAAATATACTGCTCAGAATTTCGGAGTTGGGCAGCTGATACTGGTTGGAATGATGCTGCACTCCGAAGTCAATTTTGCCATGGTCTTTCAGAGGGATTGAAAGATGCATTTGCCTTTCATGAAAGGCCTATTTCTTTGGACTCTGCTATGTCTCAGGCCGTTCGTATTGACAGGCGTCTTAGAGAGAGAGGAGAGATCTCTCTTTCCTGTCATACTCGGTCCCAGGACTGTGCAGCGGTCCCATTCTCTGTGCAGGGGTCTCAGTCGCTGTCAGCCCCTTCTGAGCAGGAGCCCATGCAGCTGGGGTTGATTGCTTCTGACAATAGAAGATTCAGCCCGCATGAGAGGGTTTGTTTTTGTTGTGGAGGTATTAATCATTTGGCAAATATTTGTCCCTCTAGGAGATTCAGGCAGTTCTCTGGGTATAATAAAGAAACAAAGAGGAAAAAATCTTTGAAAAATGTTCCGTCTGTTACTATTGGCAGGATTGAGGCGGAAATTGAAGATTTTCCGTTTGCTTGTAGTTCCCGTTTTGTCCTGCCGGCTAGGGTGGCGCTAGAGAGCAAGAACATTTTTTGTGAGATTTTTGTGGACAGTGGAGCAGCGGTTAATCTCATTGATAATCACTTTGCGATAACTCATGGTTTCCAGGTGTGCGCTTTGAGAAAGGATATTCCTGTGTTTTCTATCGATTCCGCTCCACTTTCTCAGAAGTCATTAAAGGGCATAGTTCACAATATCCGTTTAATTGTGAGTGATGCTCATGTTGAGGATGTGTCATGTTTCGTCCTTAGCGGTTTGCCGACTCCTCTAGTGTTGGGGCTACCCTGGCTCACTAAACATAACCCCACCATTGATTGGCAAGCAAGGCAAATAAATGGTTGGAGTGACTTTTGCAGAGAGAATTGCCTCACGACATCTGTTTCTGAGGTTGCTACTAAGACTGTACCATCTTTTCTCTCTGAATTTTCGGATGTCTTCTCTGAGAGTGGAGTTCAGGATTTGCCCCCGCACAGGGAGTACGATTGCCCTATTAATCTCATCCCAGACGCCAAGCTGCCTAAATCTCGTTTATACAATCTTTCCCAACCTGAGAGGATCGCTATGCGTACTTATATCTCTGAGAGTCTGAGAAAGGGACACATACGACCCTCAAAGTCACCTGTTGCCGCTGGTTTTTTCTTTGTTAAGAAAAAAGATGGTTCTTTAAGACCTTGTCTGGATTTCAGGGAGCTGAACAATATCACAATTTGTGACCCTTATCCGCTTCCTCTGATCCCGGACCTGTTTAACCAGGTTGTTGGGGCTAAAGTCTTTTCCAAATTAGATTTAAGAGGGGCATACAACCTGGTCAGGGTCAGAGAAGGGGACGAATGGAAGACGGCCTTCAATACCCCTGAGGGCCATTTTGAGAATTTGGTTATGCCTTTTGGGTTGATGAATGCCCCAGCCGTTTTTCAGCATTTCGTGAACAGCATTTTTTATCATTTGATGGGAAAATTTGTATTGGTGTATTTGGATGACATTTTGATTTTTTCTCCCGATTTCAAAACTCATAAGGAACATTTACGTCTGGTCTTGCTCATCCTGCGGGAGAATAAACTATATGCGAAACTGGAGAAATGTGTGTTTGCGGTTCCAGAAATTCAATTTCTGGGGTTTCTTCTCTCCGCTTCTGGTTTTCGCATGGACCCCGAGAAGGTCCGCGCTGTGCTTGAGTGGGAGCTTCCTGAGAATCAAAAGGCGCTGATGCGTTTTTTGGGCTTTGCCAATTATTACAGGAAGTTCATTTTGAATTATTCTTCTATTGTTAAACCACTCACTGATATGACCAGAAAGGGGGTAGATTTTTCTTCTTGGTCAGTAGAGGCGCGTAAGGCCTTTTCTGATATCAAGGAGAGTTTTGCTTCCGCTCCCATCTTGGTGCAACCTGATGTTTCATTACCCTTCATAGTTGAGGTTGATGCTTCTGAGGTGGGTGTGGGGGCGGTCTTGTCTCAGGGTTCCTCTCCTGCCAATTGGCGACCGTGTGCCTTTTTCTCAAGAAAACTCTCCTCCGCAGAGAGAAATTACGATGTGGGAGATAGGGAATTGTTGGCCATCAAGTTGGCTTTTGAGGAATGGCGCCATTGGCTAGAGGGGGCCAGACACCCTATTACCGTATTTACTGACCATAAGAATCTGGCCTACTTGGAGTCCGCCAAGCGTCTGAACCCGAGACAGGCCAGATGGTCGTTGTTCTTTTCTAGGTTTAATTTTGTTGTCACGTTCCGCCCTGGAGTTAAGAATGTGAAGGCAGATGCCCTGTCACGTTGTTTTCCGGGAGGCGGGAATTTTGAAGACCCGGGTCCCATTTTGGCTGAAGGTGTGGTGGTCTCTGCTCTTTTTCCTGAATTGGAGGCAGAGGTGCAGGCAGCCCAGTCAGAGGCTCCTGATCTTTGTCCTCCTGGGAGGTTGTTTGTGCCTCTCGCTTTAAGACACAAGATTTTTAAAGAACACCACGATACGGTCCTTGCTGGGCACCCGGGGGTAAGAGCCACACTGGATCTCATCGCTCGGAGATTCTGGTGGCCTGCGCTTCGTAAGTCGGTTGAGGGTTTTGTGGCAGCCTGCGAGACTTGCGCTCGTGCCAAGGTCCCTCATTCACGGCCATCAGGTCCTCTCCTTCCCTTACCCATTCCTTCCCGTCCTTGGACACATCTGTCCATGGACTTTATCACGGACCTGCCTCGTTCCTCGGGGAAGACTGTGATTCTGGTGGTGGTGGACCGTTTTAGCAAAATGGTGCATTTCATCCCTTTTCCTGGTTTGCCCAATGCTAAGACGCTGGCGCAGGCATTTGTTGATCACATTGTCAAGTTGCACGGTATTCCTTCAGACATAGTCTCTGATAGGGGCACGCAGTTTGTTTCCAGATTCTGGAAGGCTTTCTGTTCTCGCTTGGGGGTTCGGTTGTCATTCTCTTCTGCTTTCCACCCGCAGTCGAATGGCCAGACAGAGCGCGTCAATCAGAATCTGGAGACATATCTGCGTTGTTTTGTGGCGGAGAATCAAGAGGATTGGTGTTCTTTTTTGTCCCTTGCTGAGTTTGCTTTAAATAACCGTCGTCAGGAGTCCTCTGATAAGTCACCATTTTTTGGTGCATATGGGTTTCATCCACAGTTTGGGACTTTCTCGGGAGAGGGGTCTTCTGGTTTACCTGATGAGGACAGATTCTCCTCGTCTTTGTCATCTATTTGGCAAAAGATTCAAGATAATCTAAAGAGCATGAGTGAGAGATATAAGCGTGTGGCTGATAAGAGACGTGTGCTTGGTCCGGACCTGAATGTTGGTGATCTGGTGTGGTTGTCTACCAAGAATATCAAATTGAAGGTTCCCTCCTGGAAGTTGGGTCCTAGGTTTATTGGGCCTTACAAAATCCTGTCTGTCATCAATCCTGTTGCATACCGTCTTGATCTTCCTCAGACTTGGAAGATCCATAATGTTTTTCATAAGTCCTTATTGAAACCTTATGTTCAACCCATTGTACCCTCGCCTTTGCCTCCTCCTCCGATTATGGTTGATGGGAATCTTGAATTCCAGGTCTCTAGGATTGTGGATTCTCGTCTTGTCCGCGGTTCTCTTCAGTACCTTGTTCAGTGGGAGGGGTATGGTCCTGAGGAGAGGATGTGGGTCCCAGTGACGGACATTAAGGCCTCTCGTCTCATCAGGGCATTCCATAGGTCCCATCCTGAGAAGGTGGGCTCTGAGTGTCCGGAGTCCACTCGTAGAGGGAGGGGTACTGTCACAACCAGACAGCTGAGAAGCTCTGACAGAGGCCTTTCAGAACCTCCTCCTTGAATTTCTGTGTTGTGGTATTCAGCTCCTCCTCTCGTCAACCTCTCTCAGCTGTCATGTCTTAATTGCTTCCCTTTAAATGCCTCCTCAGAATGCTTTTCTGGGCGGCTTATATTTCCTCCTGGAGTGTGTGTGCACGCTGATCTGTCCTCCTGTTTGCTTCAAAGCTAAGTGTACTTTTATATGTTTATATCTGTTTGCTGGATCCCAGATGACCCTGACTCCCTCCGTGTCTTGTGTAGGGAGTCGGTGGTCGTGTCCCCTCACTATAGTAGGGTGCTCAGGGCTTTATAGTCAAGGTTCGTGGATATGCAAACCTCCACCATTAGGATCTTTGCATAGGCTGAGCAGCCAGGGAAAGTGCCAGGTCTTCTGCAGGGGTCTCCCTTGGTTCCTTAGTTTTTGGATCCAGCGAGTCGTTTATACATGTTGCTTTGCCTTGTTACCTGTACACATTCCGTGACAGTGTCACGGTGCTCCTACCTGGATACGGCTGGACCCCAGGATTTTGCTCAAAAGCATTAAATAGGAATTTTATAAGAAATATTGAGTCCAGACCTTGTATGTAGTTGAACAGCTGCATTACTTTGCATCAACGTTCTTCAAAACGGTTTACAGACTTTGTCTTGGTCCAGCAGGGTTTAGCATTAAAACTGTCAGGCAAACTCGATTCTGCCACATCTGTTTCTCTCTGGCTCTGCTGTACTGACAGGCTGACTGTGTGACTTTGCTTCTTCTTGTATGCTGAACTACCTTTTATGTGGTCTGTCTCAAGATTAGGCCAGGGAACTTTCCTCCTGGCTCCTGAGGCTTTAAGCTTTGGCCTCCGTGGCCAGCAGAGCTGAGGGTGCTCTGGCTGGCTTGGACACATCCAGCAGAGACATGCCCTGCACACCTTCCCCTAGCAGGGGGTAAGCTGGAACCAACTAGAAACTGGGGCCACCCTTACTGCAGGAAGTAGGACTATTCCACTTCTCTCTGGGGTGGGTTAGAATGGAATGGGAAGCTCTGTTCTACATAACTGAACCTGTGCTGTGTTTGCTGCCTATTGCTGGTTAACTAGACAGATTGCATAGGAACATAACAGTTGCAAACAAAATAGGAATGCACAGTGCATAGGACCTAGGTTGACGCTTTGTTAGCCCATTAGAGATAGTAGTAGGGTGCAGAAGTGGTAATGCCACTCTGGGGCGTTAAATCTGGCTCACTGAGAAGGCCGCACATGCTCAGTTTCATCCAACTGGCTCATGAGCTGTTTTAGGGAGAGAGCTCCAGAAGAGAATACACTCCTCCTGAGCTGCAGCAGGGGGAAAAAAACACTAACCTATAGCTGTGAGCTTGATATACAGTTGCAAGAACAAGTTTGTGTGTTATTAGTTTAAGCAGACTGAGATTGTTTATTGTCTATTATGACCAATTTGTGCAGAAATCCATATCATTCCAAAGGGTTCACATACTTTGTCTTGCAACTGTAAATATAGCAGAGCAATGAATGAGAATATTTCATCTCGCCTCCATGTGAGGCACAGAGCTGGTTCTAGCTCTATTAGAAAGAGATTGTCATTTAATATATGATAACCCCATTTAAGGGGAAGTGTTTACTGGTTATTCCATGGCACCTGTCACATAGATATAAACTATAATTGGGGGGTAGGAGGTGGTAATAACCAATAAGTGCCGTCCTTGTGAAGTAAAGGAAAGCCTTAATATATAAATAGGAAGGAAATGTCACAACTTAAGCCCTGAAACACTGCATGATTTTCCGGCCAATTATTGGGAACAGATTTTCATAGAAATGCTCATTCCTGATATTTGGCCTGTATGATCGTGCTGCAAATCAAATGATAAACAAGCAATAAATTGTTTGAAGGCTGATTCTTTATCAAAATGAAAAATGCACAGTTATAGGCAACACTATACCTCCTAACCATTCTGGATCCAGGGGAACAGTTCCAGATTTTGGTGGCTTTCCCATGGTGTTGGGGCGGTTAAAGTATGTCTCCCTTTCAACTGTATCTGCATCTTGAGGGCGCATATACAATTGAAAGTAATGGTTGAAGAAGGGAACCATCAAATCCCTACTTCACCATTTACTGGCCTGCCCTCCCCAGCAGGTACAATACAGTGACAGATCGCCCTTGCTGGGCTGTGAAGAAAGAGCATGAAGGCCGGGGACTCAGCCTATGCACTCTTCCGACAAATCCCAGCAATGGCAATGTGTGGCTGAATTATACCTGCTGGGGAGCACAGGATGTACTTGTCACCACCAGACATCTGAGAAGCTCTGACAGACGTCTAGAACCTCCTCCTTGAGGTTCCAATGTTTTGCTATCATTTTCTCATCTCGTTAGCCTCTCTCAGCTGTCATGTAGTTGCACTGATTGCTTCCCTTGAAATCCTTTTCCCATAGTGCATCACTTTGTGGTTTATACACTTCCTGGAGTGTGTGCACGCTGTTCCTACTTCAGAGTCTTCTACAAGATAAGTTTTGTTCATTTATTTGTGTCTTTCTGTTTGCTGGATCCCAGGTGACCCTGACTCCCTCCGTATCTAGAGTAGGGAGCCGGTGGTCGTGTCCCCTCACTATTATAGGGTGTTCAGGTGTTATACAGTCGAGGTACGAGGATATGCGATCATCTACCATTGGGATTTTCGCATAGGCTGAGCAGTCAGGGAGAGAGCCAGGTCTGATGCAGGGCTCTCCCTTTTTGTTCCTTAGTTTTGGATCCAGTCAGTCGTATATTCATTTTGTGTTTTCTAGTTTCCTGCACACCTTCCGTGACATTATAAACCGCCAAAACCGTCTCAAGCATGGATCCGGTTTCACTTTTGACTGAACACATGCAGGGTCTTTCATTGGAGGTAGCAGATCTCCGTAAGACTCTTTCTCAGTTTCAAGTGACCGGTTCAGCTTGCGTTCATGGAGCTTGTTCTGAGCCTAAGATCTCGCTCCTGGATATGTTCTCCGGGGGTAGTGAGAATTTTGTGCGTTTTAGAGAGGCTTGCAAACTCCATTTTCGCCTACTTCCCCATTCCTCTGGTGATGAGGAACGGAGGGTGAGGATCATCATATCGCTGCTCAGGGATAACGCTCAGTCCTGGGCCTTTTTGCTGCCGGTGGGGGCACGGCCCCTCCGTTCAGTGGATGAATTCTTTTTAGCCCTGGGTCAGATATATGATGATCCGGATCGTATTGCTCTGGCTGAGTCTAGACTATGTCTTTTATGTAAGGGTAAACAATCCACAGAGATATGATGTTCAGAATTTCGGAGATGGGCAGCTGATACTGGTTGGAATGATGCTGCACTCCGAAGTCAATTTTGCCATGGTCTTTCAGAAGGATTAAAAGATGCATTTGCCTTTCATGAGAGGCCTACCTCCTAGGACTCTGCCATGTCCCGGGTCGTTCGTATTGACAGGCGTCTTAGAGAGAGAGGAGAGATCACTCCTTCCTGTCATACTCAATCCCAGTACAGTGCGGCGGTCTCATTCTGTGCACAGGGGTCTCAGTCGCTGTCAACCCCTTCTGAGCAGGAGCCCATGCAGCTGGGTTTGATTGCCTCTAACAATAGAAGATTCAGCCTTCATGGGAAGGTTTGTTTCTGTTGTGGAGGTATAAATCATTTGGCAAATGTTTGTCCCTCTAGGAGATTCAGGCAGTTTTTTGAGAGTAATAAAGAAACAAAAAGGAAAAAATCCTTTAAAAATGTTCCATCTGTTACCATTGGCAAGATTGATGCGGAAATTGAAGGTTTTCCGTTTGCTTGTAGTTCCCGTTTTGTCCTACCTGCCAGGGTGGCGCTAGAGAGCAAGAACATTTTGTGTGAGATTTTTGTATATAGTGGAGCAGCTGTCAATCTCATTGATAATAAATTTGCTATAACTCATGGTTTCCAGGTATGCACTTTGGGAAAGGATAAACCTGTTTTTGCTATTGATTCCGCTCCACATCATTAAAGGGCATAGTTCACAATATCCGATTGATTGTGAGTGATGCTCATGTTGAGGATGTGTCATGTTTCGTCCTTAGCGGGTTGCCTACTCCTCTAGTGTTGGGGCTACCCTGACTCACTAAACATAACCCCACCATTGATTGGCAAGCGAGGCAAATAAATGGTTGGAGTGACTTTTGCAGAGAGAATTGCCTCACGACATCTGTTTCTGAGGTTTCTACTAAGACTGTACCATCTTTTCTCTCTGAATTTTCGGATGTCTTCTCTGAGAGTGGTGTTCAGGACTTGCCCCCGCACAGGGAGTACGATTGCCCTATTAATCTCATCCCAGGCTCCAAACTGCCTAAATCTTGTTTATAAAATCTCTCCCAACCTGAAAGGGTCGCTATGCGTGCTTATATCTCTGAGAGTCTGAGAAAGGGACACATATGAACCTCGAAGTCACCTGTTGACGCTGTTTTTTTCTTTGTTAAGAAAAAAGATGGTTCTTTAAGACCATGTCTGGATTTCAGGGAGCTGAACAGTATCACAATTTGTGACCCTTATCCGCTTCCTTTGATCCCGGACCTGTTTAACCAGATTGTTGGGGCTAAAGTTTTTTCCAAGTTGGATCTAAGAGGGGCTACAACCTGGTCAGGGTCAGAGAAGGAGATGAATGGAAGACGGCCTTCAATACCCCTGAGGGCCATTTTGAGAATTTGCTTATGCCTTTTGGTTTGATGAATGCTCCAGCCGTCTTTCAGCATTTTGTGAACAGCATTTTTTTTATCATTTAATGGGGAAATTTGTATTAGTGTAGCTGGATGACATTTTGATTTTTTCACCTGATTTCAAAACTCATAGGGAACACTTACGTCAGGTCTTGCTCATCCTGCGGGAGAATAAATTGTACGCTAAATTGGAGAAATGTGTGTTTGCGGTTCCAGAAATTCAATTTCTGGGGTTTCTTCTCTCCGCTTCTGGTTTTCGCATGGACCCCGAAAAGGTCCGCGCTGTGCTTGAGTGGGAGCTTCCTGAGAATCAGAAGGCGCTGATGCGTTTTTTTGGGCTTTGCCAATTATTACAGGAAGTTTATTTTGAATTATTCCTCTGTTGTTAAACCACTCACTGATATGACTAGAAAGGGGGTAGATTTTTCCTCCTGGTCGGTAGAGGCGCGTAAGGCCTTTTCTAATATCAAGGAGAGTTTTGCTTCCGCTCCCATCTTGGTACAACCTGATATTTCTCTACCCTTCACAGTTGAGGTTGATGCTTCTGAGGTGGGTGTGGGTGCGGTCTTGTCTCAGGGTCCCTCTCCTGCCAAATGGCGACCGTGTGCCTTTTTCTCAAAGAAACTCTCCTCCGCAGAGAGAAATTATGATGTGGGAGATAGGGAGTTGTTGGCCATCAAATTTGGCTTTTGAGGAATGGCGCCATTGGCTAGAGGGAGCCAGACACCCTATTACCGTGTTTACTGACCATAAGAATCTGGCCTACTTGAAGTCAGCCAAGCGTCTGAACCCGAGACAGCCCAGATGGTCTTTGTTCTTTTCCAGGTTTAATTTTGTTGTCACGTTCCCCCCTGGGGTTAAGAATGTGAAGGCGGATGCCCTGTCACGTTGTTTTCCGGGAGGTGGGAATTTTGAAGACCCGGGTCCCATTTTTGCTGAAGGTGTGGTGGTCTCTGCTCTTTATCCTAAATTAGAGGCAGAGGTTCAGGTAGCCCAGTCAGAGGCTCCTGATCTTTGTCCTCCTGGGAGGTTGTTTGTGCCTCCCGCTTTAAGACACAAGATTTTTAAGGAACACCACGAAACTGTCCTTGCTGGGCACCCAGGGGCAAGAGCCACAGTGGATCTCATCGCTCGGAGATTCTGGTGGCCGGCGCTTCATAAGTCGGTTGAGGGTTTTGTGGCAGCCTGCGAGACCTGCGCTCGTGCCAAAGTCCCTCATTCACGGCCATCAGGTCCTCTCCTTCCCTTACCCATTCCCTCCCGTCCTTGGACACATCTTTTTATGGACTTCATTACAGACCTGCCTCGTTCCTCGGGGAAGACTGTGATTCTGGTGGTGGTGGACCGTTTTAGCAAAATGGTGCATTTCATCCCTTTTCCTGGCTTGCCCAATGCTAAGATGCTGGCGCAGGCATTTATTGATCACATTGTCAAATTGCATGGTATTCCTTCAGACATAGTCTCTGATAGGGGCACGCAGTTTGTTTCCAGATTCTGGAAGGCTTTCTGTTCTCGCTTGGGGGTCCGGTTGTCATTCTCTTCTGCTTTCCACCCGCAGTCGAATGGCCAGACAGAGCGCGTCAATCAGAATCTGGAGACATATCTGCGCTGTTTTGTGGCGGAGAATCAGGAGGATTGGTGTTCTTTTTTGTCTCTTGCTGAGTTTGCTTTAAATAACCGTCGTCAGGAGTCCTCTGATAAGTCACCATTTTTTGGTGCATATGGGTTTCATCCGCAGTTTGGGACATTCTCGGGAGAGGGGTCTTCTGGTTTACCTGATGAGGAGAGATTCTCCTCGTCTTTGTCATCTATTTGGCAAAAGATTCAGGATAATCTAAAGAGCATGAGTGAGAGATATAAGCGTGTGGCGGATAAGAGACGTGTGCCTGGTCCGGACCTGAATGTTGGTGATCTGGTGTGGTTGTCTACTAAGAATATCAAATTGAAGGTTCCCTCCTGGAAGTTGGGTCCTAAGTTTATTGGGCCTTACAAAATCTTGTCCGTCATCAATCCTGTTGCCTACCGTCTTGATCTTCCTCAGACTTGGAAGATCCATAATGTTTTTCATAAGTCCTTATTATAACCTTATGTCCAACCCATTGTGCCCTCATGCATCACTTTGCGGTTTATACACTTCCTGAAGTGTGTGCATACTGTTCCTACTTCAGAGTCTTCTACAAGATAAGTTTTGTTCATTTATTTGTGTCTTTCTGTTTGCTGGATCCCAGGTGACCCTGACTCCCTCCGTATCTAGAGTAGGGAGTCAGTGGTCATGTTTCCTCACTATTATAGGGTGTTCAGGTGTTATACAGTCGAGGTACGAGGATATGCGATCATCTACCATTGGGATTTTCGCATAGGCTGAGCAGTCAGGGAGAGAGCCAAGTCTGATGCAGGGCTCTCCCTTTTTGTTCCTTAGTTTTGGATCCAGTCAGTCGTATATTCATTTTGTGTTTTCTAGTTTCCTGCACACCTTCCGTGACAGTACTTCGGCCATCAGAAAAAATGAGGACACAATATTATTACAGTTTTTTTATTTTTATTAACAGTATGAGAAAGCATTACTGTACGGGTGGGGGGGGCATAACTACTGTGTAAGGGCACAATGTGGAAATAACTACTGTGGGGGGGGGGTACAAAGGAGGTATAACTAATATGTGGGGAGCCCAAAGGGGCATATCTACTCTTGAGGGCTTAATGTGTGCATAAAAAAAAAAATTCCTAGCACAACAGGTCTATAGTGAAGTAGGTTCCAATTTACACTCAGTCCTTTATCCAAAAAAAGACCGCACAGTTCAAAACTCTTTTTTCAAGGGAGCGTAGATAGTTAAGGTAGGTGGAGTATAGATAGTATATTTAGATGCAGTCGATCACTGGATTTGAGGTTCCCTTCACATTCAGATTATTCACCTCCTGTATGTTAAATCAGAGAACTGAACATAGTGAGGTACCGCAACACTTCATTAAACAAATTGTTTTATTATACTTACATAGATTAAAAGTATAGTTGAGCGGAAACAGGACCCAATCTTGACCCGAACTTGACTCCGAACCCGAACCCCATTGAAGTCAATGGGGACCCAAACTTTTGAGCCCAAAAATGGCTGTAAAAATTTCATGAAAAGGGCTAGAGAGCTGCAAATGGAATCAAAATGTGGTTAAGAGCATGGGAAGTGCTCTGCAAACAAATGTGGATAGGGAAATGACTTTAAATAACATAAAACACATTAAAAAAAAAGATTATAATCTTGATCTAAGAGGGAGAGGTCTATATGAAGTAGGAGGTTGAGGAGGCGGTGGATGTGGCGGTGTAGGTGGAAGCGCCGGTGGATGAGGAGGAGGTAGCCTACACTGCTTTTTGGTTTTAAATTAATTTTTATTTTTTTAAATTAGGGTACACCCCAAAACATTGGGAAATATAACCTGTGATAACCCCCTGCAGTAGTGCAAAACACACGTTCAGATAATACACTGGCTGCAGGGCAGGACAGCACCTCCAAGGCGTAAAGGGCAAGCTTGGGCCATGTGCCCAATTTGGAGACCCAGAAGTTGAAGGGGGCAGACCCGTCATTCAGTACGTGTAGGTGTGTGCACATGTACTGCTCCACCATGTTGGTGAAATGCTGCCTCCTGCTAAGACGTTCTATATCAGCTGGTAGTGCTGGTTGTTGTGGCGTGCTGACAAAGCTTTTCCACATTTCGGCCATGCTAACCCGGCCTTCTGAGGTGCTGGCAGTGCCCCGGCTGCGTTGGCGACCTCTTCATCTTCCTTTGCCTTCGCCTTGTGCTTCCAATGCCACCAGCAGCGCGTCTACCAGCATGCACTTGTACTCGCGCATCTTAGCTCACACTCCAGTGACGGAATTAAGGATGATATGTTGTCCTTGTAACGGGGATCCAGTAGCGTGGCCACCCAATAATCAGCACAAGTTAGAATGTTGGCAACTCGGCGATCGTTGCGGAGACACTGCAGCATGTAATTGCTCATGTGTGCCAGGCTGCCCAGAGGCAACGAAAAGCTGTCCTCTGTGGGAGGTGTATCGTCTGTGTCCTCTGTATCCCCCAGCCAGGCACCAATGATGGCCATGAGCTGGTCTGGGTGCCACCCTGCTGTGAACATGGTTCCTCCTCCTCCAGTCCTCATCCTCCACCTCGTCATCCTCCAGAATGGTGCCCTGTCTGGACAATTGTGTACCTGGAGTTTGTGGGTGCAGGAACCCACCCTCAGAGCCACTTGTGAATGACAGGCCGGAAACCCTACGAAATGATCCCTCTTCCTCCTCCTCCTCCTCCTCCTGTGCCACATCCTCTTCCATCATCTCCAGCAGCATTTTTTCAAGGAGGCATAGAAGTGGGATAGTTACGCTGAGAACGGCGTTATCGGCACTGGTCATGTTGGTGGAGTACTCACATGGAGGCCCAGTCATTGGTGGTGAAGTATCGCTGTTCCGCCGAGCGACTCACCCGTGCTGCTGCAGCTGAAACTCCACTATCACCAGCTGCTGGCCAGCATGTGCAAGGTATAGTTCCACCTTGTGGGCACGTCACATATGAGGCGGTGAGCGGGAAGGCCGACGTTACGCTGCAGCGCTGACAGGCGAGCAGCAGCAGGGTGAGAATGCCGAAAGAGCACACAGATGGCCCACACTTTATGCAGCAGCTCTGACATAGCGGGGTAATTATTAAGGAACCACCAATTTCAGCACATGGACCAGGCAAGGGATGTGCGTCAAACAGGCTAGTCCCAGAGCTGCTATGAGATTTCGCCCATTATCGCACACCACCAGGTCGGGCTTAAGGCTCACTGGCGCCAACCACTCATCGGTCTGTTGTTCAAGGCCCGTCCACAGCTCCTGCATGGTGTTGGGTTTGGCCCCCAAACAGATTAGTTTTAAAACTGCCTGCTGTCGTTTACCTCTGGCTGTGCTGAAGTTGGTGATGAAGGTGTTACTCTGACCAGATGAGGAGCTGGTAGAGAATGAGGAAACAGAGTAGGAGGAGGAAGCAACAGGAGGCAAACTGAAGTGCCCTGCAATCCTCGGTGGTGGAAGGACATGCGCCAAACGTCCATCCGCCTCAGGCCCAGCCGCCACTGCATTTACCCAGTGTGCTGCTGTGGAGATATAATGTGCCTGACCATGCTTACTGGCCCACTTATCCGTAGTCAGGTGCACCTTGCCACGTTGCACAGTGCACACCTGATTTTGTCCCCTACTTGGTTGTGCAGGAAAGGGATGGCTTGCCTGGAAAAGTAGTGGCGGCTGGGCACGACGTACTGTGGGACATCCACCGACATAAGGCCTTTAAAACTATCCGTCTTCACCAGATGGAATGACAGCATTTCAAAGGCCAGTAATTTTAAAAATGCTGGAATTCATGGCTAGTGATCGTGGGTCGGTAGGGGGGGTGTACTTTCTCTTTCTCTCCAGCGTTTGGGATATGGAGAATGCTTCCGTGGGACATTGTGGAGATGTCTGGTGACCCAGGTGGTGGTGTTGCTGGAAGATCCTCTGTTTGCGGGGTGGCAGGTGGCACTGTCACTCCAGAGTTTGATGAAGAGGCCGAGACTGCAGCAGAAGAGGAAGCAGGAGGAGCCAGAGACCTTTCTTGGGTTTTGAGGTGTCTACTCCACTGCAGCTCGTGCTTTGCACTTAAATGCCTGGTCATGCAGGTTGTGCTCAGGTTAAGAACGTTTATGCCTCGCTTTAGGCTCTGATTTCACAGCGGGCAAACCACTTGTGTCTTGATGTCAGCACATTGTCTAAAAAAATTCCACGCTAGGGAACTCCTTTGGTGTGCTCAGTCCCTTGCTGCGGTCGGCAGTAGCAGGCGTACTGTCTAGAGGACGGCCGCTCCGCTTTTACACCCTGCTCCCTCTTCTGCTGTGCTGGTGGCTCTGTGCAACCACCGCCTCTTCCTCCGAACTACATAGGTCACTCGCATGACCTTGATACCTTGATTCCATGTGGGGTCGAGGACCTCATCTTCCTCCACATCATCTTCCACCGAGTCTTCATCCCTGCCGTCCTTGTTGGTCTGCACACTTTCGAAAGCCCCAGCAGATGGCACCTGTGTTTCGTCATTTTCCGAGACGTGCTGCAATGGTCCTCCCATGTACTCATCTTGAAAGATAAGTGGTTGGGCATTGGTGCACTCAATCTCTTCCACTTCTGGGGCAGGGATAGGTGGATGGCCCTTGGAAACCCTGCTAACAAAGTCATCAAAAAGCAGAGAGACTGCTGCATGACTTGGGGCTCAGACTTCTTGGCTGATTTGCAAGGGGGTGAGGTGAAAGGCTGATGGACATCGGCTGCAGTTGCCAACTGTGGTCTTTCAGCATGAGACTGGGTGGGAGACGATGTGAAGGAACTGGAACCACTGTCAGCAACTCAATCTACTATCACTTGTACTTGTTCAGGTCTCACCATTCGTAGAGCCGCATTAAGCCCGACCCGCTGCAGGTTCTGTCGCCTACTCGCACCTGAGGAAGGGGTTTCACTTGTGCGTGTAGCTGGCACAGATCGACCACGTCCTCTCCCTTGAACAGGAGCTCCACCAGCAGCACCACGACCTGGGCCACATCCCTTATTTGACGCTCTCCTCATATTTCTCAAATTTAGGATCTTGCCTTAAATGGGTGTTTAATAGTAGAATAGAGCGACAGTATGTACAGGGTGTATCTAACACGCCCTGAATCAGACTAGGCCTCAATTAAATTTGCTTGCCAAAAATGCCTGTATTTCAAATACCTGAATAAAACCCCTGTATTTAAAGGGTGTATCTCACACGCCCTGAACCAGACTAGGCCTAATTTAAATTTGTTTCCCAAAAATGCCTGTATTTCAAATACCTAAATAAAACCACTGTATTTAAAGGGTGTATCTCACACGCCCTGAACCAGACTAGGCCTCAATTAACTTTGTTTGCCAAAAATTGCTGTATTTCAAATACGTGAATAAAACCACTGTATTTAAAGGGTGTATCTCACATGCCCTGTACCAGACTAGGCCTACTAATGGCACGGCTGTGATTTGACAGTGTAGCATGTGACCCAGCCTCTATATAAGCTGGAGTCACGTAGCGCTGCACGTCACTCTGCTGTGCTTAGTGTAGGGAGAGGATGCTGCTGGTGATTTCAGGGAGAGAATAGGAGAGACTCTTTGCTCAACATCAGAATCTAACTCAGCGATCTACATACATTGTGTTTTGTGGGTGCAGGGCACAATTTTTTTATCCTGCCCTGAGCACTGAAAAAAAAATAACGGCGGCGGCCATTTTATGCAAGCTCAGTGCACCAGCACTGCATCTGAGCTTTTGGGACATTGAAGAGCCCATTTTTTTGGGCAATATACAACATCTGGATTAGTCAGTATGCAATTTAAGCTAGAAATACAGCTATCATTTTCTGGGTATTTAAAAACACACTTTTTTTTCCAAAAAACTGTATTTTCCTGATCTGCAAGTGTTAAATTCAAGTTTAACATATACAGCTTTCATATTCTGTTACAAAAAAACACACACTTTTTTTGGCAATATACATCTGGATTAGTCAGTGTGCAATTTAAGCTAGATATACCCCCTTCATTTTCTGGGGTTTTAAAAACACACTTTTTTGCCAAAAAACACTACTTTCCTGGGGGTGGAGCCTGGAAGCCGAATTGGATGACAGCGTGAAGCTTCAGTTCCTGCACACTTAGGCATAAGAAAGCCAGAAAAGAAGCACTACCTGAACGGAAATGGTTATAATGGCAGAGACAGAGGCACTGACCATTCCGACACGCCAAGATCGCACAAGGGGCAGCAGGAAATGCAGCAGTTTTTAAAGAAGAAAGCCGCACACTCACCGGGCTTAAGTGCCAAGATGGCGGCTGCAGAGCGGGCTGAAGAGGAAGATGAATCTGAGGCAGACAACACAAGAGGAGAGGACACAGAAACCCAAGACGGCTCTCCCGTTTCAAAATCCTTCCTCACTAGTAATGAGCGGCAGGGGTCATATTTGAATTTGCGATATTTTGCGAATATTTTTTAGAATATTCGTCGAATATTCGAAAATTCGAAAATTTGCGATTTTTTTCTTGAAAAAAAATCGGCAAGGTAATGATTGTGTAATATGCGAATTTTCGTAATTCGAATTTTATGATTCAAATTTTTATTGCAAATTTTTCAACTTGCAACTATTAGACAAAGAAGATTATAGCACTATATTAGCTAAATTGCTCTATATTCGATTTTTTTAATATTCTCTATATTGCTAACAGTTTTTTTGAATATTCGTAATATATAGCAATATAGCGAATATTCGAAAAAAACGAATATAGAGCAATTTAGCTATAATCTTTTTTTTATAGTTGTAATTTTTTTCCAATCTGAACTTCAGATGAGAAAAAAAATTCGAATTTTTTTTTCTCGAATATTCGCTATATTGCTATAACTTCGTTTTTTCGAATATTTGTAATATTCTAAAACAAGAATATATAGCAATATAGCGAATATTCGAAAAAAACGAATATAGAGCAATTTAGCTAATATAGTGCTATAATCGACTTTGTCTAAAAGTTAAAAAATTTGCAATAAAAATGTGAATCCGAAAATTTGAATTATGAAAATTCGCATATTACACAATCATTACCTTGTGGATTTGTTCAAGAAAAAAAATCGTGCATTTTCGAATATGACCCCTGCCGCTCATCACTACTCCTAAAGTCAAGTATATTGCAGTCTTCTTATTGGCCCACAAGCTAGAAGCAGGAAGGGATCATGTGTACTGATTAAAAAAAAAAAAAAAAAGAAAATCAGGAAACAAATCGGAAAAAAATCTGAAAAAAAATCGAATATTCGAAATTACGAATATATATAACTATATTCGAAATATTCGTGAATTTTCGAAGTACCTATATTCCCGATAAAAATTGGAAATTTGAATATTCGTGATCAACACTATTCCTCACTAAGGTACTAGGTCAAGCGCTCAAACGAGATATTAAACCTGTCCTTAATGAACTGTCCGATATTAAAACCGAACTCAAGCAAATAGGCCACAGGGTGTAGGCCCTTGAAACAACGGCCCAAGAAGTAGTAGCACACTCAGTAGGAATGGCGGAACATGTGGAGATGCACACAGCGGAGCTCAACAGAGTCATGATCTTAATTGAAGACCAAGAGAAGCGCAGCAGGAGGAGAAACGTGTGCATAAAGGGCTTGCCAGAAACTTGGACGAACATGGGCGAACATGCTGCACAAGGTAACAATGGAAATTTTTGCTAATCTAGTTGGCCTGGAAGCAACCTCGTCCATTGTAATTTAGCGAGTTCACAGGGCCCTAAAGCCAGCTCCAAAACCCTCAGAGAGGCCTAGAGACGTAGTATGTGGCATTTTATCATACTTGGACACAGCCCGCATCCTAGCTGCAGTGAGAGAAAAAGATCAAATCTCATATGAGGGTGCAGAAATAGCTATCTACCAAGACATAGCACCTTCCACACTAGCAAAACGCTGTATCATGAAACCGCTGCTAGATGTTCTAAGGAATCAGAAAATACCATACTCCTGGATGTACCCATTTGGACTTTCTATCCTCAAGAATGGGAAAATAATAGTAATTCATACACCGGAGGACTTAAACAAAGTGTGGTCAGTTCTAGGCCTTTAGCATCACTACCGCACCTACCGATAATTGAGCCCCGGAACAAGATTCCCATGAACAAGGCGAACAAAACGATGAGAAGCATGAGCCGACCTTCTTCACCTCCGCCCTGTCTAACTAAAGAAATAGAGGTTTTTCAGTGCTCCAGTTAGAAGAGGCCACCTTGTTATGCTCATCCCCCTGACCTGCTTAGG
Source organism: Bufo gargarizans (assembly GCF_014858855.1). Classification (NCBI taxonomy): domain Eukaryota; kingdom Metazoa; phylum Chordata; class Amphibia; order Anura; family Bufonidae; genus Bufo; species Bufo gargarizans. Next base: position 257,386,108 of record NC_058084.1, read on the forward strand.
ATAGGGGATTTAGTGACAGGCCCAGGGTTTGATAGGTTAATATGAGGTAACAATCCGTATTACCTTAAGACCCGCCACCAATCTAAAAAAAAATAAAAAATTCTCTCCCCTCAGAAAATTTTCTATTTACGCAGCTTAGCTATATGTTATAATTGCAAGATCGCTCCAGACTACCTCCCGGAGACACAACTGGTAACTGTATGACAGTTACACATCCACTATTAGAAGTCAGTATTAGTAGCTCATTTTCGCCTTACCTCCCATCTCCTCTCCTCCTTCAATGTCCCTCTTACCTTGACTCAATAGTCTTCCAGGGAATTAGAAAGATCTGTGGGGTAATATAATATAATGCAATGTTATGATGACCATCTTCTTCCAGAATGTTCTCAAATGTTTCAGGTTATTATAAAATGTTTGATCATAGCTCTGGCTTTCAGCCTGAGGCAGGCTGTAAGGCTGCAAGTTAAATACAAATTCCCCTATCTACCGCCTCATAATATAAGATTGTATCTGGGACTTATGCAGAGGGTTTTTGCCCTTGCCTGAGTTAGATATCTCGGAGAGTCTGAAGATTCTGACGGACCCTCCCCCTAACATCCAATATATAACATCTATAGGGGTTTCTTTTACTCAAATAGACATAGCTGTGTCTATAGAGGCTGACTACGTAGAGACTCCAGTATAATTTCTAGCAAAGGAATACATAGTTGGTTTACTCTTACTGCTATATTTCATTTACTTCTACATTTGCTGTTCATAATCTGTGACGGTTTCAGTGTTTGTATTTGTTTTCCTTTCCACCCATACCAAATTCCTTATTCCTACCAGCCAGACTTCTTCCTATATAGGATACCTCAGTAACTACAAAGGAAATCCTTTAAAAAAAATAAAATAAAACACAATCTATCCTACAAATCTTTCAGAAGTAGCACATTATGAGTGACTTAAAGGTCACAACATTCAACTTTAAGGGGTTAAACTCCCCAGCCAAACGTAGTCAATTGATGCTCACACTTAGGAAACTACATACACACATCATATTCCTCCAAGAAACACATTTCCTCCAAGGTAAAATACCAAAAATGCATACTCATCCATATAAACAATTGTTTCATGGCACACACCCTACATCTGCCTCCAAAGCAGTGTCAATAGCCATACATCATACTATTCCGTTCATCATAAAACATCAACTATCAGATGCAGAAGGCAGGTTGCTGATACTCAAAGGAGACATAGGCAATCACAGATTCACATTTGTTAACCTATACGCCCCTAACTCATCCACAGTCCCATGGCTAATAAAAAGCCTGGACACAATTAAAACGTTTGCAGAAGGACAGATAATCTTAGGGGCAAATCTTAATCTTACCGTTAATCCTCTTGTAGACTCATCCACCACAAAAACACACATCTCGCAAAAACATATGGGTAAATTGCATAAAAAATTGCATATTGTTACATATAGTAGACGTGTGGAGATATCTTAATCCCACAGTTAAAGATTTCTCTTTCTACTCCAATCCGCACAAATCCTACCAGAGATTTGACTATATACTAACCTCTGCCTCTCTTTTGCCCCTCTTTAGCGCCGCTGGGATAGGAAGCATCACGATCTCAGACCATGCTCCATGCACGGCGAACCTCACCTTGGCTTCCCTGCCCAAGAGAGGTTGGAAATGGAGGCTGAATGAATCACTCCTGAACAGCAAACAGAATTCGGAGCAGGTTAGGTCTCACTTAGAGACTTTCTTTTGCAGTTAACTTTCCTGCACACAGTAAACACACAGTCATTTGGGAAACGCACAAAGCGTATATTAGAGGAATTTTCATAGCCCTGGGTATCAAGGTTAAAAAGGAACAACAAAAAGAGATAGATTTGCTCCTTGGTCAAATAGCAGCCCTAGAGAAACTAAAAGTAGGGCTTTCCAGGAAGACCTGAAGAACCTTAGACTCAAACTACACAACCTCCTATCCCAAAAAGCTGCAACACAGATGTTATATTTTCAGCATAAAATATATGCACACAGCAATAAAGGGGGAAAAATGATGACCTCACTACTCAAAAAACTAAACAAATGACACACATACCCAAAATCAAAGATGCAAAAGGAAACATTCACTCAGACACCCCTACTATAGCAAAAACTTTTCAAAAGTTTTACGCAGCGTTATATAACATTAATAAAAATGAAGACAGTGATAGCGCAAACACTAGGAAGGAGAACATCACTAAATTTCTTGGCTCTCTGAACCTACCCTCTCTTTCACCTGAAAGAGCATCTTATTTACCAAACTCGATTTTACCAGAGGACATCAGGTGTATAATAAACAGCTTTCCCCCAGGTAAAAGCCCAGGTCCGGGTGGACTCCCCTTGGCCTGTTATAAAAAGTTTAAGGATACCCTCATCCCCAGACTTACAGTGGTATGCAACTCCCTTATGCAGGGAGAATTGCTGACATGGCAAACACAAGAATCCTTTGTAACCCTGATACACAAAGAGGGTAAGGATCGACAGCAGTGTGGCAGTTACAGGCCTATCTCGCTACTGAACCTCGATTAAACTATTTGGGCGAAAATAATGGCTACCAGACTGAGTGGACTTCTTCCGGATTTGATAGGTACTGAACAGGCAGGGTTCGTAAAGGGGAGAGAGGGTAGGGACAACTGTCACTGAGTGTTTCATTCCATCCATATTGCTCAAACAAGAAAACTGCCATTAGTATTGCTAGGAATCAACACTGAAAAAGTGTTTTATAGGGTGAATTGGAGTTACATATGAGCAACCCTCAATAAATATGCCCTTCCAGAGCCCTTTATTGACGCTATATTCACTGTATACAAACAACAAAATGCTAGGTTGAGAGTTAACGGCACACTCTCACCAACGTTCGAAATGACGAATGGCACTAGACAGGGCTGCCCTCTATCCCCGTCCTTGTTTATCCTGGTAGCCGAGACGCTTTTACAAGCGGTCAGACAGGACCCAGAAATAGCAGGATTCAAATACAGAGAAAAAGAGCTAAAATGCACAGCATTTGCGGATGACCTCCTGTTTCTCGTAACAAACCCTAATGTGGGATTAAATAACTTAGAAAAGAAACTAGAGGAATTTGCAAGCTCTCAGATTTTAAAGTAAACACTGCTAAATCAGAGATCCTTAACACCACACTCTCTGAGGATGAGGTAACACAACAAAAAGAGTATCCCCATTCTGTTGGTCCAAGGGACCCATTAATTACTTGGGAATAAAAATCCCACAGAAACTGGGAGATCTATTCATACACAACTATATACCACTAAGGGACACCATTAAACAAATATTTCAAAAATATAACATACCATTTCTGTCATTGATGGGCAGGAAAAATATCATTGAAGTATACGTAATGCCCAAGATCCTGTACACTATGCAAATGGTGCCCATACACATCACATTGCAATTCTTTGTAGACATAAAACGTCTGTTTTCCAACTTTCTATGGTCAGGGAGGAGGCCACGTATATCATATAAAGTCCTGATAAAAAGCAGAGAGAGGGGTGGACTAGGAATACCTGACATAGGTACATACTATAAAGCAATACAGGTACAAAGATGGCTTTAATTAGCGCACCCACTAAGACAGAAAGAACAGTGTTGGGCCTTTTTTTCAAAAATACCTTTGGCTCCCAAAATTAAAGAGAGATCCAATAAAAGATATGGATCCTTTGTTTAAGGGAGTGTATGTGACGTGGGTCTCTGAGAGGAGTACTAAAGCTCCTTCTCCATCTCCTCTGATGCCAACGAGTCTTCTCCCAGACCTGCTAGAAATCCCAATAAAAATGTTTCCAGATCTATGGTCTACCTTAGCACATATTAAGAGGAGATTTTATGGGAGACATAGATCATTACCTAAAAGAAAATCTTACTGAAACAATTAGAAAATCTCCAAAACATTCTTCTTGGCCAACTCACATATAAACACTGTATGCAGGAGAGCGGCAGGGAAATTCCTGTTCCAAAGACCCCTTACTGACCTAAAAACTCGATTGACACAACTCAAGCAAAACAAAGGAAGATATCTGAGATCTGCTTGGTGCTAGGGGGTCGAGGGGAGGTTACAAAACCACCGTACTTATTGGCATGGGAAGAAGAGCCAAATATTGAGCTCTCAGAACAGGAGACAAAAAGGATACTAGCAACCTCTCACGGGTTTTCACAATGTGTCCGCCTACAAGAGAATCATTTTAAACTTTTCTCTAGATGGTACAGAACCCCAGAGTTCTTATTCAAAAGAGGGCTTTCTGATTCCCAGCGGTACTGGAGATGTGGTGAAGGAGTGGGCTCTCTATCACACATATGGTGGGCCTGCCACCCGATTGCAAAGTTCTGGGAGGAGGTAAACAGAGCAGTCAAGAAAATAGCCTTACCAGACTTTAACATTTCTCTAGAGATAGTTGTTCTCTCAAAACCCTCTAGCCATTACACTCCTACAAAGAAAAACCTAATAACTCACCTGATAGCAATCGCTAAGGTAGACCAAATTTATAACTTTGAAGAAATGACTAGCTGGATAAATAGAAGCCATGATAACTTCCTAAAAGTCTGGAAATTCTGGGAAATTGTGAAAACTGACGGATAGGAATCCACAGAGGAGTGAGTTGGATGTAATATACTGACTCATTGCCAAAAGTATGAAATCAAGTTGAAACTAACTGAAAAGCAGATTATGGCTATCTAGAAAATATATGGAAGAATTGGCCGGCCTTCTCCTCCCCCCTCCTTTACATTACCCCACCCCTCCTTGATCCTTCTCGAGGTTCTGATTCTATTAAGCAACAATAAGCTCGACATCCGGGGCAACCCAGAATATTGTATACAGGATATCTGATGTTAGAGGACAGAATATATGTGCATTTGTAACCAAAGAAGATCTCCTCTTAAACATACTGTATATGTACATCATCTATATTTTGTAACAACTGTTATTTACAGATACCGTAGCCTTATGTCCATTGTGAGAAAACCATCAGATTGTAACTGAAATGTTTATTAAATTTGATAAAAAAAATAAAATTAAAAATAAAGTATTTACAAAAATAAATAAATAAATAATAGTTTCCTGATCTGCAAGTGTTAAATTCAAGTTAAATATATACATCTTTCATATTCTGTTACAAAAAAAAATAAAAAATAAAAAACTTTTTGGCCAATATACAACATCTGGATTAGTCAGTATGCAATTTAAGCTGAAAATACACCCATCATTTTCTGGGGTTTTAAAAACACACTTTTTTGCCAGAAAATAGTATTTTCAGGCCTTGCAGCATCAGCACGTGTGAAATTACAGGTCTATATACTGCTGTCAAATGCAGTTGTTAAACAAACATGTTGTTTGGGCTCCAAAATTTTAGTTGGCAGCCTTTGATGCAGATGTCATTGTGAGATACACCCTTAAAACATTTGGGTTACATTTAGTGATTTTAAATACCGTCATTTGGTGCACCAATATTGAATTCAGGCCTACAGAGGTTGAGGCCCTGTGAGATACCAACTCTACATACAGGGGTTTGAATTAGGCATTTGAATTACAGCTATTTTAAATACTGCCTTTTTGTGCAAAGATATATTTACTTCAGGCCTACACTGATTCAGGGTGTTTGTGATCCCCACTATACATACAGGGGTTTGAATTAGGCATTTGAAATACAGTCATTTGAAATACTGCCTTTTTGTGCAAAGATATATTTACTTCAGGCCTACACAGGTTCAGGCCATGTGAGATCCCCTCTATACATACAGGGGTTTGAATTAGGCATTTGAAATACAGCCATTTGAAATACAGCCTTTTTGTGCAAAGATATATTTACTTCAGGCCTACACAGGTTCAGACAGTGTGAGATACCCCCTACATACAGGGGTTTAAATCAGGCATTTGAAAAACAGCCATTTTAAATGCTGCCTTTTTGTGCAAAGATATAATTACTTCAGGCCTACACTGGTTCAGACCATGTCAGATACCCCCTCTACATACAGGGGTTTGAATCAGGCATTTGAAATACAGCCATTTGAAATACAGCCATTTGGTGCAAATAAATCTTTAATTGAGGCTTAGTCTGGTTCAGGCCGTGTGAGAAACACCCTTTACATACTGTTGTCCTTTTTAACTATTAATTAAACACCCATTTAGGGCAAGATCCTAAATTCAAAAAAAATATGAGAAGAGTGTCAAATAAGGGACGTGGACCAGGTAGTAGTGCTGCTGGTGGAGATCCTGTTGCAGGGAGAGGATGTGGTCGATCTGTGCCAGCTACACACACAAGTGAAACCGCTTCCCCAGGTGCGAGTAGGCGACAAAACCTGCAGCGGTATTTGGTTGGCCCTACTGCTTCTCTACGAATGGTGAGGCCTGAACAAGTACAGGCAATAGTAGATTGGGTTTCTGACAGTGGATCCAGTTCCTTCACATCGTCTCCCACCCAGTCTCCTGCTGAAAGACCACAGTTGGCACCTGCATCCGATGTTCATCAGTCTTTCGACTCACCCCCTTGCAAATCAGCCAAAAAGTCTGAGCCCCAAGTCATGCAGCAATCTCTTCTGCTTTTTGATGACTCTGTTAGCAGAGTTTCCCAGGGCCATACACCTAGCCCTGCCCCAGAAGTGGAAGAGATTGAGTGCACCGATGCCCAACCACTTATTTTTCAAGATGAGTACATGGGAGGACCATTGCAGCACGTCACGCTGTGCAATCAGAGCCTGAAGCGAGGCATAAACGTACTCAACCTGAGCACAACCTGCATGACCAGGCATTTAAGTGCAAAGCATGAGCTGCAGTGGAGAAGACACCTCAAAAACCAAGAAAAGGTCTTTGGCTCCTCCTGCTTCCTATTCTGCTGCAGTCACGGCCTCTTCATCAACCTCTGGAGTGACAGTGCCACCTGGCACCCCACAAACAGAGGATCTTCCAGCAACACCAACACATGGGTCACCAAGCATCTCCACAATGTCACAGGGAAGCATTCAGCTCTCCATATCCCAAACGCTGGAGAGAAAGAGGAAGTACCCCCTACACACCCGTGATCCCTAGCCCTAAATGCCAGCATTTTTAAATTTACTTGCCTTTGAAATGCTGTCATTCCGTCTGGTGGAGACGGATAGTTTTAAAGCTCTTATGGCGGTGGCTGTCCCACAGTACGTCGTGCCCAGCTGCCACTACTTTTCAAGGCGAGCCATCCCTTTCCTTCACAACCAAGTAGGGGACAAAATCAGATGTGCACTGCGCAGCACCATCTGTGGCAAGGTGAACCTGACTACGGATACGTGGACCAGTAAGCACGGTCAGGGCCGTTATATCTCCATAACAGCACACTGGGTAAATGCAGTGGCGGCTGGGCCTGAGGCGGATAGAATTTTGGCGCATGTCCTTCCACCACCGAGGATTGCACGGCCCTTCAGTTTGCCTCCTGTTGCTTCCTCCTCCTACTCCGCTTCCTCATCCTCTACCAGCTCCTCATCCGGTCAGCGTAACACCTTCACCACCAACTTCAGCACAGCCAGGGGTAAACGACAGCAGGCAGTTTTAAAACTTATCTGTTTGGGGGACAAACCCCACACTGCGCAGGAGCTGAGGACGGGCCTTGAACATTAGACCAATTAGTGGTTTGTGCCAGTCAGCCTCAAGCCCGGCCTAGTGGTGTGCGATAATGGGCAAAATCTCGTAGCAGCTCTGGGACTAGCCGGTTTGACGCACATCCCTTGCCTGGCGCATGTGCAGAGTTTGGTGTTGCAGAGAATCCTTAAAAATTACCCCGACATGTCAGAGCTGCTGCATAAAGTGTGGGCCATCTGTGTGCGCTTTCCGCGTGCTCACCCTGCTGCTGCTCGCCTGTCAGCGATGCAGCGTAACTTCGGCCTTACCGCTCACTGCCTCATATGCAATGTGCACACAAGGTGGAAATCCACCTTGCATATGCTGGCCAGACTGTGCGAGCAGCAGCAGGCGATAGTGGAGTTTCAGCTGCAGCACACACAGGTGAGTCGCTCGGCGGAACAGCACCACTACACCACCAATGACTAGGCCTCCATGCGAGACCTGTGTTCCTTGTTGCGCTGTTTCGAGTACTCCACCAACATGGCCAGTGCCGATAACGCTGTTCTCAGCGTTACTATCCCACTTCTATGCCTCCTTAAAGGAGGCAAGAGGAGTAGGAAGAGAGATTGTTTCATAGGGTTTCCGGCCAGTTACTCCCAAGTGGCTCTGAAGGTGGGGAGTGGATGGGGGGATACAGAGGACACAAACGATACACTTCCCACAGAGGACAGCTTTTCGTTGCCTCTGGGTAGCCTTGCACACATGAGCTATTACATGCTGCAGTGTCTCCGCAATGACCACAGAGTTGCCCACATTCTAACTTGTGCTGATTACTGGGGGGCCACGCTGCTGGATCCCTGTTACAAGGACAACGTACCGTCCTTAATTCTATCACTGGAGCGTGATCGTAAGATGCGCGAGTACAAGCGCACGATGGTAGACTCGCTGCTGGTGGCATAACCACCTGACAGTGGGGGCACAGTGAAAGCACAAGGTGAAGGCAGAGGAAGAGGTCACCAACACAGCTGGGGTACCGCCAGCACCTCAGAAGTCAGGGCTAGCATGGCCGACATGTGGAAAAGCTTTGTCAGCACGCCACAACAACCAGCACCACCAGCTGATATAGAACGTCTTAGCAGGAGGCAGCATTTCACCAACATGGTGGAGCAGTATGTTTCTGTGTCTCCAAATTGGGCACATTCCCTGAGCTTGCCCTTTACGCCTTGGAGGTGCTGGTCTGCCCTGCAGCCAGTGTATTATCTGAACGTGTGTTTAGGGTTGTACCCTAATTTTAAAAATAAAATGTAAAACCAAAAATCAGTGTAGGCTACCTACTTCTCCTCCCCCGGTGCTTCCTCCTACACAACCACATCCACTGCCTCCTCAAGCTCCTACTCCACATGGACCTCGTCCTCCTAGATCAAGATTAGAGTAGAGCGAACACCTGAATGTTCGGGTTCGAGAAGTTCGGCCCGATCCGAACTTCGTCCCGAACCCGAAGCCCATTGAAGTCAATGGGGACCCGAACTTTTCGGTACTAAAAAGGCTGTAAAATAGCCCTGGAAAGGGCTAGAGGGCTGCAAAAGGCAGCAACATGTAGGTAAATCCCCTGCAAACAAATGTGGATAGGGAAATGAATTAAAATAAAAATTAAATAAATAAAAATTAACCAAAATCAATTGGAGAGAGGTCCCATAGCAGAGAATCTGGCTTCACGTCACCCACCACTGCAACAGTCCATTCTCAGATATTTAGGCCCCGGCACCCAGGCAGAGGAGAGAGGTCCCGTAACAGAGAATCTGTCTTCATGTCAGCAGAGAATCAGTCTGCATGTCATAGCAGAGAATCAGGCTTCACGTCAGCCACCACTGCAACAGTCCATTGTCATAAATTTAGGCCCAGCACCCAGGCAGAGGAGAGAGGTCTCGTAAGAGACAATCTGGCTTCATGTCAGCAGAGAATCAGTCTTCATGTCATAGCAGAGAATCAGGCTTCACGTCAGCCACCACTGCAACAGTCCATTGTCATAAATTTAGGCCCAGCACCCAGGCAGAGGAGAGAGGTCCCGTAACAGACAATCTGGCTTCATGTCAGCAGAGAATCAGTCTTCATATCATAGCAGAGAATCAGGCTTCACGTCACCCACCACTGTAAGAGTCCATTTTCATAAATTTAGGCACAGCACCCAGGCAGAGGAGAGAGGTCCCGTAACAGACAATCTGGCTTCATGTCAGCAGAGAATCAGTCTTCATGTCATAGCAGAGAATCAGGCTTCACGTCAGCCACCAGTGCAACAGTCCATTGGCATATATTTAGGCCCAGCACCCAGGCAGAGGAGAGAGGTCCCGTAACAGACAATCTGGCTTCATGTCAGCAGAGAATCAGTCTTCATGTCATAGCAGAGAATCAGGCTTCACGTCAGCCACCACTGCAACAGTCCATTGTCATAAATTTAGGCCCAGCACCCAGGCAGAGGAGAGAGGTCCCGTAACAGACAATCTGGCTTCATGTCAGCAGAGAATCAGTCTTCATATCATAGCAGAGAATCAGGCTTCACGTCACCCACCACTGTAAGAGTCCATTTTCATAAATTTAGGCCCAGCACCCAGGCAGAGGTGAGAGGTCCCGTAAGAGACAATATGGCTTCATGTCAGCAGAGAATCAGTCTTCATGTCATAGCAGAGAATCAGGCTTCACGTCAGCCACCACTGCAACAGTCCATTGTCATAAATTTAGGCCCAGCACCCAGGCAGAGGAGAGAGGTCCCGTAACAGACAATCTGGCTTCATGTCAGCAGAGAATCAGTTTTCATATCATAGCAGAGAATCAGGCTTCACGTCAGCCACCAGTGCAACAGTCCATTGGCATATAATTAGGCCCAGCACCCAGGCAGAGGAGAGAGGTCCCGTAACAGACAATCTGGCTTCATGTCAGCAGAGAATCAGTCTTCATATCATAGCAGAGAATCAGGCTTCACGTCAGCCACCAGTGCAACAGTCCATTGGCATATATTTAGGCCCAGCACCCAGGCAGAGGAGAGAGGTCCCGTAACAGACAATCTGGCTTCATGTCAGCAGAGAATCAGTCTTCATGTCATAGCAGAGAATCAGGCTTCACGTCAGCCACCACTGCAACAGTCCATTGTCATAAATTTAGGCCCAGCACCCAGGCAGAGGAGAGAGGTCCCGTAACAGACAATCTGGCTTCATGTCAGCAGAGAATCAGTCTTCATGTCATAGCAGAGAATCAGGCTTCACGTCAGCCACCACTGCAACAGTCCATTGTCATAAATTTAGGCCCAGCACCCAGGCAGAGGAGAGAGGTCCCGTAACAGACAATCTGGCTTCATGTCAGCAGAGAATCAGTCTTCATATCATAGAAGAGAATCAGGCTTCACGTCACCCACCACTGTAAGAGTCCATTTTCATAAATTTAGGCCCAGCACCCAGGCAGAGGAGAGAGGTCCCGTAAGAGACAATCTGGCTTCATGTCAGCAGAGAATCAGTCTTCATGTCATAGCAGAGAATCAGGCTTCACGTCAGCCACCACTGCAACAGTCCATTGTCATAAATTTAGGCCCAGCACGCAGGCAGAGGAGAGAGGTCCCGTAACAGACTATCTGGCTTCATGTCAGCAGAGAATCAGTCTTCATGTCATAGCAGAGAATCAGGCTTCACGTCAGCCACCACTGCAACAGTCCATTGTCATAAATTTAGGCCCAGCACCCAGGCAGAGGAGAGAGGTCCCTTAACAGACAATCTGGCTTCATGTCAGCAGAGAATCAGTCTTCATATCATAGCAGAGAATCAGGCTTCACGTCAGCCACCAGTGCAACAGTCCATTGGCATATAATTAGGCCCAGCACCCAGGCAGAGGAGAGAGGTCCCGTAACAGACAATCTGGATTCATGTCAGCAGAGAATCAATCTTCATATCATAGCAGAGAATCAGTCTTCATGTCATAGCAGAGAATCAGGCTTCACGTCAGCCACCAGTGCAACAGTCCATTGGCATATATTTAGGCCCAGCACCCAGGCAGAGGAGAAAGGTCCCGTAAGAGACAATCTGGCTTCATGTCAGCAGAGAATCAGTCTTCATGTCATAGCAGAGAATCAGGCTTCACGTCAGCCACCACTGCAACAGTCCATTGTCATAAATTTAGGCCCAGCACACAGGCAGAGGAGAGAGGTCCCGTAACAGACAATCTGGCTTCATGTCAGCAGAAAATCAGTCTTCATGTCATAGCAGAGAATCAGGCTTCACGTCAGCCACCACTGCAACAGTCCATTGTCATAAATTTAGGCCCAGCACGCAGGCAGAGGAGAGAGGTCCCGTAACAGACAATCTGGCTTCATGTCAGCAGAGAATCAATCTTCATGTCATAGCAGAGAATCAGGCTTCACGTCAGCCACCACTGCAACAGTCCATTGTCATAAATTTAGGCCCAGCACCCAGGCAGAGGAGAGAGGTCCCGTAGCAGACAATCTGGCTTCATGTCAGCAGAGAATCAGTCTTCATATCATAGCAGAGAATCAGGCTTCACGTCAGCCACCAGTGCAACAGTCCATTGGCATATAATTAGGCCCAGCACCCAGGCAGAGGAGAGAGGTCCCGTAACAGACAATCTGGATTCATGTCAGCAGAGAATCAGTCTTCATATCATAGCAGAGAATCAGTCTTCATGTCATAGCAGAGAATCAGGCTTCACGTCAGCCACCAGTGCAACAGTCCATTGTCATAAATTTAGGCCCAGCACCCAGGCACAGGAGAGAGGTCCCGTAACAGACAATCTGGCTTCATGTCAGCAGAGAATCAGTCTTCATGTCATAGCAGAGAATCATGCTTCATGTCAGCCACCACTGCAACAGTCCATTGTCATAAATTTAGGCCCAGCACCCAGGCAGAGGAGAGAGGTCCCGTAACAGACAATCTGGCTTCATGTCAGCAGAGAATTAGTCTTCATGTCATAGCAGAGAATCAGGCTTCACGTCAGCCACCACTGCAACAGTCCATTGTCATAAATTTAGGCCTAGCACCCAGGCAGAGGAGAGAGGTCCCGTAACAGACAATCTGGCTTCATGTCAGCAGAGAATCAGTCTTCATATCATAGAAGAGAATCAGGCTTCACGTCACCCACCACTGTAAGAGTCCATTTTCATAAATTTAGGCCCAGCACCCAGGCAGAGGAGAGAGGTCCCGTAAGAGACAATCTGGCTTCATGTCAGCAGAGAATCAGTCTTCATGTCATAGCAGAGAATCAGGCTTCACGTCAGCCACCACTGCAACAGTCCATTGTCATAAATTTAGGCCCAGCACGCAGGCAGAGGAGAGAGGTCCCGTAACAGACTATCTGGCTTCATGTCAGCAGAGAATCAGTCTTCATGTCATAGCAGAGAATCAGGCTTCACGTCAGCCACCACTGCAACAGTCCATTGTCATAAATTTAGGCCTAGCACCCAGGCAGAGGAGAGAGGTCCCTTAACAGACAATCTGGCTTCATGTCAGCAGAGAATCAGTCTTCATATCATAGCAGAGAATCAGGCTTCACGTCAGCCACCAGTGCAACAGTCCATTGGCATATAATTAGGCCCAGCACCCAGGCAGAGGAGAGAGGTCCCGTAACAGACAATCTGGATTCATGTCAGCAGAGAATCAGTCTTCATATCATAGCAGAGAATCAGTCTTCATGTCATAGCAGAGAATCAGGCTTCACGTCAGCCACCAGTGCAACAGTCCATTGGCATATATTTAGGCCCAGCACCCAGGCAGAGGAGAAAGGTCCCGTAAGAGACAATCTGGCTTCATGTCAGCAGAGAATCAGTCTTCATGTCATAGCAGAGAATCAGGCTTCACGTCAGCCACCACTGCAACAGTCCATTGTCATAAATTTAGGCCCAGCACACAGGCAGAGGAGAGAGGTCCCGTAACAGACAATCTGGCTTCATGTCAGCAGAAAATCAGTCTTCATGTCATAGCAGAGAATCAGGCTTCACGTCAGCCACCACTGCAACAGTCCATTGTCATAAATTTAGGCCCAGCACGCAGGCAGAGGAGAGAGGTCCCGTAACAGACAATCTGGCTTCATGTCAGCAGAGAATCAATCTTCATGTCATAGCAGAGAATCAGGCTTCACGTCAGCCACCACTGCAACAGTCCATTGTCATAAATTTAGGCCCAGCACCCAGGCAGAGGAGAGAGGTCCCGTAGCAGACAATCTGGCTTCATGTCAGCAGAGAATCAGTCTTCATATCATAGCAGAGAATCAGGCTTCACGTCAGCCACCAGTGCAACAGTCCATTGGCATATAATTAGGCCCAGCACCCAGGCAGAGGAGAGAGGTCCCGTAACAGACAATCTGGATTCATGTCAGCAGAGAATCAGTCTTCATATCATAGCAGAGAATCAGTCTTCATGTCATAGCAGAGAATCAGGCTTCACGTCAGCCACCAGTGCAACAGTCCATTGTCATAAATTTAGGCCCAGCACCCAGGCAGAGGAGAGAGGTCCCGTAACAGACAATCTGGCTTCATGTCAGCAGAGAATCAGTCTTCATGTCATAGCAGAGAATCATGCTTCATGTCAGCCACCACTGCAACAGTCCATTGTCATAAATTTAGGCCCAGCACCCAGGCAGAGGAGAGAGGTCCCGTAACAGACAATCTGGCTTCATGTCAGCAGAGAATTAGTCTTCATGTCATAGCAGAGAATCAGGCTTCACGTCAGCCACCACTGCAACAGTCCATTGTCATAAATTTAGGCCTAGCACCCAGGCAGAGGAGAGAGGTCCCGTAACAGACAATCTGGCTTCATGTCAGCAGAGAATCAGTCATCATATCATAGCAGAGAATCAGGCTTCACGTCACCCACCACTGTAAGAGTCCATTTTCATAAATTTAGGCCCAGCACCCAGGCAGAGGAGAGAGGTCCCGAAAGAGACAATCTGGCTTCATGTCAGCAGAGAATCAGTCTTCATGTCATAGCAGAGAATCAGGCTTCACGTCAGCCACCACTGCAACAGTCCATTGTCATAAATTTAGGCCCAGCACCCAGGCAGAGGAGAGAGGTCCCGTAACAGACAATCTGGCTACATGTCAGCAGAGAATCAGTCTTCATGTCATAGCAGAGAATCAGGCTTCACGTCAGCCACTACTGCAACAGTCCATTGTCATAAATTTTGGCCCAGAACCCAGGCAGAGGAGAGAGGTCCCGTAACAGACAATCTGGCTTCATGTCAGCAGAGAATCAGTCTTCATATCATAGCACAGAATCAGGCTTCACGTCAGCCACCAGTGCAACAGTCCATTCGCATATAATTAGGCCCAGCACCCAGGCAGAGGAGAGAGGTCCCGTAACAGACAATCTGGCTTCATGTCAGCAGAGAATCAGTCTTCATATCATAGCAGAGAATCAGGCTTCACGTCAGCCACCAGTGCAACAGTCCATTGGCATATATTTAGGCCCAGCACCCAGGCAGAGGAGAGAGGTCCCGTAACAGACAATCTGGCTTCATGTCAGCAGAGAATCAGTCTTCATGTCATAGCAGAGAATCAGGCTTCACGTTAGCCACCACTGCAACAATTAATTGTCATAAATTTAGGCCCAGCACCCAGGCAGAGGAGAGAGGTCCCGTAACAGACAATCTGGCTTCATGTCAGCAGAGAATCAGTCTTCATGTCATAGCAGAGAATCAGGCTTCACGTCAGCCACCACTGCAACAGTCTATTGTCATAAATCTAGGCCCAGCACCCAGGCAGAGGAGAGAGGTCCCGTAACAGACAATCTGGCTTCATGTCAGCAGAGAATCAGTCTTCATGTCTTAGCAGAGAATCAGGCTTCACGTCAGCCACCAGTGCAACAGTCCATTGTCATAAATTTAGGCCCAGCACCCAGGCAGAGGAGAGAGGTCCCGTAACAGACAATCTGGCTTCATGTCAGCAGAGAATCAGTCTTCATGTCTTAGCAGAGAATCAGGCTTCACGTCAGCCACCAGTGCAACAGTCCATTGGCATGAATTTAGGCCCAGCACCCAGGCAGAGGAGAGAGGTCCCGTAACAGACAATCTGGCTTCATGTCAGCAGAGAATTAGTCTGCATGTCATAGCAGAGAATCAGGCTTCACGTCAGCCACCAGTGCAACAGTCCATTGGCATATATTTAGGCCCAGCACCCAGGCAGAGGAGAGAGGTCCCGTAACAGACAATCTGGCTTCATGTCAGCAGAGAATTAGTCTTCATGTCATAGCAGAGAATCAGGCTTCACGTCAGCCACCACTGCAACAGTCCATTGTCATAAATTTAGGCCTAGCACCCAGGCAGAGGAGAGAGGTCCCGTAACAGACAATCTGGCTTCATGTCAGCAGAGATTCAGTCATCATATCATAGCAGAGAATCAGGCTTCACGTCACCCACCACTGTAAGAGTCCATTTTCATAAATTTAGGCCCAGCACCCAGGCAGAGGAGAGAGGTCCCGAAAGAGACAATCTGGCTTCATGTCAGCAGAGAATCAGTCTTCATGTCATAGCAGAGAATCAGGCTTCACGTCAGCCACCACTGCAACAGTCCATTGTCATAAATTTAGGCCCAGCACCCAGGCAGAGGAGAGAGGTCCCGTAACAGACAATCTGGCTACATGTCAGCAGAGAATCAGTCTTCATGTCATAGCAGAGAATCAGGCTTCACGTCAGCCACTACTGCAACAGTCCATTGTCATAAATTTTGGCCCAGAACCCAGGCAGAGGAGAGAGGTCCCGTAACAGACAATCTGGCTTCATGTCAGCAGAGAATCAGTCTTCATATCATAGCACAGAATCAGGCTTCACGTCAGCCACCAGTGCAACAGTCCATTCGCATATAATTAGGCCCAGCACCCAGGCAGAGGAGAGAGGTCCCGTAACAGACAATCTGGCTTCATGTCAGCAGAGAATCAGTCTTCATATCATAGCAGAGAATCAGGCTTCACGTCAGCCACCAGTGCAACAGTCCATTGGCATATATTTAGGCCCAGCCCCCTGGCAGAGGAGAGAGGTCCCGTAACAGACAATCTGGCTTCATGTCAGCAGAGAATCAGTCTTTATGTCATAGCAGAGAATCAGGCTTCACGTCAGCCACCACTGCAACAGTCCATTGTCATAAATTTAGGCCCAGCACCCAGGCAGAGGAGAGAGGTCCCGTAACAGACAATCTGGCTTCATGTCAGCAGAGAATCAGTCTTCATGTCATAGCAGAGAATCAGGCTTCACGTCAGCCACCACTGCAACAGTCCATTGTCATAAATCTAGGCCCAGCACCCAGGCAGAGGAGAGAGGTCCCGTAACAGACAATCTGGTTTCATGTCAGCAGAGAATCAGTCTTCATGTCTTAGCAGAGAATCAGGCTTCACGTCAGCCACCAGTGCAACAGTCCATTGTCATAAATTTAGGCCCAGCACCCAGGCAGAGGAGAGAGGTCCCGTAACAGACAATCTGGCTTCATGTCAGCAGAGAATCAGTCTTCATGTCTTAGCAGAGAATCAGGCTTCACATCAGCCACCAGTGCAACAGTCCATTGGCATAAATTTAGGCCCAGCACCCAGGCAGAGGAGAGAGGTCCCGTAACAGACAATCTGGCTTCATGTCAGAAGAGAATTAGTCTGCATGTCATAGCAGAGAATCAGGCTTCACGTCAGCCACCACTGCAACAGTCCATTGGCATATATTTAGGCCCAGCACACAGGCAGAGGAGAGAGGTCCCGTAACAGACAATCTGGCTTCATGTCAGAAGAGAATCAGTCTGCATGTAATAGCAGAAAATCAGGCTTCACGTCAGCCACCACTGCAACAGTCCATTGTCAGATATTTAGGCCCAGCACCCAGTCAGAGGAGAGAGGTCCCGTAACAGAGGATCTGGCTTCATGTCAGCAGAGAATCAGTCTGCATGTCATAGCAGAAAATCAGGCTTCACGTCAGCCACCACTGCAACAGTCCATTGTCAGATATTTAGGCCCAGCACCCAGGCAGAGGAGAGAGGTCCCGTAACAGAGAATCTGTCTTCATGTCAGCAGAGATTTAGTCTGCATGTCATAGCAGAGAATCAGGCTTCACGTCACCCAACATTGGAACAGTCCATTGGCATATATTTAGGCCCCAGCACCCAGACAGAGGAGAGGTTCATTCAACTTTGGGTAGACTCGCAATATAATGGTAAAATGAAAATAAAAATAGGATTGAATGAGGAAGTGCCCTGGAGTACAATAGTATATGGTTAAGGGGAGGTAGTTAATGTCTAATCTGGACAAGGGACGGACAGGGCCTGTGGGATCCATGCCTGGTTCATTTTTATGAACGTCAGCTTGTCCACATTGGCTGTAGACAGGCGGCTGCGTTTGTCTGTAATGACGCCCCCTGCCGTGCTGAATACATGTTCAGACAAAACGCTGGCCGCCGGGCAGGCCAGCACCTCCAAGGCATAAAAGGCTAGCTCTGGCCACGTGGACAATTTAGAGACCCAGAAGTTGAATGGGGCCAAACCATCAGTCAGTACGTGGAGGGGTGTGCACAAGTACTGTTCTACCATGTTAGTGAAATGTTGCCTCCTGCTAACACGTTGCGTATCAGGTGGTGGTGCAGTTAGCTGTGGCGTGTTGAAAAAAGTTTTCCACATCTCTGCCATGCTAACCCTGCCCTCAGAGGAGCTGGCCATGACACAGCTGCCTTGGCGACCTCTTGCTCCTCCTCTGCCTTGGCCTTGGGCTTCCACTTGTTCCCCTGTGACATTTGGGAATGCTCTCAGTAGCGCGTCTACCAACGTGCGCTTGTACTCGTGCATCTTCCTATCACGCTCCAGTGCAGGAAGTAAGGTGGGCACATTGTCTTTGTAGCGTGGATCCAGCAGGGTGGCAACCCAGTAGTCCGCACACGTTAAAATGTGGGCAACTCTGCTGTCGTTGCGCAGGCACTGCAGCATGTAGTCGCTCATGTGTGCCAGGCTGCCCAGGGGTAAGGACAAGCTGTCCTCTGTGGGAGGTGTATCGTCATCGTCCTTCCTTTCCCCCCAGCCACGCACCAGTGATGGGCCCGAGCTGCGTTGGGTGCCACCCCGCTGTGACCATGCTTCATCCTCATCCTCCTCCACCTCCTCCTCATCCTCGTCCTCCTCGTCCTCCAGTAGTGGGCCCTGGCTGGCCACATTTGTACCTGGCCTCTGCTGTTGCAAAAAACCTCCCTCTGAGTCATTTCGAAGAGACTGGCCTGAAAGTGCTAAAAATGACCCCTCTTCCTCCTCCTCCTCCTCCTCCTCCTGTGCCACCTCCTCTTCCATCATTGCCCTAAGTGTTTTCTCAAGGAGACATAGAAGTGGTATTGTAACGCTGATAACGGCGTCATCGCCACTGGCCATGTTGGTGGAGTACTCGAAACAGCACAACAGGGCACACAGGTCTCGCATGGAGGCCCAGTCATTGGTGGTGAAGTGGTGCTGTTCCGCAGTGCGACTGACCCGTGCGTGCTGCAGCTGAAACTCCACTATGGCCTGCTGCTGCTCGCACAGTCTGTCCAGCATGTGCAAGGTGGAGTTCCACCTGGTGGGCACGTCGCATATGAGGCGGTGAGCGGAAAGGCCGAAGTTACGCTGTAGCGCAGACAAGGCGAGCAGCGGCAGGATGTAAACGCTGGAAGCGCGAACAGACGGCCCGCACTTTATGCAGCAGCTCTGACATGTCGGGGTAGTTGTGAATGAACTTCTGCACCACCAAATTAAGCACATGCGCCAAGCAAGGGATGTGCGTCAAACTGGCTAGTCCCAGAGCTGCAACGAGATTTCGCCCATTATCGCACACCACCAGGCCGGGCTTGAGGCTCACCGGCAGCAACCAATCGTCGGTCTGTTGTTCTATACCCCGCCACAACTCCTGTGCGGTGTGGGGCTTGTCCCCCAAACATATGAGTTTCAGAATGGCCTGCTGACGTTTACCCCGGGCTGTGCTGAAGTTGGTGGTGAAGGTGTGTGGCTGACTGGATGAGCAGGTGGAAGAAGAGATGGAGGAAGCCAAGAAGGAGGAGGTGGCAACATGAAGACTGGGTGGGAGATAATGTGAACGTGCTGGATCCACTGTCGGCCACCCAATTGACTAATGCCTGTACCTGCTCAGGCCTTACCATCCTTAGAACGGCATTGGGCCCCACCATATATCGCTGTAAATTCTGGCGGCTACTGGGACCTGAGGTAGTTGGTACACTAGGACGTGTGGATGTGGCAGAACGGCCACGTCCTCTCCCAGCACCAGAGGGTCCACTAACACCACCACGACCATGTCCACGTCCGCGTCCCTTAATAGATGTTTTCCTCATTGTTTATCGTTCACCACAACAACAAAAATATTATTTGGCCCAATGTATTGTATTCAAATTCAGCTGAATATAAATTTGAGGCCTAGTATTTAGGCGCTGGGTGACTGGTATAGATTTACTGACAGAATTAGACTTTGAAATGCACAGTAGCGTATCTGTGAAGTTATTCTGAATGACCCTATGTGCACCTTGAATATTATATACCCTTTTAGGGATAGATTTCAAATAGCTCTGATACAGCAGAAACCACTAAATTATGAAATTGCTAAATTGGGAATTGTATTTCAACCCAGAACAAAAAATGTGCTTTGACGGACACTAAATAACTTGCCCAGCCAGAACAGTACAGCGGTAACGACAGATTTAGCGGGATATAAATTTGAGGCCTAGTATTTAGGCGCTGGGTGACTGGTATGGATTTACTGACAGAATTAAACTTGGAAATGCACAGTAGCGTGTGTGTGAAGTTATTCTGAATGATCCTATGTGCACTTTGAATATAATATACCCTTTTAGGGATAGATTTCAAATAGCTCTGATATAGCAGAAACCACTAAATTATGAAATTGCTAAATTGGGAATTGTATTTCAACCCAGAACAAAAAATGTGCTTTGACGGACACTAAATAACTTGCCCAGCCAGAACAGTACAGCGGTAACGACAGATTTAGCGGGATATAAATTTGAGGCCTAGTATTTAGGCGCTGGGTGACCGGTATAGATTTACTGACAGAATTAAACTTGGAAATGCACAGTAGCGTGTGTGTGAAGTTATTCTGAATGACCCTATGTGCACCTTGAATATTATATACCCTTTTAGGGATAGATTTCAAATAGCTCTGATACAGCAGAAACCACTAAATTATGAAATTGCTAAATTGGGAATTGTATTTCAACCCAGAACAAAAAATGTGCTTTGACGGACACTAAATAACTTGCCCAGCCAGAACAGTACAGCGGTAACGACACATTTAGCGGGATATAAATTTGAGGCCTAGTATTTAGGCGCTGGGTGACCGGTATGGATTTACTGACAGAATTAGACTGGGATATGGCCAAAAAATAACCACACTATTGCTGGTTAAATGCACTTGGTGTGACAGCTTGACCAACCACACTACTGAGGGTTAAATGCACTTGGTGACAGGCGCAGCTTGCCCCTCATGTAGTATATGGCCAAAAAATGAACAGACTATTGCTGGTTAAATGCACTTGGTGTGACAGCTTCACCCTGATGTAGGCTTTAGCCAAAAAACAACCACACCATTGAGGGTTAAATGCACTTGGTGACAGGCGCAGCTTGCCCCTGATGTAGTATATGGCCAAAAAATGAACAGACTATTGCTGGTTAAATGCACTTGGTGTGACAGCTTGACCAACCACACTACTGAGGGTTAAATGCACTTGGTGACGGGCGCAGCTTGCCCCTGATGTAGTATATGGCCAAAAAATAAACAGACTATTGCTGGTTAAATGCACTTGGTGTGACAGCTTCACCCTGATGTAGGCTTTAGCCAAAAAACAACCACACCATTGAGGGTTAAATGCACTTGGTGACAGGCGCAGCTTGCCCCTGATGTAGTATATGGCCAAAAAATAAACAGACTATTGCTTGTTAAATGCACTTGGTGTGACAGCTTCACCCTGATGTAGGCTTTAGCCAAAAAACAACCACACCATTGAGGGTTAAATGCACTTGGTGACAGGCGCAGCTTGCCCCTGATGTAGTATATGGCCAAAAAATAAACAGACTATTGCTGGTTAAATGCACTTGGTGTGACAGCTTTACCCTGATGTAGGCTTTAGCCAAAAAACAACCACACCATTGAGGGTTAAATGCACTTGGTCGCAGCTTGTGCTGGCGCACCACAAGACACAAAATGGCCGCCGATCACCCCAGAAAAAAGTGACTGACAAACGGTCTGGGCAGCCTAAAAACAGTGAGCATTTGAATTTCAGCAGCTCAATGATGCACAGCTGCAGATCGATCGATTAATCAAGTCCTTTGGAGGAGTTAATCTGCCTAATCTCGCCCTACTGTCGCAGCCGCAACCTCTCCCTGCGCTAATCAGAGCAGAGTGACGGGCGGCGCTATGTGACTCCAGCTTAAATAGAGGCTGGGTCACATGGTGCTCTGGCCAATCACAGCCATGCCAATAGTAGGCATGGCTGTGACGGCCTCTTGGGGCAAGTAGTATGACGCTTGTTGATTGGCTGCTTTGCAGCCTTTCAAAAAGCGCCAAGAAAGCGTCACAAAAGCGCCAAGAAAGCGACGAACACCGAACCCGAACCCGGACTTTTTACAGTTCGAGTTCGCTCATCCCTAATCAAGATTATAAATTTTTATTTTTACCTATTTTATGTTATTTAAAGTAATTTCCCTATCCACATTTGTTTGAAGAGCACTTGCTATGCTCTTAATCATATGTTGATGCCGTTTATAGCCATCTAGCCCTTTCCATGACATTTTTACAGCCATTTTAGTGCTCAAAGGTTTGGGTCCACATTGACTTCAATGGGGTTCGGGGTCAAGTTTGGGTCCCAAACTCAAACTTTTTTCTCAAGTTCGGCCAAACCCGTCGAACACGAACATCCAGGTGTCCGCTCAACTCTAAAAATAAGCCCTGTATATACAGGGTGTATCTCACACGGCCTGACCCACACTAGGCCTCAATTAAAGATTTGTGCACCAAATGACAGTATTGTTCCAAATAATATTAGATTTATTTATTTTTTATTTTTATATTTGCTATCACTGTCCCTAATGTATATAAAGCGTGTAACGTAAACTTGCGTGAAAAAGCGCATGACGTAATTTGCAGTACTAGAACCGCCCAGTGACTGTGACCAGTGTCTATAAAGCATTCATCATCACTATTTGAATATAAAATATACATAAATACTTGAGAAAGATGAGGACGACATCATATTAACTCTAAGTAATATTCTCTTAAAGCATATATATGTTGTTTGTGTAGATATTGCATGCAGCACAATGATTGTTCTGTAGATCACACATTCTGAAATATTTGTAGATGCAATTATTATCTATATTGATACGATTTTATTTTTTGGACAGTTTTTCTCGTAGGGCATACGGTCGTGTGCAAGTGGCGTAAGTGTCTAAAGTAGCTAATAAATATAAACTACCCAAAAAAATAACATTAAACTGTATCCAAACTATTTCTAATAAAAAAAAAAAACACTATAATGACCATAAACATGTGTAACTTTTGGATTTAGATGTAAATCTTAAGTGTTTATACACCTACTTCGTCCACACAATGCACTAATTCTCTGATAAACTAAATTGCATTAATATTTTCTTTTCTTTTAAACATACAGTAATCAATAAATGCCATAAACGAATGGCCAGGTACCAGAAGGAGCAGGAAAGGAAAAGGATCGATTGACTCTACATAAGCTGCTGCGGTGGGTTTCAAAAAAGGGTCGGAGGATGGATCGGAGGAACCGTAAAATAATAAAACATATGCATTTCATGAAAAAAATATATAAATAAGCCAAAAATGACTGTTATTGTTAACCACCTCCAAACCGCCTAACGGAGATTCACGTTCCGGAGGTGGCAGCGCTGCGCAGAGTCACGCATATACGCGTCATCTCGCGAGACGTGAGATGATGCGCTTTGCCGGCCCGCGCATGTGCATCGCGGGCCGGCAAAAGTTAGAGGGGGGTCACGTCAGCAACCTGCCAGCCAATGATCGTCGCTGGCAGGTTGCTGATTTTTTAAAAATCCAATGAGAAGCCAGATAACACATCATATTAGTAAATATGATGTGTTATATGGCTTCCCTGCTCCTCTGCTGGTCCTTTTGGTCGGTTGGATCCAGCAGAGGAGCAGGCTTCACAGTGAGTAGCACCAAACACTCACTTAGCCCCAGATCACCCTCCTGCACCCCAATTAACCCCTTGATCACCCCTTCTGGCCCCTGTCAATCACTAGTGAAAGTGAAAAAAGTGATCAGTGCAAACTGTCACTTTATTTTTTTCACTGGTATTGACTGTTAGGTTTTAGGGATAGTTTAGGCCCCTTGGTTAGGTAGTTTAGGGATCAGTTAGTGCCCAGCCCACTGCACCGCAGTCACTTATTCGCTGATTAGCGTATCGCTAATCAGCTTTTGTACTTTTATAGTATCTGTAAGTGATCAGAACTGATCACAGTCAGATCTATAATAGTATTAGTGTCATCTTAGCTCACCCTCCACCCAAAACGCAGTGTTTGCCCGATCAGGCCTGATCGGTCGCCCACACGTGCGTTCGCCCACACCCGCCCTGCCGCAGTGACCAAAAATTATAATTTTTTTGATCACTGCAATATCACTTTACATGCGGCGATAAAAAAAAAATCAGTTTTGATATTTTTTATCAACCGCAGCGGCCTCCGGTACTTCGCTAGCCTCCCATTTGTAAGACAGGCTTGCTTTTTTTCTTGGGTAGTCTCAAGGAATACACCTAAATTTAGTTGCCCAAATGTCAAACAGGGGGTATTCTTCTGAAGAGGCCTACAGGCTTCTGACCCAGTCGGATGAGGAATGGGAACCCTCATCTGATGAATCTAGCGGGTCAGAATATGAACCTGTAGAAAGCAGTGGCACTCTGACCCAAAGTTCGGGCGAGGAGGTTGAGGTCCCTGATAGCACCAGGCGTACCCGGCCCCGTGTCGCTAGACCACAGGTTGTGCAGGATCCGCTTCAAGGGCAGCAGAGTGGGGCTGGCGCTGTCGGATTACGTGGTGAGGCATACACCAGCAGCGCAGCCCTCCCTGGACCTAGTACCAGCACTGCCGTAGAACATGGTGAAGTGGCGAGCACCAGAAGGGCAGTTGAAGCTGGTACGGTGGCACGTGCATTAGTTACCCTGTCACAGCCACCGCACAGACGGGCCCGTAGAGCCCCTAGAATTCCAGAGGTGCTGGCAAACCCTGATTGGCAGTTCCCAACTTCAGCCGCACCTGTAGTTCCCCCTTTCACCACCCAGTCTGGAGTTCAGGTTGAGACAGCTCAGATCGGTTCGGCCCTGGGATTTTTTGAGCTGTTCTTGACTGCGGAGCTCTTGGACTTAGTCGTGGCAGAAACAAACCGGTATGCCACTCAATTTATATCCGCCAACCCGGGAAGCTATTATGCCCAGCCTTTCCGGTGGAAACCAGTCCAAGTTTCCGAAATTAAAATTTTTCTGGGCCTTCTCCTCAACATGGGTCTAACCAAAAAGCATGAATTGCAGTCATATTGCTCCACAAACCCAATTCATCACATGCCCATGTTCTCTGCTGCTATGTCCAGGGCACGTTTTGAGGCCATCCTGCGTTTCCTGCACTTTAGCAACAACACCACCTCCCGTCCCAGAGGCCACCCAGCTTTTGACCGGCTCCACAAAATTCGGCCCCACAAAGACCACATCAACCAGAAATTTGCAGATTTGTATACCCCTGAGCAAAACATGTGTAGACTGTGTAGACGAGTCCCTTATACATTTTACCGGGCGCCTTGGCTTCAAACAATACATCCCAAGCAAGCGCGCCCGGTATGGGGTCAAATAAGCTCTGTGAAAAGGGCCACAGGCTATACCCACAAATTTTGTGTCTATGAGGGAAAAGATCAGACCCTGGAGCCGGTCGGTTGCCCTGACTACCTGGGGAGCAGTGGGAAGACAGTCTGGGACTTGGTGTCACCCTTATTCGGCAAGGGGTACCATCTTTATGTGGACAATTTCTACACAAGTGTGGCCCTCTTTAGGCATTTGTTTCTAGAACAGATTGGCTCCTGTGGCACCGCGCAAACTAGTTGTGCGGGCTTCCCCCAACGGCTCGTTACCACCCGTCTTGCAAGGGGGGAGATGGCTGCCTTGTGTAACGAAGAACTGCTCGCGGTGAAATGGAGAGACAAGCGTGACGTTTACATGCTCTCCTCCATTCACGCAGACACGACAATACAAATTGAGCGAGCAACCCGTGTCATTGAAAAGCGCCTCTGTGTCCACAACTATAATGCGCTCATGGGAGGGGTGGACTTCAATGACCAGATGTCTCCGTATTTAGTTTCCCGACGCACCAGAAGCTGGTATAAGAAGGTGTCTGTATATTTGATTCAATTGGCTCTGTATAATAGTTTTGTTCTCTACAGTAAGGCTGGGAGAACAGGATCCTTCCTCAAATTTCAGGAAGAGATCATCGAGAACCTCCTGTATCAAGGAGGTTCCGTGGCCCCATCCACCAGTGTAGTTAGCCGTCTACACGAGCGACATTTCCCCAATGTCGTCCCTGGTACCTCAACCCAACCGTCACCCCAAAAAAGCTGCTGTCAGATTACACACAAGTCGGGGTATGCGGCGCTGCAAGACGAGATTTCTCCTCTGCAGTAAAAGATACGTTTGCCGAGGCATATGAGCTGAGGAGGTGGCGGTGTTCCTATGCTTTGGCAAACACTTTGTATATAAAAAAAAAAATCCTGGCAATGATTTATTCATCCACATCGATTGATGTGAATGGAGAAATCTCAGGAGAAGTTGGGGAATGTGTTTTGGGGTGTCATTTTACATATAGAGAAATATCTTGGCAAAAGACAACTTTTCCCATTTTTTTATACAAAGTTGGCATTTGACCAAGATATTTATCTCACCCAGCATGGGTATATGTAAAATGACAAATCACAGAAAAAATGCACCACACGGATATGCCACTGACTATACTGGCTAGTCATAAATGCAGATATTAAAAGCTGAGACTTTTGCCAATATATTCCTGTCAGGAAGATATCGGAGCCCCAAGCACCACGTCACGGTTCTCAGCATGGCAAGGGGTCCTACCACTACGCTACCTATGGTGTGAACAAGGTCTGAAGGTGATGTAATCCAGCTCACAGCCAAGCTTCCACACAACCGCCTAGCAGGACAACTAGTGCAATGTGAACAAAGCCAGACTGTAAGCCACACCCATATCAGACCATGTAATGGAGGCTACCAGGTGCAAAGAGTGTTTGAATGCCAGGTGAAGGCACATACACTACATGTAAAACAAGACAAAAACACAGAAATAGTGGCAAATCTGGGGGAGCTGCTCAACCCCTAACACTGTAGCGTGTTTTTCATTGGGGGAGCAGCCCCACCGCATGTGGACCGCAGCAAACGACTATCCCCAGCAAAAAATATATTTTGCATACGGTGGAGGATGTCGGCGCGGTCCACATGCACCACAAAGGCATCCTACACAAAACGGAGCATTGTGCGGATGAAAATATAATCATAAATCACAGGAAAAATGCACCACACGGATATGCCACTGACTATACTGGCTAGTCATAAATGCAGATATTAAAAGCTGAGACTTTTGCCAATGTAAATGACACCCCAAAACACACTCCCCAACTTCTCCTGAGTACGGAGATACCAGATGTGTGACACTTTTTTGCAGCCTAGGTGGGCAAAGGGACACACATTCCAAAGTGCACCTTTCGGATTTCACCGGTCATTTTTTACAGATTTTGATTGCAAACTTCTTCTCACACATCTGGGCCCCTAGAATGCCAGGGCAGTATAACTACCCCACAAGTGACCCCATTTTGGAAAGAAGACACCCCAAGGTATTTTGTGATGGGCATAGTGAGTTCATGGAAGTTTTTATTTTTTGTCCAAAGTTAGTGGAATATGAGACTTTGTAAAAAAAAAAAAATCAGTCATTTTCCACTAACTTGTGACAAAAAATAAAACGTTCTATGAACTCATTATTCCCATCAGTGAATACCTTAGGGTGTCTACTTTCCAAAATGGGGTCATTTGTGGGGTGTTTGTACTGTCTGGGCATTGTAGAACCTCAGGAAACATGACAGGTGCTCAGAAAGTCAGAGCTGCTTCAAACTGCGGAAATTCACATTTTTGTACCATAGTTTGTAAATTCTATAACTTTTACCCAAACCATTTTTTATTTTTTTACCCAAATTTTTTTTTTAATCAAAGACATGCAGAACAATTAATTTAGCGAAAAATTTATATATGGATGTCTTTTTTTTTGCAAAATTTTACAACTGAAAGTGAAAAATTTCATTTTTTTGCAAAAAAATCATTAAATTTTGATTAATAACAAAAAAAGTAAAAATGTCAGCAGCAATGAAATACCACCAAATGAAAGCTCTATTAGTGAGACGAAAAGGAGGTAAAATTCATTTGGGTGGTAAGTTGCATGACCGAGCAATAAACGGTGAAAGTAGTGTAGTGCAGAAGTGTAAAAAGTGGCCTGGTCATTAAAGGGCTTCTGTCACCCCACTAAAGTGATATTTTTTTTTTGGGCTAGTGAAATTAGTTATATTGCGATATATGACAATATAATTGTGTTACTTACTTTGATCCAGCAGTTTCTGCAAAAAACAAAGTTTTATAATATGTAAATTCGGTCTCTAGCAGCAAGTAGGGCGGCTACTTGCTGGTAGCTGCTGCAGAAATCCGCCCCCTCGTCGTGTTGATTGACAGGGCCAGCCGGGATCTCCTCCTCCGGCCAGCCCTGTCAGCATTTCAAAAATCGTGCGCCTGTGTTGATTCGGCGCAGGTGCTCTGAGATGAGGAGGCTCGTCTCCTCAGCACTCCCTCAGTGCGCCTGCGCCGATGACGTCTTCTATTTCGGTGATCATCTCAGAGCGCCTGCGCCGAATCAACACAGGCGCGCGATTTTTGAAATGCCGACAGGGCTGGCCGGAGGAGGAGATCCCGGCTGGCCCTGTCAATCAACACGACGAGGGGGCGGATTTCTGCAGCAGCTACCAGCAAGTAGCCGCCCTACTTGCTGCTAGAGACCGAATTTACATATTATAAAACTTAGTTTTTTGCAGAAACTGCTGGATCAAAGTAAGTAACACAATTATATTGTCAAATATCGCAATATAACTAATTTCACTAGCCCACAAAAATAATAATCACTTTAGTGGGGTGACAGAAGCCCTTTAAGGGGGTTTCAGCTAGCGGGGTTGAAGTGGTTAAAATGTTATTAAAAACATTTATCTGTCACAGACTTGATGTGTCCAATCTTGAAAGTTCTTTCAGTCAATGGAATGCGTCATGTCGTGTGTAGCTAATTTTGTAC
This sequence comes from Bufo gargarizans, assembly GCF_014858855.1. Classification (NCBI taxonomy): domain Eukaryota; kingdom Metazoa; phylum Chordata; class Amphibia; order Anura; family Bufonidae; genus Bufo; species Bufo gargarizans. Next base: position 257,415,089 of record NC_058084.1, read on the forward strand.
TTCTTTTTCTTGTTGTTTAAAAAAAATATTATTTTTTTAAACAAAACTTTTAGAAAGTCAAATAATGTAATTCTTTTCATGTTAGCCCATTCCTGCTGCACACTTACAACATGATGCTGTCAGAGGTGTATTGGTTTATTTTTGGTGCTGTCCTGGTCTGGTGGGGGCCCATTCCTGGGAACAAATTCCTGCTGCACACTTCAAACGTGCTGCTGGCTGTCGTGCTGAGTTAGGCCGATCTATGTGTAGGCCTTATACTGGACCCTTAGCATATGCCTGCTGAAGCTGAAGTCTGTCCTGACCCTGATTACCTATGTGTGGGCCTTATTCTCCACCCATAATTACAGGACCAACCTGGGCAAGGTTAATTAAACACGTATTTACAAAAGCCTATACAGGCAATGAAAACCTATCTTGGCCCGGGTCAAATTAATACTTCACTTTTATTAGATACATTGTTAAAAAGTGTCACTATTCATTGTGAATCACATTTGAAGAAAACACACAGACAAAAACACACAAAATAACTACTGTGGTGTTAAAAACACAGTTGTGGCCCACCGCAAAAAATACTGTATGTCATCACATAGAGGCGATATATTGGGTCGCTGGCTCTAAAGATGAGGACAGCAGTATCAATTCAGTATATCCACAAGGAGTGATATTGATTTGGGATACTAGTGAATTATTTGTCCAATCCACTACTTTGCCAGCATGCAGGGCACTTGACAAATACGCCCTGGGCTAAAAGGTGAATGGACCTAATAGTACCAAAGAAATAGCTGTGACCAAGACACACTCGCTATTTGTCCATTAGCAAGATGTGTGACCGCATGTTAGCGTGTTCATGACAACACCAATTGTTTAGTACCCATAGGCAACAGATCACACAATTTGTGACACATCAGATGTATCGGGGGATTTATTTGCATCCACCCACTATACACCTAGGCCTGTTCTAAACAAACCCAAAAAACTGCTTGGTGTCAACTGGGTATATTCTAACGTCCCAAAAGCGCTGCTACCAGCGAATCTGGTTAGCAGCACATAAGGTGGCAATTGACTAATGCTACCCTCTGTTGAGGAGGATTTATTGCATCTACCTTCAACAAACTTGGGACATTATCATGGTGCAGTTTCACACTACCCAGAGGCGATCGCTGTACTAGTGTGGCCTAAAGATATTGACATTAGCTTGACCAGATAAAGTCAGTGCAATCAGACTGATGTGTTCTGTATTTGACTAGAAACCACCGCCAGTTAGTATGGTATACACAGGGCTGGCAGGACTGCTGTCCTCATACAGATGTGACCAGTCATTTACGTGAGACGGGTCACTACTGATGATTGTCAAGTGAGGGCCACATAACTGCTAGTTAAAACCTAAAACTGCCCCCCGACATGTTTCGCCAGTCTCGCTGGCTTCCTCAGGGGTAACGGGCAGCAATGAATAAACTCGGCACCGGAAGCCTAAATGATGTCCCTTGTGATTGACAGGATCGACTAGCCTATCAATGATAGATGCAAAAGAGTACCAGTGCCAATCGCTGTGAGAGGAGCGGGCCGGCGTCATCTCCCCGTGCCAGGCCTCTCCATCGACGTCATCACAGCGTGACACCGCCACAGAGAGCATGCGCCGGAGCTCCGACTTCGGCCTCTCACCAGCGCGGCTCAATGCGCATGCGCTGCGCAGCGAAAGGATGCGCACGAACTTCTAAATGAGCCGGATCTCCCAGCAAGGCTCAATTGTGTCAGATCCATCATCACAGGGGTTGGAAATGATGGTATCTATCATCATAGGAGCAATGATTGGTAATACTCATGACAGTAGATGACAATGTATGCTCTTTATGATCTAGATATTTTGAACTGGTGCCAGCGACCCAATATATCGCCTCTATGTGATGACATACAGTATTTTTTGCGCTGGGCCACAACTGTGTTTTTAACACCACAGTAGTTATTTTGTGTGTTTTTGTCTGTGTGTTTTCTTCAAATGTGATTCACAATGAATAGTGACACTTTTTAACAATGTATCTAATAAAAGTGAAGTATTAATTTGACCCGGGCCAAGATAGGTTTTCATTGCCTGTATAGGCTTTTGTAAATACGTCCTTATTCTCCACCGTTACTGATACTTGCTGTTGTAGGTCCTGACACTGCTGAGTTATGTGTGGGGCGTATACTACAGTGTTACCGTGTACCTAATGCTGTCTGTTCTGCTGTCTGTCCTGACCCTGGAATGAAGAGGCCTTACAACAAATGTCTAAAATTACACCGTAACATTACATTAAAAAAAAAAAAAACACGGTTTCAAACTGTAAAAAAATTATTTATTATAGCAAATATAATAAAGCAAGCCTCTATGGCAACTTTTTCAGCTCTAATAATATTTTGTTGAGTTTTCAGAACTGGTGAAGGTTTTTTTTCCTCCCATTTGCCGCATCTTCTTATTAAAGTGATGCTGCATTTTCTTGAGCTCTTCAACATCTTTAATAAATTCCTTTCTGGTGGCCTCCAATTCTCTTATGGCCATGTTCGCTACTGGAAGAAAAAAAATTGTATAATTAAAATTAGGGTTACTAATAAGACAAATAGTGCATTTTTTTTATTTTAATATAACACTAGTTTCTGTTGTCCCCTTTTATCCACTTCACGACCGGCCATTAAGCGTAGGCCTCAGCGGAACGTGACTTGATGCAGAGGGACAGTCTTGACACATCTATGGTCTATTCAGACCCTAAATTCCCTGTATGGGTCCCTAACTAAAAATATAAATATTTATTTATTAGTTATTATTTTAAAATAAATGAACCAAACAACTATAGAAAACTATTAAAATTATCAGTGCCTGATGGAGGGTACAATTGGAGTGTATGAATGTATTTGCCTTTGTCACATGTAGCCACTGTGGAGTGCAGTGCCTCCCATTCATTTGTATGGGGTATAGCTGCACTTGCAAGCCTCTGCTAATACTTTGTTTGTGCATTCATACAATGTGATGGCAGATTGGGCGCTCCTATTAAAATCCTTTTATCGTTCGGCCTTTATATTCAGGCTGGACAACAGTGAAACAATGTTGCTAGGTTTGTGTATAGTTTTGAGGCTGCCACTAGTCTGCTCAATTCACTTGTCTCTAGGCTACACTCTACACTTTTGTGCTACTGACTGCTCTATTTCATCCATAGAAGTCACTGTTCACGCTAAACCACTCATGTGGCATGCTCAATTCCACTCCTCAATGTCTGGTGCTGTCTCTGCAGCGTACTCTTATTTATACTAGTCCCTAACATTTCAGGCACTGTTTAAAATACAGGACGTCATACCACCCCTCCCGACATGTTTCGCCACACTCGGTGGCTTCGTCAGGGAATGTGGGGTATGTGGACGCCGCGCGCATGTCTCGACCCTCCTAAATAACTTTCTAGGTCCCGCCTACCTATCCCAAGTTTCCCTTCAGCCAATCACTGTGGGCGCTCCGGTAAGGTCCTCAAGTCAAAGCACAGGATGTCTCTCTGACGCACATCCTGTGCACTATTCTCCTCCCCCGTAGTGACTCACTGCTGATGTCACATTTGTTTCGTCAGGTGACTAATGGGGCGGTACCCACCACGGCGGTACCCGGTAAGGTCCTCAAGTCAAAGCACATGATGTCTCTCTGACGCACATCCTGTGCACTATTCTCCTCCCCCTTAGTGACTCACTGCTGACGTCACATTTGTTTCGTCAGATGACTATTGGGGCAGTACCCACCAGGGCGGTACCCGGTAAGGTCCTCAAGTCAAAGCACATGACATGATGTCTCCCTGACACACATACTGTGCGCTATTCTCCTCCCCCTTTGTGACTCACTGCTGATGTCAGGTGTCCCCCCACCTTTTTTCACTTTATTATTGCAACATTTTTTCACTTCATTATTGCAACACTATTTTTATGTTGATAGTTTTGACTCACGTTTTGTAACACTGTGGATTTTGAAACATTATGGCTATGGTTTAATTCACCCTTGACTATTTATACACAATTATTGGTTCTGTATGAACTTGCTTTGTCACTTACCAATTTATTTCATTTTATCACTAGGATACCGCTGTAGCACCATTTTATGTGTCTGCTCCTTCATTAATTATTGCAACGCGATATCTCAATTTGGTTCACGCATGGTCGACAAGTTTTATATCATATGTTATTAATATTTTATGATTGTATGTTATTAATATTATTGCATCATTTTGAAATTTTAGCTAATAAATCTGAGTATTTGCCATAGAGTGAGTGCTCGCTCTCCTACTTTTCAAATAGTCATTTGTGAACTGGGGTTCAAATGCAACTCAGCTAAACAGGCAGCCATGTTAACTAAGGGATGCTATTTGTCAAATTCATTACACATGTGCATTACAGCTCCGGAGATGCAGGGTGTTGTTGGGATCGTGGGATGCTTGTGAATATGTTATGTATATCAAATTATAGTAATGTGTGCACATATTTACCCTCCCAGTGGGGGGTGTAGACCACTTCTTCCTCCTCTTCTGGATCTGGGGGGCAGAATCAGGTGGCTGTGAAGGTTTGGCCTCCTCCTCAGTGGCCTCTGTCTAGCATACATTTGGCAGTGAAGTGGCCTCTACATTTTCTCCCTCCTCCTCTATGGCCGCTTCCACATTTTCTCTCTCCTCCTCTATGGCCGCCTCCACATTTTCTCTCTCCTCCTCCATGGGCGCCTCCACATTTTCTCCCTCCTCCTCGTTCACCTTTTTTTTTTTTTTGTGGTGGCGGACCAAAGGAACAGGTTTATCTGTAATAATGACACAATGTTAAGAATTTACACAAACAACTCATAAACCATAACCAAGGTAACTCTCAAGGAATTCCTATATGGTGGAATCTGCATGGGATTATGCATTATACCAATTGTGGATTTACCTTTTAAAAAAATAAAAAATAGTCTAAGTTACAAGGTAGGATGAGGTAACATGGGAATTGGTAAGACGGTGCCCTATAGTGTATGGTGACTGGGTAATGGATGTTTAGGCAAGCCAAACAACAGTTCGGAAATTAGATAAGGGGTTATAAAAAAATATTCTAGGAACTCGCCATGCCCCTCACGGAATACCTTGGGGTGGCTTCTTTCCAAATGGGGTATCTATACTGCCCTGGCATTTTAGGGGCCCTAAAGCGTGAGAAGAAGTCTGGAATCCAAATGCCTGAAAATGCCCTCCTAAAAGGTACTCATTGGAATTTGGGCCCCTTTGCGCATCTTGGATTTTATTTTTTGTCACAAGTTAGTGGAATATGAGACTTTGTAAGAAAAAAACTAAAAATAAATTCCACTAACTTGTGCCAAAAAAAATATCTTCTATGAACTCGCCATACCCCTCAAAAGTGATCTTTATAGCGCCGCAGATGTTTTGCAGATCTTTATAGCGCCACAACGATTTTACTGTGTTTTTGCAGTGATCAGAAAAAAAAACTGCGGTGGGGCGGACTGAACGCAAGTATGCGCACAAGATCAGGCCTGATTGGGCGAACACTGCGTTTTTTGTAGAGCCTATAGAACATGTCCTATTCTTGTCCGTAATTGCGGACAAGAAAGGGCATTTTCTATATAGTTCTGGCAATGTGCGGATCCACAAAATGCGTAAAAAGCACATTGCCGGTGTCCGTGTTTTGCAGATCCGCAGTGTCCGTGTTTTGCGGATCCACGGATCCGCAAAACACATACGGACGTCTGAATGTAGCCTTACAGGGGGGTGATCAATGACACGGGGGTGATCAGGGGTTAATAAGGGGTTAATAAGTCACAGGGGGGTGTAGTGTAGTGTAGTGTGGTGCTTGGTGCTACTTATTACAGAGCTGCCTGTGTCCTCTGGTGGTCGATCCAAGCAAAAGGGACCACCAGAGGACCAGGTAGCAGGTATATCAGATGCTGTTAACAAAACAGCATCTGATATACCTTTCAGGGGTTAAAAATCACATCTACAGCCTGCCAGCGAACGATCGCCGCTGGCAGGCTGTAGATCCGCCGGTTTGCCTACGGTTCCTGTGAACGCGCGCTCCTGTGTGCACGCGTTCACAGGAAATCTCGCCTCTCGCGAGATGACACGCCGACGCGTCTAGGAGGACTAACAGGGCCGTTGATGAGTTAAGAAATTTGAGTTAAGAGGTTGTGTTAACCATAGTTAACCATACTACATCTGTACGGATTAGCAGCATAACTGAATATATACATTACTGAGTGTTATAGAGAGAGATACAAAAATCATGTAAGCATTGTACCAGGGCATAATCGCCGACTATACTCATCGACCTGTTTTGGGTGTAAGTGTTTCAGGTCACAATACTTTTTTTGAATGGCCTTGTGATCGTGCCATATGCCACTTTTAAATTTTAATTCGGCCCGGACAGACCGTACGATGGCCAGTTTTTCGACCCTTTTGCTGGTCCAAGGGTATCCCCGCTCCAGAAAGCGCTGAAGGATAAAGATGAAAGCATATCATCACAATTTTTTTATTATACGAATATTCAAAATATCCACAAAAAAACCCTCTTTAACCCCTTCACACAATATGACGTAAAGGTATGTCATTGCGTGACAGGGGATGTATGGAGCGGGCCTCTGCAGTGAGCCGCTCCATACGCACGATCTGCCGGCTATATAGAAACATAGAATGTGTTGGCAGATAAGAACCATTTGGCCCATCTAGTCTGCCCAATATACTAAGTACTATGGATAGCCTCTGGCCCTATCTTATATGAAGGATGGCCTTATGCCTATCCCATGCATGCTTAAACTCCTTCACTGTATTTGCAGCTACCACTTCTGCAGGAAGGCTATTCCATGCATCCACTACTCTCTCAGTAAAGTAATACTTCCTGATATTACTTTTAAACCTTTGCCCCGCTAATGTCCTCTTGTAGCAGTTTTTCTTCTTTTAAATATTCTCTCCTCTTTTACCTTGTTGATTCCCTTTATGTATTTAAAAGTTTCTATCATATCCCCTCTGTCTCGTCTTTCTTCCAAGCTATACATGTTAAGGTCCTTTAATCTTTCCTGGTAAGTTTTATCCTGCAATCCATGTACCAGTTTAGTAGCTCTTCTCTGAACTCTCTCCAAAGTATCAATATCCTTCTGGAGATATGGTCTCCAGTACTGAGCACAATACTCCAAATGAGGTCTCACTAGTGCTCTGTAGAGCGGCATGAGCACCTCCCTCTTTCTACTAGTAATGCCTCTCCCTATACACCCAAGCATTCTGCTAGCATTTCCTGCTGCTCTATGACATTGTCTGCCTACCTTTAAGTCTTCTGAAATAATGACCCCTAAATCCCTTACCTCAGATACTGAGGTTAGGACTGTATCACTGATTTTAAATTCTGCTCTTGGGTTTTTACACCCCAGGTGCATTATTTTGCACTTATCCACATTAAATTTTAGTTGCCAGATTTTTGACCATTCCTCTAGTTTTCCTAAATCCTTTTCTATTTGGTGTATCCATCCAGGAACATCAACCCTGTTACAAATCTTTGTGTCATCAGCAAAAAGACACACCTTACCATCGAGGCCTTCTGCAATTTTGCTGATAAAGATATTAAACAATATGGGTCCCAGAACAGATCCCTGAGGTACCCCACTGGTAACAAGACCTTGGTCTGAATATACTCCATTGACTACAACCCTCTGTTGCCTGTCCCTCAGCCACTGCCTAATCCATTCAACAATATGGGAGTCCAAGACCAAAGACTGCAATTTATTGATAAGCCTTCTGTGTGGGACAGTATCGAAAGCCTTACTGAAGTCTAGATAAGCGATGTCTACTCTACTGCACCTCCGCCATCTATTGTTTTAGTCACCCAATCAAAAAAATCAATAAGATTAGTTTGACATGATCCCCCTGAAGTAAACCCATGCTGTTTTTCATCTTTCAATCCATGGGATTTTAGATGTTCCACAATCCTCTCCTTAAGTATGGTTTCCATTAATTTCCCCACTATTGATGTCAGGCTTACTGGCCTATAGTTGCCCGATTCCTCCCTACTACCTTTCTTGTGAATCGGCACAACATTTGCTCATTTCCAATCTTCTGGGACGACTCCTGTTGCCAGTGATTGGTTAAATAAATCTGTTAATGGTTTTGCTAGTTCACCGGTGAGCTCTTTTAATAGCTTTGAGTGTATCCCATCAGGCCCCTGTGACTTATTTGTATTGATTTTAGACAGCTGACTTAGAACCTCTTCCTCTGTAAAGACACATGCATCAAAAGATTCATTAGTCTTCTTTCCTAACTGAGGTCATTTTCCTTCATTTTCCATCGTAAAGACTGAACAGAAGTATTCATTGAGGCAGTCAGCTAGTTCTTTATCTTCTTCCATATACCTTCCTTCTTTTGTTTTTAATTTTGTAATTCCTTGTTTTAGTTTCCTTTTTTCATTTATTTATCTGAAGAATGCCTTATCGCCTTTTTTCCCTGACTGAGCTAATTTCTCTTCTGCCTGTACTTTAGAAGCTCTTATAACTTGTTTGGCCTCTCTCTGCCTAATCTTGTAAATTAGCCTGTCATCCTCGTTTTTTTTTTTTTTTTTTTTTATAATTCCTAAATGCTATCTTTTTGTTTTTAATGATTTTGGCCACTTCTGCTGAGTACCACAGTGGTCTTTTCCTTTTTTTGCTTTTACTGACAAGCCTAATGCAATTTTCTGTTGCCTTCAATAGTGCCTCTTTTAAGTAGCCCCATTTCTCCTGGACTCCAATGAAACTGTTCCAATCTGATAGGGACTCGTATACCACTAATCTAATTTTGGAAAAGTCAGTTTTTCTAAAATCTAAAACTTTTGTTTTTGTGTGGTGTGACTCAGTCACTGTACTTATAGTAAACCACACTGACTGGTGATCACTGGATCCAAAGCTTTCCCCTACAGTAATATCATATACCAAATTCCCATTTGTGAATACTAAATCTAAAATGGCCTCCTTCCGGGTTGGCTCCTCAACTACTTGTTGTAGAGATAATCCCAGTAGGGAATTTAGAATATCTGTACTCCTGGCAGAACTAGCTATTTTGGTTTTCCAGTTTACATCAGGAAGATTGAAGTTTCCCATAATGATAACTTCCCCCTTCAATGTCATTTTAGCTATTTCCTCAACTAGTAGATCATCTAATTCTTTGACTTGGCTAGGTGGTCTATATATCACACCTACACGAGTTACTTTATGATTATCAAGCGGCAAGGTTACCCAAACTGACTCTAAATTGTTCTCGCTAACTTGTATCAAATTAGATTTTATGCTGTCTTTCACATAATGGACTACCCCTCCCCCTTCTTGCATTCTGTGTCTTTCCTGTATTGAGAGAACCCTGGTATTGATATATCCCAGTCATCACTCCCCTTAAACCACGTCTCAGTAACAGCCACTACATCTATATTCTCAGATGCCATTATAGCCTCAAGTTCATTGATCTTATTCCCTAAACTGCAAGCATTTGTAGATAAGAATATGAGCTTGTCATTTCTTAACCTTTGTGCTACTGGCATCTTCTGGCATTGTTCCGGGGGGCAGTCGGACTGCTGGATTATCACTCTTTTGCCCCCCTTTCCTAGTTTAAATGCTCCTTAACAAATACTTGGAACTGTTCACCGAGGACATTTGTTCCTTTGAGAGAAAGATGCAAACCATCTTTCTTGTACAGTTCTTTTCCATTCCAACAAGAGCTAACATGAGACACAAAGCCAAACCCTTGGTTCCGACACCATTCACCAAGCCATACATTGAATCCCTTAATGCGCATCTTCCTGTCATGCTGAAGGTTATGCATAGGCAAAACTGCAGAGAATGAAACAGTTGATGCAACCTCCCGTATATCCTTTCCAAGTGTGTGATACAGTGTATGATACAGACGGCATCCGGCCGCACTAACAGGAAGCGGCAAACCCTCAGGTACCGCAATCAAGGCTCATTGTGGCACCTGTGACGTGATGCACCTCCATCTTCCTTACAATCAGAGCCCCTGCAGTGAAATTGCGGGGCTCCGATCGGTTTCCATGGCAGCATGGACGCTGCTGAAGCTTTTCAGGCCTGCCATGGCTTTCTCCATACTGAGCTATGCACAAGGCACAGTGAAGAATAGTGTGTGTAAAAATCCTATTCACCGTAATAGATCTCTATTATCATGAATAGGAGACGGGATCAAAAGATCCCATGTACGAGGCACCTATGGGGGCTAATTGCTGGGAAAAAAAAAAAAATTAAATAAAGTTTAAATAAACACCACTATGTTAAAAGTTTGAATCACCACCTTTTCCCAATTTTACATATAAAACTAATACAAAACATGGTAAATTAAATGGTGGCATTAAAAAATGCATCTTGTTCCGCAAAAAAAAGGCCTCATATAGCTATGTAAACGGAAAAATTAAAAAAGTTATGGCTTTTGGAAATTATTGGGAAAATAATTGGGAAAATATTATAATATTGGGAAAATATTAGATTTAAAGTTACCGATATAAGATCGGATTGTATTGCGATTATATGTGAGGTCTGAGCAATCAGATAATGGCCAGCAAAGCTGCGATGTCACTGTCTAGTTAAGTGATGGTACGGTATTGGGTGTACTTCTAGTTTGCATCCCCGTGGTGCACGTTGGGTAGCCCTAAATGAACCAGCAAATACTGGCGGTCTGACAAAAAAAAGATCATGGACATAAATTTAAATCTATATATATTGTGTGTATGGTATATAGTGTGTGGTATATATTGCATGGCAGGAAAACAGACGGATCCGTTTGAAGTTGACACAATATGGATCAATTTCAAACGGATCCATCCCCCATTGACTTTCAATGTAAAGTCTGGACGGATCCGTCTGACTAACTTTCACACTTAGAATTTTTTCTGAAATATAATGCAGACGGATCCGTTCTGAACGGATCCCATCGTCTGCATTATTGTAGCGGATCCCTCTGTTCAGACACCAGACGGATCTGCTCCGAACACAAGTGTGAAAGTAGCCTAAGTCTGGACGGATCCGTTTGGCTCCTCGCGGCCAGGCGGACACCCGAACGCTGCAAGCTGTGTTCGGGTGTCCGCCTGCTGAGCGAAACGGAGGCCAAACAGTGCCAGACTGAGGCATTCTGAGTGGATCCGCATCCACTCAGAATGCATTGGGGCTGTGAGGAAGCATTCGGGGCTGCTTGTGAGAGCCTTCAAACGGAACTCACAAGCAGAGCTCCCAACGCTAGTGTGAAAGTAGCCTTACAATGTAAGTCAATGGGGACGGATCTGTTTGACGTTGACACAATATGGTGCAATTTCAAACGGATCCGTCCCCCATTGACTTTCAATGCAAAGTCAGGACGGATCCGTCTGACTAACTTTCACACCTAGATTTTTTTCTGAAATATAATGCAGACAGATCCGTTCTGAACAGATACCATTGTTTGCATTATAGGAGGTGATCCGTCTGTGCAGACACCAGACGGATCCACTCCGAACGCAAGTGTGAAAGTAGCCTTAGATGTAGGTCGAGTGTTACTAATGAAAAATATTGTTCTGAGATGCATGCAATATGAAATAAAATACAGTGCTGTAATACAATATTACTTACAGTGAGAAGAATTTCTTCTTCTTCTTTTTGAAATCGAATTTTGCCCATTTTCGATCGCTGATTTTAAGACAGAATGCACGCCAAACTCCACTGGAATCAATGCAAAACCGAAACCAGGGCACGTCACGTGACACGATTACGTCACTCATAAGATCGATTCCTCACGCGATCATTCATAACATTCCCACTTTTCGGGTAAAAATCGGGAATTTGAATAACAAGATCGATTCCACCCTGCTTCTTGTAATATAGCGAATATTCGAAAAAAAAATTTAGAATCGATCAATTTAGCTAATATAGTGGTATAATCATGTTTTTTCAGAAGTTTAAAATTTACGAATATTCGATATAGCGAATATATAGCACTATATTCGAAATATTCGTAAATTCTCAAATTTGCGATATTCGCGAAAAAATTTCGCAATTGTAATATTCGCGCTCAACACTACTGCTGCTGTCCATATGAAGCAGACTTTTAGGCCTCAGAATATACAGTTAACTTTACCTGCTGCTGCTGTCCATATCAAGCTGACTATTAGGCCTCAGAATACACCGTTAGCTCTACCTGCTGCTGCTGTCCTGATCAAGTTGATTTGTTATGTATATGCCTCATAATACACTACCTTTACCTGCTGCTGTCCATATCAAGCTGACTTGTAAGCCTCAGAATACACCGTTAGCTTTACCTGCTGCTGCTGTCCATATCAAGCTGACTTGTAGGCCTCAGAATACACAGTTAGCTTTACCTGCTGCTGCTGTCCATATCAAGCTGACTTGTAGGCCTCAGAATACACTGTTAGCTTTACCTGCTGCTGTACTCAAAAAAGCATAATTATTTGTAGGCCTTATACTAACTACACTGTTAACATGTACCTACTGCTGTTGTCTGTCCGAAACCCTGCTGACTTTGACCATGGACTAATGGGTCCTTACTGAAAAATCCACAGTCAAAATTTGACAAAAACATAACATTATTGAAAAAAAAAAAGGAAACAATATAACTGAAAATAACTTTTTAATAAAATTAAAATGTAAACAAACTTGCTCTAAGGCAAATTTTGGAGCTGTTCCTGCATTTCTGATATTTCATGCAGGTCCTCTTCATATTTCTGATTGAATTCCTGCAGCTTTTGTTGCCCTTTTCTAATGTGGGCACGGAATTCAATAACAGTTTTCTGGTGCCTCTCCTTCATGCTAATAATTTTATTTGCCATTTTCTTTATTCCTGGTATGAAAACACAAAAAAAAATCAATAAACAATAAGAGGCAATTATTGAATTTTGCGTAGTATTTGATTTAGTACAGAGAATTTAGGCTTCATTTTTAAAGTATACCATATTTACTGTAGTCATAGATTATTTAGTGACAGTTTAGTAGTGTAAAATTTAATTTGTTGTGTTATATAATTATTAGATTATGTAGATTAAATAGTTATTGTGCATGGCTGTTGTTTTATACTACTGCTGTTTTTGTTGTCCCATTAGTTATTTTAATCATGACCTGCTATAAAATTGTAGGGTGCAGCATCTCCTGACTTTCGGCACAGCACCATACTATTTGTGCGCCCAAAAAAAAAAGATGCCGTGGACAAAATCGCTCATGAACTGTGGTCTAATAGCTGATCTACTGAGCAGGTAGCCAATTATATAAAATAAGGGCTTTAGGAGTTTTTGGCAAACAACTGCTGCCTTGATCGCTCCTATTGGCCAGATTACTTAGACATAAGCATTACAGCTAAGGAGCTGGAGGGTGGGCAGGAGGTGTCATGTGGAGGTGACCGATGCTAAACAAGACAGTACGACAGCACCTGAGGCAGGGGACACCAGTGTTATGTTCCCCTACAAGTGCTGATATTAGCTGTTCCAACTCTACAGCCAATGGTGAAAGGATTTGGACCTTTCTGGACCTCTACGACCACCTTGGTTTGATTTTACTGACGTCAGGAGAGATATTTCTCAGCCGGCAATAACATGACACACACAGGTATCACTAAGAAAGACTCTAACTTAATTATGCTATAGCTTGGCCTTATATAGGCAGTAGAAAAGTTTGCATAACAACAGCATTAAACCAATCATAAAGATAAACATTGTTGCTCATACACATACTACTGGAACATCCTTATATGGTATGTGTACGTGCAGTAAGCAAAAAGAATAGGTTTTAAACAGTCACATATAAGAATGTATGCAGATGGGCCGAATGACCCTTAATAAGGCAAGAACGTTTGTACTAGTTCTGGGGGATTCCCATAATCTGTCCTGGGACAGATAAGCAAAACTTAACTCACAGCAGGGGAACTTGAAACAGTGTGTGGGTGACATGTTATTACAATTCTTTACATATTTAGAGCAAACAAGATGGAGTCACATTTCTCTTCTATAGCTGCACAGGCAGAACTTTACATATGGGGTGGAGTTTAGGTGTATTCTTGGTGAAAAGTGGAACTAAATGTAACCGCTTGTGAAATAAAAAAAAATATGTGTATAATCCTTTATTATTATTTTCTTTTTTAAATTAAATTAGGTTAATAGCTTGTTTAGAGAACCTTTTCATGATATGCTAATTTTTTGAGATAGGAATTTTGGGTTTTCATGAGCTGTATACCAAAATCATCAATATTAAAACAATAAAAGGCTTGAACTACTTCAGTTGTGTGTAATGAATCTAAAATATATGAAAGTCTAATGTTTATCAGTACCAGTACATTACAGAAAATAATGAACTTTATCACAATATGCAATTTTTTTTAGAAGGACCTGTATATATATATATATATATATATTTTTTTTTTTTTTCTTTTTTTTTTTTTTAAGACAATCGTTGCCGGATTTATCTAATTGCCTAGTATATTCATTGAGGGGTGTAGTCTGCGTAATTGAGTCACTTTGTTTTGTTTTCAACTCTAGGGGCACGTAAGGGTTTCTTCTCTTAACATGCGACATAGCTCCCAATTACCATTAAGATAAATCCTCTAGCCTAAAGCCATATGGTGCTCCTTGAACTCTGAAGCCTGCTGTGCGACCAAAGATCAGTTTTTGTGCACACCATTGTTCTTTTTGTAAAATCCATATTCTGGGTAATACGTTTAAGATTTTTTATGATCTTAACACTTGAATTTTTTCATAAAAAATATATTGAAATTTATAATTTGCTCAAATTATTTTGATTTTTTTTACTTTTCTTTAGATTAGCGTTGGACAATTAAATCATTAACAGAGTTTGCAGAATCTATTTTGATTAGCTAAAGGGGGTGTAGTTTCTGAAATAGGGTCATTTATTTGTCGTTTACACTATGTAAGGCACAAAAAGTGACTGCATAACTGAACTGTTATAGAAAAAATATTTTTTTTAAGATTTTTTAATTATTGAATTGTTTTCTTCTCAATTTCTAAGCCTTCTAACGTCACAATAAATTTATATTTCATTTAATAAATGATCTAAACATAAAATATGCATATGGCGAATGTAAAGTAATACATTTACTTTATCTCTATTAATATCTATTGTTACACAAAGAGAAATGTAAATTTGGAATATTTATTTTTAGTCATATTTTTTAGAATTTGTTAATTTTTGAAATAATAAGCCATAAAAAATTTGACTAAATTTTGCCACTGTCATGAAGTACAATGTGTGACGATAAAATAGAACTATGCCCGTGAAAATTAAAAGTGTTTTAAAGTTATTAGCACATAAATAGATACCTTTCATATTAAAAAAAATAATAATTAAATGAGCATGAAGGTAAAAACGGGCATGGGGTACAGAGGGTTAATGTTTCTAAATATGTGATACTGTATATATATAATTTGAATGATGTGTGCACATATTTACCCTCCTTGTAATTAAGTCCTCCTCTTCATCAGGAACTAGGGTGGAGATATCCTCCTCAGCTGGAGCTGGGGCAGAGGTTTTCTGCCCTTCGGAGGGTCCAGGCTCTTCCTCTGCAACCTTCACATAATTGTCCACATCAGGTGGGTTTGTAGCACTGGGATTGATAGTATGGGAGGGGCCCGCCTGCTCATCATCCTCCTCTGCGGAGACCTCCACCACATCCAAATCGGCCGTTGTGACATGGCGGCGGATGGTTGGCACACAATGTTCTGATTTAGACTCTATTTACATGTCCGTAATGTGTTTTTCAGATCCGTGGATACACAAAACACGGGCACTGGCAATGTGCGTTCCGCATTTTGCAGACCGCACATCGCCGGCAATAATAGACCATGACTATTATTGACCGCAATTGAGGACAACAATCTGACATGTTCTATTTTTTTTATGAACGGAAGTGCAGGTCCGCTTTTCCGGAGACGGACGCACATCGTGCGGCCCCCTTAGAGATGAATGGGTCCACAATTCTCTTCACAAAAATAAATAATGAAATTGCGCACGTGTGAATGGGGTCTTAGAGAAATAACTTTGAACTAATAACAAATGCTAATTAAGGCTATTTTCACACTAGCGGCAGAGACCTCTGGAACCTCCAAAACAGCCGGTCGGATTCGTTCTGCCACTAGTGTACGTGTGGCCCCGGACTACTGCTCCGGCCCCATTGACTGTAGTGGGAACAGGGCGTCATACTGGGGCTGCAATGATAAACCCTGCCGAGAGGTGGAAAGAATAAAACTACATGCCCAGGAACTCTGCCACCATCCCTTGATAGTCAATGGTGCTGGAGCTGTAGTCTGAGGTCACATGTACACTAGCGGCAGGACGGATCCGACAAGCTGTTCACCCGACGGAACAGCCTGGCGGACGTCCATGCCACTATTGTGAAACTAACTAAGTGGGTGATGTATGTAAAGTAATCATGACCTTTTAATGTAATACAGATTGATGATTGCTGTTTATCTAGATATACACACACATGTATTTATTATTATGTGTGTACAAAGTACAAAATCAGCCGGTTACATCATACATCACTACTGCGCTGTATGGATAAATATATATATGCATTCTCAGCTAGGGAGAGATGTATGAAGTAAATGGATGATTTGCTATGTGTCACACCAGGTAATAAGTAATAATTTGTAACAGGTGAAAAATAAAAAAGTACCTGAGCAGACTCTCTGACTAAGCTCTTTGACCCAGTTTGGGTGCCTCCTCTTCAAATCCGACCATTTCTTCACAATGGCTATCTTGCTGTGACTGCGGCTGATAGTTTTTTTGAGAATCCGCTTGACCCCCATCACTATCGCCTGCTTCTTGGCGGCCTGCTTCTGGGTACGGTCGTAACCCTTCTTCAACATGCGCTGCAGGATAAAGATGCAAACATATAATTCCAAATTTGTGAAATACAAGGATTATTAATAAATATCAAAAACAAAGCAAAAAGTATTTAATTGTTAGAAGGTGGAAATATTAGATTGAATGTTCACGTTATAAGATCAAATTGTTTTCCAGTTGTATGTGTATGGGGTCTGAGCAATCGCATATATATTGCTGAGCAGAGATGTACCTGTCTAGTGAAGTGATGGTACGGTATGGGGTGTACAGTTGGTTCGCCTCCCCGTGGTGCACCCTGGGTAACGCTAAATGAACCAGCAAATACTGGCGGGAAGAATATATATTTTTTTTTTGTCCAGACCAACAAGACATAAACTCTAATATATAGACTATGGGTGTGTGTTTGCGTGTGGTATAGAGTGTGTGGTATAGAGTGTGTGGCAGGAAGATTTATATGCAATGTGCATGTGCTTGATATTTCTTTGCTGTCCATACATACATACTTGCTATCGACAAAGTGCTGTGATGTCAAAACAATACTTATTACAGCAATTATGAATATCTAATCAGACTTGATCAAAGATGAAGTTATATTTATTGCACAAATATATTTGCATATTTGCACACATAGAAACATAGAAACATAGAATGTGTCGGCAGATAAGAACCATTTGGCCCATCTAGTCTGCCCAATATATCTGAATCCTATGAATAGTCCCTGGCCCTATCTTATATGAAGGATAGCCTTATGCCTATCCCATGCATGCTTAAACTCCTTCACTGTATTTGCAGCTACCACTTCTGCAGGAAGGCTATTCCATGCATCCACTACTCTCTCAGTAAAGTAATACTTCCTTATATTACTTTTAAACCTTTGCCCCTCTAATTTAAAACTGTGTCCTCTTGTGGTAGTTTTTCATCTTTTAAATATGCTCTCCTCCTTTACCGAGTTGATTCCCTTTATGTATTTAAAAGTTTCTATCATATCCCCTCTGTCTCTTCTTTCTTCCAAGCTATACATATTAAGGTCCTTTAACCTTTCCTGGTAAGTTTTATCCTGCAATCCATTTACTAGTTTAGTAGCTCTTCTCTGAACTCTCTCTAGAGTATCTATATCCTTCTGGAGATATGGCTCCAGTACTGCGCACAATACTCCAAGTGAGGTCTCACAGCGGCATAAGCACTTCACTCTTTCTACTGCTTATACCTCTCCCTATACATCCAAGCATTCTGCTTACATTTCGTGCTGCTCTATTACATTGCCTTCCCACCTTTAAGTCTTCTGAAATAATTACTCCTAAATCCCTTTCCTCAGATACTGAGGTCAGGACTGTGTCAAATATTCTATATTCTGCCCTTGGGTTTTTACGCCCCAGGTGCATTATCTTGCACTTATCCACATTAAATTTCAGTTGCCAGAGTTCTGACCATTCTTCTAGTTTTCCTAAATCCTTTTCCATTTGGCGTTTCCCTCCAGGAACATCAACCCTGTTACATATCTTTGTGTCATCAGCAAAAAGACAAACCTTACCATCGAGGCCTTTTGCAATATCACTTTTGAAGATATTAAACAAAATTGGTCCCAGTACAGATCCCTGTGGAACTCCACTGGTAACATGACCTTGTTTTGAATGTTCTCCATTGACTACAACCCTCTGTCTGTCATTCAGCCACTGCCTAATCCACTCAACAATATGGGAGTCCATGCTCAATGACTGCAGTTTATTGATAAGTCTTCTATGTGGGACAGTGTCAAAAGCCTTACTAAAATCTAGATATGCAATGTCTACTACACCTCCACCGTCTATTATTTTAGTCACCCAGTCAAAAAAAATCTATAAGATTTGTTTGACATGATCTTCCTGAAGTAAACCCATGTTGTTTTTCATCTTGCAATCCATGGGATTTTAGATGTTCCACAATCCTATCCTTTAATAGGGTTTCCATTAATTTGCCTACTATTGATGTCAGACTCACTGGTCTATAGTTGCTCGATTCCTCCCTACTACCTTTCTGGTGAATGGGCACGACATTTTCCAATTTCCAATCTTCCGGGACGACTCCTGTTACTAATGATTGGTTAAATAAATCTGTTAACGGTTTTGCCAGCTCACACACTCGCAAATATTTAAAAACACTGTTGCTTACTAATTACTATACAGATATACTTAGAACATGCATAAAAAATGTGATCACATAAAGTGTTGCACTTACAGTTAGCAGGAGTTTGTCCTCTTCGTCTCAAAATTTGCTGGCCACCATTTTCTCCATAGACTATCGCAGATTTTGAAAAACGTAGTCACGCACGCTATACCACACCTACAATGCTCACGCACATGCGCATCACACTAATATTAAGGTGGTGATAGCGAATAAGCAAATTATCGAATAGAGAATACGCCATTTATCGAACAGCGATTAAGCAAATATTTCAAAAATATTATTAACCCTGCCGCTGTAGTTAGAATATACCTTCGACTCTGAGTTTTCTAACCCCACAGGCGATCACATGGTGATGTGACGCTTGTCGGGGAGGTGTATGTTAAAAACTGTAAAGATAGAAAAAAAAAATCTAATATTCTAAATATTTTTTTGAATATTCATTATATTTTAAAACAAGTATATATAGTAAGTAATATAGAAAATATTTGCCAAATAAAATAATATATAGTAATTTAACTAATATAGTGGTAGAATCTTTTTTTTATAGTCTATTCGCTATATTGGTATATATTAATGTTTTATGATATGACAAATATTCTTCGAAAGAATATATAGCACCAAATTTAATGCTATATGTTCTTTTTTGATGAAATTGGCATTATGTGATTTTTTTTTATTACGATTAATCGCATATGCAAAATAATATGCAAAATATGAGAAGACAATGCAGACTATGTTACAGGATGAGGGAACATATAATTTAGTTCAGAGCAGCCCCTGACAAAGCAAGCAAAAGTGAAACCCGGTTCGGGCACGCAATATTTTATACTTTCAAATGCATAAAATCTTTTAATCTATGTGAGTATAATAAAACAATTTGTTTAATGAAGAGTTCGCGGTACTTCACTATGTTCAGTTCTCTGATTTAACATCCAGGAGGTGAATAATCTGAATGTGAAGGGAACCTCAAATTCAGTGATCGACAGCATCTAAAGATACTATCCACCTACCTTAACTATCTATGCTCCCATGAAAAAAGTTTTGAGCTGTGCGGTCTTTTTTTGGGATAAAACAATGTGTGCATGTGTGGAGGCACAAAAGTGGCAGTACTAATTTGTGGGCACAAACGGGTAATAAATACCTTGTGAGGGCACTAAGGAGACTGGATAGAATTTGGTGTGTATAGATAGGCATTGGACGGCGTTTGAGGCGTGGCTTAGTATTTTAAAAAAATGATGCAGTGTGCTTAATGCACTGCTGTTACTGTCCCCAGTTGGGCTTTTCAGAAGTATGGGCAGCACAAATCCTTGTGTAATCAGGGATGTGCTGCCGTAAAAACAACAGAAATAAATTAAGTAGGAACTACTGTGGTTGCAATCATTACTTCCTCATTCATTTTGCATTGCCATGTGTAATAGGCCAATGCAAACATGAGCTGATCCACAGTTTTTTGTGGACTCCACAAAAGGAACAATGGGAAAAGGTGGCCCTCACACCAAAAAAGTTTGTGCACCCCTGTTTAAGGAAAGGCTAAAAAGAAGAATAACCATGTAAAATAGGGAAAGGTAGGTAAAGCTGAAGAGCTGTGGTTGGGTGTGCTTGGCAGTGTCTTCTAGTCTTCTAGTCTTCTAGCTGCAGTTACTGACTTATATTTATAACAACTTATACTAACTTTGTACTTCACCAACAGAACATTTCAGTGTTTCCCATTCATACACTACCTTCTCACCGCACCCCCTCTCTGGTGGTTTCCCTCAAGGCTCTCTCCTGGGTCCCATGCTTTTCTCCACTTACACAATTTGTCTGGGACAGCTCATAGAGTCCCATGGCTTCCAATACCACCTCTAGCTGAGACAATCAAATCTACCTCTCCGGCCCAGATGATGCTTCCTTCCTTTCCAGAATCCCAGCATGTCTGTCAGCAATATCTTCATTCTTCTCCTCCCACTTCCTAAAACTCAACATGGAGAAAACTGAATTCATTGTCTTTCCCCCATGTCACTCAGCCCCCTACTTAACCTGTCCATCACAGATAATACCACAACACTTTATCCAGTCTCACAGCCCCGCTGCCTGGTAGTAACATTGGATTCTGCCCTGTCCTTTAAGCCACACATCCAAAGACTCACCTCCACCTGCCGTTTCCAACTCCAATTTGCTCCCTCCTCACCCCTGAGTCAATTGAAATACTAGTGCATGCTCTCCTTATCTCCCGCCTGGACTACTGCAACATTCTCCTGTGTGGCCTCCCAACCACCACTCCCTCTCCCCTTCAATCTATTCTCAACTCTGCTGCCACGTTAATCCACTTCTCCCCTCATTTCATTCATTAAAGCCTATCAGGTGCATTACTAGGGGCATACTCCAGTCAGAGCTGTCGTGAGTGTATAGTTTATATTACTCTGCGGGGCAGCCTTGACCGGTTATTATATTCAACCTTTATTCGTAGGTTGTTATTAGCAACGTTGTTTGCTCTATTACTATCTATATACCGTGGAGCCCTATCATTCAGGCACGTCCACCATATGTATCAGCCTGTCAGAGTGATTGCTGTATCTGCTTGTATCAATGCCTGGGAGAGGGTTCCAGATTTGGCAACAACTCGCTACCTCCTCAGATTTGTACTAGTTGCCCTGCAGGCTGATGATTGACACAGGGGCGTGCGTCAGTCTCCTAATATTAACTGCTGTTTTTATCCTCAGTAATGCTTGGTATATAATCAGTCTAGAATATGCCAATCACTTTGTTCCTCATTACATACTACTTGTGACTGCCTATGCCGCTCGCAATGCTTCTTGATCTACTCACTGACCCTGTCTAAAAAATAGCGCTACACTAATACACCCCTCCCAACATGTTTTGCCACATGCGTGGCTTCGTCAGGGGAAGTGGGGTATAGGCGTATATGATATGCGCTCCTTATTCTGTGGGTCCGTCGCAGGTAGGTCCGATGTTATGGTTACCTCCCCTTTGGATGACGTACCACCTCCTTGTTCCATACCCATTAACCCATTCCTGCCAGTTACTCGGAGTCACACATAGGGGTCTGTAGAATAGTACTATGGATAGTTTGTGTCTACCTCCATACTTTCCTGCTTTCTTGGCATGTAAATTAAATAATGTGTATATTGCCCACCCAGAACTGTTAAACAACACAGCAAGAATTGATGTGGGTCCATTTAGCCTTTAATTTGCCACATATCTATTACAACAGACCAGCTACTTCAATGACACTTATTCCTGGCATTCACTAGTGGCACTTGTTCATGGCATTCTATAGACGGTCTATGGAAAATGTATTGTTATTTGCCAATTCCATTTTGTAGTTGGATGCTTCTGTACCAGGGTACCTCTTCATCGCTCAATGTCTCCTACCTCTATATTATTTGTAGGGACCATTTTCACTGAAACGGACATTGGGTCTGTGATCTGCAGTATCTGCACGCACTCTACAGTACACAGGATATCTTCCCTGTATTTCTGTATAATTGTTATTTTTATTATTATTATTATTACAGTGAGCTGGATGGAATGTGCTGACTTAGTCTGTAGATTAGGGTCTAGTTACGTTTTTTCTTGTCTACTTTTGTGGCATTCTTACATTTGATTGCTATTTTGTCCGTAGACACTCCATCTATGTTAAATAAAGGCCGTGAAAGAAAAGCCTTCGTTCAGGCCTCTTGGACTCAAGGTCTGTAGTTTATGTATCCATTTGGCTTTTTCTCGCAAAAGTTTCTGATCTAAATTGCCACTCCTTGGACCCAGGGTCATCTTGGTCAGTCCCCAAAATTTCAGGACTTCAAGATTCCCCCCGTGGGCATATGTAACATGCCTATAGAGTTTATTAAATAAAGTCCCTTTTAGGAACCCTTGGGATATTATTAGTAATAACGCATCTATGGTCTATTCAGACCCTAAATTCCCTGTAGGGGTCCCTAACTGAAAATAAAAATATTTCTTTATTAGTTATTATTTTAAAATAGATGAACCAAACAACTATAGAAAACTATTAAAATTATCAGTGTCTGATGGAGGGTACAATTGGAGTGTATAAATGTATTTTTCTTTGTCACATGTAGCCACTGTGGAGTGCGGTGCCTCCCATTCATTTATATGGGGTATAGCTGCACTTACAAGCCTCTGCTGTTACTTTGTTTGTGCATTCATACAATGTGATGGCAGATTGGGCGCTCCTATTAAGATCCTTTTATCGTTCGGCCTTTATATTCAGGCTGGACAACAGTGAAACAATGTTGCTAGGTTTATGTGTACTTTTGAAGCTGCCACTAGTCTGCTCAATTAACTTGTCTCTAGGCTACACTCTACACTTTTGTGCTACTGACTGCTCTATTTCATCCATAGAAGTCACTGGTCGCGCTAAACCGCTCATGTGGCATGCTCAATTCCACTCCTCAATGTCTGGTGCTGTCTCTGCAGCGTACTCTTTTATTACTAGTCCCTAACATTTCAGGCACTGTTTAAAATACAGGACGTCATACCACCCCTCCCGACATGTTTCGCCACACTCGGTGGCTTCGTCAGGGGATGTGGGGTATGTGGACCGGCCTGAATATAAAGGCCGAACGATAAAAGGATCTTAATAGGAGCGCCCAATCTGCCATCACATTGTATGAATGCACAAACAAAGTAACAGCAGAGGCTTGTAAGTGCAGCTATACCCCATATAAATGAATGGGAGGCACCGCACTCCATAGTGGCTACATGTGACAAAGACAAATACATTTATACACTCCAATTGTACCCTCCATCAGACACTGATAATTTTAATAGTTTTCTATAGTTGTTTGGTTCATCTATTTTAAAATAATAACTAATAAAGAAATATTTTTATTTTCAGTTAGGGACCCCTACAGGGAATTTAGGGTCTGAATAGACCATAGATGCCTATAGAGTGACGTGTCTTCTCTTATTGTATATTCACGTCCGTCTGTTGGATTTTTGAATTTCTTCACTCTGGGTACACATTTGCAAAAGGTGCAGTTACCACACGGAAAGGAACCTATGATGCTGAATCTTAACCAATTTGTGTTTGTTATCTCTCTTTTAGGAAGAAAGCTATGGACAAGTTTATCCTTCAGGTTTTGTCCCCTTCTATACGTGACACTGGGATATGGTGACAGCACAGTACTCAGCTCTTCATCACTGGTAAGTACCTTCCAATGTTTTTTTTTTGAATTATCATTATCTGTTGATTGTTACAGTCATAGGTACCTATACATCTTATCCTTTTTCCTCCTGTATCTGATCTTTACCATATTTTTTTAGATATTAAGTCCTCCCTATTGGCACTTTTAGCACGATTGAACACTTTCTTAAGGCATTTTCGTTAATAGCTCTATATCGTTTGAAGAGCTCATCCGCTTCCTTTTTGAAAGTTTCTTCTGTGGTGCAGTTTCTCCTCGCTCTTAGATACTGCCCCACATGTATTCCTTTCTTCAAGGCCGTTGGGTGCCAACTCATCCAGTGGAGGAGACTGTTTGTCGAGGTTGGCTTACAATAGATTTCCGTTAATATCTGCCCATCCACCCCTTTCTGGATCACTAGATCCAGAATGCAGATTTGGCTTTGATGGATTTTGAAGGTAAAGTGCATCCCTATCTCATTTTGATTCAAGGTATCGACAAAATGTATAAATTCCTGTCTCTCACCCTCCCAAAATAACAAAACATCATCAATGAACCTACCCCAAAATAATATGTGACTAGTGAATTGTGCAAGTGTATCTGAAAGACTATAGTGTCCTCCCACGACCTCAAAAACAAATTAGCAAACGTCGGTGCACAAGGAGTCCCCATCGCGGTACCTTTCATCTGTTGGTAATTATTGTGAGTTAGAATTAATCTTAACAAAAGGATAACAAAATCATTGTGTTCGTGAAAACTAGTGCTTTTGGTGTCCAGAAAGTATTTGGTGGCTTTTATACTGTATAGAGCCTCCACATCCAAGCTTGCCAGGTATGTGGATGGAGATAATGAGATTTCTCTGATTTTGGTCAGTACATCAGTGGTGTCCTTAATATGTGAGGATAGTGACATGGTCTCAGTATCTCATCCACATATTCACTGGCTGGTTGGCTTAGGGAATCATTCCCTGACACTATCAGGCACCCAGGTATTGGATTCTTCTTTTTGTGCACTTTTGGCAGTGCATAAAATGTAGGGACAGTGGGGCTTTTGTTATACAGAAAATCAAATTCTTCTTTAGATATCAGACATCGATCTCTAGCAGTCTTCAGAATTCTTTTGAGGTCCTCTAAGTACTTCTCAGTTGGGTTTTCTTGTAAAGTCTGATATATTTCCCTATCCATTAACAACCTGTTCACCATTCCTTCATAATCATCCCTATCTTGGATCACTATGTTGCCCCCTTTATCACTTGATTTCAGGATTATATCCTTGTTTGCTCTCAATTCTTCTAAGGCAGTGAGTTCCTCATCTGTAAGGTTTTCAGGGATGGTATCTTTATTTGGTTTTAACTTATTGATCTCTTGAGATACCAAATGTACCAAGGCCTCAATTTTTTTGAACTGTGAAAAGGGGGGGGGGGGAGGTCCATTTTGATCTAGGCTTCAGGTCTGTCAATCTCTGAGCTGAAGCCCTCGCTTTCCAGATGCAGGCTTTCCAAGGTCTGCAAAGCTTGTTGTTCTCTCTGGATAAGTTTGCTAGTGTCTGTGCTCATGCTAGCAAATTGTTTGTGCAGTGCTAACTTACGTGCAAATAAATTAATATCCTTAATCAAATTAAATTTGTCAAAACTAGGTACAGGCGTGAATGCAAGTCCTTTTTTTAATGGTGTAATTTGTGCCTTTGTAAGGGACAGTGCTGAGAGATTTATAATTTGGGTGATCTCCAAATTAGTTTTATCAGTTATTTCATATTGTAACCCCACTTGTCCCTGTGTTAGGATCTGGACTTGAACCCGGGACCTCTGCTGTGTCTGGCAGTGCCTCTACTTGCTGAGCCACCTGAAATGCTGGACAGTTCTTTAGACAATTCCTTGAATGATCTTGTCTTGAATCTTGTTTGCCTTGAACCTTGAACTCTTTGCTCCTCCCATGAATTTCCTGATTTAAGCCATGTCTCTGCACTTCCTGGTTGCCAGAATATTGTGCCTTTACCAGCCAATATCTCGCTACTGTCTATCCTGCTGCCGACCGTATCTCTGCTACCATCCGTTACTGACATTTGGCTTGTTCCTCGACTACGCTCCTGCCTAATCCCAACCTGCACTATTCGTTACCAACTTTGGCTTGTTTCTCAACCACGCTTCTGCTTGATCCCTGCCTGCTATATCTGCTACTGGACCTTGGCTTGCTCACCTCCTGCTGGGGCTATCCTGAGGACAGTGACCTGGTGCTAACACGCAGCAAAGTCCATCTCCACCATCAGGAGCTCTGGCGAATACCGGTTAGTACTTAGACCCCGCACCTCAGGTGAACCCGTGTCATCAGCCAGGGTGACCAGTCTGAATATCTGCTCCGCTGCTATAGCTACTGGCCTCCGAGCCTGACCCCAAACCATGGCACCCTGTCCCTCAACTGGACATTGCTCTGTCCTAAAAAATGAGGGACTATAGGTGGTGTGGCAAAGAGGTTTGGTTGTCCTGATATCATTTGGCCCTGATTCTGTTGCACTGTAGCATCTGTGATATTTGTACTTCCATGTGTAGGTGCTGATGGTGCTGTTTCTGGGGTGTTCGGAATTTCTGACGTTGTCTTGGGTCTTGTTGATGCAATATGATCCATTTTGTTCTAGATCCCCAAGCCATTTGTATTGGGAAATACAAAACCACTCAAGAAGGAAGGTTCTCCAGTTTGTGAGGGCTGAATACATTCTGATGTATTATTTGTTGGATTCCCAGTTTTTTTTTTCAGATTTGTAAATCTGTTGTATCTCACCTTCCTTTTTGACCCCCCCTATTTGTAGGGTCTTTGTTATTAATGCTCTCGGTACCCGAGGCTTCAGATTCTGAATAGTCTGTGTACCTGGTGTTTCTCACTGGGTAACTCTGCCTGTTCTTCCAGTTATATACACGGTCAAAGTCTAATTTGTCGCGGATGTATTTGCGCTCAGATCCTCACAGGACCTCCTACTCAGTTCTCCTCTCATATATTCCTCACACAATTGACTACAAGATTTCTAATGTGC
Source organism: Bufo gargarizans (assembly GCF_014858855.1). Classification (NCBI taxonomy): domain Eukaryota; kingdom Metazoa; phylum Chordata; class Amphibia; order Anura; family Bufonidae; genus Bufo; species Bufo gargarizans. Next base: position 257,442,251 of record NC_058084.1, read on the forward strand.
CTCTCCCCTACTCTGGAACTCACTACCTCAACACATCAGGGTCCCCCCAACATCCAAAGCTTCAAGAGTAACCTGAAAATCCACCTTTTCAGGAAAGCTTAGCTTTTCTTGACTATTCTCTGCAAAATCCTTAGTACTGCGTAGCTCTCTAGGTATTGACCTGGTCCATTCACGTTCGTTATTTGTCTTGTCTGTCTTCCCAGCACATATCCTAAGTTAGGGACTGCCGTCTAGTTGTCCCCTGTCATTAGGACTTGCGAGGCAAGTAGGCAGGGACAGGGGTGAGGTTGGAGCGCAGTAGTCACTATCCTCTCTCCTGTCTGTAGTGTACATTACCGTCACAGGAGACTAGGCTTCTCTTTTCCAGGATGCATTACAGTCCCACAATGCTTTCCACCTCCCACAATACAATAATCTTTATTAACAGAAAAACAAGATGTAGTACATTTTTAAGACAGCCAGATGATGTTATTACCAAACTAATAACTACAGCAATAGTAAATCCTGGCTGACGTGAAATAGAATTAAATTTAAACCTTGCTGGGCAGAACAATACATGTTTTACAATTTAGAGGGTAGCATTTTAAATCTCTGTGAAAACACCATAAGTAGTAATTAGAGATGAGCAAATTTCTCAAAAATTGGATTCAGATGGTTCACCCAATTTCCCAATAAGATTTGATTCAATGTGAATTTATTTGTGATGAATGTTAAAAAAAAAACTGGCATTTTCAGGATGTTGAGAGTCTGTATGTGCAAGTGAAACAGTACTGTGAGTCAGTATGACACGCAGTTGACAGGCGTCACTCTAAGATTCACTTCCCACTTCACTTATTTGGTCAGTTATGGGACCAAAACTGACCAAATCACTTAGTTTTGGTTATAGGTAGGTCATTGTTAGCGTCAGGTATAAAGAACCGTGCAGTGTCCCAAGATTCTATTATAGGGTGAAAGAGTGCACTCCATTTCACATAGATTTCTACAGAACCTGTTCTGTTACACTCTGATACAAGTAGTGTCCTCCCTGACAGAGTGGATGTCAGCAGTAAGTTTGTGTTGACGTCACTGTTATTTTGCCCTTCTTCTCATCCGTCATAAGAACAACCAAAAAAAAAGCATCCTGTCTTTTGAGCATACCCCTTCACACGGTCAACATTTGCTCAGTAATCCATCAGTATTGCTGAGGCAAAAAAACAAACAAAAAAAAACCAAAAACACAGGAGTGGATCCAAAACATGACACGTGAATATAATATTTGCATGTCTTCTATTTTTTGTACCCACTCCTGCATTTGGCCTCCAAATCATGATCCAATCCTGATGCAAAATAGGGACCATGAGTTACAGGCCTTACGGCTGCTCCAAAGGCAAGATGAATGGGAGTACTTTTATATATGAAATAAACACACACCAAAATATTTGTGTCATTCCGCAAATTCACCTCAAAAGCAAGGATGAATATATACTTTTATATATTTAAAATTAACACATCCCAAAACTGGTTGTATCAGACTGCTAATTCACCCCAAAAGCAAAGATAAATGGACATACTTTTATATATTTAAAATAAATAGTAAGGTTTAAAAAAGACATTTGTCCATCCAGTTATCACGACCGGCGTGCCTATCACATACGTGACACAAAGGGAGGGAAAAGGGGAGGCTCTGTCCAAGGGAGAGGGAAAGGTGGTGACCCCTATCTCACCTTGAGGCTGGCCCCTGACTGCCCTGATGTCCCTAGACGGGTTCCTCACCCGTATGCCGATCGCGTGCCTAAAACCCTGGCTTTACCTAAGATGAGCCCTAGATAGTGAATAGGGCGGTGGGAACACTAGTCCGCACCACAAACTCTAAAGGAAAACATCAAGGGGAGGACAGACAATACAGACAACATATAATCCCAGGTGGGCGACAACAGAAGACAACAAAAAGCCCAACAGGGATCTGGAGGGTAACACTCTGGAACAACAACCAGGATTCCCAGCTCCAGTGGGTCAGTATAAAAGTCCAGGCAGGAAGCTCTATATCTGGCAACCAGAGAAGTGAGAGAGGAGAATATAAGGAGATTGGGAGTGACAGACAAGAAACAGCTGAGGAGGAGAAGCTACGGATCCCTGAGTGAGACAAAAAGGATAGTAAGGTAAACACAGAAAACTATCATTCAGAAACAGCGTGATCTTTAGACATATAGCGTGTAGCCACCTGCTGCGACTTCCTGACCCCGGGTATAACAGAGTCAGACGTGGCTCTTGACACCCTTGTGACACCAGTTCGGCCTGTCATCCTGCAAGTTGATCCAGAGTAAAGAAGAAAAAAAAAAACCTGTGAGGTAGAAGCCAATTTTCCCCACTAGGGGAATATAAAATTCCTTCCCGACTCCAATCAGGCAATTAGAATAACTTCCTGGATCAACGACCCCTCTCTAGAAGCTATAGTCAGTAATATTATTACGCTCCAGAAATACATCCAGGCCCCTCTTGAATTCCTTTATTGTACTCACCATCACCAACTCCTCAGGCAGAGAGTTCCATAGTCTCACTGCTCTTACCGTAAAGAATCTTCTTCTATGCTTGTGTACAAACCTTCTTTCCTCCAGACGCAGAGGATGTCCCCTCAGTCACAGTCCTGGGGATAAATAGATGATGGGATAGATCTCTTTACTGACCCCTGATATATTTATACATAGTAATTATATGTCTGCTTTGTTTATAGGAGCCCATAACTGTACACAGCACTCCATGTGTGGTCTGTCTAGCAATTTGTAAAGTGGTAGGACTATGTTCTTATCACGGCCATCTATGCCCCTTCTGATGCAACCCATTATCTTATTGGCCTTGGCAGCAGCTGTCTGACACTGTTTTTTGCAGCTTAATTTGCTGTTTATTAAAATTCCTAGATCCTTTTCCATATCAGTGTTACCGAGTGTTTTACCATTTAGTATGTACGGCTGACTTGCATTATTTCTTCCCATGTGCATAACCTTACATTTGTCAGTGTTAAATCTCATCTCCCACTTATCTGCCCAAGTTTCCAATCTATCCAGATCCCTCTGTAGTAGTATACTGTCCTCATCAGTGTAAATTACTTTACACAGTTTTAGTGTCATCTGCAAAAATTGATACTTTACTGTGCAAGCCTTTTACAAGATTATTAATAAATATATTGAAGACAATAGGGCCCAATACTGACCCCTGAGGTACCCCACTAGGGACAGTGACCCAATCTGAGTGTGTACCGTTAATAACCACCTTTTCTATTACTGACTGACTGACTGAATTTTCTATTACTGACTATTACTTACCCACATACATAGATTTTCCCCCAGTCCAAGCATTCTCATTTTATATACTAACCTTTTATGTGGTACAGTGTCAAATGCTTTGGAGAAGTCCAGATATACGACATCCATTGATCCCAAAACTGTTTGTATCAGACTGCACTTTCAACACAATAACAGATGCTAGGATGTATGCAATTGCTGTTTAAAATAACCTAAAATCTATAGTAATAGATAATTTTTTGTAACACCAATTAGTGCAGCAAGGTGTAATAGAATAGTTGCTATTATCCAGGCTTTACACTCTCTTATTGGTCCCTGCTCTCACTACAGTGTGGATCATGCCTTCCCCTACACTATAAATATTCTTTCCCTGAGCAGCTCAATCATTTTTTTGTGAATAAACTCTTTCCTAAACACTGTCCATAGTTCCTGTTTCATCTCTCCCTGCACCTCAAGTTCACTGTAAAATTACAGAGACATGGCATAAGGAGGCTTTTTGTAGGGCTGTGACATCATAGGGGTTGGCTATCTAATGATTGGCTGTCTGCACGGCATTATAGGTGCTCCCTCATTACCGGGCGTAATTTTTTAGAAAAAATGCTAGTAAATTCAACGTCGGGACAAATCAAATTTTTCCTGCAATTCGGATCGAATTCGACCTTGTCAAATTTGATTCGCTCAACTCTAGTAGTAATCCTAAATCTGAGACAGGGCATATTTACACAATATATATATATATATATATATATATATATATATATACTGTACAGACCAAAAGTTTGGACACACCTTCTCATTCAAAGAGTTTTCTTTATTTTCATGACTATGGAAATTGTAGATTCACACTGAAGGCATCAAAACTATGAATTAACACATGTGGAATTATATACATAACAAAAAAATGTGAAACAACTGAAAATGTCATATTCTAGGTTCTTCAAAGTAGCCACCTTTTGCTTTGATTACTGCTTTGCACACTCTTGGCATTCTCTTGATGAGCTTCAAGAGGTAGTCACCTGAAATGGTCTTCCAACAGTCTTGAAGGAGTTCCCAGAGATGCTTAGCACTTGTTGGCCCTTTTGCCTTCACTCTGCGGTCAGCTCACCCCAAACCATCTCGATTGGGTTCAGGTCCGGTGACTGTGGAGGCCAGGTCATCTGGCGCAGCACCCCATCACTCTCCTTCATGGTCAAATAGCCCTTACACAGCCTGGAGGTGTGTTTGGGGTCATTGTCCTGTTGAAAAATAAATTATGGTCCAACTAAACGCAAACCGGATGGAATAGCATGCCGCTGCAATATGCTGTGGTAGCCATGCTGGTTCAGTATGCCTTCAATTTTGAATAAATGCCCAACAGTGTCACCAGCAAAGCACCCCCACACCATCACACCTCCTCCACCATGCTTCACGTGGGAACCAGGCATGTAGAGTTCATCCGTTCACCTTTTCTGCATCGCACAAAGACACAGTGGTTGGAACCAAAGATCTTAAATTTGGACTCATCAGACCAAAGCACAGATTTCCACTGGTCTAATGTCCATTCCTTGTGTTCTTTAGCCCAAACAAGTCTCTTCTGCTTGTTGCCTGTCCTTAGCAGTGGTTTCCTAGCACATATTCTACCATGAAGGCCTGATTCACACAGTCTCCTCTTAACAGTTGTTCTAGAGATGTGTCTGCTGTTAGAACTCTGTGTGGCATTGACCTGGTCTCTAATCTGAGCTGCTGTTAACCTGTGATTTCTGAGGCTAGTGACTCGGATGAACTTATCCTCCGCAGCAGAGGTGACTCTTGGTCTTCCTTTCCTGGGGCAGTCCGCATGTGAGCCAGTTTCTTTGTAGCACTTGATGGTTTTTGTGACTGCACTTGGGGACACTTTCAATATTTTCCCAATTTTTCGAACTCACTGACCTTCATTTCTTAAAGTAATGCTGGCCACTCTTTTTTCTTTACTTAGCTGCATTTTTCTTGCCATAATACAAATTCTAACAGTCTATATAGTAGGACTATCAGCTGTGTATCCACTTGACTTCTCCACAACGCAACTGATGGTCCCAACCCCATTTATAAGGCAAGAAATCCCACTTATTAAACCTGACAGGGCACACCTGTGAAGTGAAAACCATTTTAGGTGACTACCTCTTGAAGCTCATCAAGCGAATGCCAAGAGTGTGCAAAACAATAAGTATAGCTTTGATGCCTTCAGTGTGAATCTACATACAATTTTCATAGTCATGAAAATAAAGAAAAAAATTTGAATGAGGTGTGTGTCCAAACTTTTGGTCTGTACTATATATATATATATATATATCTATATATTGTGGCCAAAAGTTTTGAGAATTACATAAATATTGGAAAAGTTGCTGTTTAAGTTTTTATAATAGCAATTTGCATATACTACAGAATGTTATGAAGAGTGATCAGATGAATTGCATAGTCCTTCTTTGCCATGAAAATTTATTTAATCCCAAAATAACCTTTCCACTGCATTTCATTGCTGTCATTAAAGGATCTGCTGTGAAGAAATCCCCCTTTTCTTTCAATATTTCTTCCTATGCCATTTGGTAGGTGTAACTACCGAACAAAGCCCACCCAGGGTGAAACGGTAACAGAAAACTTCCATGTCTCTTTGAGAACCCCTAAACCGATGTGGGTCAAAAATTTTATATGTTGATCACCCACATCGGGGCTATCAGGGGGACATATGATTTGTGGGGATACCTCGTGTATAAAGGGGTGTTCCAGATATTGGGGAAAACCGTGACTTTTCTGCCTAGAGATAATCAAGCCTGATAAAGTAACAACTTGATTATCTCCAGGACTAGGGGAGGGCATTGTATGTTTATGCTGGAGGGGTTTTATGTTTCCATTGTACTTCATTGGCTATACTGTGTCCCTCCCTGTGGGATGTCCCCTTGCATGGTGACTTGCATAAAAAGCCTGTGTGTGATAATTAAAGGTGTTCTATTTGTACCTTTCTTCTTGAATCCGGCTGATGTTTGGGGATCTGCATGCTTTATTAAGGGAATCATCTTATAAAGTTATTGGCATTTTGGAGGGAATTTGTCTACTTCAACTGCCGAACGGAGTGCTATATTCACCAGGCTCTGGCGGTTCGGGAGGAAACTACTGAATGTGGTTTAAATATACTTGGTTTTCTTACACACGCTGAGATGATTTCAGTAATCGTCTTGTTAACTCAGGTGAGAATGTTGACGAGCACAAGGCTGGAGATCATTATGTCAGGCTGATTGGGTTAAAATTGCCGACTTCAGGGTGATGCTTGAAACCATTGTTCTTCCATTGTTAACCATGGTGACCTGCAAAGAAACGCGTGCAGCCATTATTGTGTTGCATAAAAATGGATTCACAGGCAAGGATATTGTGGCTACTAAGATTGCACCTCAATCAACAATTTTTAGAATCATCAAGAACTTCAAGGAAAGAGGTTCAATTCTTGTTAAGAAGGCTTCAGGGTATCTAAGAAAGTCCAGCAAGCGCCAGGATCGTCTCCAAAAGAGGATTCAGCTGTGGTATTGGAGTGCCACCAGTGCAGAGCTTCCTCAGGAATGGCAGCAGGCAGGTGTGAGCGCATTTGCACGCACAGTGAGGCGAAGACTTTTGGAAGATGGCCTGGTGTTAAGAAGGGCAGCAAATAAGCCACTTCTCTCCAAAAAATACACATCAGGGACAGATTGATCTTCTGCAGAAAATATGGTGAATGGACTGCTGAGGACTGGGGCAAAGTCATATTCTCCTATGAAGCCTCTTTGCGATTGTTTGGGGCATCAGGAAAAAGGCTTGTCCGGAGAAGAAAAGGTGAGCACTACCATTAGTCCTGTGTCATGCCAACAGCAAAGCATCCTGAGACCATTCATGTGTGGGGTTGCTTCTCATCCAAGGGAGTGGGCTCACTCACAATTTTCCCTAAAAAAACACAGCCATGAATAAAGAATGGTACCAAAACACCCTCCAACAGCAACGTCTTCCAACAATCTAACAACAGTTTGGTGAAGAACAATGCATTTTCCAGCATGATGAAGCACCGTGCCATAAGGCAAAAGTAATAACTAAGTGGCTCGGGGACCAAAACGTTGACATTTTGGGTCCATGGCCTGGAAACTCCCCAGATCTTAATCCCATTGAGAACTTGTGGTCAATCCTCAAGAGGCGGGTAGACAAACAAAAACCCACTAATTCTGACAAACTCCAAGAAGTGATTATGAAAGAATGGGTTGCTATCAGTCAGGAATTGGCCCAAAAGTTGATTGAGAGCATGCCCAGTCGAATTGCAGAGGTCCTGAAAAAGAAGGTCCAACACCGCAAATACTGACTCTTTACATAAATGTCATGTAATTGTCGTTAAAACATATAAAGTGTGTGTAATTATATTTCACTACATCACAGAAACAACTGAAACAAAGATCTAAAAGAAGTTTAGCAGCAAACTTTGTGAAAACTAATATTTGTGTCATTCTCAAAACTTTTGGCCACAACTCTATATATATATATATATATATATATATATATATATATATAAAAAGACACCGCAGCACATCTGTTGGTGAAAAATTGTGAATCTTTATTCACCCATGCAACGTTTCAGTCCGCTTACTGGGACCTTTCTCAAGCAATGCATCATGTCAAACTGTGGGTTTTTATGTGGTCAGTTGAGATTAACATACATAAGTTACAATTAATAAATTATACAAAAATGTGCAAACAAATCTCATATACATATGAAAAAAAGACATCATGCCTGGAAGACAATATATGCAATACAAATACTCATATGTCAGGAGCATCCAGGTATAGTGATTATTCAGTACCATAATATATTACACAAGTGGCAATCAATAATATACAATCATCACCTGTGCAAGTGCAATTGTGAACAGACCTGGCGTGGAATCGGGCAGGCTCAATGGTAGGCGGATACAATATTGCGGATATCACCGCATGGATACGGGGTCCCGGAACTGAAACTGCGCATTTCCATGATGTCACCACAAGGACAATCACATAATCCCGTCTGAAGCATGGAATTGAAGCTGCGCATGTCCGTGACGTCACCATAGGGATAATCACATGATCCTATGTGGAGACATCACGTGACACGCCGCATAACAGTTCACTATAGTAAGGTATATGCAAACGTCTATATTGATGTGTAAATCGAAAGCGACGGCTAATAAAACAGGATGAAACACCCCAGGTATAGTATCGGGTGACTTGCTATCTTGCGATGCACTGTCATCCAAAGAACATAAGTAGAGAGGGAGGGGACCAGCGGCAGCCGTTGCCCTCCCATCTCACTCATCTGGTGTATTGAGCAAAGCCCTTCCTTCCGAGGGTCCTGTGGGTGATAAGAATAAAAAATATATATTATCCAAATATATTTATTAAAAGAAGAGGGAACAAATTCTTCAGTACATGAGCCGACAGGGACAGAACAGCAAGAGATCATATGAATAGCCAAGGCTTATATTCTACATTCAAGCCCCCCCGGTTTGACAGTTTGTAACTTAAAGATCCATTCAGACTCGCGATTTTTGAGCATTTTCTTGCGGTTGCCGCCAATCTGCGGCTGTGGGACATGGTCAAGGATCATGAATTTTAAATCACCTTCAACATGGCCCATATCCGCAAAGTGGTGCAAGACAGGGAGATCCCTGCGTTTCTTACATATGGAAAAGCGATGCTGGTTGAAGCGTGGTTTAAAATCGCATGTTGTCTCACCCACATACAAAAGCTTGCAGGGGCACCATAAAACATAAATGACAAAAGTCAAATAAAATTTAAGGGGATAAGAAATCCCTGTATTAGGATGCGTAAAATCACGTCCCTTCACCATGTATTTGCAGTTCACACAGTGAAGGCACGGATAACTACCACATTTTTGTTAGGAGCCAAGAGTGATTGGCGTATACCTTTTTAAGGTCCTATGTCGTTCTTTACAAGTTTATCTTTTAAATTACAAGCTATCTCTTGTATGACATAATTGGTCTAGTCGTGAATTCTGGAATATTTTTATGTTCTGTACTCAGAATTGACCAATGTTTATTGAGAATTTTACTCACATACGGGCTAGCTTCACAAAAGGTAGATACAAAAGGTATTTTCTGGGATTGGTCCCTTTTAGTGCCTCGGAATAATTCACTTCGCTCTTTCTGATTTATACGTTTTAGTTGCTTCTGCAATGTAGATACCGGATAATGCTTCTGTTTAAAACTTTGTGCCATTTTATCCAAAGTTTTATCCAGTAAGGATGTATCACTGATTATTCTCTTGGCTCTGATAAACTGACTATACGGTAATGACCGCACCATCGTCCGAGGATGAGCACTGTCAAACCTAAGGACGGTGTTGCGGTCAGTGGGCTTAGTATAGACCTCAGTACTTAACACGCTGCCAGTGCGTCGAACATTCACATCCAAAAAGTGCATCGTGCTGGTGGAGAATTCCAATGTAAATTGTATGTCAGGAATCAGGCTATTTAAATAATTGTAAAACAATTGTAACTCTGATACTGTGCCCGTCCAAATAACAAAAATATTGTCTATGTATCTCCACCACCTCAGCACGTGGCTGAAGTAGTGGGATACATAGACGTGCTGCTCCTCCAAATAAGAGACGACCATGTTGGCGTAAGTCGGGGCCACATTCGTCCCCATGGCCATCCCCCTAATTTGCATATAATAATCATCTCCGAAAAGGAAATAATTATTATATAAAATCATTTGTAATGAAGCCAGAAAAAAAGTTTGAACCTCAATAGTATAGTCTTAGTTCTCCAAAACAGATTTCACAACGGCCATACCAATGTTATGCTGTATAGAAGTGTACAGACTAACAATGTCGAAGGAGGCCAGAATGGCGTCCTCCGGCATTGTCACGTCTGCCAACTTAACCAAAAAAATCTGTGGTGTCCTTTAAATAGGATTTAGAGTTAACTACATAAGTCTGTAGTACTTTATCCCAAAAAATGGAGGCGTTACTAAGTAAAGAGCCGCGGCCAGAAACTATAGGTCTGCCGGGAGGGCACTGTAAATTCTTGTGGATTTTTGGTAACAAATAAAATAAAGGGGTAACTGGATGGTCTATCAGTAGGAACTCACTAAGTTGTTCATCTATGAGGCCTATTTGTGTATATCGGCTTACAAGTGATTTTAATTCACGCTGTATGTCAAATTTGGGGTCCCTTTGGAGTTTAATATATACTGCAGTATCAGATAACTGGCGGGTAACCTCTGCTAGATACATGGAAGTATCCATGACCACTACCGCACCACCCTTGTCGGCTGATTTGATGGTGAGGGAGTGGTAATGGATTAACTGATTAAGTGCCTGTAACTCCTGATTGGTCACATTTGGATGTTGAATGTGATCAAAAAGGTCCAATTGTTTTAACTCTTGTATATCTCTCAGCACTGCGTCTGAAAATACTTCAAACGCTTTGGAAGATATTTGGGGGGAAAAATATTTTTTCAATCTTAACACCCAATCAGACAAGCATAACTCATGCATAGACTTAGTAGTGATACTGTGTGCATCCTGAAAATGAATGTTCAGTTTAATTAATCTAAAGAAATATAGCAACTCAGCTTCTACCTCATACCAGTTAATAGCACTAGCTGGACAGAAACTTAAACCCTTTTCTAACAGCTGCAGTTGAACCGGTGTCAAAATATGAGATGAAATATTTACCACAGTCTGTTCAATCAGGCATGGGTCTTTCGCAGAGTTTTCTGACTTCTGGTTTTTACGGTATCGGTTTCTGTTCTGACCGCCTCTTCTTGTGGCTTTTTTTACGTTGGTGAGTGGAGATCCTAAAAAAGTCGTAGTATTGCTGGTATTCGGCTCATCCCTCTTCTTTGCTCTTTTTTTTACTCTGGTTGAAGTTAGAACGATTGCCCTGAGTCCAATTATATGTATGTCCCATCGTGTAGTCCATTGTATCTCTTTGCCATTTTCCTCTTTTGGTTTCTTGTCTCATTTTTGAGCTTGTTTAAATGGGGTTGAAACTTGTTATAATATTCATCAAAGTCCTGTGTGGACAAAGTTGCCCTCAATGCGGCCTCCTCCTCCATCCTGCTGGTTGTAGTAAACATCAATTCTTTACGCACAAATTCTATGTTCAAAAGCATCAAATCCCAAAAATATTTATTGGAGATCTGCTCGTATTTAGAGCGAAATTCGGTTGTATACGCATCCCCCTGGGTATGCGATTAGTTTCATCCTGTTTTATTAGCCGTCGCTTTCGATTTACACATCGATATAGACGTTTGCATATACCTTACTATAGTGAACTGTTATGCGGCGTGTCACGTGATGTCTCCACATAGGATCATGTGATTATCCCTATGGTGACGTCACGGACATGCGCAGCTTCAATTCCATGCTTCAGACAGGATTATGTGATTGCCCTTGTGGTGACATCATGGACATGCGCAGTTTCAGTTCCGGGACGCCGTATCCATGCGGTGATATCCGCAATATTGTATCCGCCTACCATTGAGCCTGCCCGATTCCACGCCAGGTCTGTTCACAATTGCACTTGCACAGGTGATGATTGTATATTATTGATTGCCACTTGTGTAATATATTATGGTACTGAATAATCACTATACCTGGATGCTCCTGACATATGAGTATTTGTATTGCACATATTGTCTTCCAGGCATGATGTCTTTTTTTTCATATGTATATGAGATTTGTTTGCACATTTTTGTATAATTTATTAATTGTCACTTATGTATGTTAATCTTAACTGACCACATAAAACCCCACAGTTTGACATGATGCATTGCTTTAGAAAGGTCCCAGTAAGCAAACTGAAACGTTGCATGGGTGAATAAAGATCCACAATTTCTCACCAACGGATGTGCTGCGGTGTCTTCATTTTTTTGTATTGGTCAGGTGTTTCCATCTCTGGCACCCGATTAATTACTACTAGGAGTGCTGCCGTGGACTTCCGTTAATATATAGATATATATATATATATATATATATATATATAAATAAATAAAATTAATAAAAAAGGGCAGCACTCCAGGAAGTAAAAATGCAAAAAATGCTTTATTTACCCATATGGGACATGCAAGGTTTCGGCTCTATGTAGGAGCCTTTCTCAAGCAATGTGTACAGACAAAATACTAAGTTTATATACCATTATACTGAGTCATATCAATTCACAGAACAGGTGTGATCAATTCATAATATATAAAACAATTTAACAAAAAATGCAGTACAAATACAACCATTACAATATAATACCAATAATCACTGATACATGATCATATAATGAATATCCAAATTGTGTACATGATTCTGTGATATATAAAAATTCTTACATAAATTCATAATTATCAATCATAACATTAACAGTGCCAGCTGTGTTTAATAATATAGTGCTAAGTGCTTACTACGTGGTAATGCAGACGGAGGGTGAAGGAGGAGACGGAGCATGAATGGCTGCCATAGCTTGTGCGATCCGGCGTGCCCAGAGCGCAACTGCACATGTCTGGCTAACGCATATTTCATACTTCTGGGTTTTGATGTGCTCACAATATCGTGGCTGCGTACTGCCGCCCTGATTTGATATATATATATATATATATATATATATATAAAACTGTTTTTGTTTTGTTTTGTATTTAAAAAAATAGCAATATGAGTGTTGTGTTTTTGCATAAACAGAACACACACAAATCCACACCAAAAAAGGCATAAAACCGTACAAAAAACTCACTGAAACTGAGATATACTGACGAGCAAAAGGGTAACAATGTTTGAAACTTTTGACTTTCAGGCTCACTATCTACAGCTTCGTACGTGAGACTTCCATCATTTTTATAGAAAATCATCTTGGATATCTCATACATAAATTGGACTTGCAACTATTTAGCATATGATTAGTTATGCAGATTCTTGTCATGTAAATGCATTGATACTGCTTTGCTACTAATATTCTAAATGTTTATTTTTATTATTTTGTTAGTATTTTGTAAATCCACCTTTGGTTTTCAATTTTGCCTGAATTCTTCTGGGCATGCTTTCGATCAGATTCAAGCATGTCTCAACTGAAACCACTTCCCAGGTCTCTTTTATACGTTCCCAATGTTGGTGCATACTGGTTGTAACGGATCTTCTGGCACCCCGACTGAATTGATGGATGCTTCCCGGGGGCTCCAAGCACTCCACTGTACACCGTAAGCACTGCAGACCACACAAACTGCCGCCGCTTGGTTGGGGTCTTGCCGTCTCCTACCCACCCCGGGCCTATGACAAGGCTCCAGGCTCCAGTGGATGAACCTCTCTTTCTTCAGAGAACGATGCAGGAGCAAGAAACAGGAACAGCTCTTACAAGAGCTAGGGATTATAGCCAGGGGAGTATACAGAGTATAGAAATCCTCACACACATGAGACGAAGCTCTGTTGAAGGTAAAACAGGAACTCTTTAATGACCACACAAGCATTGCCTTTTATACACATTTTCCAACAAGGTTACCACCTACGTGGACCTTGTTGTGAAATGAGGACATAAACATAGCAGCCAATCATTTACAGTTTTACAGTTTAAACACAAAAACTATACATTCAACAAACACAATGGCATTGCCTGTGACGCAATGAATAACACAATAGTATTGTCTGTGACACAATGAACAAACACAATGGGTATTGCCTGTGATATATTTAATAAACACAATGGACTCTGCCTGTGATATATTTAGCAAACACAATGGACTTATTCACTCACAGGCAGAAAACACACATTTTCCCAACCACAGAAAACACCCCAAAACACCACATATCCCCATAAAAGTCACATCCCCTGATAGCCTCAATCTGGGTGAACAAACTATCTAAAAATCACCCAGATTCATTCAGGAGTTTCCTGGAAGTCTAATTTTTGCCCCAGCGTGCACATATTCCCATGCCCCAAATAGTTCCAGTAAAAAGTCCAAGGGGCAGAAACAGAACATTTAAAATCCAATATGCCCAAATAGTGTCCCAGGGTCCATAGCCACAGCGCAAGAGGCTGGCAAGCAGGCCTCTCAAACCCACAGTGACGAAAGTGCTTACATCACACTGGTCAACTGACTTGAGTATAAATACATTTTTTTTTTTTTTTTTTTTATCTCTGCCCACAAGTGTTTTATTGGGTTAAGGTCTGGGGACTGTGGGGGCCGATCTAGCAGCTCTACTTCATTGTTATTGAACCATTTCATTGCCAATCTTGATGCATGCTTCGAGTCATTGTCCTGCTGGAACACTATGTTGTCTTTTTCATACCCATTTTACTTGAGTGTAGGATATAACTTGTAAGATACTCAAATATAGCTCAGAATTGAGACCACCATTGATCCTGGTAAAGTATCCAACACGTCTGGCTGTTAAACAACCCCATAACATCAGACTTCCTCCATTGAACTGGACAGTTCCTTCAATTTCTCAATCTGTTAGCCCCCTTGTCTGTGAAGGTTCTTATTTATCCAGGTCATGGTATATATCTGTAAATAATAAATCAAGGCAACTGGACGTACTGTAGATTTTCTTGAAAACGTTTCACTCGTTCTTCCAACGAGCTTTCTCAATTCTGAGTGATTGTACAAAAATTCTGGGAATAAATATGTAACTGAATCCACATCTGGTAATTATACCCAGCATTGGGTCAAAGGTGTTGATTCCATTATCCTAATTGGAGTCAGTAGATGATAAAGACTTCCCAGTAAAAGGTGTCAAGACAGCATTATACGTGGCAGACAATAGATGTCTAACCCCCCCCCCCCCCCCACCTCTATTCAAGCTTGGCTTCTCCATTTTTACGTAGATGGCCTCCTTCACGCCTCGTTTGTACCAATCGGCCTCCTTATCCAAAACACGTATTTGACTGTCTTCAAAGGTGTGACCTGTTCCTTTTAGATGTAAGTACACGGCTGAATCTTGACCAGAGGTTTTGGCTCTTCTATGCTGAGCCATACACTGATGTAGTTGTTGTTTTGTTTCGCTGGAAGTCTTTATCACCTACTGACTCCAATTAGGATAATGAAATCAACACCTTTGACCCAATGCTGGGTATAATTACCAGATGTGGATTCAGTTACATATTTATTCCCAGAATTTTTGTACAATCACTCAGAATTGAGAAAGCTCTTTGGAAGAACGAGTGAAACGTTTTCAAGAAAATCTACAGTACGTCTAGTTGCCTTGATTTATTCTTTACAGATATGTTAGCCCCCTTTTCCCTTGTTCTTTTCCAGATCCATTTGCACCCATCAGATCCTAGTCTATTGACTTTCATCTCATCATTCCAAATTGCCTATTTTCCACTCTCCACTGTTCATACTTTTATGCAAACTCGAGCCAAGGCTTCTTATGACGATATTGAAGTTGAGGCTTCTTCACCTTTTTCTGGGCCACCATTTCAGACTTGTGTTATGCACATTGCACAGTGTTTGCATGGACACCTGTGATCTCACTATTGCAAAATATACGTGCCACCTCCACTGCCATGTTTGTTGCACCAGAACTGATAGACCTTGTGATGAGCCAACTTGTTGACTTCAATATTTTGCCTGGATATCCACCTCTTGGCTTTTGAATGGATGGATGGACTTCATTTCATATTCTTCCAACTGTCATGGCACTCAAATGATGCTTGATGTTTGGCAATTTTCCTGTTCGAGATTTTTTGCAGACTTCCTGCACACAAATCTGCAGCATGTGCAGGCACTCAAAGCGTGGTACTGAATAACGCTGAATGGAGTAGTGGCACACTTTTCCGAACAGCCGCTCAGTCTGTTTCAGGGGGGGCTCCACAGGTGGCTTTCCCCAGCCACAGGATAGGGAAAACTATCAGATTGGTGGGAGGTCCTACTGCTGGGACCTGATCTACCCTCAATAAATATTACAAGAAAATTTAGACTGGCACATTCTTATTCATAGTCATAAGTGCATATCCATAAAGCAAACATGGTTGATAAAAAAATAATAGCTGAACACACATATAAGCAGTAAAGCTGAGAAATGGGGATCATTCTGAATTCAAGTGGCATTATTGTCACACCTTGCCCTGTGAATGTGCAGAGTTCTGTCAGACTGGCTGCACATGACTGACTTCTTGGTTTGGTTTGATTTGGGTTTCCCTCAGGTGTACTGGGTTTCATTGTTAGTGAGGCCGCCAATGCTACCTGCACATGGTGCAGATTGCACACATTTTCTCCAAGTGGACTCTTGTGGGGAAAAACCTCACCATAAGTGCTCGTTCATATGACCATTAGTGTTCCGGTCCCGTATTGTGGTCTGCATTTGCGGATCCGCAATACATGGGCACCGTTCCATTGTCATTCCGCATCATGGAAGTGGACTCATTCATTTCAAATCCGGAGATGAGGAACGGTTTAGAACGGAAAACTACGGAAGCACTATGGAGTGCTTTCTGGGGTTCCGTTCCGTGCTTACGCACCGCAAAAAGATAGAACATGCTCTATCTTTTTGCCGAATGGAGGGATCGTAGACCCATTCAAGTGAATGGGTCTGCAATCCTCATGTGCCTGCCCCAAGGAAGGTGCCTGTGCATTGCGGACGCAAATTTACGGTTCACAGCATGGGCACGGGACACCAACGGTCGTGTGTACGAGCCCGAATATAGTACCAGGAAAGTGTATGAGATTTGACAGATCTTGTGTACATTTTGGGGTACATTTATAAAAGGGGTTCTCTGGCTTTTAATATTGATTACCTATCCTCAGCATAGGTCATCAGTATCAGATCAGCAGGGGGCAGTGCACACGTGCTGTCTTCCTTCTCTCTTCCTGTTCACTGCTATGTTTATGGCGAGCAGGAAGAGAGAAGATAGACAGCACAAGTTCACTGCACTCACCTTCCCTTCATACAGCTGATAGGCGGGGGTGCCAGGTGTCGCAACCCCAACAATCAGATATTGATGACTAGGGATGAGCGAACTTGTGTTTCAAGTTCGGCGTACAAGGTTCAAGGTACAAGGTTCGGGTTTGGGTTTGGGTTATCTAAGAATTCAGTTATGAATTATGCTACCATGGACAATAACTTATGATGGAATTACTCCATGATGGAATTCTTAGATAACCCAAACCTTGTACGCTGAAAACACAAGTTCGCTCATCCCTATGATGACCTAGACTGAGGATAGGTCATCAATATTAAAAGCCCAGGAAACCCCCTTAAGGTGTTTTAGACTCCACAAACACCTGCAGTTTTTGGTGTGTTGTTTTGTAACTAGAATTCTGGTCATTAAGTGGGATTTTGTATTTCTGATGTTTCAATATAGGTGAAAAAAATCCTGAATAAATAACATTTTTTTTTAAACATCACTAAAAAACACGCAAAAACCATAGCAAAAAAGCAGGTTCCCTTAAAAAAAAAAAAAAAAAAAAAAATTATGAGTATATTCTAGAGGTTTTTACAGTAAAATAAACACCAGAGACAAATTCATGTTTGTAAGGACACTTACAATTTGAAAACGTGCTTACAATGGTAATAATTGACAGTGCTTTTTTCCCCCTTTTTAAGCACACAAATGCTAAATCTATTAGAAAGAAAAGTGTTACTGCCCTTTCCAGATTAACCATGGTATTTTTTTTATTTTTTTTACGTATTGTGCTTTGTTCCCAGGAAATGGCAATAAATAATGTGCACTTAGTTGCACCATTGGTCATTTTCAGTCCTATCACAGAAGCCTCCCCCCATTCCAGGAAGATAAATGTGATTTAAATTAATAGCTGGTCCTAAATAACTCCTCAGCTGGTAAACGATGCATTTATCAGGCACAGACAGGCAGTGTCCTTTGATTCATGGTTCCTTTTTTACACTGTGAAGGGTGCATACAAAAATTGTTATTTCTTTTTAATAAAGTGTAGCAGTCAGTCTTCAGCTATTTATCAGGGAGGGTGGCATTCTGACAAACAGAAATATTGTAGCCGCAGATGAATGAGTAGGATAAAGCACACATTTCTCAACAAAAATAATCACTGCCCAAATAATCTCATAAAAGTCAGCTTTTAAGAGTCATGAAACAAAATACGTCCAAGTAAGAGATACAGCTATGATTTGGTGTTTAACTAAAGGCAAAACTGAGGAATCTATTATACACTACAATATATCTTACTGTATCAGGAAAATATACATTTTCATCTACAGTTTTCTCGATGCTATAGGAATGGTTGGATTTTTCTATTTACATTTTTTTTTGCCTCAGAGATTAGATCAAATTGTATTTAGATATTACCATGAAATACTGTGTCAAATAGATTTTTCTTAAAGAGCCAGTGCAAGAAAATGTTAAAGGAATTGTCTAAAGACAAAGGCTTTTAATATTCCCCATTAGGTTTTCATACACAAATTTTTCTTTTTTTTTTTTTACCGCTAAGAAACGGTGGTAAAAATGTATGCATTTTTAACGTTACATTTTTAATTGTGTTTTTTAATTGCATTTTTATCTTCATACATTCAAAACACGTTTTAAGCCATTTTCCCCCCTCAAGTATGCCATGCCATTGACACATACAGTATAATGCACCCCATCTGAAAAAAATAAAATGCAGCTATTAAATGTGTGTCCAGCATTTAATAATTCCCATATACTTAAAGCTAATATCCTGAGCTGGATTTTTGCTGCAAAAACACATTTGAAAAAAGAAAAACATCAAAGAATGCAAATGTTGGCAAAAACACTATCAAGCCCTGGACTTTAGAATTCTGCCTTCAGAAAATCGCAAAAGAGGGTTTTTGCTAATTTTTCCACTCAGTTGCACAAAAAATTTGACTTTTTGTGCTTTTGCACTGCTCACTCCAATTTCGAAATGTGGACGTGGTTAGTAGTGTTGAGCGAAGTGAAGCTATTGACGCAGAATTCGGTCCAAAGTTTAAGATTCAAAATTAAACTGAATTTCCTTGTTCTTTGTGGAAACAAATAATTTTTCCTAAAATGGCAACTGCACGTATTAGGAGTGAAAGTAAGTGTAGAGGATACAAACCTGGGAACGCAAGATCACCCCTAATGCCATGCAGTCAGCCAGTTAGGAAGTAGCCACTGTAACGGACCGTTTCAGCAGACAAGGGGTTAAAATCCGTTTAGGCGATATGCCCCTTTCCGAGAGACAGGCACAGCTACTGCAGAACACCAACCTCCCGAACTGGATACAAAATAGCACTCCAAGCTGGAACCTCGCGGATAGCTGCCGGCAGACGAACAGGAAAAGCGTATCCGTCAGCTTACACTCCTGGCAATCAGTCTCCAACAGCATATAGGGAATCCCCCCAATAACGAGACAAGGCTCCGTCTTGAGGGTCAAGCAGTGGTCTGACTGTACTTCAAGTACAGCCTCTTTTATTGATAAAAAAACAAACATAGTACTGCCCACAGGGTTTTGAAATCCAACCAATCAGTAATTCACAACACACAATGTAAATACAGCAACCAATCGTTCCCGCCCCCTAGAGGACCAGAAGGGAGACTGCGACACAGAACAGATACAACATATCCCCACAATGCATCATGGTTTCCTCCTCTCTGCCTGGAAGACGGCCGAAGACAATCCAATTATCTCTCAGGACAAAGGGGAGATCACCAATACACATGTGGAGACAACAGGACAGACATCACCATTTAAACACACAATGGGACAATGGGACAATAGAACCACACCCAGCATATTCCTCCCAAGCTGACAAGTTACACTTATTATAAGTTGTTACAACTTTGTGAGGTTACATTGTCCATACATATAACTTACATCAATTTAAACAGTATAACTTGGGGGACAAACCTATCCAAAATTCCCTGGAATAGGTTCAGGGGTTTAAAAGTTACTATGGGCCATAATCCTGAGGCAAGAGGCTTTTAAACAGCCCCCTCCAAAACCCAGTGGCGAGGTTGGTTTCGCCACACATCCCCCCCCCCCCCCAGGGAAGACTAACCAGATACCTGACCTCACGCCGGTCGGTACCTGAGTTAGTCTGGCAGCCCACCCACAACAAAATACTGGACCTGCTGAATTTCGTAGCCTGTCTCTGTCCAGTAAGTCCACCAAGGTTATGTTGGAAGCTGGTACTCCCGGTCTCTGTGTTGCTCCCTGGCTTGGAGTGGAGGTTGCTTTGTGGGCAGGGATCAGCGGTACTCTGCCCTGGTGCCAGCGCTACCACGGAAGAAGCCTGGTTGTTGGAGGGGGAGACCGACTGTCTCTACCCCCTGTGCTGTAAGTGCAGAGACCACGGTCCCATCTGCACTGTTGTGGGGCTTACTGTCTCCCCCTGGTGCGTTAAGCTGCCGCTGGGAAGAGGGAGTAACGAGCTCCTCTCCCATACATACTTCCAGCCGCTGGGGAGGGCGACCGACCGCCTCCGCTCCCAATACAGTGTCCTGCTGCTGGGGAAAGGAGACTGGGCTCTCTATTCCCTGTAGGACACTCTGCCGCTGGGGGACAGGACCGACTGTCTCTGCCCCCTGTAACTCCGTCTGCCGCTGGGGAATGGAGACTCGGCTCCCAATTCCCAAAAAATCATGCTGCTGCTGGGGGACAGGACCGACTGCCTCTGCCCCCTGTAACTCCGTCTGCCGCTGGGGAATGGAGACTCGGCTCCCAATTCCCAAAAAATCATGCTGCTGCTGGGGGGAGGGGGTAACGAGCTCCTCTCCCATACATACTTCCAGCCGCTGGGGAGGGCGACCGACCGCCTCCGCTCCCAATACAGTGTCCTGCTGCTGGGGAAAGGAGACTGGGCTCTCTATTCCCTGTAGGACACTCTGCCGCTGGGGGACAGGACCGACTGTCTCTGCCCCCTGTAACTCCGTTTGCCGCTGGGGAATGGAGACTCGGCTCCCAATTCCCAAAAAATCATGCTGCTGCTGGGGGGCAGGAACAACTACCTCTGCCCCCTGTAACTCAGCCTGCCGCTGGGGAGGGAGGCCGTTGCTCTCCTCTCCCTGCATTTCACACTGCCTTCCCGGCATATCACTCTGCTGCTGGGGAGCAGGAACAACTACCTCTGCCCCCTGTAACTCAGCCTGCCGCTGGGGAGGGAGGCCGCTGCTCTCCTCTCCCTGCACTTCACACTGCCGCTGGGGAATGGAGACTAGGCTCCCACTGTCCCGCAACCGTAACCTCCGATGGAGGTCCACCCAACGTGGCAGCTGACCGTCACCTTCTGCCCGGTATAGTAGGGTCTTAGACACTAGACTCCTCACGAACTTCACGTATTTCTCAGCTGGATTGGGTCCGAAGAAGTTCAGCCGCAACCACATCATACGGTCAAATTCCTCCACAGAGTATCTGTACTCCACTGCTGGTTCCATCCTGGTGCTTTTAGGGTTGCCTGTACTGAGACATGCGTTGCCCTTAAGTTGTAGAATCCACAGAAATGGTGTCTCCTGTAGCTGTCCTTCTGGCTGTAGGAACGATCCCGCTGCTTGCCACCAATGTAACGGACCGTTTCAGCAGACAAGGGGTTAAAATCCGTTTAGGCGATATGCCCCTTTCCGAGAGACAGGCGCAGCTACTGCAGAACACCAACCTCCCGAACTGGATACAAAATAGCACTCCAAGCTGGAACCTCGCGGATAGCTGCCGGCAGACGAACAGGAAAAGCGTATCCGTCAGCTTACACTCCTGGCAATCAGTCTCCAACAGCATATAGGGAATCCCCCCAATAACGAGACAAGGCTCCGTCTTGAGGGTCAAGCAGTGCTCTGACTGTACTTCAAGTACAGCCTCTTTTATTGATAAAAAAAACAAACATAGTACTGCCCACAGGGTTTTGAAATCCAACCAATCAGTAATTCACAACACACAATGTAAATACAGCAACCAATCGGTCCCGCCCCCTAGAGGACCAGAAGGGAGACTTGCGACACAGGACAGATACAACATATCCCCACAATGCATCATGGTTTCCTCCTCTCTGCCTGGGAGACGACCGAAGACAATCCAATTATCTCTCAGGACAAAGGGGAGATCACCAATACACATGTGGAGACAACAGGACAGACATCACCATTTAAACACACAATGGGACAATGGGACAATAGAACCACACCCAGCATATTCCTCCCAAGCTGACAAGTTACACTTATTATAAGTTGTTACAACTTTGTGAGGTTACATTGTCCATACATATAACTTACATCAATTTAAACAGTATAACTTGGGGGACAAACCTATCCAAAATTCCCTGGAATAGGTTCAGGGGTTTAAAAGTTACTATGGGCCATAATCCTGAGGCAAGAGGCTTTTAAACAGCCCCCTCCAAAACCCAGTGGCGAGGTTGGTTTCGCCACAGCCACCCCACAGTGATGTCACAGCTAGGCAGAGCCCTATAAAACCCTTATCCCAAGTAGCCATTTCCCTACGAGCTAAGCATAGGGAGAGACTTTTCACGCATCACTTGTGCGTTGCATGAAATTCGCAGCAAGCTCTATTTTGTGCGTTTTTCACGCAACGCGGGCCCCATAGAAGTGAATGGGGCTGTGTGAAAATCACAAGCATCCCCAAGCAAGTGCAGATGCGGTGCAATTTTCACGCACGGTTGCTAGGAGACGATCGGGATGGGGACCCGATCATTACTATTTTCCCTTATAACATGGTTATAAGGGAAAATAATATCATTCTTAAAACAGAATGCATGGTAGAATAGGGCTGGAGGGGTTAAGAATTTTTTTTTTTTTTTTTTAATAACTCACCTTGCTTGCGCAGCCCAGCTTCTCTTCTATCTTCATCTGTGAGGAAAAGAACCTGTGGTGACGTCACTGTGCTCATCACATGGTTTTTCACATGATCCATCACCATGTTATAAGGGAAAATAATACAATCTACACACACCTAACCCAAACCCAACTTTTGTGAAGAAGTTCGGGTTTGGTTACCAAACATGCCGATTTTTCTCACGCGCGTGCAAAACGCATTCAAATGTTTTACACTTGGGTTGAAAAATTGTGCATTTTCACGTGACGCACCCGCATCTTATCCAGCCCAAAAACATGGCACCCGTGTGAAAGAGGCCTTAATAGAGAATGCAGGGAGATTGTATCACCATGTGCATCACTGTGCAGTGCACCGACAATCCTAGTTAATCCGTTCTGTTAGTGAATCAGTTACCGTGCATCAGTATTAAAGGCAGGTCTAATATATCGCTGTGTGCATCACTGTGCAGCGAACCAGCATTTCTAGTTAATCTGATTTGTTAAACAAACAGTTAGGCCCCTTGCACACGGGCGTCACTGATTTTGCCCGGTTGCATTGCGGGTAGAGTTGAGTGGACACCTGGATGTTCGATGGGTTCGGCCGAACTTCACAAAAAAGTTTGAGTTCGGAACCCGAACTTGACCCCAAACCTGAACCCCATTGAAGTCAATGGGGACCGAACTTTTGAGCACTAAAATGGCTGTAAAAATGTAATGGAAAGGGCTAGAAGGCTTCAAATGGCATAAAAATGTGGTTAAGAGCATGGCAAGTGATCTGCAAACAAATGTGGATAGGAAAATGACTTTAAATAACATAAAATATGTAAAAAAAAATAATAATAATCTTGATCTAGGAGGATGAGGTCCATATGGAGGAGGAGGTTGAGGAGGCGGTGGATGTGGCGGTGTAGGTGGAAGCGAAAGTGGAGGAGGACGAGGTAGCCAACACTGGTTTTTGGTTTTAATTTTAATATTTTTTTTTTATTAGGGTACACCCCAAAAGAGTGGGAAATATCAAAAATACAACAATGAGCAATTGCGCTACAGTATAACAATGGCTGGGTAAGGCCGGTATGCATGTCTATTCTGCACAAGGTACGGACAAGTCATGTGGGATCCATGCCTGGTTCATTTTAATGAACGTGAGCTTGTCCACATTGGCTGTGGACAGGCGGCTGTGCTTGTCTGTGATAACGCCCCCTGCCGTGCTAAACACACGTTCATATAATACCCTGGCTTCAGGGCAGGCCAGCACCTCCAAGGCGTAAAGCGCTAGCTCAGGCCATGTGCCCAATTTGGAGACCTAGAAGTTGAAGGGGGCAGACCCATAATTCAATACGTGTAGGCGTGTGCACACATACTGCTCCACCATGTTGGTGAAATGCTGCCCCCTGCTAAGACGTTCCATACAGTGGCGGAAATAATTATTTGACCCCTCACTGATTTTGTAAGTTTGTCCAATGACAAAGAAATGAAAAGTCTCAGAACAGTATCATTTCAATGGTAGGTTTATTGTAACAGTGGCAGATAGCACATCAAAAGGAAAATCGAAAAAATAACTTTAAATAAAAGATAGCAACTGATTTGCATTTCATTGAGTGAAATAAGTATTTGAACTCCTACCAACCATTAAGAGTTCTGGCTCCCACAGAGTGGTTAGACACTTCTACTCAATTAGTCACCCTCATTAAGGACACCTGTCTTAACTAGTCACCTGTATAAAAGACACCTGTCCACAGAATCAATCAATCAAGCAGACTCCAAACTCTCCAACATGGGAAAGACCAAAGAGCTGTCCAAGGATGTCAGAGACAAAATTGTAGACCTGCACAAGGCTGGAATGGGCTACAAAACCATTAGCAAGAAGCTGGGAGAGAAGGTGACAACTGTTGGTGCGATTGTTCGAAAATGGAAGGAGCACAAAATGACCATCAATCGACCTCGCTCTGGGGCTCCACGCAAGATCTCACCTCGTGGGGTGTCAATGGTTCTGAGAAAGGTGAAAAAGCATCCTAGAACTACACGGGAGGAGTTAGTTAATGACCTCAAATTAGCAGGGACCACAGTCACCAAGAAAACCATTGGAAACACATTACACCGCAATGGATTAAAATCCTGCAGGGCTCGCAAGGTCCCCCTGCTCAGGAAGGCACATGTGCAGGCCCGTCTGAAGTTTGCCAATGAACACCTGAATGATTCAGAGAGTGACTGGGAGAAGGTGCTGTGGTCTGATGAGACCAAAATAGAGCTCTTTGGCATTAACTCAACTCGCTGTGTTTGGAGGAAGAAAAATGCTGCCTATGACCCCCAAAACACCGTCCCCACCGTCAAGCATGGGGGTGGAAACATTTTGCTTTGGGGGTGTTTTTCTGCTAAGGGCACAGGACAACTTATTCGCATAAATGGGAAAATGGACGGAGCCATGTATCGTGAAATCCTGAGCGACAACCTCCTTCCCTCTGCCAGGAAACTGAAAATGGGTCGTGGATGGGTGTTCCAGCACGACAATGACCCAAAACATACAGCAAAGGCAACAAAGGAGTGGCTCAAGAAGAAGCACATTAAGGTCATGGAGTGGCCTAGTCAGTCTCCGGACCTTAATCCAATCGAAAACCTATGGAGGGAGCTCAAGCTCAGAGTTGCACAGAGACAGCCTCGAAACCTTAGGGATTTAGAGATGATCTGCAAAGAGGAGTGGACCAACATTCCTCCTAAAATGTGCGCAAACTTGGTCATCAATTACAAGAAACGTTTGACCTCTGTGCTTGCAAACAAGGGTTTTTCCACCAAGTATTAAGTCTTTTTTTGTTAGAGGGTTCAAATACTTATTTCACTCAATGAAATGCAAATCAGTTGCTATCTTTTATTTAAAGTTATTTTTTCGATTTTCCTTTTGATGTGCTATCTGTCACTGTTACAATAAACCTACCATTGAAATGATACTGTTCTGAGACTTTTCATTTCTTTGTCATTGGACAAACTTACAAAATCAGTGAGGGGTCAAATAATTATTTCCTCCACTGTATCTGCTGGTGGTGCTGGTTGTTGTGGCATGCCAAAAAAGCTTTTCCACATTTCAAACATGCTAACCCTGCCTTCTGAGGTGCTATTGGTGACCCAGGTGCGTTGGCAACCTCTTCCTCCTCCTCTGTCTTCGCCTTGTGCTTCCAATGTGCCCCCGCAGTCAGGTGGGAATGCCATCAACAGTGCGTCTACCAACGTGTGCTTGTACTCGTGCATCTTACGATCACGCTACAGTGACAAAATTAAGGACGGTATGTTGTCCTTGTAATGTGGATCCAGCAGCGTGGCCACCCAGGAATCAGAACAAGTTAGAATGTAAGCAACTCAGCGGTCGTTGCGTAGACACTGCAGCATGTAATCGCTCATGTGTGCCAGGCTGCCCAGAGGCAGCGAAAAGCTGTCCTCTGTGGGAGGTGTATTGTCTGTGTCCTCTGTATCCCCCCAGCCTTGCAGCAGTGATTTTCATAAGCTGGTCTGGGTGCCACCCTGTTGTGAACAAGGTTCCTTCTCCTCCATCTCCTCCTCCTCATAAATTGTGTACCTGGCGTTTGTGAGTGCAGGAACCCACCCTCGGAGTCACTTGTGAATGACTGGCCGGAAACCCTACAAAATGACCCCTCTTCCTCCTCCTCCTGTGCCACATCCTCTTCCATCATTGCCAGCAGCGTTTTTACAAGGAGGCATAGAAGTGGGATAGTATTGCTGAGAACGGCATTATCGGCACTGGCAATGTAAGTGGAGTACTCGAAACAATGCAATAAGGAACACAGGTCTTGCATGGAGGCCCAGTCATTGGTGGTGAAGTGGTGTTGTTCCGCAGCGCAACTCACCCGTGCGTGCTGCAGCTGAAACTCCACTATCGCCTGCTGCTGCTCGCACAGTCTGGCCAGCATGTGCAAGGTGGAGTTCCACCTTGTGGGCACGTCGCATATGAGGCGGTGAGCGGGAAGGCCGAAGTTACGCTGCAGCACTGACAGGCGAGCAGCAACAGGGTAAGAACGCCGAAAGCGTGCACAGACGGCCCGCACTTTATGCAGCAGCTCTGACATATCAGGGTAATTTTTAAGGGATCTCTGCACCATCAAATTCAGCACATGCGCCAGGAAAGGGATGTGCATCAAACCGGCTAGTCCCAGAGCTGCTACGAGATTTTGCCCATTATCGCAATCCAGCAGGCCGGGCTTGAGGCTGAAGTTGGTGGTGAAGGTGTTACGCTGACCGGATGAGGAGGCGGTAGAAGATGAGGAATTGGAGTAGTAGGAAGCAACAGGAGGCAAACTGAAGCACCCTGCAATCCTCGGTGGTGGAAGGACATGCGGCAAACTGCTATCCTCCTCAGGCCCAGCCGCCACTGCATTTACCCAGTGTGCTGTTATGGAGAGAACGTCCCTGACCGTGCTTACTGGTCCACGTATCCGTAGTCAGGTGCACCCTGCCACAGATGGTGTTGCACAGTGCACACCTGCTTTTGTCTCCCACTTGGTTGTGCAGGGAAGGGATGGCTCGCCTGGAAAAGTAGGACAGCCACCGCCGTAAGGCCTTTAAAACGATCCGTCTCCACCAGATGGAATGACAGCATTTCAAAGGACATTTTGAAATGCTGGCATTCAGGGCCAGGGATCGCGGGTGGGTAGGGGGGTACTTCCTCTTCCGCTCCAGTGTTTGGGAGATGGAGATCTGAACGTTTCCGTGGGACATTGTGGAGATGCTTGGTGACCCAGATGGTGGTGTTGCTGGCAGATCCCCTGGCAGGTGGCACTGTCACTCCAGAGGTGGATGAAGAGGCCGAGACTGCAGCAGAAGAGGAAGCAGGAGGAACCAGAGAGCTTTCTTGGTTTTTGAGGTGTCTACTCCACTGCAGCTCATGCTTTGCACTTAGATTCCTGGTCATGCAGGATGTGCTCAGGTTGAGAACATTTATGCCACGCTTCAGGCTCTGATTGCACAGCGTGCAAACCACTCGTGTCTTGTCGTCAGCACTTTGTCTGAAGAACTGCCTTGCCAGAGAACTCCTTGGAGCTGGCTTTGGTGTGCTCGGTTCCTTGCTGTGGTGAACAGTAGCAGGTGTACTATCTAGGAGACGGCCGCTCCGCTTTTGCACCCTGCTCCCTCTTCTGCTGTGCTGGTGGCTCTGTGCGACCACCGCCTCTTCCTCCGAACTAAATAGGTCACTCACATGACCTTGATTCCATGTGGGGTTAAGGACCTCATCGTCCTCCACATCATCTTCCACCCAGTCTTCACCCCTGACTTCCTTGTCGGTCTGCACACTTTTAAAAGCCCCAGCAGTTGGCACCTGTGTTTCGTCATCATCTGAGACGCGCTGCGATGGTCCTCCCATGTACTCATCTTGAAACATAAGTGGTTGGTTGGGCATCGGTACACTCAATCTCTTCCACTTCTGGGGCAGGGCTAGGTGGATGGCCCTGGGAAACCCTGCTAACAAAGTCATCAAACGTCATCAAAAAGCAGAAAAGACTGCTGCATGACTTGATGCTCAGACTGCTTAAATGATTTGCAAGGGGGTGAGGTGAAAGACTAATGGACATGGGCTGCAGATGCCAACTCTGATCTTTCAGCAGAAGACTGGATGGGAGAAAATGTGAAGGAACTAGAGGCACTGTCAGCAACCCATTCTACTATCGCCTGTACTTGTTCTGGCCTCACCATTCGTAGAGCCGCATTAGGCCCGACCAAATACAGCTGCAGGTTCTCGCCTATTCACTAGTGTTGATCACGAATATTCAAATTTCAAATTTTTATCGCGAATATAGGTACTTCGAAAATTCGCGAATATTTTGAATATAGTTATATATATTCGTAATTTCGAATACTCTATTTTTTTATTTATTTTTTTATCAGTACACGTGATCCCTTCCTGCTTCTAGCTTGTGGGCCAATAAGAAGGCTGCAATATACTTGACTTTAGGAGTAGTAGTGTTTGCAAATTTTGCTCTATATTCGTTTTTTTGAATATTCGCTATATTGCTATATATTCTTGTTTTAGAATATTACGAATATTCGAAAAAACTAATTTATAGCAATATAGCAAATATTTGAAAAAAAACGAATATAGAGCAATTTAGCTAATATAGTGCTATAATATTTTTTTTTATAGTTGTAATTTTTTTCCAATCTGAACTTCAGATGAGAAAAAAAATTACAACTTTTAGAGAAAGAAGATTATAGCACTATATTAGCTAAATTGCTCTATATTCGTTTTTTCGAATATTTGCTATATTGCTATATATTCTTGTTTTAGAATATTACAAATATTCGAAAAAAACTAAGTTATAGCAATATAGTGAATATTCGAAAAAAATCGAATATAGAGCAATTTAGCTAATATAGTGCTATAAGCTTCTTTGTCTAATAGTTGCAAGTTGAAAAATTTGCAATAAAATTCTAATCTGAAAATTTGAATTACGAAAATTTTCATATTACACAATAATTACCTTGCTGATTTTTCTAGTAAAAAAAAATTGCGAATTTTCGAATATTCGACGAATATTCTAAAAAATATTCGCGAAATATCGCAAATTCGAATATGACCCCTGCCGCTAATCACTACTACTCACACCTGAGGAAGGGGTTTCACTTGTGCGTGTAGCTGGCACAGATCGACCACGTCCTTTCCCTGCAACAGGAGCTCCACCAGCAGCACCATGACCTGGAACAGAACAGACATGGAAAGAAAATATGTTTGTGTGCATGAGGCTTAAAGCTGCAAAAATAAACCCAAATTACACTTAACAAAAATATAAACACAACACTTTTGATTTTGCTCTCATTTTTGCATGAGCTGAACTCAAAGATCTGAAACATTTTATACATACACAAAAAAACTATTACTCTGAAATATTGTTCACAATATCCTTTGCCAAGATAATCCATCCCACCTCACAGGTGTGGCATATCAAGCTGCTGATTAGACAGCATGAATATTGCACAGGTGTGCCTTAGACTTCACACAATAAAAGGTCACTCTGAAATGTGCAGTTTGTTCACACAGCACAATGCCACAGATGTTGCAACGTTTGGGGGAGCATGCAATTGGCATGATGACTGCAGGAATGTCTACCAAAACTGTTGTCCATGCAAGCTAATCATACAGCTGCTGTGACAGGGCCCCACTGTCAGTGATAGCAGGGCACCCCAGAGAGAAGGCAGGGACTTCCTGTGTGTCCCTGCCTTCTAGATTGCTGAACAACCATAGTGATAGCTCCCATAGTGAACCACCATCAACCAAATCGGTATAAAGGTATTAATTATACTCACATGCGGTAATAAAAGTCTATGCAGTTTGAAACAAATCACAGCTCAATGCTCCTGCCCGACCCGGGTTCTGCTCCTGATGTGAGTATAATAAATTATTTTATACCAATTTGGATGATAGTGTATCACTATGGGAGCTATTTCTAATGCCTTATAGGAAGCAGAAGGATAGAGGAAATACGGAGTAATGAGAAGACGGTATATTTTTGTGAAATGCCTATATCCCACCTGCGCTTGTGAGTAAAGCAATGAATATTGCATGTTGACGTTACCTGCAATACTTCACTATGTGCGGTTTCTGATATCTCACAGGAACAAGAGTGGGAAAAAGGTATTTTAAACCTGGTGGTTTGCCTGCTTTTGAAGAATTGGAGGATTCTTTTTGAATAAATTACCTTACTTTGAAATTTGCGCGGTCCTGCAGCAATAATAATTACCAAAATTATGCCAACATAAAGTAGACATATGGGGAATGTTAATTAATAAGTAATTTATGAGGTATCACTAGCTGTCTTAAAATCTGAGAATTCAAATTTAGAAAACAGTGAATTTTTTAATTTTCTTTTAACTTTTTGATTTTTTATAAATAAATGTAAAACATATTGACAAATTTACCATTAACATAATTAGGGATGAGCGAATCGACTTCGGATGAAACATCCAAAGTCGGCTCGCATAAAACTTTGTTTCAATACTGTATGGAGCGAGCTCCATACAGTATTAGGCCTAATGCACACGACCATTCTGTTTTTTGCGGTCCACAAAATAGGAAGCCGTCCGTGTGCCTTCCGCAATTTACGGAACGGGCGGCCCATTGTAGAAATGCCTATTCTTGTCCGCAAAACGGACAAGAATAGGACATGTTCCATTTTCTTTGCAGGGCTACGGAACAGAGCAACAGATGTGGACAGCACGCAGAGTGCTGTCCACATCTTTTGCGGCCCCATTGAAGTGATTGGGTCCGAACCCGAGCCGCAAAAACTGCGGCTCGGATGCGGACCAGAAAAACTGTTGTGTGCATGAGGCCTTATAATGTATTGGCTCCGATAAGATGAAGTTATTACTTTGTGAAGTCTGTAAGGGCGCAAATAGCCCGTTCTGGAAGTGGTTAAACTTATTGGGATTGCTACAAAACTCGGTATGCAGTTATGTAAATTAGACACTGGGTCTTGCCACAAGAAGGTGTAAAAATGTTTGAGAAGGATCTACAGGCCCAGCTGCAATATCTGTGGCCAAATGTGCCAGGGGATACCATACAGAATCTGCATGCTCCCATGTCCTACCATATCTTATCTGGCATCAGGCTAGAGGTGGCCCAACAGGGTACTAAAGCCCCCTTTCAGTTGTAAAGTTTTTCCCAATAAATGTATCCTTTTGGTCTAATATTGATTGCAATTACTTACATATCATTACATTCACACATACAAAGTGTCATTTGATTCCAACAACTCATACTTGGTGCATTACTTATTTGTTTTTCTTGTCAATCAATGTATTGTACCCTGCTTTATTGCTTGAGCTTATGTGTACCTTATGTGCACCATGAGTATTATAGATGAGCGAATTTCATGTTATGAAATTCGTTCACACTTCGTTTGGTGGCAAAATCAGAATTGCGTTATGGATTCCGTTACAACGGACCATAACGCAATTCTATTATGGAATTCATAATAGAATGCCTTTAGATGCATTCCGTTATTCATTCCGTCATGATAGAAGTCTATGGCCTGCATAACGGATCTGTCCCGTTTCTGTTATGCAGGATAAGACTCCCCTGCATAAGGGAAACAAAACGGATCAATTTTCCAGCCCATAGACTTCTTTTATGACAGAATGAATAATGGAATGCATCTAAAGGCATTCCGTTATTCATTCCATCTTAGAATTGCGTTATGGTCCGTGGTAACGGAATCCATAATGCAATTCTGCTTTTACCACCAAACGAAGTGTGAACGAATTTCAAAATATGAAATTCACTCTTCTCTAATGAGCACCCACTTCACATCCGCCCATAGGATATAAACATCCTATGGGTGGATATTTATCTCTAAATGGACGTTCTGAATGTCCATTCAGAGATGGCAGCTGCTTAGCAGGGGGCCTGCTGTCAGTCACAGCAGGGCAACCCAGAGAGAAGGCAGGGACATTTCCAGGTGTCCCTGCCTTCTAGATCGCTGTATACACAGTGCTCAACGAGCGCTGTGTATACATATCAGGAAGCACTATGTGCTTCCTGTCCCGGCCTGGTGGTCATGTGTCGGGTGTTCTACAGACCTCAATCAGCCTTGCAGTGAGGCTGTGCAGCATTGTATTCTGCTGCACAGCCTCTCTGGGGGCTGTATTTTGCCTCGTAACTGTGTCTACTATGTTGGCCCCAGTTACAGGAGAAATCAATGGTGAAAAAAATAAAAAATAAATGTGAAGTTAAATGTCCCCCAGAGGTCTTTTATGACCTTATGCGGGACGCAAAGTGTAAAATAAAAATAAATAAATAAAGTTTCACATGTAAAAAAATTAAATTAAATATAGAAAAAATAAAATAGACATATTTTGCATTGCTGCGTCCGTAATGACAAGCTCTATAAATATATCACATGATAAACACTATAAAAAAAACAAAGTCCTTGCATCACAAAAAGTGCAACTCCAAGTGTTCAAAAAGGCGTATGTCCCACAAAATGGTACCAATAAAACCGTCACCTCATCCCACAAAAAAATAGCCCCTACATAAGAAAATTGTTTAAAAAAAATAAAAAATATAGCTCTCAGAACATGCAGACATTAAAACATATATGTTTTTGTTTAAAAATGCTATTATTGTGTTAAAGTGAAATAAATAAAAATGTATACATATTAGGTATTGCCGCATCCGTAACAACCAGCTCTATAAAAATATCACATGACCTAACCCCTCAGATGAACACTGTAAAAAAGATAAAATAAAAACAGTGCCAAAAAAGCATTGCCAAGCGATCAAAAAGGTGTATGCCCCCAAAATAGTACCAATCAAACAGTCACTGCATCCCGGTTAAAAAAAAAAAAACTATGACTGTCAGACAATGGAGACACTAAAATATGTTATTTTCCTTCAAAACTTCTATTATTGTGTTAAAGTGAAATAAAAAATAAAAAAGTTCACATATTAGGTATCACCACATCTGAAAAAAACAGCTCTATAAAAATATTATATCACCTATCCCTTCAGGTTAACACTGTAAAAAAAAATATAAATAAAAACTGCTATTATTTTTTATTTTTCACCTAACATCACATTAAGTGCAATCAAAAAGGTGTATGCCCCCCAAAATAGTAGCAATCAAACTGTCACCTCATCCCACAAAAAAATGTATCCTATCTTAGACAATCGGTCAAAAAATAAAAAAGCTATGGCTCTCAGACTATGGAGAAACTAAAACATAATTTTGTCAGTTTCAAAAATGCTATTATTGT
The DNA here is from genome assembly GCF_014858855.1 of Bufo gargarizans. Lineage (NCBI taxonomy): Eukaryota > Metazoa > Chordata > Amphibia > Anura > Bufonidae > Bufo > Bufo gargarizans. The sequence continues at coordinate 257,475,995 of NC_058084.1, forward strand.
GTAAAACTTAAATAAATAAGAAAAAGTATACATATTAGGGATTGCCATCTGTAACGATCTGCTCTATAAAAATGTCACATGATCTAACCCCTTAATTTTTGTGGTCACCTTGCCCCATAAAGTGAAATAATAAATAATCCAAAAATCAGATGTACCCCAAAATGGTACCAATAAAAACGTCAACTCTTCCTGCAAAAAACAAGCCCCTGTACCAGACGATCGGCAGAAAAATAAAAAAATGGCGTTCAGAAAATGGCGACACAAAAGCATAATCATTATTTTTTAAATGCTTTATTATGCAAAACTGTAACAAACAAACAAAGAAAGTAGATATATTTTATATAATTGCATCTGTAACTACTTGGCAGATAAAATAGCACATAATCTACCCTGTCAGATGAATGTTATAAAAAATAAAAACATTTTTGGGTTGCCTTGCCTCACATAAAAATTTATATAAAGCAATTAAAAATTACATATACCCCAAAATAGCACCATTAAAACTGGCACCGTATCCCCTTTTTCCAAAATGGGGTCACTTTTTGGGAGATTCTACTGTAAGGGCACATCAAGGGGGCTTCAAATGGGACATGGCATCTAAAAACCAGCTTAGGTAAATCTGCCTTCCAAAAACCATATAGCGCTCCTTTTCTTCTACGCCCTGCCATGTGCCCTTACATCAGTTTACAACCACATGTGGGGTGTTTCTGTAAACTGCAGAAAAAGGGTAATAAATATTGAATTTTGTTTGGTTGTTAACCCTCGATGTGTTAAAGAATAAACTGGACTAAAATTGAAAATCTGCCAAAAAATCTGTCATCTCCATTTTCCTTTTAATTCTTGTGGAACACCTAAAGGGTTAACAAAGCTTGTAAAAAAAAGTTTTGAGTAACTTGAGGGGTGTAGTTTATACAATGGGGTAATTTATGGGGGTATCCACTATGTAAGCCCCACAAACTGACTTCAGACCTGAACTGGTTCTTAAAAAGTAGGTTTGGGAAATTTTCTTAAAAATATTAAGAATTGCTTTTAAAATTCTAAGCCTTCTAACATCCTAAAAAATAAATAAAAAATAGGGTATTTCCAAAATGATGCTAACCTAAAGTTGACATATGGGGAATGTTAAGTAATAAATATTTTATGAGGTATCACTTTCTGTTTTAAAAGAAGAGAAATTGAAATTCTGAAAATTGTTAATTTTTTTTTTTACTTTTTGGATTATTTTATAAATAAAGGTGAAATACTCAAATTTACCACTGTCATGAAGTACAATGTGTCATGAGAAAACAATCTCAGAATGGCTTGGATAAGTAAAAGGGTTCCAAATGTATTATTACATAACGTGACACATGTTAGATTTGCAAAATAAATTAGGCTCTGTCAGGAAGAGGGAAATGACTCGGATGTGAAGTGGTTACTGTCTTCTGGGTTTCCTATTGGTATCTCCATTGATACGCGATTTGATTTTGATTCCATCTATATGGATGGAATATGAAAATTGAATTAAAATAGTTATTAAGAACAATGTCTACATTTTCATGACAATGCATGTTACATCATTTTATCATTGTAAGTTCACATACGGCAGACTTGGAGAAATGTCTGGCTGAAAATTGTGTGTTTTTTGTTTCTAAGAAAATTAAATGAATAGTAATCAGTCTAATGGAAGGTGTCAGGCAGATCAACAGAAAAGATTGTTTGTAATTAAATTATTACTTGACTGATGCCTTTGGCAAGTGACACAAAAGGCAATTCAAAACTTAATAGAAAAATGTAATTAGCATTTTAATACATAAATGCTACTGTTTTTGGAAATACACATAGATTGCATATATTTAATGTCCAATATTAAGGTGCTATTATACACTTAAAAATAAAGGGGGTCATTTATGAACAGATATACGCTACTTTTGTGGAGCATACCTGATGCAGATTCTGTCGCAACCCATGTTGCGGCAGAATATGTGACTTCTTCCCCTCTCATGCCAGGTCTAAAAAAGTGGATGGGGATGGGAAAGAGTCTACAGGCCCCTCATCATTTTCTACGTCTGGTTTAGGCGTAAACAATGGTCTAAATGTAAGACAGCAAGGAAGCTGGGTTACATTTAGACTGCAGGTGGATACGCCAAAGTTATGTATAGGCCAGTGCCTCGCCCCCCCAGTTAGACTTCAGAAAATGAGAAAGAAATGTGTTATCTCTATAAAACACGCTTCACTATAAAATGAGAACCTCGCCCCCCAGTTAGACTTCAGAAAATGAGAAAGAAATGTGTTATACTTCCCTGGTGGTTTAATGAAGTGAAGTGGTCAGTTGCATTAACTTTGGTGGTCTAGGGTAGAGGGAGTTAAAAGGGGGGTTATCTCCTGTTAACCTTAGTTTGTCATCTGCTGACCATTGAAACAAATAGCAAGGGCACATGTGGTCACCTCATAAAATGCATTTATCCAAGTAAATGTTTCTCCCGTCATGTGCTATTCCAAAAATGTATTTATGAAGTTTTTTTATTTATTTTATTCTCCCATGACCCGAGAAATGAGCATGTCTGAGTAAAGCATGTCTGTATTTGCAATTTTGGGTATGAGACTGGGAAATAAATGTTCTATGTTTTGAGATTTAGAAATAGCTAGATAATTGGTCTAATAATCTGGTAATTTCCAACAAGGCAGAGCTTGGTAATAGTGACCACAACATAATTATATTTCCCCCAAACTATAAAAAGAAATCTCTGGCTGGGAGGGCAAAAATACTCAATTTTAAACAGGTCAATTTCACAGGGTTGAGGTCAGCTCTTTAGGGTATAGAATGTAAGCTTTAATTGTCACAATACAGAGGATAAATGAGATTTAAATCCACATTGGGTACTTATTCTGCAATTTTATTTCCTGGAGGTAACAAGTATAAACGGATAAAATTAAACCTCACATGGCTTACAACTACTGTAAAAAGAGCAATAAATGACAAAAAAGTAATTTAAAAATACAGATCTGAAGGGTCAGCTGTAGCCTTTGAAAGGGCTTAATAAAATCTGCAAAAAAACAACAAAATGAATAGCAGATGGCTAAAGAGAGAGAAAAAAGAAACCCCCAAAAATTATTTACATATATCAATGCTAGGGAGATTGTAGGAAGAGTATAGGGGCTAAAAGAACAGTGTCCCCCTTGGTTAATAGATAAGCAAATATATTACACCTTGATGCACTAATTGGGGTTAAAAAGTAGTCTAATACTACTGCTATTATGGTGTCCACATTGTTTTATACATACGTAATTCTATAAATCCTTGATTCTGTAATTAAGGTGAAATAGTGCTCTGATACCACTACTAAATGGGTGTCCATGTTCTTTTTACATAACTAATTCCATTAGGCCTTGTTTCTGTATTTGGGGTGAAATAGCTGTCTAATACTACTGATTTTGGTGTATTCACATTCTTTTTTACATAAGTAATTCCAATAGGATCCAATTTTTTGGGGTTGTTCTTGTGATGAATCAGAAGAAGGGAAAAACAAACAGTAACATCAACACAAACTTACTGCTGACACCCTCTCCACTGTCATGGGCCCACTACTTGCATCAGAGTGTAACAGAACTGGTTCTCTAGCAATCTATGTGGAATAACCAGATGGTGTAAAAGGAGACTGCTCTTTCACTCTATAGTAGAATCTTGGGCCATTGCATTTGACCAGTAACTGACCAAATAAATGTGTGAACTCATTCTAAGAGTGACGCCTCTCATCTGCCTGTCATACTGATGCACAGTAACTGTTTCACTACCACAGCGGACTAGCTATGCATGTTTCTGCAATGCACAGTGACGTACACCGATACACACACTCCCTGCAGCCGGTAAATAGCTGATTTATAATGTGCTACGTCACAAATTAATTTGGATTTTTTAGGAAAATTTGGCGGCGTCCGAATCAAATTTTTGAAAACTGGTTTACCAAGCAAAGAAGTTGTCAGACTAACCTAATTTGTTTTTATGAGGAGGTGAGTAGAAACCTGGATAGAGGGGCTGCTGTGGATGTATTATTTTTGAATTTTGCAAAGGCTTTTGATACTTTCCCTTAGATATGTAATAGGCAAAATAAGGGCTCTAGTATAGGGCTGAAGGACTGTGTCCAGAGAATTGTGATGAATGATTCCTATTCTGAATGGCCCCTGGTTATAAGTGGTGTACCTCAAGGTTTAGTACCCCAAGGTCGGTTACCACATGCATAATCATGCATTTAGGATGCGTTTTTTGGCTGCCACTTTTGTTTGAACGGTACATTTTCCAGGTTCTTTAGCTTTCTGATTAACTTTAAATTATAACACCTGTGGTAAAACATAGTCTGCAAGCAGCTACTCAGCTCTACAGTCGCCTAAAGAATTATTAGGAACACCTGTTCTATTTCTCATTAATGCCATTATCTAGTCAACCAATCACATGGCAGTTGCTTCAATGCATGTAGGGTTGTGGTCCTGGTCAAGACAATCTCCTGAACTCCAAACTGAATGTCAGAATGGGAAAAAAAGGTGATTTAAGCAATTTTCAGCGTGGCGTGGTTACTGGGATTTTCACGCACAACCATTTCTAGGGTTTACAAAGAATGGTGTGAAAAGGGAAAAACATCCAGTATGCGGCAGTCCTGTGGGCGAAAATGCCTTGTTGATGCTAGAGGTCAGAGGAGAATGGGCCGACTGATTCAAGCTGATAGAAGAGCAACGTTGACTGAAATAACCACTCGTTACAACAGAGGTATGCAGCGAAGCATTTGTGAAGCCACAACATGCACAACCTTGAGGCGGATGGGCTACAACAGCAGAAGACCCCACCGGGTACCACTCATCTCAACTACAAATTCCTAATAATTATTTAGGTGAGTGTATATCTCATGCAGTCTACAATTTTGCAGATGCCTTGTAGTACTGTGCAGTGTATGGAAGATGTCCATAAACTAAACATCTATATTAGGCGTATTGCTGGTGCAGATTGCGGTGCAAAGGTTGTGTGACCAGTCTGCAACTTTTTCCCGCTCACGCAAGGTCTAAAAAAAGTGGGCATGGGGTGGGAGGGGAAAGGGGATGGGTCGGCAGGCCCATCTTATTCATAATTTTATACGCCTGTTTTTGGAAATAACCTCAGGAACTAGGACACCATTTAAACACACTGGACCTGGCAAGATGGACTTCAGGAACTTTGACACTGTTCAGACACAGCAGACATGGCAAGACAGACTTCAGGAACAAGGGCAATGTTTAGACATAGCAGACTTGACAAGACAGACTTCTGGAACTAGGACATTCTTCAGGCATAGCAGACTTGGCAATATGGACTTCAGGAATTAGGACACTGTTCAGACATATCAGATACTGATACAGGACAGATCAAATCAAAACATGGTAGAACAGACAAGAAAGACATGAATGCAAGACCAAGGCACGTTATCACATTCGAGAGTCCAATTCAAAACTGACACAGAACTCAGGAACTTATAAAACAGATTAACCCCACAAGAACATACTGGGGAGAGATGGAAGTCACGGTGGAACATTTCCAGTGTGCACGGAACAGTTGCAATGGTGCACTGCCATACTGAGATATGGCTATAGATACACACCTACAAGTGTCTGTCGACCAGCCCCACATGACATACAATGGCGCACAGTGAATAGATGTGTAACAATGCAGTTGGAAAATTGCACTTGGAATTCATTGCTATTGAATGTACTAAAAGCTATATGCTGCACTTTGTAAAAAGAGACTGTTATGCGTTCACTTCCAGCCTGATTCTTCAAGCTACATTTCCACTGCACCAATCCCCAGGGAGAAATAGCTTGTGGGAGTACACCATGACACAACACTTAATCAGGGCCTCTACCACTACCATCCTCTGCTTCGGCTCGTCAGGGGCTCACTGCAGATGTCTCTGGTGAAAAGTAATTACAGATATAAGCCAGCTATCTAGGTGTTGTAGGTACAGTATAGAGACATATTTAGTTAGGTAGAACTTATAGGTAGAAAAATCAGGGTTGTATCAGGGTCTTTTTTTTTATAATGAGGACAAGTACTGTCAGCAAGTGAAAATTTAATGTATAAACTGCAAATTCTGCAATCATTAAAATCCTGCACCAACCAAATTTTTTTTCTTTACATGAACAGCCATCCTTATAAATTAAATAAATAAGTAAGTTTCTACAGCTCATAACAGTTTTATAGGCTTTTTCCCAGCACCAGCTGAAAACATTTTGCTACCAACACTGTGCAACAGCCCCCTTTTTTCTAAAAAAAGAGTTCACATTTTGCTACCATGTGCGTTTTAGTGTGTAAATACTGTGTTTGTACAAGGGGATATATACTGTAATAGCTCCTCATTTAATTACTGAAGAAAAATGGCAATTTTGCTACCATGTATAAGCAGTTTATAGCATTTTACTAGTGTGTTTGCAGCAGGGCATGTTTAATTGTCCCTTACTAAGTTACGGAAAAAGGATCAATTTGACCACCATTTACAATTGGGTATTTTGGCACATTTCAATGCATCAATATACTGGTATCTTTCAACATATTTATTGCATCAATAAATGGTGCAGTTTTAGTTAATGCCTTGTACTGCATTAATTTACCAGTTTCTTTCAACACATTGTATTCCCATTGTAAATTGTGAAAACCAGTGTGCAGTGTATTTGTAGACAATTTGGGAAATGTACTTCCCTGTTTTTAACCCTTTCAGCCCTGGAGTTTTTTTTTTTTTTTTTTCCATTTTTTTTTCCCTCCCTGCCTTTCCAGGGCCATACATTATTATTATTATTTTTTTTTTCTGTTCACACTATTTAATATTGCAAATGATATAGTGGGGAGCTGAAAAAAAAAATAAAAACACAATTCTAAAACTGTTTTATGGGTTTTGTTTTTACAGTGTTCCCTATGTGGTAAAACTGAACTGTTACTTTCATTCTCCGGGTCAGTATGATTATGACGATAACATGTATGTATAGTTTTTCTTGTGTTTTAATAATACAAAACCGTGGAAAAAAATGTTTTTTTTTCTATTCATCATCATATTCTGACCACCTATGCATTTTTTGTAGTTATGTGTATGGAGCTGTGTGAGAGATCATTACAAAGTTAAAAATCAAGTTAAAAAAGTGTTTTTCATAATAAAAATCTATAAAAGTTTCAAGTAAAAAACACTTTCCAATAATAAATATAAAATTGTATAACAGAAAAAAAAATCAAAACAGACACGTTGGGTATCACAACATCTGTTTCGATCGGCTCTACAAAAATATCACATGATGCACCCAATCAAGTAAGCGCAGTAAAAAAAAAGTGTCAATATAGCCAATTTTTTGTCACCTAGCCTCACAAAAAGTGTAATACCAAATTATGAAAAAGTTGTATGTATCCCAAAATGGTACAAATCAAACTGTCACCTCATCCCACAAAAAACAAGCCCCTATATGTTTTCATATGTCTTTATGCCATGATCTATTGCAACAGTCTTTCCATGTTTGTTACCTTTTGAATTTTTTTCAAAAATAAAGAATTTACAAAAAAAAAAAACAAGCCCCTACATAAGGCAATAGGCCAAAAGATAATGAAAAAATATGGCTTTCAGAAAATGGGAACACAAAAAGATTTTTTTTCTTGGAAACATTTTTTTACTGTGTAAAATTTAGAGAAAAATAACGGAACCACCTACAGTCTGCCCGTTGACTATAAAAGTCCGGAAGGTGGATCTTCTATCTCTGAATGGAACTTTCTGAACGTCCATTCAGAGATCGCAGCTGCATGCTAATCGTGCAGCTGCAGAGCGGTTTTCCGCTGTCAGTGACAGCAGGGCAACTGTCACAAGGGTGTCAAGAGCCACGTCTGACTCTGTTATACCCAGGGTCAGGAAGTCGCAGCGGATGGCTGCGTGCTCTATGTCTAAAGATCACGCTGTTTCTTAATGATAGTTTTCTGTGTTTGCCTTACTATCCTTTTTGTCTCACTCAGGAATCCGTAGCTTCTCCTCCTCAGCTGTTTCTTGTCTGTCACTCCCAATCTCCTTATATTCTCCTCTCTCACTTCTCTGGTTGCCAGATATAGAGCTTCCTGCCTGGACTTCTATACTGACCCACTGGAGCTGTGAATCCTGGTTGTTGTTCCAGAGTGTTACCCTCCGGATCCCTGTTGGGCTTTTTGTTGTCTTCTGTTGTCGCCCACCTGGGATTATATGTTGTCTGTATTGTCTGTCCCCCCCTTGGTGTTTTCCTTTAGAGCTAGTGGTGCGGACTAGTGTTCCCACCGCCCTATTCACTATCAAGGGCTCATCTTAGCGAAAGCCAGGGTTTTAGGCACGCGATCGGCGTACGGGTGAGGAACCTGTCTAGGGACGTCAGGGCAGTCAGGTGCCAGCCTCAAGGTGAGATAGGGGTCACCACCTTTCCCTCTCTCTTGGACAGAGCCTTCCCTTTTCCCCCCCTTTGTGTCACGCATGTGATAGGCACGCCGGTCGTGATAGCAACCCAGAGAGATGGCAGGGGATTCCCAGGTGTCCCTGCCTTCTAGATTGCTGTATACACATAAATAAAATGCACATATTTGGTATTGCCGCATCTGCTATGGTCGGCTCTATAAAAATATCACATGATCCACCCATGTCCGATAAACACCATAAAAAAAAAAAATTACGGTGTCAAAAAAAGCCATTTTTGTCACCTTACATCACAAAAAGTGCAACACCAAGTGATCAAAAAGGCATATGTTCCACAAAATGGTACCAAACTATCACCTCATCCCGCAAAAAAATAGCCCCTAAAAAGAAAATCATTTAAAAAATAAAAAATAAACTATAGCTTTCAGAACATGGACACATTGAAACATAAATTTTTTTGTTGCAAAAATGCTATTATTGTGTTGAAGTGAAATAAAAAAAGAGCATACATATTAGGTATCACCACGTCTGTAACAGCCAGCTCTATAAAATATCACATGACATAACCCCTCAGGTGAACAAAAAAATAAAAAAAATAAAACTGTGCCAAAAAAGCTATTTTTTTGTCACCTAACATCACACAAAGTGCAACACCAAGCGATCAAAAAGGCATATGCCCTCCAAAAATTGTACCAATCAAACTGTCACCTCGTCCCGCAAAAATTAGTCCCTAACTAAGACAATCGGTCAAAAAATAAAAAAGCTATGGATCTTAGACTATGAAGACACTAAAACATCATTTTTTTTGTTTCAAAAATGCTATTATTGTGTAAAACTTAAACAAATGATAAAACGTATACATATTAGGTATTGCCATGTCCGTAATGATCTGCTCTATAAAAATGTCACATGACCTAACCCCTCAGGTGAATGTTGTAAAAATTAATAAATCAAAACTGTGCTCAAGCAACCAATTTTTGGGTCATCTTGCCCCATAAAGTTTTATAAAGAATGATCAAAAAATCATATGTACCCCAAAAAATGGTACCAATAAAAACATCAACTTTACTGCACAAGAAGATCGGCAGAAAAAATAAATATGGTGCACAGAAAATGGAGACACAAAAACATAATTTATTTTCAAAAATGATTCATTATGTAAAACTGAAACACACAAAGAAAGTAGGCATATTTGATATCATTGCATCCATAACAACCTGCTTTATAAAAATAGCATATGATCTAACCTGTCAGATGAATGTTATAAAAAAAAAAAAAAAAAAAAAAAGGTGCCAATACAGAAAATTCTTTGGTTATCAAAAAACAATATAGAGCAATTAGAAATTATATGTACCACAAAATAGTAGCAATAACACTGGCACCGTATCCCCTAGTTTCTAAAATGGGGTCACTTTTTGGGAGTTTCTACGGTAAGGGTGCATCAGGGGGGCTTCAAATAGGACATGGCATCTAAAAACCAGTTCAGAAAAATCTGCCTTTCAAAAACCATGTGGCACTCCTTTTTCTTCTGTGCCCTGCCGTGTGCCATTACATCAGTTTCCGATCACATGTGGGGTGTTTCTGTAAACCACATAATCAGGGAAATAATTATTGAGTTTTGTTTGGCTGTTAACCCTCAATGTGTTAAAGAAGAAAATGGATTAAAATGAAAAATCTGCCAAAAAAGTGAAATTTAAAAATGTGATCTCCATTTTCCTTTAATTCTTGTAGAACACCTAAAGGGTTAACAACGTTTGTAAAATCAGTTTTAATTAACTTGAGGGGTTTAGTTTCTACAATGTGGTCATTTATGGGGGTATCCACTATGTAAGCCCCACAAAGTGACTTCAGACCAGAACTGGTACTTAAAAAGTGGGTTTTGGCAATTTTCTTAAAAAATGTAAGAATCACTTCTAAAATTCTAAGCCTTCTAACGTCCTAAAAAATAAAAAAATAAAATTGATATTTCCAAAATGATGCCAACATAAAGTAGAAATATGGGTAATGTTAAGTAATAAACATTTATGATTGTGACTCTATTGTACAGTGCTCACATAGATGATGTGAGCACAGTCCAAGAGAAGCGCAATCAGATAGGATGTCACCTTGTCAGAGATCATTGTGATGCAGTCATTTTTTTCAGGGGCATACAAGGCATGCTTTTGTATCTCAACAAATTCTAATTTGTATATATCTTTTACATTGCAGCTCTGTTAAAAATCTGGAGAATGATGTTGCAGTGGAGTAATCTGATAAAGATGACAATAATGCAAATCAAATTGAACAAGAAGTACAGAAGTACCCACTGTCATGCCATTCCAGCTGAGAAGCTGAAAACACTCCCAAGACTAGAGGCCTCCCAACAGCACACAGATTCATACTGAAGACGGGAGAACCTTCAGCCTTTTAGGACAGAAATACGGTACTCTGGGGCATTGGTGTTACACTTAGAGGCTCTGTTTTCTCTGCAACTACTATAACCTCTCCACCTTGATTGAAAGGGCTAGGCTTCATGACATTTCCACTACTTGATCCTTTGATTGAAAGTGTGCTGCAGCCTGAATCACCAGCTTTACTAGCCTGTCCATGGAACTATTGCCTTGCATCCTCCAAACCACTTATACCAAGGGCATCTCCACTACCATAAAGCAGAGGAACCCAAAGTCTGTGTGTGCCCCAAGGGATGAAAGTGTGTGCCCTCCTATCAATGCACAGCCCAGGGAGCACTAGAGTATGACTACTCATGCATATTTGTCTATTGCACCACTTAGTAAGTTTTCCCCCTAGTGCACTAATTGCATATTGTACAATATAGTAAGCTAACCCCCTAGTGCACCACAATAAGTTAACACTGAAACTTTTAACTCAAATTTCTCAACTGATCTTGCTATCCCAAAACAAAGCCATTGAAAATCAATTGAACATGTCGGCTTAACACAAGTAGTTTTAGTTAACATGTTTGGTTAAGCATGTGTGTTAACTCTACTACATCTTCAGCCTGTTTAAAGGGAACCTGTCACCGGGATTTTGGGTATAGAGCTGAGGACATGGGATGCTAGATGGCTGCTAGCACATCCGCAATAGCCAGTCCCCATAGCTCTGTGTGCTTTTATTGTGTCAAAAAACTGATTTGATACATATGCAAATTAACCTGAGATGAGTCCTGTCCCTGACTCATGTCACGTACAGGACTCATCTCGGGTTAATTTGCATATGTATCAAATCGTTTTTTTGACACAATAAAAGCACACAGAGCTATGGGGACTGGGTATTGCGGATGTGCTAGCGGCCATTTAGCAACCCATGTCCTCAGCTCTATACCCAAAATCCCGGTGACAGGTTCCCTTTAAGTCAGAAATACTCAGGGGCATTGCTGTTACACTTAGAGGCTCTGTTTTCTCTACAACTGCCAGAACCTTTCCACCTTGATTGTCAGGGCTAGGCATGATGACATTTTCACTGCTTGATCCTGTAAATCAAAGTGTGCAACAGTTGCAGAGAAATCAGAGTTGTAATGGCAACACTCCGTTCCTCTTAAAGGTTAATTTGCATATTTAGTACCCTGAGGTAGGGCACTACCATGTCAACACCTAGCTACCGTCTCTAATGTCTAGCAGAGAATGTCATTTCCAGGTCCTCTCATACTGAGCAACTGTTGTGACATGTAATGTGCCTGGTTTTTCAGCAGGTGGAATATGCTCTGGTAAAGCCTTAGACTAGAATGGAACTAACCATTTCATTCTTTCCCCCCTTTGGGCAGGAGGGTGCCAGTTCTGCTTCCCACCAAAGGAGGGTTTGCTGAGGAAGTAGTTAGCTGGAGTTAGACTAAGATAGACTAAGAAGGAGAACGGACAACATGGCTCAGTGAGGGAGAATTTTACCCTTCTGCAGCAGAAGAATCCCAGGGAAAGCAGCTCGGAGATCACCAAGACTCATTGAATTTAATAGATTGAGTATTACGAGGGGGTCAACAGCAGAGGGACCCAATTCAACTGTACCAGAACCTTTAGAAAGTCCAGTAACCAACCTGAAGCCTTAGATTGGCACAGCAGAGAGAGCGGCATTTAAATGACCTGCCGCTAAATTGCATCCTGCTGGAACCAAGTAAGAAGAATTGCACTAAAACCTTAGAAACCGATTGCATTGTCAAGTTTAAGTTATTCAAGTAAACACATATGTTACGTTTTCAAGTCTGGTATAAATAAAGACTAAAGCTTTACCCACAAACAAGGAGACCTCACACAGCTCTGTAGGTGGAAATGTAAAAAGTTATATAAATCTATAGAAATAGAAAATAGCCAGCAGCACTCCGAATCAATTAAAAAAATGGTGGTTTATTGGACCCAAAGTCAGGTGACGTTTCAATAGCTTGTTGCTGTCTTTATCAAGCACAGTGCACATGTGTTACAGACACGCTTTAAATAAAGGCACCAATCCAACATAGATTAACATCAATTAAAAATTATATATTCAAAATACAATGATCGGACAATACATGTGGTTACAAAAAATACATATATCAGATTGCCGACATTTGGCAAAAATAGTGCATCAATAAAAAATAAAACATTAATTCCGCATCTCATGCTTTGTGTGAAATAGATCATAATAAGTGCCAGTGATTACCCTAATAAAGTGAATTAAAAAACTCCCTGTCAGGTGGGCAGCTGTATGTTGGCGTTGATCATGCTCCTTGGCGTCCCCATTCACTAACCGCGCATGCGCGAGAGGGCCAAATCTCGCGATACCTCCGACGTCAGGAGGCTGAATAGCGGCCACAACTAAGATGGCCGAAACTGACTCAAATGTATTGTGCGCATGTCCAGACGGCACTGGGTGCCGCCCAACAGTCGCTACGTAATCGTAGTCATGGGAATAGGAAACAACAAATTCATAGAACCTGATTCTAACAGTTAGTATTGAAAATTTGGGTCCAGGGCAATGTCACTCGACGATCCACATGACAAAGCACGCATGATAACCGGGCACAGTTTCCTATCAACCCAATACTTAGGCTATAGGGGAAAGGTTCAAAAGGTAGGAAAAGGGTGTCACCATACAAATGACAGCTCATAATAAAGAGGCATCAGCGTAAATTTGGGAGAAAGTTGGCGCCGCCAGGGAATCCCCACGGACCGCCACAAATCTTCCATAAGGGAACACCACTGGCCTACCTAAGCATATAAACATCCAATACAGAAAAAAGGGATAACAATGATAACACTGGTGCCATAGAAAAATAAATAAAAATGAATCCATATATAGACTGTATGAGTGGGCATCCAGTACAGTGTGCAACAAATTCCGCATAAATGATGTATCAATGATCCAACATTATTATAGTCGGATAAAGTGAAATAAAAATTGGGGAGCCAACTGGAACCAGGATATACGTCGTGTCATACAGCACCTCAATCAAGGCAGTGAGATAAGAATAAATCTAAAAACAAGAAAAGAGAATACTTTAACAATTCTCATATGAATATATACTTGATTGAATATAGTAATTCAGATACACACATGTGCATTTGACCTACAGCAAGGGATAAGGATCCAGCAGAAAAGAGTGAGACAGCGGATGTGGGCAGTACCAGGGCCAAACTACACTAATCCACCCTAAAGTCCACGTTTAATCCATTGGGTCTTAGCGTTTTTAACGTATAAATCCAGTATAACTCGCGCTTTTTAAGGCTGGACATGCGCACAATACATTTGAGTCAGTTTCAGCCATATTAGTTGTGGCCCCTATTCAGCCTCCTGACGTCGGAGGTATCGCGAGATTTGGCCCTCTCGCGCATGCGCGGTTAGTGAATGGGGACGCCAAGGAGCATGATCAACGCCAACATACAGCTGCCCACCTGACAGGGAGTTTTTTAATTCACTTTATTAGGGTAATCACTGGCACTTATTATGATCTATTTCACACAAAGCATGAGATGCGGAATTAATGTTTTATTTTTTATTGATGCACTATTTTTGCCAAATGTCGGCAATCTGATATATGTATTTTTTGTAACCACATGTATTGTCCGATCACTGTATTTTGATTATATAATTTTTAATTGATGTTAATCTATGTTGGATTGATGCCTTTATTTAAAGTGTGTCTGTAACACATATGCACTGTGCTTGATAAAGACAGCAACAAGCTGTTGAAACGTCACCTGACTTTGGGTCCAGTAAACCACCATTTTTTTTAATTGATTCGGAGTGCTGCTGGCTATTTTCTATTTCTAGTTCATTGGACCTAGGTGCTGGTCCACACTGGCCGGACGTGCACCCTCCGTATATACAGTGTGCTGCTTCCTCATTTTCTCAAGGTATATAAATCTATATAAATTTGTTCTTGCTGTAATTGAACAGTCCCACATAATAAAGGTAACATCATTTTTGCCACACTTTACCTGTAAAGCAATGTAGAATTATTTTTTTTCCAATGCCCCCCTTTTAATTTAATTTCAAGTTTCCAAATACATGTTATGAAAAATGAAATAGTGTCATTAGAAAGTTCAGTTTGTTCTGCAAAAACAAAAAAAAAGCTATCATACAGCTACATAAATTTGAAAAAGTTATGACATTGTAATTAGCTGCTCATTTTTGTCCTGCAAATCCACACTGTTATACAGTACCAGCAAAGTGGATGAGAATTTCAGAATTCTCATCCACATGTTGCTTAAAAAAAAAAAAGCAACAGAAAAGTTGTGGTATTGCAAATTTGAAATATTCAGTATGTCAGTTTATATTGCGGATTTTACTAGTGATGAGCGAGCATTCTCAGCCGAGCATCGGTTTGGCTCGAGCATCGCTATGCTCAGCTTGTGGCGGTACTCGGCCAAATACCACGTGTGCTCGTCGCATTGCTTGAGTCTCCGCCCCGCACGTTTGGCACCTCCTGAAGCATCCAATCAACGTTCAGGTAAGTAATTCCCTCCAGTGTAATGCCATAGCCATGTTAGCTATAAGAATTGCACTGGTTGGCTGCCCGGAACACGTGGTATTAGTTTATATAGGAGCCGACGTCCCACGCTCGGATCATTCAGCATCAGGGAGAGCCGACAGAAGGCAGGAACATACAGCAGTTTGCTGAAATTACAAAGATTGAACTCCCAAAAAGCTCCTGAAAGACAAAACTGTCCTCTTCAGGACTAAAGTGTGTGTTTGACAGCAGTGCAGCATTTTTTTTTTTTTTTTTTTTTTAAACAAGGATTAAATTAGGGACTGGCGTCTGCAGGAAGGGACAGTACCAAAAGGCTTTCAAAAGAATGAAATATTACATATCAGTGAGATCTACAGTACACCATCAGAAAACAGAGTGTTTAGCAGAAATTCTAAAAAGGGGCTTATTCACTAGAGTGTGCCTGCTAGTGAGATACACACTGCTCCATTATAGAAATTTATTTTTCTGGGGAAATTAACCTAATTTGTGCCACATCTGTGTGTGTGCTCAATCCACAAATGTCATATACAGTATTACAGCCTAGAATCATTTTTATTTGGGACAAATTTCACTAGTTTTGGTCACATCTGTGCATGAATTTAGGCAGCAACCATATATACAGTTATTTACCAGAGAATTATTTCTATTTGTGACAAATTTCACTAGTTTGGGTGACTTCTGTGCGTGAATTTAGACTGCTACCATATATACAGGATTCAGCAGATAATTTTTTCTATTTGGGACAAATATACTGTCCATGTACTGTGGATTCTGTGCATACTCTAGTGTCCATATTCTGTTCATTACTGGGGCATATACTGAGTTAAATTTAAAATTTGTGTGTCTAGCGACAAAATAAATAATCTGTTCAAAGTCTAGTGTCCATAGCGCGTGGCTCTCTGTTTCAAATACAGTACCACATGTGAAAACAGTATATTTTTGTGAGAAGTAAAATATTTGTGTCACATCTACTGTGTGTTCATTTCATAAATATTACTAACTTATACTGTACTTCATCTGCAGATGGTGTATGGTAGTCTGTGACATTATCAGAGCTACATCCCCTGTGTAAAGTGTGCACATCCAAAATACCTCTTTTAATTGATTGCCGCGTACACGTACATATCCTACAATACTGTAGACATTTTTAAGCATATATATCATTTCATATTAAGAAGGCGGCCAGTATGGGACGTGAAAGTCGCCGTGATGCTGATGGTTCACCACAGGCTGTGGCCCTGGGCTCAATGAAACAAAGTAAAATAATGTAGATGAGAGCCTTTCAGGTGCGCTAACCCTCTAAAACAGTGAACGCGATGGCGAACCTTTTAGAGACTGATTGCCCAAACTGCAACCACAAACACACTTATTTATCGCAAAGTGCCCACACGATCATTTACCCTGAATACTACAGTCCAATATAGTATATCTTCCATGTTCCTTATTATTTAGCTATAGTGGCCTGCCTACAGTCAATGTGCTGCCTGTGCCATTCATGGCGTACCCGCCGCTGATGAATGGCAGGAAAACTGTAAGGCATATTGGTGCATCATAGACTTTTTCAAGAGTAAGGGTGACCACAGAGATGGCTCTGAGTGTCGCCCCTGGCACCTGTGCAAGGGTTTTGCTGACCCTATAAAATATTATGAGCGGGGGCAGCCTTAAAAGCATGTTGATATAAGGGAGGAGGAGGCGGAGGAAAAGGATGAGAAAAGAAGGATTGAACCACATAACCTTTTTGGTGGTGGCAGAGGTGCATGTGAATACAGTGCATTCAGTACTTTAAAAACAACACATTTAAAGTGCCTTGTTGTTCACCCGCTTTCCTCTGGTGGAGTAGAGAAGTCAGGGGCAATCCAGGCCATTTTTTTACTAGTCAACCTGTCAGCATTTTCAGTTGACATACGGATGCGCTTATCAGTTATTATGCCCCCAGCAACATTATATACCTACTCTGACAAAAAGCTGGCGGCAGGGCATCCCAGCACCTCTGAGGCATAGAGTGCATGCAAGTTTGTGCCACATGTCCAGCTTGGACACCCAATAGTTGTAAGGCACAGAGGAATCACTGAGGATACTGACACAATCTGCTATGTACTCCTTCACAATCTTCCACAGTGTTTGCCTCCTTGTGACACTAGGCTGCGCATCAGGGTGAGGGTGCTGGCGGAGTGTCATGAAACTGTTCCAGGCCTTGTAGAGTGTTTCCCTGCCTCTGTTGGAACTGCGGCGTGTCCCCCTCATCTCCCCTCCTGGGTTAGCCAAGGAACTATGTACTCTGCCACCAACGTTGTCAGCTGTAAATATTTCTGCAATGACATTCTGTTCTGTTATTATATTTTTTTGTTTGTATTTGGTATTATAATTGTTTTTTATGGTTTATGGTTGTAAAATATGTTATGGTTATTTGGTTATTTATGAATTCTTAAAAAGTTCATGCCATTGGTTTAACTCCACTCTTGTTTGTTAGGTTTTTGTTATATTAGTGTATAAGTTTGGGATGTTTGTTGTGCATGGTTCATATATGCTGTATGATTCATATGTGTGTGAGCTTGCCGAGCTAAAAACCTGCCAACAACTTATGGCCATTATCAGACAGAGCCAACCCCGTCCCTTATACCCTGCCCCAGCTCTGCAGCATTATTCTTTTTGTCACCCAAGCAAATAAATTTTAGCTTAGCCTGTTGCAGCTTCCCCATGAGAATTCAGAGTTTGCAGTGGAGGAGGAGGTGGAGGAGAAGAAGAGGGGTTGCTGCCACTAATGTAGGTGGTGGCAGAAATCCTGATGGCAGTAGTGCCCTTTTAATCCTTGGCATCGGTGCCACCTGTGCCATCCGAGGGTCCGACTCGCTAGCGGCCTACACAAGGTTCACCCAGTGTGCCGTAATGGAAATGTAGCGTCCCTGGCCAAAATCATTTGTCCATGTGTCCGTCTTTAAGTGGATAAAACTGCATTGGTCAGGGCACAGGTGATGTTACGGGACACATACACAATTGCTGGTATAATGCGGGACTGCACATCGTGAAAAATAGCGGCGTCTGGAGACTGAGTAACGAAGGACGGCCGCCGCCATGAGGCTGAAGAAAGCCTCAGTGTCCACAGGCCTGGATGGTAACATTTCCATGCCTACAAATTTTTAAAGGTACACATTCAGTGCTATAGCCTGTGGGTTGGTGGCGGAGTATTGGCACTTACGATCAA
Organism: Bufo gargarizans; assembly: GCF_014858855.1. Classification (NCBI taxonomy): domain Eukaryota; kingdom Metazoa; phylum Chordata; class Amphibia; order Anura; family Bufonidae; genus Bufo; species Bufo gargarizans. The sequence continues at coordinate 257,494,539 of NC_058084.1, forward strand.
AGGCCTGGGGACATCTGTACGCTGTGCTTGGACAGAGAAAGGGGTGTGCTAGCAGATGGTGGTTGCGAAGGCCTAGCTGCAGGGCGGGAGTCATCTAGACCTGCGTCTAGGACAGAGGATTGGCCAGCACTGTAACACAGGGATGGAAGAGGAGGCAGTGGTGTAACCCACAGACTCTGATTGTGGACCCAGGGGTTCGGCCCACAGATTAGGGTGCTGTGATGCCATGTGGTGGATCTTTCTGGTGGGGTTGAGGTTGCTACTGTTCCCACCCCTACTCATTTAGCCTGCAGTGTACAATCTTTCCCCATTATGTTCCAGTGTTTGAGTGTTTATTGTTATGTTTTTAGTTAGTTTATTAATAGGAATTAAAATATGTTATGGTTATTGTTTTCATTATGAAATGTTGAGTTCTTATTTAGGTATAGCACAGATACAGTTAGCAAATTCCAATTTTTATCATCCCCACCTTCCTCAATAAAGCCCCAGACTGCGGAACACCTACCCCTTGTCAAGGGAGATTTGCACAAGGGGGAACAGTTGCGGGCCTGTTTATTGTGGCCCATCTTCTCTCTTTTGCCACCAGACAGCCTCTTCCAGCCTGTTGCGGTGCTGTGGATCCCTCCCCCTCTGTCCTGCTGTCCTCGCTTGGCTTTCCACCTTCACAGGTTGGGTCAGTTATGTCATCGTCCCCCATCTCCAAATCGACTTCCTCACTCTAGTCATCCTCCTGAATTGTGTTGACCTAACAAGACCCTACTTATTGACAACTGTGTCCCATCCCCATCATCCACCAAGTCAAACACTAATTGCCATTCCCCCCAGTCATCTTCTGACTTTGGAAGCTTAAGAGTTTGGGGATCAGTGTATAAGATATCCTCATGTCCCTCTTCAGGGAGGGTCAGCCCACCTGCAGGACCTCACCTACAATTTTCTGGGGGGTCAGCTGACATGGTATATTATTTTCTATGTTTCAGACTTGGAAGGAAACTCAATTTGGTTTCCTTCAGTGGTGAATCTTTCACACGTGTTTTTTTTTTACAGGATTCTGGTTTTTATATAGTGGCACAGGGGTTAATATTTAAATGTTTTTGTTTTGTTTTTTATATGTCAGGCTTGACTCTGTTCTTCTCTCTCCTTTGTAGATGCCTTTTCAGGAGATATTAGACCCTTTCACATTTGGGGCCTGGAGGAATTACAATTGTATTCCTTTTTCATTGTATGTGCCATTTTCCCTAGATCTTTCTTTGGGGTAGACAATAGAATTCCAAGATAGTCAGATAGCAGCTTGTAATTGTGGTACAGTTCCATAATGTAAAGAGGCAACAAATGCTGACAAATGCACTAACTCTGCTATGTGACGTTCTCTGGAATCCTAAGGAACATTACATTTGGAATAGAAATAGTTCATTCTTTCTTGGTAGCCTGTGCTGACTGCCATTCCCTGCGCTAACTCCAGTCATTATAATATTAGCAATAAATTTGGGATTAGAATATTCAACACTATTCATGAATACAAATATATAGAACTATATTCTAAATATTTGTGAATTCTCGAAGTGCCGATATTTGCGATAAAAAATTTGTGATGCAAATATTCACTCTCAACACTAACTATACTGTAGGTGACGCATGACCAGTGTCGCTGTCTAGCCCTTTCCTAACCTCTTCATGAGCCATTCTCTAACATGACAGATGTCAGAAGATCTAAGAGACTGGCTGCATGTGATGTGATCTGAAAGCTGCTTTGGTTTCAATAGTTTCAGTGTGGTTGCTGGTAATGACCACACCTCTTGTCTCAGGTGTAGCTTAGTAGTCATTCCAACTCCCCTATTTAGTCTGGCTTAACCCATCATGCTATGCAGTTGATAGCTTCAGTTTGGTATTGGAAGTGCTGGTGAGTTGTCCTCTTCTGAGTTATTGCTTGTCCATTTACTTCGGAAGTTAAGTGTTACTTCCCTTTTTTATTTTGTTGTTTCCCCTTTGTCTTTTGTTACTAGGCCTCAGGGAGATGCTTGTTCCTTCATATTCCAGGACAATTCAGGATTTACAGGGTCATAGGTTCCAGTGAATGAACATTCCTACCCCCAAGGTCCGTTCATATGGATAGGAGCCAGGAATAGGATTAGGGTTTCCATAGGTGGTGTCCGTTTCTCTTTCCCTAGCTTTGAGGCCTAGTTCCTTTGCCCTTCCCTCCTGTTGTTGGTGTGGTTTTCCCTCCCACATCATTAACATGACACTTCAGTACCGAGCTTCTTTTCACTTTAAAGGGGTTGTATCATTTCATCTCGACCCACACCTTTCAGACAATGGGTGCATATCCTAGCAATATGCCCCCATTGTCAAAGATGGTACAACCCCTTTAATGCCCAGGATGATTATGGGCTAATAACTTTTGGAATGCTTTTACTTATCAAAGCCATTCTGAGCTATTGTGTTTTGGTGACACATTGAACTTCATGTTAATGGTAAATTTGAGTCAATATGTTTTACATTTCTTTATTTAAAAAAAAAATCCACAATTTACAGAAAATTTGAATTTCTCTTCCTTTGGGAAAGATAGCGACACCTCATAAAATAGATTTTACTTAGCATTCCCCATATGTATACCTTATGTTAGCATCATTTGGTAAATGCAATTTTATTTTTTAAGACGTTAGAAAGCTTAGAATTTTAGAAGCTAATTTCCAAAAACCCCTTTTTAAATGGATAATTCAGTTATGAAGTGACTTTGAGGCGCTTACATTATTGAAATCTTCCATAAATGAATATATTTTAGAAACGACACCATTAAAGTTATTCAAAACAGATTTTACAAACTTTGTAAACCCTTTAGGTGTTCTACAAGAATTAAATGAAGGTGACTTTTTTGCAGATTTTCCATTGTAATCTATTTGTCCTGTAACACAGCAAGAGTTAACAGCTAAACCAAAATATAACTCTCATTCTAAAGTTTACAGATGCATCCCATATGTGGTCATAAACTGCTGTATGGGCACTCTGCAGGGCTTGAAAAGGAAGGAACACCATATGGCTTTTGTGGGGCAGATTTTGCTGGAATCATTTTTGAACGCTATACTACATTTGAAGACATCCCGAGGTATCTCTACAGTGGAATCTCCCAAAAAGTTACCCTATTTTTGAAACTCCACCAAGCAATATTTCAAGGGATGCAGAAAGCACCTTTGCTTAAAAGGCATTTCATAGAATTTAGATAAACTTTTACAAAAAAATATTGCTTTAGCTCCAGATTTTTCATTTTTACAAGGAGTAACAGGATGTAAAACTGTTGTTTGGACACACAGCAGAGCTCATAAGAGAAAGAGCAGCATGTGTATTTGAGGCTTACTGTTGTGTTTTACTCATCTTGGGGGTCATTTATCAACCTGAAATACACCTAGGCATATTTTAGGTGCAGATAGTGGTGCAATAGTTAGTGACTTTTCCCCGCTCACGCCAGGTCTAAAAAAGTAGGCGTGGTGTGGAAGGGAAAAGGCAGGCAGGCCTGTCTCATTCATAATTTTCTGCACCTGTTTTAGGCATCGAAAATGGTCTAAATATATGCCAGCTAGAAAGCTGGCTTAGATTTAGAAGAGACGCTAGATGCACCGAAGTTATGGAGAGGCCAGCGCCTTTTCATAACTTCGGCGATCCACCACCATTCTAGGGGCTCTATTAAGACCAGCGCCTAAAATACCGGTCTTAATAAAATATCCCCCTTGTGCTGACAAATGTAGAGCCTGGGATGAAATAATAAATGGAAACCACAAGAAGTGACACTATATCGGAAACTGTACCCCTTAAGTATTTATTAAAGGGCGGAGTGAGCATTTTGACCCCACAGGTGTTTTGTAGAAATTAATGGCAGGGGACTGTTGTAAATTAAAATTGCAAGTTTTTCACAGATATGGTATTTCACTGCTCAACTCGTGCTATTTGAGACACACCACACCCTTTAATTTGTTAGGTAAGTTCTACTTGGTACTGAACTCCCATAAATCTGGACGTAAACTGCTGTTTTGGTATGCTGCAGCGTTCAGAAAGGAAAGAACATCTTTTGGCTCTTGCAGTATAGATTTTTATGAATAGATTTATGGGCACAATGCTGCTATTGTACTGGGGTTACCAGTACAGCCATTTACTGAGAACCATACATTTATTTTTCTCTTGATGGACCTGTGTGAGGGCTTTTTTTTGTGTGGGGTGAGTTGTTATCCTCTTTGTCACTTTTTATTTTGCTTACTAAACTGCTTTCTGGGTTTTGCAATTGCGGTATGCATTATGCGGGTAAAACAACATATCTTTATTCTGCTGATCAGTATGACATATCAATTGTATATATATTTTTTTATGTTTTAACACTTTTAGGGTCCATTCACACGCCCGTGTGTGTGGATTTGCAAAACACACACATCGGCGATGTGCGTTACGCATTTTGCGGACCGCACCCTTCGGGACTTAATAGAAAATGCCTTTTCTTGTCCGCAATTGTGGACAAGAATAGGACATGTTCTATATTTTTTAGGATCAGAATTGTGGACCCGGAATTTTGAATCCGCAATTCCGGATCCGGGCAGCACATCGTGCTACCCCATAGAAATGAATGTGTCCACAATTCCCTTTTGCAAAATGCGGAATGAAATTGCGGACGTGTGAATGGACACTTACCTTACACAAAGCATTTTTTAAAACAAAATCATGTTTTGCAACGCCACTTTCTGAAAACCATATACATATATTTTTTCTGGCATCTGTCTTTTGTGGGAGGTTGTTATTTGCGGGATGAGGTGATGTTTGTGAGGCTTTTTGTGAGGCAATGTGATCTAGTGAGGCTGTTTTGTAAACTAATGTATGGGCACACAACAGGGTTCAGAACGTTAAGCACAACATAATATGGCTTTTGGAGGGCCGATTTTACTGGAATAATCAACAGGTGTCATGTCACATTTACAGACAGCCTGAGGTATCCCTACAGTAGAAGGCCCCAAAAAAAAAAAAAAAAAAAAAGGATATATATATATATATATATATATATATATAATGAAGAAAATCCGCAGCACTCCTTGAAGAATAAAATGTGCTCTTTATTCACACATTGACAAAAAATTGACAACGTTTCGGTTCTCTCACAGAACCTTTCTCAAGTCAGGTGAAACATAAAGTGCAATAGTGCTGGTATAAATACATGATCAGGTTGTTTCCAATTACTTCATCGACCAATGCAAAAAAAGCGCACTCCCTTTTTATGGACATGTTACATTTCATTTCCTGATAACACCTTCATTAACAACACTTATCACAAAGACACTAGTCCATCAAGTGTTATACAAGTACATAATAATAACCCCAATGTGGTTTTCATCAGTGATACATTAAAGTGCATATACAGTGCCAAACTACCTAACGTCTAATACCTTGCTGGGTCTTAGTGAAGTAGAAGGAGATAGCGATGGCGTCTTAGGTTCTATCGATACACGCTGTCTCTCCGCGTCTACTCCACGCTAATGCGCATGTGTCAGCCTCTTTCCCCTCTTGTTCGGCGGTACATAACCGCTCCACGTCACTAGTGGGCGGAGACCAGGCGTCCTGACGTCCGGCGTGCTGCGTCGGCGCACACCATGCACATCACGTGCCCACGTGCTCGTCATCGCAGCCGCCATCGTCCCTTGACCCGCTCCCTCGGCCATTTTACATTAGGGCAATCTTTTGGGCAATATTTATATCTAGCATCATTCGGACTCTGCCGCTTATTTTTAGCTATAATTAACCACCCAGTAAAGGTGAGAATACCTAATTTCACTTGCAAATACTGCAACCATAATAAAATCAATTTATAACATTTTCCACGTAACATTCCATGGGTTTCACCCCACATTACAAATAGTGTTGAGCGGCATGTCCCATATTCGAATTCGCGAAATTTCGCGAATATTCAAAAGAATATTCGTAAAATATTTGCGAATATTCGAATTCGTTATTATTTCTCATATGCGATGATTTGAATTTTCGCATCGCATAATACATATTATGCAATGAAAAATTTGCATGTGCGCTAATGAAATCGCCTTACGAAGATTTGCAACTCAATTCAATCACTAATGTATGAATGCAAAGCCCTTTGCCTCTGTTCTGGGACAAGTGTAGATATTCGCATGTGCTCTAATTTAATTGCCTTACGAAGATTCGCACCTCAATCACTTTCTAGGCAATATGAGTAAGATCTGAGCTTTTGGACTTTTGGGAATCAATCGAGATACAGTGGGGGGTGATGACAGTAGTTGACAGAGTACAGATCAATGTAATCTGTAAGGTGTAAACTAAAATAAAAAATACGAATATTCGTAAATCAAATTTTACGAAGTTCGAAATATTCGCGAATATGGTGCTATACTATATGAATGCACAGGCCTTTGCCTCTCTGTTCTGGGGACAAGTGTAGATATTCGCATGTGCGTTAATTTAATCGCCTTACGAAGATTCGCGCCTCAATCACTTTCTAGGCAATGTGAGTAAGATCTGAGCTTTTGGACTTTTGGGAATCAATCGAGATACAGTGGGGGGGTGATGAGTGACAGTAGTTGACAGAGTACAGATCAATGTAATCTGTAAGGTGGAAACTAAAATAAAAAATATGAATATTTGTAAATCGAATTTTACGAAGTTCTAAGTATTCGCGAATATGGTGCTATACTATATGAATGCACAGGCCTTTGCCTCTCTGTTCTGGGGACAAGTGTAGATATTCGCATGTGCGCTAATAAAATCGCCTTACGAAGATTCGCAACTCAATTCACTAATGTATGAATGCAAAGCCCTTTGCCTCTGTTCTGGGACAAGTGTAGATATTTGCATGTGCGCTAATATAATCGCCTTATGAAGATTCGCACCTCAATCACTTTCTAGGCAATGTGAGTAAGATCTGAGCTTTTGGACTTTTGGGAATCAATCGAGATACAGTGGGGGGTGATGACAGTAGTTGACAGAGTACAGATCAATGTAATCTGTAAGGTGGAAACTAAAATAAAAAATACGAATATTCGTAAATCGAATTTTACGAAGTTCGAAATATTCACGAATATGGTGCTATACTAAGATCTGAGCTTTTGGACCTTTGGGAAACAATCAATTATATGTGTACTGTAATTTTGTGAAAAAAATAAATAAAAATGAATATTCGTTTTTACGAATATATAGCACTATATTCGAAATATTCGCGAAATTGAATATTCACGCTCAACACTAATTACAAACAGGACATACAAGACACACAGAAGTCTGGGCATAATGTAAGGTAATTAACTCACCATCCCCCCTGTTACCCTAAATTCGACATTTAGTCCTTCATAGTGTTCAGGCGGAAAATCCATCTGAGATCAGTTTTCTTTAGACTAGTCAACCTATCTCCTCCTCTTTCCAATGGTTTTACATGATCCAAGATCATAAATCTCAGATCATTTTCCTTATGATTTTTTTCATGGTGATTTCATGGTGAGTTAATTACCCTACATTATGCCCAGACTTCTGTGTGTCTTGTATGTCCTGTTTGTAATGTGAACCATTGATGAGGACATTGTATCAGATGGTGGGTTAACCTTGAAACAATTTGGTTTGCATTTAAAAAGTGATTTTTTTTTTCCAATTGTGAATTCACATGCCCTAGAAGGTTTCATTAAAGCTGTGAAAAGAGATGTAAGTTTGTTGAGACAGAACACCAAATTTGATGCTTTTTTTAAACCCAATATTACTGCACAGGAAATGGCCGCTTTGGATAATTTGTCAAATAACCCCGATCTCACCATAAAACCCGCGGATAAGGGTGGTGGAATCGTGGTTATGGACACTGTCCAATATGTGAAAGAAATGCATAGGCAATTAGGAGAACCGGGTGTGTATAAGTCATTGAACAGGGACCCAAGGTTCAAGATTGCAGAAAAGATTGATGTGCAGTTAAGTATTGCAGAAAGAATGGGTGTCATTGACAAACAACTCAAGGAATTTTTGGTGGTGTAGTCTCCTGTCACACCAACTATGTATGTATTGCCCAAAATACATAAAAGGCTGATAGACCCCCCGGGACGGCCAATAATTTCCTGTAGTAGTTCTATATTCTCCAATATTAATGTCTTTTTGGACAAAATATTAAGGGAATATGCTATGGGTGCAAAATCATACATTAGGGACACTGGAGATTTCATCAACAAAATTAGAGGGATGCACATCCCAAAGGGGGCAATTTTGGCATCCTTTGACATTGTATTATTGTATACTTCAATCAATCATGAAATGGTCTTGTTGGCTGTAGCGGAGATGTTGCGGGAATCTAAGTATACCGCCTCAACCTGCCAGTTCATTTTGACATTATTGGAATTGTCACTGAGGAACAATTACTTTGTGTTCCAGGGACAGTTCTATTTGCAAATGGTGGGCGCAGCGATGGGGTCCAACGCCGCGCCCACCTATGCAAATATATTTGTACGGTCATTTGAGGAGTGTCTCGTCTATGTATCTCCCCACTTCAATCATGTTTTGACGTGGTGGAGATACATATATGACATTTTCCTCATATGGACTGGCACCATGGAGTCACTGATGGACTTTCATGTATTTTTGAACTCCATTGATCAGAAGATCCAATTTACATTAACGGCATAGGTGGACCGGGTGCAATTTTAGGATACACAAATATATGTAGAGGAGGAACAGTTACATATGGATTTAAACATCAAACCCACTGACAAGAACACATTATTGCATTTTTCGAGTGGACATCCAAGGAGGATGGTGAATTCTTTACTGTTTAGTCAAATGCTTAGGGTGAGGAGAATAGTTGATAAGGAGGAGAATATGAATCAAGCCCTAGGTAATATGGAACAGTCATTTGTGGATAGGGGGTACCCCAAAAGTTTGGTTAAAAGACATGCTGAGAGAACAAGACAAATACCCAGGGAAGAATTGTTAACCACGAAACAAAAATAGGCCTGTGAAAGGTTACCATTTGTATGATCGTACAATGAGTTGAGCCCGAAGGTAGAACAGATTGTGAGGCGACATTGGGGATTGCTGAGTAGTGGTTATCCCACTATAGCAGTTTTTAAAAAAAAACACCAATGATGGCTTACAAAAGAGCAGGTAATATTAGGGATAAGGTAGTGTATTCTAGACTGCCAGAAAAGGGTCAATTAAAGCAGACATTTCTGACAACAAGACGTGCAAGGTCTTTCCCATGTCTGGGGTGCGTGAATTGCAAACTGATGCACAAAGGGTCGGTGTTCACGCACCCATACACGGGAGAAACATTCAATATAAGATATTACCTTACATGTGATTCAACATGGGTGATATATGTATTGTGGTGCCCGTGCAAGATGTTATACGTGGGTGAAACCACGTGTGATATGAAGACCCAGTTAAATAATCATAGACAATCCATCAGAAATAAAAGAAAAGATTTGCCGCTGTCGAAACACTTTGAAGAAAAAAATCATAAGGAAAATGATCTCAGATTTATGATCTTGGATCATGTAAAACCATTGGAAAGAGGAGGAGACAGGTTGACTAGTCTGAAGAAAACTGAGCTCAGATGGATTTTCCGCCTGAACACCTTGAAACCGAAACGACTAAATGTCGAATTTAGGGTAACAGGGGGGATGGTGAGTTAATTACCCTACATTATGCCCAGACTTCTGTGTGTCTTGTATGTCCTGTTTGTAATGTGGGGTGAAACCCATGGAATGTTACGTGGAAAATGTTATAAATTGATTTTATTATGGTTGCAGTATTTGCAAGTGAAATTTGGTATTCTCACCTTGGCTGGGTGGTTAATTATAGCTAAAAATAAGCGGCAGAGTCCGAATGATGCTAGATATAAATATTGCCCAAAAGATTGCCCTAATGTAAAATGGCCGAGGGAGCGGGTCAAGGGACGATGGCGGCTGCGATGACGAGCACGTGGGCACGTGATGTGCATGGTGCACGCCGACGCAGCACGCTGGACGTCATGACGCCTGGTCTCCGCCCACTAGTGACGTGGAGCGGTTATGTACTGCCGACCAGGAGGGGAAAGAGGCTGACACATGCGCATTAGCGTGGAGTAGGCGCGGAGAGACGGCGTGTATCGATAGAACCTAAGACGCCATCACTATCTCCTTCTACTTCACTAAGACCCAGCAAGGTATTAGACGTTAGGTAGTTTGGCACTGTACATGCACTTTAATGTATCACTGATGAAAACCACATTGGGGTTATTATTATGTACTTGTATAACACTTGATGGACTAGTATCTTTGTGATAAGTGTTGTTAATGAAGGTGTTATCAGTAAATGAAATGTAACATGTCCATAAAAAGGGAGTGCACTTTTTTTGTATTGGTTGATGAAGTAATTCGAAACAACCTGATTATGTATTTATACCAGCACTATTGCACTTTATGTTTCACCTGACTTGAGAAAGGTTCTGTGAGAGAACCGAAACGTTGTAAATTTTTTGATATGTGTGAATAAGGCTGCTTTCACACTAGCGTTCGTTGGTCCGCTCGTGAGCTCCGTTTGAAGGGGCTCACGAGCGGACCCGAAGCCTCCGTCCAGCCCTGATGCAGTCTGAATGGAGCGGATCCGCTCAGACTGCATCAGTCTGGCGGCGTTCAGCCTCCGCTCCGCTCGCCTCCGCGCGGACAGGCGGACAGCTGAACGCTGCTTGCAGCGTTCGGGTGTCCGCCTGGCCGTGCGGAGGCGTGCAGATCCGTCCAGACTTACAATGTAAGTCAATGGGGACCGATCCGTTTGAAGATGCCACAATTTGGCTCAATCTTCAAGCGGATCCGTCCCCCATTGACTTTACATTGAAAGTCTGGACGGATCCGTCCGAGGCTATTTTCACACTTAGCTTTTTTTTGCCATTTTAATGCAGACGGATCCGTTCTGAACTGAGCCTCCGTCTGCATTAATATGATCGGATCCGTTCAGAACGGATCCGATCGAACGCTAGTGTGAAAGTAGCCTAAAGAGCACATTTTATTCTTCAAGGAGTGCTGCGGATTTTCTTCATTGTCTTCCGTCCTGAGTCGAGGGACCACCGCGGGCACCCTGGGTTACAGTTGAAGGGAGTTCTGCCAGATTTTCTTTATATATATATATATATATATATATATATATACACTCACCTAAAGAATTATTAGGAACACCTGTTCTATTTATCATTAATGCGATTATCTAGTCAACCAATCACATGGCAGTTCCTTCAATGCATGTAGGGTTGTGGTCCTGGTCAAGACAATCTCCTGAACTCCAAACTGAAAAGAAAGGTGGGCTACAACAGCAGAAGACCCCACCGGGTACCACTCATCTCCACTACAAATAGGAAAAAGAGGCTACAATTTGCACCAAAATTGGACTGCTGAAGACTGGAGAAATGTTGCCTGGTCTGATGAGTCTCGATTGCTGTTGAGACATTCAAATGGTAGAGTCCGAATTTGGCGTAAACAGAATGAGAACATGTATCCATCATGCATTTTAAGAGAAATACATTTTTGGAGGGTTGGGGGGTCATAAGCTCAGGACTGTACAATACGTGTTTGAGCACCCGCAGGAAAGAATTTAAAATCTCAGTGAAAACGCATGAAATACTAGTCTGAACTCTGTGTCAGGCCATCTCCACATAGTTAAATTTTTTGTTTAACTTTAGGAAAATAGCATGTGTGTGTGTTTCAATATGCAGAGTAGTGGAGGATGACATAAGTGAGTGATAACGTGACATTCTAGGCAGAAATCCATGTCTTATAATCTCCACACAATTCAAATTACATTTTTGTTTGGTCAAAGTGTTGAAAACCACCATATACATGTCTTACTATACGCAGGGTAGTGGAGGATAATATCTCTTAGTAATGACATACTAGACAAAAATCTGTGTTGTTTCATCCCCGTATTGTTCAAATTAAAAATTTTGGGGGTTGAAGTTTTGAAAACCAGCATATGCATGACTGACAATACGTAGTGGAGGATAATGATAACATGACACACTAGGCCAAGATTTGTGTATGTGCATTGCCACACAGTTCAAATTATATATTTTTGCAGGTTTGTAAAAACAGCATGTACGTATCTTACAATATGCAGAGTAGTGTATGGTACGTGTGAGTGATAACATGAAAAACTAGGTAAAAGTCATTGTTGTGTCATCTCCACACAGTTATAATTTAACTATTTTTTGGTTGAAGCATTGAAAAGAGTATATACACGTCCTACCATATGCAGGGTAGTGGCGAATAATATGTGTGGAGGGGGAGATAATTGCATAGTAGTTTTTCAACTTGTCTTTTACATTGGAGAATTTTTTTCCCTGAATCTGCATATTTTAACAATCAAAACACATTGTGCCTAAATCTGATAGTGGTACCGATACTGCAGTATTTCCCAAGTCAACTGTCGTTAGCAGTTTGTTTGTGGAAAGGGAAGGACATAGTACTGCACCTCCCTGTCTTTAAGTTCCTTTAAACCAAATTTGCAAACCATTCCATAACTTTGCGTGACTGTGTACATTTAGGCCCAAAAATGTCAGGGATATGGAAGGAAATGGAACAAAAGAACAAGATCCAGAATGTGGGTAGCAGCAGGACCAGCTATCTGGCCACAAGTAGTAGTAGTAGTGGTGACACCCAAATTGACTAAGTTGTCCTATGACAGCGTCCAAAACATCACCTTTTAAAAAAATGAACAAAGCCTGATTTGGGGTGATTTTCACACTCCTCCAGCTGAGGCTGATGAATAGAACTGGCCTTGCTGACAGTGCCCCTTCTTGATACTGTGGCTGTCTTTGTCTGCTGTACTGCCTCCATTATGCTGTTGCCACCATCATGCCACTTCTGTGGCCTGCCTACCATTATGTTCTGTAAGGCTGCTGCCTCCATCATGCTGCTGCCACCATTATGCCACTGCGGTTGCCCGCAATCATCATGTTCTGAATGGCTGCTGTGCCTTCCCACATTTTATGTCAAGCTGCTGCTGCCTGCCTACCATCATCTTCTGTAAAGCTGTTGCCTCTCACATGTTGCTGACTGCCTGCCAACCTTGTACCATATGGCTACTGCTGCTGCTGCCACCTCAGCTAATGCCCCTGTAATGCCACCACTATTAACACTACGCATCTACAATTACTACCACTACTACTATTATTAATGCTACCCATAGAAATAGTGGCGTCGCTAGAGGGGGGCGAGGGGGGGCAATTGCCCCCCCTATGTTGTCCCTTGCCCCCCCCGGGTGCCCCCCCGCTGATTCCCCAGAGTGAATACTAATGAGCGCTTCCATTATAGAAGCGCTCATTAGTACCGAAGGACCAGGAAGTGGTGAACGCTCTGTACTCACCACTTCCTGGTCCTCGGCTGTCGGCTGTGCAGGGCTGCGCACAGCGTAAGGTCGCTCTGTGACCTCACGCTGTGCGCGCCAGTTTAGAGCACAGTCGACTGAGGAGAAAATGGCAGGCGGCATCCGTCCAGGAGCAGGAGAGGTAAGTGTTTTTATTTTTTATTTTATAAAAAATGTGGCTGCTGGGGGCATTATGGGGGCTAATAGGAGGCATATGAGGGCTAATTGGAGCCATATGGGGCATTTGGAGGCATATTTGGGGGCTAATTGGAGGCATATGGGGGCTAATAGGAGGCATATGGGGGCATTTGGAGGCATATGGGGGCTAATTGGAGGCATATTTGGGGGCTAATTGGAGGCATATGGGGGCATTTGGAGGCATATGGGGGCTAATTGGAGGCATATTTGGGGCTAATTGGAGGCATATTTGGGGCTAATTGGAGGCATATTTGGGGGCTAATTGGAGGCATATTTGGGGGCTAATTGGAGGCATATTTGGGGCTAATTGGAGGCATATTTGGGGGCTAATTGGAGGCATATTTGGGGCTAATCGGAGGCATATGGGGCTAATAGGAGGCATATGGGGCTAATAGGAGGCATATGGGGCTGATAGGAGGCATATGGGGCTGATAGGAGGCATATGGGGGCTAATTGGAGGCATATGGGGGCTAATAGGAGGCATATGGGGGCATATGGGGGCTAATAGGAGGCATATGGGGGCTAATAGGAGGCATATGGGGGCTAATTGGAGGCATATGGGGGCTAATTGGAGGCATATGGGGGCATATGGGGCTAATAGGAGGCATATGGGGGCTAATTGGAGGCATATGGAGGCATATGGGGGCTAATTGGAGGCATATGGGGGCTAATTGGAGGCATATGGGGGCTAATTGGAGGCATATGGGGGCATATGGGGCTAATAGGGGGCATATGGGGGCTAATAGGAGGCATATGGGGGCTAATAGGAGGCATATGGGGCTAATAAGAGGCATAATGGGGCTAATAAGAGGCATAATGGGGGCTAATGAGGCATAAGGGCTGATATGGGGGCTAATGAGGCATAAGGGCTGATATGGGGGCTAATGAGGCATAAGGGCTGATATGGGGGCTGATATGAGAGGCATAATGAGGGCTAATATGGGGGCTGATATGAGAGGCATAATGAGGGCTAATGAGAGGCATAATGTGTCATCCACAGATGCCCCCATAACAGTGTGTCTTCCACAGATCCACCATAACAGTGCGCCTGTGCACTGACGAGAGACAGAAAGAAGGGGAAAGAATCCGTGGAAGCAAGCAGGGGACAGCACAGCAGACGACTGAGTAGCTTCTTTTGTAAGTAAATTGCTTTATTATAACTGTATCCCTGCATACCGCAATTCTCTCGTATTTTGTAATCTTATTGATATATACTTATTTTGTTTGTGCCCCCCCATTTTTGACTGTGGTATCTTTGTGCCCCCCCTATATATTGTTCCTAGAGTCGCCACTGCATAGAAAGCTGACCTACTGCCTTAAATGGGCCACGCTATGCTGCTTCTGCTGCCTCTACTATTGCAGCCACCCTACTCTCTCCACATCCACACTGCACTGCTGCTGTTTCCAATTAAAAGGAATTAAAATGTGTATTTATCCATAGCAGTGTCACACACACACAGGATTTACTATTACTGTCATTGTGTTGCAGAGCTTTGGTAGGGGGAGAGAAAATTTAATATTTATAAAAAACAAATGCAGGGAGATAAGTTTTCCCCAAAATTGAATTTTAGGAGACTAGAGTGTGTTATTTACCAATTTTCAGGCAATTTGTGCCACTTTGGTTTGTCCCAAATTGATTCGGTTCCAAACTGAGATTTCAGAAAAATTTAGGATAGAACCGAATCTCAACAGATTTGCTTATCTCTAATTTCTACAAAAAAAAAAACAGAACAAAAAAAATAAAATAACAACTGTCTGTTGTGCTGTCAGGTCTATTGGTTAATACTAAGTCCAGTATTGCCGTCCGGCTAGTCGGATCCTGAACCAGTTGAGAAAGGTAATTGTCTTTGGTTATTGCCACGAACTTATTTCCTTTATGAGATGTACAAGTTTCAGTTTCCCAGTCTATATCTGGGTAGTTGAAGTCCCCCATAATAACCACCTCATTATGATTTGCCGCCTTGTCTATCTCATTTAGTAGTAGATTTTCTGTGGACTCTGCTATATTAGGTGGTTTATAGTAAACTCCTATTAGTAATTTATTATTGTTTTTAGCTCCATGTATTTCTACCCACAGTGACTCCAAATGTTCATGTCTCTCATTTATATCTTCTCGGACTGTGGGCTTTGGACATGATTTTACATAAAGGCAGACCCCTTCCCCTCTCCAGTTTTGGCGATCCTTTCAAAATAGACAGTAACCCTGTACATTTACTGCCCAGTCATAGCTATCATCCTGCCATGTCTCAGTTATTCCTACTATGTCATAGTCCTCCTCACACATCACTAATTCCAGTTCCCTAGATTTATTAGTCAGGCTTCTGGCATTAGTATACATACAATTAAGAGACTATAATTTCACATTTTCACAGAATTGAAACGCTACCCACTTGTATTGCTACATTTTGTCTGGAGATGCCCTGACACAGATTTAGGTCTAGTATTTCATGGGTAAATGACTGTTCACTGTGGAAATTATATATGTTTCTTGTTAGGACACCAATACAAAACACTAAATGAACTGTTCCTCCCCCCCCCCCCCCCCCCCAAAAAAAAATAGCTATAAATCCTAAAAAAAGACAGTAGTGTCATTAAAGTACATTGAGGCTGATGGAAAATAATTAAGTAAATAGTTAATGCCTTTAGGACCCTGACATTTTTCATGTTACCGACCTTGGCTATTTGTACAAATCTGACGTGTCACTTTATGAGGTAATTCAATTTGAAATTATTTTACTTATACAAGCCATTCTGAGACAAATTTTAGAATTTCACTTTTTTGCAGATTTTCCACTTTTATCTATTTTTTCCTGTAACACTGCAAGGGTTAACAACATCAAAACAAACATCAATATTTATTCCTCTGATAAAAATGTTTTGCATTGCCATTTTCTGAGAGTCATATGTTTTTATATTTTTGGTAATGGTCTTTTTTGAGGGCTTATTATGCAGGATGATTTGATGTTTTTCATTTGTACTATTTTGGGGTATATAGTACTTTTTGATCACACAATATTACACTTTTTTGAGGCAAGGTAATCAATATATGGCTGTTCTTTTTTTATTTTTACACAATTCACATGATAGTGTAGATCATGTGATATTTTTTATAGAGACAGATGTTATGGATGCAAAAATACCTAACAAGTCATTAAGTTGACATTTAAAATTGTTATTGTTTTATGTTTGTAAGACACAACTTTTTTATTTACTTTTTATTTTTGTCCAACCATGGGACTTTTAGGGGTTTGATCCCTTTTCCAACACACTACAATATATGCAGTTTCACATTGATAGCCTGTGGGCTGGTCCTCATAGGCTTCCATTGCCGGCAGCCCTTAGACATTTCTAAGGCCTTGGGATGCCATAGCACCCATCAGCATTCTGCAACTGCATCACGTTAGCCGATGGGGTGGGAGAGAGAGACACTTCCCTCCTTAAACCCCTTAGATGTGGCAGTTAGCATTTACAGCAACATCTAAGGGGCTAACAGTTTAGCATTGGAGTTTTCAGCTATATTGGCAGTTAATATCGACAGGGTGCCTGACACTGATCGGGCAAGCACAGCTCCTGTGCCTCCCTGACCAGTGTACCATACATGTATAGCAAAATCAGGAATTAACTTCCGACTGAACTGTACATGTATGGCAAAGGTCGGGCAGAGGTTGAACAATTGCCATCTGAAAGAGAGACATGATAGAGGAGTCATTTTCTTGATCGCTAAGTGCTTTGACAAACACTAATTTGGTCTGGGGGTTGTTGCTACAAAAAATATGCCATATGCATTTTTCTCCATAGCTCACTTGATTTTTTAAATTGCTTTTTTGGTGGCTTCTTTTGTTCAGGGATTTTTCCCGATAGATAGATGGATGCAAAAAATATCTGAAAAATTCCAAACACGTCAACATGCTGTGTTTAAAAAACAAAACAAAAAAAAACAGAGAGCAAAAATCAACACAAATTAAAAAATAAGTGGCACTAGACAAAAAACTTTTGTCCTCTATGAATTTTATATTTCCTATAGATTTTCAGCTAACATCTATACCTCATTGTTTAGTCTCAAAAACTGTATCAAAAACCACATGTCAGTAAAAAAAAGTCAGTAAAACTGCAAGAATACAAATCAATGGCGCAAAATACCTACATTATGTGTGTTTTCACCCTAACCCTAGGCTATGCTAACATCACATTTGTGTCCCACTTTTAACATATACACATAACGTATACGTTAAGCAAATGCCTCCAGCAAATTTCCTCCATCATCTCAGGATGATGTAAAGATAAAATGTTTCAGTCAACATATAAATATTTTGCTGCACTCTGCAGAATGGAAAATCATAGTGTACTACACTTTTGCTTTTTTTCCCCCAACATATATGTTAAATGTGGGACAAAAACACAATGTGACAGCCCCTTTGTCCATATTCAATACCATGCACAATACGGTATACATTATTCTGATTATCAATGACATACACGCTTTATGTATATAATACTGTATTTATCTTGATACATTTCCATCATTTAAGCAGTTTTAAATACACATGTTTTACTTGAATGTACAGTATGTGTTAAAGCACAGAGGCAGACTTAGAAAATACATTTTTCTCCTGTCAAATATAAGCTTTTAGAATCTGAAATTGCATTTGTCTTTGGTAATCAAAGAGACCATCACCATGTTGTGAGGATATATTAGGCATCTAATTCAGTTTTGCTTAAGAAAAAAATGCAGACGCAGTCCCCTTGTGTACAGGGCAACACTTAAGTCTTATACACAGGTAACAGTCAATCCATTAACCTTTGCTTTTTCTTAACCTGTGTGTCATACGCATCACAATTGTCCTTCTTTTTAATACCTTTTCCTTAATAGTAGCTCAACCAGAACTGAAAAGGGCAGAGCAGCTTCTTATGACATTGACTGCGCTGCTACAATAATAAGCTTTCCTTTTTTCTTATCCTCTCCACCCCCACCCTCCACTTCACTACAGTGTCAGAAACCATTTTTTGGAAGGTAATCTAAAAAGAGCTGTAGAAGCAGGGGTCATGTTAAACTGTAACGCAAATGTTATTCCTCGATTATCTAGCTGGGGTAAATGTCAACTGCTTCAGGCAAAAGCAATTGGAAGAATAGTGTGTGAATCTAACAAAGAAGAAAAGACAGAAAAAGCGAGGTTGTGACTGGGTTTGGCTGAAAGGCTGTGAATATGAAATAAGGAAATTCAGCCTATCGAGTTTTTGTTTTCCTTCCCTGTGGTCATGCCGCATCAGCTAGATCATACCATGATAGCTTTCACTCTTGACTCTTTCATTATGCCCGCCGTATTAAACCCCTGTAACAAGGTCACTACGTGGTGCTATGCAAAGTTATATGCTGAATACTACATTATTCAAATCTGACCAGACATTATTATTATTAACCCATTCCAAACAGAGCCAGTTTTCACATTTCCGAACAAGCCTAATTTTCCAAATCTGACTTTGGAATCTTTTTACTTATCCAAGTGATTCTGAAACAGTTTTTTTTTTTTTTTTTTTTTTCTTATTGTGACACATTGTACTTCATATTGGTGGTAAATTTAAGTTGTTATGTTTAACCTTTAGTCATTGAAAAAAATCCAACACTTACAGAAAATTTTCAATTCTCTAAATTTTAATTGCTCTGCTTTTACCCCCCAGTACAAAGTTATTTTTCACCGTAAAGAAGATGTTTAACAGGAATTTTCTAGTTTAATTAAATATATTTTATTACTGATGCTGATACTCTGGTTGTTTTTTTTTTTAAATACTGCTCTTACGTCACAGCCAGGGAAAAGGTGAACAGTTTTTATCCCTGGCTGTGACGCTCTCTGCTGCAATTGGACCGCGGCACAGCAAGGAAGAAGGAGATTCCCATTGAGATACCCTGGCGTCTCCCCCTCCCTGTACGGATGCTCAGGATTAACATACTGCAGGGGGGCACAACGACACATACAAGTGGTATTTTAAAAAACAACCAGGGTGTCACTTTTTTGGCAGATTCTCCATTTTAATCCATTATTTCCTGTAACATAGCACGGTTTAATGGCCCCAAAAATCTTAATATCTATTACCTTGATTCTGCAGTTTACAGAAACACCCCATATGTGGTCATAAACTGCTGTAAGAGCACACGGCAGGGTGAAGGAACAGAGCGCCAGATGGTTTTTGCAGGGCAGATTTTGCTGGACTGATTTTTAAACACCATGTCCAATTTGAAGCCTTCCTGATGCACCAGACAGTAGAAACTACCAAAAAGTGACCCTTTTTGAAACCATGGGATAAATTGACAGTTTTATTGTCTTATGTAGGTGCTCATTTTTTGCGGGATGAGATGACGAGTTGATTGGTACTATTTTGGTAAGCATATGACTTTTTGATCGCTTGGTATTACACTTTTTGTGATGCAAGGTGATAAAAAATGGCTTTTTTGGCAAAGTTTTTAATATTATTATTTTTTTTTTTACGGCGTTCACCAGACAGGTTGGATCACGTGATTTTTAAAGCCGTATATATTTTTTTTACATTTTTTTTGGGGTGATTTGTCATTTGCGTGAAGAGATAACGGTTTAATTGGTACAATTTTGGGTACGTATGACTGACTTTTTTGATCACTTTTTATACCATTTTTGGGAAGTAAGGTGGGCAAAATTGCATCATCATAGTTTTTCTTTTTTTATGACGCTCACAGTGCTGTCAGATCAGGTCGTTACAGATGCAGCAATAGTAAACAAGTTTATTTTTTTATTTTCTTTTTCTTTTTTATCAATTATATGTGTGGATATATGAAGAAGTTAGTGTATTTATTTATTTATTTTACTTTTTTCTTTTTACACTTTTTTGCCCTAGACCCACTTGGTTCTTAATGATCCAGTGGGTTTGATGGCACTTCATTTCATTTAGCAGGAGCCTTGTCAGGCTCAGTTATACCATGGCAAGCCGGATGTCGGTGAAGGCGCCTGGTTGCCATGGTAACCATCGGGACGCTGTCACAGCAGCACAATGGGTGAGGAAGCTCACTCCCTCTGGTAACCCATCAAGAATCGGGTCACTGCCACGGCACAGCAGCGCCCTGATGGGAGAGGGAGGGAACTCTCTTCCTCTGTTAACCCCTTCCATACAGCAGTCCCTATAGAGCACGACATGGAAGGTGATAAACGGCCAACATTGGTGCCAGCATGGACTGTGGGGATCAGAACATTTTATC
Source organism: Bufo gargarizans (assembly GCF_014858855.1). Classification (NCBI taxonomy): domain Eukaryota; kingdom Metazoa; phylum Chordata; class Amphibia; order Anura; family Bufonidae; genus Bufo; species Bufo gargarizans. The sequence continues at coordinate 257,515,321 of NC_058084.1, forward strand.
GGCATTTCAATTCTCTGATTGGCTAGTCTGTACAGCCAATCAGGCTAGTCTGTACAGACTAGCCAATCAGAGTGAACACTGTCCCGGGCTGCCCTCATTGGTCCCGGGCTGGTTAGTGGAGATGCCTGGCTGTGTGTCTGCAGACATAGTGACAGCTTGCTGCCATGACAAACCTGTACGTCATGGTGGCTTAAGGCAGGGAAATTCATGACGTACAGGCACGTCATGGTGGCTTAAGGGGTTAAGACAGATTGTGATACTTCACAAAATAATAATTTGTTAACTTTCACCATATTTATTTATTTATTCTACTCAATTATATAGAGCTGATATATTCAATAGCACTTTACAGACATTATTATTGCTTACTGTCTCCAACAGTGCTCACAATCTAAGTTCCTTATTAACATGTCTTTGGAGTGTGGGAGGAAACCAGACTATTCCGGGGGAAACCCACACAAACATGGGGAGAACATACAAACTCCATGCAGATGTTGTCAGGTTGAATTTTAACATAGGACCCTAGCGCTACATATTTCTACTTTATATTGGAATAATTTTTTATATATGTCTTTTTTTTTTTTTTTTAGAATGTCAAAAGACTTCAAATTTTAGAAGCATTTATAATTTTTCAAGATAATTTTCCAAATATAATTTCTCATTTTATATTCCCTGTAGATTTTCATCTTACATCTATAACTGATGTTTTAGTCTCAAAAACTGTACCAAAAACCTCATGTGCAAAAATGCCACTAAAACTGCAAAAATACAAATTATTGCCACAAGATGCCTACAGTATGGGTGTTTTCATCCTCATACAATTAACCTTTAGGCTGTGTTCACATCATATTTTTGCCCCACTTTTAACATATACACATAACGTATACATTAAACAAATGGCTTTGAAGTTACCTTCCAAAAAATGGTTGCTGACACATTGCTTACTGTCTCTAATGAAGTTCACAATCTAAGTTCCTAATTAATACGTCTTTGGAGTGTGGGAGGAAACTGGAGTACCTTGCTGCACTACTTGGGGTTAAAAAGTGTTCTAATACTAAAGATTTTAGGCTGATTGCATTCTTTGATACATAAGCACCCGATGACACGGGTTTGGCTCATTGCGAGTCAGGGAGAGCTGCGCTTAGGAAGGGACAGATAGTGTAGGGAATTTGTGATTACAATTTATTCAATTTGTTAAACATTTCAAAGACCCAAAAGTCCTTTTAACCCCTTCCCCACTGCAATCCGTTTATATACATGATATTTGCACATGCCCCGTGCAGCTATCACGTCTATAAACGTCGAACCAGCTCTTTAATCCAAGCGCTGCAAAGCGCTTGGATTAAAGCTTCTGCCCCTGTCCTGGTGCTGTCACGGACAGCATACAGTTCAGTAATGCTGGCAAGGGACCAATCAGAGTGGCCCCTTGCCGACAATCGATCCGATTGGTTAGTCTGTGCAGACTAACCAATCGGATCGCGGCAGTGAAAAAATGCCGGTTTCAGGCTCTGATCTGCGCCCCCGTCCTGTGCCCCCCATCTGTGCCCCTCCAAGCCCACCTTGTGTCCGCCTGCAGCTCATCGGCTCCTGCACTCATCTCCTAGAGGCAGTTGCCATGATGCGGTCAGTCCCCTCCCCGCCCCATGCGTTCTCACCCGCCCCTCCTGCCCCAGCTTCCCTCAATGTTGGCGGCTGTACCCGCCCCCCCCCCTTTCCAGCGCTGTCCCCGGTCCCCCTGCTGTATGTGATGGTGGCGGCTCCATTCCTGAGCCGCCACCATCAGCAGAGAGTGTCAGCTCTATGCTGACACTCTCCTGTAACCCCATAGATGCCGCGTTTGCAAAAGCGTCCAGTGTTGCCACCTACAGGGCATTACAGGAAATCTAATAGTATTATACTTTGCAATGCAAGAGCATTGCAAAGTATAGTACAGCCATCAGCCCTACTGGATCTTCATGATCCAAGAGGGACTTGATAAAAAAAAAGAAAGTGAAAATAATAAAAATAAAAAATGAAAAAATAAATTAAATAAATAAATTGCCTTTTCCTATAAAAAATGAAAAAATATAATAAAATACACATATTAGGTGTCACTGCGTCCGTAACGACTGTCTCTATAAATATATCACATGATAGACCCTGTCTGATAAACACCATAAAAAATAATAATAATACAGTGCCAAAAAAGCTATTTTTTTCACCTTACATCACAAAAAGTGCAACAGCAAGCAATCAAAAAGGCTTATAACCCCCAATCAATCAAACCGTCACCTCATCCTGCAATAAATGATACCCTATTTAAGACAATCGCCTAAAAAATAAAAAAAGCTATGGCTCTCAGACTTTAGAGACACTAAAACATAATTTTTTGGGTTTCAGAAATGCTATTATTGTGTAAAACTTAAATAAATAAATAAAAGTATACATACTTTTATACAAACTATCACATGACCTAACTTCTCAGATGAACGCTGTAAAAATAAATAAATAAAAACTGTTCCAAAACAGACAATTTTTGGGTCACCTTGCCCCATAAAGTGTAATAAATGAATGATCAAAAAATCCTATCTACCCAAAAATAGTACCAATAAAAACCTCAACACTTTCTGCCAAAAACGAGCCCCTGCACAAGACGATCGGCAGAAAAATAAAAAACATATGGCGTTCAGAAAACCAATCCAGCAAAATCTGCATTCCAAAAAACGTATGGCATTCCTTTTCTTTCTGCGCCCTGCCGTGTGCCCGTAGAGCAGTTTATGACCACATGTGGGGTGTTTCTGTAAACTGCGGAATCAGGGTAATAAATATTGAGCTTTGTTTGGCTGTTAACCCTCAATGTGTTAAAGAAAAAATTTAATAAAATGGAAAATCTGCCAAAAAAGTGAAGTTTAGAAATTTCATCTCCATTTTCCTTTAATTATTGTGGAACACCTAGACACTGGGGCATCAATGACCGGTCATGAAAGGTTTAAGGACTATTGTGTGTGGTGGCCGCAATTTAATCTTGCAAAGTAGTCTTCGTTATTTTTTTTCATACTTTGCGATTCTTTTTCTATAGAGGGTGTCTGCAATGACTTGTGACATCAGTTCAGCAATACCTTCTGTGTGTCAGGGGCAGAGATAGGAAGAATATTATTGAAAACAATTATATTTTTTCCAAGATTTATCCACATTTTTCCTATAGATAGTCCCTGCAGTGAATTGTCACATATGTGCTGCAATAGCGTCTGTGTGTCAGGCCCAGATATTGGGAAAAATATTACTGACAACAAATATTTTTTTTTCCATAATTTATCCACACTTTGCCTACAAACGGTGTCTGCAGTGAATTGTCACATCTGCTGATGTGATGCTGATGGTGCACACAAAGGCCAGGGCGCGTTGAAACTGTGCCTGCTGCAAGAGCACAAAGAAAAACAAGCATCCAAGATACCTACAGTAGCTTCATGTCCCAGTTTGCAGGGCGGCACAGGACACCACTCTTGAAGTCAGCCCAGCGCAAGCAGGTGGTCGGGTGGATTGCAGCAGATGGACCTGAGATCGTGTACCCCAATTCCCAACCTCTTGAGTCACAAGAAGATGACACTGAGTCAATGGCGTTGCAAGCCGCACCAGGTGACACCAGCAGGACCAGCAACTTGCACACTTCTCATTTATCGCAGGCATAGTCATCTCAGGAGAGAATGTGTCTGGGATTTGAACCTACAACCTTCTGTATCAGAGGCAAAGCATTTACCCACACAGCCATAAGAGCTGCAATGCTCCTGACTGAAAAAATATGAGACGTCTACTGTTATAGCTGGCTAAGTGTACATCATATATAGAGATATAGCAGAGCTGAGTGTGCTGGGACAGCTGTCATATAGAGATATAGCAGTGCTGGGTGTGTTAGGGCCGCTGTCATGTGTATAGATGTACAGTTAGCCAGCTATAACAGTAGAAGTCTCATATTTTTTCAGTCAGATGCATTACACTTCTTATGGTTATGTGGGTAAGTGCTTTGCCTCTGATACAGAAGGTTGTGGGTTTGAATCCCAGCAGAAACTTTTCTGAAATACACAAGCACTGACTCTATATATGGACATATAGGGTGGGACACAGGAAGAGGCTGCATTGCATCGCATCGCTGACATGGAGGTAAGTATATGTTTTTTTTTAAATACCCGACTGTTGCTGCTATGGGGGGAGCGGAAGACACTTGATACTGGCACATGGGGGGAGGGGGGATGGCACCTGATACTGGCACATGGGGATGGGGGGGTTTGGCTCAATGATACTGGCACATGGGGGGAAGGAGAGAGGCACCTGATACTGGCACATGGGGGGGTTGGCACCTGATGCTGGCACATGGGGGAGGGGGGTTGGCACCTGATACTGGCACATGGGGGTGAGGGGCTGTTGGCACTATGATACTGGAACATGGGGGTAAGGAGAGAAGCACCTGATATTGGCACATGGGGGTTGGCACTATGATACTGGCACATGCGGGGGAGAGAGGCACTTGATACTGGCACATGGGGGGAGAGGAACTTAATATGGCACTATGATACTGTGACATGGTGGGGGGAGGAGAGAGGCACTTGATACTGGCACTTTTTTTGGGGGGGAGATGGCACTATGATACTGGAACATGGGGGGTGGGAAGGAGAGAGGCACTGGCACTTTTTTGGGGGGGAGATGGCACTATGATACTGGCACATGGAGGGGTTTGGCACTTGATACTGGCATATAGGGGGTGGGAAGGAGAAAGGAATTTGATACTGGCACTTTTTTTGGGGGGGAGATGGCACTATGATACTGGGACATGGGGAGTTTGGCACTTAATACTGGCACATGGGGGGTGGGAAGGAGAGAGGCCCTTGATACTGGCACTTTTTTTTGGGGGGGTGGCACTATGATACTGACACATGGGGGAGGAGAGAGGCACTTAATCCCGGCACATTTTTGGGGGGGGGGGATGGCACTATGATACTGGGACATGGGGGGTTGGCACTATGATGCTGGCACATGGGGGTGGGAAGGAGAGAGGCACTTGATACTGGCACTTTTTTTGGGGGGGGGGAGATGGCACTATGATACTGGCACATGGGGGAGGGGGGTTAGCACCTGATACTGGCACATGGGGATGGGGGGGTTGGCACTATGATACTGGCACATGGGGGAAGGAGAGAGGCACTTAATACTGGCACATTGGGGGAGATGGCACTATGATACTGGCACATGGGGAGGAGAGAGGCACTTAATACTGGCACATTGGGGGGAGATGGCACTATGATACTGGCACATGGGGAGGAGAGAGGCACTTAATACTGGCACATTGGGGGGAGATGGCACTATGATACTGGCACATGGGGGGGTTTGGCACTTGATACTGGCACATGGGGGTTGGAAGGAGAGAGGCACTTAATACTGGCACTTTTTTTGGGGGGAGGAGATGGCACTATGATACTGGCACTTTTTTTGGTGGGAGATGGCACTATGATACTGGAACATGGGGGGGGTTTGGCACTTTATATTGGCACATGGGGGGTGGGAAGGAGAGAGGCACTTGATACTAGCACTTTTTTGGGGGAGAGATGGCAATATGATACTGGGACATGGGGGGGGGGGGGTTGGCACTGTGATACTGGCACATGGGGGGTGGGAAGGAGAGAGGCACTTGATACTGGCACTTTTTTGGGGGGAGATGGCACTATGATACTGGCACATGGGGGAGGAGAGAGGCACTTAATACTGGCACATTGGGGGGGAGATGGCACTATGATAATGGCACATGGGGGGAGAGAGGCACTTGATACTGGTACATGGTGGGTGGGAAGGAGAGAGGCACTTGATACTGGAACATTTGGGAGGGATGGCACTATGATACTGGGACATGTGTGGGGGGGAGAGAGGCACTTGATACTGGCACATGATGGGGGGCATCTATGGGGACACTTACTGGCACATTATTGGGGGGCATTATGGGAGACACTAGGCCGGCAGCCTATCAGAGGCCGAACACTGAGGGCATCTACTGGGGCACTATATATGGGGCATTTTATACTGGTACATTATGGGGGCACTAGCAGGAAGGGGGGAGAGGAGCACTATGGGGGAATTTACTGGGGGCACTATATAGGGGTATTTTATACTGGCACATTATGGGGGCACTATGGGGACATTAGTTCAACTGGGGGCATTACAAGGGGGTATTTTTTGCACTGTCACATTATAAGGAGAATTATTTCTACTGGGGGGGGCATTATGGTGGGCTTTATTACTCCCCATGGTATGACCCCCTAGTAGCAGCACCAGCCTCTCCGTGCTCTGCTATCCCTCTGCCCCTTCTCCAAATCCTTATTATGAAATCTTTCTCATTAGGATAAAACACATCATCGGAAAACGCAGAGGATTGCCTCGCAGAAAGGCCCCAATATGGCGGCGTCTGTTGCTCATGACTCCGATGCAGGAGAACTTTCAGACGCAGGCAGCGGCTCCGATATATCAGACAGGAGGCCCAGAGATCCGCCTCTCTCAGAACGGACCCTCCGACGGGTCCTTGAATCTGCCCTCTCGCCTCTAAAACAGGACATCAAAGATGACATGAAGCACCTGGGTCAGAGAGCGGTCTCGCTAGAAACCACACAAGAAGCCATCATGACCTATGAAGGTAAAGCGTCGGAGGTGCTGGCGTCTCATAAGGCCTTACTAAACGATGCCTTCCTGAAGCTGGAAGACCAGGAGAATCGTAGTCGCCGGCGCAACATCCGCATTTGCGGCCTACCTGAGTCGGTTGCAGCAGAGGCCTTGCCGACAGTGGCACGCGAGTTGTTCTCCATTATGCTGGAACCTGAGAGCGGCGGGAATCGTGGTGGAGCGCATACACAGGGTGTTGCGCCCTAGGCCTAAACCGCAAGAACCACCACGAGATGTGATTTGTGGCCTGTTGAGCTACGTCGACACTGCAGCCCTCCTGAAAAGACAACGAGAGATGGAGGTACTTGAGTATGAGAACACCCAGATCCAGATGTTCCAGGATCTCGCGCCATCCACCTTGGCCAAGCGGCGCTTATTCAAGCCTCTCCTGGATGTCCTGAGGAAAAGATCGACCCCGTTCCGATGGCTGTATCCCTTTGGGCTGGCGGTCTCCAGGAATGGTAAATTACTCACCGTGCGTTCACCAGCAGATATTGGTCCCTGGACGTCCCTCCGGTGGAAATCCCCTCATGGCTACCGGCCGACCAAGATGGCCCCCTGCCTATACCACCCCGTGTAACTGCCTGGCAGACGGCATCCACGGGCAGACCGGATCGTTCAGGACGCAGCAAGATGGACAGGGCCCTCACCTGAACCTGAACTACGGCGTCATCGGCTGTGTTCGTAAGCATAAATCGCTGCTATCTTATTTCTCCTAACCTGGAGATGATTGTTTCTCATCCTCCTGTTATCTTGGTTATTATGGGCGAACTTGGCCTTTTCTCATTTTTAATTTTTAATTTTTTATCTCTCCGGCCTATTTCACATTTTGGCTTAACGCTTCCTTTATGATGCCATACCAGAATTGTGACGTCTCGCTGTTGTCACTGGACGCTACCTCTAGGGTGCAGGGTGAAGACCAGACGTATACTGGTGCTGGACATATTTTTTGTTTTTGGTCTCTTTTGTTACAGACCATAGGTGCTTTACTTGCCCTCTCGCCAGTCCAACCCTGTCTTGGCTGGTGATAAGTAAAGCACTAATTCCACCTCGGATGAGTACTTTGTCCGAGCTGGTCACTTGCCAGTTTAACATTTTTAATGTTCTCTCCCCTATTTTTTGTTCTGTGTTCTCCTCTCCCCCCTCCCTTCCCTCTGCTCATATCAACTGTGTGCTTTTCCATGCATCCATGGGTGTCATATGCTCTTATTCATTTGACTGTATGCTGAAATGTCTTCTATAGTAGTCACCTCACTAAATGCACATGGGCTGAACGAGCCATGCAAAAGGTCTCAAACACTATATCTCCTTCTGAGGGATAAAGTCTCAGTGGCGTTTCTGCAAGAGACCCATTTCAGAACGGGCAAAATTCCCAATTTTCCCCCTAAGAAATTTGTTCAGTGGTTTCATAGTACACATGATTCTGTAAAGGGGGTACTGGGCGATTCCCCAGTGACTTTTGCCAATTTATACGCTCCCAATAAAGGCCAAGTACCATGGCTCGTTCAGACCCTTGCTTTATTATCCTCCTTCTCGGATGATTTATTAGATTTAGGGGGCGACTTTAACGTTGCCCTGGAGCCAGCGGTGGACACCTCGGTGGGCAGACCTTCTGTGTCTTATAAGCTCTTGAAAAGGCTAAAAATCTCCCTGAGAAAACTTAAAGTCTTGGAACCCCAATGGCCGAGATTATACATTTTACTCGCATGCCAAGCTGTCCTTTCACAGACTGGATTATCTGTTCCTGTCTGATTCGCATATCCGTAATGTCTCTGGAGCCTGGATAGGTAACATCACATTATCCGACCATGCCCCTGTTATTATTCACTTCTCCCTGTCCGGTCCACAGAGGAAAGAGCGCCTATGGCGTCTCAATAATACTTTGATTTTAGACCCTAACCACGCTTGCAAAATTAAGGCCTTGATTTCTGAATTTTTTGCGCTTAATGACACCCCAGACTCCCCTCCTTCTCCTTCCATATTATGGGAATCCCATAAGGTAGTCCTAAGGGGGGAACTCATTGCCTTGGGGGCTTATGTGAAAAAGCAAAGGACGCAAGCTTTAGATACCTTACTGGCGACCATTGCTCGCCTTGAATCCTCCCACAAGGAATCACAGGCTATACACACCCTAGCAGAGCTAACTGAAGCCAGAACGCGTTTAAAAAATTTATTGAATGTCACTTCTGCAAAGCTGGTATTGCGCTCACGTTTTAAAGCCTATGCCCATGGGAATAGAGGAAACACTGATGTCGGCCATTGCCAAAAAGCAGTTTTCTGACTCCTTTGTTTCCTCTATTAAGGACTCCAAGGGAAAGGTGCATAAGTCCACTCCAGATGTCGCCAAGGCATTTTGCGTCTTCTATGAGGCTTTGTATAACTTACCCCCTCCCAATGGGACTACCCCCGGTGATCTCTCCGAAGCCACAGCTACAATTTTGCAGACCCTGAACCTCCCTTCCATATCCTCATCCAAAGCTTCCCTTCTAAGCCTTTGGTCTTGGTGAGTACGGATGCGGAAAAGGCCTTTGACAGGGTCAGTTGGCTCTTTATGTCGCGGACCCTGTCGAGGTTTGGCCTCCCGGACCTATAGAGCACGACATGGAAGGTGATAAACGGCCAACATTGGTGCCAGCATGGACTGTGGGGATCAGAACATTTTATCGGCATTTCAATTCTCTGATTGGCTAGTCTGTACAGCCAATCAGGCTAGTCTGTACAGACTAGCCAATCAGAGTGAACACTGTCCCGGGCTGCCCTCATTGGTCCCGGGCTGGTTAGTGGAGATGCCTGGCTGTGTGTCTGCAGACATAGTGACAGCTTGCTGCCATGACAAACCTGTACGTCATGGTGGCTTAAGGCAGGGAAATTCATGACGTACAGGCACGTCATGGTGGCTTAAGGGGTTAAGACAGATTGTGATACTTCACAAAATAATAATTTGTTAACTTTCACCATATTTATTTATTTATTCTACTCAATTATATAGAGCTGATATATTCAATAGCACTTTACAGACATTATTATTGCTTACTGTCTCCAACAGTGCTCACAATCTAAGTTCCTTATTAACATGTCTTTGGAGTGTGGGAGGAAACCAGACTACCCCGGGGGAAACCCACACAAACATGGGGAGAACATACAAACTCCATGCAGATGTTGTCAGGTTGAATTTTAACATAGGACCCTAGCGCTACATATTTCTACTTTATATTGGAATAATTTTTTATATATGTCTTTTTTTTTTTTTTTTAGAATGTCAAAAGACTTCAAATTTTAGAAGCATTTATAATTTTTCAAGATAATTTTCCAAATATAATTTCTCATTTTATATTCCCTGTAGATTTTCATCTTACATCTATAACTGATGTTTTAGTCTCAAAAACTGTACCAAAAACCTCATGTGCAAAAATGCCACTAAAACTGCAAAAATACAAATTATTGCCACAAGATGCCTACAGTATGGGTGTTTTCATCCTCATACAATTAACCTTTAGGCTGTGTTCACATCATATTTTTGCCCCACTTTTAACATATACACATAACGTATACATTAAACAAATGGCTTTGAAGTTACCTTCCAAAAAATGGTTGCTGACACATTGCTTACTGTCTCTAATGAAGCTCACAATCTAAGTTCCTAATTAATACGTCTTTGGAGTGTGGGAGGAAACTGGAGTACCTTGCTGCACTACTTGGGGTTAAAAAGTGTTCTAATACTAAAGATTTTAGGCTGATTGCATTCTTTGATACATAAGCACCCGATGACACGGGTTTGGCTCATTGCGAGTCAGGGAGAGCTGCGCTTAGGAAGGGACAGATAGTGTAGGGAATTTGTGATTACAATTTATTCAATTTGTTAAACATTTCAAAGACCCAAAAGTCCTTTTAACCCCTTCCCCACTGCAATCCGTTTATATACATGATATTTGCACATGCCCCGTGCAGCTATCACGTCTATAAACGTCGAACCAGCTCTTTAATCCAAGCGCTGCAAAGCGCTTGGATTAAAGCTTCTGCCCCTGTCCTGGTGCTGTCACGGACAGCATACAGTTCAGTAATGCTGGCAAGGGACCAATCAGAGTGGCCCCTTGCCGACAATCGATCCGATTGGTTAGTCTGTGCAGACTAACCAATCGGATCGCGGCAGTGAAAAAATGCCGGTTTCAGGCTCTGATCTGCGCCCCCGTCCTGTGCCCCCCATCTGTGCCCCTCCAAGCCCACCTTGTGTCCGCCTGCAGCTCATCGGCTCCTGCACTCATCTCCTAGAGGCAGTTGCCATGATGCGGTCAGTCCCCTCCCCGCCCCATGCGTTCTCACCCGCCCCTCCTGCCCCAGCTTCCCTCAATGTTGGCGGCTGTACCCGCCACCCCCTCCCCTTTCCAGCGCTGTCCCCGGTCCCCCTGCTGTATGTGATGGTGGCGGCTCCATTCCTGAGCCGCCACCATCAGCAGAGAGTGTCAGCTCTATGCTGACACTCTCCTGTAACCCCATAGATGCCGCGTTTGCAAAAGCGTCCAGTGTTGCCACCTACAGGGCATTACAGGAAATCTAATAGTATTATACTTTGCAATGCAAGAGCATTGCAAAGTATAGTACAGCCATCAGCCCTACTGGATCTTCATGATCCAAGAGGGACTTGATAAAAAAAAAGAAAGTGAAAATAATAAAAATAAAAAATGAAAAAATAAATTAAATAAATAAATTGCCTTTTCCTATAAAAAATGAAAAAATATAATAAAATACACATATTAGGTGTCACTGCGTCCGTAACGACTGTCTCTATAAATATATCACATGATAGACCCTGTCTGATAAACACCATAAAAAATAATAATAATACAGTGCCAAAAAAGCTATTTTTTTCACCTTACATCACAAAAAGTGCAACAGCAAGCAATCAAAAAGGCTTATAACCCCCAATCAATCAAACCGTCACCTCATCCTGCAATAAATGATACCCTATTTAAGACAATCGCCTAAAAAATAAAAAAAGCTATGGCTCTCAGACTTTAGAGACACTAAAACATAATTTTTTTGGTTTCAGAAATGCTATTATTGTGTAAAACTTAAATAAATAAATAAAAGTATACATACTTTTATACAAACTATCACATGACCTAACTTCTCAGATGAACGCTGTAAAAATAAATAAATAAAAACTGTTCCAAAACAGACAATTTTTGGGTCACCTTGCCCCATAAAGTGTAATAAATGAATGATCAAAAAAACCTATCTACCCAAAAATAGTACCAATAAAAACCTCAACACTTTCTGCCAAAAACGAGCCCCTGCACAAGACGATCGGCAGAAAAATAAAAAACATATGGCGTTCAGAAAACCAATCCAGCAAAATCTGCATTCCAAAAAACGTATGGCATTCCTTTTCTTTCTGCGCCCTGCCGTGTGCCCGTAGAGCAGTTTATGACCACATGTGGGGTGTTTCTGTAAACTGCGGAATCAGGGTAATAAATATTGAGCTTTGTTTGGCTGTTAACTAGAGTTGAGCGAACACCTGGATGTTCGGGTTCGAGAAGTTCGGCCGAACATCCCGGAAATGTTCGGGTTCGGGATCCGAACCCGATCCGAACTTCGTCCCGAACCCGAACCCCATTGAAGTCAATGGGGACCCAAACTTTTCGGCACTAAAACGGCTGTAAAACAGCCCAGGAAAGGGCTAGAGGGCTGCAAAAGGCAGCAACATGTAGGTAAATCCCCTGCAAACAAATGTGGATAGGGAAATGAATTAAAATAAAAATTAAATAAATAAAAATTAACCAAAATCAATTGGAGAGAGGTTCCATAGCAGAGAATCTGGCTTCCCGTCACCCACCACTGGAACAGTCCATTCTCAGATATTTAGGCCCCGGCACCCAGGCAGAGGAGAGAGGTCCCGTAACAGACAATCTGGCTTCATGTCAGCAGAGAATCAGTCTTCATGTCATAGCAGAGAATCAGGCTTCACGTCACCCACCACTGTAAGAGTCCATTTTCATAAATTTAGGCCCAGCACCCAGGCAGAGGAGAGAGGTCCCGTAACAGACAATCTGGCTTCATGTCAGCAGAGAATCAGTCTTCATATCATAGCAGAGAATCAGGCTTCACGTCAGCCACCAATGCAACAGTCCATTGTCAGATATTTAGGCCCAGCACCCAGGCAGAGGAGAGAGGTCCCGTAACAGAGGATCTGGCTTCATGTCAGCAGAGAATCAGTCTTCATGTCATAGCAGAGAATCAGGCTTCACGTCACCCACCACTGTAAGAGTCCATTTTCATAAATTTAGGCCCAGCACCCAGGCAGAGGAGAGAGGTCCCGTAACAGAGGATCTGGCTTCATGTCAGCAGAGAATCAGTCTGCATGTCATAGCAGAGAATCAGGCTTCACGTCAGCCACCACTGCAACAGTCCATTGTCATAAATTTAGGCCCAGCACCCAGGCAGAGGAGAGAGGTCCCATAACAGACAATCTGGCTTCATGTCAGCAGAGAATTAGTCTGCATGTCATAGCAGAGAATCAGGCTTCACGTCAGCCACCACTGCAACAGTCCATTGGCATATATTTAGGCCCTGGCACCCAGACAGAGGAGAGGTTCATTCAACTTTGGGTAGCCTTGCAATATAATGGTAAAATGAAAATAAAAATAGGATTGAATGAGGAAGTGCCCTGGAGTCCAATAATATATGGTTATGGGGAGGTAGTTAATGTCTAATCTGGACAAGGGACGGACAGGTCCTGTGGGATCCATGCCTGGTTCATTTTTATGAACGTCAGCTTGTCCACATTGGCTGTAGGCAGGCGGCTGCGTTTGTCTGTAATGACGCCCCCTGCCGTGCCGAATACACGTTCAGACAAAACGCTGGCCGCCGGGCAGGCCAGCACCTCCAAGGCATAAAAGGCTAGCTCTGGCCACGTGGACAATTTAGAGACCCAGAAGTTGAATGGGGCCAAACCATCAGTCAGTACGTGGAGGGGTGTGCACACGTACTGTTCCACCATGTTAGTGAAATGTTGCCTCCTGCTAACACGTTGCGTATCAGGTGGTGGTGCAGTTAGCTGTGGCGTGTTGACAAAAGTTTTCCACATCTCTGCCATGCTAACCCTGCCCTCAGAGGAGCTGGCCGTGACACAGCTGCCTTGGCGACCTCTTGCTCCTCCTCTGCCTTGGCCTTGGGCTTCCACTTGTTCCCCTGTGACATTTGGGAATGCTCTCAGTAGCGCGTCTACCAACGTGCGCTTGTACTCGCGCATCTTCCTATCACGCTCCAGTGCAGGAAGTAAGGTGGGCACATTGTCTTTGTAGCGTGGATCCAGCAGGGTGGCAACCCAGTAGTCCGCACAGGTTAAAATGTGGGCAACTCTGCTGTCGTTGCGCAGGCACTGCAGCATGTAGTCGCTCATGTGTGCCAGGCTGCCCAGGGGTAAGGACAAGCTGTCCTCTGTGGGAGGCGTATCGTCATCGTCCTGCCTTTCCCCCCAGCCACGCACCAGTGATGGAGCTGCGTTGGGTGCCACCCCGCTGTGACCATGCTTCATCCTCATCCTCCTCCACCTCCTCCTCATCCTCGTCCTCCTCGTCCTCCAGTAGTGGGCCCTGGCTGGCCACATTTGTACCTGGCCTCTGCTGTTGCCAAAAACCTCCCTCTGAGTCACTTCGAAGAGACTGGCCTGAAAGTGCTAAAAATGACCCCTCTTCCTCCTCCTCCTCCTCCTCCTGGGCCACCTCCTCTTCCATCATCGCCCTAAGTGTTTTCTCAAGGAGACATAGAAGTGGTATTGTAACGCTGATAACGGTGTCATCGCCACTGGCCATGTTGGTGGAGTACTCAAAACAGCGCAACAGGGCACACAGGTCTCGCATGGAGGCCCAGTCATTGGTGGTGAAGTGGTGCTGTTCTGTAGTGCGACTGACCCGTGCGTGCTGCAGCTGAAACTCCACTATGGCCTGCTGCTGCTCGCACAGTCTGTCCAGCATGTGCAAGGTGGAGTTCCACCTGGTGGGCACGTCGCATATGAGGCGGTGAGCGGGAAGGCCGAAGTTACGCTGTAGCGCAGACAGGCGAGCAGCAGCAGGATGTGAACGCCGGAAGCGCGAACAGACGGCCCGCACTTTATGCAGCAGCTCTGACATGTCGGGGTAGTTGTGAATGAACTTCTGCACCACCAAATTCAGCACATGCGCCAAGCAAGGGATGTGCGTCAAATTGGCTAGTCCCAGAGCTGCAACGAGATTTCGCCCATTATCACACACCACCAGGCCGGGCTTGAGGCTCACCGGCAGCAACCACTCGTCGGTCTGTTGTTCAATACCCCGCCACAACTCCTGTGCGGTGTGGGGCCTGTCCCCCAAACATATGAGTTTCAGAATGGCCTGCTGACGTTTACCCCGGGCTGTGCTGAAGTTGGTGGTGAAGGTGTGTGGCTGACTGGATGAGCAGGTGGAAGAAGAGGAGGAGGAAGCCGAGAAGGAGGAGGTGGCAACAGGAGGCAAAGAATGTTGCCCTGCGATCCTTGGCGGCGGAAGGACGTGCGCCAAACAGCTCTCCGCCTGGGGCCCAGCTGCCACTACATTTACCCAGTGTGCAGTTAGGGAGATATAGCGTCCCTGGCCGTGCTTACTGGTCCACGTATCTGTGGTTAGGTGGACCTTGCTACAGATGGCGTTGCGCAGTGCACACTTGATTTTATCGGATACTTGGTTGTGCAGGGAAGGCACGGCTCTCTTGGAGAAGTAGTGAAGGCTGGGAACAACATACTGTGGGACAGCAAGCGACATGAGCTGTTTGAAGCTGTCTGTGTCCACCAGCCTAAATGACAGCATTTCATAGGCCAGTAGTTTAGAAATGCTGGCATTCAGGGCCAGGGATCGAGGGTGGCTAGGTGGGAATTTACGCTTTCTATCAAATGTTTGTGAGATGGAGAGCTGAACGCTGGCGTGTGACATGGTTGAGACGCTTGGTGACGGAGGTGGTGGTGGTGGTGTTGGTGGTACATCCCCTGTTTGCTGGGCGGCAGGTGCCAACGTTCCTCCAGAGGCGGAGGAAGAGGCCGAGGCGGCAGCAGCAGAATAGGCCGAGGCGGCAGCAGCAGAAGAGGTAGCAGGGGGAGCCTGAGTGACTTCCTTGGTTTTAAGGTGTTTACTCCACTGCAGTTCATGCTTTGCATGCAGGTGCCTGGTCATGCAGGTTGTGCTCAGGTTCAGAACGTTAATGCCTCGCTTCAGGCTCTGATGGCACAGCGTGCAAACCACTCGGGTCTTGTCGTCAGCACATTGTTTGAAGAAGTGCCATGCCAGGGAACTCCTTGAAGCTGCCTTTGGGGTGCTCGGTCCCAGATGGCGGCGGTCAGTAGCAGGCGGAGTCTCTTGGCGGCGGGTGTTCTGCTTTTGCCCACTGCTCCCTCTTTTGCTACGCTGTTGGCTCGGTCTCACCACTGCCTCTTCCTCCGAACTGTGAAAGTCAGTGGCACGACCTTCATTCCATGTGGGGTCTAGGACCTCATCGTCCCCTGCATCGTCTTCCACCCAGTCTTGATCCCTGACCTCCTGTTCAGTCTGCACACTGCAGAAAGACGCAGCAGTTGGCACCTGTGTTTCGTCATCATCAGAGACATGCTGAGGTGGTATTCCCATGTCCTCATCATCAGGAAACATAAGTGGTTGTGCGTCAGTGCATTCTATGTCTTTCACCGCTGGGGAAGGGCTAGGTGGATGCCCTTGGGAAACCCTGCCAGCGGAGTCTTCAAACAGCATAAGAGACTGTGCATAACTTGAGGCTGAGACAGTTTCCCTGGTATGCATGGGGGTGATGTGACAGACTGATGGGGTTGGTTTTTAGGCGCCATCTGTGCGCTTTCTGCAGAAGACTGGGTGGGAGATAATGTGAACGTGCTGGATCCACTGTCGGCCACCCAATTGACTAATGCCTGTACCTGCTCAGGCCTTACCATCCTTAGAACGGCATTGGGCCCCACCATATATCGCTGTAAATTCTGGCGGCTACTGGGACCTGAGGTAGTTGGTACACTAGGACGTGTGGATGTGGCAGAACGGCCACGTCCTCTCCCAGCACCAGAGGGTCCACTAACACCACCACGACCATGTCCACGTCCGCGTCCCTTACTAGATGTTTTTCTCATTGTTATGGTTCACCACAACAACAAATATATTATTTGGCCCAATGTATTGTATTCAAATTCAGCGGGATATAAATTTGAGGCCTAGTATTTAGGCGCTGGGTGACCGGTATGGATTTACTAACAGAATTAGACTTGGAAATGCACAGTAGCGTGTGTGTGAAGTTATTCTGAATGACCCTATGTGCACCTTGAATATTATATACCCTTTTTGGGATAGATTTCAAATAGCTCTGATATAGCAGGAACCACTAAATTATGAAATTGCTAAATTGGGAATTGTATTTCAACCCAGAACAAAAAATGTGCTTTGACGGACAGTAAATAACTTTCCCAGCTACAACAGGACAGCGGTAACGAGAGATTTAGCGGGATATAAATTTGAGGCCTAGTATTTAGGCGCTGGGTGACCGGTATGGATTTAGTGACAGAATTAGACTTGGAAATGCACAGAAGCGTGTGTGTGAAGTTATTCTGAATGACCCTATGTGCACCTTGAATATTATATACCCTTTTTGGGATAGATTTCAAATAGCTCTGATATAGCAGGAACCACTAAATTATGAAATTGCTAAATTGGGAATTGTACTTCAACCCAGAACAAAAAATGTGCTTTGACGGACACTAAATAACTTTCCCAGCCACAACAGGACAGCGGTAACGAGAGATTTAGCGGGATATAAATTTGAGGCCTAGTATTTAGGCGCTGGGTGACCGGTATGGATTTAGTGACAGAATTAGACTTGGAAATGCACAGAAGCGTGTGTGTGAAGTTATTCTGAATGACCCTATGTGCACCTTGAATATTATATACCCTTTTTGGGATAGATTTCAAATAGCTCTGATATAGCAGGAACCACTAAATTATGAAATTGCTAAATTGGGAATTGTACTTCAACCCAGAACAAAAAATGTGCTTTGACGGACACTAAATAACTTTCCCAGCTACAACAGGACAGCGGTAACGAGAGATTTAGCGGGATATAAATTTGAGGCCTAGTATTTAGGCGCTGGGTGACCGGTATGGATTTAGTGACAGAATTAGACTTGGAAATGCACAGAAGCGTGTGTGTGAAGTTATTCTGAATGACCCTATGTGCACCTTGAATATTATATACCCTTTTTGGGATAGATTTCAAATAGCTCTGATATAGCAGGAACCACTAAATTATGAAATTGCTAAATTGGGAATTGTACTTCAACCCAGAACAAAAAATGTGCTTTGACGGACACTAAATAACTTTCCCAGCCACAACAGGACAGCGGTAACGAGAGATTTAGCGGGATATAAATTTGAGGCCTAGTATTTAGGCGCTGGGTGACCGGTATGGATTTAGTGACAGAATTAGACTTGGAAATGCACAGAAGCGTGTGTGTGAAGTTATTCTGAATGACCCTATGTGCACCTTGAATATTATATACCCTTTTTGGGATAGATTTCAAATAGCTCTGATATAGCAGGAACCACTAAATTATGAAATTGCTAAATTGGGAATTGTACTTCAACCCAGAACAAAAAATGTGCTTTGACGGACACTAAATAACTTTCCCAGCTACAACAGGACAGCGGTAACGAGAGATTTAGCGGGATATAAATTTGAGGCCTAGTATTTAGGCGCTGGGTGACCGGTATGGATTTAGTGACAGAATTAGACTGGGATATGGCCAAAAAATAACCACACTATTGCTGGTTAAATGCACTTGGTGACAGGCGCAGCTTGCCCCTGATTTAGTATATGGCCAAAAAATGAACAGACTATTGCTGGTTAAATGCACTTGGTGTGACAGCTTCACCCTGATGTAGGCTTTAGCCAAAAAACAACCACACCATTGAGGGTTAAATGCACTTGGTGACAGGCGCAGCTTGCCCCTGATTTAGTATATGGCCAAAAAATGAACAGACTATTGCTGGTTAAATGCACTTGGTGTGACAGCTTCACCCTGATGTAGGCTTTAGCCAAAAAACAACCACACCATTGAGGGTTAAATGCACTTGGTGACAGGCGCAGCTTGCCCCTGATTTAGTATATGGCCAAAAAATGAACAGACTATTGCTGGTTAAATGCACTTGGTGTGACAGCTTCACCCTGATGTAGGCTTTAGCCAAAAAACAACCACACCATTGAGGGTTAAATGCAATTGGTGACAGGCGCAACTTGCCCCTGATTTAGTATATGGCCAAAAAATGAACAGACTATTGCTGGTTAAATGCACTTGGTGTGACAGCTTCACCCTGATGTAGGCTTTAGCCAAAAAACAACCACACCATTGAGGGTTAAATGCACTTGGTGACAGGCGCAGCTTGCCCCTGATTTAGTATATGGCCAAAAAATGAACAGACTATTGCTGGTTAAATGCACTTGGTGACAGGCGCAGCTTGCCCCTGATTTAGTATATGGCCAAAAAATGAACAGACTATTGCTGGTTAAATGCACTTGGTGTGACAGCTTCACCCTGATGTAGGCTTTAGCCAAAAAACAACCACACCATTGAGGGTTAAATGCACTTGGTGACAGGCGCAGCTTGCCCCTGATTTAGTATATGGCCAAAAAATGAACAGACTATTGCTGGTTAAATGCACTTGGTGTGACAGCTTCACCCTGATGTAGGCTTTAGCCAAAAAACAACCACACCATTGAGGGTTAAATGCACTTGGTGACAGGCGCAGCTTGCCCCTGATTTAGTATATGGCCAAAAAATGAACAGACTATTGCTGGTTAAATGCACTTGGTGTGACAGCTTCACCCTGATGTAGGCTTTAGCCAAAAAACAACCACACCATTGAGGGTTAAATGCACTTGGTGACAGGCGCAGCTTGCCCCTGATTTAGTATATGGCCAAAAAATGAACAGACTATTGCTGGTTAAATGCACTTGGTGTGACAGCTTCACCCTGATGTAGGCTTTAGCCAAAAAACAACCACACCATTGAGGGTTAAATGCACTTGGTGACAGGCGCAGCTTGCCCCTGATTTAGTATATGGCCAAAAAATGAACAGACTATTGCTGGTTAAATGCACTTGGTGTGACAGCTTCACCCTGATGTAGGCTTTAGCCAAAAAACAACCACACCATTGAGGGTTAAATGCACTTGGTCGCAGCTTGGATGCACTTGGTCGCAGCACCGCACAAGACACAAAATGGCCGCCGATCACCCCATAAAAAAGTGACTGACAAACGGTCTGGGCAGCCTAAAAACAGTGAGTGAGCATTTGAGTATCAGCAGCTCAATGATGCACAGCTGCAGATCGATCGATTAATCAAGTGAAGTCCTTTGGAGGAGTTAATCTGCCTAATCTCGCCCTACTGTCGCATCCGCAACCTCTCCCTACGCTAATCAGAGCAGAGTGACGGGCGGCGCTATGTGACTCCAGCTTAAATAGAGGCTGGGTCACATGGTGCTCTGGCCAATCACAGCCATGCCAATAGTAGGCATGGCTGTGACGGCCTCTTGGGGCAAGTAGTATGACGCTTGTTGATTGGCTGCTTTGCAGCCTTTCAAAAAGCGGCAAGAAAGCGTCACAAAAGCGCCAAGAAAGCGACGAACACCGAACCCGAACCCGGACTTTTACGAAAATGTCCGGGTTCGGGTCCGTGTCACGGACACCCCAAAATTCGGTACGAACCCGAACTATACAGTTCGAGTTCGCTCATCCCTACTGTTAACCCTCAATGTGTTAAAGAAAAAATTTAATAAAATGGAAAATCTGCCAAAAAAGTGAAGTTTAGAAATTTCATCTCCATTTTCCTTTAATTATTGTGGAACACCTAGACACTGGGGCATCAATGACCGGTCATGAAAGGTTTAAGGACTATTGTGTGTGGTGGCCGCAATTTAATCTTGCAAAGTAGTCTTCGTTATTTTTTTTCATACTTTGCGATTCTTTTTCTATAGAGGGTGTCTGCAATGACTTGTGACATCAGTTCAGCAATACCTTCTGTGTGTCAGGGGCAGAGATAGGAAGAATATTATTGAAAACAATTATATTTTTTCCAAGATTTATCCACATTTTTCCTATAGATAGTCCCTGCAGTGAATTGTCACATATGTGCTGCAATAGCGTCTGTGTGTCAGGCCCAGATATTGGGAAAAATATTACTGACAACAAATATTTTTTTTTCCATAATTTATCCACACTTTGCCTACAAACGGTGTCTGCAGTGAATTGTCACATCTGCTGATGTGATGCTGATGGTGCACACAAAGGCCAGGGCGCGTTGAAACTGTGCCTGCTGCCAGAGCACAAAGAAAAACAAGCATCCAAGATACCTACAGTAGCTTCATGTCCCAGTTTGCAGGGCGGCACAGGACACCACTCTTGAAGTCAGCCCAGCGCAAGCAGGTGGTCGGGTGGATTGCAGCAGATGGACCTGAGATCGTGTACCCCAATTCCCAACCTCTTGAGTCACAAGAAGATGACACTGAGTCAATGGCGTTGCAAGCCGCACCAGGTGACACCAGCAGGACCAGCAACTTGCACACTTCTCATTTATCGCAGGCATAGTCATCTCAGGAGAGAATGTGTCTGGGATTTGAACCTACAACCTTCTGTATCAGAGGCAAAGCATTTACCCACACAGCCATAAGAGCTGCAATGCTCCTGACTGAAAAAATATGAGACTTCTACTGTTATAGCTGGCTAAGTGTACATCATATATAGAGATATAGCAGAGCTGAGTGTGCTGGGACAGCTGTCATATAGAGATATAGCAGTGCTGGGTGTGTTAGGGCCGCTGTCATGTGTATAGATGTACAGTTAGCCAGCTATAACAGTAGAAGTCTCATATTTTTTCAGTCAGATGCATTACACTTCTTATGGTTATGTGGGTAAGTGCTTTGCCTCTGATACAGAAGGTTGTGGGTTTGAATCCCAGCAGAAACTTTTCTGAAATACACAAGCACTGACTCTATATATGGACATATAGGGTGGGACACAGGAAGAGGCTGCATTGCATCGCATCGCTGACATGGAGGTAAGTATATGTTTTTTTTTAAATACCCGACTGTTGCTGCTATGGGGGGAGCGGAAGACACTTGATACTGGCACATGGGGGGAGGGGGGATGGCACCTGATACTGGCACATGGGGATGGGGGGGTTTGGCTCAATGATACTGGCACATGGGGGGAAGGAGAGAGGCACCTGATACTGGCACATGGGGGGGGTTGGCACCTGATGCTGGCACATGGGGGAGGGGGGTTGGCACCTGATACTGGCACATGGGGGTGAGGGGCTGTTGGCACTATGATACTGGAACATGGGGGTAAGGAGAGAAGCACCTGATATTGGCACATGGGGGTTGGCACTATGATACTGGCACATGCGGGGGAGAGAGGCACTTGATACTGGCACATGGGGGGAGAGGAACTTAATATGGCACTATGATACTGTGACATGGTGGGGGGAGGAGAGAGGCACTTGATACTGGCACTTTTTTTGGGGGGGAGATGGCACTATGATACTGGAACATGGGGGGTGGGAAGGAGAGAGGCACTGGCACTTTTTTGGGGGGGAGATGGCACTATGATACTGGCACATGGAGGGGTTTGGCACTTGATACTGGCACATAGGGGGTGGGAAGGAGAAAGGAATTTGATACTGGCACTTTTTTTTGGGGGGGAGATGGCACTATGATACTGGGACATGGGGAGTTTGGCACTTAATACTGGCACATGGGGGGTGGGAAGGAGAGAGGCCCTTGATACTGGCACTTTTTTTTGGGGGGGTGGCACTATGATACTGACACATGGGGGAGGAGAGAGGCACTTAATCCCGGCACATTTTTGGGGGGGGGAGATGGCACTATGATACTGGGACATGGGGGGTTGGCACTATGATGCTGGCACATGGGGGTGGGAAGGAGAGAGGCACTTGATACTGGCACTTTTTTTTGGGGGGGGGAGATGGCACTATGATACTGGCACATGGGGGAGGGGGGTTAGCACCTGATACTGGCACATGGGGATGGGGGGGTTGGCACTATGATACTGGCACATGGGGGAAGGAGAGAGGCACTTAATACTGGCACATTGGGGGAGATGGCACTATGATACTGGCACATGGGGAGGAGAGAGGCACTTAATACTGGCACATTGGGGGGAGATGGCACTATGATACTGGCACATGGGGAGGAGAGAGGCACTTAATACTGGCACATTGGGGGGAGATGGCACTATGATACTGGCACATGGGGGGGTTTAGCACTTGATACTGGCACATGGGGGTTGGAAGGAGAGAGGCACTTAATACTGGCACTTTTTTGGGGGGGAGGAGATGGCACTATGATACTGGCACTTTTTTTGGTGGGAGATGGCACTATGATACTGGCACATGGGGGGGTTTGGCACTTTATATTGGCACATGGGGGGTGGGAAGGAGAGAGGCACTTGATACTAGCACTTTTTTGGGGGAGAGATGGCAATATGATACTGGGACATGGGGGGGGGGTTGGCACTGTGATACTGGCACATGGGGGGTGGGAAGGAGAGAGGCACTTGATACTGGCACTTTTTTTGGGGGGAGATGGCACTATGATACTGGCACATGGGGGAGGAGAGAGGCACTTAATACTGGCACATTGGGGGGGAGATGGCACTATGATAATGGCACATGGGGGGAGAGAGGCACTTGATACTGGTACATGGTGGGTGGGAAGGAGAGAGGCACTTGATACTGGAACATTTGGGGGGGATGGCACTATGATACTGGGACATGTGTGGGGGGGAGAGAGGCACTTGATACTGGCACATGATGGGGGGCATCTATGGGGACACTTACTGGCACATTATTGGGGGGCATTATGGGGGACACTAGGCCGGCAGCCTATCAGAGGCCGAACACTGAGGGCATCTACTGGGGCACTATATATGGGGCATTTTATACTGGTACATTATGGGGGCACTAGCAGGAAGGGGGGAGAGGAGCACTATGGGGGAATTTACTGGGGGCACTATATAGGGGTATTTTATACTGGCACATTATGGGGGCACTATGGGGACATTAGTTCAACTGGGGGCATTACAAGGGGGTATTTTTTGCACTGTCACATTATAAGGAGAATTATTTCTACTGGGGGGGGCATTATGGTGGGCTTTATTACTCCCCATGGTATGACCCCCTAGTAGCAGCACCAGCCTCTCCCTGCTCTGCTATCCCTCTGCCCCTTCTCCAAATCCTTATTATGAAATCTTTCTCATTAGGATAAAACACATCATCGGAAAACGCAGAGGATTGCCGCGCAGAAAGGCCCCAATATGGCGGCGTCTGTTGCTCATGACTCCGATGCAGGAGAACTTTCAGACGCAGGCAGCGGCTCCGATATATCAGACAGGAGGCCCAGAGATCCGCCTCTCTCAGAACGGACCCTCCGACGGGTCCTTGAATCTGCCCTCTCGCCTCTAAAACAGGACATCAAAGATGACATGAAGCACCTGGGTCAGAGAGCGGTCTCGCTAGAAACCACACAAGAAGCCATCATGACCTATGAAGGTAAAGCGTCGGAGGTGCTGGCGTCTCATAAGGCCTTACTAAACGATGCCTTCCTGAAGCTGGAAGACCAGGAGAATCGTAGTCGCCGGCGCAACATCCGCATTTGCGGCCTACCTGAGTCGGTTGCAGCAGAGGCCTTGCCGACAGTGGCACGCGAGTTGTTCTCCATTATGCTGGAACCTGAGAGCGGCGGGAATCGTGGTGGAGCGCATACACAGGGTGTTGCGCCCTAGGCCTAAACCGCAAGAACCACCACGAGATGTGATTTGTGGCCTGTTGAGCTACGTCGACACTGCAGCCCTCCTGAAAAGACAACGAGAGATGGAGGTACTTGAGTATGAGAACACCCAGATCCAGATGTTCCAGGATCTCGCGCCATCCACCTTGGCCAATCGGCGCTTATTCAAGCCTCTCCTGGATGTCCTGAGGAAAAGATCGACCCCGTTCCGATGGCTGTATCCCTTTGGGCTGGCGGTCTCCAGGAATGGTAAATTACTCACCGTGCGTTCACCAGCAGATATTGGTCCCTGGACGTCCCTCCGGTGGAAATCCCCTCATGGCTACCGGCCGACCAAGATGGCCCCCTGCCTATACCACCCCGTGTAACTGCCTGGCAGACGGCATCCACGGGCAGACCGGATCGTTCAGGACGCAGCAAGATGGACAGGGCCCTCACCTGAACCTGAACTACGGCGTCATCGGCTGTGTTCGTAAGCATAAATCGCTGCTATCTTATTTCTCCTAACCTGGAGATGATTGTTTCTCATCCTCCTGTTATCTTGGTTATTATGGGTGAACTTGGCCTTTTCTCATTTTTAATTTTTAATTTTTTATCTCTCCGGCCTATTTCACATTTTGGCTTAACGCTTCCTTTATGATGCCATACCAGAATTGTGACGTCTCGCTGTTGTCACTGGACGCTACCTCTAGGGTGCAGGGTGAAGACCAGACGTATACTGGTGCTGGACATATTTTTTGTTTTTGGTCTCTTTTGTTACAGACCATAGGTGCTTTACTTGCCCTCTCGCCAGTCCAACCCTGTCTTGGCTGGTGATAAGTAAAGCACTAATTCCACCTCGGATGAGTACTTTGTCC
Organism: Bufo gargarizans; assembly: GCF_014858855.1. Lineage (NCBI taxonomy): Eukaryota > Metazoa > Chordata > Amphibia > Anura > Bufonidae > Bufo > Bufo gargarizans. The sequence goes on from NC_058084.1 coordinate 257,540,713, forward strand.
GAGCTGGTCACTTGCCAGTTTAACATTTTTAATGTTCTCTCCCCTATTTTTTGTTCTGTGTTCCCCTCTCCCCCCTCCCTTCCCTCTGCTCATATCAACTGTGTGCTTTTCCATGCATCCATGGGTGTCATATGCTCTTATTCATTTGACTGTATGCTGAAATGTCTTCTATAGTAGTCACCTCACTAAATGCACATGGGCTGAACGAGCCATGCAAAAGGTCTCAAACACTATATCTCCTTCTGAGGGATAAAGTCTCAGTGGCGTTTCTGCAAGAGACCCATTTCAGAACGGGCAAAATTCCCAATTTTCCCCCTAAGAAATTTGTTCAGTGGTTTCATAGTACACATGATTCTGTAAAGGGGGTACTGGGCGATTCCCCAGTGACTTTTGCCAATTTATACGCTCCCAATAAAGGCCAAGTACCATGGCTCGTTCAGACCCTTGCTTTATTATCCTCCTTCTCGGATGATTTATTAGATTTAGGGGGCGACTTTAACGTTGCCCTGGAGCCAGCGGTGGACACCTCGGTGGGCAGACCTTCTGTGTCTTATAAGCTCTTGAAAAGGCTAAAAATCTCCCTGAGAAAACTTAAAGTCTTGGAACCCCAATGGCCGAGATTATACATTTTACTCGCATGCCAAGCTGTCCTTTCACAGACTGGATTATCTGTTCCTGTCTGATTCGCATATCCGTAATGTCTCTGGAGCCTGGATAGGTAACATCACATTATCCGACCATGCCCCTGTTATTATTCACTTCTCCCTGTCCGGTCCACAGAGGAAAGAGCGCCTATGGCGTCTCAATAATACTTTGATTTTAGACCCTAACCACGCTTGCAAAATTAAGGCCTTGATTTCTGAATTTTTTGCGCTTAATGACACCCCAGACTCCCCTCCTTCTCCTTCCATATTATGGGAATCCCATAAGGTAGTCCTAAGGGGGGAACTCATTGCCTTGGGGGCTTATGTGAAAAAGCAAAGGACGCAAGCTTTAGATACCTTACTGGCGACCATTGCTCGCCTTGAATCCTCCCACAAGGAATCACAGGCTATACACACCCTAGCAGAGCTAACTGAAGCCAGAACGCGTTTAAAAAATTTATTGAATGTCACTTCTGCAAAGCTGGTATTGCGCTCACGTTTTAAAGCCTATGCCCATGGGAATAGAGGAAACACTGATGTCGGTCATTGCCAAAAAGCAGTTTTCTGACTCCTTTGTTTCCTCTATTAAGGACTCCAAGGGAAAGGTGCATAAGTCCACTCCAGATGTCGCCAAGGCATTTTGCGTCTTCTATGAGGCTTTGTATAACTTACCCCCTCCCAATGGGACTACCCCCGGTGATCTCTCCGAAGCCACAGCTACATTTTTGCAGACCCTGAACCTCCCTTCCATATCCTCATCCAAAGCTTCCCTTCTAAGCCTTTGGTCTTGGTGAGTACGGATGCGGAAAAGGCCTTTGACAGGGTCAGTTGGCTCTTTATGTCGCGGACCCTGTCGAGGTTTGGCCTCCCGGACCAGTTTATTAGTGCCATTAATACCTTATATTCGGCCCCCTCTGCCATGGTCAAAGTCAATGGAGCATTATCCCCACCATTTCACATCACCAATGGAACGAGGCAAAGGTGTCCTCTCTCTCTCCTGCATTATTCATATTGGTGATGGAGACCCTTTTATGTAAAATTAGAGCAGACCCGGGCATTAAAGGCCTCCAGATTGGCTCCTATACACATGTTACTGCAGCATTCGCGGATGACCTTTTAGTCATGACCTCCAACCCTACAGAGGCCTTGCCCAAATTGTTGAACATATTTGAGGATTTTGGATTTGTATCCAATTTTAAAATAAATTATGGGAAATCCATGGCACTCAACATTTCTTGTCCCCAAACTGTGGTCAATAATCTTAAGCGCAACACCCGATTTACCTGGGCCTCCAGAGACATTACGTTCCTGGGGACGCATATTTCGGCTAATGTCCAAGACCTAGCCTCCCACAACTATGTGCTGCTCTTGCAAAAAGTCCGCACCCATCTACAAAATCTGAAACTCCCATTTGTTTCATGGATTGGGAGAAAGGATTACCTTAAAACTTTTATCCTCCCCCAATTTTTTTTTTTTTTTTTTAAAATTTTTAAAAGCTTTATTAAGTATGTAAAATTGTTACATATAATTTTGGTCTTTGAAAAAGGAGGAGCAGGCCTCCGATGTACATACATTGTTCAAGTAACAATAGCTGGTAGAACATTCAAAACATATCAACACATAAGGATGTATGTTAACAGAGCAAATGTTAAACAACAATTTAGTAGATGGTGTCCGTGGACAGAACGGAAGTAAAGGGCCAAAGTCGGAGGATTGTCTAAGAAGATGGGAGGGCCCCAAATCTCAGGAACTCAGATCAACTCCCTTAGCTCCCCTTTCACCAACGAGGAACTCCTCTCAGCGATTAAACAGCTCCCGAAAGGGAAAGCCCCCGGCCCAGACGGGTTTCCAGCTTTATACTTTCGCTCCTTTAGCCCCGTTCTTCTACCATACCTACTTAAAGTTTGTAATCAAACTTTGCGAGGTGACCCCCTATCCCAAGAGATGACCAAAGCCAATATCACTATTATCCCTAAAGAGGGGAAAGACCCCACCGACTGCGGGAATTATCGGCCCATTTCCCTATTAAACCTAGATTTAAAATTACTAGCTAAACTCTTAGCTAACCGCCTAGCCCCTATACTACCTCAACTTATCCATAGAGACCAAACTGGATTCATTAAAGGTAGGGAAGGTAAAGACAACACTGCTAGAGTAATAAACATTTTACTTCATGCCTCCAAATTTCACCTACCCCTGGTCATGATCAGCACCGACGCCGAAAAAGCATTCGATCGAGTTCACTGGAACTTCATGCACAGCACTTTAGAACATTTTGGTATCCCCGGCGCCTTTATACGCTCGGTCCAAGCCATGTATACTAGTGCCTCGGCGTCGGTGCTGGTCAATGATTCTACCTCAAATCTCTTTCCCATAAAAAATGGGACTAGGCAGGGGTGCCCCCTTTCCCCCTTGTTATTTGTTATGATATTAGAACCCCTCCTTATCCAAATACGCTCTGAGGAGACCATCAAGGGTCTCAAACTAGGCGAACAGGAACCTTTTCACCTTCATTGGCCCTAAATACGGACTAAAGAAGGAAACATGCTTACTGACACACAAAATATAGCCCGGAGATTCTCTGAATTTTATCACTCCCTTTACAATCTTCCCCCCCAGGGAAATATTAATCCGAACATCTCACATCAAGACTCAATAAAACTTTTCCTCCGCTCCATTAAAATCCTCCCCAAATTTTTATATTTGCTGCAATCCCTCCCTATTTGGCTACCAAATTCATACTTCACAGAAGTCCGCCGAGTGTTCACACGCTTCCTCTGGAATGGCAAATCGCCGCGCATTGCCTATTCTATCCTCACAAGGGATAGGAGGTTCGGAGGCTTTGGGATGCCAGATGTAAAGTCATATTACACTGCTGTTCAGTTATGCAGATGTGTGGCTACTCTATCCCGCCAATCTAGCTCCCGTTGCTCACGTCTTGAGTCTGTACTGCTCACCAACCAAGACCAGCTTACTTTATGGGGTGTTAGGCCCTTCTCAGCCAATCACTACGCCTCTTCTCCGGTCTGGAAGGGAATGCTGGTAGAATAGTCCAAAATGGTCCAATCCCAACTGTTTAGCTTTCCTAATCCCTGTATGCCTCTCAAATTATTGCAAAGCTATATTCACCCTTCTGTGTCAAACCCCTCTGGGATTTGGTCTAGGCTCGCTGACTTGTCCCTGCGGGATGTCCTTCTCCCAAACGGTAGTTTGCAATGGGACTTAATAATGAACCGCCCCGAGGTTAAAGCTGCACCCTTTTTCCATCTGGCAGATTTCAAAAGAGATGCTAAATTGTGTATTGGATCCTTTGCTGGCAGTAGTTCCCCTTCCTGGCTTGAGAAGAAAGTCCTGGCTACTAAGCCCCCCCCCTTAGACCATTGTCCCAGATGTACAAGGAACTGCTTTCCTCCTTACCACCGGAGCTCAGATATGGGAACGAGAGCTTTCTTTAACCCTAATGGAACCGGAGAAAGCCTTTGTCCTGGCCCACTCACACGGCTTCAGCCATTGTGTGAGGATTCAGGAGAATTCTTTTAAGCTCCTTAGTAGGTGGTATAAAACACCTGAATTCTTACACAAACTTAACCCAGAAATCCCCGAAGCATGCTGGAGGTGTGGCATAGAAACTGGATCCTTGTCACATATCTGGTGGCTCTGCCATAAGATCCAGCCGTTCTGGAAGCTGATAGAATCCCTGATCAATAGTGTATGCAAAACCAAGATCAGCTTGGATGCCAAACTTATCCTATTATGGTGCCCTAACAGCACCCTAACTCCCGCCAAGAACAATCTCCCAACGATGTTGCTTACAGCAGCTAAATTACTTGTCCCCTTTTTATGGAAAACTGATTCCCCCCCCGTCTCTTCCTATGTGGACTGATAAAGTAGATCAGATCTACCGTTTTGAGGAGCTAGCGCACTGGGAAACTAATTCACGCCGCTGCTTCTTAAAGCTGTGGTCCCCGTGGAAAGTACATAGGAATTTTACATGATAGAGCAGGAATCCTCCCTTCCCTTGTTTTCTACCTCTTCCTCCCTGAATGTCCCCCCCTGTACTCTCCCTTTTCCTTTTGATGTGTATCTCTGTTGGATGGCGACAATCGCTTGTATTGTTTACACATGATATGTAAGCTGGATGACTATCTTGAATCTTACTGTCACTGTACTGATGTTATGTGTAGGCGTGTGGCCTTGATTTTTACCTCAATAAAAAGAATTATGGTTAAGAAAATAATCTGGAAGTGCCCGTCCCGAGACCAGGCTCTGACTGTAAGGGGGGGTCTACTGAGCTAACGGATGCCCCCACCACTTTAGCCTCCATATATGGCTTAAAAAACTATTGCTTCCGGGGGGAAGGGGGGGTGACACAATTTTCTACCGCATCGGGTGACACCAGCCTGGCCGTGCGGAGGCAAGCGGATCCGTCCAGAGTTACAATGAAAGTCAATGGGGGCAGATATATAGTGCATTTTTCAAACGGATCCGCCCCCCATTGAATTTCAATGTAAAGTCTGGACAGATCCGTCTGAATACAAATTGTACTTAGACTTTTTTAGTAAAATATAATGCTGATGGTTCCATCTGAACGGATACCATCGTTTGCATTATAGGAGCGGATCCATCTGTACAAATACCAGACGGATCCGCTCCGAACGCAAGTGTGAAAGTAGCCTAACATGATCATAGTGTCAAATAAAGTGAACAAATGTAATATAAAATCATAACTTCCAATTACATAATGCAGTGTAAATAAAAAAAATCATAATTGCTGGTCATCAACACTAATTATAGATTAGGGGCTGAATGTTGAATTTAGGGTGATATAGCTCCATTAACTCTGATATGTTTTATCTTACCTGTATTTTTGGGGAAAGACCAGTGCTCTCTGTAATATATATATATATATATATATATATATATATATATATATTTGTGTGAGGCGCTTACGGTAGTACAGTGAAGAACCCTAGGAAATCAGGGAATAAGCGTAGTCGGTTGTGGTGTGCCGAAACCGAGGATGAGGTAGGCCTGAGAAAGAAGAGGGCCCACCCAAGGATAGAGATATGGAAGAAATGAGTTGTAAATGAGTGGAGTGGTGGGAGGGTCAAAGCTCAGACCTCGGATGGTGCAGGAGCCAGGTAAGGGGGTGCCCTAAATAGGCTGGAGGCGGACCTCAGCCCCTCCCACAAATCCAGGCAAACTGCCTTCACACTTGTGTGAGGCGCTTACGGTAGTACAGTGAAGAACCCTAGGAAATCAGGGAATAAGCGTAGTCGGTTGTGGTGTGCCGAAACCGAGGATGAGGTAGGCCTGAGAAAGAAGAGGGCAAAAATGAAATAACCAGTTATTGTAGTCAAATATACATGAATGCTCAACCCGACATGTTTTGGAAAGTATCTCTTAACTCTTGTGTTGGATTGGGAATGTATCGCGAGTAAGCGGATGACTTCTAGCGCCCCAATTCCCGATGACATGAGTAGGGGCGTTGGCACTGGAGGCCGTGGACGCGGCTCCAAAGCGAAAGGAGTGCCCTGAGTAGTTGGCTGCGTTGAGGCCCAGTTGTGTGAGGTATGACCTGACATGGGTCATGAAGGTGGTGGTGGTGAGTACCGAACCATGTAGTGAAGTAGCGGTTGAGAGGGTAGAAACTTGTGACGTTGTCTGTAAGCATCCAGAACCCTGACTGGACACCATCTGTTGTGCGTGGGGTGATATGAAATGTTGACGGGTAAGTGCTGACTACTCTTGGAGTGAGGTAAGGTCAGGACGTAATGATCCATGTGTTTTGCCAAGTGGGAGACAAGAAGGCAAGGTGTGGCTTGTGTCGTGTAGATTGTAGTGAATTCCCCGGGCCTCAGGAACCGTCGAAGGCCTTAGCAAATTTCTGTTTTGAGGATGGAGTTGGTATCTGCTTCAGAAGGCTTGGCGTCTAGTAATTCGGATAATGCCTTGAAAATATGATTGTTACCGGGTAGCCTCTGGGCTGGACGTGCGGGTTCCGCTTTCTAAATACCTCTGAGTATGGTTTTGATTTGGTGAGAGGCCATGAAACTGATGTTATTAGGGTGTAAGATTAGCATGTGGTGTAGAATGTCAGTGAGATAGAGTATGATGGCGTTGTATGACATTTGAGTTTAAGGTGGCAAAAAGAAGCAAACCCCAGAAGAGAAGCCATGACAAAAGGGGGCGTGATGTTATGTTCCAGGAGGAATCTGAGAACCTAAAAATAAAAGTCAGAGAAAATGATAACGTGAGAGAGACTCTAATGGCGCAAGCCACGCGTGCGAGTCACCACAAGATAATTGTATTGCAAGCCACTGATGACCGAGCCATGCGAGCGGGTCTGAAAGCAGAAAAGACATGGAACCTACTGGTTGCGGGACCACGCAGCTGGCCTCGACTGGCGGAGTTGTGTGTGTAGAATTTGAATGGGGAAGCGATACGTGAGAGACTCTAATGGCGGAGCCATGCGTGAGAGACTCTAATGGCGGAACCATATGTGTAAAAATGGCACGGAGAAGCCATGCGTGAGAGACTTTGAGGCGGAGCCATGCGTGAGACTCTAAAGGCGGAGCCATATGTGTAAAAATCCACCCGGAGAAGCCATGCGTGAGAGACTCTAATGGCGGAGCCATGCGTGAGAGACTCTACTGGCGGGGTCATGTGTGTGAAATTTATACGGAGAAGCCATGCGTGAGAGACTCTAATGGCGGAGCCATGCGTGAGAGACTCTAATGGCAGGGTCATGTGTGTGAAATTTGTGCGGAGAAGCCATGCGTGAGAGACTCTAATGGCGGAGCCATGCGTGAGAGACTCTAATGGCGGGGTCATGTGTGTGAAATTAACACGAAGAAGCCATGCGTGAGAGACTCTAATGGCGGAGCCATGCGTGAGAGACTCTAATGGCGGGGCATGTGTGTGAAATTAATGCAGAAAAGCCATGCGTGAGAGACTCTAATGGCGGAGCCATGCGTGAGAGACTCTAATGGCGGGGTCATGTGTGTGAACTTAGTACGGAGAAGCCATGCGTGAGAGACTAATGGCGGAGCCATGCGTGAGAGACTCTAATGGCGGGGTCGAGTGTGTGAAATTAATGCGGAGAAGCCATGCGTGAGAGACTCTAATGGCGGAGCCATGCGTGAGAGACTCTAATGGCAGGGCCATATGTGTAACCCTAGAACGGAGAAGCCATGCGTGAGAGGCTCTAATGGCAGGGCCGTGCGTGAGAGATTCTACTGGCAAAGTCATGTGTGTGACACTAACGGAGAAGCCATGCGTGAGACTAATGGCAGAGTCGTATGTGTAAAACTAACACGGCAAAGTAATGCGTGAGAGACTCTAATGGCGGAGTTATATGTGTGACACTGAAACGGAGAAGCCATGTGTGAGAGATTCTACTGGCAAAGTCATATGCGTGACACTAACGGAGAAGCCATGCGTGAGACTAATGGCGGAGTCCTGTGTGTAACACTAAAATGGGGAAGCCATGCGTGAGCGACTCTAATGGCGGAGTTAAGTGTGTGAAAGTAAAACGGCGAAGTAACGCGTGAGAGACTCTAATGGCGGAGTTATGAGTGTAAACTAACCGGCGAAGTAATGCGTGAGAGTCTGTAATGACGGAGTAATGTGTGTAAACTAAACGGCGAAGTAATGCGTGAGGGACTCTAATGGCGGAGTTGTATGTGAAACACTAAAAAGGAGAAAGCCATGTGTGAGAGACTCTAAAGGCGGAGCCATGCGTGAGAGACTCAAATAGCGGAGTTGTATGTATACAACTGAAACGGAGCAACCATGCGTGCGAGACTAATAGTGGGGTCGTGGGTGCGTACTAACCGGAGAAGACATGCGTGGGAGACCAATGGCGGAGTTCGGTGTGTAAAACTAAAACGGAGAAGCCCTGCGTGGGAGATTAATGGCAGATGAAATTGTTATTCCATTCCTTTTTTTTTTTTTTTTTCCCCTTATGCGGCCCCAATAGGACTCGCATAACCATGACCATCTCCGACAATGAAACTTGAGACACTACCCCGCCTACAACCGCATGGTACCCCTAATGGACAACACGAAGAACGGTCACCGGGCCCCCGAAGCCAATGGACTGAACGGGATGACCACATGGTGATGATGAGTAGTTAAACATGAGCCAGACCTGATGAAAAAATGCATGGACAGTAGTGATCCGAACCACGTGCACAACCGAAACATTAATCAACCGCGAACCGTGAAATTGAACTGATGGAGAAAACAAGAGCCAGAGGCATTGCAGCTCGCTAAGAGAAGACCCTTGTCGTGACCAACGAATAACCAACTTGTGAACATGGTAGGAACACACTTTCATAGGCCTAGCAATGAAAAGAAATGCAGCTTTAGTGGAAGCAGGGTATAACGCATGATGTAAGAACAAGTGGGTGAATGCAGCACTGGATGTGAGTGGTGCCTCACTCCTATAGGCCTAGAAATGAAAAGAAATGCAAATCGTAAGAGCAGGTGTGCGTACCTGGTGGTAAGAAAATTCTCAGAACACGTGTAGAGAAAAATATGTCTATGCTAGACCGCCTACAAGGGGTTAAAAGAAAGTGGTAAGACGAGTGTGGACTGTGGTGCGAACGGACACATGACCTTGATGGGATCATGAAAACGTGAGTGTGAAAACAAGTACCTGCTTGCGCGTGTGACTGGTTGGATCGAGACGTGAGAATGAGGCTTGGCATGTGGGCTGAAATGACCGTCATGAACGTGTGACCGCCTGGTCTACGTAGGCGCCATACCTCTTTTTTTTTCCCTTTCTCTTAGTGGAACGTGCGGCCATGGGACTATCTGGCGGGTTTTTTTTTGTTTTTGTTTTTGTTTTTTTTTGTTTTTTCTCTTTTTCCGGGACTATATGGCGGGGGTTTATCCCTTTTTTTTTTTTTTTTTTTTTTTTTGGACCATGGAGCACGAGGGTGATGTGGCGGGTTTCAGACTAGGTTACCGTACCTGGTAGCAAGAAAAAATTCACTGGACACACGTGCAGCGCAAATATGTTTAAGCTTGACCGCCTAAAAAAGGGGGGTAGACAGAAAGTAGTATGCCGAGAAAGGACTGTGGTACGAACGTCAGCATGACCTGAGAGGATCATGATGTGAGCAGCAGTGGTACCACGGCTGCACGGATGGCGTGCGAAATGAGGCCCGTTACGTGGCGGATTTGTTGCGGAACATGTGATCAGCAGACCGTATGGCGGTGTTTTGTTTTTTTTCCGTTTTTAACTATATGGCGGGTTTTCTCTGATATTAATGCACCCCCTTTTTTTTTTTTTTTTTTCTCTGACAAGCAGAATGGAAAAACACCACACTATTAATGACCCTTTTGACTTGCAGAGTGGGCTCACATGTCCTGAACATGCCACCATTTGTAACGGAACCTCCTTTGTATGGCCCCCTGGCAATTTGAATGCAATTCTAACATTGTGCTGAGTACTGTCATGTGATCATGCTGGCGCTGGTCATGTTGCCCATGGGCTGCCCTGTGGAGATGAGGGAATTGTGGGGCCACATGAAACGTCCCTGGGGCATGGCAGTGGGGTTCTGGTGCACGCGCATGCGCAGACCAGGTGCCGGGACGCGGCGGCCGCCATCGGCAGCGCGGCAGGAGAACGGAGGGGCGGCCGGCGTGGCGGTGGGGAAAGGAGGACCGCGGCCGTGGTGTTTTGTTATGGAGGGGGAGTATGTGGAGCGGCCGGAAATTAGGCGAGTTTCTTGATGCATGCGGCACCCCTCGGCCCCCCACCCCCACATATATGCGCACGTGCGCGGCACCGGCGGCCGTCGCCAGGCTACTGCGCGTGCACCGACGCGGCCGCGCACGCGCAGCACCCCAGCCGCGCATGCGCAACCGGGCGCCAGGACGCGGCGGCCGCCATTGGCAGCGCGGCAGGAGGACGGAGGCGCGGGCCGGCGCGGCGGTGGGGAAGAGGGGGACCGCGGCAGTGGTGTAGGCTTGTGGAGGGGGAGCGTGTGGAGCGGTCGGGATGAGGCGAGCATCTGGTGAAAGTGAGGGTGCGGGCGTGCCGCTGAGCTGGACAAGGGGTGTGAGGGGAGGGGGACGGAATGTGTGTGAGAGAGATGTTGGTGAGGAGGGGAAACGGCGTTGGTGGCCGCCATGGGAACCTGGTACACGTGCTGGCAGTGCTAGGAGTGGGGATGCGGTGTGGTACGCGTGCATGCATGACCGGAAATAGAGGCAGACATGAAACCGTGACTTGGAGTGAAACTGTGACATGGTTGAAATGAAAATAGTGAAATGAATTGAGCTAGTACAGGGGGCAACCGTGAGGCCCTGTGCTGTACCGCAGACATGAAATGATAGTGACTTGTAACGAGAATTTGTGACATGAGTGCAAAGTTTGGTGAAATGAAATGAGCCGGTACAGGGGGTAACCGTGAGGCCCCAGCTGTACCGTATGGATGACTCATAGTATACCGGGCAAACGTGACCCACAGTGAACCGAGTGACGCAAAACTTCCAAGACTCAGCAACTCGCAGGTAACTCTCCAGTAACTCCACAAGCGACTTCCTCCCTCAAAGCTCAGACCTCGGATGGTGCAGGAGCCAGGTAAGGGGGTGCCCTAAATAGGCTGGAGGCGGACCTCAGCCCCTCCCACAAATCCAGGCAAACTGCCTTCACACATATATATATATTATATTTTTGGGAGTTTTTGAAAAAGCATCTAAACTTCATGAAGACACCACCCAGTATAAAAGCCCCATGTGTGTTTGTAGCGTTTTTTTTTTTTTTTTTTTTCCATGATGCACTTTTTTCAATTTACTGCGTTTATGGAATTGATCTAAAGTATTAGGTAATTCCCTATGTATGTCCCCATTTGCCTTTGCCCCAGGTGGGTGATGAGAGACACTTGACGGTGCCGCTCTCCTCCATGGGAGCTCCTTTGGGGAAGCACTCCATGTTATATGGAGCCCTCGCCCGTCCGTGCAAATTTGGTAGACATCATATTTACAAGGCCATTACCAGTTCTCTTTAAGAGATACTTAGAGATGTGGTGGTTTAATGCCAGCGGCCCCCTTACTGCGATGGGGAGGACACAATTCCCAGTTTTTACTGGGGCTTGATGTTTCCCCATTGATACATCTCTTATCTTGGTCGATAATAATGGATAGCTCAGGTTTTGACCTGCTATTAAACTCAGTGGATTTTGTTTACTCTGTCTCCATGGCTATTATTGATGAAACATTACGATCCGCCCCAACATGCGCAGTGAGCAGCTTATCGGTGGCGAGTGCCATTACAACTATGGGCAGAGACACTGTATCACTCTCTTGACGCATGCACGAGAGTGATCTATGTTCTTGCACTACTTTCTGTTAGCGCAAGCGCACGGAGCTTTATGAATCGCTGTATCCCTCACATGGCTGGTATTTTTATGTGAGCGCTTCATGAAGTTTAAATAGACACACATATGCACTTCATTTGCACAGGTGCACTTTATAATCTATAACAGGGGTGGCCAACCTGTGGCTCTTGAGCCGCATGCGGCTCTTTGCTTCTTCAAGTGCGGCTCTAGCTGTGGAGACGGGAAGCAGTCAGGCGGCTCACTCTCCACCCCATGCTCAGATCTCTTTTCCTGATCGGGCACTGTTGCTACTTTGCAGTTCCAGCTCACTCTCCACTACGTCCTGATTAGGGATGAGCGAACTCGAACTGTATAGTTCGGGTTCGTACCGAATTTTGGGGTGTCCGTGACACGGACCCGAACCCGGACATTTTCGTAAAAGTCCGGGTTCGGGTTCGGTGTTCGTCGCTTTCTTCGCGCTTTTGTGACGCTTTCTTGGCGCTTTTTGAAAGGCTGCAAAGCAGCCAATCAACAAGCGTCATACTACTTGCCCCAAGAGGCCATCACAGCCATGCCTACTATTGGCATGGCTGTGATTGGCCAGAGCACCATGTGACCCAGCCTCTATTTAAGCTGGAGTCACATAGCGCCGCCCGTCACTCTGCTCTGATTAGCGTAGGGAGAGGTTGCGGCTGCGACAGTAGGGCGAGATTAGGCAGATTAACTCCTCCAAAGGACTTGATTAACTGATCGATCTGCAGCTGTGGATCATTGAGCTGCTGATCCTCAATTGCTCACTGTTTTTAGGCTGCACAGACCGTTTGTCAGTCACATTTTTCTGGGGTGATCGGCGGCCATTTTGTGTCTTGTGGTGCGCCAGCACAAGCTGCGACCAAGTGCATTTAACCCTCAATGGTGTGGTTGTTTTTTGGCTAAAGCCTACATCAGGGTGAAGCTGTCACACCAAGTGCATTTAACCAGCAATAGTCTGTTCATTTTTTGGCCATATACAAAATCAGGGGCAAGCTGCGCCTGTCACCAAGTGCATTTAACCCTCAATGGTGTGGTTGTTTTTTGGCTAAAGCCTACATCAGGGTGAAGCTGTCACACCAAGTGCATTTAACCAGCAATAGTCTGTTCATTTTTTGGCCATATACTAAATCAGGGGCAAGCTGCGCCTGTCACCAAGTGCATTTAACCCTCAATGGTGTGGTTGTTTTTTGGCTAAAGCCTACATCAGGGTGAAGCTGTCACACCAAGTGCATTTAACCAGCAATAGTCTGTTTATTTTTTGGCCATATCCCAGTCTAATTCTGTCACTAAATCCATACCGGTCACCCAGCGCCTAAATACTAGGCCTCAAATTTATATCCAGCTAAATCTGTCCCTAGTGCTGTAGCTGGGCGAGTTATTTAGTGTCCGTTCAAGCACATTTCTTGTTCTGGGTTGAAATACAATTCCCAATTTAGCAATTTCATAATTTAGTGGTTTCTGCTATATCAGAGCTATTTGAAATCTATCCCTAAAAGGGTATATAATATTCAAGGTGCACATTGGGTCATTCAGAATAACTTCACACACACCCGCTACTGTGTATTTCCAAGTCTAATTCTGGCACTAAACCCATACCTGTCACCCAGCGCCTAAATACTAGGCCTCAAATTTATATCCCGCTAAATCTGTCCTTAGTGCTGTAGCTGGGCGAGTTATTTAGTGTCCGTTCAAGCACATTTCTTGTTCTGGGTTGAAATACAATTCCCAATTTAGCAATTTCATAATTTAGTGGTTTCTGCTATATCAGAGCTATTTGAAATCTATCCCTAAAAGGGTATATAATATTCAAGGTGCACATTGGGTCATTCAGAATAACTTCACACACACCCGCTACTGTGTATTTCCAAGTCTAATTCTGGCACTAAACCCATACCTGTCACCCAGCGCCTAAATACTAGGCCTCAAATTTATATCCCGCTAAATCTGTCCTTAGTGCTGTAGCTGGGCGAGTTATTTAGTGTCCGTTCAAGCACATTTCTTGTTCTGGGTTGAAATACAATTCCCAATTTAGCAATTTCATAATTTAGTGGTTTCTGCTATATCAGAGCTATTTGAAATCTATCCCTAAAAGGGTATATAATATTCAAGGTGCACATTGGGTCATTCAGAATAACTTCACACACACCCGCTACTGTGTATTTCCAAGTCTAATTCTGGCACTAAACCCATACCTGTCACCCAGCGCCTAAATACTAGGCCTCAAATTTATATCCCGCTAAATCTGTCCTTAGTGCTGTAGCTGGGCGAGTTATTTAGTGTCCGTTCAAGCACATTTCTTGTTCTGAGTTGAAATACAATTCCCAATTTAGCAATTTCATAATTTAGTGGTTTCTGCTATATCAGAGCTATTTGAAATCTATCCCTAAAAGGGTATATAATATTCAAGGTGCACATTGGGTCATTCAGAATAACTTCACACACACCCGCTACTGTGTATTTCCAAGTCTAATTCTGGCACTAAACCCATACCTGTCACCCAGCGCCTAAATACTAGGCCTCAAATTTATATCCCGCTAAATCTGTCCTTAGTGCTGTAGCTGGGCGAGTTATTTAGTGTCCGTTCAAGCACATTTCTTGTTCTGGGTTGAAATACAATTCCCAATTTAGCAATTTCATAATTTAGTGGTTTCTGCTATATCAGAGCTATTTGAAATCTATCCCTAAAAGGGTATATAATATTCAAGGTGCACATTGGGTCATTCAGAATAACTTCACACACACCCGCTACTGTGTATTTCCAAGTCTAATTCTGGCACTAAACCCATACCTGTCACGCAGCGCCTAAATACTAGGCCTCAAATTTATATCCAGCTAAATCTGTCCCTAGTGCTGTAGCTGGGCGAGTTATTTAGTGTCCGTTCAAGCACATTTCTTGTTCTGGGTTGAAATACAATTCCCAATTTAGCAATTTCATAATTTAGTGGTTTCTGCTATATCAGAGCTATTTGAAATCTATCCCTAAAAGGGTATATAATATTCAAGGTGCACATTGGGTCATTCAGAATAACTTCACACACACCCGCTACTGTGTATTTCCAAGTCTAATTCTGGCACTAAACCCATACCTGTCACCCAGCGCCTAAATACTAGGCCTCAAATTTATATCCCGCTAAATCTGTCCTTAGTGCTGTAGCTGGGCGAGTTATTTAGTGTCCGTTCAAGCACATTTCTTGTTCTGGGTTGAAATACAATTCCCAATTTAGCAATTTCATAATTTAGTGGTTTCTGCTATATCAGAGCTATTTGAAATCTATCCCTAAAAGGGTATATAATATTCAAGGTGCACATTGGGTCATTCAGAATAACTTCACACACACCCGCTACTGTGTATTTCCAAGTCTAATTCTGGCACTAAACCCATACCTGTCACCCAGCGCCTAAATACTAGGCCTCAAATTTATATCCCGCTAAATCTGTCCTTAGTGCTGTAGCTGGGCGAGTTATTTAGTGTCCGTTCAAGCACATTTCTTGTTCTGGGTTGAAATACAATTCCCAATTTAGCAATTTCATAATTTAGTGGTTTCTGCTATATCAGAGCTATTTGAAATCTATCCCTAAAAGGGTATATAATATTCAAGGTGCACATTGGGTCATTCAGAATAACTTCACACACACCCGCTACTGTGTATTTCCAAGTCTAATTCTGGCACTAAACCCATACCTGTCACCCAGCGCCTAAATACTAGGCCTCAAATTTATATCCCGCTAAATCTGTCCTTAGTGCTGTAGCTGGGCGAGTTATTTAGTGTCCGTTCAAGCACATTTCTTGTTCTGAGTTGAAATACAATTCCCAATTTAGCAATTTCATAATTTAGTGGTTTCTGCTATATCAGAGCTATTTGAAATCTATCCCTAAAAGGGTATATAATATTCAAGGTGCACATTGGGTCATTCAGAATAACTTCACACACACCCGCTACTGTGTATTTCCAAGTCTAATTCTGGCACTAAACCCATACCTGTCACCCAGCGCCTAAATACTAGGCCTCAAATTTATATCCCGCTAAATCTGTCCTTAGTGCTGTAGCTGGGCGAGTTATTTAGTGTCCGTTCAAGCACATTTCTTGTTCTGGGTTGAAATACAATTCCCAATTTAGCAATTTCATAATTTAGTGGTTTCTGCTATATCAGAGCTATTTGAAATCTATCCCTAAAAGGGTATATAATATTCAAGGTGCACATTGGGTCATTCAGAATAACTTCACACACACCCGCTACTGTGTATTTCCAAGTCTAATTCTGGCACTAAACCCATACCTGTCACCCAGCGCCTAAATACTAGGCCTCAAATTTATATCCCGCTAAATCTGTCCTTAGTGCTGTAGCTGGGCGAGTTATTTAGTGTCCGTTCAAGCACATTTCTTGTTCTGGGTTGAAATACAATTCCCAATTTAGCAATTTCATAATTTAGTGGTTTCTGCTATATCAGAGCTATTTGAAATCTATCCCTAAAAGGGTATATAATATTCAAGGTGCACATTGGGTCATTCAGAATAACTTCACACACACCCGCTACTGTGTATTTCCAAGTCTAATTCTGGCACTAAACCCATACCTGTCACCCAGCGCCTAAATACTAGGCCTCAAATTTATATCCCGCTAAATCTGTCCCTAGTGCTGTAGCTGGGCGAGTTATTTAGTGTCCGTTCAAGCACATTTCTTGTTCTGGGTTGAAATACAATTCCCAATTTAGCAATTTCATAATTTAGTGGTTTCTGCTATATCAGAGCTATTTGAAATCTATCCCTAAAAGGGTATATAATATTCAAGGTGCACATTGGGTCATTCAGAATAACTTCACACACACCCGCTACTGTGTATTTCCAAGTCTAATTCTGGCACTAAACCCATACCTGTCACCCAGCGCCTAAATACTAGGCCTCAAATTTATATCCCGCTAAATCTGTCCTTAGTGCTGTAGCTGGGCGAGTTATTTAGTGTCCGTTCAAGCACATTTCTTGTTCTGGGTTGAAATACAATTCCCAATTTAGCAATTTCATAATTTAGTGGTTTCTGCTATATCAGAGCTATTTGAAATCTATCCCTAAAAGGGTATATAATATTCAAGGTGCACATTGGGTCATTCAGAATAACTTCACACACACCCGCTACTGTGTATTTCCAAGTCTAATTCTGGCACTAAACCCATACCTGTCACCCAGCGCCTAAATACTAGGCCTCAAATTTATATCCCGCTAAATCTGTCCCTAGTGCTGTAGCTGGGCGAGTTATTTAGTGTCCGTTCAAGCACATTTCTTGTTCTGGGTTGAAATACAATTCCCAATTTAGCAATTTCATAATTTAGTGGTTTCTGCTATATCAGAGCTATTTGAAATCTATCCCTAAAAGGGTATATAATATTCAAGGTGCACATTGGGTCATTCAGAATAACTTCACACACACCCGCTACTGTGTATTTCCAAGTCTAATTCTGGCACTAAACCCATACCTGTCACCCAGCGCCTAAATACTAGGCCTCAAATTTATATCCCGCTAAATCTGTCCTTAGTGCTGTAGCTGGGCGAGTTATTTAGTGTCCGTTCAAGCACATTTCTTGTTCTGGGTTGAAATACAATTCCCAATTTAGCAATTTCATAATTTAGTGGTTTCTGCTATATCAGAGCTATTTGAAATCTATCCCTAAAAGGGTATATAATATTCAAGGTGCACATTGGGTCATTCAGAATAACTTCACACACACCCGCTACTGTGTATTTCCAAGTCTAATTCTGGCACTAAACCCATACCTGTCACCCAGCGCCTAAATACTAGGCCTCAAATTTATATCCCGCTAAATCTGTCCCTAGTGCTGTAGCTGGGCGAGTTATTTAGTGTCCGTTCAAGCACATTTCTTGTTCTGGGTTGAAATACAATTCCCAATTTAGCAATTTCATAATTTAGTGGTTTCTGCTATATCAGAGCTATTTGAAATCTATCCCTAAAAGGGTATATAATATTCAAGGTGCACATAGGGTCATTCAGAATAACTTCACACACCCGCTACTGTGCATTTCCAAATCTAATTCTGTCACTAAACCCATACCTGTCACCCAGCGCCTAAATACTAGGCCTCAAATTTATATCCCGCTAAATCTCTCGTTACCGCTGTCCTGTTGTGGCTGGGAAAGTTATTTAGTGTCCGTTCAAGCACATTTTTTGTTCTGGGTTGAAATACAATTCCCAATTTAGCAATTTCATAATTTAGTCGTTTCTGCTATATCAGAGCTATTTGAAATCTATCCCTAAAAGGGTAGATCATATTGAAGGTGCACATAGGGTCATTCAGAATAACTTCACACACACGCTTCTGTGCATTTCCAAGTCTAATTCTGTCACTAAATCCATACCGGTCACCCAGCGCCTAAATACTAGGCCTCAAATTTATATCCCGCTGAATTTGAATACAATACATTGGGCCAAATAATATATTTGTTGTTGTGGTGAACCATAACAATGAGAAAAACATCTAGTAAGGGACGCGGACGTGGACATGGTCGTGGTGGTGTTAGTGGACCCTCTGGTGCTGGGAGAGGACGTGGCCGTTCTGCCACATCCACACGTCCTAGTGTACCAACTACCTCAGGTCCCAGTAGCCGCCAGAATTTACAGCGATATATGGTGGGGCCCAATGCCGTTCTAAGGATGGTAAGGCCTGAGCAGGTACAGGCATTAGTCAATTGGGTGGCCGACAGTGGATCCAGCACGTTCACATTATCTCCCACCCAGTCTTCTGCAGAAAGCGCACAGATGGCGCCTGAAAACCAACCCCATCAGTCTGTCACATCACCCCCATGCATACCAGGGAAACTGTCTCAGCCTCAAGTTATGCAGCAGTCTCTTATGCTGTTTGAAGACTCCGCTGGCAGGGTTTCCCAAGGGCATCCACCTAGCCCTTCCCCAGCGGTGAAAGACATAGAATGCACTGACGCACAACCACTTATGTTTCCTGATGATGAGGACATGGGAATACCACCTCAGCATGTCTCTGATGATGACGAAACACAGGTGCCAACTGCTGCGTCTTTCTGCAGTGTGCAGACTGAACAGGAGGTCAGGGATCAAGACTGGGTGGAAGACGATGCAGGGGACGATGAGGTCCTAGACCCCACATGGAATGAAGGTCGTGCCACTGACTTTCACAGTTCGGAGGAAGAGGCAGTGGTGAGACCGAGCCAACAGCGTAGCAAAAGAGGGAGCAGTGGGCAAAAGCAGAACACCCGCCGCCAAGAGACTCCGCCTGCTACTGACCGCCGCCATCTGGGACCGAGCACCCCAAAGGCAGCTTCAAGGAGTTCCCTGGCATGGCACTTCTTCAAACAATGTGCTGACGACAAGACCCGAGTGGTTTGCACGCTGTGCCATCAGAGCCTGAAGCGAGGCATTAACGTTCTGAACCTGAGCACAACCTGCATGACCAGGCACCTGCATGCAAAGCATGAACTGCAGTGGAGTAAACACCTTAAAACCAAGGAAGTCACTCAGGCTCCCCCTGCTACCTCTTCTGCTGCTGCCGCCTCGGCCTATTCTGCTGCTGCCGCCTCGGCCTCTTCCTCCGCCTCTGGAGGAACGTTGGCACCTGCCGCCCAGCAAACAGGGGATGTACCACCAACACCACCACCACCACCTCCGTCACCAAGCGTCTCAACCATGTCACACGCCAGCGTTCAGCTCTCCATCTCACAAACATTTGATAGAAAGCGTAAATTCCCACCTAGCCACCCTCGATCCCTGGCCCTGAATGCCAGCATTTCTAAACTACTGGCCTATGAAATGCTGTCATTTAGGCTGGTGGACACAGACAGCTTCAAACAGCTCATGTCGCTTGCTGTCCCACAGTATGTTGTTCCCAGCCGGCACTACTTCTCCAAGAGAGCCGTGCCTTCCCTGCACAACCAAGTATCCGATAAAATCAAGTGTGCACTGCGCAACGCCATCTGTGGCAAGGTCCACCTAACCACAGATACGTGGACCAGTAAGCACGGCCAGGGACGCTATATCTCCCTAACTGCACACTGGGTAAATGTAGTGGCAGCTGGGCCCCAGGCGGAGAGCTGTTTGGCGCACGTCCTTCCGCCGCCAAGGATCGCAGGGCAACATTCTTTGCCTCCTGTTGCCACCTCCTCCTTCTCGGCTTCCTCCTCCTCTTCTTCCACCTGCTCATCCAGTCAGCCACACACCTTCACCACCAACTTCAGCACAGCCCGGGGTAAACGTCAGCAGGCCATTCTGAAACTCATATGTTTGGGGGACAGGCCCCACACCGCACAGGAGTTGTGGCGGGGTATAGAACAACAGACCGACGAGTGGTTGCTGCCGGTGAGCCTCAAGCCCGGCCTGGTGGTGTGTGATAATGGGTGAAATCTCGTTGCAGCTCTGGGACTAGCCAATTTGACGCACATCCCTTGCTTGGCGCATGTGCTGAATTTGGTGGTGCAGAAGTTCATTCACAACTACCCCGACATGTCAGAGCTGCTGCATAAAGTGCGGGCCGTCTGTTCGCGCTTCCGGCGTTCACATCCTGCTGCTGCTCGCCTGTCTGCGCTACAGCGTAACTTCGGCCTTCCCGCTCACCGCCTCATATGCGACGTGCCCACCAGGTGGAACTCCACCTTGCACATGCTGGACAGACTGTGCGAGCAGCAGCAGGCCATAGTGGAGTTTCAGCTGCAGCACGCACGGGTCAGTCGCACTACAGAACAGCACCACTTCACCACCAATGACTGGGCCTCCATGCGAGACCTGTGTGCCCTGTTGCGCTGTTTCGAGTACTCCACCAACATGGCCAGTGGCGATGACACCGTTATCAGCGTTACAATACCACTTCTATGTCTCCTTGAGAAAACACTTAGGGCGATGATGGAAGAGGAGGTGGCCCAGGAGGAGGAGGAGGAGGAGGAGGAAGAGGGGTCATTTTTAGCACTTTCAGGCCAGTCTCTTCGAAGTGACTCAGAGGGAGGTTTTTGGCAACAGCAGAGGCCAGGTACAAATGTGGCCAGCCAGGGCCCACTACTGGAGGACGAGGAGGACGAGGATGAGGAGGAGGTGGAGGAGGATGAGGATGAAGCATGGTCACAGCGGGGTGGCACCCAACGCAGCTCGGGTCCATCACTGGTGCGTGGCTGGGGGGAAAGGCAGGACGATGACGATACGCCTCCCACAGAGGACAGCTTGTCCTTATCCCTGGGCAGCCTGGCACACATGAGCGACTACATGCTGCAGTGCCTGCGCAACGACAGCAGAGTTGCCCACATTTTAACCTGTGCGGACTACTGGGTTGCCACCCTGCTGGATCCACGCTACAAAGACAATGTGCCCACCTTACTTCCTGCACTGGAGCGTGATAGGAAGATGCGCGAGTACAAGCGCACGTTGGTAGACGCGCTACTGAGAGCATTCCCAAATGTCACAGGGGAACAAGTGGAAGCCCAAGGCCAAGGCAGAGGAGGAGCAAGAGGTCGCCAAGGCAGCTGTGTCACGGCCAGCTCCTCTGAGGGCAGGGTTAGCATGGCAGAGATGTGGAAAACTTTTGTCAACACGCCACAGCTAACTGCACCACCACCTGATACGCAACGTGTTAGCAGGAGGCAACATTTCACTAACATGGTGGAACAGTACGTGTGCACACCCCTCCACGTACTGACTGATGGTTCGGCCCCATTCAACTTCTGGGTCTCTAAATTGTCCACGTGGCCAGAGCTAGCCTTTTATGCCTTGGAGGTGCTGGCCTGCCCGGCAGCCAGCGTTTTGTCTGAACGTGTATTCAGCACGGCAGGGGGCGTCATTACAGACAAACGCAGCCGCCTGTCTACAGCCAATGTGGACAAGCTGACGTTCATAAAAATGAACCAGGCATGGATCCCACAGGACCTGTCCGTCCCTTGTCCAGATTAGACATTAACTACCTCCCCATAACCATATATTATTGGACTCCAGGGCACTTCCTCATTCAATCCTATTTTTATTTTCATTTTACCATTATATTGCGATGCTACCCAAAGTTGAATGAACCTCTCCTCTGCCTGTGTGCTAGGCCTAAATATATGCCAATGGACTGTTGCAGTGGTGGCTGACATGAAGCCTGATTCTCTGCTATGACATGCAGACTAATTCTCTGCTGACATGAAGCCAGATTGTCTGTTACGGGACCTCTCTCCTCTGCCTGGGTGCTGGGCCTAAATTTATGACAATGGACTGTTGCAGTGGTGGCTGACGTGAAGCCTCATTCTCTGCTATGACATGCAGACTGATTCTCTGCTGACATGAAGCCAGATTGTCTGTTACGGGACCTCTCTCCTCTGCCTGTGTGCTAGGCCTAAATATATGCCAATGGACTGTTGCAGTGGTGGCTGACGTGAAGCCTGATTCTCTGCTATGACATGCAGACTGATTCTCTGCTGACATGAAGCCAGATCCTCTGTTACGGGACCTCTCTCCTCTGCCTGTGTGTGTGCTGGGCCTAAATATATGCCAATGGACTGTTGCAGTGGTGGCTGACGTGAAGCCTCATTCTCTGCTATGACATGCAGACTAATTCTCTGCTGACATGAAGACAGATTCTCTGTTACGGGACCTCCCTCCTCTGCCTGGGTGCTGGGCCTAAATATATGCCAATGGACTGTTGCAGTGGTGGGTGACGTGAAGCCTCATTCTCTGCTATGACATGCAGACTAATTCTCTGCTGACATGAAGCCAGATTGTCTGTTACGGGACCTCTCTCCTCTGCCTGTGTGTGTGCTGGGCCTAAATATATGCCAATGGACTGTTGCAGTGGTGGCTGACGTGAAGCCTCATTCTCTGCTATGACATGCAGACTAATTCTCTGCTGACATGAAGACAGATTCTCTGTTACGGGACCTCTCTCCTCTGCCTGTGTGTGTGCTGGGCCTAAATATATGCCAATGGACTGTTGCAGTGGTGGCTGACGTGAAGCCTCATTCTCTGCTATGACATGCAGACTAATTCTCTGCTGACATGAAGACAGATTCTCTGTTACGGGACCTCCCTCCTCTGCCTGGGTGCTGGGCCTAAATATATGCCAATGGACTGTTGCAGTGGTGGCTGACGTGAAGCCTCATTCTCTGCTATGACATGCAGACTGATTCTCTGCTGACATGAAGCCAGATCGTCTGTTACGGGACCTCTCTGCTCTGCCTGTGTGCTAGGCCTAAATATATGCCAATGGACTGTTGCAGTGGTGGGTGACGTGAAGCCTCATTCTCTGCTATGACATGCAGACTGATTCTCTGCTGTCATGAAGCCAGATTGTCTGTTACGGGACCTCTCTGCTCTGCCTGTGTGCTAGGCCTAAATATATGCCAATGGACTGTTGCAGTGGTGGGTGACGTGAAGCCTCATTCTCTGCTATGACATGCAGACTAATTCTCTGCTGACATGAAGACAGATTCTCTGTTACGGGACCTCCCTCCTCTGCCTGGGTGCTGGGCCTAAATATATGCCAATGGACTGTTGCAGTGGTGGGTGACGTGAAGCCTCATTCTCTGCTATGACATGCAGACTAATTCTCTGCTGACATGAAGCCAGATTGTCTGTTACGGGACCTCTCTCCTCTGCCTGTGTGTGTGCTGGGCCTAAATATATGCCAATGGACTGTTGCAGTGGTGGCTGACGTGAAGCCTCATTCTCTGCTATGACATGCAGACTAATTCTCTGCTGACATGAAGACAGATTCTCTGTTACGGGACCTCTCTCCTCTGCCTGTGTGTGTGCTGGGCCTAAATATATGCCAATGGACTGTTGCAGTGGTGGCTGACGTGAAGCCTCATTCTCTGCTATGACATGCAGACTAATTCTCTGCTGACATGAAGACAGATTCTCTGTTACGGGACCTCCCTCCTCTGCCTGGGTGCTGGGCCTAAATATATGCCAATGGACTGTTGCAGTGGTGGGTGACGTGAAGCCTGATTCTCTGCTATGACATGCAGACTAATTCTCTGCTGACATGAAGACAGATTCTCTGTTACGGGACCTCTCTCCTCTGCCTGTGTGTGTGCTGGGCCTAAATATATGCCAATGGACTGTTGCAGTGGTGGCTGACGTGAAGCCTCATTCTCTGCTATGACATGCAGACTAATTCTCTGCTGACATGAAGACAGATTCTCTGTTACGGGACCTCCCTCCTCTGCCTGGGTGCTGGGCCTAAATATATGCCAATGGACTGTTGCAGTGGTGGCTGACGTGAAGCCTCATTCTCTGCTATGACATGCAGACTGATTCTCTGCTGACATGAAGCCAGATCGTCTGTTACGGGACCTCTCTGCTCTGCCTGTGTGCTAGGCCTAAATATATGCCAATGGACTGTTGCAGTGGTGGGTGACGTGAAGCCTCATTCTCTGCTATGACATGCAGACTGATTCTCTGCTGTCATGAAGCCAGATTGTCTGTTACGGGACCTCTCTGCTCTGCCTGTGTGCTAGGCCTAAATATATGCCAATGGACTGTTGCAGTGGTGGGTGACGTGAAGCCTCATTCTCTGCTATGACATGCAGACTGATTCTCTGCTGTCATGAAGCCAGATTGTCTGTTACGGGACCTCTCTGCTCTGCCTGTGTGCTAGGCCTAAATATATGCCAATGGACTGTTGCAGTGGTGGGTGACGTGAAGCCTCATTCTCTGCTATGACATGCAGACTGATTCTCTGCTGACATGAAGCCAGATTGTCTGTTACGGGACCTCTCTCCTCTGCCTGTGTGCTAGGCCTAAATATATGCCAATGGACTGTTGCAGTGGTGGCTGACGTGAAGCCTCATTCTCTGCTATGACATGCAGACTAATTCTCTGCTGACATGAAGCCAGATTGTCTGTTACGGGACCTCTCTCCTCTGCCTGGGTGCTGGGCCTAAATTTATGACAATGGACTGTTGCAGTGGTGGCTGACGTGAAGCCTGATTCTCTGCTATGACATGCAGACTGATTCTCTGCTGACATGAAGCCAGATCCTCTGTTACGGGACCTCTCTCCTCTGCCTGTGTGTGTGCTGGGCCTAAATATATGCCAATGGACTGTTGCAGTGGTGGCTGACGTGAAGCCTCATTCTCTGCTATGACATGCAGACTGATTCTCTGCTGACATGAAGCCAGATTCTCTGTTACGGGACCTCTCTCCTCTGCCTGTGTGTGTGCTGGGCCTAAATATATGCCAATGGACTGTTGCAGTGGTGGCTGACGTGAAGCCTCATTCTCTGCTATGACATGCAGACTAATTCTCTGCTGACATGAAGACAGATTCTCTGTTACGGGACCTCCCTCCTCTGCCTGGGTGCTGGGCCTAAATATATGCCAATGGACTGTTGCAGTGGTGGCTGACGTGAAGCCTCATTCTCTGCTATGACATGCAGACTAATTCTCTGCTGACATGAAGACAGATTCTCTGTTACGGGACCTCTCTCCTCTGCCTGGGTGCCGGGGCCTAAATATCTGAGAATGGACTGTTCCAGTGGTGGGTGACGGGAAGCCAGATTCTCTGCTATGGAACCTCTCTCCAATTGATTTTGGTTAATTTTTATTTATTTAATTTTTAATTTAATTCATTTCCCTATCCACATTTGTTTGCAGGGGATTTACCTACATGTTGCTGCCTTTTGCAGCCCTCTAGCTCTTTCCTGGGCTGTTTTACAGCCTTTTTAGTGCCGAAAAGTTCGGGTCCCCATTGACTTCAATGGGGTTCGGGTTCGGGACGAAGTTCGGATCGGGTTCGGATCCCGAACCCGAACATTTCCGGGATGTTCGGCCGAACTTCTCGAACCCGAACATCCAGGTGTTCGCTCAACTCTAGTCCTGATGCACACAGTGTGAGAACGTAGTATGTGGAGACACGCACTATGACCTGATGTTGTGCTCATCAGGTCACAGTGGAGAGCATGTCAGACTTGCAGAGTAGCAGGTGTCCGAGCAGGAGCCCAGTGCCTGATCAGGAGAGGGAAGAGATTTTTTTAAATTATAGAACTGAACATGGGGGTCTGATCTAAGCATGGGAGGTTCTGATCTGAGCATGGGGGTGTGTCCTGATCAGGGAAATGGGGGTCTGATCTGAGCATGGGGGTCAGATCTGAGCATGAGGGTTCAGATTTCAGCATGGGGGTATTGTTTGAGCATGGGTTGGTCAGGTCTGAGCATGGGGGATCGGATCTGAGAAGGGAGAGATATGAGCATGGTGGGGAGACCTGAGCATGGGGGGGAGATCTGAGCACTGAGGGTCTGACACTGGGAGTCTGATTTGTGTTCTGAGCATTGGGGGTCTTATTTGGGAGGTCTGATTTGGAGGTCTGATAAGGTTTGGGGATCTTATTTTAGGTCAGATGAGAATTGGGAATCCGATTTAGGAGTCTGATCTGAGGTCTG
Organism: Bufo gargarizans; assembly: GCF_014858855.1. NCBI lineage: Eukaryota > Metazoa > Chordata > Amphibia > Anura > Bufonidae > Bufo > Bufo gargarizans. The sequence goes on from NC_058084.1 coordinate 257,567,101, forward strand.
ATGAAAAATATATTTTGTCTTTTTTTCTCTGCTAATGAAAAATAAGACATGCCTCAGATCAAATGAAAAATCTTTTTATCTGTTATTTTTCTTTGTTAAAACCTAGGTGCATCTTGTAGGGCAAAAAAATGCTGTGATTCATGTGTAAATGTATAGCTTGTGGCTCCTGATTGTCATACTTTTTTTTTTGTTTGTTTCTTTGTGTCTGTAAGGTTGGCCACCCCTGATCTATAATTAGTGTTTATGATCCACAATTATGAATTTTTATATTTACACTGCATTATGTAATTGGAAGTTACAATTTTATATTGCTCACTTAAGCTGGCACTATGATCATGTAATATACGCTGATTCGATTTATATAATTTTTATAAGTGTAAATTAGGTTTATAGTTGATTGAACAATTAATGATAATGGCTTGTATTTTGATACTTACCTCTATATATACACTAATTGTGAGATCTGTTATCACTGCTTGACAAAGGAACCATAGAGATGAGCTGAAACGTTGCATTGGATTTAATAAAGAGCCACTTGTTTTCACTGAAGACCGGAGTGCTGCCTTGCCATCGATTTTTTTCTCCGTTGACTGTAGATTTATTTTGTCCGGAATTCTACAAGGATCTTACACCTGGCATCCTTGGAGTGCTGCTATAATTTCTAGGGGAGAGATATGGCAGGAGTTCCTATTTCTTCGCTGTCAATCAGCAGGTCAGAGGCCGCACCAGGTGGAACAATCAGTCTGGGATAAGAGCCCAGTCCAGACTGTTAGGAGGAGGAAGAGTCTGTGTGCAGCAGAGGCCAGGGAAGGCTCTGTACAAGTGGGCTCAGCCGTGCTGGCTGAGGGGCCACAGGACCACGGGGCTGGGTGTTAGCCTAAACTTTGGGGGACTCCGCAAGGTCTTGGAATCGAAAGTCGCTAGGCCAAAGTCAGGAGGACTTCTGGGCCACAATCCCCCAATAGGTACTGGACTTTGTTACAGCCTGGAAGTGCTGGATTGTTAGGCTGGGAAAAAATGCATGTTCTTCCCGTGTGTGAATGGGGCTTTCAGTGAGGTAGGGAGTCCTCATGTTTAGTTAGAGCCCAGACGGGCAGGTGTTTTATTTATATTGTTTGTTTTGGTTTTGCTGAGGTGCCAAATAAAAGCAATGTTTGGCCCCTAACCCTGTGGTCGATGAAGATCATTGTGAGAATGACCCCAGAATAAGAGGCGATTCCTTACAATTGGTGGAGGATGCGGGCAAGTTGTCCATGAGAGAAGGGCAACGGTCGGTTGCTAGGGGCAACAACGAGACAGCAGGTGCTTCTGAAAGCTGTTTTGCAGTGTGTGGAGTTAAAGGGCCGGAAGCCTGTTTGTTCGGTAGAGCAGGTGCTGCTCGTGGACTATTTTTGCTGTGGTGCAGAGATTTAAAGGGCCAGAAGCCCAGAGAAGAGACTGACAAAAAAAAAAATGTTGTTACTATGAGGCCTGTGCAGACCCACCTGCAGCAGGACTATGCAATGGATGATTGTGAGGTCAGAAGATCTGATACAGGAAGATCCTGCAAGTTGGTGATTGGTGGAATCCCGCTGTGGGTCACTTTAGAATCCCGCCAATGCGTGTCCTGGGTTAAGCCCGAAGTACCGGACTTTCTAAAAAGGGGGCCAGAGACAGATGTCACCGTGTATCTGACCTTTATCACAGACTATGGCCCTGTGCAATGGGAGCTCTTAAAATGTGAGACCCTGGAAGTGGAGTTTGTGCTTGGCAAAGACTTTCCGTTCTTCTGGCAGCTATGGCGCTGAAAAAAGGCTTCGAGTTGTGCGGCTGGAGTTCCAGAGGAAAAAATGTGTTCCATTGCTAAGGGCAACCGTCAGGAAGAAAAGGAGATGGGGAGCGGTGCGGCTCTCAGGAGATCCTATGTTTCCTGCACATGTGCGCAAAGTCCTAAAGAGTGCGGCTGGAGTTACCGTCCAGGAAAAGTCGGGACTCCAGGCCATGCTGTTTCCGGTGGCAACGTTTGCAGTAAGGAGTCTGCAGGTGTTCGGAATACCAGGAACCAAGAGAAGGCTGGTGATCTTGGTAGAGATGTCCTGGGAATATTGTTGTCTCTTGAATCCACGACGTCAGGCGGTAAGACTGTTCCTGTTAATAGTTGTGTGGCAGATCCAGTGACCGCGAGCGGGCTGCAGTGGAAACTGGCTGGGTCAGTGACGAAAAAAATCACTGAGGCGAAAAACCGTCTTGGAAGTGTATGACATTGGGAAAAACACAGTGTCTGAACAGGCGGGAAAGCCTGTTGCGGTTACTCCCTCACAGGAACCTGCAGGGGAGAACGTTTCTGGGTCGCCCAAAGAGCCTGTGATCAAAGCTAGATTTGGGGTGGTGAAAGTCAGAGATCCCATGCTAGCCCAGGTAAGAGGTAGCGTGATGGCCTCCCCAGAGACTGATAGAGTGTTACATGTTCAGGACAATTATGTCAGACTATCAGGTGGTTCTCACTGAGGTAGAGCCTCCGGTGAGAACTGGGACTTGTGAACCTGATGTTACAAATACGCTCATACATGAGGGAATGGTGGGCCGTAATTTCCCCTTATGCTTGGAGGTTTTAAGTAATGGAGACACTTCTGCAGAGAGTGACAAAACTCCTGCAGAACCTGTACCTGTCCCTTTAAATAATAATGTGAAGGAGCTGCACATTGAGAACAAGAGTGCAGATAAGGTGCAAAGTGATGGTACCATGTTTGCCGAAATGCATAATGGAAATGTGATGTAATGTGAAATATGTGATAATAATGACATGCCTTTTCCTTTGCAGGCTGTGATTGGGGAAAAAGCTCCCCCTGTTGGTAAACATGTGTTTATAAATGTTGAAGAAACACCGCTAGGAGACGCCATTGTAGACAATGTGTCGGGGCTAGAGGGTGTACCACATGTACTAGAGGTGGATGTGCAGTCTCCACTGCATTTATTAATGCAGTTTCTAAGATTAATAAAATGTCCCAGGTAGGGATTGACTTAGGGGTGCCTCTAAAGGTCAGGGTTAATAATGACACGAGCAGTATAAGTGGTGTATGTGCCGTGACAGTTAGCAACTCCGAGAGTGAGGCTATCATGTCATGACCCAGCAAAACTAAAGTGGTTACTAGTAGCGACCAGATGACAGTTATATCTGACGAGACGAGAGTTCAGTCGGATGACAGCCTAGTGTCTGAAGCTCATATCCAGACAGTTGTAGAAGACCTGACAGGACAGTACAGCTACAAACTTTAAGACGTTTTTTCGCTCGCTCTGCACAGTCCCTAGATACACAAGAGATGGGGCTAGCGGTTCTCGGAGAGCAACTGCAGGAATCTCCAGAGGAGTCACAGAAAGAGATGAATGAACTGAAGGAACTAGAGTCACTAATAGAAGCGGAAATTCTCCAACTTCAAGAGGAACTTGCAGCTTCTGAGCGATCCAGACTTCATGCAGAGCAGGAAAGAGATGAGCTGGCTGATGAGGTTCTAAACAGCACCTCAGAAAAATCTGCTCTCTTGGGGGAGAAAAGACATTTGGAAGCCAGGATGGCTCAACTTGATCAAAAAATCACGTGTTGATCACGGCACTCTATCTGAGGCTGATAGGTTTAGGGTGCGCGTCTAGGTGCGTTCCTTGCTCCACCTCTCGGAACTAGTAAGTATTTCAAATAATTTAGACAGCACTCCAGTATGCGGTTAATGCTTTTTATTTGCCGGACATAAAGGTCCTTTTAGGAACTGAGGCAACGTTTCGGGCAAAACACATGCCCTTCATCAGGCTGATGTAAAAAAAGGGGGGGAGGGGGAAAATAGATATGTGTAAATACATATAATATTTGCAATTAACATGATTACAAATTTATAGGGTTCTATAGCCACATGATTGAAACAGGTAATTAGTATCAATACAATCAATAACATGACTCAGAAAAACATGATTCAAAAAAATTTGATTCAAAAAAATTGGTTCAAAGGACATGATTCCGTAATTCAAATTAATATGATTCAAGAAAAAGTGCATAATTATTATTGAAAATTCAAAATTCATACGTTCCATGAGACAGGTATCCAGCCATATAGCTGACGAATATCATGTACCGAAAGTATACAGGTCCTTCTAAAAAAATTAGCATATTGTGATAAAGTTAATTATTTTCTGTAATGTACTGATAAACATTAGACTTTCATATATTTTAGATTCATTACACACCAACTGAAGTAGTTCAAGCCTTTTATTGTTTTAATATTGATGATTTTGGCATACAGCTCATGAAAACCCAAAATTCCTATCTCAAAAAATTAGCATATCATGAAAAGGTTCTCTAAACGAGCTATTAACCTAATCATCTGAATCAACTAATTAACTCTAAACACCTGCAAAAGATTCCTGAGGCTTTTAAAAACTCCCAGCCTGGTTCATTACTCAAAACCGCAATCATGGGTAAGACTGCCGACCTGACTGCTGTCCAGAAGGCCATCATTGACACCCTCAAGCAAGAGGGTAAGACAAAGAAAGACATTTCTGAACGAATAGGCTGTTCCCAGAGTGCTGTATCAAGGCACCTCAGTGGGAAGTCTGTGGGAAGGAAAAAGTGTGGCAGAGAATGCTGCACAACGAGAAGAGGTGAGCGGACCCTGAGGAAGATTATGGAGAAGGACCGATTCCAGACCTTGGGGGACCTGCGGAAGCAGTGGACTGAGTCTGGAGTAGAAACATCCAGAGCCACCGTGTACAGGCGTGTGCAGGAAATGAGCTACAGGTGCCGCATTCCCCAGGTCAAGCCACTTTTGAACCAGAAACAGCGGCAGAAGCGCCTGACCTGGGCTACAGAGAAGCAGCACTGGACTGTTGCATGTCATTCGGAAATCAAGGTGCCAGAGTCTGGAGGGAGACTGGGGAGAGGGAAATGCCAAAATGCCTGAAGTCCAGTGTCAAGTACCCACAGTCAGTGATGGTCTGGGGTGCCATGTCAGCTGCTGGTGTTGGTCCACTGTGTTTTATCAAGGGCAGGGTCAATGCAGCTAGCTATCAGGAGATTTTGGAGCACTTCATGCTTCCATCTGATGAAAAGCTTTATGGAGATGAAGATTTCATTTTTCCGCACGACCTGGCACCTGCTCACAGTGCCAAAACCACTGGTAAATGGTTTACTGACCATGGTATTACTGTGCTCAATTGGCCTGCCAACTCTCCTGACCTGAACCCCATAGAGAATCTGTGGGATATTGGGAAGAGAAAGTTGAGAGACACAAGACCCAACACTCTGGATGAGCTTAAGGCCGCTATCGAAGCATCCTGGGCCTCCATAACACCTCAGCAGTGCCACAGGCTGATTGCCTCCATGCCACGCCGCATTGAAGCAGTGATTTCTGCAAAAGGATTCCCGACCAAGTATTGAGTGCATAACTGAACATAATTATTTGAAGGTTGACTTTTTTTGTATTAAAAACACTTTTCTTTTATTGGTCGGATGAAATATGCTAATTTTTTGAGATAGGAAATTTGGGTTTTCATGAGCTGTATGCCAAAATCATCAATATTAAAACAATAAAAGGCTTGAACTACTTCAGTTGGTGTGTAATGAATCTAAAATATATGAAAGTCTAATGTTTATCAGTACATTACAGAAAATAATGAACTTTATCACAATATGCTAATTTTTTTAGAAGGTCCTGTATAGTATTAGTTACATTAGGCATCAGAACAAAAATGGACCACTGAATAAAATGTACAACAGTGGAGGCACAGAAAAGAAAAGATGAGAGAGAAGATAAGAGAAAAGAGAAAAAAGAAAAAAGAATATGAGAAGTACGGCCAGAGTGTATGCATATTATATGCTAAATACACATGTATATATGCAGAGGGAAGAGGAGTTCCCTCTGAGGATAAAGTAACAGCACAGACAGAAAGGTGGTTGAGGAAAAATGTTCGCTGAGCTTACCTAGTTGCGTGCATAGATGCATGGAGGGCCGGCATGTCTGGGGTATGTTTGGCAGTGCTTTAAATAGGCGGGTTCCCGCCTTGGAGGTGACGCTTGCGATCACGTGATATTGGGGGAGTCATAGCTAAGTGCCAGCCTGGTTGAATGACGTGTTGTCAATTGGCGCATGCGCATAATTGTCGGAAGGTACGCGCATGCGCACAAGGGCCGAGAGGTGAAGGTCGGCCATTTTGGTTATGGGAATGTCTCGAATCTAGACGCATGCATGCGGCAAATAGACGGCACAGCAACAATCAATATAATATGGGAGGAGTGATGGGAATGTGTGTATGTTGAAATAGACAAATAACCGGTAGCGACTATATTAGGATCGGAGGCTGATACATGGTAGAATAAATTAGCATGCACCACTAATAAGAAAGTGTGATAGCTAATATGTGTTAAGGGGCACATCTAGTGAGTCCAACAAATGTAGGAGAGACTAATAGGGTAGAGCCCTAGTAAGAGGTCAGTAGATATATGTGATGTCATACATTGGTAGTGGAATGGATACAGTACAATAGCTGAGGCATAAGTAAGTATAGATATCACATAAGACATATACTAACGGCTAGGGCGTGCTTCATGGATGTCGCCACCCGTTATTAGATGGCTCTGGCCCTAAAAGAAAAACACAAAATATGTTAGAGAATCCATCCGCCAACAAGCAGAATTCTCTATTTCAGAACAACAATTCATTCTTTCTCTTTTAACATTTGTACTCAAAAGGAATTATTTTCTGTTTGAAGACCAATTCTATTTTCAAATCTCCGGGACAGCCATGGGCTGTAATGTAGCACCAATTTTTGCAGTTTTGTACACTTTGAACACTCCCATGTATACACAAATGAACTTTTTTCTAAACATGTGAAATGTTGGTATAGATACATTGATGATATCTTTTGCGTTTGGCAGGGTCCAGTGGAAGACTTGTACACATTCCATAAAACAATTGACTCGGCCACAGACTCTATCTCTCTCTCCTTGACCTGCAGTAACACCGAGATTTAGTTTCTGGATGTCCTAGTCATGGTAAGCAACAGGGGCTTAACTAGAAGTGACTGGGCCCCACAGCAAATATTTGTAAGGGCCCCCCACACCGCGCTTCACACCTCTCTCCTCCTGTGTAAACCCCACTCCTTTGGCACAGTGTAGCGGTATACTGTATATTGTGTGGCACAGTATAGCGGTATACTGTATATTGTGTGGCACAGTGTAGCGGTATACTGTATATTGTGTGGCACAGTGTAGAGGTATATTGTGAGGCACAGTGTAGCGGTATACTGTATATTGTGTGGCACAGTGTAGAGGTATATTGTGAGGCACAGTGTAGCGGTATACTGTATATTGTGTGGCACAGTGTAGCGGTATATTGTGAGGCACAGTGTAGAGGTATACTGTATATTGTGTGGCACAGTGTAGCGGTATACTGTATATTGTGGGGCACAGTGTAGCGGTATACTGTATATTGTGGGGCACAGTGTAGAGGTATACTGTATATTGTGGGGCACAGTGTAGCGGTATACTGTATATTGTGGGGCACAGTGTAGCGGTATACTGTATATTGTGTGGCACAGTAGCAGTATACTGTATATTGTGAGGCACAGTGTAGAGGTATACTGTATATTGTGGGGCACAGTGTAGCAGTATACTGTACATTGTGTGGCACAGTGTAGAGGTATACTGTATAATGTGAGGCACAGTGTAGAGGTATACTGTATATTGTGTGGCACAGTGTAGAGGTATACTGTATATTGTGGGGCACAGTGTAGAGGTATACTGTATATTGTGGGGCACAGTATAGAGGTATACTGTACATTGTGGGGCACAGTGTAGCGGTATACTGTATATTGTGGGGCACAGTGTAGGCTATATGTGTATAACAAACATATTTCACATGAACACTTACAGTTACTTGACCCTTGGGGATCTCGGACGCCACTTCCACACTTTGGCCAGGGGCTCGGCGGAGCTGATGTTGTGTTTTATCCTAATGAGAAAGATTTTATAATAAGGAATTGGAGAAGGGGCAGAGGGATAGCAGAGCAGGGAGAGGCTGGTGCTGCTACTAGGGGGTCATACCATGGGGCAGTAATAAAACCCACCATAATGCCCCCCCCCCCAGTAGTAATAATTCTCCTTATAATGTGACAGTGCAAAAATACCCCCTTGTAATGCCCCCAGTTGAGCTAATGTCCCCACAGTGCCTCCATAATGTGCCAGTATAAAATACCCCTATATAGTGCCCCCAGTAAATTCCCCCATAGTGTTCCTCTCCCCCCTTCCTGCTAGTGCCCCCCAAAATGTACCAGTATAAAATGCCCCATATATAGTGCCCCAGTAGATGCCCCTCAGTGTCCGGCCTCTGATAGGCTACCGGCCTAGTGTCTCCCATAATGCCCCCCAATAATGTGCCAGTAAGTGCCCTCCATCATGTGCCAGTATGAAGTGCCTCCCCCCCCCACATGTCCCAGTATCATAGTGCCATCTCCCCCCATGTGCCAGTATCAAGTGCCTCTCTCCTTCCCATCCCCCATGTGCCAGTTTCAAGTGCCTCTCTCTTCCCCCCATGTGCCAGTATCATAGTGCCATCTCCCCCGCAAAAAAGTGCCAGTATTAAGTGCCTCTCCCCCCCATGTGCCAGTATCATAGTGCCAACCCCCCCCCCCACATGCCAGTATCAAGTGCCTCTCTCCTCCCCCCCATGTCCCAGTATCATAGTGCCATCTCCCCCCCCCACACTAAAAAGTGCCAATATCAAGTGCCTCTCTCCCTCCCCCCTCCCCATGTGCCAGTATCAGGTGCCTCCCCCCCATGTGCCAGTATCAAGTGCCAACCCCCCCTCTCCCCTTCAGGTGCCAGTATCAGGTGCCTCCCCCCCTATGTCCCAGTATCATAGTGCCATCTCCCCCCCACCACCACCACAAAAAAAGTGCCAGTATCAAGTGCCTCTCTCCCTTTCCCCCCCATGCCAGTATCAGGTGCCTCTCTCCCTCCCCCCCATGCCAGTATCAGGTGTCAACCCCACTCCCCCCCATGCGCCAGTATCAGGTGCCTCCCCCCCATGTGCCAGTATCAGGTGCCAACCCCCCTCCCCCCCCAGGTGCCAGTATCAGGTGCCAACCCCCCTCCCCCCATGTACCAGTATCAGGTGCCACTGCCAGTATCAGGTGCCTCCCGCTCCCCCATGGCAGTAACAGTCGGGTATTAAAAAAAATAAAATAAACACTTCTACTTACCTCCATGTCAGCGATGCGATGCAGCCTCTTCCTGTGTCCCGCCTTGTATGGACTCAGTGCTTGTATTTCAGAAAAGAGTCTGCTGGGATTCGAACCCACGACCTTCTGCTTCAGAGGCAGAGCAGCTAACCACTAGACCATACCAGCTGCCTTGCTGCTGGCTGAAAAAATATGAGACTTCTACTGTTATAGCTGGCTAAGTGTACATCTATACACATGGCAGCTGCTCATATATAGAGATGTAGCAGAGCTGAATGTGCTGAGACAGCTGTCATATACAGATATAGCAGTATCTCAGATATATCTCTATATGGCAGCTGTTCCAGCACACTCAGCTCTGCTATATCTCTATATATGATAGCTGCCCCAGCAAACCCAGCTCTGCTACATCTATGCATATGACAGCTGCCCAAACACACCCAGCACTGCTATATCTCTATATGACAGCTGTCCCAGCACACTCAGCTCTGCTATATCTCTATATATGACAGCTGCCCCAGCAAACCCAGCTCTGCTACATCTATACACATGACAGCTGCCCAAACACACCCAGCACTGCTATATCTCTATATGACAGCTGCCCCAGCACACTCAGCTCTGCTATATCTCTATATATGATAGCTGCTCCAGCACAACCAGCCCTGCTACATCTATATATCTCTAAGTATTGCTATACAGTAGATAGATATATAGAGATATAGCAGAGCTGAGTGTGCTGGAGCAGCTGTCATGTGTATAGATGTAGCAGAGCTGGCTGTGTTTCGGCAGCTGTCATGTGTATAGATGTAGTAGAGCTGGGTTTGCTGGGGCAGTTGTCATATATAGAGATATAGTAGAGCTGAGTGTGCTGGTGCAGCTGTCATGTGTATAGATGTAGCAGAGCTGGGTGTGTTTGGGCATCTGTCATGTATAGATGTAGTAGAGCTGGGTTTGCTGGGGCAGCTGTCATATATAGAGATATAGTAGAGCTGAGTGTGCTGGTACAGCTGTCATGTGTATAGATGTAGCAGAGCTGGGTGTGTTTAGGCATCTGTCATGTGTATAGATGTAGTAGAGCTGGGTTTGCTGGGGCAGCTGTCATATATAGAGATATAGCAGAGCTGAGTGTGCTGGGACAGCTGTCATATAGAGATATAGAAGTGCTGGTGTGTTGGGGGCAGCTGTCATGTGTATAGATGTAGCAGAGCTGGCTGTGTTTCGGCAGCTGTCATGTGTATAGATGTAGTAGAGCTGGGTTTGCTGGGGCAGCTGTCATATATAGAGATATAGCAGAGCTGAGTGTGCTGGGACAGCTGTCATATAGAGATATAGCAGTGCCTGGTGTGTTGGGGGCAGCTGTCATGTGTATAGATGTAGCAGAGCTGGGTGTGTTTAGGCATCTGTCATGTGTATAGATGTAGTAGAGCTGGGTTTGCTGGGGCAGCTGTCATATATAGAGATATAGCAGAGCTGAGTGTGCTGGGACAGCTGTCATATAGAGATATAGCAGTGCTGGTGTGTTGGGGGCAGCTGTCATGTGTATAGATGTAGCAGAGCTGGCTGTGTTTCGGCAGCTGTCATGTGTATAGATGTAGTAGAGCTGGGTTTGCTGGGGCAGCTGTCATATATAGAGATATAGCAGAGCTGAGTGTGCTGGGACAGCTGTCATATAGAGATATAGCAGTGCCTGGTGTGTTGGGGGCAGCTGTCATGTGTATAGATGCAGCAGAGCTGGCTGTGTTTCGGCAGCTGTCATGTGTATAGATGTAGTAGAGCTGGGTTTCCTGGGGCAGCTGTCATATATAGAGATATAGCAGAGGTGAGTGTACAGGGACAGCTGTCATATACAGATATAGCAGTGCTAGGTGTGTTTGGGCAGCTGTCATGTGTATAGATGTAATTTTTTTTTTTCCCAGTCAGTTGTAATGCAGCCTTTATGGCTGTGAGGGTAAATGCTTTGCCACTGATTCACTGATAGATTGAAGGTTGTGGGTTCGCATCCCAGACCAGGAGACTTTAGCAGACAGTAAGATTAGATCACACTAGTGGCTGCTGTGAAGGGGCCCTGAACACGATATTTAACTAACTTGAAAATAAACTGTCACACATGCTGCCGGGGTGCCGGGCCCCCTTGGCAGCCCGGGCCCCGAAGCAGCTGCTTCCCCTGTAGTTACGCCACTGGTAAGCAATAATACATTGCAAACTGATCTCTATACCAAACCCACAGACAGGAACAGTCTCCTCAGACACAACTCATTTCATCCCCCATGGCTAATTCACTCCAGGAGTATACGTTTAAAAGCGCATTTTGCAACTAAGGATATGTCGGTCTCCACATTGATTACACCTATACATCAAGGTTTAAACTTGAACCAATTTGGTTTAAGACTGAAGAGTAATTTCCAGCCTCCAAAAATACATCATCCTGTTGAGACCTACATATCCTTAGTGCAGAGAGATTTTAATGCAATCATCTCTGATTTTCAACATGAGGGTTTGTCTGTCGCACAGAACTTATCCAAGGAAGAAAACTCCCTCTTTTCTATTGGATACTACTCATTTTTTGTCTGACATTAGAAATGTACATTTAGAGACAGGAGACCTTTTTGTTACTTACGATGTATGCAGTCTGTATACATCCATAGAACACGTGAAAGGCCTTACTGCTGTGGAATGGGTCCTGGAATTTTCAAGTTACAGTGCACAAGAAAAATATTTTTTTCTTCAATTATTACAATTAGTTCTAGAGGAGAACTATTTTTTGTTCCAGGACACATTCTTCAAGCAGAAACGGGGGACCGCGATGGGCTTGCATGCCGCACCGCCATACGCAAATAGTTATATGGCCTGGTTTGAACAACATTTTGTATACAATAATCCACTATATACACAACTTTGCATTTTTTGGCGTCGATTTATAGACGATATTTTTTGCGTATGGCGGGGCGGCATCGAGTCCCTGGACCTATTTACTAAACATTTGAATAACGTATGGAGTGAATTATCATTCACGGTTCAGAGTGATTTAAACAAGATACATTTCTTGGATACTTGGGTAATAAAAGGCCCTGACAATTTAATACAGACTGATCTACATATAAAAAAAAACAGACAAAAATAGTCTGCTTCATTACTCTAGCAATCATTCACCATCAGTAAAAAAATCCCGGCCTCTCTCACAGTTTAGACGTGTTGAAAGAATTGTGTCAGATGAAACACTGAGAAAAACAAGATTAAAAGAGATGGCAGACAAATTCTCCTCCAGGGGCTATCCAAGACCTCTGTTGGATTGTGAAATTAAGAAATGTAGTGGTGAGGCGGACAACAAAAAAAGATCTTGCAGTGACAATAGACGATTACCGTTTATTGTTAAGTATCATCCGTGGGTTAACAAATTTCGGCATGTGATCAATAAACATTGGGGGATTGTGCGTGCAGCCTTCCCTGATGTTGTTGAGTTCAGAGATGTACCAATGATTTGTTCTAAAAGAACCAAAAATATTAGAGATACAATTGTTAAAGTGGATATAGGTGGCAGTAAGATGCCACGCCAACTTTTTCTTTCCACTCCGAAAAAGGGCACCTTCCTGTGTCTGCAGTGTGTTCACTGCTCAGCAGTGATTAAAGGTGAAACTTTTTCCCATCCACACACAGGTAAAAAATTCCCGGTCAAAGGATTTTTTACTTGTGACAGCAATTATGTAGTATACCTGTTGAAATGCCCCTGTGGCTTGGTGTACATTGGTGAGACATCTGTCAGAATGAAAGATAGGTTCAGTAATCACAAGTCCAGTAAACTGAAGAAAAATTTGCTATTGCCTATTCCCTTTCATTTTGACAGATGTTCTCATAACATATCACAACTAAGATTCCAAATCATTGAACAGATTCAGCAACCACGTAGAGGTTGCAACAGGTGCTTAAAAAACGGGAAAGTTTTTGGATCCACACCCTGCAGACTCTGGAACCAAAGGGTCTCAATCGAGAGTATGAATTGAGTTCCTTTTTATGAGGTATTAATATTGCTTACTGTTGTGTATTATCTCTTTTTGATTTATTTTGTTCCCTTTTTCTAGTCACAGAAAAAATGAAAATTGAAAACAATGAAAATAATGCAAAATTGAAATATGGAAAATTCCTTGAATTAAGTTTAGCCTGTAAGAGATGGAGATATCTCAGGGTATTTATTATTATTGTTTTTTCAGTCTAATTGGCTTTTGTGTATGTTTGCACCACATGCTTGCCATCTTCCCCTTTTTTCTTGTCCCTTTTTTCCTTTTTCTTTTATATAATATATTACAAGAGTATTCATTCAGCATTGCAATCACTGACTTGAGTGATTTGATTATGTCTTCAGTTGTAACTTTTCATTTTGTATACATATTGTTACTATGGCAACGTCACGTCACCACGTCTGAACGCCGGTCATGGCGCTCTATTTAAATTCCTTTGTAATTCAGTTTCATTATGCTTGACAAAGGCTCACTGTTGAGCCGAAACACGTGTTGCTCTGAGTAATGCTGTATCCATGCTTTGAATAAATCCAACAAATTCGTCAAACAGTGAGTGCCGGTCGTTTGTCTGAATATTGAAGCGGGTCTTTTTATACCCTGGACGCGAGCACCACGACACAAGAGAGGAGTGCCGGCTGTTTCCCATTGTTAGTATTACGGCTGTAAAGGAAGGACCGGCACTCGCGCTTGTTTCTTTTGATGCAGAATTTAATTTAAGTCACCTATTCATTCATAGTGACGCGGCGTTTCAGCACTCACATGTGCTTTCATCAGACTATACATAAGTATCCTCAATACATGTCTTAAATAACAGAAAAATGAAAAAAAAAAAAATACAAAGGAACTGACGTCATACCACTGGCTCCTCCCCCTGACAAGATACAATGATAGGTAAGGAAGCTCCATGTGTCTCCATTTGTGGCAATGAGAAGAGTCCCATAATCAATTCTGCTGGAAAGTGAAACAGAGATTTTAAGCATCAAATCAAACTGCTTATATTGTATTCTCGGTTCAAGCCTCTTGGATCCATCGTTTGTAAAAGATGGATTCAATACGCTTCTTTTTGCAAAAGTAATCTATTTTGACCACCGCCACGGCGAGGTAGTGGTACACCCTCAATCACCTGGTAACATAATTGTGCTATTGTGTGTTTCTTTTCATTAAAAATGATATGGTATGGGGAGCAAAAAATTACCCTTCCTAATGGTGGACTTGTGTTTGCTCAACCTGTCTTTGATCCTCATAGAGGTTTCTCCCATGCATAATAGTCCACAAGGACATTTCAAAATATACACAACAAATCTGCTGTCACACGTGAACACACCTCTTATGGGAATTCTCTCCCCAGAGTGCGGGTGTGAGAGATGAGTCCCCCTGATCACGCTTGAGCAATTTACACAATTCAGACAAGGGAATGTACCCGGTAACACAATCAGATGCCCTGTAGGTGGCAACAGTGGAAGCTTTTGCAAAGTGTCCGGTTGCCATAGCAACCACCGGGTGCTGCCATCGCAGTGCGGTAGCCCCGATAGTGGAGGGAGGGAGCCCCCTCCCTCTATTAACCCCATGGATGCCGCTGCCGCAGCTCACACTCCTTTAAGCTGACTTTTAGCAGTGAAGAAAAATGGCTGCTTGTTATGGAAAACCTGGAGTAAAACTGTGCATGGGGAGGCTGGAGGACCTGCGAGCAACTATTGGCTGATAAGGGTCATGTGACCAAGCTTCTATTGGCTAATGCATTATTTGGGAATATCTCAGGATTCAGGAACAGTACATTAGAGGTGGAAGTGGAGGAGGAGGTGGAGGAGGAAAAGGTCGGGTTGCAGCCACTAACGTAGGTGGCGGCGGAAACCCTGATGGAAGTAGGGCCCGCAATCCTTGGAGTCGGTAACACCTGTGCCATCCCAGGGTACGACTCACTCCCAGCCTCCACAATGTTCACCCAGTGTGCCGTCAGGGAAATCTGGTGTCCCTGGCCAAAAGCACTTGTCCATGTTTTCCGGATTTTAAAAAACACCCTTTTTGGGCAAAATACTCAATTTTACAGCCCTTGCTGCATCTGTGCGTGTAAAAAACACCTATTTTTGGCAAAGTACTTAATACTGCAGACTTTGCAGCATCTGTGATTGTTAAAAAGAAGCTTGAAATACTTCTATAATTTTCTGGGTTTTAAAAAACACTCATTTTTGGCAATACCATCCATCTTGGGCCTCTGCCGCATTAGTCAATGTGCATTTTAAGCTAGAAATACAGCTATAATTTTCTGGGTTAAAATAAAACAAACTTTTTGGGCAAAATACTCAATTTTACAGCCCTTGCTGAATCTGTATGTGTGAAATTCAAGCGTTATATACTGCTGTCATATTCTGTTATAAAAAAAAAAAAAAAACTTTTTGGGCAAAATACTTAATTTGCGGCCTTGTCTGCATCTGTCAGTGTGAGATACATACTTCAGATGCTGCTGTGCTATTCTGGTATTAAAAAAAAAAAAACACCCATTTTGGGCAAAATACTTAATTTCAGCCTTTGCTACATCTGTCATTGTGAGATACACCCTTTAGATACTGTTGTTATATTCTGCTATAAAAAAAAAACACCTATTTAGGGAAAAAATCTTAATTTTGCAGCCTTTGCTACATCTGTCATTGTGAGATACACCCTTTAGATACTGTTGTTGCACAGAGCCACCAGCACAGCAGAAGAGGAAACGGTGCAAAAGCGGAGCGGCCATCCCCTAGACAGTACGTCTGCTACTGCCCACCGCAGCAAGGGACCAAGCACACCAAAGCCAGCTCCAAGAAGTTCCCTGGCGTGGCAGTTCTTCAGAAAATGTGCTGACAACAAGACACGAGTGGTTTGCACACTGTACAATCAGAGCCTGAAGCGAGGCATAAACGTTGTCAACCTAAGCACAACCTGCATGACCAGGCATCTAAGTGCAAAGCATGAGCTGCAGTGAAGTAGACACCTCAAAAACAAAGAAATGTATCTGGCTCCTCATGATTCCTCTTCTGCTTCAGTCTCGGCCTCTTCATCCACCACTGGAGTGACAGTGCCACCTGCCACGCCGCAAACAGAGGATATGCCAGCAAAACCACAACCTGGGTCACCTAGCATCTCCACAATGTTCCAGTGAAGCGTTCAGCTCTCCATCTCCCAAACACTGAAGCGGAAGAGGAAGTACACCCCCCTACCCACCCGCGATCCCTGGCCCTGAATGCCAGCATTTCATAATTATTGTCCCTTGAAATGCTGTCATTCCGTCTGGTGGAGACAGAGAGTTATAAAAGCCTTATGGCGGTGGCTGTCGCACAGTATGTCGTGCCCAGCCGCCACTCCTTTTCCCTTCCCTGCACAACCGTGGGGGAAAAAATCTGGTGTGCACTGTGCAGCACTATCTGTGGCAAGGTCCATCTAACTGTGGATACTTGGACCAGTAAGCACGGTCAGGGACATTATATCTCCATAACAGCACATTGGGTAAATGCAGTAGCGGCTGGGCGCTTCAGTTTGCCTCCTGTTGCTTCCTTCTCCTACTCTGCTTCCTCATCCTCTACCGGCTCATCATCTGGTCAGCATAACACCTTCACCACCAACTTCAGCACAGCCAGGGGTAAACGGCAGCAGGCAACAGACCGATGAGTGGTTGGTGCCAGTGAGCCTCAAGCCCGGCCTGCTGGTGTGCGATAATGGGCAAAATCTCAGAGCAGCTCTGGGACTAGCCAGTTTGACGCACATCCCTTGCCTGGCACATGTGCTGATTTTGGTGGTTCAGGGATTTCTTAAAAATTACCCCAATATGTCAGAGCTGCTGCATGAAGTGTGGGCCGTCAGTGCGTGCTTTCGGCATTCTCACCCTGCTGCTGCTCGCCTGTCCGCTATGGAACTTTGGCTTTCCCGCTGACCGCCACATATGTGATATGCCCACAAGGTGGAACTCCACCTTGCACATGCTGGCCAGACTGTGCGAGCAGCAGCAGGCAATAGTGGAGTTTCAGCTGCAGCATGCACGGGTCAGTCGCTCTGCGGAACAGCACCACTTCACTACCAATGACTGGGCCTCCATTTGAGACCTGTGTTCCTTGTTGCGCTGTTTTGAGTACTCGCCCAACATGGCCAGTGCCAATAAGGCAGTTCTCAGCGCTACTATCCCACTTCTGTCTCCTTGAAAAAAAGCTGCTAGCGATGATGGAAGGGGATGTGGCACAGGAGGAGGAGGAGAAAGAGGGATTATTTCATAGGGTTTCCGGCCAGTCATTCACATGTGGCTCCGAGGGTGGCTTCCTGCACCCACAAATGCCAGGTACACAATTGTCCAGCCAGGGCACAGGTCTGGCGGATGACAAGGTGGAGGATGAGGAGGAGGAGATGAAGGAGAAGGAACCGTGTTCACAGCAGGGTGGCACCCAAACCAGCTCATGGCCATCGCTGGTGCGTGGCTGGGGGGATACAGAGGACACAGACGATACACCTCTTACAGAGGACAGCTTTTCGTTGCCTCTGGGCAGCCTGGCACACATGAGCGATTACATGCTGCAGTGTCTCCACAACCACCGCAGAGTTGGCCACATTCTAACCTGTGCTGATTACTGGGTGGCCACGCTGCTGGATCCCCATTACAAGGACAGCATACCATCCTAAATTCCATCACTGAAGCGTGATCGTAAGATGCGCAAGTACAAGTGCACGCTGTTAGACGCGCTGCTGGTGGCATTCCCACCTGACAGCGGGGGCACAGTGGAAGCACAAGGCGAAGGCAGGGGAGGAGGAAGAGGTCGCCAATGCTGGGGGCACCACCAGCACCTCAGAAGGCCGGGTTAGCATGGCCCAAATGTGGAAAAGCTTTGTCAGCACGCCACAACAACCAGCACCACCAGCTGATATGGAACATCTTAGCAGGAGGCAGCATTTCACCAACATGGTGGAGCAGTATGTGTGCACACGCCTACACGTACTGAATGACGGGTCTGCCCCCTTCAACTTCTGGTTCTCCAAATTGAGCACATTGCCTGAGCTTGCCCTTTATGCCTTGGAGGTGCTGGCCTGGCCTGCAGCCAGTGCATTGTGCGTTTAGACAATGCGTTTAGCCAATGTGGACAAGCTCACGTTCATTAAAGTGAACCAGGCATTGTTCCCACAGGACTTGTCCGTACCTTGTGCAGAATAGACATGTATACCGGCCTTAACCAGCCATTGTTATACTACAGCACAATTGCTCATGGTTGTATTTTGGATATTGCACACTCTTTTGGAGCGTACCCTAATTTAAAAAATAAATAAAAAATAAAATAACAATGTTGGCTACCTCGTCCTCCTCCATCGCCACTTCTACCTACACTAAGTCCACCGCCTCCTCAAACTCCTACTCCATATGGACCTACACCTCATAAATCAAGTTGTTGTTTTTTTTTTTTTATTTGTACATATTTATATTTATTTTATGTAATTTCACTAATTTGTCTGATACATTTTCGGGTCAAATTCACCACTTTTTGGTTGTGATATACCCCGGCTGTACCTAGTAGACAGGTAAAAACATTTCACTAATTTGTCTGTTCAATTTCATGGTGAAATTCACCAATTTTTGGGTGTATTATACCCTTGCTCTACCTAGTAGACAGGTAACATTTCATACATTTTTCTGTTACATATTCGGGTGAAATTCACCGCTTTTTTGGTGTGATATACCCCTGCTCTACCTAGTAGACAGGTAACATTTTACTAATTTGTCTGTTGCATATTTGAAGGAAATTCACCAATTTTTGGGTGTGATATACCCCGGCTGTACCTAGTAGACAGGTAAAAACATTTCACTAATTTGTCTGTTATATATTTGGAGGAAATTCTAAAATTTTTGGCTGTGATATACAACTGCACCACTGCTATACCTAGTAGACAGGTAAAAATAAATAAAAAAAATCACTAATTTGTCTGTTACATATTCGGGTGAAATTCACCAATTTTTGGCTGTGATATACCCTTGCTCTACCTAGTAGACAGGTTAATAAATTTCACTAATTTTTCTGTTACATTCTTGGGTGACATTTTAAAAATTTTCCTGTGAATAAACCCATAGGTGCATAGGTGACAGGGACCAAAATTTTTAAAAATCATCTGTTCCATTGGTGGGTGACATTAACCTATTTCTGTCGATGAAAAACCCCTGCTCTGCATAGGTGACAGGGAATTAAATTTGTAAAATGTGTCTTTAATTGTCCCTTTCATTCAATCCTTCTGCTTTAATAACTTGTTCCACATTTCAGCTCAATCACATTGCAGCCATTGACCTTCCTTGGATGTGGTATCCCTTTCTCACGCTCCCTCTCTGGCGTGGAACCCTGATTCGCTGTTAACCGTGATCAACATGGTAGGCCCAGAAAAGAACATCGAAAGTTGATAAAGAAGATATCCAAATAGATTGTGGACGTCACGGGGACTTGCGATCAGGCAGAAGTTATCTAGAGTCAACAAAGCGGCAGCATGGCCTCTCCTGTCTAACGTTTCCAAATCCAAAAAGCTTAGTGACATTCCCTTTAATTTTTTATTAATCATTCCAATAACAGGGCTTCTTAAGAGTCCTGCATTGTTATTTATCGTGACTACCTCCCGAGTCGGGAGTAGGTAATTGCCGCGCACCCCCTCCTTTCCTTCAACTCTTTAATTTTAATAGCTTCTCCCACATTTCCCCTCGATCACAATTGCATTTCATCCATTGATCTCCCTTGGATGTGGTCTCTCTTTCTCATGCTCCCTCTCTGGCGTGGAACCCTGATCACTAACCATGATCAACATGGTAGGCGCAGAAAAGAACATTGAAAGTTGATACACAAGACACAAATTGCGGTAGACTTATTGGCAACTGTGTCTTATCATCATCCACCTCGTGAAACGCGAATTGCCATTCCCCACCGTCATCTTCTTCTGACTGTGGATGCTCCAGAGTTTGGGAATCAGGGCACAAGATTTGGTCATGTCCCTCTTCAAGCAGGTTTGGCGAGAGGCCTAAATCACATAATGGAGATGAAAACAGCTTTTTGGAATATCCGAATGTGGGATCACTTGTTTGCCAAGACTCTCCATGGTGGGTGGAAGGAGTATCAGGGTAAGGATTCTGTTGACCAGAGTCTTGGCTACTGAGACTGAACTTTGTGGAAGACAGGGTGGTGCTTAACCAACTAGAAGCATTATCTGCAAACTGGGACATGAAGCTAGTTATCTTGGATGTTTCTTGTGCTCTGTCAGCAGGCACAATTTCACTACGTCCAGGACCACGGCCTCTACATGCACCATCAGCATCACAGCCACTTCCCCATGCCTTACTGCTCACCTTGCGCATATTAAATGGTATATATGCTTGCAAGTATGTCACACATACAGAAGTGCAGGTTTTGTAAGTGTATGCGGAAATAAAGTACACAGAATGTCACAGATATTTTTAGGATGTGCACAGTAATTGCTGCTGTCACCAGCGCAAGTAATGTCGCTGTCACCACCGCCTAATTAAAAATTACACTAAATGAATGCAAATTATATTTAGGATGAGGACACATTAAACAGGAGGTATAGCGCAAGTAATGTTGCTGTCACCACCGCCTAATAAAAAATTACACTGAATGAATGTCACTGATATTTAGGATGCACAAATGTTATACAGGAGGTATAGCGCAAGCAATGTCGCTGTCACCAGAGGCTAATCAAAAATTGCACTGAAATAATGTCACTGATATTTAGGATGGGCAAACGTTATACAGGAGATGTAGCGCAGGTAATGTAACTGTCCTCAGCGGACACCATGTACAGAAAGAAAATGCAGGATGTCACAAATATTTTTAGGCTGTGCGCAGGTTACACAGAAGATGTAGCTCAGATAATGTCGCTGTCACCAGCGGCGAAAAAAATTACACTGAATGTCACTGATATTTCAGATGTGCTAACGTTATACTGGAGATATAACACAGATAATGTCTCTGCACCAGCAGCAAAAAATAAATAAAAAATAGACCAAATGTTACTGATATTTTGGATACGTAAGCCATATGCAAGAGATGAAGCACAGGTAATGTAACTGTCCGCAGCGGACACCGTCTATGAAAAAGGTACGCTGGATGTCATAGATATTTTTAGGCTGTACACACGTTAGACAGGAGATATAGCACAGATAATGTCGCTGTCTGCAGCGGCCAAACAATTGCAAGCTATTTAGCGAAGGTTGCGCTAAAAATATATATTGCTGCCAGATACAACTATAGTTCTTAAAAGGACTTTTGCGTCTCTAACAAGTTTTAGCAATTTAGCGCAGGTTGCACCAAAAATATATATTGCTGCCACACACAATATTTCTTAAAAGGACTTTTGGGTCTAAAACAAGTATAACAACGAAAATATTGTTTTAGGTAGGGTCTAATTTTTTTCGGTATGAGATGACGGTTTGATTTGTGCTATTTTGGGGTGCATATGACTTTTTGATCGCTTGGTGTTACACTTTTTGTGATGTAAGGTGACCAAAAAATCCCTTTTTCTACACACTTTTTATTTACAGTGTTCACCTGAGGGGATAAGTAATGTGATATATTTATACATCAGGTTCTTACGGACATGGTGATACCTAATATCTATCCTTTTTTTTTTTTTTTTTTTCTTTAGTTTAACACAATAATATCATTTTTGAAACAAAAAAAAACATTTTTGTGTCTTCATAGTTTTTTATTTTTTATATATATTCTGGTGCGATTGTCTTTTACGGTGTTCACCTGGACATGTGATATTTTTATAGAGCAGGTTCTTACAGACGCAGCGATACCTAATATGTATACTTTTTTATTTACTTAAAGGGCTTCTGTCACCCCACTAAAGTCTTTTTTTTTTTTGGCTACTTATAATCCCTATACTGCGATATATCAATCTATAATGCTGGAGCTGTGAAAGACCCGACAACTCCTGCACTCTCACGGCCCCCGGCGGTTACATGACCACCAGGCTGGGACAGGAAGTGCATAGCGCTTTCTGCTCTGTATACACAGTGCTCGATGAGGCAAGGACACCTGGAAACTGTCCCTGCCTTCTCTCTGGGTTGCCCTGCTGTCACTGACAGTGGGCAAACCCGCTCTGCATTGCACAATTAGCGTGCTGCTACAATCTCTGAATGGACATTCCAGAATGTCTATTCAGAGTTACACATCCACCCATAGAACGTTTATATCCTATGGGTGGATATGAGGTGGTTAATGGAAGAGTACCAACTAGATAGTTTGGTTCGGACCCAAATTTGCTCCAATTGCCCTAAAAAGTTAATATATAACCCACTCTAGTCTCCTAGGACTCATCATTATTAGGAAAACTTGTTATCTCTTTTTGTTTATTCATTTTTCCATTCCTCCTCCAAGCTCTGGAATGCAATGACCACAATAGTAAATCTGAGAGACACTGACATACATAGCTATGGTTAAACGCGTTTGATGGCATTAACATTCAGTGACATTTTTCAATAATGGCGTAATTTGCATTAAAAAATGCTAACATTACAAATCAAAAGTGATGATTTGTTTCACCTCATTTATCAACAGGCGCACACCACTTTTAAAATGTAACTTTTTAAAATATAAACAAGATTATCCACCTATTTGCGACATTTTAATGCCAATAGTACTAAAATGCGGCTTATTTAAACCAAAATGCACCAGTCGTCCAACCCTGTCAGAATGCACTTGCAACTTTTGAAAACATATTTGTGACTTTTGAAACATAGCTTCAACATTTCCATTGGTAAATTGCAATGTTTTTCTTAGACTTGGGACATTTTCGTTATTGGTTTGTTTTTGTTGAATGTTAATTTAGTGACAAAAACCCTGTTGTTTAGCTCATTTATATTAGATAAAAATAAATGCATCCTCTTTTGCATACCTATCACTTTTTCCCATGAAGTTGATTTTCTTTTCATAAATGTGTCTTTTTGACAAAACCACCACATAAGCAGGCTTAATTGTCCACAACAATTTGAGCCATTTGTGCCGAAAATGATGATAAATGATGCGTAATGTGCACCATTTAGATAGCCCCACCCACCTTGACATTTTATATCTAATTTCTGGCATGACGTATTCTTTATGCATTAGACAAGACACTAGCAGGATTCATGTATGGGTGTAGTAACATGGCTACAGGTGGTGTAGTGGGCATAGCTCCAGCAGACTGAACAGTGTGGGGACAAGGTCAGTCTGTGACTCATCACTATGTAGTGCAGTTAGGCTTGTTTATAAATAAAGCTAGTTAGTGAAGAACACAGAAGGTGCTTGATTTAAACATTCCTGCCAGGATAGTCTGATGCCCAAACAGGGGGAAAGAAAGCACAGACATAAAAAGAAGGTATTGGGGGCATATATATATATATATATATATATATATATATATATACACTCACCTAAATAATTATTAGGAACACCATACTAATACGGTGTTAGACCCCCTTTTGTCTTCAGAACTGCCTTAATTCTACATGGCATTGATTCAACAAGGTGCTGATAGCATACTTTAGAAATGTTGGCCCATATTGATAGGATAGCATCTTGCAGTTGATGGAGATTTGAGGGATGCACATCCAAGGCACGAAGCTCCCGTTCTACCACATCCCAAAGATGCTCTATTGGGTTGAGATCTGGTGACTGTGGGGGCCATTTTAGTACAGTGAACTTCTTGTGATGTTCAAGAAACCAATTTGAAATGATTCGAGCTTTGTGACATGGTGCATTATCCTGCTGGAAGTAACCATCAGAGGATGGGTACATGGTGGTCATGAAGGGATGGACATGGTCAGAAACAATGCTCAGGTAGCCCGTGGCATTTAAACGATGGCCATTTGGCCCTAAGGGGCCTAAAGTGTGCCCAGAAAACATCCCCCACACCATTACACCACCAGCCTGCACAGTGGTAACAAGGCATGATGGATACATGTTCTCATTCTGTTTACGCCAAATTTGGACTCTACAATTTGAATGTCTCAACAGAAATCAACTCATCAGACCAGGCAACATTTTTCCAGTCTTCAACAGTCCAATTTTGGTGAGCTTGTGCCAATTTTTACCTCTTTTTACTATTTGTAGTGGAGATGAGTGGTATCCGGTGGGATCTTCTGCTGTTGTAGCCCACCTTTCTTGCCCATCCTGACATTCAGTTTGGAGTTCAGGAGATTGTCTTGACCAGGACCACAACCCTACATGCATTGAAGCAACTGCCATGTGATTGGTTGACTAGATAATCGCATGAATGAGAAATAGAACAGGTGTTCCTAATAATTCTTTAGGTGAGTGTGTATATATACATTGTGAGGACTGTTACAAGCAGGTCAAAATAGTTTTGAATTCCGGGACCAGTGAACCTCTTTAAAATATATCCTTTTTGTTTCTGGTTATTTGGTATATCTATTGTTGCAACCAGGAGTGGACTGGGAACTTAAAGCAGCCCTGGAAAAAAATAAAAAAAAATAAAGTGTCCCTATGTTGTAGACAGGTACAGATTGACAGATGGAGGGGTAATACAATTGGGAAGGGCCAACAAGTGTGGGGGGGGGGGGGCAGCAATAGCACAGTAAAGCATAAAATACTGTCCCAGCAGAACCAGATGTCACAGTGCAGCACAAAATACTGCACCAGCAGAACCAAATGCATAGTATAGCAAAAAATACTGCTGTTCCCCTTGCAGTATTCAACTTTATTACCATTCTAAATTCAGAAGGGCACCTGTGGCCATTAGCCAGGTGCATAAGTACCTGATACTCCTAGGATTAATTAATGCTGAGAACATTGGATCCGTATTTAGTTAGCTTGCAGTGGTGAGGAAGGCTCGGATGACCCTCTAGGCCAGGGCTGGCCAACCTGAGGCTCTCCAGCTGTTGCAAAACTTCAACTCCCAGCATGCCCAGACTGCCAACAGCTATCAGCCTACAGCAGGGCATGGTGGGAGTTGTAGTTTTACAAAAGCTGGAGAGCCTCAGGTTGGCCATGCCTGCTCTAGGCAGTGGCCCACCAGGAAATTTCTTAGTAAGGCCTATGGCCGTTCCATCCATAGTTGCAGAAGTGGGAACATTCCAGCATCAACAGTAGAGAATTCCTTGTGGACAATCTTGTGTACAGAAATATGCTATCATGAAACAACCTGTGGATTTGGCTTCATAGGTGGAACACAGCAGTTGTAGACAGCAGTCTGTGTTCTGATAATAATTTATAAAGGCGATGACAGGAAATTTGGATTCCTCACAGTCTGCTGACTATTATCAGTTTGTAGCAGGTTGTGCTCCCTATACCAACTATAAATTAAGGAATAACTATTTGTGCAAGCCCCTGATATATTTGTAATTTTAAGCCAAGTGAATCCATAACTATTCCATCCAGTAATCTGACTGCCTGGTTGATGTAAATGTGATTCTCACACTAAAATAAGCCTAGGAAAGATCACAGTGTCATATAACTCGGTTGCAAGAAAAAACTGGAAGACAGACATCTGCAGTTTGCAGATGTTTAAACTCACCTTTGACTCAAATGCCTGGGAGCATTACAATAAAATTAAAAAGAGCAGCTGTATGAAAGACAGGAGAAATTAGTTGTCTAATAAAATATATATTGCATATGTTGCACTCACAATCCTTTGGTGTTTTATTATGTCATGAAAAATGTCCACACAAAAGCACAAACACAGGTTTTTCAGGAATAGACGCCTTCTCATTACATAATTAATTAGAAAGAAAATCAGGTTTAGAAAATAAACATAAGTGATTCAGAGGAAAAGGTTTCAGTACTTTAACAATAGTGTTGAGCGCGAATATTCAAATTGCGAATTTTTTTGCGTATATATTAACTTCGAGATTTCGAGAACATTTAGAATATAGTTCTATATATTCGCGAAATCGAATATTCTTATTTTTTTTTATTTTAATTGTTATATTTTTTACTTTCCCACTTCCCTAAAGTAGTTCTTACCTGTCCTTTGGATTCCTGGCTTCCTGGCTGCTCCAGTCAGTGCCCGTTGCCGCTTCTGCCGACTTCCGTGCTCATGGAGCGTCCCCATCACCATGGGAACGTCTCCATATACTAGAATGTACTGTCGGATTTGAGAATTACGTTGAAATCGCAATTCGATTAATTCAAGTTATAATAATCGAATTGCGATTTCAACTTAGCACTGCTATATTCCATATTAGGCTAGAATTAACGAATATGGAATATAGCAGTGTTAAGTTGTAATCGCAATTCGATTAATTCAAGTTATAATAATCGAATTGCGATTTCAACTTTTTACGTATATTCTTAATATTGCTCTAACTTTGTATTTTAGAGTATTCGTAATATTCTAAAAGACGAAGTTAGAGCAATATTACGAAATTTCGTAAAATACCCTATATGTGTATTTTACGAAATTTCCTAATATTGCTCTAATTTCATCTTTTAGAATATTATGAATATTCTAAAAGACGAAGTTAGAGCAATATTAAAAATATACCTAAAAAGTTGAAATCGCAATTCGATTATTATAACTTGAATTAATCGAATTGCGATTTCAACTTAACACTGCTATATTCCATATTAAGCTAGAATTAATGAATATGGAATATAGCAGTGTTAAGTTGAAATCACAATTCGATTAATTCAAGTTATAATAATCGAATTGCGATTTCAACTTTTTACGTATATTATTGCAAGAAGCAGGGTGGAATCGTTCTTGTTATTCAAATTCCCGATTTCTACCCGAAAAGCGGGAACGTTATGAATGACCGCGTGAGGAATCGATCTTATGAGTGACGTAATCGTGTCATGTGACATGTGCCCTGGTTTTGGTTTTGGTTTTGCATTGCTTCCAGTTGAGTTTTCTGTCTTAAAATCGGCGATCGAAAATGGGCAAAATTCGATTTCAAAAGGATGAAGAAGAAATTCTTCTCACTGTAAGTAATGTTGGATTACAGCACTGTATTTTATTTCATATTGCATGCATGTCAGAACAATATTTAGCATTAGCAACACTCGACCTACAGCTTACTAAGGCTACTTTCACACTAGCGTTCGGGGCTCCGCTTGTGAGTTCCGTTTGAAGGCTCTCACAAGCGGCCCCGAACGCATTCGTACGGCCCCAATGCATTCTGAGTGGATGCGGATCGGCTCAGAATACATCAGTCTGGCACCGTCTGTCCTCCGCTCCGCTCAGCCGGCAGACACCCGACCACAGCTTGCAGCGTTCGGGTGTCCGCCTGCTGAGCGGAACCAAGACCAAACAGTGCCAGACTGAGGCATTCTGAGCGGATCCGCATCCACTCAGAATGCATTGAGGCTGTATGGATCAGTTCGGGGCCGCTTGTGAGAGCCTTCAAACGGAACTCACAAGCGGAGCCCCGAACGCTAGTGTGAAAGTAGCCTAAGGCTACTTTCACACTTGCGTTCGGAGCGGATCCGTCTGGTGTCTGCACAGACGGATCCGCTCC
This sequence comes from Bufo gargarizans, assembly GCF_014858855.1. NCBI lineage: Eukaryota > Metazoa > Chordata > Amphibia > Anura > Bufonidae > Bufo > Bufo gargarizans. Next base: position 257,594,776 of record NC_058084.1, read on the forward strand.
TATAATGCAGACGATGGGATCCGTTCAGAAGTGTGAAAGTTAGTCAGACAGAGCCGTCCAGACTTCACATTGAAAGACAATGGGGGACGGATCAGTTTGAAATTGCACCATATTGTGTCAGCGTCAAACGGATCCGTCCCCATTGACATATAATTGTAATAATATAATCTAATGTAGATTAAGTGTTGCTAAATATTTGTGTATGCAAATATTTATTTATTTTTTTTTTCGTTCACATAGCTATATGAGGCCTCTTTTTTTTTTGCGGGACAAGATGCATTTTTTAATGCCACCATTTAATTTACCATGTTTTGTTTTAGAAAAAATTGTTTTATATGTAAAATTGGGAAAGGGTGGTGATTCAGACTTTTAATATAGTGGTGTTTATTAAACTTCATGAAACTTTTTTTTTTTGCAGCAATTAGCCCCCATAGGGGTCTCGTACATGGGATCTTTTGATCCCGTCTCCTAGTCACGATAATAGAGATCTATTACGGTGAATAGGATTCTTACACACTCCATTCTGCGCTGTGCCTCGTGCATAGCTCAATATGGAGAAAGCCATGGCAGGCCTGAATAGCTTCAGCAGCGTCCATGCTGCCATGGCAACCGATCGGAGCCCCGCAATTTCACTGCAGGGGCTCCGATTGGAAGGAAGATGGAGGCGCATCACGTCACAGGTGCCGCACTGAGCCTTGATCGCAGTACCTGAGGGGTTGAATGGCAGGGGCGGCGCAATCGCCGCTTTCTGTTAGTGCGGCCGGATGGCGGCTGTATCATATAGCCGGCAGTTCGTTGGTATGGAGCGGATCACTGCAGAGGCCCACTCCATACATCCCCTGTCACGCAATGACATACCTTTACGTGATAATGTGTGAAGGGGTTAAAGGCGTAACTACTTTTTGATTTTTTTTTTGTGGATATTTCTTGGAATATTTGTATAATAAAAAAATTGTGATGATATGCTTTCATCTTTACCCTTTAGCGCTTTCTGGAGCGGGGATACCCATGGACCAGCAAAAGGGTTGAAAAACTGGTCATTGTGCGGTCTGTCCGGGCCGAATTAAAATTAAAAAGCGGGATATGGCATGACCACAAGGCCATTCAAAAAATGTTGCGACCTGAAGCGCCTACACAAAAAAAAGGTCGATAATTACAGTCGGCGATTATGCCCAGGTACGTGATTTTTGTATTTCTCTCTACAACACTCAGTAATGTATATATTCAGTTTTGCTGCTAATCCATACAGATGTAGTAGGGTTAACACACAACCTCTTAACTCATCATGTAATCTTGAAACACAAGGTATTTTTTTAAATATCTTAACACATTTAATTGCATTAAGTTTACATAACACGTCTCATAAAGCATGTGTGTTAACTCTGCTACATCCGTGTTTCATCCCTTTTCAAATGATTACTTAATACCTGTTGTGACGTGTACAAAATCTTCTGGTTTCATCATACATCTCTACCTCGCTGAGATTGTATATACAGTATATTGTTATACACACAGAGCGGTACCGATGTATGATGTCACCGGATGATTTCATACATTTCACACATTTATATCTACATAAACTGCAAACATCATTCAGCATTCCAGTCAACATCCCCGACCATTACATACCCCCCCCCCCCACTTAATTTGCATGGGATTCAAGATTATATATATATATATATATATATATAAAAAAACATATATATATATGTTCTGCAAAAACGATAAAATGCAACCATCGATTTAAACGAAACTTGGTATACATATCCCTTGCTACCTGGAAATAAATCTTGCAGGGTCTCGGCTCTCTACGACGTACACGAGATTCCCAAAAAATGACCTGTATTATCCAATACAAGCGTGCCAGCCTTTCACTTAAATCCTAACTGCCAATTGACAGGACCTGTGGAGTTCACAGTTAAAGGGGCGTTCACCGTGAAAGTCACTGTGTATTAGGGCCGGTCACCATCAAAGTCACTGTTAAAGGGGCGGTCACCGTCAAAGTGACACTTAAAGGGGAGACTTTAACCCTCCTTCTAATTATAAAGTTACCATGACAACTAAATCAACAGATCTTCAAAATGCGGCTTAGCAGACAGTATAACGCTGGCAGCCACAAAAAATTATATACCCAACATAACACCATTCAATAACCCCTCATCTAATTTCCGAACTGTTGTTTCCTTTACCTAAACATCCAATACCCAGTCACAATACCCTATAGGGCACCTTCCTAACAAATCCCAGTGCGCCCCCCCCCTCCCTCCCTCTATTGTAATAATAGGTTGGTGGCCAGTGGCCAGTGTGCACCCCCCATCGGGCCCCCCCCTTCCTCCCTCTATTGTAATAAATCGTTGGTGGCACAGTATGCGCCCCCATCGGCCCCCCCTTCCTCCCTCTATTGTAATAAATCGTTGGTGGCACAGTTTGCGCCCCCCATTGGGCCCCCCCTTCCTCCCTCTATTGTAATAAATAGTTGGTGGCACAGTGTGCGCCCCCCATCGCCCCCCCTCCCTCTCTCTATTGTAATAAATCATTGGTGGCACAGTGTGCACCCCCCATCAGCCCCCCTCCCTCTATAGCAGTAACAACATTGGTGGCCAGTGTGCGGCCTCCCATCCCCCCCTCCCCCCCGATCATTGGTGGCAGTGGAGTTCCGATCGGAGTCCCAGTTTAATCGCTGGGGCTTTGATCGGTAACCATGGCAACCAGGATGCTACTGCAGTCCTGGTTGCCATGGTTACTTAGCAATAGTACAATAGTAGAAGATTCATAGTTACCTGCTTGCTGCTGCGATGTTCGTGTCCGGCCGGGAGCTCCACCTACTGGCAAGTGACAGGTCTGTGCGGCGCATTGCTAAATGTTGCTAAATGAACTGTCACTTACCAGTAGGTGGAGCTCCCGGCCGGTCACAGACATCACAGCAGCAAGCAGGTAAGTATGAATCTTCTACTATTGTACTATTGTTAAGTAACCATGGCAACCAGGGCTGCAGTAGCTTCCTGGTTGCCATGGTTACCGATCGGAGCCCCAGCGATTAAACTGGGACTCCGATTGGTACTACGCTGCCACCAATGATTGGGGGGGGGAGATCGGAGGCCGCACACTGGCCACCAACGTTGTTACTGCTATAGAGGGAGGGGGGGGGCGATGGGGGCGCACATTGTGCCACCAACGATTTATTACAATAGAGGGAGGGAGGGGGGGCCGCACTGGCCACCAATGATATTCAAACTGGGGAGGGGGGGGTCTGCCCCCCTGCTGCCTGGCAGCCCTGATCTCTTACAGGAGGATATGATAGTACAATTAACCCCTTCAGGTGTGGCACCTGAGGAGTTAATTGTGCTGATCACGGCCCCCTGTAAGAGATTGGGTGCTGCCAGGCAGCAGGGGGCAGTCATGTACACAGTTTGTAGTATATTCTAACCTGAAGCGTCCCCATCACCATGGCAACGCCTCTGTGTTAGAATATACTGTTGGATCTGAGTTTCACGATGTAGCTCATATCCGACAGTATATTCTAACATAGAGGCGTTCCCATGGTGATGGGGACCCTTCAAGTTAAAATATACCATCGGATTGGAGAAAACTCCAATCCGATGGTATAAAAGAACTCCAGACTTTACATTGAAAGTCAATGGGGACGGATCCGTTTGAAATGGCACCATATTGTGTCAACGTCAAACGGATCCGTCCCCATTGACTTGCATTGTAATTCAGGACGGATCCGTTTGGCTCCGCATGTCCGTGGATCCTCCAAAAATCAAGGAAGACCCACGGATGAAAAAACGGTCACGGATCACGGACCTACGGACCCCGTTTTTGTGGACCGTGAAAATAAACTGTCGTGTGCATGAGGCCTTTAGCTGAGTTGAATTTGCACCCCGGTTCACAAACGATTATGCCTGGGGGCAGGGTGTTTGTTGGTCCGTATTCGTAATAGATTGTCCCTCTGCATCAAGTCACGTTTCGCTGAGGCCTATGCTTAATGGCCGGTCGTGAAATGGTTAAAAGTGGTAACAATGAGGGGACAACAGAAACTAGTGTTATATTAAAATGTAAAAAAAATGCACTATTTGTCTATTTGTCTAAGTAACCCTAATTTTAATTATAATATTTTTTTTTCCAGTTGTGAACATGGCAATAAGAGAGCTGGAGGCTACCAAACAAGAATTTTGAAAAAATGTAGCGGAGCTAAAAAAAAATTAACACCGCTTTAATCGGAAGTTGCGGCAAATGGAGGAAATAAACCTCCACCAGCTCCGAAAACTGGACAAAATAGTTTCAAGAGTTGCCATAGAGGCTTGCTTTATTATTTTTTGTTTTATTAAATACATTTTTTACAGTTTGATAACGTGTGTTGTTTTTTTATTTTTATGTAATGTTACGGTGTAATTTTAGACATTTGTTGTAAGGCCCCTTTATTCCAGGGTCAGGAGGACAGACAGCAGAACAGACAGCATTAGGTACACGGTAAGGCTACTTTCACACTAGCGTTCGGGGCTCCGACCATAGGCGGCGCCATGTCTATTACCCTGTTTCCATGTAACTGTGGCTGCTGTATGTAATGATAATGAATTATTACTTTGGCCCAGACTAAATTGTCCGTACTGTAACCCCATTGGTTACAATAAAACAAAACACAACAAAGTTTTATAAAACAATCTTTAAATAAAAAATATATTAAGAATATAAATAACAGAAGCCCCAAAAAACTAATGAAAAAAATAAATAAAAATTAAGGCAATTTTTTAATTTCTTGGAGCTTTTGGAGCAGTCCATCCAGGGCCTTTTTGTTGGCCTCCTCTGCTTGGGTCAGCTCATCCCTCACCCTTTTCAGCAGCTGCGCCCTCAACTTTTTCATTTGGTCGCACTGCTCCCGCTGCACTTTTTTCACCTCTTTCAATAAGTTGTTTATTGCTGTAAAAGTAAAGGAAATATACATTTTAAATCTACTTTAAAAAGCAATCATTGTTTGGTGTATAAAGAAGATAAAGCCCTGTCTGACCCAGAAAGAAGTACATCAGCGACTTAAAAAGATTAAAATAGACAAATCGCCAGGAGCGGATGGCATACACCCCCGTATTCTAAGGGAATTAAGTAATGTCATAACCAGACCCTAATTTCTGATATTTGCGGACTCTATACTGACAGGGAGTGTTCCACAGGATTGGCGCATGGCAAATGTGGTGCCAATATTCAAAAAGGGTCCAAAAACAGAACCTGGAAACTATAGGCCGGTAAGTTTAACATCTGTTGTGGGTAAACTGTTTGAAGGTTTTCTGAGAGATGCTATCTTAGAGCATCTCAATGGAAATAAGCAAATAACGCCACATCAGCATGGCTTCATGAGGGATCGGTCATGCCAAACTAATTTAATCAGTTTCTATGAGGAGATAAGTTCTAGACTTGACAGTGGCAAATCAATGGATGTTGTATATCTGGACTTCTCCAAAGCATTTGACACTGTACCACATAAAAGGTTAGTATATAAAATGAGAATGCTCGGACTGGGAGAAATGTCTGTATGTGGGTAACTAACCGGCTCAGAGATAGAAAACAGAGGGTGTTTATTAATGGTACACACTCAGATTGGGTCACTGTCACTAGTGGGGTACCTCAGGGGTCAGTATTGGGCCCTATATATTTATTAATGATCTTGTAGAAGGCTTGCATAGTAAAGTATCAATTTCCGCAGATGACACTAAACTGTGTAAAGTAATTTACACTGAAGAGGACAGTATACTGTATATATACTACAGAGGACCGTATACTGTATATATACCACAGAGGACAGTATACTGTATATATACTACAGAGGACAGTATACTGTATATATACTACAGAAGACCGTATACTGTATATATACCACAGAGGACAGTATACTGTATATATACTACAGAGGACAGTATACTGTATAAATACTACAGAGGATAGTATACTACTACAGAGCGATCTGGATAGATTGGAGGCTTGGGCAGATAAGTGGCAGATGAGGTTTAACAGTGACAAATGTAAAGTTATGCACATAGGAAGGAATAATGCAAGTCACCCGTACATACTAAATGGTAAAAACACTGGGTAACACTGACATGGGAAAGGACCTAAGAATTTTGGTAAACAGCAAACTAAGCTGCAAAAACCAGTGTCAGGCAGCTGCTGCCAAGGCCAATAAGATAATGGGTTGCATCAAAAGGGGTATAGATGCCCGTGATAAGAACATAGTCCTACCACTTTGCAAATCACTAGTCAGACCACACATGGAGTACTGTGTACAGTTGTGGGCTCTTGTGAACAAGGCAGATATAGCAGAGCTGTTGAGGGTTCAGAGGAGGGCAACTAAAGTAATACCTGGAATGGGGGGACTACAGTACCCTGAAAGATTATCAAAATTAGGGTTATTCACTTTAGAAAAAAGATGACTGAGGGGAGATCTAATAACTATGTATAAATATATCAGGGGTCAGTACAGAGATCTCTCCCATCATCTTTTTATCCCCAGGACTGTGACGAGGGGACAACCTCTGCGTCTGGAGGAAAGAAGGTTTGTACACAAACATAGAAGAGGATTCTTTACGGTAAGAGCAGTGAGACTCTCTGCCTGAGGAAGTGGTGATGGTGAGTACAATAAAGGAATTCAAGAGGGGCCTGGATGTATTTCTGGAGCGTAATAATATTACAGGCTATAGCTACTAGAGAGGGGTCGTTGATCCAGTGAGTTATTCTGATACCTGATTGGAGTCGGGGAGGAATTTTTTATTTCCCTAAAGTTAGGAAAATTGGCTTCTACCTCACAGTTGTTTGTTTTTTTGCCTTCCTATGGATCAACTTGCAGGATGACAGGCCGAACTGGGTGGACAAATGTCTTTTTTCGGCCTTTTATAGTATGTTACTATGTTAATCCATTATATATTGGTTTAGTTAGGATTAATAATAGTTCTTTAGACTTTAGTGTTATGGACTTAGTAGTTAAGTTAATGCTTTTGATGTAGATTAATTACTTTATAGTGTTCATGTTTTATATTACTGTTGTGTGTTGTACGTTCTTTGTTGACAGTTTCATAGTTTTTATACAATTTTTTAGATAAATATTAATATTGTTTTGTGCCCTTTATTTTTTAGTCTAAGAAAATTTTATATTTTGGATGCTCATTACATCCAATATTAAACAGTATGCCTCATTCAGATACTTTACGGAAATCAGTACACCAGTAACATCAGCAAGCTGTAAAAAAAAAAAACTTTACGTGGAATTAATTGGGGTCCGTGTTTTTGGACTGAATGCCCAGACACATATAGTGGCACAGGTCACTCCCGTACTCCATTAAGCCTTTTAAATAAAGTTTGGATTAAAAATGCTGTTCTTTTCAAGTGTGAACAGGAGATGTGAAAACTGAACCTGCAGAGAAATGAGCATGGTCTCTGACAGACCCTAAAGATTGGTAATATACTAATAGTTTTATTACACTGCTTGGAGTGAACACAAAGTGGCGGACTTTAGGTTATGCAATATCTGAAGTCTGAATAACAATTAGAGGTTGAACTTGAACTTGTTTATAATTGTTTTCTTGAATCAAATCTGCCTGTGGTGAAGACTAAACTGACACCTGTATGTGTGTGGGGACATTTTTTTAATTAAAACATCAACAGAATATATTTACCCTCCTGGCGGGGGGTGTTCACCACCTTGTCTTCTTCCTCCTCTTCATCCTCCTGGACCTAAACTGCCTCAGGTGGGCTATGGGCCTGATGCCCTTATGGTCCTGGCTGATCCTCTTCCTGCTCATCATCCTCCTCATCCTCCATCATCTCCTCGTCCACCACCTTCTTCTTATTAGAGCGCTTAGCTCTTACTTTAGGAAGAGGCACCCCTGTAATGATAAACAAGCAAAGCAAAAAAAAAAAAAGCTAACAGTACACAAATTAATCTATGGTGGGATCTGGATGGGATAATGATTACCTCTATGTTTGATTTCACATGATTTGGTGTTTGATGAAACTATGAATGAAGTCTTTCAGATGGTTTAAAGTTGAGTACGTTAACAGCTAGGATGAGGTACCGGGGGGTATTGGTTCGAAAGGTACTGTTGCAGGGTTATTAAAATGAGGTGGACCAAGTCAACTGTTTTGACATTGGATAAGGGTTTACATCATATATCTGTATCTCGCTGTGAGTGTATGTATATATTGTAAATATCAGCTACGTGTCCCAACATTTATCAAATCTGTGCTGGAGAACTTTTAGGCAGAAGAGAAACCCAACTAATTGCAAATTTCCAACGTTCCCATTGTACCTGAATACCAGTATAGTCTGTCTTCCACACAATTATCATTTTGCTGGAACAGCTGCCTACATTCAATATGCTGACTGTGCTGTTAATAGTGTGCCTGCGAAGCTGTATGGTAGGAAATGTCTAAAGCCGATTAGTACGCCTTAGACCTTTTCAAGGGTATGCGGCCCACAGAGAGGGCTCGGAGTGCCGCCTCTAGCACCCGTCCCATCGGTTCGACACCACTGAACTAAGTTATCAGTTGTAATGGGATAGAAATACTTATTTGCATAACTGAACACATAAATAACAATAGGTTAGTGATAGAAAAATAATGTAAGCATCATACCTGGACAGTTTTTGTCTCTGACCTCTTTGACCAGATCCATCTTGTGCCATTTGAGGTCCGACCATTTCTTTAGCATAGCCTTTTTGGAATGAATCTTTCCATGCTGCTGCCACAGCCGGCGTGCCTCTCTCCGCACTATGGCCGGCTTCTCAATATGTTAGAGAAGGGATATAGTTGTATCCCTTCTCCAACAATGAAAGGATGTAATCCCAAAGTTGTAAAATACAATTATTAGTAATTATAGTCAACCATCAAAAATATAATGTAATATAAAAACGGTAAAAGAGTAGATATTTATATAGTTCCCTATGCAACTATATGAAAGTAAAAAAATAAAAATTATATTCAAGGCCAATATAAGAATTAAACTCCACAGTGGCCGCCCCTTTAAGAGTGACTTTGACAGTGGCCTCCCCTTTAACAGTGACTAGAACTGTAGCCGCCCCTTTAAGAGTGACTTGAATAGTGAACGCCCCTTTAAAAGTGACTAGAACTGTGGCCACCCCTTTGAGAGTGACTTTAATAGTGACCGCCCCTTTAACAGTGACTAGAACTGTGGCCGCCCCTTTAAGAGTGACTTGAATAGTGACCGCCCCTTTAAAAGTGACTATAACTGTGGCCGCCCCTTTAAGGCCTCTTTCACACGGGCGTCATATTTTTTGCCCGGATAAGAGGCGGGTGCGTTGCGGGAAAATGTGCGATTTTTCTGCGCGAGTGCAAAACATTGTAATGCGTTTTGCACTCGCGTGAGAAAGATTGCGCATGTTTGGTACCCAAACCTGAACTTCTTCACAGAAGTTCGGGCCTGGGATTGATGTTCTGAAGATTGTATTATTTTCCCTTATAACATGCTGGAGGGGTTAAAAAAAATAAAAAAATTAACTCACCTTCTCCTCTTGATCGCATAGTTGTCTCTTCTTTACTAGCTGTGGGCTAAATGACCTGTGGTGACGTCAGATCACATGCTCCAATCACATGGTCCATCACCGTAGTGATGAAGCATGTGACCTGACGTCACCACAGGTCCTTTAGCCCACAGCTCATCATTAAAGAAGTAAAGAGACCGGGAACTCCAAGACTCAAGAGTTAAGTGAGTTAACTTTTTTTTTTTTTTTAACCCTTCCAGCACTATTATACTATGCATTCTGTATTCAGAATGCTATTATTTTTCCTTATAACCATGTCATAAGGGAAAATAATATAGTGAATAGACTGTCACCTAGAACCCATGCGTGAAAATCGCACCGCATCCGCACTTGCTTGCGGATGCTTGCGATTTTCACGCAACCCCATTCATTTCTATGGGGCCTGCGTTTCGTGAAAACCGCAGAATATAGAACATGCTGCGATTTTCACGCAACGCATAAGTGATGCGTGAAAATCACCGCTCATGTGAACAGCCCCATAGAAATGAATGGGTCCGGATTCAGTGCGGGTGCAATGCGTTCAACTCACGCATCGCACCCGCGCGGAATACTCGCCCGTGTGAAAGGGGCCTAACAGTGACATACTTTTTTCGGTAGAATTACTTAATTATTTTGAAATTGCTCTTTGCCATTTTTGAATAAACTTATCTCTGTCTCTCTACACTCCCCTTGCGATCCAAAGACAAATACAGGCACGCACGTACGGACGCACAAACACGATTATTTAAATTACATATTATCGCGATAATAAACCAAACATGGTAGACTGCATAAATTGAAATCGAAATTCGATTAATTCAGGTTATAATAATCGAATTGCAATTTCAACTTACTGCTATATTCCATATTCGTTAATTCTAGTCTAATATGGAATATAGCAGTGCTAAGTTGAAATCGCAATTCGATTAATTCAAGTTATAATAATCGAATTGCGATTTCAACTTTTTACGTATATTCTTAATATTGCTCTAACTTTAACTTCGTCTTTTATGCTAAGTTGAAATCGCAATTCAATTAATTCAAGTTATAATAATCGAATTGTGAATTCAACTTTTTACGTATATTCTTAATGCTCTAACTTCGTCTTTTAGAATATTCGTAATATTCTAAAAGACGAAGTTAGAGCAATATTACGAATAGTCTAAAAGACGAAGTGAGAGCAATATTAAGAATATTCGTAAAATACACATATAGATTGTAATTTAGCTAATATACTGCTATAGTGATTTTTTTTAATAGTGTACATATTCTACAAAACTTAAGTTCATAAGAGGCAAAAAAAAATGTGAGAAAAAAAAGGATTATAGCACTATATTAGCTAAATTACAATCTATATGTGTATTTTACGAAAATTCGTAATATTGCTCTAACTTTGTCTTTTAGAATATTACGAATATTCAAAAAGACGAAGTTAGAGCAATATTAAGAATATTCGTAAAATACACATATTAGCCTAGCCATAGTCAATTAGTCATAGGAACGTTGCTTTATACTATCAAAAGAAAAAATCGCAATGCGCGATTAATTAAATCACATATTATTTGCGATAATTGGAATAATTACGAATATTCGATTTCAACGAATATAATACGAATATTCAATTGAATATTTGCGAAATATCGCAAAATCGAATATGGCACCTCCCGCTCATCACTATTTAACAATGCCTGATTAGTACCAGCTAGTGGTCATTAGAGATGGCCTTGCGGTTCACCCGCCGGTCGTTTCGCTGTGAACTTTGCTTGTTCGCGATTTGCCGTACATGCGAACATATGGAGAAATTTGCACCCCCAATATTCTTTTACATTGTGAAGAACTTTAACCCATGACACATCCATAAGGTGGTACAGGACAGCCAATTGAGACATTTCAGCACATGGACATACCCCCTACCTTATAAATAAACCTGATCTGGCCGCCATTTTACATTCAGTGTTTTGCCAGTGTAGGGAGAGGTTGCTGCGTGGAGCAGGGATAGACTGTTAGGGTCACCAAATGCTAGCTAATAGGGCCACAAAAGTCATTTTAAGCACTAGTATAGGTGTAATACACAGTGTAAGTATAGGTGTAATACACAGTGTAAGTGTAATACACAGAGGGGTGCAATATACTTATAATATACTTTTATAAGAAGCCAAATACACATAGATCTATATAGTGATCACCTGGACGTCAAGGGCCTAGGGGCTTACTAGGGCCATTTTTATATAGGGTAAGGTTCCGGACGGAGTCACTCTTATCAGGGCGGGTGGTCTGTGGTTAGGCTACCAGGGCCAGAATAGCACCCCCCTGTAGGGCAATATCAGGGACAGTTCTCTGCTCACCCTGTCCTTCAATACCACATCATCATCTAGTCCAGGGATGAATATTCTTTTGCTTTCCCTCCTGGATTCTTCAATGTGCACTGGAACCCCCCAGATTGTGGTAGGACAAATGGTTTCTGATTTGGTGCCACCGAGCACCTGATTTAGTGCCGCCGAGCACTTGTTATTGCCTACCACATCTATGCTTTTTGGTTAACTTTAATAATTTCATTTATTTTCATTTTGAGGGATATCTTTTCCATTCACAAGTCCACAAAATGGGTCTGCATCCGTTCTGCAATTTTGCGGAACGGGTGCAGACCCGTTAATTTTTAATGGGGCCGGAATGTGCTGTCCGCATCCGCGGATCCATACTTCCGCATCCGCACAAAAAAAATAGAACATGTCCTATTCTTGTCCGCAATTGCAGACAAGATTAGGTATTTTCTATTATAGTGCCGGCGATGTGCGGTCCACAAATTGCGGAATGCACATTGCCGGTGTCCGTGTTTTGCGGATCCCCCCTTTAATAATTTTGCTTTGAGGGTCCATTCCAGACGTGTGAATGGACCCTCAAAGCAAAATTATTAAAGGTTACGTTTTATCTGCATGTATATTCTAATGGATTGCCTTCCTTGTACAATGTTATAATATACTTTCTATGCATTTGTATTGTGCGGCAGGTATATAGAGGAACAAGCGTTATTGGAACAAATAATTTCTACTGGTGTGATATATAGAGATGTCGCAAACATAAAATTTTCCGTTTCGCGAACGGTGAACGCAAATTTCTGCAAATGTTCGCGAGCGGGCGAACCGCCATTGACTTCAATAGGCAGGCAAATTTTAAAACCCACACGGACTCTTTCTAGCCTCAGTAGTGATTGAAAAGTTGTTTTAAGGGGAGTAACACCTGGACTGTGGCATGCCGGAGGGGGATCCATGGCAAAACTCCCATGGAAAATTACATAGTTGACGCAGAGTTGGATTTTAATCCATAAAGGGCATAAACCACCTAACAATCCTAATTTTTTTTGAACAACGTGGTTTAAAACATCCAGTGTGTGTATACGATCAGGTATGATGTTGTATCTATCAGGTAGTGTAAGGGTTACGCCCGCTTCACAGACATTGAGAGACCAAACTCCCCTTTTAATGCACCGCAAACAACCGCAAATAGTCCATTTGCCCAACCGCAAACTTCCCATTTGCACAAGGTTGGATACCAAGCTAGCCATGTCCCGTTGATGTCATTGAAGGTTTCTTCTCCACCCAGCCACGTACAACACCAAGGGTCCCCGAAAAGGTGAATTGAATAGATTTTTTGAACGGGGAGATGGTTAAAAAAACGCTGGCTGTCTCCCCTTTGTTTGAATCCACGCCACGGTCACTGCGTCTGCGCCGTGCAATTTACTGTCACACCCGTGAGTGGTATTTTCTGTAGTACTATTCTCATCAGTTTAATCCCTGTATGGTCCCCAATCTGGGGTCCATTGATTAAATTGATTTTTCGAACGGGGAGATGGTTAAAAAAATGCTGAATCCACTCTACGGTCACTGCGTCTGTGCCGCACAATTTACTGTCACACCCGATATGAGTGGTATTTTCTTCTTTTTTTATTTTTTTATTAAGGAAATTCAAAAGTGTACAGACTTTTCCAAATGAGTACACAAGTAAATAAAAATTAAAACAAAATCAGGTACGTAATAGTGTTGCATAATGCCAAAGTTGATCCAATTAAGGAGAGACAAGTGTAAGTTTTTTAGAGTACACAGTTAAACAGAGTTAATACCTACTACAGAATTATATTACCCATTGTGTAAGTTCACTGTATAAGCTAAATTAAGAGACGAGACAAAATACATAAGGTACAAAAGATAATTACAAATGAAAGAGAGAATAATTTATCATACTTCCTAAAAAACGACCATTGTGACCAGCATTTTTTATATGCAATTATACTATTGTTTTCCCAGGAGGCTAGTTCTTTGAATCTAAATATCTGATCAATCTTGGCTATCCATCTAAGGATGGGCGGTGTTTCTGTTGAAAGCCAATAACATGGTATTAAAAGGCGGGCCGCGTCTAAAAGGTGACTGAATAGGGGAGGAATGGACTCTTTATGAGTGGGTATATATATCCCCAAGAGAGCCAAAACAGCCGAAGCAGGAATGGACGAATGGCAGATCTTATTGCACTGATCAAATATCTCGCACCACCACATTTAGATTTTTGGGCAAGACCACCATATGTGGAAAATAGAGCCTTTGTCCAATCCGCACCTCCAACACTTGTCTGAGAGTGAAGGATTGAACCTACAGGTAACATCCGGGGTCTTATACCATCTTGACAAAATCTTGTATACGTTTTCTTGGATACGCACACATCTTGATGCCTTGTGAGGTCTAAGAAGCAAGCTGGAAATTGTTTTCTGGGTGAACGAAATGTCAAGGTCTCTTTCCCATAGACCAATGAACGCCGGTTTTACTGTAAGTTTAGGGGAATTAAGGTTTTTGTAGATCAGGGAAATTAATTTGGGTTGTGGATTTGGACTATTTAGAAGTTTCTCAAACCATGTCAAAGGGCATAGTAAGGAACTTTTATCAATAAACTTGGTAAGGAAGGACTGTATAAAAGAGAGATAAGGGGGAGGGGGAATTTGTACTCTGGAAAGAGTTGAGTAAAAGAAGTCTGATCTATTAATTTACCCTTATCGCCCAATAGAGAGAGCACCGTCTGAGTAGAGTCTTTTATGGACCATGGAAGACTATCCAGCAAAGCTTTAGGTGCCATACCCACTATATCTCTCAATTGAACCAAGGGAGAGGGTAGTGAGATAGCATGAGAGGATGATTGGAACCAATCCCAAGCCCTTAAAGTGGATTTAATTATGGGGGTGCCCCCAGTAGCCCTGTGTTTAGATATTACATTTCTAAGCTGAAGTCCTCTAAATGGAGAGTCATGTTTTGTTTGTTCAAGATCGACCCAGGGTTCCTTCAATGTTCCTTTAATCCAACCTACAAACCTAGCTAGGAGGACTGCATTATTGTAAAGTTCAGGGTCGGGCATACCTATCCCACCACAAGATTTGGGCTTCTTTAGAGTGGAGAATGCTATCCGAGCTTTCTTACCAGCCCGAATAAAGGATCTAATCATCCGATTAAAAGACTTATAATACGATTTGGGCACAGGAATTGGGAGGACTTGTTGAAGATATGTCAGTCTTGGGATAATGAGTGAAGTCACTATATTTTTCCTGCTGAACCAGGATAACAGGAGATTGTCAAGGGAAGAGAGTTGGTCTTTTATTGAGTTTAGAAGTGGAATATAATTTAGGCTAAAAAGAGTGTCAGGGTTAGGACCTATTTTAATTCCCAGGTAGGTGATGTGTGGATTATCCCAATTAAATGGTGAGTTCAATCTGAGTTCCTTTACCGAAGAAGAGGGGAAACCCACATTAAGGACATGGGATTTTTCTGAATTGATTTTGAAGTTAGAGAACTTACCAAATAAATCCAGTATACGTTCAATGTGGGGAAAAGCTATGGCCGGGTTCGTAAACATAATAAGCAGGTCATCCGCGAATGCAGCAACCTTATGATTGTGTCTACCAACTGCTAACCCCTTGGATTCCCTCCTCTCTCCTAATAGCCTGTAAAAGGGATTCCATAACTAGGACAAACAGTAGAGGAGAGAGGGGGCAGCCCTGCCTAGTCCCATTGTGTATGGTGAAAGGAGAGGACAGGGAGTTATTTACTATTACAGATGCAGATGCATTTATATATAGGGAGAAGACAGCGTTTAAGAACCTATCTGGTATCCCAAATGTGGACAGTACCGTACACATATAATCCCAATCCACTCTGTCAAATGCCTTCTCAGCATCTGTGCTGAGAAGGATCAGAGGGCACTTGGATCTTTTTGCATGATATATGCAATTTAAAACCCTAGCTGTGTTATCTTTCCCCTCCCTACCCCTAACAAAACCTACTTGATCTTTCTGAATTAAAATAGGAAGGAGGGAGGACAAACGAGAGGCTAGTAGTTTAGCTAGAATTTTTAAGTCGATGTTTAACAGAGAAATGGGACGGTAGCTCGCACACTCGGAGCTATCTTTCCCCTCCTTGTGAATCAAAGAGATGTGGGCCTTCGTCATATCTGTAGTCATATTGGAGCCATTTAAAGCGCTATTACAAACTTCAAGTAAAAAGGGACTTAAAATTTTGGAAAGAGAACGGTAGTATGAGCCTGGAAGGCCATCAGGACCCGGGCATTTTCCTCTAGGAAGCTGTTTAATAGAGTCTTCCACTTCTTGTAAAGTAAAGGGGGCTTGTAACAGTTGGGTCTGTTCCGTGGACAGGGTTGGTAGAGCCAATGATTGTAGAAAGGACAATACTGAGTTATTGAGTGGGAAAGGATAATGTACCTTATTATCTAAGTTTTTTAGGTTATATAGAGAATGGTAAAATTCTTTAAATTGAGTTGCTATATCAGCTGTAGTATATACTAGTTTACCATTAGGGGTCTTGATCTGATGAATATAATTATGAGCTTTTCTTTGTTTGATCCGCTGCATCATAAATTTGGATGCTCTATCACCATGGGCATAGTATTTAAAGCATGCATGTAAATAGTATTTGGCTGAGGTAGAGTTTAAAATCTTTTTTAAGGCCTCCCTTGACGCAGTCAATTCCGAGAGGTGTGATTCTAGTAAGGACTGTTTATGGAGGGTTTCCAATTTTTGGATTCTTTTTAGTAAGGAGTCCACTCGGGCATTTCTATCTTTTTTAGCTCTAGCTCCCATTGAGATAAAATAACCTCTCATGAATGCCTTATGAGCATCCCATAAGACCTGGCAGGAGTTGACTGAGTTTTGGTTGAGAGTAAAGTATTCCCTTAAAGCTTCTTGTGACTGGGATAAAGGGTTTCCTGGGGTGATAAGTTGCTCATTCAGACGCCATCTAAATGGACGAGGTTCCAGATTTGGGGCAGATAGTGACAAAAAAGATAGGGGCGTGATCAGATAAATGTATAGTACCAATGCTGGCCTGGCTACAGAACTGGAGATGTTCCTTAGTTGTGAATAGGTAGTCTAATCTGTGATAGGATCCATGTACATGAGAGAAAAAGGAGTAATCTCTTTCGTTAGGATTGAAAAGCCTCCACACATTGCATACAGACCAATTGTGAATTTTATTTTTTTTTTTGAGACGTCTAAGTTCTTTAATAGTTATAGATGATTTTTTAGAAGTGGAGTCTATATGAGGTTCAAGTGTTAGGTTGAAGTCTCCCCCCAATATAACTACTCCTTCTTTGAATGGCTCTAGCAGGGAAAGAACCTCTATAATCCATGAAGCCTGACCAGCATTGGGGGCATATAGGTTAATAAACGTGTAAATCTGATTAGCTATAGTTCCCTTGTTCCCTAAGTATCTACCCTCTTGATCCTGGGTGTGAAACAAATAAGTGAATGGAAGATGTTTCCTTAACCCAATACTTACTCCTCTGGAGGCCGAGGACCCCGAACCATAGTGGTACCACTCCGCGAATAAGGAGTTCTTAAGGTTTGGGTATTTGTCAAATTTAAAATGGGTCTCCTGAAGAATATGATTGAGCACTTTTCTTTTTTTAGGTATGAGAATACTAGGCTTCGTTTAGAGGGGGAGTTGAATCCCTTCACATTGAAGGATGCTATGCAAAGATCATCCATAATTCAAGGTGAGGGGATGCATGATATACAAGATTACTATATGTTGTGTAATATGGATGGATAATAGGAAGGGGGAGTACTCAACCTCCAGAAGCGAAGCACCATTTTGTCCCTTATTTCTTGGGTAGGATCGTGCATCCTGTACACCTAGGAAAGTACCTGAAAGAGAAACAAGAACAACAAAGGAAAAAGAAAAAGAGAATAAAAGGCAATTAACAATATAGAAAGCCCAAACGAATGTGCAGAACATTTTGGCAGAGTTATAAACTCTTTATCTACTAGGGGGAAAAGAGGAAAATTCTTTTCATTATATCCTTCCCTAGAGCAAATAAGACCAAACTTAAATTCGCATGAGGAGAAGTAACAATATAAAATCGCAATGTAAAGCGAAAAAAGCATTACTTAAAGTTAGGTGCGTGTGATTTAAACCTAAACTGCAGGTGAATAGCTAGGCAAACACATAAATATCGGAAGAGAATATTCGAAGGGTGATATTCGGATGGGAACATCCGCATTTTGTAAAGTTCGCTGGTACAATAACTCTATGACAGTCCTGCGAATATGTACTTATCAAGAGTTGATTGCTTCACTGGCCGATCAGAGGTAGTCTTCTCGGGGTGGAGGCATTCATTCTTCTACCTCTCTGTTGTTTTGGAGTACGTGGAGGATCCCAAGGAATGGAGGGTGGCAGATCAGGCAGAGTTGTTATATTTTGAAGCACTTCCCAGTTATCGATCGGCAGCGGTTGGATTTGAAGATCCGAATAAATCTTCTCCAAGTCCTTAGGTGAAGAGACGAAGAGACGGCAGCCGTCGTGGGAGAATGAAAGTCCAAAAGGGAAGGACCATCGATATAGAATCTTCTGAGAGCGCAGCCAATCCGTAAGTGGCTTCAGCGCTCTGCGCTTGCGAAGAGTAAATTGTGCTAGATCTTGAAAAATCGCGATTTCCTTGCCTTCCCACATCAGCGACGGGTTATTTCTAGCGCCAGAAAGAATCGCATCTTTAACTGGGAAATAAAGAAATTTACAAATAATGTCCCGCGAAGGCTCGTTCGGAAGCGGTTTGGGCCTTAACGCTCTGTAAGCCCTTTCAATTATGATCTCATGCGCTGTGTCCGGGCCTAGTATTTGGAGACAAATTTGCATCACTGCCTCGGATGTATCGCTGGGGCCAACGGATTCAGGAATACCTCTAAATCGTAGGTTATTTCTTCTTCCTCTGTTTTCCTGGTCCTCCAGCGCCGTGTAAAGCAGATTTATATGAGCTTGGTGTTCAGCCAGATTAGAAGACACCTCTCTCTGGTGTGTCAATATATTTTGCTGATTTTCCTACAGGGTCTCCACTCTCGATCCAATATGGCGAATATCACCCCTAATAGCAGCAAATTCAGAGCTGAGGGGTTCTAAAGCTTCAGCCAACGAATCCTTAAGAAAGCTTCTAGAGATTGGAAGGGTATCTGGGCTTTAATCCCTGTTACGTCCCCTATCCGGGGACGTGTGTCGAATTGATTAATCATTGTCGAATTAACGACATCCTAAAATAATTTTGTTCTGAGCTCTATGCTTGCTTTGTATTGGAATTGATGGGGATTTTTTAAATTGTCTGCATTATTTCTAATAAACTATTAAGAGACTGTATTATGATTTTTTTTATTTTATGTATTAAAAACCCATAAGACTTAAAAAAAAAAAAATGAAAAAAAAAAAGAAAAATAATGCGCCTCACTGGCATGTTGTTTTGGCGCTGAATGTCTGAAAAGTGCGCCATGGCCGTGTAGGAACGCCTGAAATGGCCACACACCTTCCTGGCCTGCTTGACGTCGTCCTGTAAGCCTGGGCACTCAGACAAAAAGCGTTGCACGATGAGATTCAAGACATGTGCCATGCACGGCACATGTGACAACTTGCCCAAATTCAATGCCGCCAACAAATTGCTTCCATTGTCACACACCACTTTGCCGATCTCCAGTTGGTGCGGGGTCAGCCACTGATCCACCTGTGCGTTCAGGGCGGACAGGAGTGCTGGTCCGGTGTTTCTCTCTGCTTTCAGGCAAGTCAACCCCAAGACAGCGTAACACTGTCGTATCCAGGATGTGGAATAGCCCCTGGGGAGCTGGGGGGATTCAGTTGATGTGCAGCCAGACGCCGCAGCAGAAGAGGACTAAACCGAGGAGGTTATCGAAGAGGATGGAGTAGGAGGCGTAGAGGAGGTGGCAGTAGGCCTGCCTGCAAGTCGTGGTGGTGTCACCAACTTCGCTGCAGAGCCACGCATTCCGTGCTTGGCAGCCGTCAGCAGGTTGACCCAATGCGCAGTGTAGGTGATATGCCTGCCCTGACCGTGCTTTGCAGACTAGGTATCAGTGGTCAGATGGACCCTTGCCCCAAAACTGTATGCCAGAGATGCCATGACTTCCTTTTCAATCACTGAGTAGAGGTTTGGGATTGCCTTTTTTGAAAAAAAAATTAGTCCGGGTACCTTCCACTGTGGTGTCTCAATAGCGACAAATTTTTTGAAGGCCTCAGACTCCACCAGCTGGTATGGTAAAAGCTGGTGGGCTAAGAGTTCTGTCAAGCCAGCTGTCAGACTCTGGGCAAGGGGGTGACATTGGCTTCTTACGCTCAAACATTTCCATTACAGACACCTGACTGTGGGCAGATGAGATGGAACTGCTGAAGGTAAGAAGCGGAGTGGCGGGTGGTTGAGAGGGTCAAGAGGACAGCAGTGGTTGATGTGGCTGAAGATGCTGGACCAGGAGGAGGATAGTGGCTTTGAGCTTGTGTGCTGCTTCTACTCGTCATCATGTGTTGATCCCATAGGCGTTTGTGATGTGCGATCATGTGCCTTCGCAAAGCAGTTGTACCTAGGTGGGTGTTGGATTTCCCACGACTCAGTTTCTTTTGGCGCAGGTTGCAAATGGCATCGCTGTTGTCAGAGGCAGACACACAAAAAAAATGCCACACTGATGAGCTTTGCAATGACGGCATTCTGGTGGTGGCAACAGCATGCGTTGATTGGCATGCTGTCTGGCTGACCCCGGGTGCCGATACATGCTTTCTGACTGTGACCTCCCCCTGCTTCCAACTCGTCTCCTCCTTCTCTCTGTCTCCCCTTCAGATTTTTCCCCCGCATCTTCTTCTCTTCGAGTAGGCACCCACGTTGCATCCAAGGACATATCGTCATCATCAACCACTTCACTTGTATCTGACACCTCAGCAAAGGAAGCAGCAGCGGGTACAACATCATCATCATCATCATCATCATCAGCACACTGTAGGTCCATGTATGTAATGCTGCCTGACTGAGACATATCCCTGTTATCTACATCCTCTGGCAATAATGATTGTGCCTCACTAATTTCATCTAACTTATGTGTAAATAACTCATCTGAGAGAACAAGTGAAGCGGCTGAGGTGGCTGTGGTGGTAGTGGTGGTGGTGGCGGCAGGCGGAAGAGTGGTAACTTGAGAGCAGGTGACCAAAGCTGAGCTGGAGGAGAATGGTGCATCAAGGTTCTTAGCGGAAGCTGTTTAAGATTGGGTCTCCTGTGTAAGCCAATCAACTATTTTCTCCGAATTTTTGGGGTTCAGGGTACGTGGCCTCTGAACACTGGGCATTATTCTAGGGCCAGTGGAAATCACAGCACCACGACCACGACGGCCCCTGCGGGGTGGCCTGCCTCTGCCTGTCATTTTTTCTTAGATAAGTGGTACTATGCGTGCAAGGTACTGTGCCACCCTATATAAGTGGTGGGCAGTGGCACAGAACAGTCTGTGTGGGCCTGACACACACGGGCTTGCAACTGTGATTATATCACTGAAAAATATTAAATATATTTTTTTTTTATTTGCAAGGTATTTGAGTGAGTGACACCCTGTAACGGTATGAGTGGAGGCCTAGCCACTAGCCAGTGGCCACAATACAGTCTGTGTGGGCCTGAAACACATGGGCTTGCAACTGTTATTATATCACAGAAAAATATTAAATATAATTTTTTTTTATTTGCAAGGTATTTGAGTGAGTGACACCCTGTAACGGTATGAGTGGAGGCCTAGCCAGTGGCCACAGTACACTCTGTGGGCCAGACACACACAGGCTTGCAACTGTGATTATATCACTGAAAAATATTAAATAGAATTTTTTTATCTGCAAGGTATTTGAGTGAATGACACCCTGTAACGGTATGAGTGGAGGCCTAGCCACTAGCCAGTGGCCACAATACAGTCTGTGTGGGCCTGACACACATGGGCTTGCAACTGTGATTATATCACTGAAAAATATTAAATATAATTTTTTTTATTTGCAAGATATTTGAGTGAGTGACACCCTGTAACGGTATGAGTGGAGGCCTAGCCGGTGGCCACAATACAGTCTGTGTGGGCCTGACACACATGGGCTTGCAACTGTGATTATATCACAAAAAAATATTAAATAGATTTTATTCTTATCTGCGAGGTATTTGTGACTCACACCCTGTAACGGTATGAGTCGAGGCCTAGCCAGTGGCCACAGTACAG
Source organism: Bufo gargarizans (assembly GCF_014858855.1). Lineage (NCBI taxonomy): Eukaryota > Metazoa > Chordata > Amphibia > Anura > Bufonidae > Bufo > Bufo gargarizans. The sequence continues at coordinate 257,616,850 of NC_058084.1, forward strand.
TCTGTGGGCCAGACACACACTGGCTTGCAACTGGGATTATATCACAGAAAAATATTAAATATAATTTTTTTTATCTGCAAGGTATTTGAGTGAATGACACCCTGTAACGGTATGAGTGGAGGCCTAGCCACTAGCCAGTGGCCACAATACAGTCTGTGTGGGCCTGACACACATGGGCTTGCAACTGTGATTATATCACAGAAAAATATTAAATAGAATTATTTTTTATTTGCAAGGTATTTGAGTGAGTGACACCCTGTAACGGTATGAGTGGAGGCCTAGCCACTAGCCAGTGGCCACAATACAGTCTGTGTGGGCCTGACACACACGGGCTTGCAACTGTCATTATATCACTGAAAAATATTAAATATAATTTTTTTTATTTGCAAGGTATTTGAGTGAGTGACACCCTGTAACGGCATGAGTGGAGGCCTAGAGACTAGCCAGTGGCCACAATACAGTCTGTGTGGGCCTGACACACACGGGCTTGCAACTGTGATAATATCACTCAAAAATATTAAATATAATTTTTTTATCTGCAAGGTATTTGTGACCCACACCCTGTAACGGTATGAGTGGAGGCCTAGCCAGTGGCCACAGTACAGTCTGTGGGCCAGACACACACAGGCTTGCAACTGTGATTATATCACTGAAAAATATTAAATATTATTTTTTTATCTGCAAGGTATTTGAGTGAATGACACCCTGTAACGGTATGAGTGGAGGCCTAGCCGGTGGCCACAATACAGTCTGTGTGGGCCTGACACACATGGGCTTGCAACTGTGATTATATCACTGAAAAATATTAAATATAATTTTTTTTTGCAAGGTATTTGAGTGAGTGACACTCTGTTACGCTATGAGTGTAGGCCTAGCCACTAGCCACAATACCGTCTGTGCGGGCCTGACACACATGGGCTTGCAACTGTGATTATATCACAAAAAAATATTAAATAGATTTTATTCTTATCTGCGAGGTATTTGTGACTCACACCCTGTAATAGTATGAGTCGAGGCCTAGCCAGTGGCCACAGTACAGTCTGTGGGCCAGACACACACTGGCTTGCAACTGGGATTATATCACAGAAAAATATTAAATATATTTTTTTTATTTGCAAGGTATTTGAGTGAGTGACACCCTGTAACGGTATGAGTGGAGGCCAACCACTAGCCAGTGGCAACAATACAGTCTGTGTGGGCCTGACACACACGGGCTTGCAACTGTGATTATATCACTGAAAAATATTAAATATAATTTTTTTTTTTTTATCTGCAAGATATTTGTGACTCACACCCTGTAACGGTATTAGTAGAGGCCTAGCCAGTGGCCACAGTACAGTCTGTGGGCCAGACACACACTGGCTTGCAACTGGGATTATATCACAGAAAAATATTAAATATAATTTTTTCATCTGCAAGGTATTTGTGACTCACACCCTGTAACGGTATGAGTGGAGGCCTAGCCAGTGGCCACAGTACAGTCTGTGGGCCAGACACACACTGGCTGTCAACTGTGATTATATCACAGAAAAATATTAAATAGAATCTTTTTTATTTGCAAGGTATTTGAGTGAGTGACACCCTGTAACGCTATGAGTGGAGACCTAGCCACTAGCCAGTGGCCACAATACAGTCTGTGTGGGCCTGACACACACGGGCTTGCAACTGTGATTATATCACTGAAAAATATTAAATAGATGTTTTTTTTAATTTGCAAGGTATTTGAGTAAGTGACACCCTGTAACGGTATGAGTGGAGGCCTAGCCACTAGCCAGTGGCCACAATACAATCTTTGTGGGCTTGACACACACAGGCTTGCAACTGTGATTATATCACAGAAAAATATTAAACATATTTTATTTTATCTGCAAGGTATTTGTGACTCACAACCTGTCACGGTATGAGTGGAGGCCTAGCCAGTGGCCACAGTACAGTCTGTGGTCCAGACACACACTGGCTTGCAACTGTGATTATATCACAGAAAAATATGAAATAGATTTTTTTTTATCTGCAAGGTATTTGTGACTCACACCCTGTAACAGTATGAGTGGAGGCCTAGCCAGTGGCCACAGTAAAGTTTGGGGCCAGACACACACTGGCTTGCAAATGAGATTATATCACAGAAATATATTAAAGGGGTTCTGCACTTTCAATTAACTGATGATCTATCCTCTGGATAGATCATCAGCTTCTGATCGGCGGGGGTCCGACACCCAGGACCCCCGCCGATCAGCTGTTTGAGAAGGCAGCGGCGCTCCAGCAGCGCCGCTGCCTTCTCACTGTTTACCGCCGGGCCGCCCGCCCACTGACGTCACGGCTTGTATCAACTAGAGTGGGCGCGGCTAAGCTCCATTTAAGTGAACAGAGCTTAGCCGCGCCCACTCTAGTTGATACAAGTCGTGACGTCAGTGGGCGGGCGGCCCGGCGGTAAACAGTGAGAAGGCAGTGGCGCTGCTGGAGCGCCGCTGCCTTCTCAAACAGCTGATCGACGGGGGTCCCGGGTGTCGGACCCCGGCCGATCAGAAGCTGATGATCTATCCAGAGGATAGATCATCAGTAAATTGAAAGTGCAGAACCCCTTTAAATATATATATATTTTTTATCTGCAAGGTATTGTCTGTGACACCCTGTATGAATGGTGTGCACAAAGTACTGTTTGTGACTGAGTCTGCAGCCTCTCACACACGGCTAGCCAGGCAAGTGCAATATATATATATATATATATATATATATATGTTTAAAAAGCACACTGATGTACCAGCCCTGAAAAGGGCTTTTTGGGGTGCTGTCAGGATGCTGTCCTTACAGCAGATGAGTCTGTGGACACAGAACATTGCCCTAGCTAACGCTTTCCCTATTGAATCAGCAGCAGCACTGTCCCTCCTCTAACTGTGAATGCAGCTTCCGAATGAATCTAAAATGGATGCTGTCCAGGAGGTGGGAGGGTCTGGGAGGGAGGGTCTGCTGCTGATTGGCTGGAATGTGTCTGCTGACTGTGAGGTACAGGGTCAAAGTTTACTCACTGATGATGTATAGGGGGCGGACCGAACATTGCATATGTTCGTACACCGCAGCGAACTCGAACAAGCTATGTTCGCCGGCGAATAGTTCGGGCCATCACTAGTGATATACAAGTCGCCCCACAAAAAAACTGATTGAAGCGGCGTGTTATATACCAATATACTTTCTTTATATAGCATTTGGGTACTGTATAGTGCATTTGCGCATGCGTGTACGCAAAAATTATATTGCCGATATTTCGCATTGAAAACAAAAATGAATGGAGATCGCAAATTTGAATAATACATCTGTTATGTTACTGTCCATGTTCTGGGATTATTTGTGCACTTCTAGTAATTATTTCTTGGCTTCAAATATGAGCTGAAGGTTTTTCAGGTTAGCCTGCCATTAAAATGAATAGGAACCGCCGCAAACTTGCAGTTCGTGAACATTTGATCACGTTCACAAACTGCCCAGGCAGATGTTTGTCCATCACTAGTTGTCATCAGATCATCTTTGCAAAATGCATCATACTGATGAACAAGTTAAGCAATTCTGTCTAAAGGTAGCCAAACTCATTAGGCTGAAATTGATGAAACACATAATTTCAACCAAGGCAATCATTCAATACATTTTATTGAATAACTCAGCGGCTATGCTAAAGTTTTAATTACATGCAATTACAAAACTATTCAGATCCAGGTGCTGGTTTGAAAACTATAGAATATTTTTTGTGGAACAACCCCTTTAAAGGTCATCTATCAGCAGGTTTGTACCTATGAAACTGGCTGACCTGCTGCATATTCACTTGGCTGCAGAAGGCATCTGTGTTGGTCCCATGTTCATACAGTATGTGCCTGCATTACTGAGAAAAACAATGTTTTAATATATGTAATATATCTGTTTCATAGGTACAGACTGCTGACTCCTGTGATGTTCAGAAGCTATTTAGAAGCAGTTGTTTTATCAGGCTCACAATCTCAGCCTGCTCTGACATGATCCCACTTCCTCTCAGCCCTCATCTGAGTCTCTCTTACCAGCAGGGGCATAGCTATAGGGGGTGCAAAGGTAGCAGTCGCTACTGGGCCAAGGAGCCTGAGGGGCCCAAAGACCCTTTCGGTGCATAAGAAGACACCGGTATTATAGAAATTGCATGCTGGTCAAGTTACACCTCTGGCTGGAGGGAAGGGGTAAGGTCAAAAATTTGTTATGGGGAGGGGGGTAGTGTGCCGTTTCAATTTTTGCCTCAGGCAGCAGAAACGCTATGTGCTTCCCTGCCCCTGGCCACAAAGCACTGAGGGAAGGGGGGCCCAAGCTGAACTCTTGCATTGGGGCCCATGAGCCTTTAGCTACGCCCCTGCTTACCAGGGATGCATCTTGCCTGACAACAGGCAGTGGACTGCAATATTGGTGGAAGTGACACTGCTTGTGGTCATGACTTTATAGCTTTTTTTTCAGGTGTATGCAGGCATATTTTTTAAATTAAATGATTTAGAAATGTGCTAGTTGCACCATTCTCTATTAAATTAAAATTAACCTGTGTGAAAGTACTGTGACTCTTTAAATGAATAAGTTAAAATTTTAATGAATCTTTTTCCCCCCACTATTTTATATATCATTCTGCTCAGCTTCCCTTGCTCTATAACATGCTGCCTGCAGACTGCACTGCAATGGTGGTCTTTAACATACTGTACAAAAAACATTCTGGAATAGCAGTGTAACAACACATGAAAAGCTTCCAAATTACAACATACAGTATATAGGTAAATATGTTTAATATTAATTGGGTAATAATTGGAGTAGTTTGTGGTTTAGGCTACTTTCACACTCACATGACTGGGCGTATAGAAGAACCCAATTGTAATAGAGGTATATCTTGTTTCTTTATTTATTAAAATTATACTTTTCTATACATAAATAACTAAATCAAATTGCAGTTTCACCATTCAATGGTAATATAACACAGAAGCAATAAAATTTCATTTCGCGATAATAAAAGTTATTAAAGATTGTATCAGGAATATTATGATTCCTCTTAATATATCCAGATAAAAATAAAATAAAATAGAAGTCCTTATATGGCTGAAAAGGGACCTACTTCTGCAGATGATCAGTCTGCGTATAGGTCATGCATTGAAATGTGTGATGACGTAAGTTCACTTATGTCCTGAGAATACAGTCACCTTAAAGAAGAAAACGGGAACAGTCTTACCCCATAGATGGAGCTGCTACAAAGAGGTGTCCTTACTGAGGTCCTCCGCTCCTATGCGGCGTGTAGTGGTGGTGCGCACGTGTTCTTTGGCGTCCTCGGTATCTTCTTATGTTCCGGCTTCTTGGATTGCTACGTTATTCTCCACTATACAGGAAATGACGTTCCTATGACCGGAAGTAGCGGTCCGTTGTTCCGACCAGCTGGCCGATTTTTTCAGCAAGCTATATGGTTGATGTTCACCTTTAATTTGTAAAAAGGACTTTTTTAGAGATTTAAAATTCAAGTACTACTCTGAATAAAACCCAAACGCGTTTCGGTGCACTCTTGCACCTTCATCAGTGGTGAATAGTACTGTTAATCTCCCTCCTTTTATAGGGGAGGGTTCATTAAAGTATCTAGGTAGGATCCAAACTGTGGGATGGAATTCAGATATATTCCACCAAATGTGAGATCATGAACTGATAACATGATATAATATAATGAATTTCAATGTATATAAATGACTTAAAAGACTGTTAGTACCATGGAGCAATAGATGAAATATAGAACAGTAGTACATTTAAAATAATGGGAGTATATCATCATAAATAATAGGGGTATATTATTACAGTTATTAGACATCAATATTAAAATATATGTATAGAACAATATGATAATACACATATTCCTATAAGTCATATCAACATCAATATTAATTTAACAATCTCAAAGTTATGATAAAAAGATAAAAAAAATTCCCAAAATTTGTCAAATGCTAAAAACTACCCAAAAATTTTTTTAAATTTTTTTTTTTTTAAATTCCCCAAAAAATTTTCAAAGTTTTTTTCTGTGAAATATAAAAATGAAAATGGACAGAAATTTAATAAATCCTAGATGATTGAGAATTATTCTTTTTCTTGTTGGTCCAGATCTAATCATACAACTGTCTTGATTATGTTGAGTATGAATATATATGTATATATGTCCAGAGCAGAATCCCGTAAGATCTTCGAATTTGAAACCATTGCCCCTGCTGGTCTAAATGCAGAGTTAGAAATATTTGGATTTCTATAGGGGGATGTGCCCCTCCGGGACAGTCTGTCGAGTTCAGGCTGTTTACCAGCAGCTCGACGGCCTCTCCCAGTCGGGCCCTCCCCCCCATCTACATATACATATATATATATATATACATATATATTCATACTCGACATAATCAAGACAGTTGTATGATTAGATCTAGACCAACAAGAAAAAGAATAATTCTCAGTCATCTAGGATTTATTAAATTTCTGTCCATTTTCATTTTTATATTTCATAGAAAAAAACTTTGGCTTGCCTGGAAAAGTAGTGGAGGCTGGGCACGACATACTGTGGGACAGCCACTGCTATAAGGATTTTAAAACTCTCCGTCTCAACCAGACAGAATGACAGCATTTCAATGGCCAGTAATTTTGAAATGCTGGCATTCAGGGCCAGGGATCGCGGGTGGGTAGGGGGGTACTTCCTCTTCCGCTCCAGTGTTTGGGAGAAGGAGAGCTGAACGCTTCCATGGGACATTGTGGAGATGCTTGGTGACCCAGGTGGTGGTGTTGCTGGCAGATTCTCTGTTTGTGGTGTGGCAGGTGCCACTGTCACTCCAGAGGTGAATGAAGAGGCCGAGACTGCAGCATAAGAGTAAGCAGGAGGAGCCAGAGACCTTTCTTTATTTTTGAGGTGTCTACTCCACTGCAGCTCGTGCTTTGCACTTAGATGACTGGTCATGCAGGTCGTGCTCAGGTTGAAAACTAGAGATGTGGCGAACATAAAATTTTCCGTTCGCGAATTGCGAACGTGAATTTCCGCTAATGTTTGCGAACCGGGTGAACCGCCATAGACTTCAATAGGCAGGAGAACTTTAAAACCCACAGGGACTCTTTCTGGCCACAATAGTGATGGAAAAGTTGTTTCAAGATAACTAACACCTGGACTGTGGCATGCCAGAGGGGGATCCAGGGCAAAACTCCCATGGAAAATTACGTATTTGACGCAGCGTCAGGTTTTAATCCATAAAGGGCATAAATCACCTAACATTCCTAAATTGTTTGGAATAACCTGCTTTAAAACATCAGGTATGATGTTGTATCGATCAGGTAGTGTAAGGGTTACGCCCGCTTCACAGTGACAGACCAAACTATGACAGACCAAACTCCTCATTTAACGCACAGCAAACAGTCCATTTGCACAACCGCAAACTCCCCAAGGTTGGATACCAAGCTAGCCATGTCCCGTTCCTTTTCCTCACTGACGTCATTGAAGTTCTCTTCCTCCACCCAGCCACGTACAACACCAAGGGTCTTCGAAAGGTGACAACAAGCCCCCTGGGACGCCTGCTGTGGTTGGTCTTCCACCTCCTCAAAGCTACCTTCCTCCTCTGACTCCTCTTCTTCAGACCCTCTCTCTGCATTGCCGCAGGTCCGGTAATCGATGACGACAAGGCTGCTTCTGGTGGTGATGGTGACCACAACTCTTCTTCTTCATGCTCATCTACAGCCTGATCCAGCACTTTCCGCAGGGCACACTCCAGAAAAAACGCATATGGGATGAGGTCGATGAGGTTGCCTTGGGTTTAACTGACCAGGTTTGTCACCTCCACAAAAGGACGCATGAGCCTACAGCCATTGTGCATGAGCGTTCAGTAATGCAGCCAAAAAATACCCAGCTCCGCATAGGCTGTCCTCTTTTTTATTTAATTAAACAAATCTAATCTTACCAGTTTAATTTCTGTTTTTTCCCCTTTAAGGGGGCGGTGTATGGAATAGATTTTAGGATCCGGGAGATAGAAAAAGATGCTTGGTTGGTCCTCTTACTTCCAATTTGGGGCACTGTGTGCGCCGTGCAATGTACTGTGCTACCCGATCTGAGTGGTATGTTAAGTAGTACTATTCCTATCAGTTTAATCCCTGTAATGTCCCCTATCAGGGGCCGGTCTATGGAACAGATTTTAGGAACCGGGAGATGGAAAAAGATGCTTGGTTGGTCCTCCTACTTCCAATTTGGGGCACTGCGCGTGTGCCGTGCAATGTACTGTGCTACCCTATATGAGTGGTATGTTAAGTAGTACTATTCCTATCAGTTTAATTTCTGTTACCTCCCCTATCAGGGGCCGGTCTATGGAATAGATTTTAGGAACCGGGAGATGGAAAAAAGATGCTTGGTTGGTCCTCCTACTTCCAATTTGGGGCACTGCTCGTGCACCGTGCAATGTACTGTACCACCCTATATGAGTGGTGTGTTAAGTAGTACTATTCCTATCAGTTTAATCCCTGTTACGTCCCCTATCAGTGGGACGTAACAGGGTTGTCAATAGTTGACACACTCATGACATAAATTTTATTCCTCTATGCGTCAATCTTGGTGTAGTGATGACTGTGCTCGTGCGCACGTTTGGGAGATTGCAGGTGATGGCGGTTTTTCAAAGCCTATGGTCTTGCTGAGGTAGTTCAGTGACAGTTAAGTGACCCAGAAAACAATGATTCTGCAGTGTGGGCCCATTGTTGGCCTAGTAGGCTTTAATGATCACCAGAGATGATCACAAAGAAAATTAATGTTTTTTATATGCAAAATTATCCAGCCGATCGCTTTTGCTCTGTTCACAATGAAGCAACAACCTTATCATCTGGGGTGTGCCAACATTGCCATTGCCAACGCTCATAGAGGTGATCGCTTCATTGTGATACGCAAGCCGCTTCACCACAACAAAGTAACGATCACAAAGGGGAATTGACACATGTATGTGCCTATTTTTTTTGTTTTGTTTTTTTTGCAGCCACAGTGCAGCACCAGAGGCCAGAAAAATTAGGCATGTACACATACCTGAAAAATTTGGTATTGTTGCAGCTGCTGCTGTAACAGCAGCCGTAAAAAATTATGTTTTCCAGGCAGAAAGTGCACTGAAACATTGCGGCTTGAACCCTAGTTGGTGGCGGAGAAGTCACGCAAGTCATCCGGCATGCAGAGATTAAATACAACAGTGTGTGGACCATTTTTAGCCCAAGGCATCTCATCAGGCATTTTTAGTCAAATGTATCGCCCACTGTCAGTCCCTTCGGGATCCATGCCTCATTGATCTTAATAAAGGTGAGGAAACTAGACTTTTTTGACCTAGGTGACTTCTCTTCTCAGTGACAATACCTCCTGCTGCACTGAAGGTCCTTTCTGACAGGACACTTGAAACAGGGCAGGCCAGATGTTCTATCACAAATTGGGATAGCTCAGGCCACAGGTCAAGCTTGCACACCAAGTAGTCATGGGGTTCATCGCTCCTCAGTTAAGGGGAGGTAGTTTGCTACCTGTCGGTTGAGTCGTTCTCTGAGGGAGGACCCCAAAGGGCTGTGGCAATGCGTAGGACTGAAAAAGCTCTGCATGTCCTCCATCAACAACACATCTATAAAGCGTCCTGTCCTTGCCGGCGTGGTCATGGTAGGAGGAGGATTACTTTCACCTCTTCCCCTGTGAGATTCCTGTTGTGCTGTGACATCACCCTTATAGGCTGTGTAAAGCATACTTTTTAACTTGTTTTGGAACTGCTGCATCCTTTCCGACATCCGGTAATTCGGTAACATTTCAGCCACTTTCTGCTTATACCGGGGTCTAGTAGCAATGCCACCCAGTACAGGTCGTTCTCCTTCAGCCTTTTTATACGAGGGTCCCTCAACAGGCATGACAGCATGAAAGACCCAATTTGCACAAGGTTGGATGCCGAGCTACTCATGTCCCGTTCCTCATCCTCACTGATCTTACTGAAGGTCTGTTCTTCCCCCCAGCCACGTACAACACCACGGGTACCAGATAGGTGACAACGAGCACCCTGGGATGCCTGCTGTGGTTGGTCTTCTTCCTCCTCAAAGCCACATTCCTCCTCTGACTCCTCTACCTCAGACTCCTCTTCCAGCATTGCCACAGGTCCAGCAAGCGATGCTGATAAGGCTGTTTCTGGTGGTGATTGTGACCACAACTCTTCCTCTTCCTCTTCACGCTCATCTACGGCCTGATCCAGCACTCTTCGCAGGGCACACTCCAGGAAGAAAACAAATGGGATGATGTTGCTGATGGTGCCTTCGGTGTGACTGACTAGGTTTGTCACCTCCTCAAAAGGACGCATGAGCCTACAGGCATTGCACATGAGCGTCCAGTAACGTGGCAAAAAAATACCCTGCTCTGCAGAGGCTGTCCTAGCACCCCGGTCATACAAATACTCGTTGACAGCTTTTTCTTGTTGGAGCAGACGGTCGAACATTAGGAGTGTTGAATTCCAACGTGTCGGGCTGTCGCAAATCAAGCTTCACTGGCATGTTGTTTCGCCGCTGAATATCGGAAAAGTGCGCCATGGCCGTGTAGGAATGCCTGAAATGGCTACACACCTTCCTGGCCTACTTGAGGACATCCTATAAGCCTGGGCACTTATGCACAAAGCGTTGTATGATCAGATTCAACACATGTGCCATGGAGGGCACATGTGTCAACTTTCCCAAATTCAATGCCGCCAACAAAATGCTTCCGTTGTCACACACCACTTTGCTGATCTCCAGTTGGTGCAGAGTCAGCCACTGATCCACCTGTGCGTTCAGGGTGGATAGGAGTGCTGGTCCGGTGTGACTGCTTTCAGGCAAGTCAACCCCAAGACGGCGTGACACTGTCGCATCCGGGATGTGGAATAGCCCCTGGGAGCTGGAGGGGTGCAGTTGATGTGGAGCAAGACGCAGCAGCAGAAGAGGACTCAGCCGAGGAGGTTAGCGAAGAGGATGGAGTAGGAGGAGTAGAGGAGGTGGCAGCAGGCCTGCCTGCAAGTCGTGGCGGTGTCACCAACTCCTCTGCAGAGCCATGCATTCCATGATTGTCAGCCGTCAGCAGGTCTACCCAATGTGCAGTGTACATGATACACCTGCCCTGACCGTGCTTTGCAGACCAGGTATCAGTGGTCAGATGGACCCTTGCCCCAACACTGTGTGCCAGACATGCCATGACTTCCTTTTCCACAATAAAGTACAGGTTGGGGATTGCCTTTTGTGAAAAAAATATTCGGCCGGGTACCTTCCACTGTGGTGTCCCAATAGCTATTTTTTTTTTAAGGTCTCAGACTCCACCAGCTTGTATGGTAAAAGCTGGCGGGCTGTAATGACCGGCAACACGCACAGGGAGGAAAACAGGGAAAGCCCTGCCCAAGGGAGAGGGAAAGGTGGTGACCCCTAACTCACCTTGCAGCTGGCACCTGCCTGCCCTGACGTCCCTAGACGGGTTCCTCGCCCATGCGGCGATCACGTGCCTAAACCCTGGCTTTCCCTGAAATGAGCCCTGGATAATGAACAGGCTGGTGGGATCGCTAGTCCTCACCACTGCACTAAGAGGGAAACACCAGGGAGAGCACAGACAAACACAGACAAACACAAACACCCAGGTGGACGGCAACAATTGTCCACAAAGGTCCAACAGGGATCCGGAGGGTAGCGTTCTAAGGCAACACTCAGAGAACGCAGCAACACAGCTCCAGTGGGTCAGAATAGATGTCCAGGCAGGAAGCTCTATATCTGGCAACCAGAGAAGTGTGAGAGGGGAATATAAGGAGGATTGGGAGTGCTGGACAAGGAACAGCTGAGAGAAGGAGCTACGGATCCCTGAGTGAGCCAAAAGGGTTTGTAAAGCAAACCCAGAAAGCTACAATAAGGAAACTTCCCTATCTGACATAGAGCGTGCAGCCAACCGCTGCGACCTCCTCCGGGTACAACGGAGTCAGGCGTGGCTCTTGACACCCTCGTGACAGTACCCCCCTCTCTACGAGGGGCCTCCGGACACTCAGGACCAGGTCTCTCAGGATGAGAGGCATGAAAAATCCGGACTAGCCTGTCGGCGTTTACCTCAGACGCAGGAACCCACATTCTTTCCTCGGGACCGTAACCTCTCCAGTGCACCAGATATTGGAGAGAGCGGCGGACCCGACGAGAATTAACAATTTTGGATATCTGAAATTCCAAACTACCATCCACGACAACAGGAGGGGGTGGCAGCGGTGACGGTTCTAGAGGTGGAACATATTTTTTGAGTAACGACTTATGAAAGACATTATGGATTTTAAAAGTCTGAGGCAACTCCAGGCGAAAAGCCACGGGGTTGATGATGGCTACAATCTTGTAAGGACCAATAAACCTAGGACCCAGTTTCCAAGAGGGAACCTTCAACTTGATATTCCTAGTAGACAACCACACATAGTCATTCACTCCTAGGTCCGGACCTGGCGACCGTCTCTTATCAGCCATGCATTTGTATTTACCTCCCATATTTTTCAAGTTAGCTTGCACCTTCTGCCATACTGATGAAAGAGATGACGAAAACCGTTCCTCTTCGGGAACCCCAGAAGACCCCCCCTCTTTGAAAGTACAGAATTGGGGATGAAAACCATATGCACCAAGAAAAGGTGACTTGCCAGTGGATTCCTGACGGCGATTATTTATGGCAAACTCAGCTAATGGTAAATATGACGACCACAACTCTTGGTTTTCAGACACAAAACATCTTAGATATGTCTCCAGGTTTTGGTTGGTACGCTCAGTCTGTCCATTCGACTGAGGATGGAAAGCTGAGGAAAAGGACAAGTGAACCCCCAAACGGGAACAAAAAGCTTTCCAAAATTTAGAAATAAACTGGGTTCCCCGATCCGAAACAACATCGGAGGGGACCCCGTGAAGCTTCACGATCTCACTGACGAATACCTGAGCAAGAGTTTTAGCATTAGGCAGTGCGGGTAACGCAATAAAGTGTGCCATTTTGCTAAACCTGTCCACTACTACCAAAATCACTGTTTTACCCGCAGACAAAGGTAAGTCAGTGATAAAATCCATAGACAGATGTGTCCATGGTCTATTGGGAATGACGAGTGGTAATAGAGACCCTGCAGGACGTGTATGTGAAACTTTTGCGCGCGCACAGGTAGAACAAGAAGACACAAAATCCAATACATCCTGACGCAACCTTGGCCACCAAAAACGACGAGACAATAGCTCTAAGGTTTCTTTACTACCCGGGTGCCCAGCAAGTGCCGAATTATGATGTTCCTTTAATAATTCGAGACGTAGGTTCAACGGTACAAACAATTTCTCTGAGGGGCAAGAGACCGGGGCGTCCCCCTGGGCCTCTAACACCTTCCCCTCCAAAGCAGAGTGTACCGCAGAGACAACCACTCCTCTTTGTAGAATGGGTACCGGATCACTCACATTACCCCCTCCAGGGAAACAACGAGATAGTGCATCAGCCTTGGTATTCTTTACCCCAGGACGATAGGTAATCACAAAGTTAAACCTGGTAAAAAATAGCGACCACCTAGCCTGTCTAGGGGTGAGACGCTTAGCTGATTCGAGGTACAGCAGATTTTTGTGGTCCGTAAACACAGTGACGGGGTGGACTGCCCCCTCTAAAAAGTGACGCCACTCCTCAAACGCAAGTTTAATAGCTAACAGTTCCCTATTGCCAATATCGTAGTTCTGTTCTGCTGCAGATAGTTTTTTAGAAAAGAAAGCACAAGGACGCCATTTGCCAGGAGACGGACCCTGAGACAGCACAGCCCCCACTCCCACCTCTGATGCATCGACTTCAACAATAAAAGGCTGAGAGACATCAGGTTGGACTAGTACAGGTGCTGAGGTAAACCTCTCTTTTAGAGAGGAAAAAGCAACTTTAGCGGCGTCAGACCATTTAGAAAAATCAGTCCCCTTCCTAGTCATGTCAGTAAGGGGTTTTACGATCACCGAATAATTTTTAATGAATTTCCTATAGAAATTCGCGAAGCCCAAGAACCGTTGTAGTGCTTTGAGGTTCTCAGGAAGATCCCAATCCAAAATTGCCTGGACCTTCCTAGGATCCATACGGAAACCTGACGCAGATAAATAATAACCTAGGAATTGTATCTCCTGAACGGCAAAAACACATTTTTCAATTTTAGCATATAATTCATTCGTCCGTAGGACCTGTAGTACTTGTCTGACATGCTCCTCATGTGTTTTCAGATCAGACGAATAAATTAAGATATCATCTAGGTATATTACCACAAACCTGCCGATTAGATGACTAAAAATGTCATTAACGAAATGTTGAAAGACGGCAGGAGCATTGGTCAGGCCGAAAGGCATAACTAGATTTTCATAATGCCCCTCAGGGGTGTTAAAAGCTGTTTTCCACTCATCCCCCTCTTTAATACGAATCAGATTGTAGGCCCCCCTAAGATCGAGTTTGGAGAACCACCTAGCACCCGCAATCTGGTTAAACAGGTCAGGAATGAGAGGAAGAGGGTATGGGTCTCGGATGGTTATCCGATTTAATTCACGAAAATCTAGGCAAGGACGCAGGCCCCCATCTTTCTTTTTAACAAAGAAAAACCCTGCAGCCACGGGTGAAGAAGAGGGTCTGATGTGTCCCTTAGCCAAACTCTCGGAGATATAATCCTTCATGGCTTGTCTCTCTGGACCTGAAAGATTATATAACCTGGTCTTGGGTAATTTTGCGCCGGGAATAAGGTTAACCGGGCAATCATAAGGACGATGAGGTGGTAACTTCTGACAACCCTTTTCAGAAAAAACGTCCTCAAAGTCCGAAACAAATGTAGGTAGGGTAGTTATGGAGGCGACTAAGCAATTGCTATTTAAGCAATTTTCTCTGCACGGCTCACTCCACTCCAATATCTCCCTGGCCTGCCAATCCACCACTGGATTGTGCGCTACCAACCAGGGAAGGCCCAGCACCACCGGAGTGGGAAGCCCCTCCAGAACATAACATGAGAGCATCTCGTTATGGTGGTCCCCTACCCGAAGGTGTAAATTATGAACGATGTGGGTGAGGTTTCTCTGAGACAGAGGAGCAGAATCTATAGCAAATATGGGAATAGGTCTCTGTAACGTACAGAGAGACAAACCCATAGTGCGGGCAAAATGGGCATCTATCAAATTTACCCCTGCTCCACTGTCTAGAAAGAAAGAAACAGTCTCTGTCTTATCACCAAAAACAATAACCGCTGGCAACACAAATTGCGATGTACGTATGGAGGAAACGTATACCCCCCGGCTGACATCCTCCACACAGCCTGGGGTTAGTAGTTTTCCGACGTTTTTTTTGTTTCTGAGGAAAGAAGGACAGACGTTAATGAAATGACCCCTCTCCCCACAAAAAAAACAACCCCCACGCCTACGGCGAACCTCAGGAGGACGGACCTGACGAGTAGTTCCTCCTAGCTGCATAGGCTCGTCTAAGTCCGTACAGACTAACTGCTGCTTGGGAGGGGTTACCAATGGCTCCGGTTTTTTCAACCTGTCCCTAAGGCGTCTATCTATATGGATAGAAAGGGACATACAGTCATGTGAAAAAATTAGGACACCCTTTGAAAGCATGTGGTTTTTTGTAACATTTTTAATAAAAGGTTATTTCATCTCCGTTTCAACAATACAGAGAGATTAAAGTAATCCAACTAAACAAAGAAAACTGAAGAAAAGTCTTTTCAAGATCTTCTGTAAATGTCATTCTACAAAAATGCCTATTCTAACTGAGGAAAAAGATAGGACACCCTTGCCCCTAATAGCGAGTGTTACCTCCTTTGGCTGAAATAACTGCAGTGAGATGGTTCTTGTAGCCATCTACCAGTCTTCGACATCGGTCTGAGGAAATTTTACCCCACTCCTCAATGCAGAACTTTTTCAGCTGTGAGATGTTTGAGGGGTTTCTTGCACGTACAGCCCTTTTCAAGTCACCCCACAGCATCTCAATGGGATTCAAATCTGGACTTTGACTTGGCCATTCCAGGACTCTCCATTTCTTCTTTTTCAGCCAATCTTTGGTTGATTTACTAGTATGTTTTGGGTCATTGTCATGTTGCATGGTCCAGTTCCGCTTCAGCTTTAATTTTCTAACTGATGGTCTCACATGTTCTTCAAGCACCTTCTGATACACAGTAGAATTCATCGTGGATTCTATGATGGTGAGCTGACCAGGTCCTGCTGCAGCAAAGCAGCCCCAAACCATGACACTTCCACCTCCATGCTTCACAGTTGGTATGAGGTTCTTTTCTTGGAATGCTGTGTTTGGTTTACGCCAAACATGTCCTCTGCTGTTGTGTCCAAATAATTCAATTTTGGACTCATCTGTCCAAAGAACATTATTCCAGAAGTCCTGGTCTTTGTCAACTTTATCTCTGGCAAATGTCAGTCTGGCCTCGATGTTTCTCTTGGAAAGCAAAGGTTTCCTCCTTGCACACCTCCCATGCAAGTTAAACTTGTACAGTCTCTTTCTGATTGTAGAGGCATGTACTTCTACATCAACAGTAGCCAGAGCCTGCTGTAGTTCTCGAGATGACACTTTAGGGTTTTTGGAGACCTCTTTTAGCATCTTGCGGTCTGCTCTTGGGGTGAACTTGCTGGGGCGACCAGTCCTGGGCATGTTGGCAGTTGTTTTGAAAGCCCTCCACTTGTAGACTATCTTCCGGACAGTGGAATGGCTGATTTCAAAATCTTTTGAGATCTTTTTAAATCCCTTCCCAGACTCATAGGCTGCTACAATCTTTTTTCTGAAGTCCTCTGACAGCTCTTTTGCTCTCACCATGGTGCTCACTCTCACTTCAACAGTCAGGAGCACACCAAACTAAATGTCTGAGGTTTAAATAGGGCAAGCCTCATTCAACATGCAGAGTAACGATCTACTAATTATGTGCACCTGGTGTGATATACCTGTGTGAGATCTGAGCCAATTTAAGAGGGAATACATGTGAGGGTGTCCTATCTTTTTCCTCAGTTAGAATAGGCATTTTTGTAGAATGACATTTACAGAAGATCTTGAAAAGACTTTTCTTCAGTTTTCTTTGTTTAGTTGGATTACTTTAATCTCTCTGTATTGTTGAAACGGAGATGAAATAACCTTTTATTAAAAATGTTACAAAAAACCACATGCTTTCAAAGGGTGTCCTAATTTTTTCACATGACTGTAACTGCATCAAGGGAAAAGGGGGTCTCATACAATGCAAGCGCATCCTTAACCCTTTCGGATAACCCAGAGAAGAACTGACTCCTGAGAGCCGGGTCGTTCCATTGGGTATCCGTAGCCCACCTACGGAAGTCAGAGCAATACTCCTCTACCGGCCGCTCTCCTTGTAGGAGTCTCCGTAATTTTGATTCAGCCAGTGCGACTCGGTCAGGGTCGTCATATATGAGACCCAAGGCCCCGAAAAACTCATCCACTGACCGAAGAGCCTGGGAATCAGTAGGTAAAGAGAACGCCCAGGACTGCGGGCCCCCCTGCAGCAGGGAAATAACAACACCCACCCGCTGTTCTTCATTACCAGAGGAGTAAGGACGCAGTTTAAAGTATAGTTTACAGGCCTCACGGAACGTCAAAAACTTGTCCCTTCCCCCAGAAAATCTGTCAGGGAGAGGGACCTTGGGTTCCGCAACAACCTGGTTACCAGTAGCAACCGCTGGGCTTGCGGTCTGTTGTAATTGCTGCTGTTGCTGGAGGACCGACGCCTTCAATCCTGCCACCTCCAAAGACAGGCCATGAAATTGTTCGGACAGAGCAGCAATTGGATCCATACTGGATTCTAAGTAGGTAAAAAATTTTTTTTTTTTTTTTTTTACCTACACAAAAATAAGGGCCAGATATAATGTAATGACCGGCAACACGCACAGGGAGGAAAACAGGGAAAGCCCTGCCCAAGGGAGAGGGAAAGGTGGTGACCCCTAACTCACCTTGCAGCTGGCACCTGCCTGCCCTGACGTCCCTAGACGGGTTCCTCACCCGTGCGGCGATCACGTGCCTAAACCGTGGCTTTCCCTGAAATGAGCCCTAGATAATGAACGGGCCGGTGGGATCGCTAGTCCTCACCACTGCACTAAGAGGGAAACACCAGGGAGAGGACAGACAAACACAGACAAACACAAACACCCAGGTGGACGGCAACAATTGTCCACAAAGGTCCAACAGGGATCCGGAGGGTAGCGTTCTAAGGCAACACTCAGAGAATGCAACAACACAGCTCCAGTGGGTCAGAATAGATGTCCAGGCAGGAAGCTCTATATCTGGCAACCAGAGAAGTGTGAGAGGGGAATATAAGGAGGATTGGGAGTGCTGGACAAGGAACAGCTGAGAGAAGGAGCTACGGATCCCTGAGTGAGCCAAAAGGGTTTGTAAAGCAAACCCAGAAAGCTACAATAAGGAAACTTCCCTATCTGACATAGAGCGTGCAGCCAACCGCTGCGACCTCCTGACCCCGGGTACAACGGAGTCAGGCGTGGCTCTTGACACCCTCGTGACACGGGCTAAGAGTTCTGACAAGCCAGCTTTCAGACGCCAGGCAAGGGGGTGACTCTGTGATATTGTCTTCTTACACTCAAACATTTCCTTGACAGACACCTGACTGTGGGCAGATGAGAAGGAACTGCTGAAGGTGAGAGGCAGAGTGGCAGGTGGTTGAGAGGGGGCAAGGAGGACAGCAGTGGTTGACGTGAGTGAAGATGCTGGACCAGGAGGAGGATGGTGGCTTTGAGTTTGTGTGCTGCTTGTACTCGTCATCATGTGTTGATCCCATAGGCGTTTGTAATGTGAGATCATGTGCCTTCGCAAAGCAGTTGTACCTAGGTGGGTGTTGGACTTCCCACGACTCTTCCCACGTTTCTTTTGGCACAGGTTGCAAATGGCATCGCTGTTATCAGAGGCAGACACACAAAAAAAATGCCACACTGCTGAGCTTTGCAATGACGGCATTCTGGTGGTGGCAACAGCATGGTTGATTGGCGTGCTGTCTGGCTGACCCTGGGTGCCGATACATGCTGTCTGACTGCCACTAGCTCCTTGCAACAACCTCCCCCTGCTTCCAACTCGTCTCCTCCTCCTCTCTGTCTCCCCATCTGAACTTTCCCCCTGTTCTTCTTCTCTTCAAGCGGGCACCCACGTGACATCCACGGACACATCGTCACCATCAACCGCTTCACTTGTATCTGACAACTCAGCAAAGGAAGCAGCAACGGGTACAACATCATCATCATCACACTGTACGTCCATGTGTGTAATGCTGCCTGACTGAGACATATCCCTGTTATCTACATCCTCTGGCAATAATGGTTGTGCATCACTCATTTCTTCCAACTGATGTGTAAATAACTCCTCTGACAGATCAAGTGAAGCAGCTGTGGTGCTAGTGTTGGTGGTGGTGGCAGGCGGGCGAGTGGTAACTTGAGAGGTGCCCGAGGCTGAGCTGGAGATTGGTGCGTCAAGGTTCCGGACGGAAGCTGTAGAAGATTGGGTGTCCTGTGTTAGCCAGTCAACTATGTCCTCAGAACTTTTCGAGTTTAGGGTACGTGGCCTCTGAACACTGGGCATTATTCAAATCACAGCACCACGACCACGACTGCCCCTGAGGGGTGGCCTGCCTCTGCCTGTCATTTTTTTTTAGATTAGTGGTACTATGCGTGCAAGGTACTGTGCCATCCGATATGAGTGGTGGGCACTGGCAGTGGGCACAGTGGCCCTGGCACACACCGGCAGGCAACTGCAATTATATTACAGAGATTTTCTTTTTTTACTGGTTTAAACGCAAGCTACTGTGACACCAGATATGAGTGGTGGGCACTGGCAGTAGTGGGCACAGTACACGCTGTGTGCCTGACACACACTGGCAGGCAACTGCAATTATATTACAGAGACAACATTGTTTTATTGTTTTAAATGCAAGCTACTGTGCCACCAGATATGAGTGGTGGGCACTGGCAGTAGTGGGACAGTACACGCTGTGTGCCTGACACTCGCTGGCAGGCAACTGCAATTATATTACAGATAAAAAATGGTTTTACTGTTTTAAATGCAAGCTACTGTGCCACCAGATATGAGTGGTGGGCACTGGCAGTAGTGGGTACAGTGGAAGCTGTGGGCCTGACACACGCTGGCAGGCAACTGCAATTATATTACAGATATTTTTTTTTTTTTTTACTGTTTTAAATGCAAGCTACTGTGCCACTAGATATGAGTGGTGGGCACTGGCAGTAGTGGGCACAGTACAGTCGTGGCCAAAAGTTTTGAGAATGACACAAATATTAGTTTTCACAAAGTTTGCTGCTAAACTGCTTTTAGATCTTTGTTTCAGTTGTTTCTGTGATGTAGTGAAATATAATTACACGCACTTCATACGTTTCAAAGGCTTTTATCGACAATTACATGACATTTGGCCCTTCTTTTTCAGGACCTCTGCAATTCGACTGGGCATGCTCTCAATCAACTTCTGGGCCAATTCCTAAATGATAGCAACCCATTCTTTTATAATCACTAGTGATGAGCGGGAGGCGCCATATTCGATTTCGCGATATTTTGCGAATATTCAATTGAATATTCGTGTTATAGTGGTCGAAATCGAATATTCGTAATTATTCCAATTATCGCGAATAATATGTGATTTAATTAATCGCATATTGTGATTTTTCTTTTGATAGTATAAGGCAACGTTCCTATGACTAATTGACTATGGCTAAGCTAATATGTGAATTTTACGAAATTTCGTAATATTGCTCTAACTTCGTCTTTTAGAATATTACGAATATTCTAAAATACGAAGTTAGAGCAATATTACGAAATTTCGTAAAATACACATAGATTGTAATTTAGCTAATATAGTGCTACAATCCTTTTTTTTCTCAAATTTTTTTTGCCTCTTCTGAACTTAAGTTTTGTAAAATATGTACACTATTAAAAAAAATTACTATAGCAGTATATTATCTAAATTACAATCTATGTGTATTTTACGAATATTCTTGATATTGCTCTAACTTCGTCTTTTAGAATATTCGTAATATTGCTCTAACTTCGTCTTTTAGAATATTCATAATATTGCTCTAACTTCGTCTTTTAGAAAATGACAAAAATTCTAAAAGACGAAGTTAGAGCAATATTAATAATAAACGTAAAAAGTTGAAATCGCAATTCGATTATTATAACTTGAATTAATCGAATTGCGATTTCAACTTAACACTGCTATATTCCATATTAATTTATTCTAGCCTAATATGGAATATAGCAGTGCTAAGTTGAAATCACAATTCTATTATTATAACTTGAATTAATCGGATTGCGATTTCAACTTAGCACTGCTATATTCCATATTAGGCTAGAATTAACAAATATGGAATATAGCAGTGTTAAAGGAATTCTGTCACCAGGTTTCACCCCCTCCAGATAAAAATATGGTTATGTTCAGGGAGCTTTAACCATTCCTAATGTGGTCTTATAAATGTAATCTGTAGGCTCATTTTGCTAAAAATACGCTATTACTAACCTGTCAGTCATAAAAATAAGGTGCCCAAGGGGAAGTAAATGGCTCCAAGCTGCCCCCCACACCCACTGCCGTTTGTGCCCAGCGCCGCCTCATAATCTTCTGTGATGCCTCCAGCTCTCCTGCTGTAACATCGCTGTGAAAGCCTCCCTCCTCCCTCTGTAACATCGCTGTGAAAGCCTCCTGCTCTCTCTCCCTCCTCCCTCCTCCCTCTGTAACATCGCTGTGAAAGCCTCCTGCTCTCTCTCCCTCCCCCCTCCTCCTGCTGCTGTAACATTGTGATGTTACACACGAACGGCAGCAGGTGAGGGCGGCAGCTTGGAGCCATTTACATCCCCTTGGGCACCTTATTTTTATGACTGACAGGTTAGTAATAGCGTATTTTTAGCAAAATGAGCCTACAGATTACATTTATAAGACCACATTAGGAATGGTTAAAGCTCCCTGAACATAACCATATTTTTATCTTAAAGGGGTGAAACCTGGTGACAGAATCCCTTTAAGTTGAAATCGCAATTCTATTATTATAATTCAAATTAATCGAATTGCGATTTCAACGTAATTCTCAAATCCGACAGTACATTCTAGTATATGGGCACTCACTGGAGCAGCCAGGAAGACATTGTGAATGAAGGGTGGAAGACATTGTGAAGGAACTGGAGGCACTGTCAGCAACCCAATCTACTATCACCTGTACATACGTAGAGCCGCATTAGGCCCGACCAAATAACGCTGAAGGTTCTGTTGCCTACTCGCACCTGAGGAAGGTTTTTCACTTGTGTGTGTAGCTGGCACAGATCCACCACATTCTCTCCCTGCTACAGGAGCTCCACCAACAGCACCACGACCTGGGCCACGTCCCTTATTCAACACTCTCCTCATTCTCTGCAAATTTATGATCTTGCCCAAATGGGTAACAGAAGATAACAGCAGTTTCTAACGCTTGTATTTCACACTGACAGATGTAGCAAAGACAGCAAAATTAGTATTTGGCCCAAAATGGGTGTTTTTAATAACAGAAGATAACAGCAGTATCTAATGTGTATATTTCACACTGACAGGTGCAGCAAAGGCTGCAAATTTAGTATCTTTCCCAAAATTGGTGTTTTTTAATACCAAAAGATTACAGCAGTATCTAACACGTGCATTTCACATTGACAGATGCAGCAAAGGCTGCAAATGTTGTATTTTTCTCAAAATGGGTGTTTTTTTTTAATAACAGAAGATAACAACAGTGTATTTCTGTCACAGTAGGTAAGATAAGGGAAGGAAACAGAACACAGCAAAGCAAACAAAACAACTGACTAGGCCACAAATGCTAGGGAACAAAGGGGTCACCTCCTAGCAATCCCTAAAACACTTTCCCTAAGCTGCTATGCCCATGTGCATATCTGGATTACAGATTCACACATGCCCACGTACCTAAGACTATAACACACTAAACCAAACCCTCAGCTGTAGGGAAGAGGGGAAAAAGGCACCCAGTTCCTTCAACAACTAAAGGAGCTAGTGTCACCCTAGAGGCCTAGTCAAAACAGACACAGAAGGAACAAGGGAAAAATAATTATCTAGAGATGTGTTGCAGAAGACGATCCACCAAACTGCCAGAGCTCACACAAGGCAGAAACATAGAAACATAGAATGTGTTGGCAGATAAGAACCATTTGGCCCATCTAGTCTGCCAAATATACTGAATACTATGAATAGCCCTCAGCCCTATCTTACAAGAAGGATGGCCATATGCCTATCCTATGCATGCTTAAATCCCTTCACTGTATTTGCAGCTATCACTTCTGCAGAAAGGCTATTCCATGCATCCACTGCTCTCTCAGTAAAGTAATACTTCCTTATATTACTTTTAAACCTTTGCCCCTCTAATTTAAAACTATGTCCTCTTGTAGCAGTTTTTCTTCTTTTAAATATTCTCTCCTCTTTTAACTTGTTGATTCCCTTTATGTATTTAAAAGTTTCTATCATATCCCCTCTGTCTCGTCTTTCTTCCAAGCTATACACGTCAAGGTCCTTTAATCTTTCCTGGTAAGTTTTATCCTGCAATCCATATACTAGTTTAGTAGCTATTCTCTGAACTCTCTCCAAAGTATCAATATCCTTCTCTCCAGTACTGCGCACAATACTCCAAATTAGATCTCACTAGTGCTCTGTAGAGCGGCATGAGCACCTCCCTCTTTCTACTAGTAATGCCTCTCCATATACACTGTAACGGATGTCCTGGCACCCCGACCGGGTACCTCCGTCGATAGATGCTCCTAGTGCTTTCCGAGGACTCCAAGCACTCCACTTGACACCGTACGCACTGCAGACCCCACGAACCGCCGCAGCTTGGTTGGGGTCTCACCGTCCTCCACCCACGCTGGACCTACGACAAGGCTCCAGGCTCCAGTGGGTGAACCTCTCCTACAGCCAGAGAGCAGGAACAGCTCTTACAAGAGCTAGTAGTTATGCCAGGGGAGTATAGCAAATCGTCAGCGTATAGCAATCCCCCAGTTTTGATCAGTTATCCAAACACCAGTCTCAGCATGATGAAGGATAAAACAGGAACACTTTATTGAGGGCTACCCGCCCGTATTTATACAGGTCTCCATCTGGTGGACACGCCCCCAGGGGACCAGAATGGAGACTGCGACACACCGAACGGATACAGCACATCCCCACAATGCATCATGGTTTCCTCCTCTCTGCCCCAGAGACAACCGAGGGATAATCCAATTATCTCTCAGGACAAAGGGGAGATCGCCAATACACATGCGGGGACAACAGGACAGAAATCACCAGTTAAACACACAATGTCACACCCTCCCAGCAACCACAGACATTTAACATATTCCCAGATAGCTCAAGTCTGAGTGCATATCATTAGGTGAATGGCACTCAGACCACACGAATACAATTAAACTAGCCATCTGGGTACCCTCACATAATAAAATACAATTCCAAAGACAGATTTAAGCTGTGCGGCCGGCCTGTGTTCTTTAAAGTTAGTATGGGCCATAATCCTGAGGCAGGAAGCTGGCAACCAGCCCCCTCCAAAACACAGTGGTGAGATTGGTTTCGTCACATACACCAAAGCATTCTGCTAGCATTTCCTGCTGCTCTATGGCATTGTCTGACTACCTTTAAGTCTTCTGAAATAATGACCCCTAAATCCCTTTCCTCAGATACTGAGGTTAGGACTGTATCACTGATTTTTTAGTCTGCTCTTGGGTTTTTATGCCCCAGGTGCATTATCTTGCACTTATCAACATTAACCTTTAGTTGCCAGATTTTTGACCATTTCTCTAGTTTTCCTAAATCCTTTTCCATTTGGTGTATCCCTCCAGGAACATCAACCCTGTTACAAATCTTTGTGTCATCAGCAAAAAGACACACTTTACCATCGAGGCCTTCTGCAATTTTGCTGATAAAGAATTTAAACAATATGGGTCCCAGAACCGATCCCTGAGGTACCCCACTGGTAACAAGACCATGGTCTGAATATACTCCATTGACTACTACCCTCTGTTGTCTGTCCCTCAGCCACTACCTAATCCATTCAACAATATGAGAGTCCAAGCACAAAGACTCTAATTTATTGATAAGCCTTCTATGTGGGACAGTATAAAAATCCTTACTAAAGTCTAGATAAGCGATGTCTACTGCACCTCTGCATCTATTATTTTAGTCACCCAATCAAAAAAATCAATAAGATTAGTTTGACATGATCTCCCTGAAGTAAACCCATGCTGTTTTTCATCTTTCAATCCATGGGATTTTAGATGTTCCACAATCCTCTCCTTGAGTATGGTCTCCGTTAATTTCCCCACTATTGATGTCAGGCTTACTGTCTATAGTTTACCGATTCCTCCCTACTACCTTTCTTGTGAATGGGCATAACATTTGCTAATTTCCAATCTTCTGGGACTACTCCTGTTACCAGTAATTGGTTAAATAAATCTGTTAATGGTTTTTCTAGTCCACCGCTGAGCTCTTTTAATAGCTTTGGGTGTATCCCATCAGGCCCCTGTGACTTATTTGTATTAATTTTAGACAGCTGACTTAGAACATCTTCCTCTGTAAAGACACATGCATCAACAGATTTATTAGTCTTCCTTCCTAACTGAGGTTCTTTTCCTTCATTTTTCTTTGTAAAAACTGAACAGAAGTATTCATTGAGGCAGTCAGCTAGCTCTTTATCTTCTTCCATATACCTTCCTTCTTTTGTTTTTAATTTTGTAATACCTTGTATTAGTTTCCTTTTTTCATTTATGCATCTGAAGAATGTCTTATCACCCTTTTTCACTGACTGAGATAATTTCTCTTCTGCCTGTGCTTTATAAACTGTTATAACTTGTTTAGCCTCCCTCTGCCTAATCTTATGAATTTCCCTGTCATCCTTGTTTTTTATAAATAATAACTAAATGCTATATTTTAGTTTTTTATGATTTTGGCCACTTCTGCTGAGTACCACAGTGGCCTCTTCCTTTTTTTGCTTTTACTGACAAGCCTAATGCAGTTTTGTGTTGCCTTCAATAGTGCCACTTTTAAGTAGTCCCATTTCTCCTGGACTCCATTGAAACTGTTTCAATCTGATAGTGACTCGTATACCACTAATCTAATTTTAGAAAAGTAATTTTTTCTAAAACCTAAAACTTTTGTTTTTGTGTGGTGTGAATCAGTCACTGTACTTATAGTAAACCACACTGAATGGTGATCACTAGATCCCAAGCTTTCCCCTACAGTAATATCAGATACCAAATTCCCATTTGTGAATACTAAATCTAACATAGCCTCCTTCCGGGTTGGCTCATCAACTACTTGCTGTAGAGATAATCCCAGTAGGGAATTTAAAATAACTGTACTCCTGTCAGAACTAGCTATTTTTCAAGTTTACATCAGGAAGATTAAAGTCTCCCATAATGATAAAATTCCCCTTTCAATGTCATTTTAGCTATTTCCTCAACTAGTAGATCATCTAATTCTTTGACTTGGCTAGGTGGTCTATATATCACACCTAAACGAGTTACCTTATGATTATCAAGCTGCAAGGTAACACAAACTGACTCTAAATTTGTCTTGCTAACTTGTATTAAATTAGATTTTATGCTATCTTTCACATACAGGGCCACCCTTTCCCCCTTCTTGCCTTCTCTGTCTTTCCAATATAGAGAGAACCCTGGTATTGTTCTATCCCAGTCATTTCTTCCATTGAACCACGTCTCAGTAACAGCCAAGGCTATAGGGAGAGGGAGGAATAAATAGCCTCACAAATTACCAAAAGAGCAACACAACAAAACAAACTGTCAGATCGAGTCATGTGCAGCAGCTTTGACAGATCTCCTCAGAACACCCACAGAGCAGGGCCTGACACCCAGGCCCAACTTTATCCGGGTGTTCCCTGTGAAAGGAATTCACAAGGCTGCTAGCATTAACATCGGTAGCCAGAACCCACATTCTTTTCTCTGGACCGTATCCCCTCCAATGCACCAGGTACTGAAGGGAACCCCGAAGAACACGTGAGTTGAGAATTCTAGAGATCTGAAACTTCATATTACCATCAACCAAAACAGGAGGAGAAGGCAAAGGAGATGGTTCCGCAGGTTCCACATATTTCTTCAACAAGAACCTGTTAAACACATTATGGATCTTCTTCTTCCAGGCCTGTGGAAGTTCCCGACGAAACGCCATCAAATTGATAATGGCCAAGATTTTGTAAGGGCCAATATATATTGGACCCAATTTCCAAGAGGGTACCTTCAGCTTAATGTTTTTAGTGGAAAACCACACCAAATCACCCACACACAGGTCCGGACCAGTCATACCTTACTTGTCAGCCATCTATTTATATCTTTCACCCATTTTTTTTTTTTATTAACTTGAATTTTCCACCAGATAGATGAAAAAGAGGAAGAGAATTTCTCCTCTTTCGTTAAGATTCAGTCCCAGAAAAAGTACCAAACTGAGGGTGAAAACCATAAGCGCCAATAAATGTTGACTTATCAGTTGACTCCTGCCTAGGGTTATTCAAGGCAAACTCAGCTAAAGACAAGAACGAGGACAACTCATCCTGATTCACAGCGAAAAACACCTGAAATAGGTCTCCAGGTTTTGGTTAGTGCGCTCAGTTTGACCATTCGACTAAGGATGAAAAGCCGAAGAGAAAGACAACTGAATACCCAGATGAGAACAAAACACCCTCCAAAACCTGGAAACAAATTGTGTCCCTTTATCAAACATCACTTCAGAGGGAATGCCATGTAATGTCACATTGTTATCAATAAAAACCTGAGCAAGAGTTTTTGCATTGGGCAAACCTGATAATGGTACAAAGTGAGCCATCTTGCTGAAGCGGTCCACTACCACCAAAATCACAGTTTTCCCAGAGGAACTTGGGAAATCAGTAATTAAGTCCATGGACAAATGTGTCCAAGGACGAGATGGGATGGACAAAGGAAGAAGAGATCCTGATGGCCAAGTATGAGCCACCTTCGCGCGTGCACAGGTCTCACAACCTGCTTCATAACCCTCAACACCTTTACGCAACCCTGGCCACCCGAATCTCTGGGAAATAAGATCTATAGTGGATCTACCTCCAGGATGTCCCGCAAGGACAGTATCATGATGTTCCTTAAACACCTTGTATCGCAGTTCAGAAGGAACAAATAACTTGCCTGGAGGACAAGAATCAGGTGCCGCCTCTTGAGCCC
Organism: Bufo gargarizans; assembly: GCF_014858855.1. Classification (NCBI taxonomy): domain Eukaryota; kingdom Metazoa; phylum Chordata; class Amphibia; order Anura; family Bufonidae; genus Bufo; species Bufo gargarizans. The sequence goes on from NC_058084.1 coordinate 257,645,060, forward strand.
CCAACACTTCCGTCTCCAGCTCGGGGTAAAGAGCGGAAACCACCACCACATCACCCAAAATTGGAGCGGGATCCTCCAAATCTCGCCCCCCAAGAAAGCTACGTGACAACGCAACCGCTTTAACGTTTTTAATCCCAGGGTGATAGGTGACCACAAAATTTAACCTGGTAAAAAACAATAACCATCTAGCCTGCCTAGGATTTAAACGTTTTGCAGATTGCAGGTAAGCCAGATTCTTATGGTCAGTAAATACCATAATCGGATGAGTCGCCCCTTCTAGCCAATGACGCCACTCTTCAAAGGCCAATTTGATGGCCAACAACTCTCTATTCGCAACATCATAATTTTTTTCGGCGGTCAAGAGTTTCTTGGAGAAAAAAGCACATGGGCGCCATTTATTAGGAGAGAGACCGTGCTACAAGACTGCTCCGACTCCCACTTCTGACGCGTCAACCTCTACAATGAAGGGTTTAGACACATCAGGTTCCATCAGAATGGGAGCGGAAGCAAAACATTTATTAATAGCAGAAAAATCCTGCAATGCCTTATCCGACCAGACAGAGAAGACAGCGCCCTTCCTAGTCATATCTGTCAAAGGTTTTACAATGGTAGAATAATTCAGGATTAATTTTCTGTAGCAATTTGTAAATCCTAAAAACCACATCAGGGCTTTCTGAATCACCGGCCGGTCCCATTCCAGTACCGCACAAACTTTTTCAGGATCCATACGAAAACCAGAGGCAGAAAGCAAGTACCCCAAAAACGGCAGCTCCTGAACAGCAAACACACATTTTTCCAATTTAGCATACAATTTATTCTCCTGAAGGATCAATAACACTTGTCTCAAATGATCCTGATGAGTCTTCATATCGGGTGAGTAAATTAGTATGTCATTGTGGTAAATAACAACGAACCTCCCCACCAAACAATGAAAAATAGTTAAACCAAAGGGCATGACTAGGTTCTCAAAGTGACCCTTGCAGGTATTGAAGGCAGTTTTCCATTCATCTCCTTCCCTTATTCTGATCAGATTATAAGCTCCTCTTAAATCCAATTTAGAAAACACCTTGGCACCAACAATCTGATCAAACAGATCCCAAATTAAGGGAAGGGGATGAGAATCACGGACAGTAATGAGATACAGCTCCTGGAAATATAGGCACGGTCTAAGGGATCCATCCTTCTCCTTTACGAAAAAGAAGCCAGCGGCCATAGGAGAATTAGATGGTCTAATATGTCCCTTTGCAAAACTCTCAGCAATACACTCCCGCATAGCTGCTCTTTCGGATTGAAAAAGATAATGGCAATTTTGCTCCGGGGATAAGATTGACCGGACAATCATACTCTCGGTGAGGGGCAACTCTTGTGCTCCACCCTCTAAGAATACATCCGAAAAATCGGAAAGAAATTGAGGCAACACCTTAGTGGACACCTCCGAAATAGAGGCACTAAGACAGTTGTTCATACAAAATTCACTCCAATTACTGATTTGTATTGTTTGCAAGTCAATGGTAGGATTATGTTTTATCAACCATGGTAAACCCAGAACCATCGGAGCAGACAAGCCTTTCATAACAAAACTAAAAATTAACTCAACATGAGAATCACCCACCCTCAAATGAATATCCTGAACAATATGAGTTAGAAATCTTTGTGAGAGGGGGGCAGAATCTATAGCAAGCACTGGTATCTCTTTGCTTATTGCGCTAGTTTTAAAACCATGACTCTGAAGAAATTGATAATCAATAAGATTAACCCCTGCACCACTGTCAACAAATACCTTTAACTCAAAATTTCCAGAGTCTAGTGCCCACATAGCAGGCAGGAGGAATCGGGTACTGCAGGTAGGATACAAATATGCCTGCTCTGACTCCCCATTTACACTTCCAAGAGTAAGGGAGTTTCTTTTTTTTCATGACCACTTCAAGGTTTAATAAAAGGGCACACATTAACAAAATGACCTTCTTTAGCACAGAAGTAACACAGTCTATTCGGCTTCCTAAAATTCCTATTACCAGAGCAAGAAGTAGCCTGACCCAATTGCATAGGCTCCTCTCCAGTCTCTAATGCAAGTGTCATAGGACCCCAAGGGACAGGAGGGACAGCCAAAGACATAGCCGCCTCCAAAGAATCAGGTTTTTCATAAAATGCAAGGGCATATTTTAATATCTCAGATAGCCCCTGACAGAACTGACTACGGAGTGCATTCCACTCCGAATCAGTCGCCCATCTTCTAAATTCAACACAATGCGACTCAGCGGTATGTTTTCCCTGGCACAAGCTGCACAAAATAGATTCAACCATAGAGACCCGGTCTGGGTCATCATAAATCAGCCCCAGGGCTTCGAAAAATGAATCCACCAACCGGAGGGACTGTGAACCAGTCGGCGGTGAAAAAGCCCAAGACTGAGCGTCACTTTTTAGCAGAGAAATAATAATCCCTACTCTTTGTTTTTTGTTTCCATATGAAATCGAACGCAGATGAAAATACAATTTACAGGACTACCTGAACCAAACAAAGTTATCACTTCCCCCGGAAAACCTATCAGGAAGAGCGTCCTTAGGTTCCAGGCATACCTGGTTTTTCCCCCGCGGTGCCAGACGCTAAAGTACTCTGACACCGCGCATCCGAATTGCGGAGGTCAGTCACCTCCAAAGACAATCCCTGCATGCGATCAACCAAAGCATCAATAGTTTTCATTTTGCAAACAGCAAGGGAAAAAAATGATAATATGGTGGGTTATTATGTCACGGTAGGTAAGATAAGGGAAGGAAACAGAACATGGCAAAGCAAACAAAACAACTGACTAGGCCCCAAATGCTAGGGAACAAAGGGGTCACCTCCTAGCAATCCCTAAAACACTTTCCGTAAGCTGCTATCTATCTCGATGGTAGATATGCACATGCCCACATACCTAAGACTATAACACACTGAACCAAACCCTCAGCTGTAGGGAAGAGGAAAAGAGGCACCCAGCTCCTTCAACAACCAAAGGAGCTAGCGTCACCCTAGAGGCCTAGTCAAAACAGACAGAGAAGGAACAAGGGAAAAGGACTTATATAGAGATGTGTTGGGGAAGACGATCCACCAAACTTCCAGAGCTCACACAAGGCAGAATTATAACCCGCAAAGGCTATAGGGAGAGGGAGGAATAAATAGCCTCACCAATTACCTAAAGAGCAACACCTGGGAGGAGGTGAGATTCTGCTCAAACCCACAACAAAACAAACTGTCAGAATGAGTCACGTGCAGCAACACTGAGAGATCTCCTCAGAACACCCAAAGATCAGGGTGTGACAATTTCACACTGACAGATGCAGCAAAGGCTGCAATTTTTTTTTTTTCCCAAAATAAGTTTTTTTTTTATAACAGAAGATAACAGCAGTATCTAACGCATGTACAGTCCTGATCAAGAGTTTAAGACCACTTGAAAAATTGCAAAAAATCATATTTAGCATGGCTGGATCATAACAAGGTTCCAAGTAGAGCTTCAACATGCAACAAGAAGAAATGGGAGTGAGACAAAACATTTTTTTTAACATTCAATTTAATGAAAACAACAAATAAACTGAAACAGGCAGTTTTTCAGCTGATCAAAAGTTTAGGATCACATCTCCACATCTGCTGTTATTGTTGATCACTTCAAAAATGTGTTTCAGCATGCGTTTCCATGAGGTGAGTGGGAACATTTCTCCAAGTGGTGAAGACGGCCGCACGAAGGTCATCTACTGTCTGGAACTGTTGTCTATTTTTGAAAACTCCCCTTGCCATCTACCCACAAAGGTTCTCAATTGGATTTAGATCAGGGGAACATGCAGGATGGGCCAAAAGAGTGATGTTATTCTCCTGGAAAAAGTCCATTGTCCTGCAGGCATTGTGTACTGTAGCGTTTGTCCTGTTGAAAAACCCAGTCGTTACCACACAGACGAGGGACGTCAGTCATGAGGAATGCTCTCTCCACCACTGGACATAGCCAGTGGCCGTTTAACGCCCCTGCACTTCCTGAAGCTCCATTGTTCCACTGAAGGAAAAAGCACCCCAGACCATTATGGCGCACCCTCCACTGTGGCGCGTAGAAAACATCTCAGGTGGGATCTGCTTGTCATGCCAGTAACGTTGGAAACCATCAGTACCATCAAGGTTAGATTTTGTCTCATCAGAGAATAAAACTTTCTTCCACCTTTGAATGTCCCATGTTTGGTGCTCTCTTGCAAAGTCCAAACAAGCAGTTCTGTAGTGTTCAAGGAGATGAGGTCTTTGAAGACGTTTTTTGTTTTTGAAGCCCTTCAGTTTTAAATGCCATCTGATGGTTATGGGGCTGCAGTCAGCACCAGTAACGGCCTTAATTTGGGTCGAGGATCATCCAGTGTCTTGACGGACAGCCAATTGGATCCTCCGGCTCAGTGCTGGTGAATTTTTTTGGGGTCTTCCACTTGACTTTTTTGTTCCATAACCCTCAGGATCATTTAAGAAATTCCAAATGACTGTCTTACTGTGTCCCACCTCAGCAGCGATGGCGTGCTGTGAGAGACCCTGCTTATGCAGTTCAACAACCCGACCACATTCAAAAAGGGAGAGTTGTTTTGCCTTTGCCATCACAACTTGTGACTACCTGACAGAAAATGACAATGAATCCACATCTTTGCACAGATTTGGCCTTTTAAAACTTTTGATCAACTGAAAAACAGCCTGTTTGAGTTTATTCGTTGTTTTCATTAAATTGAATACTCAAAAAATGTTTTGTCTCACTCCCATTTCTTCTTGTTGCATGTTGAATCTCTACTTGGAACCTTGTTAAGATCCAACAATGTAAAATAAGATTTTTTGCCTTTTTTCAAGTGGTCTAAAACTTTTGATCAAGACTGTATTTCACACTGACAGATACAGCAAAGGCTGCAAACTTAGTATTTTTCCCAAAATGAGTTTGTTTTTTTATAACAGAAGATAACAGCAGTATATAATGCTTGTATTTCACAATGAGATATGCAGCAAAGGCTGTGAAATTTAGTATTTTTCCCAAAGGGTTAACAAAGTTTGTAAAATCAGTTTTGAATACCTTGAGGGTTGTAGTTACTTAGATGGGGTCACTTTTATGGAGGCTCTACTCCAGGGGTGCATCAGGGGGGCTTCAAATGGGACATGGTGTAAATAAACCAGTCCAGCAAAATCTGCCTTCCAAAAACTATATGGCGCACCTTTATCTCTACGCCCTACTGTGTGCCCGTACAGTAGTGTACGACCACATATGGGGTGTTTCTGTAAACGGCAGAGTCAGGGCAATAAAGATACAGTCTTGTTTAACTGTTAACCTTTGCTTTGTTAGTGGAACAAATGGGTTAAAATTGAAAATTTGGCAAAATAAATGAAATTCTAAAATTTCATCCCCATTTGCCAATAACTGTTGTGCAACACCTACAGGGTTAACAAAGTTTGTAAAATCAGTTTTGAATATCTTCAGGGGTGTAGTTTCTTAGATGGGGTCACTTTTATGGAATGTCTACTCTAGGGTTGCATCAGGGGGGCTTCAAATGGGACATGATGTAAATAAACCAGTCCAGCAAAATCTGCCTACCAAAAACCATATGGCGCATCTTTCCCTCCTCACAAAAGTCTCCCTTTCCGCTAACTTGGGATAAAAATTTCAATCTTTTATGGACTCAATATACCCCTCAGCAAATACCTTGGGGTGTCTTCTTTCCAAAATGGGTCATTTGTGGGTGTTTGTACTGCCCTGGCTTTTGAGGGTCTCCACAATCATTACATGTATGGCCAGCATTAGGAGTTTCTGCTAGCCTCTGGGCTGAAAGAAAAAAATGAACGGCACAGGTTTCTTTATTAGCATCGATCAATGTGGATGAAAAAATCTCAGCCAAAAAAAAATAAAAAAATGAGGGGAAAGGCGTCTGCCAGGACATAGGAGCTCCGCCCAACATCCATACCCACTTAGCTCGTATGCCCTGGCAAACCTGATTTCTTCATTCACATCAATCGATGTGGATGAATAAATCATTGCTGGGATTTTTATTTTATTTTTTATATACAAAGTGTTTGCCAAAGCATATGAACACCGCCGCCCCCTCATCTCATATGCCTTGGCAAACGTATCTTTTACTGCAGAGGAGAAATCTCATCTTGCAGCGCCGCATACACCGACTTTTGTGTAATCTGACAGCAGCGCAATGCTTCTCTCAGAATGCACATCAGTGCTGCAGCTAGTCGATCGGTTGGTTCACCTGGAAGGTAAAAAAAACAAAACAAAAAAGAAAAAACCAGGCCGCAACGCAATAAATGTATTAACTTTATAATAACATTTGAACGGAACATATAAACTTTATTTAACTTTTTAAACAGAACGTTAACTTTTTTACTTACCAGTGTTTTTTTTTTTGTTTTGTTTTTTACCTTTATAGGACAAACCTCTCCTTCCCCATGGGACAATGTGCAAAGCGCAAATCGCCCAGAGATGTGGTGAAGTACATTATGCACTTTGTCCAAGGTGAAAGGAGAGGTTTGCAGCAGCTTTGTGTGAATGGGCCCTAATAGCCCTGTGAGCCTGTCCTGTGAGATGCAATCCCTATGCTAAGTGTACCTGTGTGTGGTACTTCCAGAAACACTCCCCTAAGCATAAGGCAGGGTGGTCAGGGCAGTCAGGACAGAAATACCGGGTGTCACGCCTTATTCCACTCCTGCTACAGACACGACATCTTTTTCGAGGTGACGGTTGGGTTGAGGTACCAGAAACGACATTGGGGAAATGTCGCTCGTGTAGATGGCTTACTACACTGGTCGATGATCTCTTCCTGAAATTTGAGGAAGGATCCTGTTCTCCCAGCCTTACTGTAGAGAGCAAAACTATTATATACAGCCAATTGAATTAAATATACAGACACCTTCCTTTACCAGCTTCTGGTGCGTCGGGAAACTAAATAAGAAGCCAACATCTGGTCATTGAAGTCCACCCCTCCCATGAGCGAATTATAATCGTGGACACAGAGGGGCTTTTCAATGACACTGGTTGCTCGTTCAATTTGTATTGTCGTGTCTGCGTGAATGGAGGAGAGCATGTAAACGTCACGCTTGTCTCTCCATTTCACCGCAAGCAGTTCTTCATTACACAAGGCAGCCCTCTCCCCCCTTGCAAGACGGGTGGTAACGAGCCGTTGGGGGAAGCGCCGGCAACTAGGTCGCGCGGTGCCACAGCAGCCAATCTGTTCTAGGAAAAAATGCCTGAAGAGGGGCACACTTGTGTAGAAATTGTCCACATAAAGATGATACCCCTTGCCAAATAAGGGTGACACCAAGTCCCAGACTGTCTTCCCACTGCTTCTCAGGTAGTCAGGGCAACCGACCGGCTCCAGGGTCTGATCTCTTTACCCTCATAGATCTGAAATTTGTGGGTATAGCCTGTGGCCATTTAACAGAGCTTATGCAATTTGACCCAATACCGGGCGCTCTTGCTTGGGATGTATTGTTTGAAGGCAAGGCGCCCGGTAAAATGTATAAGGGACTCGCCTACGCAGATGTTTTGCTCAGGGGTATACAAATCTGCAAATTTGTTGTTGAAGTGGTCTATGAGGGGCCGAATTTTGTGGAGCCAGTCAAAAGCTGGGTGGGCTCTGGGACGGGAGGTGGTGTTGTCGCTAAAGTGCAGGAAACGCAGGATGGTCTCAAATTGTGCCCTGGACATGGCAGCAGAGAACATGGGCATGTGATGAATTGGGTTCGTGGACCAATATGACCGCAATTCATGCTTTTTGGTTAGACCCATGTTGAGGAGAAGGCCCAGAATTTTTTTTTAATTCGGAAACTTGGACGGGTTTCCACCAAAAAGGCTGGGCATAATAGCTTCCCGGGTTGGCGGCTATAAATTGAGTGGCATACCGATTTGTTTCTGCCACGACTATGTCCAAGAGCTCCGCAGTCAAGAACAGCTAAAAAAATCCCAGGGCCAAACCGATCTGAGCTGTCTCAACCCGAACTCCAGACTGGGCGGTGATAAGGGGAACTAATGGTGTGGCTGAAGTTGGGGACTGCCAATCAGGGTTTGCCAGCACCTCAGGGACTCCAGGGGATCTTCCGGCCTGTCTTTGCGGTGGCTGCAACGGGGTAACTATTGCATGTGCCACCGTACCAGCTTCAACTGCCCTTCTGGTGCTCCCCACTTCACCATGTTGTACGGCAGTGTTGGTACTAGGTCCAGGGTGGGCTGCGCTGCTGGTGTATGCCTCACCACGTAATTCGACAGCACCAGCCCCACTCTGCTGCCATTGAAGCAGATCCTGCGCAACCTGTGGTGTAGCAACACGGGGCCGGGTACGCCTGTTGGTATCAGGGACCTCAACCTCGTCGTCCGAACTTTGGGTCAGACTGCCACTGCTTTCTACAGGTTCATATTCTGACCCGCTGGATTCCATTCCTCATCCGACTGGGTCAGAAGCCTTTAGGCCTCTTCAGAAGAATACCTCTTGTTTGACATTTGGACTACTAAATTTAGGGGGTATTCCCTGAGACTACCCAAGAAAAAAAGCAAGCCTGTCTTACAAATGGGAGGCTAGCGAAGTACCAGAGGCCACTGCGATTGATAAAAAAATATCAAAACAGATTTTTTTATCGCCGCAGCACTTGTAAAGTGATTGTGCAGTATTAAAAAAAAAAATTGGGTCACTGCGGCGGAGCGGGCGTGGGGGAACGCACGTGTGGGCGACCGATCAAGCCTGATCGGGCAAACACTGTGTTTTGGGTGGAGGGCGAACTAAGGTGACACTAATACTATTATAGATCTGACTGTGATCAGTTTTGATCACTTACAGATACTATAAAAGCACAAATGCTGATTAGCGATACGCTAATCAGCGGTGCGGTGGGCTGGGCGCTAAACGATCGCTAACTACCTAACCAAGGGGCCTAAACTATCCAAAAACCTAACAGTCAATACCAGTGGAAAAAAAAAAAAAGTGACAGTTTACACTGATCACTTTTTTTCCTTTCACTAGGTGATTGACAGGGGCGATCAAGGGGTTAATTGGGGTGATGGGGGGTGATCTGGGGGCTAAGTGTGCTGTTTGGTGTACTCACTGTGATGTCTGCTCCTCTGCTGGAACCAACCGACCAAAAGGACCAGCAGAGGAGCAGAGGAGCAGAGAAGCCATTTAACACCTTACATTTATAAATACAGGTCCTTCTAAAAAAAAATGCATATTGTGATAAAGTTCATTATTTTCTGTAATGTACTGATAAATATTAGACTTTCATATATTTTAGATTCATTACACACCAACTGAAGTAGTTCAAGCCTTTTATTGTTTTAATATTGATGATTTTGGCATGCAGCTCATGAAAACCCAAATTTCCTATCTAAAACAATTTGCATATTTCATCCAACCAATAAAAGAAAAGTGCTTTTAATACAAAAAAAGTTAAACTTCAAATAATTATGTTCAGTTATGCACTCAATACTTGGTCGGGAATCCTTTTGCAGAAATGACTGCTTCAATGCGGCATGGCATGGAGGCAATCAGCCTGTGGCACTGCTGAGGTGTTATGGAGGCCCAGGATGCTTTGATAGCGGCCTTAAGCTCATCCAGAGTGTTGGGTCTTGCGTCTCTCAACTTTCTCTTCCCAATATCCCACGGATTCTCTATGGGGTTCAGGTCAGGAGAGTTGGCAGGCCAATTGAGCACAGTAATACCATGGTCAGTAAACCATTTACCAGTGGTTTTGGCACTGTGACCAGGTGCCAGGTCGTGCTTAAAAATGAAATCTTCATCTCCATAAAGCTTTTCAGCAGATGGAAGCATGAAGTGCTCCAAAATCTCCTGATAGCTAGCTGCATTGACCCTGCCCTTGATAAAACACAGTGGACCAACACCAGCAGCTGACATGGCACCCCAGACCATCACTGACTGTGGGTACTTGACACTGGACTTCAGGCATTTTGGCATTTCCCTCTCCCCAGTCTTCCTCCAGACTCTGGCACCTTGATTTCCGAATGACATGCAAAATTTTCTTTCATCCGAAAAAAGTACTTTGGACCACTGAGCAACAGTCCAGTGCTGCTTCTCTGTAGCCCAGGTCAGGCGCTTCTGCCGCTGTTTCTGGTTCAAAAGTGGTTTGACCTGGGGAATGCGGCACCTGTAGCCCATTTCCTGCACACGCCTGTACACGGTGGCTCTGGATGTTTCTACTCCAGACTCAGTCCACTGCTTCCGCAGGTCCCCCAAGGTCTGGAATCGGTCCTTCTCCACAATCTTCCCCAGGGTCCGGTCACCTCTTCTCGTTGTGCAGCGCTTTCTGCCACACTTTTTCCTTCCCACAGACTATCCACTGAGGTGCCTTGATAGAGCACTCTGGGGACAGCCTATTCGATCAGAAATTTCTTTCTGTGTCTTACCCTCGTGTCAATGATGGCCTTCTGGACAGCAGTCAGGTTGGCAGTCTTACCCATGATTGCGGTTTTGAGTAATGAACCAGGCTGGGAGTTTATAAAAGCCTCAGGAATCTTTTGCAGGTGTTTAGAGTTAATTAGTTGATTCAGATTATTAGGTTAATAGCTCGTTTAGAGAACCTTTTCATGATATGCTAATTTTTTAAGATATGAATTTTGGGTTTTCATGAGCTGTATGTCAAAATCATCAATATTAAAACAATAAAAGGCTTGAACTACTTCAGTTGGTGTGTAATGAATGTAAAATATATGAAAGTCTAATGTTTATCAGTACATTACAGAAAATAATGAACTTTATCACAATGTGCAAATTTTTTTAGAAGGACCTGTATAAGGTGTTAAATGTCTTGTGATTGTTTTTTTTGAAAATTATCAGCCTGCCAGCCACCATCATTGGCTGTCAGGCTGATGATGTAATACCGCTCTAACTTTTACCGGCCCGCGATGCGCATGCGCCGGCCGGCTTTGAGCGTCATCTCGCGCCTCGCGAGATGATGCACCAACGCGTGACTCTGCCTCAGACAGCCGCCTCCGGACCTCGATCCTGCGTTAGGCGGTCCGGAGGCGGTTAAGGTGAAATAAGGCTGTGTCCTAAAGGGGGTTAATATTAGGACATTCGCAAATCTTCCTATTCCCTTCCATATTGTATTGAACTCATTCTCCAGCTGTCGATCCAGACTTATCACCCCTATCCTCCATCCCCCCCATGGTGGTTATCTTGATGGTCGTCGCCAATGGTCACTCCAATCTCTTCCCCCCACTCACCCCGCCCACTCACCCAGCGACAGAGTCAGTCATGCAGTGCCTACTGCGTATTCCTCATATCTCTCAATCCTTGCCAGAAGATTTTTCCATTTCCTGATACTAGGTGCTGTTTTTGCTCCCCATTCTCTTGCAATAATGACTTTTGCCACCATTAGACCTCTTGTCCAAATCCTTTTATTTCTTTTTTCCCTAATTGATGATAGGGGACACCCTAGGACAGCCACTTCCGGATTATATGGGAGGGATAATAGAGTCTCTGCACTTAGGTAGCTAAAGACCCCTAGTCAATACGATTGCAGGTTCGGACAGGACCATATTATATGGATATTATCAGCGGGCTCTTGACTACACCTCCAGCATTTTGGTTCTCGTCCTTTGTAGATCTTACTTGATAATATTGGAGTCAAATATATTCTGTGAATAATGTTAAAATAGATACTCCTAAAGATACTAGATATTGTTGTCCTTTTTATATTTCTGTATATATTGCCCCACTCAATTGTGTTTAATCCTATATCCTTTGTCCATTTTTGTTCACTATTAAACTTTAGTGTTTTCCCCAATCCCTTCCTTATTATTCTGTACACCTGAGAGATGGACACCTTTGTTGCCGTGTGTTTATTGCAAAAATCTATAAATTTGTGATTTATTGTGATAAAATAATCCCTATTTTGTGTATTTTTTGCAATACTGACTCATTAAGTCTATGCTAATTCCAGGGCATAGTTTTTTTAGTGTTCTTATAATCCCATTTTTAACTGATTGTGAAGCATAAATGATACCGTGATTTACCCAGTATTTATACTCCGTGATTGATTGAAATTCTACAATGTTGCTGTGAAAAATTTGAAGTGTTAGAGAATCCCACATTTTTTTTTTATCTTTCCCCAAGACAAATCCACCATTCAACAGATTGGGCATTTTGTACCTTTGTTTTTGATAAATCCCGTTTCCAATATGATAAATATACCATATTTTGGGTCATTAAAGCCCAGTTCCAAAAAATATTTTATATTATTTCCCCCTGACTTTATCCACTGAACTTGAGCGGCTAAGTAATATCCCTGAAAAAAGGAACCGATAGCCCCCGTCCTCTCCCGCTAACCACAGATATTTTTGCTTAAGTTTTACTCTTTTTCTTCCCCAGATTAAGTCATTCAGCAGTCGTTCCAAATGGTTGAAGAAGTGATCTTCTATCCAGACTGAACATGTTGCCAAAATATACAGAATCTGGGGGAGCAAAATCGTTTTTATTAATGCAAATCTGTCCGCCTGTCCCATAGATAGCCAGACACCAATTTTACTTTTACATCTAGTCATCAGAGGAGTGACATTCAATCTCACAAAGTCTATGTTTGCACTTAGCTTTATACCCAGATAGTTCATAGATTCCGTAGTTTTTAGTACCTTGATACCTAGGGGATTCGGTGGATTTTTCAGATTTTGCCCAGTTAACTTTATATCCCGAGATATCACTGAATTTATTTTTTAGTTCCATAAGATAAGGCAGCTGTGATGTTGGGTTCTCAAAGAAGACACAAATATTATCGGCGTACATGCTTATCTTATCAATGGTCCCGTTCATACCAAAACCAGAAATCCCATTATCTAACCTAATTTTAGCGGCCAATGGTTCTATGAATAAGGGCTCATGCACACGGCTGTGTTTGACAGCCGTGAGCGGTCCGTGGAACCACGGGCTGGATTCCTGCTGAGAGCAGGAGCGTGCGGCGTCATTGGTTGCTATGACGCCGTGCGCTCCCTGCTGCCACCGCAATACAGTGGTGCACTGGTATGATCTATACCAGTGTATTACTGTACTGTGGTGGCAGCAGGGAGTGCACGGCGTCATAGCAGCCAATGACGCCGTGCGCTCCTGCTCTCAGCAGGAATCCAGCCCGTGGTTCCACGGACCGCTCACGGCCGTCAAACATGGCCATGTGCATTCGGCCTAAGGCAAACTGTAAGGGAGAAAGGGGACATCCATGTCTTGTTCCTCTATGCAACTCCACTTGTTCCGACCATACTCCATTGATGTTGATTCTGGCCTTGGGATGATTGTATAAAATCTGGGTCCATTTAATAAAATATTTACCCAAATTCATCTTATGCAATACTTTCCAGAGATATTCCCACTCCACACTGTCAAACGCCTTCTCAGCATCTGATGACAGGATTGAGCAGGAACCACACCCCTGATCGACCTGGATATTTAAAAAGGCTCTGCGTATGCTAAATTGTACCAATCTTTTAGGTATAAATCCAGTCTGGTCTGGATGAATTAATCTATCAATTACTCCCTTTAGTCTGTTGGCAAATATTTTTGCGCAGATTTTATAGTCTGTATTTAAGAGAGATCGGGCGATACGCACTAATCTCTCTCTCATCCTTCCCCTTTTTAAGAATAAGTGTAATTACTGCTTCAGATAGGGATGCAGGTAACTGACCTGTCTGATAGGTGTTGTTTAGGACCTGTAATAACATTGGCAGGATTACATCCCCATATTGGCGATAGATTTTGAACAGGAGCCCATCAGTTCCTGGGCAGGAGTTTCCCTGAATAGTCCCGAGGGCCTTGGATACTTCCTTTAGTTCTTTAGGACAGTTTAATATTTTAGACTCCTGGTCTGTTAATTTAGGGAGATTGATGTTTTCCAGGAACTTTTCAACATCTCCATCCTGCAGATTTTTATTATTAGTTTATAAGATATTGTAATACTTAATGAATTCTCGCTCAATATCCTCCGGGCACGTGATTATCTCTCCGCTTTTTTTTTTTTTTTTTTAATCAGGAGTGACAAGAGGTTTCCTGGTTTCCCTGCTTGCAAGAAGTATTTAGCTCCTTATGTTGCGCTTTTTCATATAGATAATTTTTATATTCTAATCTGGCTTCCTCATGAAAGGTGAGTATATAAATTGAGAATGCTTGGACTGGTGAGAAAAAATGTCTGCATGTGGTTAAGTAACTGGCTCGGTAATAGAAAACAGAGGGTGGTTATTAATGGTACACACTCAGATTGGGTCACAGTCACTAGTGGAGTACCTAAGGGGTCAGTATTAAGCCCAATTGTCTTCAATATATTTATTAATGATTTTGTAGAAGCCTTGCACAGTAAAATATAATTTTTTTGCAGTTGACACTAAACTGTGTAAAATAATAAACACGGAAGAGGACAGTATACTGCTACATAGGGATCTGAATAGATTGGAGGCTTGGGCAGATAAGTGGCAGATGAGGTTTTACACTGGCAAATGTAAGGTTATGCACATGGGAAGGAATAATGCAAGTCACCCGTACATACTAAATGGTAAAACACTGGGCATACTGACATGGGAAAGGACCTAGGAATTTTTGTGAATAGCAAACAAAGCTATTCAGTCAGCTGTAGCCAAGGCCAATAAGATAATGGGTTGCATCAAAAGGGACTGTCATGGAACCATGAACCAGACGTACAACAAGAGATAAGTGGAAATAAGAAGGCTTTATTGAAAATCAAGCTGTAAGCAAAAGTCCAAACGGATGGCTAAACCGAAGCAGGGTCTTGCGTAGACAGAGGTCAGGAACCAGAAGGGTAGTCAGACGAAGCCTGGATCAGGAACCAGCAGGGTAGTCAGACGAAGCCAGGATCAGGAACCAACGGGGTAGTCAGACGAAGCCAGGATCAGGAACCAACGGGGTAGTCAGACGAGGCCAGGATCAGGAACCAGAAGCAGCAGCAGTCTTAGAAGCATGTGAACACAGGAGGACCAAGCAAGGAACTGAAGCCACAGACCTCCTATATATATGAGCTAGGCATCCAGCTCCTCCCAGTGGGAAGGAGAAGCCGCAGGGTGGGAGGCTACAAGAAACCCAAAAACCAAGATGGCCACCAGCACATGTCAAACGAAGGAGAACAGTAAGAAAGTAAGACCATGACAGTACCTCCCCCTCAAGGGCCCCTCCTCCGCGGAGTAAGGAACGGTTTCTGAGGGAAGCGTGCGTGGAAGGCTCGGAGCAAAGCAGGAGCATGGACATCTGCGGAGGGAACCCAGGAACGCTCCTCTGGACCATAACCACGCCAATGGACCAAAAACTGCAACCGACCGCGGACCAGGCGTGAGTCCAGGATATTGCTCACCTCATATTCCTCACGATTGCCCACTTGGACCGGACGGGGCCGAGGAACCGAGGAAGTGAAACGATTACACACCAATGGCTTCAACAGGGAGACATGAAACACGTTGGAGATCCGCATGCCAGGAGGAAGCGCAAGGGCATAGGCTACCGGGTTTACCCTGCGAAGCACTCGGAAGGGACCAACAAAGCGAGGCGCCAGCTTGGGAGTGGGCACTCGAAGGTTGAGGTTGCGGGTGGACAACCATACACGGTCTCCGACCTGGTAGGAAGGAGCGGGCGCTCGTCTGCGATCAGCCTGGAGTCTCTGGCGCTGCGCAGAGACCACAAGGGACCTCTGGATCTGTACCCAAGAAGCACGTAGGACGGAAAGGTGATCCTCCACAGCCGGAATATCCTGGGGAGAGAATACCTCCGGTAACACAGCAGGTTGGAACCCATAATTGGCCATGAAGGGAGACGTCCCAGAGGAAGAGTTCACCGCCGTGTTCCTGGCAAACTCAGCCCAAGGCAGGAGGTCAACCCAATTGTCTTGGTGATCGGAGACATAGCAACGAAGGAATTGCTCCAAGGCCTGATTGGATCGTTCTGCGGCCCCATTGGACTGAGGGTGGTAGGCCGAGGAGAAAGAGAGATGAATCCCCAACTGGGAGCAAAAGGCGCGCCAGAACCTGGACACAAACTGACTCCCCCGATCCGACACAATCTCTTTGGGCAAACCGTGCAACCGGAAGACCTCCCTGGCGAAAATCGTGGCCAACTCTTGTGCAGAGGGTAACTTCTTGAGAGGAACACAGTGGCACATTTTGGAAAACCGATCCACAATCATGAGAATGACCGTATGGCCTCGGGATGCAGGGAGGTCCACAATGAAATCCATCCCCAGGTGTGACCATGGGCGCTCCCCGGTGGCTATGGGTTGCAAAAGGCCCAACGGAAGGTGCCGAGGGGACTTACTCTGGGCACAAACGGAGCATGCCGCTACATATGCGGCGATGTCGGAACGTAGAGAAGGCCACCAGAACAGACGTGAAACAGCCCAGGACAGCTGATTCTTTCCAGGATGCCCCGCGGCCTTGGAGTTATGGTAGGTTCGCAACAACCGAGTGCGCAACTCCTCAGGCACAAAACACCTGCCGTTGGGTCTCCCAGAGGGAGCACCAGATTGAGCCGCCAAAATCTGCTCACCCAGGGGAGAGGTCAGGCTGGTGCGAATGGCGGCCAGGATCTGATTCGGAGGTATGACCGAAGTCGGAATCGACTCCTCCCCGGACAGCTCGGAGTACTGCCGTGATAAGGCATCCGCTCTGATGTTCTTGGAACCGGGTAGGTAGGAGACCACGTAATTAAAACGTGACAAGAACAGAGCCCATCTGGCCTGACGTGGTGTCAATCTCTTGGCCTCAGAAAGGTAGGTCAGATTCTTGTGGTCCGTCAGGATGAGAACCGGAACCACCGAACCCTCGAGCAAGTGCCTCCATTCTTTAAGGGCCTGCACGATGGCCAATAACTCCCTGTCACCAATCTGATAGTTGCACTCTGCGGAAGACAGTTTCCGGGAGTAAAACACACAAGGAAGCAGAGGACCCTCTGGTGTTCTACGCTGAGACAGAAGGGCGCCTACTCCCGTCTACAGACGCGTCCACCTCGAGGACAAAGGGCAACCCAGGGTTGGGATGCGACAGAATCGGAGCCGACACAAAGGCGGACTTTAGAGCCTCAAAAGCTCGGATGGCCTCGAGCGGCCAGACCTGGAAATTACTGCCCTTCCTGGTCAGATCCGTGAGAGGCTTGGCTAGCATAGAAAAGTCCCTGATGAACTTCCGATAATAATTGGCGAAGCCCAAAACGCGCTGCAGGGCACGGAGACCACTGGGCTGGGGCCACTGTAAGACAGCCGAAACCTTCTCAGGATCCATGGAGAACCCCTCAGCGGAAATGATGTAACCTAAGAAGGTTACCTGGGATCGGTGAAATTCGCATTTCTCAAGCTTACCGAACAGCATGTTCTCTCGTAACCGTTGCAACACTTGTCTGACATCCATAATGTGGGCCTCCATGGATTCAGAATATACCAAGATGTCATCCAAATAGACCACCACACACTGCTGCAACAGGTCACGGAAAACATCGTTGATGAATTCCTGGAAGACTGCGGGCGCATTGCACAACCCAAAGGGCATAACCAAGGATTCATAATGACCGGTCCTGGTGTTAAACGCGGTCTTCCACTCATCGCCCGCCTTGATCCTTACCAGGTTATATGCCGCCCTCAGGTCGAGTTTGGTAAAGACCGTGGCCCCTTTGAGGCGATCGAACAGCTCGGAAATCAAGGGTATCGGGTAAGCGTTCTTGATCGTGATGCGATTGAGACCCCTGTAATCGATGCAAGGCCTCAACTCACCGCCCTTCTTTTTCACAAAGAAAAATCCAGCCCCTGCCGGGGACGAGGATTTGCGAATGTGTCCGCGTGAAAGCGCCTCCCTCACGTACTCCTCCATGGCCTCATTCTCCGCTACCGACAGTGGATAGACTTTGCCACAAGGAGGAACGGCACCAGATTGAAACTCTATGGCACAATCGTATGGGCGGTGCGGAGGTAGGGCAACCGCGCGCACCTTATCGAATACATCCCGGTACTCTTCGTATTCAGGAGGCAACAGAGAGTCCGAGGAAGTACACAGCAACTTGACAGGCCCATGGATGCAACTAGCCCCACACTGCGGTGACCACGAGAGGATCTCGGCCGATCTCCAATCGAAAGTCGGATTATGCTTCTGGAGCCAGGGGTACCCCAAGACCACCGAGTAGTGTGGAGACGAAATCACCTGGAGACAGACCGACTCTCTGTGAACGGCACCAATGGCTATCCCCACTGGAAGGGTCTCATGAGTCACGTGTGGCGGCAGAAGGGGTCTGCCGTCTATCGCCTCAAGAGCCAGTGGGGAACCTCGAGGCTGCAGGGGAATGGAATTGGCGGCAGCGAACACACTATCAATGAACAAACCACCAGCACCAGAGTCCACCAACGCCTGGGTCGTCACCGAGCCCCCGACCCAGGAGAGGACAACAGTGATCAGTGGTTTGTCAACACGGGAAACCGGGGACGAGGAGACTCCACCCAAGATCTGCCCCCGACAGGATCTCAGGTGCGAGCGTTTCCCGGACGGTTCGGACATGCCAACCGAAAAAGCCCACCGAGACCACAGTACATGCATCGGCCCTCGCGTCTCCGGAGTACCCTCTCCCCCTCGGACAGGCGAGCAAACCCCAGCTGCATGGGTTCACCCCCAGACGAGTCATCCCCAGGAGGCGTGGGAGGAGAGGGAGGCACGGGTGGGACAGCAAACGTAGGCGCCAATCTGTTAGAAGACCTCCGCAGGCTCTCCTTAAAGGAAGGTCTCTCCCTGAGTCTGGTGTCAATCAAAATCAGGAAAGAAATAAGAGACTCGAGCTCCACTGGTAGGTCCTTAGCTGCAACCTCATCCTTCAAGGCATCCGAGAGACCATGAGAGAAAGCAGCGACCAGAGCCTCATTATTCCAGCCCACCTCTGCTGCCAGGGTACGAAACTCAATGGCGTATTCAGCTACGGATCGTGAACCCTGTCTGATGGACATAAGGAGCTTCGCAGCAGAGGCAGCACGAGCCGGCACATCGAATACCTTCCGAAGAGAAGCAACAAAACCGGAAAACTCGGCAACCACCGGATTGTTGTTCTCCCATAAAGGGCTGGCCCAGGCCAAGGCCTTGTCCGAGAGCAGCGAGATCAAGAAGCCCACCTTTGATCTCTCAGTAGGAAAGGCATGTGGCAGCAACTCAAAATAAATGCCCACCTGGTTAAGGAAACCTCGGCACTGAGTTGGCTCTCCCCCAAAGCGCTGTGGAAGGGGGGCAGAACCGGTCATACCCCGAGACACCGCAGGCGCAGCAACAGGTGTCGGGGTAGACTCTGGCGCAACAACCGGAGCGGCAGTAGGAGCGGGCCCAGGAGCGACAACCGACCCATCGGCAACGGAAGCGAAATGAGCCGTGCGTTCAAGCAGGGTTTGCAACGCCACAGCGAACCGACCCAACAGGTGATCCTGCTGATCAAGTCTGGCAACCAGCGTAGGTAGCGAGGATGGCCCTGTACCGTCAAAATTCATGGCTTGGTCCTAATGTCATGGAACCATGAACCAGACGCACAACAAGAGATAAGTGGAAATAAGAAGGCTTTATTGAAAATCAAGCTGTAAGCAAAAGTCCAAACGGATGGCTAAACCGAAGCAGGGTCTTGCGTAGACAGAGGTCAGGAACCAGAAGGGTAGTCAGACGAAGCCTGGATCAGGAACCAGCAGGGTAGTCAGACGAAGCCAGGATCAGGAACCAACGGGGTAGTCAGACGAAGCCAGGATCAGGAACCAACGGGGTAGTCAGACGAGGCCAGGATCAGGAACCAGAAGCAGCAGCAGTCTTAGAAGCATGTGAACACAGGAGGACCAAGCAAGGAACTGAAGCCACAGACCTCCTATATATATGAGCTAGGCATCCAGCTCCTCCCAGTGGGAAGGAGAAGCCGCAGGGTGGGAGGCTACAAGAAACCCAGAAACCAAGATGGCCGCCAGCACATGTCAAACGAAGGAGAACAGTAAGAAGGTAAGACCATGACAGGGACATAGATGCCCGTGATGAGAACATACCCCTGCCACTTTACAAATCACTAGTCAGACCACACATGGAGTACTGTGTACAGTTCTTTGCTCCTGTGAGGCAGACATAACAGAGCTGGAGAGGGTTCAGAGGAGGGCAACTAAAGTAATAACTGTAATGGGGGAAATATAGTACCCTGAAAGATTATCAAAATTAGGGTTATTCACTTAAAAAACAAGACGACTGAGGGGAGATCTAATAACTAATGTTGAGCGAGCATGGCTCGAGAATTGCTATGCTCGGCACATGGCGGTACTCGGCCGAGTACCGCATGTGCTCGAGCGCCATGCTCCAGTCTCCTCCCTGTATGTTTTGCGGCTACTGTGCAGCCAATAAACATGCAGGTAAGTACTCCCCTCACTGTAATGCCAGTAGCATATAATGTTTTACAGGGTCAGCTCACCTGACACTTATGGCTGACTTCATGTTAGGCTGCCTTTCCCATGACCCGCGCGTTATACGCATTTTAGACAACACGGATTACTGGTTGTTAACCCTTCTCAACCCCCACTACAAAGAAAACTTCTCATCTCTCATTCCTCTGGTGGAGAGGACAAGCAAAATGGTGCTGGTTAACACAATCCTCATCATGATGGCACACTGCGTGAATGTTGTGGAGGCCAGGAGCAAGTTGGCTGCTGGCACCAGACTTGCCTTCCAATAGATCCTCATTAACGGAAAGTGTACTCATTTCAATAACAGGGTCGATTAAGAGTGCTGTATTGTTATTTATCATCACTACCTTCCGAGTCAGGAGTGGGTAATTGCCGCGCGCCTGCTGCCTTCCTTGAATGCTTGTGCTTTAATAACTTGTCCCACCCTCTCTGGGTGGTTCATAATTAGTAAAAAAAAGGGGCAAGGCAACAACAGCCAATCAGATTTCAGCCATTGACCTCCCTTGGATGTGGTAGCCGTTTCTCAGGCTCCCTCTCTGGCATCGAACTCTGATTCCCCGTTACCCGTGATCACCATGGTAGGCGCAGAAAAGAACATCGAAAGTTGATATGGCAGACATCCGAATGGATCGTTGTCGTCACAGGGATGTGCAATTGCCCAGAGGTTATCTAAAGTCACCAATGCGGCAGCACGCCCTCACCCCTATGTTTTAGATGGTCAGATCAGCAGGCCCTTGCTCAAAATGTTTTTGAGGGTCACCAGCAGGCCATCAATCATAAATTTTCAAGGCTGTGTATAATGCCCTCCTTTATGTGTAACAAAGGGTGTTTTGGAGTGCTGGTTCCTTGGAATAGTGCATAGGCTTTATGAGTGTAGGAGTCCCAATACCTGAACAATTGTACCACAGTGTGATAAGGCCCTCCATTATGTGATATACATGCTGTGTTAGAGTATGTCTTCCTTATAATTTTTGGCAGCACTTGCACTTTATATACAAGTAAATATACACTTTATATACAAGCAAATATTTTTTTTTTTCCGGTTTTGTGCATATTATTGTCAGTCTGTAAAAGTGGCGTACTACTCGAACAACATAGTTCTCAGCAGCGACCAGGGAGTCCAAGATGCATCAACACATCCTCCCCATGCTGTTCCCGAAAAATTTAGGTACTGTTTACATCAATTTCTGACCGTTTCCTATGAACCAGGCACCCTCCCCTCTTAAGAGCAGTGGGTGCCTGGTTTAAAGCTCGGGTTCTCCCATTGACTTCCATTATAATCGGGTGATCAGAGAACCTGAGCACCCGAGCACTTTGGTGCCCCATCATCTCTACTAATAATTACGTATAAATATATCAGGGTTCAGTACAGAGATCTTTCCCATCATCTATTTATCCCCAGGACTGTGACTGTGACAAGGATATCATCTGTGTCTGGAGGAAAGAAGGTTTGTACACAAACATAGAAGAGGATTCTTTATGGTAAGAGCATTGAAACTATGGAACTCTCTGCCTGAGGAGGTGGTGATGGTGAGTTCCCTAAAAGAGTTCAAGAGGGGCCTGGATGTATTTCTGGCTACTAGAGATGGGTCGTTGATCCAGTGAGTTGTTATTCTGATTGCCTGATTGGAGTCGTGGAGGAATTTTTTCCCCTTAAGTGGGAAATCATTATATATCGGAGAATCAGGTCACAAATTCACCCCAAAACCAAGGATGAATTGAAGTACTTTTTTTTATATTTACACTTTCAACCCAATAACAGATGCTAGGATTACTGCAATTGCTGGGTGCTCACTCGTTCCTGGGCTTCTTACTTTCACTTTTTAACATGTACAGCAGCCATTTTAGAAAAAAATATGAATCGTTACAACTAAGCGCGAGGAAATTTGACTTTAGGACGAATACATTTTTTTTCTGAAATTCAAATCGAATTCTACTTTGTCAACTTTGATTTGCTCATCTCTACTCATCATCATCATCATCCTCCTCATTCTCTAAAACCGTGCCCTGGCTGGACAGTTGTGTACCTCGCAGCTGTTGGTGCAGGAAACCACCCTCCCAGTCACCTTCACCTGAAGTGTTTTATCAAGGAGACATAGAAGTGTGATAGTAACGTTGAGGATAGCGTCTTTGGCGCTGGTCCTGTTGGTGGAGTACTCAAAACAGCACAACGCGGCACACAAGCCCCACATGGAGGCCCACTCACTGGTGATTAAGTGGTGCTGTTCCGCAGATTGACTAACCGGTGCATGCTACAGCTGAAACTCCACTATTGCCTGCTGCTGCTTGCCCAGTCTCTCCAGCAGCTGCAAGATACAGTTACAACTTGTCGGTACATTGCATATGAGGAGGTGAGTGGGAAGGCAGAAGTTATGCTGCAGCGCAGACAGGTGAGCAGCAGCAGGGTGAGAACGACGAAATCACACACAAATGGCCCGTACTTTCTGCAACAGTATTAACATATTGGGGTAATTTTTCAGGAAAGTCTGCACCACCAAATTCAGCACATGCGCCAGGAAGGGGATATGTGTCAAACCGGCTTGGCCCATAACTTCTACGAGATTTTGCCCGTTGTAACACACCACCAGGTCAGGCTTAAGGCTCAGTGGCACCAACCTTGTGCGGTGTGGGTTTTTTCCCCCAAACATATAAGTTTCAGAAAAGCCTGCTGTCGTTTCCCCCTGGCTGTGCTAAAGTTGGTGCTGCAGGTGTTGTTGCTGATGTGATGAGGAGGCTGTAGAGGAGGAACAGGAGGAAGAAGTGGAGAAGGAGGCAACAGCAGGCCCCGAGAAAAGTCCAGCAATCCTCGGTGGTGGTAGGATGTGCGCCAAACCACTTTCCGCCTCAGCCTCAGCTGACAATATATTTACGCAGTGGGCATTTAGGGAGATAAAACGTCCATTCCCATGCTTGGTGGTTCACGTATCGGCGGTTATGTTGAGCTTGCCACTGATGGCATTGCACAGTGCACACATGATTTTTTTCCACCACTTGTTCATGCAAGTCAGGGACGGCCCACCTGGAAAAGTTGTGGCGACAGGGAACCATGGGACAGCCACCTTCATAACGTTTTTAAAATTGTATGTCTCCACCAGATGGAATGGTAGCATTTCAAAGGCCAGGAATTTGTAAATGCTAAAATTCAGGGCCGGGGGGGGGGGGACCTTCCTCTTTCTCTGCAGTGTTTGGGGAATGGACAGCTGAACACTTCCATGGGACAGTGTGGAAATGCTTGTTGACAACAGTGATGGTGATGGTGGTGGTGGTGCTGCTGTCATCTCCTCACAGGTGTCCAGCAGAAGAGTGAGCAGGAGAAGCCTCAGCTCTTTTGTAGGTTTTCATGCTTCTACTCCACTGCAGTTTGTGCTTTGCAGTTAGATGTCTGGTCATGCAGGTGGTGCTCAGGTTTGGAACATTTATGCCTCATTTCAGGCTCTGACTGCACAGCATGTAAACCACCCAATGTTTTGTCGTCATCACATTTCCTGAAGAACTGCCACGCTAGGGAAATCCTTTGAGGTGACTTTGGTGTGCTCTGTCTATCGGCGCATTGGGCAATAGCAGGCGTACTGGCTGGGGGTGGCTGCTCTGCTTTTGCACTCTGCTGCCTCTTTTGCTGTGTGGCTGGTGCTGCTTGACTCCCTCCTCTTGCTCCAAACTGCACACGTCACTCTGATGACCTGGATGTCGTGTGAGGTCTAGGACCTCATCATACTCCACATTATCTTCCACCCACTCCTCATCCCTGCCCTCTTTGCCGATCTGCACACACAAGAAAGCTACAGCAGGTGACACCTGTGCTTTGTCATCAGCATCAGAGGCACACTGTGGCGGTCCTCCCACGTATCCACCAACAATCATAAGTAGTTGGGCATCAGTGCACTTAATCTCTTCCACTTCTGGGGCAGGGATAGGTGGATGGCTCATGGAAACCCTGTCAGCAGAGTCATCAAATAGCATAAGTGACTGCTGCATGACTTGGGGCTCAGACTGCTTGGCTGATGTGCTGATGTGCAGAGGGGTGAGGTAGAAGATGGATGCCCCTGGGCCGCCGGTGCCAACTATGCGCTTTCAGCAGGGGATCGGGTTGGAGATAATATGAGGGAACTGGAAGCCATCTAATCTGCCAACCCCTTCACTTATTCTGGCCTCACCATTTGTAGAGCGGTATTCGAGCCTACAAAATGACGTAAAACCTCCTGTCGCCTGCATGCACAAGAGGAAGGTGTTTAATTTGGGCACGTAGCTGGCACAGACAACGTCCTGTCACTACAGCAGGAGCTCCACCAACACAAGCAGCACCCCACCCACGGCCATGTCCCCTAGTTGATGCTCCTTTTTTTTTTTTTTTTTATGGTCACCCACCAAATAGGTTGATAGATTAACAATAGTATCTCTGTTTCACGGGTGAAAATAAAGTGTTTTGAACCCCAAAAAATAGCTATAGGTCGCCAACACAATTAACAGACTGATTAAACCTCCTATAACAGATGGAAGAAAATGCGGACACCCAAAAATTGTTTTATGTCACTGACACAAGTAACAGACTGATTAACTGTCTTATACCAGTAAGACGGGTAAAAATGCTGAGTTTTGAACCCCAATAATGACTTTAGGTCAACTAAAGAATTAACAGCTCAATTAAGTATTGTATCAGGTGTTGTATTGCAGTGACTAAAAATGACTACAAGTCACCCATAGACATAAAAAAAAAAAAAAAAAAAAGCCTAACACTGTCCCTCACTGCAGAAGCATCCAGTCCCTACACTAGTCAGAGCAGAATGGCGGCGCACCACGTGATCTGGCATTATGAATGTAGGGTCACATGGTGTGACGGCCAAGCACAGCCATGCTAATACTAGGCATGACTGTGATGGCTTCCAAGTACCCTCAGCTTAAATGCTTTTTTATTGGCTGCAGCCTTTCAACAAGCTTTATTTAAACTCTGAACAATGAACACAGACTTTTGCGCCAATGTCCATGTTCGGGTACCCGGACACCATATTGTTCTGTATGAACCTGAAAAGTGCAGTCCGGGTTCGCTCATCCCTACTACTCCTCAATGTCCTACCAATAGTAATTCCTACTGTATCTATAATGCCCTCATTAGTAATACTGCCCCCTACAGTGCCCACAACAATGATAATGCTCCCTAAGAGGGCAATTATTAGTAGAAGAGCCCTCCAGTAGAAATAAGGCTCACTATCATTCCCCCAGTGGTGGCAATGCTCTTTACAGACCCCTCAGTAATAATAAGACCCCCCATAGTGCTTTTCGTAGAAATAAGGTGGATCTATAGGTCACTCCTATAGAGTCCCCAGCAGTAATAAGAATGCCTATAATGTGGATTTAAAATCCTCCTACAGTGCTCCAAGTACTTATATTGCACCCTACCATTATAATGCTCATCCTGAAGTGCCCCAGTATTTATAATGCCCTCTGCAGTGCCCCCTGTAGTTATATTCCTCCCTTTAGGTTCCTTAGAAATTATAATTCCTTAGCCGCTCCACCATACAGTCCCATGTAAGTAACACTATTTTCCTCGGCCGTAGAATCCCATGTAGATAACATCACACCATCTCTTCAGCAGCCTTCAACATATAGCCCCGTGTAATTAACATCACCATCTCCCCAGCTGCTTCTAACATGCAATTCCATGTAAACAACATCACCTCCTCAACATTCAGTCCCATGTCAATACCACCACTCCCTCCCCCAGCCGCCTTCAACAAGGATTCCCATGTAAATAACATCACTCCTTTCCTCCCTCAGCCCCCTCCAGCATTTAGTCCCATGTAAATAACATCACTCCCTCCCATAGCCACCATCAACATTCAGTCCCATGTAAATAACATCCCTCACTTCAACAATAACATACAGTCCCAGTTAAATAACCACAACTCACAGCATTATCCTGCCTCTCACACTGAGAATCTATCCCTTCACCTACTGAAAGAGTATTATCCTTCTCCATTGCATGGAGAAGGATAATACTCTTTCACCTACCTCTGAAGCACACCTCACCACAGCTTCATCCCCAGAACTTCTCTTCACTGCTGAGCGCTATCCTCTCTTGCACTCTTCACATGATGGTGACATCACCACAGGTCCTCAACCACTGCCTTCAGAACTGATCACATGGACTGTGATGTCGTCACATGTCCTTCAGCTCTTCCTGTGCATTAGATCCAATTGTATTGCCATCCTGAGGATAGCAATACAGTTGTATCTATCTGGCAGACAGTACATTTGGAGCCTGGGAAAAAATATCTGGCTCCTAGGCCCAGAATGTTTTAACATAGCAATACACCTGGCTGAAGGCATCTGCGTTGGTCCCATGTTCATATATGCCCACATTGCAGAGAAATATGAAGTTTTAATATATGCAAATAAGCCTCTAGGAGCAATTGAGGCATTGCAATTACTCCTAGAAGCTCTGCTCTCTCTACAACTGCCACACCCTCTCCACTTTGACTGGGCCAGGCAGTGAAAATGTTATCATGCCTGGCCCTGTCAATCTGGCCCTTAAAGTACCTGTCACGTCTTCAGACATGCTTGTGTTAATAACCACATGCATTCACCATGTAAACCCTCCCCCCAAATGGTTAATGCCCACCTGTACCCTTACTGCAGACTTCTAGAAATTCAGCAATTCAGTTTTAACTTCTAGTAGGAATAATAAAAGAATGGCACACACTAGAGTCATAAGAATAGATGAACCAAAATTGGCATTACATTGGGGAATACAAGTAGCTAATAAAGCAGGTATGTCAGAAGATGTGATATCCCTTCTTTAAGTACCAAACTGGGTTTCATCCTAGTTAACAATGGAGCATTAAAAACATTGGGCGGGGGATGCGCTGTTTGAAGGGGTTGCAATGTTAAAATGAGTGCTGGTGCCTCTTCACAGTATAGGAATCACAGCACCATACATTATATAACGGTTGTACTCAGCATTGTAGCTGTATCCCATTCACTTGAATGAGACTGAATGGCAGAATAGTGATGTGACTGATCACATATTAGGCTTAAGAACAGTGGACGGCACTCCAGCCCCTTCCAACAGCTTTTAAGCAGTGGTGCCTGCTCACCTTTTGAAATATGAAGTCCTTACACACTCCATGTTTAGTACACTAAAGTGTATCTTTCTCATGGTGAATTGTGCTGTAAATGGTCAGATAACTATGGAGTCATTAATCCTCAAATGCCTAAATATATAGAAGTATGTTTACTCCATATAATTTTTCAATTACCTATGCAGCTGCTCTATGAGGGAGAGACTTTTCAGATGAATGAGGCCATTCTCTAATAAGACTTGTATTAGTGCAGGATAACTTTCCCATCACTCAACCAAGCATGCACAAGCAGAATATAATATTTTTTTTTAAGGTTTTTTCATCTCACTGTGAATTTTTACTTTTTAGATGGTATTATTGCTAAATCGTGCAAAATGTATTACTGGAGAGTAGAGTTGAGCGAACACCTGGATGTTCGGGTTCGAGAAGTTCGGCCGAACTTCCCGAAAATGTTCGGGTTCGGGATCCGAACCCGATCCGAACTTCGTCCCGAACCCGAACCCCATTGAAGTCAATGGGGACCCGAACCTTTAGGCACTAAAACGGCTGTAAAACAGCCCAGGAAAGGGCTAGAGGGCTGCAAAAGGCAGCAACATGTAGGTAAATCCCCTGCAAACAAATCTGGATAGGGAAATGAATTAAAATAAAAATTAAATAAATAAAAATTAACCAAAATCAATTGGAGAGAGGTCCCATAGCAGAGAATCTGGCTTCCCGTCACCCACCACTGGAACAGTCCATTCTCAGAAATTTAGGCACCGGCACCCAGGCAGAGGAGAGAGGTCCCGTAACAGACAATCTGGCTTCATGTCAGCAGAGAAAGAGTCTTCGTGTCATAGCAGAGAATCAGGCTTCACGTCACCCACCACTGCAACAGTCCATTTTCATAAATTTAGGCCCAGCACCCAGGCAGAGGAGAGAGGTCCCGTAACAGACAATCTGGCTTCATGTCAGCAGAGAATTAGTCTGCATGTCATAGCAGAGAATCAGGCTTCACGTCAGCCACCAATGCAACAGTCCATTGTCAGATATTTAGGCCCAGCACCCAGGCAGAGGAGAGAGGTCCCGTAACAGAGGATCTGGCTTCATGTCAGCAGAGAATCAGTCTTCATATCATAGCAGAGAATCAGGCTTCAGGTCACCCACCACTGCAACAGTCCATTTTCATAAATTTAGGCCCAGCACCCAGGCAGAGGAGAGAGGTCCCGTAACAGACAATGTGGCTTCATGTCAGCAGAGAATTAGTCTGCATGTCATAGCAGAGAATCAGGCTTCACGTCAGCCACCAATGCAACAGTCCATTGTCAGATATTTAGGCCCAGCACCCAGGCAGAGGAGAGAGGTCCCGTAACAGACAATCTGGCTTCATGTCAGCAGAGAATCAGTCTTCATGTCATAGCAGAGAATCAGGCTTCACGTCACCCACCACTGCAACAGTCCATTTTCATAAATTTAGGCCCAGCACCCAGGCAGAGGAGAGAGGTCCCGTAACAGACAATCTGGCTTCATGTCAGCAGAGAATTAGTCTGCATGTCATAGCAGAGAATCAGGCTTCACGTCAGCCACCAATGCAACAGTCCATTGTCAGATATTTAGGCCCAGCACCCAGGCAAAGGAGAGAGGTCCCGTAACAGACAATCTGGCTTCATGTCAGCAGAGAATCAGTCTTCATGTCATAGCAGAGAATCAGGCTTCACGTCACCCACCACTGCAACAGTCCATTTTCATAAATTTAGGCCCAGCACCCAGGCAGAGGAGAGAGGTCCCGTAACAGACAATCTGGCTTCATGTCAGCAGAGAATCAGTCTTCATGTCATAGCAGAGAATCAAGCTTCACGTCACCCACCACTGCAACAGTCCATTTTCATAAATTTAGGCCCAGCACCCAGGCAGAGGAGAGAGGTCCCGTAACAGACAATCTGGCTTCATGTCAGCAGAGAATTAGTCTGCATGTCATAGCAGAGAATCAGGCTTCACGTCAGCCACCAATGCAACAGTCCATTGTCAGATATTTAGGCCCAGCACCCAGGCAGAGGAGAGAGGTCCCGTAACAGAGGATCTGGCTTCATGTCAGCAGAGAATTAGTCTGCATGTCATAGCAGAGAATCAGACTTCACGTCACCCAACATTGGAACAGTCCATTGGCATATATTTAGGCCCCGGCACCCAGACAGAGGAGAGGTTCATTCAACTTTGGGTAGCCTCGCAATATAATGGTAAAATGAAAATAAAAATAGGATTGAATGAGGAAGTGCCCTGGAGTCCAATAATATATGGTTATGGGGAGGTAGTTAATGTCTAATCTGGACAAGGGACGGACAGGTCCTGTGGGATCCATGCCTGGTTCATTTTTATGAACGTCAGCTTGTCCACATTGGCTGTAGACAGGTGGCTGCGTTTGTCTGTAATGACGCCCCCTGCTGTGCTGAATACACGTTCAGACAAAACGCTGGCCGCCGGGCAGGCCAGCACCTCCAAGGCATAAAAGGCTAGCTCTGGCCACGTGGACAATTTAGAGACCCAGAAGTTGAATGGGGCCGAACCATCAGTCAGTACGTGGAGGGGTGTGCACACGTACTGTTCCACCATGTTAGTGAAATGTTGCCTCCTGCTAACACGTTGTGTATCAGGTGGTGGTGCAGTTAGCTGTGGCGTGTTGACAAAAGTTTTCCACATCTCCTCCATGCTAACCCTGCCCTCAGACGAGCTGGCCGTGACACAGCTGCCTTGGCGACCTCTTGCTCCTCCTCTGCCTTGGCCTTGGGCTTCCACTTGTTCCCCTGTGACATTTGGGAATGCTCTCAGTAGCGCGTCTACCAACGTGCGCTTGTACTCGCGCATCTTCCTATCACGCTCCAGTGCAGGAAGTAAGGTGAGCACATTGTCTTTGTAGCGTGGATCCAGCAGGGTGGCAACCCAGTAGTCCGCACAGGTTAAAATGTGGGCAACTCTGATGTCGTTGCGCAGGCACTGCAGCATGTAGTCGCTCATGTGTGCCAGGCTGCCCAGGGGTAAGGACAAGCTGTCCTCTGTGGGAGGCGTATCGTCATTGTCCTGCCTTTCCCCCCAGCCACGCACCAGTGATGGACCCGAGCTGCGTTGGGTGCCACCCCGCTGTGACCATGCTTCATCCTCATCCTCCTCCACCTCCTCCTCATCCTCCTCGTCCTCCAGTAGTGGGCCCTGGCTGGCCACATTTGTACCTGGCCTCTGCTGTTGCCAAAAACCTCCCTCTGAGTCACTTCGAAGAGACTGGCCTGAAAGTGCTAAAAATGACCCCTCTTCCTCCTCCTCCTCCTCCTGGGCCACCTCCTCTTCCATCATCGCCCTAAGTGTTTTCTCAAGGAGACATAGAAGTGGTATTGTAACGCTGATAACGGCGTCATTGCCACTGCCCATGTTGGTGGAGTACTCGAAACAGCGCAACAGGGCACACAGGTCTCGCATGGAGGCCCAGTCATTGGACCCGTGCGTGCTGCAGCTGAAACTCCACTATGGCCTGCTGCTGCTCGCACAGTCTGTCCAGCATGTGCAAGGTGGAGTTCCACCTGGTGGGCACGTCGCATTTGAGGCGGTGAGCGGGAAGGCCGAAGTTACGCTGTAGCGCAGACAGGCGAGCAGCAGCAGGATGTGAACGCCGGAAGCGCGAACAGACGGCCCGCACTTTATGCAGCAGCTCTGACATGTCGGGGTAGTTGTGAATGAACTTCTGCACCACCAAATTCGGCACATGCGCCAAGCAAGGGATGTGCGTCAAATTGGCTAGTCCCAGAGCTGCAACGAGATTTCGCCCATTATCACACACCACCAGGCCGGGCTTGAGGCTCACCGGCAGCAACCACTCGTCGGTCTGTTGTTCTATACCCCGCCACAACTCCTGTGCAGTGTGGGGCCTGTCCCCCAAACATATGAGTTTCAGAATGGCCTGCTGACGTTTACCCCGGGCTGTGCTGATGTTGGTGGTGAAGGTGTGGACTGACTGGATGAGCAGGTGGAAGAAGAGGAGGAGGAAGCCGAGAATGAGGAGGTGGCAACAGGAGGCAAAGAATGTTGCCCTGCGATCCTTGGCGGCGGAAGGACGTGCGCCAAACAGCTCTCCGCCTGGGGCCCAGCTGCCACTACATTTACCCAGTGTGCAGTTAGGGAGATATAGCGTCCCTGGCCGTGCTTACTGGTCCACGTATCTGTGGTTAGGTGGACCTTGCTACAGATGGCGTTGCGCAGTGCACACTTGATTTTATCGGATACTTGGTTGTGCAGGTAAGGCACGGCTCTCTTAGAGAAATAGTGGCGGCTGGGAACAACATACTGTGGGACAGCAAGCGACATGAGCTGTTTGAAGCTGTCTGTGTCCACCAGCCTAAATGACAGCATTTCATAGGCCAGTAGTTTAGAAATGCTGGCAATCAGGGCAATGGATCGAGGGTGGCTAGGTGGGAATTTACGCTTTCTCTCAAATGTTTGTGAGATGGAGAGCTGAACGCTGCCGTGTGACATGGTTGAGATGCTTGGTGACGGAGGTGGTGGTGGTGGTGGTGTTGGTGGTACATCCCCTGTTTGCTGGGCGGCAGGTGCCAACGTTTCTCCAGAGGCGGCGAAAGAGGCCGAGGCGGCAGCAGCAGAAGAGGCCGAGGCGGCAGCAGCAGAAGAGGTAGCAGGGGGAGCCTGAGTGACTTCCTTGTTTTTAAGGTGTTTACTCCACTGCAGTACATGCTTTGCATGCAGGTGCCTGGTCATGCAGGTTGTGCTCAGGTTCAGAACGTTAATGCCTCGCTTCAGGCTCTGATGGCACAGCGTGCAAACCACTCGGGTCTTGTCGTCAGCACATTGTTTGAAGAAGTGCCATGCCAGGGAACTCCTTGAAGCTGCCTTTGGGGTGCTCGGTCCCAGATGGCGGCGGTCAGTAGCAGGCGGAGTCTCTTGGCGGCGGGTGTTCTGCTTTTGCCCACTGCTCCCTCTTTTGCTACGCTGTTGGCTCGGTCTCACCACTGCCTCTTCCTCCGAACTGTGAAAGTCAGTGGCACGACCTTCATTCCATGTGGGGTCTAGGACCTCATCGTCCCCTGCATCGTCTTCCACCCAGTCTTGATCCCTGACCTCCTGTTCAGTCTGCACACTGCAGAAAGACGCAGCAGTTGGCACCTGTGTTTCGTCATCATCAGAGGCATGCTGAGGTGGTATTCCCATGTCCTCATCATCAGGAAACATAAGTGGTTGTGCGTCAGTGCATTCTATGTCTTTCACCGCTGGGGAAGGGCTAGGTGGATGCCCTTGGGAAACCCTGCCAGCAGAGTCTTCAAACAGCATAAGAGACTGCTGCATAACTTGAGGCTCAGACAGTTTCCCTGATATGCATGGGGGTGATGTGACAGACTGATGGGGTTGGTTTTCAGGCGCCATCTGTGCGCTTTCTGCAGAAGACTGGGTGGGAGATAATGTGAACGTGCTGGATCCACTGTCGGCCACCCAATTGACTGATGCCTGTACCTGTTCAGGCCTTACCATCCTTAGAACGGCATTGGGCCCCACCATATATCGCTGTAAATTCTGGCGGCTACTGGGACCTGAGGTAGTTGGTACACTAGGACGTGTGGATGTGGCAGAACGGCCACGTCCTCTCCCAGCACCAGAGGGTCCACTAACACCACCACGACCATGTCCACGTCCACGTCCGCGTCCCTTACTAGATGTTTTCCTCATTGTTATGGTTCACCACAACATCAAAAATATTATTTGGCCCAAAGTATTGTATTCAAATTCAGCTGAATAAAAATTTGAGGCCTAGTATTTAGGCACTGGGTGACCGGCATAGATTTACTGACAGAATTAGACTAGGAAATGCACAGTAGCGTGTGTGTGAAGTTATTCTGAATGACCCTATGTGCACCTTGAATATTATATACCCTTTTAGGGATAGATTTCAAATAGCTCTGATATAGCAGAAACCACTAAATTATGAAATTGCTAAATTGGGAATTGTATTTCAACCCAGAACAAAAAATGTGCTTTGACGGACACTAAATAACTTTCCCAGCCACAACAGTACAGCGGTAACAAAAGATTTAGCGGGATATAAATTTGAGGCCTAGTATTTAGGCGCTGGGTGACCGGTATGGATTTACTAACAGAATTAGACTTGGAAATGCACAGTAGCGTGTGTGTGAAGTTATTCTGAATGACCCTATGTGCACCTTGAATATTATATACCCTTTTAGGGATAGATTTCAAATAGCTCTGATATAGCAGAAACCACTAAATTATGATATTGCTAAATTGGGAATTGTATTTCAACCCTGAACAAAAAATGTGCTTTGACGGACACTAAATAACTTGCCCAGCCACAACAGTACAGCGGTAACGACAGATTTAGCGGGATATAAATTTGAGGCCTAGTATTTAGGCGCTGGGTGACCGGTATGGATTTAGTGACAGAATTAGACTGGGATATGGCCAAAAAATAACCACACTATTGCTGGTTAAATGCACTTGGTGTGACAGCTTGACCAACCACACTACTGAGGGTTAAATGCACTTAGTGACGAGCGCAGCTTGCCCCTGATGTAGTATATGGCCAAAAATGAACAGACTATTGCTGGTTAAATGCACTTGGTGTGACAGCTTGACCAACCACACTACTGAGGGTTAAATGCACTTGGTGACGGGCGCAGCTTGCCCCTGATGTAGTATATGGCCAAAAAATGAACAGACTATTGCTGGTTAAATGCACTTGGTGACGGACGCAGCTTGCCCCTGATTTAGTATATGGCCAAAAAATTAACAGACTATTGCTGGTTAAATGCACTTGGTGTGACAGATTCACCCTGATGTAGGCTTTAGCCAAAAAACAACCACACCATTGAGGGTTAAATGCACTTGGTCGCAGCAAGGGCTGGCGCACCACAAGACACAAAATGGCCGCCGATCACCCCAGAAAAAAGTGACTGACAAACGGTCTGGGCAGCCTAAAAACAGTGAGCAATTGAATTTCAGCAGCTCAATGATGCACAGCTGCAGATCGATCGATTAATCAAGTCCTTTGGAGAAGTTAATCTGCCTAATCTCACCCTACTGTCGCAGCCGCAACCTCTCCCTACGCTAATCAGAGCAGAGTGACGGGCGGCGCTATGTGACTCCAGCTTAAATAGAGGCTGGGTCACATGATGCTCTGGCCAATCACAGCCATGCCAATAGTAGGCATGGCTGTGACGGCCTCTTGGGGCAAGTAGTATGAAGCTTGTTGATTGGCTGCTTTGCAGCCTTTCAAAAAGCGCCAAGAAAGCGTCACAAACGCGCCAAGAAAGCGACGAACACCGAACCCGAACCCGGACTTTTACGAAAATGTCCGGGTTCGGGTCCGTGTCACGGACACCCCAAAATTCGGTACGAACCCGAACTATACAGTTCGAGTTTGCTCATCCCTACTGGAGAGCCCCAAGGTTTTTAATAATTTT
Organism: Bufo gargarizans; assembly: GCF_014858855.1. Classification (NCBI taxonomy): domain Eukaryota; kingdom Metazoa; phylum Chordata; class Amphibia; order Anura; family Bufonidae; genus Bufo; species Bufo gargarizans. The sequence goes on from NC_058084.1 coordinate 257,679,997, forward strand.
CAAAATTAATATGCCTAATGAAAAACTAAACAAATATTCAATAAAGCCAAATATTTAATGCAATATACAACAGAGGCTGGAATACAAGTATGTAATGAAGTATTTTAGCCGTCATTGTCTTATAAGCTCGAAAAGCAGCTTATATATGTGTGTATATGTGACGAAACCAACCTTGCCACTGGGTGGTGGAGAGGCCTGGCTATCAGCCTCTTGCCCCAGGATTATGGGCCCTCTCATCAGCCAGGCTTCCTTTGTTCACAAAGGGCTTTTACTAACTTTTGATCCCTGGTCTAATTCGTGCCATTTTGGGATATGTTAAATGTCTATGTGTACTGTAAAGGGTGGGACATTGTATATTTGAGTAGTGATGTCTGTCCTATTATCCCCACGTGTATAGGCGATTTCCCTTTGTCCTGAGAGATAATTGACTTACTCATGGGTTGTCTCCAGGACAGAAGACACTGTGTATTCTCCTGCCTGTGATACAATTGCATCAACCCATTGTGTGGGGTAATTGTATCACAGGCAGAGGGGAGGATTTTGTGTGGGAGTGTCTGAGTGTGTTGTACGTGTTTATTGATTGTTTTTATAAAACCCTGTGGGTGGTAACCTTGTTGGAAAATGTGTCAATGCTGTGTGTTCAATAAAGATTTCCTGTTTTACCCTTCATCATGTTGAGGCTGGTGTTTGGGTAACTGATCGACACTGGGGATTGCTATATGCTGAAGATTTGCTATACTCCCCTGGCTATACAATTAGCTCTTGTAAGAGCTGTTCCTGCTCTCTGGATTTAGGAGAGGTTCACCCATTGGAGCCTGGAGCCTTGTTGTAGGCCCAGGGTGGGTAGGAGACGGTGAGACCTCAACCAAGCTTCGGAGGTTTGTGAGGTCTGCAGTGCTTACGGTGTCAAGTGAAGTGCTTGGAGTCCTCGGGAAGCACTAGGAGCATCATTCAACGGAGGTACCCGGTCGGGGTGCCAGGAGATCCGTTACATTGGTGGAAAGCAGTGGGATGGCGTCCTAGTGAGAGGAGAAGTAGCTCAGAGACACCGTTCGTGGATTGACAAAATTGAGGGCAACGCTAGTATCCATACAGCAACCCTGGGTACAGCAGCAGCATGGAACCAGCAGTGGCATACGATGAGGAAGACCTGGATGGCCGGGATGCATTAAGGAAAGGCATCTGGTACCAGGCCCTGGGTAATGTACAATACCAGTGAGGTGAGAGTCTCCCCAGTGGAGAGCAGCGATTGCAGATGCAAGTGGCCCTGCGGATGCCCTTCCTGGGATAAAAACCCCTGGAGGAATGGGTGAAGTAACTTGAGCTCCGGGTATGGCAGGAGCTATGTTTAGAGGATGCCTACCACGCACTCTGGTGGTATATGGCACGGTATGTACCCTGGACAGCTGAGTATGACAAGCTAGAGGGAGAGGAGTTTGATGGTCCTGGCTTGTTATGGGAGTCCTTTGCAGAGCCTGACTTCGGGAGCCCTGCACAGTCCAGACTTTAAAACATTTTCTACGAGAGGGAGGCTAGGCAGGATTGGGATGACCCCCATGAAATAGAGAAATACCTGGCTCACCTAGCAACCCTGGAGTGGGAACTGGAGCAGGACTACCGAGATCTCTTCCACTCCATTGAGAGGGCTCAGCGAGAGAGCAGAGTGTCAGACCCAGGTCCAGAGCCCTTCAGCTGGGATGATATTGTGGAGGTTTACTGGGAAGACCTGACTGAAGTATCCCCTGCTTCAGTACCAGCTACACAGGTAGGGGACCTTATTGACTGGCCCTGGGGGGAACCCCATATGGTAGGTGGAGATGGGACCAAGGTCTCTCCACCGGCCCTACAGGGATGCTGGGCAGTCAGCCCAGATCCCCAACGGCAGCCGGAGTTTCAGGGAGTAGGGACAGTCGGTCCTGCTCCCCAGCAGCAGTATGTTTTGCAGGGAGAGGAGAGCATTGTCTCCATCCCCCAGCGGCCATGTGATGTACAGGGAATTGGGAGCCCAGTCTCCATTCCCCAGCGGCAGTGTAATCTACAGGGAATTGGGAGCCCAGTCTCCATTCCCCAGTGGCCGTGTGATGTACAGGGAATTGGGAGCCCAGTCTCTATTCCCCAGCGGCTGTGTGATCTACAGGGAATCGGGAGCCCAGTCTCCATTGCCCAGTGGTCGTGTGATTTACAAGGAATTGGGAGCACAGTCTCCATCCCCCATCAGCAGTTTAACGAACCAAGGGGAGACAGTAAGCCCCAAAACAGTGCAGATGGGACCATGGTCTCTGCACTCACAGCACAGGGGGTAGGGACAGTCGGTCCTGTCCCCCAGCAACAGGCTGTTTAGCCAAAGGGGAGACAGTCGGTCTCCCCCCACAGCAGCATGGTGGTCTATCTAAAGGGGAGACAGTCGGTCTCTCCCTAGAACAGCAGAGTGGTGTATCTAAAGGGGAGACAGTCGGTCTCCACCTACAACAACAAGGCAACAACCAGGCTTCTTCCGTGGTAGCTCTGGCACCAGGGCAAAGTACCGCTGGTCTCTGCCCACTCAGCAACCCACCAAGGCAGTCTACCAGTCCCCCACACAGCCGTGGTGAGGCACATGGACATGGACAGGTTTATCCCTTGCTCAGGTGTAGTAATCATTTATTGTGGGTGGGCTGTACTGCTGTTTCAGTTTTGTGGGTGGTCTGCTGGACTAACAAGGGCACTGACCGGCAAAAGGTGAGAGACCCTGTTAGTTTGTTTGGAAAAGGGGAGAAATGTGATGAAACCAACCTCTCCACTGGGTGGTGGAGAGACCTGGATACCAGCCTCTTGCCCCAAGATTATGGGCCCTCTCATCAGCCAGGCTTCCTTTGTTCACAAAGGAAGCCTGGCTGATGAGAGGGCCCATAATCCTGGGGCAAGAGGTTGGAAGCCAGGCCTCTCCACCACCCAGTGGCGAGGTTGGTTTCGTCACAGCATATATATAATATTAGAGAAATTCTCTAAAATTCAATTTGGCTGCTTCGCCGAATTTTGCAAAAAAGTGCTTTCTGATTAATTACTTTGTCACAAAGTGTGTTTCTTTGTAAATAGCGGGTGCACTGACAGGGAACGGCGATTGAGCCACCCTTGTAATTGAACCCCTCAGATGCCACATTCATTGCTGATCACGGCATCTGAGATCCATTCTTCGTGCTCAGTATGGTAAGTATGATTTTTTATTTATTTTTTTACCACTAAAATTGATTAGTTACCACGAAGCACGAGGAAATTCGGCTTTGTGGCAAACCAACTTTTTCCTGAAATTCGAAGTGTCTATATATATATATGTATATTATACAAATATATGGGCTTGCATTATTTTGTAGTCTGGGGTCTTTAAATACACACTCAAGGCGTGTGTGTGTGTCATGAAGATGTGTGTCATGATCTTTAGATGGCTCATAAGATTTAGGACAATACAAAACATGGACAAAGCACATATTAGGTACGGTACATTATTAACCAGAGGGAAATATGTCTCTTTACTTTCATGCCTTTGTATGACATTCTTGTATTTTGCAGTTTTATTCTCCCTCAGCCCAAATGGCTGTGTTATAATGATCATCATCAATCAGCAAAACTCATATGTCCTTGAGAGTGTGTGGAAAGTCTGAGACTAAACAATAAAAGAACATTTGCGTGGAATAAAAAGCGGAGGAACTGGGCAAAGAAAAGTGATAAAAAATAAAATAAAATAAACTAAAGTTCATTCGCTAATGGTTTTACGTCTGGGCTTTAAATGACAGGCAGATATTAAAAAAGACAGAACTTCTTATGGATTTATGAGGTCAAACAATGTGAGAGTAAAGTATATTACCACCAGCGCCTGATAAAAGCAGATACAACATACCAGGCAGGTATGAGAATAACTTAGTTATATCTCTGTGAATTCTATTGTATTCTCAGTACATCCTCTTCTACAGGATTGCATATTGTGTCCACAGATCTAAAGGATTCTTCTTTTTTTTTTTTTTCCTGTGACAGCAGTTTATCTGGAAATCTTGCAGTCCTTGTATAGCAACATTGTCATCTCATGTTTTTTCTAGTGTAATAACACCAATAAGGTAACCCCTGACAGGGCACTGAGGATTAGCCGCCAGATTGCTGCTGTATTGTAGAAAAATAGATTTATGGAGAAAGCAGAGACAGACACATATCCCATAGTGCTGCTTTTACCAAAAGGTTGTATAGGTTTTATGACTGTTCTAAGCCTAGCTAATAGCTTTGACACAGTGATTGGGCTTGATTTGCTATAAATTGATATAGCTATATGTTATTATCCAGATGAGGCTACTTTCACACTAGCGTTTTTGCTGGATCCGGCAGGGTTCAGCAAAAACGCTTTGGTTACTGATAATACAACCATCTGCATCCATTATGAACGGATCCGGTTGTATTATCTTTAACATAGCCAAGACGGATCCATCATGAACTCCATTGAAAGTCAATGAGGGAGAGATCAGTTTGCTATTGTGTCAGAGAAAACCGTTCCCGTTGACTTGCATTGTGGGTCATGACAAATCCTTCTTGTTCCGCATCCCAGAATGGAAAGCAAACCGCAGTATGCTGCTGTTTGCGCCCCGGTATGAGAACGGAACGGAATGCATTTTGGAGCATTCCGTTCTGTTCAATTGCGTTTTGTCCCCATTGACAATGAGTGTTTTTTTCCGGTATTGAAACCCTATGGCGGATCTCAATACCGGAAAATATTAATGCTAGTATGAAAGTAGCCTTACCCATGTGGAATTAAACAAGTCTAGTGAAAATGTCCTTACTCTTCTGCTTCATATAAATAATAGTATTTACTTTCGTAAAAATAACTAGAATTAGAGGCATATCTTCCTTATAAGAAACCACCAGTGTTATGAATGGCAGATGGTGCACTGGGAACCAGTTATGACATATGTCCTGTCAAGTAATTTAACCCTTTCAGCCCCAGAGGTTTTTCCGTTTTTGCATTTTTTTTTTACTTTTTTAATTTTCCATTCACATAGCTGTGTGAGGGCTTGTTTTTTTCGGGACAAGTTGCACTTTCTAACTCCACCATTTAATATTGCATGTGATGTAGTGGGGAGCTGGAAAAAAGTTTCAAATGGGGTGAAATTCCACAATAGTTCTATGGGTTTTGTTATAACTGCCTTCCCTAAATGGTAAAAATAACTTGTTATTTTTATTTTCCAGTTGAGTACGATTATGGCGATACCACATATGTATCGTTTTTCTTGCGTTTTAATGCTTTAAGAAATTTTGGAGTGAGTATGACTTTTTGATCCATTTTCTTTTTTTGTGGGAGGTGAAGCAACCAAAAAATGGTGAATCAGTCATTTTTACTTTTTTCTGTTTCACCGTTTGCCGTATGGAATAAATATTTGTATATTTTAAGTATGGGTGTTTTCACTCACACTAGCTCAGTGGCCTTCTTAGTGTGTGAAATGTGTTGTGTGAATATTCTGCTCCTTGTTTCTGTATCGCAGTGTGGTTCACTGTGACACTCGTTGTCGAGTAGCCTGGCTGTTTGTGCTCTTGTGTACTGGCTACGGTTGACATTCCTGTGTATGCTGCTTGCTTGTGTGGTCCATACTGGCTGAGGCCTTCTTTGTGTGTAAACTGTCTCCTTTGAATATTTTGCTCCTTGTGTCTGTATCGCAGTGTGGTTCACTATGACACTGTATTGCCATGTAAGTTGGTTGCATGCACTCTTGAATAAATCTGTTGATGTTCCTGTGTATGCTGGTTGCTTGTGCTGGCTGCGGTCTCCTATAGAGTGTGAATTGTGTACTCCCTGTGGCTAGTTTGGGTTAATGCTTCCCTAAGCTTGTTTGATTATCAGGTGGTCAGATGCTTTAGATCACACTGCTATTTAGACCTTTGTGCAATATGCCTGGGGGTACAGTCTGTCTCCATGAATTTTGAGTGCAGGGTGCTTGCTCTCCTGAACTGTGTCTTTGTTAATCTAACCTAACTTGTGTGGTCAGCCTGGTTATTCATTATTGTCTTTATGTCCTAATCTGTCTAATCTGCAAGATACAACCGAAGATAGGACTTCATCTATCTTTTGTGGAGCACTTCTATGGGCTTTTGGGTCTGTTCCTCCACAACGTAACAAGATTGAACATATTGTCTCTTTAGCCGTATCTTGGGGATCGCTGACCCATTCAAGTCAATGGATCCAAACCCCAATACAGAGTGCACACGGCCAATGCCTGTGCATGAGTCTTTACTTGCATTTCCCTCCTGACCTGGATTGTTCTAATTGTTTGTTGTTTAATAAAACATTTGTTTTGGCTTTCTCTGGATCTTGTTGTCTGCTCTGTGTGTACTTGTGATATGTTCAGGGGATTTCCTGACCCCTGAACATGACAGAAGTGATTTGAATCTTTTAATTGTTTTTATTGTTTTTATTTTTAAAAGCATTTTTATACAATTTTTTATAGTTCCCAGGGATTATCAGATTGCTTCTCTCATAGACTCCAATGCATTAGCATTTGATTGTATGAGAAATGCACTGAATTTCTATGGAACCCTGCCATAGGCAGAGGCTCCTTAGGAACTAATGTGCAGCAGCCTCTTGCCATTCAGAAGGATAGAGGTGGCTGCACACTGCATCAAGCTCCACCATTCCTTGCCGAGGAAAACTGAAGTATACCAAGGAGTCTGAGCTTCCGGGTTTTTGCGAGTCCAGATATCATTGTCATGTTTGACCTCGGCATCTGAAGGGTTAAAAGTCTGCAATTGGCATTTTACCACTGGTTGCAGACATTAGACCCAGGTGTCTGCTGTTTAAAACAGCAGGCACTCTGCGGCTATGGTTCCCGCTACGCTCACAAGTAGGAGCCATTTTTAAAGTTCCTTGCCAGTGCCATACATGTACTGCACTGTTTGGGAAGGGATTAACATAGATTATGGTTATTTTAGTTGCATGATAGATTAGCTACTAAACAAAAGAATTTATGGTTAGTGGATTTGGCTGTTTAGTTCTCTAGTCTACAAATATTTACACATGGAATATTGGTACTGTATTTGGTTACTGCAGTATTTAATTTCAATATAATCAGTTACAGATATAGTAAGTAATACACTAAGTAATCTTAGCTGAAGATATGAACAGCTATGTAGACTAATTTTGGCAGCAAGATTGTTTTTATCACCCTGATAATATTCCTGTTTGAAAGTCTGATATTTTAATAAAATGGAGTTTGATGTATTGCACTGAAGAAAATGTGTGCTTAACAAACACAGCACGGTGCAAAGATTTAGAATTATTATCATGGGTCACTTTTGTGTGTAAAATATGTTTGTAATCATTACGTTAATAGCTATCTTCAGAAATCAAAACTCTGCTCCCTCCCAAAGATGCTATCAGATGATTGACCTGATAAAACGGTGAACAGGAAATTGAAACTGTTATTATACAGGAAATAATTAAACACTGTCAATTTCTGCAGAAAGAAACATATGTTCCAACTTACTGTCACCATCTTACCTATCTGATCTAATATATAAAGAGTGCAAAATTACAAGAGTCATTTTTGGAATATGAGCTGAGGGTCTTGGACGCACTGCCACTGTGAGAAGAACAAAAAAAACTTCAACCTCATAAAAGATAGTTTAGCACAGGATATCAGATGGAACAGATGTCCAATAATAATTTCAAAGAAAAGAACATTCACAATTGAAAAAGTAAAAGAAAAAAGTACTCTGAATTAATCACTTCTAGGATTCTCTATCACAGCCATGTTTGTAATAAAGCTTAGCATTCAGAAGAATTAAGTTTAATCCCCTTAATGCTCTCCACACTTCAATGTTAACATTAATAAACATTTGACATAACAGCATATAACTTTAAGTACAATTAATTGATTGAAAGGGAAAAAGAGCTTTCAGAACTTAATGCTTTTATCATCCCAGTTCATTCTGTTTACTTGATAGATTATTCACTTAAGGATATAAATATCTTTATCATTAGTGTTGATTTTTGCTACAAAGCACAACTGACATTGAGAGGATTTATTAAGATCAGCACATAATTCATAAATGTAGTTTATTTTTTCTGTCCCATAAAGATGTATTGTGTGCTATGATATATATTATACCTATTTTAGGAACACATTTTTATATTTGATAAAATCAGTGTTTTTGAAAGATAATATTAATTTTTTACGGCTGTTATTTATTTATTTTTTAAGCTGGAGGTTAATTTAATGGCTATAGTGAAATATAAACACACTACATACAGTTTAGTGTGTGGTGTTTTTGGTGGCAGTGTTTTTTTTTGCACACGTTCTTTATATAGCATATTTGTGTTTAACAAAAAAAAAATGCTGTGAAAAATGGTTGAAATTCATGTGTTTTTTTTTTAACAATTCAAAGCATGCCTTAACCCCTTCAGCCAATCTATGTATTCTGGTAATGTATGGACCTGGCTGCTCCATACGCGGTGGGTGCCAGCTGTATATTTTTCACTGATCCTAGAAGTTGTTATTCAAGATGATGTCAGAACCCGCGAGATTGTCATGATGAAAACGAGTAATTGACAGTTTCCCATAGCAAAATATATGGATTATCAGAAAGTCAGATGAGTTCTAAATGTCTAAAGATTAACAGTATATTATTAACTTTATTTGAAAAAATAAGTGTTTTTTTTTTTTTTCTTTTGTCTAGACCTATCAATATCTTATCTTTTTCCAAACACATATAAAGATAAGTACCGTATATAAGGATAATAACTAAACACAATTCACAGATAAGGCATTACCTTGTATAGGAAAGTACACATACAGTATGTACATACCGTGACCCATTTTTGGGAGAATCACAAGGATGGCTGTAAAATGTAATTTATGCTAAAAGTTTTGCACAAATGGTATTTAAAGATGTGCAAACCAAGGGACTGTGACATGTTAATGCCAGAACTCTGGTGTATGGGATGATAAATCTCTGCCAAAGTAAATGTTATCTGGTGTGCAGTAGTGTTGAGCGCAAATATATTCGAATAACGAATATTTTTAGCAAATATCGCTAACTTCGAGAATTTGTGAATATTTCAAATGTAGTGCTATATATTCGCTATATCGAATATTCATGAATTTTGAACATCTGAAAACATGATCCCTCACTGCTTCTTGATTGTGGGCTAATGAGTCATTGGCCCACAAACAAATTAAGCTGGAAGGAATAATTTTTTCATATTATTTTTTTTTTACGAATATTCTAAATAACAAATATTTTCGCTATATTGCTATAACTTTGTTTTTTTTGAATATTCGTCATATTCTAAAACATGAATATAGGAGGGGCGGAGTTTGGCTGCAGAGTGAGATGCACATGCTTGTGCGAGCTCTGCTGCATAAATGGTGCTAACGAGCTTAATCAGCACATCAAGAGCAGAGATAATGAGGAAAATCGGATGAGACAAGTCCAGAGATACCCCTGGTCCATGGGGATCAAACCCGGTCCATGGGGATCAAACCCAGTCCATGGAGAGATGGAGAAATTATTTAAGAAAAGCGCTCTGAGACCCCGCGCCGAATCCAAGATGGCGCGAGAGAGAGAGTCAGCAGCGTGAGACCGACAGGCAGACGTGTCTGCAGATTCGGACGGAGGTAGGAAAAGTGATGCAGAGTCCCTACACGCTAGAGAAAATCTCCCAGTCTCCAGATCTTATATAAGAGAGGCTTTAGGGGTTGCATTAGCACCTTTAAAACAGGACTTGCAAGATATTAACAGTGACCAGAAACAACTCAGAGAGCGTGTGGAGGTGCTTGAGGCTAATTAGGAAGAGTCAATGGCTTTCAACACCGTGGCCTCCCACAGTTTTGAACATGCACAAGCCCATATTAACCATCTGTATAGCCTGATCGAAGACCAAGATAACAGGGGACGGAGACACAACCTCCGAATTAAAGGCATTACAGAGACTGTACTGTCTGACTCTATCATGTCGGCATTGAAATAGCTGTTCCAGAAACTGATAGGCCCCGGGACCACAGACGAGCTAACTATGGATCGTGCTCACAGGGCACTTCAACCACCTCCCAAGCCACAAGAACCTCCACGGGACATAATCTGCAAACTGGTCAGTTTTAGTAGCAAGGAAAAATTGCTCAAAGCGGCGAGAGAAAAACGCCCACTTGCTTGTTTGGGTACTACCGTTTCTTTATACCAAGATCTTTCACCAATGACATTACAGAAAAGAAGAGCGCTGAAACCTCTTCTGGGAATATTGCAGCAGAAATCTATCACCTATCGCTGGCTCCATCCATTTGGTTTATTGATCAACAACCCGGGTCGCAAGCTAGTGATCAGATCTCCCTCTGACCTACGGTACCCCAGGTCTACAATACTCTGGAAATAGACCCGCTGGATATACTGGATTGGTACATCATTAAAAACTTAACGGACTTACCAGCTATACCCGTGTTGGAACCTTGGATCCCGAGTGTTTCCTTCAGATCCCAGCGCCTCAAAAGAAGAATGATGAAGACGACTCCGAGAAGGATTTCCCTGGATCCGGATTGATTCTCCATAGGAAGATTTCCAGATTCCTGCTCTTCATCTACTTGAGGGAACCTCCATTCCTGGTCCACAAGTAGATCTTCACCTGTATTCCCCACAGGGTTAAGGGTCAATTCTAAAGATGAATAATTGCTCTTACTGGTTACCGTCATAGTTGATATTAAGTCTATCCCTCATCTCATTTTTCTGTACTCTGAGCTAATTCATAGATTTATTTCTTATCTTTATCTCTCCCCTTCCATGATTTTTTTTCCCAAACATGCCTATTTCTTATCCTAACCTCCCCCCCCTTTTTCCCCTCCAAACTTAGAATATCTTAGAAACAGAAGGGGCGGCTTTCGTGGGAGGTGATTTAAACTTGGCACTATATCCACAACTAGACTCCTCAACCGGTTTATCCTCCACATACAGAACAGCCCTAGCGAAAGTCAGATCCATATTAGAATCGCTCTGACTCATGGATGGCGGGAGAGCTTTACACCCCAATACTAAAGATTATACTTTTTTCTCAGTGGCTCACCAATCGTATCAGCGCCTAGATTACCTGTTCTTACCCATTCAGTTATTATCCTCCTGCAAAAAAGCACTAATAGGTTCCCTGCTGCTTTCAGATCACGCATTGATGTCTTTGGAGGTGATCCTCAGACAGGTCACCAAACCCATGTCTAACTGGCGGCTGAATGAGTCTTTGCTCAACTCTCCAGACCATACTATGAAAATAACTGAGCTGCTTGAGGAATACTTCAAGCTCAATCACACCTCTGATGTGAAATATGGATCTATCTAATGACCCACCTAGAGTGGTTAAAAGAGCTCAGTTGAAAAGCATTCTTGTTGATAGTAGCTCCATTCCCCTCAAGAAGCCACATTTAGTGGTGAAACATGTTGGGGGAGCTTTTGTCTAAGATTTTAGATTAGGTGCAGGCAGGACTAAGTGTCACGGCGAGGAGTGACTGCAGACTCACCTGCGCCCTGACAATAAGTGGCGGAGAGTCACGCTAAAGAGATATAGACATGGAAAGCAAATTATCTAAAGCGACTGAATAGGCAATCCTTTAGCATGAGATCCATCTAGACGAACAAAAGTGTGCCGCTAAATGAAAAGTAAAAAGCAGGATGGACGAATGTTAAGGAGGCAGTATGTATGGGTGAAGTAACCCTTATCTCTGCCATTAGAGTCCAGCTGCACCTAAAATTTTAAAGTTTTTCTTTTTTTTCTCCCGCTTCATATTATTTCTAATAAATAAAATAAACGTTAAGTTTTAAACTGACCTGAAACGGGAGTCCACTAGTCAAGGAAACTAGCCTATTTGAACCATATTATTTGAATATCCCGAGTCAGAAGGGTCCTTGAAATATTAATAACAAATCCAGACACAGCATTCCCCGCTATGCAGAATATATTTGACAATTTGGGGAAAATTTCTAACTTCCTGATAAACCCAACCAAATCTCAAGTTCTTAATGTGACTCTAGACCTACAAACTCAAAACAGACTGCAATTACTTACTCCTTACCAATGGTCCAACTTCTCTCTGAAATTCCTTGGGATTTGGTTAACAGCGGACCCGAAAGATTTATACAAAACAAACTTTCAGAAACTTCCCAAAGCTATAAACCAAACCATTATTACGTGGGACATCCAATTCTCATCTTGGTTCGGTAGACGCTCTTTAATCAAAACAGTACTATTACCTAAGATTCTGTATTACCTACAGACTTTACCAATACCCCTCCCTCGAGCCTTCTTGACGCAATTGCAGACCATCTTTTCTAAATTCTTGTGGCATAAGAAAAAACCTAGACTTAAAAAACACTATACCACATTACCTTCTCTGCAGGGCGGGATGGGAGTGCCGGATTTACGTAGTTACTACATAGCTATACAAGGAGTATGGTGTTTAGATTGGCTTCGTTACTCAGAATCCCGCCTGGATATACAAGCTGAACAAGCATTTAACCGCATCCCATTAAGATCCCTCCTACTATCGAACACATTTTTGCCCCATACAAAACTTTTTAGCCTCCTAACAAGAAACATGGTTAGTATTTGGAACCACCACCTAAAACACTTTTTGATTTCTATCCCTATATCTCCTTTATTACAAATAAGAGATATATTATGGGACACACCACCTCAATTCCTCCAGACCCTCCCGTGTTCCCTCAGACATCTCACCACCCCAATCATTGACCTGCTGGATATGCAGGGTTATTTACTAGAAAATTTGAAACAATACATCCAAGTGCCCTCCCTGTCCTACCTTCATTTGACACATGTCAAAAATTTCATGAAAACATTACTTCTAGTAAAAGATACAACTCCGACTCAATTTGAGGCAAAAGTATTACAGTTGCAAGAACCAACTAAAAAGATAACTACTATTGATGCCAAATTACTTGAACATAACAAGCCAGATAGTTTATCGTTTATGACAAAATGCGAATGTGACTTACAACACACACTGTCAAAAACTTCCCTCAGCAAGTGTCTAGCACTCACTCCAAAGATCTCCACATGCGTCTGCCTTCAGGAGAATTATTATAAGATTCTCTCAAGATAGTACTATACCCTGGAGGTCTTACATAAAATTTACTCAGATGTCAGTCACCTATGCTGGTGTTGTAAACAAGAACCCGTACATTCATACACATATGGTGGCAATTTTGTAATATAGCTTCCTTTTGTGAGATTTGTAGGACCAAAGTTCAACCAACTCCACAACTCTGCCTACTGAACCTGTTGGATTTGATAGCACTCCATAGCCATGCAAAGAAACTGATTTCCTCCTTGTTGGCCTCAGCTAGGATTCTTATAGCCTCTAAATGGAGATGTGACTCACCTCTTAGCTTAGCTATGTGGTATAATAAATGCAGTGATATCTACAGAATGGAACAGATAGCTGGTTGGGAAACTAGATCTACTCCAACTTTTCAGAAGACCTGGAAAACTTGGGTGTCATTTAGAGGCTAAAAAAAAAAAAATTAAAACTCAACAATGCTAAGCAAATTTATATAGTTGACTTAAGTTTCCAGATGGTGTCAATTCCAGACTTGACAACTAAAACGGCTGCAATCTCCCCACCCCAATATCCTACCCAATGCCTATTCTACTTCTTTTGAATGATAATACAACATCTTTATGATTTGCAATATCACTATGGTATATCTGACCTTTTAAGAAAAAGCAGTACTCATTTATTGAAACATGCAATTCAAACAATATTTTCAAGTGAAATTAATTCCTCAATAAAAAAATATTTTGAAACTAAAACATGAATATATAGCAATTTAGCAAATATTTATAAAATACTAACATTGAGCAATTTAGCTAATATTGTGCTATAATCTTTTTTTAAGAGTCTGAAGTTCATAAGAGAAAACATTTTGCAACTATAAGACAAAGAAGATTATACCATGATATTAGCTAAATCAATCGATTCTACATAATTTTTTCGAATATTCACTATATTGCAAGAAGCAGGGTGAAATCAATCTTGTTATTTGAATTCCCGATTTTTACCTGTAAATCGGGAATGTTATGAATGATCGCGTGAGGATGCGATCTTATGAGTGACGTAATTGTGTCAAGTAACATGTGCCCTGGTTTCAGTTTTGCATTGCTACCAGTGGAGTTATTCTCACTGTAAGTAATATTGTATTACAGCACTGTATTTTATTTCATATTGCATGTATGGCAGAACAATATTTAGCAACACTCGATCTATGTCGAAATTATTTATATGTAGATTTAGTGTTGCTAAATATTCACAATTTTTTTTTCTCTGCCGCCCGCCCCCCACAATAGTAGATATTACTGATTGTTGCACTGAGTATTCTTATTACTTCACAGCACTATGTCAGTAGCATGTATGTATGGACAACAGATAAATATCTATCACATGCATATAGCACGTCCGCTTTCCTGCCATGCAATATATACCACACACTATATACCATACACACAATATATATAGATTTAAATTTATGTCCATTAGCTTTTTTTGTTGGACCAAAAGTATTTGCTGGTTCATTTAGCGTTACCCAGGGTGCACCACGGGGAGGTGAACCAGCTGTACAGCCAATACCATACCGTCACTTAACTAGACAAGTACATCACAGCTTAGCTGGCCAATATCTGATTGCTCAGACCTCACATACATATAATCGCAATACAATCTGATCTTATATGGGTAACTTTAAATTTAACATTTCCCCTTTAAAGACATAACTACTTTTTGCTTTTTTTGTGGATATTTCTTTGAATATTTGTATAATAAAAAAATTGTGATTATATGCTTTCATCTTTATCCTTCAGCGCTTTCTGGAAAGGGGCTATGCAAGGACCCGGAAAAGGCTATAGAAAGAGGCAATAGTACGGTCTGTCCGGGCCGAATTGAAACTAAAAAGCGGGATATGGCACGACCCCAAGGCCATTAAAAAAAGCACTGCGACCTGAAAAACCTACACCCAGATCGGGTCGAAGAATATAGTAGGTGATTATGCCCAGGTACAATGCTTACATGATTTTTGTATCTCTCTCTACAACACTCAGTAATGTATATATTCAGTTATGCTGCTAATCCGTACAGATGTAGTAGGGTTAACACACAACCTCTTAACTCTAATTTCTTAGCTCATCACGTAATCTTGAAACAAAAGCCATTTTACAAAATATCTTAACTTATTTAATTGCATTACGTTTACATAACACGTCTCATAAAGCATGTGTGTTCAATTCTACTACATCCGTATTTCATCCCTTTTCAAATGATTACTTAATACCTGGTGTGACATGTACAAAATCTTCTGGTTACATCATACATCTCTACCTCGCTGAGATTGTATATATATATTGTTATACACACAGTGCGGTACTGATGTCACCGGATGATTTCATACGTTTCACACACACATAACTATATATAGGTATTTTTGTTTATATCTTCATAAACTTAAAACATCATTCAGTATTCCGGTCAATATATATATATATATATATATATATATATATATATTTATGTGTGTATGTATGTATGTGCGTATGTATGTCCCGCAAAACCTCAAAAACGCAACTATCGATTTCAACGAAACTTGGTATACACATCCCTTGCTACCTGGAAAGAAATCTTGCGGGGGTTTCGGCTCTCTACGACGTACCGTTTCCGAGATATTCCCAAAAAATACCTGTATTATCCAATACAAGCCTGCCAGCCTTTCACTTAAATCCTAACTGCCAACTGACGGGCGCTTTGGAGTTCACAGTTAAAGGGGCGTTCACCGTGAAAGTGACTGTTAAAGGGCCGGTCAACATCAAAGTCACTGTTAAAGGGGCATTCACCATCAGGTGACAGTTAAAGAGGAGACTTTAAGCATCCTTCTAATTATAAAGTTACTGTGACAAATAAATCAACAGGGAGGGAGGGCGGATTGGCAGCAGATCTTCAAAATGTGGCTTGGCAGACAGTCTAACGCTGACAGCCACAAAAAATTCTATACCCAACATAACACCATCCAATAACCCCTTCTCTAATTTCCGAACTGTTGTTTGGCTTCCCTAAACGTCCATTACCCAGTCACAATACCCTATAGGGCACCTTCCTAACAAATCCCATGTTACCTCATCCTACCTTGTAACTTAGACTAGTTTTACCCATCGATAACACTAAATCCACAATTGGTATAATTCATAATCCCATGCAGATTCCTCCATATAGATCTTTACCTTTGTTATGATTTATGAGTTGTTTGTATAAATTCTTAACTTTGTGTCATTATTACAGGACAACCCGTTCCCTCCGTCCGCCACCACAAAAAATAAATAAAAAAAGGAGGTGCCCATGGAGGAGGAGGGAGAAAATGTGGAGGTGCCCATGAAGGAGGAGGAAGAAAATGTGGAGACGCCCATGGAGGAGGAGGGAGAAAATGTGGAGGCCACTTTCCTCCAAGATGTTGGCGAGACAGAGGTGACTGAGGAGGAGGCCGGACCTTCCCAGCCACCTGATTCCGCCCCACCAGCTCCAGAAGAGGAGGAAGAGGTGGTCTACACCCCCCACCGGGAGGGTAAATATGTGCACACACTACTATAATTTTGTATACATAACATATTCACAAGCATCCCACGATCCCCCCACCACCCTGCATCTCCAGAGCTGTAATGCACATGTGTAATGAATCTGAAAAATAGCACCTCTTAGTTAACATGGCTGCCTGTTTAGCTGAGTTGCATTTGCACCCTGGTTCACAAACGTTTATGCCTGGGGACAGGGTGTCTGTTGGTCCGTAATAGACTGTCCCTCTGCATCAAGTTACGTCCCGTTGAGGCTTACTCTTAATGGCCGGCCGTGAAGTGGTTAAAAGTGGCAACAATGAGGTGACAACATAAACTAGTGTAATAGGAAATAACAAAAAAAAAGTGACATACTCTGTAAACTACCGAAAAACTATTAACTAACAAAATAAATAACATTTTACTCTATCAGAACTATCATTAAGAAAACCAAAATATAATTAATGTACCATAAATATCTATATTTATTGTATTTAGATGCAAATAGGCAACACATACTACACACAATGCACTAATTGTCTTAACTAACCCTAATTTTAATTATTTTTTTATTTATTTTTTCCGGTAGTAAATATGGCCATAAAGCACTTGGAGGCCAGCAAAAAAGAATTTATTAGCGATGTTGTGGAGCTAAAAAAAACTTGCAGCATCATTTCAATCTGAAGTTTCAGGCAAATGGAGAAAAAGCACCTTCTCCAGCTCCAAAAAATGGACCAAATATTATTGGAGTTAAAAAAAAAAATTGCCCTAGAGGTTTTCTTTCTTATTTTTGTAAGAAATATTTTTTTTTTTCAGTTTAATAACGTGTGCTTTTTTTTTTTCTTTATGTAATGTTACAGTGTAATTTAAAAAATTTGTTGTAAGGGCCCTTTATTCCAGGGTCAGGACAGACAGCAGAACAGACAGCATTAGGTACAAGGTAACACTGTAGTATATGCCCCACACATAACTCAGCAGTGTCAGGACCTACAACAGCAAGTATCGGTAACGGTGGAGTATAAGGCCCACACATAAGTCATCAGGGGCAGGACAGACGTCAGCATCAGCAGCAGGTAAATGTTAAGGGTCCAGTATAAGGGCTATACATAGCTCGGCCTAACTCAGCACAACAGCCAGCAGAATGTTCGACGAGTGCAGCAGGAATTTGTTCCCAGGAATGGGCCCCTACTAGACCAGGACAACACCAAAAATAAACCAAGACACCTCTGACAGCATCATGTTGTAAGTGTGCAACAGGAATGGGCTAACATGAAAAAAAATTACACCATTTGACTTTCAATTTTTTTTGTTTAAGCCCTTAAGGACTATACTTCTGTATTGGCATGCATTGGCTGTATGAGCAATACTGTGTGTATTACTCATACAGCTTCCGGCCTGTGAGATCCAGGGGGCTGGATATCACAGGCTCTTTACCGGAAGGCAGCGCAATGCCTACCTTAGGCATCGC
This sequence comes from Bufo gargarizans, assembly GCF_014858855.1. Classification (NCBI taxonomy): domain Eukaryota; kingdom Metazoa; phylum Chordata; class Amphibia; order Anura; family Bufonidae; genus Bufo; species Bufo gargarizans. The sequence goes on from NC_058084.1 coordinate 257,698,053, forward strand.
ACTGCCTTCCATGCTATCGGATCCCCCCCACAGCCCCATGGGGACCCGATGGCACAGTCGACTACCGCCACCCGCACAATAAAAAGCCGCAAACCGCAGGTCTGAATTGACCTGCGGTTTGCAGTGATCTCCGGCACTGATTTGAGCAGTTACCGGGCGGCGGTGATCGGAACAACACATGACGTACCGGTACATCATGGGTCCTTAAGGACTCGGGAAACATGCTTAATAAAAATTTAACAATAACAATTTCCAACATTTTAACAATAACAGTCCTTTCTGGCTTATTTAAAAATAAATAAATAATGGAAAGCAACTTTATCTTTCATTATTTGACGGTTCCTCTGATCCATCCTCCGAACCTCCTTTGAAACCAGCTTATGGAGAGTCAATCGATCCTTTTCATGCTCCTTCTGGTACTTGGCCATTCTTTGATGGCATTTATAGATTACTGATCCTATTCCCCCACAGGAGCTATACATCTTCCCACAAATATAAGGCCTTCTATTACACAGAAAAGTATCACTTTTTAACTTACTGAAATCTTGTTTAAAGTGCTACTTATGGGACAATATGTTACATACGTAACACATACTATCTCTCTACTATTTTTAATTTTTCTTTTTAGCGCTATCTTTGGGACCACCGGATGCTGAACTATAATACATAAGACTGTACTCTTTTCTATTTTTATATATTTTTTCTATTTTTTATCCATTTTTATTTCACCTACTACATGAATTGTTTTTTTCCCTTTTAGCCCAATTCACTCTATTCTACACCATATATCACAAACTACTGGGAAAGGCTACCCCACCTACTCTAGCCAGTCTCAAAAGACTGTATTCCCCGACCATCCCCCTTTTTTTATCACAACACACCACCTACCCCAACGGACTAAATACCGTCCATTTTTTCCCCCATCCATTCTCCACGAATTTACCCCAAGATCACCTAATATCAGTCACCTCCCATCTGGCACCCGCAACAAGTGCCCAGACTATTACACCCACCTTTTTCTTGAAACACCAGTACCCAATTTTAACATATGTAAGATTTTAACAAAATAAAAAAAAACACTTTATTTATCCCATCTATGAGTGTGCCTGCTACCTTCTTATCCTAAATCTTCTCCTTTTGACTGGGTGAGTCAAAACCAGCAGTTCAGCACCTCAACCATTCTACTGACCAGTTGAGCCGCCTTAATCCTATTTTTCAATTTATAGATTACTGTATGTTTAAAAGAAAATATTAATGCTATTTCGTTTAGCAGAAAATTAGTGCATTGTGTGGACGGAGTAGGTGTATAAACACTTAAGATTTACATCAAAATCCAGAAGTTACACCTGTTTATGGTCATTATAGTGTTTTTTGGATTAGAGATAGTTCAGATACAGTTTAATGTTATTTTTTTGGGGTAGTTTATATTTATTAGCTACTTTAGACACTTACACCACTTGCACACGACCGTATGCCCTTCGAGACATACGGTCCATGAGCATGCCATATGTCCCGGAGCGGCATACTACATCCTGCACATGGGAAATTGCTGATGGATGAAGATGAAAGCATATATTATTTTTTTTTTTTTTTTAGTATACCACATATTAAACCTATATACAGAAAAAAAAAAAAAAAAAAAACATTGGAAGCCAAATTTCACCAATTAGCAATATATACTGTAACCAGTTAAAGGGCTTCTGTCACCCCACTAAACTGTTTTTTTTTTGGGGGGGAGTACTTATAATCCCTATCCTGCAATATAGCTATACATTATGTTATTAATCATTTTTGTTCTGTAGATATCTAAAAAAACATACTTTTATAATATGCTAATTACCTGTCTACCAGCAAGCAGGGCGTCTACTTGCTGGTAGCAGCCGCAAAAAAACGCCCACTCCTCCTGTTGATTGACAGGGCCAGCCGTGATCTCCTCCTCCAGAAAATATAGAAAAGGATTGCGCTGCTAGAGAGAAATCTTCTCTTGGTAATAAAGTTCTTTTTATGTAATCTTCAGCTAATGGGACCACATGCAAACTTCACAATCCAACACTGGTAGGAAACCTGTAATGTGATGAGAAAGCGCACTATGGTGTAGTAAGCCCCAAACACCTAACGCACCATGTGAATGGGCTATACTCACAGAACTCCACTAGTAAAGGCGTGTAGATATCTGAATAGTGTCTTTCTTCGAAATCTGTTACAAAGAAGAACACTATAGTGTAGTATGCAAACAGATTGTACTCACAGGACTTCGCTGATAGCGTGCGTAGATGGTAATGTTCCGGAGCAACGTAAGCTTGGTAGATGGAACAAGCGTGGATCCCAGCACGTCGGTATGTTGAGCTAATTCAGCAGGTTGATTGCCGTTACACCTGGATGACACCAGACCCCAGCTTCCAAGGATCTCGTAGGAAGGAAGTCGCAGGTATGGTGAAGTACGCACCAGTGGGTCAGATAAAAATAATTTAATATACTCACAAGAATACAACTTAAAACGTGTTTTAAAATTCTCTATACTGCCCGACCCGGGTTTCGCCGTGATGCTTCGTCTGGGGCGTTAATTGGTAAGTGGATACCACTGGGTTTAAATCAACAGGGAGCCTCCCCTAAACCACGCCATGATCACATCCAAAAAAATATAAGGCATGAAACAAACATATACAAGCAGATTAAAATGAATAAAATACACAATTAATAAAAATAGGCAGAGGGGATCTTAACCAGCATGTGGGAATAATCACACTAAGCAAGTATTAACGTCACACTCAATATTTAACCCTTGAGGCTGAATGGTGCCCAAACGGAACATCCACTCAACCTCCTTTTTATTTAACAGAGCAATAAAATCTCCTCCTCGGATAGGGGTATGTACTAATTCCAATCCAGTGAAGCGCAAACCTCCTGGATTTTTATCATGATTAATCTTAAAATGTGTCTCAAGTCCTTTTTTAATGTTACGGATATGTTCCTGAACCCGCGTCTTGAGACTCCGTGTGGTCCTTCCAACATATTGAAGACCACAAGGGCACTCCAAAAGATATATCACACTGACATTATTGCAGGAAAAATCACCTCTAATTTTCAAAGTTGTGTCTTTTATTTTAGTAGATGTGATTTTATCAGCAAACCTTTCTCGGTCTTTTGAGATACGGTTTTTACAAGGTAAGCAAAAGCCGCACCATGTGAACCTGCCTTTATTTGCGGTAATGCGTTTTTTATCGGTTGCAAAACTGGCACTACGGACCAATTTATTTGCAAGATTGTCGGCTCTTTTGAAAACTACAGGTGGTTTAGCGGGTAAATCTTTACTGAGTATAGGATCATTCTGAAGAATGTGCCAATTTTTATGGATCATATTCTTGATGCATCCTATTTTACTGTTGTATTGGGTTAAAAATGTATATCTAAAATCTTTCTTTTTCTGTTCATTCTTATTTTTTATCCGTAACTTTAGTAACAGTGCATTTTTGTTCAATTTCTTCTTTACAGTGATCTAAAAATTCCTCTTCATAGCCTTTTTTCTAAAAATCTCTTCTTGACCATCTGTCCCTATTCCCTATAGTCCTCTAACTTGCTACAATTTCCTGAGATACGTTGGAACTGGCTTTTAGGTATGTTATTAAGCCATAAAGGGTGATGACAACTATTGAGCTCAATATACGTATTGACATCCACGGCCTTGAAAAAGGTCTTGGTTTTGAGTCTCCCCTCTTCCACAAAAATAACAAGATCGAGAAATTCTATAGAAATATCGCTGATATGGCTAGTAAATTTGAGATTGAAATTATTGACGTTAATCCCCGCTATAAAAGTATCCAGACCCTCCTTCTCACCTTTCCAGATGTGAAGGCAGTCGTCTATATATCTTCTCCACACTAATAACTGCCCCCCTCCTAAATCCTTTTTAAGAATCTGGTCAATTTTCTCCCTTTCCCACATGGTCATAAAAAGATTGGCGAGGCTTGGGGTGAATTTCGCCCCCATCGCCACGCCAGAATGCTGAAGATAAAAAGTGTCTTTATAGAGAAAATAGTTATGTGTGAGGCAAAACTTCACACACTCCAAAATAAAGTTTTTTTGATCAGACCCCATATCCGGATCATTGTCCAGAGCTTCTTGGACCCCTCTAATACCCAAATGTTGGGGAATGCAGGTATAGAGAGACGATACATCAACCGTGGCTAACCACAGGGACCCCTGAGTGTCACCCATCTCCTCAATGAGATCTTCAGCATTCTGGCGTGAAGATGGGGGCGAAATTCGCCCCAAGCCTCGCCAATCTTTTTATGACCATGTGGGAAAGGGAGAAAATTGACCAGATTCTTAAAAAGGATTTAGGAGGGGGGCAGTTATTAGTGTGGAGAAGATATATAGACGACTGCCTTCTCATCTGGAAAGGTGAGAAGGAGGGTCTGGATACTTTTATAGCGGGGATTAACGTCAATAATTTCAATCTCAAATTTACTAGCCATATCAGCGATATTTCTATAGAATTTCTCGATCTTGTTATTTTTGTGGAAGAGGGGAGACTCAAAACCAAGACCTTTTTCAAGGCCGTGGATGTCAATACGTATATGGAGCTCAATAGTTGTCATCACCCTTTATGGCTTAATAACATACCTAAAAGCCAGTTCCAACGTATCTCAAGAAATTGTAGCAAGTTAGAGGACTATAGGGAACAGGGACAGATGGTCAAGAAGAGATTTTTAGAAAAAGGCTATGAAGAGGAATTTTTAGATCACTGTAAAGAAGAAATTGAACAAAAACGCACTGTTACTAAGTTACGGATAAAAAATAAGAATGAACAGGAAAAGAAAGATTTTAGATATACATTTTTAACCCAATACAACAGTAAAATAGGATGCATCAAGAATATGATCCATAAAAATTGGCACATTCTTCAGAATGATCCTATACTCAGTAAAGATTTACCCGCTAAACCACCTGTAGTTTTCAAAAGAGCCGACAATCTTGCAAATAAATTGGTCCATAGTGCCAGTCTTGCAACCGATAAAAAACGCATTACCGCAAATAAAGGCAGGTTCACATGGTGCGGCTTTTGCTTACCTTGTAAAAAACGTATCTCAAAAGACCGAGAAAGGTTTGCTGATAAAATCACATCTACTAAAATAAAAGACACAACTTTGAAAATTAGAGGTGATTTTTCCTGCAATAATGTCGGTGTGATATATCTTTTGGAGTGCCCTTGTGGTCTTCAATATGTTGGAAGGACCACACGGAGTCTCAAGACGCGGGTTCAGGAACATATCTGTAACATTTAAAAAGGACTTGAGACACATTTTAAGATTAATCATGATAAAAATCCAAGAGGTTTGCGCTTCACTGGATTGGAATTAGTACATACCCCTATCCGAGGAGGAGATTTTATTGCTCTGTTAAATAAAAAGGAGGTTGAGTAGATGTTCCTTTTGGGCACCATTCAGCCTCAAGGGTTAAATATTGAGTGTGACGTTAATACTTGCTTAGTGTGATTATTCCCACATGCTGGTTAAGATCCCCTCTGCCTATTTTTATTAATTGTGTATTTTATTCATTTTAATCTGCCTGTATATGTTTGTTTCATGCCTTATATTTTTGGGATGTGATCATGACGTGGTTTAGGGGAGGCTCCCTGTTGATTTAAACCCAGTGGTATCCACTTACAAATTAACGCCCCAGACGAAGCATCACAGCAAAACCCGGGGTGGGCAGTATAGAGAATTTTAAAACACGTTTTAAGTTGTATTCTTGTGAGTATATTAAATTATTTTTATCTGACCCACTGGTGCGTACTTCACCATACCTGCGACTTCCTTCCTACGAGATCCTTGGAAGCTGGGGTCTGGTGTCATCCAGGTGTAACGGCAATCAACCTGCTGAATTAGCTCAACATACCGACGTGCTGGGATCCACGCTTGTTCCATCTACCAAGCTTACGTTGCTCCGGAACATTACCATCTACGCACGCTATCAGCGAAGTCCTGTGAGTACAATCTGTTTGCAGGATTGCAAAGTGTTGTTACATGCTACACTATAGTGTTATTCTTTGTAACAGATTTCGAAGAAAGACACTATTCAGATATCTACACGCCTTTACTAGCGGAGTTCTGTGAGTATAGCCCATTCACATGGTGCGTTAGGCTTTTGGGGCTTACTACACCATAGTGTGCTTTCTCATCACATTACAGGTTTCCTACCAGTGTTGGATTGTGAAGTTTGCATGTGGTCCCATTAGCTGAAGATTACATAAAAAGAACTTTATTACCAAGAGAAGATTTTTCTCTAGCAGCGCAATCCTTTTCTATATTTTCTTGATCTGTACAGACTTTTTTCCCACATTGTCTTTTGGATTTGCAGCGCCTGAGGGAACCAGTATTCCTAACAGAGACATTATTTATATATTTCTGAATTGTGATCTCCTCCTCCGGCTGGCCCTGTCTGCATTTCAAAAATTGCGCGCCTGTGTTGATTCGGCGCAGGCGCTCTGAGAGAAGGAGGCTCACCTCCTCAGCACTCCCTCAGTGTGCCTGCGCCAATGATATCTTCTCTTTAGGTGGCGTCATCGGCGCAGGTGCACTGAGGGAGTGCTGAGGAGGCGAGCCTCCTTATCTTAGAGCGCCTGCGCTGAATCAACACAGGCGCGCGATTTTTGAAATGCAGACAGGGCCAGCTGGAGGAGGAGATCGCGGCTGGCCTTGTCAATCAACAGGAGGAGTGGGAGTTTTTTTGCGGCTGCTACCAGCAAGTAGACCCCCTACTTGCTGGTAGACAGGTAATTAGCATATTATAAAAGTATTTTTTTTTTGATATCCACAGAACGAAAATGATTAATAACATAATGTATAGCTATATCGCAGGATAGGGATTATAAGTACCCCCAAAAAAATTAATGAGTTTAGTGGGGTGACAGAAGCCCTTTAAAATGTGTTGAATTGACTTTTAGACAAAAAATAATAATAAATCATATCAATATAGATAATAATCACATTTACAAATATTTCAGAATTCGTGATCTACAGAACAATCATTGTGCTGCATGCAATATGTACAAAAACAACATATATGCTTTAGGAGACTATTACTTACAGTTAATATGATGTTGTCTTCATCTTTCTCAAATATGTGTCTGAACTTTGACGTACTTCCAGTAGCCATTATATTCATTTACTTGTAAAGTTCAACTAGTGTTGAATGCTTAATGAAGGGTAGGTCACACTGGTCAGCAGTCACTGGGCGGTTCTAATACTGTAAATTACTTCAGACGTTTTTTCACGCACGTTTACGTTACCCGCTTCATTTAAATTAGGGAGAGCGATAGCGAATATAATAAAACAAATATTATTCGGAAAAAAAATATATTAAAATTTAAATCACGATTTTGATTATTGCACCCGGCCGTTGCCGTACTGGTGCTTCTTCCTGCTTGGCCTGCCTGACCAAGGTAATCGTCTAAGCCCGTCTAGCCAAATTTTTGTTTATCAAACTATTAGAGATTGGCTGAATATCGCCATATATTCATTTTATTGGAATTTGTTATTTGATAAACTTCGGCATACTCCTCCCCGACAAGCGTCCTGGTCACCATGGGAACGCCTGTGGGTTAGAAAATACCATCGGATCTGGTTTTTCCCTGAGATCGTGAAAACTCAGATCCGATGGTATATTCTAACCCACAGGCGTTCCCATGGTGACGGGGACACTTGTCGGGAGGAGTAGGCCAAAGTGGAATAACAGTGCCTATTGAAAAAAAAAAGGACAAATATTCTAAATAACGAATATATTTGCTATATTGCTATAACTTAGTGCTATAGTTTTTTTTTATAGTGTACATTAATTAGACTATAAAAAAAAATTATAACACTTTATTAGTAAAATTACAGTCTATATATGTATTTTACGAATATTCGCTATATTGCTATAACTTCGTTTTTTAGAATATAGCAATATAGCGAATATTCATAAAATACACATACTATTAGCAAACCAATAGGAACATTGACATATACAGTTAAAAAAAATCGCAATACGCAAATAATTAAATTGCATATTAATCGCGATAAATAGAATATATATAGCAACATAGTATTAGCTTGCCAAATTATAGCTTGCTCAATTTTCCAAGTGCTGATTTTTATAAGTGCATTGGAGACATTCAGGCGATTCTCAGGAGGTAATCTGGAGGTGGATACAATCTAAACAAGTAAGATTTGTTTGTATAAAATCTTTCCCCTCTTTACAATGACAGACCTGGTTCTGTGCAGGAATTGTTGTGCTTTTATTTCAGGTTCCACTCTTCGGAGGTTTGGATACTGTCTGATCTGTAGACAGCTCGCCATAATGCAACAGGAAATCACCTTTTTGAAATATGAGATTTGCAAATTAACTGTTAAACAAACTCAGGCCGAGAACGTTGCAATGCCACTGCCACAGAGGCCCACTAGAAATGGAAGATGGGTTACTGCAGGTTCTGGTATACTGAGAGTTGTGGATAGAAAACATGTCCCACAGTCTGTGGCTCTCCATAATTCATTTGCAGCACTTTGAGTGCAAGAGCAACATGGAGGATGTGGGTGAGAAACAATCATCTCCCATGCCTAAAGTATGCAAGACTGCAGCCAAAGACAAAAAGGAGAAGGTGAGGACTGATAATAAGCAGCTGGTGGTGGGCAATTCCATCATAAGAGGTGTGAAGTTTGAGGAGAATGGTGTTTTGAAATGTCTCCCTGGTGCTACCACTAGCAGGGATAGACAATGGATCCTTAATATTGTTAGGCAAGCAAAGCAGGAAAGGGAGGTGGATGTTATTGTCCATCTTGGGACAAATGATCTGGCTTGCAATGAGGTTTCAAAGGTGAAAGAAGCTTTTCACACATTCTCTGCAGTTTTGCCTGTGCATAACCTTCAGCATGACAGGAAGATATGCATTAAGGAATTCAATATATGGCTTGTTGAATGGTGTCTGAACCAAGGGTTTGGCTTTGTGTCTCATGTTAACTCTTGTTGGAATGGAAAAGAACTGTACAAGAAAGATGGTTTGCATCTTTCTCTCAAGGTAATGAATGTCCTCGGTAAACAGTTTCAAGTATTTGCTAAGGAGCATTTAAACTAGGAAAGGAGAGCAAAAGAGTGATAACCCAGCAGTCCAACTGCCCCTCGGAACAATGCCAGAAGATGCCAGTAGCACAAAGGCTAAGAAATGACAAGCTCATATTCTTGTCTACAAATGCTCACAGTTTAGGGAATAAGATCAATGAGCTTGAGGCTATAATGGCATCTGATATATACAGGGTGGGCCATTTATATGGATACACCTTAATAAAATGGGAATGGTTGGTGGTATTAGCTTCCTGTTTGTGGCACATTAGTATATGTGAGTGGAGAAACTTTTCAAGATGGGTGGTGACCATAGCGGCCATTTTGAAGTTGACCATTTTGAATCCAACTTTTGTTTCTTCAATTGGAAGAGGGTCATGTGATACATAAAACTTATTGGGAATTTCACAAGAAAAACAATGGTGTGCTTGGTTTTAACGCAACTTTATTCTTTCATGAGTTATTTACAAGTTTCTGACCACTTATAAAATGTGTTCAATGTGCTGCACATTGTGTTGGATTGTCAATGCAACCCTCTTCTTCCACTCTTCACACACTGATAGCAACACCGCAGGAGAAATGCTAGCACAGGCTTCCAGTATCCGTAGTTTCAGGTGCTGCACATCTCGTATCTTCACAGCATAGACAATTGCCTTCAGATGACCCCAAAAATAAAAGTCTAAGGGGGTCAGATCGGGAGACCTTGGGGGCCATTCAACTGGCCCACGACGTCACCAGACATGTAAACAAAGAAAAACTTGTAAATAACTCATGAAAGAATAAACCATTGTTTTTCTTGTGAAATTCCCAATAAGTTTGATGTGTCACATTACCCTCTTCCTATTGAAAAATCTAAAGTTGGATTCAAAATGGTCGACTTCAAAATGGCCGCCATGGTCACCACCCATCTTGAAAAGTTTCCCCCCTCACATATACTAATGTGCCACAAACAGGAAGTTAATATCACCAACCATTCCCATTTTATTAAGGTGTATCCATATAAATGGCCCACCCTGTAGATGGAGTGGCTGTTACTGAGACGTGGTTCAATGGGAGTAATTACTGGTATATAACAATGCCAGGGTTCTCTCTATACAGGAAATACAGAGAAGGCAAGAAGGGGTGGCCCTGTATGTGAAAGATAGCATAAAATCTAATTTGATAAAAGTTAGCAAGAACAATTTAGAGTCAGTTTGGGTTACCTTCCAGCTTGATATTCATAAGGTAACTCGTGTAGGTGTGATATATAGACCATCTAGCCAAGTCAAAGAATTAGATGATCTACTAGTTGAGGAAATACAGTGGGATGCGAAAGTTTGGGCAACCTTATTAATCGTCATGATTTTCCTGTATAAATCGTTGGTTGTTGCGATAAAAAATGTCAGTTAAATAAATCATATAGACGACACACACAGTGCTATTTGAGAAGTGAAATTAAGTTTATTGGATTTACAGAAAGTGTGCTATAATTGTTTAAACAAAATTAGGCAGGTGCATAAATTTGGGCACCACAAAAAAAAGAAATAAAATCAATATTTAGTAGATCCTCCTTTTGCAGAAATTACAGCCTCTAAACACTTCCTGTAGGTTCCGATAAGAGTCTGGATTCTGGTTGAAGGTATTTGTGACCATTCCTCTTTACAAAACATCTTTAGTTAATTCAGGTTTGATGGCTTCTGAGCATGGACAGCTCTCTTTAAGTCACACCACAGATTTTCAATTATATTCAGGTCTGGGGACTGAGATAGCCATTCCAGAACGTTGTACTTGTTCCTCTGCATAAATGCCTTAGTGGATTTTGAGCAGTGTTTAGGGTCGTTGTCTTGTTGAAAGATCCAGCCCCGGCGCTGCTTCAGCTTTGTCACTGATTCCTGGACATTTGTCTCGAGAATCTGCTGATACTGAGTGGAATCCATGTGTCGCTCACCTAATTTTGTTTAAACAATTGTAGCACACTTTCTGTAAATCCAATAAACTTCATTTTGCTTTTCAAATATCACTGTGTGTGTTTCCTATATGATATATTTAACTGACATTTTTTATCCTAACAACCAACGATTTATACAGGAAAATCATGACGATTAACAAGGTTGCCCAAACTTTCGCATCCCACTGTAGCTAAAATGAGATTGATGGGGGAAATTATCATTATGGGAGCGTTCAATCTTTTTGATGTAAACTAGAAAACCAAAATAGCTAGTTCTGCCAGGAGTACAGATATTTTAAATTCCCTACTGGGATTATCTCTACAGCAAGTAGTTGAGGAGCCAACCCAGAAGGAGGCCATTTTAGATTTAGTATTCACAAATGGGAATTTGGTATCTGATATTACTGTAGGGGAAAGCTTGGGATCTAGTGATCACCATTCAGTGGGGTTTACTATAAGTTCAGTGACTAAGTCACACCACACAAAAACAAAAGTTTTAGATTTCAGAAAAACTGACTTTTCTAAAATTAGATTAGTGGTATACGAGTCCCTATCAGATTGGAACAGTTTCATTGGAGTCCAGGAGAAATGGGACTACTTAAAAGTGGCACTATTGAAGGCAACAGAGAATTGCATTAGGCTTGTCAGTAAAAGTAAAAAAAAAAAAGGAAGAAAACACTGTGGTACTCAGCAGAAGTGGCCAAAATCATTAAAAACAAAAACATAGCATTTAGGAATAAAAAATAAAAAAAGAGGATAACAGGCAAATTCATAAGATTAGGCAGAGAGAGACCAAACAAGTTAGCTTCTAAAGCACAGGCAGAAGAGAAATTAGTTCAGTCAGGGAAAAAAGGCGATAAGGCATTCTTCAGATACATAAATGAAAAAAGGAAACTAAAACAAGGAATTACAAAATTAAAAACAAAAGAAGGAAGGTATATGGAAGAAGATAAGGAACTAGCTGACTGCCTCAATTAATACTTCTGTTCAGTTTTTACAAAGGAAAATGAAGGAAAAGGACCTCAGTTAGGAAAGAAGACTAATTAATCTTTTGATGCATGTGTCTTTACAGAGGAAGAGGTTCTAAGTCAGCTGGTTAAAATTAATGTAAATAAGTCACAGGGGCCTAATCTTCAGGGAGATCATGTCAAACTAATCTTATTGATTTTTTTGACTGGGTGACTAAAATAATAGATGCCGGAGGTGCAGTAGACATTGCTTATCTAGACTTTAGAAGGCTTTTGATACTGTCCCACATAGAAGGCTTATCAATACATTGCAGTCTTTGGGCTTGGACTCCTATATTGTTGAATGGATTAGGCAGTGGCTGAGGGACAGACAACAGAGGGTTGTAGTCAATGGAGTATATTCAGACCATGGTCTTGTTACCAGTGGGGTACCTTAGGGATCTGTTCTGGGACCCATATTGTTTAATATCTTTATCAGTCAAATTGCAGAAGGCCTCGATGGTAAGGTGTGTCTTTTTGCTGATGACACAAAGATTTGTAACAGGGTTGATGTTCCTGGAGGGAACTAAATGGAAAAGTATTTAGGAAAACTAGAGGAATGGTAAAAAATCTGGCAACTAAAATTTAATGTTGATAAGTGCAAGATAATGCACCTGGGGCGTAAAAACCCAAGAGCAGAATATAAAATCAGTGATACAGTCCTAACCTCAGTATCTGAGGAAAGGAATTGAGGGGTCATTATTTCAGAAGACTTAAAGGTAGGCAGACAATGTCATAGAGCAGCAGGAAATGCTAGCAGAATGCTTGGGTGTATATGGAGAAGCATTACAAGTAGAAAGAGGGAGGTGCTCATGCACTAGTGAGACCTCATTTGGAGTGTTGTGCGCAGTACTGGAGACCATATCTCCAGAAGGATATTGATATTTTGGAGAGAGTTCAGAGAATAGCTACTACTAAATTAGTACATGGATTGCAGAATAAAACTTACCAGGAAAGATTAAAGGACCTTAACATGTATAGCTTGCAGGAAAGACGAGGCAGAGGGGTTATGATAGAAACTTTTAAATACATAAAGGGAATCAACAAGGTAAAAGAGGAGAGAATATTTTAAAGAAGAAACACTTCTACAATAGGACATAGTTTTAAATTAGAGGGGCAAAGGTTTAAAAGTAATATCAGGAAGTATTACTTTACTGAGAGAGTAGTGGATGCATGGAATAGCCTTCCTGCAGAAGTGGTAGCTGCAAATACAGTAAAGGAGTTTAAGCATGCATAGGATAGGCATAAGGCCATCCTTCATATAAGATAGGGCCAAGGGCTATTCATAGTATTCAGTATATGGGGTAGACTAGATGGGCCAAATGGTTCTTATTTGCCGACACATTCTATGTTTCAATGTTTCTGTAAGACAAATATTCAATCGAATATTCACAAAATATTGCAAAATAGAATATTGCACCATCCGGCTCATCACTAGTGTGCAGTGGATTACATATAATGGGGTCTCAGAATCTCTCCACGTGGCATCAATATTTGAAAGCAATGTGGGCTTAACTACAGTACATTATATTATGTTATACAACATTTATAATAGTTTGTGCATACAGGAAGCTCCTCAAGCATTGCACATAAAATTATTAATTAATTATACATGGAGAAACAGAGAAAAAATTTCTTCCAATCAGTGTATCAATGTCTAAGTTTAATAATGCATTTTTTATCATTTGTTTACTTTCATATTCATTAACCACTTGCCGCCGCGCTAACGCCGAAAGGCGTCATTGCGGCGGCTCTCCCAGGCTACGCTAACGCCAATAGGCGTCATCTCGCGTGAGCCGAGATTTCCTGTGAACGCGCGCACGCAGGCGCGCGCGCTCACAGGAACGGAAGGTAAGCGAGTGGATCTCCAGCCTGCCAGCAGCAATCGCTCGCTGGCAGGCTGGAGATGTGATTTTTTTAACCCCTAACAGGTATATTAGACGCTGTTTTGATAACAGCGTCTAATATACCTGCTACCTGGTCCTCTGGTGGTCCCTTTTGTTAGGATCGACCACCAGAGGACTCAGGCAGCTCACTAAAGTAGCACCAAACACCACTACACTACACCCCCCCTGTCACTTATTAACCCTTTATAAACCACTGATCAGCCCATATAGACTCCCTGATCACCCCCCTGTCATTGATCACCCCCCTGTAAGGCTCCATTCAGAGGTCCGTATGATTTTTACGGATCCACGGATACATGGATCGGATCCGCAAAACGCATACGGACGTCTGAATGGAGCCTTACAGGGGGGTGATCAATGACAAGGGGGTGATCACGCATATAGACTTCCTAATCACTTCCCTGTCATTGATCACCCCCCTGTCATTGATCACCCCCCTGTAAGGCTCCATTCAGACGTCCGTATGATTTTTACAGATCCACTGATACATGGATCGGATCCGCAAAACATATGCGGACGTCTGAATGGAGCCTTACAGGGGGGTGATCAATGACAGAGGAGTGATCACCAATATAGACTCCCTGATCACCTCCGTCATTGATCACCCCCCTGTCAGGCTCCATTCAGACGTCCGTATGATTTTTACGGATCCACGGATACATGGATCGGATCCGCAAAACACATACGGACGTCTGAATGGAGCCTTACAGGGGGGAATCAATGACAGGCGGGTGATCACCCATATACACTCCCTGATCACCCCCTGTCATTGATCACCCCACTGTAAGGCTCCATTCAGATGTCCGTATGTGTTTTACGGATCCACGCATCTATGGATCGGATCCGCAAAACACATACAGACTTCTGAATGGAGCCTTACAGAGGGGTGATCAGTGACAGGGGGGTGATCACCCCATATAGACTTCCTGATCACCCCCCTGTCATTGATCACCCCCCTGTCATTGATCACCCCCCTGTAAGGCTCCATTCAGACGCCCGTATGTGTTTTACGGATCCACGCATCCATGGATCGGATCCGTAAAAAACACATACGGACGTCTGAATGGAGCCTTACAGGGGGGTGATCAGGGAGTCTATATGGGATGATCACCCCCGTGTAAGGCTCCATTCAGACGTCTGCATGTGTTTTACGAATTCACGCATCCATGGATCGGATCCGCAAAACGCATACGGGCGTCTGAATGGAGCCTTACAGGGGGGTGATCAGTGACAGGGGGGTGATCACCTCATATACACTCCCTGATCACCCCCTGTCATTGATCACCCCCCTGTCATTGATCACCCCCCTGTAAGGCTCCATTCAGACGTCTGCATGTGTTTTACGGATCCACGCATCCATGGATTGGATCCGCAAAACGCATACAGACGTCTGAATGGAGCCTTACAGGGGGGTGATCAATGACAGGGGGGTGATCACCCGATATACACTCCCTGATCACCCCCCTGTCATTGATCACCCCCATGTAAGGCTCCATTCAGACGTCCGTATGTGTTTTGCGGTTCCGATCTATGTATCCGTGGATCCGTAAAAAACATATGGACGTCTGAATGGAGCCTTTCAGAGGGGTGATCAATGACAGAGGGGTGATCAGTGACAGGGGGGTGATCACCCCATATACACTCCCTGATCACCCCCCTGTCATTGATCGCCCCCCTGTAAGGCTCCATTCAGACATTTTTTGGGCCCAAGTTAGCGGAAATATATATATTTTTTTGTTTGTTTTTTCTTACAAAGTCTCATATTCCACTAACTTGTGTCAAAAAATAAAATCTCACATGAACTCACGATACCCCTCACGGAATCCAAATGCGTAACATTTTTTAGACATTTATATTCCAGACTTCTTCTCACTCTTTAGGGCCCCTAAAAAGCCAGGGCAGTATAAATACCCCACATGTGACCCCATTTTGGAAAGAAGACACCCCAAGGTATTCCGTGAGGGGCATATTGAGTCCATGAAAGATTGACATTTTTGTCCCAAGTTAGCGGAAAGGGAGACTTTGTGAGAAAAAAAATAAATAAATAAATTTCCGCTAACTTGTGCCCAAAAAAAAAATTTCGATGAACTCGCCATGCCCCTCATTGAATACCTTGGGGTGTCTTCTTTCCAAAATGGGGTCACATGTGGGGTATTTATACTGCCCTGGCATTTTAGGGGCCTGAAACCGTGAGAAGAAGTCTGGGATCCAAATGTCTAAAAATGCCCCCCTAAAAGGAATTTGGGCCCCTTTGCGCATCTAGGCTGCAAAAAAGTGTCACACATCTGGTATCGCCGTACTCAGGAGAAGTTGGGGAATGTGTTTTGGGGTGTCATTTTACATATACCCATGCTGGGTGAGAGAAATATCTTGGTCAAATGCCAACTTTGTATAAAAAAATGGGAAAAGTTGTCTTTTGCAGAGATATTTCTCTCACCCAGCATGGTTATATGTAAAATGACACCCCAAAACACATTCCCCAACTTCTCCTGAGTACGGCGATACCAGATGTGTGTCACTTTTTTGCCACCTAGGTGGGCAAAGGGGCACACATTCCAAAGAGCACCTTTCGGATTTCACAGGTCATTGCAAAGTACTTCTCACACATTTGGGCCCCTAAATTGCCAGGGCAGTATAACTACCCCACAAGTGACCCCATTTTGGAAAGAAGACACCCCAAGGTATTTCGTGATGGGCATAGTGAGTTCATGGAAGTTTTTATTTTTTGTCACAAGTTAGTGGAATATGAGACTTTGTAAGAAAAAAAAAAAAAAAAAAAAAAAAATCATCATTTTCCGCTAACTTGTGACAAAAAATAAAAAGTTCTATGAACTCACTATGCCCATCAGTGAATACCTTAGGGTGTCTACTTTCCAAAATGGGGTCATTTGTGGGGTGTTTGTACTGTCTGGGCATTGTAGAACCTCAGGAAACATGACAGGTGCTCAGAAAGTCTGAGCTGCTTCAAAAAGCGGAAATTCACATTTTTGTACCATAGTTTGTAAACACTATAACTTTTACCCAAACCATTTTTTTTTACCCAAACATTTTTTTATCGAAGACATGTAGAACAATAAATTTTGCGAAAAATTTATATATGGATGTCGTTTTTTTTGCAAAATTTTACAACTGAAAGTGAAAAATGTCATTTTTTTGCAAAAAAATAATCGTTAAATTTGATTAATAACAAAAAAAGTAAAAATGTCAGCAGCAATGAAATACCACCAAATTAAAGCTCTATTAGTGAGAAGAAAAGGAGGTAAAATTAATTTGGGTGGTAAGTTGCATGACCGAGCAATAAACCGCTAAAGTTGTGGAGTGCCGATTTGTAAAAAAGGGCCTGGTAACTAGGGGGGTATAAACCTGTGGTCCTTAAGTGGTTAAATTAGATTATTATTTATTTTAACAATTACATTTTTATTTTAACTCTGAAAATTAATAGCTCAGGATTAGCTGAATGGAGCCAGTCCTGCCTGTGCCTGCTTCGATAAGCTAAAAGTCCTGTATGTCAGCTTTTAGCTTAGCGAAGCAGGCACAGACAGGGCAATTTTTTTTCTATCATGTATAACGGAAACAAATGGAACCCATAGACATGTATTAGGACGGAGCAAAACAGAATGCCTCTTAAAGCAATTTGTGGACTTTTTATAATTCCATCTGTATGCCTTTTGTATGAATTCCAGTAAATGTTTGATTTTTATAGAAGATCAGAACAAATTTACTATTTTGTCATCATTTTATGATGCAAAATAGAAATTATTAAGAAATATTTAGAGATTAATGAATTTTTCAAAAATTCGGACGCTTCGCTGAATTTCCCAAAAAATCTGATTTGATCTGAATTTATTTGAGACCAAGAGCGTTAAAAATCAGCTATTTCTTAGCTGCAGAGAGCCTGTACAGTGATCCTTCAAGACACAGTGGCCTCAGGATACAATATTTTCAACATACAATGGTCTTTTCTGACCCATCGTAAGTTGAAACTAGACTCAACTTACCATACAATGCCTCTGAATGAGATCCAACCAATCAAGGCCACTTCTCTGGTAAAATAGCGGAATTAGTTGCTAGTTAGCATTTATTCCTGTCTGTTATATGTAAGGACTTGTTTTATCTGTCTTAGTTATCTGCTTATTTTTCTTAAATCTACATTTTCTCTTATCTTGGATAACATTTTGGGGCTTTTGAACCGATCACTCAAGTTACAATGGTTTCAACATACAATGGTCGTCCTGGAACCAATTAATATTGTATCTTGAGGGACCACTGTATATTAGTGTACAATACTGTGCATTGCAGATACATGCATAGGTTGTCTGCTGTGATAGTGAAACAGTTACTTTGCGTCAGTATGACAGGCAGGTGACAGGCATCACTATTAGAATCACTTCACACCTAAATTATTTAGCCAGTTACAGGGCCAAAAATTACCAAATAACTGGTGTGAACTTATCTTTACAGGTAAATGTTATTAATAGGTATAAACAACCATGCAGTGGCTCAAGATTGTACTATAGAGTCAAAGACTGCACTCTTTTTACACTATCAGCTGATTCCACATAGATTAAAAAAAACAAAAAAAACTGTTGGGTGGCAACTGCATGAGGAGTCAACATAATGGCCCAGTCACAGAGTGGGGATGTGGCAACTGCATGAGGAGTCAACATAATGACCTAGTCACAGAGTGGGTTTTATACAAACGGGTGTGGCTTACTGGCTGCACTCTGAAGGGGCGTAACTAAGCAACTACCTGGTCTTCACTAGAGCCTCTGATGGTGAGGATAGGCTTGAGCCATTAGGGTCGTTGCCAGGTGCCACTCCAGAGCAGTCTCCGAGTCAGTGGCAGCAGACATAGGGGCAGAGTACCTGGTGCAAGCACCGAGGGGATATGCGTGGCCAGGAGGCTCCAGGTCAGGACAGGCAGCAATCAAGCAAGGTCAGTAAGCAAAGTCCAAGGTCAGAGGCAGGCAGTAAACAAAGTCCATGAACTAAATCCAAGGTCAGAAACAGGCAGCAAACAGGCAAAGTCCATAAACAAAGTCTGAGGTCAGAGGCAGGTGGTAAACAGGCAAAGTCCAGAAGTTCAATGAACAGGGTCTGGTACACAGTGAAGCAGACAAGACAAACACCTTTGCACTTGGAGCTAGACAAGCTAGAGACCATGAGTTGCTCAGGCATCTTCTTGTGATAGGAAGCACCTTTTAACACCTGCTGAAATCCAGCCATAGACTGGGGAGACAGAGGGTGTGTATGTGCTGCTTCATAGGTGAAGAGAGACACACCTATGCAAGCTCAAATACCAGTATAGGTTTCCAGCAGGAAGGAAACTCTGGCATGGATCACAGATACCATATATAAGTTACCTGCTGTCCGGGCTTGTCAGCACAGCCCCGCAGTTAGGAGCAGCAGCACCGGCACGAACCACTGGGCTAACAGTAGCCCCCCTCTTACGCTTCCTCTCCTCAGGTCTGGTCCTGGACAATCATTTTTTCAGAAGAAGTGGTGCATTTCTGTTTTCTCTAGGTTCCCAGGATCTTTCCCCAGGGCCAAATCCCTTCCAATCCACTTAATACAGGGGTTTCCCTCTACTCTTCTTCCTATCCAGAATAGCTTTTACCTCATAGACGTTCTCATAACTGACTGCAACAGGAGCTGAGACAGGTTTCTTGAAAAAAAAAATCAGGATGACAGGTTGCAGCAGACAGATGTGGAAGGAATTTGGTACCCGGAGAGAGGCCAGCAGCTTAAGTTTGTAGGAAACATTATTGATTTGCTCCAGAATTTCAAATGGACCGATAATGCGTAAGCCCAATTAGTAAGCGGGTATTTTGAGCCGGATGAATTTGGAGGCAAGCCACACTTTATCACCAGGACGGAACTTAGGTGAATCCCTACGTCTTTTATCAACAGCCTCCTTCATGCACACAGAAGCCTCTTTCAGAGCTCCCCTGGTCTCCTCCCAGATTTTAGAGAACTCTCTTGAGGTGGCATCTGCAGCAGAGATACTGGAAGGATAAGATACCGGGAGTGGAATATTCAGTTGTTGGCCATAAACAACAAAATATTTTGATGTTTTTGGAAGACTCGCTGACATCATTGTTGTACGAAAACTCAGCCTGAGGCAATAGTTTGATCCAGTTGTCGTGATGACTGTTAGTGAAGTGGCGCAAAAAGTTTGTAAGAATTTGGTTGACAGACACGCTCCACCGTGGGCTATCAGACCATTGGACTGAGAATGATACTCTGATGAGAAGTCCAGAGATACATTTAATAGCTTGCAGAGAGCTCTCCAGAATTTTGCCGAAAAATGTGTTTGATACATTTCTGTGGCCAGTTGTGGAGCAGAAGGAGGTCCAGGCAGAGGAACAAAATGCACCACTTTAGAAAAGCGGGCAACCACTACTCAAATTACAGAACAACCAAAGGAATTGGGTAGATCCGTGATAAAGTCCATAGCTATTTGCTGCCAGGGAACCTCAGGAATAGGAAGAGGAAGCAGAAGGCCGGCTGGCCGTTGTTTAGAAGTCTTATTTTGTGCACAGGATGGTACAGGTAGCTACAAATTCTTGGATATCTTGTCGCGTGGATGGCCTTCAGTACTGCTGTGCAATCAACCTGAAGGTCTTTCGCTTATGAGCATGATCTGCCACTTTAGATGATTGACCCCATAGTAAGATTTGATTTTTTGGAGACTCTGCAACAAAGATCTTTCCAGGAGGGATTTTGGATAGCTTAACAGGACAGGGCGAGATTTTAGCGGGATCAATGATGAATTGGGGCTCCTCCTAGTCAGTGGAATCAAAGGATCATGAAAAAGCATCTGCTTTGATGTTCTTATCTGCAGCACGAAAGTAAAGAACAAAATCGAAACGAGCAAAGAAAAGGGACCATCGAGCTTGTCGAGGAGTAACGCTTTGTGCAGACTGTAGGTAGGTGAGGTTCTTGTGGACAGTATAGGTCACTATAGGATGACTGGCTCCATCCAAAAGGTAATGCCATTCCTCCAATGCCATCTTGATGGCCAACAACTCTCTGTCCACAATCAAGTAGTTACGCTTACCAGAAGGAGATTTTTGTGAAAGCACCACCCCAGCATCGATGCATCCACCTCCAGGAAAAATTGCTTACTGGCATCAGGACGATAGAGTACTGGAGCCACAGAGAAGGCCTGCTTCAAGGTTTGAAAGACTGATTCAGCCTCAGCAGACCAATTTTGTGGATTTGCCACAAAAGTCAAGGCAGTCAAGGCAGAGATGGGGGTGTCATAGAAGAGAAGTGTGGTAGAAATTGGCAGTAGTAGTTGGCGAATAGTTAGCATTTGGAGGACCAGACGAACCTGCTTCTGGTTAGTAGCCAAATCTGTAGAGAAAACAAGGATATCATCGAGATAGACCACAACACAAGAGTATAACAAGTCTCTGAAGATATTGTTAACAAATTCTTGGAACACTGCAGGGACATTTCTTAGTTCAAAGGGCATCACCAGATATTCATAGTGACCGTCACGGGTGTTAAAGGCAGTCTTCCACTAGTCCCCTTGACAAATTCGGATCAAGTTGCAGGCATCACGCAGATCTAATTTGGAGAAGATCTTGGACCCTGGAAAAAGGGGAAGAGGGTATTTGTTTTGATAGTGATTTTATTTAGGCCCCTATAATTGATGCATGGCCGGAGAGAACTGTCTTTTTTTTTTACAAAGAAGAAGCCAGCACCAGCCGGAGAAGATGATTTCCAAATAAATCCTAAGATTTTCTTTGGATCTAGTCAGACACGGCTTGTGTCTCTGCTGGTGACAGAGGATAAATGTGACCACGGGGGGGGGGGGGGGGTAATAACCAGGAACCAGATCAATAGGACAATCATAGGGCTTGTGTGAAGGGTAACATCTCAGCCTCCATCTTATCCAATACATAGGTATAGGCAGTCAGATTTTCAAGATTTGGTGGTACCCAGGGTGACCAAGCAGGCTGAATAGGAGAAAGACACTTTCCAAGGCAGTACTGTCCCCAACGAAGCACCTCTCCACACTTCCAATCACAAACAGGTTCATGGACACGGAACCATGGTACCCCCAAAAGGAGAGGATGGTAGAGACTTTGAAGAATCAAGAACAAAATTTCTTCTGTATGAAGAGCTGTATGAAGAGCTTTCCAAAAGAAAACCGCAGGTGCGGACATTGTTCATGCTGCAGGTTTAACCCCCAATGGAACATTTTGAGGTTCGGAGCAAAAGCAGATATGTAGTGTACCTTATCAAATGTACATGTGGTAAGTTTTATATAGGCAAAACTATTAGGGGTCTCCATGAAAGAATCATTGAACATCTGAACTCCCTGTCCTGTACGAGGTTAATTGATCACTTGAGGGAGGCACATGCAGGTAACAGCTCAGTTTTGCCGGCATAAAATTACTACAGAGTCTACCACAGGGGGGCGATAGACACAAGGAACTCCTCAGACAAGAGAGTAGATGGATCCTTCGCTCAGACGCAATGGGACCCTTGGGTTTAAACGATACAATAGATATGGGAATATTCCTGTAGGGACCCGATTTCTCTTGCTAATATGTTGCATGTGGATTTACATGATAATGGTACTGTTTTTAATAAGTTGTGTGGTTGTTTGTCTTTCAGCAGTGACGCAGTTTACTCTGATGCATGATCGGTGCAGTACCTGTTGGGCGCAGGTAATACCGCGTCACAGGCTGAATGTCTTAAAAGACCAGGTGAATTGAGCACTTGATTAAGGGCCAGAGGAAGCACTTAGGTGCGAAACGGCCGTCACCCATTCAGCTGGTTGCACTGCTGTGTTGTTGTCCGCTACCTACTGCCAATAAAGAGAAGATTGTACTAGCGCAATATGGTGAGTGCCGTTCGTCTTTTCTACAACTGTCTTTGAAATTCTCCTTATGTAACTTGCTTGTTACACGTGGGACAGAGCACCGCTAGCCTCGCTTTGATTGAGCAGACTCACCTGACCTACCCCCACTGATGAATTGCTGCTACAGAAACAGGGGAGCTGTTTATTCAACTGCAGTGCCACTCTGTCTCTATTTTCTGTTTAGTGCATCAGCTCCCAACTATAGTTTCACAGGTTCAGTAGAAAATTGTACGGACTCAGATAGAGCCCTACCATTGACAGATGACACATCAATGGTTTTCTGCAGGTATTCGGACTAGAATATGATATGGATCCACTATGGCTTTCTGCATGAAGTTTCCTGCTGATCCAGAATCCAAAAGTGCCATCTCCGTGAAACGAATATCTCCAAACGACAAAGTTTCTGGCAGAGTCAGAGGTAGAGAGAAATTATCTTCGCCTAGGGCCACCTCTCCAACAGACCCTAGGCTCGGGAGTTTTCCCGGCTTCAGGGGACACATGATCATAACCACCACCATAGAAACAAAGGCTTTTGGCACAGAGGTGATAACGTTACTGTTCAATCAGCATAACTTCGTTGACCTGCATGGGCTCAGAAACTGGAAGACTGAGGAACATGGAAGACTGAGGGTTAGGAGCTTGTTTAAGAGAATACGCCAGACGAAAAGGTCTCCCCTCACATGCCACTTCGCTGGCACATTCCTGGAACCGCAAATCAATTAGAGTAGCCAGGGAGATGATGTCATGCAAGGTGGAAGGAACATCCTGTCCAGCCAGCTCATCTTTAATTCTACCACAGAGACCCTCCCAAAAGGTAGCCACAAGTGCCTCATTATTCAGAGTTCAGAGGCCAGCTTACGGAATTGGACTGCATACTGGCCCACGGATTGGTTCCCTTGACAAAACCGCAGTAGAGAGGATGTGACTGAGGTAACATAGTAACATAGTACATAAGGCCGGAAAAAGACATTTGTCCATCCAGTTCGGCCTGTCATCCTGCAAGTTGATCCAGAGGAAGGCAAAAAAAAAAAACTGTGAGGTAGAAGCCAATTTTCCTTACTTTAGGGGAATAAAACATTCCTTCCCGACTCCAATCAGGCAATCAGAATAACTCCCTGGATCAACGATCCCTCTCTAGTAGCTATATCCTGTAATATAATTACACTCAAGAAATACATCCAGGCCCCTCTTGAATTCCTTTACTGTACTAACCATCACCACCTCCTCAGGCAGAGTGTTCCATAGTCTCACTGCTCTTACCGTAAAGAATCCTCTTCTATGTTTGTGTACAAACCTTCTTTCCTCTAGACGCAGAGGATGTCCCCTCGTCACAGTCACAGTCCTGGGGATAAACAGATGATGGGATAGATCTCTGTACTGACCCATGATATATTTATACATAGTAATTAGATCTCCCCTCAGTCGTCTTTTTTCTAAAGTGAATAACCCTAAGTTTGACAATCTTTCAGGGTACTGTAGTTGCCCCATTCCAGTTATTACTTTAGTGGCCCTCCTCTGGACCCTCTCCAGCTCTGCTATGCCTGCCTTGTTTACTGGAGCCCTAACTGTACACAGTACTCCATGTGTGGTCTGACTAATGATTTGTAAAGTGGTAGGACTATGTTCTCATCTATGCCCCTTTTGATGCAACCCATTATCTTATTGGCCTTGGCAGCAGCTGCCTGACACTGGTTTTTGCAGCTTAGTTTGCTGTTTATTAAAATTCCTAGATCCTTTTCCATGTCAGTGTAACCAAGTATTTTAGCATTTAGTATGTACGGGTGACTTGCATTATTCCTTCCCATGTGCATAACTTTACATTTGTCAGTGTTAAACCTCATCTGCCACTTATCTGCCCAAGCTTGCAATCTATCCAGATCCATCTGTAGTAGTATACTGTCCTCTTCAGTGTTAATTACTTTACACAGTTTAGTCTCATCTGCGAAGATTGATATTTTACTATGCAAGCCTTCTACAAGATCATTAATAAACATATTGAAGAGAATAGGGCCCAATACTGACCCCTGAGGTACTCCACTAGTGACAGTGACCCAATCTGAGTATATACCGTTAATAACCACCCTGTTTTCTATCATTGAGCCAGTTACTTACCCATGTTTTCTCACAGTCCGAGCATTCTCATTTTATATACTAACCTTTTATGTGGTACAGTGTCAAATGCTTTGGAGAAGTCCAGATACACAACATCCATTGATTCGCCGCTGTCAAGTCTAGAACTTACCTCCTCATAGAAACTGATTAAATTTGTTTGACATGACCGATCCCTCACAAAGCCATGCTGATATGGCGTTATTTGCTTATTTCTGTTAAGATGCTCTAACATAGTATCCCTCAGAAAACCTTCAAACAGTTTACCCACAACAGATGTTAAACTTTTTTTTTTAAATCAGATTGTTTTTATTGAGATTTTCAAAGCATTTTATGAGACAAACAAAGCAGTCCCCCCCTCCCCCTCCCCATACCCAAGCGTCCTAGATCCAAGGAGAACATCTCCAAAAGTCCTCTCCAGAAAGAGTTCGGTACTGAAATGCAATAGTTATACAGTACAACTTGACATCCGGTACACAATCCTTAAGCACATATCATATGTCATCATTTTGAATACATCAGTACATTACATGGCAGCGTAACAGAGCGTATATACCGCCCCTCATCCCAATGGACTATACCCCATTCCCTCTTACAGCATCCATCCCTCATCCCCTCCCAGTGAACAATGACATCCATGCCTCTCATGTGCGGCCTCTAAAAACATAAGTAAAGCTGGGGTGGCTCGGATTCCAGTATCTACTTAAACAACATTAATCTACAATATTGTAGTATTGCCTCCATCTTCCTCAGATCTTCTCATATTTTTTTACTGTTATTCCTCTTCTGGTATACAAATTTTTCCATTTGCAACAGCGTGTGAACCTTACGAACAAGTTCCCCCACCTATGGAGGATCATGATCCACCCAATGGTACGCAATCACCTTCCTTGCTTGATATACTATGCGGATAACTGCTAATTTCTGCTCAGTGGCTAGTTGTACAGACTCAGCACAGCCTAATACACATAATATGGCATCTGCCTCCACTCTTGTCTCAAACACTTTTCGTATTAGATCTATTATGCCCCCCAAATATCTCCTCAGCCTAGGGCAGTTCCACATAAGGTGTATCAGCGTAGCATTGGGCTCACCACATCTGGGACACATGTCATCTGACCTGTACCCCGATAAACTCTATGCAGCAGCAGTAATTGTGACATTCTGTGCGTTTCACCAACCGCAACATCTGTGAACCCCTCCAGGACTGTACGCCATTGCTCCTCTGACAAGTTTTTGATATCCCCCCGCCACTTATCATACAACCGAAGAGGTTGCTTTTCAATCTGCATTTCCATAAGACTGCTATAATGCAATGATATGACCCCACTGGTGGATCCCCCCCGCCCCCCCCCCTTCCCCCCCGCTGCATCCTGGGCGCGTATAGCGTGCCATATCTGTAAGTATAAGTAAAATTGGGAGTGTGTAGAGTATCCCCCTCATATAGCTGATGCATGTAGGTGAGTCTGTACCTACCCCAGACCTGAACATCAAACACTTTGTGTAGTTCCGTATACATAAGATTAGGCCAAATTGCGGTAAACCTGGTATAACCCTGTACCCCAGCTATTGTCCTGCCTTTCCACCAGACTTTGTGAACCACCCACAGTAGCGGGATGTCACTTCCCAGTCTATCCAGTGATCCATCTTCCAGTGCCATCATTAAATTCTTGCCCTTAACATAGTGACACACTATTCTTCCTGCTGTATTAATTCCATCCTCCACCCCCCATCCCCGCAATTGTTGAAGTTGGGCAGCTAAATAATAAATCCACGGATCCGGAACCCCGAGTCCCCCCATCCGTTTTTGGTCTGCACAGAGTGGCCAGTTTAATACGTGGAACTCCTCTCTTCCAGATCAGGTCCCGGAATATAGCATTAACTGTGACAAAAAATCGGGCAGGCACCCAGATAGGCGCATTATGGAGCAAGTATAGGAGCTGTGGCATTAAAATCATTTTTAAAAGGTTAACTCTTCCTATTACTGAAAGTGGTAACTTGGTCCAAGTCTGCACCTTCTGTCGAAATCGCTGTAACAACGGAGTCAGATTCAACTTTTCATAGTCCGCTATATCAATGGTGACCTGAACGCCCAGGTATTTAAAGGACCTGACTAGTTGCAATGTAGAACATTGACCTTGCCCCTCATCAGCCGAAAGCGTCATAAGTGCAGACTTGGACCAGTTAATACACAGTCCCAATAACCTACTAAACCCATTTATGATGTTCATGGCTGCCGGAAGGGAGGAGCTCCAGTCATGAAGGAAAAGAAGCATATCATCAGCATAGAGGGCTACCTTTTCAGTTACCCCCCATATCTAAAACCTTGAACTTCGCACGCTTCCCTCAGTGCCGCTGCCAACGGCTCAATTGCTATTGCAAAAAGTAAGGGTGATAGAGGGCACCCCTGCCTCGTCCCCCTGTGCAATGGAAAAGAGTGAGAAAGAGCTCCATTAACCCTAATCTTAGCAGTAGGGATTTTATATAAAAGCTTGATCCATTGGATAAAGACAGACCCAAAGCCCATCCTCCTGAGTACGGCCCACAAGTAACCCCATTCCACACTGTCAAATGCCTTGGCCGCGTCTAGAGACGCGACCGCCGCATTCAACCTATGGAATCAGCCCGCTTGCATATTCAAGAAAAGGCGTCTGATATTAACAGCCGTCCTGATCCGAATGTATTAGTGTTGTGATCACGGTATTGAGCCTATTCGCTAACACTTTAGCTAATAGCTTCACATCGACCTGCAGTAATGAAATAGGCCGATAGGATTCAGCTAACAGAGGGTCTTTGCCCTGCTTAGGGATGACGACTATGATCGCCTCATTCATGCTAAGAGGCAAACCACCCTGACGCTGCGCCTCCTTGAACACTTCCAACAACTGGGGAAGCAGAATAGGAGCAAATGTTTTAAATACTTCAGCAGGTAATCCATCACTCCCCGGGGCCTTGGTATTTGACATCTCACTCAGGGCCCTTTCCAGCTCTGTAATTGTAATGGGTCCGTCCAAGGCTGACACTTGATCAGCCCCTAACGTGGGAAGCTGTAACCCACCTAAGAAACTTGCAATTTCTGACTCTCCTGCATTGGTTTTGGACTCATAAAGGGACGCATAAAATGTATGCATAATTTCCACCACCCTATCTTAAGCAGTACAAACAGTCCCCTCATTATCGCAAAGAGCAGCGACATATGCAGAGGGCTGTTGTGCTTTGGAGAGTAGTGATAGCAATCTACCTGTTCGTTCCCCTTCTTCATAAAACGATTGTTTTTGGAAGAAACGTTTGTTCTTTGCCCTGAGGAGAATCTTATCATTTAGTTTATGCTGCGCTTCCTGCCACTGTTCTCTGTGTAATTCGGTGGGCTGCCTAACATACTGGGTTTCCGCATCCACCAATAGGCGCTCTAAATTCCTAATTGTTATTCGAGACTCATTCAGTTTTTTATTGACCTCCGCGATCAGTACTCCCAGCAAAAATGCCTTCATGGCATCCCACACTATCAATGAAGAAGTTCCCGCAAGGTTAATGGTAAAACATTCTGTCAACGCCTTCCCAACGCCTTCCCACTGACAACCAGAACGGGTTAAATTTCCACAGTTCCACAATTTCCTCACTGTTCAAAGGGGTGAGGAAATTGGCAGATACCAAAATGGGGGAGTGATCAGAAACTTTCCTAGGTAAATACTCAATGTCGTAGATACGGCACCCCATCGCTTCATTCCCCAGTGCTAGATCTATTCTCGACAGTGTCTGATAGGTACTAGAACAGAAAGAATACTGCCGCACAGAAGGATTGTGCAGCCTCGAGAAATCCAACAGTGATGCTTCCTCCAGAAGTCTCCCAAATGGTGTAAGTTGCCCCCTCGATTGAACATCAGAGCTCAGCAGCCTATCCCATTCCATACAGATCACGCTATTAAAGTCCCCCAAAATCCGTGCAGGTACAGCAGGTTAGTCTGACAGAAAGGCTATCAGTTTTTTAAGGGCAGTCGGGGAATATGGCGGTGGTAGATATATCTCACAGATATACATTGAACATTAAAGAGTGTTCCATATAAGAAGATATAACCTCCATTTGGATCAATCCACTTATCTATACAGCTAAAACTCAGCTGTCTATGAATCAAAATACTTACCCCCCTTGCATATGAGGAGTAAGTAGAATGATAACAGTGAGACGCCCATCTAGGAGATAACAAGTGGGATTGCTCCGGAAGGAGATGCGTCTCCTGTAGACAACAGATTACAGGATGATATGACTTTACCATTTCCATTACTGCCTTCCTTTTGGTAGCATCTTTAACCCCTCTAACGTTCCAACTCAGGAAATTCACTGGATCAGCCATATTCAAGCATGAGAACCCACACATGTATCGGATACTGTAAATCACATTTCTTCATTATCTGTCTCCCCTGGATCACACCTATGGACCTAGGACCCCCCTTCCCTAACTCCCCCCTTCCCACCCCATCCCTTAACAACCCCTCCCTCATTACCTAACTAACCTTGGAAGTCTCGCCTCCTGACAGACCCCACTAATACACCTTAATAATAAGGCCCGTGGGTAATCCTAAAATCTATCAGCAGAGCTGGCCTCCCAAACCCGTGATGTCTGGCGAAATCAAGAGCTTCTGTATTACGCCAGGTACAATCACAACCTGTCACAAGTAACTGGAACGTATAAAACTGGGTATCTTCCTGCACTAACCCCAATTATAAT
Organism: Bufo gargarizans; assembly: GCF_014858855.1. Classification (NCBI taxonomy): domain Eukaryota; kingdom Metazoa; phylum Chordata; class Amphibia; order Anura; family Bufonidae; genus Bufo; species Bufo gargarizans. The sequence goes on from NC_058084.1 coordinate 257,727,704, forward strand.
TGAAAAAATAGGCTTTGGTAGTATCGCTTATCAGCCTAGTACTGCGCATAAGCAGCTGGACCTCTTACTAAGCCATATACAGTTGCAAGAAAAAGTATGTGAACCCTTTGGAATGATATTGATTTCTGCACAAATTGGTCATAAAATGTGATCTGATTTTCATCTAAGTCACAACAGTAGACAACCACAGTGTGCTTAAACTAATAACACACAAAGAATTAAATATTACCATGTTTTTTTTTTTTTAACACACCATGTAAACATTAACAGTGCAGGTGGAAAAGGTATGTGAAACCTTTGCTTTAATAACTGGTTGAACCTCCTTTGGCAGCAATAACTTCAACCAAACGTTTCCTGTAGTTGCAGATCAGATGTGCACAAAGGTCAGGAGTAATTGACCATTCCTCTTTACAGAACTGTTTCAGTTCAGCAATATTCTTGGGATGTCTGGTGTGAATCGCTTTCTTGAGGTCATGCCACAGAATCTCAATCGGGTTGAGGTCAGGACTCTGACTGGGCCACTCCATAAGGCCTATTTTCTTCTGTTTAAGCCTTTTATGTTGTTGATTTACTTCTATGCTTTGGGTCCTTGTCCTGTTGCAACACCCATCTTCTGTTGAGCTTCAGCTGGTGGACAGATGGCCTTAAGTTCTCCTGCAAAATGTCTTGATAAACTTGGGAATTCATTTTTCCTTTGATGATAGCAATCTGTCCAGGCCCTGACACAGCAAAGCAGCCCCAAACCATGATCCCCCCACCACCATACTTCACAGTTGGGATGAGGTTTTGATGTTGGTGTGCTGTGCCTCTTTTTCTCCACACATAGTGTTGTGTGTTTCTTCCAAACAACTCAACTTTAGTTTCATCTGTCCACAGAATATTTTGCCAGTACTGCTGTGGAACATCCAGGTGCTCTTGTGCAAACTGTAAATGTGCAGCAATGTTTTTTTGGACAGCAGTGGCTTCCTCTGTGGTATCCTCCCATGAAATCCATTCTTGTTTAGTGTTTTACGTATCGTAGATTCGCTAACAGGGATGCTAGCATATGCCAGAGACTTTTGTAAGTCTTTAGCTGACACTCAGGATTCTTCTTCACCTCATTGAGCAGTCTGCGCTGTGCTCTTGCAGTCATCTTTACAGGATGGCCACTCCTAGGGAGAGTAGCAGCAGTGCTGAACTGTCTCCATTTATAGACAATTTGTCTTATCATGGACTAATGAACAGCAAGGCTTTTGGAGATACTTTTATAACCCTTTCCAGCTTTATGCAAGTCAACAATTCTTAATTGTAGATCTTCTGAGAGCTCTTTGGTGCGGGGCATCATTCACATCAGGCAATGCTTCTTGTGAAAAGCAAGTGTTTTTTATAGGGCAGGGCAGCTGTAACCAACACCTCCAATCTCATCTCATTGATTGGACTCCAGTTGGCTGACACCTCACTCCAATTAGTTCTTGGAAATGTCATTCGTCTAGGGGTTGACATACTTTTTCCACCTGCACTGTGAATGTTTACATGGTGTGTTCAATAAAAAATATGGTAACATTTAATTATTTGTGTGTTATTAGTTTAAGCAGACTGTGATTGTCTATTGTTGTGACTTAGATGGAGATTAGATCACATTTTATGACCAATTTGTGCTGAAATATATATCATTCCAAAGGGTTCACATACTTTTTATTGCAACTGTATAACATGTAAAACGGATAGCAAAACTTATCAAGATTGAACTCTGCATTGCTACACAGATCATATTCACCCTCCAGAGGGTCCTTCTTCCAAGTGGACCACTCAATCGCCTTGATTTCCTTCCGCCCGGAGCTGTCGCTCATGTCGATCTAGCCATCTGGATGCCTCTTTCGGGTCTTGAAAGAAGCTTGTGGTTCCAAGAGCCATTATTCTGAGCTTCGCCGGATACAGCATTGAGTACGATGTTCCAAGTACCCGCAGTCGTCGCTTTACATCCAGGAAACGGGCGCGTCTTTTCTGGACCTCCATAGAGAAATCAGGAAAGAACGAGACTCTGTGACCATCTATGGAGAGATCAGGCATATCCCTGGCCTTGCGTAGAATAGAGTCCCTATCCCTGTAGTGTAGTACTTTCATCAGGACGGGTCTTGGTGGCGCCCCTGGTGGCAATGGCCGCGACGGAACTCTATGCGCCCGTTCTATGGCAAATAGAGGAGATAGTACGCCCTCTCCAAACTGATCTTTGAGCCATTTTTCAAAATACTCGGTGGGATTTGGGCCCTCCACCTTTTCAGGCACACCCACTAAACGCACATTATTGCGCCTCAGGCAATTTTCCATGTCGTCTTGTTTGGCAGAGATAATATCAAGCCTACAAGAATGTTCCGCTGTTTCTCTTTTAAGCGGGTGCACCTCATCCTCCATATCTCCCATGCGATCTTCCAGGGACGTAGTGCGATCTGCCAGCTTCCTAATATCGTGTCTGACAATAGAGATGTCCTCCTTGATAGCCGCCCCCCTGCATGGTCAGGATGGTAAGTGATTTGCCCCACATAGAAATGGCCTGGAGAACATCTTTTATAGTGGGCTCCTCCACATCTGAGTACATTGCATCAGAATCCCCAGCTCCATCTTGATCCTGGATGGCGGCAAATCTGTTAGGGTGCTGTTTCAGGCCCATCACTTCCTCAGGCCCTTCCCCCTCAGACTCCCGTCCCACTCCAGTCAAGGAGGACTCACTGTGCCCTGTGCCGGAGGTGCAACTCTCCTTGAGAAGCTCCGGTGTATGCACAAATTGGCTCAGCCTCTCTGCTACCTCCTGCTGCATATCCGTCACTCGGTCCCTGCGTTGCGGTGTGGCGCTCCCGGCGCCATCTTGTGAGGCCTTCCCGGTCCCCCGTTTGGACATGGTAGCCGCTGAAAAGTTGCTGAAAGTATCGGAATCCCTTCCGACGGTACCGCCGATGCTCTGAGCCCTGGATTCCCGATATGACAGCGATAATCTGTTAGGTTAAGCGGATAAAAGTTCGGGGTAGTGCAGGAGCTCCGGAGATCACGTCCGCTCACATGCCTGGCAGACCACGCCCCCCACAGATGTTAAACTTAACTGCCTATAGTTTCCAGGCTCTGTTTTTCGACCCTTTTTGAATATTGGCACCACATTTGCCATGTGCCAATCCTGTGGGACATTCACTGTCAGTATAGAATCTGCAAATTTAAAAAATAAGGGTCTGGCTATGACATTACTTAATTCCCTTAGGATATGGGGGTGTATGTCATCCGGTCCTGGCGATTTGTCTATTTTAATCTTTTTAAGTCGCTGTTGTACTTCTTCCTGGATCAGACAGGACACTTTTAATGGGGAATTTATTTCAACATTCAGCATTTCATCTGACAGTTTATTTTCCTCAGTGAATACATTGGAGAAACAAATATTTAACAGCTTTGCTTTCTCCTCGTCACTTTCTGCGACTCCCCCTCATTACTCTTTAAAGGGCCGATACCTTCAGATTTATACTTTTTAACATTTATATAATTAAAGAACATTTTAGGGTTAGTTTTACTCTCTTTGGCAATTAATCTCTCGGTCTCTAGTTTGGCCGCTTTTATTTGTTTTTTACATATTCTATTATTTTCCTTATAGTTTTTCAGTGATTCCGTGCTACCCTCCTGTTTTAGTGTTTTATATGCTTTCTTTTTGTCATTTATTGCTTTCTTTACAGTTCTGTTTATCCACATTGGTTTCTTTTTGTTCCTTAACCTTTTATTCCCATACGGTATGTACCTCTCACAATGAGATTTTAGGATGCTTTTAAAGATATCCCATTTTGTGGCTGTATTTTTATTTGTGAGGACTTTTTCCAATTTAGTTAGGCCTTTGGCCTCTCTTAGTTGGCTAAATTTAGCTTTTTTAAAGTTTGGTATTTTTGTTCCTCCCTGTAGAAACGCTCTTTTGAATGATAATTGGAAGGTTATTACTTTATGGTCACTATTTCCCAGGTGTCCCCCAACCTGCATGTCTGTTGTTCTGTCAGGTCTATTGGTTAATACTAAGTCCAGTATGGCCGTCCCTCTAGTCGGGTCTTGAACCTGAGGTGGATCATCCAGGTTCGTCGAACACCACCCAAAAGTGGGGGAAAATGCACCTGCGTTTCATGGGGCGAATGCTGCCATTTTACATCGCAGACTGGTATGTATCAGCTGGACGGGGGAGGGAGGAGGGGCCGGTGTCATGCAAATGCTGCGGGGCCAGTGCGGTCACTGTACTCCGGCCCCACCGCTCACTCACTTCCTTAATGCCTAAACCTTTTATAATAATAGTGTCGTGCCCTGCTCGGGCTACGTGCGGAGGTCTGCCAGATTAGCAGCACGTGTCTAGTCTTTTGTTTTGTTTTGGAGTCGAGCTAGATCCGCCTCCCTTCAGGTGCACTGAGTGGGGTTATTGGTTTACAGCCCAGGCATGAGGACACATTATTCCAACCTTAAGGGTCTGAACATGGGCATAGCAGTATAGGGAGAGCTGTTAGGGATTTGCCAGGAGGTGACCGTTATCCTCAGCGTCTCGCCTAGAAACTTGTTTGTTTACTTTTCTGTGTATCTTATATCCTGTCCGCCGTGACAAATAGCTTTCATTGAAAGTTCCGATCCCCAGCCTCATCTGTACTACTTACTAAATGTCCTGTAGCAGTCAGAGCAGGGCGGGCGGCCGGCCGTAACTTACTGATGTAACGTGCCTGCGCCGCCTACTTCATTCATAAAGTAGGCGGTGCAAGCACGTGACGTCAGTGAGTTATGGCCGCCGCCCGCCCTGCTCTGCCCGCTACAGGACATTTAGTAAGTATGGTAGTACAGATGGGGCTGGGGATCGGAACGTCAATTAAAGCTATTATTATAAAATGTTTAGGCAATAAAGCAGTGAGTGAGCGGCGGGGCCGGAGTACAGTGACCACGCCGGCCCTGCCGCATTTTCATGCCACCGGCCCCTCCCATAGGTATATTAGGGCATATGTGGATGGCACTATTATGGGGTGGGGGATATGTGGATGGCACTGTTATGGGGTGGGGGATCTGTGGGTGACACATATATAGTAGTGCCATCCACAGATCCAACCTCCATAACAGTGCCATCCAAAGATCCCCATCCATAACAGTTCCATCCACAGATCACCCCCCATAACAGTGCCATCCACAGATCTCCCCCCCATAACAGTGCCATTCACAGATCTCCACCCCCCCATAACAGTGCCATCCACAGATCACCCCTCATAACAGTGCCATCCACAGATCCCCATAACAGTGCCATCCACAGATCCCCCATAACAGTGTCCCCCTCAGATCCCCCCATAACAGTGCCATCCACAGATCCCCCATAACAGTGTCATCCACAGATCCACCCATATCAGTGCCAACCACAGATCCCACATAGTAGTGTCATGCACAGACCACCATTAGTTCAAAACTTTTGGTTAATTTTTTTTTCTTATTTTCCTCCTCAAAAACCTAGGTGCGTCTTATGAGCCGGTGGGTCTTATAGGGCGAAAAATATGGTATACCTTAAAAGATGCAGCTGCTGGGATTTTGTATATAGACTGAAGTTTCCTGTGCAGTGTGCATTCAGTGAGTGCCGACCGGCTTCACTACCTGTAGATCCATTAGGACTGGGTCGTTCCTTTCCCAGAGAGAATTGATCCAGGCCAGTGCCTCCCCAGTAAGGTGTGACATAAGAAAAGCCACTTTAACTCAGTCCGAAGCAAACTGGTGAGGCAAAAGTTCAAAATGAAGGGTGCATTGATTTATGAACCCCCAGCACTATTTAGGGTCACTATTGAATCGTAGAGGAGCTGAGATATGAGGTTCGGATCCTGGTACGAAGGAACATGGCGTAGCAGGAGTCGGATAAACCGAGGCTGAGAAGCCAGATGACTCTAGGTTAGCAGATGTCAGGTTGTTTTGACTCATATTCACATTGCGTAAATCAGTATTTTCTCCTGATGCTCATGCTGTTGGGCCATCTCCTGATGTAACTCTGTGAGACTGGGAGAGTTCGGATCAGCGGGGTCCATGGTCTGAGCAAACTGTTATGCAAGCGGATGTGGACCCACTGCACCACTTACTGGCTGCACTCAGGAGGGGCGTAACTAAGCAACTACCTGATCTTCACTAGAGCCTCTGAAGGTGAGGATAGGCTTGAGCAGTTCGGCTAGTTGCCAGGTGCCACTCAAGAGCCTTCTTCTAGTCAGTGGCAGCTGATCGGGGGGTCAGAGTAACCAGTGTAAGCACAGAGGGGATGTGTGTGGCCAGAAGGCTCTGGGTCAGGACAGGCAGTGATCAAGCAAAGTCAGAAAGCGAAGTCCAAGGTCAGAGGCAGGCGGCAAGCAAAGTCCATGAACTAAATCCGAGGTCAGAGGCAGGCGGCAAACAGGCAAAGTCCATAAACGAAGTCAGAGATCAGAGGCAGGCGGTAAACAGGCAAAGTCTAGGAGTTCAATAAGCAGGGTCCGGTACACAGTGAAGCAGACAAGAGAAACACCTTTGCACTTGGAGCTAGACAAGCTAGAGACCATGAGTTGCTCAGACATCTTCTTGTGGTAGGAAGCTGCCATGGGTGTCTGCAGGGGGGGGCAAGGGGGGCAAGTGCCCCCCCCCCCCCCGGCCTGCAGCAAACTAACCCTTACCACTACTATCTTGTTGCGGGCGGCCGCCGGCCGACTAACAACAGCACTGCAGCTGCCGCTGAGTGAAAGCGCACGCCCGACCTGAAAGAGTGAGGTGGGGGAGGGGCCCATGGCCGCTCTGAGCTCCGCTGCCTGGCCTGCCTGCAGGGCCGGTGCAAGGATTTTTGCCAACACAAGCGAAGCTACATTTCTCACTGACGTTCAGTAAAAAGTTCAGGTTTTGGTTGGCTAACCCGTGGTTGCTTCATTCTTCTACATTACTATACACGGCGTGTCACAGTTTAATTGACACTGGCGTCACGAACATTAAATACCCGCCTGTTCCGGTATCTGACCAGAATTGAAGACGACAGTGGATCCCAGGTTAGTGGGTAAATCTGCACTACAAAGCCCAGCATACACTACTGACCCCCTGGGACACTGCAATTCCCCCCCCCCCCCGGCCGACTCTTCCTGGCGGCCTGGCCCCATTCCCATGTCACATTCAGTGATATACTCACAGTACAGACATTTACATTGTCCCCCCGGCCCTCCCTCCAGGCTCCATCATGTCACCGTCACACAAACTAGCGCCAGAGCAGAGGCGCTCAGGCTTAGCACGGCATCAATATTAATGATTGTTGTCTTGTAATTAATTTTTTTAAACACGTCATTGATGCTGTGCTAAGCCTGAGCGCCTCTGCTCTGGCGCTAGTCAGTGTGTGCGCTAGGTAGCCTAGCGCTTTGCGCTCATGGGCGCTCATCTCATCATATTAAATTACTATTAAATCAAATGATCATATTAAATTAATTATTATAAAATAGCATTCAAAATTCTATTGGGACCTACCCTAACAAGTCCTGACCTGTCCTGACCACGTCTCCTGCTGCTGCTGGCTGCCAAAGTGCGTGTGCGTCTACGGTCTAACTCTGATCTGAATGACTGAATCAAATCAGATTCTGATCTAATCTTACTGGCGGGCTCGGCTGCCTGTGTCTGTCTGAATCAAACACAATCAGTCAGCTCGAGCCTCGCCTATGGTACCTGCGGCTGCCACTGCACTACCAGCCGCCGCTCTCACACACCAGTGACACCACAAGTCAGTCACGCCCCCTGTGCAGCCAGGTGACTTGAGGCAGCCTGAGCGGCGGGCTGAGCCTAATGAATCTGCCTATGCCCTATCTCACCTATCTTTGAAACTTTATTCTGTTGTGTACTACTACACTACTGTTGCCCTGACTACGACGGCCGGCACAGCCGGCTGGGGGCGGGCCGCAGGCAGGTCTGGTGGTATCCATAATCCAATGATCTGTTGCTCTGTTGCCCTGACTACGAGTCCGACGAGCGCTGCGGCCACCAGCCAGCACACGCAGGGCGGGTTCAAGTAAGTGGAAAAAAAAAAAAAGCATCCATTCATTCTTCCGCCCTGCGCAGGGCGCGCCCTAAGGCAGCCGCTTGGTCTGCCTTATGGTAGCGCCGGCCCTGTCTGCCTGTTTCTAGACTCTGCAGACAGTGGCTGCTGGAGCGTGCCGCAGGCTCGCAGCTGCCGCACAGTACAGGCTGAGGCATGTCTTCTTCACGTGATGTTGCCAGTGAGCTCCGCCCCCCTAGTACAGCCTGCCTGCCTGTCACTGACCCTGAGCCAAGTTCAGTAACGGTGTGTCACGGGTAACAGTTCCAACTTCCAAGTCCAACATCATTAGTTCAAGTTCCAAGTTTCCTATCCTAAATTCCAACAGTCACAGAATTGTAAGTTAACGTTATTACAGGAATTTATATTGTACAAAGAAAAAGAAAGAAAGATAACATAACAACAAGTGGATGGATCATGATGACACTCACACATGGTGGATCCCATGTCTGCCACTGGTCTGGCCCATGAGATGGAGTGGGAGAAATGTGCCTGGGGGTGTGGGGGGAGATGTGCTGCTGACACTGGCCCATGGAGGGGCCCGAGCCTAGGGGGAGAAATGTGCCATTCAGGTGGGGGGGGTAAAAAGAAGAGGGTGATGACGGGTCATGTGACATGGAGGGGGAGAAATGTGACATTAAGGCCTGGGCCTGGGGGGGCATCATTGGGGGCAGTTTTTACTGGCACATTATTAGGTTGCACTATGGGGGTCACTTTTTACTGGCACATTATTGGGGGGCACTATGGGGGCACTTCTTGCCAACACATTATTGGTGGGCACTATAGGGACATCTACTGACGGCGAGGCTACAAAGAAGTGGTATGTTATATGGAGGGCTCTGTACAGTAGTATTTTATACTGGGACACATTATGGTGGGTACTATGGGGAAGGGGGAGAGGAATACTATGGGGTCATCTACGGGGGGCACTAAGAAGGGGTATTTTATGCTTGCAAATTTTGGGGGACACTGAGGGCATCTACTGGGGCATAATATAGGGGCATTCTATACTGGTACATTATGGGGGCACTAGGAGGAAGGGGGGAGAGGAGCACTATGTGGCATTTACTGGGGGCACTATATAGGGGTATTTTATACTGGTACATTATGGTGGCAGGCACAATGGGAACATTAGCTCAACAGGGGGCATTACAAGGGGGTATTTTTTGCACTGTCTAATATAGGGAAAATTAGTTCTGCTGGGGGGCATTATTATGGTGGGCTTTATTACTCCCCCATGGTATGACCACCTAGTAGCAGCCTCTCTCTTCTCTGCTATCCCTCTGCCCCTTCTCCAAATCCTAATTATGAAATCTTTCTCATTAGGATAAAACCCATCAGCTCCACGAGCCCCCGGCCAAGTGCTGAAGTGGTGTCCGAGATCCCCAAGGCCCAAGCCAAGTAATTGTAAGTTTTCATGTAAAATATATTTCTGTTATACACATATAGCATACACAATATACAGTTTTTTCTGTATGAACGTCCACAAATTAAATCTCCAAACTGATTGCTGAACCAGATGTGTGGGCCAGCCACGATTAAACCTATTATTGTTTTTATTGATCACAGTACTGTTTTATGGTTTTATCAATGTCACTGACATGACGTTAAAGTCAGCAAGTGTCATGTGGGGGGCCCCTTATTGTTTTTCATCCTAGGGCCCAATTCAATTCAAAGAACTGGCCCTGCCCCCTGGGGCCCAGGAAATCTGTGAACTGAGTTCTGCCTCTGCTCTGCAGCTGCTGCACTGCACAGCCTTGCAGAGTGAGGAGCGGTATCTATCAGGAGCATGCACAAGCCCTAATGAATCACCAGGGCCGGGCGCGCACGACAGTACGAAGCTTCGCCCACCTTCCGGGCGGGAAAGACATTGCGGAGCCGGAGCAACAAATCAGTGAGTACAGTCAGTCAGTGACTGTGTCACAGTGTGACTAAGTCACTCCCTAACCCTGAGTGTTATTACGTTGGTAAATCTCCATCCTCTCAAGGGTCTATCATATTATAAGGGGCTATTATAATAAAGAGGGGGCCATAATAATACAGAGGGGACATTATAATACTACAGAGGGTCCATTATAATAAAGAGTGGTCCATTATAATAATACAGAGGGACTATTATAGAACCGAACACAGCCGGTCATGGCTGGTCCAGCAGTATTCACACACACACAAAATTTGTGGATGTCCATTTCTAAAGAAAAAATTGTGTTCTTTAAATACTCTGCTGTATTCAATAAATAGTGCATTGTAGGTGAATTATTTAAAATTTACAATCTCATTTTTCCAACAAAGCTATGTATTATGCAAGGACAGGCTGGACAGCTTGATTCTAATGTACAACGTGTTACATACATGTTTATTAAATCCAGCAAAGTATTTTGATCCCCATTTCTTTTTAGAAATGGACATCTGCTATTTTTTTTGCAAAAAGAAAATTGGATGATCTTGAATCTGATAAAGAAGCAAGAGAAGAATCCGGACTTGATGAACAAGAGGCAGTACCAAGCACAAGCAGTTCAGCAGATCCAGTTACAGCTGCAGGATCAACCGAATGTAGCCATCTCAATGCTCCGGTAAATGATATCAGATTGTATTTGAATTCATCCAGAAAGCTAACAGATGATCTGAAATAAAATCTGTTAATACATACATACACCCCGCCAGAAAATTATGACTTCAAAAAGGATGTTTTTTCAGTCATTGCTGATGAAAGTGCTGACATATCTGGAAAAGAACAGATGTCAATTGGAGTACGTTTTGTAGACACAAGTAGCACCTTCGCTGTCATCAAAGAAGAATTCCTTGGATTTGCAACCTTAAAAGAAATGGATGGTGCCTCAATTGCAAATATGATTATGGACTCATGTTGTAAATTTGGATTAAACTTAGAAAAACTCCATGGCAAAGGATATGATGGATGCTCTACAATGGCAGGAAAGAAAGGTGGCGTTCAAGCCATAATAAAAAGAAAATATCCTAAAGCTACTTTTGCTCACTGTGCTTCACATAAATTGACCTGAATGCTGTTCCTGATATACGGAATTCTATTGGCACAGAGAAGGCCATCATCAAGTTTTTCCGTGAGAGTCCAAAAAGAAGATCTCTAATTCCCAATGTGCCATTGCTGAGTGAAACACGCTGGACAGCAAAATATAAGAGCATTCAAATTTTTTGCTCTAACTTTGAAAAAATAATTTAACAACTAAGGTTTCTGGTCACTACAGCATGTGGTAAGACACGTCAGGATGCATATCAATTGCAATGTTCCTGTAGCACAGTGAGCTTTCTCTTTTGCTTGAATATCATTGCACAATACTTTAGAAGCTGTAAGCCAGGCTCTCCAAGCTGTTCAGCTTGATATTCTCCAAGTATGTGATCATGTACAAGACCTCCTAACCGTGTTCCATGGACATAGAGAAAAAGTGGAAGAGAAATTCACAGAAATATTTTCAAGCGTTCAAAGAATGGCAGAAAACATAAACATCAAACTTTCTGTTCCCAGGCTGTGTGGCCGACAGGTATTTTGTTCTAACTTTATTTGCTCTTCAGAGGAAGAATATTATCGACAATCCATATATGTGCCATACATGGACTCTATTATTTCAGCATTAGAAAGTCGGTTTGGGAATGAAAGTAAGAAAAATTTCAGCCTGTTTTGACTTTACCCAAAACAAATGGCAAAAATGACACTTGAGCAATACAAATGCCACAGCATAGAAATGTACAACTTCGAAAATCTGAAAGCCGAAGCAATCACGTGGTATGAGATCTGGTCAACAAAGGTAGAACAGTATTATAATGGATTTTTAGATTTGTTAAATCACACAGATTTATTTCCATCACTCCGGCAAGCAATTCTTGTTGCTCTCACATTGACAGTGACCACCTGTACAGTCAAACGGTCATTCAGCACTATGAGGATAGTTCGGGTTCATACCGAATTTTGGGGTGTCCGTGACACGGACCCGAACCTGGACATTTTCGTAAAAGTACGGGTTCGGGTTCGGTGTTCGTCGCTTTCTTGGCGCTTTTTGAAAGGCTGCAAAGCAGCCAATCAACAAGCGTCATACTACTTGCCCCAAGAGGCTATCACAGCCATGCCTACTATTGGCATGGCTGTGATTGGCCAGTGCAGCATGTGAACCAGCCTCTATTTAAGCTGGAGTCACATAGCGCCGCCCGTCACTCTGCTCTGATCAGTATAGGGAGAGGTTGCAGCTGCGATGTTAGGGCGAGATTAGGCAGTGATTAACTCCTCCAAAAGACTTTATTCAGAGATCGATCTGCAGCTGTGGATGATTGAACTGCTGCTATTCAATTGCTCACTGTTTTTAGGCTGCCCAGAGCGTTTTTCAGTCACTTTTTTCTGGGGTAATCGGCGGCCATTTTGTGTCTTGTGGTGCGCCAGCACAAGCTGACACCAAGTGTATTTAACCCTCAATAGTGTGGTTGTTTTTTGGCTAAATCCTACATCAGGGTCAAGCTGTCACACCAAGTGCATTTAACCATCAATAGTCTGTTTATTTTTTGGCCATATACTACATCAGGGGCAAGCTGTCACCAAGTGCATTTAACCCTCAATGGTGTGGTTGTTTTTTGGCTAAATCCTACATCAGGGTCAAGCTGTCACACCAAGTGCATTTAACTAGCAATAGTGTGGTTATTTTTTTGGCCATATACTACATCAGGGGCAAGCTGTCACAAAGTGCATTTAACCCTCAATGGTGTGGTTGTTTTTTGGCTAAATCCTACATCAGGGTCAAGCTGTCACACCAAGTGCATTTAAACATCAATAGTCTGGTTATTTTTTGGCCATATACTACATCAGGGGCAAGCTGTCACCAAGTGCATTTAACCCTCAATGGTGTGGTTATTTTTTGGCTAAATCCTACATCAGGGTCAAGCTGTCACACCAAGTGCATTTTACCAGCAATAGTGTGGTTATTTTTTGGTCATAAACTACATCAGGGGCAAGCTGTCACCAAGTGCATTTAACCCTCAATGGTGTGGTTGTTTTTTGGCTAAATCCTACATCAGGGTCAAGCTGTCACACCAAGTGCATTTAACTAGCAATAGTGTGGTTATTTTTTTGGCCATATACTACATTAGGGGCAAGCTGTCACCAAGTGCATTTAACCCTCAATGGTGTGGTTGTTTTTTGGCTAAATCCTACATCAGGGTCAAGCTGTCACACCAAGTGCATTTAACCATCAATAGTCTGGTTATTTTTTGGCCATATACTACATCAGGGGCAAGCTGTCACCAAGTGCATTAAACCCTCAAAGGTGTGGTTGTTTTTTGGCTAAATCCTACATCAGGGTCAAGCTGTCACACCAAGTGCATTTAACCATCAATAGTCTTGTTATTTTTTGGCCATATACTACATCAGGAGCAAGCTGTCACCAAGTGCATTAAACCCTCAGAGGTGTGGTTGTTTTTTGGCTAAATCCTACATCAGGGTCAAGCTGTCACACCAAGTGCATTTAACCATCAATAGTCTGGTTATTTTTTGGCCATATACTACATCAGGGGCAAGCTGTCACCAAGTGCCTTTAACCCTCAATGGTGTGGTTGTTTTTTGGCTAAATCCTACATCAGGGTCAAGCTGTCACACCAAGTGCATTTTACCAGCAATAGTATGGTTATTTTTTGGTCATATACTACATCAGGGGCAAGCTGTCACCAAGTGCATTTAACCCTCAATGGTGTGGTTGTTTTTTGGCTAAATCCTACATCAGGGTCAAGCTGTCACACCAAGTGCATTTAACCATCAATAGTCTGGTTATTTTTTGGCCATATACTACATCAGGGTCAAGCTGAGTCTGTCACCAAGTGCATTTAACCCTCAAAAGTGTGGTTAGTCAAGCTGCCACACCAAGTGCATTTAACCATCAATAGTGTGGTTATTTTTTGGCCATATCCCAGTCTAATTCTGTCAGTAAACGTATACCTGTCACCCAGCGCCTAAATAATAGGCCTCAAATTTATAGTCAGCTAAATCTGTGGTTATTGCTGTGGCTGGGCAAGTTATTTAGTGTCCGTCAAAGCACAGTTTTTGTTCTTGGTTGAAATACAATTCCCAATTTAGCAATTTCCTAATTTAGTGGTTTCTGCTGTATCAGAGCTACTTTAAATCTATCCCTAAAAGGGTATATAAGATTCAAGGTGCACATAGGGTCATTCTGAATAACTTCACACACACGCTACTGTGCATTTCCAAGTCTAATTCTGTCTGTAAACCTATACCTGTCACCCAGCGCCTAAATAATAGGCCTCAAATTTATATCCAGCTAAATCTGTTGTTACTGCTGTAGCTGGTCAAGTTATTTAGTGTCCGTCAAAGCACAGTTTTTGTTCTGGGTTGAAATACAATTCCCAATTTAGCAATTTCCTAATTTAGTGGTTTCTGCTGTATCAGAGCTACTTTAAATCTATCCCTAAAAGGGTATATAAGATTCAAGGTTCACATAGGGTCATTCTGAATAACTTCACACACATGCTACTGTGCATTTCCAAGTCTAATTCTGTCAGTAAACCTATACCTGTCACCCAGCGCCTAAATAATAGGCCTCAAATTTATATCCAGCTAAATCTGTCGTTAATGCTGTGGCTGGTCAAGTTATTTAGTGTCCGTCAAAGCACAGTTTTTGTTCTGGGTTGAAATACAATTCCCAATTTCGCAATTTCCTAATTTAGTGGTTTCTGCTGTATCAGAGCTACTTTAAATCTATCCCTAAAAGGGTATATAAGATTCAAGGTGCACATAGGGTCATTCTGAATAACTTCACACACACGCTACTGTGCATTTCCAAGTCTAATTCTGTCTGTAAACCTATACCTGTCACCCAGCGCCTAAATAATAGGCCTCAAATTTATATCCAGCTAAATCTGTTGTTACTGCTGTAGCTGGTCAAGTTATTTAGTGTCCGTCAAAACACGTCCTAGTGTACCAACTACCTCAGGTCCCAGTAGCCGCCATCATTTACAGCGATATTTGGTGGGGCCCAATGCCGTTCTAAGGATGGTAAGGCCTGAGCAGGTACAGGCATTAGTCAATTGGGTGGCCGACAGTGGATCCAGCACGTTCACATTTTCTCCCACCCAGTCTTCTGCAGAAAACGCACAGGTGGTGCCTGAAAAACAAGACCATCAGTCTGTCACATCACCCCGTGCATACCAGGGAAACTTTCTGAGCCTCAAGTTATGCAGCAGTCTCTTATGCTGTTTGAAGACTCCACTGGCAGGGTTTCCCAAGGGCATCCTCCCAGCCCTTCCCCAGCGGTGGAAGACATAGAATGCACTGACGCACAACCACTTATGTTTCCTGATGATGAGGACATGGGAATACCACCTCAGCATGTCTCTGATGATGACGAAACACAGGTGCCAACTGCTGCGTCTTTCTGCAGTGTGCAGACTGAACAGGAGGTCAGGGATCAAGACTGGGTGGAAGACGATGCAGGGGACGATGAGGTCCTAGACCCCACATGGAATGAAGGTCGTGCCACTGACTTTCACAGTTCGGAGGAAGAGGCAGTGGTGAGACCGAGCCAACAGTGTAGCAAAAGAGGGAGCAGTGGGCAAAAGCAGAACACCCGCCGCCAAGAGACTCCGCCTGCTACTGACCGCCGCCATCTGGGACCGAGCACCCCAAAGGCAGCTTCAAGGAGTTCCCTGGCATGGCACTTCTTCAAACAATGTGCTGACGAAAAGACCCGAGTGGTTTGCACGCTGTGCCATCAGAGCCTGAAGCGAGGCATTAACGTTCTGAACCTTAGCACAACCTGCATGACCAGGCACCTGCATGCAAAGCATGAACTGCAGTGGAGTAAACACCTTAAAAACAAGGAAGTCACTCAGGCTCCCCCTGCTATCTCTTCTGCTGCTGCCGCCTTGGCCTCTTCTGCTGCTGCCACGTCGGCCTCTTCCTCCGCCTCTGGAGAAACGTTGGCACCTGGGATGTACCACCAGTGGTACAGGGGATGTACCACTAACACCACCACCTCCGTCACCAAGCATCTCAACCATGTCACACGGCAGCCTTCAGCTCTCCATCTCACAAACATTTGAGAGAAAGCGTAAATTCCCACCTAGCCACCCTCGATACCTGGCCCTGAATGCCAGCATTTCTAAACTACTGGCCTATGAAATGCTGGCATTTAGGCTGGTGGACACAGACAGCTTCAAACAGCTCATGTCGCTTGCTGTCCCACAGTATGTTAATCCTAGCTGGCACTACTTCTCCAAGAGAGCTGTGCCTTCCCTGCATAACCAAGTATCCGATAAAATTAAGTGTGCACTGCGCAACGCAATCTATGGCAAGGTCCACCTAACCACAGATACGTGGACCAGTAAGCACGGCCAGGGACGCTATATCTCCCTAACTGCACACTGGGTAAATGTAGTGGCAGCTGGGCCCCAGGCGGAGAACTGTTTGGCGCACGTCCTTCCGCCGCCAAGGATCGCAGGGCAACATTCTTTGCCTCCTGTTGCCACCTCCTCCTACTCAGCTTCCTCCTCCTCTTCTTACACCTGCTCATCTAGTCAGCCACACACCTTCACCACCAACTTCAGCACAGCCCGGGGTAAATGTCAGCAGGCCATTCTGAAACTCATATGTTTGGGGGACAGGCCCCACACCGCACAGGAGTTGTGGCGGGGTATAGAACAACAGACCGACGAGTGGTTGCTGCCGGTGAGCCTCAAGCCCGGCCTGGTGGTGTGCGATAATGGGCAAAATCTCATTGCAGCTCTGGGACTAGCCGGTTTGACGCACATCCCTTGCTTGGCGCATGTGCTGAATTTGGTGGTGCAGAAGTTCATTCACAACTACCCCGACATGACAGAGCTGCTGCATAAAGTGCGGGCCGTCTGTTCGCGCTTCCGGCGTTCACATCCTGCCGCTGCTCGCCTGTCTGCGCTACAGCGTAACTTCGGCCTTCCCGCTCACCGCCTCATATGCGACGTGCCCACCAGGTGGAACTCCACCTTGCACATGCTGGACAGACTGTGCGAGCAGCAGCAGGCCATAGTGGAGTTTCAGCTGCAGCACGCACGGGTCAGTCGCACTGCGGAACAGCACCACTTCACCACCAATGACTCGGCCTCTATGCGAGACCTGTGTGCCCTGTTGCGCTTTTTCGAGTACTCCACCAACATATGGCCAGTGGCGATGACGCCGTTATCAGCGTTACAATACCACTTCTATGTCTCCTTGAGAAAACACTTAGGGCGATGATGGAGGAGGAGGAGGAAGAGGGGTCATTTTTAGCACTTTAAGGCCAGTCTCTTCGAAGTGACTCAGAGGGAGGTTTTTTGCAACAGCAGAGGCCAGGTACAAATGTGGCCAGCCAGGACCCACTACTGGAGGACGAGGAGGACAAGGAGGAGGTGGAGGAGGATGAGGATGAAGCATGGTCACAGCGGGGTGGCACCCAACGCAGCTCGGGCCTATCACTGGTGCGTGGCTGGGGGAAAACGCAGGACGATGACGATACGCCTCCTACAGAGGACAGCTTCTCCTTACCCCTGGGCAGCCTGGCACACATGAGTGACTACATGCTGCAGTGCCTGCACAGCGACAGCAGAGTTGCCCACATTTTAACGTGTGCGGACTACTGGGTTGCCACCCTGCTGGATCTACGGTACAAAGACAATGTGCCCACCTTACTTCCTGCACTGGAGCGTGATAGGAAGATGCGCGAGTACAAGCGCACGTTGGTAGACACGCTACTGAGAGCATTCCCAAATGTCACAGGGGAACAAGTGGAAGCCCAAGGCCAAGGCAGAGGAGGAGCAAGAGGTCGCCAAGGCAGCTGTGTCACGGCCAGCTCCTCTGAGGGCAGGGTTAGCATGGCAGAGATGTGGAAAAGTTTTGTCAATACGCCACAGCTAACTGCACCACCACCTGATACGCAACGTGTTAGCAGGAGGCAATATTTCACTAACATGGTGGAACAGTACGTGTGCACACCCCTCCACGTACTGACTGATGGTTCGGCCCCATTCAACTTCTGGGTCTCTAAATTGTCCACGTGGCCAGAGCTAGCCTTTTATGCCTTGGAGGTGCTGGCCTGCCCGGCGGCCAGCGTTTTGTCTGAACGTGTATTCAGCACGGCAGGGGGCGTCATTACAGACAAACGCAGCCGCCTGTCTACAGCCAATGTGGACAAGCTGACGTTCATAAAATTGAACCAGGCATGGATCCCACAGGACCTGTCCATCCCTTGTGCAGATTAGACATTAACTACCTCTCCTTAACCATATATTATTGTATTCCAGGGCACTTCCTCATTCAATCCTATTTTTATTTTCATTTTACCATTATATTGCGAGGCAACCCAAAGTTGAATGAACCTCTCCTCTGCCTGGGTGCCTGGGCCTAAATATATGACAATGGACTGTTACAGTGGTGGCTGACGTGAAGCCTGATTCTCTGCTATGACATGCAGACTGATTTTCTGCTGACATGAAGCCAGATTGTCTGTTACGGGACCTCTCTCCTCTGCCTGGGTGCCTGGGCCTAAATATCTGACAATGGACTGTTACAGTGGTGGCTGACATGAAGCCTGATTCTCTGCTATGACATGCAGACTGATTCTCTGCTGACATGAAGCCAGATTCTCTGTTACGGGACCTCTCTCCTCTGCCTGGGTCTAAATATATAACAATGGACTGTTGCAGTGGCGGCTGACGTGAAGTCTGATTCTTTGCTATGACATGCAGACTGATTCTCTGCTGACATGAAGCCAGATTCTCTGTTACGGGACCTCTCTCCTCTGCCTGGGTGCCTGGGTCTAAATATATAACTATGGACTGTTCCAATGTTGGGTGACGTGAAGCCTGATTCTCTGCTATGACATGCAGACTGATTCTCTGCTGACATGAAGCCAGATTCTCTGTTACGGGACCTCTCTCCTCTGCCTGGGTGCCTGGGCCTAAATATCTGACAATGGACTGTTACAGTGGTGGGTGACGTGAAGCCAGATTCTCTGCTATGGGACCTCTCTCCAATTGATATTGGTTAATTTGTATTTATTTTATTTTTATTTTTATTCATTTCCCTATCCACATTTGTTTGCAGGGGATTTACCTACATGTTGCTGCCTTTTGCAGCCCTCTTGCTCTTTCCTGGGCTGTTTTACAGCCTTTTTAGTGCCGAAAAGTTCAGGTCCCCATTGACTTCAATGGGGTTCGGGTTCGGGACGAAGTTCGGGTCGGGTTCGGATCCCAAACATTTCCGGGAAGTTCGGCCGAAACTTCTCGAACCCGAACATCCAGGTGTTCGTGCAACTCTAGTCGTAACCTTACTGGCATAAATAAAAGACATACTCCTGTGCCCGGGGGGAAAAAAAAACATAAAAATTTTCGTCCTTCAGGCCATCCTCACTGCGTATGCACGCATCTTCCACCAAATATGGGGATTTTCTCTGGTAGACATGTTAGCGGACGCAGTATAGAGGCTAGGAACCAGGATGTAGATCAAACTTCAGTGTTTTATTCACACTCAACAAAAACATAACAGTCTTGGTGCTTGTTCACACACAGCAAAATAACACAGTGTTAACCTGGAATCCTATGTGTCAGTTCACACACAGCAAAATAACAGTGTTCACCTGGAATCCTAGGTGTCAGTTCACACCCGGCTGAATGTTGAGCCACGGAAATGTTCACTGACTTCTTTTAAGCACTAACTGCCGCTGACACTTAAAATTGCCGACTCTCATCTCACCGAGGTGAGGAATCTTGGTGAAACATTCCTTCCGTCAATGACGGACCCTTGCGCCTTCCTAATATATATATATATATATATATATATATACACACAGTTGTGTTCAAAATAATAGCAGTCAGACATCACTAACCTGAACAATCACTCTTTTTGGTAGAAATTATATTTCGACATGGCAAATAATTTACTAGCAGGTGTAGTAGAGTAATAGAAATCCAACAGACCCAACAGTCATGACATGCATGCTGCTGATTGTCTGTAATTCAATCACTTATTGAAAGGGGTATGTTCAAAATAATAGCAGTGTGGAGATCAATTAGTGAGGTCATTCATTCTTTGAAAAACAGGTGGCAATTATTGTCCTTATTTAAGGAAGGAAGGCAACAAATGTTGTGCATGCTGGTTACAGAGCATTTCTCTCTGAAATTCTGAGGAAAGTAGGTCATTCCAGACATTGTTCAGAAGTACAGCGTACCTTGATTAAAAAGTTGATTGGAGAGGGGAAAACATACAAAGAATTGCAGAAAATGATAGGCCGCTCAGCTAAAATTATTGGAAATGCTTTCAAATGGCAACCAAAACCTGAAAGACGTGGAAGAAAGAGAAAAACTTCAATTGAAATGGATAGAAGAATAGCCAAAATGGCAAGGAGTCAGCCAACTATAAGCTCCAGGAAGATCAAAGAATGCCTAAAGTTACCTGTGAGTAATGTTACAATTCGAAGATATCTGCAAGAAGCCCCTGCATAGTCCCACTGTTGAAAAAAAAGACATGCTAAAGAGGTTACAATTGGCCAAAAAGCACATTGACTGGCCTAAAGAGAAATTTTGTGAAAGTAAGATTGTTCTTTTTGGGTCTAGTGGCCGGAGACAGTTTGTCAGACGACTCCCAAACACTGAATTCAAGCCACAGTACACCGTAAATGGTGGCACAAGCATCATGATATGGGGAGGTTTCTCATACTACGGTGTTGGGCATATTTATCGCATACCAGGGATCATGGATCAGTTTGAATACATCAGAATACTTGAAGAGGTCATGCTGCCTTATGCTGAAGAGGAAATGCCCTTGAATTGAGTGTTCCAACAAGACAACGACCCCAAACACACAGAAAACGTGTAACAACTTGGTTCCAGACCAACAAGATTGACGTTATGGAGTGGTCAGCCCAATCCCCGGATCTTAATCCAATAGAAAACTTGTGGGGTGACATTAAAAATGCAGTTTCTGAGGCAAAACCAAGAAATAGAGAAGAACTATGAAATGTAGTCTAATCATCCTGGGCTGGAATACCTGTTCACAGGAGCCAGAAGTTGGTTAACTTCATGAACCACACATGTACAGCAGTTCTCAGAAACAGTGGTCGTACAACTAAATATTAGTTAAGTGATTCAAAGGGAAGCAAAATCTTTTTTTCAGTTTATATAGTGAATGTTTGAGTTTGTGAAGAAGAATGCAAACACTGCTATTATTTTTGAACAGTCTAATATTTACGTTTCTTCAATTTGTTTAAAGGAACAACACACATTTGATATATTTTTCTTCATGTTTTGATTTGGAATAGAATGTGTAGAGTTCCCAATGCATTTGTGTGTATGGAACTAAAAGCTATTAAACGGATTTTGAGCTTTATTCACATTTTTTTTAAAGAATGCTATTATTTTGAACACAACTGTATAAGGGCAGCCTTTTGGAAATCTATGGACATTATAAAAATAAAATAAAAAATACAGTGCCATATACAAACCGGATTCCCAAAAAGTTGGGACACTATACAAATCGTGAATAAAAACTGAATGCAATGATGTGGAGGTGCCAACTTCTAATATTTTATTCAGAATAGAACATAAATCAGGGAACAAAAGTTTAAACTGAGAAAATGTACCATTTTAAGGGAAAAATATGTTGAATCAGAATTTCATGGTGTCAACAAATCCCCCAAAAATTGGGACATGGCCATTTTCACCACTGTGTGGCATCTCCCCTTCTTCTTATAACACTCAACAGACGATTGGGGACTGAGGAGGCCAGTTTCTCAAGTTTAGAAATAGGAATGCTCTCCCATTCTTGTCTAATACAGGCCTCTAACTGTTCAATCGTCTTGGGCCTTCTTTTTTGCACCTTCCTCTTTATGATGTGCCAAATGTTCTCTATAGGTGAAAGATCTGGACTGCAGACTGGCCATTTCAGTACCCGGATCCTTCTCCTACGCAGCCATAAGGTTGTGATTGATGCAGAATGTGGTCTGGCATTATCTTGTTGAAAAATGCAGGGTCTTCCCTGAAAGAGATGACGTCTGGATGGGAGCATATGTTGTTCTAGAACCTGAATATATTTTTCTGCATTGATGATGCCTTTCCAGACATGCAAGCTGCCCATGCCACACACACTCATGCAACCCCATATCATCAGAGATGCAGGCTTCTGAACTGAGCATTGATAACAACTTGGGTTGTCCTTGTCCTCTTTGACCACAGAACAGTCTTCCATTTTGCCACACTCCATTTTAAATGATCCCTGGCCCAGTGAAAACACCTGAGCTTGTGGATCTTGCTTAGAAATGGCTTCTTCTTTGCACTGTAGAGTTTCAGCTGGCAACGGCGGATGGCACGGTGGATTGTGTTCACTGACAATGGTTTCTGGAAGTATTCCTGAGCCCATTCTGTGATTTCCTTTACAGTAGCATTCCTGTTTGTGGTGCAGTGTTGTTTAAGGGCCCGTAGATCACGGGCATCCAGTATGGTTTTACGGCCTTGACCCTTACACACAGAGATTGTTCCAGATTCTTTGAATCTTCGAATGATGTTATGCACAGTTGATGATGATATATGCAAAGTCTTTGCAATTTTTCACTGGGTAACTCCTTTCTGATATTGCTCCACTATCTTTCTGCGCAACATTGTGGGAATTGGTGATCCTCTACCCATCTTGGCTTCTGAGAGACACTACCACTCTGAGAAGCTCTTTTTATACCCAATCATATTGCCAATTGACCTAATTAGTGTTAATTGGTCTTCCAGCTCTTCGTTATGCTCAAATTTACTTTTTCCAGCCTCCTATTGCTACTTGTTCCAACTTTTTTGGGATTTGTTGACACCGTGAAAATTTGAATCAACGTATTTTTCCTTTAAAATGATACATTTACTTGGATTAAACGTTTGATCTGTCATCTATGTTCTATTACAAATAAAATATTGACATTTGCCATCTCCACATCATTGCATTCAGTTTTATTCACGATTTGTATAGTGTCCCAACTTTTTGGGAATCCGGTTTGTAATTAAAGGGATTGTATCATCTCAGACAATGGGGGCATATCTTTAGGATATGCCCCTATTGTCTGATAGGTGCAGGTCCCACCTCTGGGACCCGCACCTGTCTTGTAAACGGAGCCAAGTCACGGAGGGCACACAGCATATGCACAACTACCC
Source organism: Bufo gargarizans (assembly GCF_014858855.1). Classification (NCBI taxonomy): domain Eukaryota; kingdom Metazoa; phylum Chordata; class Amphibia; order Anura; family Bufonidae; genus Bufo; species Bufo gargarizans. The sequence continues at coordinate 257,750,898 of NC_058084.1, forward strand.
TCCATTCATTTCTATTGAGCTGACGGAAATGAATGGAGGGTGGCTGTGCAAGCACGGTGTGCCCTCAACGACTCCATTTACAAGATAGGTGCGGGTCCCAGAGGTGTGACCTGCACCTATCAGACAATGGGGGCATATCCTAGAGATATGCCCCAATTGTATGAGATGATACAACCCCTTTAAGATCAGCCCCTCCAATACAGTCCCATGTAAATAACATTTTCAGCTCACTTCTGTCAGCTCCTCCAGCATACATTCCCATGTACAGTAAATAACATCAGCCCCTCCAGCATACATTCACAGAAGCATCTTATGCGCTTTGCTGGTACTGTAATACACTGCGTTTTTTCAACATGAGAATCTGTGGAGAAAAAAACAGACTTAACCACCTCCCGACCGCCTAACGCACGGATGCGTCCGGAAGGTGGTTGATTTACGCCTCCTGGACGCATCCGTGCGTCATCTCGCGAGACGCGAGATTTCGGTCACAGCCGGCCCGTGCATGCGCATCGCGGGCCGGCAAAAGTTAAAGGAGCATTTTGTCAGCAACCTGCCAGCCAATGATCGCGGCTGGCAGGTTGCAGATTTTTTTAAAAATCCAATCAGAAGCCACATAGCAGATCATATTAGTAAATATGATCTGTTATATGGCTGCCCTGCTCCTCTGCTGGTCCTTTTCGTCGGTTGGATCCAGCAGAGGAGCAGGCTTCACAGAGAGCACACCAAACACCACATACTAGCCCCAGATCACCCCCCTGCACCCCAATTAACCCTTTGATCACCCCTTTGATCGCTCCTGTCAATCACTAGTGAAAGGAAAAAAGTGATCAGTGCAAACTGTCACTTTTTTTTTTCACTGGTATTGACCGTTAGGTTTTAGTATAGTTAAGACCCCTTGGTTAGGTAGTTTAGGGATCAGTTAGCGCCCAGCCCACCGCACCGCAGTCCCTTATTCGCTGATTAGCGTATCGCTAATCAGCATTTGTACTTTTATAGTATCTGGAAGTGATCAAAACTGATCACGGTCAGATCTATAATTGTATTAGTGTCACTTTAGTTCGCCCTCCACCCAAAACGCAGTGTTTGCCTGATAAGACCTAATTGGTCGCCCACACGTGCGTTCACCCACGCCCGCCCCACCGCAGTGACAAAAAATATATTTTTTGATCACTGCACATTCACTTTACACGCGCTGCGGCGATAAAAAAAATCAGTTTTGATATTTTTTATCAACCGCAGCGGCCTCCGGTACTTCGCTAGCCTCCCATTTGTAAGACAGGCTTGCTTTTTTTCTTGGGTAGTCTCAGGGAATACCCCTAAATTTAGTTGCCCAAATGTCAAACAGGGGGTATTCTTCTGAAGAGGCCTACAGGCTTCTGACCCAGTCGGATGAGGAATGGGAACCCTCATCTGATGAATCTAGCGGTTCAGAATATGAACCTGTAGAAAGCAGTGGCTCTCTGACCCAAAGTTCGGACGAGGAGGCTGAGGTCCCTGATAGCACCAGGCGTACCCGGCCCCGTGTCGCTAGACCGCAGGTTGCGCAGGATCCACTTCAAGAGCAGCAGAGTGGGGCTGGTGCTGTCGGATTACATGGTTAGGCATACACCAGCAGCACAGCCCTTGTTGGCCCTTTTGCCTTCACTCTGCGGTCCAGCTCACCCCAAACCATCTCGATTGGGTTCAGGTCCGGAGACATGTAGAACAATAAATTTAGCGAAAAATTTATATATAAATGTCTCTTTTTTGCAAAATTTTACAGCTGAAAGTGAAAAATGTCATTTTTTTGCAACAAATTTTTTACATTTCGATTAATAACAAAAAAAGTAAAAATGTCAGCAGCAATGAAATACCACCAAATGAAAGCTCTATTAGTGAGAAGAGAAGGAGGTAAAATTCATTTGGGTGGTAAGTTGCATGACCGAGCAATAAACGGTGAAAGTAGTGTAGTGCAGAAGTGTAAAAAGCGGCCTGGTCATTAAGGGGGTTTCAGCTAGCGGGGTTAAAGTGGTTAATCTGCAATGTGTTCAGGTAGCCTCGGTGTGGGCCAAATGAATTATATACAGTCTGGGTGGGGGCAAAATGAAATGTATACAGTCTGGGTGGGGATCAAATGAAATGTATACAGTCTGGGTGGGGGCCAAATGAAATGGATATAGTCTGGGTGGTGGCCAAATGAAATATATACAGTGTGGGTGGGGACCAAATGATATATATATATATATATATATATGTATGCACAGTACAGACAAAAAGTTTGGACACACCTTCTCATTCAAAGAGTTTTCTTTATTTTCATGACTATGAAAATTGTAGATTCACACTGAAGGCATCAAAACTATGAATTAACACATGTGGAATTATATACATAACAAAAACGTGTGAAAAAACTGAAAATATGTCATATTCTAGGTTCTTCAAAGTAGCCACCTTTTGCCTTGATTACTGCTTTGCACACTCTTGGCATTCTCTTGATGAGATTCAAGAGGTAGTCACCTGAAATGGTCTTCCAACAGTCTTGAAGGAGTTCCCAGAGATGCTTAGCACTTGTTGGCCCTTTTGCCTTCACTCTGCGGTCCAGCTCACCCCAAACCATCTCGATTGGGTTCAGGTCCGGTGACTGTGGAGGCCAGGTCATCTGGCGCAGCACCCCATCACTCTCTTTCATGGTCAAATAGCCCTTACACAGCCTGGAGGTGTGTTTGGGGTCATAAATGATGGTCCATCTAAACGCAGACTGGATGGAATAGCATGTCGCTGCAAGATGCTGTGGTAGCCATGCTGGTTCAGTATGCCTTCAATTTTGAATAAATCCCCAACAGTGTCACCAGCAAAGCACCCCCACACCATCACACCTTCTCCACAATGCTTCACGGTGGGAACCAGGCTTGTAGAGTCCATCCGTTCACCTTTTCTGTGTCGCACAAAGACACAGTGGTTGGAACCAAAGATCTCAAATTTGGACTCATCAGACCAAAACACAGATTTTCACTGGTCTAATGTCTATTCCTTATGTTCTTTAGCCCAAACATGTCTCTTCTGCTTGTTGCCTGTCCTTAGCAGTGGTTTTCTAGCAGATATTCTACCATGAAGGCCTGATTCACACAGTCTCCTCTTAACAGTTGTTCTAGAGATGTGTCTGCTGCTAGAACTCTGTGTGGCATTGACGTGGTCTCTAATCTGAGCTGCTGTTAACCTGCGATTTCTGAGGCTGGTGACTCGGATGAACTTATCCTCCGCAGCAGAGGTGACTCTTGGTCTTCCTTTCCTGGGGCGGTCCGCATGTGAGCCAGTTTCTTTGTAGTGCTTGATGGTTTTTGTGACTGCACTTGGGGACCCTTTCAAAGTTTTCACAATTTTTCGAATTGACTGACCTTCATTTTTTAAAGTAATGATGGCCACTTGTTTTTCTTTACTAAGAATTTGTATTATGGCAAGAAAAAGGCAGCTAACAGTCTATTCAGTAGGACTATCAGCTGTGTATCCACCTGACTTCTCCACAATGCAACTGATGGTCCCAACCCCATTTATAAGGCAATAAATCCAACTAATTAAACCTGACAGGGCACACCTGTGAAGTGAAAACCCATTTCAGGTGACTACCTCTTGAAGCTCATCAAGAGAATGCCAAGAGTGTGCAAAGCAGTAATCAAAGCAAAAGGTGGCTAATTTAACCCCTTAAGGACACAGGACGTACCGGTACGACCCATTTCCCGAGTCTTTAAGGACACAGGACGTACCGGTACGTCCTAACTTTAAATAGGCATTCCGGCGCCCCAGGGGTTAATCTGAACAGGATGCCGGCTGAAATCATTCAGCTGGCATCCTGTCACAACGCCAGCACAATGCTGGCATCCTGACTCCCCCCCCCCCCCCCCCGTGTCGGCGATCGCAGCAAACCGCAGGTCAATTCAGACCTGCGGTTTGCTGCGCTTTTTGCAGTTTCTGATTCCCGCGGTCCCAGGCGGTGGGGGCGTTGCTGGAGGTGGGCGGTGCGGCAGGCGGGATTGCGATCCCCCGCCCGTCTCCCCTTGAAAATTAGTTGGCTTCTAGTGGGTTATACCAGGGTGCCAGCACATTGCTGACACCCTGGTATAAAAGGCTGACATCTGTGCAGATGTCAGCCGTTTAACCCTTTCCATACCGCGGTCCATACGGACCGCTGTATGGAAAAGGTTAACTGTCATCGGTCAGGGAGCTCCCTCCCTCTCCCATCGGGGGGCTTTGCAGCCCCCCGACAGCCCCCTGCTAGCCCCGTCCTCACCCTTCACCGTCTGCGAAGTTGTGGCAGACGGGGAAGGTTCCCATGGCAACAGGACGCCTGCTCAGGCGTCCTGCTGTCCATGGTGCTGAACAGATCTATGCTAAAAGCTAAAAGCATAGATCTGTTCAGTGTAAGTAAAATACAGTACAGAACCCTATAGGGTTCTGTACTGTATTTTACAGACATCAGACCCACTGGATCTTCAAGAACCAAGTGGGTCTGGGTAAAAAAAAAGTAAAAAAAAAAGTGAAAAAAGTTAAGATAAAAAAAAAACATTTATCACTGAATAAAAATTAAAAAAATAAAATACATACACATATTAGGTATCGTCGCGTCCGTAACGACCTGATCTATTAAACGGTCATGTTACTTTCCCCGCACGGTGAACGCCATAAAAATAGAAAAATAAAAACTATGAGAAAATTTCAATTTTGCCCACCTTACTTCCCAAAAAAGGTAATAAAAGTGATCAAAAAAGTCACATGTATGCCAAAATAGTACCAATCAAACCATCATCTCATCCCGCAAAAAATGAGACCCTACTCAAGATAATCGCCCAAAGACTGAAAAAACTATGGCTCTTAGACTATGGAAACACTAAAACATAATTATTTTTTTTGTTTCAAAAATAAAATCAACCTGCTCTATAAAATTACCACATAATATAACCTGTCAGATGAATGTTGTAAATAACAAAAAAAAAAAAAAGTGCCAAAAAAGCTATTTCTTGTTACCTTGCCGCACAAAAAGTATAATATAGAGCAACCAAAAATCATATGTACCCTAAACTAGTACCAACAATACTGCCACCCTATTCCGTACTTTCTAAAATGGGGTCACTTTTTTGGAGTTTCTACTCTAGGGGTGCATCAGGGGGGCTTCAAATGGGACATGGTGTAAAAAAAGAAAAGTCCAGCAAAATCTGCCTTTCAAAAACCGTATGCATTCCTTTCCTTCTGCACCCTGCCGTGTGCATTCCTTTCCTTCTGCACCCTGCCGTGTTTACGACCACATATGGGGTGTTTCTGTAAACTATAGAATCAGGGCCATAAATAATGAGTTTTGTTTGGCTGTTAACCCTTGCTTTGTAACTGGAAAAAAAAATATTAAAATGGAAAATCTGCCAAAAAAGTGAAATTTTGAAATTGTATCTCTATTTTCCATTAAATCTTGTGCAACACCTAAAGGGTTAACAAAGTTTGTAAAATCAGTTTTGAATACCTTGAGGGGTGTAGTTTCTTAGATGGGGTCACTTTTATGGAGTTTCTACTCTAGGGGTGCATCATGGGGCTTCAAATGGGACATGGTGTCAAAAAAACAGTCCAGCAAAATCTGGCTTCCAAAAACCATACGGCGCACCTTTCACTCTACGCCCCGCTGTGTGGCCGTACAGTAGTTTACGGCCACATATGGGGTGTTTCTGTAAACGGCAGAGACAGGGCAATAAAGATGCAGTCTTGTTTGGCTGTTAACCCTTGCTTTGTTAGTGAAAAAAATTGTTAAAATGGAAAATTAGGCAAAAAAATGAAATTCTCAAATTTCATCCCCATTTGCCAATAACTCTTGTGCAACACCTAAAGGGTTAACAAAGTTTGTAAAATCAGTTTTGAATACCTTGAGGGGTGTATTTTATAGAATGGGGTCATTTTTGGGCGGTTTCTATTATGTAAGCCTCGCAAAGTGACTTCAGAGCTGTAGTGGTCCCTAAAAATTGGGTTTTTGTAAATTTCTGAAAAAATTCTAGATTTGCTTCTAAACTTCTAAGCCTTGTAACATCCCCAAAAAATAAAATATTATTCCCAAAATAATTCAAACATGAAGTAGACATATGGGGAATGTAAAGTCATCACAATTTTTGGGGGTATTACTATGTATTACAGAAGCTTGGAAATTTGCAAATATTTCAGAATTTTGGGTAAATTAGGTATTTTATTATGACTTAATTTTACCAGTGTCATGAAGTACAATAAGCGACGAAAAAACAATCTCAGAATGGCCTGGATAAGTCAAAGTGTTTTAAAGTTATCAGCACTTAAAGTGACACTGGTCAGATTTTAAAAAAATGGCCTGGTCCTTAAAGGTGAAATAAGGCTGTGTCCCTAAGGGGTTAAAGAACCTAGAATATGACATTTTCAGTTGTTTCACACTTTTTTGTTATGTATATAATTCCAAATGTGTTAATTCATAGTTTTGATGCCTTCAGTGTGAATCTACGTGTCCAAACTTTTGGTCTGTACTGTATATACAGAGCGAGTGGCAGGAAGGGGGTGGGGTAATGGGGTTGCGGGTTATTGGGGGCCCCAATCTAAAGTTTGCCCTAGGACCCATAGACCTCTAGTTACGCCACTGCTAGTGAGCGCTTCCATAATGGAAGCACTCACTAGTCTGCAGGAGGAGGGGGGAGAGAAGCGCTGTGAGCGCTGTACAGTACTTACCCCTCCTCCTGCTTGCTCTGCTAAGGGCCCGCACTGCTGTGCCCTGGCTGCCTGCAGCATCAGAAAATACAGAGCGCACTCTGACCTGACGCTGCAGGAGAAGACAACCAAGACAGGGAGAGTGGCAGCAGGAGAGGTAAGTTACTTTATTATTTTACAGTCTGATCTGAGGTCTGATATGGAGGTCTAATGGGTGTCTGGAGAGTTCTAATGGGGGTCTGGAGTTCTGACTGGGGGGTCTGGAGGTCTGAAGTTCTGACTGGGGGTCTGGAGGTCTGACCGGGGGGTCTGGAGGTCTGATATGGGGGTCTGGTCGGGGGTCTGATATGTGGGTCTGGAGGTTTTATATGGGGGTCGAGGTCTTACATGGAGTTCTGAATGTTAAAACTGGGTTCTTATATGGGGTCTGACATAAAGGTCTAAAGGGGATTTGGTCTGAGATGGGGGGGGGTCTCATTTAGGATTGTATATGGGGGTCTGATCTGAAATGAAGGGGGGATTTTTTTGTACTAGCGCACAATATAAAGGGGTGTTTTGTGCTGAGGCACTATCTGTGTGGTACCAGTATTTTCAAGGGGACAGTTTCTGCAGGAAAGTATTGAGGAGCACAGTAGACACAGTATTGGGGTGGCAGGATGGGGTGTTGAGAAGGTGAGGAGGAGGATGGAAAAGTAGGAAAGTAAGATGTCGGATTGTTAAACTTTGCAGAGATGAGGCACGGCTGAAAGAAGTCACCATGGTGGTCTGGTCTAACAGGAGAAGAAGAGAAAAGAGAATATCTACATCAGAGAATAGAAGTCACTGAATGTAAGAGGTACATATGTGGCACTGTATGACCTTGTATGTTCTGTAGCGCTACATGTAATGTTTTACATGTGTGTCTTTAAAGGGGTTGTCCGCTTTATGAGCGCTACCTTCTCTGCTCTGTTTACCTGCTCATCACTGAAAATGCTGCGGCGAGAACAGAACAGAGAAAGCAGCTCTTATATGAGAGCTGCCCTGTCTTCAAACAGCTGGGGGCACAGAGGGGATTACTACTATGGAGGGGGCACAAAAGGCATTACTAATGTGAAGGGGCACAATGGGCATTTCTAATATGGAGGGGCACAGAGCCAGAGGGCATTACTACAATTAAGGGAGCACAGTGGGCATTATTACTGTGAATGGGGCACAATGGGGATTTCTACTATGGAGGGACACAGAGGGCATTACTACTATTAAGGGGGCACAATGGGCATTATTACTGTGAAGTAGGCAAAATGGGCATTATTACTATGAAGGGGCACAGTGAGCATTATTACTATACAGGGGGCACAATGGGGATTATTACTATGAAGGGGACACAATGAGGATTATTACTGTGAAGGGGGCACATTAGGGATTATTTCTGTGAAGGGGGCACAGAGAGGGCATAACTACTGTGAGGGGGGCACAATGTGGGCATAACTACTGTGAGAGGGCACATATCTGTATAAAACTACTGTGAAGGTTGTACAATGAGGGCAATACTACTGTGAGGAGGGTACAATTTTTTTTAAGTATCGGGGGGGGGGGCAGAGAAAGGACCCAAACATACTAGGCACGCCACTGAGTGGGAGATCTGGAGCTAAATGTGGGAAGGGTACACCATCTGCTACTCGGAAGACTACCTGTGAGAAACCCACTATCATTGTAAGAGTTTATAAATGCAGCCGCAGGCAGGCATCAAGCAGTGGTAGTGGGAAAATGCCACACTCGTCAGTGTGGGAATTTTTCACCAAGTTACTGGGGGACAGTGTGGAGGTATGCAGGATACATTGCCAGGGTGCTAATGTTGGCACCGCGGCCCTGCATCAACACATGAAGAGTCACCATAAATGGCGTGGGAAAACCATTTCACTCCTTTGGTGTAACAGCTTGATGCAGCTACCATTGCATCTCTTAGCAGTCTCTCAAGCAATAAGGGCTTGTCAACATCAACAGAACAAAGCTGTCATTCCTTCCCATCGACTTCAATGTCATCTATTGCTTCTAATGCTCCTCATCCTTCTCCTTGTCACTTGTTTCGACAGCAATCGATCACAGAGGTGATTGCCAGAAGACTATAGTATGCGTCCACACATCCAATGGCGCAGAAGCTTATTGTGCACATGGCCAAGTTGCTGGGACCGTGTTTCTCAGAAAATAAAACCTACACCGAAAAAAGGACCTAGCCCTATTTTGCAGGGTTTTGGGAGTAGGGCTAAAATATATGCCCTACTCCAAAAATAAGCCCTAGATGAATTTAATATTTATGGATTCAGCAGCTCAGGAGCGCTCACTAATGAGATGCCAGGGCGGGCAGGACATCGGCACTCTCCCAGCTGATCGGAGGTGGGCAGGAGTTACAGTACAGCAGCGCAGGCTGCCAACACTTAGCCTTCAGTGAATCTGCTAGCCTGCGCATACATTGCGGCTGGCGTCCTTTACTAAATGCAAAATGATGCTGGCAGTCGCGCTTCCATCTATGGTCCTAAATGGGTACATCACTAGGTGGGCTGGAGGGCTTCTCTACCCTATACTGCCGCCAGCCTGCACTTCGCTAGCTTACCCCTACCGTACCTGAATGAGGAAGCAGGAGGATGTCCTTTTCCTCTCTGCTGCCTGGAGCTGGAGGTGCTGATTGGTGGTGAGTGCATCCTGCTCCCTCCCCCTCCTTCACCAATCAGCACCTTGTCATCTCTCGCGCCGGATCTCCTTGGTAACTTACCATACACATTGCTGCCTAGGGGCTCAGGGGTAGTGTACGTACGGTACCAGAAAGAAGTGTGGCATTGCCTGCCAGAGTACTGTACCGGTCTCATACCGTAGTACTGTGCAACCCACTATGATTATACTGTATTTGAATAAATCTAGATTTTTTTGTCCAAGCATTAATGTATGATTGTTGTTCATGGACCCAAAATAAGCCCTACCCTGATAATAAGCCCTAACCCTTTTTTCGGAGAAAAAAATTATATAAGACCCTGTCTTATTTTCGGAGAAACATGGTACTACAGTCCCTCTCATTCCATGTATGGTAGTTGACTGCACATTTCAGAGCACTGATAGCTTGTGCCCACCCAAGGTGGAGAGTCCCAAACTAATATTACTTTTCCAAAAATAATAGCAATGGAACGTGGCGCAGACATAGTGGAGTGCGTCTTGACTTAGGGGGAAGACCGCAGGCTAGGAAAGGGTTACTGGGAGGAATTGTGTTGGGGGTGAGGTTCAGGTCAATGGGGAGGAGTAGCAAGTTCGCGGGCAGTATATAGGTTGGGGGTGGAGTTTGTGAGTCAGTTGGCAGTGTTAGCTAGAGTGTTTAGGGCCAAGATGTCGTCGCTGGAGGAGTTGTTGGAAGCGGTCCGGGCTGCGGTTCAGGTGCATGGAGCTGAGCGCTTGCAGCAGACCATACAAGCAGCGTTGATCCCCCCTTCTACGGCGGCCTTGCCGGCGCGTCCGCACAGGTCCAGGAGGTCGGTTCCCCCAGAGCGCCTGAGTCCGGAACCGACGCCGAGGGTACGTCGTCGCATTAGAAGCCCCCCTATGGCCCCTCCGCTGCAGTCTGCGGTGCCGGGGCCCGGCCCGGCGCCCAGACGCAGCGGGAGGAGTATGTCGGCGCGAGGCAGGTCTGCGGCTGAAGGGCGGGATGCTGCTGGCCCTGTCTCTCAGGCGGCGGGAGGAAGGGAGCGCGGTCAGGCGGGTGTCTCTGCACAGGTGCGGCGTGGTGCGGAGCGATCCCTGGCGGCCTTACCGTTTGAGAGGAGGAGCAGCGCGGTCGGGCGGTCCGGTAGCCTGGGCCTTTCATCGGTCGGGTAGGAGAGGTCTTCTGCGCCGCGGCCGGCGGCTTCCGGTCGGCGGCCTTCAAGCGCTGGTATGAGTGGACAGGGAGGAACTGATAGGAGCGTGGATGCGTCGCGCCCCCTGGCGGTGGGGCGGCGGCATTGCAGCACGGCAGGGACTGTGGCTGTGGCTCCGTCTCCTGGTGTCTTGGCGCTTGATGCGGCTCGCAGCCCTCCGGCTGTGGGGCCCGGAATTGTGATGGGAGGCGGTGGAGACAATATGCGGCCTGGTGATGAGGCCTGTGCTGCAGTCAATTTAGCGGAGGACGGTCAACTGCAGTTGCAGGGTGACGGAGGGATGTCACCATTGGAAGAAGGAGAAGTCGGCCCAAGGGAAGAATTGGCGGCAGGCGCTGTGGACTTTCCTCTGGAGGACGACGCCATGCCGTGCGGGATGGACGCACTACTGAGGTCACCTGGAAGGAGTTCTGCGGCTGCCGGTGACGTGATCCGGGGACGGCCAGGTGAGAGATCGACGGGTCAGAACATTGTTGGGGGGGGGTGGGGTTGCTGCTTCTCATGCTGCGGGGGGTTCTGATGTTTTGGTGCGTGATGTGTTGTCAGGCATGTTATCGTTGTTATCAAGGCTGGGTACGGGATCTGCTGTGTCCCCGGTGCCGGTTTGGGCTCCGGCGCAGGCGGGGGCATTGGGACTGGGGCCTGTGCGGGGTTTCATGGGGGCGGACGGTGTGGCGGCTGGTGCCCAGGGGTCTGAGGCGGTTGCGGGCGTTAGGGGTGACATGGGTGATGGCGTGCGGTTGGCAGATGCAGCGAAAGGGGAGATTTATGTGTGTTTTGAGGGGCCGCTGGGGGCTCACTTGAAGCAGGAGGTGAAGGATAAGATATGGAAGGATGAATCCGTGGAAATTTTTTCATAGCTTCCGTTAGAGAAATTTAATTTGGATAGGGGTAAGCCGGATGAGAGTAAAAAGGAGGAGCAAGAGAGGAGGCGGTACAGGCTTATCCCGCGTACCTTTCAAAATTGGCTTCAAGCCTTTGCTATTTTGGCTAGCGTTGTTGGGGAAAAGGCGCCTGAGCACTGCTCTGCGCTCTTTTGCTATATGGATGCTATTGGTGAGGCGCATCGGACGTATGGGGGTGTTGCGTGGCTGCGGTATGACAAGCAGTTCCGGCAGCGGAAGGCGGTCAGGCCTAGCATTCGTTGGGACCATAAGGACATTGGTCTGTGGATGCGATTGATGGCGGCACCTAGGATGGGCCCTCAGCCCTTTCGTGGAGCGGCCGGGGGCGCCTCGGCCTCGGAGTCGCATGGGGGCAGTAGGAAGGGATGTTGCTGGCAGTACAACGAAGGGCATTGCAGGTTCTTGTCTGATTGCCGGTACAAGCACGAGTGCTCCGGTTGCGGCGGCTCCCATAGCTTGTCGCGGTGTTTCAAGCGCGGCAAGGGTAAGGGACCCGAGGTTGTGCAGAAGAGGGGTGACGCCGGTAAAGGGTGGAAGAGATGGAGCCCTATTTAAGGAAGTATCCAGATAGGGCGGTGGCGCAGTTGATGTTGGCGGGGTTTACGAAGGGTTTTGTTATTCCGTGCGGTTTGGTTGGGCCGCAACGGGCACTCCGGAATTTGTCATCTGCGCTGCGCCACCCGGCGGTTGTGAGAGATAAGATTGAAGGGGAGGTCTCCGTCGGAAGGGTGGTGGGTCCTTTTTCTGTGTGTCCGTTGCCGGATTTGTGGGTTTCGCCTTTGGGCTTAGTCTCTAAGAAGGAGCCTAATAAGTTTCGGCTTATCCATCACTTGTCCTATCCGTTAGGAGGGTCGGTGAATGATGGTATAGCGGACGAGTTGTGTTCTGTTTCGTACACGTCTTTTGATGAGGCAGTACGGTGGGTCCGGCGTTTTGGGCAGGGGGCCCTGCTTGCGAAAACGGACATCGAGGCCGCTTTTAGTTTGTTACCTATTCATCCCGATAGCGTGCATTTGCTTGGTTTTCAGTGGGAGGGCAGTTATTACGTTGATTGTTGTTTGCCGATGGGTTGTGCGGTTTCGTGTTCACTGTTTGAATCGTTCAGTTCTTTTTTGGAGTGGGTGGTGAAGCAGGAGGCGGGATGGAGTTCGGTTTTGCACTACCTGGATGATTTTTTGTTTTTGGGTCCGGCTGGGTTGTTGCATACGATGGAAAGAGTTGCGGCGCGCTTCGGTATCCCGCTGGCGGCGGATAAGACGGAAGGACCTGCCACGGTTATAAAGTTTTTGGGTATCGAGATTGACAGCGTGGCTATGGAATGTCGTTTGCCTGATAACAAGGTGTCGGATCTGTTGGAAGAGGTTGTGTTTTTGCGAAAAGGCGAAGAAGGTTCAGCTTAAGCGGGTTCAATCGGTTTTGGGTAAACTGAACTTCGCGTGTCGCATCCTGCCGATGGGGCGGGTTTTTTGTCGTCGTTTGGTGCTTGCGACGGCGGGGGTTACCGCCCCTTTTTATTACTTGCGTTTACCTTGCGTTTACAAGGATTATTTGGCGGTGTGGGAGACGTTTCTGTCGGAGTACAATGGGCGGTCTATGTGGATGGAGGCAGGGATTAGTAATGTGGATTTGGAATTATTCTCCGATGCATCGGGTTCGCGTGGATATGGTGTTTTTTGTAAGGGACAATGGAGTGCGGGGGCGTGGCCGGTTGAGTGGAGGCAGGCGGGTTTTCTTACTAACTTGGCGTTGTTGGAGCTGTTTCCTATTGTTCTGGCTACTGAGTTGTGGGGGGACTGGCTTATGAACCGGCGTGTTCGTTTCTACTGTGACAATATGGGTGTGGTGCAGGCGATCAATAGCCAAACGGCGAACTCGCCTCCGGTGTTGAATTTACTGAGGCATCTTGTATTGCGGGGTTTGCAGTTGAATGCATGTTTTGTTGCGGTTCATGTTCCTGGAGCGTATAATTCACTCGCCGATTCCCTTTCTCGTTTTCAGTGGGATCGTTTCCGCGGTTTGGCGCCGGGTGCCGATTTACAGGGGTTGCCTTGCCCCCAGTGGCTCTGGAACGTGGCCTTGGGGTGTCGGCAGGCTTGATTAGGCAGTCTCTTAGTAGAGGTACGTGGTCGGCTTACTCATCAGTGTGGGCGTTGTGGGAGGAGTTGGTCGAGCAGGTAGGTTGTAGTAGTTCAGTGGAGGATTTTCGAACGTTATTAGTTTTTTGGGTGGGTCAGTCTTATGCTGCGGGTTTGTCATTCTCGGTTGCATCTAAGAGGGTGGCAGCTGTTGCCTTCTGGCTGCGCTTGCGGGGAATGGCGGAAGTGTCAAAATGTTTTATGGTGCGGCAAGCTTTAAAGGGTTACCGTCGTGGCGCGTTGAAGAAGGATAGTCGTAGACCGGTTTCGTTTGGCGTGTTCCAGATGCTATGGAAGGTGGCTGAGTCCGTTTGTGTGTCGGCGTATGAAGTGTGTTTGTTTAGGGCGGCTTTTGCGTTGGCCTTTTTCGGGGCTTTTCGTATATCGGAGTTGGTTGCAGCTAGTCGCATGGGTGGTGGTGGTTTGTTGTGGGAGGATGTTTGGGTTGTGGACGGTGCTTTGAGATGTCTGCTCCGCAAGTCTAAGACTGATCAGGACGGTAAGGGTGTGGTTTTGTGGCTTCGGCCGTTGTTGGGGTCAGTTTTTTGTCCCGTGCGTTGTGTGACGGAGTTTTTGGAGCTGCGTCCTGGCGGTTCGGGTGTGTTGCTGGTTCATAGGGATGGTTCGCGGTTGTCGCGTTTCCAGTTTGTGGCTGTCTTCAGAAAATGTTTGTCTGCCGCGGGTCTTCCTGCTGCGGAATTTGCGTCTCATTCGTTCAGGATTGGTGCCGCGACTGAGGCTGCTAGGTGGGGCTTGGGGGAGGAGGTTATAAAGCGTATCGGGCGCTGGGAGTCCGATTGTTTTCGGTCCTATGTCAGGCCTCATCTGTTATAGTTTTGCAGGAGAGAGTTTGTTTGTGTCTGTTCTTTCTTGATTTGGAGTTTGCGGTGCTATTTTGACTCTGTTTGTTTCTTTTGCAGGGGCGGTGCCTTGCTTGGCATGGATTTTCGGGCATTCGTATGTCTATTGGGGGGCCTTGCGAGCTGATGTGCGGCGGAACGGGCGTCAATTGGGTTTTCCGATGGAGGATTTGCTGGTCCGGTGGATTGGTTTGAGGGGGCTTCTCTGGGGGCGCGTTTTGCCCGAGATCCATACCAACGTGCTGTTAGATCGTCCGCCTGATATCTTAGTTCTTCATGCGGGGGGAAATGATTTGGGGGTTCGGAGGTCCCGTGATGTGATACGGGATATTAAGTTGGATGTTTTGCGTTTGATGTCGGATTTTCCGGATTTGCTGGTGGTGTGGTCAGAGGTGGTTGCGAGGAGCAGTTGGCGGTTTGCCAGGTCGGTAGAGCGGCTCAATAAGGTGCGGGCCAAGTTGAACAAGGAGGTGGGACGTTTTGTTCGCAGACAGGGTGGTCTGGTGGTGCGACATCTGGAATTGGAGGCTGCTTCGCCTCAATTCTTGAGATCCGATGGTGTGCATCTTAACGATGTAGGGATTGATATGTGGGCGTTAGGCATTCAGGAGGGTCTGGAGACGGCCCTGAGGGTGTGGCGGGACGCCCACAGGTGAGGTGTCATCAGTGGTCGTCTGGTGGCTGATTGATATGGGATCCTGGGGGAGCAATACAATGGTTTAAGAAATGCAGGACATGTTGGAGCCTGTATCTCATGTGGATGGTGATTGCCGAGGATGGGGCTCCTGTTTGGGCTAAAAGGCCTACAGGAGGAGATACATGGATACTTCAAGGATTTGGTGCCCTTGGGTCGGTGAGTGCGGCCAAGGGTAACCTTGAAGTATAAGGAGAGATGTTTAAGGAAGATACCGCTTGTTTGGGTTGCCCTCCAGGATCCTTGTTACGGTACAGTGGCTCATAAGGTTGAAGTATGTGTTAAAATGCTTGTTAGTATTATTGTTATTATTATTATTGTGTGTGTATAATAAAGTTGGCCGTAATGGTCATTTTACCAAACCAAGAAGGTTTCAGTGTGGTTATTGGATAGGAGGGGGTTTGGTAAGGCTAGCCGGAGGATAATTCTTCCATCCTAGTAAGTCATAATAGCAATGGAAAGTGGCGCAGACATAGTGGAGTGCGTCTTGACTTAGGGGGAAGACCGCAGGCTAGGAAAGGGTTACTGGGAGGAATTGTGTTGGGGGTGAGGTTCAGGTCAATGGGGAGGAGTAGCAAGTTCGCGGGCAGTATATAGGTTGGGGGTGGAGTTTGTGAGTCAGTAGGCAGTGTTAGCTAGAGTGTTTCCCGCCCTCCCGCCCTTGTTTTGGAAAGGGGGGTATAAGTGACAACGATGGAATGGTGGCTGATTGATATGGGATCCTGGGGGAGCAATACAATGGTTTAAGAGATGCAGGACATGTTGGAGCCTGTATCTCATGTGGATGGTGATTGCCGAGGATGGGGCTCCTGTTTGGGCTAAAAGGCCTACAGGAGGAGATACATGGATACTTCAAGGATTTGGTGCCCTTGGGTCGGTGAGTGCGGCCAAGGGTAACCTTGAAGTATAAGGAGAGATGTTTAAGGAAGATACCGCTTGTTTGGGTTGCCCTCCAGGATCCTTGTTACGGTACAGTGGCTCATAAGGTTGAAGTATGTGTTAAAATGCTTGTTAGTATTATTGTTATTATTATTATTGTGTGTGTATAATAAAGTTGGCCGCAATGGTCATTTTACCAAACCAAGAAGGTTTCAGTGTGGTTATTGGATAGGAGGGGGTTTGGTAAGGCTAGCCGGAGGATAATTCTTCCATCCTAGTAAGTCAATAGTTTTTTTTAGAACTTCTGAGAGGGATTCAAAATGGACTACTAGAGACATGCTATGTTGTCTCTGCCTACGAGCGCCATTGCTAGATATGAGTGAAGTTTACAAAACTTCAAGATATCTGCACCTGCAGATTTTGTTGCTTAAAATTCTGCTCAGTGTGAGTGCACCCTATAAGGGTGCAATATTAGCATTCCATTGACTACACCAAACATGTCTGTGTCCCCAGCCAATCACGGTCCTACTAGTGTAATATGTGTTGTATATCCATATTAATGAGTAGCCCAGTGTAGCTCTGCATATGGCATCACTAGCTATGTTTAAATGGTCATGCATGAGGTAAGGGAGGCCAAGTAAATAAGGAACAACAGCGAGGAGTCATAGTAACCATATTAGTAATGTGCAATAATCATATTCAGTAGTTTCAATGTATTGGACATGTGTTGATATATTCAAAACGGCTACAGGTATGGTTGGCATCTGGCTCATAAATCACTGGTTTAGCCAGTTTTACCAGCAGGAGGCTATTGCCGTATCCATAGACAGACACCTTTCTACCTCATATAATCCTTTCTGGTGTAGAAAACAGATGTAAAAGAACCCAATTCTCTTAATATATGGTGCACCCAGGCATGACTACACAGTCATCAGTAATGTGTCCATTTGGTTGAGGGATGCACAGAATAGTATGTCTAGCAGCATGTAACCCCTGAACCACAGGTTATGCACCACTGTGGGTACAGTAGTATAGGTATTGCGCTGATACCAGAAGTTACACCTGTATATTGTTTGTAGACTTTAAAACATGCCTTTATTTAAAAAAAATATATATATTTATAGTAGTTGTGGTCATGGCTACGGACAAGAGATATCCAAAGAACCCTAAGGAGAGAAGCAACAGGAACAACCTAACCCAGCTAGGCGTGTCTTAGCTGACCAGACTGAATGGCTTGTTGCGTGCCCTAAGCCATGATCGTGGATAGGCCTGTAAGTGGGCATACCCTGTGGAAATGAGAAGATAAGGGAGGGAGGGTGGGGCACCTGAGAACAAACGCCTGTGAGTGAGACTGTGGCTCGTATCTGAAGAGCCTCCGCCCCTCCCACAAATGCAGGCTGACTAATCAGCCTTACCAACTTGTGGTCATGGCTACGGCCAAGAGATATCCGAAGAACCCTAAGGAGAGAAACAACGGGAACAACCTAACCCAGCTAGGTGTGTCTTAGCTGACCTGACTAAATGGCTTGTTGTGTGCCCTAAGCCATGATCGTGGGTAGGCCTGTAAGTGGGCAAAAACCAAGCCAAGTAGGGTAGAAAAGGAACTCTAATGGCATGTGCAAACTAATCCCCATGCCAACTGCAAGGTGTCAGGGATCTAGAGCAAAAAATTTGGGGTGTATGAGGCAAGGCTAGAATGAGACCTACAACCCATCTTGTGGATGAGAAGGCCAGAGACATGATGCTCAATATTGCGGATACTGCCCCAAAGCGGAATGGAGGACCGGGAATACATTGTGAAATGGATCATGAAAACCAAGTGAACCTTGTAAAGTTTTGGTTCTAGTGCGAGTACTGGCAATGCCCCAGCCTCAGGAGATCGTGGGACCGAAACCTAACTGCCTAGACTATGCAGGGATGAGGGCCAAAAGAACTATGTAGATAGGAAGAGAATCCTTGAATAGTTCCCCAGACAACAGCTATCTGCTAACTGTGGTCTGCGCGTTGTTCTACTGTGTGCCCCTGAGAATTGCTTTAACGCTTGAGACGTGAAGACCGACCTACTATCCGAATCTTCTACCGTGAGGAAATGCTGAACCTTGTCCAAAACCCGATTTAACGTGGTTGTAGTCACTCCAGCGAGTTCCTTGTGGCGGGAGCCATGCGTGCGAGTCCCTTGTGGCGGGAGCCATGCGTGCGAGTCCCGTGTGGCGGGAGCCATGCGTGCGAGTCCCATGTGGAGGGAGCCATGCGTGCGAGTCCCATGTGGAGGGAGCCATGCGTGCGAGTCCCATGTGGAGGGAGCCATGCGTGCGAGTCCCATGTGGCGGGAGCCATGCGTGCGAGTCCCATGTGGCGGGAGCCATGCGTGCGAGTCCCATGTGGCGGGAGCCATGCGTGCGAGTCCCATGTGGCGGGAGCCATGCGTGCGAGTCCCGTGTGGCGGGAGCCATGCGTGCGAGTCCCGTGTGGCGGGAGCCATGCGTGCGAGTCCCGTGTGGCGGGAGCCATGCGTGCGAGTCCCGTGTGGCGGGAGCCATGCGTGCGAGTCCCGTGTGGCGGGAGCCATGCGTGCGAGTCCCGTGTGGCGGGAGCCATGCGTGCGAGTCCCGTGTGGAGGGAGCCATGCGTACGAGTCCCGTGTGGCGGGAGCCATGCGTGCGAGTCCCGTGTGGCGGGAGCCATGCGTGCGAGTCCCGTGTGGAGGGAGCCATGCGTACGAGTCCCGTGTGGCGGGAGCCATGCGTGCGAGTCCCGTGTGGCGGGAGCCATGCGTGCGAGTCCCGTGTGGAGGGAGCCATGCGTGCGAGTCCCGTGTGGCGGGAGCCATGCGTGCGAGTCCCGTGTGGAGGGAGCCATGCGTGCGAGTCCCGTGTGGCGGGAGCCATGCGTGCGAGTCCCGTGTGGCGGGAGCCATGCGTGCGAGTCCCGTGTGGCGGGAGCCATGCGTGCGAGTCCCGTGTGGCGGGAGCCATGCGTGCGAGTCCCATGTGGAGGGAGCCATGCGTGCGAGTCCCGTGTGGAGGGAGCCATGCGTGCGAGTCCCGTGTGGAGGGAGCCATGCGTGCGAGTCCCGTGTGGAGGGAGCCATGCGTGCGAGTCCCGTGTGGCGGGAGCCATGCGTGCGAGTCCCGTGTGGAGGGAGCCATGCGTGCGAGTCCCATGTGGAGGGAGCCATGCGTGCGAGTCCCATGTGGCGGGAGCCATGCGTGCGAGTCCCATGTGGAGGGAGCCATGCGTGCGAGTCCCATGTGGCGGAAGCCATGCGTGCGAGTCCCGTGTGGCGGGAGCCATGCGTGCGAGTCCCGTGTGGCGGGAGCCATGCGTGCGAGTCCCGTGTTGCGGAAGCCATGCGTGCGAGTCCCGTGTGGCGGGAGCCATGCGTGCGAGTCCCGTGTGGCGGGAGCCATGCGTGCGAGTCCCGTGTGGCGGGAGCCATGCGTGCGAGTCCCGTGTGGCGGGAGCCATGCGTGCGAGTCCCGTGTGGCGGGAGCCATGCGTGCGAGTCCCGTGTGGCGGGAGCCATGCGTGCGAGTCCCGTGTGGAGGGAGCCATGCGTGCGAGTCCCGTGTGGCGGGAGCCATGCGTGCGAGTCCCGTGTGGCGGGAGCCATGCGTGCGAGTCCCGTGTGGCGGGAGCCATGCGTGCGAGTCCCGTGTGGAGGGAGCCATGCGTGCGAGTCCCGTGTGGAGGGAGCCATGCGTGCGAGTCCCGTGTGGAGGGAGCCATGCGTGCGAGTCCCGTGTGGCGGGAGCCATGCGTGCGAGTCCCGTGTGGCGGGAGCCATGCGTGCGAGTCCCGTGTGGCGGGAGCCATGCGTGCGAGTCCCGTGTGGCGGGAGCCATGCGTGCGAGTCCCGTGTGGAGGGAGCCATGCGTGCGAGTCCCGTGTGGAGGGAGCCATGCGTGCGAGTCCCGTGTGGCGGGAGCCATGCGTGCGAGTCCCATGTGGAGGGAGCCATGCGTGCGAGTCCCATGTGGAGGGAGACATGCGTGCGAGTCCCATGTGGAGGGAGCCATGCGTGCGAGTCCCATGTGGAGGGAGCCATGCGTGCGAGTCCCGTGTGGCGGAAGCCATGCGTGCGAGTCCCGTGTGGCGGGAGCCATGCGTGCGAGTCCCGTGTGGCGGGAGCCATGCGTGCGAGTCCCGTGTGGAGGGAGCCATGCGTGCGAGTCCCATGTGGAGGGAGCCATGCGTGCGAGTCCCATGTGGAGGGAGCCATGCGTTCGAGTCCCATGTGGCGGGAGCCATGCGTGCGAGTCCCGTGTGGAGGGAGCCATGCGTGCGAGTCCCGTGTGGCGGAAGCCATGCGTGCGAGTCCCGTGTGGCGGCATGCGTGCGAGTCCCGTGTGGCGGGAGCCATGCGTGCGAGTCCCGTGTGGCGGGAGCCATGCGTGCGAGTCCCGTGTGGCGGGAGCCATGCGTGCGAGTCCCGTGTGGCGGGAGCCATGCGTGCGAGTCCCGTGTGGCGGGAGCCATGCGTGCGAGTCCCGTGTGGCGGGAGCCATGCGTGCGAGTCCCGTGTGGAGGGAGCCATGCGTGCGAGTCCCGTGTGGCGGGAGCCATGCGTGCGAGTCCCGTGTGGCGGGAGCCATGCGTGCGAGTCCCGTGTGGAGGGAGCCATGCGTGCGAGTCCCGTGTGGCGGGAGCCATGCGTGCGAGTCCCGTGTGGCGGGAGCCATGCGTGCGAGTCCCGTGTGGCGGGAGCCATGCGTGCGAGTCCCGTGTGGCGGGAGCCATGCGTGCGAGTCCCGTGTGGCGGGAGCCATGCGTGCGAGTCCCGTGTGGCGGGAGCCATGCGTGCGAGTCCCGTGTGGCGGGAGCCATGCGTGCGAGTCCCGTGTGGCGGGAGCCATGCGTGCGAGTCCCGTGTGGCGGGAGCCATGCGTGCGAGTCCCGTGTGGCGGGAGCCATGCGTGCGAGTCCCGTGTGGCGGGAGCCATGCGTGCGAGTCCCGTGTGGCGGGAGCCATGCGTGCGAGTCCCGTGTGGCGGGAGCCATGCGTGCGAGTCCCGTGTGGCGGGAGCCATGCGTGCGAGTCCCGTGTGGCGGGAGCCATGCGTGCGAGTCCCGTGTGGAGGGAGCCATGCGTGCGAGTCCCGTGTGGAGGGAGCCATGCGTGCGAGTCCCGTGTGGAGGGAGCCATGCGTGCGAGTCCCGTGTGGCGGGAGCCATGCGTGCGAGTCCCTTGTGGCGGGAGCCATGCGTGCGAGTCCCATGTGGAGGGAGCCATGCGTGCGAGTCCCATGTAGAGGGAGCCATGCGTGCGAGTCCCATGTGGCGGGAGCCATGCGTGCGAGTCCCATGTGGAGGGAGCCATGCGTGCGAGTCCCATGTGGCGGGAGCCATGCGTGCGAGTCCCATGTGGCGGGAGCCATGCGTGCGAGTCCCATGTGGCGGGAGCCATGCGCGCGAGTCCCATGTGGCGGGAGCCATGCGTGCGAGTCCCATGTGGCGGGAGCCATGCGTGCGAGTCCCATGTGGCGGGAGCCATGCGTGCGAGTCCCATGTGGCGGGAGCCATGCGTGCGAGTCCCATGTGGCGGGAGCCATGCGTGCGAGTCCCATGTGGCGGGAGCCATGCGTGCGAGTCCTTTGTGGCGGGAGCCATGCGTGCGAGTCCCATGTGGCGGGAGCCATGCGTGCGAGTCCCATGTGGAGGGAGCCATGCGTGCGAGTCCTATGTGGCGGGAGCCATGCGTGCGAGACTCATATGGCGGAAAAAAGTATCAGGTGGTCGTGCGAACTACAAGTGCCGATGCCAATCGTGAGGTCCTATAAGCGAACAGCCACTCGGGTGAGCCTCTTATATTTGTTTGTTTTTTTTTAAACCACTTATGCAGTACCAGAATGCCTTGGGGACTCGCATAACCATGACCCCCTCCAACAGCAAACCTGGGACACTAACCAGCCTACAACCATGTCGTACCCCTAACAAAACAAAACATGAAAAACAGTCAAGGGGCCCCCGGAGCCATGAGGCCGGATCAATCATAAGTCCAGAGGGATGACGTTGCGGTGACGATAAGTAATTAAAACGTAAGCCGGACCTGATAGGACATGCAGAGACTTCAATGATTGGATTGGCTAGAAGGTGGCCTAAGGAACATAACTGCCAACAGGCGTTGAAAGTATAGACATTAGAAATCCGAAGCACGTGCATACATAACACTAAACACCGCTAACCATAAAACGTAAACATGAAATTTAAACAGAGATGGGAGAAAAACAAGAGCCTGAGGCATTGCAAGTTCGCTAAGAGACGTCTCTTATCGTGACAAACAAATGAACAGCTTGTGCAAACATACCAGGAAACTTCATACTACTTGCCCCAAGAGGCCATCACAGCCATGCCTACTATTGGCATGGCTGTGATTGGCCAGTGCAGCATGTGACCCAGCCTCTATTTAAGCTGGAGTCACGTAGCGCCGCACGTCACTCTGCTCTGATTAGTGTAGGGATAGGATGCAGCTGCTGCTGTTAGGGCGAGATTAGGCAGGGATTTACTCTTCCAAAACACTTAATGAAGTGATCGATCTACAGCTGTGAATCATTCAACCTCTGCTATTTAATTTCTCACTGTTTTTAGGCTGCCCAGAGCGTTTTTCTGTCACTTTTTTCTGGGGTGATCGGCAGCCATTTTGTGTCTTATGGTGCGCCAGCACAAGCTGCCACCAAATACATTTAACCATCAATAGTGTGTTTTTGTTTTTTTTGCTATATCCTACATCAGGGGCTTGGCTGTGCTTGCTAATTTATTGAGGGGTGAAATACAATTGCCAAAATAGTACCCTAAATCTGGTGTTTCAGCTGTGGCTAGCCAATTGTAATACTGTCTGCTGTCTGGCAAAGGATATATTTTTTTCTGGGTTGAAATACAATTCCTAACTTAGCAATTTCCTAAATCAGTGGTTTCTGCTGTATCAAGCCAAGTTAAAATCTATCCATAAAAGGGTATATTACATTGAAGGTGCTGATAGGGTCATCCTCAATAACTTCACACGCCACTGTGCATTTCCAAGTCTAATTCTGTCTGTAAAAGTGATACTTTTCATCCAGGGGCTAAATACTAGGCCTACAATTTATATTTAGCTAAATCTGCGGTTACTGCTGTGCCTGTATTAGTGTAATACGGTACCTAAATAGATAGCCAGATAGTGTTAGGTCCCTGTAAAAAAAAGGCCTGAATTTAAATTCAATACATTGGGCCAAATATTTTTTTTCTTATTGTGGTGTATAGTAACAATGAGGAAAACATCTAGTAAGGGACATGGACATGGTCGTGGTGGTGTTAGTGGACCCTCTGGTGCTGGGAGAGGATGTGGCCATTCTGCCACAGCCACACGTCCTAGTGAACCAACTACCTCAGGTCCCAGTAGCCACCAGAATTTACAGCAATATTTGGTGGGGCCCAATGCCGTTCGAAGGATGGTAAGGCCTGAGAAGGTACAGGCATTAGTCAATTGGGTGGCCGACAGTGGATCCAGCACGTTCACATTATCTCCCACCCAGTCTTCTGCAGAAAGCGCACAGATGGCGCCTGAAAACCAGGCCCATCAGTCTGTCACATCACCCTCATGCATATCAGGGAAACTGTCTGAGCCTCAAGTTATGCAGCAGTCTCTTATGCTGTTTGAAGACTCTGCTGGCAGGGTTTTCCAAGGGCATCCACCTAGCCCTTCCCCAGCGGTGGAAGACATAGAATGCACTGACGCACAACCACTTATGTTTCCTGATGATGAGGACATGGGAATACCACCACAGCACGTCTCTAATGATGACGAAACACAGGTGCCAACTGCTGCGTCTTTCTGCAGTGTGCAGACTGAATAGGAGGTCAGGGAGGAAGACTGATTGGAAGACGATGCAGGGGACGATGAGGTCCTAGACCCCACATGGAATGAAGGTCGTGCCACTGACTTTCAGAGTTCAGAGGAAGAGGCAGTGTTGAGACCGAGCCAACAGCGTAGCAAAAGAGGGAGCAGGGGGCAAAAGCAGAACACCCGCCACCAAGACAGTTTGCCTGCTACTGGCCACCGCCACCTGGGACCGAGCACCCCAAAGGCAGCTTCAAGGAGTTCCCTGGCATGGCAGTTCTTCAAACAATGTGCTGATGACAAGACCCGAGTGGTTTGCACGCTGTGCCATCAGAGCCTGAAGTGAGGCATTAACGTTCTGAACTTTAGCACAACTTGCATGACCAGGCCTCTGCATGCAAAGCATGAACTGCAGTGGAGTAAACACCTTAAAAACAAGGAACTCACTCTGGTTCCCCCTGCTACCTCTTCTGCTGCTGCCGCCTCGGCCTCTTCCTCTGCCTCGGGAGGAACGTTGGCACCTGCCGCCCAGCAAACAGGGGATGTACCACCAACACCACCACCTCCGTCACCAAGCATCTCCACCATGTCATACGGCAGCGTTCAGCTCTCCATCTCACAAACATTTGAGGGAAAGCATCAATTCCCACCTAGCCACCCTCGATCCCTGGCCAAGAATTCCAGCATTTCTAAACTACTGGCCTATGAAATGCTGTCAGCTCATGTTGCTTGCTGTCCCACAGTATGTTGTTCCCAGCCGTCACTACTTCTCCAAGAGAGCGGTGCCCTCCCTGCACAACCAAGTATCCGATAAAATCAAGTGTGCACTGTGCAACGCCATCTGTGGCAAGGTCCATCTAACCACAGATACGTGGACCAGTAAGCACGGCCAGGGACGCTATATCTCCCTAACTGCACACTGGCTAAATGTAGTGGCGGCTGGGCCCCAGGCGGAGAGCTTTTTTGGCGCACGTCCTTCCGCCGCCAAGGATCACAGGGCAACATTCTTTGCCTCCTGTAGCCTCCTCCTCCTACTTGGCTTCCTCCTCCTCTTCTTCCACCTGCTCATCCAGTCAGCCACACACCTTCACCACCAACTTCAGCACAGCCCGGGGTAAACGTTGGCAGGCCATTCTGAAACTCATATGTTTGGGGGACAGGCCCCACACCGCACAGGAGTTGTGGCGGGGTATTGAACAACAGACCATTCAGACCAGTTCATTCAGAGCTGCTGCATAAAGTGCGGGCCGTCTGTGCGCGCTTCCGGCGTTCACAACCTGCCGCTGCAGCGTAACTTCGGCCTTCCCACTCACCGCCACATATGCGACGTGCCCACCAGGTGGAACTCCACCTTGCACATACTGGACAGACTGTGCGAGCAGCAGCAGGCCGTAGTGGAGTTTCAGCTGCAGCACGCACGGGTCAGTCGCACTGCGGAACAGCACCACCAATGACTGGGCCTCCATGCGAGACCTGTGTGCCCTGTTGCGCTGTTTCGAGTACTCCACCAACATGGCCAGTGGCAATGACGCTGTTATCAGCGTTACAATACCACTTCTATGTATCCTTGAGAAAACACTTAGGGTGATGATGGAAGAGGAGGTGGCCCAGGAGGAGGAGGAAGAGGGGTCATTTTTAGCACTTTCAGGCCAGTCTCTTAGAAGTGACTCAAAGGGAGGTTTTTTGCAACAGCAGAGGCCAGGTACAAATGTGCCCAGACAGGGCCCACTACTTGAGGACGAGGAGGATGAGGATGAGGTGGAGGAGTATGAGGATGAAGCATGTTCACAGCGGGGTGGCACCCAATGCAGCTCGGGCCCATCACTGGTGCATGGCTGGGGTGAAACGCAGTACGATGACGATACGCCTCCCACAGAGGACAGCTTGTCCTTGTGGTCGTGGCAACCAAGTACGTGTCTGTCCTACCTGAGCTACCCTACCCCTAAGCGGTCAGAGTTGTGCCGTGACCGTGTCGTGGAGGGACGCCTGAAAGAGGGCAAAAGACATACTGGTAGGCAGAAGTGTTTTATTGCAAAGACGTTACAAAGCTAAAGTTTGAAAGGCTGCCGACATTTCGGTTTCAGGGTGTGGTATGTAACGGTTGAAACAAGACGAGTGCCAACGCCCCAGTTTCTGAATGACATGCGCAGGCACTCGGTTCTTGGAGGCCGCGGATGCCGCGCCTATGCGGAACGAATGGCCCGAAATGGTGGCAGGGTCGCCGCCCGTGCTGGCCACTAGTGACCTAATGTGGGATATGAACTGCTGGGTGGTGAGCGGCACCACCCCGAAGGGTAACAGAGGACTGTTCGGTCCGGCCCCGGACAAGGCGAACCGCAACCGACGAAGCACCGTGACGGGACACCATTGATGTGCTGTGGGAAAGTAGGATATCTGGACAGGGGGTCCCAACTGGGAGGTCTTAGACGTCTTGAGCAGCAATGTGAACCCGTCGGAGTTCTGGACCAGTTGGCTGACCGTGAGGAAATTGTCGCTGCCTGGTGAACAGGTAAACTCCCCAGGTCTCAGGAAGCCGTAGAAGGCCAAGTAGATGGCGGATTTAAGTACCAGGCTGGCCAAAACCCCGAAAGGATTACCGTCCAAGGCATCAGACAGTTTGCGGAAAAGAGGGCCGGTGACCGGCTGCCTGCGTACTTGGCTTTGAGGCCCGCACTTGCTCAAACCCTTGAGGGCGGCTTTGACAGTGTGTAAGGTGAACACTGATGCTAGCTCAGGGTGGCCAAGAGAGAGAAAGTGTTGCACTCCCGCCAGGTATGACCTCACTGTAGCGTGGGAGAGCTTGCGTACAGAGTGGCAATACCCGATGAACGCCAGGATGTACTCTGGAAAACTGGAGTCCTCCTGAGGACATTCTCCTCGAAACTTGCAGAACGTCTTCCACCCGGTGTTGTACGCCCTGGTCGTGTTAGGCGAGAGGGAATGGTGTATTAGAGCGTGGGCCGTCCCAAGGTGGTCGGCTACACTAGCCTTAAGGACTCGAGAGGAGGGATGGTGGCGCCTGTCGCATCTGCCTCTGGCATTATCTGGAAGAAACGGGAGAAGTTAGCCCTCGACAAGGCGTCAGCAGCCCCGTTCTGCGCACCTGGCACATGCGCACTAAAAATATGAAAGTGGTGTTGCAGGGAGAGCTGCACTAACCGTCTGAGAAAACACATGACTTGACTAGATTTCGACAGTCCACTATTGAGAATGTCCACTACGGCTGTGTTGTCAGTCACGAACAGAACAGACTGACGTGCCCAAAACTTGCCCCAAATGTGGGCGGCTACCACAATGGGGTACAGCTCGAACAGCGCCGAGGTCTGGAGGAAGCCTGGGATTTGTCCCACCTCGGCAGGCCATGCGTCTGCCACCCAGTGGGTGCCGAAAATGGCGGCAAACCCTGAGCCCGCAGCTGCATCTGAAAAGACTGTAGGCGACTGACACGACAGCTCGGGTACAAATAAGGAGACCCCGTTCCACTGGCTCAGGAAATGATCCCACATGTGGAGGTCCGCTAGGGCTTGACTGTCCAAGCACACCGGGCTGTCCTGTTCTGGGGCGGAACTCAAGAGCGCGAGTAGGCGGGATATGAAAGCTCTGCCCTGTGGGATGATGCGCATGGCGAAGTTCAACATGCCCAGAAGAGACTGAAGGTCCGCCTTAGTGACCACGGTCGTGACTGCGAACCTGTGAATGACTCCTCTGATCCTTGTTAACTTGTCCGCCGGCAATCTAGCTAGCATGCGCTGGGAATCTAATTCGATGCCAAGATAGGTGATGACTGTGGCCGGGCCTTCTACTTTCTTGGGGGACACCGGGACATCTAATTGGGAAAAGCACCTGAGTAACTTGCCCAGCCCTAGGGGGAGTGCCCCTGGCCTCTCAATCAGCAGGAAGTCATCCAGGTAGTGGATGACAAATTCACAGAGGACTACGTGTTCCAGGATCCAGTGGAGTGCCTGAGCCAACTGATCGAAGAGCCAGGGGCTACTCTTGGAACCGAAGGTGAGCTTAGTGGAGAAATAGTACAGGCCTTTCCACTTGATGCCGTGCCACTGCCAGAGGGCTGGCATGATGGGAAGCAGCTTGAAGGCATCCGATATGTCGGCTTTGGACAGCCAGGACCCTGGGCCCGTTTTCATGATGATAGCGATAGCCTGGTCTATCGAGGCATATCTCATGCCCACTTCCTCCGAAGGAATGAGGGAGTTGAGGCTGGGGACCTGGGAGCCGTGTGGGGCCGACAAGTCGATGATGAGTCTCTCCTTCCCGCTGAACTTGCCTGTGACTACCCCCACGGGACTGACTCTCCAGCGTTGAAAAGGGGGCACACCAAAGGGACCGATTAAGAACCCCTTGCTCAACTCGGCTTCTATCAGTGCGTCTACCGAGGCGGGATTTCTTTCGGCTGACTGAAGGTTTTTGCACTCGTGTGTGGACTCTGGAGTCGTGATCAGTCCCGTGTGGAAACCCTCCTGAAATCCTGTCACCAGGAACTGAACAAACCCCGGGTTGTGGTGGCCTTGCAAGAATTCTTGTAACCGGCTGATATTGACCACACTCATGTAGCTTTTTACGGATTTTAATGAGCATGCCACTCGGGGGTGGGCCCTGAAACAATTGGTACAGATATGCAACAACCGGCACTGCCCGAAGTTACAACAGGCGTAATTAAAGTTGTTGCATATCTGTGCCCTTCCAAGCTGAATGATGGGCCGGCCCAGCTTGTCTACTGAGCTGGGGGGCCTGAAGACCTCAAGAGGACCAGCTGCCGAGCTGGATGGGTAGGATGCCGTGCTGACGGCGGACTTGTCGCACCACTCAACCGAGTGGAAGATAGATTGACAGGCGGAACAGGAGGGAGCCTTCAGACCTGCAAAGTGTCTGCAGAAAAGCTCAGTGTCCAGGTTGGACCAGTCAGTGACGTGCTGAAACTGGGAGAGAGCCGCTGCCGCCTTAGCTGCAAATGAGCAGTGGTAGTCGTAGAACGCGGTTCCTCCATACCTATGACCCAACTCTGTGACCCTGAAGAGATAATGGTCTAGTTCCTCCCTCCTGTCCGGCCTGGCAGTGCAAATGACATCCCTGAAAAGACTAAATGCCATAACGAATTCCGGGATGGACAATTTGCGGTTGAGCCGGTGGTCGCGGCTCCTTAGTACCACCGACACTTCTCCACAAGCTATAACCCTGTTATCGGAGAGGTCCCTAGATGCTATGAGTAGAGACGCAAGATTGACATCCCTACCCTCCAGGATGTCCTTCCTGATGTTGAGCGGGACATAGTGGGAGGGAGTCACGTTAGGGACGGACTGGGCAGAACGAATGTCTGCTATGGCGGAGGTGGAGGCGACCGGAACATCGAGGGAGGCAACTGGTGCGACTGTGCTGCGAGCCTCGATGGACTCCAACCTCGCCTGCATGGATGTGACGGCCGACGTCAGACTGTTTAGCATGACGTGTATCTGAGTCAGCGATGTTTGCATCGTAGTTGCAGGGGGATCATTGGCGCTGGGTGCCAGGGAGTCTCTCCACAGCCGATATAGTTCAGCTTTCCTAGCGGTTGCCGGGAAAGGAACGCCCCGCTTTGTCAACTCCGCCATCAGCCTAGGAATTGTCCAAGCACGTAGGGACGGTGTGCTGCCCCTCTCGGATGTCTGTGCTACGACCTCGTCCACCGACGCGTCGACAATGTCCGAAGCACGTGACATAGCGGCTGTGGAAAGAGTAACGTAACATGACCGACTAGCCTGATGGTCGCTGGCACCCGTGCAGCTGTCTAACCACGTACAGAAAAGTGAACAATTGCCGTGAGGTATGCACACTGAACCAGAAGAGCCGTGAAGGAATGGCCAGGAACCGCCACCCGGGAGTCCATGCAAGGAGACCCGACGTACTTACCAACTGAGAATCCCTATACACTGACTTCACGGAAGTGAAATGAAATGAAAAATGACCTGTGCGTTGACAAAAAAACACATGAGACCCCAGCCTGAGGCCAACCACTTCCCATCCCCCGACGTGTACCTCACTACCTTGGTAGCCAAGGAAAAATCAATTGAGATCCCACCAACTTCTCTCAGACTAACCACTGTACAGAACCTGGAAAACAACAACGGAAACAAATGCAAAAGAACCAGTCAATGCGTGAGGCTCAATACCAGGACGTGTACGTGAGGGGAGGTATGGTGACTGGTGGGAGAGGGTGTTTTTTTTTTTTTGTTTTTTTTTTCTCTTCTCTGCATTGCGTTGATGATGGAAAAAACCCCTACCTATCTAGGCGGCACGGCGGCCCGTGCCAGACTTTAATGTGGGCGGGGAGCGAGCAGTTGCCTGCACCGCCGTGCTCCATGGTAACCGCGTGGGGAACGCGGAGTTCCCTGGTACCATGAACCACGTGGGGATGGATATTGGCAACGGCTGACAATCCCTGCAAACATGAGACGAGTGCCACGTGGAGAGCTGACGCATGTCCCTGACAGGGTGCTCAGTGCGGGGCCCTCTCTGTCCCTGGGTGGCGCCGTCCGCCGGCTGAGCACTTCTGCCGCGTGGGGAGCAGCGCAGCCCTCAGGCATGAGGTCGGCCCAGGGGGGCCCCTGGCGACGAGGGCCCCATCTTGCCGAGGCTAAGCGTGCCGCGTGGGGGGCCTCACCGGTCCCTGATGGGGTGCCCAGTGCGGGGGTGCCCCCCTTACTCCATGGGGGGCCGCCTCCCGCCGGCTGGGCACCTCCACCGCGTGGGGAAACGGAGCTGCCCCCTGGCATAGGGGGAGGCCTAATCAGACGTGCCTCCCCCCTTCTGTGTGAGACGTGCCACGTGGGGGGCGCACCACTCCCTGATGGGGTGCCCAGTGCGGGGGTGCCCCCCTACTCCACGAGGGGCCGCCCCCCGCCGGCTGGGCATCTCCACCGCGTGGGGAGAAAAATGCGCCCCCTGGCAATTGGGGAAGTGTATGTGTCGCCGATCCACAGCTGTCTGCGCTGCCCACCAGGTGAGGGAGCGAGGCAGCGCAGGCTGTGTACCGGCCGAGAAGAGGGGGGCGGGAGCGGGCGGGGAGTTTGGCCCTCATGTGACCACTGGCTCCGCCCCCCGCCGGAGAGCGGTGCCGAGCACGAGCCTGGGCGGTGGAGGAGGGGGGTGCCGTAAGCGTGGCTCCATCCCCCCCCCCCCCCAGAGGCTGACGAGGTGCCGCATGTAGAAACGGGCAGGAGGGGTGAACCAGACGCAGCGTATGGCGGCCCCTACGTACCAAAGGGCCGACCACCGCACTCCTGCCTGCACTTACCCGATCCACCAACAGGACTGCCAGGTACGAGCGCACGCTTCCAAGGACTCTGCACTACGTACGTTTGTGGGAGGGCGCCGGCCGTTGAAGTAGGTGGCCAAGCCCCTCCCACAAATACAGGCCAATGAATCGGCCTTACACTTACCACTGGGCAGCCTGGCACACATGAGCGACAACATGCAGCAGTGCCTGCGCAACAACAGCAGAGTTGCCCACATTTTAAAGTGTGCGAACTACTGGGTTGCCACCCTGCTGGATCCTTGGTACAAAGACAATGTGCCCACCTTACTTCCTGCACTGGAGCGTGATAGGAAGATGCGCGAGTACAAGCGCACATTGGTGTCATGGTCTTACCTTCTTGCTGTTCTCCTTCGTTTGACATGTGCTGGCGGCCATCTTGGTTTCTGGGTTTCTTGTAGCCTCCCACCCTGCGGCTTCTCCTTCCCACTGGGAGGAGCTGGATGCCTAGCTCATATATATAGGAGGTCTGTGGCTTCAGTTCCTTGCTTGGTCCTCCTGTGTTCACATGCTTCTAAGACTGCTGCTGCTTCTGGTTCCTGATCCTGGCCTCGTCTGACTACCCCGCTGGTTCCTGATCCTGGCTTCGTCTGACTACCCTGCTGGTTCCTGATCCAGGCTTCGTCTGACTACCCTTCTGGTTCCTGACCTCTGGCTACGCAAGACCCTGCTTCGGTTTAGCCATCCGTTTGGACTTTTGCTTACAGCTTGATTTCAATAAAGCCTTCTTATTTCCACTTATCTCTTGTTGTACGTCTGGTTCATGGTTCCATGACATTAGGACCAAGCCATGAATTCTGACGGTACAGGGCCATCCTCGCTACCTACGCTGGTTGCCAGACTTGATCAGCAGGATCACCTGTTGGGTCGGTTCGCTGTGGCGTTGCAAACCCTGCTTGAACGCACGGCTCATTTCGCTTCCGTTGCCGATGGGTCGGTTGTCGCTCCTGGGCCCGCTCCTACTGCCGCTCCGGTTGTTGCGCCAGAGTCTACCCCGACACCTGTTGCTGCGCCTGCGGTGTCTCGGGGTATGATCGGTTCTGCCCCCCTTCCACAGCGCTTTGGGGGAGAGCCAACTCAGTGCCGAGGTTTCCTTAACCAGGTGGGCATTTATTTTGAGTTGCTGCCACATGCCTTTCCTACTGAGAGATCAAAGGTGGGCTTCTTGATCTCGCTGCTCTCGGACAAGGCCTTGGCCTGGGCCAGCCCTTTATGGGAGAACAACAATCCGGTGGTTGCCGAGTTTTCCGGTTTTGTTGCTTCTCTTCGGAAGGTATTCGATGTGCCGGCTCGTGCTGCCTCTGCTGCGAAGCTCCTTATGTCCATCAGACAGGGTTCACGATCCGTAGCTGAATACGCCATTGAGTTTCGTACCCTGGCAGCAGAGGTGGGCTGGAATAATGAGGCTCTGGTCGCTGCTTTCTCTCATGGTCTCTCGGATGCCTTGAAGGATGAGGTTGCAGCTAAGGACCTACCAGTGGAGCTCGAGTCTCTTATTTCTTTCCTGATTTTGATTGACACCAGACTCAGGGAGAGACCTTCCTTTAAGGAGAGCCTGCGGAGGTCTTCTAACAGATTGGTGCCTACGTTTGCTGTCCCACCCGTGCCTCCCTCTCCTCCCACGCCTCCTGGGGATGACTTGTCTGGGGGTGAACCCATGCAGCTGGGGTTTGCTCGCCTGTCCGAGGGGGAGAGGTTACTCCGGAGACGCGAGGGCCGATGCATGTACTGTGGTCTCGGTGGGCATTTTCGGTTGGCATGTCCGAACCGTCCGGGAAACGCTCGCACCTGAGATCCTGTCGGGGGCAGATCTTGGGTGGAGTCTCCTCGTCCCCGGTTTCCCGTGTTGACAAACCACTGATCACTGTTGTCCTCTCCTGGGTCGGGGGCTCGGTGACGACCCAGGCGTTGGTGGACTCTGGTGCTGGTGGTTTGTTCATTGATAGTGTGTTCGCTGCCGCCAATTCCATTCCTCTGCAGCCTCGAGGTTCCCCACTGGCTCTTGAGGCGATAGACGGCAGACCCCTTCTGCCGCCACACGTGACTCATGAGACCCTTCCAGTGGGGATAGCCATTGGTGCCGTTCACAGAGAGTCGGTCTGTCTCCAGGTGATTTCGTCTCCACACTACTCGGTGGTCTTGGGGTACCCCTGGCTCCAGAAGCATAATCCGACTTTCGATTGGAGATCGGCCGAGATCCTCTCGTGGTCACCGCAGTGTGGGGCTAGTTGCATCCATGGGCCTGTCAAGTTGCTGTGTACTTCCTCGGACTCTCTGTTGCCTCCTGAATACGAAGAGTACCGGGATGTATTCGATAAGGTGCGCGCGGTTGCCCTACCTCCGCACCGCCCATACGATTGTGCCATAGAGTTACAATCTGGTGCCGTTCCTCCTCGTGGCAAAGTCTATCCACTGTCGGTAGCGGAGAATGAGGCCATGGAGGAGTACGTGAGGGAGGCGCTTTCACGCGGACACATTCGCAAATCCTCGTCCCCGGCAGGGGCTGGATTTTTCTTTGTGAAAAAGAAGGGCGGTGAGTTGAGGCCTTGCATCGATTACAGGGGTCTCAATCGCATCACGATCAAGAACGCTTACCCGATACCCTTGATTTCCGAGCTGTTCGATCGCCTCAAAGGGGCCACGGTCTTTACCAAACTCGACCTGAGGGCGGCATATAACCTGGTAAGGATCAAGGCGGGCGATGAGTGGAAGACCGCGTTTAACACCAGGACCGGTCATTATGAATCCTTGGTTATGCCCTTTGGGTTGTGCAATGCGCCCGCAGTCTTCCAGGAATTCATCAACGATGTTTTCCGTGACCTGTTGCAGCAGTGTGTGGTGGTCTATTTGGATGACATCTTGGTATATTCTGAATCCATGGAGGCCCACATTATGGATGTCAGACGAGTGTTGCAACGGTTACGAGAGAACAGGCTGTTCGGTAAGCTTGAGAAATGCGAATTTCACCGATCCCAGGTAACCTTCTTAGGTTACATCATTTCCGCTGAGGGGTTCTCCATGGATCCTGAGAAGGTTTCGGCTGTCTTACAGTGGCCCCAGCCCAGTGGTCTCCGTGCCCTGCAGCGCTTTTTGGGCTTCGCCAATTATTATCGGAAGTTCATCAGGGACTTTTCTATGCTAGCCAAGCCTCTCACGGATCTGACCAGGAAGGGCAGTAATTTCCAGGTCTGGCCGCTCGAGGCCATCCGAGCTTTTGAGGCTCTAAAGTCCGCCTTTGTGTCGGCTCCGATTCTGTCGCATCCCAACCCTGGGTTGCCCTTTGTCCTCGAGGTGGACGCGTCTGAGACGGGAGTAGGCGCCCTTCTGTCTCAGCGTAGAACACCAGAGGGTCCTCTGCTTCCTTGTGGGTTTTACTCCCGGAAACTGTCTTCCGCGGAGTGCAACTATCAGATTGGTGACAGGGAGTTATTGGCCATCGTGCAGGCCCTTAAAGAATGGAGGCACTTGCTCGAGGGTTCGGTGGTTCCGGTTCTCATCCTGACGGACCACAAGAATCTGACCTACCTTTCTGAGGCCAAGAGATTGACACCACGTCAGGCCAGATGGGCTCTGTTCTTGTCACGTTTTAATTACGTGGTCTCCTACCTACCCGGTTCCAAGAACATCAGAGCGGATGCCTTATCACGGCAGTACTCCGAGCTGTCCGGGGAGGAGTCGATTCCGACTTCGGTCATACCTCCGAATCAGATCCTGGCCGCCATTCGCACCAGCCTGACCTCTCCCCTGGGTGAGCAGATTTTGGCGGCTCAATCTGGTGCTCCCTCTGGGAGACCCAACGGCAGGTGTTTTGTGCCTGAGGAGTTGCGCACTCGGTTGTTGCGAACCTACCATAACTCCAAGGCCGCGGGGCATCCTGGAAAGAATCAGCTGTCCTGGGCTGTTTCACGTCTGTTCTGGTGGCCTTCTCTACGTTCCGACATCGCCGCATATGTAGCGGCATGCTCCGTTTGTGCCCAGAGTAAGTCCCCTCGGCACCTTCCGTTGGGCCTTTTGCAACCCATAGCCACCGGGGAGCGCCCATGGTCACACCTGGGGATGGATTTCATTGTGGACCTCCCTGCATCCCGAGGCCATACGGTCATTCTCATGATTGTGGATCGGTTTTCCAAAATGTGCCACTGTGTTCCTCTCAAGAAGTTACCCTCTGCACAAGAGTTGGCCACGATTTTCGCCAGGGAGGTCTTCCGGTTGCACGGTTTGCCCAAGGAGATTGTGTCGGATCGGGGGAGTCAGTTTGTGTCCAGGTTCTGGCGCGCCTTTTGCTCCCAGTTGGGGATTCATCTCTCTTTCTCCTCGGCCTACCACCCTCAGTCCAATGGGGCCGCAGAACGATCCAATCAGGCCTTGGAGCAATTCCTTCGTTGCTATGTCTCCGATCACCAAGACAATTGGGTTGACCTCCTGCCTTGGGCTGAGTTTGCCAGGAACACGGCGGTGAACTCTTCCTCTGGGACGTCTCCCTTCATGGCCAATTATGGGTTCCAACCTGCCGTGTTACCGGAGGTATTCTCTCCCCAGGATATTCCGGCTGTGGAGGATCACCTTTCCGTCCTACGTGCTTCTTGGGTACAGATCCAGAGGTCCCTTGAGGTCTCTGCGCAGCGCCAGAGACTCCAGGCTGATCGCAGACGAGCGCCCGCTCCTTCCTACCAGGTCGGAGACCGTGTATGGTTGTCCACCCGCAACCTCAACCTTCGAGTGCCCACTCCCAAGCTGGCGCCTCGCTTTGTTGGTCCCTTCCGAGTGCTTCGCAGGGTAAACCCGGTAGCCTATGCCCTTGCGCTTCCTCCTGGCATGCGGATCTCCAACGTGTTTCATGTCTCCCTGTTGAAGCCATTGGTGTGTAATCGTTTCACTTCCTCGGTTCCTCGGCCCCGTCCGGTCCAAGTGGGCAATCGTGAGGAATATGAGGTGAGCAATATCCTGGACTCACGCCTGGTCCGCGGTCGGTTGCAGTTTTTGGTCCATTGGCGTGGTTATGGTCCAGAGGAGCGTTCCTGGGTTCCCTCCGCAGATGTCCATGCTCCTGCTTTGCTCCGAGCCTTCCACGCACGCTTCCCTCAGAAACCGTTCCTTACTCCGCGGAGGAGGGGCCCTTGAGGGGGAGGTACTGTCATGGTCTTACCTTCTTGCTGTTCTCCTTCGTTTGACATGTGCTGGCGGCCATCTTGGTTTCTGGGTTTCTTGTAGCCTCCCACCCTGCGGCTTCTCCTTCCCACTGGGAGGAGCTGGATGCCTAGCTCATATATATAGGAGGTCTGTGGCTTCAGTTCCTTGCTTGGTCCTCCTGTGTTCACATGCTTCTAAGACTGCTGCTGCTTCTGGTTCCTGATCCTGGCCTCGTCTGACTACCCCGCTGGTTCCTGATCCTGGCTTCGTCTGACTACCCTGCTGGTTCCTGATCCAGGCTTCGTCTGACTACCCTTCTGGTTCCTGACCTCTGGCTACGCAAGACCCTGCTTCGGTTTAGCCATCCGTTTGGACTTTTGCTTACAGCTTGATTTCAATAAAGCCTTCTTATTTCCACTTATCTCTTGTTGTACGTCTGGTTCATGGTTCCATGACAATTGGTAGACGCGCTACTGAGAGCATTCCCAAATGTCACAGGGGAACAAGTGGAAGCCTAAGGTGAAGGCAGAGGAGGAGCAAGAGGTCGCCAACGCAGCTGTGTCACGGCCAGCTCCTCTGAGGGCAGGGTTAGCATGGCAGAGATGTGGAAAAGTTTTGTCAACACGCCACAGCTAACTGCACCACCACCTGATACGGAACATGTTAGCAGGAGGAAACATTTCACTAACATGGTGGAACAGAACTTGTGCACACCCCTCCAAGTACTGACTGATGGTTCGGCCCCATTCAACTTCTGGGTCTCCAAATTGTCCATGTGGCCAGAGCTAGCCTTTTATGCCTTGGAGGTGCTGGCCTGCCTGGCGGCCAGCGTTTTGTCTGAATGTGTATTCAGCACGGCAGGGGGCGTCATTACAGACAAACGCAGCCGCCTGTCTACAGCCAATGTGGACAAGCTGACGTTCATAAAAATGAACCAGGCATGGATCCCACAGGACCTGTCCATCCCTTGTGCAGATTAGACATTTATAACTACCTCCCCTTAACCGTATATTCTTGTACTCCAGGGCAATTCCTCATTCAATTCTCTTATTTATTTATTTTTCATTTTGCCATTATATTGCAGGGCAACCCAAAGTTGAATAAATCTCTCCTCTGTCTGGGTGCCGGGGCCTAAAAATATCTGACAGTGGCCTGTTCTAGTGTTGGGTGACATGAAGCATGATTCTCTGCTATGACATGAAGCCTGATTCTCTGCTATGGGACCTCTCTCCTCTGTCTGGGTGCCGGGGCCTAAAAATATCTGACAGTGGCCTGTTCCAGTGGTGGGTGACATGAAGCCTGGTTTCATAAAAATGGACCAGGCATGGATCCCACAGGACCTGTCCATCCCTTGTGCAGATTAGACATTTATAACTACCTCCCCATAACCATATATTCTTGTACTCCAGGTACTCCAGGGCAATTCCTCATTCAATCCTCTTTTTTTTTTTTTTCATTTTACCATTATATTGCAGGGCAACCCAAAGTTGAATAAACCTCTCCTCTGTCTGGGTGCCGGGGCCTAAAAATATCTGACAGTGGCCTGTTCCAGTGGTGGGTGACATGAAGCCTCATTCTCTGCTATGGGACCTCTCTCCAATTGATATTGATTAATTTTTTTATTTTTATTTTTTTCATTTCCCTATCCACATTTGTTTTCAGGGGATTTACCTACATTTTGCTGCCTTTTGCAGCCCTCTAGCCCTTTCCTGGTCTATTTTACAGCCTTTTTAGTGACGAAAAGTTCAGGTCCCCATTGACTTCAATGGGGTTCGGGTTCGGGGGCGAAGTTCGGGTCGAGTTCGGATCCCGAACCCGAACATTTTTGGGGAAGTTCGGCCGAACTTCTCGAACCCGAACATCCAGGTGTTCGCTCAACTCTAAACATGTCCTATTCTTGTCCGCAAATCACGGTCCTTGGCTCCATTCAAGTCAATGGGTCCGCCCCAAAAACGGAACACATACAGAAATGCATCCGTATGTCTTCCATATCCGTCCCGTTTTTGCTAAACCATCTATTGAAAATGTTATGCCCAGCCCAATTTTTTCTATGTAATTACTGTATACTGTATATGGCATACGGAAAAACGGAACGGAAAAACGGAAAGGAAACGGAAACACAACAGAAACAAAAAACGGAACAACGGATCTGTAAAAAACAGACCGCAAAACACTGAAAAAGCAATACTGTCGTGTGCATGAGGCCTAACAGTGACCTCCACAGTGTTATTGCATACAGTGTAGTCGGTTTTTGAACTGTTCGGAGTGCCTCTTACAGGGGAAAAGGCGGTGGGGCCTACAACAGAGTTGAGTTTTTTGGGAATTGTGATTGACACGGTCAGAATGGGGTGTTCCAGCAGATAAGTTATTGACTTTGCGGCAGGAAGTTAGTAGGGCGAGGAGACTGGCAAAGATTAGATTGAGTCAGTTGGTCGCTGTTGGGAAAAACTCAACTTTGCTTGTAGAATTATGCCGATGGGGCACATTTTTTGTAGAAGTTTGGCTGCTGCTACTAAGGGTGCTACAGCACCGCGTCATTTTATTTGGTTGGGTAAGGGTTAAGTTGGGTAAGAGTTAAGGGGAGATTTAGAAGTTTGGGCAAATTTTTTTGAGGTATATAATGCTAGTTTTGGGTGACGTGTGGAACAGCTTCGATTTTGAATTATTTTAAGACACTGCTGGGGGGTAGGTTTTGGGGCATACTGCCATGGTCAATGGTGTGACTTCCAAATCAGTAACTCAAAAACAGATCAGGCAGGAAAGGGTAGGCAACTGAGTTTGTTTGAGATCCCGGGTTGTTTTCTTTGCCCGGTGCAGTGCTTGCAGGGCTATGGGGGGGGGGGGGGGGTGATTGGAAAGAGCACTGAACCTCTTCTTAGACACAAAGATGGATCGTTTATGCCGCGGTTTCAATGTATTGCTGTTTTTAACAGGTGTTTGAAGGACCTGGGAAATGGGGGAGAAAGGTTATTCGGGGCATTCCTTTAGGATTGGGGCAGCGACGGAAGCAGTGCGTTTTCGTTTGAGCAATGATATAATAAAAAGAATAGGTCATTGGGAATCAAATAGATTTTGTTCATATGTGACATTGGATGGATTGTGAATGATTAATCTTTAAGGATTAATGTTTGGTTTTAGGTTTACAGGTGGCGTTGTTATAGATCCTGGGACATTCGTTTGTGTTCTGAGTGGGCGATAAGGGCGGACGTGAGATTAAATGGGCACCAGCTGGGTTTTGGGTGAGATGTGGCAGTGTTGCAGTGGTTGGGTATCAGAGGTATGTTGTGGGGTAAAGTTTTGCGGGAGGTGAATCGCTTTGTGAGCTTGGATCGCCCCCCCAGACATTTTAGTATTGCATGTTATGGGCAATGATTTGGGGGCTAGGCCATTCCAGGAGTTGATTTACAATATTAAATTTGATTTACTGAGATTGTGGACTTTATTTCCGAAGTTGATCACCGTTTGATTGGATATTGTGCCGAGGCGGTCGTGGAGGGATGCAAGGTCGGTCGAGCGAATTAATAAAGTTTGGATCAAAGTATATCGGGTGGTGAGTAGATTTGTGTCAAGGAACGGGCAGTTGCGGTACAGCATTTGGAATTGAAGGTGGGAGTGGGCGAATTTTGGAGAAAGGATGGGGTGCATCTTAATTCAGTAGGTATTGATTTGTGGTCCCTGGGGATTCAGGGTGGAATTGAAATTGCGCTGAGAATGCGGGCGAATGTGCGAACTTAAGGAGTCAAGTTGTGCGTTTTTTGGCAATGGGGAGGTCCTCGAAGTTGGTGATTATTGTGGTACCTGAGAATGGGAGGGCACCATGGGTGGGGCTGGACTCTTATGGTGGAACTGGAGTGGAGGAATTAGGCATCCATAAATTGGTGCCTTTGAGCTGGCATTCATCAGCTGGGGGTAAGATGGAGTCGCCACTTGATTTGAGTACAGTGGTGTTTTCGGGGCATCTAGGACCTCCCTCGTCATTTATTCAGGTTTTCTGCGCGGTAAAGTTTAATGTTATTTATGTTGGATATTTATTGGTTATTTTTGTGTTATTTAATAAATAAAAGGTTGCTGTGGCCAATTAAATCCGAACTGTTGTCCGACTGAGCGGGCTAGCCAATACCATAGTCATGATAGGCTATGGCAGGGCTGGCCAACCTGTGGCTCTCCAGCTGTTGTAAAACTACAACTCCCACCATGCTTTGCTGAAGGCTGATACCTGTAGGCAGTCTGGGCATGCTGGGGGTTGTAGTTTTGCAACAGCTGGGGAGCCTCAGGTTGGCCAGCCCTGGGCTATGGTGTCACACTGCGACATGCAGCACGAATGGATGCATGTAGCAGCATAGTTGTGCCCTGTGTCATGCAACTTATTGTCGTCCTGTAGCCCTAGCCTAAAGATGACCTACAGCATTGAAGATAAATGGCTGGGTTGTTATGGAAACCTGGAGTAAACGACCCAAAGCATACATCCAAATCAAAGGAATGTCTTCAGCAGAAGAAGATTAAAGTTTTGGAATAGCCCAGCCAGAGCCCAGGCCTGATTCTGATCTGTCAGGTGTTCTGAAGAGGGTTGTGCACTACAACGATTGTAGTGTTTTTGCAAAGAAGAGTGGGCAAATCTTGCCAAGTCAAAATGTGCCATGCTGATAGACTCAGACTCATACCCAAAAAGACTGCTGTAATAAAATCAAAAGGTGCTTCAACAAAGTATTAGTTTAAGGGTGTGCACACTTATGCAACCACATTATTATTATTATTATTTTTTTTCTTCCCTCCACCTAAAAGATTTCAGTTTGTTTTTCAAATGAGTGGTATAGTTTATAGGTCACATTAAAGGTGGAAAAAGTCCTGAAATTATTTATTTTTGTCTCATTATTTTTTTTTTTTACATCACAGAAACCTGACATTTTAACAGGGGTGTGTAGACTTTTTATATCCACGGTAGGTATAGATATAAGTAAACTGTAACATACAAATGTTTTATGCGTAAGTGTTCTACAAATATTTCACTAATGTTATAAGACTATGGGACTAGGGGTATTAGAATTTTTCAATCAAAAATTTTAACTGATGCTCCTCAACTACATTCACAATAGGAAGCAATATCTACAGCTCACACAAAAACATACCGTAGATCACACTGGTAACTGTTTTTGTAATCAGCATCAAATAACTTTATTAGTTTCTGCAGCCATCTCATATCCTGAATGTCATTTCTATGGTGTTGCCTCCTACTGCTAGAAGACATGTTTTAAACACATGGTGCTGTACAAGAAAGGAAAGTTGATGCACAAAAAGATGAGGGATAAAGTAAAAATAAAATAAAAAAATCTAATAAAAAGTAAGGAAAACAGGTGAGTATTCTTAAAGTCACATCAATTCCATACCATTTCCAGATATTTCATAAAACAGATACAACAAAGCAAGGTAATAATTGCAGAAACTGCACCTATTAAAATAATGTTGAAACAGTTATTGAATTATCAATTGCATTATTCTTCATCATTCCTGTTTGTGATATAATAGGTGGCAAAGTTTGGGACTGTTTTATTTTCACATGAGTACATTATTATTGTTTCTTAACTGCACAGTCTTTTTTCAGTAAAATGCATAAAACAACTAAAGTGTCACACTAGAGATGACAAAGGAAACGGATCAGTGAACACACAGAGCATACAAGCCAAGCATTTGAATATGCACAAATTGGAAAAAAAGAATCAGGAGAGATGACAGAAGATTGTTGAATATTCTAATGATGTACTCTAGACTGAAAAGACCAAAACAATGACAGAAGTCATCCATATACTGTATATTGGCTCTAATATTTTGAAAAATATTCATTTTACCTTTATTGTTCATTTTCGCAGGCAACTTTCTTTCCAAAAATTGTATTAAAAGACTCTTGCATACAGTATTAAAATGAAAGCTAAGCTTTATATGGATTCAGCACTGTTAGGAAGAAAATATTTAACTCAGGTATGGATTTGGATCTTAACCCATTCCCCACTCAGTGACATACTGTTACCGAGCGCAGGTAGTTAACAATAAGTGCCGGAATAGTATGTCACATTGATGGCACAGGCTCAGGAGCTGGGCCTGTGCCATCACCTGTAGTTGCCAGTTGTATGCACCTTCCTTCACAACCCCTGAGCACACATTCACAGTATGCCTTTTATGTAACTCTTATCCAGCAAGCTCTTACTGGAGGTGGTCTATAAGAGCTCTTTACAATGTTTATTGTAAAGAGCTCTTTACAATGGACAGATGACCAAAAAGGTCTTTTATCACCCCTTGCATTATCCAACTGTGATAATATTTTTGTCGATAACTAATAGATGGCAGCTTCAGTGTTCTCAGCAACAGTAGAGCACACATTTACATTCCCTCGCTGGCATCTCACAGTGGCTTAAAAACATGAGTGCAAGTTACATGGCACACTGGGAGATATAACAGCATGCATAAACATAGCATTATAGCAATGCTGACATGTTCTAGCACATAGGCATAGTTCAACAGTTCAATGAGGTGGAATTGCCACCAAAACAGGGTCAAACGGTAACCCATAGCATAGTTTCTGTAAAGGATATAGTTTCTTGTAAGAGGTACCAACATTCACCAACCAGGAGCACCGGCAAAGTGGGAGGAGCACCGGCAAAGTGAAAGTAAACATCCCAGCATGCATTGCAGCAAGCATATTCAGAGGAGCAGTCACATGACATCCCTGCCCACCTGTGTTTCCATAGGGACAAGAGCCCCTCAGATAATATCAGTAACTCAGACATCAGTGAATAACTGCTGTACAGACATAGCAATAGGAAGTACGCCCCAGTCCCAGCAGCACACAGGAATATGATACTAATGTATCATACATATGTTACTGGGGGATGGGAGGGTGTAGCTTGTAACTTGCTGTAGGGCCTAGTAATTTCTAGTTGCACCATTGGATTTAAGCCATGAACAGAATGAAAAGAGGGGAGCGATTTATCATTACCCTTGTTTCAGAAAAGTGGCGTTAAAAAAGTTGCAAACTATGTGTTTGCGACCTTTTAAAAAGGGGCATGACAATAGCAGTTTTCTGACTCAAATTAAGCCAGAAATCAACGAAAGCTCTGAGCTGTCATATATTTTTGTTTAGATGCATGGACTGCCATAAGAGGGGGCTGATGAGCAGGGTACAGATCTTTGTTGCACAAGAGCTCTGATAAATACATTTGTACAAGTCGATCTGCTCACATAGAGAGGAACACCCTGTCTATCAAGACACGACTAAGGCTACTTTCACACTAGCGTTAGCAGGGTCTGGCAGTAGTGTTGAGCAAGCAGCAAAGTGCTTGTGTGCTCGGGCCAAACACATTGGTATGCTCGTGTGGTCTACTTAGCACAATGGAAGTCAATGGGAGAACCTCAAGCACCCCCTGCTCAGAAGAGAGTGTCTGATTCATAAAAAAAAAAAAAAAAAAAAAAGGTTAGAAATTGATGGAAGCCCCATCAAAATGGTTTGGAAACAGCATTTAGAGGATAGCTGGATGTGTCTTAGACTCCTAATATGTATAACATACAATAGACAACCACACAAAGGCTATATGCCAAAAGCCATGTACTGTATGTGCAAGACATTCATCTATCCATGAGACAGATGGCAGCCTTGTGCACTATGAGATATTCCAAACCAGCTCTCATCTGACTGAGAACCAGTAAACCTCAAAGTTATTTTGCATCTGTTGGATGGCTTGGGTGGACCTGCACACCTAGATCAATATCATTAGGGCGACAAAAAGTTTTCTGATTGTCCTAACATAATATTCAATTACCTTTCTAAACAGTTTTGTCATGTAAATACTAATTTGCATAAACATGGGATTATGGGAAAGACATGCAAATGAGCAGAGTCTGCCTTGTTTTTCAGCTGTCATAAGACTATGAAAACCAATAGATGGTGCTATTGAGTTATGAACAACGCCATCTATTGGTTTCACAGTCTTATAACAAGAGTAGACTAATAGCTTTGTCATAAGACTATGAAACCAATAGATGGTGCTGTTCATAACTCAATAGTGCCATCTATTGGTTTCATAGTCTGCTGACAAGAATATTAGACTATGAGTCTTATGACAAGCTTAGTAGTGTAGCCTTTTGCATGGAAAATTCGCAATAAAAATTTCCGATTAGAATATTTGCGCAAATTTTTATTGCAAATTTTCCATGCAAAAGGCTACACTAATAAGCTTGTCATAAAACTCATAGTCTAATATTCTTGTCAGCAGACTATGAAACCAATAGATGGCGCTATTGAGTTATGAACTGTTTATAACTCAATAGCGCC
This sequence comes from Bufo gargarizans, assembly GCF_014858855.1. Classification (NCBI taxonomy): domain Eukaryota; kingdom Metazoa; phylum Chordata; class Amphibia; order Anura; family Bufonidae; genus Bufo; species Bufo gargarizans. Next base: position 257,795,499 of record NC_058084.1, read on the forward strand.
ATTTACTGGTTTCAATGTCTTCTGACAAAACTATTAGGCCCCTTTCACACGGGCGAGATTTCTGCGCGGGTGCAATGCGTGAGGTGAACACATTGCACCCGCACTGAATCCGGACCCATTCATTTCTATGGAGCTGTGCACATGAGCTGTGATTTTCACTCATATTTTGTGCGTTGCGTAATAATCGCAGCATGCTTCTCTTTGTGCATTTTTCACGCAACGCAGGCCCAATAGAAGTGAATGGGCTGCGTGAAAATTGCAAACATCTGCAAGCAAGTGTGGATGCAGTGCGATTTTCACGCACGGTTGCTAGGAAAAGATCGGGATGGAGACTCGATCTTTATTATTTTTCCTTATAACATGTTATAAGGGAAAATAATAGCATTTTTAATACAAAATGCATAGTACAATAGGGCTGAAGGGGTTAAAAAAATAAAAAAGTAACTCACCTTAAACCACTTGCTCGCGCAGCCCGGCTTCTCTTCTGTCTTCATCTTAGCTGTACACAGGAAAAGGACCTGTGGTGACATCACTGCGGTCATCACATGGTCCGTGACATGATCCATCACCATTGTGATGGATCATGTGACAAGCGCAGTGATGTCATTAAAGGTCCTATTCCTCAAAGAAGAAGACAAAAGAGAAGCCGGGCTGCGCGAGCAAGTGGCTTAAGGTGAGTTAAATTATTTATTTATTTTTAACCCCTCCAGCCCTATTGTACTAAGCATTCTGTATTAAGAATGCTATTATTTTCCCTTATAGCACGTTATAAGGGAAAACAATAAAATCTACACAACACCTAACCCAAACCCGAACATCTGTGAAGAAGTCCGGGTTCGGGTTTGGGTACCAAACATGCAGATTTTTCTCACGCGCGTGCAAAACGCATTACAATGTTTTGCACTTGCGCGGAAAAATCACACATTTTCCCGCAATGCACCCGCATCTTATGCGGGCCAAAAACATGACGCCCGTGTGAAAGAGGCCTTAGTCTACTCTTGTCATAAGATTGTAAAATCAATAGATGGCGCTGTTCATAACTCAATAACGCCATCTATTGGTTTTCATAGTCTTATGACAGCTCAAAACAAGGCAGATTCTGCTCATTTGCATGTCTTTCCCATATTTCCATGTTTATGCAAATTAGTCTTTACATGACAAAACTGTATAGAAAGGTAATTGAATATTATGTTAGGAAAATCAGAAAACTTTTTGTTGGGGGCGGAGCTTGACCGCAGACTGGATGGCAGCTTGAGAGAGCGCTCTCCTGCCACGTACTCACACAATCATTGAAATACCCTGTTAAATCGCCTGAATTATGGGCAAAATAGGAAGATACCAGCCGAGAGAAGGTGAAGGAGCCACCAGGTCAAAGATGAATCAGACGGCCGTCACAAAACTTTTTGCCAAAATACACACGCACTCTCCCGCCTCACAGACTAAGATGGCGCCGGAGCATACTGAACATCGAGAATCTGAGGAGGAACATCACTCCAGCAGCGAAGATGAACAGACCCCAGACTAAACTCTCATCGCAGCAGTGCTGAAGAAAGTTTTAGCCCAGGCACTGAGACCGGACGATCTGGCTGACATAAAGACGGAATTACATGCTCTCGGGTCATGGATGGAGGCTTTAGAGTCGACATGCTCAGAGCTCACCGCTCACGTTTCCTCACTAGCAGCTGGAACAGAGCAGTTGGAGGCCCATGTGAACACGGCATATGCACAGATCGAGGATCAGAAAAATAGAAGTTGCCGCAAAAATATTAGACTCAAAGGCCTACCTGAATCCTGGGCGGGGGAATCACTCCCTAAAGTGGCACAAGAGATATTCGCCGGGTTATTGGGGCCGGAACGAGACATGACGGTTGTAATTGAGCGCATACAGATAGAGCGCTCCGCTCGAAACCAAAGCCTAACGAACCACCCCGGGATGTAATCTGTGGTTTGATATCATTCGTAGACACAGCTGCGATCCTCCGCTCGGCCAGAGAAAAAAGCCCTAGCTGTCATGAAGGAGTTGATATTTCCTTGTATCAGGACATTGCTCCCTCAACTCTCCAGAAAAGGCGCCTGTTGCGACCATTGCTGGATAAGCTGCGTGCAAAAGGTCTTCAATATGCATGGTTATTTCCTTTTGGAATCTCTATAATGAAGAATGACAAGCGGATCATCATAAAAACCCCAGCTGACTTTGAAAACACATGGTCTATCTTGGACTTAGAACCAGTAGAAATACCGTCTTGGTCACCTGCGGAGGATCTGGTACGCTTACCTCCTTTGCTACAATCAGAGGAATGGCACACTTTCTCCAGTCCGAAGCCTCAGAGAACCAAGAGGCCATCAGCCCAAACCAACTTGCCTCACCGCTGATTCCAGGGACTTGCTCCTTCATAACTATCCTGAGTCAGACTCAATCGGGACGCCTGCAACCTGAATCTCACCATGGACTTTACGCTTCACTAGTCGCAGGTGGAACTGCCTAGATCGTCTACAAGGAGTCCTTCTCAGGCGGATGTTTAGTTTATCCTTATCTACCTCAGGGATTTGTTTCTAACCCAATTGTCTCCTGTCTGTCCATTTATCCCTCTCCTTTTTTACCTTTTTTCTTGTCTACAGAGCCTTAATATATCCAGTAACAAATACTGGACCTTCCTATACAGGATACCGCAAATGTTGAGCTTTAGTCCAACTTAGTTTAAGATGTAAATGCAATTGAAAAGGTGTCACTGAATCTCTGGCCGAACACTACAGTGGGATGCGAAAGTTTGGGCAACCTTGTTAATCGTCATGATTTTCCTGTATAAATCGGTGGTTATTACGATAAAAAATGTCAGTTAAATATATCATATAGGAGACACACACAGTGATATTTGAGAAGTGAAATTAAGTTTATTGGATTTACAGAAAGTGTGCTATAATTGTTTAAACAAAATTAGGCAGGTGCATAAATTTGGGCACTGTTGTCATTTTATTGATTCCAAAACTTTTAGAACTAATTATTGGAACTCAAATTGTCTTGGTAAGCTCAGTGACCCCTGACCTACATACACAGGTGAATCCAATTATGAGAAAGAGTATTTTAGGGGGTCAATTGTAAGTTTCCCTCCTCTTTTAATTTTCTCTGAAGAGTAGCAACATGGGGGTCTCAAAACAACTCTCAAATGACCTGAAGACATAGATTGTTCACCATCATGGTTTAGGGGAAGGATACAGAAAGCTGTGTCAGAGATTTCAGCTGTCTGTTTCCACAGTTAGGAACATATCGAGGAAATTGAAGACCACAGGCTCAGTTCAAGTTAAGGCTCGAAGTGGCAGACCAAGAAAAATCTCGGATAGACAGAAGCGACGAATGATCAGAGTCAACCCACAGACCAGCACCAAAGACCTACAACATCATCTTGCTGCAGATGGAGTCACTGTGCATCGTTCAACCATTCGGCGCACTTTAAACATGGAGATGCTGTATGCGAGAGTGATGCAGAGGAAGACTTTTCTCCGCCCACAGCAAAAAAAGTGCCGCTTGAGGTGGGCTAAAGCACATTTGGACAAGCCAGCTTCATTTTGGAATAAGGTGCTGTGGACTGATGAAACTAAAATTGAGTTATTCGGCCATAACAAGGGGCGTTATGCATGGAAGAAAAAGAACACAGCACTCCAAGAAAAACACCTGCTATCTAGAGTAAAATATGGTGGTGGTTCCATCATGCTGTGGGGCTGTGTGGCCAGTGCAGGGACTGGAAATCTTGTCAAAATAGGGGACGCATGGATTCCACTTAGTATCAGCAGATTCTGGAGACCAATGTCCAGGAATCAGTGACAAAGCTGAAGCTGCCCCGGGCAGGATCTTTTAACAAGACAACGACCCTAAACACTGCTCAAAATCCACTAAGGCATTTATGCAGAGGAACAAGTACAATGTTCTGGAATGGCTATCTCAGTCCCCAGACCTGAATATAATTGAAAATCTGTGGTCTGACTTAAAGAGAGCGGTCCATGCTCGGAAGCCATCAAACCTGAATGACCTAAAGATGTTTTGTATAGAGGAATGGTCCAAAATACCTTCAACCAGAATCCAGACTCTCATTGGAACCTACAGGAAGCGTTTAGAGGCTGCAATTTCTGCAAAAGGAGGATCTACTAAATATTGATTTCAATTCTTTTTTGTGGTGCCCAAATTTATGCACCTGCCTAATTTTGTTTAAACAATTATAGCACACTTTCTGTAAATCCAATAAACTTCATTTCACTTCTAAAATATCAGCGTCTGCTATATGATATATTTAACTGACATTTTTTATCGTAACAACCAACGATTTATACAGGAAAATCATGACGATTAACAAGGTTGCCCAAACTTTTGCATCCCACTGTATATATTAGAGAGGAGTGCTGTTTTGCTTTCTTTTCCTCTCTTCCTCTAATCCACACTCTATCGCTATGAGATGGAGAAAATGGTGCATTGAAGTGGCCTACTGGTATGATGTGGATGTCCCTTAGGCCAAGGGTATGAATACCGCTTCTTGAGAGGAAGAACGGAATATCATGGTTTAGTTGGTGACCACTGTATCTATGGCTCAGATATTCCCCCCCTCCCGCTGCCTTCCCTCCCTCCCTCCCTTCAAATCTTCCTACTTGATGTCAGTCTGATAGTATTAAATTAGACTAAATAGCACAATGTATACAGTTATGTAGATAACTTAATGTGAATTGAATAATGTGACAGATATCAGACCTTACTCCGGAAGTAAGGCTGTTAACCATTCTATTACCTCTCCCCCCCCCCCCCCTTTTAACCTTACCGTTGCCTCTTCTCCTCCCTGAAGTATTGCTGTTACTATAGATATGGTTTATGCATTTTGGCAATTTTCTGTTTCATGTTATGCATAATGTTATGTGTCTGTACACCACAGGTCAAGACTTGTTCAGTTATTGAACACTTCTCTCACCGCCTACCCTTGAGTCAATAACTCACCCTTTTACTTGGCTCCATAGCCTTGAAGTATACTCTTTACTACTTACTATACCCTACTCCCTCGCCTAGACTGTTCCCTGTCCTCCTTCCTACCTGCCCTCATTGGTGACTAGTGAGATCTTGTCTCATCCCCACTAGTATTATACCCACCTCCTCATCCCCTCGTTAAACATCCCCCTCTAATATTTTCTCCATTCATGGAGTACTTGGGAATATAAGTGAAATCAGATGTGCAACCTTTAATGTGAGAGGCTTAAATACCCCTAATAAGAGACATCATATACTGGACATGCTCAGGAAACTTAAAGCTTCCATTCTCTTCCTGCAAGAGACCCATTTTAAGAAAAACAAAATCCCAAACTACCCACCAAACACTTTACAAACTGGTACCACTCATGTCATGCTTCCTCAGCTTCCAAGGGGGTGGCTATAGCAGTCCATAAATCCATCCCGATCAAAATACTGCAACAATACACGGATCAAGAGGGCAGAATATTATTTTTGAGGGCTCAAATATATACTACCAAACTTACCTTAGCAAATATGTATGGGGCAACCACGCACAGATACCTTGGCTCTTAGAAGCCTTAGACAAACTTAAGTTGTTTGCAGACGGTCCAGTAATTTTGGGAGGTGACCTGAACGTAACTTTGAACCCTTTACGTGATTCCTTAACTTCTAAGTCCAATGTTTCTCAACGTGCCTTAGCCAACAAAAACTCAGGTCCCTCGAACCCAATAATTTGGGAAACACATAAGGCTTTTGTCAGGGGACTTTTCATCTCTTGGGGAGCCAAACTAAAGAAGGATAGGCAAAAAACTATAGACGAGTTATTAGAACAGATAACAATCCTAGAAAAGGAACATAAAAGTTCTAGATTACTTGAAAGGCAGGTGAAACTACGAACCTTGAGAGAAAAACTCCTCACTCACCTACAAAATAAATCTGCCAAAGCTTACCTACACTTTAGACATAAGCTATACGCCCATTGAAATAAGGGAGGGAAGCTCATGTCCGCTGTACTTAAGAAAGAAAAAGCTAAGCAACACATTCATGGGATTAGGGATCACACAGGTAAGACAACATCATCCCTTCCAGAGATGGCAGAGGTGTTCCATAAGTATTACTCAGCACTATACAACATAGACAAGATAGGTGACATACAGGGCGAAAACCAAAAGCAAACCATGATTGATGCCTTCTTACGAGACATCTCCCTACCTAACCTAGATCAAGCCATGAAAAATTCCCTCCTCATCCCTATCACACATAAGGAAGTGTCCATGGTCCTTGCCTCCTTCCCCCCAGGAAAGAGCCCGGGCTCATGCCTCATCTCATAGATCTTTGTTCCTCGTTGTTCAGAGGAGATCCACTACCTAAGCAGTCCCAAGAAGCACACATTACCCTATAGCCAAAGAGGGGAAAAATCCAGAAGAATGTGGAAGTTATAGACCCATATTGCTTCTAAATTTAGACCTTAAAATCTGGGCTAAGCTTCTGTCCCTAAGAATAAAGAAGCTTCTACCTCACCTGATAGGTGAGGAACAATCGGGATTTGTTCTGGGGAGGGAGGGAAGGACCAGCACGACCAAGCTACTAACAGCAATACATCAGGCACATACCGAAGCTAGACCATTGGTTCTTCTCGGAGTAGATGCCAAGAAGGCCTTTGATAGAGTTAATTGGCTTTTCATGCACTCCATACTTTTGAAATTTGGTTTTCCAACTGCCTTCATAAAAGCGATCTTTTCGCTCTATTCCCAACCATCGGCCTCTCTCCTAGTAAATAACTATTTGTCACTCCCTTTCGAGATAACGAACGGTACCAGACAGGAGTGCCCTCTCTCCACCACCCTATTTGTACTTGTAATGGAAGCTCTGCTACAGAGAATAAGACAGCATTCACATATTAAAGGTTTCCCTACGCCAGAAGGCGAGTTGAAAATGCTAGCTTTTGCAGATGATCTCCTGTTCTTATTGACTGACCCAGAGGTTGGACTGCCCTGTCTGGTTAAACTGTTTGAAAGCTTCAGTGGAGTGTCCAATTTCAAAGTGAATATCACAAAATCAGAAATACTGAATATATCCCTTACAAAACAAAGTTATTTGAGAGTTAAAGGAGTTTCACCCATTGTGTGGGCACCCTCATCCCTCAACTACCTAGGCGTACACATCCCCTCTTCCATACATAAAGTATATGACATGAACTTTTGCCCACTCCTTACAGAAATCCAAAAAATCCTTACAGACTATGATATCCCTTTGATTTCATGGATTGGTAGAAAAAACGTCATTCAAGCATATGTCCTTCCCAAAGTCCTGTACAAATTGTAAATGTTACAATAGCCTTGCCACAAGCCTTCTTTACCAAAATAAGATCCCTTTTCTCATTTTATCTATGGTAACAGAAACACCCCCGTCTGGCGCATGAACTCCTGACTAGACCTTTGAAGAAGGGAGGTATCGGTTTTCCCGATATGCAAACATTTTACAAGGCAATACAATTGAGAAGATGGGTCAATTTAACTGCCTTCTCTGAACCGCAAACCATATCTCGATGGTCCACAAAGGCCTATAAAGGAGATTTAATACATGATATGTGGATTCCCCCCAAAGCGCACAACACATATAATCCATCTGACATTAACTTGCTTTTCAAAGGTGCTTCTAATACTCATGCCTCACTCTCGCCTTCTCTAGCTCCTAAGATTTCGCCATTATTACCTTCCAGCCTAATAACCTGTGGTCGTAGGTAGGGAATCTCTGACCTTTGAGTTTATGTGGGACCAACTAACACACATATCAGTCTCAAACTTATTCCCGAGCGGGGGGATTCCCAGTCGGACAGAATCACAATCATCGCTTCCAAACCTCGCTCTCACGTTTCTTCATATCTCGTACTTTAACAGATGCTGTACAGATTTCTTACAAGCACATTATCCCTTCAGAAACCTTACTGATTTTGAACTAGACCTGTCTTCTCCAGTCCCCAAGTTCAAAAAGCTTTCTAAAGTATTATCTGTTGTCAGAAACGTAAAACACTTGAGTAACCGTGGGTACATTATTTCTTGGGAAAAGGAGCTGGGTCTCTCCCTCACTGAGCTGGAAATAAATCAGATCCTTCAAAATTCCCATGGTTACTCAAGATGTGTACGCTTGCAAGAATCTCATTACAAAATTATTACTCGCTGGTACAAAACCCTTGAGTTTCTTTATGTACATGGACTATCTTTGCTGGAGATGCAACTTACAGGTGGGCACACACACCCATATTTGGTGGGATTGTCCGGTTAACCGCCCCTTCTGGTCGGAAATAGGACGCATAATTAGAGATATCATGGGATCACAACTAACGTTAGCTCCGGCCTTGGTCTTACTAGGCTGTCCTACCCCGGACCTCCGTCAATCCTCCTTATCCCTGATTACTCAATTCTTAGCAGCAGCTACGTTTTTAATCCCCCTGAAATGGCTCAACACTATTCCCCCACTATAAATGAATGGTTTAAAAAATTACATCAAATTTGTAGATTTGAAGAGATGTCTAGTAGATCTTGTCGTACCCACCACAAGTTTATCACTATATGGAATGCATGGCTGAAGTCATCATATTGTGTGGCGACACGTGCAAATTTTTCTTCCTGAGAATGTCGATTAGAACAGATTCCTGAGATACTCTTGTACCCCTTCCCCTTTTCCCCTTCTCCCCCCTCCCCCCCTTCCCCTCTTATTATAGTTATCCAAAATAATAAAAACACAGATGATAAAAAAGAAAACTTTTTGTTGCCCTAATGATATTGATCTAGGTGTGCAGGTCCACCCAAGTCATCCAACAGATGCAAAATAACTTTGAGGTTTACTGGTTCTCAGTCAGATGAAAGCTGGTTTGGAATATCTCATAGTGCACAGGGCTGCCATTGTAAGGTATGCTGGCTATTATCTGTCTCATGGATAGATTGATAGTTTGCACATATCTGGCTTTTGGCATGTAGCCTTTTTGTGGTTGTTTATTGTATGTTGTACATCAATTTCTAACCTTTTTTTTAATGAACAGACAACCTTCTTTTCTTTAGAGTAGGAGTGCCTGGTTTGATGCTCGGGTCTCCCATTGACTTTCATTGTATTAAATTGTACTCGGGCACCCAAAATATTTAGCTGAGCACTTGGATCTGCTGAGAATAGCGATGCTCGCTGAACCCTATCTAGCAGGCTGTTCCCCTGCCAGATCCGTGCTAACGTTAGCCCATGAGTGTGGTCGGAAGTCCGCTCTGTCCTCATTCACATTTACTGATGCCCAGCACGCTGCATCTTTTGTCCGGCCGCCTCTCGGCATGTTTGCCATGCTGCGGCCGCATCTCTGACCTGTCCCCATTAAAGTGAATAGGGCTGCAGTGGACTTGTGGGCTACTATTAGCACGGTTCACTGTATGGTGATATGTGATCCCCTATATGCAGTGGTGGGGGTCACATATCACCATATACAGAGTGCAGGAAGGAGAGGGCACACATAGACGGTGGGACCAGTGACTGCTGCTGATATCACTGACCTCAGCCATACTGACAGATCACAAAGGGTTAAAGCTCCTGAACTGTTGGTCTGGCTGTAATATCATGTCTGTGATAAGAAGAATCAGTTGAGAGAAGAATTCAGATCATTCAAATCGGCACTGATGCAGTGAAGGACTCTGTGCTACAATGTTACCATGAGCGGTAATCTTTTTATTCAAAAGTCGACGTGTTTCAGGGGTGAACTGCCCCCTTCATCAGGACAATAAAACCTGATGAAGGGGGCAGTTCACCCCTGAAACGCGTCGACTTTTGAATAAAAAAATTACCGCTCATGGTAACATTGTAGCACGGAGTTCTTCACTGCATCAGCGCCGATTTGAATGGTCTGAATTTTTCTCTCAACTGATTCTTCCTTATCCCATTGACCGTGAGCCACGGAAAAGGGCACAGACCTGGGTAGCAGATGCAGAATTCTTCCCGCAAGCTGGACGGGAAAAATCCAGCAAGGCGACTTACAGGCGTTGTGACTATCACAACCATATATGGTAAGCACAATCAGTATATTTGCATGATACTACTTGTAAGGGTCTACACACGAGGCGCTGCCTCCTCTCCCCTCTTTTCTTTTTTCATGTCTGTGATAAGAACACAGAGCAGAGGGGCCATAAACAAGACAGGCACTGGGATTGCTCACAGTTTGTGGTCCACAGCGCTTCCCTGGCTCTGCTACATCCTCACATGTTGGCAGGATCCTTTAAGTACAGGGGAAACAGAGGGAGCAGAGCCTGCAGTCAGATCAGCTATCACAGCTTCCCCTTAGTCTCCCTTCTGCCTGCAAAAGTTTCTTTATTTCAGCTTTTAACAAATGTCCCTGCTAAGCCCCTGCCAGACAGGAGTGCCAGTCACAGAAGGAAAGCAACTCTGATAAAAGCAGGGTGCTTTAGGACCCAGACATCAGCACTCTCCTTCAGGCATGTACGAGGTAGCTCCTCCATGGCACCTGCAGGGATGGATGAGACAGGCAGCTGTGAGAGCAGGACAGGAGGGGACTTGGCTGCCAATAGCAATGAAACCAGGCAGATCTGCTTAAGAAGATACATTAGTAGGTGTAATATCTCCTAACTTTCCAGTTTTAATAAGTGCTAACAGAGTGACCAACCCCTTTAAGCATTTAAACTGTTGTGCTAAGTTCTAAGGATGAGCAAATCCATTCTTGATTGTCTGCCAAGCAAACTTGAAGCTTTTGTATGTTCCTTCTGATGAATCACATAACAATGGTTCCCAACCCCATTTTACTATTAATTATGGCAAGGAAAAACCATGAGAAAGGAAGAAGATGGAAGATCCCATGACACTGGTAGGAAGTAGGGGGAGGGCTTGCCCTGATTGGCTCAGAGGCTGAAATACAGCCTTATTAGCTGCTTCTGACCTGGAATGGGTGTGTCACAAGCAACTATTGTATAGAAAAATAATTGAAAGTTATAATTGTGTATACAGGTATTATAGTGAATATGATCAGAGGAAGCTTTAAGGGAGTTGGTCATCACAAGAGGCTGGTCACACTGCGCTTAAAGCTGCTTGCTGCTGCTGCAATTCAGCCTTGCAATCCTACATTACAAAACCAACCCCCTGCAAGAATTTATTTATTTTTTATATAAACAGAGACAGCCTAAAAAATAAAAAAATAAAAACTCAATTGTACATTTTTTTCAGTCAATTACATTGATCTGTGTTATCAAACACATTGCACTATAGGAAAAGCATTTTAAGGCAATAACACAATTTTTACACCAGTGTTATTAAAAACAGACAGCATTATTGAACTCTATTACAGTGCATTATTTCCGCCCGTGTTATTAAACTCTTTGCTTTATAACAAAAGCATTTATGGAAATAATACCATTTTGTTTACCACTAACCTTGAGTTCAAATAAATTTCACCACCAACACTGCATCATTATATGGGTGGTAAGCAGATGCATTATGCATGGAAGTGGGTGTTTTATAGTACAAAAATGTAAGTGTTGAACCTGGGAAATTAAACAAAATAAATACATAGTTCAAAGAAATTTCACTGCCAACACTGCATGATTATATTGGTGGTACGTGGATGCATTACTGCAACGCACTGTGTGTTTTATAGTGCAGAAATGTAAATGTTGAACCAGTGATATTAAACACAAATGTAATACTTAGTTACATAGTTGTTAAGGTTGGAAAAAGACAAAAGTTCATCAAGTCCAACCTGTAATCCTGCTATATTGATCCACGAAACAAATCCCTGGATCAATATCCACATTCTTTTTAAAAAGAGGTTGGGCCAAAGGGAAAGTGTGTGTAGAACAAGATTTCTATACAATGTCATAAGCCTCAATGTTATTTTGAATTAAAAGTCATCTAAACCTTTGGCAGGCTATTCCAGAGCTTCACAGCCCTTGCTGTAAAGAATGCTTGTCAACTCTTATAACTGAATCTTTTGTTCTCTAGGCGTAGGAAGTCCCGGGTTCATACCTCTTTTAATACAAGACAAACTCTTGTTGGCCTTAGAGTCAGCATTGCATGCTGTTATTTAGTCTATGATCTACTAATACACCCAGATCCTTCTCAACCAGGGACTCTCCCAGCTTTACTTCCCCCTAGGACATATGCTGCATGCAGATTATTTGCCCCCGGGTGCATAACTTTACATGTATCTATATTGAACCTCATTTGCTGAATGGAAGGCCAAACAATAAGTTTGTCCAAGTCAGCTTGTAACTTATTAACAGCTTTCATAGAATGTACCATATAACAGCGTGGCTTGGCCGCTGAGAGGAATGGCCTCTTGATTCCACTGCTCCTGCACCTCAGCGACTACAGGTAGTTTAGCTGGACACCCTCCAGGACGAGATGGGGAAGTCTAAACGGCAGCTCCCTAGGCTGCAGAGTGGGAATCTGGACGGCTTCTTTGAAAGGGGCCCGGCTAAAGATGGCGCTGGCTCCCGCGCCAGGGCACCTACCTCATCTCCCCATGGCAGCGCCTCGCCGAAAAGCACCTCCCGAATCTCATCGCCTCCGCTGGAGCCCGACATCTTCTCCCTGAATGAGGCAGAGTTCCCCTCGCTTCCACCAACACCCAGTGACCTAGGGACTCCGGGGACTATGGCTCCACAAAATGGCGCCGCCGCTAACCTTGCTGGACTCTCACCTTCTTCCAGCCCCCAGAAGCAAAAACCGCGCCTGGACTCATCATACTCTCCTGAGGTCAGTAAGGGGACGTGGGCACAGGCATTGAAGACCCCCACATCAATCCTTATAACTGCGTACCAGACCTCAGATAAGCCCCTATGTGAGGACTCCATTAAAAATATGCTTTTGGCACTGCACCAGTCTCTGCGCACAGATATGGTAGGGTTGATTAACCCTTTGGCGGCCAAAGTTAAAGAGACTGCAGATAAAATCTTGCATGTGGAGAACAAGATGGCAGACTTCGCCACTTCGCAAAATAATATCATAGATGCCCATAATGATATGGCAGATGAACTGGAGGCTATCAAAAGCAAAATAGCAGATATGGAAGATCGCTCCAGAAGGAATAATGCGAAATTCCGGGGTATCCTAGAGGATATAGCACCCCGAGACCTACAATCATACCTCAAAAGTCTCATCAAAGCGCTGCTACCAAGAATCCCTGTCCCTGACATGATCATTGACAGGGCTCATAGAATTCCAAAACCGTCGCATCTCAGTGCTGATGTCCCAAGGGATACTCTGTCCCATATTAATTTTTTCCACACTAAAGAGGCTTTAATGCTGGCAGCTAGAAACTGCGACAAATTACCTGCTCTTTTTCAAACAGTCAGGCTTTTTGCCGATCTTTCCATGGCGACATTGAGACAAAGGAGAGAACTGCAGCCGGTTACCCTTGCTCTCAGGGACAACGACATCCAATATAAATGGGGTTATCCACAAAAGTTGCTGATCCGGAGGGATGAAAAAACCCATATGGTGAAATCCATTGCAGAAGGTCAAGACTTGCTGCTATCCTGGGACATTCCACTTCACTTGGAAAAGAGAGGGAATCAGGACGGTTGATATCCCTAACAAGATCACATAGGTTACGGGTGTTATTCCTGGTTTTTTGCTATGGATCCCAGTGGTTAATTGGATGTGGAGATACTATTGCACTATTTGTATGGGGTCTAATGTCTAACCCTTTTATGTTTAGGTGCGGACTATATGCTTGAATACCCTGTATAGTTAAGGCTCCTCTCGGCCTCACCAGTGGACTTACGCCGCCAATACTGTACAGACGGATTCAATCGTCTGGAGTTGTGTTACTATTTCTCCTTTCCCTGCTGTTTCTCCCTAACCCAACTATACGCCTTACTGGCTTGTTTCATTAACTATCTTTCTGTGGCTGATCTGCTTATTGTTAGGCAGTAGCTTACTGTTATTTAGGTTTGTTTGATAATCTTTGATTGTCTGTCTATCCCTACAGGGACTGGTTCCTCCCCTCACTCACATGGGTCTTAAAACTTTATCACTGAACGCTAAAGGGCTTAATTGTCCCCAGAAAAGATCCTATGTTTGGCGGGAGGCAACCAAAGCTGGAGCGGACCTTATTTGCATCCAGGAGACCCACTTACTACAGGAAGATGCTAAACATATTCATAATCGATCTTTTCCTCATATATTGCATTCTCATTTTAGCAGGAAGTCCAGAGGGGTGTTCATAGCTGTCAAGAATTCAGTGGCCTTTACTACTATTTCCTCAAAAGTGGACTCAAATGGCCGATACATCATCCTGGTATGTTCTATTAACAACATTACCTACACCATAGTCAATATTTATGCACCCAATGACCACCAAATCACCTTCCTGCACAAATTACTAAAACAGTTAAATTCCCTGAAACAAGGGAAAGTAATTGTTTGCGGTGACTTTAACACGGTGATGGATCGGTCGTTGGTTTCCACTAGCCTAACTCGACGCTCAGGGAGTGGCATTGCTTCCCTGTTACACGCTGAGGGTCTTATCGATGTGTGGAGAGCTCAACATAGTGTAGAGAGGGACTATACCTTTTTCTCAACACCTCATCTCTCAAATTTGCGCATTGATATGTTTTTAGTAGATCAAGCCACCTTGCTGCATACAATATCTACAGACATTGGACTCATCCAGTGGTCTGACCATGCACCAATAACAATGACCCTAGAGGACCTATACCAATCCCCACGTGCTCCCATTTGGCGCACTGACACATTTTTATATTCCAACCCAGAATCAGTTATGGAGATGTCTGCTGAATTGCGAGAGTTTTTCACTTTCAACGATGGCTCTATCACAGATAAATATATCCTGTGGCAGACTCATAAAGCGTTCATTCGAGGTTCCCTGATTAGATTGAAATGCAAATTAAAGAAAGTTAAAGAAAGGGAAATCTCTCAGCTGATTAAATCCATTGCTGATCTTGAGAATCGAAATAAGACGTCACCTACAGCTTAAGCATTCTCTTTACTGAGAACAGAGAGGGACAATCTGTGCAGTCTGTTGTCACACAACTATTCCAAATACCTGCTAAGATTAAAATCGAGGTATTATGCTCAGGGGAACAGAGCTGGCAAACTATTGGCTAATCAACTTAAAGTTCAACAAACCAAATCAAAAATCCCATTCCTCATCCACCTGTCATCTAAAGCAAAACTATTAGACCCTAGAGATATCGCGGAACAATTTCGTGGCTACTACCACACCCGCTATAACCTTAAAGACACAGTTTCCCTACCTGATAACTACCCTGAATTGGTGGAGAACTTCCTGGCTCAATCCAACTTACCTACCCTCACTCCCGCACAGCTCCATTCATTAAATATCCCACTCACGTCCATGGAACTCCAAAAGCTAATTGCAACTCTCCCCTCAGGTAAATCCCCAGGCCCGGAGGGCTTGTCTAATGAATACTATAAACATTTCCTTCCCATATTATCCCCCTATATTCTGGATATTTTTAATCGCGCCCTTGAAGGAGCCCCGTTCCCACCCGAGATGCTTACAGCTCTGATAGTCACACTACCTAAACCTGGAAAATCTCCAGATGCACCTCAGAACTTCAGACCAATTTAGCTACTTAATTTGGATATCAAAATTTTCGCCAAATTAATAGCCAGTAGATTGCCAGCCATACTCCCTTCCCTAATTAAAGATGACCAGACGGGGTTTGTTAAGGGCCGTATATCATTGGATAACACCAGAAGATTGATAAATTTGTTTGACTATGCTGAGCAGAATAACCTCCCTATGTTAGCAGTGACCCTTGACGCTGAGAAGGCGTTTGACCTACTACACTGGTCGTTCGCATTCTCGGTCCTACGTAAGATGGGTTTTAAAGGCAATATACTGAACGCTTTCTACAGCTTATATGCCTCTCCCACGGCTAAAATATGGGTAAATGGGGTGCTATCTGCTCCTTTCCAGATTACCAATGGTTCTCGTCAAGGGTGCCCACTATCACCCCTCTTGTTCATCTTGGCTCTGGAACCTTTGGCTTAACACATTAGGAAAGCTCCTCTCATTCAAGGTGTAGATATTGGTGGAAGGGACCATAGAATTTCTCTATATGCGGACAACATCATCCTTACCCTATCAAGTCCTCTTCAGTCATTAAGCTCTGCCTTTGACATAATAGCACATTTTGGCACACTCTCATATTATAAAATTAATAATTCCAAGTCCCAGGCCTTAATACTCTATACTCCTCATAAGGATATTGAGGTGTTAAAGTCCCGATTTCCCCTAGACTGGCAAGAATTAGAACTTCCATACTTTGGAATCAAGCTGACATACCCCTGGTCCCTTTTGCATAAACAAAATTATGAACCCCTCCTCGGGACTATGTCTCCTGATTTTTCCCACTACTCCATGAAAGGGATTTCGTGGGTGGGTAGGGTGGCAGCGTTTCAGATGATGACTCTGCCTAAATTGATCTATGTCTTCAGAGCTCTCCCTATCTCAGTCCCTGATTTGTTTTTTTAGAAAGGCACAGGCAATACTATCCAAATAGGTTTGCTAATCGTCTAGACCCAGAATTGCCCAAAAACAGCTTTTCCTTCGGAAAAGAGCAGGAGGGTTAGGACTACCTTGTATTAGTGACTATCACAGGGCCATTGGACTGTCACTTGCTAGGGAATGGTGGGATAAAGACTGCAATGAAGCTTGGCATCAAATTGAATCTCATTCAATTAATGAGGGCTCCTTGAGGGACTTGTTGATTAGTGTTATATGAAGTAGGAAGGTTCCTGATTTTTCCCTTAGGACGGTAAAGCATGTGGGGAAGCTTTGGTTACAATTTCACAACGCATATACAGATTCTACTGATGCCTTATTTTCCCACTTAGACATCCACTCTCTGGAGTCGATTTTGAAGGATATCAGTCTGCGCGGATGGCGTGATAGGGGGATCGAGAGGGTCTCTCAACTCATTGATACTGAGGGAGTCCTCCCGTTCACCACTGCTCAACAGATGTTCCAGCTTTCATCTGGAGAGATATTTAACTACCTCAGGGTTAAACACCTATTAACGACTATCGTTAATAAGCCCCCTCCTACACATGTGGGGATCCTTCAATTATATTGTTCCCAGGGCTTACTGAAAAAAGGGGCAACTGGGCGTATATACGAGTTCATGGGTGATAAAACTAAATTTGCTAAATCCAAACCATTCCAGAAATGGGAGCGATAACTAGGTAGAGCATTCTCCGAGGATGATTGGTCTTTTGCAATTGGTTTCTTAGCTTCTAATTTTTAGTGTGTTACCCACTATGAAGCTGGTGTTAAGACGCTTCTAAATTGGTACTTTACACCCAAAAGACTTACTATTTACCCTTTTTCTTCTCCCCTGTGATGGAGGGGATGTGGAAGTGTGGGCTCATTGCTTCATGTTTTGTGGTCGTGCCCAATTATCACTAGTTTCTGGAAGCAGGTATTTGAGTTGTTAGGAGAATTATCTGGACATTAACATTTCCCCATCTCCAGAACTTGCTCTCTTTTTTTTGGGGCATTCAACACCTATACCCCTCATATAGGCCCATAATGGGACATGTCTTGCTTGACGCTAAGCTAGTTATAACTCGCCACTGGAAAAAGGTGACCCCTCCAGACATTTCGGAAATGGTAGCTGAGCTAAATAGCACATGTCGTTATGAAAGGATGATTCCACCCTCAATGCTTTCTGCCATGTTATTTGTCAGTCTCCAGGTCTACGGGATGAACAACGGCATTTCACTGCTTCATATCTTGAAACAGATTCTGGCAAATCTGGCTGCTCAGGGGACTGGAGACGTAGCATCTAGATCTCACGGTCACATGAGCCATGTGGGGGCTGAACTGGAGGAGGAGGAAGACATTGGAGCACAAGCAATGTGTAGCAAAATGGGTGGTTTTTCTACACAGGTGACAGGAGAGGAGGAGCAGGAGCAGCCAGAGGAGCTACAGGGCGATGAGGAAGACGAGGCAGAGGACCCAGACACACCATGGCAGTATGCAGTGAAGATGGAGGCAAGGAGTCCCTCGGAGTCACTTCCACAAATGGCCCGATGAATACTAACTTGCTTGGGTAGTGACAGTTGAATTGTCACCATTCGGCAGAGGGATGACTTCTGGCTCTCCACCTTGTTGGACCCTCACTACTGGTCTAAAATGGGGGCCTTTTTTACACCCGCTGAGAGGGAGGACAAATTGAACTATAATAGAGACATCCTATGTAGTCAGTTGGCCACTGCCTATCTGCACCATCGTCCATCCTCTCACAGGTCTGACTGGGGGGCCCTCTGTGCTCACGTTCCACTGCCATGGCTGCCGTAGAGGGGTGGGGTGGCAGGAGTAGTACCAGCTACATCAACAGCAGCCTTAGTCTAGAGTTGCTGATGAGCAGCTTTCTTCACCCACCTAGTGAAGAAACTACTCACCAGCAGCAGCATCTAGACCTGGAACAGAACCTGAACCAGCAACATTGAAGAACCTCTGGACTACTAGGCAGCCAAACCAGATTTATGGCCGCAACTGGCCGAGTTTGCACTGGAAAAGCTGTCCTGCCTGGCCAGTAGTGTGGCATCAGAGCGGGTGTTCAGTGTGGCGGGGGCTATAGATACCCTAAGAAGAACCCACCTGTCCACCCAAATTGATCTTTGTTCAGATGAATCAGGCTAGGATCAGCCAGGATTTCCACCCACCAATGCCTGACGCATCAGACTTGATCATCCATGATGCCACAGCACTTTGACAAAAGAGACTGGTTTCTTCTGGCTACCTGCCTCAGCTACTATTCATATGCTGCCACCTGCCTGATGCCACACATTTGATTCCAAGTGCTCCTTCTTTCACCCACCATCTTTAGCTGGTACTGGTATTGCCACCCACCTCCGTACTCTGTCACCGGGTCACTCTGTGGTCTCCTGATGTTGCTGCAACCTCCACATTATGTCACCTTGAAACTCTGTGGTCTAATGCTTCTAATACCTTTACACTATGTCACCTTGCCACTGTGTGGTCTTCTGATGCTGCTGCCTCCTCCACACTATATTACCTTGCCACTCTGTGGTATCCTGATGCTGCTGCCACCTCCACACTATGTCACCTTGCCACTCTGTGGCCTCCTGATGCTGCTGCCGGCACCTCCACAATTTGTCATTGGGCCACTATGTGGCCTCTTGATGCTGCTGCCACCTCCACACTGTCATTGTGCCACTCTGTGGCCTCCTCATGCTGCTTACTCCTCACCACTATGTCATAGGGCCACTCTGTGGACTTCCCATGCTGTTCCCACCCTCCCCACCTCATGACTGGGCCACTTTTTTTCTTTTCGGCATGGCTGACATCCTCAATTATTTGACCCTTCTACTGATCTATCAGAAGGAAAAAAAAAATGATGCACAACGGATCCTGTCTGTGTAGTAGCTGTAAGGCCTGTATGGTCCAATAAGAATTGGCTTATGATTTCGTAGCTAAAAACAGGAGTTTGTGAAAAACACAGAAGACATGCAAATATTCCATTCACGTGTCATCTCTGTTTTGGATCCACTCCTGTTTTTTTGGGGGGTTTAGCAATACTGATGGATTACTGACCAAATGCTGACTGAATGAAGGCCGATACTCCAAAGACAGGATCCGTTTTTTGGGGGTTATTGTTCTGACGGATCAGAGGAAGGGCAAAATAATCAGTGAAGTCAACACAAACTTGCTGCCGACACCCTCTCCACTCTGTGGGGGGCTCTACTATGTAATTTTTTAATAGAACAGGTTCTGTAGACATCTATGTGGAATCAGCTGATGATGGTGTAAAAGGAGTGCGCTTCTTCTTGCCTCTAACATTGACCGGTAAGGCTGAGTTCATACTTGAGTTATTTGGTCAGTTTTGATCCCTTGACTGCCCAAATAAGTGAAGTTTTCAGTGATTCTAAGAGCGATGCCTGTCCTCTGCATGTCATACTGACTCACAGTATTATTTCACTACGACAGCAGACTCTACACCATTATAAAGGCTCTCTGCAGGCAGGAAATAGACGTTTTTTAACGCGACTTGCCGCAAATCAATTCAGATTGAACCAATTTTTTTCAAAAAATTTGACTAACAGGCCGATCCAATTTTTTTTTTTATTTGCTCATCTCTACCAGTGACCAACACCTTGTTACCATCATTTAGGGGCCTTATATGTTCAGATTTTTTTTTTGCATTTATGTATTTAAAGAATGTTTTGGGGTTGGTCTACTTTTGATGATTTTATTAGCACATTAGAAAATTCATTTAGTTCTTTATACTTTTTAACGGCTACAGCTGATTCCTCAGATTTGTATTTCTTTAATGCCATCTTTTTGTCATTTATTGCCCTTTTTAAACTATAGTATGCCATGTGGGGTTTAATTTTATTAGCTTGCATTTGTTACCGCTAGGAATGTATTTAACATAATACTTATCCAAAGTAGATTTGAAGCACTCCCAATTAGCATTAGTGTCATTATGTGACAATAGCTCCCAGTCTATGTCCTGAAGTGCAATGCTTAACCCAGGGAAATTAACTATTTTAAAATTACTGTAAGTCTTTTTGCCCTACCAGCCCGAGTTAGTTTTTTACAGTTTATTTGGAATATATTAAAATTGTGGTCACTGTTACCAAGGTTTTCATGGACAGTGACATTTCTTCTAACAATTGCTCTGCATTGTTAAAAATTACTAGTTCCAGAAGAGTAGGATTTCTAGTAGAATCTTCTACAAACTGGCCCATAAAATTATCCTGCAAAAAGCTGAGGAATTTTCTTGGTTTTGCAGCAGAGGCAGAACCATATTCCCAATCTATGTTTGGATAGTTAAAATCTCCCATTATCACTACTGTGTCAGCCTGTGCCGCCCGTTCCATTTGAACATACAGTTGATCTTTTATCTCCTTAGTGATCTTGGGGGGGTCTATAGATCACACCAAGAGTTATTTTCTCTTTTTTTTTCTTCCCTCTGTAATTCCACCCACAAGGTTTCAACATCCTCACAACCTTCATCCACAATTGTTTCTTTCACACTTACTTTCATATCACTCCTAGCATACAAACATACACCACCACATTTGCGTTTAGCCCCATCGTTTCTAAAAAGTGTACAACCTTGAAGATTTACATAGACTCTGATGGAGATTTAGTGCTGGACAGGACCTGGAAGCTTAATCAGGATTCTGAGGAGGAGGCCACATCAGAGGAGGAGGGAGATGGTGGCAGCGATAATGAACAGAAGCCATGTACTTCTTAAAGAAAGGCAAGGGCCATATCTGCTTTGGGCTCTGGTGATGCAGTTGACACTGGGGGTTGTTTAGGCCCAAAACATTTCAAAAATAAGCTGAGCTTGACTGCTTCTAGCTCTGGCCAGTATCTTCCATCTGGCAGTTTCTCTCCATGCTGCCAGAAGACAGAAGTATAGCCCCTCGCAAGTTGTGCAAGAACAAAATAAGACGTGGACAGACAGACACAGGCATCACAGCTCTATTGAAGCACATGAAGCGGCATCACCCCATCCTGTGCCAAACAAAAGTGGCAGCCAGCTACTGCAATTTAAATTCCTCCTACTCCTGTTCTCCCTTGCAGTAGCCAGGCCGCATCCACATCACCATCATCATCACTTTCTGCCTCTCCTGCTCAGACTTCTACTCCATGCTCCATCGTCAGCTATCAATAATGGAATATGAGGCCAGGAAACAACTTTCTACACCCTGCAATCCACTGGTGAAAAGCTAAATTCCCACCTGGCCAAGTTGCTGGAGGTGCAGTCGCTGCCTCACCATCTAGTTGAGAGTGTTGCCTTTAGAGAGCTGATGGTGTGTGCTCGTCTCGTTGGATGTACCTAGCCACCATTATTTCACCCAAAAAGCCCTGTGTTGTACTTTACTGTATGGTAATGTTCTCACCACAGTGGACACCTGGAACAGCTGTTAGGGGCAGGGGCAGGGCCAGTACATATCTTTCATGACCCACTTTTTGAGACAGAAGTGAGGCAACACCCATAGCAACAATACATTTAATTGTAGATAAATCGGCACTCAAAAATACATGGGTCATGCAAGATGACTTCCCCAGACCACTGAGGAAGGAGTAAGACCCAAATTATACTCCGAAACGCATTTGGTTAAACTTTAAGAATTGGTCTCCAGTGCTTTCAGAAGAAAAATCTTTAAAGAATACTACCGTGAACATTTTCTGAAGAGAATCAAATTGATATAAGAATACGATTGAAGTATAGGAGTTGGCTTGAAATAAGTATCTATACCGGACTTTTTAACCCACCTAAGTTCGTATCGAACTATTGCCTTATTAAGTTCTTATAATGAACATTTATAATCATCTGGAAACCATTTAGCTGTCTTGTTTTTGGCCTCTCGAGGGAAATAACAACTATTACATGCACTTTAAATGGAACCTGTCATGTGGATATTTGATTATAATCTAACTAATTATATACAATCATTAACTACTAAAAAGTACCTGAGATGTATTCACTTACTGGTGTGACAGGTGGTTACCTCATAATACACACACAAAGATGCCGCATGCTAATGAGCTGATTCGAGTCCGGCGTGATGTCATTGAGTCCAGCGTATCTTTAATTCAGAGCTATAGCCACTCCCCTGCCCACCTGCTGCTGATTCCTATGGAAACAAACTGTCACTCAGCAGCAGGTGGGCGGGGAGAGTCAGGAGCTCATAAATATTCATGACTCATCATTATCAGCTGGAGCTTTTCAATACAAGATGTTGGCAGATTGACTGGGTCAATTAAAGAAAGTGACCCGGCATTTTGCTAAGCGAATCAGTCACTTATTTATGTTGCCCTTAGTTAGGACACCATAAAACTGGTGACAGGTTCCCTTTAATGCTTTAATAATCGATATATCGATTTCAATATTATTCCTTATTGGTCTAAGAGTATGTACACGTTTTTTTCAGTGATTTAATCGTCTGAGTCTTATTGATTTGGGAAACCAATCGATATATTTTTTTTTCACCAAAACAATTACTCTCAGCAATACAGTATTGCCAATACCTTTTTATGTTCATGCAATTTTTAGTGTGAATAATACATTTTTACTTTAATTTTAATCATCTTGCGTGACCCGTGTATTTTTTTGTGCCGATTTATCTACAATTAAATTTATTCTATTCAGTAAACGGGGGTTTACAATTAATCGTGCACCTAGCCTGAGTTCCTTCTATTAAGTAGAGCCAACCTTATTTGAATAGACCCATAGCAACAATATCCGGTCCTTGTGACCCCCCAAGATTGTGTCAGCCTGGCTCCCATACCAAGCACTTATTCATTACCTCCTCTATGGAGACATTGTCATCACCCACTAGCAGAAGGGCAACGCATCGTTCCCACTTCCCTCTCCTTCCTATCACATGTGTCAAGTCAAGTGTTGCTATGTCATGTTGGAGCTGATTTGCCTGGGTCAGAGTAGCTAAGTGTTTAGTGACAATGGGTGCAACGTCATGGCATCCTTGAATATGGGGGAAATAACATACGCTCCCTACATGGTGTATTTCATTGACCTAGCTGTTCAATGATTTTTAAATGAGTATGCTGGCTTGCACAAGGTGTTGGTAATGTCCAGGAGACTGTCCTCACATTTCAGCCATTCTTAAGTAGAGGAACGTTCTCCTGGACTTGCGGATACAGAACCGTCTGCCGCTAAACCACTTAATCTGTGATGTTCCAACACACTGGAATTCAACATTGCACATGTTTGAGCTATTGTATGAGCAGTGGAAAGTTGTGGATGATTTTGTCATACACCAGACCCCCTCAGCTGCTAGAAACGTGCTGTTTAGAGGTCAGGAAATGGCAGCTCATCCCATGTCAGGTGCGGAGCCCTGTGAAGATGCCACAACAGCAGCAAAAACAATCTCCTCACCCTTATATTTGTCTTAGAACAGATAGTGACACAACTCAGTTGTTTTCTACTACGCTCACTGCCGCATACCTTTATTCCTCCTCCTTTTTTTCATCCAGAAGAGGGCTCAGCAGCAACGTGGTGACAGGGACGTGGGGGCGCTATTATCTTACAGCATGAACTTTGCACGAAACATCCATGCATACTACATATTCCTATATGAAAATAGATGTATAACTTATACTATCTGTCCATTTATAATACAGGAGGTACCCATATGCATATACAGTATATTAAATACCCAGGTGGGTAAACCATAATAGTGGCCCAAACTAGTCCAGTATTCTCTCTCTGTTCCCTTTTGCTTAGCCTCCAGTTTTATCTCAGAGAGGGCTTATAGCATGGTACGGGGAAATTGTGACATCCAAATGAACAAAGTTGTCCTCCACCATTGACATGGATCTGCAAGGATTTTCACACTTCTCTGGCTGAGGCCGAAAAATATATCTGACCTTGCTGATGATGCCATCTTGTCACTGTCGCTGTTGGCCTGCATGCCATTGCGTTCTTTACTAGAGATGAGCAAATCAAAGTTGAAAAATGGAATTAGATCTGAATTTTAGGAAAAATTTGATTCGCACCAAAGTCAAATTCCCTCATGCTTCGTGGTAAAGAATTGTCTTTTTTTCTAAAATAGCTGCTGCACATGTTAGGACATGGAGCAAAGAACTCTGGGAATGAGGGATCACCCACAATGCCATGCATGCAGCCAATCAGCAACCAGCCCCTGTAATGTCACTTTTGTGGGGGGAGTATTTATAGGGAAAAAAATATACATCTTATGTACGTCCTATTAAGCAGTCTGCTGTGAATTTACATTGCTATACAGCCATTTCCGGGTTGTATTAATAGGAAATATACGTATGTCCTATTAGCCATTCTGCTATGAATTAACATTTGTTCTAACAACATTTGGGGGGTGCATTAATAGGAAAAAATTCTTATTTTCCGTTTTGCGGTGAAGTTACATTCTACTAACAGCCATTTACGGGATGTATTAATAGGAAAGATATGTACGACTTTTAACTGTTCTGTGGTTAGTTGTTCTGTGCGGTTTATAACTTTAGTTACAGTTGAGAATTGCTGGTGTGTGGATCTCGGCAGAGCTCCTGGTGCTTCCATTGCTCCTTTGAATTTAAGTTTTTTCCTTTCCCTTTTGTATTTTGTTTGGGTTCTGTGTGTTGCATTTTCCTATTGTTTGTATTAGGCCTGAGGGAGACTCCTGTTCGTCCTTTCTTTTGAAGGAACAGGTAGTCTCGTCTCTGCTATTAGTACCAGGGTCCTATAGGGTTAGATAGGACTCTGGGTGTTTCCCTCCCACACCGAAGCGTGACAACTACAGCCACTTACGTGGTGTATTAATAGCAAATATATGCATGTCCTATTAGCTGTTCTGAGGTGAATTTACATTGCCATACAGCCATTTACATGCTGTACTAATAGGAAACATACGTATGTCCTATTAGCCGTTCTAAGGTGAATTTACATTGTTTTACTTTTTTGGGGGGTGTATTAATAGGGAAACAATTTTTTTAAAGGCTACAGCTGACCCCTCAGATTTGTTTTTGTTAAGGCCATCTTTTTGTCATTTATTGCCCTTTTTACACTATTTGTAAGCCATGTGGGGTTTCAATGCTTAACCCAGGGAAATTTGCCATTTTAAAATTACCGTAAGTCTTTTTGCCCTCCCAGTCCGAGTTTGTTTTCTACAGTTTATTTGGAATATATTTAAATTGTGGTCACTTTTACCAATGTTTTACTTTGCCATACAGCCTTTTACTTGCTGTATTAATAGGAAACATACGTACGTCCTATTAGTCGTTCTGAGGTGAATTTACATTGCTCTACATTTGTAGGGAGTGTATTTATAGGGAAAAAAAATCTTATTTGCCGTTCTGTGGTAAAGTTGTACTACAGTCATTTGCGGGTGTATTAATAGGAAATATATGTATGTCCTATTAAGCGTTCTTCGGTGACTTTACATTGCTATACAGCCATTTACGGGCTGTATTAATAGGAAATATACGTACGTCCTATTAGCCATTCTGAGGCAAATTCACATTGTTCTATATTTTTGGGGGGCTGCATTAGTAGGAAAAAAAATACATCTTATTGGCCAATCTGCTATGAATTTACATTTGTTCTACATTTATTGGGGGGGGGGGTGTATTAATAGGAAAAAAAAAATGTCTTATTTGCCATTTTGCGGTAAAGTTACATTGTACTACAGAGATTTACAGGTTGTATTAATTGCAAATATATGTATTTCCTATTAGTCGTTCTGCAGTGAATTTACATTGCTATACAGTATGCGTAAATCCTATTTGCCGTTCTGCTTTGAAGTTACATTGTACTATAGCCATTTATTGCGGTGTTTTAATAGTAAATATACATATGTCCTATTAGCCTTTCTGCGTTGAATTTGCATTGTTCTACATTTCTTTGAGGGTGTATTAATAGGGAAAAATAAATATATGTCTTATTTCCCATTATGTGGTGAAGTTAGTTTTCTATACAGCCATTCACGGGGTGTACTAATAGGAAATATATGTGCGTCCTATTGGCCGTTCTGCTGTGAATTTACATTGTTCTACAGTTTTTTGGGGGTGTATTAATATTTAAGGGAAAAAATGTTAGAGTGTTAATAGTGACACAAATCGCTAGCTAATAGGTCCACAAAAGTCCTTTTAAGGACTGGTAAAGGTGTGCTATTGATTGGTGTGCAGTACAGAGGGGTGTAATACACTTATAATATGCTTTCTAATATAGAAAGCAAATTATAGTGGATTTGCATAGTGCAGCATCGTGACTGGTGATCGGTTCTGCAGCGATACTACAACTACAAAGAGTGACAAACGCAATTAGAAAAAAGTATTATAACTGGTGTGATAGACCAGTGGCCCCCAAAACAACATATTGAAGCGGGGTGTTATCTAAGAATATACTACTCAAATAGTGTATTTCGGTGCTGCAGAAATGTATCTGCTTTCACTGTGTTACATCTGCTATACACAGTGAGAAAATTTAAAGGAAAACATTTTTATAACTGGTGTGAAAGACCAGTAACATAGTAGTAGTAGTACATAAGGCCGAAAAAAGACATTTGTCCATCCAGTTCGGCCTGTTATCCCGCAAGTTGATCCAGAGGAAGACCCCTCTCTAGTAGCTATAGCCTGTAATATTATTAAGCTCCAGAAATACGTCCAGGCCCCTCTTGAATTCCTTTATTGTACTCACCATCACCACCTCCTCAGGCAGAGAGTTCCATAGTCTCACTGCTCTTACCGTAAAGAATCCTTTTCTATGTTTGTGTACAAACCTTCTTTCCTCCAGGCGCAAAGGATGTCCCCTCGTCACAGTCACAGTCCTGGGGATAAACTGGTTTTTGCAGCTTAGTTTGCTGTTTATTAAAATTCCTAGATCCTTTTCCATGTCAGTGTTACCGAGTGTTTTACCATTTAGTATGTACGGTTGACTTGCATTTTTCCTTCCCATGTGCATAACTTTACATTTATCAGTGTTAAACCCCATCTGCCACTTATCTGCCCAAGCCTCCAGTCTATCCAGATCCCTCTGTAGTAGTATACTGTCCTCATCAGTGTAAATTACTTTACACAGTTTAGTGTCATCTGCGAAAATTGATACTTTACTATGCAAGCCTTCTACAAGATCATTAATAAATATATTGAAGAGAATAGGGCCCAATACTGACCCCTGAGGTACCCCACTAGTGACAGTGACCCAATCTGAGTGTGTACCGTTAATAACCACCCTCTGTTTTCTATCACTGAGTAGTGGCGTCGCTAGAGGGGGGCGAGGGGGGCAATTGCCCCCCCTATGTTGTTCCTTGCCCCCCCAGGTGCCCCCCCGCTGATTCCCCCGAGTGAATACTAATGAGCGCTTCCATTAAGGAAGCGCTCATTAGTACAGAAGGACCAGGAAGTGGTGAACGCTCTGTACTCACCACTTCCTGGTCCTCGGCTGTCGGCTGTGCAGGGCTGCGCACAGCGTGAGGTCGCTCTGTGACCTCACGCTGTGCGCGCCAGTTTAGAGCACGCACAGTCGACTGAGGAGGGAGAAAATGGCAGGCGGCGTCCGTCCAGGAGCAGGAGAGGTAAGTGTTTTTTTTTTTAATTTTATAAAAAATGTGGCTGCTGGGGGCATTATGGGGGCTAATAGGAGGCATATGCGGCTAATAGGAGGCATATGGGGCTAATTGGAAGCATATTTGGGGGCTAATTGGAGGCATATTTGGGGGCTAATTGGAGATGTATGGGGGCATTTGGAGGCATATTTGGGGGCTAATTGGAGGCATATTTGGGGGCTAATAGGAGGCATATGGGGCTAATAGGAGGCATATGGGGCTAATTGGAGGCATATGGGGGCTAATAGGCATATGGGGCTAATAGGCATATGGGGCTAATAGGAGGCATATGGGGGCTAATTGGAGGCATATGGGGGCTAATTGGAGGCATATGGGGGCTAATTGGAGGCATATGGGGGCTAATTGGAGGCATATGGGGTCTATGGGGCTAATTGGAGGCATATGGGGGCTAATTGGAGGCATATGGGGGCTAATTGGAGGCATATGGGGTCTATGGGGTTAATTTGAGGCATATGGGGTTAATTTGAGGCATATGGGGGCTAATTGGAGGCATATGGGGGCTAATTGGAGGCATATGGGGGCTAATTGGAGGCATATGGGGTCTATGGGGCTAATAGGAGGCATATGGGGGCTAATAGGAGGCATATGGGGGCTAATTGGAGGCATATAGGGGCTAATTGGAGGCATATAGGGGCTAATTGGGGGCTAATAGGAGGCATATGGGGGCATATGGGGGCTAATTGGAGGCATATGGGGGCTAATTGGAGGCATATGGGGGCTAATTGGAGGCATATGGGGTCTATGGGGCTAATTGGAGGCATATGGGGTTAATTGGAGGCATATGGGGCTAATTGGGGGCTAATAGGAGGCATATGGGGGCTAATAGGAGGCATATGGGGGCTAATAGGAGGCATATGGGGGCTAATTGAAGGCATATGGGGGCTAATTGGAGGCATATAGGGGCTAATTGGGGGCTAATAGGAGGCATATGGGGGCTAATTGGGGGCTAATTGGAGGCATATGGGGGCTAATAAGAGGCATATGGGGGCTAATAAGAGGCATAATGGGGGCTAATTAGAGGCATAATGTGGGCTAATGAGGCATAATGGGGGCCAATGGGGCTAATAAGAAGAATAATGGGGGCTAATGAGGCATAAGGGCTTATATGGGGGCTGATATGGGAGTGATGAGAGGCATAATGAGGGCTAATGAGAGGCATAATGTGTCATCCACAGATCCCCCATAACAGTGTGTCTTCCACAGATCCACCATAACAGTGCGCCTGTGCACTGACGAGAGACAGAAAGAAGGGGAAAGAATCCGTGGAAGCAAGCAGAGGACAGCACAGCAGACGACTGAATAGCTTCTTTTGTAAGTAAATTGTTTTATTATAACTGTATCCCTGCAGACCGCAACTCTCTCGTATTTTGTAATCTTATTTTGTTTTTGCCCCCCCATTTTTGACTGTGGTATCTTTGTGCCCCCCCTATATATTGTTCCTAGAGTCGCCACTGTCACTGAGCCAGTTACTTACCCACATACAGATGTTTTCTCCCAGTCCGAGCATTCTCATTTTATATACTAACCTTTTATGTGGTACAGTGTCAAATGCTTTGGAGAAGTCCAGATATACGACATCCATTGATTCGCCGCTGTCAAGTCTAGAACTTACCTCCTCATAGAAACTGATTAAATTAGTCTGACATGACCGATCCCTCACAAAGCCATGCTGATATGGCGTTATTTGCTTATTTCTGTTGAGATGCTCTAATATAGCATCTCTCAGAAAACCTTCAAACAGTTTACCCACAACAGATGTTAAACTTACCTGCCTATAGTTTCCTGTGGCTCCCAAAACAACATATAGAAGTGGGGTGTTATCTAAGAATATACTACTCAAATAGTGTATTTGAGTGCTGCAGAAATTTAACCGCTTTCACTGCGTTACCACTGCTACACACAGTGAGAAAATTTAAAGGATTATTTTTTTTTTTTTAAACTAGTGTGATTATAGACCAGTTGCCACCAAAACGACATATTGAAGCAGAGTGTTATCTAAGAATACACTACTGAAGAAATGCAGCCGCTTTCACTGCATTACCGCAGTGTGGGCTTTTTTTAATGTGTCAGCTGCTGACAATAGTGTTGCCATCTGCAGCCTTTGCAGTCAACGCATAAGTCGCGGTAAGCTCAACACTCACATAGGGAGGACCGCCTTAAGAAGGCACCTGGACTCACATCAATGAGCCCATTGAGAGCAACGCCGTCAGAACCCACAAAGCCACACTCCTCTCTCCTCCCAATTGTCCTCCACTCCACCTTCCATCATGCCGTCCTCACGTTTGTCAGAAAAAAGGCAGGCTTCAGTGGCCCAAATGTTGGAGCGCAAAAAAATGATGACGCTGGATAACCCTCTTGCCCAAAGGTTGACCGCTGGCTTGTTGGAACTGATAGTTCGCCAACTACTGCCATATAAACTTGTGGACTTGAAGGCCATTTGAAAATTTGTGGCCAATGGAACACCACAATGGAAGGTCCCAGGAAGGAAATATTTCTTGCAGAAGGGCATCTCAGAACTATATGGCCACGTTCATCGGCAAGTGAATTTATCTCTGGCACACAGTGTTGGTGCCAAGATACATCTTACCACAGACATGTGGTCTAGCAAACATGGGCAGGGAAGGTATATAACTTTTACTGCCCACTGGGTGATTCTTCTGACGGCCGTCAAGCATGTAACCCGTGGCACCCGTGTAGATTTGGTTTTACCACCACGGATTGCATGCATTGCATCCATCCTCCCTCTCCTCCTCAGCTGACTCCTCCTTTTCCGCTGCTACCGTCACTTCCAATGCTCCAACCAAGATCCCCAGAACGTATTTGACATGCCAAGTTAGACGTTGCCATGCTGCGTCTGTTGTGCCTGGAAGCCAAGAGCCACACCGGTCCTGCATTCTTTTCAGCTTTGTGTTCACAGGCAGATCAGTGGCTAACATTGCTCAATTTGACAGTTGGCAATCTGCTGAGCACGCTGAAACAGAGCAAAATTACACTCGTGCCATGCATGAAACACATCCTGAACTTGGTCGTGCAGCGACTCGTTGTCAAATACCCTGGGGTCCAAGATGTCTTGCGGCAGGCCAGGAAAATCTCTGGCCATTTCAGAAAATCTTACATGGCCATGGCTCGCCTTGCTGACATTTAACGGCGACACAACCTGCCCATCAGACGTCTTATTTGTGACTGCCGGATGCAATGGAACTCAATCTTGTATATGTTCGATAGGCTGCTTCAGCAGAAACATTAAGTTAACAACTACCTGTACGAACTCTGCGGCAGGACAGGTTCTTGGAGCTTTTTTTTTTCACTGCGCCAGTGGCTGCTCATGCGCGACACATGCAGACTTCTGTGGCCATTTGATGAGATCACCAAACTGGTCAGTGGCAAAAGGAGGAGGAGGAGGATGGTGACGGGGAGGAGCAAAAAGAGCATGCTTTAAACCTTTCTGGGATCCCTGGTGTTGTCCGTGGATGGGGGAGGAGAACGAGGACAACATTATCCTGGATGATGAGCAGGAGCCAGGCCAATACACCGCTTCCAGTTTAGCGCAAATGGGGGCCTTCATGCTCCAGTCTTTTAAGAGGGACCCCAGTATACAAAACATAAAGGGTAAGGACCGGTACAAACAAAAAATTGCAGAAATGTTACCACCATCACAGAGGGCTGTCAGAATGCAGCACTTCCAGGCCTTGCTTAGAGAAATGCTGCATTCTGCTTTTTTGGGCGTTGGCAGAGGAGTTTCCACTCACAGAGAAACGGTTGTGGGTACCAATCCAACAGCAACTGCAAGAAGAGGGCGGTTTGAAGATGTGTTGGTCACTTCTGATATGAGAACATTCTTTCAGCCGACCCATCGACAGCTGTCCTCTGGATCCAGCCTCAGGGAACGCCTAGACCGGCAGGTGTCCAACTACATTGGGTTAATAGCCGATTTGGACACTAGAAGTGATGAACCCCATGGCTACTGGGTGGGCAGGCTTGACTTCTGGCCAGAGCTTGCACAATTTGCAATGGAACTGTTGGCTTGCCCCTCATCAAGTGTCCTATCTGAAAGGACGTTCAGCGCAGCAGGGGGGGATCATCACCGATAAGCGCACTCGCCTAGCTCACGACAGTATTGACTACCTCACATTTCTAAAAATGAATGAGGCATGATTCTCGGAGGAATTCAACACATGTGACCAGTAGACCATGTTTGTTTCAAATTCATCATGACAGCCCATATCCACCACCACTCATAACAATTTATGGTCCCTGTCTTCGGTAAATGCAGCGGCATAAAAGGCTTTTTATGTCCATTGAATGCCAAATTTTTGGGGCCTGTAATGGCCGACACTTACTTCTGTATCCTGTGAATGCCTAATGTACCACAAGCCACATAATACAAATTTATTTGCTGTCAGGTGAACGCCTGTCGGCTAATTTTTGGGGCCTGTAATGGCCGACACTTACTTCTGTATCCTGTGAATGACTAATTTTTTGAACTGGAATTTGAAATCAATGGGTCTGTAAACGTTCCTCTCTATTGTGGTACAGATGCAGACACATTTTACAGACATGTGAATGGACCCTATATGTATTTGACATGTATTTACCGACTGCTGTCAGTTCTGGCTGATTTAGGCCAAGCTATTACACTAAAACCAAGCAATATTACAAAAACAAAATACATGTTATAACTGTACAAACGATTTATATAACTTAATAGAAAAATAAAATAAAAATTATGGCAACTTTTCCAAAATCATGATCATCTCGTGTACCCCCTTCATGGCCTTCAAGCGCTCCTGAATGGCTCCGGAATGCGCTGTTCCATTTGCATTTGGGCCAATTTGGCCTTCAATATCTTCATTTCTGTTTGAAAAAAAATATGAACATTATTTGCAACTCTTATTAAACCTTTAATTTGTGATGTGACTTTATGATCGCTTGCTTTACACATTTTTGTGAGAAAAATTGTCCAAAAACTTTTTTGAGAGTTTCAAATTTTTGTTTAAAAAGGTGTCCACCTGAGGGGTTATTTGGTATGATATTTTTAGACAGCTGGTTGTTACAGGTGCCGCAAGACCTACTATTTTTCAATTTTTTTTGTTATTTCTCTTTTACACTATAAAAGCATTGTTGAACCAAAAACAATTAATGTTTTACTGTCTCCATATTTTGAGAGCCATATTATTGATTTTATTTGGCGATTGTCTAATGGTAGGGTCTCCATTTTAACAGAATGATGTTAGGTTGAATAAATTAATATTTTCTTTTAATAGACCCCTCACCAGAGGGGTTAGATCATAGGATATTTTTATAGAGACAGTTGATATGTAGACTGCAGTACACAATATGTCTGTCTATTGTTTACCTTTATTTTATTTATTTTTATTTCAAGTCTTTATACACATTGATGATTGATCAGTGATATTTAGGTTCAGTATAATTTTATTTTGTTTGTTAGTTAGTGATAGTTCTATTGATTTGTTACGTAGATTACGTAGATTATGTAGACTAAAGAGTTATTGTCCAATGTTCTTTTTTTGTATTAGTATACTGTATGTTGTCGCCTCATTGTTGGCCCTTTTAATGTTTATGTACATGTTATGGATACATAATCATATTGCTATGTGCACATATTTACCCTCCTGCCGGGGGCTGGTGATCATCTCCTCTTCCTCTGAGTCCTGAGATGGGGTGGTGCTGGAGGGTCCAGTGCTTTCTACCTCCTTCATTTCTCCCACATCTGGTGGGGGTGCGTCAATAGGCTGGGAGGGTCCGGCCTCCTCCTCCTCTTCCGTCTCTACCTTGACAACCTACACGGCTTCCGCTGATCGCTTTCTCCGAATGGAGGGAATAGGAACTTCTGTGATCACAAACTGTTCAGATTTTAGATAAACAACTCCAAAATCTTAAGAACATTTGATATAAAGAAATTCCAATATCTTTATGGATGGAACAATAGGGTGAGAGGAGACCCATGGGATGGGATTATCTCCTCAGTGTATCATAGGATGATCTACTTCTCTACACCATAATCCGCTACTTTTTAACCCCATCACTAGCATAATAGAACAAAGGGACAAATAAACCAACAGATTCATTGGGAGTCTCAGAGCAGAGTTAACCCTTATTGTGTTTATGGATTCACACTGTAATGGACCGTTTCAGCAGACAAGGGGTTAAAATCCATTTAGGCGATATGCCCCTTTCCGAGAGACAGGCACAGCTACTGCAGAACACCAACCTCCCGAACTGGATACAAAATAGCACTCCAAACTGGAACCTCGCAAATAGCTGTCAGCAGACGAACAGGAAAAGCGTACAGTCAGCTTACACTCCTGGCAATCAGTCTCCAACAGCATACAGGGAATCCCCCCAATAACGAGACAAGGCTCCGTCTTGAGGGTCAGCAGTGGTCTGACTGTACTTCAAGTACAGCCTCTTTTATTGATAAAAAAACAAACATAGTACTGCCCACAGGGTTTTGAAATCCAACCAATCAGTAATTCACAACACACACAATGTAAATACAGCAACCAATCGTTCCCGCCCCCTAGAGGACCAGAAGGGAGACTGCGACACAGGACAGATACAACATATCCCCACAATGCATCATGGTTTCCTCCTCTCTGCCTGGGAGACAACCGAGGAATAATCCAATTATCTCTCAGGACAAAGGGGAGATCGCCAATACACATGTGGAGACAACAGGACAGACATCACTATTTAAACACACAATGGGACAATAGAAACACACCCACACAAAATCCTCCCCTCTGCCGATGATGACCATTGAACACAATGACGAATATAATTATCAAAGGCAGAGAAATACAGTTTTATAAAACATATCACAGGAACCCCAAAACATGCAATAACCCCATAACCAATATATCCTCGGAACCGGGGGATCTGGGTGAACCACATATCCAAAATTCACCCACATCCATTCAGTAGTTTGGAAGATACAGTTACACTGAAAATATACAAGTTATACAGAAAATAGTCACTAATAAATGTGTCCCCTGTTTGGTAGTTTCAAACTACTGAATGATGTCTCTGTGCACCAAATACAGGCAAGATAGCACCGTGCTGAAAAGTCAGAACAGTGTCTGTGAGTTAAAATGGCCGCTATCTATTGTTCTCCCCATGTGCTCCATCCAAGCAAGTAAGGCAAATGATGCAATCCAGGGACAGAGGGCTCCGTCCCAAGTGCCTTAAGACCCAATAACTTAAGGGACCATAATCCCAGGGCAGGAGGCTGGTAAACAGCCCCCTCCAAAACACCATGGCGAGGTTGGTTTCGCCACACACCATGCTACTTTAATGGGGAATATAAAAAATGTGGCCTATAAACTCAACCAAAAATTCATGGTTTATAGTTCCCTCTAAACGAAATAGGTCAGAGTGGGGGGTCTCCATAGTCCTGGCTCCATAGACAGTAGGAAGGAGGCTAGGCCTCAGGCTTCTACTGCAGACACAGTGATGATTCAGTCCGTCACTTGTCTGGCACAAAGCCAACAACACATCACCCAAAGAACATCATCCCCACAATGAAACATGGTGGTGGCAGCATCATGCTGTGGGGAGGTTTTTCAGCAGCCGGGACTGGGAAACAGGTCAGAGCTGAGGGAAAAATGGACAGGGATATTCTTGATCAAAACCTGTACCACTCTGTGCATGATTTGAGGGTAAGACGGAGATTTACCTTCCAGCAGGACAATGACACCAAAAACACTGCTAAAGCAACACTTGAGTCAGAGCCCAGATCTCAATCCAATAGAAAATCTGTAGTCAGACTTAAAAATTGCTGTTCACACGAGCAAACCATCAAATTGGAAGGAGCAGAATTAGTATTGCAAGGAGGAATGGGCAAAAACGCCTGTGGTAAGATGTGGCAACTGCTCAGAGAGACTTATCCAAAGCGACTTGGAGCTGTGAGTGCCGCAAAAGGAGGCTCTACTAAGTATTGAGAAAGACCACACAGGTCTAAACGTTGCATTGCTTTGGTGATTAAACCCTTGGATATTGAAGACAATAGAGTGCTGTGGTTTCTTTACCACTCTACTAAGTATTGACTTTAAGGGGGTGAATAGTTATGCAC
Organism: Bufo gargarizans; assembly: GCF_014858855.1. Lineage (NCBI taxonomy): Eukaryota > Metazoa > Chordata > Amphibia > Anura > Bufonidae > Bufo > Bufo gargarizans. The sequence goes on from NC_058084.1 coordinate 257,831,699, forward strand.
ATTGACATTTTATGTTATTTTGTCCTATTAGTTGTATACTTTACAATTAACCAATTTAAAAGAAGGTCTAAGTTGTGGGCATGTTCTGCAAATGACATGATGGAAATCCTCAAAAAATCTATGTTAATTCCAGGGGGTGAGTCAACAAAAAAAGAACAAATGCGTATAAAGCGATTGTTCAGACATGCAGGTGAAATGTAATCAAATACACTACTTTAATGTAAGATTACTTACAGTCACCAGGAGTTCTTCCTCTTCCTCATTGAACTTCGCTCCAAACATGGCATCCATCTAATTGCTAGTCGGTGTAAACCAGTTGCTGTACGCCACGTCTTCAGAACGTTTGTGCTCTTGCGATTAATATTTTGCCGAAATTTTGCTGATAAAAAAAAATGCTTGTCGATCGCAAAATCGCTTAATACTTCTGGCATGTCAGTGTCCATGTTGTGGGACTATGTGTGTGCATCTACTAAGTATTTTGTGGCTGCAAATATGACCTTGAGGTTTCTCATGTACGCATGCCATTAAAATGAATGGGAACCTGCGGTTTGCGAACATTTGAGCGAGTTCTGTTCACGAACCGTCCCATCAGATGTTTGTCCATCACTAATAGGAAATATACGTACATCCTATTAACCTTTCTGCGGTGAATTTACAATGCTATACAGCTATTTATGGGGTGTATTAATAGGAAACATACATACGTCATTTTAGCCATTCTGCTGTGAATTTACATTGTTAAAAAAATAATAATTGGGGGGTGTATTAACAGGAAAAAAAATATGTCTCATTTGCCGTTCATGGTGAAGTTACATTTATGGGGTGTATTAATTTACTTTTAATTTTTTATTTTTTATTTTACAGTATGTCAGACAGACAAGTAACAGGCCCTTCACAGTATCAGCAGAAGATAGAGCCCCCCTGACAGAATGGAGAGGTGGGGTGGCAGCAGGAGTCGCAGCGAGAGGTCTGAGTTCCCAGTGTTAGCTAACGGTTGTGTTTTGACCAGCAACCCAGCAGTGCTTGAATAGTTGACTTGGTCTTCGACCTTGTCGCAAGGGACATCAGACGCCCCCAGCCCAGAGTCGGTGGGTTTCTCTGACACAACACTTAGTTGACATGGCCCGGGAGCAGGCCCTGTACCCCCAACTGTCCTCAACCTGTATTACTGACAAAATATTGACCATGTGAAAGCGGAAGCTCAAAAGACAGAATCCGTTTTTGGTGGTTATTGTTCTGACAGATCAGAGGAAGGGCAAAATAATCTGTGATGTCAACACAAACTTACTGCTGACACCCTCTCCATTCTGTCAGGGGGGCTCTACTTGTATCATTGTTTAATAGAACAGGTTCTGTAGAAATCCATGCGGGATCAATGAATCCGTGTAAAAGGAGTGCTATCTTTCACGCTATAGTAGGATCTTGGACCTCTGCACAGTTCTTTATACCTGGTGCTAACATTGACCTGTAAGGCTGAGTTCACACTTGAATTATTTGGTCAGTTTTGTCCCCATAACTGGAGCTTACTGTGAGTCGGAACTTGACCGTCTGTAATTTGCCCACTAGCTCCTGGTATTGCCCATACGGCACAGGTAGATTTAGCGTTAGGTCCCGAGCTACTTGAGTAACATTGGGGCGGTGTTCGGGCTCAGACATGTCCTCCACAGTAGGATATGTTGGCTAATCTCTCAATTTGACATCAGTATGAGGGTTTAGTAAGACTGCAGAGTGCACCTGTCTTTATAAAAGTTATTTTGTTTGATTGTTTATCGCATCCACACATTTGCTATCCTGTGTAGGATGTCTATTGTGGTACTTGTGGTCCACTGCGGGCATCCTCCATTGTATGCATTTTTGCTGCGGATTGCCACTAGCAGCGGACCACAAGTGCAGGATCTGCCCCTCCGGTATAGATGCTCTACTGCATATGGGGTTGAGCACTTACTGCTTTTCATTACCACTCCAATTTGTAGTTTATCTATAGAATTGTTTGGAGGTGTAAAAACTCCTAGTCTGAATGTGCCTTTTTTTCCATCTACAGGCAACATTTTGGTGCATATATGAGGCCTGGGCTATATCAGCCAGTCTTGGGTGGGGTTCAGAGCTCTCTCCCTCCTCCTATTGCAAGCATGGCTGCATGCTGGAGGTAACTGGGAACTGTGATTTGGACCTTGCGTGCCTGTAATTTGCCTACTGGCTCCTGGTTTTGCCCATATGGCACAGGTAGGTTTAGCGTTAGGTCCTGCGCTACCTGAGAAACCCATGTGCTCAGGCTCAGACATGTCCTCCACAGTAGGATATGTTGGCTAATCTCTCAATTTGATATCAGTATGAGGGTTAAGTAAGACCGCAGAGTGCACCTGTCTTTGTAAAAGTTATTGTTATTTGGCCCCAAAACTGCCCAAATAAGTGAAGTGTGAAGTGATTCTAAGAGCGACACCTGTCATCTGTGTGTCATACTAACTCACAGTATTGTTTTACTACCACAGCAGACTTCATATGCTTGTTTCTGCAAGGCACAGTGTTCTACACCACTATACAGGCTATCTGCAGCCAGAAAATAGCATTTTTTTAACAAGATTTGCCACAAATAAATTCGGATCAAATCAAATCTTTTTTTATTTATTCTGTGGCCCAACTAAATCGAATTTTTCAGAGATTTAGTCTGCCTGGCTATCATCATGTTCTGTACCATATGGCTGCTGCCACTACTTCCTGCTGCTGATCTCCTTCTGCCACTTCCATTAACCTTAAGGCCAGTACCACAAAACTGCTACTACTATGGTACCGTACCTCTTAAACAGCCACACACATCTAGTGTCTTGTCTGTTCCATACTGTGCTGCTACTGCTGCCACTATTTCAGCCACAGCCACTGTTACCCTTTAATTATAATTTTTTTTAGATGCTTGTTCATAAGAAGTCACAGTTTTTTTTTGTTTTTTCCCCTTAGCTCCTTGTGTGTTTATGTGTTTAAACACCACCTGCTTCTGATAAGGTATAATTCTTTTTCTAATACGAAAAAGTCTAACATATGACAGTGTAGTGTGTTTTTAAACATGCTGTTTGTTAACACCATCAATTCCACATTTACCAATAGCTATGTATGTCAGTGTCACTCTGACATTATTTGTTATTGCCGTCATTGCGTTCACAAGCAAAAATTCATAAAAGATTAACAAAAAGAGGCAACATCTTTTTTATTAAAAATAGGACTAGAAGGTGTCATAAACCACTTTTCAGGACAATTGGAGGAACTTTGATTTGCGATGAATTGATTCGGATCTGAACCGAACATTTTGAAAAATGTGCCGAATCAGACAAAAAGCTAATTTCAAGACGTTCGCTCATATGTGTGTTCCCCGATCATAAATACGTAAGTTGGCTACTAAAACAAACATGAATTATGTTAAAGTTGTTTTGTAGTGTGTATTTTTCTTTGTCATCCTAGATTACTCTGGCTATATTTAGTGGCATTAGATGGCATGGAGACTCTACTGTGGAACAGGGCATTTATATTATTAACACCTCTGTGTCTCTTGGACAGCAGTACAGTTGAGCATTTTGCTTGCAAAGGAAGGTAATTACTCCCTCCTAGACTAGAAAAATTTGCAATGTACATTGTCCTATGGTGTGATTTTGATATCCACAGTATCTTAACTGATGCTGCGGGTTTCACTGTAAATTTCACCCTATAGAATCCAATTTGCAGCAAAACCACAGTAGAAACACAGAAAAATCTGTAGTGTGAATGTGGGAAAGGTGTAAGAAAGTGCTTATCAGAAGGAAGCAATGCTGTTCAAATTTGAGAATAAGCACATTGATATTGAGGAAATATGGAGATTGTGCAGAGGTAATAAAATAAAGGCTAATAATAATGTAGAGTATTATTCATTACTTACATATAAATTATCTTTGCATTTTTATTTTAGAGTTGGCAAAATACATTCACCTAAATGTTTTCTATCAGTTAGATATCTACAAATAAGAGTCCTTGTTTTTTTACATTTTCATTTTTTATATATTAGGTTTTGGTTGGTGCATAGAAACACAGTTGCCACTTAGGCAATTGTCTTTTCCAGGTTTGGGTACTAGGATTGCCAATAAGGCCCTGGGTTAAGGCCCAAGCAATGCATCACTCTTAAGTCTACCCAAATTGCGTTAAAATTAAATAAGTAGAAGCCACTTATATCTGTATACTACACTTGTTAATTCTCAGCACTCTTTGGGGTGATTTATCAAACGGTTTACATCATTTTAAGGCAAATATGGTATCTAGCAGATACCATATTTGCACTATAGTGTGTTGCAACTGTCACCACCAGTGGATATAAAAGTTGGAGGGAGAGGGAAAGGTTTAGTGGAGGGGTGAAAAATTCACTAGAGATGAGCAAAATTTTAACTATTTCAGGTTAAATACATTCACTACTGCGAAGCACAAGGAAATTCAGCTTTGCGGCAAATCAAACTTATCCTTTGAGGACTTCAATTCACTCCTCCCTAATATCCACCATCACTTATACCCAGAATTTTTCAGAAATTATAGCACACATGCTTGCCATTAGTTCAGTGACCAGGACCGCAGGGGCAATGTTTGAAGCCTGATGGGTGTAGTAGTTGGTATTCACGTTTCTGCAGCTTTCTGGGCCAGCATGCAGGGAGTGGAAGGATAGTACCAGATTCCTTTGGAGCACACTCTGGTGTTGAGGGATCTCCTGCCAGGTGTTGGTTGTGGTGCCATTGGTGGTATGGTTTTAGGTGCAAGGAAGGCAGGGTCCCTGAGGTTTTAGACGCCAGCACCCTTGGGTGCAAATGAGGTGTAGAAATTAAGATGAGACAGTTCTTATAAATAACTGTAACATTTACAATTGCCTCTAACCCCTCCATGTTTGATATACACATGTGAGGATCATTATGGGTAGTTGGATGAAGGTAGTATACAGTCGTTATGATGCCCACAAGAAAAACTATTTTATAGGACAGATTTTGAGCCAAGACTTCAGGTAGCTGAAGCTGAAGGATTTAGTGTACCCTGTGGTTCAACGTAGTAGATTGTGAAGCTGACGTTAAAATTTGAGTGACCCTTTAAGCTCTTGGCTTAATGGAAGCCCTCATTAGTATTCACCCCATAAGACACACTAACATTTCCCCCCCACACTTTAGGGGGGGAAAGGTGGGTCTTTAAGGCAAAAAATATGGTATGTTAATGTTTTAATAAAGGTATACAAAACTTTATAGGTTGATATAATGAGAAGCTCCCTTTTTATTATTTTGTTATTTTATTATAAAAATCTGAAGATTATACCTATTTAACTCAATAACTCAATGACCTGATGAATGTGTGAGATTTGCAGATGAAAGGTTTTTTTTTTGTTCCTTTTAGTAATTTAGCAGAATTGTAGATATAATGAATATATCATTTTAAGAAAAATAGAAGCCTTCGGCTGCAAAGTACACATGCAAAATGAACAAGTCTTTCAGAATTTATCAATTCTTCTATTATTGCTACTATATATGAATTGATGAAGTTCATGTGATATCAGTTGGTGGTGTATTTGTACATTTTGACATTATTCAATTAGATTTTCATTATCAGACTTTACCATGACTAAAACAAAAATTATAACATAAATACACTTCTAGTAAGAATAATACAACATTAGAAAAAGTATTCCTAATGAGGATATATAAAAGAAGAAAATTATAAGTGAAGACCAATATGTTTTTTGTAATAATAATTTTAATAACAAAATAATAATAAAAATCTACAAGTCATAACATTCCATAGTAAAGGGTCCAGGGGTGTAAGATGTGGGTGGCATTTCTCCAATTTGACTCATAGAGGTTGAAAACACCTGATATGGTGGTCTCCCATAGTGATGTTTCTTTGAGAAAATAGAGGCTAGGACATCTGCACCAATCTAGGAGTAGTCTGTGGGATAGTAGTTAGCACTTGTGAAAAAAAGTGGAAGATGCATGCTTCTTTTTATGGTGGTCCACAAACCTTATCAGTTTGAGATCCTCTTGTTGGGCCATAAGAGAGTTAACACTGCAGACATCACATTTATGAATGTGTCTATCTTCAGACACATGTCAAAGGTAAAGGGCAATACCTTTTAACATAGTCTCCTCCTTGCCCTCACTCCTGTCTGTTAGATTCTCAGGTTTCCAAGGGTATCTTATCAGGTCTCGAGTATACAAAATAAAAATGGTGTGAGGGTCTCCCTTACCCCCACCCCCACTTTGATGCTTGGTGTGCCTCCTAGATACCCCAGGACTAGAAGCTTGATGTTATGGTGCTTCATGAGCTGATCCTTCTTGGTCTGACAAATCTGGCCTTGAAATTTCACACACAGCCAGCATTGCAGATGCAATGCATGAGCTGCAGAAGGACCTTCTAGATCTTTTGAAGAAGTTTTTTTTTTCCCTCCTCTTCAGCGATATTGTTCACATTTCTGAAATATTAAATATGAATTATATATTAAAAATAAATAAAAATATAGTAGATATCACATAATCAGTTCATATTTATGTCCCTAATTCCATTATTGTAGTAAAGAACTTCAACTGGTTAGTGTATACATAAGGTTTCTTCTTCAGACCTTTGTAGAATTCAGCTCCCGTCTAAACTGGTCTTGACAGGAATTCCAGGGAGTTTTGATAATTTTGACTGCCAATATAACATGAATTAAATTTAAAAAATAGCACACATTAAAGATAAAATAAGAACGGTATGAAACAATATATAATAATACACTTGGGGGTCAGAAACATTTATTTGCAATAACCTTGTGCACTAACAATATAATATATAAATGCATAAGTTTGCAGTGAGACATTATCAGTCACATGTTGCCTCACACATGCAATTATTCATCTTAAACTCAATCAAGAGTGCTAGTTAGCTCCAGTCTCCTGTACCATTGGCCCGTATACTTACCGTATGTTTGTCCCATTATATTTACTTTCAGAGAGCGATCACTGACATGAGCTGTCTCCAAGGAGAGGAGTGGTGGCGTGACAAGCAGGAACTACCCGCCTCTGCCTCCTCCCCTCTGATTGGTAGTCGGCCTTATTCGCTCCATCCCCTTTGGGCGGAGATTGCATCTTATAAGTCATCTGTATCGGTGGCCATGTATGGCCATACCAGAGTAGGAGGCTCTGCACGAACAGTGTAGCAGAGTCCTACTAGCATAAGTCTTTAGCTCCTTTTAGCTCCTGATAACATTGTATATCAATAGAAATGCGTTGAGCTTGAATTTAGATAGGGAGCTACTATTTAGTGATGTCCAGGGGTTATCCCACTGGAGGCAATAGGGTTCACATAATTATAGGGCAAAACAGCCTGCGGCAACCCCACATGTAGCTAACTCTGTTTAGGGACAGATACTTCCTTTGCACCCATCACACAGTTGTTAGTAGATTAGAGGGTTGTGCAGTTTATTTCTCATACTGCATAATTGGGCAACCACATGTATGTTGCTGTGAGGAGGTGCAATCACAGCAGAACACTGCAATACCTCCCACTACATTTACACGCAGGATTCCTCGCCTATTTAGGCATTAAACCCCTTCTATACTCTCAGTTGGGGAGATTGGCTTGTATATGGAGAGGAGTGAAACACTCATTCAGCCTCAATTGTGAGGACTTTGATACTAGTGTGCGGTAGTGTAGAACGAGAATATTCGAATATCAATTCTTTTTAGCGAATATTGTCACTTCGCTAATTCGCTAATATTTCAAATATAGTGCTATAAATTCGATATTTTTTTTTTTTTTTTTTTATTGTTATATTTTTTTTCTTTCCCACTTCCCTAAAGTTGTTCTTACCTGTCCTTAGGATTCCTGACTTCCTGGCTGCTCCAGTCAGTGCCCGTTGCCGCTTCTGCCGACTTCCAAGCTCATGGAGCGTCCCCATCACCATGGGAACATCTCCATACTAGAATGTACTGTCGGATTTGAGAATTACGTTGAAATCACAATTCAATTTATTCAAGTTATAATAATCGAATTACGATTTCAACTTGGAGCTGGTTTACTATGGTTGGCTTGGTAGAATTAGCGAATATGGCGAATGTATTCGTCATATTCCTCAAAACAAAGATAACAAAGTATTCGCCATCTTCGTTTTAGCTACCTATTCGTCAACTTCGCTAATTCTAGCAATCAAATAGGAAAGTTGACTATAGAGACAGCTGTTTTTAATTCGCTATGTGATTATATTATTTTTTTCTTATTTTTATAAATAGAATAATTATAATCATTATCAAGTATTATAATTATTCTATTTATTAAAAAAAGCTAAGTAATACAATCGCATATCGAATTAAACTTACCTGTTTCTATAGTCAACTTTCTTATTTGAAATGATTGCTAGAATTAGCGAAGTTGACGAATAGGTAGCTAAAACAAAGATGGAGAATACTTTGTTATCTTCGTTTTGAGGAATATGACAAATACATTCGCTATATTCTACCAAGCCAACCATAGTAAACCAGCTCCAAGTTGAAATCACAATTCGATTATTATAACTTGAATTAATCGAATTGTGATTTAAACTTAGCACTGCTATATTCCATATTAGGCTAGAATTAACGAATATGGAATATAGCAGTACTAAGTTGAAATCGCCATGCAATTACTTTAAGTTATATTAATCGTATTACTATTTCAACTTGAGGCTGCTGCTGGGTCTCTAATGGAATGGGTCTAGAATTAATTAACTTAACTGATATTGAATCTAGCAGTGCAAATTTTTAATCACAATGTGATAATATTTGCTATTATTATTAACTACATTGCAAATCCAACTTTTATAATGCACTATTCTGACATACAGTGCTATATTTGTTTTATAGTTAATTCTACCAATACCGCCTATAGCAAAATCTCCAAAGCTGGAATTGCAATGCAATAAAAATTTGTTGCATTTCGAATTCAACACTATTGCTAAAATATTTGTATTGCTTTTATTGTTATAGTTAACAAGTGACCACTACATCTTATGGGTTAAATGTCCACCATCGGTATTACTGACGGTCACGGACATTAGCCGTGGGTTTATGCAGCCACACAAAGCAGTTGGCCACGGTGCCTGCATAAGGATTGATCTATGTTTAATTATTCTGCTGGATGAAGTATAGCTACGTCATTGGATGTGAAGCGGTAAATGATTATGGCACAAATTAAAGTAGTTACATCACACTACAATGTCTGTAACATGTATGTATGGATAGCAGACAAATATCTCTCATATGCACATAGCACCTCTATTTACGTGCTACACGCTGTATATCCCACGCTATAAAACCCACACCAACCCCACCTTCGCCCTTAAACCCTCCACCACCTTAAAACCCCCTCCATCACTCCATCATGTCCTCCTTCCCCCCCCACCTCCTCACTTACACAAAGTTTATGAGTAGGGATGAGCGAACCCGAACTGTATAGTTTGGGTTCGTACCGAATTTTGGGGTGTCCGTGACACGGACCCGAACCCGGACATTTTCGTAAAAGTCCGGGTTCGGGTTCGGTGTTCGTCGCTTTCTTGGCGCTTTTTGAAAGGCAATCAACAAGCGTCATACTACTTGCCCCAAGAGGCCGTCACAGCCATGCCTACTATTGGCATGGCTGTGATTGGCCAGTGCAGCATGTGACCCAGCATCTATTTAAGCTGGAGTCACGTAGCGCCGCACGTCACTCTGCTCTGATCAGTATAGGGAGAGGATGCAGCTGCGACGTTAGGGCGAGATTAGGCAGTAATTAACTCCTCCAAAAGACTTCATTCAGAGATCGATCTGCCGCTGTGGATGATTGAACTGCTGCTATTGAATTGCTCACTGTTTTTAGGCTGCCCAGGGCGTTTTTCAGTCACTTTTTTCTGGGGTGATCGGCGGCCATTTTGTGTATTGTGGTGCGCCAGCACAAGCTGCCACCAAGTACATTTAACCCTCAATAGTGTGGTTGTTTTTTGGCTATATCCTACATCAGGGTGAAGCTGTCACACCAAGTGCATTTAACCATCAATAGTGTGGTTATTTTTTGGCCATATACTACAACAGAAGCAAGCTGTCACCAAGTGCATTTAACCCTCAATAGTGTGGTTGTTTTTTAGCTATATCCTACATCAGTGTCAAGCTGTCACACCAAGTGCATTTAACCCTCAATAGTGTGGTTGTTTTTTGGCTATATCCTACATGAGGGTCAAGCTGTCACACCAAGTGCATTTAACCATCAATAGTGTGGTTATTTTTTGGCCATATCCCAGTCTAATTCTGACTGTAAACGTATACCTGTCACCCAGCGCCTAAATAATAGGCCTCAAATTTATATTCATCCAAATCTGTCATTATTGCTGTAGCTGGTCAAGTTATTTAGTGTCCATCAAAGCACAGTTTTTGTTCTGGGTTAAAATACAATTCCCAATTTTGCAATTTCCTAATTTAGTGGTTTCTGCTGTATCAGAACTACATTAAATCTATCCCTAAAAGGGTATATAAGATTCAAGGTGCACATAGGGTCATTCTTAATAACTTCACACACACGCTACTGTGCATATCCCAGTCTAATTCTGTCTGTAAACGTATACCTGTCACCCAGCGCCTAAATAATAGGTCTCAAATTTATAGTCATCCAAATCTGTGGTTATTGCTGTAGCTGGTCAAGTTATTTTGTGTCCATCAAAGCACAGTTTTTGTTCTGGGTTGAAATACAATAACCAATTTAGCAATTCTCTAAATTAGTGGTTTCTGCTGTATCAGACCTCCTTTAAATCTATCCCTAAAAGGGTATATAAGATTCAAGGTGCAGATAGGGTCATTCTCAATAACTTCACACACACGCTACTGTTGATATCCCAGTCTAATTCTGTCTGTAAACGTATACCTGTCACCCAGCGCCTAAATAATAGGCCTCAAATTTATAGTCATCCAAATCTGTGGTTATTGCTGTAGCTGGTCAAGTTATTTTGTGTCCATCAAAGCACAGTTTTTGTTCTGGGTTGAAATACAATAACCAATTTAGCAATTCTCTAAATTAGTGGTTTCTGCTGTATCAGACCTCCTTTAAATCTATCCCTAAAAGGGTATATAAGATTCAAGGTGCAGATAGGGTCATTCTCAATAACTTCACACACACGCTACTGTTGATATCCCAGTCTAATTCTGTCTGTAAACGTATACCTGTCACCCAGCGCCTAAATAATAGGCCTCAAATTTATAGTCATCCAAATCTGTGGTTATTGCTGTAGCTGGTCAAGTTATTTTGTGTCCATCAAAGCACAGTTTTTGTTCTGGGTTGAAATACAATAACCAATTTAGCAATTCTCTAAATTAGTGGTTTCTGCTGTATCAGACCTCCTTTAAATCTATCCCTAAAAGGGTATATAAGATTCAAGGTGCAGATAGGGTCATTCTCAATAACTTCACACACACGCTACTGTTGATATCCCAGTCTAATTCTGTCTGTAAACGTATACCTGTCACCCAGCGCCTAAATAATAGGCCTCAAATTTATAGTCATCCAAATCTGTGGTTATTGCTGTAGCTGGTCAAGTTATTTAGTGTCCGTCAAAGCACAGTTTTTGTTCTGGGTTGAAATACAATTCCCAATTTAGCAATTCTCTAAATTAGTGGTTTCTGCTTTATCAGGCCTACTTTAAATCTATCCCTAAAAGGGTATATAAGATTCAAGGTGCTGATAGGGTCATTCTCAATAACTTCACACACACGCTACTGTTCATATCCCAGTCTAATTCTGTCTGTAAACGTATACCTGTCACCCAGCGCCTAAATAATAGGCCTCAAATTTATAGTCAGCTAAATCTGTGGTTACTGCTGTGCCTGTATTAGTGTAATACGGTACCTAAATGATAGCCAGATAGTGTTAGGTGTCTTTAAAAAAAGGCCTGAATTTGAATTCAATACATTGGGCCAAATAATATTTTTGTTGTTGTGGAGAACGATAACAATGAGGAAAACATCTAGTAAAGGACGCGGAAGCGGACATGGTCGTGGTGGTGTTAGTGGACCCTCTGGTGCTGGGAGAGGACGTGGCCGTTCTGCCACAGCCACACGTCCTAGTGTACCAACTACCTCAGGTCCCAGTAGCCCCCATAATTTACAGCGATATTTGGTGGGGCCCAATGCCGTTCTAAGGATGGTAAGGCCTGAGCAGGTACAGGCATTAGTCAATTGGGTGGCCGACAGTGGATCCAGCATGTTCACATTATCTCCCACCCAGTCTTCTGCAGAAAGCGCACAGATGGCGCCTGAAAACCAAGCCCATCAGTCTGTCACATCACCCCCATGCATATCAGGGAAACTGTCTGAGCCTCGAGTTATGCAGCAGTCTCTTATGCTGTTTGAAGACTCCGCTGGCAGGGATTCCCAAGGGCATCCACCTAGCCCTTCCCCAGCGGTGGAAGACATACAATGCACTGACACAAACACTTATGTTTCCTAATGATGAGGACATGGGAATACCACCTCAGCATGTCTCTGATGATGACGAAACACAGGTGCCAACTGCTGCGTCTTTCTGCAGTGTGCAGACTGAACAGGAGGTCAGGGATCAAGACTGGGTGGAAGATGATGCAGGGGACGATGAGGTCCTAGGCCCCACATGGAATGAAGGTCGTGCCACTGACTTTCACAATTTGGAGGAAGAGGCAGTGGTGAGACCGAGCCAACAGCGTAGCAAAAGAGGGAGCAGTGGGCAAAAGCAGAACACCCGCCGCCAAGAGACTCCGCTTGCTACTGACCGCCGCTATCTGGGACCGAGCACCACAAAGGCAGCTTCAAGGAGTTCCCTGGCATGGCACTTCTTCAAACAATGTGCTGACGACAAGACCCGAGTGGTTTGCACGCTGTGCCATCAGAGCCTGAAGCGGGGCATTAACGTTCTGAACCTTAGCAGAACCTGCTTGACCAGGCACCTGCATGCAAAGCATGAACTGCAGTGGAGTAAACACCTTAAAAACAAGGAAGTCATTCAGGCTCCCCCTGCTACCTCTTGTGCTGCTGCCGCCTCAGCCTCTTCTGCTGCTGCCGCCTCGGCCTCTTCCTCCGCCCTCGGAGGAACATTGGCACCTGCCGCCCAGTAAACAGGGGATGTACCACCAACACCACCACCTCGGTCACCAAGCATCTCAACCATGTGACACGGCAGCGTTCAGCTTTCCATCTCACAAACATTTGAGAGAAACCGTAAATTCCCACCTAGCCACCCTCGATCCCTGGCCCTGAATGCCAGCATTTCTAAACTACTGGCCTATGAAATGCTGTCATTTAGGCTGGTGGACACAGACAGCTTCAAACAGCTCATGTCGCTTGCTGTCCCACAGTATGTTGTTCCCAGCCAGCACTACTTCTCCAAGAGAGCCGTGCCTTCCCTGCAAAACCAAGTATCCGATAAAATCAAGTGTGCACTGCGCAACGCCATCTGTGGCAAGGTCCACCTAACCACAGATACGTGGACCAGTAAGCACGGCCAGGGACGCTATATCTCCCTAACTGCACACTGGGTAAATGTAGTGGCAGCTGGGCCCCAGGCGGAGAGCTGTTTGGCGCACGTCCTTCCGCCGCCAAGGATCGCAGGGCAACATTCTTTGCCTCCTGTTGCCACCTCCTCCTACTCAGCTTCCTCCTCCTCTTCTTACACCTGCTCATCCAGTCAGCCACACACCTTCACCACCAACTTCAGCACAGCCCGGGGTAAACGTCAGCAGGCCATTCTGAAACTCATATGTTTGGGGGACAGGCCCCACACCGCACAGGAGTTGTGGCGGGGTATAGAACAACAGACCGACGAGTGGTTGCTGCCGGTGAGCCTCAAGCCCGGCCTGGTGGTGTGCGATAATTGGTGAAATCTCGTTGCAGCTCTGAGACTAGCCGGTTTGACGCACATCCCTTGCCTGGCGAATGTGCTGAATTTGGTATTGCAGAAGTTCATTCACTACTACCCCGACATGTCAGAGCTGCTGCATAAAGTGCGGGCCGTCTGTTCGCGCTTCCGGCGTTCACATCCTGCCACTGCTCGCCTGTCTGCGCTACAGCGTAACTTCGGCCTTCCCGCTCACCGCCTCATATGCGACGTACCCACCAGGTGGAACTCCACCTTGCACATGCTGGGCAGACTGTGCGAGCTGCAGCACGCACGGGTCAGTCGCACTGCGGAACAGCACCACTACACCACCAATGACTGGGCCTCCATGCGAGACCTGTGTGCCCTGTTGCGCTGTTTCGAGTACTCCACCCACATGGCCAGTGGCGATGACGCCGTTATCAGCGTTACAATACCACTTCTATGTCTCTTTGAGAAAACACTTAGGGCGATGATGGAAGAGGAAGTGGCCCAGGAGGAGGAGGAGGAGGAGGAAGAGGGGTCATTTTTAGCACTTTCAGGCCAGTCTCTTCGAAGTGACTCAAAGGGAGGTTTTTTGCAACAGCAGAGGCCAGGTACAAATGTGGCCAGCCAGGGCCCACTACTGGAGGACGAGGAGGACGAGGAGGAGGTGGAGGAGGATGAGGATGAAGCATGGTCACAGCGGGGTGGCACCCAACGCAGCTCGGGCCCATCACTGGTGCGTGGCTGGGGGGAAACGCAGGACAATGACGATACGCCTCCCACAGAGGACAGCTTGTCCTTACCCCTGGGCAGCCTGGCACACATGAGCGACTACATGCTGCAGTGCCTGCGCAACGACAGCAGAGTTGCCCACATTTTAACGTGTGCGAACTACTGGGTTGCCACCCTGCTGGATCCACGGTACAAAGACAATGTGCCCACCTTACTTCCTGCACTGGAGCGTGATAGGAAGATGCACGAGTAAAAGCGCACGTTGGTAGACGCGCTACTGAGAGCATTCCAAAATGTCACAGGGGAACAAGTGGAAGCCCAAGGCCAAGGCAGAGAAGGAGCAAGAGGTCGCCAAGGCAGCTGTGTCACGGCCAGCTCCTCTGAGGGCGGGGTTAGCATGGCAGAGATGTGGAAAATTTTTGTCAACACGCCACAGCTAACTGCACCACCACCTGATACGCAAGGTGTTAGCAGGAGGAAACATTTCACTAACATGGTGGAACAGTACGTGTGCACACCCCTCCACGTACTGACTGATGGTTCGGCCCCATTCAACTTCTGGGTCTCTAAATTGTCCACGTGGCCAGAGCTAGCCTTTTATGCCTTGGAGGTGCTGGCCTGCCCGGCGGCCAGCGTTTTGTCTGAACGTGTATTCAGCACGGCAGGGGGCGTCATTACAGACAAACGCAGCCGCCTGTCTACAGCCAATGTGGACAAGCTGACGTTCATAAAAATAAGCCAGGCATGGATCCCACAGGACCTGTCCATCCCTTGTGCAGATTAGACATTAACTACCTCCCCTTAACCATATATTATTGTACTCCAGGGCACTTCCTCATTCAATCCTATTTTTATTTTCATTTTACCATTATATTGCGAGGCAGCCCAAAGTTGAATGAACCTCTCCTCTATCTGGGTGCTGGGGCCTAAATATATGACAATGGACTGTTCCAATGTTGGGTGACGTGAAGCCTGATTCTCTGCTATGACATGCAGACTGATTCTCTGCTGACATGAAGCCAGATTCTCTGTTACGAGACCTCTCTCCTCTGCCTGGGTGCTGGGGCCTAAATATATGACAATGGACTGTTCCAATGTTGGGTGACGTGAAGCCTGATTCTCTGCTATGACATGCAGACTGATTCTCTGCTGACATGAAGCCAGATTCTCTGTTACAGGACCTCTCTCCTCTGCCTGGGTGCCGGGGCCTAAATTTATGACAATGGACTGTTACAGTGCTGGGTGACGTGAAGCATGATTCTCTGCTATGATATGAAGACTGATTCTCTGCTGACATGAAGCCAGATTCTCTGTTACGGGACCTCTCTCCTCTGCCTGGGTGCCGGGGCCTAAATTTATCACAATGGACTGTTACAGTGCTGGGTGACGTGAAGCATGATTCTCTGCTATGATATGAAGACTGATTCTCTGCTGACATGAAGCCAGATTCTCTGTTTTGGGACCTCTCTCCTCTGCCTGGTAGCCTAGGCCTAAATATCTGACAATGGACTGTTCCAGTGTTGGGTGACATAAAGCATGATTCTCTGCTATGACATGCAGACTGATTCTCTGCTGACATGAAGCCAGATTCTCTGTTATGGGACCTCTCTCCTCTGCCTGGGTGCCGGGACCTAAATTTATGACAATGGACTGTTCCAATGTTGGGTGACATAAAGCATTATTCTCTGCTATGACATGAAGACTGATTCTCTGCTGACATGAAGCCAGATTCTCTGTTATGGGACCTCTCTCCTCTGCCTGGGTGCCGGGGCCTAAATTTATGACTGGTAAATGGACTGTTACAGTGCTGGGTGACGTGAAGCCAGATTCTCTTTTTTGGGACCTCTCTCCAATTGATATTGGTTAATTTTTTATTTATTTTATTTTTATTTTTATTAATTTCCCTATCCTCATTTGTTTGCAGCCCTCTAGCCCTTTCCTGGGCTGTTTTACAGCCTTTTTAGTGCCGAAAAGTTCGGGTCCCCATTGACTTCAATGGGGTTCGGGTTCGGGACGAAGTTTGGATCGGGTTCGGATCCCGAACCTGAACATTTCCGGGAAGTTCGGCCGAACTTCTCGAACCCGAACATGCAGGTGTTCGCTCAACTCTAATCGCGTCTTCATGCGATCATTCATAACGTTCACAATTTTCGGCTTAAAATCGGGAATTCAAATAACAAGATTGATTTCACCCTGCTTCTTGCAATATAGAGAATATAAAAAAAATAATAATAATGTACAATCGATCAATTTAGCTAATATAGTGCTATAATCTTCTTTGTCTAATAGTTTTATTTTAAAATCTGAAGTTCAGAAGAGAAAAAAGTTACGACTCTATATAAATAAATTATAGCACTATATTAGTTAAATTGCTCTATGTTTGTATTTTACGAATATTCACTAAATTGCTATATATTCTTGTCGTAGAATATGACAAATATTTTAAAAAAACTAATATATAGCAATACAGCAAATATATTAGTTATTTAGAATATTCGTAAATTTATTTTAAATATGAAAAAAAATTATTCCTTCCAGCTTAATTTGCTTGTGGGCCAATGACTCATTGGCCCACAAGCAAGAAGCAGTGAGGGATCATGTTTACAGATGTTAAAAATTCACAAATATTCAATATAGCGAATATATAGCACTATATTCAAAATACAGGGAGTGCAGAATTATTAGGCAAATGAGTATTTTGACCACATCATCCTCTTTATGCATGTTGTCTTACTCCAAGCTGTATAGGCTCGAAAGCCTACTACCAATTAAGCATATTAGGTGATGTGCATCTCTGTAATGAGAAGGGGTGTGGTCAAATGACATCAACACCCTATATCAGGTGTGCATAATTATTAGGCAAATTCCTTTCCTTTGGCAAAATGGGTCAAAAGAAGGACTTGACAGGCTCAGAAAAGTCAAAAATAGTGAGATATCTTGCAGAGGGATGCAGCACTCTTAAAATTGCAAAGCTTCTGAAGCGTGATCATCGAACAATCAATTGTTTCATTCAAAATAGTCAACAGGGTCGCAAGAAGCGTGTGGAAAAACCAAGGCGCAAAATAACTGCCCATGAACTGAGAAAAGTCAAGCGTGCAGCTGACAAGATGCCACTTGCCACCAGTTTGGCCATATTTCAGAGCTGCAACATCACTGGAGTGCCCAAAAGCACAAGGTGTGCAATACTCAGAGACATGGCCAAGGTAAGAAAGGCTGAAAGACGACCACCACTGAACAAGACACACAAGCTGAAACGTCAAGACTGGGCCAAGAAATATCTCAAGACTGATTTTTCTAAGGTTTTATGGACTGATGAAATGAGAGTGAGTCTTGATGGGCCAGATGGATTGGATTGGTAAAGGGCAGAGAGCTCCAGTCCGACTCAGACGCCAGCAAGGTGGAGGTGGAGTACTGGTTTGGTCTGGTATCATCAAAGATGAGCTTGTGGGGCCTTTTTGGGTTGAGGATGGAGTCAAGCTCAACTCCCAGTCCTACTGCCAGTTTCTGGAAGACATCTTCTTCAAGCAGTGGTACAGGAAGAAGTCTGCATCCTTCAAGAAAAACATGATTTTCATGCAGGACAATGCTCCATCACACGTGTCCAAGTACTCCACAGCGTGGCTGGCAAGAAAGGGTATAAAAGAAGAAAATCTAATGACATGGCCTCCTTGTTCACCTGATCTGAACCCCATTGAGAACCTGTGGAGTGCAGTTGCACTCACTGTAATTATGAATTGAGGCAGACATGAGTGCGGCAGAAGGATACTACTCCGGGTGCGTGTCTCTGTCTGTGCTTCAGTGGCGTCAGGATCTTTGTGCTGCTAATCGCTGATTGGCCAGTGTAAAATGCAGGGAACGAGGGAGCCCGCAGCCGGGATCATGAGGTTAGACTAGGAGGGGGGGAGTCTGGATGGCCGGACCCGAGGGAGAACTTAATTAACTATGTAAATAAATTGGGCAGAGTAGACATAGGGGGGCGGAGCCATCCATGCGCTTCGGGCCCCCCTGTGCTGCGGACCCCATAGCAATGGTGCGGTCTGCCTATATTGGCGGTACGCCACTGCTCTGCACTAGTATTATACTGTTATATACTGACAGTTACCAGCAGGCTGTGCCTCTCCGATACCAATATACTGCAGGCAGGCCTGGGGTTAAACGGACTGTTAGAGCATGAGAATATTTATACTGCTCTGAATAACAGTCTATATTCTTTATATAAATAACTTAGAATCTGTAAGGGTGGAGATTCTAACTTATTATCATAAAGATCAAGCCAATAAGGCTTCTTTCACACATGCAAGATTTCCGCACGGGTGCAATGCACATGAGCGGTGATTTTCACACATCACTTGTGCGTTGCGTGAAAATCGCAGCATGCTCTATTTTGTGCGTTTTTCACGCAACACAGGACCCTTAGAAGTGAATGGGGATGCGTGAAAATCACAAACATCCGCAAGCAAGTGCGGATGCGGTGCGATTTTCACGCACGGTTTCTAGGAGACGATTGGGATGGGGACCAGATCATTATTATTTTCCCTTATAACATGGTTATAAGGGAAAATAATAGCATTCTTCTTTCTTTTTTAAATCTTTTTATTGATTTTAATACAGGAGTTAAATGATTAATTATTTGGTTAACAAAGCATATTTTGTCCAATGGAGAATAAATGCTTGGGTACAGCGTAATAAGGTCTGGTACAAATACAAGGGAAAATGACAATAGCAATAATAAATAATGTGCCAACAAGATCATGAAAAGCCGATAAGAGCTGTGATAGGTAATTGCCTGGGCACTTATCATATCTTTGGATAAGGAATCCCTGCAAGGGGGACTGAGTTGTTCACCAGAACCCATAGTTATCTTGACGGTATAACATTGCACAAACAATTCTTGTACAGTCATATTGACAAATAGTACCATAATGGGAGAAAACTCCAATGAAGTAACTGGAAATTAGAACTAAACTCATCATATGATGGAGATGAAAAGGTTGAACAAACAAGGACAAAGGGCAAAGAGAGTGACAAGAGGGGGGGTTAGTGGGGGGCATAGGGGGTAGCGAGGCAGGGGACATTTGACAAGATATAAATGAAAATCTTGATCTTTGAGTCCAGAGCGAACCAACCAATTGCATGAGGTCTTGAAGCAGTGACCAGGCAACCAGCAGTGTTGTAGAAGTAACGTTTGTAGATGTCTACTCTATACTTGAGGAGACAGAGGGATGTACCTGCAACTAATTAAGTGACCAAGGAGTCCAGTTCCTTGAGCTGATGATAAGATATGTTGTCTTTCCTAGATATCCAAGGCTTCCATATTTTGTGTATTTGTGGTGTAAGCATGATTTCCAA
Source organism: Bufo gargarizans (assembly GCF_014858855.1). NCBI lineage: Eukaryota > Metazoa > Chordata > Amphibia > Anura > Bufonidae > Bufo > Bufo gargarizans. Next base: position 257,851,625 of record NC_058084.1, read on the forward strand.
TGAGAAAGTTCCTCAAGTCTGGCTAGAGCTTCTATTTTTCCTCTCCATTGGGAAATCGATGGAGATACAGTTGACTTCCAGTTTGAAGCAATCAATAATCTTGCTGCTGCCAGCAGAATTTTCAAGAGGGAAAGTTTAGATTTGCTAAAGAGTTGGGTAGTAGAGTCAGTAGGGCTATTCTTGGACAAATAGGAAGAAGAACATCATTTAACTCAAGAATATATCGTATTAGCTTAAAAAATTTATTCACAATAGATTTTAAATATAGGGCATGTCCACCATATATGTAAGAAGGAACCTCTTTCTGAAAGACATCTCCAGCATCTGTTTAATGTATTTTTTTTTATTTTTCTTCTATAAATTCTTTATTTAAGAAGGAGTTTTCAATAAAGAAAATAATAGAACAAAGACAAGTACAATCAAGTAGTAGCAAGATAAGTTCACAGCTTGCTTAAATAAACTCAAATGGACAATCCCCATTTAAGTGAGAGCAATTATTTTTCAACTAGTTATGACAGATAAAGAAATCAGAGGATTCACATGTTATAATAAGAAAATATCAAAACTTACAAGCGGTTGATACTAGTTGAGGCTAAGTCATAGAGGATTCTGTAAGAAAAGAGGTCTGTAAACATTCAGTTCTTGTATATCAGGTGTATGCTTGATAAACAGTAAAGAAGATTAGCAAATAACAGAACAGTCGGGTGGGTCCGAATACGAGCCTTGTAATTTGTAAGGAAAGTTATACTGGTTGTCAACTAGCAGGTGTTATAAGCGAGTATTCTTTTGTTTGTTAAGACATATATACACTACGTGCAGAATTATTAGGCAAATGACTATTTTGACCACATCATCCTCTTTATGCATGTTGTCTTACTCCAAGCTGTATAGGCTCGAAAGCCTACTACCAATTAAGCATATTAGGTGATGTGCATCTCTGTAATGAGAAGGGGTGTGGTCTAATGACATCAACACCCTATATCAGGTGTGCATAATTATTAGGCAACTTCCTTTCCTTTGGCAAAATGGGTCAAAAGAAGGACTTGACAGGCTCAGAAAAGTCAAAAATAGTGAGATATCTTGCAGAGGGATGCAGCACTCTTAAAATTGCAAAGCTTCTGAAGCGTGATCATCGAACAATCAAGCGTTTCATTCAAAATAGTCAACAGGGTCGCAAGAAGCGTGTGGAAAAACCAAGGTGCAAAATAACTGCCCATGAACTGAGAAAAGTCAAGCGTGCAGCTGCTAAGATGCCACTTGCCACCAGTTTGGCCATATTTCAGAGCTGCAACATCACTGGAGTGCCCAAAAGCACAAGGTGTGCAATACTCAGAGACATGGCCAAGGTAAGAAAGGCTGAAAGACGACCACCACTGAACAAGACACACAAGCTGAAACGTCAAGACTGGGCCAAGAAATATCTCAAATATCTCTTTATGGACTGATGAAATGAGAGTGAGTCTTGATAGGCCAGATGGCTGGATTGGTAAAGGGCAGAGAGCTCCAGTCCGACTCAGACGCCAGCAAGGTGGAGGTGGAGTACTGGTTTGGGCTGGTATCATCAAAGATGAGCTTGTGGGGCCTTTTTGGGTTGAGGATGGAGTCAAGCTCAACTCCCAGTCCTACTGCCAGTTTCTGGAAGACACTTTCTTCAAGCAGTGGTACAGGAAGAAGTCTGCAAGGTAAGAAAAACATGATTTTCATGCAGGACAATGCTCCATCACACGCGTCCAAGTACTCCACAACGTGGCTGGCAAGAAAGGGTATAAAAGAAGAAAATCTAATGACATGGCCTCCTTGTTCACCTGATATGAACCCCATTGAGAACCTGTGGTCCATCATCAAATGTGAGATTTACAAGGAGGGAAAACAGTACACCTCTCTGAACAGTGTCTGGGAGGCTGTGGTTGCTGCTGCACGCAATGTTGATGGTGAACAGATCAAAACACTGACAGAATCCATGGATGGCAGGCTTTTGAGTGTCCTTGCAAAGAAAGGTGGCTATATTGGTCACTGATTTGTTTTTGTTTTGTTTTTGAATGTCAGAAATGTATATTTGTGAATGTTGAGATGTTATATTGGTTTCACTGGTAAAAATAAATAATTGAAATGGGTATATATTAGTTTTTTGTTAAGTTGCCTAATAATTATGTACAGTAATAGTCACCTGCACACACAGATATCCCCCTAAAATAGCTAAAACTAAAAACAAACTAAAAACTACTTCCAAAAATATTCAGCTTTGATATTAATGAGTTTTTTGGGTTCATTGAGAACATGGTTGTTGTTAAATAATAAAATTAATCCACAAAAATACAACTTGCCTAATAATTCTGCACTCCCTGTAGGTGGGATGTGGTTGTCTTATATATGGGCACTAAACGTAAAGTATTTGGGTAGGTCAACAGTGTTACCAACATTATTCATCTGTGGAAAGTGTTTATGGTAAGTGAGGAAGCTAGAGGGAAATAATATAACTCCGGAGAGAGTGACTCAGATCTTAGGTTGCTATACAGTATAAGATCTATGGAAATCCAACCATGGTTGCCAAACTTTCAGAAAGGCATCTCTTTTGCCCTTATCCCATCCCTGTCACAACCAGACATCTGAGAAGCTCTGACAGAAGCCTTTCAGAACCTCCTCCTTGAGTTTTCTTTGTTTGGTGTTGAGTTCCTAATCTCGTTAGCCTCTCTCAGCTGTCATGTAGTTGGACTGATTGCTTCCCTTTAAATTCCTCCCTATGATGCATTACTGGGCGGCTTATACTTCTTCCTGGAGTGTGTGTGCATGCTGATCCTGTTTCCCAGTCTGCTACTAAAGTTAAGTGCTGTACATTTATCTGTTATTTTCTGTTTGCTGGATCCCAGGTGACCCTGACTCCCTCTGTGTCTGGTGTAGGGAGCCGGTGGCTGTGTCCCCTCACTATTGTAGGGTGTTCAGGTGTTATATAGTCGAGGTACGTGGATATGCAACCATCCACCTTTGGGATTTTTGCATAGGCTGAGTAGCCTGGGAAAGTGCCAGGTTTTGTGCAGGGGTCTCCCTTTTGGTTCCTTAGCTTTGGATCCAGTGAGTCATATATGCATGTTGCATTGTCTTGTTTCCTGTACGCCGTCCGTGAAATTATAAGCCGCCAAAACCGTCTCAAGCATGGATCCGGTTTCACTTTTGGCTGAACGCTTCCAGGGTCTTTCATTGGAGGTAGCTGATCTCCGTAAGACTTTTTCTCAGCTTCAAGTGACCGGTTCAGCTTGCGTTCATGGAGTTTGTTCTGAGCCTAAGATCTCACTCCCGGATACGTTCTCCGGGGGTAGTGAGAATTTTGTGCGTTTTAGAGAGGCTTGCAAACTCCATTTTCGTCTTCTCCCCCATTCCTATGGTGATGAGGAACGGAGGGTGGGGATCATTATATCGCTGATCAGGGGTAACGCTCAGTCTTGGGTCTTTTCGCTGCCAGAGGGGGCATGGCCTCTCCGTTCAGTGGATGAATTCTTTTTAGCCCTGGGTCATATATATGATGATCCGGATCGTATTGCTCTGGCTGAGTCTAGACTACGTCTATTATGCCAGGGTAAACAATCCTCAGAGATATACTGCTCAGAATTTCGGAGGTGAGCAGCTGATACTGGTTGGAATGATGCTGCACTCCGAAGTCAATTTTGCCATGGTCTTTCAGAGGGATTGAAAGATGCATTTGCCTTTTATGAGAGACCAATTTCCTTGGACTCTGCTATGTCTCAGGCCGTTCGTATTGACAGGCATCTTAGAGAGAGAGGAGAGATATCTCCTTCCTGTCATACTCAGTCCCAGGACAGTGCAGCGGTCTCTTTCTGTCCGCAGGGGTCTCAGTCGCTGTCAGCCCCTTCTGAGCAGGAGCCCATGCAGCTGGGGTTGATTGCTTCTGACAATAGAAGATTCAGCTCGCATGGGAGGGTTTGTTTTTGTTGTGGAGGTATAAATCATTTGGCAAATGTTTGTCCCTCTAGGAGATTCAGGCAGTTTTCTGGGAGTAATAAAGAAACAAACAGGAAAAAATCTTTTAAAAATGTTCCGTCTGTTACTATTGGCAGGGTTGAGGCGGAAATTGAAGGTTTTCCGTTTGCTTGTAGTTCCCGTTTTGTCCTGCCTGCTAGGGTAGCGCTAGAGAGCAAGAGCATTTTTTGTGAGATTTTTGTGGATAGTGGAGCAGCTGTCAATCTCATTGATAATCAATTTGCAATAACTCATGGTTTCCAGGTGTGCACTTTGGGAAAGGTTATTCCTGTTTTTGCTATTGATTCCGCTCCACTTTCTCAGAAATCATTAAAGGGCATAGTTCACAATATCCGTTTAATTGTGAGTGATGCTCATGATGAGGATGTGTCATGTTTCGTCCTTAGCGGTTTGCCTACTCCTCTAGTGTTGGGGCTACCCTGGCTAACTAAACATAACCCCACCATTGATTGGCAAGCGAAGCAAATAAATGGTTGGAGTGACTTTTGCAGAGAGAATTGCCTCACGACATCTGTTTCTGAGGTTGCTACTAAGACTGTACCATCTTTTCTCTCAGAATTTTCGGATCTCTTCTCTGAGAGTGGAGTTCAGGATTTGCCCCCGCTCAGGGAGTATGATTGCCCTATTAATCTCATCCCAGGCGCCAAGCTGCCTAAATCTCGTTTATACAATCTTTCCCAACCTGAGAGGATCGCTATGTGTGCTTATATCTCTGAGAGTCTGAGAAAAGGACACATACGACCCTCGAAGTCACCTGTTGACGCTGTTTTTTTCTTTGTTAAGAAAAAAGATGGTTCTTTAAGACCTTGTCTGGATTTCAGGGAGCTGAACAGTATCACTATTCGTGACCCTTATCCGCTTCCTCTGATCCCGGACCTGTTTAACCAGGTTGTTGGGGCTAAAGTCTTTTCCAAATTAGATCTAAGAGGGGCATACAACCTGGTCAGGGTCAGAGAAGGAGACGAATGGAAGACGGCCTTCAATACCCCTGAGGGCCATTTTGAGAATTTGGTTATGCCTTTTGGTTTGATGAATGCCCCAGCCGTTTTTCAGCATTTCGTGAACAGCATTTTTTTATCATTTAATGGGAAAATTTGTATTAGTGTATTTGGATGACATTTTGATTTTTTCTCCTGATTTCAAAACTCATAAGGAACATGTACGTCAGGTCTTGCTCATCCTGCGGGAGAATAAATTATACGCGAAACTGGAAAAATGTGTGTTTGCGGTTCCAGAAATTCAATTTCTGGGGTTTCTTCTCTCCGCTTCTGGTTTTCGCATGGACCCCGAGAAGGTCCGCGCTGTGCTTGAGTGGGAGCTTCCTGAGAATCAGAAGGCGCTGATGCGTTTTTTGGGCTTTGCCAATTATTACAGGAAGTTTATTTTGAATTATTCCTCTATTGTTAAACCACTCACTGATATGACCAGAAAGGGGGTAGATTTTTATTCTTGGTCAGTAGAGGCACGTAAGGCTTTTTCTAATATCAAGGAGAGTTTTTGCTTCCGCTCCCATCTTGGTGCAACCGGATATTTCTTTACCCTTCATAGTTGAGATTGATGCTTCTGAGGTGGGTGTGGGGGCGGTCTTGTCTCAGGGTTCCTCTCCTGCCAAATGGCGACCGTGTGCCTTTTTCTCGAAAAAACTCTCCTCCGCAGAGAGAAATTACGATGTGGGAGATAGGGAATTGTTGGCCATCAAGTTGGCTTTTGAGGAATGGCGCCATTGGCTAGAGGGACCCAGACACCCTATTACCGTATTTACTGACCATAAAAATCTGGCCTACTTGGAGTCAGCCAAGCGTCTGAACCCGAGACAGGCCAGATGGTCTTTGTTATTTTCTAGGTTTAATTTTGTTGTCACGTTCCGCCCTGGAGTTAAGAATGTGAAGGCAGATGCCCTGTCACGTTGTTTTCCAGGAGGCGGGAATTTTGAAGACCCGGGTCCCATTTTGGCTGAAGGTGTGGTGGTCTCTGCTCTTTTTTCTGAATTGGAGGTAGAGGTGCAGGCAGCCCAGTCAGAGGCTCCTGATCTTTGTCCTCCTGGGAGGTTGTTTGTGCCTCTCACTTTAAGACACAAGAATTTTAAGGAACACCACGATACGGTCCTTGCTGGGCACCCGGGGGCAAGAGCCACACTGGATCTCATCGCTCGGAGATTGTGGTGGCCTGCGCTTCGCAAGTCGGTTGAGGGTTTTGTGCAGCCTGCGAGACTTGCGCTCGTGCCAAAGTCCCTCATTCACGGCCATCAGGTCCTCTCCTTCCCTTACCCATTCCTTCCCGTCCTTGGACACATCTGTCCATGGACTTCATAACGGACCTGCCTCGTTCCTCGGGGAACACTGTGATTCTGGTGGTGGTGGACCGTTTTAGCAAAATGGTGCATTTCATCCCTTTTCCTGGTTTGCCCAATGCTAAGACGCTGGCGCAGGCATTTATTGATCACATTGTCAAATTGCACGGTATTCCTTCAGACATAGTCTCTGATAGGGGCACGCAGTTTGTTTCCAGATTCTGAAAGGCTTTCTGTTCTCGCTTGGGGGTTCGGTTGTCATTCTCTTCTGCTTTCCACCCGCAGTCGAATGGCCAGACAGAGCGCGTCAATCAGAATCTGGAGACATATCTGCGCTGTTTTGTGGCGGAGAATCAAGAGGATTGGTGTTCTTTTTTGTCCCTTGCTGAGTTTGCTTTAAATAACCATCATCAGGAGTCCTCTGATAAGTCACCATTTTTTGGTGCATATGGGTTTTATCCGCAGTTTGGGACTTTCTCGGGAGAGGGGTCTTCTGGTTTACCTGATGAGGACAGATTCTCCTCGTCTTTGTCATCTATTTGGCAAAAGATTCAGGATACTCTAAAGAGCATGAGTGAGAGATATAAGCATGTGGCAGATAAGAGACGTGTGCTTGGTCCGGACCTGAATGTTGGTGATCTGGTGTGGTTGTCTACCAAGAATATCAAATTGAAGGTTCCCTCCTGGAAGTTGGGTCCTAGGTTTATTGGGCCTTACAAAATCCTGTCTGTCATCAATCCTGTTGCCTACCGTCTTGATCTTCCTCAGACTTGGAAGATCCATAATGTTTTTCATAAGTCCTTATTGAAACCTTATGTTCAACCCATTGTACCCTCGCCTTTGCCTCCTCCTCCGATTATGGTTGATGGGAATCTTGAATTTCAGGTCTCTAGGATTGTGGATTCTCGTCTTGTCCGCTGTTCTCTCCAGTACCTTGTTCATTGGGAGGGTTATGGTCCTGAGGAGAGGATGTGGGTCCCAGTGACAGACATTAAGGCCTCTCGTCTCATCAGGGCTTTTCATAGGTCCCATCCTGAGAAGGTGGGCTCTGAGTGTCTGGAGTCCACTCGTAGAGGGAGGGGTACTGTCACAACCAGACAGCTGAGAAGCTCTGACAGAAGCCTTTCAGAACCTCCTCCTTGAGTTTTCTTTGTTTGGTGTTCAGTTCCTCATCTCGTTAGCCTCTCTCAGCTGTCATGTAGTTGGACTGATTGCTTCCCTTTAAATTCCTCCCCATGATGCATTACTGGGCGGCTTATACTTCTTCCTGGAGTGTGTGTGCATGCTGATCCTATTTCCCAGTCTGCTACTAAAGTTAAGTGCTGTACATTTATCTGTTATTTTCTGTTTGCTGGATCCCAGGTGATCCTGACTCCCTCCGTGTCTGGTGTAGGGAGCCGGTGGCCGTGTCCCCTCACTATTGTAGGGTGTTCGGGTGTTATATAGTCGAGGTACGTGGATATGCAACCATCCACCTTTGGGATTTTTGCATAGGCTGAGCAGCCAGGGAAAGTGCCAGGTTTTGTGCAGGGGTCTTCCTTTTGGTTCCTTAGCTTTGGATCCAGTGAGTCATATATGCATGTTGCATTGTCTTGTTTCCTGTACACCGTCCGTGACAATCCCACCGTCTCTTCCATGAGGCAGATTTGATGAATCTTATCAATCCATTATTTAATGGTTGGTGGATCTGAACATTTCCATTTGGTGGGTATAATATATTTAGCTGCTGAGATCATATGTGTGACCAGGCTGTTAGCGGCTGGTCTGAAATCACTCTGTGGTAACCATAGTAAAATAAGAGCTGGGGTTAGTGAGACAAGAGAATTGCCGACTTTATTAATGATATGCTCTACTTCCTTCCAGAAGTCTGACATTTTCTTGCAAGACCACCAGATGTGAGAGATGGAGACTGACTCTTCTTGACATCTCCAACACTTATTTGTAGGGGAGAGGCGAGCTCTATGTAAAAAATCTGGGGTTTTATACCATCTTGACAGTATTTTGAAAGAGTTTTCCTGAAGGCGTATACACCTAGAGAAGCCATGGGAATGCTTTAGTATTACATTAACATCTTCATCAGACAAAGAAGTCTGCAATTCTCTTTCCTATGCTCTTAAATAAATGGGCCTTCCACAGGAGGAATCTAACATCAATTGGGAGTAAAGCCTTGAAAGGGTTTTAGATGGGGAATTTGCCAGTAGTGTATAGTTTTCAAGCCAAGTGGGATCATTTTGGGACTGCACACACATTTTATTGTATTTTTTTGCAGCAAATTTTGAGATCCATCTCCACTAGCATAGACCTTAAATGACTAGGTATGTAGGTTTGGGCAAGTTTTAGGAATTCCTGGAGATCTGTGGCTCTAGCTAGGTCAGAGATCTTTAGGTCTGTTAGATAAAGCCATGATCTGTGGAAATCACCCCTACCTTCGTTGAGGTAGTATGGGAGGACAGACAGAGGGGCTATGGTAGATAATTTGTTAGAGGACATTGACAGGGCCTCGGTTCTTCCACAATATTGAAACATGCAAAGTGTGATAGCACTGAGGTGAATTTTTTTTTCTATTTGGGGAGTGTTTTAACCCATAGATGGTGGATAATATATTCATCCAATAGGGATTTTTCTAGGTCAACGTGTAGGGCCTTATTGTTAGGTCAAGCTAATTCAATCCATCTCTCTAACTGTATAGCATGAAGATAGGTCCTTAAATAAGGAAGGGATAATCCACCTTTATAAATTTTCCTAATGAGTAGGGGATATGCTAGGCAAGGTTTTTTGTTAGACCAAAGGAAGGTACTAAATAGAGTGTGAAAGTCTGAGAAATATTTGTTTGATAGTGGTATGGGTAGCATCTTAGGGTATATAGTATCTGTGGTAAAACATAGGTGGACAGCAGATTTTTCCTTCCCAACCATGAAAGGAAGGGGAGTTTAGTTGAAGCCAAAAAGGCCTTGATTTTGCTAAACAGTGGGGCGTAATTAAGCCTAAAAAGGTGCATGGGATTTGCTGGGATCATGATTCCCAGATGCTTAATAGCCTCTTTCGCCCACTGGAAAGAAGAATACGATTTGATCTCTTTCATGTGGCTTTCCAATGCATTGACATTAAGTATTTCGGATTTGTCATAATTGACTTTGAAATTGGAGATTTCTCCAAAGTCTGAAAAGATTTTGATCACCTCTGGAATTGCGTCTTTAGGGTTTGTTATAAAAAGAAGCAGGTCATCAGCAAAGGCTGCCAGAGAATGAATTTTCTCATTCACTTGAAGACCCTTAATGATCTTGGAGGTTCTTAGTTTGCATAGTAGCAACTCCAGGGTAAGTATGTACAATGCTGGAGAGAGAGGGCAGCCCTGCCTCATTCCGTTCGAGATATGGAAAGGCGGCAAAAGGGTACCATTAACAAGAACTCTGGCAGAGGGTTGTTTATAAAGTGAAAAGATGGCTGAAATAAACAAGGGCGGAAAGTCAAAATTACGCAGCACACTATCAATAAAGACCCGGTTAACCTTATCGAATGCTTTTTCAGCATCAGTTCCCAGGAGTGTTAGTGGGATTTTGTGTTTTTTTGCGTAATATATATAGTATGTAAGACTCTGCTAACGTTGTGTTTACCTTCACGCCCCTTTACAAAACCTACTTGTTCTACGCCAATAAGTCTAGGGGGCAATTTTGCTATGCGATGACTTAAGAGCTTGGCCCATAATTTAACATCAACATTGAGCAAGGAAATTGGTCTATAGTTGCTACATTTAGAGGGGTCTTTTTCTTCTATAGGGATAGCAGTTATGTGGGCAATTAGTGACTGTGGGGGGAGGGAATTCCCTTTTAAAAAAGAGTTGCATAGATCCACAAATTGTGGTGTTAGGATGTTTTTTAATTTCTTATAGTATATTATGGGTAGTCCATCAGGCCCTGGGCATTTCCCTGATGGTATACTTGCCAGTACTTCTAACGCCTCCTCTTCCGTTACTGGGGAAAGTAGCATGTCTTTTTCTGATTTTTCCACTTTCGGGACTTTAACCGCTTCCAGGAAGGTTTTTATTTTAGCAAGTGTAAGGGTGGGGTCGTCAGATTGTAAATTGTAAAGGGATGAATAAAATACAGCAAATTCTTCCGCTATTGTAGGGGTACTGATGAGCTGATGCCCTTTTTCGGATTTAATGCTGGAGATAAAAGCTTTCTCTCTTTGTCCTTTTATCATCTGTGAAAGAAGCTTAGAACCTCTGTCTCCATGTACATAAAACTTATATTTAGCTGATCTAAGGGCTTTAGCTGTTTTAATGTTTAATAAGTCCTTCAACTGGCTTATTAACCACCTCCCGACCGCTGTACGCATATATGCGTCCGGGAGGTGGTTGCTTTATTCCTCCTGGACGCATATACGCATCTTCTCGCGAGACGCGAGATTTCCTGTGAACGCGCGCACACAGGCGCGCGCGCTCACAGGAACGGAAGGTAAGCGAGTGGATCTCCAGCCTGCCAGCGGCGATCGCTCGCTGGCAGGCTGGAGATCCGAATTTTTTAACCCCTAACAGGTATATTAGACACTGTTTTCATAACAGCGTCTAATATACCTCCTACCTGGTCCTCTGGTGGTCCCTTTTGTTAGGATCGACCACCAGAGGACTCAGGTAGGTCAGTACAGTCGCACCAAACACCACACTACACTACACCCCCCCCGTCACTTATTAACCCCTTATAAACCCCTGATCACCCATGATCAGCCCATATAAACTCCCTGATCACCCCCCTGTCATTGATCACCGCCCTGTCATTGATCACCCCCCTGTCAGGCTCCGTTCAGACGTCCGTATGATTTTTACGGATCCACGGATACATGGATCGGATCCGCAAAAAGCATACGGACGTCTGAATGGAGCCTTACAGGGGGGTGATCAATGACAGGCGGGTGATCACCCATATACACTCCCTGATCACCCCCTGTCATTGATCACCCCCCTGTCATTGATCACCCCCCTGTAAGGCTCCATTCAGACGTCCGCATGATTTTTACGGATCCATGGATACATGGATCGGATCCGCAAAACACATGCGGACGTCTGAATGGAGCCTTACAGGGGGTGATCAATGACAGGCGGGTGATCACCCATATACACTCCCTGATCACCCCCTGTCATTGATAACCCCCCTGTAAGGCTCCATTAAGACGTCCGCATGTGTTTTGTGGATCCGATCCATGTATCCATGGATCCGTAAAAATCATGCGGACGTCTGAATGGAGCCTTACAGGGGGGTGATCAATGACAGGCGGGTGATCACCCATATACACTCCCTGATCACCCCCTGTCATTGATCACCCCCCTGTCATTGATCACCCCCCTGTAAGGCTCCATTCAGACGTCCGCATGATTTTTACGGATCCATGGATACATGGATCGGATCCACAAAACACATGCGGACGTCTGAATGGAGCCTTACAGGGGGGTTATCAATGACAGGGGGGTGATCAGGGAGTGTATATGGGTGATCACCCGCCTGTCATTGATCACCCCCTGTAAGGCTCCATTCAGACGTCCGTATGTGTTTTGTGGATCCGATCCATGTATCCATGGATCCGTAAAAAATCATGCGGATGTCTGAATGGAGCCTTACAGGGGGGGTGATCAGTGACAGGGGGGTGATCACCCTGATCACCCTGATCACCCCCTGTCATTGATAACCCCCCTGTAAGGCTCCATTCAGACGTCCGCATGTGTTTTGTGGATCCGATCCATGTATCCATGGATCCGTAAAAAATCATGCGGATGTCTGAATGGAGCCTTACAGGAGGGGTGATCATTGACAGGGGGGTGATCACCCTGATCACCCTGATCACCCCCTGTCATTGATAACCCCCCTGTAAGGCTCCATTCAGACGTCCGCATGCGTTTTGTGGATCCGATCCATGTATCCATGGATCCGTAAAAAATCATGCGGATGTCTGAATGGAGCCTTACAGGGGGGGGGTGATCAGTGACAGGGGGGTGATCACCCTGATCACCCTGATCACCCCCTGTCATTGATAACCCCCCTGTAAGGCTCCATTCAGACGTCCGCATGCGTTTTGTGGATCCGATCCATGTATCCATGGATCCGTAAAAAATCATGCGGATGTCTGAATGGAGCCTTACAGGGGGGGGTGATCAGTGACAGGGGGGTGATCACCCTGATCACCCCCTGTCATTGATAACCCCCCTGTAAGGCTCCATTCAGACGTCCGCATGCGTTTTGTGGATCCGATCCATGTATCCATGGATCCGTAAAAAATCATGCGGATGTCTGAATGGAGCCTTACAGGGGGGGGGTGATCAGTGACAGGGGGGTGATCACCCTGATCACCCCCTGTCATTGATAACCCCCCTGTAAGGCTCCATTCAGACGTCCGCATGCGTTTTGTGGATCCGATCCATGTATCCATGGATCCGTAAAAAATCATGCGGATGTCTGAATGGAGCCTTACAAGGGGGGGTGATCAGTGACAGGGGGGTGATCACCCTGATCACCCCCTGTCATTCATAACCCCCCTGTAAGGCTCCATTCAGACGTCCGCATGTGTTTTGTGGATCCGATCCATGTATCCATGGATCCGTAAAAAATCATGCGGATGTCTGAATGGAGCCTTACAGGGGGGGTGATCAGTGACAGGGGGGTGATCACCCTGATCACCCCCTGTCATTGATAACCCCCCTGTAAGGCTCCATTCAGACGTCCGCATGTGTTTTGTGGATCCGATCCATGTATCCATGGATCCGTAAAAAATCATGCGGATGTCTGAATGGAACCTTACAGGGGGGGTGATCATTGACAGGGGGGTGATCACCCTGATCACCCTGATCACCCCCTGTCATTGATAACCCCCCTGTAAGGCTCCATTCAGACGTCCGCATGTGTTTTGTGGATCCGATCCATGTATCCATGGATCCGTAAAAATCATGCGGATGTCTGAATGGAGCCTTACAGGGGGGGTTATCAGTGACAGGGGGGTGATCACCCTGATCACCCCCTGTCATTGATAACCCCCCTGTAAGGCTCCATTCAGACGTCCGCATGTGTTTTGCGGATCCGATCCATGGATCCGTAAAAATTATACGGACGTCTGAATGGAGCCTTACAGGGGGGTGATCAATGACAGGGGGGTGATCAGGGAGTCTATATGGGTGATCATCCCCCTGTCATTGATCACCCCCCTGTCATTGATCACCCCCCCCCCCCCCCCCTGTAAGGCTCCATTCAGACATTTTTTTTGGCACAAGTTAGCGGAAATTTTTTGTTTGTTTTTGCTTTTTCTTACAAAGTCTCATATTCTACTAACTTGTGTCAAAAAATAAAATCTCACATGGACGCACCATACCCCTCACGGAATCCAAATGCGTAAACATTTTTAGACATTTATATTCCAGACTTCTTCTCACGCTTTAGGGCCCCTAAAAAGCCAGGGCAGTATAAATACCCCACATGTGACCCCATTTCGGAAAGAAGACACCCCAAGGTATTCCGTGAGGGGCATATTGAGTCCATGAAAGATTGAAATTTTTGTCCTAAGTTAGCGGAAAGTGAGACTTTGTGAGAAAAAAACAAAAAAAAAATCAATATCCGCTAACTTATGCAAAAAAAAAAAAATTCTAGGAACTCGCCATGCCCCTCATTGAATACCTTGGGTGTCTTCTTTCCAAAGTGGGGTCACATGTGGGGTATTTATACTGCCCTGGCTTTTTAGGGGCCCGAAAGTGTGAGAAGAAGTCTGGGATCCAAATGTCTAAAAATGCCCTCCTAAAAAGAATTTGGGCCCCTTTGCGCATCTAGGCTGCAAAAAAGTGTCACACATGTGGTATCGCCGTACTCAGGAGAAGTTGGGGAATGTGTTCTGGGGTGTCATTTTACATATACCCATGCTGGGTGAGAAAAATATCTTGGTCAAATGCCAACTTTGTATAAAAAAATGGGAAAAGTTGTCTTTTGCCAAGATATTTCTCTCACCCAGCATGGGTATATGTAAAATGACCCCCCAAAACACATTGCCCAACTTCTCCTGAGTACGGCAATACCACATGTGTAACACTTTTTTGCAGCCAAGGTGGGCAAAGGGGTACATATTCCAAAGTGCACCTTTCGGATTTCGCAGGCCATTTTTTACACATTTTGATTGCAAGGTACTTCTTACACATTTGGGCCCCTAAATTGCCAGGGCAGTATAACTACGCCACAAGTGACCCCATTTTGGAAAGAAGACACCCCAAGGTATTCCATGAGGGGCACGGCGAGTTCCTAGAATTTTTTATTTTTTGTCACAAGTTAGCGGAAAATGATGATTTTTTCTTTTTTTTTTCTTTTTTCCTTACAAAGTCTCATATTCCACTAACTTGCGACAAAAAATAAAAAATTCTAGGAACTCGCCATGCCCCTCACGGAATACCTTGGGGTGTCTTCTTTCCAAAATGGGGTCACTTGTGGCGTAGTTATACTGCCCTGGCAATTTAGGGGCCCAAATGTGTGAGAAGAACTTTGCAATCAAAATGTGTAAAAAATGCCCTGCAAAATCCGAAAGGTACACTTTGGAATATGTGCCCCTTTGCCCACCTTGGCAGCAAAAAAGTGTGACACATCTGGTATCGCCGTACTCAGGAGCAGTTGGGCAATGTGTTTTGGGGTGTCATTTTACATATACCCATGCTGCGTGAGAAAAATATCTTGGTCAAATGCCAACTTTGTATAAAAAAATGGGAAAAGTTGTCTTTTGCCAAGATATTTCTCTCACCCAGCATGGGTATATGTAAAATGACACCCCAAAACACATTCCCCAACTTCTCCTGAGTACGGCGATACCAGATGTGTGACACTTTTTTGATGCCAAGGTGGGCAAAGGGGCACATATTCCAAAGTGCACCTTTCGGATTTCACCGGTCATTTTTTACAGATTTTGATTGCAAAGTACTTCTCACACATATGGGCCCCTAAATTGCCAGGGCAGTATAACTACGCCACAAGTGACCCCATTTTGGAAAGAAGACACCCCAAGGTATTCCGTGAGGGGCATGGCGAGTTCCTAGAATTTTTTATTTTTTGTCGCAAGTTAGTGGAATATGAGACTTTTCCCATTTTTCCCATTTTTTTATACAAAGTTGGCATTTGACCAAGATATTTTTCTCACCCAGCATGGGTATATGTAAAATGACACCCTAAAACACATTCCCCAACTTCTCCTGAGTACGGCGATACCAGATGTGTCACACTTTTTTGCTGCCAAGGTGGGCAAAGGGGCACATATTCCAAAGTGCACCTTTTGGATTTCACCGGTAATTTTTTACACATTTTGATTGCAAAGTTCTTCTCACACATTTGGGCCCCTAAATTGCCAGGGCAGTATAACTACCCCACAAGTGACCCCATTTTGGAAAGAAGACACCCCAAGGTATTCTGTGAGGGGCATGGTGAGTTCCTAGATTTTTTTATTTTTTGTCGCAAGTTAGTGGAATATGAGACTTTGTAAGAAAAAAAATAAAATAAAAAATCATCATCATTTTCCGCTAACTTGTGACAAAAAAATAAAAAGTTCTATGAACTCACTATGCCCATCAGCGAATACCTTAGGGTGTCTACTTTCCGAAATGGGGTCATTTGTGGGGGTTTTCTACTGTTTGGGCATTATAGAACCTCAGGAAACATGACAGGTGCTCAGAAAGTCAGAGCTGTTTCAAAAAGCGGAAATTCACATTTTTGTACCATAGTTTGTAAATGCTATAACTTTTACCCAAACCATTTTTTTTTGCCCAAACATTTTTTTTTTTATCAAAGACATGTAGAACAATAAATTTTGCGAAAAATATATATATGGATGTTGTTTTTTTTTTGCAAAATTTTACAGCTGAAAGTGAAAAATGTCATTTTTTTGCAAAAAAATCGTTACATTTTGATTAATAACAAAAAAAGTAAAAATGCCAGCAGCAATGAAATACCACCAAATGAAAGCTCTATTAGTGAGAAGAAAAGGAGGTAAAATTCATTTGTATGGTAAGTTGCATGACCGAGCGATAAACGGTGAAAGTAGTGTAGTGCCGAAGTGTAAAAAGTGCTCTGGTCATGAAGGGGGTTTCACCTACCGGGGCTGAAGTGGTTAACTTAAAGGGACACTGACAGGCCCAATTAGCATATTGCGTTATATATATCACAGTACAGGTCATATAAAGTGTATTAGAATCATGTAAGTATCCCCCCTGCCCACCTTATAAATACGGAAATATAAAGTTTTATAACCTGCTTATCCGGTCTCCAATCTGCCCAAGGGGCGGCGTTTCATCTGAAAATGCGCCTAGCCAGCCGCTCCCAACTGCCGTTCTGAAGCCCCGCCCAGCTCATCAATATTCACTTTGCTGGGCGGCGGCTACAACTCTCCAGGTCACGATCCTGCGCATGGGCAATCGAATCCTCCTGGCATCGTTCGTGTGTAATCTTCTGCGCCTGCGCCCCGCCGTGGTTAGATCGCGCCTGCGTACACACCCTGCCTGCGTCCCCGAGCCTCTGCCTCATGCGCATGCGCCAGACACTGTTCATAGCAGCAGCGCTTCAGGCGCATGCGCATGAGGCAGAGGCTCAAGGACGCAGGCGCGATCTAACCACGGCGGGGCGCAGGCGCAGAAGATTACACACGAACGATGCCAGGAGGATTCGATTGCCCATGCGCAGGATCGTGACCTGGAGAGTTGTAGCCGCCGCCCAGCAAAGTGAATATTGATGAGCTGGGCGGGGCTTAAGAACGGCAGTTGGGAGCGGCTGGCTGGGCACATTTTCAGATGAAACGCCGCCCCTTGGGCAGATTGGAGACCGGACAAGCAGGTTATAAAACTTTATATTTCCGTATTTATAAGGTGGGCAGGGGGGATACTTACATGATTCTAATACACTTTATATGACCTGTACTGTGATATATATAACTCAATATGCTAATTGGGCCTGTCAGTGTCCCTTTAAGGATATCACTGTAGTCAGCGTCTGAGGGGGTGCTTTTATTAATATTTTCTAGGGCGGTAATTTGGGCTATTATAGAGTCTATCTTTGCTGTCCTTTGTTTGCGCACCCAAGTTCCTAGGGATATAAGTTCCCCCCAAATAAACGCCTTGTGGGATTCCCAAATCATAGCTTTATCCATAAGGGGGGTGTTGTTTAATTCAAAAAAATGCTTCAAGTTTCTTCTCCAGTCTACACCTATCCTTTTAATTTTCTAGAACAGTTTCATTGAGTCTCCATGACCAAGCTTTGGGGGGGAAGACCTTTCAGCTGAATCACCAAAGAGACAAAGAGACAAGGCCATGATCAGATATCGTGATCTGACCAATAGTAGAGGATTTTAATCTCTCCAGTATATGGTTGGAGATAAACAGGTAGTCTAAACACTGATAGGATCTATGGACAGCTGAGAAAAATGTATAGTCTCTATCTCTTGGGTGTGTCAGCCTCCAGGTGTCCAAAATCTGATGGGCAGACAATGCTTTATGTATTTTACAAATGTGTGCAGCGGAGTATTTGGGGATAGTTGAGGTGGAATCCATGGGGTGATCTAGTACTAAGTTCAAATCCCCACCCAGTATCAATATTCCCTCTCTAAAGTCCTGTATAGATCTTAACATCTTAATTAGCCATGGTATTTGTTTGAAGTTGGGTGGCATACACGTTAACTAGGGTTATTTTGTTACCAAAGAGTGTACCTTTTAGGAACAGGTACCTGCTCTCAGGGTCTATGAATTGTGCCTGGGTTTGAAAAGGGACATTGGCACCTATTCCAATAGAGACTCCCCTAGAAGCCGAGGAGTGTGTGCTTTGAAACCATTTTTTGTATTCTTTAGAGAAAAGAGCTGGAACATGGTTATGCCTAAAATGTGTTTCTTGTAGGAACAGCAAGTCTTCCTTCTCTCTCTCCTGAGCATTTGGAAGACCTGGCTTCTTTTTTGAGGAACATTAAGCCCATTAACATTTAGTGAGGTTATCTTTAGAGGATCAGGTATAAGGGGTTACAAAGGAGTACAAGAAGCTGCATCCCAGTAAAACAAATGTTTCTGGACACAAGACCCATTCTGAAGAACTATATAATGGTCTAAAGGTTGCAGTGCAGTTTAAGTAGAGGGCAAAAAAAAAAAAACTAAATAGGCAATGGTAATGGTGAGGCAAACATACAATAACTTAATTTGGTAACAGTGAACATGTCATACATATTGGACCTTAATAGGATTTAGTGAAGGTCAGAACAGGTACAATGTTACCGGTACTCTGTCTCAGAGGACAGGCAGGGGAGCAGATTAGGATGGCATTCCACACTCAAGTGTCCTTAAGTTCTGCTTGGCGTTTCTTTGCTGGAGGAGAATTGAACTTCTTAACGACACGCCAGTCCTCAATTGCAGGCAGAGACGGCATCTTCAGATTTCCGGCTAAAGGTAGCCATGAGGGAATGTCCAGAGGTTCCATTTGTAGGACGTCCCAGATTTTGGAGAGGTCATCTGGGTGACGAATTATGACTTGTTTTCTGTTTATAGTGGTACATAGGCCAAATGGAAAAAGCCAGCGCAGGGGGTGTCGTCTATCCCTGAGTAGGTCTGTTAGCGGCTTGAATAATCTCCGCTTAGCTAGGGTGCTTGCTGCTAGGTCTTGAAAAAGCAGGATTTTGCAGCCTTCGTGCAGTATATCACCTTTGTCCCTGGCGGCTGTTAAAATGGCGGCTGTGTTTACAAAGCTAAGTAAGCCACATATGATATCGCGTGGTGGGGCATCTGGCGGCGGTTTGGGCCTAAGGGCCCTGTGGGCTCTTTCAATGACTACTGCCTCTGCCCTCTCTTGGCCCAGAAGTGAAGAGAAAATTTGACTGGCTGTAGTGAGAATGTCATCTTTCTGAACGCTTTCTGGGACGCCTCTGATGCGTAAATTCTTTCTCCAGCTTCTCTTCTCCTGGTCTTCCAGGTGCAGGAAAGCTGTGTTAATCTGTTCACGACCTCTTCAACATTAGTTTGTAGCTCACGGCTATGTTTAGT
Organism: Bufo gargarizans; assembly: GCF_014858855.1. NCBI lineage: Eukaryota > Metazoa > Chordata > Amphibia > Anura > Bufonidae > Bufo > Bufo gargarizans. The sequence continues at coordinate 257,870,923 of NC_058084.1, forward strand.
TAGCGCAGCATGCGCATCAATAATTTCTGTCTTAATAGCTGAAAGTTCTTTCAGGACAGGTCCGAAGGCGAGGGCCAGAGACTCCTTGAGGAAGGCTCTAGTGATGGGAATCGAGCCTTGTTCGCTATGTGCCTCAGACATGGCGTATGAACCCTCGTCGTCGGAGTCTTCTGTGTAGTTCATAGCAGCGGCGGCTTCCTGCGCCATCTTGGATCTGCCAGCCGGCGAGGACATCTTCTTTTTCAGGTATTTATCTAGATCAGTTTGTCCTCTGGAGTGTCTAGGAGTTATCTGGGTCTCCTTAGACTTATCTTTAGTGAGTTTCCCCATAGTGAAGCGAGGTGGGAACCCATATATCAGCTATGTTTAAGTGCTGCTGTGAGGAGCTCTCGGGTCAAGCGGCCATTTCCTGACGTGGCTAGCTCCGCCCCCTTGTTTAATGTATTACCACACATCAGACTCAATCTCACTGGGGTTAAATACCACCTTGTGAGGACTTTGTATACAATGTCTTGTATGGGCACACATCTAGAGATAGTCTTAGGGGCGCTCAATACAATCTGTGTCTCCTTTTTCGGAGAATTTTTACATCTAAATCCCTCTCCCATTCCTTATAAAATAGAGAGAGGAAGGGTAGTCCATTGGTATTAAGTTTCTTGAGACAATGGAGATAATCCTCGCTGGGTATTGGGTTTGAGAAATTAGTCTCTCGAACCAGGTTAGTGTCGGATTTTCTTTGTTCCTTTTTAGAATAGAGCATGTGATAGATTTCAGACATGTAAATTGTATCTGATTAAAGTTATTTAGCTGGAATTTCGCAATTAAAGCTGGGGGGTCTAGAAAGGTTCCCTCACTGTCTAATAACTCATCGACTGGCAAGTTGGAATTTCTTAGTTGTGGGGGTAAAATATTAAAACTGTTTGTGTTAAGACTTAAGCAGTCTTTGATAGTCATAAGGGGGAGGGAAAAGTCAGGCAAATTCCTCTTATTTCGGGATTGTTCCATAATGACAGGGTAGTTGACGCAAGAGGATCTCCTTTTATTGGTTGTGGGGCCTTCCCAGGTTCCGATAATAACAAAGGCCTGATAGGGCAACCAACCAGACTTTCTTCTAAGGGAATCCAAAGTTTATAATCTGGTTTCCTCATCCAATCAATGATCCTATTAAGGTGAACTGTCCTGTGATATATTTTAATCAAAGGGAATCCAATTCCTCCCTTTAAAAAAGTAAAAAGTAGGATTTTGTTAGAGATTCTCGGTTTTATGTTCCCCCAAATATAAGAGGAACATATTTTCCTCAAGGAATTAAAAAAGCTATTTGGCAGTTTTACTGTAAGAACTTGAAGTTCATAGGTAATTTTGGGAACAATTAAGAAATGTAATATATTGCATCTGCCCAACCAAGAGATAAAGGAAGGTGACCAGGAATTTAATGTTGCCGGTATGGATTTTAACAAAGGGGGGAAGTTGGTCTCATATAGTTTAGACCAGGCATGCTCAACCTGCGGCCCTCTAGCTGTTGTAAAACTACAACTCCCACAATGCCCTGCTGTAGGCTGATAGCTGTAAGCTGTCCAGGCATGTTGGGAGTTGTAGTTTTGCAACAGCTGGAGGACCGCTGGTTGAGCATGCCTGGTTTAGACAAATCTGGTGTAATATTTATTCCCAGGAATTATATGTATGAATGTGTCCATTCAAAAGGGGAGTTCTCTTTAAGATTTTGTAGGAGTTTGTATGGATGGTTTATGTTCATTGCTACAGATTTTGACAAGTTTATTTTGAAATTTGAAATGAAGCCAAATCTCCACAGATCAAACTACTTATCTTGTTAGATTGTCTAATGTTTTGTAAAAGGGGTTCAATCGTGAGAATAAAGAGTATAGGTGAGAGGGGACAGCCTTGTCTCGTCCCGTTATTGATCTGGACTGTCTGGGAGAGAATGTTGTTACCTTTAATATTTGCACTCAGGGAGATGTACATTGAGAAGATGGCCTTTATGAAAGGGTCAGGGAAGCCTAGCTTAGTCAGGGTACTTTTAATGAAGACCCATGCCACTCTATCAAAGGCCATTTCGGCATCTGTTCCCAAAACCACAAAAGGAGTCCCAGTCTTCTTTGCTAATGCAATAGAGTTTATGATTTTATAGATGTTATCCTTACCCTCACGTCCAGGAATAAATTCAGTTTGATCTAGGTGTATGAGATCTTTTAATAGAGGTTTTATTCTATTGACCAATATCCTAGCGTACATTTTTATGTCTAAATTTAACAGTGATATAGGTCTATAACTGGAACACAAGCTAGGATCCTTTTGTGGTTTGGGAATTAGAGTGATGTGGGCATTAACTGTTTGATGTGGAAATGTCATGCCAGATAGCACTGAATTGAAAGAGTCAAGAAGGTGAGGCAGTAGTATTACTTTAAAGAAGAGATAATAAGCATAGGGAGGCCATCCGGTCCTAGGGATTTACCTTTAGCCATTTTTTTGTATTGTATCTGAGATTTAAGAGGTCTTTATTGGTGAGCACAGATTAATTGCTTGCTCCGGGGTTAAAGAGGGAAGCTGGATTTTGCAAAAAAAAAAAAAACTCTTTAGTCAATTTCAATTTCTTATCTCTAAGGATATCAGGGTCAGACTAATCTATATTATATAGGGCTGAGTAGAAGTGTTGAAATGCCTCTGCTATCTCCAAGTCTTCCTTTACTAATTTCTTCTCTTTGTTCAAAATAGCCGAGATTCTTGACTTTCGTTTAGGTTGTCTTTATAAAATAATAGCATTCTTAACACAGAATGCTTAGTAAAATAGGGCTGGAGGGGTTAAAAAAAAATAAAAAAAATGTAACTTACCTTAATCCACTTGTTCGCGCAGCACAGCTTCTCCTCTGTCTTCTTCTTTGCTGATCTGTGAGGAAAAGGACCTGTGGTGACGTCACTGCGCTCATCACATTGTCCATCTCATGATCTATCGCCATGGTGATAGATCATGTGACGGACCATGTGATGGTCACAGTGACCTCACCACAGGTCCTTTACCCAGGTCCTGAAGAAAGATTAAAGAAGAGAAGCTGGGCTGCACGAACAAGTGGATTAAGGTGAGCAAATTTTTTATGCTTTTTTTTAACCTCTCCAGCCCTATTTTACTAAGCATTCTGTATTAAGAATACTATTATTTTCCCTTATAACCATGTTATAAGGGAAAATAATTACATCTACACAACCTTAAACCCAAACCTGAACTTCAGTGAAGAAGTTCGGGTCTGGGTACCACATTTAGTTTTTTATCACACGCGTGCAAAACGCATTGCACCCGCATGATAAAAACTGAACAACGGAACACAATCGCAGTCAAAACAGACTGCAATTGCATACCTACTTGCGCGGGTTTGCCACAATGCAGCCGGAATGCATTCTGAGCCAAAACGTGACTCCCATTCGGAAGAGGCCTAAGAGCTTGTGATCTGCGCTAAGTTTGGCGACAAAAAAAAGGCAGCGGTAAATCAAAATATATATTTATTAAAATAATAATAATACAGTGCAAATTAATCAACTATAGAATTAGTGACTTTGTAAAAAAAATATCATAATAAGTCTGATATGGTTAATTGAAAAAAATAATAATATATATATATATATATATATATATATATATATATATATATAGATCTCTCAAAGAAGAGGCAGCACTCCAGGATAAAAAGTGAAATGACCCGCTTTATTTCCCCTGTGCAACGTTTCAACTGCTCATTGCAGTCTTTCTCAAGCTTGAGAAAGACTGCAATGAGCAGTTGAAACGTTGCACAGGGGAAATAAAGCGGGTCATTTCACTTTTTATCCTGGAGTGCTGCCTCTTCTTTGAGAGATCTACAATTATTTTGACCAACCAGCCTAAGGTCAGAGGATTTTGCACCCTGCTTCACCTACAAGTGCTGTTGTCCTTTCTTTGTGTGATATATATATATATATATATATATATACAAATATATTAATTTTGTTCTCCTATAAAATATAGGAAAGTTTATTCTATACCAGTGTATCGGCTAGTAGAAATCAGTTTCGAGATTCAGGACTATAGACTGGTCTGGTCCTATTTGTCCCTGGAAGGTTGTGTCCTCCGAGAAAGGATTGAGGAATGGAATGATGTTTTCAAGGAATGGGTGGATCTCCCTGGGTGACTGGATAGATGGTCCTAGTTCATCGGATGGTTCTGATGATTTCCTCAGGTAGGTGTATCAGATGGATCAAATGGAATCAGATGGTCACCCTTCTGTCAGCTCATACCACCTTTTTATCCCATTCAAAAATGGGATTGGTCTGGTTTGACCATTAACTAGTGACATCATAAACGTTAATCCTCCAACTATTTCACAATACTTGTCATAATTTTTACTCTACCACTAGATAGCACTAGGGCTCTATGTAAAAAGTTTTGACAATTATAGCTATTTTCTATATTTACCTTTTTAATTTGATGAAGGGGTAATCTTTAACTGGGATTTTAGACAGAACTTCTAGAACAATAGAATGTAAATATAAAGGTGTATCCAGGATTAGACCTCTATTCTCAAGAACTTGTAGGTACACAACTCCTAGACATGACTAAACACTGTTCCAAGTCAGGCCTCTTTCACACTTGCGTTGTCCGGATCCGGCGTGTACTCCACTTGCCAGAATTACACGCCGGATCCGGAAAAACGCAAGTGTACTGAAAGCATTTGAAGACGGATCCGTCTTCAAAATGCTTTCAGTGTTACTATGGCAGCCAGGACGCTATTAAAGTCCTGGTTGCCATAGTAGGAGCGGGGAGCGGGGGAGCGGTATACTTACAGTCCACGCGGCTCCCGGGACGCTCCAGAATGACGTCAGAGCGCCCCATGCGCATGGATGACGTGTCCATGCGATCACGTGATCCATGCGCTTGGGGCGCCCTGACGTCACTCTGGAGCGCCCCGGGAGACGCACGGACGGTAAGTATGCTGCTCCCCCGCTCCCTGCTACACTTTACCATGGCTGCCAGGACTTTAGCATCCCGGTAGCCATGGTAATCATTGAGAAAAAGCTAAACGTCGGATCCGGCAATGCGCCGAAACGACGTTTAGCTTAAGGCCAGATCTGGATCAATGCCTTTCAATGGGCATTAATTCCGGATCCAACCTTGCGGCAAGTCTTCAGGATTTTTGGCCGGAGCAAAAAGCGCAGCATGCTGCAATTCAGTATATTCCCTTATCTGAGTAAATGCATATTATTATACCTGTAAAACCTTCTTCTTACAAAAACTGACTGTGTAAACACTTTTGCACAGATCACTAATCTCTCAGTTACTATTTGAGAGTTTCAACTCCCCTTTACCTTTTAAAACTAGACACGATAGATCCCTAATGTTCATTTTCATATATTGAGATAGGCCTTTACAATACGTATATTTTTATGTTCAATAATTCTGACGCATGAGCCTGAGCCCCTGCTCTCTGCTGCATGGGAGACACAAGCAGTGCTTAGACTAGACCGCATTTAAATAGTGCTGGCCCCTTATTAAACACCATAAAAAGGCATGTTGGTTGTCACAAAGGGGTTAATAAATTTAGCACATTGAATTACAGCACTCTATAGCTAAAATTGATTTAGGCATGAATTGTCCAGTAGCAAGCCATCAATGCAAGAATGCCATACGTTAATAAGATTCTTAATTCTCACAAATTGGGTACATTTTCTGTAGAAAGGACATGATTCTGGAATAACTAATTACCCATAATTTATTTACATTAGAACAAATTGCAAAATAAACTTTTACTTCATTGAGACATCTCTTCTATTAGAGATGGCAACTTTGTCTAACCATCTCTGATAGTAAACAGTCATTAATCACATTCTTGTTACTGTCTCTTTCCTGTAATTTAATGATTGTTTATATTATATTTTCAAAATGTAATCTTATAACTATTTTTTTTTAATAATCTTTAGGAGTCTCTTTCACTTAGGCTTGTTGCAACTCGTCCCTCTTTTGAACCAAACAATTTAATTCATTATAATCAAGATTTGTCTTTTGATCCCTGCATTGGGGAGAAGTGAGTGATATCATACACTACAACCTTAGTCACAACAGCAGGACACAAGAAATAGAATCTAAACACCTGAGTAATTATAGATAATTATTCCCTGGGATGCTCTAATAAGTGAATTCTACAAATGGCAGTGGAAAGTTAACCCACATAAAAAATTATAAGATCGCAATGTGTAAATATGTTTATTTTATTTTATTTATTTATTTTTTGTGCAGGTCATGATAAAATTCTAGGGCCAAATAATGGGTAACTCAGCAATGGGTAACTGGCAATTTTGTTGTTAGATATTGAAACAGCTATTACACATAACTCAATTGCGATTGTCATTTGTCCCTGTCACCCTATTCAGGGGTAGTTTACAAGAGTCAGCTTTGCAATTGTACTCTACTAGAAGCTTCTGCACTGAATTTGGGTATCATAATGTTTTATGAATGCTTAAAGTAGTTACTTAAAAAAGTGCATGATGCACATGCTTAATGAGCAACTGTTACTGATCCATCTAGTAAATTAATTATCTTATTATTAATTAACTAGACATTAATTCTGTTACAATAACGGGCGCTAGAACAGTAGTGCATAAACAATAGTAGGAACAGTCTATATTAAATGGCAAGGGAACTTGACCACACTGACTGGTGGTTGTGGCTGGTGGCTGAGACTGGAAGCTGTGGCTGAGACTGTTGGCACTGACTGGTGGCTGTGCCTGAGACTGGTGGCTGTGGCTAGTGGCCGAGACTGGTGGCTGTGGCTGAGATTGCTGGCGGTGGCTGTGGCTGAGATTGCTGGCGGTGGCTTGTGGCTGAGACTGTTGACACTGAGTGCTGGCTGTGACTGTTGACTGCGGCTAGTGACTGTGGCTGAGACTTCTGGCACTGACTGGTGGCTGTGGCAGAGACTGCTGACTGCAGCTTGTGGATGAGACTGCTGGCACTGAGTGCTGGCTGTAGCTGAGACTGCTGGCACTGACTGCTGGCACTGACTGGTGGCTGTGGCTGAGACTGCTGGCTGCGGCTTGTGGCTGAGACTGGTGGCACTGAGTATTGGCTGTGGCTGAGACTGCTGGCACTAAGTGCTTGCTATAGCTGAGACTGCTGGCACTTACTGGTGGCTGTGGCTGGTTTCACTGACTGATGGTTGAGATGGCTGGCACTGACTGGTGGCTGACACTGCTGGCAATGTGACTGGTTGCTGTAACTGTATGACTGGCACTGACTGCTGGTAGCGACTGGTAGGTCAGACTGCTGACAGGGGCTCCTCTCTATATAGCTGATTGTACTGTGACTGACGAACAGAAATGGCGCCTGGGACTGATGAACAGAAATGGCCGCTGGGACTGACAAACAGAAATTGTGGTGCTCTGACCTGCTTGCCGACGCGCAGGTGTGGGCGGTGTAGGCTGCATGTGGAGCAACGGGTCCTGATTGGTCGGTGCGCTGGTGTGAGCGGTGTGGAGGGCGTGTTTTTATAAGGGTTATTACTGCAGTATAGAAATCTTTTGATAGAGGTAGTTGTATATTGTGTGTGTTTGTTTGTGTATATATATATATATATATATATATATATATATTTGTATATATTTATTACTCTTTTTATGAGGCAAGGTAATCAAAAAATGGCTGTTCTGACACAGGTTTTTATTATTAGTTTTTATACAATGTTCACCTGACAGAAAAGATAATGTGATATTTTTATAGTGCAGGTCGTAACGATGCAGCAATACCTAATAAGTCTATTTATTTATTTTTTTGGATTTACACAATAAAATGTTTTTGAATGAAATCATATTTTTGTGTTTCCATTTTCTGAAAGTCATTTTTTCTTTTCTTTTTTGGACGATTGTCTTAGGTTGGGTCTCATTTTTCTAAAAGAAATGATGGTTTGATTGGTGCCATTTTAGGGCACATATGAATTTTTGATCGCTTGCTATTTCACTTTTTGTGATGTATGGTGATAAAAAAAGGCTTTTTTGGCGGATGTTACAAACACAGCTATGCCTTATATGTGCATTTTATATTTTTATTTTACACAATAAAAGCATTTTTGAAAAAAAAAATAATGTTTTTGTGTTTCCATTTTTCTTGGTGTGTATGTTAACAGATGGAATTAATTATATGAATTGTAGCCCACCCACGAATGGGAGTGCACTAGTACTCTATTGGCCAATAATGGATTGGATCATGTTGTAGAGCTGTATTTATTTTTGCAATATGCACTTTTATGTTCACTTGACTTGATAAAGGTCCTTTGAGAGGACCGAAACATTGTCTTTGCCGACATGTGTGAATAAAATACACACTTTTTTACTTGAAGGAGTGCTGCGGATTTTCTTTGTCTGCTGATTCCGTCCTGTATCGAAGGACCGCCGCGGGCACCTATACAACTGCATCTGCATTTGGAGGAGTGTTGCCTGACTTTTTCCATGAATTTATCGTCGACCGAAGGCTCTGCACCCGACCCTACCAACGTTCAAGGTAGTATGTCCCAACAAGGGGACAGTGACACACATGTCTTTGCATACAGTGATGTGGACATACAGAGGATTATGGGAAATGTAGAGGGGGACGCTGCCTTCCTCAATGTACCCTCGGCTATTAACATTAAGAGGGAGTATGAAGGCACTTCAAAAAAGTTGCTATCTACTGAGCTACATTCACTGACGTTGGCTCAGTATTATAAAAGCAAACGCATACCAAGGGGGATGCGATCCCGCCTAAAGCCTAACATGTTTTCGCAAGATGGTGTATTTAGAGCACGTTTTGAAGCCATTTCTAACAAATATGCGATGGACATTATGTTGCTTAATATCGAGTTTTCCCAGAAGGAAATGGTCGTACTAAAAAATAAATTGCAGGACACTGAACAACAGCTGAAGGCAACTGTGTCCATTGATGAGGCGGATATATTTCTTGAGAAACAACAGTGTTTTTTGGAGAAAATGCGGAAGGACCTGGAGGAGGTCAAAAGATCAAAGTGGCATAGAGATCAGTATGATTATACGGAGACAGCACGTCCAAAAAGGTGCAAAAAGTGAAATTTATTCCGGATGCAACGTTTCGGCTGCGTGTTAGCCTTTTTCACGCAGCCGAAACGTTGCATCCGGAATAAATTTCACTTTTTGCACCTTTTTGGACGTGCTGTTTCCGTTTTTTTTTTTTCTGGATATCTACAAGTTGTTCTACTAGGGGCTTTTTACCACCCCTCCTGGAGATTAGCACCCGATACATCATTACCAAGGAGTGCTGTCCACCCATATTTTTTCGTGATTATACGTCTGGTCATGTATATGTCTGGGAGCAACCCTGGCATATGAGGTACTTTACCTAAAAAAATATCTAAGCACAATAAAGAAACCAATAAATGGGTGAGAAATAAAGATGCCAATGATGACTTCAACTTCAGCCAGCCTGGAACTTTTTTAGGCCCACGAGTTGCTATGGGAGACGCCCCACGAGACGGGGAGGGCTCAGACAAAGAAGAGCTTGGAAAAACCAGAGCACAGAGATTAGCGAGGACCAACAACTCCAGACAGATGAACAAGAAAAAGTAGAATCTAATGTGGTGGTAAACATCTCATCCTATACATTGACTGAGCATGAATTGAAAGCCCTGAATAAGGGACTGTCCTTTTGCCCACAGGCTAAGCCTGATTGGTTCCAGTTGGAACTGGACTTGAACCGCCTCCTCAGGAATTTAAAACTGAGGGTGTGGTTCGACTCCGGTTCCACTGGCGCTATGAATATTAATGAAGTTAGCAATCCTGATTTACATTTAAAAGTGATTTTGTTCCACTTGTCAATTCACATGCCTTGGAATGTTTTTCGGAGGCGGTCAAGAGAGATGTAGCAATGTTGAGAGAGAGAGCTCGGTCTGGTATGTATATGAGGCTAAACATTTCGACACAGGAAATGTCTGCATTGGAGGGTTTGTCCAGTAACCCCGATCTCACCATCAAGCCCGCGGATAAGGGTGGTGGGATCGTGGTGATGGACACCACTCAATATATTAATGAGATACAAAGGCAATTGAACGAACCTGGTGTCTATGAACCATTGGTCAGGGACCCCAGATTTGACATTGCAAGGAAAATAGATGTACATTTGACTGTTGCGATGCAGAATGGTATTATTGACAGACAACTTAAAGAGTTTTTGGTGGTGAAGTCCCCGGTTACACCCACGATATATGTATTACCAAAGATACATAAAAGGTTGGTCGACCCTCTGGGTCGGCCGATAATCTCTGGTAGGGGTTCGATACTATCTAACATAAATGTGTTTTTGGATAAGATATTGAGAAAATATGCCATGGGTGCCAAATCATATGTTAGGGACACCGGCGACTTCATCACCAAAATTAAAGGTATGCGGGTGCCTAAGGGGGCGATTGTGGCCTCCTTTGACATAGTGTCGCTATACACCTCGATCGACCATGGCAAAGGACTGTCGGCTGTAGCAGGGATGTTAGAACATTCAGAACACTCTGCTCCAGTACGACAGTTTATATTGACACTGTTGGAATTGTCCTTGAGGAACAATTATTTTGTGTTCCAGGGACACTTTTTCTTGCAGAAGATGGGCGCGGCGATGGGCTCTAATGCCGCGCCCACTTATGCAAATATTTTTGTGCGGTCATTTGAGGAACGTCTTGTCTATGTATCTCCCCACTTCAACCAGGTTTTGACGTGGTGGAGATACATAGATGATATCTTCCTCATCTGGGGTGGCACCATGGAGCAGTTGATGGACTTTCACGTATACTTGAACTCCCTTGACCGGGAGATCCAGTTTACGTTAACGGCATCGACTGACCGGGTGCAATACTTGGATACACAAGTATACATTGAGGATGAACAGATACATATGGATTTCAACATTAAGGCCACAGATAAGAATACATTGTTGCATTTTACTAGTGGGCATCCAAGAAGGATGGTAGATTCTCTGCCGTTTAGTCAAATGCTTCGAGTGCGGAGAATAGTTGACAAAGATGAGAATATGAGTTTAGCAATCAAAAACATGGAACAATCCTTTATAGACAGGGGGTACCCTAGAAGGTTAGTAAAAAGACATGCGGAAAGGGCTAAACAAAATCCCTAGAGATGAGTTGTTGACCCCCAAACAAAGACAGACTAGTGACAGATTGCCGTTTGTATCATCATACAATGAGCTGAGTCCCGAAATTGAAAAGATAGTGAGGCGACATTGGGGCTTATTGAGCATTGGACACCCCAATATTGCTGCTTTTAAAAATTTGCCTATGATGGCATATAGAAGAGCAGGCAACATCAGGGATAAGGTAGTACATTCCAAAGTACCAGACAAAGGACAATTGAGACAGACGTTCCTTAAAACAAGGCGCACGGGCTCTTTCCCGTGTCTGGGATGTGTGAACTGTAAACAGATGGTCAAGGGATCGGTGTTCGCACATCCAGACACGGGCGAGACCTTTGACATAAGACATTATCTCACCTGTGATTTGTCATGGGTGATATATGTACTATGGTGCCCTTGTAAAAAATTATATTTTGGCAAAACCACTTGTGATCTAAAAACTAGGTTGAATAACCATAGACAATCTATCAGGAATAAGAGAAGAGATTTGCCCGTATCAAAGCATTTTGCTGAACAAAACCATAAAGAAAGCGATTTGAAATTTATGATTATAGACCATGTTAAACCATTGGATAGAGGAGGGGACCGATTAAGTAAATTAAAGAAAACTGAACTAAGGTGGATCTTTCGGCTGGATACCCTGAAACCTAAAGGGTTAAATGTAGAATTTAGGGTGACAGGAGGAATGGTTAGCTAGATACCCAGTCTACAGGACCTATGGCCTGATGTTGTCTGCTCTCTGTATATGGTGAATTAAATGGAAGCTACAATGATCTGTTTATGTTAAAAATATATATTTGTATGGCCATGACTTTTGCCTGTGCCGGGCATTGGATGGGGACGAAAAAGGATGGGGTTATATGGAGGCATAATAATATTGCCCAAAAAAAGTGCCTGAAAGCAAGATGGTGGATATGGACTCGTGGAGGGGCGCAGACGATTTGACTGCGTGTCGACGCACACTGTGTATGTGCGTTGCGCTCAGACATGATCGACCGTGCGTCATCACGCTGGCTTCCACCCTAGAGGCGACGCACGACTGTTATATGCTGCGTCAAGGAAGGGGGTTAGATACATGCGCAGTAAGGAGCAGTGGACGCGGATGAGTGGCGCGCTCCAATACAAGCAAAGACGCCTTCTCCCCATACTGTTGCGATCCACTATCAAGCCTGCGGCACGGTAATACAGTCAAGGCCATTTTTAAATTGCACTGTTCACTTTATTATACGCACTTGTATACACATATGATGATGGATTATTACTGAATGTATCACTGATATGCCCTGACTTCTTCTTGGTGTGTATGTTAACAGATGGAATTAATTATATGAATTGTAGCCCACCCACGAATGGGAGTGCACTAGTACTCTATTGGCCAATAATGGATTGTATCATGTTGTAGAGATGTATTTATTTTTGCACTATGCACTTTTATGTTCACTTGACTTGATAAAGGTCCTGTGAGAGGACCGAAACGTTGTCTTTGCAGACATGTGTGAATAAAATACACACTTTTTTACTTGAAGGAGTGCTCCGGATTTTCTTTGTCTGCTGATTCCGTCCTGTATCGAAGGACCGCCGCGGGCACCTATACAGGGAGTGCAGAATTATTAGGCAAGTTGTATTTTTGAGGATTAATTTTATTATTGAACAACAACCATGTTCTCAATGAACCCAAAAAACTCATTAATATCAAAGCTGAATATTTTTGGAAGTAGTTTTTAGTTTGTTTTTAGTTTTAGCTATTTTAGGGGGATATCTGTGTGTGCAGGTGACTATTACTGTACATAATTATTAGGCAACTTAACAAAAAACAAATATATACCCATTTCAATTATTTATTTTTACCAGTGAAACCAATATAACATCTCAACATTCACAAATATACATTTCTGACATTCAAAAACAAAACAAAAACAAATCATTGACCAATATAGCCACCTTTCTTTGCAAGGACACTCAAAAGCATGCCATCCATGGGTTCTGTCAGTGTTTTGATCTGTTCACCATCAACATTGCGTGCAGCAGCAACCACAGCCTCCCAGACACTGTTCAGAGAGGTGTACTGTTTTCCCTCCTTGTAAATCTCACATTTGATGATGGACCACAGGTTCTCAATGGAGTTCAGATCAGGTGAACAAGGAGGCCATGTCATTAGATTAGCCATATCTTCTTTTATACCCTTTCTTGCCAGCCACGTTGTGGAGTACTTGGACGCATGTGATGGAGCATTGTCCTGCATGAAAATCATGTTTTTCTTACCTTGCAGACTTCTTCCTGTACCACTGCTTGAAGAAGGTGTCTTCCAGAAACTGGCAGTAGGACTGGGAGTTGAGCTTGACTCCATCCTCAACCCAAAAAGGCCCCACAAGCTCATCTTTGATGATACCAGCCCAAACCAGTACTCCACCTCCACCTTGCTGGCGTCTGAGTCGGACTGGAGCTCTCTGCCCTTTACCAATCCAGCCACCTGGCCCATCAAGACTCACTCTCATTTCATCAGTCCATAAAACCTTAGAAAAATCAGTCTTGAGATATTTCTTGGCCCAGTCTTGACGTTTCAGCTTGTGTGTCTTGTTCAGTGGTGGTCGTCTTTCAGCCTTTCTTACCTTGGCCATGTCTCTGAGTATTGCACACCTTGTGCTTTTGGGCACTCCAGTGATGTTGCAGCTCTGAAATATGGCCAAACTGGTGGCAAGTGGCATCTTAGCAGCTGCACTCTTGACTTTTCTCAGTTCATGGGCAGTTATTTTGCGCCTTGGTTTTTCCACACGCTTCTTGCGACCCTGTTGACTATTTTGAATGAAACGCTTGATTGTTCGATGATCACGCTTCAGAAGCTTTGCAATTTTAAGAGTGCTGCATCCCTCTGCAAGATATCTCACTATTTTTGACTTTTCTGAGCCTGTCAAGTCCTTCTTTTGACCCATTTTGCCAAAGGAAAGGAAGTTGCCTAATAATTATGCACACCTGATATAGGGTGTCGATGTCATTAGACCACACCCCTTCTCATTACAGAGATGCACATCACCTAATATGCTTAATTGGTAGTAGGCTTTCGAGCCTATACAGCTTGGAGTAAGACAACATGCATAAAGAGGATGATATGGTCAAAATACTCATTTGCCTAATAATTCTGCACGTAGTGTACAACTGCATCTGCATTTGGAGGAGTGCTGCCTGACTTTTTCCATGAATATATATATATATATATATATATATGTATATATATTTGTATATATTTATTACTCTTTTTATGAGGCAAGGTAATCAAAAAATGGCTGTTCTCCAATGTTCACCTGACAGAAAAGATAATGTGATATTTTTATAGTGCAGGTCGTAACGATGCAGCAATACCTAATAAGTCTATTTATTTATTTTTTTGGATTTACACAATAAAATGTTTTTGAATGAAATCATATTTTTGTGTTTCCATTTTCTGAAAGTCATTTTTTCTTTTCTTTTTTGGGCGATTGTCTTAGGTTGGGTCTCATTTTTCTAAAAGAAATGATGGTTTGATTGGTGCCATTTTAGGGCACATATGAATTTTTGATCGCTTGCTATTTCACTTTTTGTGATGTATGGTGATAAAAAAAATGGCTTTTTTGGCGGATGTTACAAACACAGCGATGCCTAATATGTGCATTTTATATTTTTTTTTTACACAATAAAAGCATTTTTGAAAAAAATAATAATAATGTTTTTGTGTTTCCATTTTCTGAAAGCCATATTTGTTTATTTTTTTGTACAATTGTCTTAGGTATAGTCTCTACCATTATGGCGCACAAATTACTTTTTCATTGCTTTGTATTTCACTTTTTGTGATATGAAGGTGATAAAAAATAGCTTTTTTTGTCACATTTTTATTTTTATGGTGTTTACCAGATGGGTTGGATCACATGCTATTTTTATAGATTAGGTCGTTACGGACATTACAATACCTAATATGTGCCTTTTTTGACTTTATATTATTCAATAAAAGTATGTAAAGAAATTATAATCATGTTTTTGCATCTCCATTTTCTGAAAGCCATATTTTTTTATTTTGTTTGGACAATTAGCTTACGTAGGGGCTCATTTTTTGTGGGATGAGGTCACGGTTTGATTGGTGCTAATTTTGGATATATATGACTTTTCTGATCACTTTTTATACCATTTTTATACCATTTTTTGGGGAGTGCGGTAGGCAAAATTGAAATTCCATCATAGTTTTTCTTTTTTTCTTATGGTGTTCACCAAGCAGAAAAAGTAACATTGCGGACGTGGCGATACCAAACATGTTTAGTGGTTTTTTTTTAGTTTTTTTTTAACCAATTACGTGTGGATAAAGAAAGGTTTTTTATTTTTTTTTATTTTTTGTTCATTTTTTTCAACTTTTTTTTTTATTTCTTGGACCCAGACCCACTTGGTTCTTTGAGATCTAGTGGGCCTGATGGCTTACAATACACTACAGTACACTACATAGTGTACTGCAGTGTATTGAACTTAAGGCTGGGAGATATGGCCTAAAATCTATATTGCAATATAATTTGAAGCATGTGTGATAACGATATACAGGTCCTTCTAAAAAAATTAGCATATTGTGATGAAGTTCATTATTTTCTGTAATGTACTGATAAACATTAGACTTTTGTATATTTTAGATTCATTATACACCAACTGAAGTAGTTCAAGCCTTTTATTGTTTTAATATTGATGATTTTGGCATGCAACTCATGAAAACCCAAAATTCCTATCTCCAAAAATTAGCATATCATGAAAAGGTTCTCTAAACGAGCTATTAACCTAATCATCTGAATCAACTAATTAACTCTAAACACCTGCAAAAGATTCCTGAGGCTTTGAAAAACTCCCAGCCTGGTTCATTACTCAAAACTGCAATCATGGGTAAGACTGCCGACCTGACGTCCAGAAGGCCATCATTGACACCCTCAAGCAAGAGGGTAAGACACAGAAAGACATTTCTGAACGAATAGGCTGTTCCCAAAGTGCTGTATCAAGGAACCTCAGTGGGAAGTCTGTGGGAAGGAAAAAGTGTGGCAGAAAACGCTGCACAACGAGAAGAGGTGATCGGACCCTGAGGAAGATTGTGAAGAAGGACCGATTCCAGACCTTGGGGGACCTGCGGAAGCAGTGGACTGAGTCTGGAGTAGAAACATCCAGAGCCACCGTGTACAGGCGTGTGCAGGAAATGGGCTACAGGTGCCGCATTCCCCAGGTCAAGCCACTTTTGAACCAGAAACAGCGGCAGAAGCGCCTGACCTGGGCTACAGAGAAGCAGCACTAGACTGTTGCTCAGTGGTCCAAAGTACTTTTTTCGGATGAAAGCAAATTTTGCATGTCATTCGGAAATCAAGGTGCCAGAGTCTGGAGGAAGACTGGGGAGAAGGAAATGCCAAAATGCCTGAAGTCCAGTGTCAAGTACCCACAGTTAGTGATGGTCTGGGGTGCCATGTCAGCTGCTGGTGTTGGTCCACTGTGTTTTATCAAGGGCAGGGTCAATGCAGCTAGCTATCAGGAGATTTTGGAGCACTTCATGCTTCCATCTGCTGAAAAGCTTTATGGAGATGAAGATTTCATTTTTCAGCACGACCTGGCACCTGCTCACAGTGCCAAAACCACTGGTAAATGGTTTACTGACCATGGCATTACTGTGCTCAATTGGCCTGCAAACTCTCCTGACCTGAACCCCATAGAGAATCTGTGGGATATTGGGGAAAGAAAGTTGAGAGACGCAAGACCCAACACTCTGGATGAGCTTAAGGCCGCTATCGAAGCATCCTGGGCCTCCATAACACCTCAGCAGTGCCACAGGCTGATTGCCTCCATGCCACGCCGCATTGAAGCAGTCATTTCTGCAAAAGGATTCCCGACCAAGTATTGAGTGCATAACTGAACATAATTATTTGAAGGTTGACTTTTTTTGTATTAAAAACACTTTTCTTTTATTGGTCGGATGAAATATGCTATTTTTTTTTAGATAGGAAATTTGGGTTTTCATGAGCTGTATGCCAAAATCATCAATATTAAAACAATAAAAGGCTTGAACTACTTCAGAGGTGTGTAATGAATCTAAAATATATGACAGTCTAATGTTTATCAGTACATTACAGAAAATAATGAACTTTATCACAATATGCAATTTTTTTGAGAAGGACCTGTATATTGCGATGTATTATTTTCTATATTTTTGGGGGGTAAACTTTTTCTTTTTACTTTTTATTTACTAACTATTAGTCCCCTTAGGGGCTAGAACCCTTGTCCTATTCACTCTAATAGAGATCTATTAGGGTGAATAGGACTTCACACTCTCCTTGCTGCCCTGTGCATAGTGCACATGGCAGCAGGGAGCTTACCATGGATGCCAAGGCTTCAGCAGCATTCTGGCTGCAATGGTAACCGATCAGAGCCCCAGGATTACACTGCTGGTGCTCCGATCACAACTGCCAAATGGGTGAGGAGGGAGGGAACCCTGGGGCCACTGATCGATTTAATACTGTGGGGGTGGTGCACTGCAGGGGGCGGCGGGGACCGCAATTTATACTGAGGAGAGGGAGAGTAGATGGGAGAGACTGTGGCCACTGCACCACCAATGAATATAGTTAATGCTTGAATACAAATGTAGTCTGTGTGTTGCGGCTATACGTTTGTATTCAAGCATTATCTATATTCATTGGTGGCTCAGTGGCCACAGTCCCTCCCTCCTACTCCTCTCTGTTTTCATTGGTGGCCAGCGGCAGCCGCACTCCCTCTTTCCCCACTGACTGTGCCAGCTCATAACATGGTGCGCATCCTGGAAGGGTGCTGTGCGCTCTGCCATCTTGAAAGGGGGGTGCAGGGGTGCTGCAGGGGGGGCATTAACCCTTCAACCATTGGGCCACTGCCAGGGCACAACAGCGGCCCGATGGTTAACCCCTTCCAGACAGCGGTCCCTAAGGACCGCGGCATGGAAGGGCTTAAACAGTTATGTAGTGCTGTGTGTGTGTGTATGTAGTCCTGTGTCCTGATTCGACACTGCGCATGCCCAGTGCAAAACTGGTGACACACCCACGGACACAGTGGTAGATTTGCAGCAGCATGTCCGGTGTGACTGTTGGGAGCCAAGAGTGCACACACAAAGAGTACGACGTTTCGGCTACGCAGTAGCCTTTATCCAGTATACAAATACAAAAAGAGGGCAATCATATATACACCACACTAGCCACTTCTGTGACATAGTAGAGCCAATCAACTGAGGGCTGAATCAAATCAGCACATGTGTGACATTTAAAATAGTCTGGACTCCAATCAGACTATCATTAATAATAAAAACAATGTGTACCTGATATCCCAATATGTGCCATCCAATAACCTCAGACATGTTTCTGACTCAAGTCGGCGTCTCGACAAGCCTGTTGCCCATGTCCGTGACGTCATCACGTTCCGATGTAGGCGTGCCGCCGTCAACAGCGTCAAGGATGCAGCCGCACCCAATCCAATGACTGCATCATATACAGCCAATCACTGCTCGCATATCAAATGACATGTGTAGCGCATCATCGGCACGCGTGACCGTCACATGACCAGCAAAAAAGGTTTTAGATCCACCATAACCAAAGGGAATATGTGAACCGTGTATGTATCTATTGTCTCAAGCCACTAAAATGTAGATGGGGGACACAAAACATGTCTCACTAACATCCAGTCACATTGCAAGAGGCTTCAGATGAAGGCCACTTACATATCCCTACATGCCTTATGACGGATAGTTCTAATCAAATACTCACTAGACATCGGCTTGAAAGGGAATAGGTACTGGATGGAACAATTAGGTATCAGTATATATATATATATATATATATATATATATATATGTGGAGCACATAAACTTGATAGAAAATATTCCCCAAAGGGGACAACTAATTAAAGTGCAAAAAAAGGTGTAAAAAATTCTACCTAAAATACCGTATAAAATCATGCTATACTGAATCGGACAGCAATATATGAAAATATTCTACCTGTCTACACTGTTTACATTAAATTCAATGTTAAGTCCCTTGGGTTGCAAGGATTGTAATGTGAAGATCCATTTTAAGGCTTTCTTTCTCTACATACGTTCCCTAGCACCACCTCTCTTGGGAACCTGAACAGAGTCTATGACCCGAAATCTCAGTTGGCTGACAGAGTGTCCACAATTAATAAAATGTTTAGCCACCGGCTTGTCTATCATTTTTTTCCTGATAGTACTTTTGTGTTTGTTGATAAGCTCTCTGATTTCCATGGTCGTTTCTCCCACATAGATCAAGCTGCAGGGACAAACAATAATGTATAAGAGTGGCACGTGCAATATTCTGTAATATTACATTTTTTGCCACTATATGGGTGAACAAAAGTGTTCCCTTTCAGCATATTCTCACAATTGCAACAACCCAGACAAGGAAAATTCTGTGTCTTTCTGGGCTTCAGATAAGTCTGACCCCCTCTACTAACTTCACCAATGTTGGTCTTGATAAGCTTGTAATGCAGATTAGTACCTCCCTTGTATGCCATCAATGGCGGGTTGTCAAATTCACTTACTGTAGGAAGGCCCCTGTGTAAAATTTGCCATTCCCTTCTCAGAATCTGTGCTATGTCAGCACTATGATTGTCATACGTGGATACAAACGGGATACGTCCAACATTCCTTCTCCTAGGAGAAGCCTGAAAGGTGGACACTCTGTCAACCAAGGAGAGTCTGGTCCTTGACCTGTGTAACAACCTGTCTGGATATCTTCTGTTGGAAAATGTATTACACATCTCATCAACACGGACACTGACACAGGTATTATATTATGTAGGATAGGGCTGCAGCTAACGATTATTTGAATAATCGATTAGTTGCCGATTAATTTCTACGATTAATCGGGAAAAACGACAAAATTACAAAACAGAGAGGTTTATATGATCTTACTTGAAAAATTATGTTCAAAGGCCATATTAAAACAAATTGTGGACGACACTATTATGGGGGATCTGTGGACGACACTATTATGGGGGATCTGTGGACGACACTATTATGGGGGATCTGTGGACGACACTTATGGGGGATCTGTGGACGACACTATTATGGGGGATCTGTGGACGACACTATTATGGGGGATCTGTGGACGACACTATTATGGGGGATCTGTGGACGACACTATTATGGGGGATCTGTGGACGACACTTATGGGGGATCTGTGGACGACACTTATGGGGGATCTGTGGACGACACTATTATGGGGGATCTGTGGACGACACTTATGGGGGATCTGTGGACGACACTATTATGGGGGATCTGTGGACGACACTATTATGGGGGATCTGTGGACGGTGTAGTTATGGAGAGGGGGATCTGTGGACGGCGTAGTTATGGAGAGGGGGATCTGTGGACGGCGTAGTTATGGAGAGGGGGATATGTGCACTGTTATGGGCATAACAGTGCACAGATCCCTTTCCTCATAACAGTGCACAGACCCCCCTTCCCATAGCAGTGCCATACACAGACCCCCCTCCCCATAGCAGTGCCATAGACAGATTCTCCCCCCTCCCCATAGCAGTGCTATACACAGATCCCCCTTCCCATAGCAGTGCCATAGACAGATCCCCCCTCCCCCTAACAGCCCCGGCCCCGATGCTTGCATCTTTATTTTACCTTTTTACAATGACGCTCCCGCTCCTGTAACAGCCAGGCAGAGCGGACGGCGGCGTAACGTCACTCAATCACGTGACGCGCCTGCTCCGCCCACTTCATGAATGAAGGAGGCGGAGCAGGCGTGTCACGTGAGTGAGTGACGTTACGCCGCCGTCCGCTCTGCCTGGCTGTTACAGGAGCGGGAGCGTCATTGTAAAAAGGTAAAATAAAGATGCAGCGACCGCCCGCCCGAATAGCAACGAATCGGCGATTATTCGATAACTGGATTCGTCGACAACGAATCCAGTTATCGAATATAATCGATTACATCGATTAATCGTTGCAGCCCTAATGTAGGATAATTAAAGTAGACACTATTAACAAAGTGCTTATTGCATTATTTAAAATACATATTATCTGAAACATCTTCAGTATTTCAACAGTTGAAATATATGCATATATATTAGAGATGAGCAAATGAATTCTAAATTGGTGGATTGATTACAAAAAATGGTCCTCAAAACAAATCAGAATTATATATTTTTTTCATTCGTTTTGGATGAATCACATAAAACGGTACCCTGCACCATTTTACTATGAATATTGGCAGGGAAAAAGAGAGAAAGGAGATAGAGGATCACATGGCACTGTGAGGAAATAGGGGGGGAGGGCTTGCCCTTATTGGCTCAGAGGTTGACAGACAGCCCGGATCACTCTATCAAATCAGGCAGAATTGAGGAAGGTCCTTTACTGAGATTGCCATAGAATGGCATTCTGTGCTAAATGTTATGTGGCAGGGGCTGCCAAAAAGCAGTTACAGATGCAAGCCACTAATATATTTTGCTAGGGACATTATAAGCAGCATATAGGGAGAGAATAGGAAGATATAATTGAGTAGATTGTAGGAAATTTGATCAGAAAAGGCTGTGATGAAATTTCAGTCGCATAATTATGACCACTTCCTACTTTCCATGTGAATTCCTCACAAATAAACTCACATGTTGTGAGCTGGCGTGGGGGGTATATAAGGTTTGTAATAGGCTGTCTGAACACTTATCCCTCATTAGGTAAAAGGGGTGGTTTATCAGAGCTGCAAAAAAGGATAATTATTAGCTGTCGGGCCAAGGGTGGCAGTATTTCTGAAACTGTGCCGTTTGTGAACTGTTTGCTTGCTGCTGTGGTGAAAATGTATCATGAGTGGACAAATGGCACCAAATGACGTGGAAACTGGGGAGTATCACATGCTATTGATGTGAAAGGTGAACATCAGCTACAAAGGTGTGTAAGGATGGATTGACACACAACAGTGTAGAATCTCTTGACCAAAATAAACTAAGGTGCTACTAGACGTGTGTCTAAATCAACAGTTCAATGTACCCTACTGCTTATGGGTAGAAAGTAGACAGATGGTCACTGCACCTCTGAAAGAAGTCGCTATGACAAAAAATGTTAAAATTTATGCAGCAATATCGGAATTGGACCTCCACTGATTGTAAAGGGTTGCCTTCTCTGATGAGTCACGTTTTCTGCTTCCTCAAATGGATGGACTTTGGCATGTCAGATGAGAAACATCAGAGAAAAAAACACCCTGCAACGATTGCTGGAAGCTTTATGGTCTAAGAAATGTTTTTGTAGCATGGTCTGGGCCTATTCATCCATGTGTAAGGTACTCTTAACCAGTTTGGATATGAATCCATCCTTGCAGATCACATACAAACATACATGCTGATAGTCTTCCCTTGGGAAGATGGGGTCTTCCATCAAGACAATGTAACATGTCACACAGCTGGAAATGACCAACATTGGTTAGAAGAGCATTAACAAAGATTCTAAGTACTACCCTGGCTCCCTAATTCCTCAGAATTGAACCCAATTGAGCATCTATGGGACCATTTTGATCATCATGTTTGCTCTGTGGATCCTCCCCTATGCACCCTCCAGTAGCTGTGGGATGCTGTGCAGTCAGCATGGCTCCAGATACCTGTGAAAACCTACAAGGACCTTATTGAGTCAATCCCAACCAACCTAGCTGGTGTCTGTTACTATGAACTCAATGTGACTCGACTGTGTTCTTCAGCATTACAAAACCTCTTAAAAAAAAAAAAAATCCTGTATATGAACAAACAGCTTAAAAAAATATAAAAAATAAAATAAAAAGACTAATAGGCTTTGTTGGTAGCAGCACTCCAATAGCATTCTGCTCGAAACGTTGGTTTGTGTAGGCCCCAAAACATTGGGAAATGGCAAAAAAAAAAGAAAAGGTGCAAACTGTGCTGGAGTATAACAATGGCTAGGTGTGGACAGTATAATTATCTACTCTGCCAATATAAGACATAATAATCTTGAGCCAAGAGGTGGCGGTCCGAGTTGAGGAGAAGGTGGACCTGGTGGTGTAGGTTGTAGCCAACATTTTTATTTTTCAAAAACATTTTTTTTGTTTAGTTTTTTTTTGTTTCTGTAGGCCCCAAAACATTGGGAAATGGCAAAGAGCACACACAAACTGCCCTGAAGTATAACAAAGGCTGGGTGCAGCCGGTATACCTCTGTACGCTGCACAAGGTACGGACAAGTCCTGTGGGATACATGGCTGGATCATTTTAATGAATGTGAGCTTGTCCACGTTGGCTATGGATAGGTGGAAGTCCTTGTCCATGATCACACCCACTGCTGTGCTAAACCCACTGCTGTCCATGTTTGGACAATACACTTGCTGCAGGGAAGGCCAGCACCTCCAAGGTATTAAGGGAAAGCTCAGGCCATGTGCCCAATTTGGAGACTCAAAAGTTGAATCGGGCAGACCCATCATGTCAGTACGTGCAGACGTGTGCACAGGTATTGTTCCACCATGTTGCTGAAATGCTGCCTCCTGCTAAGATGGTCCATATAAGATGGTGGTGCTGTATGTTGTGGCGTGCTGACAAAGCTTTTCCACATTTTGGCCATGCTAACTTCCACTGAGCCCCCGCTGTTAGGTGGTAACGCCGTCAGTAGCGTGTCTTACAGCATGTGCTTGTATTCAAGCATATTCCGATCACGCTCCAGTGACGGAAGTAAGGACAGCATGATGTACTTGTAGCGGGGATCCAGCAGGGTGGCCACCCAGTAATCAGCACAAGTAACAATCAGGGCAACTTGGCGGTCGTTGTGCAGGCCCGCCAGCATGTACTAGCTGATGTGTGCCAGGCTGCCCAAAGGCAACAATAAATGATGCCCGTGGCCTGATTTGGGTGCCACCCTGATGAGAACACAGTTCCTCCTCCTCATAATCATCATCATCCTTCTCATCCTCCAAAACTATTCCCTGGCTAGACAGATGTGTACCTGCCCATTTTTGTGCAGTAACCCACCCTCCGAGCGACGTGTGGACAACTGGCCTGATAACCGTGGGAATGATCCCTGTTCCTCCTCCTCTTCCTCCTGTGCCACATTCATCATCGCCTGAAGCATTTTTTCAAGGAGGCATAGAAGTGGGATAGTAATGCTGAGGACGGCTTCATCGGCGCTGGCCATGTTGGTGGAGTACTCGAAGCAGCGCAACAAGGCACACACATCCTGCTTGAAGGCCCACTCTTGGAGGTGAAGTTGCACTGTTCCACAGAGTGATTCACTCATGCATGCTGCAGCCATAACTTCACTATAACCTGCTGGTGCTAGCACAGTCTCTCCAGCATGTGCAAGGTGGAGTTGTACCTTGTGGGTATGTTGCATATGAGGCAGTGTGCAGGAAGACTGAAGTTACGCTGCAGCGTAGACAGGCAAGCAGCAGGGTGGGAATGCAGAAAGCGTGCATAGACAGCCCATACTTTCTGCAGCAGCTCTGACATCTCGGGAATTTCTACACTGCCAAATTCAGCACATGTGCCAGATAAGAGATGTGCGTCAAACCAGCTAGGCCCAGAGCTGCTATGAGATTTCTCCTATTATCGCCCTCCACCAGGCCGGGCTTGAGTCTCAGTGGCACCAACTACTCATCTGTCTGTTCTTCCATGCCCACCCACAGCTCCTGTGCGGTGTGGGATTTTCCCCCCAAATAGAGAAGTTTCAGAACAGCCTGCTGTCATTTTCCCTCTGGCTATGCTGAAGTTGGTGGTGCAGGTTTTGCAGTGACTTGATGAGGAGTCGGTAGAGGAGGAACAGGAGGAGTAAGCGGAGTAGGAGGCAACAGGAGGCACCAAGAAATTGTCAGCAATCCTCGCTGGCAATAGAACATGCACCAAACTGCTTTCCGCCACAGCCCCAGCTGCCACTACCTTTACCCAGTGGAAATTTTGGGAAATATAACATCCCTGCCCATGCTTACTGGTCCATGTAATGGTGGTTATGTGGACCTTGCCACTGATGGTGTTGCGCAGTGCACACCTGATTTTTTTCACCACTTGTTCATGCAGGGCAGGGGTGGCCCGCCTGGAAATGTAGTGGTGGCTGGGAACCACGTACCGTGGACAGCCACCGTAATTGCGTTTTTAAAACTATCTGTCTCCACCAGACGGAATGGCAGCATTTCATAGGCCAGGAATTTTGAAATGCAGGCAATCAGGGTCAGGGCTTGCGGTTGAGTAGGTTGGTACTTCTTCTTTCTCTCCAGTGTTTGGGGGTGGACAGGTGAAAGCTTCATGGGACATTGTAGAGATGCTTAGTGACACTGCTGGTGGTGGTGGTGGTGCTGTTGCTGTCACATCTTCTCTTTGAGGGGTGCCAGTTGGCTCTTTCACTCCAGAGGGGGAGGAGGAGGACAAGACCACGGCAAAAGAGGTAGCAGGACGAGCCTCAGATCTTTTGTGTTTTTTCAGGTGTCTATTCCACTGCAGCTTGTGCTTTGCAGATAGATGCCTGTTCATGCAGGTGGTGCGCAGGGTTAGAAAATGGATGCCTCACTTCAGGCTCTGACTGCACAGCATGTCATCAGCACATTGCCTGAAGAACTGCAACACCAGGGAACTCCTTTGAGCTGGCTTTGGTGTGATCAGTCCCTTGGCAAAGTGAGCAGTAGCAGGCGTATTGGAAAGGGGCTGGCCGCTCTGCTTTTGCACCGTGCTCCCTCTTTTGCTGTGCGGCTGGTGCTGCGTGTCCCCCACCTCATCTTCCAAGCTGCACATGTTGCTTGGATGACTTGGATGCCATGTGAGGCCTAGGACCTCATGATCCTACACATCATCTTACACCCACTCCTCACCCCTGCCCTCCTTGCCGGTCTGCACAATTCAGAAAGCAGAAGCATTTGACAACTGCATTTCGTCATTGTCATTATGCTGTGGTGGTCCTCCCTTGTCTTCATCCTCAAACATAAGTGGTTGGGCATCAGTGCACTCAATCTCTTTTTCACTTCTGGGGCAGGACTAGGTGTATGGCCCATGGAGACCCCACCAGCAGAGTCATCAAAAAGCATAGGTGACTGCTGCATAACTTGGGGCTGCTGATGAGCAAGTGGTTGAGTTGGAAGACAGATGCTTGTGGGCTGCTGGTGCCAATGTAGTGTCCCACTAGGTATGGGTGGGCACTACACAAGGGTCAATTGGTGTGCGCGTTACTCCTACTCACAAGGAACAGAAATGTCATATTTAATTCTGCATTTAATGTATGTTTTACTGTGTTGTTAGATGCAATGTACCCCTGTCTAATGCAGCAGCAGGCCTAGTTGGGTGTAGTTAGACATCCCAGACACTAGAGGGAGATAGGGAGCCCCTAGTATAAATGTCCAGGCCCAGACAGGGAGAGGAGAGTGCAGAGTCAGGAGTCTGAGAAGACAGAGGCCAGTAAGCCTGCTCCTGACATGCAGCTGGATAGCCCTGGCTGCTAGTGATGTCCAGGAGGCTGTTGAGAAGCTCCAGCCTGCCTGAAGAACAAGAGAGCCTAAGTTAGCTCTGAAGAGATACCCCAGTTGCAGGATTCAACCTCCTGGGAGAAACCGACAGTTATCCACCTGATAGGAGGAGGCGTCCCAGGGTAAGCCAAGTGCCCCTGATAGGCAGAAGAACTTAGGAACCATTGCAAGCAGTATAATACCTGAGGAAGGAGGTAACCAAGGATATAAGCCACCCTTTTAGGCATCCGGGCCTTAGGAGTTATCAAGCCAGAGTAGGAGTCCTAGAAAGGACAGAGTACATGATTCTGGGAAAAGTACAACCTGCTGCTGAGTGCTTGTAGAATTTACCCTCAGTGTAACTTGCATGACTATTGCCTGCCATATTTGTGAATAAGCCCCTTTTGTGGAACTGTAATACAGAGACTATACAACTCCCTGCTGTACAAAGTTGGATTGCCCAGTAAAGTTTACGTTTGGTTCACTGCATACTTGCGTACCTTCATCTTTCCAACCATCAACCGGCGTGCCACCGGCCAAAGGCACTGGCGTCACGAATACCACAGGGACCTTGCCCCAGGCACACAAAATACCTGTAACATCCAGGGCACCTCAACTACCATCCGGCCTGGTCCCTATCTACAGAGCGTGCCCCAGAGGAACTGTGTCCACCTCTCCTTCACTGCCACGCGCCTGCCCAGGGCTCTTCAAATATAGTGAGTACCCTTGATTGCCCATAACTGTGACCTCACTTCGTCATACCCTGCAGGTCTGGCGTGTTGCATAAATTGGCGTCACGAACAGGATCCCAATATTCCTGCGCCATAGCGGATTTAAAAACTGTGTGCTGAAAATTGTCTTAAAGTGACATGCCCCAATTGTTTTATTGAAAATTGCTGGGCCAAAGTGAACTGTAATAATTGCGGTGTGAAGATTGCACTATATGGACTGTTTTCTGCTTATTTAAGCCACCGCTTGCTGTCAATGAATAGACAGCTATTTTGCTCAAAGATGGCCGCTGAGCTTGCTTGAAATTGTTTGCTGCGTCATCTTCATCTTAAATTGGCGGTAAAAATTGGCGCCTTCTGCTAAAAGTGCGGGAAGGCTGTATGCTGGCGCCACCGCCCTGTCTGGACATTTGCATGTCTGCTGTAATGGACTCCGCCTCCCCCATACTGGAGTACCTGGGGGGCGGCCTCCCAGTGCAATGGGAGGATCTGTCTGAACTTGTTGGCGCCACCCTGTCGCTCTCCAGAGAAGGATTGAGCATGTTGAGGAGTGAGGACTTTCCTGCTGATATGTCCGCGCCTGACTTATTAACAATGAATGTGACTGGTGTTGAGCAAGAGGACGCTCCACCGGCCTACTCTCCGGGACCAGAGAGACCCGCCTGCCCGCCACCGAGGACGCAACCGGAGACCTACTATGGCTCCTGGAGAGATTTCTTCCAGCCCTCGTTCAAGTGGTCAGCTCTAATGGCAGAGATCCGGGAGGCCGCCATAAAGAAAACGACTAAAACCAAGATATACTACGAAGAACTGGCAAAGACCGTTCACGAGTGCCACACTGACACACAACCCCGCCTGGAAAGGAGAATGGGGTTGGTTGTGGCCTTTGACAAGGACCGAGGCTTCGGTTTTATAAAAGACTACCTGACTGGACGAGACTTATATGTCAACAGGAGGTCCGTCAAGCGGAGCTACCTCCCAGAACGTCTACACAACCTCCGCAAGGGAGAGGAGGTTGAATTTACCCCTGCTGAGGGCCTGCGAGGCCCCTACGCCACTGCCGTGTCCCGTCCTAAGAAGAAGACAGAGGACTGGGACCTTGATGAGGACTACTCTGGCTGCGAGCGTGAGTCTGTGCGCTCTCCGGAGGACAACCCTGGCTGCGAGCGTGAATCTGAATGCTCTCCAGGACCGGCCCATCACGCCTTCCAAGAACGGGGCTCTTTCATTGGCCCAAATGTGTTCTGGCAGCCGACAGTGGTAGAGAAGAGGGTTCGCCCATGGCCCTCACCTGAGTTGCCTCGCAGGGAGAAAACCGTACGTGAACTTCAGGATGCAGAGAGATTCAGAGCTGCCCTGGAGAATATCCGCAGAGGGAGGAAAGCGGACGCCTCGCCTGAGCCTGCAGCGGCTGCGCAGGACGAACCACCCACCGCCCAAGTGCCGACAACGACAGCGGAGACCAGCGATCCCGACTCCGAAAGCCTGGACGACCAGATCGTGCGGCTGGAGCTGAAACTGCGGGAGCTACGCCAGCTTGCCACCGCCAGGATCCGGACTCCACCTGGCCTACAACGTAAGGACCCGGACGTCTCCGGGCCAAAGGTGAGAGTACCTGTCCCTGCCAGTCGTCCCTCCTTAGTACCGGCACCTGCGGTGGGATCCTCTTATGCTGTGCACCGGCGCACAGAGCCAGTCGTCCAAGAACCCACCGGACCGCTTGCAGCAGCGGTACCCAGGCCAGTGCAGCAGCCTACGATTGTTATGCCTGCTCCGGTGAGGTCAGCGACTGTGATAACCCCTAGGTCTATGGGGCCTATACCTATTAGGGGTCCATTTGTGTTACAGTTGCCCCCCAATACGGTGTTGTGGGCACATCCATCTGTTGAATTGCAATACAGGCCCAATGTACAAATGGAGCCAGGGAGCACCACTGAAATGCAAAGTGGATATGATATGCCCCTGTGAATTGGCCTGCTAGGCCCTTGATGTTTGCTTGTTTTGCCAAGGGATCCTAAAGAAGATTTAACCCTTTCAGGACAGGAGTCCTTCGTTGTTTTGGCCCTCTGTTGCTGCTGCCAGTTACCCACGGCTCAGTGGAAGGCGGCAAGCCACTGAAGTACCACGTGCAGCAAGGCCATCTTGTTTACAGGACCTCCTGCCTGCTTTCTCAGAGTGAAAACCCAGTTGTGCCTGTTTTCATGTTGCACCTTTTAACCCTTTAACCCCCTTTTCAGGTTGATTAAGGGTACTACAGCACTTATTTCTATATGTATGCCATTTGAATAATGTGGACTATTTTATGTGCTGTTATTTTATTATGCAACTGGAATTTAAAAGAATTGGGCCCAGGGATAGACTCAAATGCACATGAGCCTCTGAGATTTTGCTATTATTTTAAAGTATTGTGCCCAGAGATGGACTCCACCCCGTGCGAGCCTCTGTGATTCTTGCTATGATTCCTAAAGGTCTTATATCTCTACTTAGCTGTGGAATGAACGAAAAGAAAAGAAACTGGGTACGGACTCATTTTAAATGCTTTGAGCCTCCAAAGAATTGTTATTTAATGTTTTACATTTTCCATGGACTACAACTGTTCTATCATGGACAATTTGCACTTAAGAGTATTATATGGACTATCCTGGTATTTACTGTTACGCTGTGCCAGGTCAGCGCCCCTGTTCCCATTGTTTTATCCTGAGAGAAGAGAACGACGCCCCTTTTCACCATTACTTGCTCCTAATCCAGTGGAACTGCCTGATATATGTATACATATAATGTATATTTTGCAAATGTAGATGTGTTTTCCTGCTTTGCTTTATTGTCCTCATTACAGGTGCAGTATCCAGCTGTGCAGGGACCCTCCATGTTGCGCGGAGGACGGGCAACGTTATAGCGTGGGGGTATGTAGTGTCCCACTAGGTATGGGTGGGCACTACACAAGGGTCAATTGGTGTGCGCGTTACTCCTACTCACAAGGAACAGAAATGTCATATTTAATTCTGCATTTAATGTATGTTTTACTGTGTTGTTAGATGCAATGTACCCCTGTCTAATGCAGCAGCAGGCCTAGTTGGGTGTAGTTAGACATCCCAGACACTAGAGGGAGATAGGGAGCCCCTAGTATAAATGTCCAGGCCCAGACAGGGAGAGGAGAGTGCAGAGTCAGGAGTCTGAGAAGACAGAGGCCAGTAAGCCTGCTCCTGACATGCAGCTGGATAGCCCTGGCTGCTAGTGATGTCCAGGAGGCTGTTGAGAAGCTCCAGCCTGCCTGAAGAACAAGAGAGCCTAAGTTAGCTCTGAAGAGATACCCCAGTTGCAGGATTCAACCTCCTGGGAGAAACCGACAGTTATCCACCTGATAGGAGGAGGCATCCCAGGGTAAGCCAAGTGCCCCTGATAGGCAGAAGAACTTAGGAACCATTGCAAGCAGTATAATACCTGAGGAAGGAGGTAACCAAGGATATAAGCCAACCTTTTAGGCATCCGGGCCTTGGGAGTTATCAAGCCAGAGTAGGAGTCCTAGAAAGGACAGAGTACATGATTCTGGGAAAAGTACAACCTGCTGCTGAGTGCTTGTAGAATTTACCCTCAGTGTAACTTGCATGACTATTGCCTGCCATATTTGTGAATAAGCCCCTTTTGTGGAACTGTAATACAGAGACTATACTACTCCCTGCTGTACAAAGTTGGATTGTCCAGTAAAGTTTACGTTTGGTTCACTGCATACTTGCGTACCTTCATCTTTCCAACCATCAACCGGCGTGCCACCGGCCAAAGGCACTGGCGTCACGAATACCACAGGGACCTTGCCCCAGGCACACAAAATACCTGTAACATCCAGGGCACCTCAACTACCATCCGGCCTGGTCCCTATCTACAGAGCGTGCCCCAGAGGAACTGTGTCCACCTCTCCTTCACTGCCACGCGCCTGCCCAGGGCTCTTCAAATATAGTGAGTACCCTCGATTGCCCATAACTGTGACCTCACTTCGTCATACCCTGCAGGTCTGGCGTGTTGCACCAACTCTGCACTTTCAGCATGGGATTGGGTGGGAGACAATGTGAAGGAATTGGAAGCACTGTCAGCCATCCAATCAACTACCGCCTCACTTGCTCTAGCCTCACCATTCGTAGAGCCTGATTTGGGCCTACAAAATTATGCAGAAGATCCTGTCGTCTGCGTGCACCAGAGGAAGGTGTTTCACCTGGGCGTGTAGCTGGCACAGATCAACAACTTCCTCTCCCTGCAGCCGAATCCCCACCACAATTAACATTAGCAGCATCATGACAGCGGCCACATCCCCTATTTGATGCTCTCCTCATTTTTATGTTTAACCAAAAAACTGGCTGACAGACAAACAGTTGCATTTCTGTGTCACGTGTGCAAATGAGGTGTTTTGCACCCCAAAAAATGGCTAAAGGTCATCGACAGAATTAACAGACATTAACTATTGTATTTCCATGTCCATGCAAATGTGGGTTTTCTCCCCACCAAAAATGGGTTTATGTCACTGACAGAAATAACAGAAAAATTAACTATTGTATTTCTGCTTCACAGATGCAAATGAGGGGTATTTCCACCAGAAATGGGTTCATGTCACCAGCAGAAAAAAACAAATAGATTAGCTTTTGAGCTTCCATATCATGGATGCAAATGAAGTGTATCTTCCCCCCAAAAAATGGGTTTATGTCACCGACAGAAATAACAGACATACTAGCTTTAGTACTTCCATGTCACAGATGCAAATGAGGTGTATCTCCCCCCAAATAATGGATTTATGTCGCCAACACAATTAACAGACTGATTAACTCTTTTATTACAGTAAGTCGGATGCAAATGCGGAGTTTGAAACCCCCCAAAAATGGCTTTATGTCACCAACACAATTAACAGACTGACTAACTCTCCTATTACAGTATGAAGGATGGAAAGGTGGAGTTTGGAGCCCCAAAAAATTGCTATAGGTCACCCACAGAATTAACATCCCAATTAAGTATTGTATTTCTTTGTCACTGGTGCAAAGGAGGTGTATTGCACAGATCAAAAATGCCTACAGGTCACCCACAGACTTAACAACCACATTAAAACCACAGCTTAAACGCTTGTTGATGGGCTGCAGATGACCCCGACAAATCGTGGCCGTATGCACTGGAGATGGAAGCAGGGAGTCCCTCCGAGTCCCTTGCACAAATGGCCAGATGCATGCTGTCATGTTTAGGTAGTGATACGTGCATTGTCAGGATTCGTCAGAGGGATGATTACTGGCTATACACTTTGTTAGACCCTTGCTACCAATCCAAAATAGGGACCATTTTTACAACTTCTGAGAGGTATTAAAAACTCACCTACTATCGAGACATCTTTTGTAGTCGTTTGGTTTTTGCCCATGTGTGCCATCGCTCATCCTCATGAAGGTCTTACCATGCTCCACTGCTTCGACTGCTGGAGGGGAGTGGGGGGACGGGAGCAGCAACAGCTCCATCAGCAGCAACTTAAGTCTGGAGTCTTTGACGAGCACTTTTCTTCACCCGCCTAATGAAGAAACCATCCAACAGCAGGACATGTAGCAGAACCTGAACTAGCAGGTGTTGGCACACTTGGTCAGCACCCTCTAACACCAGATACAAGATCCCTTGGACTACTTGGCAGCCAAACTTGAATTGTTGCCGCAACTTGCCGAGTTTGCTCTGGGAAAGCTTTCCTGCCCGGTCAGTAGCGTGATATCAAAGCAAGTTTTTACTGTGGCGGGTGTCCTAGTGACCCTAAAGAGAACTTGCCTTTCAACACAAAATGTTAGTGACTAATCTTTATAAATTAGACCTGCCGCTAACATTGACCTGTAAGGCTGAGTTCACACTTCAGTTATTTGGTCAAACCTACTAATGGATTAGCTATCAAGAATAGATCTTCACCTCTTCTGTGGGTTTAACCCGCACCTGCCTTTGGCTGACAATAAATGATGAGAGTAATTGACCAAATAACTGAGCCTAATAGTGGACACACAGTCATTCTACAGCTAACAGAAGGAATTTAACACATGTGTTTCCACTGCCACAACATAGATTAAAAGAACCTATTTTTTTTCTCCATTACTTTATTGGCGCTGGCTCCATGTCCTTATTTTGTTCCACTATAGAATCTGCAGGGGTACCCAGCATTTTTTATTTTTATTTTTGCTTTGCTGAAGGCTGCTGGATACTTTTACTTTGGTTTAGCTAGGGATTAGCTAGACTGTTAGATGAGCAAATTTCTTAAAAGTTTGATTCGGGTGATTTGCTGAATTTCACAAAAACATTTGTTTCGTGACAAATTACTTTGTCACCAGCGCAGATTTTTGTAGTTAGCGGGTGCAATGACAGGAAGCTGCAGTAGCGCTGCCCCCCATCATTGTACCCCTCGGATGCCACATTCATACATGATCGCTGCATCTGAGTGTAAAATTAACAATAAAAAAAAAAAAAAATTAATCAAACTTACCGCCTTCATTTGCTAGCGATGGGCCGGCCGCCACCATCTTGCTTGAAGTTTTCGGCTGAAATCCTGTGTGCCACACGGGATTTCGGCCAAGATCTTCAAGCAAGATGGAGACTAGCGGCCTGTCGTGAGCAAATGGAGGAGGTAAGTTTTATTTTTTTAATTTTTTACACTATTTTAGGTTAAATTGATTGCTTCTAGGCAAATCAAATTTATCCTGAAATTCGGATCGAATTTCACTTCGTGGGATTCCATTTGCTCATCTCTACTGTTGGTGACCTGCACAATGATGTGCATGTCCATGTATGTGATCTTCCTGTCATTCTGATGCACAATAACTTTTTCGCAACCAGAAAGGACTAGCTATGGGCTCTTTCACACCTGCGTTCTTTTCTTCTTCCGGCATGGAGTTCCGTCGTCGGGGTTCTATGCCGGAAGAATCCTGATCAGTTTTATCCTAATGCATTCTGAATGGAGAGAAAACCATTCAGGATGCATCAGGATGTCTTCAGTTCCGGACCGGAACGTTTTTTGGCCTGAGAAAATACCGCAGCATGCTGCGCTTTTTGCTCCGGCCAAAAATCCTGAAGACTTGCCGCAAGGCCGGATCCGGAATGAATGCCCATTGAAAGGCATTGATCCTGATCCGGCCTTAAGCTAAACGTCGTTTCGGCGCATTGTCGGATCTGACGTTTAGCTTTTTCTCAATGGTTACCACTGCTGCCGGGACGCTAAAGTCCTGGCAGCCATGGTAAAGTGTAGTGGGGAGCGGGGGAGCAGCATACTTACCGTCCGTGCGGCTCCCGGGGCGCTCCAGAGTGATGTCAGGGCGCCCCAAGCGCATGGATCACGTGATCGCATGGCACCTCATCAATGCGCATGGGGCGCTCTGACGTCATTCTGGAGCACCCCGGGAGCCGCACGGACTGTAAGTATACCGCTCCCCCGCTCCCCACTACTACTATGGCAACCAGGACTTTAATAGCGTCCTGGCTGCCATAGTAACACTGAAAGCATTTTGAAGACGGATCCGTCTTCAAATGCTTTCAGTTCACTTGCGTTTTTCCGGATCCGGCGTGTAATTCCGGCAAGTGGTGTACACGCCGGATCCGGACAACACAAGTGTGAAAGAGGCCTATGCATGTTGCTGTACTACACAGTGATGTACATCAGGATACATTTTCCTAAAAGTTTACCTGCAGCCCGAGATAGACCTGATTTAACGCAATTCCCTACAAATTATTTTGTAATGAAGAGAGTTTTTTGGAGAAATTCAGAGAAGCATCCAAATCAAATATTTGAAAACTTTGCTCATCTCTAACTGCCACACACACTTCTTCAGGGTCAGAAGCTGTCGATTTTACATAAATCAAAGTTGCTATAACCTCACTGATAATTGGTATATAACACCCTCTAGTCTCCTAAGACTCAGATATTTTAAGAAAACATTTTACATATTTTTGTTAA
Organism: Bufo gargarizans; assembly: GCF_014858855.1. Classification (NCBI taxonomy): domain Eukaryota; kingdom Metazoa; phylum Chordata; class Amphibia; order Anura; family Bufonidae; genus Bufo; species Bufo gargarizans. Next base: position 257,906,194 of record NC_058084.1, read on the forward strand.
TTTGTTTAGAATTTTTGCTCTCTCTTCCCCCCTCCTTAAGCTCTTGAATGACAGCAATAGCAATAATGTAAGAGAGACACTGACATACAGTGGATATAAAAAGTCTACACACCACTGTTAAAATGTCAGGTTTCTGTAATGTAAAAAATTGAGACAAAGATAAATCATTTCAGAACTTTTTCCACCTTTAATGTGACCTATAAACCGTACAACTCGATTGAAAAACAAACTGAAATCTTTTAGGTAGAGGGAAGAAAAATATAAAAAAAATATAATAATAATATGGTTGCATAAGTGTGCACAGCCTTAAACTAATACTTTGTCGAAGTGCCTTTTGATTTTATTACAGCACTCAGTCATTTTGGGTATGAGTCTATCAGCATGGCACATTTTGACTTGGCAAGATTTGCCCACTCTTCTTTGCAAAAACACTCCAAATCTGTCAGATTGTGAGGGCATCTCCTGTGCACAGGCCTCTTCAGATCACCCTCAGGTTTTTAATCGGATTCAGGTCTAGGCTCTGGCTGGGCCATTCCAAAACTTTAATCTTCGTCTAGTGAAGCCATTCCTTTGTTGATTTGGATTCAAGCTTTGGGTCGATGTCATGCTGAAAGATGAAGTTCCTCTTCATGTTCAACTTTCTAGCAGAAGCCTGAAGGTTTTGTGCCAATATTGACTGGTATTTCGAACTGTTCATAATTCCCTCTAGATTAACTAAGGCCCCAGTTCTAGCTGAAGTAAAACAGCCCCAAAGCATGATGCTGCCACCATCATGCTTTACTGTGGGTATGGTGTTCTTTTGGTGATGTGCAGTGTTGTTTTTTCACCAAACATATCTTTTGGAATTATGGCCAAAAAGTTCAACCTTGGTTTCATCAGACCATAACACCTTTTCCCACATGCTTTTGGGAGACTTCAGGTGTGTTTTTGCAAAATGTAGCCTGGCTTGGATGTTTTTCTTTGTAAGAAAAGGCTTTTGTCTTGCTACTCTACCCCATAGCCCAGACATATGAAGAATACGGGAGATTGTTGTCACATGTACCACACAGCCAGTACTTGCCAAATATTCCTGCAGCTCCTTTAATGTTGCTGTAGGCCTTTTGGTAGCCTCCCAGACCAGTTTTCTTCTAGTCTTTTCATCAATTTTGGAGGGACGTCCAGTTCTTGGTAATGTCACTGCTGTGCCATATTTACTCTACTTGATGATGACTGTCTTCACTGTGTTCCATGGTATATCTAATGCCTTGGAAATTCTTTTGTACCCTTCTCCTGACTGATACCTTTTAACAATGAGATTCCTCTGATGCTTTGGAAGCTCTCTGTGGACCATGTTTTTTGCTGTGGGATACGACTAAAAAAATTTCAGGCAAGACCAACTAGAGCAGATGAACTTTATTTGGGTTTAATCAGAGGCACTTTAAATGATGGCAGGTGTATGCTGACTCCTATTTAACATGATTTTGATGTGATTGCTTAATTCTGAACACAGCTACATCCCCAGTTATAAGAGGGTTTGCACACTTATGCAACCACATTATTTTTATTTATTTTTTTGTTTTCTTCCCTCCACCTAAAAGATTTCAGTTTGTTTTTTAATTGAGTGTTACAGTTTATAGGTCACATTAAAGGTGAAAAAAGTTCTGAAATGATTTATCTTTGTCTCATTTTTTTACAGCACAGAAACCTGACATTTTAACAGGGGTGTATAGACTTTTTATATCCACTGTACATAGCTATGGGTAAATGCATGTTTGACACTGCACCATCACATGTGTTCTGATTTTCATATTAGAAAGATTCTAATATTTTTCCCTTATTGGGGCAGTTGGTGTTTAAACACACATGGTAATGATGAGCAAATCAATTTTACAAGAAAGAGAGAGACATAGTAAGCTACTCTGAGTTTCTGGGCAATAGCTATTTGTTTGTAGGGTACTCTTTCTCATAGTGGAGAGCTCCTAGTATGTAGATTATTGTAGGCCATGCAATGTCGCTCTGTGTTTCTGGTAAAGATATTCAAATTAGCTTTCCTAAGCAGATGCCAGCAGGTTTAAGATATGCTAATTTTCATATATATTTCCCAAAAAAACATAGGAGCATGGTCTGACTTACAACGATACTCCTCATGCATACTCAGAACACTCCATAAGTAGGGTTGAGCGTACCCAGACCCAAACCCAGACTTTTTCACTGAAGTTTGGTGTTCGTTTTTTTTTTTTCTTATTTTCCATTATACCATGGCTATAACGGAAAATGATAGCATTCTTAAGACAGAATGCTAAATAAAATGGCCATTGAGGGGTTAAAAATAATAATAAAAATAAAGAAAACTCACCTCACTTGATCGCGCAGCCGGTATCCTCTTTTTTATGCAGGACCTGCAAAAGGACCTGCAATGACTTTACCGCGCTCACAACGTGGTGAGTGAATGTGACGTAATCACAGGTCTTGCTGAATGAAGATAGAAGGACTTGCGATGACATCACCGCATTCACCACATGGTGAGTGAATGTGACATAATCGCAGGTCCTTTTGCAGGTCCTGCAGAAAGAAGAAAGAAGAGGATACCGGCTGCGCGATCAAGTGGATGTGATGATTTTTTATTTATTATTTTTAACACCTCAATGGCCATTTTATTTAGTATTCTGTCATAACCACCTCCGGACCACCTAACGCAGATCTGCGGTCCGGAGGTGGCAGCTGTGCGCTCAGCAACGCATATACGCAGCATCTCGCGAGACGCGAGATTTCCTGTGAACGCGCGCACACAGGCGCGCGCTCACAGGAACGGAAGGTAAGCGAGTGGATCTCCAGCCAACCAGCGGCGCTCGCTCGCTGGCAGGCTGGAGATGTGATTTTTTTAACCCCTAACAGGCATATTAGACGCTGTTTTGATAACCCCACATAACCCCACATGTGACCCCACTTTGGAAAGAAGACACCCCAAGGTATTCAATTTTTGGGCCCAAGTTAGCGGAAATTATATATATATATTTTTTCTTACAAAGTAACTGCTCAGGGGCATATTGAGTCCATGAAAGATTAAAATTTTTGTCCCAAGTTAGCATAAAGGGAGACTTTGTGAGAAAAAAAAATAAAAAATAAATTTCCGCTAGCTTATGCCCAAAATAAAAATTTCTATGAACTCGCCAGGCCCCTCATTGAATACCTTGGGGTGTCTTCTTTCCAAAGTGGGGTCACATGTGGGGTATTTATACTGCCCTGGCTTTTTAGGGGCCCTAAAGCGTGAGAAGAAGTCTGGGATCCAAATGTCTAAAAATGCCCTCCTAAAAGGAATTTGGGCCACTTTGCGCATCTAGGCTGCAAAAAAGTGTCACACATCTGGTATCGCCGTACTCAGGAGAAGTTGGGGAATGTGTTTTGGGGTGTCATTTTACATATACCCATGCTGGGTGAGATAAATATCTTGGTCAAATGCCAACTTTGTATAAAAAAATGGGAAAAGTTGTCTTTTGCCAAGATATTTCTCTCACCCAGCATGGGTATATGTAAAATGACACCCCAAAACACATTGCCCAAAAATTTCTAGGAACTCGCCATGGCCCTCACGGAATACCTTGGGGTGTCTTCTTTCCAAAATGGGGTCACTTGTGGCGTAGTTATACTGCCCTGGCATTCTAGGGGCCCTAATGTGTGGCAAGTAGTTTGCAATCAAAATGTGTAAAAAATGGCCTGTGAAATCCGAAAGGTGCACTTTGGAATGTGTGTCCCTTTGCCCACCTTGACTGCAAAAAAGTGTCACACATGTGGTATCTCCATACTCAGGAGAAGTTGGGGAATGTGTTTTGGGGTGTCATTTTACATATACCCATGCTGGGTGAGAGAAATATCTTGGCAAAAGACAACTTTTCCCATTTTTTTATACAAAGTTGGCATTTGACCAAGATATTTTGCCCATTCATTTTTAGCAATGAGCTCCAAATCTTTCAGGTTGGAGGGTCTTCTTGCCATCACCCTGATCTTTAGCTCCCTCCACAGATTCTCAATTGGATTCAAGTCTGGACTCTGGCTGGGCCACTCCAAAACGTTAATGTTGTTGTCTTCTAACCATTTCTTCCCCACCTTTGCTATGTGTTTTGGGTCATTGTCATGCTGAAATGTCCACTGGTAACCAAGGCAAAGTTTCTCTGCAGACTGCCAGATGTTGCCGTTGAGAATCCTCATGTGTGCTCTTTTTTCATGGTGCCGTTCACTGTGATTAGGTTCCCTGGTCCATTGGCTGAAAAACACCCCCAAAGCATTAGGTTCCCACCACCATGTTTGACAGTGGGGATGGTGTTCTTTGGGTTGAAGGCTTCTCCTTTTTCACACCAAATGAAGGAAACATCATTGTGACCAAACAATTCAATTTATGTTTCATCTAACCATAACACAGAAGATTAGAAGTCTTTGTCCAGATGAGCTTTTGCAAAGGCCAAACAAGCTTTTGTGTGCCTGGTCTGCATCCATGGAACCCAGCAGTGTGCAGTGTCCGTTGGATTGTCTGTCTTGAGACATTGGTGGTGATCTTTTGATTCTTTTCCACATCTCTAACTATCCTCCTGGCCAGCACAGGTGTCACTTTTGGCTTCCGACCACATCCTCTGAGATTTTCCACAGTGCAAAACATATATTTTTTTTTTTTTTTCATTTTTCCACAATAATGCCTCTTGTACATTGTCTTATTATCTTTTAGGAGACACCTATGTTATTTCCCGTCAAAAAATTGCTGTTGAATAAAAGTAACTTTAAGTCAAAATTTGCCAGGGATATGAATAATTAAGGGCAGCACTGTATATCAACTTTTAAAGCAATCTGAGCATATTTATTGCAGGTAAAATCAATTTGGACCAAATCAAACTTTTTAAAACATTCAGCAAATCGGACCCAAAAAGAATTTCAACAAATTTGTTCCTCACTGACACATTGTTTTATGGGCAAAAACAGTGGCTTGTTGGGACCAAGCCTCCAAAAATTATGCCTCAACAGGGGCAGATCCCTCCCCCGCTTTATACACACGTGTTAATATCAGAAGAAAGAGTAGATGTTTCTGCACAAATGTCAAAAAATTATACTTTAGTGGGTGAAGAATGCCTGTCCATATTTATACACACACAAGTGTTAATTGTCAGAAGAATGAGTGGCTTGTTATGAATTCAACAATATCAATCAAACAAAAAATTCTTCCTTTTAATTGGAAGCAGTAACAGTACTGTGCGAATGTAGAAAGGGGTAGGGTCATATTGGCATGTAGCCGCAATAGTAGTGGCAGCAGTAGCAGCACAACATGTAACAGACAACGCGGTATGTGTATGCACCGGTTTAAGAATGGTGGTACTGGGGGTGGAGCCTGCGGCCGAGCTGAATGGCTGTGTGAAGCAGGAGCTCCGTTTGAAAAGTGCCCTTTCAGCTTGGATTTCTGCTTGATCAGGTCCGGAATGGTGAAAATCGGAGGCCCTAAAGCAGGGGAACCTGCCACTCAGCCGAAATCGTCCACCTCGTCCGGTGACATGGATAAATTTATAAAAAAGGCTGCTGCCACCTACGCTAGCAGGGAGACCAAGATGGCGCCGGCGTCTCCTCATGCTGCCGGCCGAAAACAAGGAGAGCCTTCTCTTGGAGCGCAGGGAGGTGAGGACGATTCTGACTCCCTCCCGATATCCCGCTCTTACCTTAGAGACACGCTGACTGCCTCCCTAGCGATGGCGTTAGAACCCATAAGTGCCGACATAGGTGCGATTAAGCAGGACGTCCGCCATATTGGTCGCAGGGTTGAGGCCCTAGAAGACACGCAAATTGTCCTGTTAGATCACCAAGCGGCTGTTGCACAAAAATTACAAGCAGTCCAGCTAAATTTGAATTCGCTGTATAGCGCATTAGAGGATCAGGAAAACAGAGGTCGCCGCAATAACCTCCGCTTTAGAGGGATACCAGAAACGGTCGCCCAGGGGGACATCCCCAATACTATAGTGCAGATTTGCCTTAACATACTGGGTCCTGATTCGGTACACGAGGTTCTTTTAGAGAGAGCTCACAGAGCCCTGAAGCCCAAACCGGCACCTACAGCGCCACCCAGAGATGTTATTGTTAAATTTCTGAGTTACCCAGTAAAAGAAGCGGTGATGTCAAAAGCCAGAGGCATGCAGTCAATCAAGTGGGACGACCATGAAGTCCTAGTTTTTCAGGATCTGGCCCAATCTACGCTCAGGAAACGGAGAGCTCTCAAACCACTGACGGATTGGCTCAGGAGACACAACACTATGTACAGATGGAACTTTCCTTTTGGACTTTCGTTTGTCTATGAAGGACGCAGGATGACCATCTCCTCTCACCTGGACTTAGACCCAGTCTATGAACACCTGAATATTGCCCCTATGGACATACAGGACTGGGATCCAGTACAAGAGCTAGGCGGCCTACCTGCCCTCCCACCTGCTGAATCGTGGGATAAACAACACACACCTAAGCAACAAAAGTCCAAAAGAGGCAACCTGAAAACGACTCCAAGAAGACTTCCTATGGGAGAGTGAAACCGCTGATATTTATGGTATCATGTATGTTCTCTGGCTCTCCTCTCTCTGAGATATTTTCCGGATACCTTTTCCGGCTCCTCTTTATCCTATCCCTTCCCCCTCTTTCCGCCTCTATCACATATCATATATACCTCTGCTGGTCTCTATGGACCTTTCTCTTGTATTAAGGGCACTGAAACAGTTCCTTGGTTTTTCCCCCTAAACATACTTTCTTGCCTTTCAACTACCCTTTCCCCACTCACGGTCCTTCCGGGAGTACTTCATAACATGTATGTTAATTTCTTTTTTGCATACCTTTTGGTTTTTATTTTCCTCCACCTGACCATTATGCTGGATGTAAAGCATAAGAGATGGTGGTACTGTTGTTTCATGTTCATATTTGTTCTCAGTATGAGTGGATGTCCTGATGTCTATACCTTGATTATGTATCTTTTGGGATTTACGGATGACGAGGTGGTCAATGTATTCTGGGGGGCACGTCTATCCCCCTGGTCCCTAGCTGTCCCAATTTTGATAATGGAATTAGCAGCTTTTTTAATACGGAAGGGAGATGGCGGACTTGACTGTAGTCTCATATAATGTGAAGGGCTTTAACGCGCCCTCCAAAAGATGCCAGATCCTCTCATTCCTCAAAAAAAAAGATTGCTCCATTCTGATGCTGCAGGAGACGCACTTTAAATTTAATCATTACCCGAACCTATCCCACTCCTACGGCATACATATTAGGACATCGTCAGACATCATCCACAACTCCATCCTCCGTCAGGCAAAACTCAATCAGCCCTCAGACATCAGACAAAACTCCGTCCTCCGTAACCCAAAACTCCATCAGACCTCAGACATCAGACAAAACTCCGTCCTCCGTCACCCAAAACTCCATCAGACCTCAAACATCAGACAAAACTCCGTCCTCCGTCACCCAAAACTCCATCAGACCTCAGACATCAGACAAAACTCCGTCCTCCGTCACCCAAAACTCCATCAGACCTCAGACATCAGACAAAACTCCGTCCTCCGTCACCCAAAACTCCATCAGACCTCAGACATCAGACAAAACTCTGTCCTCCGTCAGGCAAAACTCCATCAGACCTCAGACATCAGACAAAACTCCGTGCTCCGTCAGGCAAAACTCCATCAGACCTCAGACATCAGCTAAAACTCTGTCCTCCCTCAGACATCAGCCAAAACTCCGTCCTCCCTAACTCAAAATACGCCCTACTACACACACTCTTCACCTGACGGAGCTGCTAGCTGCTGGAGAGGCAAAGGACCTGTGATGACGTCATGACCATGTGACGAGTCACGTGTGTGGGAGGGGTCAGATGTGCACAGCAGCTGGTAGAGTGTACAGAACAGTAGCCATCAAATAGAGCTCTGTACTAGAGATGTGTGTGTAACCTGCATGTAGCAGAGCTGTGTACTGTGTTACAGAGATGTATGTGTAACCTGCATGTAGCAGAGCTGTGTACTGTGTTACAGAGATGTATGTGTAACCTGCAGGTAGCAGATCTGTATGTGTAACCTGCAGGTAGCAGAGCTGTGTACTGTGTTACAGAGATGTATGTGTAACCTGCAGGTAGCAGATCTGTATGTGTAACCTGCAGGTAGCAGAGCTGTGTACTGTGTTACAGAGATGTATGTGTAACCTGCATGTAGCAGAGCTGTGTACTGTGTTACAGAGATGTATGTGTAACCTGCATGTAGCAGAGCTGTATACTGTGTTACAGAGATGTATGTGTAACCTGCAGGTAGCAGATCTGTATGTGTAACCTGCAGGTAGCAGAGCTGTGTACTGTGTAGCAGATCTGTATGTGTAACCTGCAGGTAGCAGAGCTGTGTACTGTGTTACAGAGATGTATGTGTAACCTGCATGTAGCAGAGCTGTGTACTGTGTTACAGAGATGTATGTGTAACCTGCAGGTAGCAGATCTGTATGTGTAACCTGCAGGTAGCAGAGCTGTGTACTGTGTAGCAGATCTGTATGTGTAACCTGCAGGTAGCAGAGCTGTGTACTGTGTTACAGAGATGTATGTGTAACCTGCATGTAGCAGAGCTGTGTACTGTGTTACAGAGATGTATGTGTAACCTGCAGGTAGCAGAGCTGTGTACTGTGTAGCAGATCTGTATGTGTAACCTGCAGGTAGCAGAGCTGTGTACTGTGTAGCAGATCTGTATGTGTAACCTGCATGTAGCAGAGCTGTGTACTGTGTAGCAGAGCTGTGTGTGTAACCTGCATGTTGCAGAGCTGTGTACTGTGTAGCAGTGCTGTATGTGTAACCTGCATGTAGCAGTGCTGTGTACTGTGTAGCAGAGCTGTATGTGTAACCTGCATGTAGCAGTGCTGTGTACTGTGTAGCAGAGCTGTATGTGTAACCTGCATGTAGCAGAGCTGTGTACTGTGTTACAGAGATGTATGTGTAACCTGCAGGTAGCAGAGCTGTGTACTGTGTAGCAGATCTGTATGTGTAACCTGCATGTAGCAGAGCTGTGTACTGTGTAGCAGAGCTGTATGTGTAACCTGCATGTAGCAGAGCTGTGTACTGTGTAGCAGAGCTGTATGTGTAACCTGCATGTAGCAGAGCTGTGTACTGTGTAGCAGAGCTGTATTTGTAACCTGAATGTAGCAGAGCTGTGTACTGTGTAGCAGAGCTGTATGTGTAATCTGCATGTATCAGAGTTGTGTGCTGTGTAGCGGAGCTGTATGTGTAACCTGCATGTAGCAGGCTGTGTACTGTGTTACAGGGATGTATGTGCAACCTGCATGTAGCAGTGCTGTGTACTGTGTTACAGAGATGTGTGTGTAACCGCATGTAGCAGAGCTTTTTACTGTGTAACAGAGATGTGTGTGTAACCTGGGAACTATAAAAAAGTGTAAAATAAAACATAAAAATTCAGATCACCCCCCTTTTCCCAAAATGAAAATAAAAGAACTAAAAAAATACACATCATGGGTGTCGCAATGTGTAAAAACACCCATTGTATAAAAATATATTCCCCATACGGCAAACGGCAAAACAGAAGAAAAAAAAGAGTCCAAATGTCCGATTCGCCGTTTTTGGTCGCTTCATTTGCTACAAAAATGTAAATAAAAAGTGATCAAAAAGTCTTAAACACCCCAGAATGGTATCAGTGAAAAGCTCAGATTGCCCCGCAAAAAATGAGCCCCCATCCAGCTCTGTACACATAATTACAAAAAAGTTATAGAGCTCAAAATATGACAACAAAAAAAATAAATCTGATTCTGTAAATCTCCTGTCACTCCGAGTTACTCAGAATTGGTAACCCTAATTAATAAATACATGCAACATGAATGCATATATGCCACTTCACACAGATCACAAGTGTTAGGCCTCTTGCACATGAACGTTGTTGGTCCATTCCGTGCATTGGGGACAGCAATTTGCAGTCCCCAATGCACGGGCAACGTGCGTGCAGCGGCCAGGACAGATCCAGACCCATTCAACTTGAATAGGTCCATGAATATGTTCTACTTTTTTGCTGTGCGGAGGCATGGCCAGAAACACCACGGAAGCACTCTGTAGTGCTTCTGTGGGGATCCGATCCGTGTTTCTGTTCCGTTCAAGTGAATGGGTCGACATCACGGATGCGGGATGCACACGGCTGGTGCCCTGTGTATTGCGGAACCGCCGTATGTGGTCCACAATACGACCATGTGCAAGAGGCCCTACAAAGATGGGATTTAAGGTGCACATCCTCTTGTGCTTCCCATATTCCACAGATTTAGATCACACAGCTACTTACAGTTGTGCTGATAAGTTTACATACCCTTGCAGAATTTATGATTTCTTAAAGGGGTATTCTCATCTTCCCTTTTTCATACTTACCTTCCTTGAGCGTGACGTTCACTTCCTGTATTCTTCTCCCGGCCGGGCCGCGCTTGCGCAGAAGACTGAAGATTCTCTCCCGGCCGGGCCGCGCAATGTCCTGAACGCGCACAGCGCTGCGCATGTGCCATGGTGACTTATTCCTGGCCTGTATAGTACAGAGTCGGCGTGCGCATTCGCGGCTCTGTACTATACTGGCCAGGAAGAAGTCGTCATGGCGCATGCGCGGCAGCATGCGCGTTCAGGACATTGCGCGGCCCAGCCGGGAGAGAATTTTCCGTCTTCTGCGCAAGCGTGGCCCGGCTGGATTCGACAGGAGAGGTGGCCGTGACCAGGGGAGACCAAAGACAACATCAGGTAAGAGGGGACTTATTTTCTAAAAAAGGATGGGAATTGGGTAATAAAATGTATTTAGAAAAATGGTCACTGTCAAATCATTAACAGATTTAACAGTGATCATTAAGATGAGGATACCCCCTTTAACCATTGTGCAGAGAATATGAATGATACCACAGACACTTTTCTCTCGCTCACGGTTAGTGGTCGGCTGAAGCCATTTATGGTGTTTACTCTTTATAAATCATAATCACAACACAAACTCCCCAAATGACCCTGATCAGAAGTTTACACGCCCCAGTTATTAATACCATGTATTGCCCCCTTTAACATCAATGACAGCTTGAAGTCTTTTGTGGTAGTTATGGATGAGGCTCTTTATTTTCTCAGATGGTAAAACTGCCCATTCTTCCTGTTGAAAAAAAAAAAGCAATTCCACCACAGTTTTACGTGATTTTTATTTACAACATTCGATGTGCGATAAAACTGACTGGTTACTTTTATTCTACAGGTCAGATCGAATCCGGCAATACCTTATATGTATAGTTTTTCTTGCGTTTTAATAGTGATAAAAAAATTTAAATATCCGATTTTTTTTTTCCGCCATATTTTGAGCCCCATAACTTTTTTGTAATTATGTGTACAGAGCTGGATGGGGGCTCATTTTTTGCGGGGCAATCTAAACTTTTTACTGATACCATTCTGGGGTGTTTAAGACTTTTTGATCACTTTTTATTTACATTTTTGTAGCAAATGAAGTGACCAAAAACGGCGAATCGGACATTTGGACTCTTTTTTTTTTTCTGTTTTGCTGTTTGCCGTATGGGGAATATATTTTTATACAATGGGCGTTTTTACACATTGCGAAACCCATGATGTGTCTTTTATTTTAATTTTGGGAAAAGGGGGGTGATCTGAATATTTATGGTTTTTTTTTACAATTTTTTATAGTTCCCAGGTTACACACACATCTCTGTAACACAGTACACAGCTCTGCTACATGCGGTTAGACAAACTGCTCTATATACACAGTACACAGCTCTGCTACCTGCAGGTTGCACATACATCCCTGTAACACAGTACACAGCTCTGCTACATGCAGGTTACACACACATCTCTGTAACACAGTGCACATCTCTGCTACACAGTACACAGCACTGCTACCTGCAGGTTGCATATACATCCCTGTAACACAGTACACAGCTCTGCTACATGCAGGTTACACATACAGCTCTGCTACACAGTACACAGCTCTGCTACATGCAGGTTACACATACATCTCTGTAACACAGTACACAGCTCTGCTACCTGCAGGTTACACATACATCTCTGTAACACAGTACACAGCTCTGCTACATGCAGGTTACACATACATCTCTGTAACACAGTACACAGCTCTGCTACATGCAGGTTACACACACATCTCTAGTACAGAGCTCTATTTGATGGCTACTGTTCTGTACACTCTACCAGCTGCTGTGCACATCTGACCCCTCCCACACACGTGACTCGTCACATGGTCATGACGTCATCACAGGTCCTTTGCCTCTCCAGCAGCCAGCAGCTCCGTCAGGTGAAGAGTGTGTGTAGTAGGGCGTATTTTGAGTTAGGGAGAACGGAGTTTTGGCTGATGTCTGAGGGAGGACAGAGTTTTAGCTGATGTCTGAGGTCTGATGGAGTTTTGCCTGACGGAGGACGGAGTTTTGTCTGATGTCTGATGTCTGAGGTCTGATTGAGTTTTGCCTGACGGAGGACGGAGTTTTGTCTGATGTCTGAGGTCTGATGGAGTTTTGCCTGACGGAGGACGGAGTTTTGTCTGATGTCTGAGGTCTGATGGAGTTTTGGGTGACGGAGGACGGAGTTTTGTCTGATGTCTGAGGTCTGATGGAGTTTTGGGTGACGGAGGACGGAGTTTTGTCTGATGTCTGAGGTCTGATGGAGTTTTGGGTGACGGAGGACGGAGTTTTGTCTGATGTCTGAGGTCTGATGGAGTTTTGGGTGACGGAGGACGGAGTTTTGTCTGATGTCTGAGGTCTGATGGAGTTTTGGGTGACGGAGGACGGAGTTTTGTCTGATGTCTGATGGAGTTTTGGGTGACGGAGGACGGAGTTTTGTCTGATGTCTGAGGTCTGATGGAGTTTTGGGTGACGGAGGACGGAGTTGTGTCTGATGTCTGAGGTCTGATGGAGTTTTGCCTGATGGAGGACGGAGTTTTGTCTGATGTCTGAGGTCTGATGGAGTTTTGGGTGACGAAGGACGGAGTTTTGTCTGATGTCTGAGGGCTGATGGAGTTTTGCCTGACGGAGGATGGAGTTGTGGATGATGTCTGACGATGTCCTAATATGTATGCCGTACACTCCAGGTTTCCGGTGTGGTTCCACTGTGGCTCAAATTCCTCTGCCTCCAGGGGAGTCAGCGTGGGCCTCAGGGGGGACGTGCCCTTTCAGTTGAACTCTCAAATACTAGACCCAGATGGCCGCTACATCCTAATCAAGGGCTTTATTGCTAATCAAATGTACACGCTTATCAATGTCTATGCCCCAAATATTAACCAGCAGAACTGGTTTAAAAGCCTCTTCCCAATTATTGATTCCTTTAAAGAAGGTATTACTATAATGGGCGGAGACTTTAACTTAAGCCTAGACCCTCTGATGGATTCAACCTCCCAGAGATCAGCCCTTTCTCACAAGGCTTTAGTGTCCATTAAAAAGCAGTTCCACAATCTAGATCTTATGGATGTTTGGAGATCCCTGAATCCAGAGACTAAAGATTATTCCTTTTTCTCACATGTCCATGGGACTTATCATAGAATAGATCACATCATGATATCTAGGGAACACATTCACCTATGCCTTAAAGCTTGGATTGATTCTATCCACTTATCTGACCATTCCCCTGTAATGACTATCATATCCACTCCTCAAATGGCCCCCAAAACTTTCAATTGGAGGCTTAATGAGCAATTGTTATCCTCAAAAGAGCAGATTTTAGAAATACAGAAATCCATGGAGGAATTCTTTACTTTAAACGCCCTTCCAGAAACCTCCCCACACGTAGTTTGGGACACGCATAAAGCCTATATGAGAGGCCAATTCATCAAAGCTGGCTCCATACTTAAAAAGAAAAGAAAAGCACATATGGATCTTCTCCTGCTAGAAATCCGCAAACTAGAAACCCTTCACAAGAAATCTCTCCAAGACTCCCAGTTATCTAGGCTTAGTGAATTGAGGGCGGAGTTGAAGAACTACCTCAACACGCAATCAGCTAAGTTCTATTTGCATTCCCAATTTAAATTATTTGCACACGGCGACAAAACATCTAAATTCATGATGAACAGGATTAGGAAGAGGAGAGCACTTAATTATATAAATAAAATCACCAAAACAGACGGAAGCCAGGCCATATCGACCAAGGAGATTGCACAACAATTTCAAGAATATTATGAAGCCTTATATAATATCCCACAAGCAGACTGTGAGGTAGATCCCCAATCACCCTCTCATCCAATTAAACAATTCTTGGACCAAATCCCTCTTCCTCAACTGGATGATCTTCAAAGAAAACAGTTGAACGCCCCTTTTACCATGAAAGAGTTACTTTCCACTATTAAAAGCCTCCCTAAGAACAAAGCACCTGGTCCAGATGGCCTCCCTGCCATCTATTACCGTATCTTTGGTGAAACTTTATCCCCCCATCTATTAAAAATCTGTAACTTGTCCTTACAAAATATCCCACTATCCCCAGAAATGACTAAGGCTCATATAACTATCATTCCCAAAGAAGGGAAAGACCCTGCCCTCTGCTCAAACTACCGCCCCATTTCCCTCCTAAATCTAGACCTGAAACTCCTAGCAAAAATGATGGCCAACCGCCTGTCTCCACTTCTCCCTCTGCTGGTTTACAGAGACCAAACCGGCTTCGTTAAGGGGAGAGAAGGTAAAGATAATTCCGCCAGACTAATAAATTCCCTGTTCCACGCCAAAAAACAATCTATTCCACTTGTCTTTCTCAGCACCGACGCTGAAAAGGCATTTGACAGGGTCAAATGGGATTTCATGACCCTCACGTTGGGGAAATTTGGCCTACCCCCGGAATATATCGCTGCAATCCTTTCAATGTACACTATGGCCTCTGCAGCGGTGCTAGTTAATAATTCCCTCTCTCCTCCCTTCCCTATTAAGAATGGAACAAGACAGGGTTGTCCCCTCTCCCCTTTCTTGTTTGTTCTAATCATGGAACCACTTCTCCAAGCTATTCGCCAGGAAAACAGAATAAAAGGCATCAAGTTAGGGGTCAAGATCACAAAGTTGCCGCATTTGCTGACGATCTCATGATTACCACAACAAATCCTGAAACGTCATTACCCATTGTTTATAAAATACTAGAGACCTTTAGCCCACTCTCCAATTTCAAGGTTAATCTAAAAAAAATCCAATATTCTGGCCATTGGTATAAAGCCATCAATCAAAGTGAAACTGGCTAAAACTTCCCCCTTTAACTGGGACACCCCTTTCCTAACTTATATAGGCGTCAAAATATCAGATGATGTAGATAAACTATAGTCCTTCAATTATATCCCACTTCTTAAATCCATACAAGACCAACTTACCAACTTACATTCACCCTTTCTGTCCTGGTTTGGCCGTAAGAACATGGTGATGTCCCTTGTAGTCCCCAGACTCAATTACTTACAGCAGGTACTTCCTGTTCCTGTTCCAAAAAATTATTACATCTCCCTAGCTAGAGAAATTAGATCTTTCATATGGAATAAGAAGAAGTCAAGGATTTCTATGTCTGTTCTCCAGAGACATAGATCCTACGGAGGAATCGGTCTCCCAAATCTGCTTCTGTATAACAGAGCCATTCTTCTGGCGAGGGCCCTGGATTGGTTTCGGCAGCCTCCCCACAAATCTTGGGTGGGAATGGAAACGTCCCAATCGGGATACTCGTTTAGAGGTCTCTTAGTGGATACACCCAGCTACTATCTTATCCCGAAACTAAATGCTAGTCCTTCTGTTAAAGCTACGTTGGAGGCATGGAAATGGCTCCAGGAATCCAACTTGGGCATCCCCACTCCCTCTCCAATTGTACAGATCAGGGACGTGCTGGATCTTGCATCTAAAGAGCTGAAACAGCATATTCCTACAGCCCTCCGCCTTTCAGTCACCCCCATCATATCTCTGTTGTCGAACTCAGGGGATTTGTTAGAAGGTAAAGATTTTTTGCTGGCCTTGAATTCCCCCTGCACTAATCCTCTTATTATCTCTTTCCTGAGGACCCATATTATTAAATTTATCCCTTATCATTCGCTACTTAGACCTCTCACGTGGTTTGAACATATGATACAAACTCAGTCCTCCCCTGTTAAGATCATTTCTCAACTTTATAAAAAGCTTAATACACCGATTCTGCCACCAAAACCAGCTTTCATTAGTTTGTGGGAGAAAGACCTCAACTGCAGCTTTTCTCCCAGTGAGCAGACTCGCATTCTTAATGCCCCCCACTCCTCCTCCCGCTGCGTAAGGATTCAGGAAAATGGGTATAAGGTGCTGACCAGGTGGTATAAGACCCCAGACATAACATGTCGGTATGGAGAGGGAAATTTGGACACCTGCTGGCGCTGCAGTCAGGAGAAGGGTACCTTCTACCATATTTGGTGGAAATGCCCAATTATACAGTCCTGGTGGGAGGGGATCTTCGTGAAATGTAATAAGATATGCAATTCTAACGTTCCAATGTCTCCCCTAATTGCCCTCCTGGGTAGTCACACAGGTGGCGAACCTGCTAAGACCCCCTTCCTATTTAACAAACTTATCATGGCAGCACGCCTATTGGTCCCTAGGTTCTGGCTTTCCCCAGACGCGCCCTCTGAAGATTTCTGGATAAACAAAGTAGATACTATTTATAGGTTTGAGGAGATTGCTGCCTGGGAAAATAGATCCCATTCCAGATTCAAAAGTCAATGGTCGGGTTGGGAAGAGTTTAGAAATTTCAAATAGGATTTTCTCCTTTATTCTTGGCATATATTTCCACTCTTATGTTGGCTGCATTGCTCGTCTGTATCCAAATGACCGTGACATCTAACTGTATACTGTATTTGTTTTTTTGTTCGACTTGCTCGTTCATTGTACTTCATTGTGCATAACTTTATGTATCAACTTTTATTCAGAAATAAAGTTGTTAAAATGTAAAAAAAAAAAAAAAAGAATGGTGGTACTCAGGGGCGTTGCTAGGGTCTGAAAACATCCGGGGCACAAGCCCATTGTATCACGCCCCTGGGAAGCCACGCCCCCACCCCATGAAGCCACGCCCCCATAGGCCTTCACAGTAGTTATTAACCCCTTTCAGCAGTCCTCCCTTTACAGTAGTTATTAACCCCTTTCAGCAGTCCCCCCTTCACAGTAGTTATTAACCCCTTTCAGCAGTCCTCCCTTCACAGTAGTTATTAAGCCCTTTCAGCAGTCCCCCCTTCAGTGAATGGAGGACTGCTGAAACAGGTTAATAACTACTGTGAAGGGCCTAGCCTTCTGGGCAACCCCACAGATCATCCCCTCAGTAATCCGTATCCTGCAGTAACTTAACTTTAAATCAGCGCATATCTCATTACTATCTTGACTTAGACACTCAGCTCCAGTAACAGGCAGTGCGGGCGGCGCTCACTCACTGACGTCACGGCCTGCACCGCCTAGTGGGAGGAGCAGGCGCGTGACGTCAGTAAGCGAGCGCCACCAGCACTGCATGTTTCCGGAGCTGAGTGTGTAAGATAGTAATGAGATCATAAGCGCTGTTTTAAAGTTCAGTTACTGCAGGATACGGATTAGGATGGCGGGGCTGTGCAGCGCAGGAGAGTCAGAGCGGCCGACCCTGCCAGCCAGGGGCGTAGCTAGAACTGACTGGGCCCCACAGCAAAATTTTGTATGGGGGCCCCCCCCCCTCCATGACTATCTTGGCATTCTATATGTGCATATGTAAGGGAGAGTTCACATCACATTTTTGCCACCCGTTTAATGTTTACGTTGGAAAATGGGATACAAAAGCGCAGCACACTACGCTTTGTATCCTGCAAAGTCTGTTAAAAAAAAAAAAAAAATTATACATTAACGTATCATTTTTTTTTTATAGCATCAGTCTGAGTCACCTGTTAACATACATTTTATGTATACATTACCAGGGGTCAGCAACCTTCGGCACTCCAGCTTTTGCAAAACCACAATTCCCAGCATGTTCCATTAATTTCTATGGGGGTTATGAGAAGAGCAGAGCAATAATGCCTGCTGGGAGTTGTAGTTTCACAACAGCTGGAGTGCCGTAGGTTGCCTACCCCTGCATTAGACGAATAGCAAAACGTGATGTAAAACCGTCCTTAGTGTGCCATGACAGTGCCAAGTGGCAAGCACTAGAGACAGAGAAGGGAGGTTGCAATGTACAGGGCACAGTATAGTATAGGGGGTACAGTACAGGGCAAGGGGGGGACGCACAGTACAGCATAGGGGTACAATGCAGCATAGGGGGCACACTAAAGGGCAGGGGGTACAGTACAGCATAGCAGGCGCAATACAGGGCAGGGGGCACACACAGTGCAGCATAGGGGGCACAGTGCATTATAGGGGGTACAGTATAAGGCAGGGGGCACACATTGCAGCATAGGTGGCACACTAAAGGGCAGGGGGCACACACAGTGCAGCATAGGGGGCACAGTGCATTATAGGAGGTACAGTATAAGGCAGGGGGCACACAGTGCAGCATAGGGGGCACAGTGCATTATAGGGGGTACAGTACAGGAGGCACACACAGTGCAGCATAGGGCAGGGGGGCAGAATACAGCATGGGGTGCACAGTACAGGGCAGGGGGCAAAATACAGCATATGTGGTAAAGTACAGGGCAGGGGGTATACACAGTACAACATGGGGGGGTACAGTACAGGGCAGGGGGTATACACAGTACAACATGGGGGGGTACAGTACAGGGCAGGAGGCACACACAGTGCAGCGTAGGGGGTACAGTACAGGGCAGGGGGCAGAATACAGCCAAAACATGCACCTAGAAATGCTCCATTCACATGTCCTACCTCAGGCAGGAGTTGATAGTTACTAGTGGGCAGAAGGACCTTTCATGATGTCAGGAGCATGTGATCAGTCACATGAGTGGGCGGAGTCGGGTTCCGGGCTGTGCAGGAGATTGTCTGGAAATGACTGCCAGCATAACATTCGGGGCACTGGTCAAAACATCCGGGGCTCAAGCCCCGAATGTTTTGACCTAACGACGCCCCTGGTGGTACTAGTAGTAGTAGTCATGGCAGTAAGGGCAATAGAAGTGGCAATAGGGGATTGGTTATGTAATATGTCAGAAACTGCAGCTATTATTAGTCAATTTTACAGATTTTTATTTTATTTTATGAAGATGTGGAATTGCACCTCTATGCATGCCTAGTCAGAAGTACATCCGACGGAATATAACTGAACCTGTGGATAAATATTCACTTTTACAGAAAGATACAATTTTAGTGAAGGCATAGAAGTGGACCACATTTACCACAACTAAGGCTAGTTTCAAACTAGCGCTTAGGATCCAGCAGGGTGTTTTATCAGCAGTTTTCTTTCAAACAGTTCTCTTTATATTTGCTGGTTTGTGGCTGGATCTCAGCTGGTCCTTATTATAGTTAGTGGGGCTGGATAATGTGTTATTTAAGCTTGTGGAAATGCCGGAATGCAGAGAGATCTAAGCGCTAGTGTGAAACTAGCCTAAGTGGTAAAGAGGCAACTGCACTGTCAGCAACTTGGCCAGGTGGGAGTACAGTTTGCACACAAGCTAGTTGCTGGTCGAGAATAGTCTTATCATGACCGTAAGTTCTGTTATTGTTGTTTCTGTATTGAGTGGAGGATAGGTAGAGGAGGAGTCTCAGCAGACGAAGAAGAAGCTGATGATGACAAGGACACAGCACTGCTTGGGGATGCTGGCTGACTGCCAGAAAAAAAAGACTTGGAGATTAGTCCCAGATTTTAAATTTTCACAAAGCATAACATGAAGAAAAAGGGACACTAAACTTTTTCACCCATTTCATCATGAATACAGAAACACAACATACACCTGTGATTGTAAACTGCGGTATGGGCACATCACAAGGCTCAGAAAGTAATAAGAGCAACATGGATTTTAGCGAGCAGATTTTGCTGTAATGGTTTTCTGGCGCAATGTGGCATTTGAAGAGTCCCTGAGGTACCTCTATAGTGGAAATTTCCAATAAGTAACCTTATTTTGGACACTACACTCCAATAAAATATTTATTTAGCCCCAGATTTTTCATTTTCCCAAAGGGTAAAAGGAGAAAAAGCTCCCCACAGTTTGTTTCACATTTTCTCCTCTGCAAACCTCTTAGATGTGGTGGTCAGCAACAAACACAGTATCTAAGGAGCTAATCTGCTAGCATCAGAGATTTCAGCAATACTAAGCAGATATTAGAGGGGCCCAGCTGTCAGTAGCAGCAGTGTTGGTCAAGAAGGGGTTAAAGCGGTTGTTCATGGAAAATTAATTATTTATTTAGAAAAGTGATAGAATGGTTTACAAAAATGCTCAAACGCTTGTCCAATCACTGACTGCCGCATTTGTGTAAAATTTTAGAGAGACCAGTCAGTGTTGGAATGTCAGCAGCAGCAGAGTGGTAGAGTGAGTTTTATTTTTTAAACCATTTTGCCTCTTCTCTACCTGTATGCCCTAACTGCTACACTTTAGGAAACTCCAAGCATTGCAAATCTAAGGCTACTTTCACACTTGCGTTCGGGGTTTCGCTTGTGAGTTCCGTTTGAAGGCTCTCACAAGCGGCCCGGAGCGGATCCATACAGCCCCAATGCATTCTGAGTGGATGCGGATCCGGTCAGAATGCATCAGTCTGGCACCGTTTGGCCTCCGTTCCGCTCAGCAGGCGGACACCCGAACGCAGCTTGCAGCGTTCGGGTATCCATCTGGCCGTGCGGAGCCAAACGGATCTGTCCAGACTTACAATGTAAGTCAATGGGGACAAATCTGTTTGTCCTGGCTCCGCTTTAACATGGATCCGTTAGAAACCGTTCACGTCTCTGCGCATGCCCAGTAACTTCCTGTCCCTCCCCTCATCGTCGGCCATTTTGGATCATCGACTTGATGAGACTGGTAAGTATGTAAAGTTTTGTCTGTTTGTCTATCTTTCTTTTTTTCTATCTATCTATCTATCTCTCTATTTCTAGGATGGGGGCTGGGGGGGCTGCTGGCACTTGGGAAGGGGTGTGTGTGTGTCTGGAACAGTGGGGGCTGCTGGCACTGGTGGTGGGGGCTGCCTTTATGGGGGCTTCTGGCACTGGGGGGCTGCTGGCACTGCGGGGAGGGGTGTGGCTGGAACTGGGGGGGTCTGCTGGCACTGTGATGATGTTTGTGCCTGGAACTGTGCGGTGCTTCTGGCACTGCCGGGGTTTATGTGGCTGGAACTGTGGGTGCTACTGGCACTGCGGGGGTGTTTGTGGCTGAAACTGTGGTTGCTGCTGGCACTGTGGGGATGTGTGTGGCTGGAATTGGGGGTCTGCTCACACTTCGGGGATGTTTGTGGCTGGAACTGTGCAGTGCTACTGGCACTGCAGGTGTTTTTGTGGCTGAAACTGTGGTTGCTGCTGGCACTGCGGGTGTGTTTGTGGCTGAAACTGTGCGGTGCTTTTGGCACTGCAGGGGTTTTTGTGGCTGGAACTGTGGTTGCTGCTGGCACTGCAGGGGTGTTTGTGGCTGGAACTGTGCAGTGCTTCTGGCACTGCAGGTGTTTTTATGGCTGAAACTGTGGTTGCTGCTGGCACTGCGGGTGTGTTTGTGGCTGGAACTGTGTGGTGCTTTTGGCACTGCAGGGGTTTTTGTGGCTGGAACTGTGGTTGCTGCTGGCACTGCGGGGGTGTTTGTGGCTGGAACTGTGCGGTGCTTCTGGCACTGCAGGGGTTTTTGTGGCTGGAACTGTGGGGTCTGCTGGCACTGTGGGGGTGTGTGTAGCTGGAACTGTGGGGACTGCAGGCATTGGGGGGGCTGAGGGCACTGTGGGAAGGTTGTTTGGAACTGGGGGGCTGATGTCGATGTGGGGAGCTGCTGGCACTATGCAGGGCTGCAGTCTCTGGGGGTGTTTATGGCACTTGGGGGGATTATGGCTCCTGTCGGATTATTTTTTTTAAATCATTTTATTATTAGGGTCGTTCCAAAAAAAATAAAAAAAATTGCAATAGAAAGTTCTGCGGTGGGCAAGCACCAATCTATATTTTAAAAAGTAAGTATTAAAAAATAAAATAAAATTGTTGATATATGTGGAAATAGTGCTCTAAACAAGTTCCTTTAACGTTATCTGCATTTTGTCTGGTATTCTGTGCGTACAGATGTCAAAGAAACAAACAATTGATTGGAGAAACCCACCCAGAAGGGGCCGGCGTATTCAGTGGCCAGCAAGTATAAAATCAACAGTTGGAGTTTGTATTGTTTGATTTGTTGCATTAATCAGTATGTGCTCTTATTATAGATTTCTTCATCATCACTGGAGGGCTCTCCGGAAGTAGCCGGCTCACCTGCCGAATCGCCAGCGTTAAGGGGAGGTGGACCAAGCCCGGACCGGGGTTGTCAAGAAGTAAGTATATATAGATATAGATATCTTAATTTTTATTTATTTAAATACATTCTTAAAAAAAAAAATTGTTTCAGCAATCTGCACCTAGAGCCGCCAGCGAGGATCCCCCAGTCGCCTCCAGAGTCCGCGGGAATGAGCGTGGCGGTCGTAGACGTGTAAGTCTTGAATTAAGTAGTTTTAATTTGCATTTTGTATTAGGATTTACATTTAATTTTGTATTTCCTTTTTTTCAGGGTTCCGTAGGCTCCACCAGGGAAGATGAGGAGTTCGGGGTTTCCGACCATAGATAACCTGCTCCTCATCCAACTGGTGTAGGCGCGTCCATCATTATGGGACCACTCCAACCGCCACCACGCTGATCATCGTCGGACCCAGCGGCTCTGGAGGGACATCTGTGCTGAAATTTTCGAGACCTGGGGGGGATCTAAATGCGGCGGCTCAGGAGAAATATGGTAAGTAAAACAATATGTATTTTAATACATTAAAATATTGTTCTTTTCCTTTCATCATGCTGATTATTTTTTTTAAATTATTTTTTCTATAGTCAAACTGTTTACAACGCGTTGGCGATCTATCCGGGACCGCTTCAGGAGGGATTTTAATAAGGAGGTTCAGGCCCGAGAGGCTCTGGAGGAACCTCAGTGACCACATACATCCATATGGCGACCCTGGGGTTCCTACGAAAGACAATGGCACCAAGAAGGTAAATATTTTTAACAACTGTTAAAAAAAGATTTTGTAGAGGGGCTGTCTGAAACAGGGTAGCGTTTGGCTCCGCTGTTTTGGCCAGCCCCCTACAGTCAGAGGGACAACTGTTCTCTTTGTCTGAGTGTAAGGGGCTGTCTGAATCAGCGGAGTGTTTGGCTCCCCTGTTTTGGCCACCCCTCTACAGACAAGGGACAACTGTTCTCTCCTTCTGAGTGTAAGGGACTGTCTGAGTCAGAGGAGTGTTTGGCTCCCCTGTTTTGGCCAGCCCCCTACAGTCTCTCTGAGTGTAAGGGGCTGTCTGAGACAGCGGAGCGTTTGGCTCCCCTGTTTTGGCCAGCCCCCTACAGTCAGAGGGACAACTGTTCTCTCCTTCTGAGTGTAAGGGTCCATTTACACGTCCGTTTTTTCTTTCCTGATCTGTTCCGTTTTTTGCGGAACAGATCTGGACCAGATCTGGACCCATTCATTTTCAATGGGTCCTGGAAAAAATCGGACAACACAATGTGTGCTGTCCGTTTCCGTTGTTCCGTTCCGCATGTCCGATTAAATATAAAACTTGTCCTATTCTTTTCCGCAAAAATTGGATCCTGGTACAATACAAAGTCAATGGTTCCGCAAAAAACGGATGACATTCGTATGTCATTACGTATGTCATCCGTTTTATGCGGAATCCGTTCATGGAAATTAAATCCTGCCCACAGAAATCACTTATTCACTTTTTTTTTCAATTTTTTTTCAAAGAAATCCAAACAACTTTATTTGCTTTGTGAAATTTATACATGTTTCCGTTTTTTGCGGATCCGCAAAAAACGGATGACATACGGATGACATACGGAAACATTTTCAGGAACAACGGATCCGCAAAAAACGGACCGAAATTTGGGATATAGAAAAATACTGATGTGTGAATGTAGCCTAAGGGGCTGTCTGAGTCAGTGGAGTGTTTGGCTCCCCTGTTTTGGCCAGCCCCCTACAGTCCGTCTGAGTGTAAGGGGCTGTCTGAGACAGCGGAGCGTTTGGTTCCCATGTTTTGGCCAGCCCCCTACAGTCAGAGGAACAAGTGTTCTCTCCTTCTGAGTGTAAGGGGCTGTCTGAGTCAGCGGAGAGTTTGGCTCCCCTGTTTTGGCCAGCCCCCTATGGTATACGGTAGACATAGCATAGAACATGGATGTTTTATTTAAAGAACAATTCATAACTTTCCTTATTTTTTTCCTACAGAAGTGTCAGCAGCACTCGGGAGCCTAAACAACCTCCTGAGGCGGAACAGATCGCCAGCGTCAGCCCCCCTGTCCCTCATGTATCGGCTCAGGATAATCCAGGTCCCCTACCGGATCCCTCCGCTCAACAGAGGCTCTTAGGTTTTCGCCAAAATTTGAGAGCCCTGGTGAGCAGGCAGAGATCCAGTAGGCCAAATCGAGCTGATTATGCGAACCTTGTGGAGGTCATTTCCGACGCTCTAGAAGGTTTTGCTGATAATGAGAAGGAGTTTGGTGCTGACTTGATTCGCCGCTGGGAGGGAGCGGAGTCGGCTATTCAACGCAGCCTAAACTACCATTATGGGCTAAGCATAATCAGTTTGATGGACTCAATGATGCCCGTGCAGTTGCATGAGTTTAAGATCATGCTAGAGAACGGGTCATGGGAAATTATGCACCACCCCCAAACCCCTCCCACCCCCATCCCACACCTATTCCCTATTCCATTACCTACCCCCCATCCCACACTAGTGGCCAGTACCGCCAACCTTTCCCTTCTCACCCCCCCCCGCCCCCCTCCGAGCATGTGTTACCTTCTGTTTCCTATTCTTCTCCTGCCCAGTATTTTCCTCCTACTTCTTTTCAAACTCCACCTCTACACATGCTCGGGTCCCCTACTCCTTAGACCCTTCCTTTCTCCACACCCCACAATTACGCCATGCATCCTTTCCTGTGGCCCGTAGTTTCACTTCAGTAGATCGCCAGGACAGGGGGGCTACCATTGGCAGCCCCAGACCATCAAGCCCACAACAGTCCACCTCCCCTCGCCGTTATGAAGAATTATAAAGAAAATGTATGTTTATATTTTTTTTTTTTATTGTATCAAAAATAAAACATTTTTTTATAGTTTTCTGCACTGTGTCTGTGTTTTTATTGTCCTGTACAGGGAACCTTGTCACTACAGCGGTGTTGAAATTAAAACTACCCTAGTCTCACTACTGTGCGTTTATTATTCAGGGCCGGCTCCAGGTTCATGTGGGCCCTTGGGCGATAAATCCCAGTGGGCCCCCATGAGGCATTTTTTTTACATTGACATGTCCCCCTGTGGCTCCCACACGGTATAATGACCCCCAGTGGCCCCTATACAGTATAATGACTACTAGTGGCCCTACACACAGTATAATGACTACTAGTGGCCCTTCACACAGTATAATGAACCCCCAATCCCCCCCACTGTATTATGACCACCTGTGGCCCTGCATTCAGAATAATAACACCCAGTCGCCCCCATTCAGAATAATGACCCCCAGTAGCCCCCACACTGGGGGAATACTGTATGGAGGGGGCTCTGGGGGTCATTATACTAAATGGGGGACACTGGGGGTCATTATACTATGTAAAGGGCTCTCACAGTATAATGACCCCACAGTGACCCTCCATTCAGACCCCCAATCGCCCCCACACTGGGGGTTATACTGTATGGAGGGGGCACGAGGGGTTATTATATTTAATGGGGGCTCTGGTGGTCATTATGCTAAATGGAGGGTCAATGGGGATCGTTATACTAAATGGGGGGCACTGGGAGTCATTATACTGTGTAAGGTGCCCTCACAGTGTGATGAATGACCCCCCAGTGGCCCCCTCACATACCTATCATTGCAGGGGAGCTGGTGGTCCTGTCATTCAGTAATCGCAGCTCCCTGCGCTCCTTCTCTCCGGCGGCCTGCTGCAGCAGTGAGCCAGGCCTGGAGGAGAGAAGGAGATGTGCAGTGATATAGGTAGAACTGACTGGGCCCCACAGCAAATTTTAGTACGCCCCCCTCCCCCCCAATGTGTGTTCACATCACGTTTTTCCTATCGGTTTGATGTATACAAATGTGCAGCACTCCACGTTTTTGTATCCTGCAGAGTCAAGTAAAAAATGCATACGTTATCGTATATGTTTTTTTTACAATGGAACTGTATGGTGAATGGACACCACTGTACGGGATCAGGCCCCATGCACACGGCCGTGTTTCACAGCCGTGTGCGGGCCCTGGAACCGCGGCCTGGATCCCTCCTGAGAGCAGGAGCGCACGGCGTCACTGGTTGCTATGACGCCGTGCGCTCCCTGCTGCCGGCACAGTACAGTAATACACTGGTATAGATCATACCAGTGTATTACTGTATTGCGGCGGCAGCAGGGAGCGCACGGCGTCATAGCAACCAATGACGCCGTGCGCTCCTGCTCTCAGGAGGGATCCAGGCCGCGGTTCCACGGCCCGCACACGGCTGTGAAACACGGCCGTGTGCATGGGGCCTCAGTCTGAGGCATCTGTTAACGCATATATTTTTGGTATACATTAAATGGATGGCACAAATGGGATGTGAACTCAGCCCTAGTGTCAGAATAAGCACCAGTACACAGCGGAGCAGCATGGCGGAGAGGGGAGGCCGCCATGTACTGACAGAGCGCTGCCTGGTCCTGGCGGTCAGGGATGAGGACTGTGCTTCCCAAGGATCATTTTCTACTGGGAAATACAGGGCACAGTATAATACACTAGAATCTATATACTATAAAGATATTAGCCCTACCCCCGAATCATAATACAATTAGGGGGTCATTTATTATATAGAAATACGTCTATGTTAGGCTACTTTCACACTAGCGTTCGGGGCTCCGCTTGTGAGTTCCGTTTGAAGGCTCTCACAAGCGGCCCCGAACGGATCCGTCCAGCCCTAATGCATTCTGAGTGGATGCGGATCCGCTCAGAATGCATCAGTCTGGCAGCGTTTGTCCTCCACTCCGCTCAGCAGGCGGACACCTGGCCGTGCGGAGGCAAACGGATCCGTCCAGACTTACAATGTAAGTCAATGGGGACGGATCCGTTTGAAGTTGACACAATATGGCTCAATTTTCAAACGGATCCGTCCCCCATTGACTTGTAAAATCAATGTAAAATCTAAACGGATCCGTTTGCATTATCATGCAAACGTATCCGTTCTGAACGGATGTAAGCGTTTGCATTATAGGTGCGGATCTGTCTGTGCAGATACCAGACGGATCCGCACCTAAACGCAGGTGTGAAAGTAGCCTTAGGCGTATTTCTGACACAGATTGTGGCACAAAGGTCCTTAGCACCGCAATCTGTATCTTTTCCCGCTCATGCCAGGTCTAAAAAAGGATGGCGTGGGCAGGGAGGGGGATACAGTTATGGCCATGCAGTTATTGGATACCACCGCCATATAGTGATAACACCGCCATACAATGATAAAACCACCATACAGTGACAGGATAAAAGGGTATAAGAGGGCACAGTACAGGGAATGACTATGGGCACTGCACAGGGTGTGGTAAGAGGGCACAATGCAGGGTATAAGTGGGCACAGTACAGGGTGGGGGGCACAGTCACATGACCCTGTGACGTTAGAAGGTCCTTATGGTGAATGCTGCTCAGATGCCACCATAATGAGAGGCATAGGAGTGAGACAGGGGCCCTGGATGGACAGGAGGGGTGGACACAGCAAGTAGGTTGAAGGGGCTCTGAGGGGGATTCATACAAGAAGTAGTGGCAGGAGGTCTGTGCAGGGCAGCAACAGGAGATAGGGGGGTGAAACAGGAGTTCTGGATACATGAGGGAGGAAAGGAGACAGCAGGGGCCCCATGAGGATGAGATAGGACAGGATATGGGGGGGGGGGCAGATGTGGGGGGGGGCAGGTATCATGGAGGCAAACTGCTTAATGAAACAGTAATACAACTAAATAGAATGAAGCAGCAGCAGATCGGAGAGTCATCGTCCCCCTCCCCCCTCCCTTTCTGTCCCACAGACAAGAGACAGTCACAGTGCAGACTCACTCACAGCTCCAGCCCTCTGTCTCTCTCCTCAGGCAGCATGTGTCCTGTGTCGAGGGGGCGTGTCTGAGTCTCTGCAGCTCAGAGGGCCCCACCAAAGGGGTACTGCGTAAGTGAAATGACAGCAGTGAGAGCTCCCATCTGTATTGATGGAAGTGCTCATAGCAGCTCAGTGGGCCCCCCCAGGAGCATTGGGCCCCGGCACTTGCCCGGGGATGCCGGGTTATGACGCCGGCCCTGTTGGTAGTTTTTATATCAAAACAGATTAGTGCCAATGTTGTAAGAACCATTAACATGACCATCAATAATGAGCTATCTTTTGGCTCTTTATTGATCGTAGACCCTATGATTGGCACATGAACAAGCAAATGCTTGTTCATTGTTCAATCTTGTGCCCTTTCATATGAGCCCTTGTGGGAGTCACGGTCCATCAGCATCATCAGGAATTCATGAATAAATTGTAATTTTACAGTTTAATGATTTTCCTATGACGCTCTAATGTAACTAGTGTGATTACCACAAGGGACACGCAAGGAACATACAGTTTTTAAAGGGGTATTCACATAGACAATGGGGGAATTTCACTTGAATATGCCCCCATTGTCTGATAGGTGTGGGCTACATTGGTAGGACCCGCACTCTCCCATAGAAATGAATGGAGGGTGGCAGCGCAGTGCAACCACATCCAATTTCTTGGGTCCATTCTCAATATATGTGAGGGTACCAGCGGTGGGACCCGCACCTATAAGACAATGTGGGCATATCTTGTGGTATGTCCCCATTGTATGAGATGAGAAAACCCAAGGTCTCTTGCACAGGACTGTATGCCCCAAGAGACATACGGTCCGTGAGCGGGCCATACGTCCCGTAGAGGCATTAATCGTGTGCACGAGAGTACACAGCATCATAGTGTACAATCATTCTGTGCAAGTTGAGCTGCCCGCGGGGATATAGTCTTGCACTAATAGATCATATGAGTGCAGGACAATAGCCCAGTTTGCGGCACAACATGGTCAGCGTCATGATGCTCTGTACTCCCGTACGCACAATCAATGACGAGCAGGGACATATGGCCCGCTAACGAACACTATACATCTTTAAGTGCATGTAGTCGTGTACAAAAGTCCGAAAGGTGTGGTCCATTATCAAAGCCGGACCAACTTTGAATTTCAACAAGATAGCCCTGGAGAAATATAGGAACATTACAACCCTATAGATCTGAATACATGAAGATGGAACCTAGAGATGATTCTCATTCCAAAAAAAACACTTTTTTATCCCAAAGTGCCAACATGGCAATTTGACCTGAAAAATACAGGCCGAGTCAAGCTGTTGGGCCGTGGGTTAACACAGGCCCCAGTAAAATGAATGTCCCCATTATGTCCCCTAGTAGTAAAAATGTCCCATTAGTGGCCCCCATTATTAATAAGGCTCAATTAGTGGCTCTAAGTATTAATAAGGCCTCTTTTAGTGGCCCCCAGTATTAAAAAGGCCCCGATTGCTGACCCCCAGTAATAATAATGCCCTATTGGTGGCCCCCAGTATTAATAAAGCCCCAATTGGTGGCCCCAGTATTAATAATGGCCCATTAGTGGCTCCAAGTATTAATAAGGGCCCCATTAGTGGCCCCCAGTATTAATAATACCCCATCAGTGGCCACAGTATTAATAAAACCATTCATGGCTCCCAGTAAAATTAATGCCCTCATTATTGTCCCCTCTAGTGTTATTTTTCTTCTATTAGTGGCTCTCAATATTAATAATTTCCCCATTAGAGGACACAGTATTATTAATGCCCTCTTCCCTACTCTTCTTGTGCAAAAAACAAAAACCTCACCTCGTCCATTTGATCGTGCTGCGGTGAACACTCGCTGCTCACTTGATGCACAGGACAGGACCTGCGCTCCAGCATGATGTTTCGCAGGCCCTGCTGCTTCTACTCAATGCTGCGAAACGTCATAACGCTGGAATGCAGGTCCTCTGCTGTGCATCCAGTGAGTGTTCCCCATGGTGCGATCAAATTTATGAGGTGAGATTTATTTATTTACTTTCTTAACAGAAGCAGAAGAGGGGGGGGGGGGGGGCAAAAGCTGTACTAATGGTCACTTTACAATGGAAGTGCTTATTAGTAATAGTACAAAGGTGGCAACCCTACATGCGGCCCACACAGAGCTGCGTGCCCCCTCTGGCACCCGTGCCATTGGTTTGCAACCACTGTCCTAGAGAGTCCTTTGTATACTTTATATAAAAACATCACTTTTCTTAGCAATGCAGGCACATATGAACATTGAACCAACACAGATACCTTCAGCTGACAAGCACACATGCAACTGGTCAGCCAGTTTCACAGGCACAGACAGATGCCCTTTAACCACTCAGATGCTTTGTTCGGTCTCATCTGAGGGGTGATTTATTAAAAAGTGGGCTGCTCCTGGTTACAATCTCTTACCCGTGTTCAGCTTGCTGGAGCTGTTTGGTTACTATGTCAGCTGGGTGCCTTGTGAAGTGTTCCAGGCCTGCCATAGTAAAGTTCCTATTGAGCCACATGTGTTTGTTAGTATGGTCTATTTCTATCAACACAGAGTTAAAAAATATTGAAATAAATAACTAAGTTCATAAAATATTCACCTCTTCAATAAATATCTACCAAAATTAATGTAATACTTTTCATTTATGGTGAATTTTACTTTTCTTAAGAAAACCACATAGAAAAAAGGTATAATGGTAGCACTACCATGTCCGATTCCAAAGAGGGGTGCTCACAGCAAACATATTCACCCAATCTATAGTATAAGCAACAACATTTTTAAAAAGCTGAGCACTTACACTTATCTGGAGTAGGTGGTATTTATTTCAGCATAAAATACAGACAAATGACAAACTTTAAAATGCATGCATTTGCATAAAAAAGCCCTTAAAAAGATGATCTAATAGTAGTCTGGCCAGACTTAAAAGGGCTATCAATCCACCAAAAACAGAGAGACAATTGTATGCCACACAATAGTAGACTCAATGCCGAATTGGCAAGGACGTTGGAAAAATCCAGAGTCACAACTAACAAATCACTAGAACGTTCCTCTGAATCGTATGGTGTACTCACAAAGAGCCTTTTGCACGGGCGGGATTTGGTGTGTGTTTTGCGGAGTCCCGCGTGGTATACTGTGCCAGGCCCCCCCCGCTCCTGTTTATTCACGTGAGTGCCGTTGTAGTTTGTCAGAGGTGGAAGTCAAAAATGTTGGTTTCGTAATGTGATATCTCAAACAAATATTTTCTGTTAGTCCATATAATTGTTGCCAGCATCTGTCGTATGTGGATAATTTCGTAATTGGTGCCAATACTTGTGCCAGTAGCTTCAGGACACAGGTTATCACGGACTTTAAAATTGACTTAAGGGAAATCTTATCGGTTGCAATTTTCTTTATTTTCTATAAGGATCCATACCAAACGCATTTCGGGACATTAGATGGTCCCTTCCTCAGACTGTGGAAGGGACCATCTAATGTCCCGAAACGCGTATTTTATCTGTATTTTATGTTGAAATCAATACCACCTACTCCAGATAAGTGTGAATGCCCATCTTTTTACTAACATAGAAAAAAGGCACATAATTTACTTTAGACACATAATTTACTTTATTTTATAGGAGCACAGGTCAACAGAATCAATCTCAACATAATGCTATAATATACTCTGCCTTTAGTCTGATGTAAAATTCACCTGATCCCTCAATAACCTTCCAAAAGATTTTAATAAAAAGAGATTGACTCATTCATATATTAATAGATAGAAAAATGAAAAATAAAACACAAAAACAAAGTAACAATGAGTTAAGCTGGAACCCTGCAAATATTAATTGTATTTAATAGCGGTCATTTTAACCAGTTCAAGACCGGGCATTTTATTGCCTTTATGGCAAGACACATTGTATTTTTTTAGCACAAGTGGGTTCCAAACAGAAACATTGTTTTACATTTGGTAGCTCAAATAATATTTGTGTGCTTTTTTAGTGATATATGGGGCTTTATTTTTATGTAATTTATTTTTCTGTTGCTACCAATCTTCCCAAACAGGTTCTTAAAGGAGAACTGTCATATTTTCATCAAACAAATACATTTTAGCATATGTTACTGCTGCTGCAGCATTATGCATAAAGCAATCTTTAGTTTCTTCATTTACCACTGTTTTCCTTGAGTTTTCCCCTTAGTTATGGCTGTTTTAAATCCTATATTATGAGGATCTTCTCAAGATGGCTCCTCTTCTAGTTCTCTGAGGCCAAAACTGCACTCCCTCAGGTCACATACAAACTTGCTGTAGCCAGCAGCTTCCTGCCAGCCAATCAGATTGGAATGCTGAGAGACACGCCTCCTCACTCTGAAGCCTAATGCAGGCATGCAGTGTGAAGAAGCCATAGCAATGGGCTTTTAAGGGAGCAGTGGAAAGGAACAGGAGACATTAATGAAATCTGTTATTATAAGGTAATTACAGATCTTTTGGAAATCATTGACAAAGCTATGATGCCTAGCTCTAATAAACTAGCAAATAGAAAAAAATATGACAGTTATGCTTTAAAGGTCACATCAATATTCTCCACAAACAAAGAAAAGGAGCTCAGAGGTGTGGAAGCTACAGGCAAGCTTTACTTCTAAATTGTGGTGCAAAGTGGTGGGCTAAGCTCTTAGTACCGTGAGTTAGACAGCTTTTCCGGGCCTGATAAGGGAGGAGCAAGGGGCTTTGTACATATGAAGGACAGAAAACACAATGTAAGCATAGTTCTACACAATATATATATATATACACACACATACACATATATATCTACAATTGCAGATACCAGCAGCACAGTCAGATAGTGTGAACTGGGTGAAATTCCTCTAGGAAGGCAGTCTTCTCCTCCACTATAAATACATCCAAAGAACAGGCAGCACTCCAGAGTAGCGTGAAAGGGTGAAGACCCCAAACTTTAATCCCATTTATAGGAAAAATTTGGATAAATTATGGAAAAAATATAATTGTTTTCGCTAATATTTTCCCAATATCTGGCCCTGACACACACACGCTATTGCAGCACAGATGTGACAATTCACTGCAGGGACTGTTTATAGGAAAAATGTGGATAAATTATGGAAAAAATATAATTGTTTTTGCTAATTTTCTTCCCAATATCTGGGCCTGACACACACACACAAATGCTATTGCAGCACAGATGTGGCAATTCTCTGCAGGGACCGTTTATAGGAATATTATGGATAAATTGTGGAAAAAATATATTTGTTGTCAGTAATATTTTTCTCAATATCTGGGCCTGACACACACTATTGCAGCACAGCAATAGTTTCGCTAATATTTTCCCAATATCTGGCCCTGACACACGCTATTGCAGCACAGATGTGACAATTCACTGCAGGGATCGTTTATAGGAAAAATGTGGATAAATTATATAAAATATATAATTGTTTTTGCTAATATTTTTCCCAATATCTGGCCCTGACACACACACACGCTATTGCAGCACAGATGTGATAATTCTCAGCAGGGACCGTTTATAAGAATATTATGGATAAATTATGGAAAAAATATATTTGTTGTCAGTAATATTTTTCCCAATATCTGGGCCTGACACACACAGACACTATTGCAGCACAAATGTGACAATTCACTGCAGGGACCTTTTATAGGAAAAATGTAGATAAATTATGGAAAAAAATATAATTGTTTTCGCTAATATTTATCCCAATATCTGGCCCTGACACACACACACGCTATTGCAGCACAGATGTGACAATTCATTGCAGGGACCGTTTATAGGAAAATTATGGATAAATTATGGAAAAAATATAATTGTTTTCGCTAATATTTTTCCCATTTCGGACTACTTTGCAAGAGTAAATTGCTGCCACCACGCACTATTGTTCTTAAAAGGACTTTTGGGTCTTTGAAATGTTTTAAAATTGAATAAATTGTGATGACAAACACCCTACACTATCTGTCCCTTCCTAACTGCAGCTCTCCCTGAGGCTGGGTTCAGACCTGAGTGTCCTGACCTGAGCGCTGTGTATGCGCGATTCTCTGGCGTCTCACATGCGCGTCTCCGGTAGTATGCGAACGCCCATTGTCACGCGTTCCCGGAAGTCTATGTACGGGAACGCGCGACAAGACGCCCCAAAGAAGCTCCTGAACTTCTTGGGGCGTCGGGCGTTTTACATCGTGATCGTACGCGCTGTAAAACGCCCAGGTGAGAACCATGCCAATAGGGAAGCATTGGTTTCTCCTTGCTGAACGTTTTACAGCGCGTAGGAACGCGCTGTAAAATGCTCAGGTCTGAACCCAGCCTTACTCGTAATGAGCCAAACCCGCATCATCGGATTATGCGTTCCGGCCAAATTAATCACTGTAATGCCAGTACCCAACATGGCTACGGGCATTACAGTGATGGCAGTACTTACCTGCACGTTTATTGGCTGCTTAGCAGCCACAAAACGTGAGGGGTGAAACTCGAGCATGGCGCTCGAGCACATGCAATATTTGGCCAAGTACCGCCATGTGCTGAGCATAGCGATGCTCGAGCTGAACAGGTATTCAGCCGAGCATGCTCACTCAACACTATTCTCCAGTTAATAACAGTACAATAAGCATATTTTCCAGTGCCACTGGCAGCATATATTTAGTGAAAATGAATCAAGCATGGATCCTCTAGGATTTTCACACACCTTGGGCTGATGCCAAAGAATAGATTGCTTGCAGTAGCAATTTATTGTCGGCCCAATGATTCCACTGTTGCTGTTTGCCTATCCATTATGTTCCAGACCATATTCCTCCTGCTGCTGCCACAGCTGCTGCTTTACAAGCTGATGCTACTATGTTACTATGTATTTGTACTGAAATCAAATCTTCAGACATATTCATTAGAATTAGACCTGAAACAAATTTCTAAACATTTTCTCATCTCTACTTACTATACAGTCCATCAGCACAAACTGCACCAAATTTATTAAGAGACACAGGCCTTTTAATAAATTTGGCACATCTCCCAGTAGTCTGTGCCAGCTATGAGCTTCTGGTGCAAGTGGTGGTAAATCTGTCAGGCCATGGGAGGGCTCATGCCCTCCTGCTAATCCCTGTTCAATCTTTTCTGACTATTTTTGAAAAGAAATGAAAAGCTGCAAAGTAAGCTGCAAATATGGCCTTTGCCATAATCTATGATATTTTATGCCACTATTTAACTATTTGTTCAATGTTTTGTGGTGTGCTATGACCAGATCTAAAGCAGGCTGTCTTTTGTAAAATCAAAAGAATACATTTTGTGCTTACTCTCTGACTGCACCTAAGTGCCAGTGACTAGAAGCGAGATTCTACCACATCTGCTGTCCTCTAAGTTGTAAAACGTATCTATATGTGACACCGTCACGCCTACCTGCACTTGTAGAGGAGAGGAAGGCGATCCTTTCGAAACGCGGTGTTTTTTTTGGTCTACAACAGCTCGTGTAGCTGTAAGCTAGGGTGACGTCACTGGCGTTGTAATTAGGAGCGCAAGCTTTTTTTTTAATAGGAAACGTGCTGACGGCTGGGGCACGTTTTCCTGCTACACAGCCTGACTGCTTCTACTGGACTGTAGGATTCGGAGAACTATCTAGTATTCACCACTATACATCAACATCACGGATTCATGGAATCTCCTCTACAAGTTAGGTGTGACGGTGTCAAATACAGATTACAACTTAGAGGACAGCAGATGTGGCAGAACCCTGCTTCTAGTGACTGGCACTTAGGTTCAGTCAGAATTCTTCTTTTACTTCTTCTCATTGTCATTTGCACTAACCTTCCTTGCAGCATACTCACCAAGTTTTTAAGTAAGACCGCCAGTAAACTTTTTTTTTTTTTTTTTTTTTAAATCAAACTACCATTGACCCAAAATTGCACCAAAAATGAGGAAAAACACCTACTGTAAAATGTGCTCTCTTTAGCACAGGTTATATTTTCCTGTTGACTAATAAACTTGATGCCTGTTTCTTAATCTCCTACCCTTTAAACTCATTCAATTGTCATGAGATCATCTTTTTTATTCAATTTAACCTATTAGTAGAATCTTTTTCATTGACTTTCAAATGGTAGTATTTTCAATGCTGTGTATGTGTGTATATTTACATTAACCCTTACGCTACCAGCGGCGTACATGTACGGCGCTGGAGCAGTGTGTAAACATGGTGCACATGCAGTGGAGACCTGTGGCTAATTACCGTGACCAGCAATAATGCCAATCGTGGTAATTAAAGGCTTTAGATGCCGTGATCAACTGAGATAACTGCATCTAAATGTGCTTCGTACCGATGCCCCGTGTAGAAAATGGAGGCAATGGAGGCAATGGAGGCATTGGTAGTTGCATTGAACACTGTAAGACTTGATGCCGAGGCTTATAGTGTTCTTACTGCAAGTCTTATTTTGTCCACCAGATGGCAGGCCAGGATAAGAAATGAGGAATTTCTAGTGTAAATGTCTTTTTAAAAATCCCTAATAGAACAAAAAACAAACAAACAAAGAAAAACAACATTATTTATAGGCTCATATATGGGCTTCAAAATCATCACCCCATTTTTTTAATATTAAAAAAATAAAAAATATATATAAAAGTTAAAATCACCCCCCTTTCCGTATAATAAAAAACTAAAAACTAAATAACAATAAATATAAACATCATAGGTATCACCGCAACACAATTAAAATTGCTTCTCTTACGCCAAAAAAATGTAAATAAATGTGATAAAAAATTCACGCACACTCCAAAATGGTATCAATAAAAACGACGGATTGTCCCACAAAAAATGAGCCCCTGAATAGCTCAGTAGACATAAGAATAAGAAAGTTAATTTTACACTATTTACACATAAAAAAACTATGCATGTAGGGTATCGTTGTAATCGTACTGACACAGTGAATGAAGGGCACGGGTCAGTTTTGTTGCAAACAAAATGCCATGGGAACAAAACCCATAAAACGTTGGAGGAATTTTTTTCCCATTTCTACCCCATTTGTATTTTCTTTTTACCACTGGCTACTACATTTTATGCCATAATTAATGATGGCATTAGAAAGTACAACTTGTCCCGCAAAAAAAAGCCCTCATACAGCTATGTGAACAGAAATATTAAAAAGTTATGGCTCAAGGAAAATAGGGAATAAAAATGAAAAACACAAAAACAAACTAGTGTTGAGTGAAGCGAAACATTTGAAGCGGAATTCAGTCCGAAGTTTAGGAAAACTTCTATTCGCAAGGAATCAGAATTTTCTTGCGCTACGTAGTTTTTCTAAATTGGCGTCTGCATGTGTAGAGGAGACAAGTCCGAGAACTCAATATTACTCATAATGCCATGCAGCCGGCCAATCTGCAGATATCCATCCCCTGTAATGTCATAGCCCTATAAAACCATCATCCCGTGGTCTCCACCATTGTCTTGTGAGCTGAACATAGGGAGAGACATGGCAAACGCTGATGCGCTAGAGACAGTGTTGCTGAAAACATCTAATAGAAGAATATTGGAGACAGAAAGTGCAGGGAGACTTAGTTTGCTTCAGTTTTATTTATTTATTTCTACATTTCATTATTCTGACATCAGTTGTAAACTAAGATGTGCAATTCAATACCAATAAGATGGAAGCCTTTATTATTGCACTGCCAGCATGCCAACCTTTACCATCCAGTCTGCACCCTGCACATCCTCACCTTTTGTTGGCTTAACTTCTTCCAAATAATCCTTCAAAGTACCTATGTCCTAGAAAAGTCAGCAAGATGCAGAGAGATGGGAAGCTGAATGTTTCTGATGACATATTCTCATCGATATTAGATAATGTAGAAAAGGAGGAAAAGCAGATGCCAGAAGAAGGGCTCCCAACTATAAGGCAGGAGAGCCCTGGGGTTGGAGAAGAGGGTATGCCAGAGCTGTTTAATATTAAGTGTTTAATGTCAACCTGCAGGGGATTTCAGGCAAGAACAGCAATAATATGCATATTATACCCTCATCTAACCAGCAAAACCCCATACCACCAACAGCCTCAGTTAAAAGGTGCATTAAAGGTGCCGAGCAGCCATTAACAATGAAGACAGACTACACAGTGTAGTCTTTATTATTAAATGAAAGGCAGCTGCGGGATAAATGGCTATACGGTTCTTCATCACAGCATGGTTGCCTCGTGTGGCCTTACCTTAAGGCAGAGTGGCCTGGATATACCTGACTTAAAGTGATTGGTGACAAATTAATTCAGAATTAATCAAATGTCTTGACACACTTCGGCAAAGTTGCTGAATCTAATTTTTTTTTAAAAATTGCTTATGCTTAATAACAATAATTAATAATAATAATTAATAATAATCCTAATAATATTAATAATATGCATTAATTCACAGCTATAAGGTTTTTTGTAGGAATCTTTTTAACTGCTGTATGAAATATTGTGCTAACTATGAATGTCAGCAATAATCTATGTGTTTTATTTTTAAAGTAAAATACATATTTTAATTTATGTTAAATTAATGTGATTTAAATCTTCTGAGTGTAACTAATTAAGTCATTAAAATTAATATTTAGTGCATACTCTGTCAGGTTCATATCTTTCCATGCGAGACTTGCTCCAGAGTTCTGCCCTCAGCAACAAAGTCTTAAGATTTGTGAGTTCATACCTATGCTCTCTATTGCTATCCCTGTTGTGCCAAAAGAACATCTATTGAGCTGTAGTTCACTTATTAATGATGATCTGGGACTCGGTGGATTGAAAAGGTATCTATACTCCCACAGCTTTTCCAAGGCTGAAATAATTCAAAACTAAGGGGCAAGTTTTTAAATGTTTCTTTAAGAATGCAATTCTGCCTTCCACCATAAAATGTCAAGAGTGCACAACGTATAATTTTTCAAAGAACTAACTTGGAATCCCAGGACTATAAAAATTGGGATTTGAATTAATATCTTATTCAAATGACCCACACATTTTACTTAATCTAATTTATGGTAAAGGAAAAGAGCATAGCTAGGGTTCTGTATTTACATTTAAATTATAATTATTTAAAGGAAATTGAAATTTAAGAAACCCTTTTCTAAAAGTTTCTTATGGCCCAAAGTAAGTGAGTACAAGTAAAGAAAACAATATAATTTATAGTTTTAAAGGATAACTGTATTTTTATTTTATTTTTTGAGTAATGGATTGTGGCAATTAATATCACCTTGGTGGCCCTATTTCAACTTTTCACTGTGTATTCAATTACCCCTTAATTCCACATTTTTGTTCCCTGTACTGCTTACTTTTACCTGTGCTTAAAATAGGGTTGCTAGGGATGGTCCGTCTATCTGTTCATAGACGGAGCACGCAGCGTGCAGGCTGCGTGTAAGGTCACATTACTGACAGCCAGTGACTATAAGTAAATGATTAAAGCCAGGTCCTCCCCAGCAGCTGATAACAGTGCCTGGGCTGTGTGCACTTATCCCTGTCCCTGCGCTTGGCAGACACTCCCTCACTCAGCAGAGCTGGAGAATGCAGTGTTGAAGCAGTGCACAACCGGGAAGGGAGATCTGCCATCTACTCAGTGTATAAATGGAAGCAACGTGTGGTAAGGGGACCCCTTTGTGCTGCAGGATATTAACTCTTTAGGGGGAGGACTCTGGTTACTCACAGTTTTCGGGGGCTATTGTTACTGGCTAGAAAGGGCAGGCGGGATTAGCCTCAGGGTGAGGGCAGTGGCGGCCATCTTAACTGAATAGTGAAATTGCAGTTTTATGCAGACTGGTTGCTAAGAGCTGAATCTTATTAAATATGGGGTAAGTCAATCTAATAGTAACTGATTCTGAAATATCATGTTATTAATAACTACATATATGAAAATTTAAATTAGGGTCTGAATGTTACAGTTATCCTACAGGCTAAGGCTACAAGCTAATGTTTGTTGCCATCCTGGCCACCTTATTTGCATTCACATTCAATATTATGGGTTATATACAGAACTTTAAAAGGCTTCGGACACCATATGAGGTCATAATTCAACATCATAACATCCAGTTGTACCATAGATGCTACCAAGCGACCAGTCCTGATGCATTATCTATGGCTTGGGAAGGTAAACAATGTTGGACCTCATTTATAAAAACGGTCTAACAGAAATACAGGTTAAATATCATTCAGAGCTGTTTTATTTTCCTAAATTAAGTTCATTCTTCTCTATGCACAGTATTTGTCTCCCTGTAGTCCTAGTTTTAAAGGCAGTAAGTCAACATTGGTGACTGTTAATGTGTCTTTGCAGTTTTTGTTTATTTTTAGTGTTGGGTGAGCAGGCTCGGCCGAAGACCATTTTGACTCAATGCTCGAGTTTCCTCCCCACACGTTTGTTGGCTGCTACGCAGCCAATAAAAGTTTGGGGAGGTACTGGCACTCACTGTATTGCGTAGCCATGTTGGTTACTGGCATTACAGTGATTGGCTGGCCGTAACGTGGTTCAGCTCAGTCTTAGTCAGGGCGAGCTGCAGCAGAAGGGACAGATAGTGTAGGGACAGAAAATGTGTTTTTTTTTTTAGGCAGGGTTTAGTGTTGAAAAGTGTTAGAGGCCCAAAAGTCCTTTTAAGGAATATTGTTTTATCTGGCTGCAATATATATTAGTAGGGATGAGCGAACCCGAACTGTATAGTTCGGGTTCGTACCGAATTTTGGTGTGTCCGTGACACGGACCCGAACTTGAACATTTTCGTAAAAGTCCGGGTTCGGGTTCGGTGTTCGGCGCTTTCTTGGCGCTTTTTGAAAGGCTGCAAAGCAGCCAATCAATAAGCGTCATACTACTTGCCCCAAGAGGCCGTCACAGCCATGCCTACTATTGGCATGGCTGTGATTGGCCAGTGCAGCATGTGACCCAGCAGCAATTTAGGCTGGAGTCATGTAGCGCCGCACGTCACTCTGATGTGATCAGTGTAGGGAGAGTATGCATCTGCTGCTGTTAGGGCGAGATTAGGCACTAGGCAGGGATTTACTCAGCAAAAACACTTAATGAAGTGATCGATCTACAGCTGTGAATCATTCAACTTCTGCTATTCAATTGCTCACTGTTTTTAGGCTGCCCAGAGCGTTTTTCAGTCACTTTTTTCTGGGGTGATCGGCGGCCATTTTGCGTATTGTGGTGCGCCAGCACAAGCTGCCACCAAGTCCATTTAACCATCAATAGTGTTTGTTTGTTTTTTTTGCTATATCCTACAACAGGGGCTTAGCTGTGCTTGCTATTTTATTGAGGGGTGAAATACAATTGCCAAAATAGCAGTACCCTAAATCTGGTGTTTCAGCTGTGGCTAGCCAATTGTAATACTGTCTGCTGTCTGGCAAAGGATATATTTTTGTTCTGGGTTAAAATACAATTCCCAACTTAGCAATTCCCTAAATCAGTGGTTTCTGCTGTATCAGGCAAAGTTTAAATCGATCCATAAAAGGGTATATTAGATTGAAGGTGCTGAAAGGGTCATCCTCAATAACTTCACACGCTACCGTGCATTTCCAAGTCTAATTCTGTCCGTAAACGTATACCTGTCATCCGGCGCCTAAAAAATAGGCCTACAATTTATATTCAGCTAAATCTGTGGTTATTGCTGTGGCTAATCAAGATATTTAGTGTCCGTCAAAGCACAGTTTTTGTTCTGGGTTGAAATACAATTCCCAACTTAGCAATTCCCTAAATCAGTGGTTTCTGCTGTATCAGGCCAAGTTTAAATCGATCCATAAAAGGGTATATTAGATTGAAGGTGCGGATAGGGTCATCCTCAATAACTTCACACGCTACCGTGCATTTCCAAGTCTAATTCTGTCCGTAAACGTATACCTGTCATCCGGCGCCTAAAAAATAGGCCTACAATTTATATTCAGCTAAATCTGTGGTTATTGCTGTGGCTAATCAAGATATTTAGTGTCCGTCAAAGCACAGTTTTTGTTCTGGGTTGAAATACAATTCCCAACTTAGCAATTCCCTCAATCAGTGGTTTCTGCTGTATCAGGCCAAGTTTAAATCGATCCATAAAAGGGTATATTAGATTGAAGGTGCGGATAGGGTCATCCTCAATAACTTCACACGCTACCATGCATTTCCAAGTCTAATTCTGTCCGTAAACGTATACCTGTCATCTGGTGCCTAAAAAATAGGCCTAAAATTGAAATTCAGCTAAATCTGTGGTTATTGCTGTGGCTGGTCAAGATATTTAGTGTCCGTCAAAGCACAGTTTTTGTTCTGGGTTGAAATACAATTCCCAACTTAGCAATTCCCTAAATCAGTGGTTTCTGCTGTATCAGGCCAAGTTTAAATCTATCCATAAAAGGGTATATTAGATTGAAGGTGCGGATAGGGTCAT
Source organism: Bufo gargarizans (assembly GCF_014858855.1). Lineage (NCBI taxonomy): Eukaryota > Metazoa > Chordata > Amphibia > Anura > Bufonidae > Bufo > Bufo gargarizans. The sequence goes on from NC_058084.1 coordinate 257,948,619, forward strand.
CCTCAATAACTTCACACGCTACCGTGCATTTCCAAGTCTAATTCTGTCCATAAACGTATACCTGTCATCCAGCGCCTAAATACTAGGCCTACAATTTATATTCAGCTAAATCTGTTGTTACTGCTGTGCCTGCATTAGTGTAATACGGTACCTAAATAGATAGCCAGATAGTGTTAGGTGTCTGTAAAAAAAGGCCTGAATTTGAATTCAATACATTGGGCCAAATAATTTTTTTCTTATTGTGGTGAACGGTAACAATGAGGAAAACATCTAGTAAGGGACGTGGACATGGTCGTGGTGGTGTTAGTGGACCCTCTGGTGCTGGGAGCCACACGTCCACAGCCACACGTCCTAGTGTATCAACTACCTCAGGTCCCAGTAACCGCCAGAATTTACAGTGATATTTAGTGGGGCCCAATGCTGTTCTAAGGATGGTAAGGCCTGAGCAGGTACAGGAATTAGTCAATTGGGTGGCCGACAGTGGATCCAGCTCGTGCACATTATCTCCCACCCAGTCTTCTGCAGAAAGCGCACAGATGGCGCCTGAAAACCAACCCCATCAGTCTGTCACATCACCCCCATGCATATCAGGGAAACTGTCTGAGCCTCAAGTTATGCAGCAGTCTCTTATGCTGTTTGAAGACTCTGTGGCAGGGTTTCCCAAGGGCATCCACCTAGCCCTTTCCCAGCGGTGGAAGACATAGAATGCACTGACACACAACCACTTATGTTTCCTGATGATGAGGACATGGGAATACCACCTCAGCATGTCTCTGATGATGACGAAACACAGGTGCCAACTGCTGCATCTTTCTGCAGTGTGCAGACTAATCAGGAGGTCAGGGAGGAAGATTGGGTGGAAGACGATGCAGTGGACGATGAGGTCCTAGACCCCACATGGAATGAAGGTCATGCCACTGACTTTCACAGTTCGGAGGAAGAGGCAGTGGTGAGACCGAGCCAGCAGCGTAGCAAAAGAGGGAGCAGTGGGCAAAAGCAGAACACCCGCCGCCAAGAGACTCCGCCTGCTACTGACCGCCGCCATCTGGGACCGAGCACCCCAAAGGCAGCTTCAAGGAGTTCCCTGGCATGGCAATTCTTCAAATAATGTGCTGATGACAAGACCCGAGTGGTTAGCACGCTTTGCCATCAGAGCCTGAAGCGAGGCATTAACGTTCTGAACCTTAGCACAACCTGCATGACCAGGCACCTGCATGCAAAGCATGAACTGCAGTGGAGTAAACACCTTAAAAACAAGGAAGTCACTCAGGCTCCCCCTGCTACCTCTTCTGCTGCTGTCGCCTCGGCCTCTTCTGCTGCTGCCACCTCGGCCTCTTCCCCCACCTCTGGAGGAATATTTGCACCTGCCGCCCAGCAAACAGAGGGTATACCACCAACACCACCACCTCCGTCACCAAGCATCTCAACCATGTCACACGCCAGCGTTCAGCTCTCCATCTCAAACATTTGAGAGAAAGCGTAAATTCCCACCTAGCCACGCTCGATCCCTGGCCCTGAATACCAGCATTTCTAAACTACTGGCCTACGAAATGCTGTCATTCAGGCTGGAGGACACAGACAGCTTCAAACAGCTCATGTTGCTTGCTGTCCCACAGTATGTTGTTCCCAGCCGCCACTACTTCTCCAAGAGAGCCGTGCCTTCCCTGCACAATCAAGTATCCGATTAAATCAAGTGTTCACTGCGCAACACCATCTGTGGCAAGGTCCACCTAACCACAGATACGTGGACCAGTAAACACGGCCAGGGACGCTATATCTCTCTAACTGCACACTGGATAAATGTAGTGGCGGCTGGACCCCAGGCGGAGAGCTGTTTGGCGCACGTCCTTCCGCCACCAAGCATCGCAGGGCAACATTCTTTGCCTCCTGTTGCTTCCTCCTCCTACTCGGCTTCCTCCTCCTCTTCTTCCATCTGCTCATCCAGTCAGCCACACACCTTCACCACCAACTTCAGCACAGCCCGGGGTAAACGTCAGTAGGCCATTCTGAAACTCATATGTTTGGGGGACAGGCCCCACACCGCACAGGAGTTGTGGCGGGGTATAGAACAACAGACCGACGAGTGGTTGCTGCCGGTGAGCATCAAGCCCGGCCTGGTGGTGTGCGATAATGGGCGAAATCTCGTTGCAGCTCTGGGACTAGCCGATTTGACGCACATCCCTTGCTTGGCGCATGTGCTGAATTTGGTGGTGCAGAAGTTCATTCACAACTACCCCGACATGTCAGAGCTGCTGCATAAAGTACGGGCCATCTGTTCGCGCTTCCGGCGTTCACATCCTGCCGCAGCTCGCCTGTCTGTGCTACAGCCTAACTTAGGCCTTCCCGCTCACCGCCTCATATGCAACGTGCCCACCAGGTGGAACTCCCCCTTGCACATGCTGGACAGACTGTGCGAGCCGCAGCAAGCCATAGTGGAGTTTCAGCTGCAGCACGCACGGGTCAGTCGCACTGCGGAACAGCACCACTTCACCACCAATGGCTGGGCCTCCATGTGAGACCTGTGTGCCCTGTTGCGCTGTTTTGAGTACTCCACCAACATGGCCAGTGGCGATGACGCCGTTATCAGCGTTACAATACCACTTCTATGTCTCCTTGAGAAAACACTTAGGGTGATGATGGAAGAGGAGGTGGCCCAGGAGGAGGAGGAGGAGGAAGAGGGGTAATTTTTAGCACTTTAAGGCCAGTCTCTTCGAAGTGACTCAGAGGGAGGTTTTTTGCAACAGCAGAGGCCAGGTACAAATGTGGCCAGCCAGGGCCCACTACTGGAGGACGAGGAGGAGGTGGAGGAGGATGAGGATAAAGCATGTTCACAGCGGGGTGGCACCCAACGCAGCTCGGGCCCATCACTGGTGCGTGGCTGGGTGGAAACGCAGGACGATGACTATACGCCTCCCACAGAGGACAGCTTGTCCTTACTTCTGGGCAGCCTGGCACACATGAGCGACTACATGCTGCAGGGCTTGCGCAACGACATCAGAGTTGCCCACATTTTAACGAGTGCGGACTACTGGGTTGCCACCTTGCTGGCTCTTCAGTACAAAGACAATGTGCCCACCTTACTTCCTGCACTGGAGCGTGATAGGAAGATGCACGAGTACAAGCGCACATTGGTAGACGCGCTACTGAGAGCATTCCCAAATGTCACAGGGGAACAAGTGGAAGCCCAAGGCGAAGGCACAGGAGGAGCAAGAGGTCGCCAATAGAGTTGAGCGAACACCTGGATGTTCGGGTTCGAGAAGTTCGGCCGAACTTCCCGAAAATGTTCGGGTTCGGGATCCAAACCTGATCCGAACTTCGTCCCGAACCCGAACCCCATTGAAGTCAATGGGGACCCGAACTTTTCGGCACTAAAACGGCTGTAAAACAGCCCAGGAAAGGGCTAGAGGGCTGCAAAAGGCAGCAACATGTAGGTAAATCCGCTGCAAACAAATGTGGATAGGGAAATGAATTAAAATAAAAATTAAATAAATAAAAATTAACCAAAATCATTTGGAGAGAGGTCCCATAGCAGAGAATCTGGCTTCCCGTCACCCACCACTGGAACAGTCCATTCTCAGATATTTAGGCCCCGGCACCCAGGCAGAGGAGAGAGGTCCCGTAACAGACAATCTGGCTTCATGTCAGCAGAGAATCAGTCTTCATGTCATAGCAGAGAATCAGGCTTCACGTCACCCACCACTGCAACAGTCCATTTTCATAAATTTAGGCCCAGCACCCAGGCAGAGGAGAGAGGTCCCGTAACAGAGGATCTGGCTTCATGTCAGCAGAGAATCAGTCTGCATGTCATAGCAGAGAATCAGTCTTCATGTCATAGCAGAGAATCAGGCTTCACGTCACCCCCACTGTAAGAGTCCATTTTCATAAATTTAGGCCCAGCACCCAGGCAGAGGAGAGAGGTCCCGTAACAGACAATCTGGCTTCATGTCAGCAGAGAATCAGTCTTCATGTCATAGCAGAGAATCAGGCTTCACGTCACCCACCACTGCAACAGTCCATTTTCATAAATTTAGGCCCAGCACCCAGGCAGAGGAGAGAGGTCCCGTAACAGACAATCTGGCTTCATGTCAGCAGAGAATTAGTCTGCATGTCATAGCAGAGAATGAGGCTTCACATCAGCCACCACTGCAACAGTCCATTGGCATATATTTAGGCCCAGCACCCAGGCAGAGGAGAGAGGTCCCGTAACAGACAATCTGGCTTCATGTCAGCAGAGAATCAGTCTTCATGTCATAGCAGAGAATCAGGCTTCACGTCACCCACCACTGCAACAGTCCATTTTCATAAATTTAGGCCCAGCACCCAGGCAGAGGAGAGAGGTCCCGTAACAGACAATCTGGCTTCATGTCAGCAGAGAATTAGTCTGCATGTCATAGCAGAGAATGAGGCTTCACATCAGCCACCACTGCAACAGTCCATTGGCATATATTTAGGCCCAGCAAACAGGCAGAAGAGAGAGGTCCCGTAACAGAGGATCTGGCTTCATGTCAGCAGAGAATCAGTCTTCATGTCATAGCAGAGAATCAGGCTTCATGTCACCCACCACTGTAAGAGTCCATTTTCATAAATTTAGGCCCAGCACCCAGGCAGAGGAGAGAGGTCCCGTAACAGACAATCTGGCTTCATGTCAGCAGAGAATTAGTCTGCATGTCATAGCAGAGAATGAGGCTTCACGTCAGCCACCACTGCAACAGTCCATTGGCATATATTTAGGCCCAGCACCCAGGCAGAGGAGAGAGGTCCCGTAACAGACAATCTGGCTTCATGTCAGCAGAGAATTAGTCTGCATGTCATAGCAGAGAATAAGGCTTCACATCAGCCACCACTGCAACAGTCCATTGGCATATATTTAGGCCCAGCACCCAGGCAGAGGAGAGAGGTCCCGTAACAGACAATCTGGCTTCATGTCAGCAGAGAATCAGTCTTCATGTCATAGCAGAGAATCAGGCTTCACGTCACCCACCACTGCAACAGTCCATTTTCATAAATTTAGGCCCAGCACCCAGGCAGAGGAGAGAGGTCCCGTAACAGACAATCTGGCTTCATGTCAGCAGAGAATTAGTCTGCATGTCATAGCAGAGAATGAGGCTTCACATCAGCCACCACTGCAACAGTCCATTGGCATATATTTAGGCCCAGCAAACAGGCAGAGGAGAGAGGTCCCGTAACATAGGATCTGGCTTCATGTCAGCAGAGAATCAGTCTTCATGTCATAGCAGAGAATCAGGCTTCATGTCACCCACCACTGTAAGAGTCCATTTTCATAAATTTAGGCCCAGCACCCAGGCAGAGGAGAGAGGTCCCGTAACAGACAATCTGGCTTCATGTCAGCAGAGAATTAGTCTGCATGTCATCGCAGAGAATGAGGCTTCACGTCAGCCACCACTGCAACAGTCCATTGGCATATATTTAGGCCCAGCACACAGGCAGAGGAGAGAGGTCCCGTAACAGACAATCTGGCTTTATGTCAGCAGAGAATTAGTCTGCATGTCATAGCAGAGAATGAGGCTTCACGTCAGCCACCAATGCAACAGTCCATTGTCAGATATTTAGGCCCAGCACCCAGGCAGAGGAGAGAGGTCCCGTAAAAGAGGATCTGGCTTCATGTCAGCAGAGAATTAGTCTTCATATCATAGCAGAGAATCAGTCTTCATGTCATAGCAGAGAATCAGGCTTCACGTCACCCACCACTTTAAGAGTCCATTTTTATAAATTTAGGCCCAGCACCCAGGCAGAGGAGAGAGGTCCCGTAACAGACAATCTGGCTTCATGTCAGCAGAGAATCAGTCTTCATGTCATAGCAGAGAATCAGGCTTCACGTCACCCACCACTGCAACAGTCCATTTTCATAAATTTAGGCCCAGCACCCAGGCAGAGGAGAGAGGTCCCGTAACAGACAATCTGGCTTCATGTCAGCAGAGAATTAGTCTGCATGTCATAGCAGAGAATCAGGCTTCACGTCAGCCACCAATGCAACAGTCCATTGTCAGATATTTAGGCCCAGCACGCAGGCAGAGGAGAGAGGTCCCGTAACAGAGGATCTGGCTTCATGTCAGCAGAGAATCAGTCTTCATGTCATAGCAGAGAATCAGGCTTCACGTCACCCACCACTGTAAGAATCCATTTTCATAAATTTAGGCCCAGCACCCAGGTAGAGGAGAGAGGTCCCGTAACAGACAATCTGGCTTCATGTCAGCAGAGAATCAGTCTTCATGTAATAGCAGAGAATCAGGCTTCACGTCACCCACCACTGCAAAAGTCCATTTTCATAAATTTAGGCCCAGCACCCAGGCAGAGGAGAGAGGTCCCGTAACAGACAATCTGGCTTCATGTCAGCAGAGAATTAGTCTGCATGTCATAGCAGAGAATCAGGCTTCACGTCAGCCACCAATGCAACAGTCTATTGTCAGATATTTAGGCCCAGCACGCAGGCAGAGGAGAGAGGTCCCGTAACAGAGGATCTGGCTTCATGTCAGCAGAGAATCAGTCTTCATATCATAGCAGAGAATCAGGCTTCACGTCACCCACCACTGCAACAGTCTATTTTCATAAATTTAGGCCCAGCACCCAGGCAGAGGAGAGAGGTCCCGTAACAGACAATCTGGCTTCATGTCAGCAGAGAATTAGTCTGCATGTCATAGCAGAGAATCAGGCTTCACGTCAGCCACCAATGCAACAGTCCATTGTCATATATTTAGGCCCAGCACCCAGGCAGAGGAGAGAGGTCCCGTAACAGAGGATCTGGCTTCATGTCAGCAGAGAATTAGTCTGCATGTCATAGCAGAGAATCAGGCTTCACGTCACCCAACATTGGAACAGTCCATTGGCATATATTTAGGCCCCGGCACCCAGACAGAGGAGAGGTTCATTCAACTTTGGGTAGCCTCGCAATATAATGGTAAAATGAAAATAAAAATAGGATTGAATGAGAAAGTGCCCTGGAGTCCAATAATATATGGTTAAGGGGAGGTAGTTAATGTCTAATCTGGACAAGGGACGGACAGGTCGTGTGGGATCAATGCCTGGTTCATTTTTATGAACGTCAGCTTGTCCACATTGGCTGTAGACAGGCGGCTGCGTTTGTCTGTAATGACGCCCCCTGCCGTGCTGAATACACGTTCAGACAAAACGCTGGCCGCCGGGAAGACCAGCACCTCCAAGGCATAAAAGGCTAGCTCTGGCCACGTGGACAATTTAGAGACCCAGAAGTTGAATGGGGCCGAACCATCAGTCAGTACGTGGAGGGGTGTGCACACGTACTGTTCCACCATGTTAGTGAAATGTTGCCTCCTGCTAAGACGTTGCGTATCAGGTGGTGGTGCAGTTAGCTGTGGCATGTTGACAAAAGTTTTCCACATCTCTGCCATGCTAACCCTGCCCTCAGACGAGCTGGCCGTGACACAGCTGCCTTGGCGACCTCTTGCTCCTCCTCTGCCTTGGCCTTGGGCTTCCACTTGTTCCCCTGTGACATTTGGGAATGCTCTCAGTAGCGTGTCTACCAACGTGCGCTTGTACTCGCGCATCTTCCTATCACGCTCCAGTGCAGGAAGTAAGGTGGGCACATTGTCTTTGTAGCGTGGATCCAGCAGGGTGGCAACCCAGTAGTCCGCACAGGTTAAAATGTGGGCAACTCTGATGTCGTTGCGCAGGCACTGCAGCATGTAGTCGCTCATGTGTGCCAGGCTGCCCAGGGGTAAGGACAAGCTGTCCTCTGTGGGAGGCGTATCGTCATCGTCCTGCCTTTCCCCCCAGCCACGCACCAGTGATGGACCCGAGCTGCGTTGGGTGCCACCCCGCTGTGACCATGCTTCATCCTCATCCTCCTCCTCCTCATCCTCGTCCTCCTCGTCCTCCAGTAGTGGGCCCTGGCTGGCCACATTTGTACCTGGCCTCTGCTGTTGCCAAAAACCTCCCTCTGAGTCACTTCGAAGAGACTGGCCTGAAAGTGCTAAAAATGACCCCTCTTCCTCCTCCTCCTCCTCCTCCTCCTGGGCCACCTCCTCTTCTATCATCGCCCTAAGTGTTTTCTCAAGGAGACATAGAAGTGGTATTGTAACGCTGATAACAGCGTCATCGCCACTGTCCATGTTGGTGGAGTACTCGAAACAGCGCAACAGGGCACACAGGTTTCGCATGGAGGCCCAGTCATTGGTGGTGAAGTGGTGCTGTTCTGTAGTGCGACTGACCCGTGCGTGCTGCAGCTGAAACTCCACTATGGCCTGCTGCTGCTCGCACAGTCTGTCCAGCATGTGCAAGTTGGAGTTCCACCTGGTGGGCACGTCGCATATGAGGCGGTGAGCGGGAAGGCCGAAGTTACGCTGTAGCGCAGACAGGCGAGCAGCAGCAGGATGTGAACGCCGGAAGCGCGAACAGACGGCCCGCACTTTATGCAGCAGCTCTGACATGTCAGGGTAGTTGTGAATGAACTTCTGCACCACCAAATTCAGCACATGCGCCAAGCAAGGTATGTGCGTCAAATTAGCTAGTCCCAGAGCTGCAACGAGATTTTTCCCATTATCACACACCACCAGGCCGGGCTTGAGGCTCACCGGCAGCAACCACTCGTCGGTCTGTTGTTCTATACCCCGCCACAACTCCTGTGCGGTGTGGGGCCTGTCCCCCAAACATATGAGTTTCAGAATGGCCTGCTGACGTTTACCCCGGGCTGTGCTGAAGTTGGTGGTGAAGGTGTGTGGCTGACTGGATGAGCAGGTGGAAGAAGAGGAGGAGGAAGCCGAGAAGGAGGAGGTGGCAACAGGAGGCAAAGAATGTTGCCCTGCGATCCTTGGCGGCGGAAGGACGTGCGCCAAACAGCTCTCCGCCTGGGACCCAGCTGCCACTACATTTATCCAGTGTGCAGTTAGGGAGATATAGCGTCCCTGGCCGTGCTTACTGGTCCACGTATCTGTGGTTAGGTGGACCTTGCTACAGATGGCGTTGCGCAGTGCACACATGATTTTATCGGATACTTGGTTGTGCAGGGAAGGCACGGCTCTCTTGGAGAAGTAGTGGCGGCTGGGAACAACATACTGTGGGACAGCAAGCGACATGAGCTGTTTGAAGTTGTCTGTGTCCACCAGCCTAAATGACAGCATTTCATAGGCCAGTAGTTTAGAAATGCTGGCATTCAGGGCAATGGATCGAGGGTGGCTAGGTGGGAATTTACGCTTTCTCTCAAATGTTTGTGAGATGGAGAGCTGAACGCTGCCGTGTGACATGGTTGAGACGCTTGGTGACGGAGGTGGTGGTGGTGGTGTTGGTGGTACATCCCCTGTTTGCTGGGCGGCAGGTGCCAACGTTCCTCCAGAGGCGGAGGAAGAGGCGGAGGCGGCAGCAGCAGAAGAGGCCGAGGCGGCAGCAGCAGAAGAGGTAGCAGGGGGAGCCTGAGTGACTTCCTTGGTTTTAAGGTGCTCCCTCTTTTGCTACGCTGTTGGCTCGGTCTCACCACTGCCTCTTCCTCCGAACTGTGAAAGTCAGTGGCACGACCTTCATTCCATGTGAGGCCTAGAACCTCATCGTCCCCTGCATCGTCTTCCACCCAGTCTTGATCCCTGACCTCCTGTTCAGTCTGCACACTGCAGAAAGATGCAGCAGTTGGCACCTGTGTTTTGTCATCATCAGAGACATGCTGAGGTGGTATTCCCATGTCCTCATCATCAGGAAACATAAGTGGTTGTGCGTCAGTGCAGTCTATGTCTTCCACCGCTGGGGAAGGGCTAGGTGGATGCCCTTGGGAAACCCTGCCAGCAGAGTCTTCAAACAGCATAAGAGACTGCTGCATAACTTGAGGCTGAGACAGTTTCCCTGATATGCATGGGGGTGATTTGACAGACTGATGGGGTTGGTTTTCAGGCGCCATCTGTGCGCTTTCTGCAGAAGACTGGGTGGGAGATAATGTGAACGTGCTGGATCCACTGTCGGCCACCCAATTGACTAATGCCTGTACCTGCTCAGGCCTTACCATCCTTAGAACGGCATTGGGCCCCACCATATATCGCTGTAAATTCTGGCGGCTACTGGGACCTGAGGTAGTTGGTACACTAGGACGTGTGGATGTGGCAGAACGGCCACGTCCTCTCCCAGCACCAGAGGGTCCACTAACACCACCACGACCATGTCCACGTCCGCGTCCCTTACTAGATGTTTTCCTCATTGTTATGGTTCACCACAACAACAAAAATATTATTTGGCCCAATGTATTGTATTCAAATTCAGCTGAATATAAATTTGAGGCCTAGTATTTAGGCGCTGGGTGACCGGTATGGATTTACTAACAGAATTAGACTTGGAAATGCACAGTAGCGTGTGTGTGAAGTTATTCTGAATGACCCTATTTGCACCTTGAATATTATATACCCTTTTAGGGATAGATTTCAAATAGCTCTGATATAGCAGAAACCACTAAATTATGAAATTGCTAAATTGGGAATTGTATTTCAACCCAGAACAAAAAATGTGCTTTGACGGACACTAAATAACTTTCCCAGCCACAACAGTACAGCGGTAACTAGAGATTTAGCGGGATATAAATTTGAGGCCTAGTATTTAGGCGCTGGGTGACCGGTATCGATTTACTAACAGAATTAGACTTGGAAATGCACAGTAGCGTGTGTGTGAAGTTATTCTGAATGACCCTATGTGCACCTTGAATATTATATACCCTTTTAGGGATAGATTTCAAATAGCTCTGATATAGCAGAAACCACTTAATTATGAAATTGCTAAATTGGGAATTGTATTTCAACCCAGAACAAAAAATGTGCTTTGACGGACACTAAATAACTTTCCCAGCCACAACAGTACAGCGGTAACGAGAGATTTAGCGGGATATAAATTTGAGGCCTAGTATTTAGGCGCTGGGTGACCGGTATGGATTTACTAACAGAATTAGACTTGGAAATGCACAGTAGCGTGTGTGTGAAGTTATTCTGAATGACCCTATGTGCACCTTGAATATTATATACCCTTTTAGGGATAGATTTCAAATAGCTCTGATATAGCAGAAACCACTAAATTATTAAAAATTGCTAAATTGGGAATTGTATTTCAACCCTGAACAAAAAATGTGCTTTAACGGACACTAAATAACTTGCCCAGCCACAACAGTACAGCGGTAACGACAGATTTAGCGGGATATAAATTTGAGGCCTAGTATTTAGGCGCTGGGTGACCGGTATGGATTTACTAACAGAATTAGACTTGGAAATGCACAGTAGCGTGTGTGTGAAGTTATTCTGAATGACCCTATGTGCACCTTGAATATTATATACCCTTTTAGGGATAGATTTCAAATAGCTCTGATATAGCAGAAACCACTAAATTATGAAATTGCTAAATTGGGAATTGTATTTCAACCCAGAACAAAAAATGTGCTTTGACGGACACTAAATAACTTGCCCATCCACAACAGGACAGCGGTAACGAGAGATTTAGCGGGATATAAATTTGAGGCCTAGTATTTAGGCGCTGGGTGACCGGTATGGATTTAGTGACAGAATTAGACTTGGAAATGCACAGTAGCGTGTGTGTGAAGTAATTCTGAATGACCCTATGTGCACCTTGAATATTATATACCCTTTTAGGGATAGATTTCAAATAGCTCTGATATAGCAGAAACCACTAAATTATGAAATTGCTAAATTGGGAATTGTATTTCAACCCTGAACAAAAAATGTGCTTTGACGGACACTAAATAACTTGCCCAGCCACAACAGTACAGCGGTAACGACAGATTTAGCGGGATATAAATTTGAGGCCTAGTATTTAGGCGCTGGGTGACCGGTATGGATTTAGTGACAGAATCAGACTGGGATATGGCCAAAAAATAACCACACTATTGCTGGTTAAATGCACTTGGTGTGACAGCTTGACCAACCACACTACTGAGGGTTAAATGCACTTGGTGACGGGCGCAGCTTGCCCCTGATGTAGTATATGGCCAAAAAATGAACAGACTATTGCTGGTTAAATGGACTTGGTGTGACAGCTTGACCAACCACACTACTGAGGGTTAAATGCACTTGGTGACGGGCTCAGCTTGCCCCTGATGTAGTATATGGCCAAAAAATGAACAGACTATTGCTGGTTAAATGCACTTGGTGACGGGCGCAGCTTGCCCCTGATTTAGTATATGGCCAAAAAATTAACAGACTATTGCTGGTTAAATGCACTTGGTGTGACAGCTTCACCCTGATGTAGGCTTTAGCAAAAAAACAACCACACCATTGAGGGTTAAATGCACTTGGTGACAGGCGCAGCTTGCCCCTGATGTAGTATATGGCCAAAAAATAAACAGACTATTGCTGCTTAAATGCACTTGGTGTGACAGATTCACCCTGATGTAGGCTTTAGCCAAAAAACAACCACACCATTGAGGGTTAAATGCACTTGGTCGCAGCAAGGGCTGGCGCACCACAAGACACAAAATGGCCGCCGATCACCCCAGAAAAAAGTGACTGACAAACGGTCTGGGCAGCCTAAAAACAGTGAGCAATTGAATTTCAGCAGCTCAATGATGCACAGCTGCAGATCGATCGATTAATCAAGTCCTTTGGAGAAGTTAATCTGCCTAATCTCGCCCTACTGTCGCAGCCGCAACCTCTCCCTACGCTAATCAGAGCAGAGTGACGGGCGGCGCTATGTGACTCCAGCTTAAATAGAGGCTGGGTCACATGGTGCTCTGGCCAATCACAGCCATGCCAATAGTAGGCATGGCTGTGACGGCCTCTTGGGGCAAGTAGTATGACGCTTGTTGATTGGCTGCTTTGCAGCCTTTCAAAAAGCGCCAAGAAAGCATCACAAACGCGCCAAGAAAGCGACGAACACCGAACCCGAGCTTGGACTTTTACGAAAATGTCCGGGTTCGGGTCTGTGTCACGGACACCCCAAAATTGTTACAGTTCGAGTTCGCTCATCCCTAGTCGCCAAGGCAGCTGTGTCACGGCCAGCTCCTCTGAGGGCAGGGTTAGCATGGCAGAGATGTGGAAAAGTTTTGTCAACACGCCACAGCTAACTGCACCACCACCTGATACGCAACGTGTTAGCAGGAGGCAACATTTCACTAACATGGTGGAACAGTACGTGTGCACACTCCTCCACGTACTGACTGATGGTTCGGCCCCATTCAACTTCTGGGTCTCCAAATTGTCCACATGGCCAGAGCTAGCCTTTTATGCCTTGGAGGTGCTGGCCTTCCCGGCGGCCAGCCTGAATCTCTGCTATGACATGAAGCCTGAATCTCTGCAATGGGACCTCTCTCCTCTGTCTGGGTGCCGGGGCCTAAAAATATCTGACAGTGGCCTGTTCCAGTGGTGGGTGACGTGAAGCCCGATTCTCTTCTATGACATGAAGCCTGAATCTCTGCTATGGGACCTCAATCCTCTGTCTGGGTGCCGGGGCCTAAAAATATATGACAGTGGCCTGTTCCAGTGTTGGGTGACATGAAGCATGATTCTCTGCTATGCAAGAAGCCTGATTCTCTAGTATGGGACCTCTCTCCTCCGTCTGTGAGCCGGGGCCTAAAAATATCTGACAGTGGCCTGTTCCAGTGTTGGGTGACATGAAGCCTGATTCTCTGCTATGACATGAAGCCTGAATCTCTGCTATGGGACCTCTCTCCTCTGTATGGGTGCCGGGGCCTAAATATCTGACAATGGCCTGTTCCAGTGGTGGGTGACGTGAAGCCTGATTCTCTGCTATGACATGAAGCCTGATTCTCTGCTATGACATGAAGCCTGATTCTCTGCTATGACATGAAGCCTGATTCTCTGCTATGGGACCTCTCTCCTCTGTCTGGGTGCCGGGGCCTAAAAATATCTGACAGTGGCCTGTTCCAGTGTTGGGTGACATGAAGTCTGATTCTCTGCTATGACATGAAGCCTGATTCTCTGCTATGACATGAAGCCTGAATCTCTGCTATGACATGAAGCCTGATTCTCTGCTATGGGACCTCTCTCCTCTGTCTGGGTGCCGGGGCCTAAAAATATCTGACAGTGGCCTGTTCCAGTGTTGGGTGACATGAAGCCTGATTCTCTGCCATGGGACCTCTCTCCTCTGTCTGGGTGCCGGGGCCTAAAAATATCTAACAGTGGCCTGTTCCAGTGGTGGGTGACATGAAGCCTGATTCTCTGTCATGAGACCTCTCTCCAATTGATATTGGTTAATTTTAATTTATTTTCTTTTTATTTTAATTCATTTCCCTATCCACATTTGTTTGCAGGGGATTTACCTACATTTTGCTGCCTTTTGCAGCCCTCTAGCCCTTTCCTGGGCTATTTTACAGCCTTTTTAGTGCCGAAAAGTTCGGGTCCCCATTGACTTCAAGTTCGGATCGAGTTCGGATCCCGAACCCGAACATTTCTGGGAAGTTCGGCCGAACTTCTCGAACCCGAACATCCAGGTGTTCGCTCAACTCTAATTATAAGCTTAACCTTTGCTTAATTGCATGCAATTGTTTGTCTGCTGCTGACAGTGACACAACCTCTGCTACATCTGTTGTGTTACATTTGCGCATCCTAAATATCTGTGATATTCAGCGCAATTGTTTTGGCTGCTGTTGACAGTGACATTACCCGTGCTACATCTCCTGTATAACGTTTGTGCATCCTAAATATCTGTGACATTCAGTGTAATTTATTTGCACATAGACTTACAAAACCTGAGCTACTGTACGAGTGACATACTTCCAAGCATATGTGCCATTTAATGTGCAGAAGGTGAGCAGTAAGGGAGGGGAAATGGCCGTGCTGCTGATGGTGCACGCAGAAGCCGTCGCCCTGGGAGTGGTAAAACTATGCCTGATACCAGAACACAAGAAAAACACTCATCCACAATACCTAGCTTCATGTTTCAGTTTGCAGGGCGGCACCGGACACCATTATCGAAGTCACACCAGTGCGACCAGGTGGTCGGTTGGATTTCAGCAGATAATGCTTTCAGTTAAGCATCACCCTGTCTTCCACAAAGTCCAGTCTCAGTAGACAAGAGTCTGGCCAACAGACTCCTCAACCAATTCCTTGATTTGGGCCTCTTGCCAAGCCAACTTGAGGGACATGAGGAGATCTTATGCACTGTTTCCCAAACTCTTGAGCATCCACAGTCAGAAGAAGATGATGGTGGGGAATGGCAATTAGTGTTTCACGAGGTGGAAAAAGATGAGACACAGTTGCCAATAAGTCAACAGCAATTAGCGTCTCAAGAGGTTGATGTTGAGGATGAGACACAGTTGTTAATAAGTGAGGTTCTTGTTAAGTCAACAAGTCAGGATGACAACCAGAGTGAGGAAGGGGAAGAGGAGCTGGTAGAAGATGAAATCGCTGACCCAACCTGGGAAGGTGGCAAGCCGAGCGAGGACAGCAGTACAGAGGGGAAGGGATCTGCAGCACTGCAACAGGCTGGAGGAGGCAGTGGGGTGGCAAAAGGAAGGCCACACCAAACAGGCCCGCAACTGTTCTCCCTTGCCAAAGGCTAGGTGTTCCACATCTGGCACCTTTTTTGAGGAAAGTGCAGATGATAAAATAATTGTCATTTGCAACCTGTGCAGTACCAAAATGAGCAGGGGCATGAACACTAGCAATCTCACTAGAACCAGCATGATCCACCACATGGCATCAAAGCACCCTAATAGGTCGGCCGAACGCCTGGGTCCACAATCTGTGTCTGCAGTTCACACCACTGCCTCCTCTTCCACTGTGTTATGTGCTGGCCAATCCCCTGTCCTAAACGCAGGCCTGGATGCCTCCCGCCCTGCATCTGGACTTTTTCAAGCACCATCAGCTAGCACATCCACTTCTGTGTCACAGCGCAGCGTACAGATGTCCATACCCCAGGCTTTTGAAGGAAAGTGCAAATACCCACCCACAGGCCAAAGCACTAAATGTGAGCCTTTCCAAATTGCTGGCCCTGGATATGTTGCCATTTAGGCTTGTGGACACTGAGGCTTTCCTCAGCCTGATGGTGGAGGTCATCTCTCGTTACTCAGTCCCTAGCCGCCACTATTTTTTCCGGTGTGCCATCCCCGCCTTACACCAACATGTGTCCCGTAACATCATCCTTGCCCTGACCAACACAGTTATTGGGAAGGTCCACTTAACGACTGACACATGGACAAGTGCTTTTGGCCAGGGACGCTACCTGACGGCACACTGGGTGAACGTTATGGAGGCAGGGAGCGAGTCATAACAATCTAATAACAAGGACAGCTGCACTCTGAGATCTTATTATGCCCTCAAACTGGTGTTAAAATTGAGAGATTAGCCAACATGTCCTACATGAGGACATGTCTAAGCCCGAGCACTGCACCAAGGTTACTCAAGCAGCTTGGGTCCTAACACTCACCTACCCACCTACATTTCTCCAAGTGGTGAAGACGGCCGCACAAAGGTCATCTACTGTCTGGAACTGTTGTCCATTTTTGTAAACTTCCCTTGCCATCCATCCCCAAAGGTTCTCAATTGGATTTAGATCAGGGGAACATGCAGGATGGGCCAAAAGAGTGATGTTATTCTCCTGGAAGAAGTCCCTTGTCCTGCGGGCATAGTGTACTGTAGCATTGTCCTGTTGAAAAACCCAGTTGTTACCACACAGACGAGGGCCCTCAGTCATGAGGAATGCTCTCTGCAACATCTGGACATAGCCAGCGGCTGTTTGACTCCCCTGCACTTCCTGAAGCTCCAATGTGGCGTGTAGAAAACATCTAAGGTGGGATCTGCTTGTCATGCCAGTAACGTTGGAAACCATCAAGACCATCAAGGTTACATTTTTTCTCATCAGAGAATAAAACTTTCTTCCACCTTTGAATGTCCCATGTTTGGTGCTCTCTGTGGCGTTCTGTGGCGTTCAAGGAGACAAGGTCTTTGAAGACATTTTTGGTTTTGAAGCCCTTCAGTCTCAGATGCCGTCTGATGGTTATGGGGCTGCAGTCAGCACCAGTAAGGGCCTTAATTTGGGATCGAGGATCGTGCAGTGTCTTGACGGACAGCCAATTGGATCTTCCGGCTCAGTGCAAATGATGTTTTTTTGGGTCTTCCACTTGACTTTTTTGTTCCATAACCCTCAGAATTATTTAAGAAATTCCAAATGACTGTCTTGCTGCGTCCCACCTCAGCAGCGATGGCACGCTGTGAGAGACCCTGCTTATGCAGTTCAATAACACGACCATGTTCAAAAAGGGAGAGTTTTTTTGCCTTTGCCATCACAACTTTTAAAGGCATGTGGTCCTAAAATTTGGATCAGCTGAAAAACAGCCTGTTTCAGTTTAATCGATATTTTCAATTAATTGAATGCTCAAAAAATGTTTTCTCTCACTCTCATTTCTTCTTGTTGCATGTTGTAGCTCTACTTGGAACCTTGTTAAGATCCAACAATGTAAAATACAAGTTTTGCCATTTTTCAAGTGGTCTTAAACTTTTGATCAGGACTGTATATACAGGGTAGCAAATCCTGCACTTGTGGCCTGTTGCTAATGGCGATCCCCAGCAAAAATGCATACAGTGGAGAATGCCTGCAGCGGACCACAAGTACCACAAAAGACATCCTACACAAGATAGCAATTGTGTGGAAGTGATAAACAGTATAACAATCTAATAACAAGAACAGGTGCACTCTGCGATCTTACTAAGTCCTCAAACTGGTGTTAAAGTTGTGAGATTAGCCAACATGTCCTACATGAGGACATGTCTGCGCCCGAGCACCACGCATCCACACAATTGCTATCTTCTGTAGGATGCCTCTTGTGGTACTTATGGTCCACTGCAGGCATCCTACACTGTATGCATTTTTGCTGGGGATCGCCATTAGCAATTGGCCACAAGTGCAGGATTTGCTCCCCTGTATATATGTGCATAACTGCATATGGTTTTGAGCATTTCTTGCCTGTTGAACACCACACTATATCTGTTAGTTTGTTTGTATATGGAGGTGTAAAAACTCCAATTTAAATGTGCCTATTTTCCAACTACATGCTACATTTAGTTGCACCTGTGAAGCCTGGGCCATACCAGCCAGTCCTGAGTGGGACTTGCAGACTCCTCCCTCCTCCCATTGCTGGCATAGTAGATGCAGGAGTTGACTGGTGAGGGGTCTGTGAGTTGGTCCTCACACTCCTGTAATTCGCCCACTGGCACCTGGTATTGCCCATACGGCTCAGGTAGGTAAGTGTTAGGACCCAAGCTGCTTGAGAAACCTTGGTGCGGTGCTCGGGCTTAGACATGTCCTCATGTAGGACATGTTGGCTAATCTCTCAATTTTAACACCAGTTTGAGGACTTAGTAAGATCGCAGAGTGCACCTGTCCTTGTTATTAGATTGTTATACTGTTTATCACATCCACACAATTGCTATCTTGTGTAGGATGTCTCTTGTGGTACTTGTGGTCTGCTGCAGGAATCCTCAAATGTATGCATTTTTGCTGGGGATCGCGATTAGCAACGGGCCACAAGTGCAGGATTTGATCCCCTGTATATATGTGCATAATTGCATATGGGTTTGAGCATTTCCTGCCTGTTGAACACCACACTATTTCTGTTCGGGAGCGAGTCATACCTTGGGATGGCATAGGTGCTACCGACGACAAGGATTGCGGGTAGGGTTGAGCGAACCCGAACTGTAAAGTTTGAGTTCGTACCGAACTTTCATTTTTTTGGACCCCGGACCCGAACCCGAACATTTCCGTAAAAGTTTGGGTTCGGTGTTTGGCACCTTCTTGGCGCTTTTTGAAAGGCTGCACAGCAGCCAATCAACAAGCGTCATACTACTTGCCCCAAGAGGCCATCACAGCCATGCCTACTAATGGCATGGCTGTGATTGGCCAGAGCGGCATTTGACCTAGGCCCTATATAAGCTTGAGTCACGTAGCGCTGCAAGTCACTCTGATGTTACAAGTGCAGGGAGAGGTTGCTGCTGGACTTGTGATTTCAGAGAGAGAATAGGAGATAATCTGACTTAGCGATCTACCTAGAAATCGTTGTGTGGGTGCAGGACACAATCGTTTTACCCTGCCCTGAGGCCATTGACCAAAAAAATAATAACTTTTATAATTCTGTTAGTTAGGTGGGTAGCGGTGGCAGCAATTTTATGCAAGCTAAGTGCACCAGCACTGCATCTCAACTTCTGGGACATTGCAAATCACCATATTTTTTATTTTTTTTGCAAACTACAAAATCTGGATTAGTCCGTGTGCAATTTAAGCTAGAAATACACCCATCATTTTCAGTGATTTCAAAAACACACATTTTTTTTCTTCAAAAAATATTTTCTTCAAAAGTATTTTCCATATCTGCAAGTGTTAAATTCAAGTTTAATATATACAGCTTTCATATTCTGTTACCAAAAAAAGACTTTTTGGGCAATCTACAACATCAGGATTAGTCAGTGTGCAATTTAAGCTAGAAATACACCCATCATTTTCTGGGGTTTGAAAAACACCCTTTTTTGACAAAATAAAACACTATTTTCAGGCCTTGCAGCATCAAGGTGAAATTACAGGCTTATATACTGCAGTCAAATTCAGTTGTTAAACAAACACTCGTTTGGGCACAAACATTTAGTTGACAGCCTTTGATGCAGATGTCTTTGTGAGATACACCATTAATACATTCGGGTTACATTCAGAGATTTTAAATAACTCCATTTGGTGCAACAATATTGAATTCAGGCCTACATTGGTTCAGGCCATGTGAGAGAGACCCCCTCTACACATAGGGGTTTGAATCAGGCATTAGAAATACAGCCATTTGAAATATAGCTATTTTGGGCAAATAAATATTGAATTCAGGCCTACAGTGGTTCAGACCGTGTGAGATACTCCCTCTACATACAGGGGCTTTATTCATGGATTTTAAATACAGCCATTTTGTGCAAATATATATTTCCTTCAGGCCTACAGTGGTTCAGGCCCTGTGAGATACTCCCTCTACATACAGGGGTTTGAATCAGGCATTTGAATTAAAGCCATTTGAAATACAGCCATTTTGTGCAAAGATATATTTACTTCAGGCATACAGTGGATCAGACCATGTGAGATACTCCCTCTACATACAGGGGTTTGAATCAGGCATTTGAAATACAGGAAGTTTGGGCAAAGAAATATTTAATTCTGGCCTACAGTGCTTCAGACAGTGTGAGATACCCCTTCTACATACAGGGGTTTGAATCAGGCATTTGAAATACAGCAATTTTGTGCAAAGGTTTATTTATATCAGGCCTAAACTGGCCTACAGTGGTTTAGACCGTGTGCAATACTCCCTCTACATACAGGGGTTTGATTCAGGGATTTGAAATACAGCCATTTGAAATACAGCCATTTTGTGCAAAGATATATTTACCTCAGGCCTACAATGGTTCAGACCGTGTGAGATACCCCCTCTACATACAGGGGTTTGAATCAAGCATTTGAAATACAGGAAGTTTGGGCAAAGAAATATTTAATTCTGGCCTACAGTGCTTCAGACAGTGTGAGATACCCCTTCTACATACAGGGGTTTGAATCAGGCATTTGAAATACAGCAATTTTGTGCAAAGGTTTATTTATATCAGGCCTAAACTGGCCTACAGTGGTTTAGACCGTGTGCGATACTCCCTCTACATACAGGGGTTTGATTCAGGGATTTGAAATACGGTCATTTGAAATACAGCCATTTTGTGCAAAGATATATTTACTTCAGGCCTACAGTGGTTTAGATCGTATGAAATACTCCCTCTACATACAGGGGTTTGAATCAGGCATTTAAAATGCAGCCATTTGAAATACAGCCATTTTCAGCAAAGATATATTTAGTTTAGGCCTACAATGGTTCATGCCCTGTGAGATACTCCCTCTACATATAGGGGTTTGAATCAGGCATTTGAAATACAGCCATTTTTGGTAAAGATATATTTACTTCAGGCCTACAGTGGTTCAGACTATGTGAGATACTCCCTCTACATTCAGGGGTTTGATACAGTGATTTGAAATACAGCCATTTGAACTACAGCCGATTTGTACAAACATATACAGTACAGACCAAAAGTTTGGACACACCTTCTCATTCAAAGAGTTTTCTTTATTTTCATGACTATGAAAATTGTAGATTCACACTGATGGCACCAAAACTATGAATTAACACATGTGGAATTATATACATAACAAAAAAGTGTGAAACAACTGGAAATAATGTCATATTCTAGGTTCTTCAAAGTAGCCACCTTTTGCTTTGATTACTGCTTTGCACACTCTTGGCATTCTCTTGATGAGCTTCAAGAGGTAGTCACCTGAAATGGTTTTCACTTCACAGGTGTGCCCTGTCAGGTTTAATAAGTGGGATTTCTTGCCTTATAAATGGGGTTGGGACCATCAGTTGTGTTGTGGAGAAGTCAGGTGGATACAAAGCTGATCGTCCTACTGAATAGACTGATAGCTGCTTTTTTTCTTGCCATAATACAAATTCTAAGTAAAGAAAAACGAGTGGCCATCATTACTTTAAGAAATAAAGGTCAGTCAGTCCGAAAAATTGTGAAAACTTTGAAAGTGTCCCCAAGTGCAGTCACAAAAACCATCAAGCGCTACACAGAAACTGTCTCACATGCGGACCGCCCCAGGAAAGGAAGACCAAGAGTCACCTCTGCTGTGGAGGATAAGTTCATCCGAGTCACCAGCCTCAGAAATCACAGGTTAATAGCAGCTCAGATTAGAGACCAGGTCAATGCCACACAGAGTTCTAGCAGCAGACACATCTCTAGAACAACTGTTAAGAGGAGACTGTGTTAATCAGGCCTTCATAGTAGAATATCTGCTAGGAAACCACTGCTAAGGTCAGGCAACAAGCAGAAGAGACTTGTTTGGGCTAAAGAACACAAGGAATGGACATTAGACCAGTGGAAATCTGTTCTTTGGTCAGATGAGTCCAAATTTGAGATCTTTGGTTCCAACCACCGTGTCTTTGTGCGATGCAGAAAAGGTAAACGGATGGACTCTACATGCCTGGTTCCCACCATGAAGCATGGAGGAGGAGGTGTGATGGTGTGGGGGTGCTTTGCTGGTGACACTGTTGGGGATTTATTTAAAATTGAAGGCATACTGAACCAGCATGGCTACCACAGAATCTTGCAGCGGCATGCTATTCCATCCGGTTTGCATTTAGTTGGACCATCATTTATTTTTTAACATGACAATGACCCCCAAAACACCTCCAGGCTGTGTAAGGGCTATTTGACCATGAAGGAGAGTGATGGGGTGCTGCGCCAGATGACCTGGCCTCCACAGTCACCGGACCTGAACCCAATCGAGATGGTTTGGGGTGAGCTGGACCGCAGAGTGAAGGCAAAAGGGCCAACAAGTGCTAAGCATCTCTGGGAACTCCTTTAAGACTGTTGGAAGACCATTTCAGGTGACTAACTTTGAAACTAATCAAGAAAATGCCAAGAGTGTGCAAGGCAGTAATCAAAGCAAAAGGTGGCTACTTTGAAGAACCTAGAATATGACATATTTTCAGTTGTTTCACACTTTTTTGTTTTGTATATAATTCCACATGTGTTAATTAAAAGTTGTGATGCCTTCAGTGTGAATCTACTATTTTCATAGTCATGAAAATAAAGAAAACCCTTAGAATGAGAAGGTGTGTCCAAACTTTCGGTCTGTACTGTATTTACTTCAGGCCTACAGTGGTTCAGACCCTGTGAGATACCCCCTCTACATACAGGGGTTTGAATCAGGCATTTGAAATACAGCCATTTGAAATACAGCCATTTTGGGCAAAGATATAATTACTTCAGGCCTACATTGGTTCAGACCGTGTGAGATACCCCCTCTACATACAGGGGTTTGAATCAGGCATTTGAAATATCCATTTGAAATACAGCCATTTTGTGCAAAGATATATTTACTTGAGGCCTACAGTGGTTCAGACCGTGTGAGATACTCCCATTACATACAGGGGTTTGAATCAAGCATTTAAAATACAGCCATTTTGGGGAAATAAATATTTACTTCAGGCCTACAGTGGTTCAGACCATGTAAGATACTCCCTCTACATACAGGGGTTTGATTCATAAACTTGAAATACAGCCATTTGAAATACAGCCATTTTGTGCAAATATATATTTACTTTAGGCCTACAGTGGTTCAGGCCCTGTGAGATACCCCCTCTACATACAGGGGTTTGAATCAGGCATTTGAAATACAGCAATTTTGTGCAAAGGTTTATTTATTTCAGGCCTGAACTGGTCTACAGTGGTTCAGACCGTGTGATATACCCCATCTACATACAAGGGTTTGAATCAGGCATTTAAAATAAAGCCATTTGAAATAGAGCCATTTTGGGCAAATAAATATTTACTTCAGGCATACAGTAGTTCAGACCGTGTGAGACACTCCCTCTACATACAGGGGTTTAAATCAGGCATTTGAAATACAGCCATTTTGGGCAAAGATATATTTACTTCAGGCCTACATTGGTTCAGACCGTGTGAGATACCCCCTCTACATACAGGGGTCTGAATTAGGCATTTGAAATACAGTCATTTGAAATGCAGCCATTTTGGGTAAACAAATGTTTACCTCAGGCCTAAACTGGTTCAGGCCCTGTGAGATACCCCCTCTTCATACAGGGGTTTGAATCAGGCATTTGAAATGCAGCCATTTTTGGCAAAGATATATTTACTTCAGGCCTACAGTGGTTCAGGCCGTGTGATATACTCCCTATACATATAGGGTTTGATTAAGGGATTTGAAATAAAGCCATTTGAAATACAGCCATTTTGTGCAAATATATATTTACTTCAGGCCTACAGTGGTTCAGGCCCTGTGAGATGCCCCCTCTGCAAACAGGGGGTTAAATCAGGCATTTGAAATACAGCCATTTTGTGCAACAATATTTTTACTTCAGGCCTACAGTGGTTCAGACCGTGTGAGATACTCCCTCTACATACAGTGGTTTGAATCAGGCTTTTGAAATACAGCCATTTTGTGCAAAGATATATTTTCTTCAGGCCTACAGTGGTTCAGACCGTGTGAGATACCTGCTCTACATACAGGGGTTTGAATCAGTCATTTAAAATACAGCCATTTGAAATACAGCCATTTTGTGCAAATGTATATTTACTTCAGGCCTAAACTGGTTCAGGCCTAAACTGGCCTACAGTGGTACAGAACGTGTGAGATACTCACTCTACATACAGGGGTTTAATTCATGTATATAAAATACAGCTATTTGAAATACAGCCATTTTGTGCAAATATATATTTTCTTCAGGCCTACAGTGGTTCATGCCCTGTTAGATACTTCCTCTACATACAGAGGTTTGAATCAGGCATTTGAAATACAGCCATTTGAAATACAGCCATTTTGTGCAAAGATATATTTACTTCAGGCCTACATTGGTTCAGACCGTGTGAGATACCCCCTCTACATACAGGGGTTTGAATCAGCCATTTGAAATACAGCCATTTTGGGCAAATATATATTTACTGCAGGCCTACATCGGTTCAGACCGCGTGAGATACTCCCTCTACATACAGGGGTTTGATTCAGGGATTTGAAATGCAGCCATTTTAAATACAGACATTTTGCACAAATAAATATTTAATTCAGGCCTACAGTGGTTCAGGCCCTGTGAGATAACCCCTCTACATGCAGGGGTTTGAATCAGGAATTTGAAATACTGCCATTTGAAATACAGCCATTTTGGGCAAAGATATATTTACTTCAGGCCTACAGTGGTTCAGACCGTATGAGATACTCCCTCTACATAAAGGGGTTTGAATTAGGCATTTGAAATACAGCCATTTTGTGCAAAGATATATTTACTTCAGGCATACAGTGGTTCAGACAGTGTGGGAGACTTCCTCTACATACAGGGGTTGTATTCAGGGATCTCAAATGCAGCCATTTGAAATACAGCCATTTTGTGCAAAGATATTTTTACTTCAGGTGTACAGTGGTTCAGACCGTGTGAGATACTCCCTCTACATACAGGGGTTTGAATCAGGCATTTGAAATACAGCCATTTTGTGAAAAAAAAAAAATATTAACTTCAGGCCTACAATGGTTTAGACCGTGTGAGAAACTCTCTTTACATACTGACGTTCTATTCTACTATTAAACACCAATTTAGGACGAGATACTAAATTCAAAAAATATGAGGAGAGCGTCAAATAAGGGACGTGGCCCAGGTCGTGTTGCTGCTGGTGGAGCTCCCGTTGCAGGGAGAGGACGTGGTGATTCTGTGCCAGCTAAACGCACAAGTGAAACCCCTTTCTCAGGTGCGAGTAAGCGACAAAACCTGCAGCAGCATTTGGTCGGGCCTAATGCTGCTCTACGAATGGTGAGGCCTGAACAAATACAGGCGATAGTAAATTGGGTTACAGACAGTGGATCCAGTTCCTTCACATTGTCTCCCACCCAGTCTCCTGCTGAAAGACCACAGTTGGCAGCTGCAGCCGATGTCCATCAGTACTTCACATCACCCCCCAAGCAGTCTGAGCCCGAAGTCATGCAGCAGTCTCTTCTGCTCTTTGATGACTCTGTTAGCAGGGTTTCCCAGGGCCATCCACCTAGCCCTGCCACAGAAGTGGAAGAGATTGAGTGCACCAATGCCCAACCACTTATCTGTCAAGATGAGTACATGGGAGGACCATCGCAGCATGTCTTGGATGATTACGAAACACAGGTGCCAACTGCTGGGGCTTTCAAAAGTGTGCAGACCGACAAGGAAATCAGGGGTGAAGACTGGGTAAAAGATGATGTGGAGGACCATGAGGTCCTCGAACCCACATGGAATCAAGGTCATGCGAGTGACCGATGTAGTTCGGAGGAAGAGGCAGTGGTCGCACAGAGACACCAGCACAGCAGAAGATGGAGCAGGGTGCAAAAGCGGAGTGGCCGTCCTCTAGACAGTACACCTCCTACTGCACACCGCAGCAAGGGACCGAGCACACCAAAGTCAGCTCCAAGAAGTTCCCTGGCGTGGCAGTTCTTCAGACAATGTGCTGACGACAAGACACGAGTGGTTTGCACGCTGTGCAATCAGAGCCTGAAGCGAGGCATAAACGGTCTCAAACTGAGCACAACCTGCATGACCAGGCATTTAAGTGCAAAGCACGAGCTGCAGTGGACTAGACACCTCAAAAACCAAGAAAGGTCTCTGGCTCCTCCTGCTTCCTCTTCTGCTGCACTTGCGGCCTCTTCATCCACCTCTGGAGTGACAGTGCCACCTGCACCCCGCAAACAGAGGATCTGCCAGCAACACCAACACCTGGGTCACCAAGCATCTCCACAATTTCCCATGGAAGCATTCAGCTCTCCATATCCCAAACACTGGAGAGGAAGAGGAAGTACCCCCCTACCCACCCGCGATCCCTAGCCCTGAATGCCAACATTTCTAAATTACTGGTCTTTGAAATGTTGTCATTCTGTCTGGTGGAGACGGATAGTTTTAAAGGCCTTATGGTGGTGGCTGTCCCACAGTACGTCGTGCCCAGTTGCCACTAGTTTTTAAGGCGAGCCATCCCTTCCCTGCACAACCAAGTAGGGGACAAAATCAGGTGTGCACTGCGCAACACCATCTGTGGCAAGGTGCACCTGACTACGAATACGTGGACCAGTAAGCACGGTCAGGAGCGTTATATCTCCATAACAGCACACTGGGTAAATGCAGTGGCGGCTGGGCCTGAGGCAGATAGCAGTTTGGCGCATGTCCTTCCACCACCGAGGATTGCAGGGCGCTTCAGTTTTCCTCCTGTTGCTTCCTCCTCCTACTCTGCTTCCTCATCCTCTACCAGCTCCTCATCCGTTCAGCGTAACACCTTCACCACCACCATCCGTTCAGCGTAACACCTTCACCTTCTGGGGGGACAAACCCCAGACCGCACAGAAGCTGTGGATGGGCCTTGAACAACAGACCGATGAGTGGTTTGTGCCAGTCAGCCTCAAGCCTGGCCTGGTAGTGTGCAATAATGGGCGAAATCTCTTTGCAGCTCTGAAACTAGCCAGTTTGACGCACATCCCTTGCCTGGCGCATGTGCTGAATTTGGTGGTGCAGAGATTCCTTAAAAATTACCCCGACATATCAGAGCTGCTGCATAAAGTGCAAGCCGTCTATGCGCTCTTTCAGCGTTCTCACCCTGCTGCTGCTCGCCTGTCAGCGCTGCAGCGTAACCTCGGCCTTCCCACTCACCGCCTCATATGCGATGTGCCCACAAGGTGGAACTCCACCTTGCACATGCTGGCTAGACTAGGCGAGCAGCAGCAGGCGATAGTGGAGTTTCAGCTGCAGCAGGCATGGTTGAGTCGCTCGGTGGAACAGCCCCACTTCACCACCAATGAATGGGCCTCCATGCGAAAACCTGTTTTTCTTTCACGGATGGTGTTGCAGAAAGCTGGAACTTATAAACAAACATCCGACTGGCTTGATCCCAAACTAAGGAGCATATGGGTGAGCCCTATAAAACCCCTAGAGCTCTCCCTGACTGCTATGCCCATGCAAAGGTCTTTATGGTAGACGATTGCATGTCCACGTACCTAATACTGTGTGACACCTGAAAAACCTATAATAGTGATAGGACACGACCACCGGCTCCCTGCAGTTAATACAGACTGAGTCGGGGTCACCTAGAATCAAGCCAGCAAAAAAACACAAATAAAGGAAAAAGACTTATCTGATGAATCAGCAGCCGCAGCCTCCAGCAGTGAACACCTCACCCAGGAAGTAGTATAAAACGCAAAGTGAGGCAGTATGGGAGGGAATATAAAGGGAGACAATGAGTGTAAATACAGGTCCTTCTAAAGAAATTAGCATATTGTGATAAAGTTCATTATTTTCTGTAATGTACTGATAAACATTAGACTTTCATATATTTTAGATTCATTACACACAACTGAAGTAGTTCAAGCCTTTTACTGTTTTAATATTGATGATTTTGGCATACAGCTCACGAAAACCCCAAATTCCTATCTAAAAAAATTAGCATATCACGAAAAGGTTCTCTAAACGAGCTATTAACTTAATCATCTGAATCAACTAATTAACTCTAAACACCTGCAAAAGATTCCTGGCTTTTAAAAACTCCCAGCCTGGTTCATTACTCAAAACCGCAATCATGGGTAAGACTGCCGACCTAACTGCCGTCCAGAAGGCCATCATTGACACCCTCAAGCAAGAGGGTAAGACACAGAAAGAAATTTCTGAACGAATAGGCTGTTCCCAGAGTGCTGTATCAAGGCACCTCAGTGGGAAGTCTGTGGGAAGGAAAAGGTGTGGCAGAAAACGCTGCACAACGAGAAGAGGTGACCGGACCCTGAGGAAGATTTTGGAGAAGGACCGATTCCAGACCTTGGGGGACCTGCGGAAGCAGTGGACTGAGTCTGGAGTAGAAACATCTAGAGCCACCGTGTACAGGCGTGTGCAGGAAATGGGCTACAGGTGCCGCATTCCCCAGATCAAGCCACTTTTGAACCAGAAACAGCGGCAGAAGCGCCTGACCTGGGCTACAGAGAAGCAGCACTGGACTGTTGCTCAGTGGTCCAAAGTACTTTTTTTGGATGAAAGCAAATTTTGCATGTCATTCGGAAAGCAAGGTGCCAGAGTCTGGAGTTTTCATAAGCTGTATGCCAAAATCATCAATATTAAAACAATAAAAGGCTTGAACTACTTCAGTTGTGTGTAATGAATCTAAATTATATGAAAGTCTAATGTTCAGTACATTACTGAAAATAATGAACTTCATCACAATATGCAATTTTTTTTAGAAGGACCTGTAGGTGACAGCTTGGGAGAAGGAAAGGAAATGACAAAGTGAAACCAAAACAAAGAACGTCATGAAAGAGGTAGAGAAGAACGTCTGCCAGACCTTCTCATAGAACTGGCGGTGACAGTACCCCTCCCTCTATAGGTGGACTCCAGACACTCAGAGCCCACCTTCTCAGGATGAGACCTATGGAATGCCCTGATGAGACGAGTGGCCTTAATGTCAGCCACTGGGACCCACATCCTCTCCTCAGGACCATAACAATGAACGAGGTACTGGAAAGAACCGCGGATAGTGCTAGAATCCTCAATCCTAGAGACCTGAAATTCAAGATTACCATCAACAACAATCGGAGGAGGAGGCAAAGAGGAGGGTACAGTGGGTTGGACATAAGGTTTTAATAGGGACCTGTGAAAAACATTATGGATCTTCCAAGTCTGAGGAAGATCAAGACGGAAGGCAACGGGATTGAGGACGGAAAAGATCTTGTAAGGCCCAATAAACTTAGGACCCAACTTCCAGGAGGAAACCTTCAGTTTGTTATTCTTTGTAGATAACCATACCAGATCACCCACATTTAAGTCTGGACCAGGCACACGTCTCTTATCCGCCACACACTTATATCTCTCACTCATCCTCTTCAGATTACCCTGAATCTTTTGCCAAACAAATGCCAAAGATGAGGAAAATCTCTCCTCATCAGGTAAACCAGAAGGTGACTTATCAGAGGATTCCTGATGATGGTTATTTAAAGCAAACTCAGCAAGGGACAAAAAAGAATACCAATCCTCCTGATTCTCCGCCACAAAACAGTGCAGATATGTCTCCAGATTCTGATTGACGCGTTTGGTATGACCATTCGACTGCGGGTGAAAAGCAGAAGAGAACGACAACCGAACCCCCAAGCGAGAACAGAAGGCCTTCCAGAATCAGGAAACAAATTGTGTGCCCCTATCAGAAACGATGTCTGAAGGAATGCCATGCAATTTAACAATGTGATCAACAAACGCTTGCGCCAGCGTCTTAGCATTGGGTAACTCAGGAAAGGGAATTAAATGCACCATTTTGCTAAAACGTATTGTGGTGCTCCTAAAAAACCTTGTGTCGTAAAGCGAGAGGCACAAACAAACTCCCAGTGAGACAAAGATCAGGAGCCTCTGCCTGGGCTTCCTGAACCTCTGTCTCCAAATCAGGATAAAAAGCAGAGGAGACCACCCCTTCTCCCAAAAAGGGACCCGGGTCTTCAAAGTTCCCCCCTCCCGGAAAACAACGTGACAGGGCATCCGCCTTTACATTTTTAACCCCAGGGCGGATCGTAACAACAAAATTAAACTTAGAAAAGAACAAAGACAATCTAGCCTGTCTCGGGTTCAGACGCTTGGTCGATTCCAAGTAGGCCAGATTCTTATGGTCTGTAAACACAATAATAGGGTGTCTGGCTCACTCTAACTAATGGCACAATTCTTCAAAGCTAATTTGATCACCAACAACTCCCACATCGTAAATTCTCTCTGCAGAGGAGAGTTTCCTTGAAAAAAAAGGCACAGTCGCCATTTGGCAGGAGAGGGACCCTGAGACAAAACCTCACCCACACCCACCTCAGAAGCGTCCACCTCAACTATGAAGGACAGAGAGATATCAGGTTGTACCAAGATGTGAGCGGAAGCAAAACTCTCCTTGATACTAGAAAAGGCCTTACGCGCCTCTACCGACCAGGAGGAAAAATCTACCCCCTTTCTAGTCATATCAGTGAGTGGTTTAACAACAGAGGAATAATTCAAAATAAGCTTCCTGTAATAATTGGCAAAACGCATCAGCGCCTTCTGATTCTCAGGAAGCTCCCACTCAAGCACAGCGCGGACCTTCTCGGGGTCCGTGCGAAAACCAGAAGCGGAGAGAAGAAACCCACACCCACCTCAGAAGCATCCACCTCAACAATAAAATGTAGAGAGACATCAGGTTGTACCAAAATGGGAGCGGAAGCAAAAATCTTTGATACTAGAAAAGGCTTTAAGCGTATCTACCGACCACAAAGAAAAATAGACTCCCTTTTTAGTCATATTAGTGAGTGGCTTAACAACAGAGGAATAATTCAAAATTAACTTTCTGAAATAATTGGCAAAACCCAAAAACCGCATCAGCGCCTTCTGATTATCAGGAAGCTCCCAATCAAGCACAGTGCTGACCTTCTCAAGGTCCATGCGAAAACCAGAAGGGGAGAGAAGAAAACCAAGAAATTGAATCTCCGGAACCGCAAACACACATTTTTCCAGTTTAGCGTACAATTTATTCTCCAACAGAATCAGCAAGACCTGACATAGGTGGTCTTGATGAGTCTTGAAATCCGGAGAAAAAAAATCTAAATGTCATCTAGATACACCAGTACAAATTTCCCCATTAAATTAAAAAAAATGCTGTTCACAAAATGTTGAAAGACGGCCGGAGAATTCATCAAACCAAAGGGCATAACCAAAATCTTGAAATGACCGTAAGGGGTATTGAAGGTTGTCTTCCATTCGTCCCCTTCCCTGACCTTGACTAGGTTGTATGCCCCTCTTAAATCCAACTTAGAAAAAACCTTAGCTCCAACAATCTGGTTAAACAGGTCCGGGATCAGAGGAAGCAGATATGGGTCACAAATCGTGATACGGTTCAGCTCCCTAAAATCCAGACAAGGTCTTAAAGAACCATCTTTTTTCTTAACAAAAAACAATAAAAAAAAAAACTGCGGCAACAGGTGATTTCGAGGGTCGGATGTGTCCCTTTCTCAGGCTCTCATAGATATAAGTACGCATAGCGATTCTTTCAGGTTGGGAGATATTGTATAAACGTGATTTTGGCAGCTTGGCGCCTGGGATGAGATTAATTGGGTGTCACGAGTTGGAGGTCCCAGAAGAGACCTCCGCCTCGTCAAGCAAAAACATACAGCAATACGGTACAGTCACAACAGAGTTTATTGCACAAACAGAATCCAAGGAGGTGTCACAACCAGACAGCTGAGAAGCTCTGACAGAAGCCTTTCAGAACCTCCTCCTTGAGTTTTCTTTGTTTTGAATTTCAAATCCTCATCTCGTTAGCCTCTGTCAGCTGTCATGTAGTTGGACTGATTACATCCCTTTAAATTCCTCCCCATAATGCATTAGTGTGCGGCTTATACAACTTCCTGGAGTGTGTATGCATGCTGATCCTATCTTCCAGCCTTCTACAAGATAAGTGCTGTACATTTATTTGTGATTTTCTGTTTGCTGGATCCCAGGTGACCCTGACTCCCTCCGTGTTTAGTGTAGGGAGCCGGTGGTCGTGTCCCCTCACTATTGTAGGGTGTTCAGGTGGTATATAGTCGAGGTACGTGGATATGCGATCATCCACGATTGGGATTTTCGCATAGGCTGAGCAGACAGGGAGAGAGCCAGGTCTGATGCAGGGGTCTCCCTTTTGTTCCTTAGTTTTGGATCCAGTGAGTCATATATTCATTTTGCATGGTCTTGTTTCCTGTACACCTTCCGTGACAGGAGGGAAACAGGGAAATTGAGAGCTCTATGTACCGTCCGCACAGTGGGAGGAAAACCCCCACTGTGCCACTGTCTAGTAATACTCCAGAGGGGCGTGACTAAGCAACTCCTGGTATTCACTAGGGCCCCAGATGGTAGGGTTAGGCTTTGCCACAGGGAGTTGCCAGGGTCCACTCTGGAGGGGGAACTAGACAGTGACAACAGGAGCAAATGTACAACAGGCACCAGAAGGTACTGACGGTACTTAGGCGAACATAACAAACAGGCAAATACAAGCAGGCAACTAAAAACACAAGCAGGAGTTCACGCAAGGGAATAGGAGTGGCAATGAGCAGAGAAGGTCTAGCTCCACCAGTGGTATACTGCGTGGCCTTGCCTATAGCACTCTGCAGCAAGGCACGCAGCAGCAAGGGCTTGCTGAACAGAGACATATAAATGCACACAAGGTGACTCAAACATAACTGGGAGAACAGATACCAGAAACACAGGAAAGAGGACGGCAATGAACAAGTAGGAAACCAACAGAGCACAAACAGACATGGATCCCATGGGTCAGCAGCATGGGAGAGTGCGTACAAACAAGGAGCAGGACAAGACAACACACACCAGGAGAGCTGACCCAGAACTGAGGAAACCTCAGCCTTAAATACAGGTTTCATGGGTACAGCAGAGAGGCCACACCCATAGATCAGACAGAGAGGATTAACTCCAGATAGGAACATAGGGGTGTTAACCCATAAAGAATCACATAGAACACACAGAAACGAAACTGCAGCAAGGAGCGCCGAACGAGCAAGGATGGAAGGTCACAGCCAGAGATAGTGGCTGTGACATAGGGCAGTCGTACTGCCGGTGAGGGGGCAACTCCTGGACACCACTCTCGGAAAACACATCCGAAAATTTAGAGAGAAAAGATGGCACAGTCTTGGTAGAAACCTCTGAAAGACGCCGTGAGACACTTCTCTCTGCAAAACTCACTCCAACCAATTATTTGCCTTGCTTGCCAATCAATGGTGGGGTTATGTTTAGTGAGCCAGGGTAACCCCAACACTAGAGGAGTAGGTAATCCGCTTAAGACAAAACATGACATAGCCTCAACATGAGTGTCGCCCACAGTCAAACGGATATTGTGAACTATGCCCTTTAACAATCTTTGAGAAAGTGGAGCGGAATCGATGGCAAAAACAGGTATATCCTTTTCCAAAGTGCATATCTGGAAACCATGTGTTATTGCAAATTGATTATAAATGAGATTAACAGCTGCTCCACTATCTACAAAAATCTCATAAACAATGTTCTTGCTGTCTAGAGCCACCCTGGCAGGTAGGAGAAAACAGGAACTACAAGTAAATCGCAAACCTTCAATTTCCGCATCAACCTTGCCAATAGTAGCAAATGAAAAGTTAGTTTTTTTTTTTCTTTTATTACCCTCAGAAAACTACATGAATCTCCTAGAGGGGCAAACATTAGCCAAATTATTTATACCCCAACAACAGAAACAAACCCTCCTCTGAGAGCTGAATCCTCTACTCTCAGAGGCAAGGAAACCCATGGCCTCCTCCTCAGAGGGGATTGAGAGAGAATGAGACCCCTGCGCACTGAATGAGACAGCCCCACTGTCCTTGGACTGAATATGACAGGAAGAAGTAGTCTCCTCTCTCTATCTCTCTCTCTCTAAGACGCCTGTCAATACGAACAGCTAGAGACATGGCAGATTCTAACGAGGCTGGTCTCTCATGAAAAGCAAATGCATCTTTCAATCTTTCCGAAAGACCATGGCAAAATTGACTTCGGAGTGCAGCATCATTCCAATCAGTATCAGCTGCCCATCTCCGAAATTCAGAACAATATATCTCTGTGGACTGTTTACACTGGCATAAAAGACGCAGTTTAGATTCAGCCAGAGCAATACGATTTGGGTCATCATATATCTGCCCCAAGGCTACAAAAAATTCATCCACCGATCGGAGGGGCCGTGCCCCCAGCAGCAAAAAAGCCCAAGACTGAGCATTATCCCTGAGCAGCGAGATGATGATCCCCACCCTCTGCTCCTCATCACCAGAGGAATGAGGAAGTAGGTGAAAATGGAGTTTGCAAGCCTCTCTAAAGCGAATAAAATTCTCACTACCCCCAGAGAACGTATCAGGAAGCGAGATCTTAGGCTCGGAACAAACTGCATGAACGCCAGCAGTAACCAGTCACCTGAAACTGAGACACAGTTTTACGGAGATCTGCTACCTCCAGCGAAAGATTCTGCATGCGGTCAATCAAGGCTGAAACCGGATCCATGCGTAAGACGGTTACGGCGCTTTATAATGTCACGGATGGTGTTGCAGAAAGCTGGAACTTATAAGTAAACATCCGACTGGCTTGATCCCAAACTAAGGAGCATATGGGTGAGCCCTATAAAACCCCTAGAGCTCTCCCTGACTGCTATGCCCATGCAAAGGTCTTTATGGTAGACGATTGCATGCCCACATACCTGACACCTGAAAACCCTATAATAGTGAGAGGACATGACCACCAGCTCCCTACACGTAATACAGACGGAGTCAGGGTCACCTAGTATCAAGCCAGCAAAGAAACACAAATTAAGAAAAAAGACTTATCTGATGAATCTGCAGCCACAGCCTCCAGCAGTGAACACCTCACCCAGGAAGTAGTATAAACCGCAAAGTGAGGCAGTATGGGAGGGAATATAAAGGGAGACAATTAGTGTAAATAGGTGACAGCTGGGAGAAAGAAAGGAGATGACAAAGTGAAACCAAAACAAAGAACGTCATGCAAGAGGTAGAGAAGAACGTCTGCCAGACCTTCATAGAACTGGCAGTGACAGTTCCTTGTTGCACTGTTTTGAGTACTCCACCAACATGGCCAATGCCGATAACGCCGTTCTCAGCATTACTATTCCATTTCTATGCCTCCTTGAAAAAACTCTTGTGTTGATGGAAGACGATGTGGCACAGGAGGAGGAAGAGGGATCATTTCATAGGGTTTCCGGCCAGTCATTCCCAAGTGGCTCCGATGGTAGGTTCCTGCACCCACAAACCCAAGGTACACAATTGTCCAGCCAGGGCACAGTTCAGGGGGATGGCGAGGTGTAGGATAAGAAGGAGGAGATGGAGGAGGAGGAACCATGTTCACAGCAGGTTGGCACCCAGACCAGCTCATGGCCATCACTGGTCATATAGGTACTTCGAAAATTAGCGAATATTTTGAATATAGTTATATATATTAGTAATTTCGAATATTCAATTTTTTTTCTGCTTTTTTTTCCCCGCTTTTTTTTTTTTTTTTTTTAATCAGTACACATGATCCCTTCCTGCTTCTAGCTTGTGGGCCAATAAGAAGGCTGCAATATACTTGACTTCAGGAGTAGTGATGAGCAGCAGGGGTCATATTCGAAAATGCACGATTTCTTTTTCTTGAAAAAATCGGCAAGGTAATGATTGTGAAATATGCAAATTTTCGTAATTCGAATTTTCGGATTCAAATTTTTTATTATAGCACTATATTAGCTAAATTGCTCTATATTCGTTTTTTGGGAATATTCGCTATATTGCTATATATTCTTGTTTTAGAATATTACAAATATTCGAAAAAACGAAGTTATAGCAATATAGCGAATATTCGAAATAAAACTAATATAGAGCAATTTAGCTAATATAGTGCTATAATCTTCTTTGTCTAATAGTTGTAATTTTTTTTCTCATCTGAAGTTAAAAAAAAGATTATAGCACAATATTAGCTAAATTGCTCTATATTCGTTTTTTTCGAATATTCGCTATATTGCTATATATTACGAATATTCAAAAAAACTGTTATAGCAATATAGCGAATATTCAAAAAATCGAAGATAGAGCAATTTAGCTAATATAGTGCTATAATCTTCTTTGTCTAATAATTGTTGAAAAATTTGCAATAAAAATTTGAATCCAAAAATTCGAATTACAAAAATTAGCATATTACACAATCATTACCTTGCCGATTTTTTTCACTGAAAATAAAATTGCGAATTTTCATATTTTCGAATATTCTACGAATATTCTAAAATATATTTGCAAAATATTGCGAATTCGAATATGACCCCTGCCGCTCATCACTAGTGGAGGGGGGGGGGGATACAGAGGACACAGACGATACACCTCCCACAGAGGACAGTTTTATCGTTGCCTCGTAGGTGCTGGCCTGCAGGTGCTTGCCTGCCCTGCAGCCAGTGTATTATTTGAACAAGTGTTTAGCACGGCAGGGGGCAACATCACAGACAAGCGCAGCTGCCTGTTCACAGCTAATGTGGACAAGCTCACGTTCATTAAAATGAACCAGGCATGGATCCCTCGGGACTTTTCCGTACCTTGTGCAGAAAAGACATGTATACCGGTACTAAGCAGCCATTGTCATACTTCAGCACAATTGCTCATGTTTGTATTTTGGATATTTCACACTCTTTTGGAGTGTATCTTAATTGTACAAAATTAAATTAAAACCAAAAACCTGTGTTGGCTATCTCGTCCTCCTCCACCGCCACTTCCACCTACTCTGCTACGTCCACCGCCTCCTCAAACTCATACTCCATATGGAACTCCACCTCATAAATCTATTTTTTTTTTTTTTTTGTACGTGTTTTATTTTATATCATTTAACTACTTTGTCATTTACTTTTTCGGGTGAAATTAACCAATTTTGGGTGTATAGTACCACTGCTATACCTAGTAGTCCGGATAAAAAAATTTACATTTTAGGGTGAAATTCACCAATTTTTGTGTGTACAGTCGTGGCCAAAAGTTTTGAGAAATACATAAATATTGGAAATTGGAAAATTTGCAGCTTAAGTTTTTATAATAGCTATTTGCATATACTCCAGAATGTTATGAATAGTGATGAGCGAACCCGAACTGTATAGGACCCGAACCCGGGCATTTTCGTAAAAGTCCGGGTTCGGGTTCGGTGTTTGTTGCTTTCTTGGCGCTTTTTGAAAGGCTGCAAAGCAGCCAATCAACAAGCGTCATACTACTTGCCTCAAGAGGCCGTCACAGCCATGCCTACTATTTGCATGGCTGTGATTGGCCAGAGCACCATGTGACCCAGCCTCTATTTAAGCTGGAGTCACATAGCGCCGCCCGTCACTCTGCTCTGATCAGCATAGAGAGAGGTTGCAGCTGCGACGTTAGGGCATGATTAGGCAGTGATTAACTCCTCCAAAAGACTTTATTCAGAGATCGATCTGCAGCGGTAGATGATTGAACTGCTGCTATTGAATTGCTCACTGTTTTTAGGCTGCCCAGAGCGTTTTTCAGTCACTTTTTTCTGGGGTGATCGGCGGCGATTTTGTGTCTTGTGGTGCGCCAGCACAAGCTGCCACTAAGTGCATTTAACCCTCAATGGTGTGGTTGTTTTTTGGCTAAATCCTACATCAGGGTCAAGCTGTCACACCAAGTGCATTTAACCAGCAATAGTGTGGTTATTTTTTGGCAATATACCACATCAGGGGCAAGCTGAGCCTGTCACCAAGTGCATTTAACCCTCAATGGTGTGGTTGTTTTTTGGCTAAATCCTAGATCAGGGTCAAGCTGTCACACCAAGTGCATTTAACCATCAATAGTCTGGTTATTATTTGGCCATATACTACATCAGGGGCAAGCTGAGCCTGTCACCAAGTGCATTTAACCCTCAATAGTGTGGTTGGTCAAGCTGTCACACCAAGTGCATTTAACCATCAATAGTGTGGTTATTTTTTGGCCATATCCCAGTCTAATTCAGTCAGTAAACGTATACCTGTCACCCAGCGCCTAAATAATAGGCCTCATATTTATATTCAGATAAATCTGTCGTTACTGCTGTGGCTGGTCAAGTTATTTAGTGTCCGTCAAAGCACAGTTTTTGTTCTGGGTTGAAATACAATTCCCAATTTAGCAATTTCCTAATTTAGTGGTTTCTGCTGTATCAGAGCTATTTTAAATCTATCCCTAAAAGGGTATATCAGATTCAAGGTGCACATAGGGTCATTCAAAATAACTTCACACACATGCTACTGTGCATTTCCAAGTCTAATTCTGTCAGTAAACCTATACCTGTCACCCAGCGCCTAAATACAAGGCCTCAAATTTATATCCAGCTAAATCTGTCGTTACTGCTGTGGCTGGTCAAGTTATTTAGTGTCCGTCAAAGCACAGTTTTTGTTCTGGGTTGAAATACAATTCCCAATTTAGCAATTTCCTAATTTAGTGGTTTTTGCTGTATCAGGCCTACTTTAAATTTATCCCTAAAAGGGTATATTAGATTCAAGGTGCAGATAGGGTCATTCTGAATAACTTCACACACACGCTACTATGCATATCCCAGTCTAATTTTGTCAGTAAACCTATACCTGTCACCCAGCGCCTAAATACTAGGCCTCAAATTTATATCCAGCTAAATCTGTCGTTACTGCTGTGGCTGGTCAAGTTATTTAGTGTCCGTCAAAGCACATTTTTTGTTCTGGGTTGAAATACAATTCCCAATTTAGCAATTTCCTAATTTAGTGGTTTCTGCTGTATCAGAGCTATTTTAAATCTATCCCTAAAATGGTATATCAGATTCAAGGTGCAAATAGGGTCATTCTGAATAACTTCACACACACGCTACTGTGCATTTCCAAGTCTATTTCTGTCAGTAAACCTATACCTGTCACCCAGCGCCTAAATACTAGGCCTCAAATTTATATCCAGCTAAATCTGTCATTACTGCTGTGGCTGGTCAAGTTATTTAGTGTCCGTCAAAGCACATTTTTTGTTCTGGGTTGAAATACAATTCCCAATTTAGCAATTTCCTAATTTAGTGGTTTCTGCTGTATCAGAGCTATTTTAAATCTATCCCTAAAAGGGTATATCAGATTCAAGGTGCACATAGGGTCATTCTGAATAACTTCACACACACGCTAATGTGCATTTCCAAGTCTAATTCTGTCAGTAAACCTATACCTGTCACCCAGCGCCTAAATAATAGGCCTCTAATTTATAGTCAGCTAAATCTGTAGTTACTGCTGTGCCTGTATTAGTGTAATACGGTACCTAAATAGATAGCCAGATAGTG
The DNA here is from genome assembly GCF_014858855.1 of Bufo gargarizans. Taxonomy (NCBI): domain Eukaryota; kingdom Metazoa; phylum Chordata; class Amphibia; order Anura; family Bufonidae; genus Bufo; species Bufo gargarizans. The sequence continues at coordinate 257,987,935 of NC_058084.1, forward strand.
TTAGTTGTCTTTAAAAAAGGCCTGAATTTGAATTCAATACATTGGGTCAAATAATATTTTTGTTGTTGTGGTGAACGATAACAATGAGGAAAACATCTAGTAAAGGACGCGGATGCGGACATGGTCGTGGTGGTGTTAGTGGACCCTCTGGTGCTGGGAGAGGACGTGGCCGTTCTGCCACAGCCACACGTCCTAGTGTACCAACTACCTCAGGTCCCAGTAGCCCCCATAATTTACAGCGATTTTTGGTGGTGCCCAATGCCGTTCTAAGGATGGTAAGGCCTGAGCAGGTACAGGCATTAGTCAATTGGGTGGCCGACAGTGGATCCAGCACGTTCATATTATCTCCCACCCAGTCTTCTGCAGAAAGTGCACAGATGGCGCCTGAAAACCAAGCCCATCAGTCTGTCTCATCACCCCCATGCATACCAGGGAAACTGTCTGAGCCTCAAGTTATGCAGCAGTCTCTTATGCTGTTTAAAGACTCCGTTGGCAGGGTTTAACAAGGGCATCCACCCAGCCCTTCCCCAGCGGTGGAAGACATAGAATGCACTGACGCACAACCACTTATGTTTCCTGATGATGAGGACATGGGAATACCACCTCAGCATGTCTCTGATGATGACGAAACACAGGTGCCAACTGCTGCGTCTTTCTGCAGTGTGCAGACTGAACTGGAGGTCAGGGATCAAGACTGGGTGGAAGACGATGCAGGGGACGATGAGGTCCTAGACCCCACATGGAATGAAGGTCGTGCCACTGACTGTCACATTTCGGAGGAAGAGGCAGTGTTGAGACCGAGCCAACAGCGTAGCAAAAGAGGGAGCAGTGGGCAAAAGCAGAACACCCGCCGCCAAGAGATTCTGCCTGCTACTGACCGCCGCCATCTGGGACCGAGCACCCCAAAGGCAGCTTCAAGGAGTTCCCTGGCATGGCACTTCTTCAAACAATGTGCTGACGACAAGACCCGAGTGATTTGCACGCTGTGCCATCAGAGCCTGAAGCGAGGCATTAACGTTCTGAACCTTAGCACAACCTGCATGACCAGGCACCTGCATGCAAAGCATGAACTGCAGTGGAGTAAACACCTTAAAAACAAGGAAGTCACTCAGGCTCCCCCTGCTACCTCTTCTGCTGCTGCCGCCTCAGCCTCTTCTGCTGCTGCCGCCTCAGCCTCTTCCTCCGCCTCTGAAGGAACGTTGGCACCTGCCGCCCAGCAAACAGGGGATGTACCACCAACACCACCACCTCCGTCACCAAGCATCTCAACCATGTCACACGCCAGCGTTCAGCTCTCCATCTCACAAACATTTGAGAGAAAGCGTAAATTCCCACCTAGCCACCCTCGATCCCTGGCCCTGAATGCCAGCATTTCTAAACTACTGGCCTATGAAATGCTGTCATTTAGGCTGGTGGACACAGACAACTTCAAACAGCTCATGTCGCTTGCTGTCCCACAGTATGTTGTTCCTAGCCGGCACTACTTCTCCAAGGGAGCCGTGCCTTCCCTGCACAACCAAGTATCCGATAAAATCAAGTGGGCACTGCGTAACGCCATCTGTGACAAGGTCCACCTAACCACAGATACGTGGACCAGTAAGCACGGCCAGGGACGCTATATCTCCCTAACTGCACACTGGGTAAATGTAATGGCAGCTGGGCCCCAGGCGGAGAGCTGTTTGGCGCACGTCCTTCCGCCGCCAAGGATCGCAGGGCAACATTCTTTGCCTCCTGTTGCAACCTCCTCCTTCTTGGCTTCCTCCTCCTCTTCTTCCACCTGCTCATCCAGTCAGCCACACACCTTCACCAACAACTTCAGCACAGCCCGGGGTAAATGTCAGCAGGCCATTCTGAAACTCATATGTTTTGGGGACAGGCCCCACACCGCACAGGAGTTGTGGCGGGGTATAGAACAACAGACCGACGAGTGGTTGTTGCCGGTGAGCCTCAAGTGGTGTGCGATAATGGGCGAAATCTCGTTGCAGCTCTGGGACTAGCCGGTTTGACGCACATCCCTTGCTTGGCGCATGTGCTGAATTTGGTGGTACAGAAGTTCATTCACAACTACCCCGACATGTCAGAGCTGCTGCATAAAGTGCGGGCCGTCTGTTCGCGCTTCCGGCGTTCACATCCTGCTCGCCTGTCTGCGCTACAGCGTAACTTCGGCATTCCCACTCACAGCCTCATATGTGACGTGCCCACCAGGTGGAACTCCACCTTGCAAATGCTGGACAGACTGTGCGAGCAGCAGCAGGCCATAGTGGAGTTTCAGCTGCAGCACGCACGGGTCAGTCGCACTACAGAACAGCACCACTTCACCACCAATGACTGGGCCTCCATGCGAAACCTGTGTGCCCTGTTGCGCTGTTTCGAGTACTCCACCAACATGGCCAGTGGCGATGACGCCGTTATCAGCGTTACAATACCACTTCTATGTCTCCTTGAGAAAACACTTAGGGCGATGATGAAAGAGGAGGTGGCCCAGGAGGAGGAGGATGAAGGGTCATTTTTAGCACTTTCAGGCCAGTCTCTTCGAACTGACTAAGAGGGAGGTTTTTTGCAACAGCAGAGGCCAGGTACAAATGTGGCCAGCCAGGGCCCACTAATGGAGGACGAGGATGAGGAGGAGGTGGAGGAGGATGAGGATGAAGCATGGTCACAGCGGGGTGGCACCCAACGCAGCTCGGGCCCATCACTGGTGCGTGGCTGGGGGGAAAGGCAGGACGATGACGATACGCCTCCCACAGAGGACAGCTTGTCCTTATCTCTGGGCAGCCTGGCACACATGAGCGACTACATGCTGCAGTGCCTTTGCAACGACAGCAGAGTTGCCCACATTTTAACGTGTGCGGACTACTGGGTTGCCACCCTGCTGGATCCACGCTACAAAGACAACGTGCCCACCTTACTTCCTTCACTGGAGCGTGATAGGAAGATGCGTGAGTACAAGCGCACGTTGGTAGACGCGCTACTGAAAGCATTCCCAAATGTCACAGGGGAACAAGTGGAAGCCCAAGGCCAAGGCAGAGGAGGAGCAAGAGGTCGTCAAGGCAGCTGTGTCACGGCCAGCTCCTCTGATGGCAGGGTTAGCATGGCAGAGATGTGGAAAAGTTTTGTCAACACGCCACAGCTAACAGCACCACCACCTGATACGCAACGTGTTAGAAGGAGGCAACATTTCACTAACATGGTGGAAAAGTACGTGTGCACACCCCTCCACGTACTGACTGATGGATCGGCCCCATTCAACTTCTGGGTCTCTAAATTGTCCACGTGGCCAGAGCTAGCCTTTTATGCCTTGGAGGTGCTGGCCTGCCCGGCGGCCAGCGTTTTGTCTAAACGTGTATTCAGCACTGCAGGAGGCGTCATTACAGACAAACGCAGCCGCCTGTCTACAGCCAATGTGGACAAGCTGACGTTCATAAAAATGAACCAGGCATGGATCCCACAGGACCTGTCCATCCCTTGTGCAGATTACAGATTAACTACCTCCCCTTAACCATATATTATTGTACTCCAGGGCACTTCCTCATTCAGTCCTCTTTTTATTTTCATTTTAAAAATTATATTGCGGGGCAACCCAAAGTTGATTGAACATCTCCTCTGTCTGGGTGCCGGGGCCTAAATATATGCCAATAGACTGTTCCAATGTTGGGTGACGTGAAGCCTGATTCTCTGCTATGACATGCAGACTGATTCTCTGCTGACATGAAGCCAGATTCTCTGTTACGGGACCTCTCTCGTCTGCCTGGGTTCCCTGGGCCTAAATATATGACAATGGACTGTTGCAGTGGTGGCTGGCGTGAAGCCTGATTCTCTGTTATGACATGCAGACTGATTATCTGCTGACATGAAGCCAGATTCTCTGTTACAGGACCTCTCTCCTCTGCCTGGCTGCTAGGCCTAAATATATGCTAATGGACTGTTGCAGTGGTGGCTGACTTGAAGCCGGATTCTCTGCTATGACTTGCAGACTGATTCTCTGCTGACATGAAGCCAGATTCTCTGTTACAGGACCTCTCTCCTCTGCCTGGGTGCTGGGCCTAAATATATGACAATGGACTGTTGCACTGGTGGCTGACGTGAAGCCTGATTCTCTGTTATGACATGCAGACTGATTCTCTGCTGACATGAAGCCAGATTCTCTGTTACGGGACCTCTCTCCTCTGGCTGGGTGCCTGGGCCTAAATATATGCCAATGGACTGTTCCAATGTTGGGTGACGTGAAGCCTGATTCTTTGCTATGACATGCAGACTGATTCTCTGCTGACATGAAGCCAGATTCTCTGTTACGGGACCTCTCTCCTCTGCCTGGGTGCTGGGCCTAAATATATGACAATGGACTGTTGCAGTGGTGGCTGACGTGAAGCCTGATTCTCTGCTATGACATGCAGACTGATTCTCTGCTGACATGAAGCCAGATTCTCTGTTACGGGACCTCTCTCCTCTGCCTGGGTGCTGGACCTAAATATATGTTAATTGACTGTTGCAGTGGTGGCTGACGTGAAGCCTGATTCTCTGCTATGACATGCAGACTGATTCTCTGCTGACATGAAGCCAGATTATCTGTTACGGGACCTCTCTCCTCTGCCTGGGTGCTGGGCCTAAATATATGCCAATGGACTGTTCCAATGTTGGGTGACGTGAAGCCTGATTCTCTGCTATGACATGCAGACTGATTCTCTGCTGACATGAAGCCAGATTCTCTGTTACGGGACCTCTCTCCTCTGCCTGGGTGCTGGGCCTAAATATATGACACTGGACTGTTGCAGTGGTGGCTGACGTGAAGCCTGATTCTCTGCTATGACATGCAGACTGATTCTCTGCTGACATGAAACCAGATTCTCTGTTACGGGATTTCTCTCCTCTGGCTGGGTGCCTGGGCCTAAATATATGCCAATGGACTGTTCCAATGTTGGGTGACGTGAAGCCTGATTCTCTGCTATGACATGCAGACTGATTCTCTGCTGACATGAAGCCAGATTCTCTCTTACGGGACCTCTCTCCTCTTCCTGGGTGCCTGGGCCTAAATATATGCCAATGGACTTTTCCAATGTTGGGTTACGTGAAGCCTGATTCTCTGCTATGACATGCAGACTGATTCTCTGCTGACATGAAGCCAGATTCTCTGTTACGGGACCTCTCTCCTCTGCCTGGGTGCTAGGCCTAAATATATGACAATGGACTGTTGCAGTGGTGGCTGACGTGAAGCCTGATTCTCTGCTATGACATGCAGACTGATTCTCTGCTGACATGAAGCCAGATTCTCTGTTACGGGACCTCTCTCCTCTGCCTGGGTGCTGGGCCTAAATATATGACACTGGACTGTTTCAGTGGTGGCTGACGTGAAGCCTGATTCTCTGCTATGACATGCAGACTGATTCTCTGCTGACATGAAACCAGATTCTCTGTTACGGGATTTCTCTCCTCTGGCTGGGTGCCTGGGCCTAAATATATGCCAATGGACTGTTCCAATGTTCGGTGACGTGAAGCCTGATTCTCTGCTATGACATGCAGACTGATTCTCTGCTGACATGAAGCCAGATTCTCTGTTACGGGACCTCTCTCCTCTGCCTGGGTGCCTGGGCCTAAATATATGCCAATGGACTTTTCCAATGTTGGGTTACGTGAAGCCTGATTCTCTGCTATGACATGCAGACTGATTCTCTGCTGACATGAAGCCAGATTCTCTGTTATGGGACCTCTCTCCTCTGCCTGGGTGCTAGACCTAAATATATGACAATGGACTGTTGCAGTGGTGGCTGACGTGAAGCCTGATTCTCTGCTATGACATGCAGACTGATTCTCTGCTGACATGAAGCCAGATTCTCTGTTACGGGACCTCTCTCCTCTGGCTGGGTGCCTAGGCCTAAATATATGACAATGGACTGTTACAGTGGTGGCTGACGTGAAGCCTGATTCTCTGTTATGACATGCAGACTGATTCTCTGCTGACATGAAGCCAGATTCTCTGTTACGGGACCTCTCTCCTCTGGCTGGGTGCCTGGGCCTAAATATATGCCAATGGACTTTTCCAATGTTGGGTGACGTGAAGCCTGATTCTTTGCTATGACATGCAGACTGATTCTCTACTGACATGAAGCCAGATTCTCTGTTACGGGACCTCTCTCCTCTGCCTGGGTGCTGGGCCTAAATATATGACAATGGACTGTTGCAGTGGTGGCTGACGTGAAGCCTGATTCTCTGCTATGACATGCAGACTGATTCTCTGCTGACATGAAGCCAGATTCTCTGTTACGGGACCTCTCTCCTCTGCCTGGGTGCTGGACATAAATATATGTTAATTGACTGTTGCAGTGGTGGCTGACGTGAAGCCTGATTCTCTGCTATGACATGCAGACGGATTCTCTGCTGACATGATGCCAGATTCTCTGTTACGGGACCTCTCTCCTCTGCCTGGGTGCTGGGCCTAAATATATGCCAATGGACTGTTGCAGTGGTGGCTGACGTGAAGCCTGATTCTCTGCTATGACATGCAGACTGATTCTCTGCTGACATGAAGCCAGATTCTCTGTTACGGGACCTCTCTCCTCTGCCTGGGTGCTGGGCCTAAATATATGCCAATGGACTGTTCCAATGTTGGGTGACGTGAAGCCTGATTCTCTGCTATGACATGCAGACTGATTCTCTGCTGACATGAAGCCAGATTCTCTGTTACGGGACCTCTCTCCTCTGCCTGGGTGCTGGGCCTAAATATATGACACTGGACTGTTGCAGTGGTGGCTGACGTGAAGCCTGATTCTCTGCTATGACATGCAGACTGATTCTCTGCTGACATGAAACCAGATTCTCTGTTACGGGATTTCTCTCCTCTGGCTGGGTGCCTGGGCCTAAATATATGCCAATGGACTGTTCCAATGTTGGGTGACGTGAAGCCTGATTCTCTGCTATGACATGCAGACTGATTCTCTGCTGACATGAAGCCAGATTCTCTGTTACGGGACCTCTCTCCTCTTCCTGGGTGCCTGGGCCTAAATATATGCCAATGGACTTTTCCAATGTTGGGTTACGTGAAGCCTGATTCTCTGCTATGACATGCAGACTGATTCTCTGCTGACATGAAGCCAGATTCTCTGTTACGGGACCTCTCTCCTCTGCCTGGGTGCTAGGCCTAAATATATGACAATGGACTGTTGCAGTGGTGGCTGACGTGAAGCCTGATTCTCTGCTATGACATGCAGACTGATTCTCTGCTGACATGAAGCCAGATTCTCTGTTACGGGACCTCTCTCCTCTGGCTGGGTGCCTAGGCCTAAATATATGACAATGGACTGTTACAGTGGTGGCTGACGTGAAGCCTGATTCTCTGCTATGACATGCAGACTGATTCTCTGCTGACATGAAGCCAGATTGTCTGTTACGGGACCTCTCTCCTCTGCCTGGGTGCTGGGCCTAAATATATGACAATGGACTGTTGCAGTGGTTGCTGACGTGAAGCCTGATTCTCTGCTATGACATGCAGACTGATTCTCTGCTGACATGAAGCCAGATTCTCTGTTACGGGACCTCTCTCCTCTCGCTGGGTGCTGGGCTTAAATATATGACAATGGACTGTTACAGTGGTGGCTGACGTGAAGCCTGATTCTCTGCTATGACATGCAGACTGATTCTCTGCTGACATGAAGCCAGATTCTCTGTTACGGGACCTCTCTCCTCTGCCTGGGTGCTGGGCCTAAATTTATGACAATGGACTGTTACAGTGGTGGCTGACGTGAAGCCTGATTCTCTGCTATGACATGCAGACTGATTCTCTGCTGACATGAAGCCAGATTCTCTGTTACGGGACCTCTCTCCTCTGCCTGGGCCTAAATATATGCCAATGGACTGTTGCAGTGGTGGCTGATGTGAAGCCTGATTTTCTGCTATGGGACCTCTCTCCAATTGATATTGGTTAATTTTTATTTATTTTATTTTTATTCCTTTCCCTATCCACATTTGCTTGCAGGGGATTTACCTACATGTTGCTGCCTTTTGCAGCCTTTTATCTCTTTCCTGGGCTGTTTTACAGCCTTTTTAGTGCCGAAAAGTTCGGGTCCCCATTGACTTCAATGGGTTTCGGGTTCGGGATGAAGTTCGGATCGGGTTCGGATCCCGAACCCGAACATTTCCGGGAAGTTCGGCCGAACTTCTCGAACTCGAACATCCAGGTGTCCGCTCAACTCTAGTTATGAAGCGTGATCAGATGAATTGCATAGTCCTTCTTTGCCATGAAAATTAACTTAATCCCCCAAAAAACTTTTCACTGCGTTTCATTGCTGTCATTAAAGGACCTGCTGAGATATTTTCAGTAATCGTCTTGTTAATTTAGGTGAAAATGTTGATGAGCACAAGGCTGAAGATCATTATGTCAGGCTGATTGGGTTAAGATGGCAGACTTGACCTGTTAAAAGGAGGGTGATGCTTGAAGTCATTGTTCTTCCATTGTTAACCATGGTGACCTGCAAAGAAACGCGTGCAGCCATCATTGCGTTGCATAAAAATGGCTTTACAGGCAAGGATATTATGGCTACTAAGATTGCACCTCAATCAACAATTTATAGGATCATCAAGAACTTCAAGGAAAGAGGTTCAATTCTTGTTAAGAAGGCTTCAGGGCATCCAATAAATTCCAGCAAGCGCCAGGATCGTCTCCTATAGAGGATTCAGCTGCAGGATTGGAGTGCCACCAGTGCAGAGCTTGTTCAGAAATGGCAGCAGGCAGGTGTGAGCGCATCTGCACTCACAGTGAGGCAAATACTTTTGGAAGATGGCCTGGTGTCAAGGGCAGCAAAGAAGCCACTTTTCTAAAAAAAAAAAAAAACACATCAGGGACAGATTAATCTTATGCAGAAAATATGGTGAATGGACTGCTGAGGACTGGGGCAAAGTCATGTTCTCCGATGATGCCTCTTTCCGATTGTTTGGGGCATCAGAAAAAGGCTTTTCCGGAGAAGAAAAGGTGAGCGCTACTATCAGTCCTGTGTCATGCCAACAGTAAAGCATCCTGAGAACATTCATGTGTGGGGTTGCTTCTCATCCAAGGGAGTGGGCTCACTCACAATTTTGCCCCAAAACACAGCCATGAATAAAGAATGGTACCAAAACACCCTCCAACAGCAACTTCTTCCAACAATCCAACAACAGTTTGGTGAAGAACAATGCATTTTCCAGCACGATAGAGCACCGTGCCATAAGGCAAAAGTTATAACTAAGTGGCTTCAGGACCAAAACGTTGACATTTTGGGTTCATGGCCTGGAAACTCCCCAGATCTTAATCCCATTGAGAACTTGGTCAATCCTCAAGAGGCGGGTGGACAAACAAAAACCCACTAATTCTGACAAACTCTAAGAAGTGATTATGAAAGAATGGTTGCTATCAGTCAGGAATTGGTTCAGAAGTTGATTGAGAGCATGCCCAGTCGAATTGCAGAGGTCCTGAAAAAGAAGGGCCAACACTTCAAATACTGACTCTTTGCATAAATGTCATGTAATTGTCTATAAAAGCCTTTGAAAAGTATAAAGTGTGTATAATTATATTTCACTACATCACAGAAACAACTGAAACAAAGTTCTAAAAGCAGTTTAGCAGCAAACTTTGTGAAAACTAATATTTGTGTCATTCTTAAAACTTTTTGCCACGACTGTATAGTACCACTGCTATAACTAGTGGACGGGTAAAAATAAAAATTGTCAGTTACATTTTATAGTGAAATTAGCAAATTTTTGGGTGTAATATACCCCTCCTCTACCTAGTTGACAGCGTAATAAATTTCAATAATCTTTCTGTTACATTCGTGGGTTGACATTATACAATTTTAGATGTGAATAAACACCTACTATGCATAGGTGACAGGGAATAACATTTTATAAATTATTCAGTAATTAATGTGCACCACATCATTCAATGCTTAAACTTTGAAAAGTTGTCACACTTTTTTGCTTTAATAATTTCTCCCATATTTCAACTCTAATTTAAAATTTTAAAAAATGAATCCTCCCTTGGATGTGGTCTCTCTTTCTCACGCTCCCTCTCTGGCCTGGAACCCCAACACCCGTGATCACCATGGTAGGCACATAAAAGAACATCGAAAGTTGATAGAGCAGATATCAAATTGGATTGTGAACATCACTGAGAAATGCAACATGGTGGGGCAGTAGGTGTACACACGCCTACACAAACTGACTGACAGGGGTCAGCCCCTGCAACTTCTGGGTCTCCAAATTAGGCACATGGCCTGAGCTTGCCCTTTACCCCTTGGAGGTGCTGGCCTGCCCTGCAGCCAGTGTATTGTCTGAATGTGTGTTTAGCATGACTGGAGGGGGTTGTCACAGGTTATATTTCCCAATGTTGTGGGGTGTACCCTAATTTAAAAAAAAAAATGCAAAACCAAAAACCAGTGTAAGCTACCGCCTCCTCCACCGCCGCTTCCACCTAGACTGCCACATCCACCACCTCTTCAACCTTCTACTCAATATGGACCTGGTCCTCCTAGATCAAGATTTTTATTTTTTACGTATTTTATGTTATTTAAAGTCATTTCCCTATCTACACTTGTCATGCTCTTAACCACATTTTGACGCCATTTGCAGCCCTCTAGCCCTTTCCATGACATTTTTACAGCCATTTTAGTGCTTAAAAGTTCAGGTCCCTATTGACTTCAATGGGGTTCGGGGTCAAGTTCGGGTTAAGTTCGGGGCCCGAACTCGAACTTTTTTCCAAAGTTTGGACAAACCCATCGAACCCGAACATCCGGGGCCCTAGTTCCATCAGGATTTCCGCCACCATCTACATTATTGGCTGCAACCCCCCCCCCCCTTCTCCTGCTCCACCTCCTCCTCTACTTCCACCTCTGAATTCTCATCTTGCAGCACCAGTCAGCCATCAGTTAGTAGCTGGAAGCAGTGGGGAAGCGGCAACAGGCCGGGTTGAAACTAATTTACTTAGGTCTCAAACAGCACACCGCCGCAGAGCTATGGCAGGGTATAAGGGACCAGACAAAGCTGTGGCTCTCACCACTCAACAACAGGCATGGTTGTGTCTGATAAAGGCTGTAACTTGGTGGAGGCTTTGGAGCTCGCCAAGCTCACAAACATACCATGCCTAGCCCACGTGTTCAACATATGGTTCAGCAGTTTCTCAAAACCTACCCCAATTTTCCTGAGCTACTGGTGAAGTTGCACTGCGTGTGTGCCCAATTACGAAAGTCATCTACAGCTGTCACTGGTTTGACAACACTGCAGCAGCGCTTGCAATTGCCAGTTCACCGACTAATGTGCAATGTGAGCATGTGCTGGAACTCCACGTTCCACTTTGTGAGCAGAGGGCAGTAGTAGAATACCAGGTGCAACATGGCAGTCGCCTTTCCAGTCAGCATCCGCTAATCAGAAGCGATGTCTGACCTCTGTGAGGTTTTAAGAAACTTTGAGGAATCAAAGTGGCGATATGCTAATATCAGTGTAACCATCCCATTTCTGTGTCTACTCAAACACTTGCTGCTTACAAATAAGGACGATGCTTTGCATGTGGAAGAGGTGGAAATGGGGAAAGAAGACATTACACAGGGTGATAGCCAGACCACCCTCCGTCTGTCTTCTCAGTGCGAATTGGACGATGAAGAGGAAGGCCTCATTCACATTGTGGTGCAATAGTACAGGTAGTGGGTCTCCTACACTCATAAAGCCTATACACTAAGTGAAAGGGCTGGCAAAAATTACAAGGAATCGGCACTCCAAAACACCCTTGAAAAATTATGATTGGTGGCCTGCTGGTGACCCTCAAAAACATTTGGAGCAAGGGCTTGCTGATCTGACCATTGTGGGGATCCGCTCTGGTAGGCAGTGGTAGCGAGTGCAGTATAGAGGCAACACAGACCGGACTTGGTGTAAAACACGATGCTTTGTTTATTCACACGGTGCATACAAGTGAAAGACGATGCAGTTCATAGGGAGGGTGGTCACACACAACAGAAAAATTGTTCAAACACAGCAAGTCCCTGCTGCAGGCTACTTGAGCCCTGTTTCCATCACACAAAGCAAAGTCTATTTAAAGCCAGGAGTAATGTCACTGTTACGCTGAGCGCTCCAAGTCCCCTGCTGGCTTCGGAGTGCTCACAGCGTATGCCCCCAGGCAGCACTCCAGTGTCTCGGCGTGTGCGTCCTCGCTCTCTAGGGCGCGCGCGCGCCGGGAGTCTTAGATTCAAAGGGCCAGTGCACCAGTGATTGGTGCCTGGTCCAAAAGGGTTATTAAGGGTTAAGGTTTGTGAGAGGCAGTGCTGACTTAATTAGGCTGCACCTGTGCACTGCCCATTTATACCTTCTCCTCCCACAGCTTCCTGCTGGATCTTTGTGCCTTGTGCCTCAGAGAAAGCGTTCCACTGTGTTAGTTTGCCTTGCCTGTTGCCAAACCCGTTGCTACCGTCTACTCGCCTTTGAACCTTGCTGCCTGCCCTGACCTCTGCTACGTCCGACTACGCTCTTGCCTTCTCCCTGTGTACCACGCCTTATCAGCTGCCAGAGAGGTCGATTTGTTACTAGGGGACACGACCTGGTAGTTACCGCCGCAGCAAATCCATCCCGCCTTGCGGCGGGTTCTGGTGAAGACCAGTGACTGCTTAGAACCGGTCCTTTAGTACAACCCGCGCCATCGCCTCCTGCCGGTACGTGACAGTCACCTTTTTCTCATTGGTGAAGTAAGTACCTGGGTCCGGCTTCTAGCCACGGAACACGGGTCCCTCCTGGCTTCAGCTGCGGGTTCCTGCACACTCCTTTACAGGCCTCAGCACACAGCCCAGCTCACCTCCACTTCTCACTCTCACAGCCAGAGAACACAGATGCTCCACATTGAGCACCACACCCTTGTTGCTGGTCGGGTTTTAACCTTTCTCTGCAAAACCTGGCCTGGATTGGGGGGAGACAGGCACCCACCCGCATATCTGCCTGCTCCCAGTAAGAGCCGTCCCGGATCTGCTGTGTTAACAGCCTAACCGCTGCAAAATACACTTTTCCAGCTCTTACCCCACTGGGGCCAGGACCCCCGGTGGCACGTACCTCCCGTCTAACACCAGCCCAGGTACTCTCCTAAGCCATCCAAAGCATTTGGGGCAATTGCCTGCTGTTGAGCTGACCCTCTAAAACATTATATGCTAGTGCCTGCAGGTGAGCTGATGCTGTAAAACATTATATGCAAGTGCATGCTGTTCAGCTGATGCTCTAAAACATTATATGTGAGTGCCTGCAGATGACCTTACGCTCTAAAACATTATTTGCGAGTGCATTCTGTTCAAATTACGCTCTAAAACATTATATGCAAGTTCATGCTGTTCAGCTGACACTCTAAAACATATGTGAGTGCATGCTATTCAGCTGACGCTCTAAAACATTATATGCGAGTGCATGCTATTCAGCTGACGCTCTAAAACATTATATGCGAGTGCATATTTTAGTTGAGGGATTGCAGATGAGCTGACCCTATAAAATAATTTCAGTTGGGGGCCTGCAGTTGAGCTGACCCCATTAAAAAAAATTAGAGTGGAGGGAATATATACAATCTGGATGAGGAGGAGGAGGAGGAGAAATCAAGATTTAACCATATACTCTTTTTTTGTGGTGGAAAAGGTGCATGGGAATACACTACAGTAGATTGAGTACATTATAAATAATAGATTGAAATTGCCTTTATGTTCATCATCAGCTCAGCTCTACTCTGGTGAAGTTGTGAAGTCAGGGCCAATCCAGACATTGTTAATTTTTATCTGAGTCAACCTATCAGCATTGCCAGTGGACAAGTGGTGGCGGCCTGGGAAGGTGTTCTCTACAAACGGTTTGAGAAGGGAGCAGTGGAAGACTGGGTGCACCCTGATGGAATGTGGGAGGTCCAGCCGGAAGGTGACTTCATTAATCCGGCCAGATCCGAAAAGGCCCCTAAGAACATTGTCTTAGGTTTCTTGTGGAGAGCCACACTTGATCTCCTATCTGAAAGTCCGGAGCGGGTCTACGACGTTTGTCTGTCGCCTGCTTAAAGCGTCTCTGAGCCTCAAGGAGATTATTGGAAATGTTCTCTTGTGCCTCTTGTAAATTTGCCAGGCGTTCGGCCACAGCTGGAAGCGTGGAGGTGATGGGCAGGCGTGGTATGAAAGCTGGATGCAGGCCAGTGTTGGCGTAGAAAGGACTGTAATGGGTGGAACTGTGTGATGAAACAACGTAAGTACTGCTCGAGGGTCTGGTTCGTTCTCTCTGTCTGCCCATTAGACTGGGGATGGAAAGCGGAGGACAGGTTTACCGTGATCCCAAGGGCCAGGCAGAAGTCTTTCCAGAATTTAGAGGTGAATTGCACTCCTCAGTCAGAAACCACATCATCTGGAACCCCGTGTAACCTAAATATTTCACGGAATACCAGGTCAGCCGTCTGTTTGGGGGTGGGTAGGCCCTTGCAGGGGATGAAATGGACCATCTTGGTAAGGCGGTCCACGACGAACAGGATGGTGTTCATCCCTTTTTAAGGGGGTAGGTCAACCACAAAGTCCATAGAAATTGAACCCTAAGGGCGGGAGGGGATGGGGAGTGGTCGCAGCAGCCCCACGAGTGAAGAGTGGGGAGTCTTGTTGCGGACACAGACCGTGCATGAGGAGACAAACCTTTTAGTATCTTCCTTATACGTCGGCCACCAGAAGGAGCGGGACAGGAGTTCCTGGGTCTTTCTTGTACCTGGATGGCCAGCCAACTTGGTATCGTGGTTATATTTTAGTACATCGAGCCGTGCCATTTCTGGCACATACAGTTGTCGATCCAGGTATACCCAGAAGCCACCCTTGAGTGTGAGGTTGACGTCTTCTGCTGGGTGGGTGAGGAAGAGGTCTTTTTCATAAGCCTTCTTGATTGATCCCAGGAGTTCCTTTGGGTAGGTAGCTCCTAAGACCTTTTTCTCGGGTAGAATGCTGGCTTGGCCCTTGTTGTCCTGTGAAGGTTCAGAGAACATCCTGGAAAAGGCATCTGCTTTGCCATTCTTCGACCCCGGGCGATATGTGATAATGAAATTGAATCAAGAAAAAAAAAAGGCTCCATCTGGCTTGTCTGGCGGAAAGCCTCTTGGCAGAATGGATGAATTCGAGGTTTCGGTGGTCAGTAAACACAGTTATGGGATTGATGGCCCCCTCCAATAGATGTCTCCACTCCGAGAAGGCATCTTTGATTGCCAACAGTTCCTCTCTGCGGGGGACATTTGGCGAGAGAAGAAGGCGCAAGGGTGTAAAAGCATCTTTTCTCCCGTACGTTGTGATAGGACAGCGCCTACTGCTGTGTCGGAAGCGTCCACTTCGACTGTGAATGGCAGTTCGGGATTAGGATGGATCAGATTTGGAGCAGACATGAAGAGGGATTTAAGCTTGGTGAAGGGTTCCTGTGCTTCGGGTGTCCAGGAAAAGGGCAGTCTTTTTGGTTAACTGGGTAATTGGAGTAATGATTTTTGAGAAGTTCCAAATGAATTTTTGGTAAAAGTTGGCAAAGCCGACAAACCTCTGTATTTCCTTTTCGTTCTTAGGGGAAGGCCAATCTATTACAGCCTGAATTTTCCGAGGATCCATACTCAGCCCTTCCGGGGAGATGATGTAACCGAGAAACTGGGTGGTGGTCTGTTCGAACTCGCATTTCTCGAGCTTGATGTAAAGGGACTGCTCGCGGAGTCTTTGTAATACCCTGCGGACATGTTCGCGATGTTGTTCGAGATTTTCAGAGAAAATTAAAATATCGTCCAGGTATACCACTACGAACAGATCCAGCATGTCCCTAAGGACGACATTGATGAAATGTTGGAAAGTGGCTGGGGCATTGCAAAGTCCGAAGGGCATAACTAAGTATTCAAAATGTCCGTATCGTGTGCGAAAGGCGGTCTTCCATTCATCCCCGGGGCGAATGCAAACCAGATTATAGGCCCCTCGAAGATCGAGCTTCGTAAAGACCTTTGCTACCCGGAGTCTCTCGAGAAGTTCCTAAATCAGGGGGAGAGGGTAAAGTTTTTTTACCGTAACATCATTCAGCTTGCGGTAGTCAATGCAAGGGCGTAGAGAGGAGTCTTTTTTCTCCACGAAGAAGAAGGGTGCTCCCGTGGGGGAGGTGGAGGGTCGAATGAAGCCCTTCTTTAGGTCCTTGTCCAAGTAGTCCTTCAGGGCCTTGAGTTCAGGCTCCGAGAGGGAGTAGATGCTGCCGAAGGGTATTTCAGCCCCAGGTAATAATTCAATTGGGCACTCGTATGGTCGATGCAGGGGCAGCTTGTCGGCGTTTTTTTTGTCGCAGACATCCTGAAATATTGTGGAGGCAACAGCTCCTTGACAGTTGGTTCCGAGATGATAGATTCTTTGGACGTTGGGGAAGAAGGTTCATGCAGACAGTTCGAAGAGCAGAACTCGGATGTGAACTGTAGACAGCGGGTTTCCCAGTCCACCGAAGGGTTGTGAGTGGCTAACCACGGGATGCCCAAGATCACCGGAAACTTGGGGAAGGCAATCAAAGAGAAGTGGATCGTCTCATGGTGGTCAGTTTTAATGTGGAGCTGTAAATCTGCGGTCTGATATGTAACTGGTCCCGAGGAGAGTGGGGACCCATCCACCGTTTCCAGATCGATGGGGGCTGTCTTGCTTACAAGCGGAATGTTGTTCTCGTGAGCAAAAGTTAGATCCATAAAATTGTCGCCAGCCCCGGAGTCAAGCATTGCAGAACAGAGAAGTTGTCGATCCCCGATGGTAATGACAATTGGAACGATGAAGTGGGACCCGGTGGCTGCTAACTCAGTTGTCTCTGCCGTCACCGGTGGGGTTGCGGCCTGACGCTGCTCTCGCAGTTTAGTGACGGCAATGGTTCTGCGGGATTTGTTGGGGCATTTGATGGCAATGTGCCCTGGCTCCCCACAGTAGAGGCAGGGGCCTTCGGCCAGTCGTCGTTCTTTTTCTGCTACGGACAGAGTCTCGCGCACTGCGTCAACCAGCATCGGCTCGATGGGAGGTTGGGCGACCTGCTGGGTAGTAGAGTAAGTCGGTCTGTCGTCTTGGAACCAGAGTCTTTCTTTCCTTCTCTCGGTGAGCCTCTGATAAATACGGACACACACCTGAATGAAGTCGTCCAAATCATCCGGGGCTTCAAGTCTGGCAAGTTCATCTTTGATCACCTCTGATAGACCTTGCCGAAATTGGCTCCTTTGAGCAGCTGGGTTCCAGTTGGTGTCTGAGACCCATGCGGCGGAACTCGGCGGCGTACTCGGCGACAGAGCGTCTTCCTTGTCGAAGACTGTGTAGTCTTGCCTCAGCTGTCGCACAGCGATTGGGGTCATCAAAGACCTGGCTCATAGCTGTGATGAAAACATCCAGATCGTGCAGCAGACGACTATCGATTTCCACGTATGGAGACACCCATTTCAAGGCCTCGTCCGTCAGGAGGTTAACAATGAACAATACTTTCTTCTCGTCAGTGGAAAAGGGGGCCGGATGCATCCGGAAGTAGATACGGCACTGATTGAGAAAGCCCCGGTACTGGCGACAATCTCCATTGAATTTCGAGGGTAGTGGCATGCGGGTGTCTGCAGCCGCGCCGCGTACGTGCAGGAGTTGCCGTTGGAGCTCAATGATCTCCCCCTGTTGACTCTGTACCAGGCCTTGGAGTTGCGAAAATTTCTCCTGGTAGGTGGTGTCGAACTCAGGGTGGCCACTGTGCAGGGTGGCCACTGCGGACTCCATTTTTTTTTTTGGGCTGATTATTCTGTTAAGGATAGTAGTGTCAATCGAGGCTCACCTGAGTCAGAGGACACCCGAGCTGGAAGTATGGAGTCCAGTGGCAGAGGCCCACAGAGGCAGGAGGCAGGTAGCGTGGTCGATCAGTCCGGGTCGGCAGCAGAGATGGCAGCGAGGTAACAGCAGGAGTAGACGGAGGCGTGGTCGGTGGTAAGCAGTGAGTCAATGCAGGCGGCAAATCAGCAAGGTCAAACGGTCCGGGTTGGCAACGATGGTAAATCAGCAATACTGGTAGAGGAGCAGAGAGGAATCTTGCTACAGGCTTGGAGGCACAATAACCAGCAAAGGGCTGGGTTCAAGGGCTGGGTTTTATAGGGAAGTAGCAGGTGCAAGAGATTGGAATAATCAGCAGGTTAAGGCAAGGACAAGAGAGGTAGTTAGAAGTTAGCTAGAGAATAGTCCAAGGAGAGACGGTAGCCTAGTGGGTAGAGCTACCGCCTGGGACATGACTGGCCACGGGTTCAATGGGCAGACACTAGTAGCTTTGGAAAATCGGGGTAGGTTTTGATAAACCGCTGAACCACTAAGTTTAAGACGTAGGCTAGGAATGGGATGTGTGTCAGGTTGCCGAGCTCCAAAGCTGCCACCAAGTTACGGCCATTGTCAAACACAACCATGCCTGGTTGTAGGTTGAGTGGCGAGAGCCACAGCTCGGTCTGGTCTCTTATACACTGCCACAGCTCTGCAGTGGTGTGCTGTTTTTCCCCTAAGCAGATCAGCTTCAGCACGGCCTGTTGAAGCTTACTCACAGCAGTGCTGCACTGCTTCCAGCTAGCGAGTAGTGACTGATGACTGACTGCTGCTGGAGGTGCAAGTGGAGGAGGAGGTGGCGGAGCAGGAGAATTGGAGGTTAAAGCTATTAACATAGCTTCTGGCAGAGACCCTGATGGACATAGGGCCCACAATCCTGGACGTGGGTAGCACCTGTGCCATCCCAGGGTACGACTCACTCCCGGCCTCCACAACATTCACCCAGTGTACGGTCAGGGAAATGTAGTGCCCCTGGCCACCAGCACTTCTCCATGTGTCCGTGGTTAAGTGGACCTTCCCAGTAACTGCGTTGGTCAGAGCATGGGTGATGTTCTGGGACACATGGTGGTGTAAGCCAGGCACGGCACACTGTGAAAAATTGTGTCGGCTGGGGACTGCGTACCGAGGGACGACCGCCGACATCAGACTGCGGAAGGCCTCAGTGTCCACAAGCCTAAATGGCAACATTTCAATGGCCAGTAATTTTGAAAGTTGCACATTTAGTGCTATGGCCTTTGGGTGGGTGGGTGGGTATTTGTGCCTGCATTCAAATGACTGTGTTATGGACATTTGGACGCTACGCTGTGACAGGGAAGTTGATGTTGCTCATTTTGGCACAGGTTACAAACTACCACTCTTTAGTTGTCTACATTTTCCTCAAAAAAGTGCCATACTGCGAAACGCCTACCCCTTGGCAAGGTAGATTTACACATGGGGTGTTCGTGTGCATCGTCATCTGTGAAGGCTCAAGAGGTTGGGAATCTCTTCAAGCTTGCTGGGTGCGAGGGCCAAATCTAATAGTGGCGCTGGAAAGAGCTCCTTGAAATATCCGAGTGTGGGATCACTCGATTGGCAAGCCTCTCCATGGTGGGAGGAAGGATGATCAGAGTGAGGATTCGGTTGACCAGACTCTTGGCTACAGAGACTGGACTTGGTGGAAGAGAGGGTGGTGCTTAACCGACTGGAAACATTATCTTCAGCAATCCAACCAACCAACTGTTTGCACTGGTCCGACTTGGACAGTGTTGTCCTGCGCCGCTCAGCTAAGTTTGACATGAAGCTAGGTATGGTGGATGTTTTTTTTTTTTTCTGGTGCACTGGCAGGAGGCACAGTTTTATTGCTTCCAGGGGCACGGCATCTGCATGCACCATCAGCATCATGCCCACTTCCCCGTCCCTTAGTGCTCACCTTCTTCATATTAATGGTTTTGTCACTAGATGTGGCATAGATTGTTATACAGTCTGCTAAAGACACCGTTTTCGGATACAGGAAAGTATATTTCACAGAAACCCACAGAATATGGACACTATATTAAGCCCAGATTATTGGAATTTGCAATACAGACACTGTTTTCTGATGTAGTACAGTATTGATTACAGAACACCACAGATTATGGACACTATATTAGGCCCAGATTATTGGAATTTGCAATACAGACACTGTTGTCGGATGCAGTCGGATGCAGACACTGTTGCCCCCCCTCACACACAACAAAATCCGGAAAATCAACAGACAACCCTGGCACACCAAACTCAGACAAGCTTCTAGGGCTGCTTAGCGGCGATGGAAGAAATCCCATTCTAAAGATTATTTCACCGCATACAAGCAATCCCTTCTCATACTCAAATCCTTACTCGCTGATGCAAAACAGGCCTACTTCTCATCTCTCATATCTTCACTGTCACACAGCCCTAAACAACTTTTTTGCACTTTTAACTCCCTTCTTCATCCTCCAGAACCCCTACCCTCTCCTCTCTTCTCCGCTGAGGACTTTGCCAAATATTTCAAACAAAAGATAGTCCACATCAGAGAAAGCTTTACTACACAGTCCCCACAGACCCTCTATACAACTGCTCAGTCCTCTTCTCCCATAACCCGCTTCTCCACCATTACAGAAGAAAAACTCTCCACTCTACTCTCCAAATCTCATCTGACCACCTGTGCACTTGACCCAATCCCATCCCACCTCATCCCTAACCTCACCACAGTGTTTATCCCAGTCCTAACTCATCTCTTCAACCTATCACTAAACTCTGGTGTCTTCCCCTCTGCTTTTAAACATGCTACCATTACACCCATCCTCAAAAAGCCTTCACTTGACCCATCTTCCTTGTCCAGTTATCGCCCCATATCACTTCTTCCGTATGCCTCAAAGCTACTTGAACATCATGTCCATTCAGAACTGTCCTCCCACCTCTCCTCCTGCTCCCTCTTTGACCGCCTACAATCTGGCTTCCGACCCCACCACTCGACCGAGACTGCCCTTACCAAAGTCACCAATGACCTACTGACGGCCAAAACCAAGAAACAATACTCTGTCCTCCTTCTCCTTGACCTGTCCTCTGCCTTTGACACTGTTGACCACTCCCTTCTGTTCATAAGTGCAAGATAATGCATCTGGGGCGTAAAAACCCAAGAGCAGAATATAAAATATATGATACAGTCCTAACCTCATTATCTGAGGAAAGGGATTTAGGGGTCATAATTTCAGAAGACTTAAAGGTAGGCAGACAATGTCATAGAGCAGCAGGAAATGCTAGCAGAATGCTTGGGTGTATAGGGAGAGGCATTACCAGTGGAAAGAGGGAGGTGCTCATGCCGCTCTACAGAGTACTAGTGAGACCTAATTTGGAGTATTGTGCGCAGTACTGGAGACCATATCTCCAGAAGGATATTGATACTTTGGAGACAGTTCAGAGAAGAGCTACTAAACTACTGAACGGATTGCAGGATAAAACTTACCAGGAAAGATTAAAGGACTTTAACATGTATAGCTTGGAAGAAAGACGAGACATAAAGGGAATCAACAAGGTAAATGAGGAGAAAATATTTAAAAGAAGAAAAACTGCTATAAGAGGACATGGTTTTAAATTAGAGGGCAAAGGTTTAAAAGTAATATCAGGAAGCATTACTTTACTGAGAGAGTAGTGGATGCATGGAATAGCCTTCCTGCAGAAGTGGTAGTTGCAAATACAGTGGAGGAGTTTAAGCATGCATGAGATAGGCATAACGCCATCCTTCATATAAGAATCCGCTAAAAAACTATCTCAGACACTAGCAGTAGCCGAACAGCTTACATGGTTAAGGCAGTAGCTTCACTATTGTCTCCTGGCGTCCTATGAGCATAAATTACGTAAAATTAAATCTGTTTGCTATTCTCAGGATGACAGGGCAGGGAAACTTATTGCTTCTAGACTGAAAGCCTGGTATGTTAAATCAAAAATACCATTTCTATTGCACCCCGCAATACTGGAAATAGTATAGCCCCCAAGACATGGCTAATAGATTTATGGACTTATACACTTCTCTTTACTACCTGAAATGTGACCCTTTTACCTCCTTTCCTTCTCTAGTGGAGAGTAATGCTTTCAGAACTCTAACCATATGTCTATTCTCGAACTGGTCCATTTAGCCTTTCTAAATGCTCCGATCTGCCCAGCAGAAATCCACAAAGTGCTCTCTTATATGCCGCAGAGCAAATCCCCTGGGCCAGATGGCCTATCCAATGAGTACTATAAAACCTTTTCTTCCCTACTGCTTCCCCATCTTACTGACTTTTCTCAATCAGCAGTAACTACAGGATCCTTCTCTAAAGGAAACCTACTTAGGGATCACCTTTACACCAACGTATAATGCTCTGTTTAAATGCAATTATGAATCCTTTATATCAAGCATCCAGGTTGACATAAATAAGATGTCCAAAAATGAGATATCTTGCCTGGCATCTAAAATTATGCACTTGCCATGATGTTTATATCTGTTTAGAACCCTTCCTATTTAGCTACCACACTTCTTTAACAGTAGCTTCCATGGTGACTGCCCTTTTAACAGTGACTTTTGACAGTGTCCGCCCCTTTAATAGTGACTGCCCCTTTAACAGTAACTTTCACAGTGGCTGGCCCTTTAACAGTGACTTTCACAGTGGTCGGCCCTTTAACGGTAACTGCACAATTAAATATGACTTTCATAGTGGCAGACCCTTTAATGGTGACCACCTCTTTAACACTGACTTTCACGGTGGGCGCTTCTTTAACAGAGACCTCCCCTTTAACAGCAACTTTAACAGTGCCCGCCCCTTTAATGGTGATTGCCCCTTTAACAGTGACTTTCAAAATGGCCCCCCTTTTATTGGTGATTGTCCCTTTAACAGTGACTTTCACAGTGGCCACCCCTTTAACGGTGACCACCCCTTTAACAGTGACTTTCAAAGTGTGCGCCTCTTTAACTTTGACCACCCCTTTAACAGTGACTTTTACGGTGTCCGCCCCTTTAACAGGGACCACCCCTTTAACAGTGACTTTCACGGCGGCCACCCATTTAACAGTGGTTTTCATGGTGAACACCCCTTTAACAGTGACTTTCACAGTGGCCGCCCCTTTAACAGTGACTTTCCCTTTAACAGTGACTTCCACGGTGGCTGCCCTTTATCAAAGACTTTCACAGTGGCCACCCCTTTAATGGCGAATGTCCCTTTAACAGTGATTTTCACAGTGACCGCCCCATTAATGGTGATCGCGCCTTTAACTTTGACTTTCAAAGTGGGTGACACTTTAACGGCGACTGCTCCTTTAACAGTGACTTTCACAGTGGCTGCCCTTTTAACAGTGACTTTCACAGTGGCCGCCCCCTTAATGGTGACTTTCCCTTTAACAGTGACTTTCAAGGTGGCCGCCCTTCAACGTTGACCGTTTTTTTTAACAGTGACTTTCACAGTGGCTGCCCCTTTAACGGTGAACACCCAATTAACATTGACTTTCACAGTGGCCGTCCCGATTAATGGTGACCTCCCCTTTAACAGTGACTTTCATGGTTGATGCCCCTTTAACTGCGACCACCCCTTTAACAGTGACTTTCACAGTGTCTACCCCTTTAACAGTGGTTTCCATGGTGACTGCCCCTTTAACAGTGACTTTCACAGTGGCCGCCCCTTTAATGGTAACTGCCCCTTTAACAGTGACTTTCACTGTGGCTGCCCCTTTAACGGTGACTGCCCACTAAACACTGACTTTTACTGTGGCTGCCCCTTTAACAGTGACAACCCCTTTAACAGCGACCTCTACGGTGCCCGCCTCTTTAACAGTGAATGCAAAAAGTGTCACACATGTGGTATCGCTGTACTCAGGAGAAGTTGGGCAATGTGTTTTGGGGTGTCATTTTACATATACCATGCTGGTGAGATAAATATCTCGGTCAAATACCAACTTTGTATAAAAAAATGGGAAAAGTTGTCTTTTGCCGAGATATTTCTCTCACCCAGCATGGGTATATGTAAAATGACACACCAAAACACATTGCCCAACTTCTAATGAGTACGGTGATACCACATGTGTGACACTTTTTTGCAGCCTAGGTGGGCAAAGGGGCCCACATTCCAAAGAGCACCTTTAGGATTTCACAGGGCATTTTTTACACATTTTGATTTCAAACTACTTCTCACACATTAGGGCCCCTAAAATGCCAGGGCAGTATAACTACCCCACAAGTGACCCCATTTTGGAAAGAAGACACCCCAAGGTATTTCGTGATGGGCATAGTGAGTTCATGGAAGTTTTTATTTTTTGTCACAAGTTAGTGGAATATGAGACTTTGTAAGGAAAAAGAAAAAAATATATATCATTTTCCGCTAACTTGTGACAGAAAATAAAAAAATTCTAGGAACTCGCCATGCCCCTCAAGGAATACCTTGGGGTGTCTTCTTTCCAAAATGGGGTCACTTGTGGGGTAGTTATACTGCCCTGGCATTTTAGGGGCCCTAATGCGTGAGAAGTAGTTTGAAATCAAAATGTGTAAAAAATGCCCTGTGAAATCCAAAAGGTGCTCTTTGGAATGTGGGCCCCTTTGTCCTCCTAGGCTGCAAAAAAGTGTCACACATGTGGTATCGCCGTATTTAGGAGAAGTTGGGCAATGTGTTTTGGGGTGTCTTTTTACATATACCCATGCTGGGTGAGAGAAATATCTCGGCAAAAGACAACTTTTCCCATTTTTTTATACAAAGTTGGCATTTTACCAAGATATTTATCTCACCCAGCATGGGTATATGTAAAATGACACCCCAAAACACATTGCCCAACTTCTCCTGAGTACGGCAATACCACATGTGTGACAGTTTTTTGCAGCCTAGGTGGGCAAAGGGGCCCACATTCCAAAGAGCAGCTTTAGGATTTCACAGGGCATTTTTTACACATTTTGATTTCAAACTACTTCTCACACATTAGGGCCCCTAAAATGCCAGGGCAGTATAACTACCCCACAACGTTAACTTTTTTGCTTACCGGTGAGTTTTTTTTATTTATTTTTTTACCTTTATAGGACAAACCTCTCCTTCCCCATGGGACAATGTGCAAAGCGCAAATCGCCCAGAGATGTGGCAAAGTACATTATGCACTTTGTCCCAGGTGAAAGGAGAGGTTTGCAGCAGCTCATTGTGAATGGGCCCTAATAGCCATGTGTGCCTGTCCTGTGAGATGCAATCCCTATGCTAAGTGTACCTGTGTGTGGTACTTCCGGAAACACTCCCCTAAGCATAGGGCAAGGTGGTCAAGGCAGTCAGGACAGAAATAGCGGGTGTCACGCCTTATTCCACTTCTGCTTCAGACACAACATTGAGGTACCGGCAACGACACTGGGGAAATGTCGCTTGTGTAGACGGCTCACTACACTGGTGGTTGGGGCCATGTAACCTCCTGGATACAGAAGGTTCTCGATGATCTCTTAGTGAAATTTGAGGAAGGATCTTGTTCTCCCAGCCTTACTGTAGAGAACAAAACTATTATATACAGTAAATTGAATCAAATATACAGGCACCTTCTTATACCTCCTATACCAGCGTCTGGTTCTGCGGGAAAGTAAATAGGGAGCCAACATCTGATCATTAAAGTCCACCCCTCCAATGAGCGAATTATAGTCGTGGACACAGAGGGACTTTTCAATGACACTGGTTGCTCGTTCAATTTGGATTGTCGTGTCTACGTGAATGGAGGAGAGCATGTAAACGTCACGCTTGTCTCTCCATTTCACCGCGAGCAGTTCTTGGTTACACAAGGCAGCCCTTTCCCCCGTTGCAAGACGGGTGGTAATGAGCCGTTGGGGGAAACCCCAGCGACTAGGTCGCGCGGTGCCACAGCAGCCAATCTGTTCTAGGAACAAATTCCTGAAGAGGGGCACACTTGTGTAGAAATTGTCCACATAAAGATGGTACCCCTTGCCAAATAAGGGTGACACCAAGTCCCAGACTGTCTTCCCACTGCTCCCCAGGTAGTCAGGGCAACCAACCGGCTCCAGGGTCTGATCTTTACCCTCATAGATCTGAAATTTGTGGATATAGCCTGAATGGTCTCAAATCGTGTCCTGGACATGGCAGCAGAGAACATGGGCATGTGATGAATTGGGTTTGTGGACCAATATGACAGCAATTCATGCTTTTTTGTTAGGCCCATGTTGAGGAGAAGGCCCAGAAAAGTTTTAATTTCAGAAACTTGGACGGGTTTCCACCGGAAAGACTGGGCATAAAAGCTTCCCGGGTCGGCGGCTATAAATTAAGTGGCATATCGATTTTTTTTTGCCACAACTAAGTCCAACAGCTCCGCAGTCAAGAACAGCTAAAAAAAAAACAGTGCCGAACCGATCTGAGCTGTCTCAACCCAAACTCCAGACTGGGCGGTGAAAGGGGGAACTACTGGTGCGGCTGAAGTTAGGGGCTGCCAATCAGGGTTTGCCAACACCTCAGGGACTCTAGGGGCTCTACGGGCCTGTCTGTGCCTGCAACGGGGGAACTACTGCACGTGCCACCGTACCAGCTTCAACTGCCCTTCTGGTGCTTGCCACTTCACCATGTTGTACGACAGTGCTGGTACTAGGTCCAGGATGGCCTGCGCTGCTGGTGTATGCTTCACCATGTAATCCGACAGCGCCAGCCCCACTCTGCTGCCTTTGAAGCGGATCCTGCGCAACCTGTGGTCTAGCAACACGGGGCCGGGTACGCCTGGTGGTATCAGGGACCTTAACCTAATCTTCCGAACGTTGGGTCAGACTGCCACTGCTTTCTACAGGTTCATATTCTGACCCGCTGGATTCTTCAGATGAGGGTTCCCATTCCTCATCCGACTGGGTCAGAAGCCTGTAGGCCTCTTCAGAAGAATACCCCTTATTTGCTATTTGGACTACTAAATTTAGGGGGTATTCCCTGAGACTACCCAAGAAAAAAAGCAAGCCTGTCTTACAAATGGGAGGCTAGCGAAGTACCGGAGGCCGCTGCGATTGATAAAAAATATCTAAAATATATTTTTATTGCCGCAACGCTTGTAAAGTGATTGTGCAGTGATAAAAAATAAATAAAAATTTGTCACTGCGACGGGGCGGGCGTGGGTGAACGCACGTATGCGCGACCGATCAGGCCTGATCGGGCAAACACTGCGTTTTGGGTGGAGGGCGAGCTAAGGTGACACTAATACTATTATAGATCTGACTGTGATCAGTTCTGATCACTTACAGTTACTATAACAGTACAAATGCTGATTAGCGATACGCTAATCAGGGAATCAGTGACTGCAGTGCGGTGGGCTGGGCGCTAAACGATCGCTAACTACCTAATCAAGGCGCCTAAACTATCCTAAAACCTAACAGTCAATACCAGTGAAAAAAAAAGTGACAGTTTACACTGATCACTTTTTTCCCTTTCACTAGTTGATTGACAGGTGCGATCAAGGGGTGATCAAGGGGTTAATTGGGGTGATGGGGGGTGATCTGGGGCTAAGTGTAGTGTTTTGTGTGTACTCACTGTGATGTCTGCTCCTCTGCTGGAACCAACCGACAAAAAGGACCAGCAGAGGAGCAGAGAAGCCATTTAACACCTTATATTTATAAATATAAGGTGTTATATGGCTTCTGATTCGATTTTTTGAAAATCATCAGCCTGCAATCCACGATCATTGGCTGACAGGCTGATGACGAAATTGTGATTTAACTTTTGCCGGCCCGCGATGCGCATGCGCGGGCCGACTCTGACCGAAATCTCCCGTCTCACGAGATGACGCGCCGGCGCGTCCAGGAGGAATTACAGGGCCGCCGCAAAGACGCATCCCTGCGTGCGGCGGTCCTGAGGAGGTTAATCACTGTCTGTAGTACCTAAAAAAATGGAGGTTAAGAGGAGCACCCACAATAGGTTTACCAGAGCTGGGACAGTGGATTGCAGCAGCTGAGCCGAGAGACCCCAGATCCAAGGCGGTCCAAAAGAGCGCAGTAAAACAGATGTAGGCTACAGCAGCATCTCCACCAACTTCTTTATTCAGGTTTCCAAAGTGCGGTACAAAAATGCGGTACAGAAATGCAACGTTTCGGCTAAGTATAGCCTTTGTCAAGCATACAGCATCAATAAAAATGTCAGCATATATATAGTGAAAATCAAAACACTCCCACATGATCATTCATCCAATAACAACATAGGAATGCTGCAACAGCTAGGACATGGCCAATCCCAAAATGATTAATAACAAAAGGCACCTGTTAATGTAAATACGCCCCTCTAACTCACCTGAGCGGACCTCCCATAATCATAGCCACATGTGTCCCGGCATGAACATATCCCGGATGCGCATGTCCAGAAGCGTCAGAGATCAGCGACAAGCGTACATTGCAGTCGCACACTAGATACGTCTGCGGAAGATCAAGACGGTAGGCAACAGGGTTGATGACAGACAGGATTTTGTAAGGCGACACCTTCTATCAGCAGAGGCGGGGTGTGGCCATGGGGTCCAATGTGGCCCCCACTTACGCTAATATCTTCATGGCCGAGGTGGAGGACAAGTTGGTATACCAATCCCAATTCTTTGGGTGAGTCCTATGTTGGTGGCGTTACATCAACGGCATTCATGATCTGGACTGGTACTACTAGTGAGCTAGAGGAGTTTCATCTACACCTGAACTCGAGTGTGACGGGGTTACAGTTTGCGATCACAGCCTCAGCTAGTGAGCTTAGCTTTTTAGATGTACGAGTCTATGTTGTGGGGTGTGAAATTAAAACTGACCTTTATCAGAAGTCAACAGATAGGAACACCCTTCTCACACACGACAGCTACCATCCACATAGGATGCTGGACTCCCTTCCCTGGAGTCAATTGCTCAGGGTCAGGCGCATTGTATCCGATGAGGCTGAATTCACACAAAGGGTTGATGCCATGTGTGACAAGTTCATACAACGAGGTTACCCCAGGAAGCTCCAAAATAGAACCAGAAACAGGATCACATTGGTTGATAGGGACTCTGTCCTTTGCAAATCTTCAAGAACTAAGACCATGAGCAGGGTTCCTTTTGTGTCCGTATACGGGCGGGACAGTGGGGATATTGCCCACATCCTCAGAAAAGAATGGCATATATTGCAGAGAGGTTTACCTGATATTGAGGAATTTATTGTCCCCCCTTGATGGCATACAAAAGGAACCCCAACCTGCGTGATAGATTAGTTAAGGCTGACGTTGGAAGCTCTGGTGTTGGCACACAGAAGCTTTTGGCTCCACGTAGAAATGGTACATTCCCATGCTTATACCTTGCGATCCCTACAACCACATGGACTAAATTTGGAGTTTAATGTGGCTGGGATTAGCTAGGTACTCATCCGGTACTTATTTACATCATGATTTTAATCTATATGTCTTTATGTATATATTCCCCTAGGTTTATCCTTACATAGGATGCTATACGTTTATGTTATGGCAAATTGACATTTTCTGCTTGTGTCACTTTGAATAGGTGCTGTGGGAGCTGTATAGTCTCATCCCCTATATCACTTTATTTCCCCTCCCCTGCTAGCAGACCAGTGCCCTCTGTGCCTCGCTGTTCCCTATGTGTGGATGCTCCTGTCCTAGAACATTTTATGTGTTTTTTTTCCCTGCCTGATGGGCGACCATGTAAATATGGACAGCAGTCATGTGATCGGATTCACCGGTCACATGACTTACACATCGATGATGACGTCTTCTGTGCCACCGCCTCCCATTGGTTGATGGTGTCGCTTCCTGATTGCAATGGCCGCACCCACAGTGTAGACGTTTTTAGTGTGCCACTGCAATGTGCGCTTGTCGCTGATCTCTGATGCTTCTGGACATGCGCATCCGGGATATGGGCACGCCGGGACACATGTGGCTATGATTATGGGAGGTCCGCTCAGGTGAGTTAGAGGTGCGTATTTACATTAACAGGTGCCTTTTGTTATTAATCATTTTGGGATTGGCCATGTCCTTGCTGTTGCAGCATTCCTATGTTGTTATTGGATGAATGATCATGTGGGAGTGTTTTGATTTTCACTATATATATGCTGACATTTTTATTGATGTTGTATGCTTGACAAAGGCTATACTTAGCCGAAACGTTGCATTTCTGTACCGCATTTTTGTACCGCACTTTGGAAACCTGAATAAAGAAGTTGGTGGAGATGCTGCTGTAGCCTACATCTGTCTGTAGTACCTGTCACTTTCACAGTAAAATGGAAGACACCGGGCAGGATAAGGCTTTTTATAGGGCTGTGACACAACAGGAGCCAGTTATCTGCTGATTGGCTGGCTGCACAGCATTATAGCTGATCCTTCCTTCCCAGGCTTCTTACATTCCCTTTGTAACATGTGCAGCAGCCATAAAAAAAATTATAATAATAATTGGAGTAGGTACCGCAACTCGCCAGTAAATTCGGACTTGTGGTGAATCACAGTTTTCCTGAAATTCAGATCAAATTCCACTTTGTTTAACTTTAATTCGCTTAACACTATTCACCATCACCACCTCCTCGGGCAGAGCATTCCATAGTCTCACTGCTCTTACCATAAAGAATCCTCTTCTATGTTTATTCACTTGTCGCAGTCACTGTCCTGGGGATAAATAGATGTTGGGATAGATCTCTGTACTGACCCCTGATATATTTATACATAGTAATTAGATCGCCCCTCAGTCATCTTGTTTCTAAAGTGAATAACCCTAATTTTGATAATCTTTCACGGTACTGTAGTTGCCCCATTCCAGTTATTTCTTTAGTTGCCCTACTTTAGTTGCCCTCCTATAGACCCTCTCCAGCTCTGCTATGTCTACCTTGTTCACAGGAGCCCAGAACTGTACACAGTACTCCATGTGTGGACTAGTGATTTGTAAAGTAGTAGGACTATGTTCTCATCATGGGCATCTATGCCCCTTTTGATGCAACCCATTATCTTATTGGCTTTGGCAGCAGCTGCCTAAATAGACAAAGCGATTTCCAGTTTGCGAATTAAAGAGTCTCAGTGCCATCTCATGGTACAGCAGAGGATAAGAACAGAGCTCACATCTCCAAAATAAAGTCACTAGTAAGCAAAATACTGTACCTGACAAACTATGTGCATCATATTATTCACTCATGGACCCAATAATACAAATTTATGTTGGAGTGCTTCTTTAAAGATCTTTTGTCCATTGTGATTTTATCACATTTTTGTAACCATTGAAGAATAACATGCTTATCAGTACTCACTTTAAATGCAAGACAGCTATCCCCCAACCTTCCCATAAAAATCAAATATTAAACAAATTAAAATAAAAAAAATTTAAAATATCATTCCATTTTGGGGGCATAAAAGATAAAGGAGACATTTCAACCATATATACTGTACTTTGAATATTTTTTTATGATTTGCCAAATACATTTCTGTCCAACCCTGAATAATACAGATTCTTTTTTTTTTTTTATGCACTGAAACATATTCTTTCTCATGTCCCCATACTTTGTGTAACTAGTGACTGAGAAAGCAGCAAGAGGTACTGTTTATTGTTAACTGACCTTTCCATAATTGTGTCTCCGTTTTAAGCAAACCACAGGAAAAAAAAAAAAAGGTGGAAGAGATACATTCTTGCATCTTTCTCTGAATGAGTTTCTGAAACAGCATTATTGATCAAAAGCAAAGGGTGATTCTTATGTAAAGAGGAAACAGCTGGCAGTCACCTCCCTGTCACTCAGAATGGCACACTTATGTGCAGACCCAACACTTATTAAAATCAAGTCAGATCAAATTCCAAGTTCACCTTGCAAAATTAATGACAACTACGCAATAAGGTAGCAGCATGAATTTGAGCCTTGTAATACAATGTGATTACTAGAGTTTTTATTAGCTAGCCTTGAGCAGCAGGCAAGGCCGGCTGGTGCTTGACACACAAACAGGGATGTAACCAGGTGTGCCAATCTTGTGTGTCACATCAAAGTCACAGCCCTGCTGGCTTAGTTTACACCTGAGCCAATTAGTTTAGGAGATCAGAAGAGTCCTGAAAAGGAATACCAACCCTTATTATTGTGTTTGAGAGAAGTCACTTGATCCCAAGTAAAATAATACAAGGAAAACAATGGAGGATAAAGCATGGTGCTATAGAGGGCATCTCCGGGGATGACAAAGCAGGGAGAGAGGTTGAGATAAGATTTCTAGCAACAAATAAAAAAAAACAACCTGAAAACGAAAGTGCCATATTCTTGGCCTCTTCTCGACGAGTTTGTCAGTCTTTTGTTGCCAACAAAGGGGCTAATTGAAATGAAACAATCTCCAGTCTGTTTGTTGGCACATGAAATATGCTGTAAGATATGCTGATTCTTCCTGCTCATGAATTATTGATTATTATGCCTTCTAGACAGGAAAAGAAGACTCTTAAAGAAACAGAACACTCAATATAAATGGGGCTTTAATGTCTTGTTTCAGTATTTAAATGAAAGCAAATAGCACTTTTGATTATGCTAAATATAATTCTGATGGGAAAATCCCTTCAAGTTTCACTTTTTATGTTTTGCTAGTGTCATATTTGGCATGTAAAATTGCCTCCTATGGGAAAATCATCACGCAAAAGTATGTCACGGTGAGTATAGTAAAATATTTCTGATGAAATGCAAAGACTTAACCATTTTTACATAATGCTAATAAACATTACACTTTAGTTTGAAGCAACTGATGTCATGTTGGACCTGTAATATAGCTTTATTCATATGAGTTGCATCAGGAGAATAACAATGTCATGGGTGGGTTCACACATACGTTTTTGCGGCAACTTCTGGAGCCAAAGCAAGAAGTGGGTTGGAAAGGAATAAAAAATATAAAGGACTTTGCCTAAAAAAACGGAAAAAATAAAATAAATGACACAAAAACGTAAGCATGAACCCACCCTTTAGGAAGATTATTGTTATCAAATGATGGACAATTACAGATCGACGGGTTTGG
This sequence comes from Bufo gargarizans, assembly GCF_014858855.1. Taxonomy (NCBI): domain Eukaryota; kingdom Metazoa; phylum Chordata; class Amphibia; order Anura; family Bufonidae; genus Bufo; species Bufo gargarizans. The sequence goes on from NC_058084.1 coordinate 258,020,670, forward strand.
CCGAACTTCACAAAAAAGTTTGAGTTCGGGACCCGAACTTGACCCCGAACCCGCATCCCATTGAACTTTTGAGCACTAAAATGGCTGTAAAAATGTAATGGAAAGGACTAGAGGGCTGCAAATGCCAGCAAAATGTAGTTAAGAGCATGGCAAGTTATTGGAATGATTAATAAAAATTTATAGGGAATGTCACTGGGGTATTTTCTATTTGGAAACGTTAGCCAGGAGAGGCCCTGCTGCCGCTTTGTTGACTTTAGATAACTTCTGCCTGATCACACGTCTCTGTGATGTCCACCATCCATTTGAATATCTTCTCTATCAACTTTTGATGTTCTTTTCTGACCCTACCATGTTGATCACAGTTATCGGTGAATCAGGGTTCCACGCCGGAGAGGGAGCGTGAGAAAGAGAGACCACATCCAAGGGAGGTTGTTTCAAATTTAATATGATAGAGTAGAAATGTTGGAAAAATTATTGAAGAGCAAATGTGGGACAAATTATTGAAGCGCAATTGTGGGACAAATTGTTGAAGCGAAATGTGGGACAACTTGTTAAAGTTTACGCATTGAATGAAAGGAGGTGGCATGCATCAATTAAAGAAGAATTTCAGGGGCTTCCATCTGCCAAAATTTGTAAAAAATGGCACCTGACAATGTAACAGACAATTTTTTGAAATGTATATTCCTGTCACCTATGCAGAGGTGCCCCCGTGACGTCCACCATCCATTTGGATATCTTCTCTATCAACGTTCAATGTTCTTTTCTGAGCCTACCATGTTGATCACGGTAATCAGCAAATCAAGCTTCCACATGGAGAGGGAGCATGTGAAAGAGAGACCACATCCCAGGGAGTATAATTGTTTCAAATTAAATATGATAGAGTGGAAATGTGGGAAAAATTATTGAAGCACAAATGTGGGACACATTATTGAAACGCAACTGTGGGACAAATTATTAAAGCAGAAGTATCAAATGAAATGGGCCAATTTAAGACAAATTTTAGAAATTTATGTCCCTGTCACCTATGCAGAGTAGGGGTTTTTCATCGCCAGAAATGGGTTAATGTCACCCATCAATGAAACAGATTATTTTAAAAAATTTCTTTCCCTGTCACCTATGAAGAGCATCGGTTTATTCACGTCCAAAATTGTAAAATGTCAACCCGAAAATGTAACAGAAAAATTTGTGAAATTTATTAACCTGTCTACGTGGGGTACATCACACCCAAAAATTGGTGAATTTCACCCGAAAATGTAAGACAAATTAGTGATTTTTTTTTAACCTCTCTACTAGGTATAACAGTGGTACATCACACCCACAAATTAGTGAATTTTACCCAAAAATGTAACGGACAAATTAGTGCATTTTTTTAACCTGTCTACTAGGTATAGCAGTGGTACATCACACCCAAAAATTGGTGAATTTCACCCAAAAAAGTAACAAACAAAGTAGTGAAATGACAATAAAATAAATACGTCCAAATCAAAAAAAAATAATACATTTTTATTTATGAGGTGGAGTTTCATATGGAGTAGGAGTTTGAGGAGGCGGTGGACGTAGCGGTGTAGGTGGAAGCAGCGGTGTAGGAGGACGAGGTAGCCAACACTGGTTTTTAGTTTAATTTCTATTTTTATTTATTAGGGTACACTCCAAAAGAGTGTGAAATATCCAAAATACAAGAATGAGCAATTGTGCTGTAGTATAACAATGGCTGGTTAAGGCTGGTATACATGTCTATTCTGCACAAGGTACAGACAAGTCCTGTGGGATCCATGCCTAGTTCATTTTAATGAACGTGAGCTTGTCCACATTGGCTTGTCTGTGATAATGCCCCCTACCATGCTAAACACACGTTCAGAAAATACATTGGCTGCAGGGCAGGCCAGCATCTCCAAGGCGTAAAGGGCAAGCTCAGGCCATGTGCCCAATTTGGAGACCTAGAAGTTGAAGGGGGCAGAACCATCATTTAGTACGTGTAGAAGTGTGCACACATACTGCTCTACAATGTTGTTAAAATGCTCCCTCCTGCTAAAACGTTCCATATCAGCTGGTGGCGGTGGTTGTTGTGGCATGCTGACAAAGCTTTTCCATATTTTAGCCATGCTAACCCTGCTTTTTGAGGTGCTGGCAGTGCCCCAGCTGCGTTGGCGACCTCTTTCTCCTCCTCTGCCTTCGCCTTGTGCTTTCACTGTGCCCCCGCTGTCAGTTGGGAATGCCACCAGCAGCACGTCTACCAGCGTGCACTTGTACTCGCGCATCTTACAATCACGCTCCAGTGACGGAACTAAGGAGGGTACAGTGTCCTTGTAATGGGGATACAGCAGCGTGGCCACCCCGTAATCAGCACAAGTTAGTATGTGGGCAACTCGGCCGTCGTTGCGGAGACACTGCAGCATGTAATCATTCATGTGTGCCAGGCTGCCCAGAGGCAACGAAAAGCTGTCCTCTGTGGGAGGTGTATCGTCTGTATCCGCTCAGCCACGCACCAGTGATGGCGATGAGCTGGTCTGGGTGCCACTCTGCTGTGAACTAGGTTACTCCTTCTCTATCTCCTCATCCTCCATCTCATCATCCTCCAGAACTGTGCCCTGGCTGGACACTTGTGTACCTGGCGTTTCTGGGTGCAGGATCCCACGCTCAGATCCACTTGTGAATGACTGGCCGGAAACCCTATGAAATGATCCCTCTTCCTCCTCCTCCTGTGCCACATCCTCTTTCATCATCGCCAGCAGCGTTTTTTCAAGGAGGCATAGAAGTGGGATAGTAACGCTGATAACGGTGTTATCCGCACTGGCCATGTTAGTGGAGTACTTGAAACAGCGCAACAAGGAACACAGGTCTTGCATGGAGGCTCAGTCATTGGTAGTGAAGTGGTGCTGTTCTGCCGAGCGACTCACCCGTGCGGGCTGCAGCTGTAAGCCGTGTACCGGGGTGGGCTCCCCAGGATACAGCAAAGTCACAGACAAGGAAAGCAACACTGACACCAGCTTAATATGCAAGAACAGAAACTTTACTTTGGCAAAAGTAATAACACAAGAATAACCACAAAAATGCAAACATACACAGAAAATGCTATATCCCGGACCCACAGTCACTGTCCCTGCCCACGGGACAGGACTAGCCGATGGCGGACACAGCAGAACCTGCAAAGTAAATTGAGTGCCGCAGAACAGGACAAACCTAGCCGATGGTGGACACAGCAGAGCCTGAAAAGTCAATACTGTGCCGCAGAACAGTCCTTTACAACCTGGCAATCACACAATCCTAACTATCTATCTAGTTTCAGGCCTAGGCTTAGTCTCTGTTGCTTCAGGCGCCACTAGTATAAAGCAAGGAGTAAACGGGTGTACTGACCTGCGTCCGTTCTGGGCCCTTGGATGCCGCTTACCCGGGATGGCCACCAAGCTCTCAGCAACCGTGCGGCCTTGCTTGATGATAAGACTTTCTGTCCACACACTGGAACTGGTCTTCCTGGAACAACCTCTCTTTCAAAGGGCTGGATCCAGTAATGGGACAACAGCTACTTTCCTTCCTTTGAGTTTCCATTCACTGCCGGACATCCACAAGCCAGGATGGAATCGGATTCAGTCCCTCACAGCACAATCGTTCCACCATGTCAGATTAGCTCAGACTTCCTGGTTTTCAGAAGCAGCTTGCATCCTCTGCTTTGCATATGCAGATCCCAGAGTGTACTGACTGTAGATGCAAAACAGTGGCCTCTAGTGCCCGGAATGTCAAATTACAGCTCCAATACAATCTAGGCATAAACATTATGCAGGCAGAGCTTTTCCACAATCTCACACAGCTTAAACTCCACTATCGCCTGCTGCTGCTCTCACAGTCTTGCCAGCATGTGTAAGGTGGAGTTCCACCTTGTGGGCATGTCGTATATAAGGTGGTGAGCGGGAAGGCCAAAGTTATGCTTCAGTGCTGACAGGCAAGCATCAGCAGGATGAGAACGCCAAAAGCGCGCACAGACGGCCTGCACTTTATGCAGCAGCTCTGACATATCGGGGTGGACATCGGCTGCAGGTGCCAACTCTGATCTTTCAGCAGGAGACTGGGTGGGAGACAATGTGAAGGAACTGGAGGTACTGTCAGCCACCCAATCTACTATCGACTGTACTTGTTCTGGCCAAATACAGCTGCAGGTTCTGTCGCCTACTCGCACCTGAGGATGGTGTTTCACTTGTGTGTGTAGCTGGCGCAGATCGACCACGTCCTCTACCTGCAACAGGAGCTCCACCAGCAGCACCACGACTTGGGCCACGTCCCTTATTTGACACGCTCCTCATATTTCTCAAATTTATGATCTTGCCCTAAATGGGTGTTTAATTAATAGCAGAATAGAACGACAGTATGTGAAGGTTGCATCTCACATGTACAGATGCAGACTAGGCCGCAATTAAAGTTGTTTGCCCAAAATGGGTGTTTGTTTAATAACAGAATATGACAGCAGTACTGTATACAGGGAGTGCAGAATTATTAGGCAAATGAGTATTTTGACCACATCATCCTCTTTATGCATGTTGTCTTACGCCAAGCTGTATAGGCTCGAAAGCCTACTACCAATTAAGCATATTAGGTGATGTGCATCTCTGTAATGAGAAGGGGTGTGGTCTAATGACATCAACTCCCTATATCAGGTGTGCATAATTATTAGGCAACTTCCTTTCCTTTGGCAAAATGGGTCAAAAGAAGGACTTGACAGGCTCAGAAAAGTCAAAAATAGTTAGATATCTTGCAGAGGGATGCAGCACTCTTAAAATTGCAAAGCTTCTGAAGCGTGATCATCGAACAATCAAGCGTTTCATTCAAAATAGTCAACAGGGTCGCAAGAAGCGTGTGGAAAAACCAAGGCGCAAAATAACTGCCCATGAACTGAGAAAAGTCAAGCGTGCAGCTGCCAAGATGCCACTTGCCACCAGTTTGGCCATATTTCAGAGCTGCAACATCACTGGAGTGCCCAAAAGCACAAGGTGTGCAATACATGGCCAAGGTAAGAAAGGCTGAAAGACGACCACCACTGAACAAGACACACAAGCTGAAACGTCAAGACTGGGCCAAGAAATATCTCAAGACTGATTTTTCTATGGTTTTATGGACTGATGAAATGAGAGTGAGTCTTGATGGGCCAGATGGATTGGCCCGTGGCTGGATTGGTAAAGGGCAGAGAGCTCCAGTCCGACTCAGACGCCAGCAAGGTGGAGGTGGAGTACTGGTTTGGGCTGGTATCATCAAAGATGAGCTTGTGGGGCCTTTTCGGGTTGAGGATGGAGTCAAGCTCAACTCCCAGTCCTACTGCCAGTTTCTGGAAGACACCTTCTTCAAGCAGTGGTACAGGAAGAAGTCTGCATCCTTCAAGAAAAACATGATTTTCATGCAGGACAATGCTCCATCACACGCTTCCAAGTACTCCACAGCGTGGCTGGCAAGAAAGGGTATAAAAGAATAAAAACTAATGACATGGCCTCCTTGTTCACCTGATCTGAACCCCATTGAGAACCTGTGGTCCATCATCAAATGTGAGATTTACAAGGAGGGAAAACAGTACACCTCTCTGAACAGTGTCTGGGAGGCTGTGGTTGCTGCTGCACGCAATGTTGATGGTGAACAGATCAAAACACTGACAGAATCCATGGATGGCAGGCTTTTGAGTGTCCTTGCAAAGAAAGGTGGCTATATTGGTCACTGATTTGTTTTTGTTTTGTTTTTGAATGTCAGAAATGTATATTTGTGAATGTTGAGATGTTATATTGGTTTCACTGGTAAAAATAAATAATTGAAATGGGTATATATTTGTTTTTTGTTAAGTTACCTAATAATTATGCACAGTAATAGTCACCTGCACACACAGATATCCCCCTAAAATAGCTAAAACTAAAAACAAACTAAAAACTACTTCCAAAAATATTCAGCTTTGATATTAATGAGTTTTTTGGGTTCATTGAGAACATGGTTGTTGTTCAATAATAAAATTAATCCTCAAAAATACAACTTGCCTAATAATTCTGCACTCCCTGTATAACCCTTGAATATCACGCATGCTGATGCAGCAAGGGCTGTAAAATTGTGTATTTTGCTCAAAAGGGTTGTTTTTCAAATACCTGAATAGAACCACAGTATGTAAAGTGTGTATCTCACATAAACAGATCCAGACTAGGACGCAATTTGAGTTTTTTGCCCAAAATGACTGTTTTTCAAATAACTGAATAGAACCACAGTATCTAAAGTGTGTATCTCACACGTACAGATATAGACTAGGCCACAATTAAAGTTTTTTGCCAAAAATGGGTATTTGTTCAATAACAGAATATGACAGCAGTATATAACCCTTGAATTTCACACGTGCTGATGCAGCAAGGGCTGTAAAATTGTGTATTTTGCCCAAAACAGGTGTTTTATTAATAGAAGAATATACCCACAGTTTCACAGTATAAAGTGTGTATCTCACACTGACAGATCCAGACTAGGCTGCAATTTAAGTTTTTTGCCCAAAATGTCTGTTTTTCAAATAACAGAACAGAACCACAGTATGTAAATGATGTATCTCACATGTACAGATGTAGACTAAGCCGCAATTAAAGTTTTTTGCCCAAAATGGGTATTTGTTTAATAACAGAATATGACAGCAGTATATAACCCTTGAATTTAACACTTGAAGATGCAAGTGCTGTAAAATTGTGTATTTTGCTCAAAAAGGGTGTTTTTAAAAACCCAGAAAATTATAGCTGTATTTCTAGCTTAAATTGCACACTGACTAATACTCCAAAGGCACCAGATGTTGGATATTGCCAAAAATGGGTGTTTTGTCAAAGACAGATTATTATTGCAGTATTTCAAGCTTGGATTTAAAATGTCACAAAAGCACAGATTGCATAAAATGGCCACCGTCGCCCACCTAACTAACAGACGGATAAAAGTTATTTTTCTCTGGCACTGGGCTCAGGGCAGGGTGAAAAGATTGTGCACTGCACCCACACAACTATATCTATGTAGATCGCTGAGTTGAATTGGAGTTCTGATAATAGATTCTGTCCTATTCTCTCCCTCACAGCAGCAGCATCATCCTCTCCCTACACTAAGCACAGCATGACGTGCAGCGCTACGTGACTCCAGCTTATATAGAGGCTGGGTCATATGCTGCACTGGCCAATCACAGCCATACCATTAGTAGGCATGGCTGTTATGGCTTCTAAGATCACACAGTTAAACGCTTGTTAAGTTAAGCAATCGCTGAACACCGAACCCAAACCCTAAATTTTACTGAAATGTTCGTGTTCGGGTCCGGGTTCCAAAAATCCTAAAGTTCGGTACCTTACAGTTCGGGTTCACTCAACCCTAGTAGTAACATATGTCTGCAGAATCAGACTACACATGCACAGGATTTGTTTGTAAGTATCTGTAAATATGGAGACATATAGGTCTACAAAGGCTGTAGACATAAAACCAATAAACCTTATAGGGGTTGTCCTTTGAAAAATATTGAAATCCAGCTCAATATTGTAAAGATGTCTTGCATTTACACTTATTGTTAGGCTGTGTTATGGAGTGAGACAGCATTACTGTAAATATTGATGTGGACACTGAAAGGCTGTTTAATAGAAACAGCAGGTGATGCTATACTAACATTATTAATGGAATATCTGGGAATATGAACATTTTTTAAATATATGTAAATGCAAAAAATGTCCATAATAGTGGGCTGGATTAAACTATCTAATATATAAAGATGAGTGTATGTATGTGTATGTATGTATGCCTGCTAAAGGAATCCGCACCGTTGCATTTACAATCACAAAATTTGGCACATAGGTACATCAGGTATCCGGGAAGATTTTAGACCGGTCTCAGCTCTCTAGCATGTATCGTTCCTGATATATTCCCAAAAATGCAAATGTGGCACATCACATAACCTACATTAGCCAATTGAAGCCTGCAGGTCTTTCTCTTCATATCCCAACTGCCATACACACGGTCACTTGTCCCTTATCAGCCAATAGAAGCTTGCAGGTCCTTAGTCTCCACATACACACTTTTTTACACCAGGATTCATAACAACCCAGACATTTTTCTTCACTGCTGTAGGCCAACTTTAAAGGGGCAGTGCGCTGTGGATTACACAGTTAAGAGAGCTGAGTGCTGTGGAGGTCACAGTTCAGGGGGCAGGTAGGGTGGGCATTCAGGCCACCCTCAATAGACGAACTTAAAAACCCTGCCCCAGGTCCAGATAAGCCACGCCCCTGGTCCTCAGCCAACAGGGATTGAAAAAATTAAGGAAAAAATCAACTTCTGTCAGACAGTGCTGCTGTCTGAGAGTGAGCTGTTCAAAAGAACATTCCTGTGTCCGTCCAGGCCCTACCCCGGACGGAGGACAGGGAGTCTGAAAGCCGGACTGTCCGGCCTTAAACCGGACCTCTAGCTACCCTAGAGGCAGGCTGCTGTGGAGGTCACAGTTAAGGGGACGGTTCACTATGGAGGTCAGTCTTAAGGGGCATATTGCTGCAGAGGCCACTGTTAAGGGACAGGGTGTTGCGGAAATCACTTTTAAGTAGACGGAGTGGTCACTAATAAAGAGGCAATCACTGTGGAGGTCACTGTTAAAGGGGCGGGCTGCTGTGAAGATCACTGTTAAGGGGGTGGGATGCTGTGGAGGTCACTGTTAAAGGGGCGGGCTGCTGTGGAGGTCACTGATAAGGGAGTGGGATGCTGTGAAGGTCACTATTAAAGGGGAGGGAGCTGTGGAGGTCTTTGTTAAAGGGACAGGGAACTGTGGAGGTAACAGTTAAGGGGTCGGTCCGCTATGGAGGTCAGTGTTAAGGGGAAGATTGCTGCAGAGGCCACTGTTAAGGGGGCAGGGTGTTGTAGAGGTCACATTATAAGGGAACAGAGCTCCGTAGAGGTCATTGTTAAGGGGGCTGGTTATTTTGGAAATCACTATTAGATGGGGCACTGTGTAGGTGTCACAACTGTGACTGATCCAGACAGGTCTGGGAGGAGAAGGTCGCAGCGACTTGTTACTCGCGATAGCTTGTGAGTTTGCTCTGTGGTTCAGGGTATGTCATCAGGGTTTTGCCTTGTGAACCTTTTTGTCCTGACTGGGAGTTTGTAGGCATCCTTCTCAGGTGAGTCCTGTCTGCCACTCCCAGCTACTATATTAGTTTCAGTTTCACTTGCAGTCATTGCCAGATATAGTCCTTATTTCCAGTGCTATTCTGACCTTTGAAGGAGATCGTTTGATGGTATTGCTGTGGAGCTCTCGTCTGGTGTGGACTGTCGTTATTGGGATCACCTTCTCTGCTTGTGACTGGATAAGTCTATCTATGTTTGATTGTTTGTTTGTTTGTTGCTGTCTTCCCCTGTTGTTCTCCTAGACGTGAGTGATGGTGACTAGTGCTCCCATCTGCCTTTCCCCAGTCTAGTCTTGTTAGGGTGACTGAGGGTTTAGGCATCCTGCTCGCCGCACGGGTTCACACCCCATCTAGGGTATCAGGGCAGACAGGTGCCAGCTTAGGGTTAGTCAGGGGTGACCGTTCTATTTCCCATCCGTAGATAAGGGTCCCCCTTCCCCTCCATATGGTGCGACACGACTGCTGTTGGGATAGCGGTCGTGACAGTATATCTGGCCATTGAAAAAAAAAAAAGTGACATTTCTTTTTTTTTTTTTTGCTTGCTGTTTTGCTTTGTATTTTTCTGTTCCACTATGGATCCGGTTACAGTTTTGGCAAAACAATTACAGGGGTTATCCCTGGAAGTGGCAGGATTAAAAGCAACAGTGCAGCAGCAGCAGCAATCCTTGGGTTCCACCGTTGCTACGGGAAACCAAGGTACTCCTGAGCCAAAAGTGGTTTTACCTGATAGGTTCTCAGGAGGAAGAGACCAATTTGTAACCTTCAGAGAAGCTTGTAAATTGTTCTTCAGGTTACGCCCTAGGTCCTCCGGCGGTGAGGAACAACGGGTGGGCATTGTAATTTCGCTCCTGCAAGGAGATCCGCAGGCTTGGGCTTTCTCCCTACCATCAGACTCAGTGGAGGAGTTTTTTAAAGCCCTGGGTCTCGTATATGATGACCCGGACAGGGTCTCACTGGCTGAGTCTAAGCTACGTAGACTTCGGCAAGAGAACCGGTCTGCTGAACTATATTGTTCCGAATTCCGTAGGTGGGCTACTGATACATTATGGAACGACTCGGCCCTTAGGAGTCAGTTCTGCCAGGGGTTGTCTGAAAAATTAAAAGACGCGCTGGCGGTATACGAGGTCCTGGGTCTCTTGAGGCTGATAAGGCTCCATAAGAATTGACAGACGACTCAGGGAGAGACTATTAAATTCTACAGAGGCCTCTATAGGGCAGGGATCGGTTTGTTATGATCCAGTCGAACCAATGCAAATTGGGGGCGCCACTAGACGGGTGAATCCTTCTAAGGTCCGCCGTAGGTCAGAGGTTTGTTTTCGTTGTGGGGGGAGGGGTCATTTTGTAAAGGTATGTCCCTCAGAACCCAAGAGACCACAAACAAGGGAGCCGGCGGAAAACTAGAGTCCCCAGATTGTGCGGAGGATAACAGTCTGGGCGTATTTCTTTCCTCCATACGCATGTCTCAGTTTTTGTTGTCCGCTACCGTTGAGGCGGGCAATAAGACTGAGATCTGTTCCGTCTTTTTGGACAGTGGGGCAGGGGTCAACTTGGTGGATTCACGGTTTGCTCAGGCTCTGGGTTTTACTCCGGAACCGGTACGCAGAACTATTCCTGTTTTTGCCATCGACTCCTCCCCTCTTACTCAGAGAGAGTTAACTCAGATCATCCATAACATCCATCTGCAGGTAGGGGACCTCCATAAAGAACATATCTCTTGTTATGTCCTGGACGGTCTTCCGGCTCCTATGGTATTGGGGCTTCCCTGGCTGGTGACCCACAATCCAGTGGTGGATTGGCAGGCCGGGGAGATTGTGGAGTGGAGTGAACATTGTAAGGACAACTGCTTGAGTAGTAGGTTCTCTACACTCTCTGTAACATCTCTACCTGCCTTTCTGTCAGATTTTATGGATGTGTTTTCTGAGAAGGGTTGTCAGGGGTTACCACCTCATCGTCCATATGATTGCCCGATTAATCTTGTACCTGGGGCAAAACTACCTAAAACCCGGTTATACAATCTTTCCGGCCCGGAGAGGAAGGCTATGAAAGATTATATTTCGGAGAGTTTGGCTAAGGGACACATCAGACCCTCTTCTTCACCCGTGGCTGCAGGTTTCTTTTTTGTTAAAAAGAAAGATGGGGGCCTGCGTCCTTGCCTGGATTTCCGGGAATTAAACCGGATAACTATCAGAGATCCCTATCCTCTTCCTCTCATTCCCGACCTCTTTAATCAGGTTGCTGGTGCTAAATGGTTCTCTAAAATGGATCTCAGAGGAGCCTATAACCTGGTTCGCATCAAAGAGTGGGATGAGTGGAAGACGGCTTTTAATACTCCAGAAGGGCATTATGAAAATCTGGTCATGCCATTTGGTCTTACTAATGCGCCTGCGGTGTTCCAACATTTTGTCAACGATATTTTTAGTCACCTTATCGGGAGATTTGTTGTGATATATCTTGATGACATCCTGGTCTATTCTCCGGATTTGGAGACACATAAGATCCATGTGAGACAAGTGCTGCAGATATTAAGGGCCAACAAATTGTTTGCTAAATTAGAGAAATGTGTGTTCGCTGTAAAAGAACTGCAATTTCTGGGGTATGTGTTGTCAGATTCAGGTTTCTGCATGGATCCAGAGAAAGTCCGGGCGATTATGGACTGGGATCTGCCTGAGAACCTGAAGGCATTGCAACGTTTCCTGGGGTTTGCCAATTTTTATAGAAAGTTTATAAAGAACTATTCCTTGGTGGTCAAACCACTGACTGACATGACCCGAAAGGGATCCGATTTTTCCAAATGGTCACATGCAGCCAAAACTGCCTTTACATCTCTGAAGGAGAGATTCACCTCGGCCCCTATTCTCGTACAGCCAGATGTCTCGCTTCCTTTTATTGTAGAGGTTGATGCATCAGAGGTGGGGGTGGGAGCGGTACTTTCTCAGGGCCCGTCCCCTGGTGAATGGCGTCCGTGTGCTTTCTTTTCGAAGAAATTGTCTACTGCAGAAAGGAACTATGATATTGGCAACAGGGAACTTTTGGCTATTAAGTTGGCCTTTGAGGAGTGGCGTCATTTTTTGGAGGGGGCAGTTCATCCCGTCACAGTGATTACTGATCACAAAAACTTATTATATCTGGAGTCTGCTAAACGTCTCAACCCTAGACAGGCTCGGTGGTCGTTATTTTTTACTAGGTTTAATTTTGTAATAACCTATCGCCCGGGGGCAAAAAATACTAAGGCGGATGCATTGTCTCAAAGATTTCCTGGAGGGGGTGATGTTGAGGTACCAGAGCCTATTTTGCAAAAGGGGGTGGTGGTCTCTGCATTACACTCAGGTTTAGAGGGGAGGGTGTTGGAAGCTCAGGGGGACGCCCCGGCCTCCTGCCCCTCGGGTAAACTGTTTGTGCCAGAAAATTTACGCCTGGAGATACTAAAAGAACACCATAACTCCACACTGGCAGGACACCCAGGTAGTAAGGCAACCTCTGAATTAGTGTCTTGTCGGTTCTGGTGGCCTAAGTGGTGCCAGGAGGTGTTTAATTTTGTGTCTGCATGTGCTACCTGTGCTCGTTCTAAGGTAGATCATACTCGTCCAGCAGGGCGTCGTTTACCTCTGGCCATCCCCAACAGGCCTTGGACTTCATTACGGATCTACCAGTATCAGCTGGGAAGACTGTTATTCTTGTAGTTGTTGACAGATTCAGTAAAATGGTGCACTTTATTGCTCTTACCGCATTGCCTAATGCTAAGACACTGGCTCAGGTTTTTATTGACCACAGCGTGAAGCTTCACGGGGTCCCTTCCGATATTGTTTCGGATCGTGGTACCCAATTTGTTTCTAAATTTTGGAAAGCTTTTTGTTCTCGTTTAGGGGTTCATCTGTCGTTTTCTTCATCTTTCCATCCACAGTCCAACGGTCAGACTGAACGTACCAATCAAAACCTAGAGACATATTTGAGATGCTTTGTTTCCGAAAATCAGGAGGAATGGTCATCTTATTTACCGTTAGCCGAGTTTGCCATTAATAATCGTCGTCAAGAATCCACAGATAAGTCAACATTTTTTGGTGCGTATGGTTTCCATCCTCAGTTTTGTACGTTTAGTGAGGGGGGGCCGCCTGGGATTCCCGAGGAGGAACGATTTGCATCTTCACTTTCATCAGTGTGGCAGAGTGTGCAAGAAAGTTTGAAGAGAATTGGTGGTAGATACAAACGTGCGGCTGATAAGAAGCGCTCTGAAGGTCCGGACCTTGGGGTGAATGACTTGGTGTGGTTGTCTACCAGAAATATCAAGTTGAAGGTTCCCTCGTGGAAATTAGGTCAGAGATTTATTGGTCCTTATAGGGTAATTAAGGTCATTAACCCGGTGGCTTTTCGTCTGGAGCTACCTCAGACTCTAAGGATCCATAATGTCTTCCACAGATCTCTGCTTAAGAGATATGTAGAACCTCCTGAACCATTGCCACTACCGCCTCCACCGGTGGTTGTTGATGGCAGTCTTGAGTTTCAGGTAGAAAAGATTGTTGATTCACGATATGTTCGCCGCTCTCTTCAGTACCTGGTGCACTGGAGAGGTTATGGTCCCGAAGAGAGAATGTGGGTGCCAGCATCAGAGATAAAGGCGGACAGACTTATTCGAGCTTTTCATAGGTCCCATCCGGAGAGGCCGGGTCTTGAGGGTCCGGTGTCCCCTCGTAGAAAGGGGGGTACTGTCACGACTGTGACTGATCCAGACAGGTCTGGGAGGAGAAGGTCGCAGCGACTTGTTACTCGCAATAGCTTGTGAGTTTGCTCTGTGGTTCAGGGTATGTCATCAGGGTTTTGCCTTGTGAACCTTTTTGTCCTGACTGGGAGTTTGTAGGCATCCTTCTCAGGTGAGTCCTGTCTGCCACTCCCAGCTACTATATTAGTTTCAGTTTCACTTGCAGTCATTGCCAGATATAGTCCTTATTTCCAGTGCTATTCTGACCTTTGAAGGAGATCGTTTGATGGTATTGCTGTGGAGCTCTCGTCTGGTGTGGACTGTCGTTATTGGGATCACCTTCTCTGCTCGTGACTGGATAAGTCTATCTATGTTTGATTGTTTGTTTGTTTGTTGCTGTCTTCCCCTGTTGTTCTCCTAGACGTGAGTGATGGTGACTAGTGCTCCCATCTGCCTTTCCCCAGTCTAGTCTTGTTAGGGTGACTGAGGGTTTAGGCATCCTGCTCGCCGCACGGGTTCACACCCCGTCTAGGGTATCAGGGCAGACAGGTGCCAGCTTAGGGTTAGTCAGGGGTGACCGTTCTATTTCCCATCCGTAGATAAGGGTCCCCCTTCCCCTCCGTCTGGTGCGACACGACTGCTGTTGGGATAGCGGTCGTGACAGTAGGTCACTAATGAAGGGGCAGGCGCTGTGGAGGTCACTGTTAAAGGGAAGGGCACTGTGAATGTTACTGTTATAGTGGATACTGTCGATATCTTTTAATGACACACACAAACATTAAATGAAATAGATGAACTATACCCGTGCAAAGCTGGGTCCTTCTGTTAGTAAACAATATATTTCAGTTTTATAAATATTTAAATCCAATTAAACCTTATGCAAGAACCAGCCCCCCATGACTGGTATTGTAAATGCTTCAGCTTCTTTATTATGAAATCATTAAAAAAATATATATACTGACTACTAAAGTCCTACTAATCTTTAGTCATAGCACACGTAAGTGGTTAGGATTAAGTTTATTATATTACATGAGCAGTGCCACCATCTGCACACAGCTAATCCTAATTAACATTAAAAAAAACACATAATACAAGTAAAAATAAAAGCCTTTGTTTTGCAGGTAAATTAGATCATTTAAAGAGGACCTTTCACTTGTATACAAACTAAAAACTAACTATACCTGTGGGCAGGGCGGTGCCCAGGGGTCCCCCTGCACTTACTAGTATGCCTGGGCGCCGCTCCGTTCGCCCGGTATAGGCTCCGGTGTCTCAGCTCCGTCTGTTGTACTGGACTGATTTTTTGTAGGAGGCGTGTCCCTTGCTGCAGCACTGCTCAATCGCAGCGCACAGCTCATAGCCAGTCTATGAGCTGTGTGCTGCGATTGGCCAGCACTGCAGCAAGGGACACGCCTCCTACAAAAAATCAGTCCAGTACAACAGACGGAGCTGAGACACCAGAGCCTATACCAGGCGAACGGATCGGCGCCCAGGCATACTAGTAAGTGCAGGGGGGCCCCTGGCCACCACTCTTCCCACAGGTATAGTTAGTTTTTAGTTTGTATACTAGTGAAAGGTCCTCTTTAAGTAATATAAAATCAAGTCATGTCTATGATTTAGGCCTGGGCACTGCTGATTGTGTCACAATAGGGATAAGTGGAGCTATTAACTTTACACACAACACTGTCCCTATTTGCTTGTACTGTATGATCCACCTTAGATGATGGCCAGCAATTGGACGGCGGTCCCTTCCTACTAAGTGCAGGGGTCTACAGAGATAGAAGGCAAGGAGAAAATAATAAACATAGTGACAGGTACAAAGCAGATAACCGACTAGATGGCTGGACGCCTTTTTTTTTGCAGATCCATTGTAACAATGCATAGCCTTGTCCGCGGACAAAAATAGGACATGTTCTATCTTTTTTGCAGAGCGGCCATGCAGACATATGGAAATGGAATGCACACAGAGTCATTTCCGTGCTTTTGTGGACCCATTGAGGTGAATGGTTCTGCATACGGGGTGCAAAAAAATGGAACGGAGACGGGAAAAAAAATATGTTTGTGTGCATGGGCCCTAAAGCTAAATCAGAAACAGAAATAAAGAAACATACCAAGCCAGGAGGTCAAAACAAGGAAATTGTGTCAGGTCCAAATCGCCAGACAAAGGTTAATAGTCAGAAACACGCTGAGGTTCAAAAATCTAAGATCCCACACAATTTTGCTTGATATCCCAATAAATTTGGTGAAGGCTGGGGTGTTAAGTTGGCGGTCTCTTCCCTCACAAACAGACAGAATGTAGGTGTAGACCGTTGTGCTCTTACACACTTTTTATAATTTTGCCCCATATCTGGCATACTTGGTGGGAATAAATTGTCAGAAGGAAAGGCCTTTAATACTAAAACGTGATTCATGAGCAGATTTTGATGAATAGATTTTTTATCAGGGTGCATAATTTAAGAATGAATTCCTAAGGAGGGCAATTAAGGAACTCAATTTATTTAGCTGATCATAAGCTGGGTTAGTTATGGGGGGACTTAACTGCTGCAAATATTTACAGAAACCTATTAACCATCAGTAACGGATTCCTAATAATGGACGCCCACTGACACAATTATGGACGGGCAATAACAGATGTGCCCACTGTGCGACTATAAAGAACGGACATACTGAATGGCCACTAACTGACAGTAATGGATGGACTGTCACAGACACCTAGTAATGAACACCAAACAAACTGACAGTTATGGACAGACAGTAATAAATGTCTACTGACCAATAGTTATGGACAGACCCTAGCGGATGCTCACTGACCAACAATTATCGATGGACACTAATAGATACCTAGTAATATACGCCCACTGACCAACAGTAACAGATGGACTGCAATTGATGCATAGTGATGGACACGCACTGACCAACAGCTAGGGATTAACTGTTACGGACGCCCACTGACCGACAGCAATGGACAGACTATAAAGGACGCCTAGTGATGGATGCCCACTTATGGATAGACAGTTTATTAATTGATTTGTGTTATTTAGTGTGTTTTATCACAGTAAAGCACATAGCCAGGAAATAAGTCTGATCTCTCTCTCCTCCCAGAACAACTGCATTGAGAGGAGAAAGAAAAACAGCCCATATTATGGCTGTATTTAGTAAATATACTGTAAGTAAGTAATGGTCCCTGATTGTTACTGTGCGGCAGGCAAAACCTCATCACAGTAAAAAACTGTGCATGTCTGTGCTATTTATTATTATTATTATTATTATTATTTTGGGGGGGCTGTAATAGGAGGGGGGGATCGGAATTACATATTACATATAACTGTAAAAGAGAATAGGCCGCTCAATGCGTTTCTGGGAGAAAAAAAACAATGGAAATGAGTTTTCCTTCAAAAACAAAAAACAAAGCATTGCACATCACCAGAAATAACATAGCTATCCAAAGCCAGTGCTTGGCGTTTCAAACAGAATTATTACATGCTAGCATCAGAGAGGCTTTGCTTTCTTTTTCTTTTTGAAGGAAAGCTAATTTAAATATAAGGTTTGAGTGAATTGACCTTTGGATCATAGATCCGAAGTTGATTTGTTCAAATGTTTTTTTTTTTTGTTTTTTTTATTGTACAAGATTAAAATGCATCGGCTTTGTGGAGTCAAAGTTTGTGTGCCCAAAGTTGCACAAGACTTTGATGAATTACTATTATATTTACATCTGCGTATTTAAAAACAATTTAAAATTGCAATATGATGAGGGCTTTGGTACTAGCTGGTACCTCGGTACTAAAGCCCACTTCGGATTCCTATTTTAAATTGTTTTTAAATATGGTAAGCAGATATGAATACAGTAGTAATTCACAGAAGTCTCATGCAACTTGGTAAACTGGTAAACAAATTCAGTAAAAAAAAAAAAAAAAAAAAAAGACCTGGAGTCAAGGTATGCATTGGACTTCTAAATTGACAGGTTATTAGAGTGCAATACATTGGACCCACTATAGGAGGCTATGTTGAGGGTCTTGCATGCAGTTAGATGGAACATGTACTTTCTGACTTAGTTGTACATTAATACAACAACTTATAGCAGGCTCAATAATCAAAACAATAGACATGAGTGTTATTCCTATGTATAAAACCACTCCAAAAAGTATAAATATAAATATATATATATATATATATATATATATATATATATAAATACATATCTATAAAAAATAAATATACAAAATAAATAGATTAGAAATAGCAATATTGATGATTAAAAAATTGATGATAAATAATATATAATATTAATGACAATAATACACTCAATCCATTCTCCATACAAAGATCATGTGACCCTAAAAATGTATTTCGAAAGCCTCATTCAGATCGTTTGGATTAAGGCAATCAAGTTTAAAAATCCAATACATTTCACGTTTACAAAGGGTCTGAATGGCATTACGACAGCTGTCATTTACCTGTTCGATGGGTGTGACCTTAAACCCGGAAAAGCACCCATCGTGATGTTCTGTCGCATGGCGGGATATATTATGTTGTAAAAATTTATTTTTTACATTAGATCTGTGCTTGTTAAGCCTATTACGTAGAGTTTGGATGGTGTGACCTACATACTGTAGGCCGCATGGGCATTCCAACAGGTAAATGACATTCTGAGAGCCACAACTGAGATGTTTTTTTATGGAAAAGGAGTCCCCAATAGATTTACTGCGAAAGGACGATGTAGTACTAATGGTCAAACAACATAAACACCTGGATACTTTGGGGAGTTATAAATGCAATTTATCCAGAATGCTATTTCTATTCTATTTATTTTTTATATAACATATACATTATATTCTTTTATTGTACATTATACATTATATTATTTTATTGTTTCAGCTTTTAATTAATCACTGAATCAAGTAAATAGATTTTTTTTTTATGTTAAGGAAAGACAGATTTGATACCTCCCACTCTGATTTATGATAAAGTCCTGCATGATTGATGATTTTTTTTATATACTATATATTTTATATTTATATCAAATTTATTGCCTCTAGAGTGCATTTTTTGCATTCAATGAATTATTTACATTGAATTGATCATGTGTACTATAGGTATATGTATAACTATGTACCCTGGACCCCATTGTCTATGTATTTATTTATCCATTTATTTATTTTCTCTTGATCTATTTGATAATGATGTTACTCTTAATATCTCTAGTTAAGTAGGTAACATTATGAAGGCAGCAGGGTGCAGGATTCTTCAGTCAGCCGAGCCTTCTTTCATGCTGGCCTGTAAGCGTTGCGTTACCCAGCAACAGTACTGCATCATAAGTCACATGATCGGAGCTGCGATCATGTGACCCTGTGTGACGCCGTTCCTCCTCCCCAGCAATGGGCTGCATCTTAAAGCGATGTTCCTTTCTGTTAATGATTAAAAATACATTTATTGAGTAGCCTGTAAGCCCAATGGGCTAGTTTTTATATGTATATATCTTATTTCATCAGTTTGTGTATTGATCACTTTGATTCTAGTTTGGGGATTTTTTGAGGTGATGCCCACCTCCCCCCTGACCTTGTTTGCATGTGACCATTTTTTGTGTATATATATATATATATATATATATATATATATATCCAGCATGTTTGTCTATCTGTTATGCAATATTCTTCACCTGATGAAGGGGACCCCTTCCCTGAAACGCATTGTGTGATTGCAATAAATACTTTTGAAGATTCATCATCTGCCATTGGTCGGTTCCTTGCGCCGAGGGATGCTCCTTCTCTCCATTTCATTTCAATCCTCTGTGTGGGCCTAGGCACGCTATAACGTTTTTACCCTATGGTGCGCCCTTTTTTTCTGTTTATACAGTAAACAACTTGCCTTTATACGTACTTCGTTGTCTGGTGATCCAGATTTTGTGGCTGCACGTAGAATTTGCGTTTGGAGAAAAAAAATTACAATGGATTACACCATTAATCGCCTGGAGCAACGTGAACGTCTTGTGACCCGGTCATTCAGGTTTTTGACCCGGATGTGTCTGTTAAGGTACTATCTTCCAGTAATAACGTCTATGAGGGCATTGATTAAAAATCTTTACTCGGAATTTCAAATACTGGAAAAATATATGCTTAATGAGATCCAACATGAACTTGATGCAACATTTTTGGAGATCTATCTGCAGGAGGGCCTTGTGCCCAGGGGTCTTCGTTTACGTTTTAAAAACTCTTTTGATGATGATACAGACTTTTGTGGGATGATTATCTACTAGACTGTGCTAGAGGATTAATCAAGCTTTTGATCAAGAAACGCAGGAACATGTGTTCCAACCTTGGAGCCCTTATTATGGATGTTTACAACAGAATCATCCATCATAAGGAGCATCCAGCGTATATCAGGTTTGACCGCATGACTGCAAGCATGACTACAAGGTCTCTCTATATGAGAAAGATGTTATAGATAAAAAAGCCAAAAAACTAATCAGGGATAGGACCGATTTCAAAACTGATAATATCAAATATTGGCTCAAGGACCCTCCCTATGGCAAATCTACCAATAAATCCCACGGTCCCATCCAGACTCAGGGTCATCGACCCCCACGTAGTGGTTCCATCTCCTCTAAAGGATCCAAACCACCTTCACATTCCCATCACCATCAGGGATGCACCTTTTATAACAACTCTAGACGGTCCAAACCATCAACAAAACTACAAGATAGGAATGTCTATACAGGGCCTGTTGAATCTGTATATGGTACCACCCCAATATTAGATTTACCAGTGCCCAATAACGGCTTACATAGGATCCCTCCTATTGGCCCATTCCATTCTCAGGACCATTCATCTTAGTCCATGAACACCTTGGACCACAAACAAGTGGCTCCTTTTGAAGCCATCTTTCCACAACCCACCAATTTTTTAGGTATAGAGAAAACGGGTTCTCATACGGCCACTCCGTCCACCGCATTTGACCCAGACATTACATCCAAATGTGGTCCATTAAACCTCCCTCCGACCTCCTTTTCTCCCCCTAAGTCATATTCACAGGTTTTTCTCCCCGACCAAGGCTCCATACATTGCAAACAAGTTCCTCCATCACCCACCTCCCCAATTGATCTAGAAGTGGACTCTCTTATTACCGTTCATGAAGTTACATTTCCCCAAGGTTCAGAACATCTCAATACCAGCCCGTCAGGCCAAACCATACAGGCTGGTGTTACCCTGACTGCCTTAGGACTCATGGATCCGCTGGATAACACCACTCAATCTGGTCCTTTTTCCTCCTCATCCTCATCTTTCGCTTCCTCTTTTTTATCTCTACCTCCTATCCTAAACCCTATCATGGCCTACCCGGTACTAAAAGGCCCCAATACAGTAGCAATAACCAATTACTTTCACCCTTTAGGTCCAAGACCCCCCAAAAGAAAAAATATAGGAGAGGTTGCAGAGGGGGCAAAAGAATAAAGGAGAATATAGCCCTCAGTGCCCCTCTTCCACAGGAGGTCAAAATTTTCAATTTGTCCAAATACATATTGTCCACTGAAGAAACATGACTTTTATCCAAGGGCCTTTTCTTTTGTCCTTCTGCACCCATCAAAGGTTTTGATGTATTTTTGGATTTACATCATTTCACTCGAAAATTAACCCTGAAAAGACATTTTGGGATTTTGGAAAAATCCTCCAGACCTAAGGTCAGTGTGGATCTGGGGGTGACTCCAGATACTCAAACCCATGAGTATGTACATACAGGGCTAAAACCACCTTCTAAATATTACCCTATGCAACATAGGGGTAATTTTATTGACACCTTCTATAATGTAGTCATGGATGATTTTCAGAGATTACACCAAAAACCAACCTGCAGTCAGAATCTTAGTAAAAAAGCGGCAGTTAAGCACCTCCAAAATAATCTAGATATTGTTATCCGCAGCGCGGATAAGGGAGGAGGAGTGGTAATTCAGGATAGGGAGACCTACACCAAGGAGGCACTTTGCATCTTATCTGATACAGAATACTATCTACCTCTAGCCACAGACCCCACTGAGTCACATATTTCAGAGTTTAAAAACCTTATTGAATCAGCATCCCATATACTAGACAAAAAGGAGAAAGCATTCATCTCAGTATCCGATCCAGTCACAGCACTATTTTATCACTTACCCAAGATACATAAGGATGCAAAAAATCCACCGGGGGGACCAATCATTTCAGGTGTTTCCTCCCTTACATGTAATCTCTCAAAGTATTAAGATGTTTTGCTACAAAAATATTTTACCACACTACCCTCATATTTAAGGGATTCAACACCTTTGATAGAGTCTATTAAAGGTATTGAGTGGAGGAATACATACAATTGGGTCACTTTGGACGTGACAGCTCTGTATTCTAATATTCCACATACCAAAGGAATTGAATGCATTAAGTGGTATTTAGATAATGATCCCCTATTACCGGCAGGACAAGCAGTTTTTCTACAGGACTGCATAAGATTTATATTAACACACAATGTATTCACCTTTGAGGACTCACTCTATCTGCAGATGAAGGGAACCGCAATGGGGGCGAAATTTGTGCCCAGTTTTGTAAATCTTTTTATGGGGCTTTTTGAGGATAAGTACATCTATGGTTCTAGGTATTGGACTGACAATATTGTCTTCTACCGTAGATACTTAGATGATTTGATCCTCATATGGAATGGTGATGATTAGGGATGAGCGAACCCGAACTGTATAGCTCGGGTTCGTACCGAATTTTGGGGTGTCCGTGACACGGACCCGAACCCGGACATTTTCGTAAAAGTCCGGGTTCGTGTTCGGTGTTCGTCACTTTCTTGGCGCTTTTTGAAAGGCTGCAAAGCAGCCAATCAACAAGCGTCATACTACTTGCCACAAGAGGCCGTCACAGCCATGCCTACTATTGGCATGGCTGTGATTGGCCAGAGCACCATGTGACCCAGCCTCTATTTAAGCTGGAGTCACATAGCGCCGCCCGTCACTCTGCTCTAATCAGCATAGGGAGAGGTTGCAGCTGCGACGTTAGGGCGAGATTAGGCAGTGATTAACTCCTCCAAAAGACTTCATTCAGAGATCGATCTGCAGCTGTGGATGATTGAACTGCTGCTATTGAATTGCTCACTGTTTTTAGGCTGCCCAGAGCGTTTTTCAGTCACTTTTTTCTGGGGTGATCGGCGGCCATTTTGTGTCTTGTGGTGCACCAGCACAAGCTGCCACCAAGTGCATTTAACCCTCAATGGTGTGATTGTTTTTTGGCTAAATCCTACATCAGGGTCAAGCTGTCACACCAAGTGCATTTAACCATCAATAGTCTGGTTATTTTTTGGCCATACACTACACCAGGGGCAAACTGTCACCAAGTGCATTTAACCATCAATGGTGTGGTTGTTTTTTAGCTAAATCCTACATCAGGGTCAAGCTGTCACGCCAAGTGCATTTAACCATCAATAGTCTGGTTATTTTTTGGCCATATACTACATCAGGGGTAAGCTGAGCCTGTCACCAAGTGCATTTAACCCTCAATAGTGTGGTTGGTCAAGCTGTCACACCAAGTGCATTTAACCATCAATAGTGTGGATATTTTTTGGCCATATCCCAGTCTAATTCTTTCAGTAAATGTATACCTGTCACCCAGCGCATAAATAATAGGCCTCAAATTTATATCCAGCTAAATCTGTCGTTACTGCTGTGGCTGGTCAAGTTATTTAGTGTCCGTCAAAGCACAGTTTTTGTTCTGGGTTGAAATACAATTCCCAATTTATAAATTTCCTAATTTAGTGGTTTCTGCTGTATCAGAGCTATTTTAAATCTATCCCTAAAAGGGTATATCAGATTCAAGGTGCACATAGGGTCATTCTGAATAACTTCACACACACGCTACTGTGCATTTCCAAGTCTAATTCTGAAAGTAAACCGATACCTGTCACCCAGCGCCTAAATACTAGGCCTCAAATTTATATCCAGCTAAATCTGTTGTTACTGCTGTGGCTGGTCAAGTTATTTAGTGTCCGTCAAAGCACAGTTTTTGTTCTGGGTTGAAATACAATTCCCAATTTAGCAATTTCCTAATTTAGTGGTTTCTGCTGTATCAGGCCTACTTTAAATTTATCCCTAAAAGGGTATATTAGATTCAAGGTGCAGATAGGGTCATTCTGAATAATTTCACACACACGCTACTGTGCATATCCCAGTTTAATTCTGCCAGTAAACGTATACCTGTCACCCAGCACCTAAATACTAGGCCTCAAATTTATATCCAGCTAAATTTGTCATTACTGCTGTGACTGGTCAAGTTATTTAGTGTCCGTCAAAGCAGTTTTTGTTCTGGGTTGAAATACAATTCCCAATTTAGCAATTTCCTAATTTAGTGGTTTCTGCTGTATCAGGCCTACTTTAAATTTATCCCTAAAAGGGTATATTAGATTCAAGGTGCAGATAGGGTCATTCTGAATAACTTCACACACAAGCTACTGTGCATATCCCAGTCTAATTCTGTCTGTAAACCTATACCTGTCACCCAGCACCTAAATACTAAGCCTCAAATTTATATCCAGCTAAATCTGTCGTTACTGCTGTGGCTGGTCAAGTTATTTAGTGTCCGTCAAAGCATATTTTTTGTTCTGGGTTGAAATACAATTCCCAATTTAGCAATTTCCTAATTTAGTGGTTTCTGCTGTATCAGAGCTATTTTAAATCTATCCCTAAAATGGTATATCAGATTCAAGGTGCACATAGGGTCATTCTGAATAACTTCACACACACGCTACTGTGCATTTCCAAGACTAATTCTGTCAGTAAACCTATACCTGTCACCCAGCGCCTAAATACTAGGCCTCAAATTTATATCCAGCTAAATCTGTCGTTACTGCTGTGGCTGGTCAAGTTATTTAGAGTCCGTCAAAGCACATTTTTTGTTCTGGGTTGAAATACAATTCCCAATTTAGCAATTTCCTAATTTAGTGGTTTCTGGTGTATCAGAGCTATTTTAAATCTATCCCTAAAAGGGTATATCAGATTCAGGGTGCACATAGGGTCATTCTGAATAACTTCACACACACGCTACTGTGCATTTCCAAGTCTAATTCTCACAGTAAACCTATACCTGTCACCCACCGCCTAAATACTAGGCCTCAAATTTATATCCAGCTAAATCTGTCGTTACTGCTGTGGCTGGTCAAGTTATTTAGTGTCCGTCAAAGCACATTTTTTGTTCTGGGTTGAAATACAATTCCCAATTTAGCAATTTCCTAATTTAGTGGTTTCTGCTGTATTAGAGCTATTTTAAATCTATCCCTAAAAATCTATCCCTAATAGGCCTCAAATTTATAGTCAGCTAAATCTGTGGTTACTGCTGTGCCTGTATTAGTGTAATACGGTACCTAAATAGATAGCCAGATAGTGTTAGTTGTCTTTTAAAAAAGGCCTGAATTTGAATTCAATACATTGGGTCAAATAATATTTTTGTTGTTGTGGTGAACGATAACAATATGGAAAACATCTAGTAAAGGACGCGGATGCGGACATGGTCGTGGTGGTGTTAGTGGACCCTCTGGTGCTGGGAGAGGACGTGGCCGTTCTGCCACAGCCACACGTCCTAGTGTACCAACTACCTCAAGTCCCAGTAGCCGCCATAATTTACAGCGATATTTGGTGGGGCCCAATGCCGTTCTAAGGATGGTAAGGCCTGAGCAGGTACAGGCATTAGTCAATTGGGTGGCCGACAGTGGATCCAGCACGTTCACATTATCTCCCCCCAGTCTTCTGCAGAAAGCACACAGATGGCGCCTGAAAACCAAGCCCATCAGTCTGTCACATCACCCCCATGCATACCAGGGAAACTGTCTGAGCCTCAAGTTATGCAGCAGTCTCTTATGCTGTTTGAAGACTCCGCTGGCAGGGTTTCCCAAGGGCATCCACCTAGCCCTTCCCCAGCGGTGGAAGACATAGAATGCACTGACGCACAACCACTTATGTTTCCTGATGATGAGGATATGGGAATACCACCTCAGCATGTCTCTGATGATGACGAAACACAGGTGCCAACTGCTGCGTCTTTCTGCAGTGTGCAGACTGAACAGGAGGTCAGGGATCAAGACTGGGTGGAAGACGATGCAGGGGACGATGAGGTCCTAGACCCCACATGGAATGAAGGTCGTGCCACTGACTTTCACAGTTCAGAGGAAGAGGCAGTGGTGAGACCGAGCCAACAGCGTAGAAAAAGAGGGAGCAGTGGGCAAAAGCAGAACACCCGCCGCCAAGAGACTCCGCCTGCTACTGACCGTCGCCATCTGGGACCAAGCACCCCAAAGGCAGCTTCAAGGAGTTCCCTGGCATGGCACTTCTTCAAACAATGTGCTGACGACAAGACCCGAGTGATTTGCACGCTGTGCCATCAGAGCCTGAAGCGAGGCATTAACGTTCTGAACCTTAGCACAACCTGCATGACCAGGCACCTGCATGCAAAGCATGAACTGCAGTGGAGTAAACACCTTAAAAACAAGGAAGTCGTCATCAGCTACTGTCGAGGCTTGGAGGTGGTTTCAAAACTCGAAATGGGGTTTCCCGTATCCCTCCCCTCTTGTACAGATCAGAGACGTAGTCGGCTTAGCTCCCTTAGAACTTAGACAAAGTGTCCCCAAAGCCATACGCGCGTCAGAAATGCCCATCCCCTCCTTATTACAAGGAAGCAAGGGAGGTGTCATAGACAGAGAGGTCCTTGTCTCATCTATACCCGGGATTGATTCTCACCCCCATATGCTTTCTTTCTTGATGACATATATAATCAAACACATCCCCATGTCCTCTCTTCTCAGACCTCTTACATGGTTCAAAAGCCTCATCCAAAACCCTTCCCCCCCCCGAAGAAACCTATATCCTCACTTTATAAGTACCTCAGTACAACTATTCTACCCCCTAAACCCTCTTTTATAAACTTATGGGAAAGAGACTTAAATATACACTTCTCGTCTGAGGAGCTATCCGCCTTATTCATGATACCACATACTTCTTCAAGATGTACTAGAATCCAAGAGAATGGATATAAAGTGTTAACTAGGTGGTACAAAACACCAGACATTACGTGTCGATACGGAGACGGTAGCTCCGATGTCTGTTAAAGATGCGAGCAGGATCATGGAACCATGTTCCACATTTGGTGGACCTGCCCCCTGATTTCCGACTGGTGGGGTAAGATCTTCAAAAAATGTAATGAGATCTGCAACTCTAATTTAACCCCATCACCTTTGTTTGCCCTATTAGGTCTACCTCCGGATCACGAGACAAAACCCTCCCCCCTCCTTAGAATCCTGCTTATTTCTGCCCGACTCCTGATCCCGACACATTGGCTGGAAAAGGATCTCCCTTCCCTAGAACATTGGTCCAATAAAGTCGACTCTATATACAGATTCGAAGAGTTAGCAACTTTGGAAAATAGGTCCCATCACAAATTTTCAACCATTTGGGAAAAATGGAGATCTTTCAGAGGCTTCCATTAGATTGCGCATCTTGCCCCACTCGCCTCAGACAATATCTTTGATTTATGTGCTTTTACTCTAGGAATACGGATAAGAAATACTTAAAGGTTATTCAACATTTACACTGTTAACATACATCCTTTAGTGTTGTTATGTTTTGACTGTTCTATACCTGCTACTGTTACCCAGACAATGTATGTACATTGGGAGCTTGCTCCTCCTTTCCTAAAGACCAGATTTATATGTAACAGATCTTACTTATTCAATAAAGCTTTTGAAACTAAAAAAAAATAAAATAAAAAAAAAAACAAGGAAGTCACTCAGGCTCCCCCTGCTACCTCTTCTGCTGCTGCCGCGCTGCTGCCGCCTCGGCATCTTCCTCCGCCTCTGGAGGAACGTTGGCACCTGCCGCCCAGCAAACAGGGGATGTACCACCAACACCACCACCTCCGTCACCAAGCATCTCAACCAGCGTTCAGCTCTCCATCTTACAAACATTTGAGAGAAAGCGTAAATTCCCACCTAGCCATCCTCGACCCCTGGCCCTGAATGCCAGAATTTCTAAACTACTGGCCTATGAAATGCTGTCATTTAGGCTGGTGGACACAGACAGCTTCAAACAGCTCATGTCGCTTCCTGTCCCACAGTATGTTGTTCTTAGCCGGCACTACTTCTCCAAGAGAGTCGTGCCTTCCCTGCACAACCAAGTATCCGATAAAATCAAGTGTGCACTGCGCAACGCCATCTGTGGCAAGGTCCACCTAACCACACTTACGTGGACCAGTAAGCATGGCCAGGGACGCTATATCTCCCTAACTGCACACTGGGTAAATGTAGTGGCAGCTGGGCCCCAGGCGGAGAGCTGTTTGGCGCACGTCCTTCCGCGGCCAAGGATCGCAGGGCAACATTATTTGCCTCCTGTTGCCACCTCCTCCTTCTCGGCTTCCTCCTCCTCTTCTTACACCTGCTCATCCAGTCAGCCACACACCTTCACCACCAACTTCAGCACAGCCCGGGGTAAACGTCAGCAGGCCATTCTGAAACTCATATGTTTGGGGGACAGGCCCCACACCGCACAGGAGTTGTGGCGGGGTATAGAACAATAGACCGACGAGTGGTTGCTGCCGGTGAGCCTCAAGCCCGGCCTGGTGGTGTGCGATAATGGGAGAAATCTCGTTGCAGCTCTGGGACTAGCCGGTTTGACGCACATCCCTTGCCTGGCGCATGTGCTGAATTTGGTGGTGCAGAAGTTCATTCACAACTACCCCGACATGTCAGAGCTGCTGCATAAAGTGCGGGCCGTCTGTTCGCGCTTCCGGCGTTCACATCCTGCCGCTGCTCGCCTGTCTGCGCTACAGCGTAACTTCGGCCTTCCCGCTCACCGCCTCATATGCGACGTGCCCACCAGGTGGAACTCCACCTTGCACATGCTGGACAGACTGTGCGAGCAGCAGCAGGCCATAGTGGAGTTTCAGCTGCACCACGCACGGGTCAGTCGCACTGCGGAACAGCACCATTTTACCACCAATGACTGGGCCTCCATGCGAGATCTGTGTGCCCTGTTGCGCTGTTTCGAGTACTCCACCAACATGGCCAGTGGCGATGACGCCTTTATCAGCGTTACAATACCACTTCTATGTCTCCTTGAGAAAACACTTAGGGCGATGATGGAAGAGGAGGTGGCCCAGGAGGAGGAGGAGGAGGAGGAAGAGGGGTCATTTTTAGCACTTTCAGGCCAGTCTCTTCAAAGTGACTCAGAGGGAGGTTTTTTGCAACAGCAGAGGCCAGGTACAAATGTGGCCAGCCAGGGCCCACTACTGGAGGACGAGGATGAGGAGGAGGTGGAGGAGGATGAGGATGAAGCATGGTCACAGCAGGGTGGCACCCAACGCAGCTCGGGCCCATCACTGGTGCGTGGCTGGGGGGAAAGGCAGGACGATGACGATACGCCTCCCACAGAGGACAGCTTGTCCTTACCCCTGGGCAGCCTGGCACACATGAGCGACTACATGCTGCAGTGCCTGCGCAACGACAGCAGAGTTGCCCACATTTTAACGTGTGCGGACTTCTGGGTTGCCACCCTGCTGGATCCACGCTACAAAGACGATGTGCCCACCTTACTTCCTGCACTGGAGCGTGATAGGAAGATGCGCAAGTACAAGCGCACATTGGTAGACGCCAGGGGCGGACTGGGCCAGGGGGCAGGGGGGCAATTGCCCCCCGGGCCTCTCTGTTAGCTCATTGTCCTGGCCGGCTGGGCTGGAATGATCTGTGACTGAGTCTGTCAGGCTCAGCACTGTGGCCTGCGGAGGGAGACGGGGAGCAGGGGAGGCGTGCAGCCGGCAGCCTATCAGAGAGGCCGCCAGACCGGCGCAGGCGACGCGATGACGTCATCGCGCCGCCTGACTGAGCCGCTGTGCGGCCGTAAAGTAAGGACATTGACAGCAGCACTGGAGGCGGGACGGGAGAATTTCAGTGAAGGTGCTGGAGGTAGGAGGTAAGTATAAGTCTGACTGGCTTTTTTTTTCTTCTTCTCATTTCTGTCACTGATAGGGGGCCCTATCTGGCTACTGGCACATTATAAGGGGGGGCCCTATCTGGCTACTGGCACATTATAGGGTGGGCCCCTATCTGGCTACTGGCACATTATAGTGGGGGGGGCCTATGGGCTGCTGGCACATTATAGGGGGGCCCTTTCTGGCTACTGGCACATTATAGGGGGGGCTATGGCTACTGGCACATTATATGGGGGGGCTATAGCTACTGGCACATTATAAGGGGGCCCTAAATGGCTACTGGCACATTATAGGGGGGTCTCTATATGGCTACTGGCACATTATAGGGGGGGGCTATGGCTACTGGCACATTATAGGGGGGCCCTATATGGCTACTGGCACATTATAAGGGGGCCCTATATGGCTACTGGCACATTATAGGGGGGTCTCTATATGGCTACTGGCACATTATAGGGGGGGTGCTATGGCTACTGGCACATTATAGGGGGGCCCTATATGGCTACTGGCACATTATAGGGGGGCCCTATCTGGCTACTGGCACATTATAGGGGGGGCTATGGCTACTGGCACATTATATGGGGGGGCTATGGCTACTGGCACATTATAAGGGGGCCCTATATGGCTACTGGCACATTATAGGGGGTCTCTATATGGCTACTGGAACATTATAGGGGGGGGCTATGACTACTGGCACATTATAGGGGGGGCCCTATCTGGCTACTGGCACATTATAGGGGGGCCCTATCTGGCTACTGGCACATTATAGGGGGGCTATGGCTACTGGCACATTATGGGGGGTATGGCTACTGGCACATTATATAGGGGGGCCTATGGCTACTGGCACATTATAGGGGGGCCTATGGCTACTGGCACATTATATGGGGGGGGCTATGGGTACTGGCACATTATATGGGGGGGGGTATGGCTACTGGCACATTATAGGGGGCCTATGGCTACTGGCACATTATAGGGGGGGCCTTTTGGCTACTGGCACATTATAGGGGGCACTATGGGGACATTAGCTCAACTGGGGACATTACAAGGGTGTATTTTTGGCACTGTCTATTATAAGGAGAATTATTACTACTGGGAAGGGGGCATTATGGTGGGCTTTATTACTCCCCCATTGTATGAGCCCCTAGTAGCAGCACCAGCCTCTCCCTGCTCTGCTATCCCTCTGCCCCTTCTCCAAATCCTTATTATGATATTTTTCTCATTAGGATAAAACACATCAGCTCCGCCGAGCCCCCGGCCAAAGTGTGGAAGTGGCGTCCGAGATCCCCAAGGGCCAAGCCAAGTAATTGTACGTTTTCATATGAAATATGTTTATGTTATACACATATAGCCTACACTGTGCCCCACAATGTACAGTTTCTTCTGCAAAAGTCATCAGGTGTCATGGGGGGGGGGAGACACAGAGCAGCGCCCAGCGGGGAGGAGAGAATACATGGATGCAACACTGTATCAGCCAGAAAATGACACTTTCGGCATTATACCAAAAATGCAATTTTCGGCGGCTGATATATCGGAGCATCCTTAGTCTTTTTTGTTTTCCTGTGTTGCAATTTACATGGCTGACGAAAGTGTCAAGGGGGGGGGGGGGGTCAGGAGGAGGCAGGGGAAATGGGTAAGCAGGAGGGGGGCTCAGTGGGCCTCTGGGTGTTACTTGCCCCCTGGGCCAAAAGTTGCCAGTCAGCCCCTGGTAGACGCGCTGCTTAGAGCATTCCCAAATGTCACAGGGGAACAAGTGGAAGCCCAAGGCCAAGGCAGAGGAGGAGCAAGAGGTCGCCAAGGCAGCTGTGTCACGGCCAGCTCCTCTGAGGGCAGGGTTAGCATGGCAGAGATGTGGAAAAGTTTTGTCAACACGCCACCGCTGACTGCACCACCACCTGATACGCAACGTGTTAGCAGGAGGCAACATTTCACTAACATGGTGGAACAGTACGTGTGCACACCCCTCCACGTACTGACTAATGGTTCGGCCCCATTCAACTTCTGGGTCTCTAAATTGTCCACGTGGCCAGAGCTAGCCTTTTATGCCTTGGAGGTGCTGGCCTGCCCGGCGGCCAGCGTTTTGTCTGAACGTGTATTCAGCACGGCAGGGGGCGTCATTACAGACAAACGCAGCCGCCTGTCTACAGCCAATGTGGAGAAGCTGACGTTCATAAAAATGAACGAGGCATGGATCCCACAGGACCTGTCCGTCCCTTGTCCAGATTAGACATTAACTACCTCCCCTTAACCATATATTATTGTACTCCAGGGCACTTCCTCATTCAATCCTATTTTTATTTTCATTTTACCATTATATTGCGAGGCTACCCAAAGTTGAATGAATCTCTCATCTGTCTGGGTGCCGGGGCCTAAATATATGCCAATGGACTGTTCCAATGTTGGGTGACGTGAAGCCTGATTCTCTGCTATGACATGCAGACTAATTCTCTGCTGACATGAAGCCAGATCCTCTGTTACGGGACCTCTCTCCTCTGCCTGGGTGCTGGGCCTAAATATCTGACAATGGACTGTTGCATTGGTGGCTGACGTGAAGCCTGATTTTCTGCTATGACATGCAGACTAATTCTCTGCTGACATGAAGCCAGATCCTCTGTTACGGGACCTCTCTCCTCTGCCTTGGTGCTGGGGCTAAATATCTGACAATGGACTGTTGCAGTGGAGGCTGACGTGAAGCCTGATTTTCTGCTATGACATGCAGACTAATTCTCTGCTGACATGAAGCCAGATCCTCTGTTACGGGATCTCTCTCCTCTGCCTGGGTGCTGGGCCTAAATTTATGAAAATGGACTGTTGCATTGGTGGCTGACGTGAAGCCTGATTCTCTGCTATGATATGAAGACTGATTCTCTGCTGACATGAAGCCAGATTCTCTGTTACGGGACCTCTCTCCTCTGCCTGGGTGCTGGGCCTAAATTTATGAAAATGGACTGTTGCAGTGGTGGGTGACGTGAAGCCTGATTCTCTGCTATGACATGAAGACTGATTCTCTGCTGACATGAAGCCAGATTGTCTGTTACGGGACCTCTCTCCTCTGCCTGGGTGCTGGGCCTAAATATCTGACAATGGACTGTTGCATTGGTGGCTGACGTGAAGCCTGATTCTCTGCTATGATATGAAGACTGATTCTCTGCTGACATGAAGCCAGATTGTCTGTTACGGGACCTCTCTCCTCTGCCTGGGTGCTGAGCCTAAAATTAGGAAAATGGACTGTTGCATTGGTGGCTGACGTGAAGCCTGATTCTCTGCTATGATATGAAGACTGATTCTCTGCTGACATGAAGCCAGATTGTCCTGTTACGGGACCTCTCTCCTCTGCCTGGGTGCTGGGCCTAAATATCTGACAATGGACTGTTGCATTGGTGGCTGACATGAAGCCTGATTCTCTGCTATGATATGAAGACTGATTCTCTGCTGACATGAAGCCAGATTGTCTGTTATGGGACCTCTCTCCTCTGCCTGGGTGCTGGGCCTAAATATCTGACAATGGACTGTTGCATTGGTGGCTGACATGAAGCCTGATTCTCTGCTATGATATGAAGACTGATTCTCTGCTGACATGAAGCCAGATTGTCTGTTACGGGACTTCTCCCCTCTGCTTGGGTGCCGGGGCGTAAATATCTGAGAATGGACTGTTCCAGTGGTGGGTGACGTGAAGCCAGATTCTCTGCTATGGGACCTCTCTCCAATTGATTTTGGTTAATTTTTATTTATTTAATTTTTATTTTAATTTATTTCCCTATCCACATTTGTTTGCAGGGGATTTACCTACATGTTGCTGCCTTTTGCAGCCCTCTAGCCCTTTCCTGGGCTGTTTTACAGCCTTTTTAGTGCCGAAAAGTTAGAGTCCCCTTTGACTTCAATGGGGTTCGGGTTCGGGACGAAGTTCGGATCGGGTTCGGATCCCGAACCCGAACATTTTCGCGAAGTTCGGCAGAACTTCTCGAACCCGAACATCCAGGTGTCCGCTCAACTCTAATCCCTAATACTCCCTTGTCTCACCTACTTGCAACAAACCCTACCCATCCCCATTCCCAAAGCTTACTATTCCTCACTAATAAAAAAAAATGTAGATCCTTCATTTGGAGCGGGAGAAAAGCAAGACTCTCATTCTCCCTCCTTACAAAACCCAAGCATGCATAGGTCTTCCAAACCCTGAGCTATATGGCAAAGCCATACTCATATCCCGTGCGATAGCATGGCTGTGTTCCCCTACGCAATAATCAGCAGTAGAATTGGAAATTGACCTACTGAACAGACCGGTTAGAGCCGTCCTGCTCGGTCATTAAACCGTCCTTCCCGGTTCGATGCCCCATTACCCAATTATCAAAGCCACCCTTGAGGCTTGGAAATGGCTCTCCTCCTCTCACTGTTCTATACCCTTCCCCTCTCCACTTCTAACAATAAAAGATATACTGGAGACATCTCCCCCTCCCTAAGGTCATCGACCTCCCCAGGTTTAAAGGCCTTACCGGCTTCGCTATGCACTCTGATGGAGAAATATTAGATTTAGAAGCCACAAATACTCTACTGAATCCCCATCCCTGTGACCTCTTCCCAATTTCATACCTCAGATCCTATATAAAACAGCATATTCACTTGAGTGATTTACTTCGCCCCATTGTGTGTTTTAAATCAATAATTTCCCAGTCCACCACCACTAAAAGATTGATATCGCAAATCTACAGTAGACTGCGTTCTACTCCTATCATAACAAAACCTCCCTTTGTGAAACAATGGGAAATGGATCTGAATATCACACTCCCGTTCGCCTCCCTACATAGGCTCTTTTAGTCTACCCACAGGGCCTCCCGCTGTGTGCGAATCCAAGAGAACGGGTACAATATTCTCACCAGATGGTATAATACGCCAGATATGACATCTCTCTTTACCTATACTGCTTCGGACATCTGCTGGAGGTGCCTTGGGGAGAGGGGGACCTTTCTTCATATTTGGTGGACCTGTCCCATCATTCACAAATGGTGGTCTGAGATTTTCTCATTAGCTAACAAGATTTGTCATACCAACATCCAGCCCTCCCCCAATTAGCTCTCTTATCTCTCCCTCAAGAGTATAGCCACACCCAACCACCATTTATCTTCTCACAGTTACTGTTAGCTGCACGTCTTCTCCTACCCAAATTCTGGTTGTAACCTTTAGCCCCACCGATGGAACAATGGATCCAGAAAATGAATCAACTGCAAAGGTTTGAAGAATTGTCCTCTTGGGAAATGAGTTCCCACGTGGGATTCCTCAAAAAATGGTCTATGTGGTCGACCTTCAGGTCCCAACGCGACAAAAAAGACACACTGGACACTCTTCCAATTTAAGCTAGACTCTAACTTACTGGAGTGAAGTCGGGCCTTAAGGTTTTTCTACTGGTCCTTGCCCTTCCTCTAGTAGCAGACAGAGGACATGGAGCAAATCACCACCCATTTGCCCTTTGATTCTGGTATTTGGCCAGGCTTTTGGAGCAATTCTGCTCTCCAACATCAACATGAGATTCGCGCCTGTAAGGCAATCTGCTTATGTAGCTTTCCTAGTCGTCTGATCCATTTTTCCCCTTGTTGTCTGTCTGTCTCCCTCACACTGAATATATTATGATTTGTACCTGCTTGGATCTAACTGAATGTCAGATTTATGCCTGCATTGTACTCATTATTACATCAGCTTGGCCTGCGCGACTATACCTTGGTACCCTGTTACCCCTTTGTTGTTTGTTGTATAAAACTTACAATAAAAATATAAACTAAAAAAAAAAAAAGACTGGCCTCCTCTGGTCAGTTAGTTTTAGCTGAGCAGAAGTAGAAGAACCTACACTGAAAACCTGCCAGAGAACTACTCCTGAGGGAAAGAGGACGGACATTAATAGTAGGTTTAGAACCAGCAAGGCCATACATTGCATTCAGACAGTAAGGTGCCGCTCGTTAATGGCACTAACACTTTACTGCTTTCGGCAAGGGATAATAGCCTCAGGCACCCACCACACATTTTAGATGGACTGGCCATCTGCATCTAAGATCTGCACCCCTCAACCTGGACTGCAAAAATAATTAATCAGAACGGATTTGCAATCCTGCGGTTGTTTGGAAAGATTGCTAAGTGTGTTTACAGAGAGACATTGGACTGCTATTACCTTCATTGCTACTGCCTATCCACAATTATTGTGAGAATCCAACTCAGTAATATACTGTATATTTTGCTATTGTATCAACTACTATTCTCATTATCTGTTCAGTAAAGAGAGACTTTATCGCAAAAAAAAAAAAAAAAAAAGACTGTTGGAAAACCATTTCAGGTGAATACCTCTTGAAGCTCATCTAGAGAATGCCAAGAGTGTGCAAAGCAGTAATCAAAGCAAAAGGTGGCTACTTTGAAGAACATAGAATATGAAATATTTTCAGTTGTTTCACACTTTTTTGTTATGTATATAATTCCACATGTGTTAATTCATAGTTTTGATGCCTTCAGTGTGAATCTACAATTTTCATAGTCATGAAAATAAAGAAAACTTTTTGAATGAGAAGGTGTGTCCAAACTTTTGGTCTGTACTGTATATCTTTGCCCAAAATGACTGTATTTCAAATGGATGTATTTTAAATGCCTAAATCAAACCCCTGTATGTAGAGGGGGTATCTCACAAGGCCTGAACTAGTGGAGGCCTAAATTAAATATTTCTTTGCACAAAATGGATGTATTTCAAATGGCTTTATTTCAAATGCCTGAATCAAACCCCTGTATGTAGAGGGGGTATCTCACAGGGGATGAACCAGTGTAGGCCTAAATTATTTTTTTCTTTGCCCAACAAGGCTATATTTCAAATGCCTAAATCAAACCCCTGTATGCAAAGGGTGTATCTCACACGCTCTGAACCAGTGTAGGCCTGAATTCAATATTGGCGCACCAAATGGCTGTATTTTAAATGCCTGAATCAAACCACTGTATGTAGAGTGAGAATCTCACAGGCCTGAACCAGTGTAGGCCTCAATTAAATATTTATTTGCACAAAAAGAATGTATTTCAAATGGCTGTATTTCAAATGCCTGATTCAAACCCCTGTATGTAGAGGGGGTAGCTCATAGGGCCTGAACCAGTGTAGGCCTAAATTAAAATTTTTTTTGCCCAAGGCTGTATTTCAAATGCCTGAATCAAACCCCTGTATGCCCAGGGTGTATCTCACACGGTCTGAACCAGTGTAGGCCTAAATTGCATATTTCTTTGCCCAAAATGGCTGTATTTCAAAAGCCTGAAACAAACCCCTATATGTAGAAGGTGTATCTCACATGGTATGAATCAGTGTAGGCCTGAATGAATTATTTCTTTGACCAAAATGGCTGTATTTCAAATGACTATATTTCAAATGCCTAACTCAATCCCATGTTTGTAGAGGGTGTTCTCACAGGGTCTAAACCACTGTAGGCCTGAATGAAATATTTATTTGCACACAATGGCTGTATTTCAAATGGCTGTATTTTAAATGCCAGAATTAAACCCTTGTATGTGGATGGGGTATCTCACAGGGCATGAACAAGTGTAGGACTAATATTTATATTTCTTTGCCCCAAATGGCTGTATTTCAAATGGCTGTATTTCAAATGCCTGAATCAATCTCCTGTATGTAGAGGAAGTATCTCACAGGGCATAAACCAGTGTAGGCCTAAGTTAAATATTTATTTGCCAAAAATGGCTGTATTTCAAATGGCTGTATTTTAAATGCCAGAATTAAACCCCTGAATGTAGAGGGGGTATCTCACAGGGCATGAAATAGTATAGGCCTAAATTTAATATTTCTTTGCCCAAAATGGCTGTATTTCAAATGGTTGTATTTTAATTGCTTCAATCAAACCTCTGTATGTAGAGGTTGTATCTCACAGGGTCTATACCAGTGTAGGCCTAAATTAAATATTTATTTGCACAAAATGGATATATTTCAAATGGCTGTATTTCAAATGCCTGAATCAAACCCCTGTATGTAAAGGGTGTATCTCACATGGCCTAAACCAGTGTAGGCCTGAATTAAAGATTTATTTCCCTAAAATGGCTGTATTTAAAATGCCTGAATCAAATAACTGTATGTAGAGGGTGTATCTCACATGGTCTGAACCACTTTAGGCCTGAATGAAATGTTTCTTTGCACAAAATGGCTGTATTTCAAATGGCTGTATTTCAAATGCCTGAATCAAACCCCTGTATGTAGAGGGGGTATCTCACAGGGCATGAAACAGTGTAGGCCTATATTAAATATTTCTTAGCCCAAAATAACTGTATTTCAAATGGCTGTTTTTCAAATGCCTGAATCAAACCCCTGTATGAAAAGGTGGTATCTCACAGGGCCTGAACCAGTGTAGGCCTGAATTAAATATCTTTTTGCCCAACAAGGCTGTATTTCAAATGCCTGAATCACACCCCTGTATGCAAAAGGTGTATCTCACACGGCCTGAACCAGTGTAGGCCTGAATTAAATATTTCTTTGCCCAAAATGGCTGTATTTCAAATGCCTAAATCAAACCACTATATGTAGAGGGTGTATCTCACACGGTCTGAACCAGTGTAGGCCTAAAAGAAATATTTCTTTGCACTAAATGGCTGTATTTCAAATGGCTGTATTTCAAATGCCTGAATAAAACCTCTGTATGTAGAGGGGGTATCTCACAGGGCCTGAACCAATGTAGGCCTAAATTTAATATTTTTCTTGCCCAACAAGGCTGTATTTCAAATGCCCCAATCAAACTCCTGTAGGCAGAGGGTGTTTCTCACACGGTCTGAAACTGTGTATGCCTAACTGAAATATTTATTTGCTCAAAATGGCTGTATTTCAAATGGCTATATTTCAAATGCCTGAATCAAACCTCTGTATGTAGAGGGTGTATCTCACATGGTCTCTATCAGTGCAGGCCTGAATGAAATATTTCTTTGCCCAAAATAGCTGTATTTCAAATGGCTGTATTTCAAATGCCTGAATCAAACCTCTATATGTAGAGGGTGTATATCACACGGTCTGATCTAGTGTAGGCCTGAATGAAATATTTCTTTGCACAAAATGGCTGTATTTCAAATGGCTGTATTTCAAATGGCTGCATTTCAAATGGCTGCATTTCAAATGCCAGAATTAAACCCCTGTATGTGGATGGGGTATCTTACAGGACATGAACCAGTGTATGCCTAAATTAAATATTTATTTGCCCAAAATGGCTGTATTTCAAATGACTGTATTTTAAATGCCTGAATCAAACCCCTGTATGTAGAGGGGGTATGTCACAGGGCCTGAACCAGTGTAGGCCTAAATTAAATATTTCTATGCACAAAATGGATGTACAGGGTGGGCCATTTATATGGATACACCTTAATAAAATGGGAATGGTTGGTGATATTAACTTCCTGTTTGTGGCACATTAGTATATGTGAGGGGGGAAACTTTTCAAGATGGGTGGTGACCATGGCGGCCATTTTGAAGTCAGACATTTTGAATCCAACTTTTGTTTTTTTCGATTTGCAAGAGGGTCATGTGACACATCAAACTTATTGGGAATTTAACAAGAAAAACAATGGTGTGCTTGGTTTTAACGGAATTTTATTCTTTCATGAGTTATTTACAAGTTTCTGACCACTTATAAAATGTGTTCAATGTGCTGCCCATTGTGTTGGATTGTCAATACAACCCTCTTCTCCCACTCTTCACACACTGATAGCAACACCGCAGGAGAAATGCTAGCACAGTCTTCCAGTATCCGTAGTTTCAGGTGCTGCACATCTTGTATCTGAAGGCTATTGTCTATGCTGTGAAGATACGAGATGTGCAGCACCTGAAACTATGGATATTGGAAGCCTGTGCTAGTATTTCTCTTGCGGTGTTGCTATCAGTGTGTAAAGAGTAGGATAAGATGGTTGCATTGACAATCCAACACAATGGGACATTGAACACATTTTATAAGTGGTCAGACACTTGTAAATAACTCATGAAAGAATAAAGTTACGTTAAAACCAAGCACACCATTGTTTTTCTTGAGAAATTCCCAATAAGTTTGATGGATTCAAAATGTCTGACTTCAAAATGGCCGCCATGGTCATCACCCATCTTGAAAAGTTTCCCCCCTCACATATACTAATGTGCTACAAACAGGAAGTTAACCACTTAAGGACCACAGGTTTATACCCCCCTAGTGACCAGGCCCTTTTTTACAAATCGGCACTCCACAACTTTAGCGGTTTATTGCTCGGTCATGCAACTTACCACCCAAATGAATTTTGCCTCCTTTTCTTCTCACTAATAGAGATTTCATTTGGTGGTATTTCATTGCTGCTGACATTTTAACTTTTTTTGTTATTAATCGAAATTTAACGATTTTTTGCAAAAAAATGACATTTTTCACTTTCAGTTGTAAAATTTTGCAAAAAAAAGACATCCATGTATAAATTTTTCGCTAAATTTATTGTTCTACATGTCTTTGATAAAAAAAAATGTTTGGGTAAAAAAAATGGTTTGGGTAAAAGTTATAGCGTTTACAAATTATGGTACAAAAATGTGAATTTCTGCTTTTTGAAGCAGCTCTGACTTTCTGAGCACCTGTCATGTTTCCTGAGGTTCTACAATGCCCAGACAGTAGAAAACCCCCACAAATGACCCCATTTCGGAAAGTAGACACCCTAAGGTATTCACTGATGGGCATAGTGAGTTCATAGAACTTTTTATTTTTTGTCACAAGTTAGCAGAAAATGATGATTTTATTTTTTTATTTTTTTTCTTACAAAGTCTCATATTCCACTAACTTGTGACAAAAAATAAAAACTTCCATGAACTCACTATGCCCATCACAAAATACCTTGGGGTGTCTTCTTTCCAAAATGGGATCACTTGTGGGGTAGTTATACTGCCCTGGCATTTTAGGGGCCCAGATGCGTGAGAAGAAGTTTGAAATCAAAATCTGTAAAAAATGACCAGTGAAATCCGAAAGGTGCTCTTTGGAATGTGTGCCCCTTTGCCCACCTAGGCTGCAAAAAAGTGTCACACATCTGGTATTGCCGTACTCAGGAGAAGTTGGGCAATGTGTTTTGGGGTGTCATTTTACTTATACCCATGCTGGGTGAGATAAATATCTTGGTCAAATGCCAACTTTGTATAAAAAAATGGGAAATGTTGTTTTTGCCAAGATATTTCTCTCACCCAGCATGGGTATATGTAAAATGACACCCCAAAACACATTCCCCAACTTCTCCTGAGTACGGAAATACCACATGTTTGATACTTTTTTGCAGCCTAGGTGGACAAAGGGGCACACATTCCAAAGAGCACCTTTCGGATTTCACTGGTCATTTTTTACAGATTTTTATTTTTTTATTTTAAATATTTTATTATTTTAATGCAAAATTAATAACCATATCACATATCCAATATTTTACAATCCATAAGTCCGTCCAATCCAGTCCAAAGACGTAGTTAACAATATTTGCATGCAAATATCCATATTTATGTGAAGAATTTTTTAAAAAAAAACAAGTGGAGGACTCTATCTGAGGAGGATGGCAGGATTCGCCCGGCATCCAAAGCCTAGTAAAGGAGTTGTACGAGGTGGCTCATTTTATCTAAGTTCTCTATGATTGGCATGGGCAGAGGCCCGGGGTCCGGACGACCCTCCCAACAACGAGCATGCCCCGTGCACGCTCCCTCCCAGACACGGGTAGACACAATCGGCATAGTCAGCACTCATGTGGCCGATCACTTGATACTCACATGCTACATACTGCATAGGAGATAAGCTTGCAGCAAGCTTTAATCTCCAGCTTTTTTATTAGACAAAGAACAAAGAAGGGGGTCCAGCAGTCTTTATCACCATGGTGGATAACCCACTCACATATTTTACTGCCTCGTCCCCATATGCTTGGATAAGATAACAGTGCAATAGTTCGCCATACCTCACAGAGATCTCATATGGTCAAAACTAAAATCGAATATCCCTCGACAATCTCGAGGAATTAAAACGAGTATAAGCAAGAGTCAGGGCTGAAGGCCTACTCTGTGTCTTTAAGAATGCACTCAGTAGCACGCCCACCACACATGACGTCTCATTGCCTGCTGTGCAGCCTCATGTCTGACGGGAGGAGCCGTACCTTGAGTCGCGCTCGGCGCCCGGGCGCCCCCGGGTCCCGAGCCCCAATGCCCCGCCAATATATCACTCACTTATTCTAAGTACGAATTCCAATCTTTGTTTTACTGCCGGAAGGTCCTCCCATCCTCCAACATTCCTAGAGATCCTCATATACTGAAGTATAGCTTCACATTCTTCCCCAATAGTATACATATAAACAAGGCGGACAAATGGAATTTCCCCCTAACCCCAACCGTCCACCCTCCCACCTTGCAGGAAGAAAAAATAAATAAAAAATTAAAAATCTCTGTATACAATAACGAAAAGAAATAGCCTCCTAATTAATTATCTATGTCCCATTCCTTCCATAAATTATTCCACTTTAAGTGAGCTCCTCTTTGTTTATAAAGAATCTTCTCGTAACGTTTCACTTTCTCAACCAAGCTCAACCAGTTTTTACAGTCTGGGGCGATAGAGGAAAACCAGGCTCTAGAAATGAGGAGTCTAGCTAAGAATATCGCCTTAATCAACAGATGAGAGTTTATGGGCTGGTAATTAACCTCCGATAAGTCTCCCAGGACCCATATCCTGGGGCACAATGGAACAGAAATTTTGAGTTTACACGCCAGGTTCTTTTGGACCAAGCTCCAGTACCTACTCACCATTGGGCAGTCCCAGAACATATGTAAATGATCTGCCTCAGATTCACCACAACGTGGGCAGCTAGAGGAGGCCCTGAGTCCTCTTCTATGTAGCCATATAGGTGTCACGTAAATTTTGTGCAGAATATTGAATTGTACCACAGTGTGGTTAAAATTATGTGAAACCATCTTTAAGCTTTCCCCTATTTTCTCCCAATTTGGGTGGCCCACCTCTGCAAGAAGAGAAGACCAAGCTCTCTGTCCTGGAGAGAGAACATCCCAAAAAAAAATTATCCATTAAGTGTCTGTAACAGTGTGATAGTTTAATTCTCGTGACAATTTTCTTACAAATTAAATCATGTAAAAATACAGGAGTATCTATAATAAAGAAGTGACTATTTAAAGTGCTAGAAAGTGCGGACCTCAATTGAAAGTATGCATACCAAGCCACCTCACCTAGCTTTGCCCTTAATTCCGTGAGAGGCAGAATTTGTCCCCCACTGACTACTTGATGTAGATACTGAACATTTTTGGTCCTCCAATACTGGCGACAGCTTAAATCGTTTAGATTAGGAAATTTTGAGTTATGCCATAATGGGGTGCAGGTGAGTGATGCCTTAACTCCACACCAACTCCTTATGGCCAGCCAGGTCTTTCTGACCATTCTGCAGAAGAGTGAGTACCCATTCGGTATATTTAGCAAATAATCAGATTCCAG
The DNA here is from genome assembly GCF_014858855.1 of Bufo gargarizans. Taxonomy (NCBI): domain Eukaryota; kingdom Metazoa; phylum Chordata; class Amphibia; order Anura; family Bufonidae; genus Bufo; species Bufo gargarizans. Next base: position 258,063,928 of record NC_058084.1, read on the forward strand.
TACAGTACAAAAAATCCAAAAAGCCTGAATCTTTCACTACTCTGCTGCAGAAAGGGCTATTTTCCCAGTCGTTAAAAAGACAGAGTTGGGACGCTACAAAATAGCCCTTGAAATAGGGGAGGTTAAGACCTCCCCGATTGTAGGGCATAGAAAAATAAAGGGCCTTCAGTCTAACACGCTTCCTCCCCCATAATAAATCATTGAGCATACGTTCTATCAATCTAAAATATTTGTCTGGAATCCAGATAGGTGAATTGCGCAGGACATAAAGAACCTGGGGCAGCACTACCATTTTTATTAATGAAAGCCTGTCTGCTCTTGCTGGCAGGATTTTTTGCCATATCTTGATTTTAGCTCTCAACTTCATCAACAAAGGAATCAGGTTAAGTTGTAGATATTCCTGAGGTTTGGCAGAGACTGTTATCCCCAGATACTTTATTGACTCAGAAATCGTTAACTGGTTATTCCCTTCGCCTCGCAACTCATCTATAGGGAGGAGAACGGTCTTATCCAAGTCCAGACGGATCAGAAAAAAGACCAACCAGGTCCATTATACGAGGGAGAGTAGTGTCTGTTTGATGAATAAAGACCAAGATGTCATCCGCGTAAAGGGATACTCGATCATGCTTCCCCATTATGCCAAAACCGGCCACCTTCGAGTCCTGTCTTATCATGGCCGCTAGTGGTTCAATGTAAATGTTAAATAGATAGGGGGAGAGGGGGCAACCCTGACGGGTGCCCCTTCCCAAAATGAAACTTTCTGTCGTCAAGTCATTGATCCTAATCCTAGCAGTGGGAGAGTTATACAGTAGCTGAACCATCCCCATAAATCTTGGACCAAAGCCCATTTTTTTCATCACCTCCCAGAGAAAGGTCCACTCCACCCTGTCGAAGGCTTTAGTAGCATCCAGCGACAGGATGGAGCGGGCGCCATGCCCCGGGGACTGAATATTCATAAATAGCCTATGTAGATTGTTGTCGGTACCCCTCTTTGGCATGAAGCCATTTTGATCTGGATGTATAATGGTGGGCATGACCCGCGAGAGCCTCCTGGCCAAGATTTTTGATAATAACTTAGCATCAGTGTTTAATAAGGATATTGGTCTGTATGAGCTCAATTCTGCCGGGTCTTTATCCTTTTTTCAAGTAAATGGAGACGGCGAGATGACGTGAGTGCGTCGCGTCTCGCTCTCCCCTTCGTGCTGGCCTCCCACCTCCTCCCTCCAAGCTCCGAAACCTGCGCTGAACAGCTGATGCCGATCAGCTGACGCCCTGAGCTACGCACCTGGCCTTGTTCCTGCACGCTGTCGGGAGCGCTATCTGGAAGCGCTGGGCTGCTGCTGCCGGTTTCTGCTGCTGTGGACGCTCCCCGGCTGTGTCTTCTCTGCTGGCTTGACGGAGTTTCTTCTATTGGGTCTGCCTTCTGTCACCCCACTTTGCCTCCCGCTGGATCCTCCGCTCTCTCCGCTTTTCCGATTTCTATATTCTGCCGCATTGTCTGCACTGTCTGCCACCGGACTTCCGCTGCCCCGGCTGAATCCTGGCCCGGCTGGGTCCTCTGCTTCTATTCCACGTCTGTGTTGCTGTCACCCCTTGCTTTTTTGGCTTTGAACTGCTGCAACAGTTACGTGGATACCAGGATCAAGGCTCTGGACACGTGAGAACTGAGTCCTATCTGATTTTACATCTATCGTTTTGTTAACCCTGTTGCTGCATTGGTGCAATGAGGGGATAGTTCTCGTTTAGGGGAAGGAAAGGGAACAAAAAGAAGAACTTGATTGGGGGGGGGGCTTATTGCCTTTTTTCCCCTTCTTGTGTTTTTTTTTTTTTTTTCTTTTCTCCTCTTTCTGTGGTGTCTATTGAGAGGGGAACATTGGAAGCAATAGGGGAGCTAGGGCAAAGGAGAGGTTAGGGAAAGGGGGGGGGGGGGCGAAGGGATTATAAAAAAAAAAAAGAAAAAAAAAAAAGAGGGGAAAAAGAAAGAGAAGGATAAAGGGGAAAAAACAAAGTTTAAAAAAAAAAAAAAAAAAAGGTGTGGAGAATGGCCCCAAAATGACGTTCAGTCAATGCTTCTGTTATTAAGCTTGGAACTAAGACGCCAGAGAACAAAATCGACAAGTTTTTGAAATCGCCCTTTCTAAATGAAAAAAATCCAGCTAAAATCAAACCTCCCGCTAAGTCCAAAAAATGTGCTAAGACTTTCCAAAATGATGAACTCTCTGAGGACGGATTAGAGGATCCAGACCAGGAGGCAGGCGAGGAATCTCCCCCCGCACAAATACGAACTGAATATGACTCACTTGTCTTGGACAAAATCCTTTGTGCGGTGGAAAATAACGGCACCTTAGTGCAGGGTATGTCCTCTCAATTGGGGTCAGTGCAGAGCGATATTTCTTTGATAAGGGAAGATCTAGTAAAGATTCGGGATCGAATCCTCAATGTGGAGAAATCTGTCGTCTCCTTGCAAACCGATATGGGCATGTTAAAATCTAAAACGCTATTTTTGGCCTCAGAAAATCAAGCACTCCAAAACAAGTTAGAGGATTTAGAAAATAGGTCAAGGCGAAATAACGTCCGTATAATCGGTTTTCCAGAAGGAGTTGAAGGCCGACACCTAGAGGAACAACTTAAAGACCTGGTTTTGCATAGCTTTGGCAGCGATAATTTTTCTGCTATGTTTCAAATAGAAAGAGCTCACCGAATTCCAGGGGGGAAGCCCATACCAGGGAGACCGCCGCGTGCAATTTTAATTAAATTGTTATTGTCCGCCGATAGAGACATGATTCTAAAAAGAGCAAGAGAATGCACACCCATTGAATATCAGAGCACAAAACTGCTCTTTTTTCCTGATTATGCGCAACAGACTCAGGAAAAAAGAAGAAATTTCATAGAGATAAAGAAACGCTTGGCGGCTAAGGAGATTAAATATTCCCTACAGTATCCAGCGAAACTAAGAGTAGTTCATAATTGGACTTCTCTCTACTTCGAGACTCCACAGCAAGCGATATAATGGATGGATCAAATAGGCATCTGAAAATATGCAGTATTATAATTGAGGGGAAGGAGGGAAGGGAGGGCTAGGCAGGGGGAGAACGGCCGTAGGTGAGAGGTTCGCTGATTAGTTCGGGCGGATCAAAAGAGAAGGGGGGGTGGGAGGGAGGAAGGGGTCCCACCTTGCAGGAATGGGGTTTTTCTTTTTTCTTTTATTTAATTTAATTTTTTCTTTTTTCTTTTTTATGTCCTTTTCTTTTACCTTTAATGTGATTGATGTCCACTAGGATTGTAGCTTGGAATGTTAGAGGGCTCGGAGAAAGGGTTAAAAGGCAAGCGATCATGGACGCATTAAAAAGATATCTCCCAGCAATCATTTGTATAGTTTAAACCCATCTAACTAAAGAAACCCTGCCCCGTCTGACAACGGGATGGCAGTCTCATTCATATCATTCCACTTTTAGTGGCTCCTCTAGGGGTGTGTCAGTTCTTATTCATAACTCCGTAGACTTCACCCTCATAAAATCGCATATAGACGATCAGGGTAGATTTATCTTTTTGCATGGTAAGCTGGATGGGCATAGCTACATTCTTGTTTTTTTTTACATACCTCCGCCATTTTCAATGTATCCACTGCTTCAGCTAATGCTCTTTCTTGAAAAAAGATCAGAATGTCGCCTAATCCTGATGGGGGATTTTAACGCGGTTATGGACCCCAATAAAGATAGATTTACATTAAATGCGGAAAGGGGGAGGAGTTTTCTCAATTCTCCGCTGCCTCAATTTTGTTTAGAGGTGGGACTAGTGGACATATGGGAACATTTTTGCAGAGGAAAGAGAGTATATTCCTGTGTTAGCAGGGGAGGCAGAGCAATGTCTAGGATCGACTTAGCATTTACTAATGAGAGCAACCTGAGCAATATCCGGAAGATGCGATACGGAGTAAGAACAGTCTCGGACCACACACCCGTTCTGGTTGAGGTTGGTAGTGTGGAGAATAAATATATTAGGGGGATAGGATTTAAGTTGAATCCATACTGGCTCACTATTATGGATAATCATCAGTCGATCAAACTACTGATATCCTCCTTTTGGGAGGTGAATCTCCCCTCTGCCAACATCAACATAGTATGGGATGCCTTCAAAGCATATCTGAGAGGTGTCTTTATAAGTGAGATCGCTGCAGCAAAGAGAACATATAGGAAGAAAGAGCAGGAACTGGAGAAGATTGCTGCACTTACATCAGAGCGATATGCTAGTTATCCAACTGAGCATAACAGGGAAGAGATGCAGCAGGCTAGTTGTGCTCTGGGGAAACACGTAATAGAGAAGGCAAACCATAGGGTATTCTTTAAGGGGCTCAATTATTTTATTGAGTCTGGACGCCCGGGTAAGCTCTTAGCTAGAATAATTTCACAACAAGAAAAAAAAAAAAACAACCTATTATTTTGATCCGTAACGCAAAGGGGGAAACAATAACAGATGCAGAGGGAATTGGGAATACCTTTTCACAATACTTTGCTCAGACATACAGATCCTCCCCAGGTTTGTCATCCGAACTGGCGATGCGGTTCCTGGAGAGAATTCCACTTCCCACTTTAAATGAAGCTCAAAAAGAATATCTGGAGGAGGGGCTCTCTCTCATCGAGCTGCAGGAGGCCCTCGGGTCAATTTCGGGGAACTCATCGCCAGGATTGGATGGCCTTCCATACGAGGTCTATCGCAAGTATAGCAATGTGATTCTACCCCAGGTGTTGCAGGTTTTTTCCCAAGCAACACAGGGAAGGCGATTACCATACTCTATGATGGAGGCCCTTATTGTGTTAATTTTAAAAAAGGATAAAGACTCGGCAGAATTGAGCATTTTTTACAGATTTTGATTGCAAACTACTTCTCACGCATATGGGCCCCTAAAATGCCAGGGCAGTTTAACTACCACACAAGTGACCCCATTTTGGAAAGAAGACACCCCAAGGTACTCCGTGAGGGGCATGGCGAGTTCCTAGAATTTTTAATTTTTTGTTGCAAGTTAGTGGAAGATGAGACTTTGTAAGGAAAAAAATAAAAATAAAAAATCATCATTTTCCGCTAACTTGTGACAAAAAATAAAAAATTCTAGGAACTCGCCGTGCCCCTCACGGAATACCTTGGGGTGTCTTCCTTCCAATATGGGGTCACTTGTGGGGTAGTTATACTGCCCTGGCATTTTAGGGGCCCATATGAGTGAGAATTAGTTTGCAATCAAAATCTGTAAAAAAAATGACCAGTGAAATCCAAAAGGTGCTCTTTGGAATGTGTGCCCCTTTGCCCACCTAGGCTGCAAAAAAGTGTCACACATCTGGTATCGCCGTACTCAGGAGAAGTTGGGGAATGTGTTTTGGGGTGTCATTTTACATATACCCATGCTGGGTGAGAGAAATATCTTGGCAAAAGACAACATTTTCCATTTTTTTATACAAAGTTGGCATTTGACCAAGATATTTATCTCACCCAGCATGGGTATATGTAAAATGACACCCCAAAACACATTGCCCAACTTCTCCTGAGTACGGCAATACCAGATGTGTGACACTTTTTTGCAGCCTAGGTGGGCAAAGGGGCACACATTCCAAAGAGCACCTTTCGGATTTCACTGGTCATTTTCTACAGATTTTGATTGCAAACTACTTCTCACGCATATGGGCCCCTAAAATGCCAGGGCAGTATAACTACCCCACAAGTGGCCCCATTTTGGAAAGAAGACACCCCAAGGTATTCCGTGAGGGGCATGGCGAGTTCCTAGAAGTTGGCATTTGACCAAGATATTTATCTCACCCAGCATGGGTATATGTAAAATGACACCCCAAAACACATTCCTTAACTTCTCCTGAGTACGGCGATACCACATGTGTGACACTTTTTTGCAGCCTAGATGCGCAAAGGTGCCCAAATTCCTTTTAGGAGGGCATTTTTAGACATTTGGATCCCAGACTTCTTCTCACGCTTTAGGGCCCCTAAAAATCCAGGGCAGTATAAATACCCACATGTGACCCCATTTTGTAAAGAAGACACCCCAAGGTATTCAATGAGGGGCATGGCGAGTTCATATAATTTTTTTTTTTTGGCATAAGTTAACGGAAATTGATTTTTTTTTGTTTTTTCTCACAAAGTCTCAATTTCCGCTAACTTGGGTCAAAAATTTAAAACTTTCATGGACTCAATATGCCCCTCAGCGAATACCTTGGGGTGTCTTCTTTCCAAAATGGGGTCATTTGTGGGGTGTTTGTACTGCCCTGGCATTTGGGGGTCTCCGCAATCATTACATGTATGGCCAGCATTAGGAGTTTCTGCTATTCTCCTTATATTGAGCATACAGGTAATGAGATTTTTTTTCCGTTCAGCCTCTGGGCTGAAAGAAAAAAATGAACGGCACAGATTTCTTCATTCGCATCAATCAATGTAGATGAAAAAATCTCTGCCCAAAAAAAAAAGGAGGGGAAAGGCGTCTGCCAGGACATAGGAGCTCCGCCCAACACCCATACCCACTTAGCTCGTATGCCCTGGCAAACCCGATTTCTCCATTCACATCAATCGATGTGGATGAATAAATCATTGCCGGGATTTTTAATATTTTTTTTATATATACAAAGTGTTTGCCAAAGTATATGAACACCGCCGCCTCTTCAGCTCATATGCCTCGGCAAACGTATCTTTTACTGCAGAGGAGAAATCTCGTCTTGCAGCGCCGCATACACTGACTTTTGTGTAATCTGACAGCAGCACAATGCTTCTGTCAGAATGCACATCAGTGCTGCAGCTGCTTGATCGCTTGGTCCACCTAGAAGGTAAAAAAAAATAAAAAATAACAGCCCGCAACGCAATAAATTTATTAACATTAACTTTAGAGAATATTTACTTTTATAAACTTTTGAAACAGAACAATAACTTTTGCTTACCGGTGATTTTATTTTTTTATTTATTTATTTTTACCTTTATTGGACAAACCTCTCCTTCCCCGTGGGACAATGTGCAAAGCGCAAATCGCCCAGAGATGTGGCGAAGTACATTATGCACTTTGTCCCAGGTGAAAGGAGAGGTTTGTGGCAGCTCTGTGTGAAAGGGCCCTAAGACCCCTGTGTGCCTGTCCTGTGTACGCAATCCCTATGTTAATAGTGTACCTGAGTGTGGAACTTGCGGAAACACTCCCCTATGCATAGGGCAGGCTGGTCAGGACAGTCAGGACAAAAAAAGGTGGTGTCACGCCTTATTCCACCCCTGCTACAGACACAACATCTTTTTCTTGGGGAACGTTGAGTTGGGGTACCAGGATAGACAGACGGGAAGTGTTTGCCATGTAGCCGGCTCACTACATCAGGGCCTTGGAGCACGGACCCTCTTGGATACAGGATTTCCGAAATTATCTCTTCCTGGAATTTTAGGAAGGATCCTGTTCTCCCAGCCTTACTGTAGAGAACAAAACTATTGTACATCGCCAATTGGATCAAATAAACAGACACCTTCTTATACCAGCGTCTGGTTCTGCGGGAAACTAAATAGGAAGCCAACATCTGGTCATTGAAGTCCACCCCTTCCATGTGAATGTTATAGTCGTGGACAGAGAGGGGTTTCACAATGACTCCAGTTGCCCTTTCAATTTGTACAGTCGTGTCTGCGTGAATGGTGGACAGAAAGTAAACGTCCCTCTTGTCCCTCCACTTCACCGCGATCAGTTCTTGGTCACACAAGGCAGCCCTCTCCCCTCGTGCAAGTCGGGTACTAACGAGCCGTTGGGGGAAGCCCCGGCGACTAGGTTGCGCGGTGCCACAGCATTGAATTCCGACTATATGTAAGTGCCGAAAGAGGGCCACGCTTGAGTAAAAATTGTCCACATATAAGTGGTACCCCTTGTGGAATAAGGGTGACACCAAGTCCCAGACAATCTTGCCACTGCTCCCCAGGTAGTCAGGACATCTGACCGGCTCCAGTTTTGAGTATTTTCCCTCATAGACCCTAAAACGATATGTATAGCCTGTGGCCCTTTCACAGAGCTTATACAGTTTGACCCCATACCGGGCGCGCTTGCTGGGGATGTACTGTTTTATGCCAAGGCACCCGGTAAAATGTACTAGGGACTCGTCTATGCAGATGTTTTGATTAGGGGTATACGCATCTGCAAATCTGGATGACAATTGGTCTATGAGGGGCCGAATTTTGTGGAGCCGGTCATAAGCAGGGTGGCCTCTTGGATGACAGGTGCTATTGTCAGCGAAATGCATAAAGCACATGATGACCTCAAAACGTGCCCTGGACATTGCAGCAGAGAACATGGTCATGTAATGTATTGGGTCTTTAGACCAATATGACCGCAATAATTTTTTTTTAGTTAGACCCATGCTGAGGATAAGGCCCCAATAAATTTTAAACTCAGAAACGGTGACTGGTTTCCACCGGAAAGGCTGGGCATAGTAGCTTTCCGGATTGGCGGTAATAAACTGTGTGGCGTAGCGGTTGGTTTCAGCCACAACTAGGTCAGAGATCCGCGGTGAATAACAGCTCAAAAAACTGAAGGGCTGATCCTAAATGAGCCGTCTCCACGCAAACTCCAGAGTGGGCGGTGAAAGGGGGCAATACGGGTGCGGCGGAATCAGGGGATTGCCAATTAGGATTTGCCAGCACCTCTGGGAGACTAAGGGTTCTACGGGCCTGTGAACACGGTGGCTGCGACGGGGGAGTTATTGCACGTGCCACCGTACCAGCTGGAACTGCCCTTCTGGTGCTCGCCACTTCACCAGGGAATACAGCAGTGCTGGTAAAAGGTCCAGGGTGTGCTGCGCTGCTGGTGTATGCCGCACCATAAGCAAGATCAGCGCTAGCACCACTCTGCTGCAAATGAGGCTCATCATGCGGGGTATGCATTACACTGACATGGGATCGGGTACGCCTGACCGTAGCAGGGACCTCTACCTCGTCATTTTCGCTAGCGGTTAGAGTGCCACTGCTGTCTACAGGTTCATATTCTGAACCACTGGATTCAGCGGATAAGGCGTCCCCATCGCTTTTATCCATCGCGGTCAGAATCCTGTAGGCCTCTTTAGCGGAATACCCCTTGTTTGACATTTTGGGTTCACAAAATTTAGGCGGTATTCCTCTGAGACTACCCGGGTAAAAGAGCAAACCTACCTAGTAAAAAGGAGTGCTTGCGAAGTAAAGCTGCGATCGCTAATAAAGATCCAAAAAGCTCAAAAGTGATCTTTTATAGCGGCGCAGCAATTTTACAGTGTTTTTGCAGTGATCAGAAAAAAAAAATTCTGTCACTGCAGTGGGGCGGACTAAACGCAAGTGTGCGCACAAGATCAGGCCTGATCGGGCAAACACTGCGTTTTTTGTAGAACCTTAGGTGACCCTAATGTACTGGATATAGATCTGATTGCGATCAGTATTGATCACTTACAGATACTATATACTACTAGTGCTGATTAGCGACAGCGATGGCGCTGATCAGCGACAAATCAGTGACTGCGGTGCGGTGGGCTGGGCGCTAAACTACCTAGCAAGTAGCTAACTACCTGGCAGGGATGAGGGACCCTTACAGGGGGGTGATCAATGACAGGGGGGTGGATAAGGGGGTGATCAGGGTGATCAGGGAGTCTAATATGGGTGATCAGGTGCTAAATAAGGGGTTAATAAATGACAGGGTAATATCTAATGTGTAGTGTGGTGATTTGGTGCTACTTACAGAGCTGCCTGTGTCCTCTGGTGGTCGATCCAAGCAAAAGGGACCACCAGAGGACCAGGCAGCAGTTATATCAGACGCTATTTTCAAAATAGCGTCTGACATAACCATTTCATTGGTCGATTCAAAAATCCACAGCCTGCCAGCCAATGATCGCGGCCGGCAGGCTGCAGATGAACTTGTGAACTACGCAATCCTGTGAACGCGCGTTCACAGGAAATCTCGGCTCACGCGAGATGACGCCATTCGGCGTTAGTGTGACCTGGGAGCGCCGCAGCACTGACGCCTTTCGGAGTTAGTGTGACGGGAGGAGGTTAATATCACCAACCATTCCCATTTTATTAAGGTGTATCCATATAAATGGCCCACCCTGTATTTTAAATGGCTGCATTTCAAATGCCTAAATACGAGCCCTGTATGTAGAGGGTATCTCACAGGGTCTGAACCAGTGTAGGTCTAAATTAAATATTTATTTGCCTAACAAGGCTGTATTTCAAATGCCTGAATAAATCCTATGTATGTAGAGTATGTATCTCACACGTTATGAACCAGTGTAGGACTGAATGAAAAATTTCTTTGCCCAAAATGGCTATATTTCAATTGGCTATATTTCAAATGCCTGAATCAAACCCCTGTATGTTGATGGTGTATCACACACGGCCTGAGCCATTGTAGGCCTGGATGAAATATTTCTTTGTCCAAAATGGCTGTATTTCAAATGGCTATATTTCAAATGCCTTAATCAAACCCCTGTATGTTGATGGTGTATCACACACGGCCTGAGCCATTGTAGGCCTGAATGAAATATTTCTTTGCACAAAAAAGCAGTATTTTAAATGGCTGTATTTCAAGTGCCAGAATCAAACCCCTGTATTTAGATGGGGTATCTCACAGGACATGAACCCGTGTAGGCCGAAATTAAATATTTCTTTGCACAAAATGGCTGTATTTCAAATGCCTGAATCTAATCTGTATTTTAAATGCCTGAAACAAACCCCTGTATGTAGAGGGAGTATCTCACAGGGCATGAACCAGTTTAGGCCTAAATTAAATATTTCTTTGCACAAAATGGATGTATTTCAATTGCCTGAATCAAACCCCTGTATGTAGAGGGGGGATTTCATAGGGCCTGAACCAGTGTAGGCCTAAATTAAATATTTATTTGCCCAACAAGGCTGTATTTCAAAAGCCTGAATCAAACCCCTGTATGGAGAGTGTGTATCTCACACGGTCTGAACCAGTTTAGGCCTGAATGAAATATTTCTTTGTCCAAAATGGCTATATTTCAAATGGCTGTATTTCACATGCCTGAAACAAACCCCTTTATGTAGAGGGAGTATCTCACAGGGCATGAACCAGTTTAGGCCTAAATTATATATTTATTTGCCCAAAATGGCTGTATTTCAAACGCCTGAATCAAAGCTGTATTTTAAATGCCTGAAACAAACCCCTGTATGTAGAGGGAGTATCTCGCAGGGCATGAACCAGTTTAGGCCTAAATTAAATATTTCTTTGCCCAAAATGGGTGTATTTTAAATGACTGTATTTCAATTGCCTGACTCAAACCCCTGTATGTAGAGGGGGTATTTCATAGAGCCTGAACCAGTGTAGGCCTAAATTAAATATTTGCTTGCCCAACAAGGCTGTATTTCAAATGCCTGAATCAAACCCCTGTATGTAGAGTGTGTATCTCACACGGTCTGAACCAGTTTAAGCCTGAATGAAATATTTCTTTGTCCAAAATGGCTATATTTCAAATGGCTGTATTTCATATGCCTGAAACAAACCACTGTATGTAGAGGGAGTATCTCACAGGGCATGAACCAGTGTAGGCCTAAATTATATATTTATTTGCCCAAAATGGCTGTATTTCAAATGCCTGAATCAAACCCCTGTATGTAGAGGGAGTATCTCACAGGGCATGAACCAGTGTAGGCCTAAATTAAATATTTTTTTGTTTGTTTGCTATGTTTTTTGTCAAAAAAGTGTGCTTTTAAAACCCAGAAAATGATGGGTGTATTTCTAGCTTAAATTGCACACTGACTAATCAAGATGTTGTAGAGTGCCAAACAAGTGTTGTTGTTTTTTTTGTAACAGAATATTAAAGCTGCATATATTAAACTTGAATTTAACACTTGCAGATCAGGAAAATACTGTTTTCTGCGCCCTGCCATGTGGCCATACAGCAGTTTATGACCACATATGGGGCATTTTCTGTAAACTACAGAATGACGGAAATAAATATTGAGTTTTGTTTCAATGTTAACCCTTGTTTTATTACAGGAAAAAAAAATGTATTAAACTGTAAAATTTGCCCAAAAATAGCTGTTTTGGCACCGTTTTTATTTTTTATTATTTACAACGTTCATCTGACAGGTTAGATGATGTTCTATTTTTATAGAGCAGGTTCTTATGGATGCGGCGATACCTAATATGTATGGCTTTTTTTATTTAGGTTTTACACAATAATATCATTATTTTTTTTAAATAAATAAGTCATGTTTTAGTGTTTCCATAGTCTGAGAGCCATAGTTTTTTTCATTTTTTTGGTGATTGTCTCAGGTTGGGTATCATTTTTGTGGGATGAGATGATGGTTAGATTGGAACTATTTTGAGGTGCATATCACTTTTTGATCGCTTGCTATTACACTTTTTGTGATGTAAGGTTTTTATTTATTATTTTTTACAGTTTTCACCTGAGGGGTTAGGTCATGTGGTAATTTTATAGAGCAGGTTCTTACGGACGTGGCAATACTTAATATGTAAATCTTTTTATTTATTTAATTCGGTTTTATACAATAATATCATTTTTGAAACAAAAAAAAAAAGAGAGCCATAGTTTTTTTTGGGGGCGATTGTCTTATGTAGGGTATAATTTTTTGTGGGATGAGGTGACGGTTAGATTGGCACCATTGTGGGGGGCATCTGCCTTTTTGATTGCTTGGTGTTGAACTTTTAGTGACATAAGGTGATAAAACAATTTTTTTTAGCACAGTTTTTATTATTTTTTTGACAGTGTTCACCTGAGGGGTTATGTCATATGATATTTTTATAAAGCCGGTCGTTATGGACATGGCAATACCTAATATGTATACTTTCTTTTATTCTTTTTTTAAGTTTTACACAATAATATCATTTTTGAAAAAATAAAAGCATGTTTTAGTGTCTCCATAGTCTGAGAGTCATAGTTTTTTTCAGTTTTTGTGCGATTGTCTTATAGGTAGGGTATCATTTTTGTGGGATGAGATGACGGTTGGATTGGAACTATTTTTGTGGGCATACATTTTTTTGATCTCTTGCTTTTTTGACACTTTTTTTACGGTGCTCACCTCAGGGTTTACATCATGTGGTATTTTTATAGTGCAGTTTCTTACGAACGCGGCGATGCCTAATATGTCTACAAAAAAAATTGTGTTTTAGTCTGAGAGCCATATTTTTTTTTTTTTTTGAGGCCATTGTCTCATGTAGAAGCTCATTTTTTTGGGATCACTTTTATTACCTTTTTTGGGAAGTAAGGTGGGCAAAATTTCAATTTCATCATAGTTTTATTTTTATTTTTTTATGCTATTCACCATGCGGGAAAGTAACATGACCGTTTTATAGATCAGGTCATTATGGATGTGGTGATATCAAACATGTACAGGGAATTTTTTTGTTTTGTTTTGTTTTTAATTTTGAATCAGTGATAAATGTGTTTTTTTATTATTTTTTTATCCAGACCCACTTGGTTCTTGAAGATCCTGTGGGTCTGATGTCTGTATAATACAATACAGTACACTATATAGTGTACTGTACTGTATTTTCTCTTTACTTAGTCTGATTAGACTTCTGCCTTTAGCAGAAGTCTGTTCAGCACCATGGACAACCCGAAGCCTGTGAAGGTGTCCGGTTGCCATGGTAACCATCACTCGCTGCCATAACAGAGCAGGTGATTGGGAGGGGGGCCCCTTCCCTCTATGATCCCATCAAGAATCGGGGGCTGAAAAGGCACAGCAGCCCTCTTTCATACACCGGTCCCTACGGACCGCAGCATGGTAGGGGTTAAATGGCTGACATCTGTCAGCCGTTTCAAGCACATTGCTGACACTCTGCTTTACAAGCTTGGCCATCCTGAGAGAGGGGGCGGGCGGAGGATCACGCGCCTGCCCGCCCCTGCACCGCGCCGCCTGAACCTCCCCCTGCACATCTTCCCCGGAACATCACAAAGAGGGCTGCAGGTGGGGGGGGGGGGTTAAACATAAAAAAATGCATTTAGAATTTTCTGATCAGAAACTTCCAAAAGCATACGGGGGCGGGGAGGGGGGTCACAGGACCCCCCTCGGCATTGACCTAGGGTGCCTGCTGATTGATTTCAGTACCAGGACATCAGGGCGTACAGGTAGGCCCTGTGTCCCCAATAGGTTAAGGCAGAACAACATATGGCCCCAGCACTCACACCAACCGATAAGTTGTTTGTTCCTGAACAGTTCCATCTCCGGCTGTTGGGTGAGTGTCATGACTCTGTTTTGTGTGGACATCCTGGTATCAAGAATGCTAAAGAGCTGGTATCCAGGTCTTATTGGTAGTCCATCCTGTTCAAGGATATCAAGTCCTATGTGTAGGCCTGCGAGGTGTGTGCCAGGTCCAAAACCCCTAGGACTCATCCTGCTGGTGAACTGCGATCCCTACCCATTCCCAGTAGTCCCTGGTCCCATATTTCTATGGACTTCATCACGGATCACCTGCTGAGGGTAAAACTGTGGTTTGGGGTAGTGGTCGACAGATTCAATAAGATGGTACATTTTGTTCCCCTTGCTAAACTTCCGAATGCTAAGACTTTGGCCTCTGTATTTGTGGAACAAATTGTATGTTTGCACATTGTACCAGAGAACATTGTGTCTGATAGGGGTGTCCAGTTTGTGTCGAGATTTTGGAGAGCCTTCTGTCAGAGGTGCAAAATCTCATTGTCCTTCTTTTCTGCCTATCATCCTGAGAGTAACAGGCAGATGGAGCGACTTATAATCAGTCTGTGGAACAATTTCTCAGGGCATATGTCTCTGGTGATCAACAGTTTTGGGTTAAATACCTTCCTTTGGCAGAATTTGCGATTAACAACCATGTTAATTCCTCCGCTGGTGTCTCCCCATTCGTTTGTAACTATGGTTTCCATCCTCGTTTATATTCTGGGTCATCTGTCTCCTCATCTAACCCTGAGGCGGATAAGGTGTCATCTGAACTGTGCACAGTTTTGGCCCGGGTTCAGTTGAACCTAGAGAAGGCTCAAAATAATCAAAAAATCAAAGCTAATAAGAGACGTTCTAGGTGGATGGATTTTCAGGTTGGGGATCAGGTGTGGCTGTCCTCTAAGACTGTACCTCTCAAGGTGGCCTCCAAAATTTTTATAGGTCCATACAAGATTACGGAGGTAATCAATCCAGTGTCATTTAGATTAAGGTTACCTGATTCGTTCCACATCCATGATGTCTTCCATAAATCTCTGCTGCAAAGACATGTTACTCCTGTTGTTTCTTCACTGCCCGCTCCGCCTCCAGTACTGGTTGATAATTCTGAGGAATTTGGATGTTAGGAGAGTCTGCAACTCTTTACAGTATCTGGTACACTGGAAAGGCTATGGACCGGAGGAAAGGTCCTGGGAACCAGCTAAGGATGTTCACACCACTAGGTTTCTCAAAAAAATTTAATTTGGAACATCCTGAGAAGCTGTTGCCTGGGGCCTTGGGTCCGGTGGCCCTGCGTGAAGGGAGGGTACTGTCATGATGCAGTGTTCTGGGAAGCGTGGATGGCTGGGGCACGCTCGGCGTTGCCCGTTCCCATGACAACCACAATAGGGCTGAGATCACTCGGCGCTCGGCTGCATTAGAACTCAGGAGTCATGTGACGCTGGCCACGTCACATGACTCCACCAGCGCTCTATTTAAATAGGCAATCTGCTGGCCACAGATTGCCTGTTATTGAGGTCCTTCATGCATGATACTCACCTGGTTTGTTTGTTCCTGCTTGGCTTCCGATTTCCCATCCGTTTCATCCTCTGGTCTTGGCATGCTCTCCTGGTTTGACTTGGGCTTGTCCTGACGATTCTCTGCTTGCTCCTCTGGTACCTTTTCTGCTCTCTTGGCTTTGACGCGGCTTGTTTGATCTTTCTGTTTATGTGTTGTGTTTCTTCCTTGCACTATCCTAGCTAAGGGTTTGTCAACCAGTTGTCCCTTGTTGCAAGGACTTGCGAGGCAAGTAGGCAGGGACAGGGGTGGAGTTCAGTGGTCACTACCCCACCCCCTGTGTGTGTGACATAGAGAGTGAAATTGGAGCCAATTTGGTTTGGCTAAAACTGAAATTTTTTAAATATTTTTTTTTTTAAATGGAAACAAACCGAATCTCGACAGGCAAACTCATCTTTATACTAGACTAGCTGAAGGACCAGGCTTCGCACAGGTATATTTAATCTATTTCATTTAATGTTTGTGTGTGTTGTTAAAAGATATTGACAGTATCCACTATAACAGTGACCCCCCACCCCTTAACACTGCCCCCACAGTGCCTTGTCTCCTTAAAATGGGACCTCCACAGCAGCCCACCCCCTTAACATTTACCTTCACAGCAGACTGCCCTTTTAACAGTGAGTTCCACAGTACCCCACACCCTTGACAATGACCTCCACAGAGGCCCTCCCCCTTAACAGTGACCATTGGTTATACTGGGAGTGCAGAATTATTAGGCAAGTTGTATTTTTGAGGATTAATTTTATTATTGAACAACAACCAAGTTCTCAATGAACCCAAAATACTCATTAATATCAAAGCTGAATATTTTTGGAAGTAGTTTTTAGTTTGTTTTTAGTTTTAGCTATTTTAGGGGGATATCTGTGTGTGCAGGTGACTAGTACTGTGCATAATTATTAGGCAACTTAACAAAAAACAAATATATACCCATTTCAATTATTTATTTTTACCAGTGAAACCAATTTAACATCTCAACATTCACAAATATACATTTCTGACATTCAAAAACAAAACAAAAACAAATCAGTGACCAATATAGCCACCTTTCTTTGCAAGGACACTTAAAAGCCTGCCATCCATGGATTCTGTCAGTGTTTTGATCTGTTCACCATCAACATTGTGTGCAGCAGCAACCACAGCCTCCCAGACACTGTTCAGAGAGGTGTACTGTTTTCCCTCCTTGTAAATATCACATTTGATGATGGACCACAGGTTCTCAATGGGGTTCAGATCAGGTGAACAAGGAGGCCATGTCATTAGATTTTCTTATTTTATACCCTTTCTTGCCAGCCACGCTGTGGAGTACTTGGACGCGTGTGATGGAGCATTGTCCTGCATGAAAATCATGTTTTTCCTGAAGGATGCAGACTTCTTCCTGTACCACTGCTTGAAGAAGGTGTCTTCCAGAAACTGGCAGTAGGACTGGGAGTTGAGCTTGACTCCATCCTCAACCCGAAAAGGCCCCACAAGCTCATCTTTGATGATACCAGCCCAAACCAGTACTCCACCTCCACCTTGCTGGCGTCTGAGTCGGACTGGAGCTCTCTGCCCTTTACCAATCCAGCCATCTGGCCCATCAAGACTCACTCTCATTTCATCAGTCCATAAAACCTTTGAAAAATCAGTCTTGAGATATTTCTTGGCCCAGTCTTGACGTTTCAGCTTGTGTGTCTTGTTCAGTGGTGGTCGTCTTTCAGCCTTTCTTACCTTGGCCATGTCTCTGAGTATTGCACACCTTGTGCTTTTGGGCACTCCAGTGATGTTGCAGCTCTGAAATATGGCCAAACTGGTGGCAAGTGGCATCTTGGCAGCTGCACGCTTGACTTTTCTCAGTTCATGGGCGGTTATTTTGCGCCTTGGTTTTTCCACACACTTCTTGCGACCCTGTTGACTATTTTGAATGAAACGCTTGATTGTTCGATGATAACGCTTCAGAAGCTTTGCAATTTTAAGAGTGCTGCATCCCTCTGCAAGATATCTCACTATTTTTGACTTTTCTGAGCCTGTCAAGTCCTTCTTTTGACCCATTTTGCCAAAGGAAAGGAAGTTGCCTAATAATTATGCACACCTGATATAGGGTGTTGATGTCATTAGACCACACCCCTTCTCATTACAGAGATGCACATCACCTAATATGCTTAATTGGTAGTAGGCTTTCGAGCCTATACAGCTTGGAGTAAGACAACATGCATAAAGAGGATGATGTGGTCAAAATACTAATTTTCCTAATAATTCTGCACGTAGTGTATTCACCTAACTGTGACCTCCACTTTCCAAGCCACCTTAACAGAGGCCTCCACAGCGACTGCCCCTTTAACAGTGACTGCCACAGTACCTCGCTCTCGTAACACTGACCTCCATTGTACCCCGCTGCCTTAACAGTGAGCTGTAAAGACAGAAAGTAAAAAAAAGGGGAAGTTACTTCAATCCTAGAGGGACCTCAAATCCCACAAAAGAATGAAATAAATAGGGCATCGACAAGGGTGGGGAATAGAAGTGAAATGGTGAGAGGAGGAGATAGGAAAGATAGGAAGGCGGCTCAATAGGAAGTGTTATGACGAATCAAGAACACTCACAGACAGCAATATTGGGACTGCGGATTGCGGATGGTTTCGGTGTGAGTCGTTTCACAGGGGACAGTCACCCACCGCTAGGTGCAAACGAAGCGGGGGGGGGGGGGGTTGTAGAGTAAGCAACACTCCTAAAGGAATATGGCTATGTAATATGCGACGATGTGACTCCGTATTATAGAGATGATAGTGACTAGGCACATGTGTAGACCCGATAATAATGGGTGCAGTTACAATAGGTTGGCCATCCCTCAGCTAAGGTGCTATATAAATGGATCATCTGTAGTCAAGTACAAGAGGGCGGGTCCAAACAGATTTAAAAATTATATATATATATATATATATATATATATATACCAAAAAAGAGAAAACCAGCAGCACAAGACAAAAAATAGAACGGGTGCAAAAAATCCTCAAAGCCGCAGGCTCAGACGGCTATACGTAGATATAAATAGCAAAAAAATGAGGCAGCACTCCAACGTCAGGTGAAAGAAATCGTGGATCCTTTATTCCCCTCTGCAACGTTTCAACCGCTCATTGCGGTCTTTATCAAGCAATATATATATATACAGTACAGACCAAAAGTTTGGACACACCTTCTCATTCAAAGAGTTTTCTTTATTTTCATGACTATAAAAATTGTAGTTTCACAATGAAGGCATCAAAAATATGAATTAACACATGTGGAATTATATACATAACAAAAAAGTGTGAAACAACAGAAAATATGTCATATTCTAGGTTCTTCAAAGTAGCCACCTTTTGCTTTGATTACTGCTTTGCACACTCTTGGCATTCTCTTGATGAGCTTCAAGAGGCAGTCACCTGAAATGGTCTTCCAACAGTCTTAAAGAAGTTCCCAGAGATGCTTAGCACTTGTTGGCTCTTTTGCCTTCACTCTGCGGTCCAGCTCACCCCAAACCATCTCAATTGGGTTCAGGTCCGGTGACTGTGGAGGCCAGGTCATCTGGCGCAGCACCCCGTCACTCTCCTTCATGGTCAAATAGCCCTTACACAGCCTGGAGGTGTGTTTGGGGTCATTGTCCTGTTGAAAAATAAATGATGGTCCAACTAAACGCAAACCGGACGGAATAGCATGCCGCTGCAAGATGCTGTGGTAGCCATGCTGGTTCAGTATGACTTCAATTTTGCAATTTTGAATAAATCCCCAACAGTGTCACCAGCAAAGCACCCCTACACCATCACACCTCCTCCTCCATGCTTCACGGTGGGAACCAGGCATGTAGAGTCCATCCGTTCCCCTTTTCTGCGTCACACAAAGACACGGTGGTTGGAACCAAAGGTCTCAAATTTGGACTCATCAGACCAAAGCACAGATTTCCACTGGTCTAATGTCCATTCCTTGTGTTCTTTAGCCCAAACAAGTCTCTTCTGCTTGTTGCCTGTCCTTAGCAGTGGTTTCCTAGCAGATATTCTACCATGAAGGCCTGATTCACACAGTCTCCTCTTAACAGTTGTTCTAGAGATGTGTCTGCTGCTAGAACCCTGTGTGGCATTGACATGGTCTCTAATCTGAGCTGCTGTTAACCTGCGATTTCTGAGGCCGGTGACTCGGATGAACTTATCCTCCGCAGCAGAGGTGACTCTTGGTCTTCCTTTCCTGGGGCGGTCCGCATGTGAGCCAGTTTTTTTGTAGCGCTTGATGGTTTTTGTGACTGCACTTGGGGACACTCAAAGTTTTCCCAATTTTTCGGACTGACTGACCTTCATTTCTTGAAGTAATAATGGCCACTCGTTTTTCTTTACTTAGCTGCTTTTTTCTTGCCATAATACAAATTCTAACAGTCTATTCAGTAGGACTATCAGCTGTGTATCCACCTGACTTCTCCACAACGCAACTGATGGTCCCAACCTCATTTATAAGGCAAGAAATCCCACTTATTAAACCTGACAGGGCACACCTGTGAAGTGAAAACCATTCCAGGGTGACTACCTCTTGAAGCTCATCAAGAGAATGCCAAGAGTGTACAAAGCAGTAATCAAAGCAAAAGGTGGCTACTTTGAAGAACCTAGAATATGACATATTTTCAGTTGTTTCACACTTTTTTGTTATGTATATAATTCCACATGTGTTAATCCATAGTTTTGATGCCTTCAGTGTGAATCTACAATTTCCATAGTCATGAAAATAAAGAAAACTCTTTGAATGAGAAGGTGTGTCCAAACTTTTGGTCTGTACTGTATATACAGTGGGATGCAAAAGTTTGGGCAACCTTGTTAATCGTCATGATTTTCCGGTATAAATCGTTGGTTGTTACGATAAAAAATGTCAGTTAAATATATCATATAGGAGACACACACAGTGATATTTGAGAAGTTAAATTAGGTTTATTGGATTTACAGAAAGTGTGCTATAATTGCTTAAACAAAATTAGGCAGGCACATAAATTTGGGCACTGTTGTCATTTTATTGATTCCAAAACCTTTAGAACTAATTATTGGAACTCAAATTGGCTTGGTAAGCTCAGTGACCCCTGACCTACATACCCAGGTGAATCCAATTATGAGAAAGAGTATTTAAAGGGGTCAATTGTATTTTAATTTAATTTTCTCTGAAGAGTAGCAACATGAGGGTCTCAAAACAACTCTCAAATGACCTGAAGACAAAGATTGTTCACCATCATGGTTTAGGGGAAGGATACAGAAAGCGGTCTCAGAGATTTCCGCTGTCTGTTTCCACAGTTAGGAACATATTGAGGAAATGGAAGACCACAGGCTCAGTTCATGTTAAGGCTCGAAGTGGCAGACCAAGAAAAATCTCGGATAGACAGAAGCGACAAATGGTGAGAACCGTCAGAGTCAACCCACAGACCAACACCACAGACCTACAACATCATCTTGCTGCAGATGGAGTCGATGTGCATTGTTCAACCATTCGGCGCACTTTACACAAGGAGATGCTGTATGCGAGAGTGATGCAGAGGAAGCCTTTTCTCCACCCACAGCACAAAAAGTGCCGCTTGAGGTGGGCTAAAGCACATTTGGACAAGCCAGCTTCATTTTGGAATAAGGTGCTGTGGACTGATGAAACTAAAATGGAATTATTTGGCCATAACAAGGGGCGTTATGCATGGAGGAAAAATAACACAGCATTCCAAGAAAAACACCTGCTACCTACAGTAAAATATGGTGGTGGTTCCATCATGCTGTGGGGCTGTGTGGCCAGTGCAGGGACTGGGAATCTTGTCAAAGTTGAGGGACGCATGGATTCCACTCAATATCAGCAGATTCTGGAGACTAATGTCCAGGGATCAGTGACAAAGCTGAAGCTGCGCCGGGGCTGGATCTTTAAACAAGACAACGACCCTAAACACTGCTCAAAATCCACTAAGGCATTTATGCAGAGGAACAAGTACAACGTTCTGGAATGGCCATCTCAGTCCCCAGACCTGAATATAATTTGATTAATGAAAATTTTGGTGATTAGGCGCAAACAAATATGCTCTGATTTGGTGACCACACTTAAGAGATTGATGTATGTTGAATTCAACACAAATCAGTCTACCCATCTGCTACTATGGAAAAGGAGAGAACTTAGGGTTTTTGAATAGAACACAGTAAAGGTAAAGTGCACTAAACTCCTTAGGGATCTGTCTAACTAAAACTAAGAATAATTATAGCAAACACCTACTCCCTGGGTCATCACAGCCCACGGATACAGCTGATCACTGTATGCACGAAATGCATCTGTAACGGTCACGTACACACATACATAGGGGGGAGGATAGTGACCACTGCGCTCCACCCTCACCCTTTGCCCTGCCTACTTGCCTCACGAGTCCTGATGACAGGGGACAACTGGACGGCAGTCCCTAACTTAGAATACGTGCGGGAAGGACAGACAAGACAAATAACGGATAGTGAACGGACCGGGCCAAAACCAAGAGGACAACGCAGTACAGAGGGATAAGCAAAGAAAGGTCAGGAGAAGCCGGGGTCATAAATACCAGGAGAGTCGAGAAGTACCAAAGCAGTCCGCAAAGAATAGTCAGGTGGAAGCCGAGGTCAATATACCAGGAAGGATGCGCAGTACAGGAGGAGCAGGCAAAGGATCGTTAGGGAACAGGATCAGGTAAGTGCACAGATATCCAACAACTGCCAGGAACCTAAATTAACAGGCAACATGTGGCCAGCAGGCTGCCTGTATTTATAGTGGGGAGTGAGGATCATGTGACGTGGCCAGCGTCACATGACCGACAGACCGACCAGTCGAGCACCGAGTGATCAGCTCGGCGCTCAAGGCAGACCTAGGAGCAGGGAGCCTCCCAGCTAACAATGCTGCCCTGGGAACGAGGTCAAACACAGATCCTCGCTCTCGAAGCTAATCAGCAGGTCTGCGGCTGATGGGAGACCGAGTGCGCCTTCAGCACCCCGTTACAGTACCCCCCCTTTTACGAGGGGCCACTGGACCCAAGACTTCAGGCGATGGCCTTTCAGGGTGTTCTAAATGAAATTTTCAAACAAGTCTAGGAGCATGAACCTCCCTGGCAGGTACCCAAGATCTCTCTTCAGGTCCATACCCCTTCCAGTGAATCAGGTACTGCAAGGAATTACGCACCTTCCTGACATCCACTATTTTAGACACCACATACTCAACCGCATCATTAACAAGAACCGGTAGAGGCGAGGCTTTCGATGATACTACCAGTTCAAAATATTTTTTTAAGTAGAGATTTATGGAACACATTATGAATGTGGAATGACTCGGGCAGCTCCAACCTAAATGATACCGGGTTAATCACCTCCGTGATTTTATATGGTCCAATAAAACGAGGAGCAAACTTTTTAGAATCTACCTTAAGAGAGAGATTCTTGGAGGACAACCATACCTTATCCCCAATCTGAAAATTCACCCCCCTTGAACGTCTCGGCCTTGAGTTTCTGAGAACTTTGAGCCTTTTCTAAGTTCGATTAAACCCGGGCCCAAACTGTGCACAGTTCAGAGAAGAACCTATCCGCCTCAGGGTTAGAGGAGGAGACGGATGACCCAGAATGAAAACGGGGATGGAAACCATGGTTACAAAAGAAAGGTGAAACCCCAGCAGAAGAATTGACACCGTTATTTAAAGCAAATTCAGCCAATGGAAGAAATTTCACCCATAATTGCTGGTCATCAGCAACATACAACCTCAAGAATTGATCCGCAAACTGATTAAGGCGTTCAGTCTGCCCATTACTCTCAGGGTGGTAGGCAGAGGAAAAAGACATTTTTGACAGAAGGCCCTCCAGAATTTGGACACAAACTGCACACCCCTGTCAGAAACAATATTTTCCGGGATACCATGCAATCGAACAATTTCTTTCACAAAAATAGACGCCAGGGTTTTGGCATTCGGGAGTTTAGACAGGGGAATGAAATGGACCATCTAGCTAAACCTATCGACCACTACCCAAACTAAAGTCTTACCCTCCGCCGGCGGTAGGTCAGTGATAAAGTCCATCGAGATATGGGACCAGGGTCTACTGGGAATGGGTAGAGGTTGTAGGTTACCAGCAGGGCGAGTCCTAGGTGTCTTGGACCTGGCACAAACCTCACAGGCTGACACGTAGGACTTGACATCCCTAGTTAGAGTGGGCCACCAATAAGATCTAGAAACCAGATCCTTAGTGCCCTCAACGCCCGGATGTCCACAAAAGGCAGAATCCTGACACTCACCCAACAGCTGGAGACAAAATTGTATAGGAACAAAACAACTTATCTGTTGGGGTGGATACCGGTGCCAGATGTTGTTCAGACCTAATGCGAGCCGAGATATCCTGGGTTAGAGCTGCTATGAAGATTTTTGCTGGTAGGATGGATTCAGGTGGTACCTCAGTAGGTTGAAAAGCATGGAAGCTCCAAGATAACGCGTCCGCCTTCACATTTTTACTTCCCGGCCTGAACGTAATGGAAAAATCAAAACGAGTAAAAAACAGAACCCATCTGGCTTGACGGGAATTCAACCTCTTAGCAGACTCGAGAAAAATAAGGTTTTTGTGGTCAGTGACAACAGTTACACAATGCCTTGCCCCCTCCAGAAAATGCCTCCACTCCTCAAATGCCCATTTAATGGCCAGCAGCTCCCTATTCCCTATGTCGTAGTTTCTCTCAGTGGGAGATAATTTCCTGAAGAAGAAGGCACATGGTCTCAGGTTAGTAAGGCTAGCAGGACCTTGTGAAAGGACTGCTCCTGCACCTCCACAATAAAAGGTCTCTCCTGATCAGGCTGGGTCAGAATGGGAGCGCTACTGAATGCCTTTTTTAATTTTTGAAATTAAAAAATGGCCTCCGTAGACCAATTCTCCAAATCGGCCCCTTTCTTAGTAAGGTCGGTCAATGGTTTAGCAATTATGGAAAAATTCATAATAAATTTACAATAGTAATTGGTGAAACCTAAGTGTGATGTTGTGATAGATCACTGTGACCTTTACCCTTTTTCTCCTGATGCATGATGGGGGAGGAGGAGCTGTACCAGGAAGTCAGACAGTGTGTGTGAGGGGAACTGGAAGCAGACACATGAGGCTGAGAAGGGATTACATCTGATAAGGACAGAAGCTGTTGGAATAAGACTCCTCCATGTAAGAATGCCATAATGTTCTGAGTAATAAACCTTGCTCTGGTTAAGTAGTACATCGGCCTGTATGCGTAACTTGCTGAGCAGATACCGGCAGCATTGCCAGCAGCACCTGAGAGACACAGAGTGTCCAGGGGACATAACAGTGGCGACGAGGATTGTGGATTTTAGCACACATGGCCTTCATAGGGTTTATTCAACCATTTGATCCTGCAGCTGAGTCATGGACCTCCTGGGTGGAGAGGCTGGAACAGTATATGGAAGCGAATAATGTGACTGTTGAAAAGAGAAGTGCAGTTTTTCTCACTGCATTGGGTCAAGCTGCATATGGAACCCTCAGAGACCTTGTTTCTCCAGACAAGCCAGCCTCTAAGTCCCTGCCTGAGTTAATTCAGACCCTACATACACACTACAACCCGAAGCCGTTGGAAATCGCGGAGCGGTATAAATTTTACGGTAGAAGGCAGCAGGCCGGGGAGGATATAAAGACATATATCATTGCTTTACGTAAACTGGCTGCCACTTGTCAGTTTGGAGACTACCTACAGACGGCTCTCCGTGACATGTTCGTCATGGGACTCTGCGACCCAGCCATACAGAAACGTTTACTCACAGAACCCGACTTGACTCTGACGAAAGCCACTGACCTTGCTACGGTCATGGAGTTGGCAACACGAGACGCCACCCTACTGAAGGCACCACCTACAACTCCTGCAAGCCAGGGTGAGGAAATATTCCACACTGCTATCACTCAACGCTCGAGACGCCCGTCCCCTGCCACTCAGCTTAAACCTCGCCACCCTAATTCTTCTGTCTCTGGGACCCCGACTTGCTACCGTTGTGGTAACAATACTCACAGTGCGCCTGCTTGCAAGTTCAAGGATGTCGTTTGTTTTCGCTGTGGGAAGACTGGTCATATTGGGCGCGTTTGCCGCAGCTCTCGCTCCCCGAACACTACCACAAAAGATAGACGTAAACAGACATTCCGTGTGGATATGGACAATAACGGTTTTAGCTCTGATGAGGAGACATGTGTCCAGCATGTTGGACTGTTTCGAGTAGCTGGGAGTACTCCAGCGATTAAAGTGGATGTCACACTCAATGGCTGTCCTGTCTCCATGGATGTTGATACAGGGGCAGCTGTGTCTGTCATTTCATGGACTGATTTAAAGGCATCGGGTCTGTCCCTGCCGCTAAAACCTACAAAGCTCACGCTACAAACCTACAGCAAGGAACTACTACAGCCCTTGGGTTATGTAAAGCCCCTTGTTACATTAGGCAACCACAGTCAAAGTCTACGCCTTTATGTTGTAAGGAATGGAGGTCCTCCGCTGTATGGAAGGGACTGGATCAAAGCCCTGGGCATGCCTCCTTTTACCATTGCCCAATGTACATTGCTTTCTAAAGTAGACCATTGGGTGGAATCCCTGAAGTCACGTTTTAAAGAGGTTTTTGAGGACTCTTTGGGCACCGTAAAAGGAAAGATGGCCCACCTCCTCTTGAAGCCTGGTGCTACACCTCGTTTTTGTAAGGCAAGATCAGTACCTTTTGCCTTGCGGAAAAAAGTGGAAGCAGAGCTGGACCACCTATTGGCTGAAAAGATCATAACGAAAGTGGATAGAAGTGAATGGGCATCACCAATTGTGCCTGTCAAGAAAAAGAATGGAGACATTAGGATTTGTGGTGATTTCAGGGTAGCTCTGAACAACCAACTTCTTGTGGATCAATACCCATTGCCTCGACTTGAAGATTTATTTGGCTCACTGGCTGGGTGGCAAAAGTTTACAAAAATAGACTTAAAGCAAGCTTACCTGCAACTGCAAGTACACCCAGATTCACGCCATCTGTTGACCATTAACACTCATAAAGGATTATTCCAGTATAACCGCATGGTTTTTGGCATAGCCCCAGCTCCAGCCATCTGGCAGCGGATCATGGATGAGGTACTGGCAGGAATACCTTTCACCCAATGTCTACTGGATGACATTCTCATCACTGGTCCCACTGATGAAGAACACAGAAAGAATGTTGAAGCTGTGCTAGGGAGACTCCAAAAGTATGGGTTACGTGTTAATCTGTCAAAATGCGAATTTCTCAAGTCTCAACTGGAGTTTTGTGCCCACACGGTGGACCGTCATGGGTTACACACTACTGAAGAAAAGGTTAAAGCCCTTACCCATGCCCCTACCCCCCGGAATGTCACCCAGCTCAGGTCCTACCTTGGCCTCCTAAATTACTACCACCGTTTCTTGCCGAACCTAGCGCACCAGCTCTACCCATTACATCGCTTACTGGATGCAAGAGCTAAATGGATATGGACAGACAAATGTGAAGAAGCTTTTCGGCTTTCTAAAGAACTCATTCTGTCTTCTCGAGTTCTGGTCCACTATGATTTAAAGAAACCCGTCATCCTGGCTTGTGATGCCTCGCCTTATGGACTGGGTGCAGTGCTTTCCCATGTCATGCCAGATGGCACGGAGCGCCCCATTTCTTTTGCCTCCAGGTCTTTAACCTCAGCAGAACAAAACTACTCCCAGATTGACAAGGAAGCTTTGGCCATTGTATGGGCCACAAAAAAATTTCACGCGTACGTCTATGGTCGGGAGTTCACACTTATCACTGACCACAAACCTCTGTTGTCAATACTGAACCCTCAGAAAGGAATTTCTACAACAACCGCATCTCGCTTACAAAGGTACGCTTTATTTTTAGGAGCTTATGCTTATTCGATCAGATACCGCTCCCATGATACCCATGGCAATGCAGATGCATTTTCCAGATTGCCACTAAGAGATGACCACCCACTAAGAGAGGTACGTGTAGTGGAAGTACACAGGCCACAATCTTGCATGTCCACCTCCCTGATTGCCAGACATACAGCCACAGATCCTTTCCTGTCTCAGATATTATCTTATGTTCAGACTGGATGGCCAGAGAGTGTTTCAGGTGACTTTCGTCCGTACTTTGCCAGAAAATGTGAGCTTGTGACTAATGCTGGTTGCCTACAATGGGGCAATAGAGTGATTGTACCCCAGTACTTGCAATCAACCATGCTAAGGATACTGCATGAAGGCCATCCTGGTGTGGTGCGCATGAAGCAGCGGGCCCGGAGCTATGTTTGGTGGCCACAAATGGATACAGCAATTGAAGATTATGTTGCTCAATGTCCTGGGTGCTGTCAAGCCCAGCGACCCCAAAAGAGAGGAACCCTGCAACCTTGGCCATGGCCAACAGAACCGTGGTCCAGACTCCATCTTGATTTTGCTGGCCCCATCCAGGGTAAAATGTATTTGATCGTGGTAGATGCACATTCCAAATGGCCGGAGGTTTTTCAAATGCCTTCTATTACCTCAGCTGCTACCATTCTAGTCTTAAGGAAGCTCTTTGCTCAATTTGGCTTGCCTACAGCCATAGTCTCCGACAATGGAACTCAATTTACATCGCATGAGTTTCAATCCTTCCTTAGTGGTTTGGGTGTCCAACACTACAAAACAGCTCCTTATCATCCAGCTTCAAATGGGCTGGCAGAACGATTTGTGCAGTCATTTAAGAAGCACTTACTGTCCACTCTGGACCAGGTTGGACTGTCAGAAGAGAAGCTGCTGGAATTCTTGATCATGTACCGTAACACGAAACACGCTACTACTGGGCTGTCACCGGCTTTTCTTATGTTTGGCAGGCATCTCCGCACCAAACTTGATTTAGTTCGTCCGCAGGAGCAGTCACCAACACCTCCTCCGCCGGGCCGTCTGGGTTTCCTTGCCGGTGATCTTGTATGGTCTCGGAATTACAGAGCTTTGCCTCCTTGGCTTCCTGGCGTTATTGATGGAACTCTTGGCAGAAGAATGTACCTTGTCCGCCTGGAGGAAGGCATTTGTGTTCGGCGACACCTTTCACAATTGAGGAAACGCATTTGCCGGCCACTAGTGACAAAACCGACCCTTCTTTCTGACCACCCACCAGAGTCTACTCTGAACTCTGCTGGTGACATATGGCATGGTGTCTGGCATGATCCCACAAGTTTACACCCAAACCCTGAACCGGTTGGTGACCATATTCCTGAGGAGCCCGGACATGTGCCTGAAGTTGCAGAGCCTGATTTGTCTGTGGGACGCCCACTGACCTCTCCAGTACCTTTGACTGACTTTATTCCTCCCGGTGCTGTACCTCTGCGTAGGTCTACCCGTCAAAGACGTCAAACGCCTCGCTGGCAAAGTGCTGATATCTTACGGGACACATTGGAGGTCAGGGAACAGAGACAAAGGGCTCATGAAGTGCTGCGGAAATCACAGAACTGAGTTGGAGATACTACTTGCTGAACTGATCTTGCTTGCCTTGTTATGTTATGTGTTCAACATTTTGTTCTCTTGTTATGTTTTTTTTTTTTTTTTTTTTTTGGGGGAGGAAAGGAGGTGTGATGTTGTGATAGATCACTGTGACCTTTACCCTTTTTCTCCTGATTAGAGTTGAGCGAACACCTGGATGTTCGGGTTCGAGAAGTTCGGCCGAACATCCCGGAAATGTTCGGGTTCGGGATCCGAACCCGATCCGAACTTCGTCCCGAACCCGAACCCCATTGAAGTCAATGGGGACCCGAACTTTTCGGCACTAAAACGGCTGTAAAACAGCCCAGGAAAGGGCTAGAGGGCTGCAAAAGGCAGCAACATGTAGGTAAATCCCCTGCAAACAAATGTGGATAGGGAAATTAATTAAAATAAAAATTAAATAAATAAAAATTAACCAAAATCAATTGGAGAGAGGTTCCATAGCAGAGAATCTGGCTTCCCGTCACCCACCACTGGAACAGTCCATTCTCAGATATTTAGGCCCCGGCACCCAGGCAGAGGAGAGAGGTCCCGTAACAGACAATCTGGCTTCATGTCAGCAGAGAATCAGTCTTCATGTCATAGCAGAGAATCAGGCTTCACGTCACCCACCACTGTAATAGTCCATTTTCATAAATTTAGGCCCAGCACCCAGGCAGAGGAGAGAGGTCCCGTAACAGACAATCTGGCTTCATGTCAGCAGAGAATCAGTCTTCATATCATAGCAGAGAATCTGGCTTCCCGTTACCCACCACTGGAACAGTCCATTCTCAGATATTTAGGCCCCGGCACCCAGGCAGAGGAGAGAGGTCCCGTAACAGACAATCTGGCTTCATGTCAGCAGAGAATCAGTCTTCATATCATAGCAGAGAATCAGGCTTCACGTCAGCCACCACTGCAACAGTCCATTGTCATAAATTCAGGCCCAGCACCCAGGCAGAGGAGAGAGGTCCCGTAACAGACAATCTGGCTTCATGTCAGCAGAGAATCAGTCTGCATGTCATAGCAGAGAATGAGGCTTCACGTCACCCACCACTGCAACAGTCCATTTTCATAAATTTAGGCCCAGCACCCAGGCAGAGGAGAGAGGTCCCGTAACAGAGGATCTGGCTTCATGTCACCAGAGAATCAGTCTGCATGTCATAGCAGAGAATCAGGCTTCACGTCACCCACCACTGCAACAGTCCATTTTCATAAATTTAGGCCCAGCACCCAGGCAGAGGAGAGAGGTCCCGTAACAGAGGATCTGGCTTCATGTCACCAGAGAATCAGTCTGCATGTCATAGCAGAGAATCAGGCTTCACGTCAGCCACCACTGCAACAATCCATTGGCATATATTTAGGCCTAGCACACAGGCAGAGGAGAGAGGTCCCGTAACAGACAATCTGGCTTCATGTCAGCAGAGAATCAGTCTTCATATCATAGCAGAGAATCAGGCTTCACGTCAGCCACCAATGCAACAGTCCATTGTCAGATATTTAGGCCCAGCACCCAGGCAGAGGAGAGAGGTCCCGTAACAGAGGATCTGGCTTCATGTCACCAGAGAATCAGTCTGCATGTCATAGCAGAGAATCAGGCTTCACGTCAGCCACCACTGCAACAATCCATTGGCATATATTTAGGCCTAGCACACAGGCAGAGGAGAGAGGTCCCGTAACAGACAATCTGGCTTCATGTCAGCAGAGAATCAGTCTGCATGTCATAGCAGAGAATGAGGCTTCACGTCACCCACCACTGCAACAGTCCATTTTCATAAATTTAGGCCCAGCACCCAGGCAGAGGAGAGAGGTCCCGTAACAGAGGATCTGGCTTCATGTCACCAGAGAATCAGTCTGCATGTCATAGCAGAGAATCAGGCTTCACGTCACCCACCACTGCAACAGTCCATTTTCATAAATTTAGGCCCAGCACCCAGGCAGAGGAGAGAGGTCCCGTAACAGAGGATCTGGCTTCATGTCACCAGAGAATCAGTCTGCATGTCATAGCAGAGAATCAGGCTTCACGTCAGCCACCACTGCAACAATCCATTGGCATATATTTAGGCCTAGCACACAGGCAGAGGAGAGAGGTCCCGTAACAGACAATCTGGCTTCATGTCAGCAGAGAATCAGTCTTCATATCATAGCAGAGAATCAGGCTTCACGTCAGCCACCAATGCAACAGTCCATTGTCAGATATTTAGGCCCAGCACCCAGGCAGAGGAGAGAGGTCCCGTAACAGACAATCTGGCTTCATGTCAGCAGAGAATTAGTCTGCATGTCATAGCAGAGAATCAGGCTTCACGTCAGCCACCAATGCAACAGTCCATTGTCAGATATTTAGGCCCAGCACCCAGGCAGAGGAGAGAGGTCCCGTAACAGAGGATCTGGCTTCATGTCACCAGAGAATCAGTCTGCATGTCATAGCAGAGAATCAGGCTTCACGTCACCCACCACTGCAACAGTCCATTTTCATAAATTTAGGCCCAGCACCCAGGCAGAGGAGAGAGGTCCCGTAACAGAGGATCTGGCTTCATGTCACCAGAGAATCAGTCTGCATGTCATAGCAGAGAATCAGGCTTCACGTCAGCCACCACTGCAACAATCCATTGGCATATATTTAGGCCTAGCACACAGGCAGAGGAGAGAGGTCCCGTAACAGACAATCTGGCTTCATGTCAGCAGAGAATCAGTCTTCATATCATAGCAGAGAATCAGGCTTCACGTCAGCCACCAATGCAACAGTCCATTGTCAGATATTTAGGCCCAGCACCCAGGCAGAGGAGAGAGGTCCCGTAACAGAGGATCTGGCTTCATGTCAGCAGAGAATCAGTCTTCATGTCATAGCAGAGAATCAGGCTTCACGTCACCCACCACTGTAAGAGTCCATTTTCATAAATTTAGGCCCAGCACCCAGGCAGAGGAGAGAGGTCCCGTAACAGACGATCTGGCTTCATGTCAGCAGAGAATCAGTCTGCATGTCATAGCAGAGAATGAGGCTTCACGTCACCCACCACTGCAACAGTCCATTTTCATAAATTTAGGCCCAGCACCCAGGCAGAGGAGAGAGGTCCCGTAACAGAGGATCTGGCTTCATGTCACCAGAGAATCAGTCTGCATGTCATAGCAGAGAATCAGGCTTCACGTCACCCACCACTGCAACAGTCCATTGTCATAAATTCAGGCCCAGCACCCAGGCAGAGGAGAGAGGTCCCGTAACAGACAATCTGGCTTCATGTCACCAGAGAATCAGTCTGCATGTCATAGCAGAGAATGAGGCTTCACGTCAGCCACCACTGCAACAATCCATTGGCATATATTTAGGCCTAGCACACAGGCAGAGGAGAGGTTCATTCAACTTTGGGTAGCCTTGCAATATAATGGTAAAATGAAAATAAAAATAGGATTGAATGAGGAAGTGCCCTGGAGTCCAATAATATATGGTTATGGGGAGGTAGTTAATGTCTAATCTGGACAAGGGACGGACAGGTCCTGTGGGATCCATGCCTGGTTCATTTTTATGAACGTCAGCTTGTCCACATTGGCTGTAGACAGGCGGCTGCGTTTGTCTGTAATGACGCCCCCTGCCGTGCTGAATACACGTTCAGACAAAACGCTGGCTGCCGGGCAGGCCAGCACCTCCAAGGCATAAAAGGCTAGCTCTGGCCACGTGGACAATTTAGAGACCCAGAAGTTGAATGGGGCCGAACCATCAGTCAGTACGTGGAGGGGTGTGCACACGTACTGTTCCACCATGTTAGTGAAATGTTGCCTCCTGCTAACACGTTGCGTATCAGGTGGTGGTGCAGTTAGCTGTGGCGTGTTGACAAAAGTTTTCCACATCTCTGCCATGCTAACCCTGCCCTCAGAGGAGCTGGCCGTGACACAGCTGCCTTGGCGACCTCTTGCTCCTCCTCTGCCTTGGCCTTGGGCTTCCACTTGTTCCCCTGTGACATTTGGGAATGCTCTCAGTAGCGCGTCTACCAACGTGCGCTTGTACTCGCGCATCTTCCTATCACGCTCCAGTGCAGGAAGTAAGGTGGGCACATTGTCTTTGTAGCGTGGATCCAGCAGGGTGGCAACCCAGTAGTCCGCACAGGTTAAAATGTGGGCAACTCTGCTGTCGTTGCGCAGGCACTGCAGCATGTAGTCGCTCATGTGTGCCAGGCTGCCCAGGGATAAGGACAAGCTGTCCTCTGTGGGAGGCGTATCGTCATCGTCCTGCCTTTCCCCCCAGCCACGCACCAGTGATGGACCCGAGCTGCGTTGGGTGCCACCCCGCTGTGACCATGCTTCATCCTCATCCTCCTCCACCTCCTCCTCATCCTCGTCCTCCTCGTCCTCCAGTAGTGGGCCCTGGCTGGCCACATTTGTACCTGGCCTCTGCTGTTGCCAAAAACCTCCCTCTGAGTCACTTCGAAGAGACTGGCCTGAAAGTGCTAAAAATGACCCCTCTTCCTCCTCCTCCTCCTCCTCCTCCTGGGCCACCTCCTCTTCCATCATCGCCCTAAGTGTTTTCTCAAGGAGACATAGAAGTGGTATTGTAACGCTGATAACGGTGTCATCGCCACTGGCCATGTTGGTGGAGTACTCGAAACAGCGCAACAGGGCACACAGGTCTCGCATGGAGGCCCAGTCATTGGTGGTGAAGTGGTGCTGTTCTGTAGTGCGACTGACCCGTGCGTGCTGCAGCTGAAACTCCACTATGGCCTGCTGCTGCTCGCACAGTCTGTCCAGCATGTGCAAGGTGGAGTTCCACCTGGTGGGCACGTCGCATATGAGGCGGTGAGCGGGAAGGCCGAAGTTACGCTGTAGCGCAGACAGGCGAGCAGCAGCAGGATGTGAACGCCGGAAGCGCGAACAGACGGCCCGCACTTTATGCAGCAGCTCTGACATGTCGGGGTAGTTGTGAATGAACTTCTGCACCACCAAATTCAGCACATGCGCCAAGCAAGGGATGTGCGTCAAATTGGCTAGTC
Organism: Bufo gargarizans; assembly: GCF_014858855.1. Lineage (NCBI taxonomy): Eukaryota > Metazoa > Chordata > Amphibia > Anura > Bufonidae > Bufo > Bufo gargarizans. The sequence continues at coordinate 258,098,055 of NC_058084.1, forward strand.
CCAGAGCTGCAACGAGATTTCGCCCATTATCACACACCACCAGGCCGGGCTTGAGGCTCACCGGCAGCAACCACTCGTCGGTCTGTTGTTCTATACCCCGCCACAACTCCTGTGCGGTGTGGGGCCTGTCCCCCAAACATATGAGTTTCAGAATGGCCTGCTGACGTTTACCCCGGGCTGTGCTGAAGTTGGTGGTGAAGGTGTGTGGCTGACTGGATGAGCAGGTGGAAGAAGAGGAGGAGGAAGCCGAGAAGGAGGAGGTGGCAACAGGAGGCAAAGAATGTTGCCCTGCGATCCTTGGCGGCGGAAGGACGTGCGCCAAACAGCTCTCCGCCTGGGGCCCAGCTGCCACTACATTTACCCAGTGTGCAGTTAGGGAGATATAGCGTCCCTGGCCGTGCTTACTGGTCCACGTATCTGTGGTTAGGTGGACCTTGCCACAGATGGCGTTGCGCAGTGCACACTTGATTTTATCGGATACTTGGTTGTGCAGGGAAGGCACGGCTCTCTTGGAGAAGTAGTGCCGGCTGGGAACAACATACTGTGGGACAGCAAGCGACATGAGCTGTTTGAAGCTGTCTGTGTCCACCAGCCTAAATGACAGCATTTCATAGGCCAGTAGTTTAGAAATGCTGGCATTCAGGGCCAGGGATCGAGGGTGGCTAGGTGGGAATTTACGCTTTCTATCAAATGTTTGTGAGATGGAGAGCTGAACGCTGGCGTGTGACATGGTTGAGACGCTTGGTGACGGAGGTGGTGGTGGTGGTGTTGGTGGTACATCCCCTGTTTGCTGGGCGGCAGGTGCCAACGTTCCTCCAGAGGCGGAGGAAGAGGCCGAGGCGGCAGCAGCAGAATAGGCCGAGGCGGCAGCAGCAGAAGAGGTAGCAGGGGGAGCCTGAGTGACTTCCTTGGTTTTAAGGTGTTTACTCCACTGCAGTTCATGCTTTGCATGCAGGTGCCTGGTCATGCAGGTTGTGCTCAGGTTCAGAACGTTAATGCCTCGCTTCAGGCTCTGATGGCACAGCGTGCAAACCACTCGGGTCTTGTCGTCAGCACATTGTTTGAAGAAGTGCCATGCCAGGGAACTCCTTGAAGCTGCCTTTGGGGTGCTCGGTCCCAGATGGCGGCGGTCAGTAGCAGGCGGAGTCTCTTGGCGGCGGGTGTTCTGCTTTTGCCCACTGCTCCCTCTTTTGCTACGCTGTTGGCTCGGTCTCACCACTGCCTCTTCCTCCGAACTGTGAAAGTCAGTGGCACGACCTTCATTCCATGTGGGGTCTAGGACCTCATCGTCCCCTGCATCGTCTTCCACCCAGTCTTGATCCCTGACCTCCTGTTCAGTCTGCACACTGCAGAAAGACGCAGCAGTTGGCACCTGTGTTTCGTCATCATCAGAGACATGCTGAGGTGGTATTCCCATGTCCTCATCATCAGGAAACATAAGTGGTTGTGCGTCAGTGCATTCTATGTCTTTCACCGCTGGGGAAGGGCTAGGTGGATGCCCTTGGGAAACCCTGCCAGCGGAGTCTTCAAACAGCATAAGAGACTGCTGCATAACTTGAGGCTGAGACAGTTTCCCTGGTATGCATGGGGGTGATGTGACAGACTGATGGGGTTGGTTTTCAGGCGCCATCTGTGCGCTTTCTGCAGAAGACTGGGTGGGAGATAATGTGAACGTGCTGGATCCACTGTCGGCCACCCAATTGACTAATGCCTGTACCTGCTCAGGCCTTACCATCCTTAGAACGGCATTGGGCCCCACCATATATCGCTGTAAATTCTGGCGGCTACTGGGACCTGAGGTAGTTGGTACACTAGGACGTGTGGATGTGGCAGAACGGCCACGTCCTCTCCCAGCACCAGAGGGTCCACTAACACCACCACGACCATGTCCACGTCCGCGTCCCTTACTAGATGTTTTTCTCATTGTTATGGTTCACCACAACAACAAATATATTATTTGGCCCAATGTATTGTATTCAAATTCAGCGGGATATAAATTTGAGGCCTAGTATTTAGGCGCTGGGTGACCGGTATGGATTTAGTGACAGAATTAGACTTGGAAATGCACAGAAGCGTGTGTGTGAAGTTATTCTGAATGACCCTATGTGCACCTTCAATATGATCTACCCTTTTAGGGATAGATTTCAAATAGCTCTGATATAGCAGAAACGACTAAATTATGAAATTGCTAAATTGGGAATTGTATTTCAACCCAGAACAAAAAATGTGCTTTGACGGACACTAAATAACTTTCCCAGCCACAACAGGACAGCGGTAACGAGAGATTTAGCGGGATATAAATTTGAGGCCTAGTATTTAGGCGCTGGGTGACAGGTATGGGTTTAGTGACAGAATTAGATTTGGAAATGCACAGTAGCGGGTGTGTGAAGTTATTCTGAATGACCCTATGTGCACCTTGAATATTATATACCCTTTTAGGGATAGATTTCAAATAGCTCTGATATAGCAGAAACCACTAAATTATGAAATTGCTAAATTGGGAATTGTATTTCAACCCAGAACAAGAAATGTGCTTGAACGGACACTAAATAACTCGCCCAGCTACAGCACTAGGGACAGATTTAGCGGGATATAAATTTGAGGCCTAGTATTTAGGCGCTGGGTGACAGGTATGGGTTTAGTGACAGAATTAGACTTGGAAATACACAGTAGCGGGTGTGTGTGAAGTTATTCTGAATGACCCAATGTGCACCTTGAATATTATATACCCTTTTAGGGATAGATTTCAAATAGCTCTGATATAGCAGAAACCACTAAATTATGAAATTGCTAAATTGGGAATTGTATTTCAACCCAGAACAAAAAATGTGCTTTGACGGACACTAAATATCTTGCCCAGCAACAACAGTACAGCGGTAACGAGAGATTTAGCAGGATATAAATTTGAGGCCTAGTATTTAGGCGCTGGGTGACAGGTATGGGTTTAGTGACAGAATTAGACTTGAAAATACACAGTAGCGGGTGTGTGTGAAGTTATTCTGAATGACCCAATGTGCACCTTGAATATTATATACCCTTTTAGGGATAGATTTCAAATAGCTCTGATATAGCAGAAACCACTAAATTATGAAATTGCTAAATTGGGAATTGTATTTCAACCCAGAACAAAAAATGTGCTTTGACGGACACTAAATATCTTGCCCAGCAACAACAGTACAGCGGTAACGAGAGATTTAGCAGGATATAAATTTGAGGCCTAGTATTTAGGCGCTGGGTGACAGGTATGGGTTTAGTGACAGAATTAGACTTGAAAATACACAGTAGCGGGTGTGTGTGAAGTTATTCTGAATGACCCAATGTGCACCTTGAATATTATATACCCTTTTAGGGATAGATTTCAAATAGCTCTGATATAGCAGAAACCACTAAATTATGAAATTGCTAAATTGGGAATTGTACTTCAACCCAGAACAAAAAATGTGCTTTGACGGACACTAAATATCTTTCCAAGCAACAACAGTACAGCGGTAACGAGAGATTTAGCAGGATATAAATTTGAGGCCTAGTATTTAGGCGCTGGGTGACAGGTATGGGTTTAGTGACAGAATTAGACTTGGAAATACACAGTAGCGGGTGTGTGTGAAGTTATTCTGAATGACCCAATGTGCACCTTGAATATTATATACCCTTTTAGGGATAGATTTCAAATAGCTCTGATATAGCAGAAACCACTAAATTATGAAATTGCTAAATTGGGAATTGTACTTCAACCCAGAACAAAAAATGTGCTTTGACGGACACTAAATAACTTTCCCAGCTACAACAGGACAGCGGTAACGAGAGAATTAGCGGGATATAAATTTGAGGCCTAGTATTTAGGCGCTGGGTGACAGGTATGGGTTTAGTGACAGAATTAGACTTGGAAATACACAGTAGCGGGTGTGTGTGAAGTTATTCTGAATGACCCTATGTGCACCTTCAATATGATCTACCCTTTTAGGGATAGATTTCAAATAGCTCTGATATAGCAGAAACCACTAAATTATGAAATTGCTAAATTGGGAATTGTATTTCAACCCAGAAGAAAAAATGTGCTTTGACGGACACTAAATAACTTTCCCAGCTACAACAGGACAGCGGTAACGAGAGATTTAGCAGGATATAAATTTGAGGCCTAGTATTTAGGCGCTGGGTGACAGGTATGGGTTTAGTGACAGAATTAGACTTGAAAATACACAGTAGCGGGTGTGTGTGAAGTTATTCTGAATGACCCAATGTGCACCTTGAATATTATATACCCTTTTAGGGATAGATTTCAAATAGCTCTGATATAGCAGAAACCACTAAATTATGAAATTGCTAAATTGGGAATTGTACTTCAACCCAGAACAAAAAATGTGCTTTGACGGACACTAAATATCTTTCCAAGCAACAACAGTACAGCGGTAACGAGAGATTTAGCAGGATATAAATTTGAGGCCTAGTATTTAGGCGCTGGGTGACAGGTATGGGTTTAGTGACAGAATTAGACTTGGAAATACACAGTAGCGGGTGTGTGTGAAGTTATTCTGAATGACCCAATGTGCACCTTGAATATTATATACCCTTTTAGGGATAGATTTCAAATAGCTCTGATATAGCAGAAACCACTAAATTATGAAATTGCTAAATTGGGAATTGTACTTCAACCCAGAACAAAAAATGTGCTTTGACGGACACTAAATAACTTTCCCAGCTACAACAGGACAGCGGTAACGAGAGATTTAGCGGGATATAAATTTGAGGCCTAGTATTTAGGCGCTGGGTGACAGGTATGGGTTTAGTGACAGAATTAGACTTGGAAATACACAGTAGCGGGTGTGTGTGAAGTTATTCTGAATGACCCTATGTGCACCTTCAATATGATCTACCCTTTTAGGGATAGATTTCAAATAGCTCTGATATAGCAGAAACCACTAAATTATGAAATTGCTAAATTGGGAATTGTATTTCAACCCAGAACAAAAAATGTGCTTTGACGGACACTAAATAACTTTCCCAGCTACAACAGGACAGCGGTAACGAGAGATTTAGCAGGATATAAATTTGAGGCCTAGTATTTAGGCGCTGGGTGACAGGTATGGGTTTAGTGACAGAATTAGACTTGAAAATACACAGTAGCGGGTGTGTGTGAAGTTATTCTGAATGACCCAATGTGCACCTTGAATATTATATACCCTTTTAGGGATAGATTTCAAATAGCTCTGATATAGCAGAAACCACTAAATTATGAAATTGCTAAATTGGGAATTGTACTTCAACCCAGAACAAAAAATGTGCTTTGACGGACACTAAATAACTTTCCCAGCTACAACAGGACAGCGGTAACGAGAGATTTAGCAGGATATAAATTTGAGGCCTAGTATTTAGGCGCTGGGTGACAGGTATGGGTTTAGTGACAGAATTAGACTTGAAAATACACAGTAGCGGGTGTGTGTGAAGTTATTCTGAATGACCCAATGTGCACCTTGAATATTATATACCCTTTTAGGGATAGATTTCAAATAGCTCTGATATAGCAGAAACCACTAAATTATGAAATTGCTAAATTGGGAATTGTACTTCAACCCAGAACAAAAAATGTGCTTTGACGGACACTAAATAACTTTCCCAGCTACAACAGGACAGCGGTAACGAGAGATTTAGCGGGATATAAATTTGAGGCCTAGTATTTAGGCGCTGGGTGACCGGTATGGATTTAGTGACAGAATTAGACTGGGATATGGCCAAAAAATAACCACACTATTGCTGGTTAAATGCACTTGGTGACGGGCGCAGCTTGCCCCTGATGTAGTATATGGCCAAAAAATGAACAGACTATTGCTGGTTAAATGCACTTGGTGTCACAGCTTGACCAACCACACTACTGAGGGTTAAATGCACTTGGTGACGGGCGCAGCTTGCCCCTGATGTAGTATATGGCCAAAAAATAAACAGACTATTGCTGGTTAAATGCACTTGGTGTGACAGCTTCACCCTGATGTAGGCTTTAGCCAGAAAACAACCACACCATTGAGGGTTAAATGCACTTGGTGACAGGCGCAGCTTGCCCCTGATTTTGTATATGGCCAAAAAATGAACAGACTATTGCTGGTTAAATGCACTTGGTGTGACAGCTTCACCCTGATGTAGGCTTTAGCCAAAAAACAACCACACCATTGAGGGTTAAATGCACTTGGTGACAGGCGCAGCTTGCCCCTGATTTTGTATATGGCCAAAAAATGAACAGACTATTGCTGGTTAAATGCACTTGGTGTGACAGCTTCACCCTGATGTAGGCTTTAGCCAAAAAACAACCACACCATTGAGGGTTAAATGCACTTGGTGACAGGCGCAGCTTGCCCCTGATTTTGTATATGGCCAAAAAATGAACAGACTATTGCTGGTTAAATGCACTTGGTGTGACAGCTTCACCCTGATGTAGGCTTTAGCCAAAAAACAACCACACCATTGAGGGTTAAATGCACTTGGTGACAGGCGCAGCTTGCCCCTGATTTTGTATATGGCCAAAAAATGAACAGACTATTGCTGGTTAAATGCACTTGGTGTGACAGCTTCACCCTGATGTAGGCTTTAGCCAAAAAACAACCACACCATTGAGGGTTAAATGCACTTGGTCGCAGCTTGTGCTGGCGCACCACAAGACACAAAATGGCCGCCGATCACCCCAGAAAAATGTGACTGACAAACGGTCTGGGCAGCCTAAAAACAGTGAGCAATTGAGGATCAGCAGCTCAATGATCCACAGCTGCAGATCGATCAGTTAATCAAGTCCTTTGGAGGAGTTAATCTGCCTAATCTCGCCCTACTGTCGCAGCCGCAACCTCTCCCTACGCTAATCAGAGCAGAGTGACGGGCGGCGCTATGTGACTCCAGCTTAAATAGAGGCTGGGTCACATGGTGCTCTGGCCAATCACAGCCATGCCAATAGTAGGCATGGCTGTGATGGCCTCTTGGGGCAAGTAGTATGACGCTTGTTGATTGGCTGCTTTGCAGCCTTTCAAAAAGCGCCAAGAAAGCGTCACAAAAGCGCCAAGAAAGCGACGAACACCGAACCCGAACCCGGACTTTTACGAAAATGTCCGGGTTCGGGTCCGTGTCACGGACACCCCAAAATTCGGTACGAACCCGAACTATACAGTTCGAGTTCGCTCATCCCTACTCCTGATGCATGATGGGGGAGGAGGAGCTGTACCAGGAAGTCAGACAGTGTGTGTGAGGGGAACTGGAAGCAGACACATGAGGCTGAGAAGGGATTACATCTGATAAGGACAGAAGCTGTTGGAATAAGACTCCTCCATGTAAGAATGCCATAATGTTCTGAGTAATAAACCTTGCTCTGGTTAAGTAGTACATCGGCCTGTGTGCGTAACTTGCTGAGCAGATACCGGCAGCATTGCCAGCAGCACCTGAGAGACACAGAGTGTCCAGGGGACATAACACTAAGAACCGTTGTAAGGCCTTTAAGGATGAAGGTCTTACCCATTCCTTAATTGCTAGTGCCTTACCAGGATCCATCTTGAAGGCGTGAGGAGTCAGAACATGCCCTAGAAACAGAATCTCCTGTACACCAAAGACACATTTATCTTGCTTAGCGGATAGCTGATTCTCCCTCAACACCTCTAATACTTGTTTAACATGAGACACATGGGATTCGAAGTCAGGAGAGAATATAAAAATGTCGTCAAGATAGACAATAACAAATTTGTCTAAGAACTACCTAAAAATGTCATTCATGCCCCAGCAATGCCCCACAGGGCATTGAGTCCAAAAGGCATCACCTGATATTCAAAGTGTCCTGCCGGAGTATTGAACGCCGTCTTCCATTCGTCTCCCTCCTTGATTCGGATTAGATTGTATGCCCCTTTCAGGTCAATCTTGGAAAACCAGGTTGCCCCCAGAACCTGGTTAAATAAATCCGGAATCAATGGGAGGGAGTATCTATTTTGGACAGTGATTTTATTTAATCTCCGGTAATCGATACATGGCCTAAGACCACCATCTTTTTTCTTAACGAAGAAAAACCCCGCCCCCATAGGAGAGACAGAAGGTCTAATATGCCCTTTACCAAGGCTCTCCTTAATATAATCTTCCATGGTCTTGCGTTCGGGCTTAGAAAGATTATAAATTTGCCCCTTAGGAAACTTGGCCCCCTCTACTAGCTCTATAGTACAATCATAAGGTCTATGGGGTTGGGGATGAGAATTCATCAGAATATTCACTAATAACAGTGGGTAAAGTATCAGACTTTACTGAGACCCCAGCCTGTACCACGGACAAGCACGAGTCACACTTTGGCCCCCATCTCACCAACTCCCCCTTGGATCAATCTATAGTGGGGTTATGTAGTCGGAGCCAAGGCAACCCTAGTACCACCTCAACCGGTAGGTTCTCCAGGACAAAAAGGGAACATCTCTCTGAGTGGCACACATCCACGGTTAGAGAAATCTCTGAGGTACATGAGCTCACCGTACCACCAATAAGAGGAGTAGCATCAATAGCCATGACATGGATAGGAGTTGGGTTAGCAAACATTGCAAACATTGGAATACCCAATCTTACAGCGTACTCAGAGTCAATAAAGCTGGCCGCTGAGCCAGAATCAATAGGCCTTACCCGGCCGTTATCTACCCCCAGATAAATCGTAATGGGTACCAAAAGCTTACATTTAGAAAAATCAGGGTGTACCTGGTCTTTAGGTTGCCTTGCCTTAGGAGACTTGACAGAAAGGACCTTCTTAGGACACTGGTTGATCCAATGGTCAGGATCTCCACAGTAAAAGCATTCTCCACGTCTGCGGAAAAGATTCCCTCGGGTCTTGCCAACCTGCATGGGTTCCTCGGTGGAGACCTCAGCATTGTCTCTGGGATAGGCCTCTGGCTGGACCCCCATCTGGGAAGAGAACTGTCGTTCCTGTCGTCTCTCTCTAACCCATTGGTCAAGTCGGACAACAAGGGTCATCATCTCCTCTAAGGTCTCTGGAAGTGGATAACTGACCAGAAGATCCTTTAAATCATCAGACAGACCTGACCTGAACTGACTCTTCAGGGCTGGTTCGTTCCATCCTGAGGGGACACACCACCTTCTGAATTGGGTGCAATAATCCTCCGCAGGTAGATTGCCCTGAACCAGTGCCTTTAGTGCTGTCTCGGATACAAGAGCCCTGTCTGGTTCATCATAGAGGGTACCCTGGGTCTGAAAGAACCCCTCCACAGAAGTTAAACAACTGGCGCCAGCAGGTAAAGAGAACGTCCAGTCCTGGGGATCACCCTGTAGTCGGGAAATGATAATGCCCACGTGTTGACTCTCGGGGCCAGAGGACACGGGGCGCAAACGGAAGTAAAGTCTGCAAATCTCCTTAAAAGAGAGAAACTTCTTCCGGTCTCCAGAAAAGGGTTCTGGGAGCTTAATCTGGGGCTCAAAATGTGGACTGGAGGTCTGAGGAGTAAAAGAACCTTGCCCTAACTCAAAAGAACTGAGTTTTTTTCCCTAGCTCCTGTACTATCTGCGTCAAATTAGAGACATGGTCAGTCAGGGTCACCAGAGGATTTATTATACAGTGGTTATTGGGCCTGTTAATCTGTAACGGTCACGTACACACACACACAGGGGGGAAGATAGTGACCACTGCGCTCCACCCTCACCCCTTGCCCTGCCTACTTGCCTCATGAGTCCCGATGACAGGGGACAACTGGACGGCAGTCCCTAACTTAGAATACGTGTGGGAAGGACAGACAAGACAAATAACGGATAGTGAACGGACCGGGTCAAAACCAAGAGGACAACGCAGTACAGAGGTATAAGCAAAGAAAGGTCAGGAGAAGCCAGGGTCATAAATACCAGGAGAGTCGAGAAGTACCAAAGGAGTTCGCAAAGAATAGTCAGGTGGAAGCTGAGGTCAATATACCAGGAAGGATGCGCAGTACAGGAGGAGCAAGCAAAGGATCATCAGGGAACAGGATCAGGTAAGTGCACAGGACTCCAACAACTGCCAGGAACCTAAATTAACAGGCAACCTGTGGCCAGCAGGCTGCCTGTATTTATAGTGGGGAGTGAGGATCATGTGACGTGGCCAGCGTCACATGACTGACAGACCGACCAGTCGAGCACCGAATGATCAGCTCGGCGCTCAAGGCAGACCTAGGAGCAGACCTAGGAGCTGGCAAAGCTGCCCTGGGAGCGAGGTCAAACACAGTTCCTCGCTCCCGAAGCTAAGCAGCAGGTCTGCGGCTGATGGTAGAACGAGTGCGCCTTTGGCACCCCATTACAGCATCCAGATGGACGCTCTTCATCTGCTGCAATCACCAATCCAGTGGCATCAGCACCTTGCACCCTTACACATTCCTCCATCCCCATCTCTAAGATAGGAACTGACACTGTAACCAGTATTAAGCCACCCACTATAGCAGACAGTCAGGGTGCACCCTCTGCGGATACTCCATCCCCCGTTAGGAGCAACCCGAATACATCTTTTGTAAACTTACAGTCGGCCCCATTATCCCATTATAGATCTACCCACCATCATACCTATTATAGAGGTGCTCAATATCTCCACCAATTCTGTATCTTCCACTAACTCTGATCTTTTTTTAGCTCTTACTTCAATCTCACAGAGGATTCTTTTTTAGACAGGATCTCTCCCACAATACAGACACCCAACCCGACGCCACCATCCAGAAAGATTATCACCAGTGTCCTGGCTCTCAGCCCCCTCATCCCACCAATAGAATAATGCAATCTCGGCACTCACGCATTTTTACACTCCTGTATCAAGCATCAAAAAGAACAAATGACCAAACGTAGATTTAGAGGATGCTGAGGAGGTGGAAAGAAGTGCACCTCTAAACAAATGACTGAAACCCAAAAGGGGAGAAAACTAATGGACCAAGCCCATACAGATGAAGGAAAAGGGAATGGTATCTTTAATCTGTCTAAATACTCCCTCACACCTAATGAAATCCAACTATAAGGTAAAGGTATATCCTTTTTTCCCAACCAATAGACCTGTTGCCTTTGAATTATTCATAGATCTGAATCAATTTGTGAGGAAATTAACCCTCCAAAGACATTTCACCTTAAATAATCAGATTTGCCGCATTTCTGACAAGTACAACAACCAATATCAACTCTAATATACCCACTTCTGTCTCCACTCCGTTGTCACAGCTGAGAATTGGGAAAACCCTCAGCCGTGCAATGCCAGAAGATGATGGTCTCTGCAAGGCCAGGACAGGAATTGGGGAGCAGGTCACCTCCTATCACATCTCAAATTCTGACTCTGTCTCCTAGCCATATGAGCCAACCCTGATGGTAGGAGGGCTCATACTCTGGAACCTAAGATTCCTACTAGCCCTCAGGGTGGCCCTGGACTAGGAGCAGAGTAAGGCGACCTGTTCCTCCTAGAAACAGACGAACAGGAGTCTCACTGGCCAAGCTACAAAGAAAGGGGAACATAAACAGCTTAACATCACCACATGTTTTTTATGACCGCAAGGGTGGCCCTCACTGGAGAGATGGTATAAGGATACCAGGAGGATGAGTCCAGCAAAACCGCATGGCTGAAGTACCCCTCAGCTTCTGCCATCCAGCAGGAAGCTAAATAGCCCAAGTAGCCACACCCACACACACAAGGAAAAGGGAATTAACCCTTCCAAGACCAGACAAGGTAGTGAAGCCACTTAAAGGGAAATTGCACACATACAGAAACCTCATGCACAACAAACAGTGAAAGTGCACACCATACAAACTAAAGGCACACCTACAAAGAGAGGATGCCAGGTGCAACTGCATGCACTTCACAGCAAGCTGCCTCGCAACAGCTCAGGCTGCTATACTGCGACTATGATCATGTTGCCAGCGGCAACCACACGTGAGGCAAGATACTAGCAGCCCTCACGATGCGGTTGACAAGAAAACCAAACCACAGGCAACCGCATGCGGGTCCAGGAGTCACAACCATGACCATGGTCGTGACATCAGTCTTCCACACCTCATATGGCAGCTGACCTCCCCGGCCCGCCACTCAATTCAAATGCCAATCCTGCATTCATCATGTCTAATATCAAACCCAAATTCATGTTTTACCCTCTGGAAAGCAGGGATACGCATATTGAGACATTCTATAATATGGTCATGGCTGACTTTAAAGACAACTTCTCCACTATAGCACTTACAGACAAAGAAAAAAAAAAAAAACTTAGTCCAGAACTTACCTCAGCCTTGAATTCATTGGCCCGGAAGAGAGATTTTGTTTTAAAAAGCGCTGACAAGGGAGGGGGCATAGTTATCATGCATACCAATTACTATATCCTGCAATCCCTCCATATCCTGTCAGATCGGGAATACTACAAACCTTTCACATACAATTGGGTTGACAGATTACTAGTCGGGGCTGGAGAAGATCCACCGGTCATGGTCCATATCGGAACCAATGACAAAGTTAGAGGTAGGTGGAGAGTCCTTAAAAATGATTTTAGGGATTTAGGTCAAAAGCTTAGAGCAAGGACCTTAAAGGTAGTATTTTCCGAAATACTGCCTGTACCACGAGCCACACAAGAAAGGCAGCGAGAGATTAGGGACATTAACAAGTGGCTCAAGAACTGGTGTAGGAAGGAGGGGTTTGGGTTCCTAGAGAACTGGACCAACTTCTCTATCGGCTACAGGCTCTATCGTAGGGACGGGCTGCACCTCAATGGGGAGGGGACAGCTGTGCTGGGGAGAAAGATGGCTAGAAGGTTGGAGGAGTGTTTAAACTAGGGACTGGGGGGGAGGAAAATGACATTATAGGAGGGGAAGATAGTGCAGATAGAGACCGGGTGCAAGGTAGTGGGACTGGAGGAGGAATGGATGGAGGGACTAGAACAGTTCAGAGGAAAAGGTGTAGGGTAAAAAATATACATAAACCTCTCAAATGTATGCATACTAACAAAACTGGGGAACTGGAATTAGTGATGTGTGAGGAGAACTATGACATAGTGGGAATAACTGAGACATGGTTGTATGATAGCTATGACTGGGCAGTTAATGTACAAGGTTACAGATCGTCAAAACTGGAGAGGGGGAGGGGTTTGCCTTTATGTAAAGTCTTGTCTAAAGCCCACACTCCATGAAGATATAAGTGAACATGTGGAGTCACTGTGGGTAGAAATACATAGAGCTAAAAACAATAATAAATTACTAATAGGAGTTACTAATAGGAGTTTACTATAAACCACCTAACATACCAGAGTCCACAGAAAATCTACTACTAAACGAGATAGAAGAGGCGGCAAATCATAATGAGGTGGTTATTATGGGTGACTTCAACTACCCAGATGTAGACTGGGAAACTGAAACTTGTATATCTCATAAAGAAAACAGGTTCTTGGCAATAACCAAAGACAATTACCTCTCCCAACTGGTTCAGGACCCGACTAGAGGGATGTCCATACTAGACTTAGTATTAACCAATAGGCCTGACAGAACAACAGACTTGCAGGTTGGGGGACACCTGGGAAATAGTGACCATAAAGTAATAACCTTTCAATTATCACTCAAAAGAGCGTTTCTACAGGGGGGAACAAAAATATCAAACCTCAAAAAAGCTAAATTTAGCCAACTAAGAGAGGCCATAGGCCTAACTAACTGGGACAAAGTCCTCAAAAATAAAAATACAGCCACAAAATGGGATATCTTTAAAAGCATCCTAAAATCTCATTGTGAGAGGTACATACCATATGGGAATAAAAGGCTAAGGAACAAATAGAAACCAATGTGGATAAATAGAACTGTAAAGAAAGCAATAAATGACAAAAATAAAGCATATAAATCACTAAAACAGGAGGGTGGCACGGAAGCACTGAAAAACTAAAAGGAAAAAATAGAACATGTAAAAAAACAAATAAAAGCGGCCAAACTAGAGACTGTCTGAATATTTATGCTGTCTCCGATTGACAGTCTTCATGATTTATGTGAATAAATTAAAATCGGTAATAAAGGAGATTCTAACTTATTATCATAAATATCAAGCTAAAACAAGCTCGTGATCTGCGTTGAATTGAAGATAAAACCCAGTTACAGACAAAATATATATGTAATTTATTAATACAATTTATAGTGCAAAATAATATATATAATAAAATTGGCGGTAATAAAATTCAATCAATGATATGCAAAATAGTGGTAAAGACAAAAATAAGTGAGAACGTATATATACACAATTATGCCTTCTTATAATAATACCCCTCACTTATATTTAAAATCTATTTAATACTTGATTTCTCTCAGCCGACAAATGTCCGATTAAACCCAAATCTGGTTTATCTTTTATCTATATAAATATATATATATTATCAACCATACTGGTCTAGAACTGAATTCAGTTCCTTGGAGATAATACCGTGTTTTCACTAGTATATTTTCAATCTCCCTGTATTGGATTAATTTTTAGGATGATGCTGCAGGTACACCCAGATCTTATTCCAAAACAGATACTATACACGAAGTATGGTTAATTGAATATATCTATAGATATGTATTATATTAATTAATTATCCTATAAAATATAGGTAAGGTTATACTATACCAAAATGTCAGCTAGCAGAAATCAGTTTCAATGGTTCTAAGATGGCTGCCTCCAATGACTGGCAAGGTGGTCAAGATTGGATCTGATCTTTGGATGATGTTCAGAGAGAGAGAGAGCCAGATAGCTCTAGAGATCGATCTCTTCTCTCAGCCCATACCATCTTTTTATCCTCTCTTAGAAAGGGCTTGGCCAAGTTTTATCATTAACTAGTGACCTCACTTTATAATTAATAGAACCTCCCTCTAGGGAAAAATATACCCTAGATCTTTGTTACCCTAACACTAGATGGCACTAGTATTCCATACAAAAATTGAAGCACTCATTTATTTCTCTTATTCATATAATAGCAATAAAATGTAATCTAAGGTTTCAGACAAAACCTTGAGAAGATCTTGAAGAGACAATGAGTTTTATACTTGGTCAACTAACTTGTGTATCCTTAAGTCTTTTGACCAGACTTGATTAAATCAAGATAAATAGGGCTATCTCAATTCATTGTTCTTGGAGGAGACAGGGTTTGTTCATGATCACCTGTGTCCACATTTCTCCATTCCAGGAAAGA
Source organism: Bufo gargarizans (assembly GCF_014858855.1). NCBI lineage: Eukaryota > Metazoa > Chordata > Amphibia > Anura > Bufonidae > Bufo > Bufo gargarizans. The sequence goes on from NC_058084.1 coordinate 258,113,180, forward strand.
AATAATTAATTTGTATGTTCCACTGAGACAGATTCTAAACATGACAGAGGAGTTTATACCTTGTTTCTAATCTTAAAACTGAATATATCTATGAGAACTATACTCTTATATATATACTATATATTCAGCACACCTATTAAAATTGATAATATAAAATCAATCTACTCCTATATTGATTAATATAAAAACCGCAAAGAAAGATTAGAGTCTTTCTATTCACTAAAATCATCAAAACTCAAACACATTGTCTTATCTAGGCCTTGGGACATCTTCTTCTCACAAAACAGACCTAGGTAAACACTTTGGTATATATCGTACCTTAGGTTAGCAATTTCAAAGTAAAAAAAAAATCCTGAATTCACTCTGCCTTATAATAAGACAAAATGGTTGTCCCTTAGGCTCATGTCCATACTGTTATATAGGCCTTATAATTATGGACTTTATTCATACCCAATAGTTCTGACAAGACCGAGAGATTAATTGCCAAAGAGAGTAAAACTAACCCTAAAATGTTCTTCAATTATATAAATGTTAAAAAGTATAAGGCTTCATACCTGCATTTAGGTGCAGGTCCGTCTGGTATCTGCACAGATGGATCCCACCTATAATGCAAACACGTGTATCCGTTCAGAACGCATCCATTTGCATTACCATGAAAAAAGAAATTTGAAGCGGCGTTTTGGTGTCCGCCTCCAGAGCGGAATGGAGAATGAAGAAAGGCAAACTGATGCATTCTGAACGGATCCTTATCCATTTAGAATGCATTGGGGCTGAACTGATCTGTTTTGGGCCGCTTGTGAAAGCCTTGAAACGGATCTCACAGGCGGACCCAGAAAGGCAGTGTGAAAGTAGCCTAAATCTGAAGGTGTCGGCCCTTTAAAGAATATTGAGGGGGGAGTCGCAGAAAGAGACGAGGAGAAAGTAAAGCTGTTAAATATTTTTTTTCTCCAATGTATTCACTGAGGAAAATAAACTGTTAGATGACATGCAGAATGTAAAAATAAATTTAAAAGTCTCCTGTCTGACCCAGGAAGAAGTACATCAGCGACTTAAAAAGATTAAAATAGACAAATCGCCAGGACCGGATGGCATACACCCCCGTATCCTAAGGGAATTAAGTAATGTCATAGCCAGACCCTTATTTCTGATATTTGCAGACTCTATACTGACAGGGAATGTCCCACAGGATTGGCACATGGCAAATGTGGTGCCAATATTCAAAAAAGGTCCAAAAACAGAGCCTGGAAACTATAGGCCGGTAAGTTTAACATCTGTTGAGGGTAAACTGTGGGTTTTCTGAGAGATGCTATGTTAGGGCATCTCAACGAAAATAAGCAAATAACGCCATATCAGCATGGCTTCATGAGGGATCGGTCATGCCAAACTAATTTAATCAGTTTCTATGAGAAGGTAAGTTCTAGACTTGACAGCGGCGAATCAATGGATGACGTATATTTGGACTTCTCGAAAGCATTTGACACTGTACCACATAAAAGGTTAGTATATAAAATGAGAATGCTCGGACTGGGAGAAAACGTCTGTAAGTAACTGGCTCAATGATAGAAAACAGAGGGTGGTTATTAGTGATGTCCCGAACTATTCGCCGGCGAATAGTTCCCGGCGAACATAGCTTGTTCGCGTTCGCCGCTGCGGGCGAACATATGCGATGTTCAGTCCGCCCCCTATACATCATCATTGAGTAAACTTTGACCCTCTACCTCACAGTCAGCAGACACATTCCAGCCAATCAGCAGCAGACCCTCCCTCCTAGACCCTCCAACCTCCAGGACAGCATCCATTTTAGATTCATTCAGAATCTGCTTTCACAGAGAGAGGAGGGAGAGTGTAGCTGCTGCTGATTCACAGACTCATCTGCTGTAAGGACAGCATTCAGACAGCACCCCAAAAAGCCCTTTTCAGGGCTAGTACATCAGTGTGCTTTTTTTTTTCCATATATATATATATTGCAGTTGCCTGGCTGCCAGTGTGTGAGAGGCTCAGTCATAGACAGCACTGTGTGCACAGTGCACACCATTCATACAGGGTGTGACAGAAAATACCTTTCAGAAAAAAAAAATCTATTTAAAATTGAACTGTGATATAAACACATTTGCAAGCCCGTGTGTGTCAGGCCCCCACACATACTGTATTGTGTCCACTGGCTAGAGGCTGGTTCGGCATGCACTCATAACGTTACAGGGTGTCATTCGCACAAATACCTTTCAGAAAAAAAAATTGATTTAAAATTTAACTGTGATCTAATCACATTTGCAAGCCCGTGTGTGTCAGGCCCCCACACATACTGTATTGTGTCCAATGGCTAGTGGCTGGTTCGGCCTGCACTCATACCGTTACAGGGTATCATTCGCCCAAATACCTTTCAGAAAAAAAATTATATTGAAAATTTTACTGTGATCTAATCACATTTGCAAGCCTGTGTCTGTCAGGCCCCCACACATACTGCATTGTGTCCACTGGCTAGTGGCTGGTTCGGCCTGCACTCATACCGTTACAGGGTGTCATTCGCACAAATACCTTTCAGAAAAAAAAAATTATATTTAAAATTTAACTGTGATCTAATCACATTTGCAAGCCCGTGTGTGTCAGTCACCCATACATACTCTATTGTGTCCGCTGGCTAGTGGCTGGTTCGGCCTGCACTCATACCGTTACAGGGTGTCATTCGTCCAAATACCTTTCAGAAAAAAAAAATCTATTTAAAATGTAACTGTGATTTAATCACATTAGCAAGCCCGTGTGTGTCAGGTGCCCACACATACTCTATTGTTTCCACTGGCTAGTGGCTGGTTCGGCCTGCACTCATACCGTTACAGGGTGTCATTCGCCCAAATACCTTTCAGAAAAAAAAAATCTATTTAAAATGTAACTGTGATCTAATCACATTTGCAAGCCCGTGTGTGTCAGGCCCCCACACATACTGCATTGTGTCCACTGGCTAGTGGCTGGTTCAGCCTGCACTCATACCGTTACAGGGTGTCATTCGCCCAAATACCTTTCAGAAAAAAAAATTCTATTTAAAATTTAACTGTGATCTAATCACATTAGCAAGCCTGTGTGTGTCAGGAGCCCACACATACTCTATTGTGTCCACTGGCTAGTGGCTGGTTCGGCCTGCACTCATACCGTTACAGGGTGTCATTCGCCCAAATACCTTTCAGAAAAAAAATAATCTATTTCAAATTTAACTGTGATTTAATCACATTAGCAAGCCCATGTGTGTCAGGAGCCCACACATACTCTATTGTGTCCACTGGCTAGTGGCTGGTTTGGCCTGCGCTCATACCGTTACAGGGTGTAATTTGCCCAAATACCTTTCAGAAAAAATAATTCTATTTAAAATTTAACTGTGATCTAATCACATTTGCAAGCCCGTGTGTGTCAGCCAGGCCCACACAGACTGTACTGTGCCCACTGCCCACCACTTATATAGAGTGGCACAGTACCTTCCACACATAGTAACACTTATCTAATAAAAAATGACATGCAGAGGCAGACCACGCCGCAGGGGCCGTCGTGTTCGTTGTGCTGTGATTTCTACTGTCCCTGGAATAATGCCCAGTGTTCAGAGGCCACATACCCTGAACCCAAAAAATTCTGAGAAAATAGTTGACTGGCTTACACAGGACACCCAATCTTCAACAGCTTCTGCTAAGAACCTTGACGCACAATCCTCCTCCAGCTCAGCTTTAGTCAACACTCTCCCGCCCGCCGCCACCACCACCACCACCACAGCCACCACAGCCGCTTCACTTGATCCCTCAGAGGAGTTATTTACACATCAGTTGGATGAAATTAGTGATGCGCAACCATTATTGCCAGGGGATGTAGATAACAGGGATATGTCTCAGTCAGGCAGTATTACACACATGGACGTACAGTGTGATGACGATGATGTTGTACCCGCTGCTGCTTCCTTTGCTGAGGTGTCAGATACAAGTGAAGCGGTTGATGATGACGATGTGTCCATGGATGCCACGTGGGTGCCTGCTCGAAGAGAAGAAGAAGATGGGGAAAGTTCAGAAGGGGAGACAGAGAGAAGGAGGAGACGAGTTGGAAGCAGGGGGAGGTCATCAAAGGAGCTAGTGGCACAGTCAGACAGCATGTATCGGCACCCGGGGTCAGCCAGACAGCACGCCAATCAATGCATGCTGTTGCCACCACCAGAATGCCGTCATTGCAAAGCTCAGCAGTGTGGCATTTTTTTTGTGTGTCTGCCTCTGACAACAGCGATGCCATTTGCAACCTGTGCCAAAAGAATAAAATTAGAAAATGTCAGTCCTGTATCCAAAACACGGACAATTAGTTGCGCTGCTGGTTCCGGGGTGGTGTGGTGGGTAATTCACACTAGGTAATCATATGATAAAAGTTTGAAACAGCGCTGCTTAAGACTCTGTCATCCGAAACACAGGTGAATGAATCACGGTATTAGCCTCTATCCTCATCTCAAAGGCTCCGATCCTCCTCAGACCGCCTCCTCTGCAAGGTTAGATAATCGGCAAAATAGTGTAGTACCCTCTTAGTAGTTGGTATAAAAAGGTTTTATTCTACTTACAGACGTTGGAAGACAATAGGCATATCACAATAATAAAATCTGTAACGTTTCTGCCCGACCCGGGTTTCGCTCTCTGGCTTCCTCAGGGGCGACAACTGCGCATGTCCGCAGTGGGGCCCTTTAAAAAGCCCAGCTTCCCATGTTGCGGGAGCCACCACTCGATCAAATACTTCAAAACAGATAATAATTTCCACATAGTTTTCAATACATATAATAAAATACTTCATTCCAAACACCAATATTCACATAGATTAATAAATAGAATGAATCCTCTCCTAATAGAATGAATCCTCTCCCCCAGTGGGTGTAAAGCGGAACAAAGAGGGAGGGAAATTCACATGGTGTGGGTTCTGCACCGGGTGTAAGAATCGGAACATAAAAGGAAGGATGAGAACGCTTAACTGTATTACATCTAATAAGAATGGAGGGGAGTTTCGAATAAAAGGAAATTGCTCATGTGAGAATGAGGGTATAATATACTGTATGTATTGGAATGTCCGTGCGGACTCCAGTATGTTGGTAGGACGGTGAGAAAATTGAAAATAAGGATCCAGGAACATATACGGAATATCAAAACAGGTTTGATGAGCCACAGTGTGTCAGTTCACTTTAAACTCGCTCATGGAAAAAATCCGGGGGTTTGAAGTTTGCTGTCGAAGTGGAAGTGGTTAAACCGCACTGGCGAGGTGGCGACTCACTGTTACAGATTAACCAAAAAGAAGTTCAATGGATCTACCAATTAGGGACCTTACAGCCGGGGGGCTTGAATATAGAGTTTGATCTGAAACCTTGCTTAATTTAGATATGGGATAAGAAGTATTCAGAACGGGTGACGTTATCTGGTGAGCTCTTGTCAAGGCTGTTTAAGGGTAACAAGAGCATACACAGTAAAAAGAGCTACTGACCGGACCCAAACTAGGGAAGAGAAAGGGTGACCCCTGTCAGACCCTCAACACTCTCCCTATGCTGCTAAAGCACATGCCCGGATCCATGTGGTGGAACGAGGCATGCCCGTGTGCCTAAGACTGATAAGCCCTGTAACCCCTACAATAGTGGAAGGGGCACGGCCACCGATGCCCTGCTCAGAATATGGAGGGAACCGTGGCCACCTCAGATCAAGTCAGAAAATCACCAGGTACACAACAATGTCTACACACTTAGCTGATGGAGCTGCAGCCGCAGAGAAGACGGATCCAAGGGCCGCTGGCAATATCCGGAGTGCTTGCAGCAACAGAACACAGGTCCAGAGAACTAATAGCTTAACAAGTGAAGATACTCAAGGCAGAGCTACAACTGAAAAGAGAAATATAATCCACGCCCTGCAATAGGAGGAGGGGTGATTTAAAGGCAGGGAAATCAAATGCAGGAGGAACAGCTGGGAGTAAAGACCTCATCACAGGGGCGGAGAAACAGAACACCTCCAAACTCTAAGTGACATCATCACAGGGGTGGAGACACAGAGCTGTGAGAACGTCTCAAAGCTCTTGTAGTGACCTCTCTTTACCTTTCCTCTTGAGGACCTTCGGGCTACGTCATGAGGTGTGGCTGCTCATTGGGCGGTTGAACCATGTGATGTGGACGTCATGAGGGGAGGGAGGTGGGGTTGAGAGTTCCATGGATGACGTGGCCAATTGTGGGCGGTGAAGTAAGTAGGTGACTGCATTATGTATAGTATAGGAAAATGTGAGAAATTTATGATTTGAGAGGGTGTTTGAGAAATCTGGGATATAGGCTGTATGAAGATAAAGGGAACGGAAAAAGAACGGCGGATATGACATGATAAAAGAGTTCTAATAGAAAGGACCAAGAAGGACTACTTGGACTATGAAGCTGCGGTAACCCGAAGGGGGGAAGATAGAAAAAAGGTGGTTTTGATTAGGAGAGGATTCATTCTGTTTATTAATATATGGGAATATTGGTGTTTGGAATGAAGTATTTTATTATATGTATTGAAAACTATGTGGAAATTATTATCTGTTTTGAAGTATTTGATCGAGTGGTGGCTCCCGCAACATGGGAAGCTGGGCTATTTAAAGGGCCCCACTGCGGACATGCGCAGTTGTCGCCCCTGAGGAAGCCAGAGAGCGAAACCTGGGTCGGGCAGAAACGTTACAGATTTTATTATTGTGATATGCCTATTGTCTACCAATGTCTGTAAGTAGAATAAAACCTTTTTATACCAACTACTAAGAGGGTACTATACTGATTTGCAGATTATCTAACCCTGCAGAGGAGGCGGTCTGAGGAGGATCGGAGCCTTTGAGAGGAATGACTGTGCCAAAAGAAACTGAGTTGTGGGAAATCCAACACCCACCTAGGTACAACTTCTTTGCGAAGCATTAACTTGGGGTTGACTTGCCTGAAGGCAGAGAGCCACACCGGACCAGCACTCCTGTCCACCCTGAGCGCACAGGTGGATCAGTGGCTGACCCCGCACCAACTGGAGATCGGCAAAGTGGTGTGTGACAATGGAAGCAATTTGTTGGCGGCATTGGATTTGGGAAAGTTGTCACATGTGCCGTGCATGGCACATGTGTTGAATCTCATCGTACAACGCTTTGTGTCTAAGTACCCAGGAAGGTGTGTGGCCATTTCAGGCGTTCCTACACGGCCATGGCGCACTTTGCAGACATTCAGCGCCGAAACAACATGCCAGTGAGGTGCTTGATTTGCGACAGCCCGACACGTTGGAATTCAAAACTCCTAATGTTCGACCGCCTGCTCCAACAAGAAAAAACATCAACGAGTATTTGTATGACCGGGGTGCTAGGACAGCCTCTGCGGAGCTGGGAATTTTTTTGCCACGTTGCTGGACACTCATGTGCAATGCCTGTAGGCTCATGCGTCCTTTTGAGGAGGTGACAAACCTAGTCAGTCGCACCGAAGGCACCATCAGCAACCTCATCCCATTTGTTTTCTTCCTGGAGCGTGCCCTGCGAAGAGTGCTGGATTAGGCTGTAGATGAGCGTGAAGAGGAAGAGTTGTGGTCACCATCACCAACAGAAACAGCCTTGCCATCATCGCTTGCTGGACCTGCTGCAACGTTGCAAGAGGAGTATGAGGAAGAGGAGTCAGAGGAGGAATGTGGCTTTGAGGAGGAGGAAGACCAACCACAGCAGGCATCCCAGGGTGCTCGTTGTTGTCACCTATCTGGGACCCGTGGTCTTGTACGTGGCTGGGGGGAAGAACAGACCGTCAATGACATCAGTGCGGAGGAGGAACAGGAAATGAGTAGCTCGGCATCCAACCTTGTGCAAATGGGGTCTTTCATGCTGTCATGTCTGTTGAGGGACCCTCGTATAAAAAGGATGAAGGAGAACGACCTGTACTGGGTGGTCACGCTACTAGACCCCCGGTATAAGCAGAAAGTGGCGGAAATGTTACCAAATTACTGGAAGTCAGAAAGGATACAGCAGTTCAAAACCAAACTAAAAAATATGCTTTACACAGCTTATAAGGGGGATGTCACAGCACAACGGAAATCTCACTGGGGAAGAGGTGAAAGTAATCCTCCTCCTACCACGACAATGGCGGCAAGGACAGGAGGCTTTACAGATGTGTTGTTGATGGAGGACATGCAGAGCTTTTTCAGTCCTACACATCGCCACAGCCCATCGGGATCCAGCCTTAGAGAACGACTCGACCGACAGGTGGCAGACTACCTCGCCTTAACTGCAGAAATCGACACTCTGAGGAGCGATGAACCCCTTGACTACTGGGTGTGCAGGCTTGACCTGTGGCCTGAGCTATCCCAGTTTGCGATAGAACTTCTGGCCTGCCCCGCTTCACGTGTCCTGTCAGAAAGGACCTTCAGTGCAGTAGGAGGCATTGTCACTGACAAAAGAAGTCGCCTCGGTCAAAAAAGTGTTGATTACCTTACCTTCATTAAGATGAATGAGGCATGGATCCCGAAGGGACTGACAGTAGGAGATACGTTTAACTAACAAAAGGCCTGATGACATTCCTTGGCCTCAAAGTGGTCCCCACGCTGCTGTATTTAATGTCTGCATACCGAATGACTTTCGTGAATTCTCCGCCACCAACTAGGGTTCAAGCCGCAATGTTTTAGTCACCTTTCTGCCTTGAAAAAATCAGTTTTTACGGCCGCTGCTACAACAGCGGCTGCAACAATAACATTGTTTTTCAGGCATGAGTACATGCCTAATTTATCTGGCCTCTGGTGCTGCACTGTGGCTGCAAAAACAAAACAAAAAAAAGTCACATACAAGTGTCAATTCCCCTGATCGTTACCTTGTTGTGGTGAGGGGGCTTGCGTATCACAATAAAGCGATCATCACCTCTATGAGTGTGTTGGCAATGTTGCCACAAACCAGATGATAAGGCCATTGCTTCATTTCGATTAGACCAAAAGCGATCGGGACGGCTGGATGTTTTTTCATAGAAAAAACTAAAAAAATGTATTTATCTTTTTTTAAGTTGTATGGGTGGGTTTTTAATACATAAAATAAAAAAAATCATAATAAAGTCTCTTAATAGTTTATTAGAAATAATGCAGAAAATTTAAAAAATCCCCAACAATTCCAATACAAATCAAGTACAAAGCTCAGAACAAAATTATTCCAGGATGTCGTAATGGTTCGTTAATTTGACAATGGTTAATCAATTCGACACACGTCCCCATATAGGGGACGTAACAGGGTACAGGAATTAAACTGCTTTTTCCATCTCCCGGTTCCTAAAATCAATTCAGTTTGGTGTATCAGAGTTTGGTCTGTCACTGTGAAGGCAGTCGAAGATACCCCGCCTAAATTTTTTTTCACAAAAGGCAATCCCACCCTGATATGGGACGTAACAGGGATTAAACTGATGAAAATAGTACTACAGAAAATAGTACTCATATCGGGTGTGACAGTAAATTACACGGCGCAGACGCAGTGACCGTGGATTCAAACAAAGGGGAGGGAGCCAGCAATTTTTTAACCATCTCCCCGTTCGAAAAATCTATTTAATAAATGGACCCCAGATTGGGGACGTAACAGGGATTAAACTGATGAGAAGAGAGAACTACAGGAAATACCACTCATATCGGGTGGGACAGTAAATTGCACGGCACAGACGCAGTGACCATGGATTCAAACAAAGGGGAGGGAGCCAGCGTTTTTTTAACCATCTCCCCATTCGAAAAATCTATTAAATTCACCTTTCCAGGACCCTTGGTGTTGTACGTGGCTGGGTGGAGGAAGAAACCTTCAATGACATCAACGGGACATGGCTAGCTTGGTATCCAACCTTGTGCAAATGGGAAGTTTGCGGTTGGGCAAATGGACTGTTTGCGGTGGTTTGCGGTGCATTAAAAGGGGAGTTTGGTCTGTCAATGTCTGTGAAGCGGGCGTAACCCTTACACTACCTGATCGATACAACATCATACCTGATCGTATACACACACTGGATGTTTTAAACCACGTTGTTCAAAAACAAATTGGATTGTTAGGTGATTTATGCCCTTTATGGATTAAAATCCAACTCTGCGTCAACTATGAAATTTTCCATAGGAGTTTTGCCATGGATCCCCCTCTGGCATGCCACAGTCCAGGTGTTAGTCCCCTTGAAACAACTTTTCCATCACTATTGTGGCCAGAAAGCGTCCCTGTGGGTTTTAAAATTCGCCTGCCCATTGAAGTCAATGGCGGTTCACCCGGTTCGCCCGTTCGCGAACATTTGCGAAAATTCACGTTCGCTGTTCGCGAACGGAAAATTTTATGTTCGCAGCATCTCTAGTGGTTATTAATGGTACACACTCAGATTGGTCACTGTCACTAGTGGGGTACCTCAGGGGCCAGTATTGGGCCCTACTCTCTTTAATATATTTATTAATGATCTTGTAGAAGGCTTGCATAGTAAAGTATCAATTTTCGCAGATGATACTAAACTGTGTAAAGTAATTAACACTGAAGAGGACAGTATACTACTACAGAGGGATCTGGATAGATTGGAGGCTTGGACAGATAAGTGGCAGATGAGGTTTAACACTGACAATTGTAAAGTTATGCACATAGGAAGGAATAATGCAAGTCACCCGTACATACTAAATGGTAAAACACACGGAAAAGGATCTAGGAATTTTAATAAACAGCAAACTAAGCTGCAAAGACCAGTGTCAGGCAGCTGCTGCCAAGGCCAATTAGATAATGGCTTGCATCAGAAGGGGCATAGATGCCCGTGATAAGAACATAGTCCTACCACTTTACAAATCGCTAGTCAGACCACACATGGAGTACTGTGTACAATTCTGGGTTCCTGTAAACAAGGCAGTCATAGCAGAGCTGGAGAGGGTCCAGAGGAGGGCAACTAAAGTAATAACTGGAATGGGGCAACTACAGTACCCTGAAAGATTATCAAAATTAGGGTTATTCACTTTAGAAAAAAGATGACTGAGGGGAGATCTAATTAATATGTATAAATATATCAGGGGTCAGTACAAAGATCTATCTCATCATCTATTTATTCCTAGGACTGTGACTCCTCTGCATCTGGAGGAAAGAAGGTTTGTACACAAACATAGAAAAGGATTCTTTACGGTGAGAGCAGTGAGACTATAGAAATCTCTGCCTGAGGAGATGGTGATGGTGAGTACAATAAAGGAATTCAAGAGGGGCCTGGATGTATTTCTGGAGCGTAATAATATTACAGGCTATAGCTACTAGAGAGGGGTCATTGATCCAGGGAGTTATTCTGAATGCCTGATTGGAGTTGGGGAGGAATTTTTTATACCCCTAAAGTGGGGAAAATTGGCTTCTACCTCACAGGTTTTTATTTTTTGCCTTCCTCTGGATCAACTTGTAGGATAACAGGCCGAAATGGATGGATAAATGTCTTTTTTTCGGCCTTATGTACTATGTTACTATGTTTTATCTACACAGTCCCTTTTAGAGACCCTCGGGATATTATTTCATTATACTGTAATGGTCTATAGGACCAAAAATCCCTTTAGGGGTCCCTAACCAACATTTAAAATCATGTCTTTATTATTTTTTATTTGACTTACAAACATATAGGGGAGAAAACACAAAAAAAAAAATATTAAAACTTTCAGTTGCAATGAGTTGTGAGACAATTATTATTACGCCTGGTTGCTGCTTTTACAACTTATTATAGCATCTCTTTGTCTCTGGGTTACACAGATGATATCTATTCATATATAGGTAATGATGTATTTACTTATTTGTTTGTTACTATGTTACTATGTTACTATGTTACAATCACACCCAAGAATATAAAAAAGAAATGGACCAACTCATAGATGAGGGTTTCACCAATGGCATTTTCGATAAAAAAACAAGAATATACTAAAAAAACACCTCACTAAAAAACACCTCACCCATCCATGGCCAGATTCTACTTCTTACCGAAAATACATAAATAACTTACCAACCCTCCTGGCAGACCAACTATTTCGGGTATTGGCTCACTTACTACCAACCTTTCTGAATACATTGATGGCATATTACAAAACTATGTTGTGAAACTACCCTCCTATCTCAAAGACACTTCCCACCTGTTAAATATTCTTGACACTTTCCAGTGGGAAGACAGTTACAATTGGGTAACTCTTGATATGTCATCTATGTACAGCAATGTCACTCCTGAGGCCAAAAGGCCATTGAAAATACCCTAATCTCTGATCCTAATATGCCTAAATCACAAGGCTCTTTAATCCTACAATCGATCAATTTCATCTTCAACCACAATTATTTTGCGTTCCATGGTAACATTTACCATCAGGAAAAAGGGACTGTGATGGGCACCAAATTTGCCCCGTCGTACACAAACTTATTCATGGGGGCCTTAGAAGACTAAATGTGCCTCCTCACACATCTCAATATTAAACTGTATAAGAGATACATTGATGCCATCTTCATAGTTTGGGACGGTAACCATGTTCTATAAACATTTTTGAAAAATATGAATGAAAATAAATGGAACTTAATTTTCACTCTTGAAAAAGAACCAAAAGAAGCAGTATTTCTGGATCCTCATCTCAGTATAGTAGATAACCATATCATAACCAAAACACACTTCAAACATGTTGACACTAATAGCTATATAGATTTAAATAGCTGCCACCACTATCGGTGGAATAATAACATACCGTACAGCCAGATGAGGAGGCTAAGAAGGAATTGCTCTCACTATACGGTACTCAACCAACAATTAGACATGGTGGGAAAAAGATTTCTAGAGAAAGGTTACCCTAGAAATCTTATTTATGAATCCAAAAAGAGAACCTTACTAGTGAGCTAAAAAGAGAGCTTACTAAATAACAAAAAAGAAGAACTAAACAATTCAAACACCTTCCTCTTGAGTCTGATAACTCGCTACAACATTAAACACACAACAATTAGTAAGATTCTTACTAAACATTGGCCACTACTGAGAAAGGATCCTATTATTAAGACAAATCTCCCCTAAATCCCCAACTTGATCTTTAGGAGGGCTAACACACTGAAAAAGACCCTAGCACCATCCTGTCCCAAAATAGAGGGAATATGGGACAAACTGCCATCTCCAAAAGGACCTAAAAGTAATCGCAAAATGGGATCCTACAGGTGCGGAAATTCAAGATGCAAATGCTGCACCATGATTTCCCACAATATTAAGGAAGTGACCTTCACTACCCAAAATGACCCTATACGTTTACGACATGATGTGAATTGTAACACCTCATATGTGATATATTTATTACACTGCCTTTGTAATATACACTATGTAGGAAGCACCACCCAAACGTTGCGTGAACGCATGAATGAGCATATGTCCAACATAAACAGAAAGGTTACCACCCATAGTGTCTCTCACCAAGTCAATGGGGACCCGAACTAATAATCTTGATGTAGGAGGACGAGGTTCATATGGAGTAGGAGGCTGAGGAGGCGGTGGATGTGGCGGTGTAGGTGGACGCGGCAGTGGAGGAGGAATTGGTAGCCTACACTGCTTTTTTGTTTTATTTTTTTGTTTCTTTTTTTAAATTCGGGTACACCCCAAACATTGGGAAATATAAACTGTGATAACCCCCTCCAGTCGTGCTAAACACACTTTCAGACAATACACTGGCTGTAGGGCAGGCCAGCAACTGCAAGGCGTAAAGGGCAAGCTCAGGCCATGTGCCCAATTTGGAGACACATACTGCTCAACGATGTTGGTGAAATGCTGCCTCCTAAGACAGTCCATATCAGCTGGTGGTGCTGGTTGTTGTGGCATGCTGACTAAGCTTTTCCACATTTCGGCTATGCTAACCCTGCCTTCTGAGGTGCTGGCGGTGCCCCAGCTGCATTGGCGACCTCTTCTTCTGCCTTCACCTTGTGCTTCCACTGTGTCCCCGCTGTCAGGTGGGAATCTCACCAGCAGCACATCTACCAACGTGCGCTTGTACTCGCACATCTTACGATCATGCTCTAGTGAGGGAATTAAGGATGGTACGTTGTCCTTGTAACGGGGATCGAGCAGCGTGGCCACCCAGTAATTAGCACAAGTTAGAACAACTCGGCAGTCATTGCGGAGACACTGCAGCATGTAATCGCTCATGTGTGCCAGGCTGTCGATGGGGGCAACGAAAAGCTGTCCTCTGTGGGAGGTGTATCGTCTGTGTCCTCTGTATCCCCCAAGCCACGCACTAGTGTCGGCCATGAGCTGGTCTGCTGCACCCTGCTGTGAACAAGGTTCTTCCTCCTCCATCTCATCCTCCACCTCATCATCCTCCAGAACTGAGCCCGGGCTGGACAATTGTGTACCTGGCCTTTGTGGGTGCAGGAACCCACCCTCAGAGCCACATGTAAATGACTGTCTGGAAACCCTACAAAATGATCCCTCTTCCTCCTCCTCCTGTGTCACATACTCTTCCATCATCGCCAGCAGTGTTTTTTCAAGGAGGCATAGAAGTGGGATAGAAATGCTGAGAACAGCGTTATCGGCACTGGCCATGTTGATGGAGTACTCTAAACAGCTCAACAAGTAACACAGGTCTCGCATGGAGGCCCAGTCATTGGTGGTGAAGTGGTGCTGTTCCGCTAAGTGACTCACTGGTGTGTGCTGCAGCAGAAACTCCACTATCGCCTGCTGCTGCTCGCACAGTCTGGCCAGCATGCGCAAGGTGGCAAATAAGGCGGTTAGCGGGAAGGCCGAAGCTACGCTGCAGTGCTGACAGGCGAGCTGCAGCAAGGTGAGAATGCCGAAAGTGCGCACAGACGGCCCGCACTTTATGCAGCAGCTTTGACATATCGGGGTAATTTTTATCGGGGCAAAAAAAAGGGTGTTTTTAAAAACCCAGAAAATGATGGTTGTATTTCTAGCTTAAATTACTCACTGACTAATCATGCAAAGGCAACAGATGTTGGATATTGCCAAAAATTAGTATTATTTTCAAAGCCAGGAATTTATTAATTTTATTAAAACTTGTTTTTAACAATTACAGATGCAGCAAGGGCTGCAATATTAAGTATTTTGCAAAAAAAAACTTTTTTTTTAATAACAAAATATGACAGCAGTATATAACAATTGAATTTCACACGTGCAGATGCAACTAGGACTGAAAAATATTGTATTTTGCACAAAAAGGGTGTTTTTAAAAACCCAGAAAATTATGGCTGCATTTCTAGCTTAAATTGCACGCTGACTAATCCTGCAAAGGCACAAAATGTATATTGCTAAAAAAGTTAGTTTTTTTACTAACAGAATATGAAAGCTGTATATAACGTTTGATTTTCACACGTGCTGATGCAGCAAGGCCTGTAAAATTGTGTATTTTGCCAAAAAAGGGTGTTTTTAAAAACCCAGAAAACTATGGCTGTATTCTAGCTTAAATTGCACACTGACTAATCCTGCAAATGCACCAGATGTTGTAGATTGACAAAAAAGGGTGTTTAAAAAAAAAAACAACATATTATTAGTGCAGTATTTCAAGCTTGGATTTGAATGTCACAAAAGCTCAGATGCAGTGCTGGTTCACTGATATTGCATATTTCTGTCAATGGGCTCAGGGCAGGGTAAAAAATTGTGCACTGCACCCACACAACTAAATCTATGTAGATCGCTGAGTTCAATTGGAGTTCTGATCACTGATTCTGTCCTATTCTCTCCCTCAAAGCACCAGTAGCATCCTTTCCCTACACTAGTAAGAGCAGAGTGACGTGCAGCGCTACGTGACTCCAGCTTATATAGAGGCTGGGACACATGCCTTACTGACCAATTACAGCCATGCCAATAGTAGGCATGGCTGCGATGGCTTCTAAGGTCACACAGTTAACCGCATGTTGATTGGCTGCTCTGCAGCCTTTCAAAAAATGACAAGAAATCGCCGAACACCGAACCCAAACTTTTAATGAAATGTTCGGGTTCGGGTCTGGGGTCCAAAAATCATATAGTTCGGGTTCGCTCAACCCTACTTGGTTCCCTTTGGCATTAACGAGTGACTAAAGTATGTAAATTATTAAAAGAAGACACTGAGAGGAACACACAAAATTAACTGTAGATGAGGCTTTATTGAGGCATAACCACTTTGAATTAAAGGGCTTTTCTTTTTCCTCATGCTAATTTTAATGAGATGCCTTATAAGCAGGGGCGTCGCTAGGTTAAAACATTCGGGGCCTGGGCCCCGGATGTTTTGTCCCATGCCCCGAATGTCCTGCCTGCCTGCTAGATACAACTGTATTGCCGTACACAGAACGGCAAATACAATTGAATCTTACACTGGGAAGAGGCGAAGGACCTTTGGTGACATCACAGGTCATGTGATCAGCAAAACAGGCTGTGATAGGATGACCTGGATGGTGACATCATCCAGGTCATCCTATCACAGCCTGTTTTGCTGATCACATGACCTGTGATGTCACCAAAGGTCCTTCGCCTCTTCCCAGTTCAGGATTGGACCGGAGTCAAGAGGAGAAGGAGCCTAATGGTGATGTCTGTACAGGCGAGGTAAGTGAAGGGAGAGGTAGAGAAATGCTGGGAGTTGTAGTTATTTAACTGGGATGTATTTTAGGGCTGAAGGGAGGGATGTTATTGACATGGAACTGTGTGCTTGAGGTGGCTGGGGGAGGGAGGGATGTTATTTACATGGGACTGTATGTTGAAAGTGGATGGTGGGGGGGAATGATGTTTATGTACATGGGACTTAATGTTTAGGGTGACGTTCACACTTGCGTTTGGTGATCCGCTTGTGAGATCCGTTTCAGGTCTCTCACAAGCAGCCCCAAATGCATCAGTTTAACCCCAATGCATTCTGAATGGATGCGGATCCATTCAGAATGCATTCGTTCGGCTCCGTGCGGTCCCCCGTTCCATTTTGGAGGCGGACCTCAAAATGCTGCAAGCAGCGTTTTTTGTGTCCGCATGGCCTTGCGGAGCCAAACGCATCCGTTCTGACAATGTAAGTCAATGGGGACGGATCCCTTTGCATTGACACAAAATGGTGCAATTGTAAACGGATCCGTCCCCCATTGACTTTTAATGTAAGTCAGGACGGATCCGTATTGGGACTTAGAAATTAAAATCTAATACAAACGAATTGGTCCTGAACGGATGCATTTGTTTGTATTATATTGGTGCGGATCCGTCCTGTACAAGTACATGACAGATCCGCATGAACGCAAGTGTGAAAGTAGCCTTAGGGGGTGATGTTTACATGGGATTGTGCGTTGGAGGCGGCTGGGGAAGAGGTGATGTTATTTACATGGGACTGTATGGTGGAGGGAGGATTATAACTGCAGGGGGCACTGCAAATCCAGGGGACATTATAGGCGTTCTTATTACTACTGGGGGCTCTATAGGAGGGTCTTGTAGATCTGCCTTATTTCTACTAAGCGCACTATGGGGGCCTTATTACTACTGTGGGGTCTGTAAGGAGCTTTATTGCCACTGGGGGAACAATAGGGGGCCTTATTTCTACTAGGGACTCTGTGAGGGTATTATTAATATGGGAGGGCATTGTTGAGGAGCATTATCACGGTTGGGGTAGTGTTACTAATAAGGGCATTCTAGAAGGGAATTACTATTGGTGGGACTATGAGGAGCACTATTACTATGGGGGGCAGTAATGTTTCTTTAGGATAGTATTTGGGGGTATGAGGGGGGGGGGGTTGAGGTTTTGGCATAGAAAGCAGCAGGATAACACTGTGGGGACTCCAGTTGGGGGATAATGATAGAAAGTGAGGAAGCTAAGATGTCTGTGTGTTACACTCTGCAGAGACGAGGCGGCTGAGAGAAGTTGTCCAGACCGAGAAGATGATGACAGAGAGGAGACGTCACCTGGAGGCCCTGGATGTGACAGGTAAGTGCCGCTGTATAGCAAGTACAGCATAGTGCGGGGGGGGGGGGGCATATTTATTGGGGCTTGTGCCCCGGATCTTTTGAGACCCTAGCAACGCCCCTGCTTATAAGCATCTGTATATATCAGTGCCTTTAAGTTGAGCATGATGGATTGTACTTATTCCACACTGACTGCTTCATTTATCAAGCTGCATGTTTATCAATATATTCTTTATGCAATTATTACCCCTTGGTCTTGATATGTATGGCCCCTCCTGTATGTGGTGACTAGTGCCACGGCCCTAAACCTTTTCTATCTTTTTTGCCATATGGACGCCTTGCTCTCATTTTATTTTATTTCATTTTATTGTATTTGATATTTTGATTCTGTACCATATGCTTATTTTTATAATCCTCTCTTTTATATGTGTATTTAATATTTTAGCACATGGCACATATGCCCTCATATTATACAAAAAGATTCCATATATCGTTTCATCCTCCCCTCTCTGTTTTAGAGGGAGTGGTCCGCACTTTGCGTTCCAACCTGATCCCGCTACGTCACTTCCAGCTGGTGAGACGCATCCTTGTGTTCCACTGACGAGTGGGTTGGCACACACACCTCAACCCTCTCCACTTCGGGTCCGTGGGAGTGCTGGTGCGTTCCACCCGGAACGGAAATGACGTATCGCCATACCTGTGAGACGGCCTCCTGGCCTCTCTGTCTGCCTCCCCTCATCCACCTAGCATCGGCTCCTTCCGTAACAGGATATGTATGGTGTCCGCTTGAATACTTTGCTATTTTGATGCCTCTTCATCCCCGTTCTTAGGAAGGCATTTGTGTTTCACGACGAGTGGACATGACGTCACTTCCGGTTCCGGGATTGTAGGCGCGAAAAAACACCATTCTTTACTGATTGATATTTGTATAAATATGTATGTATCTATAAGGTATGTGTTCTGCATCTGCTCCTGAGGAAGGGGAACCTCTGTCCCCGAAATGCGTTGAGCCACATATTGTTTGAATAAAGTGATTGATCCTGCCATCTGTAACTGCCACTCTACATGTGATCCTGGCCTGGGGGGTTTAGGTCACAGGAGTCATGTGCTTATTCTAATGACCACCCCCAGCAAAGTGAGTGCACTAATATTTTATTGTTATTTTCCACCAATTGTGAATTTTACCATTAATACGACCACTATTTTTAGTAATATTTCTTATTACTATCTTTTATAGCTAATTTTACTGCTTACAGTTATCTGTTTGGACCCGCCCCCTCGGATTTGACTACAGTTGATCCACTTATATAGCACCTTAGCTGTGGGATGGCCAACCTATTGTAACTGCACCCATTACTATAGAATCTACACACAGGCCTCACACTTGAGGCTAGTCACTATCATCTCTATAATACGGAGCCACGTCGCTGCACATTACATAGCCATATTCCATTAGGAGTGGTGCTCACTCTACAACCCCCCCTCTTTTGCACCTAGCGGTGGGTGATTGTCCACTGTAAAACGACTCACACCGACACCATCCACAATCCACACTCCCAACATTGCTTAACAGTGACCTCACAGTGCCCTACTGCCCCTTTAATAGTAGCCTCCACAGTCCTCTCCTCCCTAAACAGTTACCTCCACATTGCCTGCACCTTTCAAAGTGACCTCCACAGTGGCCTTCCCCCTTAACAGTAACATCTGCAGCGCCTACCCTTTAACAGTGACATCCACAACGGCAGCCCCTTTATTAGTGACCTACACAGTACCCCATCTTTTTAACAGTGATTTCCACAATAATCCTCCCCCTTAACAGTGACCTTCACAGAGCTCCATTACCTTCAAAATGTGACCTCCACAACACCCCGCCCCTTAACACTTGTGTCCATAGTCCCGTCCCCTTAACTGTGACCTTCACTGTTCCTGCTCCCTTAACAAAGATCTCCACAGCGACTTCCCCTTTAACAGTAACCTCGACAGCATCCTGCCCCCTCAACAGTGACCTCCACAATGGCTTGCCCCTTAAACAGTTACCTCCACAGCGGCTAACCCTTTAACAGTGACTGCCACAGTACACTGCTCCCTTAACAGTGACCTCCACTGTACCCTGCTGCCTTAACAGTGACCTCACAGTGCCCAGTCTCCTTAACAGTGATTTCCACAATAATCTGCCCCCTTAACAGTGACCTCTACAGAGCTCCATTTCCTTAAAATGTGACCTCCACAACACCCCGCCCCCTTAACAGTGGTCTCTGCAGCACATTGCCCCTTAACACTGACCTCCATAGTCGACCGTCTCCTTAACTGTGACATCCACCGTTCCTGCACCTCTACAGTGCCCTTTCCCTTTAACAGTAACCACAACAGCATCCAGCCCCCTTATCAGTGACCTCCAGAGCAACCCACCCCTTTAACAGTGACCTCCACAGCATCCTGCCCTCTTAAAAGTGACCTCTACAGCAGCCCACCCCTTTAACAGTGACCTCCACAGCGACCACCCCTTTATTTGTTACCTCCACAGTACCCCATCTCCTTAAAAGTGATTTCCACAACATCCCGTCCCCTTAACAGTGGCCTCTACAGCAATCTGCCCCTTAACACTGACCTCCATAATGGATGTTTACACAGTTTCTAATTGAGTAGAGCATTTTTTAATTTGTCTGGATGAACCTCAAAACTTTGCCAGTCAGGATTGTTACTGTATGTCAAATGAATCTGTTTCCCATTGCTGAATTTTTCCTAGAAATAAATGTTCATGGTACTAGTGCAGGGAGAAGTTACAACTCAGTGAAATACAGGACACAACTTACTGTATGAATCATTCCAATGTGAATGCCTCAGCTCTATCTTGCAGCTTGTCTTTACTCAATGGGTTTCATCCCACTACCATCTAATATATAAAGCTGAGTGTATGTGTGTATGCCTGCTTAAGAAATCTGCACCGTCACACTTACAGTCACGAAATTTGGCACACGGGTATATCAGGTGTCCAGGAAGGTTTTAGACCGGGTCTGAGCTCTCTAGCATGTATCGACCATTCCTGAGATATTCCTAAAAAAATTATTAGCCAATAGAAGCCTGGTGACATGACCCTTATCAGGACACAGGTTCCCTTAACTATGACCTCCACAGCAGCCTGCCCCTAGGGTGGCCAGAGGTCCGGTTTTAGGCCGGACAGTCCGACTTTCAGACTCCCTTGGTTGTCCTTTTGAACAGCTCACTCTCAGACAGCAGCATTGTGCTGTCTGAGCGTGAGCTGCAGGGAGAAAGTCACCCTCCCTCCCACCCCTGCTGTTTACAAAAGTTGATTTTTACTTTCATTTTTTTCAATCCCCGTCGGCTGTGGAGTGGGGGGCGTGGCCTAAACTGGTTGGGGTCATGGAATAACAGGACCTTGGGGTGGGATTTTTAAGTCTGTCTTTTCAGGGTGTCCTGAATGGCCACCCTACCTGCCCCCTTGACTGTGACCTGCACAGCACTCTGCTCCATTAACAGTGTCATCCACAGTGCCTTGCCCCTTTAAAGTTGACCTACAGCAGTGAAGAACAATGGGTGGGTTGTTATGGAAACCTGGTGTAAAACTCTGTGTATGTAGAGACTAAGGGCCTGCGAGCTTCTATTGGGGGATAAGGGTCATGTGAACAGGCTTCTATTGGTGAATATTTTTTTCTGGGAATATCTCAGGAACAGTCGATACATGCTAGAGAGCTCAGACCCGGTCTAAAACCTTCCTGGACACCTGATGTACCTGTGTGCCAAATTTCGTGACTGTAAGTGTGACGGTGCAGATTCCTTTAGCAGGCATACACACATACACTCAGCTTTATATATTAGATGGTAGTGGGATGAAACCCATTGAGTAAAGACAAGCTGCAAGATAGAGCTGAGGCATTCACATTGGAATGATTCATACAGTAAGTTGTGTCCTGTATTTCACTGAGTTGTAACTTCTCCCTGCACTAGTACCATGAACATTTATTTCTAGGGAAAATTCTGCAATGGGAAACAGATTCATTTTACAAATTTTATTAATTAGAAACTGTGTAAACATCCCAATTCCTCCTTTGATCTCTATCATGATGAAACATTGGCCATTTTACCAAATCTCATCCACTTGCTGCTTAAAAATATTGATGATCCCATGTGGAAACTGGCATATAATGCAGATTTTAGATCCTCAGCATGTCAATTTATGCCATAGATTTCGAATGCAGATTTCACTCTATACAATCCATAGGGTGAAATCGGTAAGAAAACCTGCATGTAACTCATATAGATTGTGTCATAGGTCTTTCCTGTGTCTTCCAATAAGACAATAAATGAACAACAAAAAAAAACAAAAAAAAAGAAAAGATAATTAAAATCACAGTGGAATACAAATGTTAGACATTTCTTACTCCATTGCAGGGAAAAGCACAGAACACTTATCACCTTCCTGATTGACCAACAAAAACAAGTATTATATGTGGTCTTCAGCTTCCATTAGTGGCTTAAAATCAAATGCTGTGACTAGTTTTTTGTTTTAATCTGTGGAACAATGTTTATTTCTGTATCCTTTCCTTTCAACTGCAGCAGAAGGCATGTTTGTAACAAGCAACACATGTGTGAGGAGAGGTGTGGAGTAATTGTTGTGGATTTTGGTGCCTCAACGCTCAACCAAGAAAACCAAAGACCAGAATTATTATTTACTGACATCTCCACTCCATGTAATTGTTGAGGTCATGCACCCAGAATCTAAGTAAAGACCTATCTGGGATCACCGACGCATCAACGTTGGAGAAGAAAGTTATTTCAATTTAAATGATTTGAGAAAAAGAAAAGGAATTCTGCAACAAAAGCACAGAAAACAAGTTAGAATTTGGCTGGGGTTGAGGGAAAATGTTACAGATGTGATTAACTGTCTAAAAAGAGCAAAAACATCCAATTGGAAGTGGTCTCTCAGTGGCTATACCAAGTACATTTGATTGTCAGCCAACTAGGAAGGGGGTAAGTGTACTATTTCTTCCCCCCTACCATAGAATGAGTAGTATATACTATTTCTAGTACACTGTAATTTTAACTGTCTCTGTGTTTGGGTCATTATTAGAGATTTCCCGAACATGCGAACATATGGAGAAATTTGTGCCTGCCATATTTTTTTACATTGTGAAGAACTTTGACCCATGACACATCCCTCTAGGGGTTAAGGACAGCCAATTGAGACATTTCAGCACATGGACATACCCCCTACCTTATAAATTAACCTGATCTGGCTGCCATTTTACATTCAGTCTTTTGTCAGTGTAGGGAGAGGTTGCTGTGTGGAGCAGAGACAGGCTGTTAGGGACACCAAACGCTAGCTAATAAGGCCACAAAAGTCATTTTAAGCACTAGTATAGGTGTGCTATCGATATGTGTGATACACAGAGGGGTGCAATATACTTATAATATACTTTTATAATGAGTTAAAAAACACATAGATCTATATAGTGATCACCTGGAAGTCAGGGGGCTGGGGGCTTACTAAGGCCATTTTTATATAGGGTAAGGTTCCGGATGGGGTCGCTCTTATCAGGGCGGGTGGTCTGTGGTTAGGCTATCAGGGCCAGAATAGCACCCCCCTGTAGGGCAATATCAGGGACAGTTCTTTGCCCACCCTGTCCTTCAATACCACATCATCATCTAGCCCAGGGAGGGATGTTTTTTTTTGCTTTCCCTCCTGGATTCATCGATGTGCACTGGAACCCCCCGGATTGTGGTAGGACATATGGTTTCTGATTTGGTGCCGCCGAGCACCTGATTTTGTGCCGCCGAGCACATGTTATTGCCTACCACATCTAGGCTTTTTGCTTAAAGGGAGTCTGTCACCTCCATATGGCCATATACAGTGCTCACATGGCTCTGTAGCACACCTATACAGGATTGTAACGGTACCTTTGTTCTTTTCTTTAGACTTGCACCAGCAGGAAAACTGAAGTTTAATTCATATGCAAATGAGCACTCGCAAGTGCCCAGGGGAGGCGTTCAGTGTGTAGGAGCCCAGGCTGCTCTGCCTTCTTTTCACTTTACTCCTCCCCAGCCTCTGCCTTTGCCCGCCCTCCAAGTCTCTTGCCTCATCGATAGGTCCGGACTTGGAGGGCGGGCAAAGGCAGAGGCTGGGGAGGAGTAAAGTGAAAAGAAGGCAGAGCAGCCTGGGCTCCTACACACTGAACGCCTCCCCTGGGCACTTGCGAGTGCTCATTTGCATATGAATTAAACTTCAGTTTTCCTGCTGGTGCAAGTCTAAAGAAAAGAACAAAGGTACCGTTACAATCCTGTATAGGTGTGCTACAGAGCCATGTAAGCACTGTATATGGCCATATGGAGGTGACAGACTCCCTTTAACTTTAATAATATAATTTATATTAATTTTGAGGGATATCTTTTCCATTCACACATCCGCAAAATGGGTCCGCATCTGTTCCGCAATTTTGCGGAACGGGTGCAGACCCATTAGTTTTCAATGGGGCCGGAATGTGCTGTCCGCATCCGCATTTGCGGATCCACATCCGCATATTTGCAGATCCGAACTTCCGCATCTGTGCTTTGTTTCCGCAAAACCATAGAACATGTCCTATTCTTTTCCGCAATTGCAGACAAGATTAGGCATTTTCTATTATAGTGCCCGCGATGTGCGGTCACCCAAATTGCAGAATGCACATTGCCGATGTCCGTGTTTTGCGGATCCGCAAAACACTTACGGACGTGTGAATGGACCCTCATAGTAAAACTATTAAAGGCTACGTTTTATCTTCATGTATATTCTAATGGATTGCCTTCCTTGTACAATGTTATAATATACTTTCTATGTTAGAAAGTATATTATATTGCATTTGTATTGTACAGTTGTGTGCGGTTCTGCTGCTATACTGCAGGTATATAGAGGGACAAGCGTTATTGGAACAAATAATTTCTACTGGTGTGAAATACCAGTTGCCCACCAAAAAAACCGATTGAAGCGGGGTGTTATATACCAATATACTTTCTTTATAGTGCATTTGGGTACCGTATAGTGCATTTGTGCATACACAAAAAATATATTGCCAATATTTTGCATTGAAATAAAATTTTCATGGAGATCGCAAATTCAAATAATACATCTGGTATGTCACTGTCCATCTTGTGGGACTATTTGTGCACTTTTAGTAATTATTTCATCTCTGCAAGTATGAGCTGAAGGTTTTTTAGGTTCGCCTGCCACTAAAGTGAATGGGACCGGCCGCAAACTTGCACGCCTGACACCATGTTGTGAACAAACTGATAAAGTTTAACTGTCAAGTACCCTATCCCTGTGGTGTAGTGGTCAGTGCTCAGTTCCTTACACCAGGTGAGACACTGAAATATACCCATGATTTTATTTCTGTGGCTTGAGAATAGCTACAAAATCTCAGTTTTTACAATGAATTTACGTGCCATGTGGATATAGCCTAAAGATAAAAATGCTGTTAAAAACTGCAAATATCTATATGGTTGAGTTAGTCACATGCATTAGCAAACCATTCATGCCCTTAGTGACTAAGGGTTCCCTTTATGCTCTTTACATTGCAGAGTAAAAGGTGGTTAATTTATTCTTACTCCACACAGAAGAAAACTTCACATCAACAGATGTTTTCAAAATAATTAAATGCTACTTAGCATACATTATTGACAAAGTGGGATGCTGCACTAATGCACTTCACATTACTTTGCACACACATTTGTCCCCAGCAGGGCCAATGGATCATAAGATTGTGCTATTTATTGAAGCTAGAAGAAGCATGAATTATGGCTGAAAAGCCATATCTGAACAAACAGAAATATAGTTAAAAGCACTAAAAAAGAGAGTAATGACAAAATAGTTTATTATTTTGTAGAATTGTTTCTCTTTCAGAAGAAAATCACTGCATTGGAACAATGCAGGTGATAAATAAATAAATAATAAAAAAAAAACAAAAAAAAAAAAAACAGAACGTCCTGGAAAACCTGTACATAAAAAAATAACTTAGTGTGGTGATAAATAGCGTTAAAAAGCATATTTATAAAACCCACATAGGATATGTTTGCATAGGATAGTTTACATTAAAATACTAGGCTGCCAGATGCAAATTTGTTTTATTATTGTTTTATTATAAACACATTGGGGTACATTTATGAAATAGTTTGCACTACAAAGGGTAGGTTAATAGAGGCATGTTACTATATTAGTAGTGGCAGCAGAAGCAGCATAGCATGGAACATACAAGGCAGTAGATCGGCTGTCGGATGGTAGTAGTAGTAGTAGTAGTGTGCGGCTACTGTCGCCCATGCTGATCAGCTATAACACTGCATGGCAATTTTGGACTTTAAACATGTGATAGGAAGGAGAATAAGTGGGTATGATGCTGTGTGGATGGAAGGGTGTGCATGGAGAAGGTGGAGGAGGAGTAAAATGCCTGGTGTGGAAGCCAGGACAACACAATCATGGGGGGGGGGTCAAAAATGACCGGGCCATGTAACCGGGGTGCTGCTTTGCCACTGCCGCAAAACACTTTGACCCAGTAGGCCATGAAAGACATGTATTGATCCTGCCCATAAAAACGAGTCCAGGTGTCCACCATGAAATGCACCTTCCCGCACAATGACAACTGCAGGGAGGGGCTCATGTTATCTGCCAAATGAGTGTACAAGACAGGGAAAGGAAAAATATTGCCAGCTAGGTATCTTCCAGTAAGGCTGAGCATACATCATTAAGTCCCTAAAGGCAGCAGACTCTACCAAATGGTACAGCAGCAACTGCACCATCAGAAACTTGGTCAGATGGAAATTATACTTACAACCCATTGGATTGCTAGGTGTGTACAGTTGTTTCCTAGCCATGTATTCTGTTATTGATGGATGATAATGGTGCAGAGGAGGAGGAGTCTGAGCAGAAAGCAATGTAAAAGACACCGTACTGCCTGTGGACGTGGCCTGGCTGATGCATGGGAGACTGGGAGAGGTGTACATGGCTAAATTTACTCTTGTAAGGGCTCTTTCACATGAGCGGATCCCGTGCATGGAATCCCCTGCGTGAAAGAGTGCCAAGCCCTGTTCTTGACAGCAGAGACACAGAACCATAACATAACTGATAATGTGCCACTATGTGATCTTTTGACTACAAAATCACAGTGAGATAAAATTCTCACTGTCATTTCTTAGTAAAAAGGTCACAGAGAGGCAAAGAGCATTATCAGTCATGTTAATGTTCCATGTCTCTGTTATCCGGAACAGGGCTTGGCACTCTTTCACGCAGCAGATTTCACACATGGCATCCGCTCGTGTAAAAGAGCCCTAAGTGAGATACTCACTCAGAGCTAGAGGCAGCCGAGCTTGGCTTAACTATGTCATATTTTGGACCCAAACCACCCACGGTGAAAGCTGATCCCAAAGCAGACATGAACCTGGCTTTTCTTTGGAAGGTAAGTCGCCTCTTCTCTTTATTGCTGCTGCCACCACCCTCCTCCTCCTCTGATGTTGCCTCCTCCTCAGCACCCCAACTTGGTTTCTAGGTCCTGTCCAACACACAATTGTCATCAGTCCTTACATGCCCTGCCACTTTTATCAGACTATGAGTGGGTGGGTTCCTTGGCCCCCGTCCGCTGCTCTGCCGTTGCCATGACTGCCACTGTTGTTACCCCCATTAATCAGACAAACAGACCAGCACTTAATACGCTGGCAGCTCCGGGTACTAGTGTTGAGTGAGCATTCTCGGCCCCGCACGTTTTGCCGCGATGCAGCCAATAAACGTGCAGGTAAGTACTGACCTCACTGTAATGCCAGTAGCCATGTTGTCTACTGGCATGATAGTAATTGGCTGGCCGGAACACATCAGCGGGTGCCATATAGCATCTGATGATGCATGTTCGGCTTATTTGAAGTCAGGGAGAGCTGCGCTTAGGAAGGGACAGATAGTGTAGGGAGTGTGATCACAAGATTCACAATCTATTTAGTTGAAAAACGTTTCAAAGACCCAACAGTCCTTATAAGGACTATTGTGTGTGGTGGCAGCAATATAATATAGCCATCATTTTTTTTCATTTTTTTTTCATCACTCATATTACTGTTTCTATAGAGGGTGACTGCAGTGACTTGTGACATCTGTGCAATACCTTCTGTGTGTCAGGGCCAGAGATAGGAAAAATATAAGTGCAAACAAGTATATTTTTTCCATCATTTTCAATAATTTTTCTATAATGTGTCTGCAGTGACTTGTGACATCTGTGCTATATCTTCTGTGTGTAAGGGCCAGAGGTAGGAAGAATATAAGTGCAAACAAGTATATTTTTTCTATAATTTTCAATACTTTATCTATAGAGGATGTCTGTAGTAACTTGTATAAAAAAGGAGGGGGGGGGGATTGGGTGTGTGGACACTCCCAATCTCCCTCCGAGGTGACCCTGTGAAGGCAATAAAAAACAATGGTATGGATTAAAATCGATGGGTATAAAAGAAAATAGAAAAATATGGTATAGCTTAAAAGATATATTAATATGGTATAACTTTAAAAATTGCCACTTTGTGGTGAATAAATGTACATATAAATACACTTCAGTGTAAGCATGAACATTGAGCTGTTACTCACTTCTTGGGGGGGGGGGGGGGGGGCTACTTGGATAAGCATAATACACCAGTAAACCAATAATCCCCCAGCCAGGTTTGTCTCAAGATGGTGAAATATGAAAGATGAAGGCAGCCACAGTTAGGAAGCTTCTGTTCAAATTTCTTTTATTTTGTGTATAAAATCTGGCTCAACGCGTTTCAGGATGATGTCCCTTCATCAGGAGTAGTATTATTTGTGGTGTGGAAGGGGGGGCTATTTATGGCCTGGGTGTTGGGCTGATTACCTGAAAAAATTTGCCAAAAGGAGGAGGGAGTAGTCAGAAAAGGCGCCCAAAATTGAGGGGGCGTGTTTGGCCACTGAGTTACGTCACCTGTGGTGATGTCAGGGGTCCAGGTCGGCGGTTGCGGTGCAGAGTTTTGTTTGTGCTCAGCTGGTGTGTCCGGAGCGCATTTTGGGGCTGCTGCACATGTCCGGAGGTAGTGCCGGAGAACGGTGTGTTCCCAGTTGGAACGGTAATCCCGGAAGTGTGCAACGGCTGTCCGGATCTGACAGGAGGATACTCGGACTGTCGATTGGGGGTGGGATGTTGATCGGCCTATCACATCTGGGTGGAACTGTCAGCTAGGGGGTCCTCTGGAAGCTGATGGTGGCCAATATGAGATAGTGTTTTTTTTAAATATATTTACTATTATTTTTGGGGGGATTGTGAATGGATGATCTGTGTTCTGTCATTGGTCATAAGTGTGGTGTAAAGTGTTGTCGATTACTGATTGGGGGCTGGTGGTAAATGTCCAATGATATGTCAATAGACAAATATGTCAATTAATAATTGGTATGTTCAAGCATTTCGTTGAGGCCAAAGGGGGTGAGGGTGTTAAGGCAATGTATTCAGAACATCTCTTTCTGGCAGAGATGTTAGAACAATGATGTTACTTGTTTGAGGGGGGTTACTCTAAGGCCGGTGGGTTTACCTTCATGTACTAAAGAGAAGTGTTGTGATATGCTGTGTGTTTGGATTTTCCTGGTGATGTTGGATCGGTGTTCGTTCATATGTTCACGGAGGGTTTGTGTGGTACGGCCGACGTAACAGTTGGAGCAGATATATGATGTTTTTGCTGCCGCAGTTCATGGATTGTTTAAGATGTAGTGTTCCTATGGGTTGTGGAAAGACAATTCTTTCTTCTGTTGATGTGTAAATCATGTGGCAACATTTACATTTGCAGGCACCACATTTAAACAAACCCCTTGGTTCTGTCGGTATGTTGTAAATTGGCAGGCTGGGTTGTGGATCTTTGGACAGGATGGGGGAACAGATTTTTGAGGATTTTTGCCCTATGGAAAGTCTGTTTTGGTTGTTTGGGAATTGTTTTCCCTAGAATCGGGTCCTTAAGTAATACAGGTTTTGTGAGAATTGATTAGCATTGAGAATTGAGTTTGTGGTTATGGTTGTATCGAGTTATGAGACCGGGTATGAATTTTGTTTCTTTGGTGTCCTGGGTAGTGGTTTTTGGTTGTAAGCTCATTTTTTGGTCAATTTGTGAGATTCTGGTTCTAGAGTCTTTGATGAGTTGGGGAGGGTAACATTTGTCAATTAATCTTTTGCTGAGGGTATCTAGTAGTTGGTTCATGGTGATGTTGTCTGTGCAGTTTTGTCTAATTCTCTTCATTCATCTAACTGAACGGTATATTGGTCTTCCATTTGTGGTAATGGCTGCTTTTGAAGTCCAAGAAGCTGTTGGCATCTACTTTTTTGAAATGTGTATGTGTGGATATGGTATTATTGCGGCTAATGAGGTGTAGGTTGAGGAAAATGGCTTCTGTGGGATGGGAATCAGAAGTAAAATGTAGGTTCCATTTGTTTTGATTTAGTGTCTTTAGTGCCAGATAAAAATTATGTTGTTGATTTATCTTTTGTAAAAAACAACATTGGGGTGTATTTGTATGTTGAGTTGGGATTCAAATGCTCCCATGAAAAGATTGGCATATGATGGTGCAAATTTTGTGCCCATAGCTGTGCCTTTTACCTGAATATAAAATGTTATATTGTATAAAAAGTTATTGTGATATAAGATAAAATAAATAGATTCAAGGATAAACTCTTTTTGTATGGTGGGCATCAGGGTGTTGGTTTCTAAAAATTGTTTAGTTGCTTTGAGACACATTGAGTGTACAATGTTGCTGTACAAAGCTGTGACATCTAGAGTGGCCCAGATGTACATTACTTTGCCATCTGTGCAATACCTTCTGTGTGTCAGGGCCAGAGGTAGGAAAAATATAAGTGCAAACAAGTATATTTTTTCCATCATTTTCAATACTTTATCTATAGAGGATGTCTGTAGTGACTTGTGACATCTGTGCAATACCTTCTGTGTGTCAGGGCCAGAGTAACGTAGCGCTGCGCGTCACTCTGCTCTTCACTAGTGTAGGTATAGGTTGCTGCTGCTGTGAGGGAGAGATTAGGCAGGGAGAAATACAACAAAGTCCTGAAATTATGCACATCTACAGCTGAGAATCATCAATATTTTCTGGGTGCAGAGCACACAGGTTTTGTGCCTGCCCTGAGCATTTTTTTCAGACACTTTTTTCAGTGGTCATCGGCGGCCATTTTACCGCAATTGCAGTGCACCAGCACAGCATTGCATGATCTGACGCTTGTCTCCAGGCCATATCGCTCTGACCCAATCTGTGTGTAACAGAACCAATTTTGAAGTAGCTGAACTAAAGCTATTTTGCTGGAAATCTGTCATTTTAACCAACCTATATACACCGCTGTCACACTATCTGTGTGTGACCAAACCTATTTATAAGTAGCTGAACTAAAGCTATTTTGCTGAGAATCTGTCATATTAACCAGCCCATATACACCAATGTGACACTATCTGTGTGTGACCGAACCTATTTAGAAGCAGCTGAAATAAATATATTTTGCTGGGAAACTGTCATAATTAACCAGCTCATATATACCGTTCCTTTTATTTTTTGCTTGGCGGAAGGCTAACCATGAGGAAAAATTCTAATAAGGGACGCGATCATGGTCGTGGTGTTGGTGGAGCCACTGCTGCAGGGAGAGGACGTGGCCATTCGGGCCCAGCTACACGTCCTAGTGAACCAACTACTTTGGGTCCCAGTAGGCACCAGAATCTCCAGACATATTTGGTCAGGCCTAATGCAGTTCTAAGGATGGTAAGGCCTGAGCAAGTACAGGCAATAGTCGATTGGATGGCCGACAGTGGATCCAGCATGTTCACATTATCTCCCACACAGTCTTCTGCAGAAAGTGCACAGGTGGCGCCTGAAACCCATGCCCATCAGTCTGTCACATCACCCCCGTGCATATCAGGGAACCTGTCTGAGTCTCAAGTCATGCAGCAGTCTCTTATGCTGTTTGAAGACTCTGCTGGCAGGTTTTCCCAAGGGCATCCACCTAGCCGTTCCCCAGGGGTGGAAAACATAGAATGCACTGAGACACAGCCACTTATGTTTCCTGATGAGGACATGGGAATACCACCCCAGCACGTCTCTGATGATGACGAAACACAGGTGCCAACTGCTGTGTCTTTCTGCAGTGGGCAGATTGAAAAGGAGGTCAGGGATGAAGATTGGGTGGAAGACAATGCAGGGGACAATGAAGTCCTAGACCCACATGGAATGAAGGTTGTGCCACTGACTTTTAGAGGAAGAGGCAGTGGTGAGACTGAGCCAACAGCGCAGCAAAAGAGGGAGCAGGGTGCAAAAGCAGAGCAGCCATGGCAAAGACAGTTTGCCTGCTACTGGACACTGCCACCAGGGACCGAGCACACCAAAGGCAGCTTCAAAGAGTTCCCTGGCATGGCACTTCTTCACACAATGTCCTTACGACAAGACCCGAGTGGTTTGCACGCTGTGCCATCAAAGCCTGAAGCGAGGCATTAACGTTCTGAACCTTAGCACAACCTGCATGACCAGGCATATTCATGCGAGACACGGGCTGCAGTGGAGTAAGCACCAAGAAAAGGCTTAGGCCCCTCCTGCTCCCTCTTCTGCTGCTGCCTCGGCCTCTTCCTCCGCCTCTGGAGGAACGTTGGCACCTGCCACCCAGCAAACAGAGGATGTGCCACCAACAGCACCGCCTCCGTCACCAAGGATCTCCACCATGTCACACGGAAGCGTTCGACTCTTCATCTCCCAAACCTTGGAGAGAAAGTGTCAATTTACACCTAGCCACCCTCGATCTCTGTCCCTGAATGCCAGCATTTCTAAACTGCTGGCCTTTGAAAGGCTGTCATTCAGGCTGGTGGGGATGGACAGCTTCAAACAGCTCATGTCGCTTTCTTTTCCACAGTACGTTGTGTGCACTGTGCAATGCCATCTGTGGCAAGGTGCACCTAACCACAGATACGTGGACCAGTAAGCACGGCCAGGGACGCTATATCTCCCTAACTGCACACTGGGTAAATGTAGTGGCGGCTGGGCCCCAGGCGGAGAGCTGTTTGGCGCACGTCCTTCCGCCGCCAAGGATCGCAGGGCATCATTCTTTGCCTCCTGTTGCCTCCTCCTCCTACTTGGCTTCCTCCTCCTCTTCTACCACCTCCTCATCCGGTCAGTGAAAGACCTTCACCAACAACTTCAGCACAGCCAGGGGAAAACGGCAGGCCATTCTGAAACTGATGTGTTTGGGGGACAGGCCCCACACCACGCAGGAGTTATGGTAGGGAATAGAACAACAGATCGACGAGTGGTTGCTGCCAGTGAGCCTCAAGCCGGCCCTGGTGGTGTGCAATAATGGGCAAAATCTCGTTGCAGCTCTGGGACTAGCCGGTTTGACGCACATCCCTTGCCTGGAGCATGTGCTGAATTTGGAAGTGCAGAAATTCATTCACTACTACCCCAAGATGTCTGAGCTGCTGCATAAAGTACGGGCCATCTGTGCGCGCTTCTGGCTTTCTCGTCCTGCTGCCGCCGCTCGCCTGTCTGCGCTACAGTGTAAGTTCGGCCTTCCCGCTCACCGCTTCATATGCGATGTGCCCACCAGGTCGAACTCCATCTTGCACATGCTGGAGAGACTGTGCGAGCAGCAGCAGGCCATAGTGAAGTTTCAGCTGCAGCACGCACGGGTAAGTCGCACTGCGGAAAAGCACCACTTCACCACCAATGACTGGGCCCCCATGCTATACCTGTGTGCCCTGTTTCGAGTACTCCACCAACATGGCCAGTGACGATAACGCCATTATCAGCGTTACAATACCACTTCTATGTCTACTTGAGAAAACGCTTAGGGCGATGATGGAAGAGGATGTGGGCCAGGCGGAGGTGGAGGAGGAGGAGGAAGAGGAGTCATTTCTAAGACTTTCAGGCCAGTCTTTTAGAAGTGCCTCAGAGGGAAGTTGTTTGCAACAGCAGAGGCCAGGTACAAATTTGGCCAGCCAGGGCCCACTACTGGAGGACAAGGAGGATGAGGATGAGCAGGAGGAGGATGAAGCATGTTCACAGCAGGGTGGCACCCAACGCAACTTGTGCCCATCACTGATGCATGGCTGGGGGGATATGGAGGACGCAGACGATATGCCTCCCCCAGAGGACAGCTTGTCCTTACCTCTTGGCAGCCTGGTACACATGAGCGACTACATGCTTCAGAGCCTGCACAACGACTGCAGTGTTGCCCACATTTTAACATGTTCTGACTACTGGGTGGCCACCCTGCTGGATCCCCGTTACAAAGACAATGTGCCGTCCTTCATTTCCTCACTGGAGCGTGATAGGAAGATGAGCGACTACAGGCGCACACTGGTAGACACGCTCCTGAGAGCATTCCCGACTGACGCCGGGGGACTAGTGGAATTACAAGGCAAAGGCAGGGGAGGAAGAAGAGGTCGCCAATGCAGCTGTGTCAGCGCCAGCACCTCAGAAGGCAGGGTTAGCATGGCCGACATGTGGAAAAGCTTTGTCACCTTGCTGCAACAACCGGCTCCAACTGTTGATATGGAGCGTGTTAGCAGGAGGCAGCATTTGACCAACCTGGTGAAACAGTACCTGTGCACACAACTACACGAACTGACTAATGGTTCTGCCCCATTCAACTTCTGGGTCTCCAAATTGTCCACATGGCCAGAGCTTGCCCTGTATGCCTTGGAGGTGCTGGCCTGCCCTGCAGCCAATGTACTCTCCAAATGTGTATTTAGCACGGCAGGAGGCGTCATTATAGACAGACACAACCGCCTGTCCACAGCCAACGTGGACAAGCTCACGTTCATTAAAATGAACCAGGCCTGGATTCCACAAGACTTGTCTGTACCTTGTGCAGAATAAACAGTTCTAACAGCTTCAACAATCCATCCTTTTACTCAAGTGCATGTATTCCTTTATTTTTTTATATGTCCCAATATTTTGGGGGAAACCCCTATGTAAAAATCCTAAATAACACACATCTGTGTTGGCTACCTATTCCTCCTTCGCCGCCGCTTCCACCAAGACCGCCACGTGAGCCTACACCACCACATCCATCCATTCACCGTCTCCTCAACCTCTTCCTCCTAGATCATTCCTTATTTATTTATTTTTTGTGACATCTGTGCAATAAATTCTGAGTGTCAGGGCCAGAGATAGGAAAAACAAAAGTGAAAATGAGTATATTTTTGTCCATTAATTTTAAATACTTTTTCTATAGAGGGTGTCTGCAGTGACTTGTAGAAAATTCAGGGGTTGGCAGCACTACTCATCCCACTCATTTGGGTACTGACCAGGAAATGGCTTACAAGTAGGGATGAGCGAACTCGAACTGTATAGTTCGGGTTCGTACCGAATTTTGGGGTGTCCGTGACACGGACCCGAACCCGGACATTTTCGTAAAAGTCCGGGTTCGGGTTCGGTGTTCGTCGCTTTCTTGGCGCTTTTGTGACGCTTTCTTGGCGCTTTTTGAAAGGCTGCAAAGCAGCCAATCAACAAGCGTCATACTACTTGCCCCAAGAGGCCGTCACAGCCATGCCTACTATTGGCATGGCTGTGATTGGCCAGAGCACCATGTGACCCAGCCTCTATTTAAGCTGGAGTCACATAGCGCCGCCCGTCAGTCTGCTCTGATTAGCGTAGGGAGAGGTTGCGGATGCGACAGTAGGGCGAGATTAGGCAGATTAACTCCTCCAAAGGACTTCACTTGATTAATCGATCGATCTGCAGCTGTGCATCATTGAGCTGCTGAAATTCAAATGCTCACTCACTGTTTTTAGGCTGCCCAGACCGTTTGTCAGTCACTTTTTTCTGGGGTGATCGGCGGCCATTTTGTGTCTTGTGCGGTGCTGCGACCAAGTGCATCCAAGCTGCGACCAAGTGCATTTAACCCTCAATGGTGTGGTTGTTTTTTGGCTAAAGCCTACATCAGGGTGAAGCTGTCACACCAAGTGCATTTAACCAGCAATAGTCTGTTCATTTTTTGGCCATATACTAAATCAGGGGCAAGCTGCGCCTGTCACCAAGTGCATTTAACCCTCAATGGTGTGGTTGTTTTTTGGCTAAAGCCTACATCAGGGTGAAGCTGTCACACCAAGTGCATTTAACCAGCAATAGTCTGTTCATTTTTTGGCCATATACTAAATCAGGAGCAAGCTGCGCCTGTCACCAAGTGCATTTAACCCTCAATGGTGTGGTTGTTTTTTGGCTAAAGCCTACATCAGGGTGAAGCTGTCACACCAAGTGCATTTAACCAGCAATAGTCTGTTTATTTTTTGGCCATATACTACATCAGGGGCAAGCTGCGCCCGTCACCAAGTGCATTTAACCCTCAGTAGTGTGGTTGGTCAAGCTGTGACACCAAGTGCATTTAACCAGCAATAGTCTGTTCATTTTTTGGCCATATACTACATCAGGGGCAAGCTGCGCCCGTCACCAAGTGCATTTAACCAGCAATAGTGTGGTTATTTTTTGGCCATATCCCAGTCTAATTCTGTCACTAAATCCATACCGGTCACCCAGCGCCTAAATACTAGGCCTCAAATTTATATCCCGCTAAATCTCTCGTTACCGCTGTCCTGTTGTGGCTGGGAAAGTTATTTAGTGTCCGTCAAAGCACATTTTTTGTTCTGGGTTGAAGTACAATTCCCAATTTAGCAATTTCATAATTTAGTGGTTCCTGCTATATCAGAGCTATTTGAAATCTATCCCTAAAAGGGTATATAATATTCAAGGTGCACATAGGGTCATTCAGAATAACTTCACACACACCCACTACTGTGCATTTCCAAGTCTAATTCTGTCACTAAACCCATACCTGTCACCCAGCGCCTAAATACTAGGCCTCAAATTTATATCCCGCTAAATCTCTCGTTACCGCTGTCCTGTTGTGGCTGGGAAAGTTATTTAGTGTCCGTCAAAGCACATTTTTTGTTCTGGGTTGAAATACAATTCCCAATTTAGCAATTTTATAATTTAGTGGTTTCTGCTATATCAGAGCTATTTGAAATCTATCCCTAAAAGGGTATATAATATTCAAGGTGCACATTAGGTCATTCAGAATAACTTCACACACACCCGCTACTGTGTATTTCCAAGTCTAATTCTGTCACTAAACCCATACCTGTCACCCAGCGCCTAAATACTAGGCCTCAAATTTATATCCTGCTAAATCTCTCGTTACCGCTGTCCTGTTGTGGCTGGGAAAGTTATTTAGTGTCCGTCAAAGCACATTTTTTGTTCTGGGTTGAAATACAATTCCCAATTTAGAAATTTCATAATTTAGTGGTTTCTGCTATATCAGAGCTATTTGAAATCTATCCCTAAAAGGGTATATAATATTCAAGGTGCACATTGGGTCATTCAGAATAACTTCACACACACCCGCTACTGTGTATTTCCAAGTCTAATTCTGTCACTAAACCCATACCTGTCACCCAGCGCCTAAATACTAGGCCTCAAATTTATATCCTGCTAAATCTCTCGTTACCGCTGTCCTGTTGTGGCTGGGAAAGTTATTTAGTGTCCGTCAAAGCACATTTTTTGTTCTGGGTTGAAATACAATTCCCAATTTAGCAATTTCATAATTTAGTGGTTTCTGCTATATCAGAGCTATTTGAAATCTATCCCTAAAAGGGTATATAATATTCAAGGTGCACATTGGGTCATTCAGAATAACTTCACACACACCCGCTACTGTGCATTTCCAAGTCTAATTCTGTCACTAAACCCATACCTGTCACCCAGCGCCT
Source organism: Bufo gargarizans (assembly GCF_014858855.1). Classification (NCBI taxonomy): domain Eukaryota; kingdom Metazoa; phylum Chordata; class Amphibia; order Anura; family Bufonidae; genus Bufo; species Bufo gargarizans. The sequence goes on from NC_058084.1 coordinate 258,150,765, forward strand.
AAATACTAGGCCTCAAATTTATATCCCGCTAAATCTCTCGTTACCGCTGTCCTGTTGTGGCTGGGAAAGTTATTTAGTGTCCGTCAAAGCACATTTTTTGTTCTGGGTTGAAATACAATTCCCAATTTAGCAATTTCATAATTTAGTGGTTTCTGCTGTATCAGAGCTATTTGAAATCTATCCCTAAAAGGGTATATAATATTCAAGGTGCACATAGGGTCATTCAGAATAACTTCACACACACGCTACTGTGCATTTCCAAGTCTAATTCTGTTAGTAAATCCATACCGGTCACCCAGCGCCTAAATACTAGGCCTCAAATTTATATCCCGCTGAATTTGAATACAATACATTGGGCCAAATAATATTTTTGTTGTTGTGGTGAACCATAACAATGAGAAAAACATCTAGTAAGGGACGCGGACGTGGACATGGTCGTGGTGGTGTTAGTGGACCCTCTGGTGCTGGGAGAGGACGTGGCCGTTCTGCCACATCCACACGTCCTAGTGTACCAACTACCTCAGGTCCCAGTAGCCGCCAGAATTTACAGCGATATATGGTGGGGCCCAATGCCGTTCTAAGGATGGTAAGGCCTGAGCAGGTACAGGCATTAGTCAATTGGGTGGCCGACAGTGGATCCAGCACGTTCACATTATCTCCCACCCAGTCTTCTGCAGAAAGCGCACAGATGGCGCCTGAAAACCAACCCCATCAGTCTGTCACATCACCCCCATGCATACCAGGGAAACTGTCTCAGCCTCAAGTTATGCAGCAGTCTCTTATGCTGTTTGAAGACTCCGCTGGCAGGGTTTTCCAAGGGCATCCACCTAGCCCTTCCCCAGCGGTGAAAGATATAGAATGCACTGACGCACAACCACTTATGTTTCCTGATGATGAGGACATGGGAATACCACCTCAGCATGTCTCTGATGATGACGAAACACAGGTGCCAACTGCTGCGTCTTTCTGCAGTGTGCAGACTGAACAGGAGGTCAGGGATCAAGACTGGGTGGAAGACGATGCAGGGGATGATGAGGTCCTAGACCCCACATGGAATGAAGGTCGTGCCACTGACTTTCACAGTTCGGAGGAAGAGGCAGTGGTGAGACCGAGCCAACAGCGTAGCAAAAGAGGGAGCAGTGGGCAAAAGCAGAACACCCGCCGCCAAGAGACTCCGCCTGCTACTGCCCGCCGCCATCTGGGACCGAGCACCCCAAAGGCAGCTTCAAGGAGTTCCCTGGCATGGCACTTCTTCAAACAATGTGCTGACGACAAGACCCGAGTGGTTTGCACGCTGTGCCATCAGAGCCTTAAGCGAGGCATTAACGTTCTAAACCTGAGCACAACCTGCATGACCAGGCACCTGCATGCAAAGCATGAACTGCAGTGGAGTAAACACCTTAAAACCAAGGAAGTCACTCAGGCTCCCCCTGCTACCTCTTCTGCTGCTGCCGCCTCGGCCTCTTCTGCTGCTGCCGCCTCGGCCTCTTCCTCCGCCTCTGGAGGAACGTTGGCACCTGCCGCCCAGCAAACAGGGGATGTACCACCAACACCACCACCTCCGTCACCAAGCGTCTCAACCATGTCACACGGCAGCGTTCAGCTCTCCATCTCACAAACATTTGAGAGAAAGCGTAAATTCCCACCTAGCCACCCTCGATCCCTGGCCCTGAATGCCAGCATTTCTAAACTACTGGCCTATGAAATGCTGTCATTTAGGCTGGTGGACACAGACAGCTTCAAACAGCTCATGTCGCTTGCTGTCCCACAGTATGTTGTTCCCAGCCGCCACTACTTCTCCAAGAGAGCCGTGCCTTCCCTGCACAACCAAGTATCCGATAAAATCAAGTGTGCACTGCGCAACGCCATCTGTGGCAAGGTCCACCTAACCACAGATACGTGGACCAGTAATCACGGCCAGGGACGCTATATCTCCCTAACTGCACACTGGGTAAATGTAGTGGCAGCTGGGCCCCAGGCGGAGAGCTGTTTGGCGCACGTCCTTCCGCCGCCAAGGATCGCAGGGCAACATTCTTTGCCACGTGAGCCTACACCACCACATCCATCCATTCACCGTCTCCTCAACCTCTTCCTCCTAGATCATTCCTTATTTATTTATTTTTTGTGACATCTGTGCAATAAATTCTGAGTGTCAGGGCCAGAGATAGGAAAAACAAAAGTGAAAATGAGTATATTTTTGTCCATTAATTTTAAATACTTTTTCTATAGAGGGTGTCTGCAGTGACTTGTAGAAAATTCAGGGGTTGGCAGCACTACTCATCCCACTCATTTGGGTACTGACCAGGAAATGGCTTACAAGTAGGGATGAGCGAACTCGAACTGTATAGTTCGGGTTCGTACCGAATTTTGGGGTGTCCGTGACACGGACCCGAACCCGGACATTTTCGTAAAAGTCCGGGTTCGGGTTCGGTGTTCGTCGCTTTCTTGGCGCTTTTGTGACGCTTTCTTGGCGCTTTTTGAAAGGCTGCAAAGCAGCCAATCAACAAGCGTCATACTACTTGCCCCAAGAGGCCGTCACAGCCATGCCTACTATTGGCATGGCTGTGATTGGCCAGAGCACCATGTGACCCAGCCTCTATTTAAGCTGGAGTCACATAGCGCCGCCCGTCAGTCTGCTCTGATTAGCGTAGGGAGAGGTTGCGGATGCGACAGTAGGGCGAGATTAGGCAGATTAACTCCTCCAAAGGACTTCACTTGATTAATCGATCGATCTGCAGCTGTGCATCATTGAGCTGCTGAAATTCAAATGCTCACTCACTGTTTTTAGGCTGCCCAGACCGTTTGTCAGTCACTTTTTTCTGGGGTGATCGGCGGCCATTTTGTGTCTTGTGCGGTGCTGCGACCAAGTGCATCCAAGCTGCGACCAAGTGCATTTAACCCTCAATGGTGTGGTTGTTTTTTGGCTAAAGCCTACATCAGGGTGAAGCTGTCACACCAAGTGCATTTAACCAGCAATAGTCTGTTCATTTTTTGGCCATATTCTAAATCAGGGGCAAGCTGCGCCTGTCACCAAGTGCATTTAACCCTCAATGGTGTGGTTGTTTTTTGGCTAAAGCCTACATCAGGGTGAAGCTGTCACACCAAGTGCATTTAACCAGCAATAGTCTGTTCATTTTTTGGCCATATACTAAATCAGGGGCAAGCTGCGCCTGTCACCAAGTGCATTTAACCCTCAATGGTGTGGTTGTTTTTTGGCTAAAGCCTACATCAGGGTGAAGCTGTCACACCAAGTGCATTTAACCAGCAATAGTCTGTTCATTTTTTGGCCATATACTAAATCAGGAGCAAGCTGCGCCTGTCACCAAGTGCATTTAACCCTCAATGGTGTGGTTGTTTTTTGGCTAAAGCCTACATCAGGGTGAAGCTGTCACACCAAGTGCATTTAACCAGCAATAGTCTGTTTATTTTTTGGCCATATACTACATCAGGGGCAAGCTGCGCCCGTCACCAAGTGCATTTAACCCTCAGTAGTGTGGTTGGTCAAGCTGTGACACCAAGTGCATTTAACCAGCAATAGTCTGTTCATTTTTTGGCCATATACTACATCAGGGGCAAGCTGCGCCCGTCACCAAGTGCATTTAACCAGCAATAGTGTGGTTATTTTTTGGCCATATCCCAGTCTAATTCTGTCACTAAATCCATACCGGTCACCCAGCGCCTAAATACTAGGCCTCAAATTTATATCCCGCTAAATCTCTCGTTACCGCTGTCCTGTTGTGGCTGGGAAAGTTATTTAGTGTCCGTCAAAGCACATTTTTTGTTCTGGGTTGAAGTACAATTCCCAATTTAGCAATTTCATAATTTAGTGGTTCCTGCTATATCAGAGCTATTTGAAATCTATCCCTAAAAGGGTATATAATATTCAAGGTGCACATAGGGTCATTCAGAATAACTTCACACACACCCACTACTGTGCATTTCCAAGTCTAATTCTGTCACTAAACCCATACCTGTCACCCAGCGCCTAAATACTAGGCCTCAAATTTATATCCCGCTAAATCTCTCGTTACCGCTGTCCTGTTGTGGCTGGGAAAGTTATTTAGTGTCCGTCAAAGCACATTTTTTGTTCTGGGTTGAAATGCAATTCCCAATTTAGCAATTTTATAATTTAGTGGTTTCTGCTATATCAGAGCTTTTTGAAATCTATCCCTAAAAGGGTATATAATATTCAAGGTGCACATTAGGTCATTCAGAATAACTTCACACACACCCGCTACTGTGTATTTCCAAGTCTAATTCTGTCACTAAACCCATACCTGTCACCCAGCGCCTAAATACTAGGCCTCAAATTTATATCCTGCTAAATCTCTCGTTACCGCTGTCCTGTTGTGGCTGGGAAAGTTATTTAGTGTCCGTCAAAGCACATTTTTTGTTCTGGGTTGAAATACAATTCCCAATTTAGAAATTTCATAATTTAGTGGTTTCTGCTATATCAGAGCTATTTGAAATCTATCCCTAAAAGGGTATATAATATTCAAGGTGCACATTGGGTCATTCAGAATAACTTCACACACACCCGCTACTGTGTATTTCCAAGTCTAATTCTGTTAGTAAATCCATACCGGTCACCCAGCGCCTAAATACTAGGCCTCAAATTTATATCCCGCTGAATTTGAATACAATACATTGGGCCAAATAATATTTTTGTTGTTGTGGTGAACCATAACAATGAGAAAAACATCTAGTAAGGGACGCGGACGTGGACATGGTCGTGGTGGTGTTAGTGGACCCTCTGGTGCTGGGAGAGGACGTGGCCGTTCTGCCACATCCACACGTCCTAGTGTACCAACTACCTCAGGTCCCAGTAGCCGCCAGAATTTACAGCGATATATGGTGGGGCCCAATGCCGTTCTAAGGATGGTAAGGCCTGAGCAGGTACAGGCATTAGTCAATTGGGTGGCCGACAGTGGATCCAGCACGTTCACATTATCTCCCACCCAGTCTTCTGCAGAAAGCGCACAGATGGCGCCTGAAAACCAACCCCATCAGTCTGTCACATCACCCCCATGCATACCAGGGAAACTGTCTCAGCCTCAAGTTATGCAGCAGTCTCTTATGCTGTTTGAAGACTCCGCTGGCAGGGTTTTCCAAGGGCATCCACCTAGCCCTTCCCCAGCGGTGAAAGATATAGAATGCACTGACGCACAACCACTTATGTTTCCTGATGATGAGGACATGGGAATACCACCTCAGCATGTCTCTGATGATGACGAAACACAGGTGCCAACTGCTGCGTCTTTCTGCAGTGTGCAGACTGAACAGGAGGTCAGGGATCAAGACTGGGTGGAAGACGATGCAGGGGATGATGAGGTCCTAGACCCCACATGGAATGAAGGTCGTGCCACTGACTTTCACAGTTCGGAGGAAGAGGCAGTGGTGAGACCGAGCCAACAGCGTAGCAAAAGAGGGAGCAGTGGGCAAAAGCAGAACACCCGCCGCCAAGAGACTCCGCCTGCTACTGCCCGCCGCCATCTGGGACCGAGCACCCCAAAGGCAGCTTCAAGGAGTTCCCTGGCATGGCACTTCTTCAAACAATGTGCTGACGACAAGACCCGAGTGGTTTGCACGCTGTGCCATCAGAGCCTTAAGCGAGGCATTAACGTTCTAAACCTGAGCACAACCTGCATGACCAGGCACCTGCATGCAAAGCATGAACTGCAGTGGAGTAAACACCTTAAAACCAAGGAAGTCACTCAGGCTCCCCCTGCTACCTCTTCTGCTGCTGCCGCCTCGGCCTCTTCTGCTGCTGCCGCCTCGGCCTCTTCCTCCGCCTCTGGAGGAACGTTGGCACCTGCCGCCCAGCAAACAGGGGATGTACCACCAACACCACCACCTCCGTCACCAAGCGTCTCAACCATGTCACACGGCAGCGTTCAGCTCTCCATCTCACAAACATTTGAGAGAAAGCGTAAATTCCCACCTAGCCACCCTCGATCCCTGGCCCTGAATGCCAGCATTTCTAAACTACTGGCCTATGAAATGCTGTCATTTAGGCTGGTGGACACAGACAGCTTCAAACAGCTCATGTCGCTTGCTGTCCCACAGTATGTTGTTCCCAGCCGCCACTACTTCTCCAAGAGAGCCGTGCCTTCCCTGCACAACCAAGTATCCGATAAAATCAAGTGTGCACTGCGCAACGCCATCTGTGGCAAGGTCCACCTAACCACAGATACGTGGACCAGTAAGCACGGCCAGGGACGCTATATCTCCCTAACTGCACACTGGGTAAATGTAGTGGCAGCTGGGCCCCAGGCGGAGAGCTGTTTGGCGCACGTCCTTCCGCCGCCAAGGATCGCAGGGCAACATTCTTTGCCTCCTGTTGCCACCTCCTCCTTCTCGGCTTCCTCCTCCTCTTCTTCCACCTGCTCATCCAGTCAGCCACACACCTTCACCACCAACTTCAGCACAGCCCGGGGTAAACGTCAGCAGGCCATTCTGAAACTCATATGTTTGGGGGACAGGCCCCACACCGCACAGGAGTTGTGGCGGGGTATAGAACAACAGACCGACGAGTGGTTGCTGCCGGTGAGCCTCAAGCCCGGCCTGGTGGTGTGCGATAATGGGCGAAATCTCGTTGCAGCTCTGGGACTAGCCAATTTGACGCACATCCCTTGCTTGGCGCATGTGCTGAATTTGGTGGTGCAGAAGTTCATTCACAACTACCCCGACATGTCAGAGCTGCTGCATAAAGTGCGGGCCGTCTGTTAGCGCTTCCGGCGTTCACATCCTGCTGCTGCTCGCCTGTCTGCGCTACAGCGTAACTTCGGCCTTCCCGCTCATCGCCTCATATGCGACGTGCCCACCAGGTGGAACTCCACCTTGCACATGCTGGACAGACTGTGCGAGCAGCAGCAGGCCATAGTGGAGTTTCAGCTGCAGCACGCACGGGTCAGTCGCACTACAGAACAGCACCACTTCACCACCAATGACTGGGCCTCCATGCGAGACCTGTGTACCCTGTTGCGCTGTTTTGAGTACTCCACCAACATGGCCAGTGGCGATGACGCCGTTATCAGCGTTACAATACCACTTCTATGTCTCCTTGAGAAAACACTTAGGGCGATGATGCAAGAGGAGGTGGCCCAGGAGGAGGAGGAGGAGGAAGAGGGGTCATTTTTAGCACTTTCAGGCCAGTCTCTTCGAAGTGACTCAGAGGGAGGTTTTTGGCAACAGCAGAGGCCAGGTACAAATGTGGCCAGCCAGGGCCCACTACTGGAGGACGAGGAGGACGAGGATGAGGAGGAGGTGGAGGAGGATGAGGATGAAGCATGGTCACAGCGGGGTGGCACCCAACGCAGCTCGGGTCCATCACTGGTGCGTGGCTGGGGGGAAAGGCAGGACGATGACGATACGCCTCCCACAGTGGACAGCTTGTCCTTACCCCTGGGCAGCCTGGCACACATGAGCGACTACATGCTGCAGTGCCTGCGCAACGACAGCAGAGTTGCCCACATTTTAACCCTGTGCGGACTACTGGGTTGCCACCCTGCTGGATCCACGCTACAAAGACAATGTGCCCACCTTACTTCCTGCACTGGAGCGTGATAGGAAGATGCGCGAGTACAAGCGCACGTTGGTAGACGCGCTACTGAGAGCATTCCCAAATGTCACAGGGGAACAAGTGGAAGCCCAAGGCCAAGGCAGAGGAGGAGCAAGAGGTCGCCAAGGCAGCTGTGTCACGGCCAGCTCCTCTGAGGGCAGGGTTAGCATGGCAGAGATGTGGAAAACTTTTGTCAACACGCCACAGCTAACTGCACCACCACCTGATACGCAACGTGTTAGCAGGAGGCAACATTTCACTAACATGGTGGAACAGTACGTGTGCACACCCCTCCACGTACTGACTGATGGTTCGGCCCCATTCAACTTCTGGGTCTCTAAATTGTCCACGTGGCCAGTGCTAGCCTTTTATGCCTTGGAGGTGCTGGCCTGCCCGGCGGCCAGCGTTTTGTCTGAACGTGTATTCAGCACGGCAGGGGGCGTCATTACAGACAAACGCAGCCGCCTGTCTACAGCCAATGTGGACAAGCTGACGTTCATAAAAATGAACCAGGCATGGATCCCACAGGATCTGTCCGTCCCTTGTCCAGATTAGACATTAACTACCTGTCACGGCTGTTTAAGGGTAACCAGAGCATACACAGTAAGAAGAGCTACTGACCGGACCCCAAACTAGGGAAGAGAAAGGGTGACCCCTGTCAGACCCTCAACACTCTCCCTATGCTGCTAAAGCACATGCCCGGATCCAAATGGTGGAACGAGGCATGCCCGCGTACCTTAGACTGATGAGCCCTGTAACCCCTACAATAGTGGAAGGGGCACGGCCACCGATGCCCTGCTCAGAATATGGAGGGAACCGGGGCCACCTCAGATCCAGTCAGGAAATCACCAGGTATACAACAAAGTCTGCACACTTAGCTGATGAAGCTGCAACCGCAGAGAAGACGGATCCAAGGGCCGCTGGCAATATCCGGAGTGCTTGCAGCAGCAGAACACAGGTCCAGGGAACTAGTAGCTAAAGAAGTGAAGATACTCAAGGCAGAGCTACAACTGAAAAGAGAAATATAATCCACGCCCTGCAATAGGAGGAGGGGTGATTTAAAGGCAGGGAAATCAGGAGAGACAGCTGGGAGTAAAGACCTCACAACAGGGGCGGAGAAACAGAACAGTGAGAACACCTCCAAACTCTAAGTGACATCATCACAGGGGTGGAGACACAGAGCTGTGAGAACGTCTCAAAGCTCTGGTAGTGACAGTACCCCCCCCTCTACGGGTGGACTCCGGACACCCAGGACCCACCTTCCCAGGATGAGCCCTATGAAATGCCCTGATAAGGCGAGTGGCTTTAATGTCCGACATCGGAACCCACATCCTCTCCTCAGGACCATAACCCTTCCAATGAACGAGGTACTGAAGAGAACCGCGGACAATGCGAGAGTCCACAATTCTGGAAACCTCAAACTCCAGATTGCCATCAACCAAGATCGGAGGAGGAGGCAAAGAGGAGGGTACCGTGGGCTGGACATATGGTTTTAAGAGAGATCTGTGAAATACATTATGTATCTTCCAAACCCGTGGAAGATCAAGGCGGAAGGCAACAGGATTGATGACTGACAAAATTTTATAAGGCCCAATAAACTTGGGACCCAATTTCCAGGAGGGAACCTTCAGTTTAATATTTCTTGTAGACAACCACACCAGATCACCCACATTCAGGTCCGGACCAGGCACACGTCTTTTATCAGCCACACGCTTATACTTCTCACTCATCTTTCTGAGATTACTCTGAATCTTTTGCCAAATGGTAGACAAAGACGAGGAAAATCTCTCCTCCTCAGGTAAACCAGAAAGAGCCCCTCCCGAGAATGTCCCAAACTGCGGATGGAACCCATATGCACCAAAAAATGGTGACTTATCAGAAGATTCCTGACGACGGTTGTTCAAAGCAAACTCAGCAAGAGGGAGAAATGAACACCAATCCTCCTGGTTCTCTGCCACAAAACAGCGCAAATATGTCTCCAGATTCTGATTGAGGCGCTCAGTCTGACCATTCGACTGCGGGTGAAAAGCAGAAGAGAAGGACAGCCGAACCCCCAGGCGAGAACAGAAAGCCTTCCAGAACCTGGACACAAACTGCGTGCCTCTATCGGAAACAATCTCAGAGGGAATGCCGTGCAATTTAACAATATGATCGACAAAAGCTTGCGCCAACGTTTTAGCATTGGGTAAACCAGGGAAAGGAACGAAATGAGCCATCTTGCTAAAACGGTCCACGACCACCAGGATCACCGACTTCCCCGAGGAACGAGGAAGATCCGTGATAAAGTCCATGGACAGGTGTGTCCAAGGACGGGAAGGTATGGGTAACGGGAGAAGGGAACCTAAAGGTCGTGAACGAGGGACCTTAGCGCAAGCGCACGTCTCACAAGCCGCCACAAAACCCTCCACAGACTTACGAAGAGCCGGCCACCAAAATCTCCGAGCAATGAGATCTACCGTGGCTCTACTCCCGGGGTGACCAGCAAGAACCGTATCATGATGTTCCTTAAAGAGTTTGTGACGTAGCTCAGGAGGCACGAACAACTTCCCGGAGGGACAACGGGCAGGTGCCTCAGACTGGGCAGCCTGGACCTCGGCCTCCAAATCGGAATATAGAGCAGAAACAACTACCCCCTCCGCCAAAATGGGACCCGGGTCCTCGGAGTTTCCTCCTCCCGGAAAACAGCGAGAGAGAGCATCAGCCTTCACATTCTTGATCCCAGGGCGGAAAGTAACAACAAAATTGAATCTGGAGAAGAACAGAGACCATCTGGCCTGTCTCGGATTCATACGCCTGGCCGACTCCAAGTACGCCAGATTCTTATGGTCGGTAAAAACGGTGATAGGGTGCCTGGCCCCCTCCAACCAATGGCGCCATTCCTCGAAAGCCAACTTGATGGCCAACAACTCCCTATCTCCCACATCATAGTTTCTCTCTGCCGGGGAGAGTTTTCTAGAGAAAAAGGCACAAGGTCGCCATTTGGCAGGAGAGGGGCCCTGGGACAAAACTGCACCCACACCCACCTCGGAAGCATCCACCTCAACAATAAAAGGTAAGGAAACATCGGGATGCACCAAGATGGGAGCAGACGCAAAACTCTCTTTAATCTTAGAAAAGGCTGCAAGCGCCTCCTCCGACCAAGAGGAAAAATCCGTCCCCTTTTTTGTCATGTCAGTAAGGGGTTTGACAATAGAGGAATAATTCAAAATGAACTTTCTGTAGTAGTTAGCAAAACCCAGAAAGCGCATCAATGCCTTCTGATTTTCAGGAAGCTCCCACTCCAGCATAGCACGGACCTTCTCCGGATCCATGCGAAAACCAGAAGCAGAGAGGAGAAAACCCAGAAATTGAATCTCCGATACCATAAAAAGACATTTCTCCAGCTTGGCATACAGTTTATTTTCCCGCAGTATCTGCAGGACCTGAAAAAGATGATCCTGATGGGTCTGAACATCAGGGGAAAAAATCAAAATATCATCAAGATACACCAATACAAATTTCCCCATTAAATGATAGAAAATACTATTAACAAAATGCTGAAAGACGGCCGGAGCATTCATCAGGCCGAAAGGCATAACGAGATTCTCAAAATGCCCATTAGGGGTATTAAAGGCCGTTTTCCATTCATCCCCCTCTCTGACCCTGACCAGGTTGTACGCGCCTCTTAGATCCAATTTGGAAAACACCTTGGCCCCAACAATTTGGTTGAAGAGGTCCGGGATTAGAGGAAGGGGATAGGGATCGCGAATCGTGATACGGTTCAGCTCCCTAAAATCTAAGCAAGGTCTCAGAGAGCCATCTTTTTTTTTAACAAAAAAAAAACCCGCGGCAACAGGCGACTTTGAGGGACGAATATGCCCCTTCTCGAGACTCTCGGAGATATAGGTTCGCATTGCGAGTCTTTCCGGTTGTGAGAGTTGTAGAGGCGTGCCTTTGGCAGCTTGGCGCCGGGAATGAGGTTAATGGGACAGTCAAACTCCCGGTGAGGAGGTAGCTCCCGAACACCGCTCTCGGAAAACACATCCGAGAAATCAGAGAGAAATGATGGCAGAGTTTTAGTAGACACCTCTGCAAGAGTGGCTGTGAGACAATTCTCTCTACAAAAGTCACTCCACTCATTTATTTGCCTTCCTTGCCAATCAATAGTGGGGTTATGTCTAGTGAGCCAGGGTAGCCCCAAAACTAGAGGAGAAGGCAATCCGTTAAGGACAAAACAAGATATCTCCTCCACATGAGTGTCACCTACAGCTAGCCGGATATTGTGAACAATGCCTTTCAGAGATCTCTGCGAGAGTGGGGCAGAGTCAATAGCAAAAACAGGTATATCCTTTTCTAATGTACAAACCTGAAAACCATGCAAGGCTACAAATTGAGTGTCAATAAGATTGACGGCCGCTCCACTATCGACAAAAATCTCACAAGGAATGACTTTGCTCTCTAGCGCCACCCTGGCAGACAGGAGAAAACGGGAACTGCAGGTCAAAGGAAAAGCATCAATTCCCACATCAACTTTGCCCAAAGTAGCAGATGAAGCAGAACTTGATGATCTACCTCTTGAGGTTTTTCTCTTATTATCGCTCTTAGAACAGGTCAGGAATCTCCTAGATGGACAAACATTTGCCAAATGACCTATGCCCCCACAACAAAAACACACCATATTCTGAGGATTAAATCCTCTTTTATCAGGGGCAAGTCGGCCTAGCTGCATGGGCTCCTCCTCAGAAGGGAGCGAGACAGGATGAGACCCCTGCATACTGAATGAGTCCGCACCATTGCCCCTAGACTGACAATGGCTGGACGGAGAGGTCTTGTTTCTTTCTCTTAGACGCCTGTCAAGGCGTACAGCTAATGACATGGCAGACTCTATCCATGAGAGACCAAGGATGTTGGTCTCTCATGGAAAGCAAAGGCATCTTTCAAATCCTCTGAGAGACCATGACAGAACTGACTTCGGAGTGCAGCATCATTCCAGCCTGAATCAGCTGCCCATCTCCGAAATTCAGAACAATAAAGCTCCGCAGACAGTTTGTTCTGGCATAGAACACGTAAGTTCGATTCTGCCAGAGCAACACGATCCGGGTCATCATATATCTGCCCCAGGGCCACAAAAAACCTTTCCACGGATCGAAGGGAAGGATCCCCTGATGGCAGCGAAAAAGTCCAAGTCTGAGCATTACCTCTGAGCAGGGAGATGACAATCCTCACCCTCTGTTCCTCATTACCAGAGGAGTGGGGACACAAACAAAAATGGAGTTTACATGCCTCTCTGAAGCGAACAAAATTCTCACTGCCCCCGGAGAACGTTTCCGGAAGTGAGACCTTTGGCTCGCAACAGACTCCATGAGCCGGAGCAGAGCACAATGCTTGTAGCTGAGTCAGAGATTGACGGAGATCCGCTACTTCCAAAGAAAGACCCTGCATGCGGTCAACCAAGCCAGAAAGCGGATCCATGTCAACAAGGACGGTTTTGGTGGATTATAATGTCACGGCTGTTTAAGGGTAACCAGAGCATACACAGTAAGAAGAGCTACTGACCGGACCCCAAACTAGGGAAGAGAAAGGGTGACCCCTGTCAGACCCTCAACACTCTCCCTATGCTGCTAAAGCACATGCCCGGATCCAAATGGTGGAACGAGGCATGCCCGCGTACCTTAGACTGATGAGCCCTGTAACCCCTACAATAGTGGAAGGGGCACGGCCACCGATGCCCTGCTCAGAATATGGAGGGAACCGGGGCCACCTCAGATCCAGTCAGGAAATCACCAGGTATACAACAAAGTCTGCACACTTAGCTGATGAAGCTGCAACCGCAGAGAAGACGGATCCAAGGGCCGCTGGCAATATCCGGAGTGCTTGCAGCAGCAGAACACAGGTCCAGGGAACTAGTAGCTAAAGAAGTGAAGATACTCAAGGCAGAGCTACAACTGAAAAGAGAAATATAATCCACGCCCTGCAATAGGAGGAGGGGTGATTTAAAGGCAGGGAAATCAGGAGAGACATCTGGGAGTAAAGACCTCACAACAGGGGCGGAGAAACAGAACAGTGAGAACACCTCCAAACTCTAAGTGACATCATCACAGGGGTGGAGACACAGAGCTGTGAGAACGTCTCAAAGCTCTGGTAGTGACAGTACCCCCCCCTCTACGGGTGGACTCCGGACACCCAGGACCCACCTTCCCAGGATGAGCCCTATGAAATGCCCTGATAAGGCGAGTGGCTTTAATGTCCGACATCGGAACCCACATCCTCTCCTCAGGACCATAACCCTTCCAATGAACGAGGTACTGAAGAGAACCGCGGACAATGCGAGAGTCCACAATTCTGGAAACCTCAAACTCCAGATTGCCATCAACCAAGATCGGAGGAGGAGGCAAAGAGGAGGGTACCGTGGGCTGGACATATGGTTTTAAGAGAGATCTGTGAAATACATTATGTATCTTCCAAACCCGTGGAAGATCAAGGCGGAAGGCAACAGGATTGATGACTGACAAAATTTTATAAGGCCCAATAAACTTGGGACCCAATTTCCAGGAGGGAACCTTCAGTTTAATATTTCTTGTAGACAACCACACCAGATCACCCACATTCAGGTCCGGACCAGGCACACGTCTTTTATCAGCCACACGCTTATACTTCTCACTCATCTTTCTGAGATTACTCTGAATCTTTTGCCAAATGGTAGACAAAGACGAGGAAAATCTCTCCTCCTCAGGTAAACCAGAAAGAGCCCCTCCCGAGAATGTCCCAAACTGCGGATGGAACCCATATGCACCAAAAAATGGTGACTTATCAGAAGATTCCTGACGACGGTTGTTCAAAGCAAACTCAGCAAGAGGGAGAAATGAACACCAATCCTCCTGGTTCTCTGCCACAAAACAGCGCAAATATGTCTCCAGATTCTGATTGAGGCGCTCAGTCTGACCATTCGACTGCGGGTGAAAAGCAGAAGAGAAGGACAGCCGAACCCCCAGGCGAGAACAGAAAGCCTTCCAGAACCTGGACACAAACTGCGTGCCTCTATCGGAAACAATCTCAGAGGGAATGCCGTGCAATTTAACAATATGATCGACAAAAGCTTGCGCCAACGTTTTAGCATTGGGTAAACCAGGGAAAGGAACGAAATGAGCCATCTTGCTAAAACGGTCCACGACCACCAGGATCACCGACTTCCCCGAGGAACGAGGAAGATCCGTGATAAAGTCCATGGACAGGTGTGTCCAAGGACGGGAAGGTATGGGTAACGGGAGAAGGGAACCTAAAGGTCGTGAACGAGGGACCTTAGCGCAAGCGCACGTCTCACAAGCCGCCACAAAACCCTCCACAGACTTACGAAGAGCCGGCCACCAAAATCTCCGAGCAATGAGATCTACCGTGGCTCTACTCCCGGGGTGACCAGCAAGAACCGTATCATGATGTTCCTTAAAGAGTTTGTGACGTAGCTCAGGAGGCACGAACAACTTCCCGGAGGGACAACGGGCAGGTGCCTCAGACTGGGCAGCCTGGACCTCGGCCTCCAAATCGGAATATAGAGCAGAAACAACTACCCCCTCCGCCAAAATGGGACCCGGGTCCTCGGAGTTTCCTCCTCCCGGAAAACAGCGAGAGAGAGCATCAGCCTTCACATTCTTGATCCCAGGGCGGAAAGTAACAACAAAATTGAATCTGGAGAAGAACAGAGACCATCTGGCCTGTCTCGGATTCATACGCCTGGCCGACTCCAAGTACGCCAGATTCTTATGGTCGGTAAAAACGGTGATAGGGTGCCTGGCCCCCTCCAACCAATGGCGCCATTCCTCGAAAGCCAACTTGATGGCCAACAACTCCCTATCTCCCACATCATAGTTTCTCTCTGCCGGGGAGAGTTTTCTAGAGAAAAAGGCACAAGGTCGCCATTTGGCAGGAGAGGGGCCCTGGGACAAAACTGCACCCACACCCACCTCGGAAGCATCCACCTCAACAATAAAAGGTAAGGAAACATCGGGATGCACCAAGATGGGAGCAGACGCAAAACTCTCTTTAATCTTAGAAAAGGCTGCAAGCGCCTCCTCCGACCAAGAGGAAAAATCCGTCCCCTTTTTTGTCATGTCAGTAAGGGGTTTGACAATAGAGGAATAATTCAAAATGAACTTTCTGTAGTAGTTAGCAAAACCCAGAAAGCGCATCAATGCCTTCTGATTTTCAGGAAGCTCCCACTCCAGCATAGCACGGACCTTCTCCGGATCCATGCGAAAACCAGAAGCAGAGAGGAGAAAACCCAGAAATTGAATCTCCGATACCATAAAAAGACATTTCTCCAGCTTGGCATACAGTTTATTTTCCCGCAGTATCTGCAGGACCTGAAAAAGATGATCCTGATGGGTCTGAACATCAGGGGAAAAAATCAAAATATCATCAAGATACACCAATACAAATTTCCCCATTAAATGATAGAAAATACTATTAACAAAATGCTGAAAGACGGCCGGAGCATTCATCAGGCCGAAAGGCATAACGAGATTCTCAAAATGCCCATTAGGGGTATTAAAGGCCGTTTTCCATTCATCCCCCTCTCTGACCCTGACCAGGTTGTACGCGCCTCTTAGATCCAATTTGGAAAACACCTTGGCCCCAACAATTTGGTTGAAGAGGTCCGGGATTAGAGGAAGGGGATAGGGATCGCGAATCGTGATACGGTTCAGCTCCCTAAAATCTAAGCAAGGTCTCAGAGAGCCATCTTTTTTTTTAACAAAAAAAAAACCCGCGGCAACAGGCGACTTTGAGGGACGAATATGCCCCTTCTCGAGACTCTCGGAGATATAGGTTCGCATTGCGAGTCTTTCCGGTTGTGAGAGATTGTAGAGGCGTGCCTTTGGCAGCTTGGCGCCGGGAATGAGGTTAATGGGACAGTCAAACTCCCGGTGAGGAGGTAGCTCCCGAACACCGCTCTCGGAAAACACATCCGAGAAATCAGAGAGAAATGATGGCAGAGTTTTAGTAGACACCTCTGCAAGAGTGGCTGTGAGACAATTCTCTCTACAAAAGTCACTCCACTCATTTATTTGCCTTCCTTGCCAATCAATAGTGGGGTTATGTCTAGTGAGCCAGGGTAGCCCCAAAACTAGAGGAGAAGGCAATCCGTTAAGGACAAAACAAGATATCTCCTCCACATGAGTGTCACCTACAGCTAGCCGGATATTGTGAACAATGCCTTTCAGAGATCTCTGCGAGAGTGGGGCAGAGTCAATAGCAAAAACAGGTATATCCTTTTCTAATGTACAAACCTGAAAACCATGCAAGGCTACAAATTGAGTGTCAATAAGATTGACGGCCGCTCCACTATCGACAAAAATCTCACAAGGAATGACTTTGCTCTCTAGCGCCACCCTGGCAGACAGGAGAAAACGGGAACTGCAGGTCAAAGGAAAAGCATCAATTCCCACATCAACTTTGCCCAAAGTAGCAGATGAAGCAGAACTTGATGATCTACCTCTTGAGGTTTTTCTCTTATTATCGCTCTTAGAACAGGTCAGGAATCTCCTAGACGGACAAACATTTGCCAAATGACCTATGCCCCCACAACAAAAACACACCATATTCTGAGGATTAAATCCTCTTTTATCAGGGGCAAGTCGGCCTAGCTGCATGGGCTCCTCCTCAGAAGGGAGCGAGACAGGATGAGACCCCTGCATACTGAATGAGTCCGCACCATTGCCCCTAGACTGACAATGGCTGGACGGAGAGGTCTTGTTTCTTTCTCTTAGACGCCTGTCAAGGCGTACAGCTAATGACATGGCAGACTCTATCCATGAGAGACCAAGGATGTTGGTCTCTCATGGAAAGCAAAGGCATCTTTCAAATCCTCTGAGAGACCATGACAGAACTGACTTCGGAGTGCAGCATCATTCCAGCCTGAATCAGCTGCCCATCTCCGAAATTCAGAACAATAAAGCTCCGCAGACAGTTTGTTCTGGCATAGAACACGTAAGTTCGATTCTGCCAGAGCAACACGATCCGGGTCATCATATATCTGCCCCAGGGCCACAAAAAACCTTTCCACGGATCGAAGGGAAGGATCCCCTGATGGCAGCGAAAAAGTCCAAGTCTGAGCATTACCTCTGAGCAGGGAGATGACAATCCTCACCCTCTGTTCCTCATTACCAGAGGAGTGGGGACACAAACAAAAATGGAGTTTACATGCCTCTCTGAAGCGAACAAAATTCTCACTGCCCCCGGAGAACGTTTCCGGAAGTGAGACCTTTGGCTCGCAACAGACTCCATGAGCCGGAGCAGAGCACAATGCTTGTAGCTGAGTCAGAGATTGACGGAGATCCGCTACTTCCAAAGAAAGACCCTGCATGCGGTCAACCAAGCCAGAAAGCGGATCCATGTCAACAAGGACGGTTTTGGTGGATTATAATGTCACGGCTGTTTAAGGGTAACCAGAGCATACACAGTAAGAAGAGCTACTGACCGGACCCCAAACTAGGGAAGAGAAAGGGTGACCCCTGTCAGACCCTCAACACTCTCCCTATGCTGCTAAAGCACATGCCCGGATCCAAATGGTGGAACGAGGCATGCCCGCGTACCTTAGACTGATGAGCCCTGTAACCCCTACAATAGTGGAAGGGGCACGGCCACCGATGCCCTGCTCAGAATATGGAGGGAACCGGGGCCACCTCAGATCCAGTCAGGAAATCACCAGGTATACAACAAAGTCTGCACACTTAGCTGATGAAGCTGCAACCGCAGAGAAGACGGATCCAAGGGCCGCTGGCAATATCCGGAGTGCTTGCAGCAGCAGAACACAGGTCCAGGGAACTAGTAGCTAAAGAAGTGAAGATACTCAAGGCAGAGCTACAACTGAAAAGAGAAATATAATCCACGCCCTGCAATAGGAGGAGGGGTGATTTAAAGGCAGGGAAATCAGGAGAGACATCTGGGAGTAAAGACCTCACAACAGGGGCGGAGAAACAGAACAGTGAGAACACCTCCAAACTCTAAGTGACATCATCACAGGGGTGGAGACACAGAGCTGTGAGAACGTCTCAAAGCTCTGGTAGTGACACTACCTCCCCTTAACCATATATTATTGGACTCCAGGGCACTTCCTCATTCAATCCTATTTTTATTTTCATTTTACCATTATATTGCGAGGCTACCCAAAGTTGAATGAACCTCTCCTGTGTCTGGGTGCCGGGGCCTAAATATATGCCAATGGACTGTTCCAATGTTGGGTGACGTGAAGCCTGATTCTCTGCTATGACATGCAGAATGATTCTCTGCTGACATGAAGCCAGATTGTCTGTTACGGGACCTCTCTCCTCTGCCTGTGTGCTGGGCCTAAATATATGCCAATGGACTGTTGCAGTGGTGGCTGACGTGAAGCCTCATTCTCTGCTATGACATGCAGACTGATTCTCTGCTGACATGAAGCCAGATTCTCTGTTACGGGACCTCTCTCCTCTGCCTGTGTGTGTGCTGGGCCTAAATATATGCCAATGGACTGTTGCAGTGGTGGCTGACGTGAAGCCTCATTCTCTGCTATGACATGCAGACTGATTCTCTGCTGACATGAAGACAGATTCTCTGTTACGGGACCTCCCTCCTCTGCCTGGGTGCTGGGCCTAAATATATGCCAATGGACTGTTGCAGTGGTGGCTGACGTGAAGCCTCATTCTCTGCTATGACATGCAGACTGATTCTCTGCTGACATGAAGACAGATTCTCTGTTACGGGACCTCCCTCCTCTGCCTGGGTGCTGGGCCTAAATATATGCCAATGGACTGTTGCAGTGGTGGCTGACGTGAAGCCTCATTCTCTGCTATGACATGCAGACTGATTCTCTGCTGACATGAAGCCAGATTGTCTGTTACGGGACCTCTCTCCTCTGCCTGTGTGTGTGCTGGGCCTAAATATATGCCAATGCACTGTTGCAGTGGTGGCTGACGTGAAGCCTCATTCTCTGCTATGACATGCAGACTGATTCTCTGCTGACATGAAGCCAGATTCTCTGTTACGGGACCTCCCTCCTCTGCCTGGGTGCTGGGCCTAAATATATGCCAATGGACTGTTGCAGTGGTGGCTGACGTGAAGCCAGATTCTCTGCTATGGGACCTCTCTCCAATTAATTTTGGTTAATTTTTATTTATTTAATTTTTATTTTAATTCATTTCCCTATCCACATTTGTTTGCAGGGGATTTACCTACATGTTGCTGCCTTTTGCAGCCCTCTAGCTCTTTCCTGGGCTGTTTTACAGCCTTTTTAGTGCCGAAAAGTTCGGGTCCCCATTGACTTCAATGGGGTTCGGGTTCGGGACGAAGTTCGGATCGGGTTCGGATCCCGAACCCGAACATTTCCGGGATGTTCGGCCGAACTTCTCGAACCCGAACATCCAGGTGTTCGCTCAACTCTACTTACAAGCCAAATGGTGCGCGCAGATAGGGATCCTGGCTGGGGGTCCCAACTCATCCAGACAATTCAATAATCCGCAGCACTCGCCGGTAAATGATGAAAATAGTGGTGATTTATTCACTCAAGCAGCCAGTATACAGCGACGTTTCGACCTCAGTTGGTCTTGATAAAGACCAACTGAGGTCGAAACGTCGCTGTATACTGGCTGCTTGAGTGAATAAATCACCACTATTTTCATAATTTACCGGCGAGTGCTGCGGATTATTGAATTGTCTGCAGTGACTTGTGACATCTGTGCAATACCTTCTGTGTGTCAGGGCCAGAGATAGGAAAAATATAAGTGCAAATGAGAATATTTTTCCATAATTTTCAATACTTTTTCTATAGAGGGTGTCTGCAGTGACTTGTGACAT
Organism: Bufo gargarizans; assembly: GCF_014858855.1. NCBI lineage: Eukaryota > Metazoa > Chordata > Amphibia > Anura > Bufonidae > Bufo > Bufo gargarizans. The sequence goes on from NC_058084.1 coordinate 258,171,130, forward strand.
CTCTGCAATACCTTCTGTGTGTCAGGGCCAGAAATAGGAAAAATATAAGTGAAATAAATTTTCCTTTTTCCATACTTTTTCCGTATACTTTGCTTGCTGTGAACTGTGACATCCGCGCCACATCTTGTGTGTCAAGCGTGCATATAACATTTAATATGAAGAAGGCGAGCATTAAGGGATGGGGAAGTGGCCGGGATGCTGATGGTTCACGCACAGGCTGTGGCCCTGGGCGCTGTGAAACGGTGCCTGCTGCCAGAGCTCAAGAAAAACAACAAAAATACACAGAAGTTCCAACAGAGGCAGGGCCTGGGACAGTTTCATGACACCCCTCCAGCACCCTCACCCTGATGCGTGGCCTTTTGTCACAAGAAGGGAAAATTTTTGGAAGATGGTAAAGGAGTACATAGCAGACCGTGTCAGCATCCTAAGTGATCCCTCAGTGCCTTGCAACTCCTGGGTGTCCAAGCTGGACACGTGGCATTAACTTGCGCTCTACGCCTTGGAGGTGCTGGCCTGCCCTGCCACCAGCGCTTTGTCTGAGCGGGTATTTAGTGCTGCTGGTGGCATTATAACAGATAAGCGTATCCGCCTGTCAACTGAAAATGCTGAAAAGTTGACTATTATAAAAATGAACAAGGCCTGGATTTCCCCAGACTTCTCGACTCCACCAGAGGAAAGAGGACGAACAAAATCTTTTTATAATGTGTTGTATGTACTTAATACACTGTATTCCCATGCACCCCTTCCACTACAAAAATGGATATATGGTTAAATCTTCCTTTTCTCATCCTCCTCCTCCTATTCCATCATATCAACATGCTTATTTGTAGCATATAATGCCCTTGCATATATGCCCTCACATATAATTTTTTAAAAGGTCAGCTCAACTGCAGGCCCTCGCATGTATTTAATGTTTTACAGAGTCAGCTCACTTGCAGGCCCTCACATATAATGTTTTATAGTTTCAGCTCAACTGCAGGCCCTTGCATATAATGTTTTACAGGGTCAGCTCACCTGCAGGCCCTTGCATATAATGTTTCACAGGGTCAGCTCACCTGCAGACCCTCACCTACAATCTTTTACAGGGTCAGCTCACCTTCTGATGACGACAGCAAAGTCTTGCATGTTGGTACTCTGGCACAAATGGCTGACTTCATGTTAGGCTGTCTTTCCCACGACCTGTGGTTTATACGCATTTTAGACAACACAGATTACTTATTGTTCACCCTTCTCGACCCCCACTACAAAGAGAATTTCTCATCTCTTATTTCTCTGATGAGAGGACAATCAAAATGGTTTTATACCAGAAGGTCTTTCTTGAAAAATTGCTCCAAAGTTAATAGGGCAGACATCCAAATGGATCTTCGCCATCACGGGGACGTGCGATCACCTAGAAGTTATATAGAGTCAACAAAGTGGCATCAGGCCCTCACCTACAAGTCCAGTCTCAGTAGCCAAGAGTCTGGTCAACACAATTCTCCCCATGACGGCACACTGAGACTTGCCCTCCAATAGATCCTCGTTAACGGAAAGTGTACTCATGTCAATAACAGGGCCTCTTGTTATTTATTGTCACTATCTCCCCTAGTCGGGAGTGGGTAATTTCTGCATGCCTGCTGCCTTTCTTGGACGCCGGTACTTTAATAACTTGACCCACCCTCTCTAGGTGGTTCACAATTAGGAAATAAAAGGGGCAAGGCAACAACAGCCAATCAGATTTCAGCCATTGACCTCCCTTGGATGTGGTAGCGGTTTCTCAGGCTCCCTCTCCAGCATTGAACCCTTATTCCCAGTTACCCGTGATCACCATGGTAGGCACAGAAAAGAACATTGAAAGTTGATAGGGCAGACATCCGAATGGAGGGTCACCATTACGGGGACATGCAATCGCCCAGAGGTTATCTAGAGTCACCAATACGGCAGCAGGCCCTCACCCCTAATGTTTTAGATGGTCAGATAAGCAGGCCCTTGCTCCAAATGTTTCTGAGAGTCACCAGCAGGCCATAAATCATGATTTTTCAGGGTGTGCATGATGTCCTACTTTATGTGTAACAAAGGGTGTTTTGGAGTGCGGGTTCCTTGTAATTTTTGGCAGCCCTTTCACTTAGTGCATAGGCTTTATGAGTATAGGAGTCCCACTACATGAACAATTGTACCACAATGTAAATGAGGCCCTCCATTATGTTATATATACAGGTTGTATCGGAGTACATGTTCCTTGTAATTTTTGGCAGCACTTGCACTTTATATACAAGTTAATATACAGGAAAGAATGCTTCATATTTTTTTTTCCCCTCTAAAATCGATTTTATGTTCGGGTTTGTGCGTATTATTATCAGTATGTAAAAGTGGCGTACTTCTCGGGCAACATGGTTCCCAGCAGCAACCTGGGAGTCCAAGATGCATCCAGACATCCTCCCTATGTGGTTCTCGAACCATTTTGGTGGTGTTTTCATCAATTTCTGACTTTCTCCTATGAACCAGGCACCCTCCCCTCTTCAGAGCAGGGGGTGCCTGGTTTAATGCTTGGGTTCTCCCATTGACTTCCGTTACACTCGGGTGTTCGGTAGAGTACCCGAGCATCCCGATGTGTTCGGCCAGAGCACCTGAGCACATTGGTGCTCAATCAACACTACCGGGTACTTTTTCTAGTTACTTTTTCTACTTTTTCTGCATAGACCACAACAGGAGTAACTATCGACCAGGACCTGCTCTGTATCCTCTACACAGCGAGAACTGAAGGGCCTATCATTACATCATCATCATCATCATCATCATCATCATCATCATCAGGTGATCAGTGCAGGAAAGAGCAAAGTTCAGCAGTGGAAGGGAGAAGTGATGGGAAAGCTTCTTTGATTAGCGGAGAAGAAAGTTGAGAAACAATTGATTCAGTGTAGGAGCCAGGGAAATGCAGGTAATTGTAGTTCTCTCCTCTTATACACTTACCTCCTTCCTGTAATGTCATCTGATATCACATAATAAGTCTAAACATGTTGGGAGCTGTAATTCTCTTCTCTTATACCTCCTCGCTGTTATGTCCTCTGATAGCATATAATAACATCCTGCGCTTGCTGGGATTTGTCATTCCCTCCTCTTATACCTCTTCCCTTTTAATCTCATCTGATAGCATATAATAACAGCTTGGACATGCTGGGAGTTGTAGCATTCTCTTCTTATACCTCCTCCCTGTATTGTCCTATGATGGAATATAATAACAGATAATTTCAGTAGACCACCTAAATTAATCAACAAAAGTAGAAGGATGTTCTATAATAATTAAAACATAACTTTTAATAATTGCCTAATAAGAAAAACCGGCCCCTAAGATAATCATAGATAATACAGTTATAAACATATAGTACCAAAAATGAAGCAAAAGGTAGTTCACCCATCAGTATACTGTAACACTGGGTGGCCTAAGTTACTTTAGATATAGGAAAAAGTGCTTGGCGGCACCAAGAGTATAAACCGATGGTCCTACCGCTCCAATGGATACATTCCTAATGCAACAGTTACCTCACCGATAGTCGATATACGGAATACTCCGAGGCTTGAAAATGTTTTCATTATTATAGATCATCCGTCTACCTTTGTTGATTCATTTAGGTGGTCTACTGAAATTATCTGGTTATCTTTGCTGTTTATCTCATTCTTGATTAGTTTTGGCATGGCAGGTTTCTTGGCTAGTGGCCTTAATACAGACTCATGGCTTGATGAGGCGAGGGAAGTATTCTAGGATAAATCATTGTACAGAAAAAGTTTACTCCATCTTTTAAAACCGCATTTAAAGAGTTAAATACATTATATAAAGAACATTTGTCTAGTTGGTAGGAGGTCCAGAGTTTGGACAATTATATAAAACCTGCCATTGTCCCAAGATGCTTAAGAATCTCACTTACCCCTGTTAATAAACAGAGAAGCCCTGGTATCGGTAACCGGTGGGAACAATTAACCACCACCAGCTTATTGAAATTCATGACATTGTTGCTTGAAGAGGAGAGGATTAATTTGGAAAATCTTGGGGAGAAGTTGAAAGCCCAGATTGAGGTTACAAAAACCTTCTCCCAAGATCCCAATTTAAATATTAAAGATAAACAATTGCAAGCTTCTATCAAAAACTACCAATACTATCTAAGAGAGCAGAAGCACAGACAATTCACCAAAGATCTTGCAGAATTTAAAGAAAATAATGCATTCAATTAATTAAAGGAGAAGGTCACTGCCAGAGAGGTCACATCAGAATTATCTACTACTGAGACGGACCTCTCAGACAGTGAACGAAAACAAACAGGAACATCCATTAGGAAAAACAAAAACCTATATAGGAGGGGTAGGGGGAGAGGGGGCAGAGGTAGAGGACAATCGCAAAAAATTTTAGACCAAGCAATTACATTCCCCCTCAGAAACCGATCCAAAACAAGGGATCAACAGGCCCCGAAGTAATAAACCTATCTCATAGAACATTGAATTGTGTTGAAATGGCTGTCTTTAGTAAGGGCTTATCCTTTGTTCCGACACGCCACTTTGATGCCTTCACCTGGACCAAAGACTTACATTTATTTGTCCATAAATTAAGGTGGCATAAATTCTTTAGAAATAAAGATGAGCAACAGTGTCAGTTACTAGGAATCCCTTTGGACATGTTACCTGATGTTAGCTTGCTGCACAGGTTGGAGGAAGTAGGTGGTGGCTTGGCGGGTGAGGGTCCATTTACCACACTCAGAAATAAAAGCACTAAGATGCCCCCTTCCCCAGTGATATATCGTGTTTGGATGTCTTCCTCCAACTCAACTTGTGTCAGCAAACCTATCAAAAGTGTTGCCATTTACTTCAACAGTAAACTGTGCCAAGGAGGAATGGGAGGCAATTACTGCACTGAGAGATGACACCTTGATTACTGTGAAACCCTCTGACAAAGGGGGTAACACAGTAATCATTAATTCTGACGATTATAGAATAATGTGTGAGCAGATACTATGGGATAGCCACAGTTATGAGATACTCCCATCGAATCCAACTGAACCATTCCTGATAGAACTCAAAGATATCCTTCAGGACGCCAGAGCCAAAAAGCGCATCTCTCAGGAGGAATATGATTTCCTTTATCAAAAAAATCCAGTAATTGCCACGTTTTACAGCCTGCCCAAAAACCATAAAGGGGCTAGCCCACTAAAAGGGAGGCCGATTGTTTCTGGAATGGGCAGCATCACCCAAAATATTGGGGTGTATATTGATAAAATTCTTATGCTCTTTGTGGTGTCCCTTGCATCTTATGTTAGGGACACCATGGATCTTTTAAAGAGACTAGACTGCATTACTATTGAAGGGGAAGCTATCTTAGGGAGCATAGACATTGAGGCATTGTATTCTTTTATCCCACAGGCAGCCGGACTTGGAGCAGTAAGATGCTATCTTAGTATGAGGGGATGTCAGTACACTTTACATAATGACTTCATCTTGAGACTCCTTAAATACTTTCTTACCCATAATTTTTTCCTCTTTGGTACTAAGCTTTACCACCAGCTCAGGGGTACAGCAATGGGCTGTTCCTATGCACCAGGCTATTCTAATTTTCTCCTGGGCTGGTGGGAAGCAACCAGTGTTTTCACTGACACTGTCATCGAGTACTGGACCTATAGCAATGTGGGCCCAATATTTTACTGGACCTATAGCAATGTGGGCCTGATATTTTTGTCATCTGGAATGACACCAAACCTTCTTTTTCAGACTTTGTGGATAATTTGAATCATAACGATATCTGTCCGAGATTCACATATGAGTCCAGTTCAGATACCCTTCCTTTTCTGGACATATCTATTTCAAGAAAGGGGTCAGACGAACTCTCAACCACAATTTTCAGAAAACCCGCTTCCACCAATTCCGTCCTACATTGGAGCTGTAGCCACCCCACCCCTCTTAAGAGGGGGATTCCATGTGGCCAGTATTTGCGCCTATGTCGCAACTGCTCTGAGAGTTTAGGATCAAGCGGATGACCTCAGGGCTAGGTTTCTTAGCAGGGGTACACGGAAGACGTGCTTAAGAAAGCCTATCACAGGGCCGTTACGAAAGCTCGCTCAGAATTGTTTGTACCAAAAGATAAAACAGAAGGGGACCAAAAAAATCTGTCTGATTGCTATGTTTGACGCTGCGCTGATCGTACAAGGGGGATACTTAAGAAGCATTGGCCGATTCTTCTAATGGACCCGAACATCAGTGAGGTGATACATGAGTATCCGCAGATCACATTTAGAAGGGGTAATAGTTTGAGGGATCTCCTCGTTAACAGACACTAAACCCCTGCTCCCCAAAAGGGCAATTGGCTAGACGGTAGACCTGTCGGCTGCTTCAAGTGTAGTGGCTTGCAACGTCGTACAAACTGGCAAGAGATTTTACAGTACTAACCTGCAACAAAAATTCCCTATTAGGGATTTTATCAACTGCAGAACTCAGGGTGTGATTTACAAGATTACCTGTGAGTGTAATAGGGAATACATTGGTAAGACCAGATGGGAATTACGCAGGCGACTGGGTGAGCACCTTGGTGACATTGAGAACAGAAGGGACACGGCAGTGTCCAGACATGTTCACGAATGTCACCAGGGTGATTCAAGATGAATTAAGGTCATGGGAGTTGGGAAAGATGGATGCCCTAGTCGCAGCGGGGACTGGGAACGTATTTTACTACAACATGAAGCTCACTGGACATAAACATTACGTACGGTCTCACCCATGGGCCTGAGCTCCCCTAAGTTTCCTCTGATGAGCTTTACACTCATCTTAAAGCGAAACATGCATGTAGGGATCTGGCAGGAGAGAGCTCAGTAGGGCGCATCAATTCCAGGGTTAGGTTCCTGACAGTACCTAGTCACAGGGTTCCGAGGTTAGGTTACCAGGGGTAGTGCAGAATTTCTTGCAGGGTACTATTAGGGCAAGCAAGCCCGTATACCTAACCCCCCTTTGCAACATTTTCAAGCCTCAGAGGATTTGGTATATATCGACTATCGGTGAGGTAACCGTTGCATTAGGAACGTATGCATTGGAGCGGTAGGACCATCGGTTTTTACTCTTGGTGCCACCGAGCACTTTTTCCTATATCTAAAGTGACCTAGGCCACCCAGTGTTACAGTATTCCGAGGGGTGAACTACCTTTTGCTCCATTTTAGGTACTATATGTTTAACTGTATTATCTATGATTATCTTAGGGTCCGGTTTATCATATTATGTAACATAGTAACATAGTATGTAAGGCCGAAAAAATACATTTGTCCATCCAGTTCGGCCTGTCATCCTGCAAGATGACCCAGAGGAAGGCAAAAAAAAAAAAAAACCCTGTGAGGTAGAAGCCAATTTTCTCCACTTTAGGGGAATAAAATATTCCTTCCCGACTCCAATCAGGCAACCAGAATAACTCCCTGGATCAACGACCCCTCTCTAGTAGCTATAGCTGTAATATTATTACACTCCAGAAATACATCCAGGCCCCTCTTGAATTCCTTTATTGTACTCACCATCAACACCTCCTCAGGCAGAGAGTTCCATAGTCTCACTGCTCTTACTGTAAAGAATCCTCTTCTATGTTTGTGTACAAACCTTCTTTCCTCCAGACGCAGAGGATGTCCCCTCGTCACAGTTACAGTCCTGGAGATAAATAGATGATAGGATAGATCTCTGTACTGACCCCTGATATATTTATACATAGTAATTAGATCTCCCCTCAGTCGTCTTTTTTTTAAAGTGAATACCCTAATTTTGATAATTTTTCAGGGTACTGTAGTTGCCCCATTCCAGTTATTACTTTAGTTACCCTCCTCTGGACCCTCTCCAGCTCTGCTATGTCTGCCTTGTTCACAGGAGCATAGAACTGTACACAGTACTCCATGTGTGGTCTGACTAATGATTTGTAAAGTGGTAGGACTATGTTCTCATCACGGGCATCTATGCCCCTTTTGATGCAACCCATTATCTTATTGGCCTTGGCAGCAGCTGCCTGATACTGTTTTTTGCAGATTAGTTTGCTGTTTATTAAAATTCCTAGATCCTTTTTCATGTCAGTGTTACCAAGTGTTTTACCATTTAGTATGTATGGGTGACTTGCATTATTCCTTCCCATGTGCATAACTTTACATTTGTTAGTGTTAAACCTCATCTGCCACTTATCTGCCCAAGCCTCCAGTCTATCCAGATCGCCCTGTAGTAGTATACTGTCCTCTTCAGTATTAATTACTTTACACAGTTTAGTGTCATCTGCGAAAATTTATATTTTACTATGGAAGCCTTCTACAAAGATCATTAATAAATATATTGAAGAGAATAGGGCCCAATACTGACCCCTGAGGTACCGCACTAGTGACAATGACCCAATCTTAGTGTGTACAACTAATAACCACCATCTGTTTTCTATCCCTCAGCCAGTTACTTACCCACACACAGACGTTTTCTCCCAGTCCGAGCATTCTCATTTTATATATTAACCTTTTATGTGGTACAGTGTCAAATGCTTTGGAGAAGTCCAGATATACGACATCCATTGATTCGCCGCTGTCAAGGCTAGAACGTACCTCCTCATAGAAACTGCTTAAATTAGTATGGCATTACAATCCCTCATGAAGCCATGCTGATATGGCGTTATTTGCTTATTTCCGTTGACATGCTCTAACATAGCATCTCTCAGAAAAGCTTCAGTTTACCCACAACAGATGTTAAACTTACCGGCCTATAGTTTCCAGGCTCTATTTTTGGACCCTTTTTGAATATTGGCACCACATTTGCTATGCGCCAATCCTGTGGGACATTCCCTGTCAGTATAGAGTCTGCAAATATTAGAAATAGGGGTCTGGCTCCGATATTACTTAATTCCCTTACAATACGGGGGTGTATGCCATCCGGTCCTGGCGATTTGTCTATTTTAATCTTTTTTAGTCGCTGTTGTACTTCTTTCTGGGTCAGACAGGACACTTTTAATGGGGAATTTATTTTTACATTCAGCATTTCATCTGACAGTTTATTTTCCTCAGTGAATACATTGGAGAAAAAAATATTTAACAGCTTTGCTTTCTCCTCGTCGCTCTCTGCGACTCCCCCCTCATTACTCATTAAAGGGCTGACACCTTCAGATTTATACTTTTTAGCATTTATATACAGGTCCTTCTAAAAAAATTAGCATATTGTGATAAAGTTCATTATTTTCTGTAATGTACTGATAAACATTAGACTTTCATATATTTTAGATTCATTACACACAAACTGAAGTAGTTCAAGCCTTTTATTGTTTTAATATTGATGATTTTGGCATACAGCTCATGAAAACCCAAATTTCCTATCTAAAAAAATTAGCATATTTCATCCGACCAATAAAAGAAAAGTGTTTTTAATACAAAAAAAGTCAACCTTCAAATAATTATGTTCAGTTATGCACTCAATACTTGGTCGGGAATCCTTTTGCAGAAATGACTGCTTCAATGCGGCGTGGCATGGAGGCAATTAGCCTGTGGCACTGCTGAGGTGTTATGGAGGCCCAGGATGCTTCGATAGCGGCCTTAAGCTCATCCAGAGTGTTGGGTCTTGCGTCTTTCAACTTTCTCTTCCCAATATCCCACAGATTCTCTATGGGGTTCAGGTCAGGAGAGTTGGCAGGCCAATTGAGCACAGTAATACCATGGTCAGTAAACCATTTACCAGTGGTTTTGGCACTGTGAGCAGGTGCCAGGTCGTGCTGAAAAATGAAATCTTCATCTCCATAAAGCTTTTCAGCAGATGGAAGCATGAAGTGCTCCAAAATCTCCTGATAGCTAGCTGCATTGACCCTGCCCTTGATAAAACACAGTGGACCAACACCAGCAGCTGACATGGCACCCCAGACCATCACTGACTGTGGGTACTTGACACTGGACTTCAGGCATTTTGGCATTTCCCTCTCCCCAGTCTTTCTCCAGACTCTGGCACCTTGATTTCCGAATGACATGCAAAATTTGCTTTGATCCGAAAAAAGTACTTTGGACCACTGAGCAACAGTCCAGTGCTGCTTCTCTGTAGCCCAGGTCAGGCGCTTCTGCCGCTGTTTCTGGTTCAAAAGTGGCTGTAGCCCATTTCCTGCACACACCTGTACACGGTGGCTCTGGATGTTTCTACTCCAGACTCAGTCCACTGCTTCCGCAGGTCCCCAAGGTCTGGAATCGGTCCTTCTCCACAATCTTCCTCAGGGTCCTGTCACCTCTTCTCGTTGTGCAGCGTTTTCTGCCACACTTTTTCCTTCCCACAGACTTCCCACTGAGGTGCCTTGATACAGCACTCTGGGAACAGTCTATTCGTTCAGAAATTTCTTTCTGCGTCTTACCCTCTTGCTTGAGGGTGTCAATGATGGCCTTCTGGACAGCAGTCAGGTCGGCAGTCTTACCCATGATTGCGGTTTTGAGTAATGAACCAGGCTGGGAGTTTTTAAAAGCCTCAGGAATCTTTTGCAGGTGTTTAGAGTTAATTAGTTGATTCAGATGATTAGGTTAATAGCTCGCTTAGAGAACCTTTTCATGATATGCAAATTTTTTGAGATAGGAATTTTGGGTTTTCATGAGCTGTATACCAAAATCATCAATATTAAAACAATAAAAGGCTTGAACTACTTCAGTTGGTGTGTAATGAATCTAAAATATATGAAAGTCTAATGTTTATCAGTACATTACAGAAAATAATGAACTTTATCACAATATGCTAATTTTTTGAGAAGGACCTGTAATTGAAGAACATTTTAGGGTTAGTTTTGCTCTTTGGCAATTAATCTCTCAGTCTCTAGTTTGGCCGCTTTTATTTGTTTTTTACATGTTCTATTTTTTTCCTTATAGTTTTTCAGTGCTTTCATGCTACCTTCCTGTTTTAGTGTTTTATATGTTTTCTTTTTATCATGTATTGCTTTCTTTACAGTTCTGTTTATCCACATTGGATTCTTTTTGTTCCTTAACCTTTTATTCCCATACGATATGTACCTCTTACAATGAGATTTTAGGATGCTTATAAAGATATCCCATTTTATGGCTGTATTTTTATTTTTGAGGACTTTGTCCCAGTTAATTAGGCCTATGGCCTCTCTTAGTTGGCTAAATTTGGCTTTTTTGAAGTTTGGTATTTTTGTTCCTCCGTGTAGAAAAGCTCTTTTGAATGATAATTGGAAGGTTATTACTTTATGGTCACTATTTCCCAGGTGTCCCCCAACCTGCAAGTCTGTTGTTCTGTCAGGCCTATTGGTTAATACTAAGTCCAGTATGGACATCCCTCTAGTCGGGTCCTGAACCAGTTGGGAAAGGTAATTGTCTTTGGTTATTGCCAAGAACCTGTTTCCTTTATGAGATGTACAAGTTTCAGTTTCCCAGTCTATATCTGGGTAGTTGAAGTCCCCCATAATAACCACCTCATTATGATTTGCGGCCTCGTCTATCTAATTTAGTAGTAGATTTTCTGTGGACTCTGATAAATTAGGTGGTTTATTGTAAACTCCTATTAGTAATTTATTATTGTTTTTAGCTCTATGTATCTCTACCCACAGTGACTCCACATGTTCATGTCCCTCACTTATATCTTCACGGAGTGTGGGCTTTAGACAGGACTTTACATAAAGGCAGATCCCTCCCCTTCTCCGGTTTTGACAATCCTTTCTAAACAGACTGTAACCTTGTACATTAACTGCCCAGTCATAGCTATCATCCAGCCATGTCTCAGTTATTCCCACTATGTCATAGTCCTCCTCACAAATCACAAATTACAGTTCCCCAGTTTTATTAGTCAGGCTTCTGGCATTAGTATACATATATTTGAGAGGTTTATGTATATTTTTTAACCTACACCTTTCCTTCTGAACTGTTCTAGTCCCTCCTTCCAATCCTCCCCCAGTCCCACTAGCTTGGCCCCGGTTTCTATCTGCACTATCTTCCCCTCCTATAATGTAATTTTCCTCCCCCCCAGTCCCTAGTTTAAACACTCTTCCAACCTTCTAGGTAATTATTAAAAGTTATGTTTTCATTATTATAGATCATCTGTGTACTTTTGTGATTTAATGCTAAAACTACTTGTCTCGTCATACGTTGAGTATCTCACATGATGATGCATGGGCAACAAACAGTTAACACTGGCAGTGTTAGCCTCATTTCAAGAGTAATGTTCCTGTCCTACCTCCTAGCCAGTGGAGAGTATCAACTGAGCAGAGCTAGAATCAACATGTGTAAGCTCCTGCCCAGTAGGCCAAAAGAGAAGCCTCATACAGGAAACACCATTCCTTAGACTTAAACAATACCACAGAAAAACATAAAGGGATTGTGTCACTTCAGCAAGTGAAATTTATCATGTAGAGAACCTTTATAACAGGCACTTACTAATCATTCGGCATTTTCAATATTGCTTCCTTTTCAGGCTGGATTCATTTTTCCATTACATTGTACTCTGCTTGTTTCCATGGTTACGACCACCCTGCAATGCATCAGCGGTGGCTGTGTTTGGACACTATAGGAAAAAGTTCTGGCCTCTCTGGTGGCCTGGACCGTGGGAGCTCACATAGGCTGGTGATTTTTTCTCTATAGTATGCAAGCAAGGCCATGGCTGATGGATTGCAGGGTGGTCATAACTAGTGTGGAGCGAATCCACATGAGAAGTCCACGAAGTCCAAATTTCAGGATAAATTCAATTTGCCGCAAACCTGAATTTCCTCTTGCTTCATGGTAGAGAATCGATTTAACCTGAAATAGTGCAAAAAAAAATAAAAAATCATACTTATCTACTCCATTTGCTTGCGAAGGGCCGAACACCACTATCTTGCTTGAAGATCTCGGCCAGAAATCCCATTTACAGTGATGTATGACCAGGCCAGCCATAGTGATAAAATCATCTTGGGCCACATGAGATTTCCCGCCAGATCTTCAAGCAAGGCGACTTTGGCCAGCCTGTTGTGAGAAAATGGATCAGGTAACTATGATTTATTTTATTTTTTTAGATTTTACTGTGTTATGTAAATCAGATGCTGCGATCATTTATAAACGTGGCATCTGGGGGGTACAATGACAGGGGCAGCGCAATTGCCACTCCCTGTCATTACACACACTACTTACAAAGAAATGGGCTTCGTGACAAAGTAAAGCGGAATTAAACTGTCCAATAATTCGCTCATCTCTAGTCAAAACTATGGAAACGAGCAGTGTATAATGTGATGGAAAAACTAAATACATTACAAATACATTAGTAAGTGACTTGTAGCAACTTTCTCTATATGATAAATGCCACTGGCTGAAGTGATACAACTGTTTTAACTGAAAGACCACCCCTGAGGGAGAGAAAACAGGCATTCATTGGAGGTTTAGAGCCATCAAGGCCATGCAGGGTTTAGACAGTAAGGTACTGCACGTTTATGACAATAAAATTTTACTGTTTGTTTAAAGGATATATTGTTTAGGTGCCGAGTACACTTTGAAACAGACTGGCCATCCAGATCTGCAACTGGGAACTGCAGAAAGAGTTACTGAGAACAGATTTACATGCCTCTGGTTATTTGGAAAGACTGTAAAGTCTACTTAGAGAAAGACAGGGAGTACTAATGACATAATCATGGCTGCCTATACACAACTATTGGGAGAAGACTACACTTTAATATGCTTTGGAACTATGCATATTACTGCTATTTGTACTACTACTACTTCCATCATCAGATCAGTAAAGAGATGGGCCTGGTCATTGACTCCACCAATCCATCTGCCAGCCCCTACATCTGCCCTCCTGCCTTGCACCCATCTACCTAACATCAAAGGCACCCCATCTTATACTAGGCAGGAGCCCCAATACATACAGTAGTGTTCAAACTGTATCAATCACTGTTTTTGGTATAAATTATATTTCTACATAGCAAATAATTTACTAGCAGGTGTAGTAGAGTAATAGAAATCCAACAAACCCAACAGTCATGACATGCATGCTGCTGATTCTCTGTATTTCAATCACTTATTGAAAGAGGCATGTTCAAAATAATAGCAGTGTGGAGTTTAATTACTGAGGTCATTCATTCTTTGAAAAACATGTGGCAATTATTTCCCTTATTTAAGGAAGGAAGGCAGAAAATGTTGTACATGCTGGTTACAGTGCATTTCTCTCTGAAATTCTAAGAAAATGGGTCTTTCCAGACATTGTTCAGAAGAACAGTGTACCTTGATTAAAAAGTTGATTGGAGAGGGGAAAACATATGATGAAGTGCAGAAAATGATAGGCTGCTCAGCTAAAATGATTGCAAATACTTTAAAATGGCAACCAAAACCTGAAAGACGTGAAGAAAGCGAAAAACTACCATTCAAATGGATAGAAGAATATCCAAAATGGCAAACACTCAGCCAACAATCAGGTCCAGGAAGATCAAGAAGGTCTAAAGTTACCTGTGAGTACTGTTACAATTAAAATACGCCTATGTGAAGCCAAGCTATCTGCAAGAAGCACCCACAAAGTCCCACTGTTGAAAAAAAAGACATGTGCAGAAGAGGTTATAATTTGCCAAATAGCACATTGACTGGCCTAAGAAGAAATGGCGCAACATTTTGTCGACTGATAAAAGATTGTTCTTTTTGGGTCAAGAGGCCGGAGACAGTTTGTCAGACAACCCCCAAACACTGAATTCCAGCCACAGTACACTGTGAAGACAGTGAAGCATGTTGGCACAAGTAACATGATAATGGGATGTTTCTCATACTACGGTGTTGGGTCTATTTATTGCATACCAGGGATCATGGATCAGTTTGAATACATCAGAATACTTAAAGAGGTCATGCTGCCTTATGCTGAAGAGGAAATGCCCTTGAAATGGGTCTTCCAACAAATAAACGACCCCAAACACACCAGTAAACGTGCAACATCTTGGTTCCAGGCCTACAAGATTGACGTTATGGAGTGGCCAGCACAATCCCTGAATCTTAATCCAATGGAAAACTTGTGGGTGACATCAAAAATGCATTTTCTGAGGCAAAACCAAGAAATAGATAAGAACTGTGAAATGTAGTCCAATCATCCTGGGCTAGAATACCTGTTCACAGGTGCCAGAAGTTGGTTGACTCCATGCAACACAAATGTACAGCAGTTCTCAGAAACAGTGGTTATACAACTAAATATTAGTTAAGTGATTCAAAGGAAAGCAACATCTTCAAAAAAAATTCTGTTTATATAGTGAATGTTTGAGTTTGTGTCACGGATGGTGTTGCTGAAAGCTGGCACTTATAAATAAACATCCGACTGGCTTGATCCCAAACTAAGGAGTATATAGGTAAACCCTATAAAACCCCTAGAGCTCTCCCTGACTGCTATGCCCGTGCAAAGGTCTTTATGGTAGACGATTGCATGTCCACGTACCTCATACTATGTGACACCTGAAAACCCTATAATAGTGAGGGGACACGACCACCGGCTCCCTGCACTTAATACGGATGGAGTCAGGGTCACCTAGTATCAAGCCAGCAAGGAAACACAAATAAAGGAAACAGACTTATCTGAGGAAGCAGCCTCCAGCAGTGAACACAATCCAGGAAGAAGTATAAACTGCAAAGTGAGGCAGTATGGGAGGGAATATAACAGAACTTCTCACAGAAGTGGCGGTGACAGTACCCCTCCCTCTATGGGTGGACTCTGGACACTCAGAGCCCACCTTCTCAAGATGAGACCTATGGAAAGCCCTGATAAGATGAGTGGCCTTAATGCCCGGCACTGGGACCCACATCCTCTCCTCAGGACCATAACCCTCCCAATGAACGAGGTACTGGAGAGAACCGCGGATAATGTGAGAATGCACAATCCTAGAGACCTGGAATTCAAGATTACCATCAACAACAATCGGAGGAGGAGGCAAAGAGGAGGGTACAGTGGTTTGGACATAAGGTTTTAATAGGGACCTGCAAAAAACATTATGGATCTTCCAAGTGTGAGGAAGATCAAGACGGAAGGCAACGGGATTGATGACAAACAAGATCTTGTAAGGCCCAATAAACTTAGGACCCAACTTACAGGAGGGAATCTTAAGTTTGATATTCTTTATAGACAACCACACCAGATCACCCACATTCAGGTCTGGACCAGGCACACGTCTCTTATCCGCCACACGCTTATATCTCTCACTCACCCTCTTCAGATTACCCTGAATCTTTTGCCAAATAAATGACAAAGACGAGGAAAATCTCTCCTCATCAGGTAAACCAGAAGACCCCTCTCCAGAGAATGTCCCAAACTGCAGATGAAACCCATATGCACCAAACAATTGTAACTTATCAGAGGACTCCTGGCGACAGTTATTTAAAGCAAACTCAGCAAGGCACAAAAATGAAACGCCAATCCTCTTGATTCTCCGCCACTAAACAGCGCAGATATGTCTCCAGATTCTGATTGACGTGTTCCGTCTGACCATTCAACTGCAGGTGAAAAGCAGAAGAGAACAACAACCGGACCCCCAAGCGAGAACAGAAGGCCTTCCAGAATCTGGAAACAAATTGCGTACACCTATCAGAGACGATGTCTGAAGGAATGCCATGTAATTTAACAATGTGATCAACAAATGCTTGCGCCAGAGTCTTAGCATTGGGTAACCCAGAAAAGGGAATGAAATGCGCCATTTTGCTAAAACGGTCCACTACAACCAGAATCACAGTCTTCCCAGAGGAACGAGGCAGGTCCGTAATGAAGTCCATGGACAGATGCGTCCAAGGACGGGAAGGAATGGGTAACGGGAGGAGAGAACCCGATGGCCGTGAATGAGGGACCTTGGCACGAGCGCAGGTCTCGCAGGCTGCCACAAAACCCTCAACCATCTTACGAAGAGCCGGCCACCAGAATCTCCGAGCAATGAGATCCACTGTGGCTCTGCACCCCGGGTGCCCAGCAAGGACATTATTGTGGTGCTCCTTAAAAACCTTATTTCGTAAAGCGAGAGGCACAAACAACCTTCCAGGGGGACAAAGATCAGGAGCCTCTACCTGGGCTGCCTGAACCTCTGCCTCCAAATCAGGATAAAGAGAAGACGACCACCCCTTTAGCCAAAATGGGACCCGGGTCTTCAAAGTTCCCCTCTCCCGGAAAACAACGTGACAGGGCATCCGCCTTCACATTTTTAACCCCAAGGCGGAACGTAACAACAAAATTAAACCTAGAAAAGAACAAAGACCATCTGGCCTGTCTCGGGTTCAGATGCTTGGCCGATTCCAATTAAGCCAGATTCTTATGGTCTGTAAACACGGTAATAGGGTGTCTGGCTCCCTCTAACCAATGGCGCCATTCCTCAAAAGCTAATTTGATGGCCAACAACTCCCTATCTCCCACATTGTAATTTCTCTCTGCAGAGGAGAGTTTCCTTGAGAAAAAGGTGAGAAGGAAACCAATAAATTGAATCTCCGGAACTGCAAACACACATTTTTCCAGTTTAGCGTACAATTTATTATCCCGCAGAATCAGCAAGATCTGACGTAGGTGGTCTTGATGAGTCTTGAAATCAAGAGTATACTGTCCTCATACACGTTAGCACGGTGTGTAATCTGACATGTAGCTAAACCTTTTTGTCCTCTGAGAGAAAAGAGACTGTTCCGCTTTAAGGTTCTCTTTATTGCTCGTAGACTGACAGGAAAGGTGAAACTACAGAATAAAACAGTAGTATTTTAGAACATAAATACCATGGTATATGGCATAAAACACAGATTAACCTGCTATACATTCAGTATATGATATAATACAATGATAGTAATGAGCTATCAATACAAGAAACATAATACAATGCAGTAAATGACACAGATAGTGCTCTTACCGACTATGCTCAAAAACAGGCTGAATAACAGATGATGTGACAGGAAAACCAGTGAGAGAGCATGATTGCTGAGACATAAGATGATGGCTGCTTGCTGTACCAGCACAAGACTAGCAAGAACTAGGAACTACCCACAATGCACTGGGACTCCCATAATGCATAGAGAAAAACAGGCTGGGTGAAATACCTAAACTCATCAATAGATGGTGCTGTTACGACACAATGTAATGCAAATGAATTACAACAGTTAAAATGCCATGTCAACTGATAAAGAGACAGAAACAACTGGAACTGAATCTGGGGACAGAACACTCCCCGCTTGACGTCAACCGACGTCACTATTGTATTCTTTTGGTGCAAACAGTAGAACGAGTTCTCCTACTGGTCTGAGGAACACTTTGGTCTCTCCCTGTCTCCGTATTTTCAATTCTACTTTGCGTACAATTCCGTCCTTACTTGGGAATATCTTAGTCACAAGTCCTAACGGCCACTCGTTTTTCCGTGACTGGCAGTCTTTCATTAGGACTACATCGCCAGTCTGGAGGTTAGGCTTGTTGGTTTGCCACTTTTTCCTCGGTTGCAGAGTGGGAATGTATTGCTTTTTCCACTTGTCCCAGAACGAGTTTGAGAGACCCTGTACTTGTCTCCATCGATTTTTGTAAAGATCGTTGGAATTGAATTCTCCAGGTGGAGCACAAATTTGTTCAGTCTTTTGGGTAAGCAGTGTGGCGGGTGTGAGAACTGTTGGGTCATCAGGATCGCTAGAAATCGGGGTTAGCGGTCTGGCATTTATGATAGCCGATACTTCTGCCATGAAGGTAGTCAGGCTTTCATGAGTCAGCTTTGAAGATCCTTCTTGTAAGAAGATTGAGTCGAGGATTCTCCGTGCGATGCCTATCATCCTCTCCCAAGCACCTCCCATGTGAGAAGAGTGTGGTGGGTTGAAGGTCCAAGTACATCCTCGTTCACTGAGGTATCTTTCTATGTTGTTAACATCCAAGTTGGAAGAGAGTTGTAGTTCTCTTGCTGCTCCGACAAAGTTTGTGCCTCGGTCAGAACGAATGTGTTTGACAGGTCCTCTAATGGCAATGAAACGTCGGAAAGCATTAATGGAACAGGAAGTATCCATAGATTCAATTACTTCAATATGGACAGCTCTGATGGACAGACAGGTGAACATAATCGCCCAACGTTTCCCGTGCGCACGGCCTCCCCTGGTTTGCCGGACAACCACAGGCCAAGGTCCAAACACGTCTAGGCCAACATTGGTGAAGGGTGGATCCATACTTAGTCGGTCATACGGGAGGTTTGCCATCTTCGGTGCCTGTGACATACCACGGAGTTTCCGACAGGTAACACATTTAAATATGAATCTGCATACACATCTTTTAGCTCCAACTATCCACATTCCAGCTGTTCTTAGAGCTCCTTCAGTAAACAGACGACCTTGGTGCTTTGTCTGTTCATGGTAATGTTGCACGAGCAGAGTAGCTATATGATGCTGTCCAGGAACTATCACAGGATGTTTCTCTGCTAGGCCTACATCGGCTTCCATAAGGCGTCCACCTACCCTTAAGAGCCCATCTTCATCGATCACTGGGTCTAGTTTCCTTAAAACACTACCTTTAGGCACGGGTCTTTGGCTGACTACACAGTCGATTTCCGTAGCATAGGTTTCATGCTGTACAGCCTGGATAATTACATTTTTTGACCGCTCTAGATCGAGAGCTGTGTAGACATGTTTACAATGATGCCAACCTCTACAGATATCTTTATCTGCAGATGAGGTTGCTTTGTACGACCGAGCAATGTGGGTCAGGCAAGTGATGGCACGGACAAGAGATCTCCAAGTAGAGAACCTACTGAATCTGTGGGATTTCAGGTGGTGGTCCAGAGTCTCAGTATGTAACACAGATACCTTTTCTTTTTCAATATCTTTTTATTGATTTCAAATAGAAATGAAGGGGTACAAACAGTTGCAAATCAGGTTTACAATAGTCATATTCAAAATACAAGAAGGCAGTAATAGCAACAAATTAGCGTAGTAGTGTGTAGACAGGTATGCATCAAACCTGAAAGTTGAAGGAAAAGTAACAGGGACTTTAACAACCTCCAAAAATTAGAATGACTGGCTATCATTCCTATGGCTTATAATATTGTGGCAGAGGAAGTAAGGCAAGAGGATTATCAAATCTTCACGTTCCGACATCTCCGCCAACCTCCTTTGATTCTGATTACTAAGGGTAACCATAGCACATGATGATAATGGACTGTTAGGTGAGGATGTCAGCAAGGGTATTCGGGGAACCCTACTACCTACCACACTTATGATGGAGGCTATAATCAAAGAATAGGATATCATAACCTATAACGATAAAAGATTAAGGAGGACAAGAAAACAAAACTAATCAAAACGAAACAGGTGTAAGGGGGGGGGGGGGAGAGGAGGAAAGGGGGGGGGGGGGAGGTTGAGGTACCTAATGCCAGAGTTACCTAGCGAACTATGTGAGTGTTGTAGATTGAAGTGGAGAAAAATGTGTTGGAATTGTATCAATCAAGATATTCAACTGTATGAAAGTCAATATCTATAGCTATGGGAAAGTAAGCCGGGCCGTGAAGTATGGATTAAGGTGATGAGGATCTCCAGTTATACCAAGGGGACCAGATTTTCTTATACTTGTGATGTGATCTCAATTCCCAATGAGACAATTCTTCCAATCTGGAAATCGATGATACCTTGTGAATCCAGAATGTGTCTGACAAAGGACCGTTTGACTTCCAGTTTGTTGCTATAATAAGTCTGGCTGCCGCTATAAGGGGTCTCAACAATCCTTTCTCAGATACCGATAATGAGTTTGGCATCATATTCAGTAGAGCGGTTTTGGGACAGCATGTAATTCTTTTAGGGTCTCTTTTGTCTAAAATGCGATTTATATGAGTAAAAATTTGATCCCAGAAGGATTTTGCAAATGGGCAAGACCACCATATGTGGAAGAAGGTGCCTCTCTCATTAAGGCATCTCCAGCACATGTCTGAGGTAGTGCTATACATTCGACTTAACTTAACAGGAGTGAGATACCATCTGGATATCACCTTATATGTGTTTTCTTGTATATTAGTACATCTTGAGGAGAGTTTGGGTGAGAGTAAGATTTCTTTAGTGTCTTCACTCGTGAAAGTAGCGTTTAAGTCTTTTTCCCATTCTTTCAAGAAGTACAGGGATTTTGGCGAATCTCCTATAAGTAGATTCTTGCTTATCAGATGTATGAGTTTTTTTGGTGTCTGTGTTTGAGAGATCAACTTTTCAAACCAAGAAGGTTCTCTGGTTTGGCGGTCTTGCGTTAAGGCTAATTTAATAGATTTCACTATAATATTGTGCTGGAGGTAGCTCAGCTTGGGTGTATTAAAATAATTTCTCATATCTGGGAGGTTCAGTATAGCTCCGTCTGAGTCTAGTAGATCAGAGGGAGCAGCATTACTGTTTTGTATTTGTGCTGGAAAAGTTGTGTAGCCTTCACCAATTGTAATGAGAAAATCACTGAGCCTACTTAAATGAGAAGGGAATTCCGAGCAAATATCCCTGATATGTTTCATTTTCCAGACTGATAAAGTGGCATGAACCAATAAGTTGTCCTTATTTACAAGGGGGGTTTTAAGGGGATCTGAAAGCACTAGTCCTTTTAAAGGAAGTCCTGTTAGTTCTTTTTCTATCGAAATCCAGATTTTATGTGAAGGGTGTCTCAACCAATCTATAATTCTGCTCAAGTGGACAGCATAAATGTATTTGTTTAGGGAGGGGACGCCAATTCCTCCTTTGGTTATGGGCAATTTTAGAATGTCATGTGAGATCCTCGGTTTTATGTTGCCCCATATGTATTTAGAGCTGATTTTCTTGAAGGAGGTTAGGAAGTGTTTTGGTAGTTTGATTGGGAGAACTCGTATGAGGTATGTTATTTTAGGTAGGATCAAGGTGTTAAACATATTTTTCCGGCCAAGCCAAGAGATAAATGTAGGATTCCAGGAGTTCAAGATGTCTGGTATAGTTTTAATAAGAGGAGTAAAATTTAGGGTGAATAACCTGTTAAGGTCTGGGGGAATGTTAACCCCTAAGAATTTCAGAGATTTTTGGGTCCATTGGAAAGGTGAATCTTTCTCTAGGGAACTTAAAGTTTTACGGGAGTAAGATATACCCATTGCCTGTGATTTTGTGATATTTATTTTGAAATTGGAGATTTCTCCAAATTTGTCTAGTATATCAATTATAAGAGGGAATGCTTGTTTAGGATTTGAAATTACTAGTAATAAGTCGTCTGCATATGCGGCTTGTTTTATTTCAATGGTGCCACAACTTAAACCTTTAATATCAGTATTTTGTCTAATGGCTTGCAATAAGGGTTCCATTGACAAAATAAACAGTAGAGGGGATAAAGGGCATCCCTGTCTTGTTCCATTGTTTATGTGTACTGCCCGGGACAGAACGTCATTTACCTTTATATAAGCGCAAGGGGATGCATACATAGAGAAAATAGCCTTAATAAATGAGGTGGGAAAACCAAATTTCTCTAAGGTGTTGTTAATAAAGGGCCAAGCCACTCTATCAAAGGCTTTCTCAGCGTCTGTCCCGAGCAATACAATAGGAGTTTTGTTCTTTTTAGCTAAAGAGATAGAGTTGATGATATTGTACATGCCATCTCTGCCTTCTCTGCCTAAAACGAAGCCTGTTTGATCAGGATTGATCAACTCCTGGAGTAAGGGTTTTATTCTGGCAGCTAGAATTCTGGCATATATTTTCAGATCCAAGTTCAATAAGGATATAGGTCTGTAGCTGGAGCAGAGCGTGTGATCTTTTTGGGGTTTACGAATTAACGTTATATGAGCACTTAATGTTTGAGGTGTAAAAGGTATGCCTTTTAGAGCTGCGTTATATACCTGGGCCATATGGGGGGCTAAAATGTCTTTAAATGTTGCATAGTATAGTGCTGGTAGTCCGTCCGGTCCTGGAGATTTCCCTTTGGCAATTGATTTCAGAACTTCCATGATCTCCGTCTCAGAGATCGGTGCACATAAACTTAGCTTATGTTCATCTCTGATCCTGGGTAGATTAAGCTTGCCCAGGAAGTCAGAGGTAAGTCTGCTTTTATCTTGGTTAGTTTTATCAGAGTCTGCTGTATTAATATTATAAAGTTCAGAGTAGAAATCATGGAAGGCCTGGGCAATTGTAGGATCGTCTTTGTGTAGTAATTGATCACTTGTTTTGATGGCTGGAATCCTAGATTTGCGTTTTTGTTGGCGGAGCATGGATAACATAAATTTAGAGGATCTATTGCCATGTGCGAAGAATTTTTGCTTTAAGGCTAGGTATAGTTTTGCTGTTTGTGCATTAAGGTGGGTTTTCAACTCTTCTCTGGCTTCATTGAGTTTGTCCAGAATATCATTTTTCTTGAGGCGCTTGTGGCAACATTCGAGTTTAGATATTTTGGAGAACAATTCATTGGTCTTTTTCTGCCTAGCTTTGTTTAAGTTTGAGGCCAGCGAGATAAACTCTCCTCTGATGACAGCCTTGTGCGCTTCCCAAATGTACTGCGGGGGTGTCTCTCCCTGGGTATTATCTTTGAAGTAATCAATTAACTTCTTGCTTATGGCTTCCTGTATGACTGAAGAACTAAGCAGGGTTTCGTTTAGGCGCCAGCTAAAAGATTTTGGCATAAAGTTAGGTGTTTTAAAGGTGAGGAAGACAGGTGCGTGGTCCGAATGAATAATAGAGCCTATCTTCATTTCAATGCAGAACTGTAGAATGTTAGTAGGTACGAAAATATAGTCAAGCCTTTGATATGAGTTGTGCGGCGCAGAATAATGTGTGTAATCTTTTACATTTGGATTAAAAGCTCTCCAGACATCAATCAAGAGACTTTTGTGTAGGGATCTTTTTATGAGTCTAAGGGATCTGCCTGGAAGAGCTGATTTGCCTGTTGAGGAGTCAAGGTGGGGATTTATTGTTATGTTAAAATCTCCAGCCATTATGACTATCCCTTCTCGGAAAGCTTCAAAATCGGGCCAGAATTTGTCTAGCCATTTCTTCTGAGCCGCATTAGGGGCATATATATTAACCAAAGTGAACAACTTGGAATTGATTTCTCCTTTGATCATTATATATCTCCCCTCATCATCTGATTTGGTAGATCTGTGTAAGAAATCGGTATTTCTGTGTATTCCTATACTAGTTCCGGATTTGTTGGAGGATGGGGAAGTGTTATGGAACCAAAGATTGAACTTAGTCTTGGATAATTCCGGTGTTTTATTATGTTTATAATGTGTTTCTTGTAAAAATATAATATTAACCTTCTCTCTATGTAATTGGTTTATAATTTGGCTTCTTTTCACAGGGGACTTGAAGCCTCTAACATTATAGGTAGCAACCTTAAGTTCCGCCATGAAGAGAAGTATATGTGATGTTTCGTGCATATAATTTACTCACAGATGTGGTGCTCCGTTCTGCTGTTGCTGGATGTTCAATTCCTCTAAGGACACTCATTGGTACTTTAGGTACAGGTATGGGAAGGGATAGGTATGGGGGAGGGGTTAAAACCAATCTATGAACATAAACAATAGAAAGGGGGTTAAGTTCAAACATGCCAATAGTAAACTTTCCCAAAAAGATATTTCGGGGTGGAGGTTGGTGAAGAGCAAACTTACAAAAGGTCTTTAAAAGACCTAATAGCGGGTGAATTAACATAAATAGGAAAATCCTATTTAAGAACATGTATTGTATTCAACACAGGTATCGATATATAGTGGATACTAATTACTATTAAGTGTAATATCAACAGGTTATACAAAGATAAAGCATACAAAAGGTAGAAAGGTTTGCTGTGTGGCTCAGAGTACTGGTCACGGGTTGCAGCGCAGGCGCTTCCTGAGGGTAGAAGAGGAGGATGATGGAGGGAGGGTCAGAGAGAAGGGAAATAAAGGAAAGAAAGGAAGGAGTCCCGCGCCTCACCCCCTGACCAGCACAAGATTATGTCTCCCTCTGGGGGTGACACCAAATGAGACTGGGTGAGCTCAGACAGCAACCTTAATAACTATGAGATTACATGAAATAAACTACATAGCTTCAATCTTCGTCTGCCATAAGACGTCTGGGGGTCATCCTCCCCTGTCTTCTTTTATTCTTCAAAGCTTTACTGGAAAGAACGGTTTCCCACGAGGATGAAGGTGGAACTTCAGGTGGTATAAGAACATCTGTTGTGATAGACCAATCTAGAATGTCTATATCTGTAATTTCCAATGCAGCTAAGACATCTGGTAGATCTTTCGGTGTTCTTATGGTGTATCTTCTTTCTCTCCAAGTGATCATCATCCCAAAAGGGAACAGCCATCTGAATGCAATTTTCTTGTATCTTAAATGGTCTGTCAGTGGTTTCAGTAAACACCTCTTTCTCAGTGTTACTGGTGCAATGTCTTGGAATAGTTGAATTGAGGCATCTTCATACTCAATGCTATCCAATTCTCTTGCTTTTTTCATTATTTCTTCTTTCTGAGCAAAGTTCAAAAGTTTACAAATTACGTCTCTGGGAGGATCACCCGGTTTTGGTTTAGGACGTAAGGCTCTATGTGCTCTTTCTATGATAACTGGGTTTGGAGGATCTTCAGCTAGTAGAGTCTTGCAGATTTCCTCAACTGCTTTGGGGATTGCTTCATTAGCTACAGATTCCGGAATTCCCCTAAAACGGATATTATTCCTCCTGCCTCTGTTATCTTGATCTTCAATGTAGTCGTGGAGGTAATTGATGTGTTGTTGATATTTAGAAAAGGCTTCAGAAGCTTGTTTGGTATAATTAGTAATAGCTGTTTGCGTGGTTTCTAATGTTTCAACTCTAGTACCGATCTGCCTCATTTCTCTTTTTATTTCTGATAACTCTTCAAGCACCGGATTTAAGGCGTCTGATAAGGCTTTTGATATGAATGATCTGGAAAGAGGTAACTCAGTAGTAGGTTCTGTGACATCTTCATAATCACTGTCTCCGTCAGTGGGACGTGTTATAACATTCTGTGTGGCTCCTTTAGGAGTTGAGATTTGTGCCACAGAAGAGGTCTGTGTCTTCTTCATTATGAATTTGTCCAGACCTGGTTGTGATAGATGTGGGGTTTTGGTAGGAACAAGGGAGTCCTGGCTAGTGCCCCTGAATCTTCCTACTTTTACCATAAGTGCATAGGATGAAACCACTTTGTTAGGAGCAAATAACCTGTACCTGTGTCTGTGACGATTCTGTTATGGAATTAATACATGGTTAGGATTCTCTGGTCAGTGCCTTGAAAATAAAGGAAAGGCAAAATTGGGAGTAAATAGCTGCTGTGGAGGTTAATCCACAGGTGGTTTATGAGAAGTGCGGCTTGTTATACAGGTCCTTGTATTCTCGTTGCGCTGTAGAATAGTAGCCGTTCATATAAAGACACACGGTGAGTTTGATGGTAGGAGCTGTAAATAAGGCTACTTTCACACTAGCGTTCGGGCGGATCCGTTCTGAACGGATCCGCTCATAATAATGCAGACGGAGGCTCCGTTCAGAACGGATCCGTCTGCATTATTTTTAGCATATAACAGCTAAGTGTGAAAATAGCCTCGTACGGATCCGTCCAGACTTTCAATGTAAAGTCAATGGGGGACGGATCCGCTTGAAGATTGAGCCACATTGTGGCATCTTCAAACGGATCCGTCCCCATTGACTTACATTGTAAGTCTGGACGGATCCGCACGGATCCGCACGCCTCCGCACGGCCAGGCGGACACCCGAACGCTGCAAGCAGCGTTCAGCTGTCCGCCTGTCCGTGCGGAGGCGAGCGGAGCGGAGGCTGAACGCCGCCAGACTGATGCAGTCTGAGCGGATCCGCTCCATTCAGACTGCATCAGGGCTGGACGGCTGCGTTCGGGTCCGCTCGTGAGCTCCTTCAAACGGAGCTCAAGAGCGGACCAGCGAACGCTAGTGTGAAAGGAGCCTAAGACGCTGTTCCTTTAAATATGCGCCAGGAGCAGGTTTCCTTTAGGCACCTTTCAATTGCCAGTATTGATAGTACTGATAATGTTGATAATGATGGGGGGGGGGGGGGCAAAGGAGAGCGAGCCTGTTATGTCCAGGTTCCTGTATATAATCGCTCTCAGTACTTTGCGGTGGAGCTCTCAGGGGAAAGATTTAGAAGCGTGTTGCCCCAGATTACTGTGAAGCGTCAGGTCAGTATCGCTAACTAGATTGCTGTCTCTTTTCCAGTGATTAAAAACCACTTTAAATTAAAGCAATTGCTTAACAAATGTCCCCGTGAGGAATTCCTCAGTCTGAATAAAGCCAGGCCAGTTTCGCTTTGTGACGCTGGTTTGCTTAAGTGCCGCTATGTAGAAATGTCCCCAGGGCCGGAGATGGTATGCTGCCTGAATCGGCAGAGCAAGAAGGAGCAGATCTTCTTACCGGTAGCTGATCTCCGATGAAACCGTGAGTCTCCTTGAGTTAAGCCCTGTTATCGGGTTGATACTGGCTGACGTTTGGGCGGGAGCTGTAACGTGGGTCCGAGGCTCCGTGTCTCAGCTAGGCCGCAGATGGGATTCGGCTTTCTGTCCACTCACAGGGTCGATAAAAGGCTTAAAATGTTCGGACTGGTATATATAGTCCAGATGGACCGGATTAGAGTGCCTTTAGATCTTTGTACTGCCTGGATGTCTCAGGATTGTGATTCAGCACAGGAGCTCGGGGTATACGCTTCCTCCCTGTCGTAACACAGGTTTACTACTAGTTCAAACAGTTTCTGTTGTGTTGGGCGTCGGTTTATACAAAAAGGTGGGGCCTGTAAACCAAATTGTATCCTTGAGACGGTCAGCAGCGACGGATCTGGTTGCATGGTCTGCAGGGTTGAGATGAGTAGGTACATATTTCCATTGTTCAGGAGAGGTAGATCTTCTGATCCTTAGAACTCTGTTGTTGACGTAGACATAGAAGCGTCTAGATTCATTACAGATATATCCCAGTACTATCTTGCTATCTGTATAGAACTCAGAATCTTTAATCTCTAGGTCCATTTCTGTAGCGATGAGTTCGGCTAACTCCACCGCTAACACCGCAGCACATAGTTCCAGGCGTGGTATTGTGTGTTCCTGGAGTGGCGTTAGTTTTGCTTTACTCATGACGAACCCTACATGGCATTGTCCGCTGGTATCTAACGTCTTCAAGTAAGCTACCGCCGCAATTGCTTTGACTGAAGCATCGCAGAAAACACAAAGTTTTTGTGTCTCAACCTTGGTAGTTGGTATAGAAACATATGGACGTGCTATGTGAAGATCCGATAAGGCTGTAAGGGAATTCTTCCAGGCCACCCACGTAGTTCTTTCCTTCATGGGAAGGGGAGTGTCCCAGTTCGACCCTTCTCTGGTGAAGTCTCTTAACATAGCTTTACCTTCGATGAGTATAGGAGCTGCAAATCCCAGTGGGTCATATAAACTGCTTATGGCCGACAGTACTCCTCTGCGAGTAAAGGGTTTTTCTTCTTTGCTAACCTGGAAAGTGAAAGTATCAGCTTTTATGTCCCATAGTAGGCCAAGGCTCCGTTGCACCGGAGGCGAGTCAAAGCCTAGGTCTAAATCCTTCAAGTCTTCTGAATGGTCCTGAGAAGGAAAGGCTTCCATCAATTTCTGGCTGTTAGAAGCGATCTTGTGTAGCCTCAGGTTAGACAGAGAGAGCATCTCCTGGGTTCTTTTAAGAAGACTGATTGCAGTCTCATCTGAGGGCATTGATTTCAGACCGTCATTCACATAGAAGTCCTTCTCTACAAAGAGTCTGACATCCGCTCCGTACTTTTCTTCTACTTTCTGAACTGCGCATCTTAATCCATAGATAGCGACTGCAGGAGAAGGACTATTGCCGAAGATGTGAACTTTCATATGATACTCTGTAACATCTTTAGAGGGATCGTTGTCCTTGAACCATAGGAATCTCAAGAAATTTCTATGTGCTTTCTTAACTAGGAAGCAATGGAACATCTGTTGGATATCAGCCGTGAATGCAACGGAGTCTCTGCGAAACCGGAGAAGCACACCTATGAGCTTGTTGTTTAGATCCGGGCCTGACAGCAAAACGTCATTCAATGATACGCTGTCACGGACGGTGTACAGCAAATAAGGCAAAGCAACATGTATAAACAACTCGCTGGATCCAAAAACTAAGGAACCAAGGGAGACCCCTGCAGAAGACCTGGCACTTTCCCTGGCTGCTCAGCCTATGCAAAGATCCGAATGGTGGAGGTTTGCATATCCACGAACCTTGACTATAAAGCCCTGAGCACCCTACAATAGTGAGGGGACACGACCACCGGCTCCCTACACAAGATACGGAGGGAGTCAGGGTCACCTGGGATCCAGCAAACAGATATTAACAGATAAAGGTACACTTAGCTTTGAAGCAAACAGGAGGACAGATCAGCGTGCACACACACTCCAGGAAGAAGTATAAGCCGCTCAGAAAAGCCTTCTGGGTAAGAATTTAAAGGGAAGCAATTAGTCCAACACATGACAGCTTGAGAGAGGCTGACGAGAGGAGGAGCTGAATACCACAACACAGAAACTCAAGGAGGAGGTTCTGAAAGGCCTCTGTCAGAGCTTCTCAGCTGTCTGGTTGTGACAGTACCCCCCCCCCCCCCTCTACGAGTGGACTCCGGACACTCAGAACCCACCTTCTCAGGATGGGACCTATGGAAAGCCCTGATGAGACGAGAGGCCTTAATGTCCGTCACTGGGACCCACATCCTCTCCTCAGGACCATACCCCTCCCACTGAACAAGGTACTGAAGAGAACCGCGGACAAGACGAGAATCCACAATCCTAGATACCTGAAATTCAAGATTCCCATCAACCATAATCGGAGGAGGAGGCAAAGGCGAGGGTACAATGGGTTGAACATAAGGTTTCAATAAGGACTTATGAAAAACATTATGGATCTTCCAAGTCTGAGGAAGATCAAGACGGTATGCAACAGGATTGATGACAGACAGGATTTTGTAAGGCCCAATAAACCTAGGACCCAACTTCCAGGAGGGAACCTTCAATTTGATATTCTTGGTAGACAACCACACCAGATCACCAACATTCAGGTCCGGACCAAGCACACGTCTCTTATCAGCCACACGCTTATATCTCTCACTCATGCTCTTTAGATTATCTTGAATCTTTTGCCAAATAGATGACAAAGACGAGGAGAATCTGTCCTCATCAGGTAAACCAGAAGACCCCTCTCCCGAGAAAGTCCCAAACTGTGGATGAAACCCATATGCACCAAAAAATGGTGACTTATCAGAGGACTCCTGACGACGGTTATTTAAAGCAAACTCAGCAAGGGACAAAAAAGAACACCAATCCTCTTGATTCTCCGCCACAAAACAACGCAGATATGTCTCCAGATTCTGATTGACGCGCTCTGTCTGGCCATTCGACTGCGGGTGGAAAGCAGAAGAGAATGACAACCGAACCCCCAAGCGAGAACAGAAAGCCTTCCAGAATCTGGAAACAAACTGCGTGCCCCTATCAGAGACTATGTCTGAAGGAATACCGTGCAATTTGACAATGTGATCAACAAATGCCTGCGCCAGCGTCTTAGCATTGGGCAAACCAGGAAAAGGGATGAAATGCACCATTTTGCTAAAACGGTCCACCACCACCAGAATCACAGTCTTCCCCGAGGAACGAGGCAGGTCCGTGATAAAGTCCATGGACAGATGTGTCCAAGGACGGGAAGGAATGGGTAAGGGAAGGAGAGGACCTGATGGCCGTGAATGAGGGACTTTGGCACGAGCGCAAGTCTCGCAGGCTGCCACAAAACCCTCAACCGACTTACGAAGTGCAGGCCACCAGAATCTCCGAGCGATGAGATCCAGTGTGGCTCTTACCCCCGGGTGCCCAGCAAGGACCGTATCGTGGTGTTCTTTAAAAATCTTGTGTCTTAAAGCGAGAGGCACAAACAACCTCCCAGGAGGGCAAAGATCAGGAGCCTCTGACTGGGCTGCCTGCACCTCTGCCTCCAATTCAGGAAAAAGAGCAGAGACCACTACACCTTCAGCCAAAATGGGACCCGGGTCTTCAAAATTCCCGCCTCCCGGAAAACAACGTGACAGGGCATCTGCCTTCACATTCTTAACTCCAGGGCGGAACGTGACAACAAAATTAAACCTAGAAAAGAACAACGACCATCTGGCCTGTCTCGGGTTCAGACGCTTGGCTGACTCCAAGTAGGCCAGATTTTTATGGTCAGTAAATACGGTAATAGGGTGTCTGGCTCCCTCTAGCCAATGGCGCCATTCCTCAAAAGCCAACTTGATGGCCAACAATTCCCTATCTCCCACATCGTAATTTCTCTCTGCGGAGGAGAGTTTTCTTGAGAAAAAGGCACACGGTCGCCAATTGGCAGGAGAGGAACCCTGAGACAAGACCGCCCCCACACCCACCTCAGAAGCATCAACCTCAACTATGAAGGGTAACGAAACATCAGGTTGCACCAAGATGGGAGCGGAAGCAAAACTCTCCTTGATATCAGAAAAAGCCTTACGCGCCTCTACTGACCAAGAAGAAAAATCTACCCCCTTTCTGGTCATATCAGTGAGTGGTTTAACAATAGAAGAATAATTCAAAATGAACTTCCTGTAATAATTGGCAAAGCCCAAAAAACGCATCAGCGCCTTTTGATTCTCAGGAAGCTCCCACTCAAGCACAGCGCGGACCTTCTCGGGGTCCATGCGAAAACCAGAAGCGGAGAGAAGAAACCCCAGAAATTGAATTTCTGGAACCGCAAACACACATTTTTCCAGTTTCGCATATAATTTATTCTCCCGCAGGATGAGCAAGACCTGACGTAAATGTTCCTTATGAGTTTTGAAATCGGGAGAAAAAATCAAAATGTCATCCAAATACACCAATACAAATTTTCCCATCAAATGATAAAAAATGCTGTTCACGAAATGCTGAAAAACGGCTGGGGCATTCATCAAACCAAAAGGCATAACCAAATTCTCAAAATGGCCCTCAGGGGTATTGAAGGCCGTCTTCCATTCGTCCCCTTCTCTGACCCTGACCAGGTTGTATGCCCCTCTTAAATCTAATTTGGAAAATACTTTAGCCCCAACAACCTGGTTAAATAGGTCCGGGATCAGAGGAAGCGGATAAGGGTCACGAATAGTGATACTGTTCAGCTCCCTGAAATCCAGACAAGGTCTTAAAGAACCATCTTTTTTCTTAACAAAGAAAAAACCAGCGGCAACAGGTGACTTTGAGGGTCGTATGTGTCCCTTTCTCAGACTCTCAGAGATATAAGCACGCATAGCGATCCTCTCAGGTTGGGAAAGATTGTATAAACGAGATTTAGGCAGCTTGGCGTCTGGGATGAGATTAATAGGGCAATCGTACTCCCTGTGCGGGGGCAAATCCTGAACTCCACTCTCAGAGAAGACATCCGAAAATTCAGAGAGAAAAGATGGTACAGTCTTAGTAGCAACCTCAGAAACAGATGTCATGAGGCAATTCTCTCTGCAAAAGTCACTCCAACCATTTATTTGCCTCGCTTGCCAATCAATGGTGGGGTTATGTTTAGTGAGCCAGGGTAGCCCCAACACTAGAGGAGTCGGCAAACCGCTAAGGACGAAACATGACACATCCTCAACATGAGCATCAGTCACAATTAAACGGATATTGTGAACTATGCCCTTTAATGACTTCTGAGAAAGTGGAGCGGAATCGATAGCAAACACAGGAATATCGTTTCTCAAAGCGCACACCTGGAAACCATGAGTTATCGCAAAGTGATTATCAATGAGATTGACCGCTGCTCCACTATCCACAAAAATCTCACAAAAAATGTTCTTGCTCTCTAGCGCCACCCTAGCCGGCAGGACAAAACGGGAACTACAAGCAAACGGAAAACCTTCAATCTCCGCCTCAACCCTGCCAATAGTAACAGACGGAACATTTTTCAAAGATTTTTTCCTCTTTGTTTCTTTATTATACCCAGAGAACTGCCTGAATCTCCTAGAGGGACAAATATTTGCCAAATGATTAATACCTCCACAACAAAAACAAACCCTCCCATGCGGGCTGAATCTTCTATTGTCAGAAGCAATCAACCCCAGCTGCATGGGCTCCTGCTCAGAAGGGGCTGACAGCGACTGAGACCCCTGCGCAGAGAATGGAACCGCTGCACAGTCCTGGGACCGAGTATGACAGGAAGGAGAGATCTCTCCTCTCTCTCTAAGACGCCTGTCAATACGAACGGCCTGAGACATAGCAGAGTCCAAAGAAATAGGCCTTTCATGAAAGGCGAATGCATCTTTCAATCCCTCTGAAAGACCATGGCAAAATTGACTTCAGAGTGCAGCATCATTCCAACCAGAATCAACTGCCCATCTCCGAAATTCTGAGCAGTATATTTCTGCGGATTGTTTACCCTGGCATAGGAGACGTAGTCTAGACTCCGCCAGAGCAATACGATCCGGATCATCATATATCTGACCCAGGGCTAAAAAGAATTCATCCACTGAACGGACGGGCCGTGCCCCCTCCGGCAGCGAAAAGGCCCAGGACTGAGCGTTACCCCTGAGCAGCGATATAATGATCCCCACCCTCCGTTCCTCATCACCAGAAGAATGGGGAAGAAGGCGAAAATGGAGTTTGCAAGCCTCTCTAAAACGCACAAAATTCTCACTACCCCCGGAGAACGTATCCGGGAGCGAGATCTTAGGCTCAGAGCAAACTCCATGAACGCCAGCTGAACCGGTCACTTGAAGCTGAGAAAAAGTCCTGCGGAGATCAGCTACCTCCAATGAAAGACCCTGAAGGCGTTCAGCCAAAAGTGAAACCGGATCCATGCTTGAGACGGTTACGGCGGCTTATAATGTCACGGACGGTGTACAGCAAATAAGGCAAAGCAACATGTATAAACAACTCGCTGGATCCAAAAACTAAGGAACCAAGGGAGACCCCTGCAGAAGACCTGGCACTTTCCCTGGCTGCTCAGCCTATGCAAAGATCCGAATGGTGGAGGTTTGCATATCCACGAACCTTGACTATAAAGCCCTGAGCACCCTACAATAGTGAGGGGACACGACCACCGGCTCCCTACACAAGATACGGAGGGAGTCAGGGTCACCTGGGATCCAGCAAACAGATATTAACAGATAAAGGTACACTTAGCTTTGAAGCAAACAGGAGGACAGATCAGCGTGCACACACACTCCAGGAAGAAGTATAAGCCGCTCAGAAAAGCCTTCTGGGTAAGAATTTAAAGGGAAGCAATTAGTCCAACACATGACAGCTTGAGAGAGGCTGACGAGAGGAGGAGCTGAATACCACAACACAGAAACTCAAGGAGGAGGTTCTGAAAGGCCTCTGTCAGAGCTTCTCAGCTGTCTGGTTGTAACATACGCCTTCACACTTGGCACTTGAGTCAAACACTACTCTGATTTGACCTGGCTTCTTCGGGTAATACACACCAAACATGGGCAGGTACCAGCGCTCTTCCGAGTCTCGAAGTACAGGTGCTAGCTCTGCATGACCATTCCGGAATATCTTTTCCATGAAGGTAAAGAAGTGATCTCTCATCTCAGGTTTGCTTCTTAGGTTGTGCCTAAGAGAGACAAATCGCTTGAAAACTTGCTCTCTATTGTTGGGTAAGCGTTGTCTTTGAGGTTTAAAGGGTAGAGGTGCAACCCAGCTTCTTGTTTCGTCCTGCACCATTCCCTGCTCCATTATATCTAGGAACAGTCTATCTTCGAATGACATCGCTATACGATTGTCTTCTTTAGTCTTGCGGAAGACTGTGGATCCCAGGTGGTCTTGATTGACATCCCAGACGAAGTCATCGTAGGTGGGACCTGCAAAGGTACCTGGTGATGAAGTGCTTTGAGGCAGTTCCTTGATGAAGAAGTGATTTTCGCATGGTTGGAGAAGAGATGGGCGTCCATTCTCAAGTGTACTGGTAAGCATGCTGTAGACAGTTGTTGGTTTGTGTACACCTCCCAAACAGACTTCTCCTACAATGACCCATCCTAGGTCAAGTCTCTGGGCGTATGGAGCGTTGTGAGGTCCATTAATCTGCTGTCTAACCTTGTGGACCTGTAGGATATCCCTCCCGAGGAGTAATACTATCTGAGCTTCAGGATCAAGGTTCGGGATCAGGTGTCTTATACGCTTCAGGTGAGGCTGATGCGCTGCTACTTCTGGCGTGGGTATCTCAGACCTGTTGTCAGGAATCTGGTTACATTCCAGTATAGTTGGTAAAGGCAGATGCACTTGACCATCGCTGGACTCAACTATGTAGCCGCTTGCCCTTCTTCCGGCTGTTTCCACAGTACCAGCACAAGTTCTTAGAGAGTAGGGGGCACCGGGTCCTTTGATGTCGAAGCTATCAAAGAAGGCAGACTTCGCTAACGACCTGTTGCTTTGATCGTCTAGAATTGCATACACTTTGATGGCTTTGCTTCGGTCGTCTGCTGGGTAAACCTTCACTAGGGAGATTTTAGAGCAGGATCTGCCTCCTCTGAGGTCTCTGCAAACCTCCGTACATTTAGAAGTAACTGCCAAAGTGTCAGTATTTGTGTCCTTCAGCTCCCCGCTTTGCTCTTGGGTTTTGGATGAAGCCCACGATGGTGGCCCAGGGTGTAGAGCTGTGTTATGGTTTGAGCTGTCACATTCGGCACACTTTGCACTAACCTCACAGTCCCTGGCGAAGTGCGAAGTTGACGAGCAGCATTTAAAACAGATGTTGTTCTCCTTGAGGAAGGTCTTGCGGTCTTCCACTGACTTTTCTCTGAAGGTTCTGCACTTAAGTAGAGAATGAGGCTTCCTGTGTAAGGGACACTGTCTGGTCGGGTCCTTGGGTTTGTCTCCTCCTTGATAGGAGCTGAACTCTTTATGGACTGCACCTGTGGAAGAAACGTTAGTTTTGTGGACCTCCACCGTTGCTCTACGAGGTTTACCGAGTGAGGTGGTGGCACATGACATCATGAAATCAAAGCTAGGATCATTTCTGATTTTTGCTTGTTCAGAGACAAAATCTACAAACACATTAAATGGAGGAAATGGTACATTGTAAGTCTGTTTATACCGAGAACCATACATGACCCACTTCTCTTGCAAGTTGTATGGGAGCTTTTGAACTATGGGATTCACACCTCTAGCAGTGTCAAGAAATGTCAATCCCACCAGATCCCCTTCTGCCTTTGCTACACTCAGTTCCATTAATAAGTCACTTAACTCTCTAAGCTTTGAATAGCCTTTGTTCACTATTTTAGGAAAGTCCTCAATTCTCTTAAATAAGGCTCTTTCTATGACCTCTGCTGCGCCATAAACCTCATTAAGTCTCTCCCAGACCTTTTTTAGACCAATGTCTGGATAATTTACATTGATGTCTCTAATCCTTCTAGCGTGTTCGGCGGACTCACTTCCCAGCCATTTTACCAGGAGATCCAGTTCTTCACTACAAGACAGACCTAAGTCTCTGATGGCATTTTGGAAGGAAGCTCGCCAAGCTCTATAGTTCTCAGCACGGTCGCTGAACTTTACAAGTCCCTTGTTGACCAGCTCACGTCGAGCAAGGAACCTGGCAAAGTCCATTGTGGCTTGATTGGCGCTGGAACCGGCTGGTGGTGTGTTGTCAGAGTGAATGTGTGGTGCATGACCATACCTGTTGGAAGTCTCTGGTTTAATCCTGTCTGTGTAATACCGTTCTGAAGCAAAGGGCATCTCTCTTAGCAGGGGCGGATTTCTGATTCTCTGTTCTGGAGAGAAGTTGTTGTAGGCAGTTTCACTCTGATGTGTATTCTCTAGTCTGCTGCAAGGAGACCGATAGTCGACTTTCTGATGATCCAAATAAGCAGGTAGGCTTGGCTTGTCAACAAACCGCTTTGTATTAAGCTGTGGATCTGGGTCGTCGTTCGACTTGGAATGTTGATAGACATATTGTAAGGTACGCTGTTCTGGATCTTGGTATTCAACTTCTGGATGGACATTGCTGCGATGACTCTTGGTTTCCTGAAGTTCCGTGGCTTCTAGATACTCTGCTTCCGCTATGGCAGCTGCTGTCTCTTTATCTGCGGCCAGTTTTTCTAGAGTGGCTTCAAGTTGCGCTTTCTCCCTATTCAGAGAAGCTTCAAGTTGCGCTTTCTCTAGCTTTATCTGCACCTCTTGTTCTATGAAGCTGGCTTTTGCCTTTGCTGCTTCTGCTTTGGCGCGGGCAATGGCGGCAGCTTCTCTGATCGATGTCCTATTTGAGACACTTATCTGAGACCTTGTCTTAATGGAAGATGCTCGACTAATAGACATGTTGCGACTGTTAGGAGACTGCTGCGATATCCGTAAGTAGGCTCTGCGTGGATAATGGCGGGCTCCGTATAGTCAGATATTCGGTGCGACTGTTAGAAGACTGTTGCGATATCCGTATGCAGGCTCCACGTGGATAATGGCGGCTCCGTCAGTCTGATCTTCAGAGCTTGTTCTCAGCAGTCATCTCACTGCTGTCTTTGGCAATTATTCACTGAGCTTGTTCTCAGCAGTCGTTTCACTATACTGTCCTCATACACGTTAGCACGGTGTGTAATCTGACATGTAGCTAAACCTTTTTGTCCTCTGAGAGAAAAGAGACTGTTCCGCTTTAAGGTTCTCTTTATTGCTCGTAGACTGACAGGAAAGGTGAAACTACAGAATAAAACAGTAGTATTTTAGAACATAAATACCATGGTATATGGCATAAAACACAGATTAACCTGCTATACATTCAGTATATGATATAATACAATGATAGTAATGAGCTATCAATACAAGAAACATAATACAATGCAGTAAATGACACAGAGATAGTGCTCTTACCGACTATGCTCAAAAACAGGCTGAATAACAGATGATGTGACAGGAAAACCAGTGAGAGAGCATGATTGCTGAGACATAAGATGATGGCTGCTTGCTGTACCAGCACAAGACTAGCAAGAACCAGGAACTACCCACAATGCACTGGGACTCCCATAATGCATAGAGAAAAACAGGCTGGGTGAAATACCTAAACTCATCAATAGATGGTGCTGTTACGACACAATGTAATGCAAATGAATTACAACAGTTAAAATGCCATGTCAACTGATAAAGAGACAGAAACAACTGGAACTGAATCTGGGGACAGAACAAAGAGAAAAAATCTAAATATCAGACAGATACACCAGTACAAATTTCCCCATTAAATGATTAAAAATGCTGTTCACAAAATGTTGGAAGAAGGCCGGCACATTCATCAAACCAAAAGGCATAACCAAATTCTCGAAATGACCCTCAGGGGTATTGAAGGCCGTCTTCCATTCGTCCCCTTCCCTGACTAGGTTGTATGCCCCTCTTAAATCCAACTTAGAAAAAACCTTAGCCCCAACAATCTGGTTAAACAGGTCCGGGATCAGAGGGAGCAGATATGGGTCATGAATCGTGATACGGTTCAGCTCCCTGAAATCCAGAAAAGGTCTTAAAGAACGATCTTTTTTCTTAACAAAAAAAGCAAACAGCGACAACAGGTGACTTCGAAGGTCGGATGTGTCCCTTTCTCAGGTTCTCAGAGATATAAGTACGCATAGCATAGTGAGTTTTGCAACCCGTGAGTTTTGCAACCCGTAACTCTTTCAGGTTGGGAGAGATTGTATAAACGTGATTTTGGCAGTTTGGTGCCTGGGATGAGATTAATAGGGCAGTCGTACTCCCGGTGTGGGGGCAACTCCTGGACACCACTCTCGGAAAACACATCTGAAAATTCTGAGACAAAAGATGGCACAGTCTTTGGTAGAAACCTCTGAAAGAGACGCTGTGAAGCAATTCTCTCTGCAAAACTCACTCCAACCATTTATTTGACTTGCTTGCCAATCAATGGTGGGGTTATGTTTAGTGAGCCAGTGTAGCCCCAACACTAGAGGATTAAGTAATCCGCTTAAGACGAAACATGACATATCCTCAACATGAGTGTCACCCACAGTCAAACGGATATTGTGAACTATGCCCTTTAACGATCTTTGAGAAAGTGGAGCGGAATCGATAGCAAAAACAGGTATATCCTTTGCATACCTGTGCATACCTGGAAACCATGCGTTATTGCAAATTGATTATCAATGAGATGGACAGCTGCTAAACTATCTACGAAAATCTCACAAGCAATATTCTTGCTGTCTAGCGCCACCCTGGCAGGTAGGAGAAAACAGGAATACAAGTAAATGGCAAACCTTCAATTTCCGCGTCAACCTTGGCAATAGTAGCAAATGGGAAGTTTTTAGAGGGTTTTTTTCTTTCTTTTTTTTTTTTTTATTACCCTCAGAAAGCTCCATGAATCTCCTAGAGGGGCAAACATTTGCCAAATGATTTATACCCCCACAACAGAAACAAACCCTCCTCTGAGAGCTGAATCCTCTACTATCAGAGGCAAGTAAACACAGCTGCATGGCCTCCTCCTCAGAGGGGATTGAGACTGACTGAGACCCCTGTGCACTGAATGAGACAGCCCACTGTCCTTAGACTGAATATGACAGGAAGGAGTAGTCTCCTCTCTCTCTCTAAGACACCTGTCAATACGATCAGCTAGAGACATGGTGGATTCTAACGAGGCTGGTCTCTCATGAAAAGCAAATGCATCTTTCAATCTTTCCGAAAGACCATGGCAAAATTGACTTTGGAGAGCAGCATCATTCCAACCAGTATCAGCTGCCCATCTCTGAAATTCTAAACAATATATCTCTGCGGACTGTTTACCCTGGCATAAAAGACGCAGTTTAGATTCAGAAGAAAATAGAAAGTGAGTGAGCACTCACAACATTTGTACCGTAATGGAAATATTTAATGGAAGGGTTACAAATAGAATAAAATGTTGAACATAAAATACATACAATATATTGCGCAGAAATAACTAAAAATTATAAAAGCATTCAAAACATCCCGAGGAATAGGTTCACTTGATAAAGCGTAATATTGAACACTCTGTCCCCACAATGTATAGCGAGAGTCACTGGTATGGCTGTAAGTATTGCTTTAAACGACTTTGAGCAACTTACTGGGGTGAGTTGCAACTTTGAGCAATTTAATTCTATTTGTAACACTTTCATTAAATATTCCCATTACGGTACAAATGTTGTGAGTGCTCACTCACTTTCTATTTTCTTCTGCATTACGCTATTTTGGGGCAGGGCACCCCTGTTGTGAGCTAGCAGCACCTTACATAGTCATTGGTGTGAGCCAACCCCTTGTCCTGCAGTTTAGATTCAGCCAGAGCAATATGATCCGGGTCATCATATATCTGCCCCAGGGCTACAAAAAATTCATCCACCGATCGGAGGGGCCGTGCCCTGACCGGCAGCAAAATAGGCCCAAGACGTTATCCCTGAGAAGCGAGATGATGATCCTCACCCACTGTTCAAGACTGAAACCGTATCCATGCTTAAGACGGTTATGGCGGTTTATAATGTCACGGATGGTGTTGCAGAATGCTGGAACTTATAAATAAACATCCGACTGGCTTGATCCCAAACTAAGGAGCATTAAAGGTGAGCCCTATAAAACCCCTAGAGCTCTCCCTGACTGCTATGCCTATGCAAAGGTCTTTATGGTAGACGATTGCATGTCCACGTACCTCATACTATGTGACACCTGAAAGCCCTATAATAGTGAGGGGACACGACCACCGTCTCCCTGCACTTAGTACGGATGGAGTCAGGGTCACCTAGAATCAAGCCAGCAAGGAAACACAAATAAAGGAAACAGACTTATCTGAGGAAGCAGCCTCCAGCAGTGAACACAATCCAGGAAGAAGTATAAACCACAAAGTGAGGCAGTATGGGAGGGAATATAAAGGGAGACAATTAGTGTAAATAGGTGACAGCTGGGAGAAGGAAAGAAGATGACAAAGTGAAACCAAAACAAAGAACTTCATGCAGGTAGAGAAGAACATCTAACAGACCCGAACTTGACCCCTGCACCCACACAACTATTTCTAGGTAGATCGCTGAGTTAGATTCTCTCCTATTCTCTCCCTGAAATCACAAGTCCAGCAGCATCCTCTCCCTACACTTGTAACAGCAGAGTGACGTGCAGCGCAACGTGACTCAAGCTAATATAAAGCCTGGGTCACATGCTGCTCTGGCCATTAGTAGGCATGGCTGTGATGGCCTCTTGGGACAAGTAGTATGACGCTTGTTGATTGGCTGCTGTGCAGCCTTTCAAAAAGCACCAAGAAAGTCCAGGGTCCAAAAATCCAACTTTACAGTTTGGGTTCGTTTAACCCTAAACTCCATTCATTGCACGGCCCCATGAAGCATTGGAGAGATCAGCCAACATGAATCAACTACCACTCCCCTCATCCTGGCTCCCACCTGTGTGTTGCTGCAGATATTCCACCAGGAACTTTGAGTGGTATTATTGCTAAGTCGAAGGGTTTAGGAACCCACATCAACTCCAAAAAGTGTCAGACCAGGTAAAATTACAGAGCTGGGTCACCAAGTGCTGAGATGCATAGCGCATAATGCACCAATTCTCTTCTCATTCATTAGTTGCAGATTTTTAATCCTCCTCTGACATGTACTTAAGCACAAAACATTTGTGCCGGGAGCTTCAGCACATGGATTTCCATGACCAAGCAGCTGCATGCAAGCCTTACATTACCTAACACAATGCCAAGCAGCAGATGGAGTTGTATAAAGAACACCATTACTGGCCTCTGGAGCCGTGGAAGCATTTTTTGTGGTGAATCACACTTCTCTACCTGGCAGTCTGATGGATGAGTATGAGTTTGGTGAATGCCAGGAGAGTGTTACCTGCCTCATTGTATTTGACAACTGTAAAGTATATAAAACATCCTGCACAATATGATAATGAATGTTGCGGATGTACATGGCTACATTTATACAGTCACAGAAAATAATGCACTATAATAGTAGATACAAGCATAACATATGGACTAAGCCCTCACTCTATTGATAAAATCTCAGACACTGGGTCAATACATTTTGATCAAAACAAATCTAAGCCCACCTACCAAGCGACAAGGTGGTCTCAGTTCAGGCGGGTCCTATGCTAAACCTGCCTATGCCGTTATGCATTTATGTTCAGGAGCGCAGACCCTGCACATATAGTGTGTGGCTCATAGTTACCTCTATGTGCAGCAGCAACCGGTGGGAGGAGGAGCACACACACCTATATGTACCACCTTAATCAAGGTTGCCTATTAGATAGGTGGGGCAAAAGTGCACATGAATACTACTCCCAAAATAGCAGTGTATTCACAAATGAAGGTCATTATCATATCATGCAGGATGTTTTATATATTTTTTCAGTGATTTGTTTAACTTGTCCTGAAGGAGTGGCACCTTCATTTGTGAATACGCTCCTATCTTGGGAGTAGTATTAATGTGCACTTTTGCCCCACCTATCTAATAGGCGACCTTGATTAAGGTGGTACATATAGGTGTGTGTGCTCATCCTCCCACCGGTTGCTGCTGCACGAGGAGCAACACACTAAATGTGCGGGGTCTGCGCTCCTAAATATAAATGCATTACGGCATAGGCAGGTTTAGCGTAGGACCCGCCTGAACTGAGACCACCTTGTGGCTTGGTAGGTGGGCTTAGATGTGTTTTGATCAAAATGTATTAAGCAAGTGTCTCAGATTGTATCAATAGAGTGAGGGCTTAGTCCATATGTTATGCTTGCATCTACTATTATAGTGCATTATTTTCTGTGACTGTATAACTGTAAAGTATGGTGGAGGAAGGAAAAGGCTATGGGTTTGTTTTTCAGGGATTGGTATAGGCCCCTTAGTTCCAGTGAAGGAAAATCTTAATGCTTCAGCCATCCAAAACATTTTGGACAATTGTATTCTTCTAACTTGTGGGAGAAGTCTGGGGATGGCCTTTTTCTGTTCCAGCATGTCTGTGGCCCAGTGCGCAAGCTATCATAAGTAGTGCTGTGGGTGCTTTAGAGAAAATGCACTAACCTCAAACATGCAAAAAAATAACATTAAACAAGGCTGTGTCTTAGCTGAAATGGGGTGGGGTTTGTGGGAAAGGGGTGTGTCCTAAGATGTGTCATTTTGTGCCAATATTGCAACACAATATGTAGAAATCTGTCTCAAAGTATGCCAGCCAGTAGATGGTATAGCATCTGAGAAAACAGTATCCCTGTACTAGGTTTATCCAAATAAATCTGATTAAGGTCTAGACAGCCTGTCTAAGTTTACACCATCTTCAGGATTAGTAAATCTGGAACAATGTGTCTTGCTACTAGTGTTTTCTTCATGGCATTGCCCTATCGAGAAGGTGTTTTCAAAATGTCTAAAAAGACATCAAAAGTAGGTATGAAACATCCGAAGTCGATTTG
The DNA here is from genome assembly GCF_014858855.1 of Bufo gargarizans. Taxonomy (NCBI): domain Eukaryota; kingdom Metazoa; phylum Chordata; class Amphibia; order Anura; family Bufonidae; genus Bufo; species Bufo gargarizans. The sequence continues at coordinate 258,214,318 of NC_058084.1, forward strand.
TATAAAACCTTGTTCTAATACTGTACGGAGCAGGAGCTCTGTACAGTATTAGAATGTATTGGCTAAGATGAGCCAAAGTTATTGCTTCACAAAGTCTTGCGAGACTTCGGGTAATAACTTCATAAATTAATTTGTACTGTAAGAAAACATTTTCCGAACTCTGGTTTGGTTCCAAGGTACCACTTGAAGTCTCACGAGACTTTGCTAATCAATAACTTCCGCTCATTGGAGCCAATACATTCTAATACTGTACAGAGCTCCTGCTCCGTACAGTATTCAAAGAAAGTGCAGCATTTTTGTTGATTTTCTGTCCTGCTTTCCATATTTTTCATAAACCTGCAGCTAAATGTATTAAAACTATGTGTGTGAATCTGACTTTATAAGATACATAATAATAACAATTAAGGAATAATGAAGATAATGTAAAGTTTGCACTTGTATAATATGCATTTACTCTTACATTGCAACATGATTTTAATTTTAAATCTTCAGTGGTCATGTACTTCATACACGCACAATACCATTGAAAAGCAAATTAGGGAGGGTGCTGTTAGTCAGCACAGCTGCTATTCTTAGGCTAGTAGGAGCACTGTTAAATAAACATTTATGAGTTTCGTCAGAGGGAATAGTCCCTTTCATCTAAACAATATGGCTGCCAGGGAAAACTCCAAGAGGCATTCTACCTGAGTGCACTTTACCACATTGATGTGTTGCATTCCGACAGTTGGTTTTTTATGTACAAAATTTGTTTGGCATGACCAAGCTGCTCACATCAATATATTATTAAAAGCAAAAACCAACAAGCAAGAAGAAAACTGAAATAAATATTCTCGTTCCTCCCATTTTCTTACCAGCTGTGTTTTATTTTCCACCTAACATAATTCTCATAGCAGGAAAAAGTTGTTTTTCCCAGTTTTATTGTTGTCACAATTAAATGTACCCCAATCCTTTATCGTTAAACAAATATGGAAGAGAAGATTACTCAGTGGATCTGAATAGTAAACATGAATGGATATTGTTCTTGACAGCTTGTGAAGTTGTCTCTTTCCCTTGTATCCTGAGAGAACAACAGGACCTTCTGGGCCTGCACGAGAAGTCTTGAATCTTTAATGAAGGTCTCTGAAATGCAGGGCAGCACAATTTTGTCACCTTGGCATATTTTTCCCTGATCAAACAATAGTTGGCAGATGTTATCAACTTGTAACAATGTCTAATCTACACCGGCTGCTGGTTTGGTAACAAAAGTACAAGTTCTCACCCAGTTGCTGTTCCAGCTTGTATCATTGTGATTGACATTTTTTCTTATATAGTAATCATTAGCAGGTTCACTGAATTTGAATCAAACGAGGGCATTAATTGTGTATATTGTGTTAATGAACAATCTCTCTACATATAAGAGAAAAAGCATACATTTCAATATTTTATAATGTCATATCTTCAAAAGATTACTTCATGTTTGATCAATTAAAAGGAGGACTGTTCTAATATGTCAAAACATAAATGCATATTGAATGCATAAAAGGATTCATGCACACGAGCACATGCAAGAATATGGCTTTCATGGACTTTATGGGTCCTCTTTTGTACATTAATTTTTAATTTTAATTTTATTTCATAGAGGTCAAATAGATTTTTCTGTGTTAGAATTTGTAATAATGTGACAGAACAAAAGTTGTGGCATGATCTAGCTGATGACACATAATGGAACTATTCTCCTATTCAAAACCCTTATAGGGACTCATGGCTATGTGCTTAAGGCCTAAAATTGCAATATTAGTAAGCTCTTTGGTGAACATGGGTATAATACTATGCTTAAGTTTTCAAACTAAAATCATCGGTAATATTCACACACACACATATATATATATATATATATATATATATATAGTGAATCAATTAGTAACAAACAGGGTTTGTTATGAATGTCACATAAATTTACCCGCCAAAGAGCTCGTAGCTTTTTAGGTTTGCTTCTGCTGAATCCAGTAAAACAGCACACAGTTGCATTTTACTGCACATTATGGTGGGTAAAACCACGAGGCAGAAAGTAGAAGGATTCTCACATGACCCGGGGAGGTAGTGTGGGGGAGGGTGCTTACCCTGATTTGACAGACAGCCTGGATCAGCGAATCAGTGTCGCAAAAGGCAGGGAACAAGGCAAACTGAGGGTTAATGAGGGTGGATGGTGGATGCAGTGTCTGACAGAAAACTATGTTAGACTGTGTACAGAGTCACAAGCAAGCATCTCTTCTAGTGTAACAGGGACAGTAAAGGGAAAGAAAATAAATAAATAATTTGTGGTTTTTTTGGTCAGGATAAGCAGTTTGAGAGTTTGAGGGAGTGAGGGGCTTTGCTTATTAAGCAAAGTGCTTAATAAGTTGCTTAATCAGTTGCATCAGAACCTCATTCTTGCTGTTCTGCCAGCCACCTACATGAAAAAAAAAATCTAATTTTCTCATATGAACAGTCAGATGTTTTTTTCCATAATATCAAGATTCTAAATATGATTATTGCCAGCTCAGCACCCCAATAGCATTGTGCTGCTGATCAACTGCAAAAAAAATTCCAGTGCATTATATCTGTCCATGTTGTTAAATGCATTGCATTATAGCAAAAGCATTTTACTGCAATAAAGCCATTTTCATACCAATAAAATTAAAAGCAAATTACACCATAGATAGAAATATTACTGCCTTTAATGCATCATTATATTGTCATGGGTGAGGGAAAATGATCACATTATAGGTTTACAACGTGTGTTTTACATTAAAGAAAGGTCTTTTTTGAAGCTGCATTTTTAGATGCAAATTCAGCAGTAGCCAAATTTTACAGAAGCATTTCATGCATTGTTATATTGGTTTTGTGTGTGTGGTGGGGGGGGGGGGGGGGGTTATTTGCATTACAAGTTTACAACATCTGTTTTACAGTAGAGAAAGGTCTTTTCTGAAACTGCCTAACAAAGGCAGAAATCTTACCGCCACCGATATTGCATTATTCCCGAAATAAATTGTTAATAGCAGTATTCACAGTTTTTTTTTTTACTGAAACTATATTTAATTGTACCCCTGTCATTAAAGGATAACTGTCACATTTAGACCCTAATTTCAATTTTCATATATGTAGTTACTAATAACATGATATTCCAGAATCAGTTACTATTAGACTGACTTACCCCATATTTAATAAGATTCAGCCCTTAGAAACCAGTCTGCATAAAACTGCAATTTCACTATTCAGTTAAGATGGCCGCCACTGCCCTCCCCCTGAGGCTAATCCTGCCTGCCCTCACTAGCCAGTAACAATAGCCCCCCAAAAGTGTCAGTAACCACAGCCCTCACCCTAAAGGGTTAATCTCCTGCAGCACAAAGGGGTCCTCTTACCACATGTTGCTTTCATTTATACACTGAGCAGATAGCAGATCTCCCTCCCCTGCTCTGCGCTGATTCAGCTCTGCATTGTCCCAGTCTGCTGAGTGAGGGAGTGTCTGCCAAGCGGAAGGACAGGGAGAAGTGCACACAGCCCAGGCACTGTTATCAGCTGCTGGGGAGGACCTGGCTTTAATCATTTACTTACTGTCCCTGGCTGTCTGTAATCTGACTTTGCAGGCTGTGTGCTTCTGTGTCCTCCTTCCTTCAACACATAGACGGACCCTGCATAGCAACCTGATTTTAAGCAGAGGTAAAAGTAGGCAGTACAGGGAACAAAACTGTGCAATTAAGGGGCAATTGAATACACAGTGAAAAGTTGAAATAGGGCCACCAAGGAGATATTATTCACCACAATCCAATACTCCAAAAAAATAAAAAAATGACAGTTATACTTAAAGTTACAGAAAACTCACTTGCAATTTTACTATAACCATCCTATAATTTGTGTGACTGTGTACATTAAGCAATAAAATATCTGGAATATAGCTAGCAGCTCGAGCTATCTGAACAGAAGTTGAAATAGTATGGTTTGGAAACAGTTCGGAAAGGCACAACATTACCATTGAGGAGAAAGAGGATGAGATTGTGGATTGGATGGCTCACTCCTCTCAGTCACAGAAGGATGATATGGAGGTCACTTCAGATTCTAACACCATACCTTGGAGCCAGAGGCAAAAGCATTCCTCTTGCTTCTTCCCCTAGTAGCCCCAGCCTTTCTGCTTCACCACCCCCTTCAAGTGAGGAGTAAAAATGACCAAATCAGTTTGAAATGCACTGGGTTTGTGGACTTCACAATATTTCATCCGCCAGATGAACCCAAAGCTTTTTAGGCTTGTTTCTGATAAATCCAGTAAAACAGCACACAGCACACTGCACATGTCAGCAGAAAAAATCACTAGGGAGGGGAAGAAGGATGCTCACATAACCTGACCCTGAAAGGAAGTGGGGGGAGGGTTTGCCCTGATTGGCTCACAGGCCAACAGAAAGCCTGAATGAACCAATCATTTCTGCAGCTGGCAAAGAGATTACCTGTGTTGGGCTGTGAATGAGGGTGGATGGGTCAATGCATTAACTGACAGAAAACGATCTTAGGAACAGTGTACAGTCACAATCAAGCTTTTAGTCTACACGTAGATAACAGTATCCTGCCTCTTAACAGTGACGTTCACAGCTCCCACTACCTTAAAAGTGATAGTGCCTGCCTCCTTAAGAGTGATCTCCATAGTACCCTGCTTTCTTAACTGTGACCTTCACAGTGCCTGCCCCTTTAACAGTGACCTTCACAGCACACTGTCCCCTTAACTGTGACCGTCACAGCACCCCTCCTCCTTAACTGTGAACTCCACAGCAGTACATCACTTAAACCACCTGCCTCCACGCTAACGCCAAAAGGCGTCATTGCGGCAACTCTCCCAGGTCACACTAACGCCGATTGGCGTCATCTCGCGTGAGCCGAGATTTCAAGTGAACGCGCGCACACAGGCGCGCGCATTCACAGGAGCGGAAGATAAGCGAGTGGATCTCCAGCCTGCCAGCGGCGATCGTTCGCTGGCAGGCCTGAGATGCAATTTTTTTAACTCCTAACAGGTATATTAGACGCTGTTTTGATAACAGCGTCTAATATACCTGCTACCTGGTCCTCTGGTGGTCCCTTTTGTTTGGATCGACCACCAGAGGACACAGGTAGCTGTGTAAAGTAGCACCAACCACCACTACACTACACTACACCCCCCCTGTTACTTATTAACCCCTTATGAACCCCTGATCACTCCATATAGACTCCCTGATCACCCCCTGTCATTGATCACCCCCCTGTAAGGCTCCATTCAGATGCCCGTATGTGTTTTACGGATCCACACATCCATGTATCGGATCCACAAAACACATACAGACGTCTGAATAGAGCCTTACAGGAGGGTGATCAGGGAGTTTATATGGGATGATCACCCCCCTGTAAGGCTCCATTCAGACGTCCGTATGTGTTTTACAGATCCACGCATCTATGGATCGGATCCGCAAAACACATACGGACGTCTGAATGGAGCCTTACAGGGGTGTGATCAGTGACAGGGGGGGTTTATCAGCCCATATAGACTCCCTGATCACTTCCCTGTCATTGATCACCCCCCTGTAAGGCTCCATTCAGACGCCCGTATGTGTTTTATGGATCCACGCATCTATGGATTGGATCCGCAAAACACATACGGACGTCTGAATGGAGCCTTACAGGGGGGTGATCAGTGACAGGGGGGTGATCACCCCATATACACTCCCTGATCACCCCCTGTCATTGATCACCCCCCTGTCATTGATCACCCCCCTGTAAGGCTCCATTCAGACGCCCGTATGTGTTTTACAGATCCACGCATCCATGGATCGGATCCGCAAAACGCATACGGACGTCTGAATGGAGCCTTGCAGGGGGGTGATCAGGGAGTCTATATGGGATGATCACCCCCCTGTAAGGCTCCATTCAGACGTCCGTATATGTTTTACGGATCCACGCATCTATGGATCAGATCCGCAAAACACATATGGATGTCTGAATGGAGCCTTACAGGGGGGTGATCAGTGACAGGGGGGGTTATCAGCCCATATAGACTCCCTGATCACCCCCTGTCATTGATCACCCCCCCTGTCATTGATCACCCCCTTGTAAGGCTCCATTCAGACGCCCGTATGTGTTTTACGGATCCACGCATCCATGGATCGGATCCGCAAAACGCATACGGACGTCTGAATGGAGCCTTACAGGGGGGTGATCAATGACAGGGGGGTGATCACCTGTCATGGAACCATGAACCAGACGTACAACAAGAGATAAGTGGAAATAAGAAGGCTTTATTGAAAATCAAGCTGTAAGGCAAAAGTCCAAACGGATGGCTAAACCGAAGCAGGGTCTTGCGAAGCCAGAGGTCAGGAACCAGAAGGGTAGTCAGACGAAGCCTGGATCAGGAACCAGCAGGGTAGTCAGACGAAGCCTGGATCAGGAACCAGCAGGGTAGTCAGACGAAGCCAGGATCAGGAACCAGAAGCAGCAGCAGTCTTAGAAGCATGTGAACACAGGAGGACCAAGCAAGGAACTCAAGCCACAGACCTCCTATATATATGAGCTAGGCATCCAGCTCCTCCCAGTGGGAAGGAGAAGCCGCAGGGTGGAAGGCTACAAGAAACCCAGAAACCAAGATGGCCGCCAGCACATGTCAAACGAAGGAGAGCAGCAAGAAGGTAAGACCATGACAGTACCTCCCCATCAAGGGCCCCTCCTCCGCGGAGTAAAGAACGGTTTCTGAGGGAAGCGTGCGTGGAAGGCTCGGAGCAAGGCAGGAGCATGGACATCTGCGGAGGGAACCCAGGAACGCTCCTCTGGACCATAACCACGCCAATGGACCAAAAACTGCACCCGACCACGGACCAGGCGTGAGTCCAGGATATTGCTCACCTCATACTCCTCACGATTGCCCACTTGGACCGGACGAGGAACCGAGGAAGTGAAACGATTACACACCAGTGGCTTCAACAGGGAGACATGAAACACGTTGGAGATCCGCATGCCAGGAGGAAGCGCAAGGGCATAGGCTACCGGGTTTACCCTGCGAAGCACTCGGAAGGGACCAACAAAGCGAGGCGCCAGCTTGGGAGTGGGCACTCGAAGGTTGAGGTTGCGGGTGGACAACCATACGCGGTCTCCGACCTGGTAGGAAGGAGCGGGCGCTCGTCTGCGATCAGCCTGGAGTCTCTGGCGCTGCGCAGAGACCTCAAGGGACCTCTGGATCTGTACCCAAGAAGCACGTAGGACGGAAAGGTGATCCTCCACAGCCGGAATATCCTGGGGAGAGAATACCTCCGGTAACACGGCAGGTTGGAACCCATAATTGGCCATGAAGGGAGACGTCCCAGAGGAAGAGTTCACCGCTGTGTTCCTGGCAAACTCAGCCCAAGGCAGGAGGTCAACCCAATTGTCTTGGTGATCGGAGACATAGCATCGAAGGAATTGCTCCAAGGCCTGATTGGATCGTTCTGCGGCCCCATTGGACTGAGGGTGGTAGGCCGAGGAGAAAGAGAGATGAATCCCCAACTGGGAGCAAAAGGAGCGCCAGAACCTGGACACAAACTGACTCCCCCGATCTGACACAATCTCCTTGGGCAAACCGTGCAACCGGAAGACCTCCCTGGCAAAAATCATGGCCAACTCTTGTGCAGAGGGTAACTTCTTGAGAGGAACACAGTGGCACATTTTGGAAAACCGATCCACAATCATGAGAATGACCGTATGGCCTCGGGATGCAGGGAGGTCCACAATGAAATCCATCACCAGGTGTGACCATGGACGCTCCCCGGTGGCTATGGGTTGCAAAAGGCCCAACGGACGGTGCCGAGGGGACTTACTCTGGGCACAAACGGAGCATGCCGCTACATATGCGGCGATGTCGGAACGTAGAGAAGGCCACCAGAACAGACGTGAAACAGCCCAGGACAGCTGATTCTTTCCAGGATGCCCCGCGGCCTTGGAGTTATGGTAGGTTCGCAACAACCGAGTGCGCAACTCCTCAGGCACAAAACATCTGCCGTTGGGTCTCCCAGAGGGAGCACCAGATTGAGCCGCCAAAATCTGCTCACCCAGGGGAGAGGTCAGGCTGGTGCGAATGGCGGCCAGGATCTGATTCGGAGGTATGACCGAAGTCGGAATCGACTCCTCCCCGGACAGCTCGGAGTACTGCCGTGATAAGGCATCCGCTCTGATGTTCTTGGAACCGGGTAGGTAGGAGACCACGTAATTAAAACGTGACAAGAACAGAGCCCATCTGGCCTGATGTGGTGTCAATCTCTTGGCCTCAGAGAGGTAGGTCAGATTCTTGTGGTCCGTCAGGATGAGAACCGGAACCACCGAGCCCTCGAGCAAGTGCCTCCATTCTTTAAGGGCCTGCACGATGGCCAATAACTCCCTGTCACCAATCTGATAGTTGCACTCCGCGGAAGACAGTTTCCGGGAGTAAAACCCACAAGGAAGCAGAGGACCCTCTGGTGTTCTACGCTGAGACAGAAGGGCGCCTACTCCCGTCTCAGACGCGTCCACCTCGAGGACAAAAGGCCACCCAGGGTTGGGATGCGACAGAATCGGAGCCGACACAAAGGCGGACTTTAGAGCCTCAAAAGCTCGGATGGCCTCGAGCGGCCAGACCTGGGGATTACTGCCCTTCCTGGTCAGATCCGTGAGAGGCTTGGCTAGCATGGAAAAGTCCCTGATGAACTTCCGATAATAATTGGCGAAGCCCAAAAAGCGCTGCAGGGCACGAAGACCACTGGGCTGGGGCCACTGTAAGACAGCCGAAACCTTCTCAGGATCCATGGAGAACCCCTCAGCGGAAATGATGTAACCTAAGAAGGTTACCTGGGATCGGTGAAATTCGCATTTCTCAAGCTTACCGAACAGCTTGTTCTCTCGTAACCGTTGCAACACTCGTCTGACATCCAGAATGTGGGCCTCCATGGATTCAGAATATACCAAGATGTCATCCAAATAGACCACCACACACTGCTGCAACAGGTCACGGAAAACATCGTTGATGAATTCCTGGAAGACTGCGGGCGCATTGCACAACCCAAAGGGCATAACCAAGGATTCATAATGACCGGTCGTGGTGTTAAACGCGGTCTTCCACTCATCGCCCGCCTTGATCCTTACCAGGTTATATGCCGCCCTCAGGTCGAGTTTGGTAAAGACCGTGGCCCCTTTGAGGCGATCGAACAGCTCGGAAATCAAGGGTATCGGGTAAGCGTTCTTGATCGTGATGCGATTGAGACCCCTGTAATCGATGCAAGGCCTCAACTCACCGCCCTTCTTTTTCACAAAGAAAAATCCAGCCCCTGCCGGGGACGAGGATTTGCGAATGTGTCCGCGTGAAAGCACCTCCCTCACGTACTCCTCCATGGCCTCATTCTCCGCTACCGACAGTGGATAGACTTTGCCACGAGGAGGAACGGCACCAGATTGTAACTCTATGGCACAATCGTATGGGCGGTGCGGAGGTAGGGCAACCGCACGCACCTTATCGAATACATCCCGGTACTCCTCGTATTCAGGAGGCAACAGAGAGTCCGAGGAGGTACACAGCAACTTGACAGACCCATGGATGCAACTAGCCCCACACTGCGGTGACCACGAGAGGATCTCGGCGGATCTCCAATCGAAAGTCGGATTATGCTTCTGGAGCCAGGGGTACCCCAAGACCACCGAGTAGTGTGGAGACGAAATAACCTGGAGACAGACCGACTCTCTGTGAACGGCACCAATGGCCATCCCCACTGGAAGGGTCTCATGAGTCACGTGTGGCGGCAGAAGGGGTCTGCCGTCTATCGCCTCAAGAGCCAGTGGGGAACCTCGAGGCTGCAGAGGAATGGAATTGGCAGCAGCGAACACACTATCAATGAACAAACCACCAGCACCAGAGTCCACCAACGCCTGGGTCGTCACCGAGCCCCCGACCCAGGAGAGGACAACAGTAATCAGTGGTTTGTCAACACGGGAAACCGGGGACGAGGAGACTCCACCCAAGATCTGCCCCCGACAGGATCTCAGGTGCGAGCGTTTCCCGGACGGTTCGGGCATGCCAACCGAAAATGCCCACCGAGACCACAGTACATGCATCGGCCCTCGCGTCTCCGGAGTACCCTCCCCCCCTCGGACAGGCGAGCAAACCCCAGCTGCATGGGTTCACCCCCAGACAAGTCATCCCCAGGAGGCGTGGGAGGAGAGGGAGGCATGGGTGGGACAGCAAACGTAGGCGCCAATCTGTTAGAAGACCTCCGCAGGCTCTCCTTAAAGGAAGGTCTCTCCCTGAGTCTGGTGTCAATCAAAATCAGGAAAGAAATAAGAGCTCCACTGGTAGGTCCTTAGCTGCAACCTCATCCTTCAAGGCATCCGAGAGACCATGAGAGAAAGCAGCGACCAGAGCCTCATTATTCCAGCCCACCTCTGCTGCCAGGGTACGAAACTCAATGGCGTATTCAGCTACGGATCGTGAACCCTGTCTGATGGACATAAGGAGCTTCGCAGCAGAGGCAGCACGAGCCGGCACATCGAATACCTTCCGAAGAGAAGCAACAAAACCGGAAAACTCGGCAACCACCGGATTGTTGTTCTCCCATAAAGGGCTGGCCCAGGCCAAGGCCTTGTCCGAGAGCAGCGAGATCAAGAAGCCCACCTTTGATCTCTCAGTAGGAAAGGCATGTGGCAGCAACTCGAAATAAATGCCCACCTGGTTAAGGAAACCTCGGCACTGAGTTGGCTCTCCCCCAAAGCGCTGTGGAAGGGGGGCAGAACCGGTCATACCCCGAAACACCGCAGGCGCAGCAACAGGTGTCGGGGTAGACTCTGGCGCAACAACCGGAGCGGCAGTAGGAGCGGGCCCAGGAGCGACAACCGACCCATCGGCAACGGAAGCTAAATGAGCCGTGCGTTCAAGCAGGGTTTGCAATGCCACAGCGAACCGACCCAACAGGTGATCCTGATCAAGTCTGGCAACCAGCGTAGGTAGCGAGGATGGCCCTGTACCGTCAGAATTCATGGCTTGGTCCTAATGTCATGGAACCATGAACCAGACGTACAACAAGAGATAAGTGGAAATAAGAAGGCTTTATTGAAAATCAAGCTGTAAGGCAAAAGTCCAAACGGATGGCTAAACCGAAGCAGGGTCTTGCGAAGCCAGAGGTCAGGAACCAGAAGGGTAGTCAGACGAAGCCTGGATCAGGAACCAGCAGGGTAGTCAGACGAAGCCTGGATCAGGAACCAGCAGGGTAGTCAGACGAAGCCTGGATCAGGAACCAGCAGGGTAGTCAGACGAAGCCAGGATCAGGAACCAGAAGCAGCAGCAGTCTTAGAAGCATGTGAACACAGGAGGACCAAGCAAGGAACTCAAGCCACAGACCTCCTATATATATGAGCTAGGCATCCAGCTCCTCCCAGTGGGAAGGAGAAGCCGCAGGGTGGAAGGCTACAAGAAACCCAGAAACCAAGATGGCCGCCAGCACATGTCAAACGAAGGAGAGCAGCAAGAAGGTAAGACCATGACATCACCCCATATACACTCCCTGATCACCCCCTGTCATTGATCACCCCATGTCATTGATCACCCCCCTGTAAGGCTCCATTCAAACGTCCGTATGTGTTTTGCGGATCCGATCCATGTATCCGTGGATCCGTAAAAAACATATGAACGTCTGAATGGAGCCTTTCAGGGGGGTGATCAATGAAAGAGGGGTGATCAGTGACAGGGGGGTGATCACCCCATATACACTCCCTGATCATCCCCCTGTCATTGATCACCCCCCTGTAAGGCTCCATTCAGACATTTTTTTGGCCCAAGTTAGCGGAAATATATATATATTTTTTTTTCGTTTTGTTTTCTTACAAAGTCTCATATTCCACTAACTTGTGTCAAAAAATAAAATCTCACATGAACTCACCATACCCGTCACGGAATCCAAATGCGTAAAATTTTTTAGACATTTGTATTCCAGACTTCTTCTCACGCTTTAGGGCCCCTAAAATGCCAGGGCACTATAAATACCCCACATGTGACCCCATTTCGGAAAGAAGACACCCCAAGGTATTCCATGAGGGGCATATTGAGTCCATGAAAGATTGACATTTTTGTCCCAAGTTAGCGGAGAGGGAGACTTTGTGAGATAAAAAAAAACAATTTCCGCTAACTTGTGCCAAAAAAAAAAAAAATTCTATGAACTCACCATGCCCCTCATTGAATACCTTGGGGTGTCTTCTTTCCAAAATGGGGTCACATGTGGGGTATTTATACTGCCCTGGCATTTTAGGGGCCCTAAAGCGTGAGAAGAAGTCTGGGATCCAAATGTCAAAGAATGCCCTCCTAAAAGGAATTTGGGCCCCTTTGCGCATCTAGGCTGCAAAGAAGTGTCACACTTGTGGTATCACCGTACTCAGGAGAAGTTGAGCAATCTGTTTTGGGGTGTCATTTTACATATACCCATGCTGGGTGAGATAAATATTTTGGTCAAATGCCAACTTTGTATAAAAAAATGGGAAAAGTTGTCTTTTGCAGAGATATTTCTCTCACCCAGCATGGGTATATGTAAAATGACACCCCAAAACACATTCCCCAACTTCTCCTGAGTACGGCAATACCACATGTGTGACACTTTTTTGCTGCCTAGGTGGGCAAAGGGGCTCACATTCCAAATAGCACCTTTAGGATTTCACAGGTCATTTTTTACAGATTATGATTTCAAACTACTTACCACACATTTTGGCCCCTAGAGTGTCAGAGCAGTATAACTACCCCACAAGTGACCCCATTTTGTAAAGAAGACACCCCAAGGTATTCCGTGAGGGGTATGGCGAGTTCCTAGATTTTTTTTATTTTTTGTCCCAAGTTAGCGGAAACTGATGATTTATTTATTTTTTCTTACAAAGTCTCATATTCCACTAACTTGTGACAAAAAATAAAAAATTCCATAAACTCACCATACCCCTCACGAAATACCTTAGGGTGTCTTCTTTCCAAAATGGGTTCACTTGTGGGGTAGTTATACTGCCCTGGCATTCTAGGGGCCCAAATGAGTGGTAAGTAGTTTGAAATCAAAATCTGTAAAAAATGGCCGGTGAAATCCTAAAGGTGCTCTTTGCCCACCTAGGCTGCAAAAAAGTGTCACACATGTGGTATCGCCGTACTCAGGAGAAGTTGGGGAATGTGTTTTGGGGTGTAATTTTACATATACCCATGCTGGGTGAGATAAATATCTCGTCAAAAGTAGAGTTGAGCGAACACCTGGATGTTCGGGTTCGAGAAGTTCGTCCGAACTTCCCGGAAATGTTCGGGTTCGGAATCCGAACCCGACCCGAACTTCGTCCCGACCCCGAACCCCATTGAAGTCAATGGGGACCCAAACTTTTCGGCACTAAAAAGGCTGTAATACAGCCCAGGAAACAGCTAGAGGGCTGCAAAAGGCAGAAACATGTAGGTAAATCCCATGCAAACAAATGTGGATAGGGAAATGAATAAAAATAAAATAAATAAAAATTAACCAATATCAATTGGAGAGAGGTCCCATAGCAGAGAATCTGGCTTCACGTCACCCACCACTGTAACAGTCCATTGTCATATATTTAGGCCCAGGCACCAAGGCAGAGGAGAGAGGTCCCGTAACAGAGAATCTGGCTTCATGTCAGCAGAGAATCAGTCTGCATGTCATAGCAGAGAATCATGCTTTACGTCACCCAACACTGGAACAGTCCATTGTCAGATATTTAGGCCCAGGAACCCAGGCAGAGGAGAGAGGTCCCGTCACAGAGAATCTGGCTTCATGTCAGCAGAGAATCAGTCTGCATGCCATAGCAGAGAATCAGGCTTCACGTCAGCCACCACTGTAACAGTCCATTGTCATATATTTAGGCCCAGGCACCCAGGCAGAGGAGAGAGGTCCCGTAACAGAGAATCTGGCTTCATGTCAGCATAGAATCAGTCTGCATGTCATAGCAGAGAATCATGCTTTACGTCACCCAACATTGGAACAGTCCATTGTCTTATATTTAGGCCCCGGCACCCAGAGGAGAGGTTCATTCAACTTTGGGTTGCCTCGCAATATAATGGTAAAATGAAAATAAAAATTGGATTGAATGATGAAGTGCCCTGGATTACAATAATATATGGTTAAGGGGAGGTAGTTAATGTTTAATCTGGACAAGGGACGGACAGGTCCTGTGGGATCCATGCCTGGTTCATTTTTATGAACGTCAGCTTGTCCACATTGGCTGTAGAAAGGCGGCTGCGTTTGTCTGTAATGACGCCCCCTGCCGTGCTGAATACACGTTCAGACAAAACGCTGGCCGCCGGGCAGGCCAGTACCTCCAAGGCATAAAAGGCTAGCTCTGGCCACGTGGACAATTTAGAGACCCAGAAGTTGAATGGGGCCGAACCATCAGTCAGTACGTGGAGGGGTGTGCACACGTACTGTTCCACCATGTTAGTGAAATGTTGCCTCCTGCTAACACGTTGCGTATCAGGTGGTGGTGCAGTTAGCTGTGGCGTGTTGACAAAACTTTTCCACATCTCTGCCATGCTAACCCTGCCCTCCGAGGAGCTGACCGTGACACAGCTGCCTTGGCGACCTCTTGCTCCTCCTCTGCCTTGGCCTTGGGCTTCCACTTGTTCCCCTGTGACATTTGGGAATTCTCTCAGTAGCGCGTCTACCAACGTGCGCTTGTACTCGCGCATCTTCCTATCACGCTCCAGTGCAGGAAGTAAGGTGGGCACATTGTCTTTGTACCGTGGATCCAGCAGGGTGGCAACCCAGTAGTCCGCACACGTTAAAATGTGGGCAACTCTGCTGTCGTTGCGCAGGCACTGCAGCATGTAGTCGCTCATGTGTGCCATGCTGCCCAGGGGTAAGGACAAGCTGTCCTCTGTGGAAGGCGTATCGTCATCGTCCTGCGTTTCCCCCCAGCCACGCACCAGTGATGGGCCCGAGCTGCGTTGGGTGCCACCCCGCTGTGACCATGCTTTATCCTCATCCTCCTCCACCTCCTCCTCATCCTCGCCCACCTCGTCCTCCAGTAGTAGGCCCTGGCTGGCCACATTTGTACCTACGCCTCTGATGTTGCAAAAAACCTCCCTCTGAGTAACTTCGAAGAGACTGGCCTGAAAGTGCTAAAAATGACCCCTCTTCCTCCTCCTCCTCCTGGGCCACCTCCTCTTCCATCATCGCCCTAAGTGTTTTCTCAAGGACACATAGGAGTGGTATTGTAACGCTGATAATGGCGTCATCGCCACTGGCCATGTTGGTGGAGTACTCGAAACAGCGCAACAGGGCACACAGGTCTTGCATGGAGGCCAGTCATTGGTGGTGAAGTGGTGCTGTTCCGCAGTGCGATTGACCCGTGCGTGCTGCAGCTGAAACTAGACTATGGACTGCTGCTGCTCGCACAGTCTGTCCAGCATGTGCAAGGTGGAGTTCCACCTGGTGGGCACGTCGCATACGAGGCGGTGAGCGGGAAGGCCGAAGTTACGCTGTAGCGCAGACAGGCGAGCAGCGGCAGGATGTGAACGCCGGAAGCGCGAACAGACGGCCCACACTTTATGCAGCAGCTCTGACATGTCGGGGTAGTTGTGAATGAACTTCTGCACCACCAAATTCAGCACATGCGCCAAGCAAGGGATGTGCGTCAAACCAGCTAGTCCCAGAGCTGCAAAGAGATTTCACCCATTATCGCACACCACCAGGCCGGGTTTGAGGCTCACCGGCAGCAACCACTCGTTGGTCTGTTGTTCTATACCCCGCCACAACTCCTGTGCGGTGTGGGGCCTGTCCCCCAAACATATGAGTTTCAGAATGGCCTGCTGACGTTTACCGCAGGCTGTGCTGAAGTTGGTGGTGAAGGTGTGTGGCTGACTGGATGAGCAGGTGGAAGAAGAGGAGGAGGAAGCTGAGTAGGAGGAGGTGGCAACAGGAGGCAAAGAATGTTGCCCTGCGATCCTTGGTGGTGGAAGGACGTGCGCCAAACAGCTCTCCGCCTGGGGCCCAGCCGCCACTACATTTACCCAGTGTGCAGTTAGGGAGATATAGCGTCCCTGGCCGTGCTTACTGGTCCACGTATCTGTGGTAGGTGGACCTTGCCACAGATGGCGTTGCACAGTGCACACTTGATTTTATCGGATACTTGGTTGTGCAGGGAAGGTACGGCTCTCTTGGAGAAGTAGCGCCGGCTGGGAACAACATACTGTGGGTCAGCAAGCGACATGAGCTGTGTGAAGCTGTCTGTGTCCACCAGCCTGAATGACAGCATTTCATAGGCCAGTAGTTTAGAAATGCTGGCATTCAGGGCCAGGGATCGAGGATGGCTAGGTGGGAATTTACGCTTTCTCTCAAATGTTTGTGAGATGGAGAGCTGAACGCTGACGTGTGACATGGTTGAGATGCTTGGTGACAGAGGTGGTGGTGTTGGTGGTACATCCCCTGTTTGCTGGGCGGCAGGTGCCAACGTTCCTCCAGAGGCGGAGGATGAGCAGCAGAAGAGGCCGAGGCGGCAGCAGCAGAAGAGGCCGAGGCGGCAGCAGCAGAAGAGGTAGCAGGGGGATCCTGAGTGACTTCCTTGTTTTTAAGGTGTTTACTCCACTGCAGTTCATGCGTTGCATGCAGGTGCCTGGTCATGCAGGTTGTGCTAAGGTTCAGAACGTTAATGCCTCGCTTCAGGCTCTGATGGCACAGCGTGCAAACCAATCGGGTCTTGTCGTCAGCACATTGTTTGAAGAAGTGCCATGCCAGGGAACGCCTTGAAGCTGCCTTTGGGGTGCTCGGTCCCAGATGGCGGTGGTCAGTAGCAGGCGGAGTCTCTTGGCAGCGGGTGTTCTGCTTTTGCCCACTGCTCCCTCTTTTGCTACGCTGTTGGCTCGGTCTCACCACTGCCTCTTCCTCCGAACTGTGAAAGTCAGTGGCACGACCTTCATTCCATGTGGGGTCTAGGACCTCATCGTCCCCTGCATCGTCTTCCACTCAGTCTTGATCCCTGACCTCCTGTTCAGTCTGCACAGTGCAGAAAGACGCAGCAGTTGGCACCTGTGTTTCGTCATCATCAGAGACGTGCTGAGGTGGTATTCCCATGTCCTCATCATCAGGAAACATAAGTGGTTGTGCGTCAGTGCATTCTATGCCTTCCACCGCTGGGGAAGGGCTAGGTGGATGTTCTTGGGAAACCCTGCCAGGGGAGTCTTCAAACAGAATAAGAGACTGCTGCATAACTTGAGGCTCAGACAGTTTTCCTGGAATGCATAGGGTGATGTGACAGACTGATGGGCTTGGTTTTCAGGCGCCATCTGTGCGCTTTCTGCAGAAGACTGGGTGGGAGATAATGTGAACGTGCTGGATCCACTGTCGGCCACCCAATTGACTAATGCCTGTACCTGCTCAGGCCTTACCATCCTTAGAACGGCATTGGGCCCCACCAAATATCGCTGTAAATTATGGCGGCTACTGGGACCTGAGGTAGTTGGTACACTAGGACGTGTGGCTGTGGCAGAACGGCCACGTCCTCTCCCAGCACCAGAGGGTCCACTAACACCACCACGACCATGTCCGCGTCCGCGTCCTTTACTAGATGTTTTCCTCATTGTTATCGTTCACCACAACAACAAAAATATTACTTGGCCCAATGTATTGAATTCAAATTCCGGCCTTTTTTTACAGACACCTAACACTATCTGGCTATCTATTTAGGTACCCTATTACACTAATACAGGCACAGCAGTAACCACAGATTTAGCTGACTATAAATTTGAGGCCTATTATTTAGGCGCTGGGTGACAGGTATACGTTTACGGACAGAATTCGACTGGGATATGCACAGTAGCGTGTGTGTGAAGTTATTGAGAATGACCCTATGTGCACCCGTGAATCTTATATACCCTTTTAGGGATACATTTAAAGTAGGCCTGATACAGCAGAAACCACTAATTTAGAGAATTGCTAAATTGGGAATTGTATTTCAACCCAGAACAAAAACTGTGCTTTGACGGACCCAAAATAACTTGCCTAGCTACAGCAATAACCACAGATTTAGCTGAATATAAATTTGAGGTCTATTATTTAGGCGCTGGGTGACAGGTATACGTTTACGGGCAGAATTAGACTGGGATATTCACAGTAGCGTGTGTGTGAAGTTATTGAGAATGACCCTATGTGCACCTTGAATCTTATATACCCTTTTAGGGATACATTTAAAGTAGGCCTGATACAGCAGAAACCACTAACTTAGAGAATTGCTAAATTGGGAATTGTATTTCAACCCAGAACAAAAACTGTGCTTTGACGAACACTAAATAACTTGCCCAGCTACAGTAATAACCACAGATTTAGCTGACTATAAATTTGAGGCCTATTATTTAGGTGCTGGGTGACAGGTATATGTTTACAGACAGAATTAGACTGGGATATGGCCAAAAAATAACCACACTATTGATGGTTAAATGCACTTGGTGTGACAGCTTCACCCTGATGTAGGATATAGCCAAAAAACAACCACACTATTGAGGGTTAAATGCACTTGGTGACAGGCTCAGCTTGCCCCTGATGTAGTATATGGCCAAAAAATAACCACACTATTGATGGTTAAATGCACTTGGTGTGACAGCTTCACCCTGATGTAGGATATAGCCAAAAAACAACCACACTATTGAGGGTTAAATGCACTTGGTGACAGGCTCAGCTTGCCCCTGATGTAGTATATGGCCAAAAAATAACCACACTATTGATGGTTAAATGCACTTGGTGTGACAGCTTCACCCTGATGTAGGATATGGCCAAAAAACAACCACACTATTGAGGGTTAAATGCACTTGGTGACAGCTTTCCCCTGATGTAGTATATGGCCAAAAAATAACCACACTATTGATGGTTAAATGCACTTGGTGTGACAGCTTCACCCTGATGTAGGATATAGCCAAAAAACAACACTATTGAGGGTTAAATGCACTTGGTGACAGCTTGCCCCTGATGTAGTATATGGCCAAAAAATAACCACACTATTGATGGTTAAATGCACTTGGTGTGACAGCTTCACCCTGATGTAGGATATAGCCAAAAAATAACCACACTATTGAGGGTTAAATGTACTTGGTGGCAACTGTGCTGGCGCACCACAAGACACAAAATGGCCGCCGATCACCCCAGAAAAAAGTGAATGAAAAACGCTCTGGGCAGCCTAAAAACAGTGAGCAATTGAATAGCAGCAGTACAATCATCCACAGCTGCAGATCGATCTCTGAATGAAGTCTTTTGGAGGAGTTAATCACTGCCTAATCTCGCCCTAACGTCGCAGCTGCAACCTCTCCCTACACTGATCAGAGCAGAGTGATGTGCGGCGCTACGTGACTCTAGCTTAAATAGAGGCTGGGTCACATGCTGCACTGGCCAATCACAGCCATGCCAATAGTAGGCATGGCTGTGACGGCCTCTTGGGGCAAGTAGTATGACGCTTGTTGATTGGCTGCTTTGCAGCTTTTCAAAAAGCGCCAAGAAAGCGACGAACACTGAACCCGAACCCGGACTTTTACGAAATTTTCGGGTTCGGGTCCGTGTCACGGACACCCCAAAATTCGGTACGAACCCGAACTATACAGTTCGGGTTCGCTCATCCCTAGTCAAAAGACAACTTTTACCATTTTTTTATACAAAGTTGGCATTTGACCGAGATATTTCTCTCACCCAGCATGGGTATATGTAAAATGACACCCCAAAACACATTCCCCAACTTGTCCTGAGTACGGCGATACCAGATGTGTGACACTTTTTTGCAGCCTATGTGGGCCCACATACCAAAGAGCACCTTTAGGATTTCACAGGTCATTTTTTACAGATTTTTATTTCAAATACTTCTCACGCATCTGGGCCCCTAAAATGCCAGGGCAGTATAACTACCCCACAAGTGACCCCATCTTGGAAAGAAGACACCCCAAGGTATTTTGTGATGGGCATAGTGAGTTCATGGAAGTTTTTATTTTTTGTCACAAGTTAGTGGAATATGAGACTTTGTAAGAAAAAAAAAAAAAAAAAACATTTTCCGCTAACTTGTGACAAAAAATAAAAAGTTCTATGAACTCACTATGCGCATCAGTGAATACCTTAGGGTGTCTACTTTCCAAAATGGGGTTATTTGTGGGGTTTTTCTACTGTCTGGGCATTGTAGAACCTCAGGAAACATGACAGGTGCTCAGAAAGTCAGAGCTGCTTCAAAAAGCGGAAATTCACATTTTTGTACTATAGTTTGTAAACGCTATAACTTTTACCCAAACCATTTTTTTTTTTTTACCCAAACATTTTTTTTTTATTCAAGACATGTAGAACAATAAATTTAGCGAAAAATGTATATGTGGATGTTGTTTTTTTTTGCTAAATTTTACAACTGAAAGTGAAAAATGTCATTTTTTTGCAAATAAATCGTTAAATTTCGATTAATAACAAAAAAGTTAAAATGTCAGCAGCAATGAAATACCACCAAATGAAAGCTCTATTAGTGAGAAGAAAAGGAGGTAAAATTAATTTGGGTGGTAAGTTGCATGACCGAGCAATAAACCGCTAAAGTTGTGGAGTGCCGATTTGTAAAAAAGGGCCTGGTCACTAGGGGGGTATAAAACTGTGGTCCTTAAGTGGTTAACAATGACCTCCAAAGCACTCTGCTCCCTTAAGTATGACCTTCACAGCACCCCACCCCCTTAACAGTGATCTCCACAGACTGTCATATCAAACCTCAGATCAGACCCAAAATAAATAAATTCACTTACTTCTCCTGCTCTGCAGCTGTTCTCCAGGTCCAGCATTCTCTTCTGCAGTACCCTCTTGTTGTTTTCTCCGGGCCTGTGCTGCACTGTGACCTGACTGTGTACAACATCAGGTCATAGTGCGTGCACTAAATTTTGACACTGTACGCAGTCAGAACAGTGCAGCGTGGTGCCCGGAGAACACCAGGAAGGAGGGGTGAGTACCGAGCTTCACTTCCGGCTCCTCCTGCAGACTAATATTCACTTTATAATATACACTGTTAAAAAATACAATAATTGGTGGTGTGCCACTGGCAAGGGAAGCCCTGGGATTATTGTGACCCCTATAGCTACACTATATCCTGATCTTTAGTTGTAGGTGATCCAAAAGGAGAAAATCCCATGGAGGAGTGTAGCAAGAGTATGAGGAGCTTCCACTTTAGAAGGAAGAGGTGGAGGATCAGGAGAATGAATCACACCAGCCACAAAACCCAATCATCTCAGTCTTGGTAGGGACAGAAAATCTCCTAGGGCATGCTGGCCAGAATGGCAAGCTATATGCCTACTTGCTTACGTAGTGATCAGCATATCATTCACATGAAGCAGTCTGATGATTACTGAATAGCCATGCTATTAGACCCCTGTTATCAAAGCTAAATATTTGCATGGAAGGGGGAACAAATTACTTTATTACCAGGAAACACTGTGTATGCAGCTTGCCGCAGCTTTTAGCAAGCAGATACCAGCTGCCAGCCTGTCAGAAAGGGAGGACTCTCTCTGTCATCAGAGTTACCCACCTCCCACAGTCTCTGCTGCAACAAGCAGAAGAAGCTGCAGTAGCCAGTTCTGTCTCCTTAACATGATGGAGCATTTTTTTCATGTGCCACACCAGGCTGAGGCAAATCAGCATGCAGAGACCTCCTGCCTCAACGCCCAGGTTCCGGAATATCTACACTCTGGCCAGTCTCTGGCACATACGCTGGTCCCTGACCTCATAGATTTCTGGGCAGGAGGACTGAAACAATGGCCTTAACTAGCACAGAATGCTCTCTTACTTGCTCAACCTCCACTGTCATCCTGGAGAGGGTTTTCAGCATTGCAGGGGTCATGGTGACACCCAAACGGACTAAGCTGTCCCCCACCAGTGTCGATAACATGACGTTTGTCAAATGAGACATAGATCACTCCTCTGACTGAAGCTATTGAATAGATTAGGCCTTGCTAAGAATCTTCATCTTTCCAGTGTTGAAGTCTGCCTTCCTGCCTACCATCATTTTGCCTGCTTATCATCATGTTCCGTATATATGATGCTGCCATCATGCCACTGCTGCTGTCTGCCTGACAACATATACCATAGGGCTGCTGCTCACAAATAAATAAATGCAATCAGATCACAGCCTTTGCTAGTCTTTGGTGCACAAATCCTTCAGAGAAGCAAATCCACTGTAGAAAAAAAGTATTATAAAAATAAAAAAAAGGCCAACATAACACACAGTAGGACATCTCCCCACACCAGTCAACATGTTTCAGACTGTGCTCAGTCCTTATTTATGACATATATCTGATGCTGCCACCACTGCCACAGCTGCTACTCCTCATTGCTAATCCCCTATTGCCACCATTTTTAACGGTAGACATCATCCACTACTAGTTCTTCAACCCATAAACAGCCCATCTACTGCCTTGTACTTTCCACACTACGCTGCTACTTAACCTTTCCACACTGCACTCCTGCTGCTCTCAATTAGGCCTCATGCACACTGCCGTGTTTCACGGCCGTATGCGAGCCGTGGAACCGCGGCCTGGATCCCTCCTGAGAGCAGGAGCGCACAGCGTCACTGGTTGCTATGACGCCGTGCGCTCCCTGCTGCCGGCACAGTACAGTAATACACTGGTATAGATCATACCAGTGTATCACAGTATTGCGGCGGCAGCAGGGAGCGCACGGCGTCATAGCAACCAGTGACGCCGTGCGCTCCTGCTCTCAGGAGGGATCCAGGCCGCGGTTCCACGGCCCGCATACGGCCGTGAAACACGGCAGTGTGCATGAGGCCTAAAAAGGAAAAATTCTTCTAGGCTTTTTCAGAATGAGACACTTTTTATTCTGACAATTATGACTCATGCATATATAAATACGCTTAAGCATTCTGCCCAACGCATCATTTTTGGATGCTTGATCCCAACAAGCCACTCTTTTTTCTGACAAGTAACATTTGTTTGTTTTATATGGACAGGCATTCAGCCTGACATATGAGGAGATTCATCAAGCTGGTGTAAAGTAGAACTGCTTTTTTTGCGCATAGCAACCAATCAGATTCCACCTTTAATTTTTTAGAGCTTCTTTGTAAAATTAAAGGTGGAATCTTATTGGTTGCTATGGGCAACTATACCAGTTCTACTTTACACCAGTTTCATAAATCTCCCCCATAATTTTTTCCCATAACACCGTGTGTGTTTAAGCATATTTTCCCGACAAGGAACAATTTGTGGAAGCTTTGGAATATGAAAAAGCATACCATATGTGATGGTGCAATGTGTTTTTAAACACACTGTTCATTAATGCTATCAACCAGAACTATGTATGTCAGTGTCATTCTGATGTTATTTGCTATTGTTGTCATTGCATTCAAGAGCTTAGGGAGAGGGAGGAGCTTTGAGAGAAAAAGCAAAAATGTATTAAAAAAATAACAAAAAGTGATAACATCTTTTCCTCGAGTTCTGAGTCCTCGGAGACTACAGGGTATTGTATATAAATTTTTAGGCAATTGGCGAAACCTTGGTTCTGGTAGATTCAGATTGTGGCACAGCAAATACTTCTCATGCGATGCATATTATGTGATCTAATAAATGTCTCAATCTATTCATCTAATGTCACCGTACGCTCATACCTTACTACTCCTAATATAGATGACAAGAAGCTTTTTATATTATTTCTTCCTCCGGCAACTAGATCCCATGCTGGTTTGCCTTGTTGGCAATGATTGATTACCCAATATCTAATTAAACCTGATCCAATCACTTATTATGCAGAGTGGAACAAACAAACTGAAGTTGACTGTCATGCAGGTGATTGATGATACTGCCAATCCAGCTTTTGTTCTGTCTAATACCCTGACGTTTGTAACAACCAGCCAAAGCTGTGCTGGACAAAGTGTTCTGTCATTCTCCACATGAATTCTGCCTTGCACCTTTTATTTTTCAAATGAACTCTTTTTATAAGGGGAAGGAACACCAAAAGGCATATATTTATTTTTGCTTATATAATCATATAAAGACTCCCTGAGGATACATGGGGGACTCAAATTGCAGAAGACATATGTAAGCTTTGGATGAAATAAACCTTAGATGATAGCTGTGGTGATCTTCCATGTTATCTTTTTTGTTAACTTATCTGGGCGGTTCATGTTTTATGTCAAATAGGTAATATTTATAGAAAAATACGTTAATAGTTCTGAAGTAGACTAGTAACCATTTTTTTTTTATATACAGTAAATACTCTAGCACCAAAACATGTGACTTCTAATCTGCTTTTGCTTGTTTAATAAACATTACCATATGCTAAAAGCTATAAAATAAAATGATATCTTTATCAAATATTTAATTTTATTTGATGGTGAAAAGTGCAAGGTCCATATACAATGCTGGGGCTTATAAAGTGGACATGTTATTGACATTATGTTTAGAAGCAGACCGCTGCATATGGGTTACATGGTGGAGACTGTAAAAGGGTTAAAAAAAGCATTAAGAGGAGTACCCCAGACCTGGGGGAATCAGCAAAGTTTTAATTGTTATATAATGTTAAAAGGGTATTCTGGTTGGTACAAGTTATCCCCTATTTACATGAAATTATAGTTTTCAGTTTACAAAAAATACAACTGAGGAGAGCTCTAATAACCATACATAAATATACCTGGGGTAAGTACAGAGATCTCCCCTATCATCTATTTATCCCCAGGACTGTGTCACAGTGTAGTTCACTGTGAAGCAAGTTGCCCTGTTGCTCGCTTTAGTAGCTCTCAGGTGCACTGGCTGCAGTGGATTCCATGTAGGCTGGATGCTATTACCTACGTGTAGTTGTGGCAGCCTGTGTGTCAACTGCTCCTCGTTTATGCTTGTTCCCCTCCCTGTTGTCTCAGTTCTGGTAAGTGTCACAGTGTGGTCATTGTGACACGGGTTGTTTGTGCTCTGGTGTACTGGCTGTGGTAGACTCCGTGTATGCTGGTTGCCAAGGGCAACATCCAGTACTGCAGCCTGTGCTTTCACTTTTGTGTTTATACAGGCTCCCCTCCCTGTTTGGTTCTGATGAGGTTAATGGTATGGGTGTGGTCACTAGGTGCTCTTTATATACCTGTGTAACTGGGTTTAGGGCGGTCTGTCTCAAGCCTTGTTAAGGGAAAATGCTATGCATCTTACTGGGTGATTCCATCTGCTCTGTTTGTGTGTCCACCTATTATGTCATAAAGGTCACCTGGTCTTCTTGCCTGGTTATCCTAGTCTTTTCTGTGTGTACCTCTGTCTGTTCGTCCATGGACTAACTACGCATGGGGCACAGGCATCTGCTAGTCCTGTCTGTATATACGTGTTTTGTGTGCAGCTCTGTCTGCTTGCCCATGGACTAACTACGCTTGAGGAACCGGCATCTGCTAGTCCTGTCTATGACTTTGTGAAAGGGCTCCTGGGTTCTCCGGAGGGAGGACATCTAGTATGTATGCTTTCATGAGAAGGCTCCTGGGTTCTCCAGAGGGAGGACATCTAGTCTGTATTCCTTTGTGAGAGGGCTCCTGGGTTCTCCAGAGGGAGGACATAGAGTCTGTGTGCATATCTACCTATGACCGTCATATGTCATTCTAAATGGGGTCCAGGCAGCTGCTTGTGTACTGGTTCCTGTTTATCCAGTCTTATTGGTCCTGTGCAGTTGTTCGGGTTCCAGTAGCATGCGGGATTTCTATATTCGTTTGTGTGGATTACGCATGTAAGTGGCCAAGTGCACCAGGACCATCCAGTGAGCCTCGGCTAAGTTCATCCCCACCATCAGGGGCTCTGTGAAGAACAGGGCTCACTGTGTCTCTGCCCTCTGGGTTTGGCCCCAAGTAAAATCGGTGCACTCGGTCCAGTGGTACTTCTTGCCACTGAGCCCTTACCTGCTGATCCAGTTCTAGCTTACTGTCATGTCTTATCTCTGCTTGCTGTGTGTGTTTGTGTATTGTCCCTTATATGTTCTAGCGGTGGTTGTTCCTCGTTAGAACATGACAGACTGTTACTATGACGAAGGGACATCCTCTGCGTCTAGAGCAAAAAATGTTTCTACACAAATATAGAAGAGAATTCTTTATGGTAAGAGCAGTGAGACTATGGAACTCTCTGCAGTGTTCCACTCCATAATAGTATTGGGGCCCTATATATTAAAGGTATTTTCAGTATGTCCATTGTGCAATGTATGTATATTGCTGTAATTCATTTTAACAGGCTGTTTACACCTTACATATAGAAACACCCAGTCACCACTAGGTGATGCTGGTGCTGGATACTTATACAGTTGCAAAAAAAAAGTATGTTAACCCTTTGGAATGATATGGATTTCTGCCCAAATTGGTCATAAAATGTGATCTGATCTTCAATCTAAGTCACAACAATAGACTATCACAGTCTGCTTAAACTAATAACACATAAATAATTAAATGTTACCATGTTTTTATAGAACACACCATGTAAACATTCACAGTGAAGGTGGAAAAAGTATGTGAACCCCTAGACTAATGACAACTCCAAGAGCTAATTGGAGTGAGGTGTCAGCCAACTGTAGTCCAATTAATGAGATGAGATTGGAGGTGTTGGTTACAGCTGCCCTGCCCTATAAAAAGCATACACCAGTTCTGGGTTTGCTTTTCACAAGAAGTATTGCCTGATGTGAGTGATGCCTCGCACAAAAGAGCTCTCAGAAGACCTAAAATTAAGAATTGTTGACTTGCAATAAGCTTGAAAGGGTTATAAAAGTATCTCCAAAAGCCTTGCTGTTCATCAGTCTACGGTAATACAAATTGTTTATAAATAGAAAAAGTTCAGCACTGCTGCTACTCTCCCTAGGAATCACCGTCCTGTAAAGATGACTGCAAGAGCACAGCGCAGACTGCTCAATGAGGTGAAGAAGAATCCTAGAGTGTCAGCTAAAGACTTACAAAAGTCTCTGGCATATGCTAACATCTCTGTTAGCGAATCTGCGATACATAAAACACTAAACAAGAATGGATTTAATGGGAGGATACCATAGAGGAAGCCACTGCTGTCCCAAAAAAAATTGCTGCACGTTTATAGTCTGCACAAGAGCACTTGGATGTTCCACAGCAGTACTGGCAAAATATTCTGTGGACAAATTAAACCAAAGTATAGTTGTTTGGAAGAAACACACAACATTATGTGTGGATAAAAAGAGGCACAGCACACCAACATCAAAACCTCATCCCAATTGTGAAGTATGGTGGGGGAATCATTGTTTGGGGCTGTTTTGCTGTGTCAGGGCCTGGACGGATTGCTATCATCAAAGGAAAAATGTATTCCTAAGTTTATCAAGACATTTTGTAGGAGGACTTAAGGCCATCTGTCCACCAGCTGAATCTCAACAGAAGACGGGTGCTGCAACAGGACAACGACCCAAAGCATAGAAGTAAATCAACAACAGAATGGCTTAAACAGAAGAAAATACACCTTCTGGAGTGGCCCAGTCAGAGTCCTGACCTCAACCCGATTGAGATGCTGTGGCATGACCTCAAGAAAGTGATTCACACCAGACATGCCAAGAATAATGCTGAACTGAAATAGTTTTGTAAAGAGGAATGGTCAAGAATTACTCCTGAGCGTTGTGCATGTCTGATCTGCAACTACAGGAAATGTTTGGTTGAAGTTATTGCTGCCAAAGGAGGTTCAAGCAGTTATTAAATCCAAGGGTTCACCATGTGAATGTTTACATGGTGTGTACAATAAAAACATGGTAACATTTAATTCTTTGTTTGTTATTAGTTTAGGCAGACTTTGATTGTCTATTGCAGGGATGGCCAACCTGCGGCTCTCCAGCTGTTGTAAAACTACAACTCTCATCATGCCCTGCTGTAGGCTGAAAGCTGTAGGCAGTGTGGGCATGCTGGGAGTTGTAGTTTTGCAACAGCTGGAGAGCCTCAGGTTGGCCATCCCTGGTCTATTGTGACTTAGATGAAGATCAGATCACATTTTATAACCAATTTGTGCAGAAATCCATATCATTCCAAAGGGTTCACATACTTTTTCTTGCAACTGTATATAGAACAGAATTTAGGAAGTGCAAGGGTGGGGAGTTTAGCTCATTGAGAGCAAAGTCAGTCTATAAAAGAACACTGAAATATGGTCAGTGGAAGTTTAGTCTGTAGCCAAGGGAAGCTCATCTGTAGCCAGACACAAAAGTCAGATGTCTCAGCCAGATTGCATAGTCAGAGAAGAGAGCCAGCTAACTAAAGCTTGGGATGGACCTGCTGAATCCATAAGTAAATGAGAGCTGACAAGTAGCTACCCCTCTGAATTGTGTGCAGACCAAGGGTAGGCCTGAAAGAAGACGAGAAGTAACCCAGTGTGGCAGAGAGTATAACGAAAGCCTGGTAGAGGTGAGTGTGAAATCTCAGCCTATGGACTCTGCTAGCACACAGTCAAAACAGAATTAGCCAATGGTACCTGTCACGTTTTGCAGTTAAGCGCAAAACTGTATTTGGAGCCACATTCCTCTATGGACAGTGTAGACAATACTAATGGAAACTGTGAGTAAGCTAAGAAAGATATATGTACCCGTCGTGTGAAACAGAGAAGTATATTGATGTATACTCCACACCTGATAGACAGTCAGCTAAAAGTTACAATAGCCTGAGTGGGACCAGAGCCAATAGCACACTAAGAGTCTATTATTAAGATCATAGATACAACTAACTTGTGATGCTTTTTGAATAGATTACAATTACAGCTTATCATTGCAATAATCTGTACACCTACCCCAAGGTTCTCAGTACAGGAGACCCCTCAATGCCAGAGTGTGCCCCAAAATAATTCAGTGCCTTTCTTTTTGTCACTGCATGCCAGCCCAGGGAGTTCTGTTAAACTGTGAGTGCCAACTACTACCCCCATCAGGCTACCACACTTATGCACGCCTCTGCGGCCCGGAGGCTGCATCTCTTCCTGAGCAGAAAGTAATGGTAATTTCACTAAAAGAGTTCAAGAGGGGCATAAACGTATTTCTGGAGTGTAATAATATGGTATTACTGGTTATATTAGATTGCTGGAGAAGGGTCACTGATACATGGAGTTATTCTGACTGCCTGATTGGAAATATTTTTTCCCCCTAAAATGAGGAAAATTTGCTTCTACCTCACAGTGTTCTACCTCTGGATCAACTTGCAGGATAACAAGCTGAATTGAATGGACTGATGTCTTTTTCAGCCTTACAAATTATTAGATACTATGATAACATTGTTGGTATTTTGAAAGTGCTTATAAATATGGACATAAAATGTGTCTGAAGGTTGTGGGACATAGCCTGAATGGATTATAAATTTGAATTACTATGAAACAATACAACAAGTATGCTATAGTTTGTAACTGTTCATAATAATCCAATAGTCAAAAGACTAATAATTCCTGTTTAAGGTCTATTTTAAAACATAACTTTTAATATTTATTATTTATTATTGACATACATAACACATAGTTCAAAAGAGAACAAAAACTCTATTGAGAGTGCTTAAAAATATATATGAGGGGGATAGTGTATACAGTGTAATTTTGTGACACTGTGTCACTATATCACAATAGTATCCTTTTGTGAATAACATTTATTAAATGTGGTATAATATATATCAAAAGTTTGCCTCTGGCATATCCTCACTTTTGATTATCTGCTGGTGTTATTTCTCACCAGATTATAAACTATCATTCTTTCGATATATTGACTGTGCTGTTCCAGCGTATCGTTTATAGTTATTAGAGGCATACTCAATTATTACGGCATCCTATTCGCTGTCAGCGCAGTCAACAATATCTACACTACCCTCGTAAGGCTGATCCGAAGCGCACTGTGTCTGCAGATCACAGTGCTACAGATCCACTATCCCCAACATATTGTTAAAAAGTATCACAACGCAGCTCCCCCCAGGGAGAACTGCTTTGACCCTTGCCTGGTGTCAGTGTGGGTTATTCCATGCATGTAAAATTCTAGGATCAAACCAATTTGGAGCAGTAGAGCAAATGTAATTAGCCCTGATAGAGGGCATCTTCAACACCAGTCCGTTGCATTAACTAAAAAGACATGGGCTGCAGAGAATAAGATAGTGATTTTGTATTACTTGAATATGCAATATAATTTTCAGAAGAAGTGCATAAACAGGATAGCAGTAAGCTTATTAAGGAAGGGAAAAAATGGAAGATCTTAGTTACGAGGAAATGCATAAAATAGTCAACTGGTTCACTTCATCATCACTTAGCAAAGCGTTTCAGGTTTCAATTTCCTCAGTTCAAAATGTAATTAAGAAATGTCCGTTAACAGGAACAGTTGAGGTCAAGAAAAAGTCTGGAAGACCAAGGAAAAATTCTGAGACAGCTGCTTGTAGGATTGCTAGAAAGGCAAATCAGAACCCCCACTTGACTGCAAAAGACATTCAGGAAGATTTAGCACAAATATGGCTTTCATGGGAGAGTTAGCTGAAGAAAACCTATGTCCGCGCCACAAAATTCAGCATCAGAAATAGCTAAACAAGCCTGATGTATTTTAGAAACAAGTCCTGTGGACCAAAGAGGTTAAGATAACTCATTAACCACAATGTGAAAAGGTGTATTTGGAGAAAAAAAGGCAAAGAATGAACATATAGCTTCTACAAATGGATAATGATCACAAACAAACTTCAAAATGCATGCAAAGCAATCCAAGAATCTCACAGAACTCAAAGACTTTGGCAAGTAAGGGTACATTCACACTTGCAGCACAGGATTCTGGCAGGCAGTTTTGTCGCCGGAACTGCCTGCCGGATACAGCAATCTGGACGCAAACGGATGCATTTGTGAGACGGATCCGGATGCGGATCTATCTCACAAGTGTATTGCAATACTTGATCCGTCTTTCCGTTAAAAACAGATCCGATATTTATTTATTTTTCTCATTGTTAAAGCTCTGCTCATGCGCAGACTGCAAAACCAGATCCGTTTTGCCAGAACACTTGGGGCTGGATCCGGCATTAATGCATTTCAATGGAAATAATGCCGGATCTGGCATTCCGACAAGTGTTCAGGATTTTTGGCCAGAGAGAAAACTGTAGCATGCTGCGGCATTTTCTCAGGCCAAAAAATCTAAGAGGGCTGAACTGATGCATCCTGATGCATACTGAACGGAATGCTCTCCATTCAGAATGCATTAGGATAAAACTGATTAGTTTTTTTCCAGTACTGAGCCCCGAGAATGGAACTCAATACCGGAAAACTTTAACGCAAGTACCCCAAGAATGGATGAAAATCCCTTAAACAAGAATTGAAAGACTCTTGGCTGGCTACAGAAAGCAATGATAAGCTGTGCTACTTGCCAAAGGGGGTACTACAAGGTACTAACCATGCAGCATGCCAAAAATATTGCTTTTGGGCCCTTTTTTTTGTTTTTGTTATTTTGAAAATGTAAAAGTTGAAAAAATAAAATAAAAATTCAGCTTTAACTTGCTTAACTGTTCGCAGTAACAGTAATTTTGACCAGGGATGCCCAAACTTTGTCATGGCAGTGAGTATATATACAGTAAAATATATATATATATATATATATATATATATATATATATATATATATATACTACACTTAGTCTGGTCTGGGATATCTAATGGAACAGCAGGTCAAGAATCCACCCTGACGCTATATTAATGGAATTGCAAGAGATATCCAAGCACTGTATTTGGCTACCTCTTGAAATCATATAGAGAAAGAATGAAGTAGACGTTCACAGGCTCGACCAGTCACTCCATTAGGATGGGAGAACAAGTCCCCCATTCTCAGCATCAGTCGGAGGGCCAACTTTCGGATCACCTCCAAGCAGTTAGTTATTCCCTATCCAGTAATAATTGCATAATTTGTAGTAACTGGAATGCCCATTTATTATTTGCCAATGTGTCAACATTTAAAGCTACAGGCCTGAATCACTTCTACTTCTATGTTATCAGGGACAACACTTTCCTTTTTATTCTGATATTCCTTGAAAACGCACTGGGGGAGATTTATCAAACTGGTGTAAAGTAGGACTGGCTTATTTGCCGATAGCAACCAATCAGATTCAACCTTGCATTTTCCAAAGGAGCTCTGAACAATAAAATGTGGCATCTTATTGGTTTCTATGGGCAACTAAGCCAGTTCTACTTTACACCTGTCACGAGGGTATCGAGAACCACGCCTGACTCCGTTATACCCGGGGTCAGGAAGTCGCAGCGGTTGGCTGCACGCTCTATTTAAGATAGGGCTGTTTTCCTTATGGTAGCTTTCTGGGTTTGCTTTGCAAACCCTTTTGGCTCACTCAGGGATCCATAGCTCCTTCTCCTCAGCTGTTCCTTGTCCAGCACTCCTAAACCTCCTTATATTCCTCTCTCACACTTCTCTGGTTGCCAGAGATAGAGCTTCCTGCCTGGACATCTATCCTGACCCACTGGAGCTGTGTTGCTGCGTTCTCTGACTGTTGATTCAGAACGCTACCCTCCGGATCCCTGTTGGACCTTTGTGGACAGTTGTTGTCGTCCACCTGGGTGTTTGTGTTTGTCTGTCCTCTCCCTGGTGTTTCCCTCTTAGTGCAGTGGTGAGGACTAGCGATCCCACCGGCCCGTTCACTATCTAGGGCTCATTTCAGGGAAAGCCAGGGTTTAGGCACGTGATCGCCGCACGGGTGAGGAACCCGTCTAGGGACGTCAGGGCAGTCAGGTGCCAGCCGCAAGGTGAGTTAGGGGTCACCACCTTTCCCTCTCCCTTAGGCATGGCTTTCCCTGTTTTCCTCCCTGTGCGTGACACCGGTCATTACAACACCAGTTTGATAAATCTCCCCTACTTGGTTTGTATGGCATGCCAGCGGTTATTAAAAAGTTATTCTTATCTTAATCATTTATGACATATCCATAGAATAGATGGGGCAACTTTTTCCAATTTTTGGCTGTCACATTCTCCATACACATCAGTGAACAGGTGGTCACACTTGTGTCTGGTCCTCTGCATTGAAGTCTATGGGGATTATGGAAAAGCCAAGCCCTGCTTGTATAACTCCCATAAACTTAAATGGATGCAACAAATGCACCTGTCAGGTATGTTTGGCATATCCTGTGACTATGACCTAAATGTTTAAGATGGAAATGTCTCTTTAACCCCTTCAAGACCAAGCCAGTTTTCACCACAAGGACAAAGCCACATTTTGCAAATGTTTCACTTTATGTGATCATAACTTTGGAACACTTTTACTTATATAAGTGATTCTGAGATTGTTTTCTCGTGACAGATTGTACTTCATGTTGGTGGTAAATTTGCGTCAATATGTTTCACCTTTATTAAAAAAATTCTAAATTTATAGAAAATTTAGAAAAATTCACAATTTTTGAAATGTGAATGTCTCTGCCATTAAAGCAGATTGTGATACCTCATAAAATAGTTGTTACTGCTTATTCTTAAAATTTTTAATACAATTTCCAAAACCCACTTTTTAAGGACCAGTTCAGTTATGCAGTCACTTTGTGGGGCTTACATAGTAGAATCCACTCATAATTGACCCCATTTTAGAAACTACACCCTTCAAGTTATTTAAAACTGATTTTACAAACTTTTTTAACCATTTAGGTGTTCCACAAGAATGAAAGGAAAATGTAGGTGAAATTTACAAATTTCACTTGTTTTGCAGAATTTACATTTTAATCTATTTTTCCCTGTAATACAGCAAGGGTTAACAGTGAAAGAAAACTCAATATTTATTACCCTGATTCTGCAGTTTACAGAAACACCCAATATGTGGTCGTAAACTGCTGTATGGGCACACTGAAAGAAAGGAGTGCCATATGGATTTTGGAGGACCAATGTCGCTGGGATAATTTTAAGTTGCCATGTCAAATTTTAAGACCCCTTATGCACCCCTAGTGTAGAAACTCCCAAAAAGTGACCCCATTTTGTAAACTATGGGATGAGGTGACAGTTTTATTGGTACTATTTTGGGGTACATATGATTTTTGATTGCTCGATATTATTCTTTTTGTGACCAAAAATTGCATTTTTTTTTATTTTATTTTTTACAGAGTTCTGCTGACAGAATAGATCATGTGTTTCTTTTATAGAGCAGGTTGATACGGATGCGACAATACCAAATATGTGTATTGTTTTGTTGTTTCAGTTTTACATAATAAAGCATTTTTGAAAACAAAAATAATGTTTTTATGTCTTCATTTTCTGAAAGCTACATTTCTTTTATTTTTTTGCTGATCATCTTGTGCAGGCTTTCTTTTTTTTGGGCAGGAAGAGCAATGGGCTGAGGTGACATTTTTATTGGTACCATTTTTGAGTACATATGATTTTTTGATCATTCATTATGACATTTTTTTGGGGCAAGGGGACCAAAAATGGCTCGTTTTTATTATTATCTTTTTTAACAGCGTTTAACTGAGGGGTTAGATCATGTGATATTTTTATAAAGCAGGTTGTTACAGACATGGCAATACCTAATATGTTTACTTTTTATTTATGTATTTAAGTTTTACACAATAAAATAATTTTAGAAAAAAAAACATGTTTTAGCATCTCGATTTTCTGAAAGCCATATTTTTTTAATTTTTGGGGGTGATTGTCTTATGTAGGGGCTCATTTTATGCAGGAAGAGACAACCGATTTATTGGTACTATTTTGGGTTGCATATGACTCTCTGCTTGGTATTAAACATTTTGTGATGAAAGTTGAAAAAAATAGCATTTTAAATATGTTTTTTTATGGTGTTCACCTTAGGGGGTAAGTCATATAATATTTTTATTGAGCATGTCATTACGGACGTGAAAATACCAATTCTGTATTATTATTATTACTATTATTTATTCTTAAAGCACCACTCATTCCATAGCGCTGTACATATGATAAGGGGTATACATACATAATACAGACAATTGCCCTAAGCATAAACAAGACGAGTTACAAACTTGTACAGAAGGAGAGTGGGCCCTGCCCGTGAGGGCTTACAATTTACATGGTATGGGAGAAGGACACAGCAGGTGAGGGTGAAGTTGGTCATGGCGTTATAGAGGCAGCAGGGTCACTGGTTGTAGGCTTGTCCAAAGAGGTGGGTTTTTATGTTTTGTTTGAAGGATTTCACTGTAGGTGAGAGTCTGATATGTTGGGGTAGCGAGTTCCAGAATGTGGGGGATGCACGGGAGAAATCTTGGAGGCGATTGTGGGAAGACGTGATAAGAGGAGAGGAGATAAGGAGGTCTTGTGAGGATCGGAGATTGCGTGTGGGGATGTATCGGGAAAGTAGCTCAGAGATATAGTGAGGGGACAGGTTGTGGATGGCCTTGTATGTATTTGTTAGTATTTTGAACTGAATTCGCTGAGCAATGGGGAGCCAGTGATGGGATTGGCAGAGGGGAGAGGCAGAGGAGTAACAGGGTGAAAGGTGTATTAGTAGGTCATTGGTGACTTTGGTAAGGGCAGTCTCAGTCAAGTGGTGGATCGGAAGCCAGATTGTAGCCGGTCAAAGAGGGAGCAGGAGGAGAGGTGAGAGTGGGAGAAGAGAGTTGGAAAGCAAGCAAAAGTTCATTGTCTCCATTTTCTGAAAGCCATATTTTTTATAGTTTGGGTGATTGTCCTATGTAGGGGCTCATTTTTTGCGGGAAGAGATGAGGGTTTGATTGGTACTATATTACATATGTCTTTTATGTAATATAGTACCAATTAATAGGGAAAGCGTTAGCTAGGCCAGTGTTCTGTGTCCACAGCGTCCTGACAGCACCCCAAAAGGCAGTTTTTAGGGCTGGTACATCAGTCTACTTGTAGTTTTTTTTCTATATATATATTGCAGTTGCCTGCCCGCGTGTGAGAGGCCACAGGCCCACAGACTGTACTGTGTGCACACCACTCATATAGGGTGGCACAGTTCCTTGCAGATAAAAAAGTCATTTAATTTTTCCTCTGTAATACAATTGCAGTTGCCTGCCAGTGAGTGTCAGGCCCACTGACTGTACTGTGCCCACTGCCCACCACTCATACAGGGTGGCACAGTACCTTGCAGATAAAAAAGTCATTACATTTTCCCTCTGTAATATAATTGCAGTTGCCTGCCTGTGAGTGTCAGGCCCACAGACTGTACTGTGCCCACTGCCCACCACTCATATAGGGTGGCACAGTACCTTGCAGATAAAAAAAGTAATTACATTTTTCCTCTGTAATATAATTGCAGTTGCCTGCCAGTGAGTGTCAGGCACACTGACTGTACTGTGCCCACTGCCCACCACTCATATAGGGTGGCACAGTACCTTGCAGATAAAAAAGTTTTGGGATTTTTCCTCTGTAATATAATTGCAGTTGCCTGCCAGTGAGTGTCAGGCCCACTGACTATACTGTGCCCACTGCACAAACACTCATATAGGGTGGCACAGTACCTTGCAGATAAAAAAGTAATTCACATTTTTTTCTGTAATATAATTGCAGTTGCCTGCCAGTGTGTGTCAGGCCCACAGACTGTACTGTGCCCACTGCCCACCACTCATATAGGGTGGCACAGTACCTTGCAGATAAAAAAGTAATTACATTTTTCCTCTGTAAAATAATTGCAGTTGCCTGCCAGTGAGTGTCAGACCCACTGACTGTACTGTGCCCACTGCCCACCACTCATATAGGGTGGCACAGTACCTTGCACGCATAGTACCACTAATCTAAAAAAAAAATGACAGGCAGAGGCAGGCTACCCCACAGCGTCCGTCATGGTCGTGGTGCTGTGATTTGCTTTGGCCCTAGAATAATGCCCATTGTTCAGAGGCCACGTACCCTGAACCCGAAAAATTCTGAGGACATAGTTGACTGGCTTAGACAGGACACCCAATCTTCTACAGCTTCCGCTCAGAACCTTGACTCACCATCCTCCTCCAGCTCAGTTACGGGCACCTCTCAAGTTACCACTCGCACGCCCGCCGCCACCACCAATACTAGCACCACAGCTGCTTCACTTGATCTGTCAGAGGAGTAATTTACACATCAGTTGGAAGAAATGGGTGATGCACAACCATTATTGCCAGAGGATGTAGATAACAGGGATATGTCTCAGTCAGGCAGCATTACACACATGGACGTACGGTGTGATGATGATGATGTTGTACCCACTGCTGTTTCCTTTGCTGAGTTGTCAAGTGAAGCGGTTGATGATGACGATGTGTCCATGGATGTCACGTGGGTGCCCGCTCGTAGAGAAGAACAGGGGGAAAGTTCAGATGGGGAGACAGAGAGGAGGAGGAGACGAGTTGGAAGCAGGGGGAGGTTGTCACAAGGAGCTAGTGGTACAGTCAGACAGCATGTATCGGCACCCGGGGTCAGACAGACAGCACGCCAATCAACACATGCTGTTGCCAGCACCAGAATGACGTCATTGCAAAGCTTAGGCTACTTTCACACTAAGCGTTCGGGGCTCCGCTTGTAAGTTCCGTTTGAAGGATATCACAAGCGGCCCCGAACAGATCCATACTGCCCTAATGCATTCTGAGCTGATGCGGATCCGCTCAGAATGCATCAGTCTGGCACCGTTTGTCCTCCGCTCTGCTCAGCAGGCGGTTACCCGAACTCTTCTTGCAGCGTTCGGGTGTCCGTCTGGCCGTGCGGAGGCAAACGGATCCACCAGACTTACAATGTAAGTCAATGGGGACAGATACTTTTAAAGTTGACACAATATGTCTCAATTTTCAAACGGATCAGTCCCCATTGACTTTCTATGTAAAGTCTGGACGGATCCGTCTGAGCAACTTTCACACTTAGAATTTTTTCTAAACTATAATGCAGACGGATCCATTCTGAACGGATCCCATCGTCTGCATTATAGGAGCGGATCCGTCTGTGCAGAAACCAGACGGATCCGCTCTGAACTCAAAGTGTGAAAGTAGCCTTAGCAGTGTGGCATTTTTTTTTTGTGTGTCTGCCTCTGATAACAGTGATGCCATTTGCAACCTGTGCCAAAAGAAACTGAGTGGTGGGAAGTCCAACACCCACCTAGGTACAACTGCTTTGCAAAGGCACATGATCTCACATCGCAAACGCCTATGGGATCAACACATGAGTACAAGCAGCACACAAACTCAAAGCCACCATCCTCCTCCTGGTCCAGCATCTTCAGCCATGTCAACCACTGCTTTCCTCCTTGCCCCCTCTCAACCACTTGCCACTCCGCCTCTCACCTTCAGCAGTTCCTGCTCATCTGCCCACAGTCAGGTGTCTGTCAAGGAAATGTTTGAGCGTAAGAAGCCTATGTCACAGAGTCACCCCCTTGCCCGGCGTCTGACAGCTGGCTTGTTGGAACACTTAGCCCGCCAGCTTTTACCATACAAGCTGGTGGAGTCTGAGGCCTTCAAAAATTTGTAGCTATTGGGACACCGCAGTGGAAGGTACCCGGCCGATTTTTTTTTTCACAAAAGGCAATTCCCAACCTGTACTCTATTGTGGAAAAGGAAGTCATGGCATGTCTGGCACACAGTGTTGGGGCAAGGGTCCATCTGACCACTGATACCTGGCCTGCAAAGCACGGTCAGGGCAGGTATATTGCATGGAATGCGTGGCTCTGCAGCGGAGTTGGTGACACCGCTACGACTTGCAGGCAGGCCTGATGTCACCTCCTCTACTCCTCCTACTCCATCCTCTTCGCTAACCTCCTCGGCTGAGTCCTCTTATGCTGCTGCGTCTTGCTCCACATCCCCAGGGGCTATTCCACATCCCGGATGTGACAGTGTCACGCCGTCTTGGGGTTGACTTGCCTGAAAGCCGCAATGTTTTAGTACACTTTCTGCCTGGAAAACAGTGGCTGCAACAATACCTGATTTTTCAGGCATGTGTACATGCCTAATTTTTCTGGCCTCTGGTGCTGCACTGTGGCTGCAAAAACAAAACAAAAGGCACATACATGTGTCAATTCCCGTTCGTGATTGTTACCATGTTGTGGTAAAGGGGTGAAGGGACTTGCATATCACAATGAAGCGATCACCTCTATGAGTGTGTTGGCAATGTTGGCACATCCCAGATGATAAGGTCGTTACTTCATTGTGAACAGACCAAAGCGATCGGCTGGATAATTTTTCATAGAAAAAACATTAATTTTCATTGTGATCATCTAAGGTGATCATTAAAGCCTACTAGGCCAACAATGGGCCCACACTGCAGAGTCATTGTTTTCTGGGTCACTTAACTGTCACTGAACTATCTCAGCATGACCATAGGCTTTTAAAAACCGCCATTGCCTGCAATCTCCCGAACGTGCGCACAAGCACAGTCATCACTACACCAAGATTGACGCATAGAGGAATATAATTTATGTCATGAGTGTGTCAACTATTGACAACTCGTTGCGGTGTTTGCGGTGCGTTAAACGGGGAGTTTGGTCTGTCAGAGTTTGGTCTGTCACTGTGAAGCGGGTGTAACCCTTACACTACCTGATCGATACAACAACATACCTGATCGTATACACACACTGGATGTTTTAAAGCACGTTATTCAAAACAATTTAGGAATGTTAGGTGATTTATGCCCTTTATAAATTAAAACCTGACTCTGCATCAACTACGTAATTTTCCATGGGAGTTTTGTCATGGATCCCCCTCCGGCATGCCACAGTCCAGGTGTTAGTCCCCTTAAAACCACTTTTCCATCACTATTGTGACCAGAAATCCATGTGGGTTTTAAAATTTGCCTGCCTATTGAAGTCTATGGCGGTTCGCCCGTTTGCGAACATTTGCATAATTTCACGCTCACCGATCGCGAACGGAAAATTTTATGTTCGCAACCTCTCTATTCTTAGTTCCTTATGACCTGCCGGCCCCAGAAAGTCTGATAACTTCCATTGAACTGGGGAATGGACTAGACCTCCTGCAGAGAGCTCTTTCCTGTTCCATTACCTGGGTACCTGGCTGACCTAATGGAAGTGTGAAAAGTTGTAAACATTGGTGTACTGCTAGAGGTTCTCTGCCATCTGCTGGCTTTGAAGCAGGCCCCCCCTGTGGAGCTCACTACCTCTGCTACCTTTCAGCTGATGGCTGGTGTGGGGACATGGCAGACAGTAAAAAATAATCCATATTCCCCACACCTCCCCTTTTAAAGGGCGCCAGGGGGCATCACATTGCTGTGTTCCCCCTTGCACCAATCTGCACCCTCTCCTTGCCGGGTTAGCCCGTTGGCTTTCCCGTGGTCATGGCCCTTCTTGTGGCGAATGGTCAAGTGATTCTGCTGGAGCGCAAGGCTTCAGTGCAGCACCCTTCCATTCGTCCCTGAGATAGTGTTTAACTGTGGTCCGTCTCCAGAGTGAAGTGGTGCCTGTATAAGTATGGCTGCAACCATTGCAGTGCCAAGACAATGGCAAGGCACTACTTCTCCATGGTGAAGTACGCCACCTCCCCCAGCAGGAGCTTCCGACTCAGGTACAAAACGGGGTTTTCCTGCCCGTAGTGTCGACCTGGCTGAGTACGGCACCAAGGCCAAAATCACTGGCATCGGTCTGTACTATTAACGGGCGGGTGAAGCCGGCTGCTTGTAGTACAGGAAAGTTCGAGAGGGCGGCCTTCAGCGGAGAGCAACTTCTTCTAGGTGAGGTCCGTCAAGGGTTTCGCCAGGCTACTATAGTGGGGGACGAACCTCCTATAGTACCTGGCAGTGCCCAGGAAGGACATCACCTGTTTCTTGGTCCTGGGTGTGGGCCAGGATGCGATGGCATCCACTTTTCCAGGCTTTGGCTTCAGGTTCCCCCCGCCTACCCGGTGCCCCAGTTAGTGGACCTCGCTCATGCCCAGCTGGCACTTTTTCGGCTTGATGGTCAAGCCTGCCTGGCGGATACGCCTGAGCACCTGCGTCAGGTGCTCTAGGTAACCCACCCATGTGGGACTGAAGATAGCAATGTCATCCAGGTACGAGGCTGTGTACTTTTCAAGTCCCTTAATCAGCGTGTTGAACATCCTCTGAAAAGTGGCAGGAGCATTCTTCATACCGAACGGCATCACAGTGGACTTGCACAATCCAAAGGGGGTAATAAAGGCACGGGTCAGGGGAATCTGCCAATACCCCCGGCTCAGAAACATGATGGTCAGGTACTGGGCCCCGGCCAACTGATCGAGTAGTTCATCGATGCGTGGCATTGGGTACGCATTTGTGACCGAGACAGCGTTGAGTCCGCTGTAGTTCACACAGAACCGGGTGGCCCGTCCTTCTTTGGGACGAGGACCACAGGCGATGCCCAAGCGCTGTTGGATGCCTGGGTGACCCCCAGCTTCAGCATCTCGTCAATCTCCTGGTGCCTGTGCTGCTGCACCTCAAAGAAACCCCTATATGCTCAATGCCAGATTGTGGTATAATCCCTGGTGTCCACGTGATGAACGGCCAACTCTGTCCTTCTGGGCTTGTTGCTGAACAACTCCCGGAAGGGGTGAAGGGTGGCCCATAGCTGGGACTGTTGGTCCTTCAAGAGCTATTGCCCCACCTTCACATCCTCGATTGGCCCACCTGCCTTCACCTGAGAGAGCATGTCCAGGAGGTTTTCCTCCTATCCCTCTTCTGGAAGGTTGCAGACAGGGAGGGCACATGCCTCCCTCTCCTGATGTGCCTTCACCATGTTCACGTGGAAGGCCTTCCACGTTTCCCTGGTGTGGTCCAGGGTGACCAGGTATGTCAAAGCATTAAGGCGCTGATGCACGAGGTACGGGCCTTCCCAGGCCACCTGAAGCTTGTCCTGAGGTACGGGGACCAGTACCTATACCTTTTGACCCACCTGGTAGGTCTCCTCACAAGCGTTCTGGTCATTCCATCGCTTCTGGTCGGCCTGGGCCCACTCCGTATTGTCGTGCACCAGCTGCGACTAGGCTTGCATCTTGTTTTAGAAGAGCATGACATACTCGATGACCAACACTTCAGGGGTGGCTACATCTCCCTCCCAGGCCTCATTCACCAGAGCGAGGGGCCCCCGCACACAGGGCCGGTGCAAGGATTTTTGTCAACACAAGTGAATCTACATCATTTCACATTTCTGCCCCTCATTATTCATGTCCATTTCTTGCCCCCCCCCTTCATTTGACATTTCTGCCCCTCATGATTCATGTCCATTTCTTGCCTCCACCCATAATTTCACATTTCTGCCCCTCATGATTCATGTCCATTTCTTGCCCCCCACATAATTTCACATTTCTGCCTCTCATGATTAATGTCAATATCTTGCCTCCCCCCATCATTTCACATTTCTTCCCCTCATGATTCATGTTACTTTCTTGCCCCCCATGTGCCAATATCATAGTGCCATCCTCTCCCCTTGCCCCCCATGTGCCAATATCATAGTGCCATCCCCTCCCCCTGCCCCCTAATATGCCAGTATCAAGTGCCTCTCTCCTCCCCCCTCCATGTGCCAGTATCATGGCGCCAATAGCCCCCCTCCCTGTGGCTGTAAAGTAACAGTCCGGTATTAAAAAACAAGCAAAAAAAAAAACTTTTATACTTACCTCCATGTCAG
Source organism: Bufo gargarizans (assembly GCF_014858855.1). Lineage (NCBI taxonomy): Eukaryota > Metazoa > Chordata > Amphibia > Anura > Bufonidae > Bufo > Bufo gargarizans. Next base: position 258,256,747 of record NC_058084.1, read on the forward strand.
CGATGTGATGCAGGTCTCTTCTGGCCTGTGTTCCCACCATTCTCTAGTGTTGAAGATTTGGTGCTTGTGTTCTTATTTAGCCTGTCTTTCAGAAAAGTTTATGCTGGGATTTGAACCCATGACCTTCTGTATCAGTGGCAAGGCACTTATTAGAGCTGTATAGCCAGTTAGTAAAAAAAAAAAAAAAAAAAAAATATATATATATATATATATATATATATAAGACTTCTACTGTAGATAACTTTGATACCTAGTGTACATCCATACACATGACAGCTGCCCCAACACACCCAGCTCTGCTACATTCATAGTATGGATGTACACTAGGTATCAAAGTTATCTACAGTTGAAGTCTTGCATGTATATATATATATATATATATATATACAGTGTGTATATATATATATATATATATATAAAAAAAATTTAAGTAGCTGGCTATACAGCTCACATATCTATGTGGGTAAGTGCCTTGCCTCTGATGTGAAAGGTCGTGAGTTCAAATCCCAGGATAAAAAAAGACATGCTAAATGAGATTTAAATACACCAGGGTCTCGTAGCTCACAGTATGTGTGTTTTGGTTGCTGCGGCTGCTTCCTCAGCCTGTCAGCTGCGTGCCACTCACTCTGTGACTGAAACAGTGAGGGTCGGGGGGGCTGGGCTGCGTGGCACACAGGCTCAGCGAGGCAAGTGTAAGTTAGCAAGTTAATTGTTTGCCGCCCCCCTTCTCTGTGCCTTCAAGCAGTCGCTTTGGCTGCCTTATGATAGAGCCGGCCCTGCCCGCACACATCACCCATACAGGATCTCGAAGGGGGAAAACCCAGTAAAGGCCTGTGGGACCTCCCGGTAGGCAAACAGCAGATGTGGGAGGTACTGCCCATGGGAGTCGACCAACATCATAATCATCTGCTTTAAGGTTCCATTAAACTGTTCACACAGGCCATTGCTCTGTGGGTGGTACGGGCTGGTCACCAGATGTTGCACTTGGGTTTTCCTACAGAGGGACTCCATCAATTGCGACATGAACTTGGTCCCTCGGTCGGTGAGCATTTCCTGGGGAAACCCCACTCTGGAGAAAATCTCCAGCAAGGCGGTGGCCACCTTGTCAGCCTGTATGGATCACAATTTTTGGTGTAGAGAAACCAGCACTCACATTCAAGTGCACGCTGCACGGGAGAGGACGTCAATCCACAGCAATATATATAAAGAATCCCAGCAGTTGTGTCTTTGGTGCAAATCAGATGTCTTTTATTCCATAAATGAAAAGACCAGGACCAGGTTTCGGCAATGTGCCTTCATCAACAGGTAATCCAAATACAATCTTAACAAACTATATATGCTCTACAGTCACCGCCCACAGGAGCTAAAGTCCATCCCAAAAGGGAATGGCTACAGAGTTACAGGTGTAATCAATCGAATAATGAACAAGCCAGAAAGAGAAAAAAAATAAAAAGGAAAAAGAGAAAAAAAGGCATCTAGATAGATATTTCATCTTACATTTGTAGATAAAATTCTTGTATAACGTTCAAATTTTCAATACCAGAGAAATAAACAATAAATATATTGTAAATATATAACCAAATTATACTATTACAGATACGTGACCTCATATTCCCTATTGAGGCCTCTAGGGTGTAATGTGTCCAAGGTATGGATCCAGAAGGCTTCCCTCCGTAGCAACATCTTATTGATGTCACCCCCCTCCGCGGTCTAATCACCAGCTCTATAACCTGAAATTTCAGTTGAGCAATAGAATGTCTGCACTTTTCAAAGTGGCTTGGTATAGGTAATAGTAAGTTTTTAGTTCTAATAGTCGATAGTGTTGAGCGCGAATATTCGAATAGCGAATTTTTTTCGCGAATATCGGCACTTCGCTAATTCGCGAATATTTCGAATATAGTGCTATAAATTCGCTATTTCGAATATTAGTTTTTTTTTTTTTTTTTTTTATTGTTATATTTTTTCCTTTCCCACTTCCCTAAAGTTGTTCTTACCTGTCCTTTGGATTCCTGGCTTCCTGGCTGCTCCAGTCAGTGCCCGTTGCCGCTTCTGCCGCCTTCCGTGCTCATGGAGCGTCCCCATCTCCATGGGAACGTCTCCATATACTAGAATGTACTGTCGGATTTGAGAATTACGTTGAAATCGCAATTGCGATTAATATAACACGAAATAATCGCATTTGCGATTTCAACGTAATTCTCAAATCCGACAGTACATTCTAGTATATGGAGACGTTCCCATGAGCATGGAATATAGCATTACTAAGTTAAAATCGCAAATGCGATTATTTCGTGTTATATTAACCACCTCCCGACCGCCTAACGCGCCGATGCGTCCGGGAGGTGGTTGATTTATTCCTCCTGGACGCATCGGCGCGTCATCTCGCGAGACGCGAGATTTCCTGTGAACGCGCGCACACAGGCGCGCGCGCTCACAGGAACAGAAGGTAAGCGAGTGGATCTCCAGCCTGCCAGCGGCGATCGCTCGCTGGCAGGCTGGAGATCCGAATTTTTTTAACCCCTAACAGGTATATTAGACGCTGTTTTCATAACAGCGTCTAATATACCTCCTACCTGGTCCTCTGGTGGTCCCTTTTGTTAGGATCGACCACCAGAGGACTCAGGTAGGTCAGTACAGTCCCACCAAACACCACACTACACCCCCCCCCCCCCGGTCACTTATTAACCCCTTATAAACCCCTGATCACCCCATATAAACTCCCTGATCACCCCCCTGTCATTGATCACCGCCCTGTCATTGATCACCCATATACACTCCCTGTCATTGATCACCCCCCTGTCATTGATCACCCCCCTGTCAGGCTCCGTTCAGACGTCCGCATGATTTTTACGGATCCGATCCATGTATCCATGGATCCGTAAAAATCATGCGGACGTCTGAATGGAGCCTTACAGGGGGGTGATCAATGACAGGCGGGTGATCACCCATATACACTCCCTGATCACCCCCTGTCATTGATCACCGCCCTGTCAGGCTCCATTCAGACGTCCGCATGATTTTTACGGATCCGATCCATGTATCCATGGATCCGTAAAAATCATGCGGACGTCTGAATGGAGCCTTACAGGGGGGTGATCACCCATATACACTCCCTGATCACCCCCTGTCATTGATCACCCCCCTGTCAGGCTCCATTCAGACGTCCGCATGATTTTTACGGATCCGATCCATGTATCCATGGATCCGTAAAAATCATGCGGACGTCTGAATGGAGCCTTACAGGGGGGGTGATCAGTGACAGGGGGGTGATCACCCTGATTACCCTGATCACCCCCTGTCATTGATAACCCCCCTGTAAGGCTCCATTCAGACGTCCGCATGCGTTCTGTGGATCCGATCCATGTATCCATGGATCCGTAAAAAATCATGCGGACGTCTGAATGGAGCCTTACAGGGGGGGTGATCAGTGACAGGGGGGTGATCACCCTGATTACCCTGATCACCCCCTGTCATTGATAACCCCCCTGTAAGGCTCCATTCAGACGTCCGCATGCGTTCTGTGGTTCCGATCCATGTATCCATGGATCCGTAAAAAATCATGCGGATGTCTGAATGGAGCCTTACAGGGGGGTGATCAGTGACAGGGGGGTGATCACCCTGATTACCCTGATCACCCCCTGTCATTGATAACCCCCCTGTAAGGCTCCATTCAGACGTCCGCATGCGTTTTGTGGATCCGATCCATGGATCCGTAAAAAATCATGCGGATGTCTGAATGGAGCCTTACAGGGGGGGTGATCAGTGACAGGGGGGTGATCACCCTGATTACCCTGATCACCCCCTGTCATTGATAACCCCCCTGTAAGGCTCCATTCAGACGTCTGCATGCGTTCTGTGGATCCGATCCATGTATCCATGGATCCGTAAAAATCATGCGGACGTCTGAATGGAGCCTTACAGGGGGGGTGATCAGTGACAGGGGGGTGATTACCCTGATCACCCCCTGTCATTGATAACCCCCCTGTAAGGCTCCATTCAGACGTCCGCATGCGTTTTGTGGATCCGATCCATGTATCCATGGATCCGTAAAAAATCATGCGGATGTCTGAATGGAGCCTTACAAGGGGGGTGATCAGTGACAGGGGGGTGATCACCCTGATTACCCTGATCACCCCCTGTCATTGATAACCCCCCTGTAAGGCTCCATTCAGACGTCTGCATGCGTTCTGTGGATCCGATCCATGTATCCATGGATCCGTAAAAATCATGCGGACGTCTGAATGGAGCCTTACAGGGGGGGTGATCAGTGACAGGGGGGTGATTACCCTGATCACCCCCTGTCATTGATAACCCCCCTGTAAGGCTCCATTCAGACGTCCGCATGCGTTCTGTGGATCCGATCCATGTATCCATGGATCCGTAAAAAATCATGCGGATGTCTGAATGGAGCCTTACAGGGGGGGTGATCAGTGACAGGGGGGTGATTACCCTGATCACCCCCTGTCATTGATAACCCCCCTGTAAGGCTCCATTCAGACGTCCGCATGCGTTCTGTGGATCCGATCCATGTATCCATGGATCCGTAAAAATCATGCGGACGTCTGAATGGAGCCTTACAGGGGGGGTGATCAGTGACAGGGGGGTGATCACCCTGATTACCCTGATCACCCCCTGTCATTGATAACCCCCCTGTAAGGCTCCATTCAGACGTCCGCATGCGTTCTGTGGATCCGATCCATGTATCCATGGATCCGTAAAAAATCATGCGGATGTCTGAATGGAGCCTTACAGGGGGGGTGATCAATGACAGGGGGGTGATCAGGGAGTCTATATGGGTGATTACCCCCCTGTCATTGATCACCCCCCTGTCATTGATCACCCCCCTGTCATTGATCACTCCCCCCCTGGTAAGGCTCCATTCAGCCATTTTTTTTGGCACAAGTTAGCGGAAATTTTTTGTTTGTTTTTGTTTTCGTTTTTTCTTACAAAGTCTCATATTCCACTAACTTGTGTCAAAAAATAAAATCTCACATGGACGCACCATTCCCCTCACGGAATCCAAATGCGTAAACATTTTTAGACATTTATATTCCAGACTTCTCACGCTTTAGGGCCCCTAAAAAGCCAGGGCAGTATAAATACCCCACATGTGACCCCATTTCGGAAAGAAGACACCCCAAGGTATTCCGTGAGGGGCATATTGAGTCCATGAAAGATTGAAATTTTTGTCCTAAGTTAGCGGAAAGTGAGACTTTAAAAAAAATAATTCTAGGAACTCGCCAGGCCCCTCATTGAATACCTCGGGGTGTCTTCTTTCCAAAGTGGGGTCACATGTGGGGTATTTATACTGCCCTGGCTTTTTAGGGGCCCGAAAGTGTGAGAAGAAGTCTGGGATCCAAATGTCTAAAAATGCCCTCCTAAAAGGAATTTGGGCCCCTTTGCGCATCTAGGCTGCAAAAAAGTGTCACACATCTGGTATCGCCGTAATCAGGAGAAGTTGGGCAATGTGTTTTGGGGTGTCATTTTACATATACCCATGCTGGGTGAGAGAAATATCTTGGTCAAATGCCAACTTTGTATAAAAAAAATGGGAAAAGTTGTCTTTTGCCAAGATATTTCTCTCACCCAGCATGGGTATATGTAAAATGACCCCCCAAAACACATTCCCCAACTTCTCCTGAGTACGGCGATACCAGATGTGTGACACTTTTTTGCAGCCAAGGTGGGCAAAGGGGCACCTTTCAGATTTCGCAGGCCATTTTTTACACATTTTGATTTCAAGGTACTTCTTACACATTTGGGCCCCTAAATTGCCAGGGCAGTATAACTACGCCACAAGTGACCCCATTTTGGAAAGAAGACACCCCAAGGTATTCCGTGGGGGGCACGGCGAGTTCCTAGAATTTTTTATTTTTTGTCACAATTTAGCGGAAAATGATGATTTTTCTTTTTTTTTTCTTTTTTCCTTACAAAGTCTCATATTCCACTAACTTGCGACAAAAAATAAAAAATTCTAGGAACTCGCCATGCCCCTCACGGAATACCTTGGGGTGTCTTCTTTCCAAAATGGGGTCACTTGTGGCGTAGTTATACTGCCCTGGCAATTTAGGGGCCCAAATGTGTGAGAAGAACTTTGCAATCAAAATGTGTAAAAAATGCCCTGCAAAATCCGAAAGGTGCACTTTGGAATATGTGCCCCTTTGCCCACCTTGGCAGCAAAAAAGTGTGACACATCTGGTATCGCCGTACTCAGGAGAAGTTGGGCAATGTGTTTTGGGGTGTCATTTTACATATACCCATGCTGGGTGAGAAAAATATCTTGGTCAAATGCCAACTTTGTATAAAAAAATTGGAAAAGTTGTCTTTTGCCAAGATATTTCTCTCACCCAGCATGGGTATATGTAAAATGACAGCCCAAAACACATTCCCCAACTTCTCCTGAGTACGGCGATACCAGATGTGTGACACTTTTTTGATGCCAAGGTGGGCAAAGGGGCACATATTCCAAAGTGCACCTTTCGGATTTCACCGGTCATTTTTTACAGATTTTGATTGCAAAGTACTTCTCACACATTTGGGCCCCTAAATTGCCAGGGCAGTATAACTACGCCACAAGTGACCCCATTTTGGAAAGAAGACACCCCATGGTATTCCGTGAGGGGCATGGCGAGTTCCTAGAATTTTTTATTTTTTGTTGCAAGTTAGTGGAATATGAGACTTTGTAAGGAAAAAAGAGAAAAAAAAAAAAATCATCATTTTCCGCTAACTTGTGACAAAAAATAAAAAAATTCTAGGAACTCGCAGTGCCCCTCACGGAATACCTTAGGGTGTCTTCTTTCCAAAATGGGGTCACTTGTGGCGTAGTTATACTGCCCTGGCAATTTAGGGGCCCAAATGTGTGAGAAGAACTTTGCAATCAAAATGTGTAAAAAATGCCCTGCAAAATCCGAAAGGTGCACTTTGGAATATGTGCCCCTTTGCCCACCTTGGCAGCAAAAAAGTGTGACACATCTGGTATCGCCGTACTCAGGAGAAGTTGGGCAATGTGTTTTGGGGTGTCATTTTACATATACCCATGCTGGGTGAGAAAAATATCTTGGTCAAATGCCAACTTTGTATAAAAAATGGGAAAAGTTGTCTTTTGCCAAGATATTTCTCTCACCCAGCATGGGTATATGTAAAATGACACCCCAAAACACATTCCCCAACTTCTCCTGAGTACGGCGATACCACATGTGTGACACTTTTTTGCTGCCAAGGTGGGCAAAGGGGCGCATATTCCAAAGTGCACCTTTCGGATTTCACCGGTCATTTCTTACACATTTTGATTGCAAAGTTCTTCTCACACATTTGGGCCCCTAAATTGCCAGGGCAGTATAACTACACCACAAGTGACCCCATTTTGGAAAGAAGACACCCCAAGGTATTCTGTGAGGGGCATGGTGAGTTCCTAGAATTTTTTATTTTTTGTCGCAAGTTAGTGGAATATGAGACTTTGTAAGAAAAAAAAAAAAAATCATCATCATTTTCCGCTAACTTGTGACAAAAAATAAAAAGTTCTATGAACTCACTATGCCCATCAGCGAATACCTTAGGGTGTCTACTTTCCGAAATGGGGTCATTTGTGGGGTTTTTCTACTGTTTGGGCATTGTAGAACCTCAGGAAACATGACAGGTGCTCAGAAAATCAGAGCCGTTTCAAAAAGCGGAAATTCACATTTTTGTACCATAGTTTGTAAATGCTATAACTTTTACCCAAACCATTTTTTTTTTGCCCAAACATTTTTTTTTTATCAAAGACATGTAGAACTATAAATTTAGCGAAAAATTTATATATGGATGTCATTTTTTTTGCAAAATTTCACAGCTGAAAGTGAAAAATGTCATTTTTTTGCAAAAAAAATCGTTACATTTTGATTAATAACAAAAAAAGTAAAAATGTCAGCAGCAATAAAATACCACCAAATGAAAGCTCCATTAGTGAGAAGAAAAGGAGGTAAAATTCATTTGGGTGGTAAGTTGCATGACCGAGCGATAAACGGTGAAAGTAGTGTAGTGCCGAAGTGTAAAAAGTGGCCTGGTCATGAAGGGGGTTTCACCTAGCGGGGCTGAAGTGGTTAATCGCATTTGCGAATTTTTTTTTTTTTTTTTTTTTTTTTACTATGGTTGGCTTCAATGGTAGAATTAGCGAATATGACGAATATATTCGTTATATTCCACAAAACGAATATACGAATGTATTCGTTATATTCCACAAAACGAAGATAACGAAGTATTCTGCATCTCAGTTATATCTACCCATTCATCAACTTCGCTAATTCTAGCAATCATATAGGACAGTTTACTATAGAGACAGCTAAGTATAATTCGCTATGCGATTATATGACTGCTTTTTTTTATATAAATAGAATAATTATAATACCTGATAATTATTATAATCTATTTATATAAAAAAGCAAAGTAATATAATCGCATAGCGAATTATACTTATCTGTCTTTATAGTAAACTTTCCTATATGATTGCTAGAATTAGCGAAGTTGATGAATAGGTAGATATAACTGAGATGCAGAATACTTCGTTATCTTCGTTTTGTATACTAGAATGTACTGTCGGATTTGAGAATTACGTTGAAATCGCAAATGCGATTATTTCGTGTTATATTAATCGCATTTGCGATTTTTTTTTTTTTTTTTTTTACTATGGTTGGCTTCAATGGTAGAATTAGCGAATATGACGAATATATTCGTTATATTCCACAAAACGAATATACGAATGTATTCGTCATATTCCACAAAACGAAGATAACGAAGTATTCTGCATCTCAGTTATATCTACCTATTCATCAACTTCGCTAATTCTAGCAATCATATAGGAAAGTTTACTATAAAGACAGATAAGTATAATTCGCTATGCGATTATATTACTTTGCTTTTTTATATAAATAGATTATAATAATTATCAGGTATTATAATTATTCTATTTATATTAAAAAAAAGCAGTCATATAATCGCATAGCGAATTATACTTAGCTGTCTCTATAGTAAACTGTCCTATATGATTGCTAGAATTAGCGAAGTTGATGAATAGGTAGATATAACTGAGATGCAGAATACTTCGTTATCTTCGTTTTGTGGAATATGACGAATACATTCGTATATTCGTTTTGTGGAATATAACGAATATATTCGTCATATTCGCTAATTCTACCATTGAAGCCAACCATAGTAAAAAAAAAAAAAAAAAAAAAAAAAATCGCAAATGCGATTAATATAACACGAAATAATCGCATTTGCGATTTTTACTTAGTAATGCTATATTCCAGGGATCAGCAACCTCCGGCACTCCAGCTGTTGTCAAACTACGACTCCCAGCATGCTCCATTCACTTATTTGGGAGTCCTGAGAACAGCCATGGACGTGTGCATGCTGGGAGTTGTAGTTGCACCACAGCTGGAGTGCCGAAGGTTGCTGATCCCTGCTATATTCCATGCTCATGGAGCGTCCCCATCACCATGGTAACGTCTCCATATACTAGAATGTACTGTCGGATTTGAGAATTACGTTGAAATCGCAAATGCGATTATTTCGTGTTATATTAATCGCATTTGCGATTTCAATAGGAGAGTAGCCTTTAAGTTTAAAAAAAAAATAAAATTAAAAAAATCGCATATGCGATTTTTTAAATCGCATATTATTCGCGATAACTAGCATAATGACGAATATTCGATTTCGACGAATATAAAACGAATATTCTATCGAATATTCGCGAATTTCGTCGAAATCGAATATGGCACCTGCCGCTCATCACTAATAGTCGATTTGTGTTTGTTAATTCTGTCCCTCACTGCCTGCATTGTCTGACCAATGTATAACAGACCACAAGGGCATTTAATCAGATAAATAACATTTGAAGATTCACATGTAAAAAAACCTTTTACTTCAAACGGAATGCCAGTATGTGGATGATAGAATGTGGAGCCCTTTATGATGTGTGAACATTGGAGACAATGCAGGCAGGGGAATGTACCTTTACATGGTGTTGATAATACACTTTGAAGCAATCAATGTTTAGTGCCCCCTATGTCCGCTTTAACTAGCATATCCCTATAACTAGGGTTCTTCCTATTACAGATCAAGGGTAAACTTTTAAATTCTGAGACCTCTGGATAGGCCTTACCCAATAAATCCCAGTGTTTTCTTATAATGTTGTCAATGTATGCATTAAAGGGATGGAATTTATGAACAAATGCTATCCTAGCATCATCCTTTTTCTTATGTTCAACCCTCACTATTGATTGACAAGCACCACTGTTAGATAATACATCTAGGGGGTATCCTCTTTCTCTGAATCTAGTACTCATTTCCCCCAGCCTCTGATTCTGTAAAAGCGGATCCGTAACAATCCGCCTAACCCGCTGGTATTGAGATTTAGGTATAGACCTTTTTAAAGAAGGGGGGGGGGGGGGGGGTGCACTCGAATAATGTAAAATAATGTAAAATTCTGTTTCGATCCGTTTCCTTCCTATAGAGTTCAGTGGATAATTGACCTTCCTGTTTTTTTATGACCAATGTATCAAAAAAACTCACTTTATCTCTATCACATGTCATTGTAAACTGTAGACCCTTGCATGCTGAATGGATCACAAGGCTACCGCCTCCGGGTACTGGGTGGCGTAGTCTACTACTGTTAATATGAAGTGTTTCCCGTAGCTGCTGGGAATGGACAGAGGTCCAATCAGATCTACAGCCACCCTCCGGAAAGGCTCTTCAATTATGGGCAGCGTTACCAGTGGGGCTTTGGGGTGCCACCCCTCCTTCCCCACTCGCTGGCAGGTGTCACATGAACAGCAGTAGGCAACCACATCAGCCCCCAATCTTTGGCCAGTATAAATGCTGGGCTAATCTGGCCTTTGTCTTACCAACCCCAAGGTGTCCAGCCATTGGAATTTCATGCGCAACCAGCAACAACTTGAACTGATAGGGTACCACCAGCTGTCGGTCCTTAGGCCTCGCCTCCAGTGAGCCCTGCTGGACCGTGAACTGGTACAACCGTACTTGGTCCCAGACCATCCACTCGAGGTTTGAGTCAGAGGGGGGCTGTGCCGCCTGCTCCTTGAGAGCGGTCAGGCTGACTTGAGCCACTAACGCTGCCTGAAACTTCTGACTGTACGGGGCTGTGAGACCTGTCTCCTGGCCCTTCCCTCATCTGACTCAGCAGCCACTTGGTCGGGAGGCTGTATGTAAAGGACAACTTGAAGTACATGAACTCTGATGAAAGGGGTTGTCCCCAGGAGGAGTGTGGCTCCATACTGGAAAGTATGGAGCACTTCCTGCTTCATTGTCCCTTTAATACAGAGGTATACAAACGGGTGGGAGCTTCGAACGGCTGGCCTAGGCTAGCCAGCCTCTCCTATGCGGAGTGGGCCTATGAAGTGTTCAGAGACCTGGGAAGGAGGGACCCGTGCACAGTTTTTCTAGTCAGTATAGTGGTTAGGTTCTACACGTGGAATGCACGGTGCTTAGTTTCTACGCAGCAGAAAGTCCTCCCGGTGGATGAGGTTTGTAGGAACATCCTGGGTGACCTGGTGAAGGTGTGTTCTCTTGAGTATGAGAAACTGGGTACCAGTAGGGCCTCTCTCCTCAGGAGAGGCTTTGCTTTTGACATACCGTGAGTCTAGTCATACCGTTCCTGGTGGTGGGCTGATGCTTTCACCTTAGATTTTTGTTTTGTGTATATGTTGAGTTTTGGAAAAAGGCTTGCAAAGACCGAACTTGGGTCTTCGGGTAGTTTTTGTATAGTTGTAAGTTATGTAGTCATGTTGCTTGTTTCTGTTAGAAATAGGGAGAGCTGGGGACAGTTAGGTTGGGGGGGGAGAGGGGGGGGTGTTTTATATGAGTGGGGAGGCCTGCATCTAGCCCTGGACTGTGCAGACATGGGAGGACATGGGGCGAGTGGCTAGATGTGGGTGGTGGAGGAAGGGCTGGCCTCAGACAATCCAGACATGATAAAGACATGAGGAGGTCAGCCCTGGGTGAAGGGTTATGGGTAGAGTTGAGCGAACACCTGGATGTTCGGGTTCGAGAAGTTCGGCCGAACATCCCGGAAATGTTCGGGTTCGGGATCCGAACCCGATCCGAACTTCGTCCCGAACCCGAACCCCATTGAAGTCAATGGGGACCCGAACTTTTCGGCACTAAAAAGGCTGTAAAACAGCCCAGGAAAGAGCTAGAGGGCTGCAAAAGGCAGCAACATGTAGGTAAATCCCCTGCAAACAAATGTGGATAGGGAAATGAATTAAAATAAAAATTAAATAAATAAAAATTAACCAAAATCAATTGGAGAGAGGTTCCATAGCAGAGAATCTGGCTTCCCGTCACCCACCACTGGAACAGTCCATTCTCAGATATTTAGGCCCCGGCACCCAGGCAGAGGAGAGAGGTCCCGTAACAGAGAATCTGTCTTCATGTCAGCAGAGAATTAGTCTGCATGTCATAGCAGAGAATGAGGCTTCACGTCAGCCACCACTGCAACAGTCCATTGGCATATATTTAGGCCCAGCACACACACAGGCAGAGGAGAGAGGTCCCGTAACAGAGAATCTGGCTTCATGTCAGCAGAGAATCAGTCTGCATGTCATAGCAGAGAATCAGGCTTCACGTCAGCCACCACTGCAACAGTCCATTGTCATAAATTTAGGCCCAGCACCCAGGCAGAGGAGAGAGGTCCCGTAACAGAGAATCTGGCTTCATGTCAGCAGAGAATCAGTCTTCATATCATAGCAGAGAATCAGGCTTCACGTCACCCACCACTGTAAGAGTCAATTTTCATAAATTTAGGCCCAGAACCCAGGCAGAGGAGAAAGGTCCCGTAACAGACAATCTGGCTTCATGTCAGCAGAGAATCAGTCTTCATATCATAGCAGAGAATCAGGCTTCACGTCACCCACCACTGTAAGAGTCAATTTTCATAAATTTAGGCCCAGAACCCAGGCAGAGGAGAAAGGTCCCGTAACAGACAATCTGGCTTCATGTCAGCAGAGAATCAGTCTTCATATCATAGCAGAGAATCAGGCTTCACGTCACCCACCACTGTAAGAGTCAATTTTCATAAATTTAGGCCCAGAACCCAGGCAGAGGAGAAAGGTCCCGTAACAGACAATCTGGCTTCATGTCAGCAGAGAATCAGTCTTCATATCATAGCAGAGAATCAGGCTTCACGTCACCCACCACTGTAAGAGTCAATTTTCATAAATTTAGGCCCAGAACCCAGGCAGAGGAGAAAGGTCCCGTAACAGACAATCTGGCTTCATGTCAGCAGAGAATCAGTCTTCATATCATAGCAGAGAATCAGGCTTCACGTCACCCACCACTGTAAGAGTCAATTTTCATAAATTTAGGCCCAGAACCCAGGTAGAGGAGAAAGGTCCCGTAACAGACAATCTGGCTTCATGACAGCAGAGAATCAGTCTGCATGTCATAGCAGAGAATCAGGCTTCACGTCAGCCACCACTGCAACAGTCCATTGTCATAAATTTAGGCCCAGCACCCAGGCAGAGGAGAGAGGTCCCGTAACAGAGGATCTGGCTTCATGTCAGCAGAGAATCAGTCTGCATGTCATAGCAGAGAATGAGGCTTCACGTCAGCCACCACTGCAACAGTCCATTGGCATATATTTAGGCCCAGCACACACACAGGCAGAGGAGAGAGGTCCCGTAACAGACAATCTGGCTTCATGTCAGCAGAGAATTAGTCTGCATGTCATAGCAGAGAATGAGGCTTCACGTCACCCACCACTGCAACAGTCCATTGGCATATATTCAGGCCCAGCACCCAGGCAGAGGAGAGAGGTCCCGTAACAGAGGATCTGGCTTCATGTCAGCAGAGAATCAGTCTGCATGTCATAGCAGAGAATCAGGCTTCACGTCAGCCACCACTGCAACAGTCCATTGTCATAAATTTAGGCCCAGCACCCAGGCAGAGGAGAGAGGTCCCGTAACAGAGGATCTGGCTTCATGTCAGCAGAGAATCAGTCTGCATGTCATAGCAGAGAATCAGGCTTCACGTCAGCCACCACTGCAACAGTCAATTGTCATAAATTTAGGCCCAGCACCCAGGCAGAGGAGAGAGGTCCCGTAACAGACAATCTGGCTTCATGTCAGCAGAGAATTAGTCTGCATGTCATAGCAGAGAATCAGGCTTCATGTCAGCCACCACTGCAACAGTCCATTGGCATATATTTAGGCCTAGCACACAGGCAGAGGAGAGGTTCATTCAACTTTGGGTAGCATCGCAATATAATGGTAAAATGAAAATAAAAATAGGATTGAATGAGGAAGTGCCCTGGAGTCCAATAATATATGGTTATGGGGAGGTAGTTAATGTCTAATCTGGACAAGGGACGGACAGGTCCTGTGGGATCCATGCCTGGTTCATTTTTATGAACGTCAGCTTGTCCACATTGGCTGTAGACAGGCGGCTGCGTTTGTCTGTAATGACGCCCCCTGCCGTGCTGAATACACGTTCAGACAAAACGCTGGCTGCCGGGCAGGCCAGCACCTCCAAGGCATAAAAGGCTAGCTCTGGCCACGTGGACAATTTAGAGACCCAGAAGTTGAATGGGGCCGAACCATCAGTCAGTACGTGGAGGGGTGTGCACACGTACTGTTCCACCATGTTAGTGAAATGTTGCCTCCTGCTAACACGTTGCGTATCAGGTGGTGGTGCAGTTAGCTGTGGCGTGTTGACAAAAGTTTTCCACATCTCTGCCATGCTAACCCTGCCCTCAGAGGAGCTGGCCGTGACACAGCTGCCTTGGCGACCTCTTGCTCCTCCTCTGCCTTGGCCTTGGGCTTCCACTTGTTCCCCTGTGACATTTGGGAATGCTCTCAGTAGCGCGTCTACCAACGTGCGCTTGTACTCGCGCATCTTCCTATCACGCTCCAGTGCAGGAAGTAAGGTGGGCACATTGTCTTTGTAGCGTGGATCCAGCAGGGTGGCAACCCAGTAGTCCGCACAGGTTAAAATGTGGGCAACTCTGCTGTCGTTGCGCAGGCACTGCAGCATGTAGTCGCTCATGTGTGCCAGGCTGCCCAGGGGTAAGGACAAGCTGTCCTCTGTGGGAGGCGTATCGTCATCGTCCTGCCTTTCCCCCCAGCCACGCACCAGTGATGGACCCGAGCTGCGTTGGGTGCCACCCCGCTGTGACCATGCTTCATCCTCATCCTCCTCCACCTCCTCCTCATCCTCGTCCTCCTCGTCCTCCAGTAGTGGGCCCTGGCTGGCCACATTTGTACCTGGCCTCTGCTGTTGCAAAAAACCTCCCTCTGAGTCACTTCGAAGAGACTGGCCTGAAAGTGCTAAAAATGACCCCTCTTCCTCATCCTCCTCCTCCTCCTCCTGGGCCACCTCCTGTTCCATCATCGCCCTAAGTGTTTTCTCAAGGAGACATAGAAGTGGTATTGTAACGCTGATAACGGTGTCATCGCCACTGGCCATGTTGGTGGAGTACTCGAAACAGCGCAACAGGGCACACAGGTCTCGCATGGAGGCCCAGTCATTGGTGGTGAAGTGGTGCTGTTCTGTAGTGCGACTGACCCGTGCGTGCTGCAGCTGAAACTCCACTATGGCCTGCTGCTGCTCGCACAGTCTGTCCAGCATGTGCAAGGTGGAGTTCCACCTGGTGGGCACGTCGCATATGAGGCGGTGAGCGGGAAGGCCGAAGTTACGCTGTAGCGCAGACAGGCGAGCAGCGGCAGGATGTGAACGCCGGAAGCGCGAACAGACGGCCCGCACTTTATGCAGCAGCTCTGACATGTCGGGGTAGTTGTGAATGAACTTCTGCACCACCAAATTCAGCACATGCGCCAAGCAAGGGATGTGCGTCAAATTGGCTAGTCCCAGAGCTGCAACGAGATTTCGCCCATTATCACACACCACCAGGCCGGGCTTGAGGCTCACCGGCAGCAACCACTCGTCGGTCTGTTGTTCAATACCCCGCCACAACTCCTGTGCGGTGTGGGGCCTGTCCCCCAAACATATGAGTTTCAGAATGGCCTGCTGACGTTTACCCCGGGCTGTGCTGAAGTTGGTGGTGAAGGTGTGTGGCTGACTGGATGAGCAGGTGGAAGAAGAGGAGGAGGAAGCCGAGAAGGAGGAGGTGGCAACAGGAGGCAAAGAATGTTGCCCTGCGATCCTTGGCGGCGGCAGGACGTGCGCCAAACAGCTCTCCGCCTGGGGCCCAGCTGCCACTACATTTACCCAGTGTGCAGTTAGGGAGATATAGCGTCCCTGGCCGTGCTTACTGGTCCACGTATCTGTGGTTAGGTGGACCTTGCTACAGATGGCGTTGCGCAGTGCACACTTGATTTTATCGGATACTTGGTTGTGCAGGGAAGGCACGGCTCTCTTGGAGAAGTAGTGCCGGCTGGGAACAACATACTGTGGGACAGCAAGCGACATGAGCTGTTTGAAGCTGTCTGTGTCCACCAGCCTAAATGACAGCATTTCATAGGCCAGTAGTTTAGAAATGCTGGCATTCAGGGCCAGGGATCGAGGGTGGCTAGGTGGGAATTTACGCTTTCTATCAAATGTTTGTGAGATGGAGAGCTGAACGCTGGCGTGTGACATGGTTGAGACGCTTGGTGACGGAGGTGGTGGTGGTGGTGTTGGTGGTACATCCCCTGTTTGCTGGGCGGCAGGTGCCAACGTTCCTCCAGAGGCGGAGGAAGAGGCCGAGGCGGCAGCAGCAGAATAGGCCGAGGCGGCAGAAGCAGAAGAGGTAGCAGGGGGAGCCTGAGTGACTTCCTTGGTTTTAAGGTGTTTACTCCACTGCAGTTCATGCTTTGCATGCAGGTGCCTGGTCATGCAGGTTGTGCTCAGGTTCAGAACGTTAATGCCTCGCTTCAGGCTCTGATGGCACAGCGTGCAAACCACTCGGGTCTTGTCGTCAGCACATTGTTTGAAGAAGTGCCATGCCAGGGAACTCCTTGAAGCTGCCTTTGGGGTGCTCGGTCCCAGATGGCGGCGGTCAGTAGCAGGCGGAGTCTCTTGGCGGCGGGTGTTCTGCTTTTGCCCACTGCTCCCTCTTTTGCTACGCTGTTGGCTCGGTCTCACCACTGCCTCTTCCTCCGAACTGTGAAAGTCAGTGGCACGACCTTCATTCCATGTGGGGTCTAGGACCTCATCGTCCCCTGCATCGTCTTCCACCCAGTCTTGATCCCTGACCTCCTGTTCAGTCTGCACACTGCAGAAAGACGCAGCAGTTGGCACCTGTGTTTCGTCATCATCAGAGACATGCTGAGGTGGTATTCCCATGTCCTCATCATCAGGAAACATAAGTGGTTGTGCGTCAGTGCATTCTATGTCTTTCACCGCTGGGGAAGGGCTAGGTGGATGCCCTTGGGAAACCCTGCCAGCGGAGTCTTCAAACAGCATAAGAGACTGCTGCATAACTTGAGGCTGAGACAGTTTCCCTGGTATGCATGGGGGTGATGTGACAGACTGATGGGGTTGGTTTTCAGGCGCCATCTGTGCGCTTTCTGCAGAAGACTGGGTGGGAGATAATGTGAACGTGCTGGATCCACTGTCGGCCACCCAATTGACTAATGCCTGTACCTGCTCAGGCCTTACCATCCTTAGAACGGCATTGGGCCCCACCATATATCGCTGTAAATTCTGGCGGCTACTGGGACCTGAGGTAGTTGGTACACTAGGACGTGTGGATGTGGCAGAACGGCCACGTCCTCTCCCAGCACCAGAGGGTCCACTAACACCACCACGACCATGTCCACGTCCGCGTCCCTTACTAGATGTTTTTCTCATTGTTATGGTTCACCACAACAACAAATATATTATTTGGCCCAATGTATTGTATTCAAATTCAGCGGGATATAAATTTGAGGCCTAGTATTTAGGCGCTGGGTGACCGGTATGGATTTAGTGACAGAATTAGACTTGGAAATGCACAGAAGCGTGTGTGTGAAGTTATTCTGAATGACCCAATGTGCACCTTGAATATTATATACCCTTTTTGGGATAGATTTCAAATAGCTCTGATATAGCAGGAACCACTAAATTATGAAATTGCTAAATTGGGAATTGTACTTCAACCCAGAACAAAAAATGTGCTTTGACGGGCACTAAATAACTTTCCCAGCTACAACAGGACAGCGGTAACGAGAGATTTAGAGGGATTTAAATTTGAGGCCTAGTATTTAGGCGCTGGGTGACAGGTATGGGTTTAGTGACAGAATTAGACTTGGAAATACACAGTAGCGTGTGTGTGTGAAGTTATTCTGAATGACCCAATGTGCACCTTCAATATTATATACCCTTTTTGGGATAGATTTCAAATAGCTCTGATATAGCAGGAACCACTAAATTATGAAATTGCTAAATTGGGAATTGTACTTCAACCCAGAACAAAAAATGTGCTTTGACGGACACTAAATAACTTTCCCAGCTACAACAGGACAGCGGTAACGAGAGATTTAGAGGGATTTAAATTTGAGGCCTAGTATTTAGGCGCTGGGTCACCGGTATGGATTTAGTGACAGAATTAGACTTGGAAATGCACAGAAGCGTGTGTGTGAAGTTATTCTGAATGACCCTATGTGCACCTTCAATATTATATACCCTTTTAGGGATAGATTTCAAATAGCTCTGATATAGCAGAAACCACTAAATTATGAAATTGCTGAATTGGGAATTGTACTTCAACCCAGAACAAAAAATGTGCTTTGACGGACACTAAATATCTTGCCCAGCAACAACAGTACAGCGGTGGGTAACGAGAGATTTAGAGGGATTTAAATTTGAGGCCTAGTATTTAGGCGCTGGGTCACCGGTATGGATTTAGTGACAGAATTAGACTTGGAAATGCACAGAAGCGTGTGTGTGAAGTTATTCTGAATGACCCTATGTGCACCTTCAATATTATATACCCTTTTAGGGATAGATTTCAAATAGCTCTGATATAGCAGAAACCACTAAATTATGAAATTGCTAAATTGGGAATTGTACTTCAACCCAGAACAAAAAATGTGCTTTGACGGACACTAAATATCTTGCCCAGCAACAACAGTACAGCGGTAACGAGAGATTTAGAGGGATTTAAATTTGAGGCCTAGTATTTAGGCGCTGGGTGACAGGTATGGGTTTAGTGACAGAATTAGACTTGGAAATACACAGTAGCGGGTGTGTGTGAAGTTATTCTGAATGACCCAATGTGCACCTTCAATATTATATACCCTTTTAGGGATAGATTCCAAATAGCTCTGATATAGCAGGAACCACTAAATTATGAAATTGCTAAATTGGGAATTGTACTTCAACCCAGAACAAAAAATGTGCTTTGACGGACACTAAATATCTTGCCCAGCAACAACAGTACAGCGGTAACGAGAGATTTAGAGGGATTTAAATTTGAGGCCTAGTATTTAGGCGCTGGGTGACAGGTATGGGTTTAGTGACAGAATTAGACTTGGAAATACACAGTAGCGGGTGTGTGTGAAGTTATTCTGAATGACCCAATGTGCACCTTCAATATTATATACCCTTTTAGGGATAGATTCCAAATAGCTCTGATATAGCAGGAACCACTAAATTATGAAATTGCTAAATTGGGAATTGTACTTCAACCCAGAACAAAAAATGTGCTTTGACGGACACTAAATATCTTGCCCAGCAACAACAGTACAGCGGTAACGAGAGATTTAGAGGGATTTAAATTTGAGGCCTAGTATTTAGGCGCTGGGTGACAGGTATGGGTTTAGTGACAGAATTAGACTTGGAAATACACAGTAGCGGGTGTGTGTGAAGTTATTCTGAATGACCCAATGTGCACCTTCAATATTATATACCCTTTTTGGGATAGATTTCAAATAGCTCTGATATAGCAGGAACCACTAAATTATGAAATTGCTAAATTGGGAATTGTATTTCAACCCAGAACAAGAAATGTGCTTGAACGGACACTAAATAACTCGCCCAGCTACAGCACTAGGGACAGATTTAGCTGGATATAAATTTGAGGCCTAGTATTTAGGCGCTGGGTGACCGGTATGGATTTAGTGACAGAATTAGACTGGGATATGGCCAAAAAATAAACAGACTATTGCTGGTTAAATGCACTTGGTGTGACAGCTTCACCCTGATGTAGGCTTTAGCCAAAAAACAACCACACCATTGAGGGTTAAATGCACTTGGTGACAGGCGCAGCTTGCCCCTGATTTTGTATATGGCCAAAAAATGAACAGACTATTGCTGGTTAAATGCACTTGGTGTGACAGCTTCACCCTGATGTAGGCTTTAGCCAAAAAACAACCACACCATTGAGGGTTAAATGCACTTGGTGACAGGCGCAGCTTGCCCCTGATTTTGTATATGGCCAAAAAATGAACAGACTATTGCTGGTTAAATGCACTTGGTGTGACAGCTTCACCCTGATGTAGGCTTTAGCCAAAAAACAACCACACCATTGAGGGTTAAATGCACTTGGTGACAGGCGCAGCTTGCCCCTGATTTTGTATATGGCCAAAAAATGAACAGACTATTGCTGGTTAAATGCACTTGGTGTGACAGCTTCACCCTGATGTAGGCTTTAGCCAAAAAACAACCACACCATTGAGGGTTAAATGCACTTGGTCGCAGCTTGTGCTGGCGCACCACAAGACACAAAATGGCCGCCGATCACCCCAGAAAAATGAGACTGACAAACGGTCTGTGCAGCCTAAAAACAGTGAGCAATTGAGGATCAGCAGCTCAATGATCCACAGCTGCAGATCGATCAGTTAATCAAGTCCTTTGGAGGAGTTAATCTGCCTAATCTCGCCCTACTGTCGCAGCCGCAACCTCTCCCTACGCTAATCAGAGCAGAGTGACGGGCGGCGCTATGTGACTCCAGCTTAAATAGAGGCTGGGTCACATGGTGCTCTGGCCAATCACAGCCATGCCAATAGTAGGCATGGCTGTGATGGCCTCTTGGGGCAAGTAGTATGACGCTTGTTGATTGGCTGCTTTGCAGCCTTTCAAAAAGCGCCAAGAAAGCGTCACAAAAGCGCCAAGAAAGCGACGAACACCGAACCCGAACCCGGACTTTTACGAAAATGTCCGGGTTCGGGTCCGTGTCACGGACACCCCAAAATTCGGTACGAACCCGAACTATACAGTTCGAGTTCGCTCATCCCTAGTTATGGGTTAGGTAGTTGGGGGCTAGGGCTTGGTTAGGCAAAGTAGAACAGTCTTGTTTTGGTTTGTGTATTTTTGTATAAAATGGTGATGGTAAAAAAATATATATATATATATATACATATATATATACAGACGTGGACAAAATTGTTGGTACCCTTTGGTCAATGAAAGAAAAAGTCACAATGGTCACAGAAATAACTTTAATCTGACAAAAGTAATAATAAATTAAAATTCTATAAATGTTAACCAATGAAAGTCAGACATTGTTTTTCAACCATGCTTCAACAGAATTATGTAAAAAAATAAACTCATGAAACAGGCATGGACAAAAATGATGGTACCCCTAACTTAATATTTTGTTGCGCAACCTTTTGAGGCAATCACTGCAATCAAACGCTTCCTGTAACTGTCAATGAGACATCTGCACCTCTCAGCAGGTATTTTGGCCCACTCCTCATGAGCAAACTGCTCCAGTTGTGTCCGGTTTGAAGGGTGCCTTTTCCAGACTGCATGTTTCAGCTCCTTCCAAAGATGCTCAATAGGATTGAGGTCAGGGCTCATAGAAGGCCACTTTAGAATAGTCCAATTTTTTCCTCTTAGCCATTCTTGGGTGTTTTTAGCGGTGTGTTTTGGGTCATTGTCCTGTTGCAAGACCCATGACCTGCGACTGAGACCAAGCTTTCTGACACTGGCTAGTACATTTCTCTCTAGAATTCCTTGATAGTCTTGAGATTTCATTGTACCCTGCACAGATTCAAGACACCCTGTGCCAGACGCAGCAAAGCAGCCCCAGAACATAACAGAGCCTCCTCCATGTTTCACAGTAGGGACAGTGTTCTTTTCTTGATATGCTTCATTTTTTCGTCTGTGAACATACAGCTGATGTGCCTTGGCAAAAACTTCGATTTTTGTCTCATCTGTCCACAGGACATTCTCCCAGAAGCTTTGTGGCTTGTCAACATGTAGTTTGGCATATTCCAGTCTTGCTTTTTTATGATTCGTTTTCAACAATGGTGTCCTCCTTGGTCGTCTCCCATGTAGTCCACTTTGGCTCAAACAACGACGGATGGTGCGATCTGACACTGATGTTCCTTGAGCATGAAGTTCACCTTGAATCTCTTTAGAAGTCTTTCTAGGCTCTTTTGTTACCATTCGGATTATCCGTCTCTTAGATTTGTCATCAATTTTCCTCCTGCGGCCACGTCCAGGGAGGTTGGCTACAGTCCCATGGATCTTAAACTTATGAATAATATGTGCAACTGTACTCACAGGAACATCTAGTTGCTTGGAGATGGTCTTATAGCCTTTACCTTTAACATGCTTGTCTATAATTTTCTTTCTGATCTCTTGAGACAGCTCTTTCCTTTGCTTCCTCTGGTCCATGTCGAGTGTGGTACACACCATATCACCAAACAACACAGTGATTACCTGGAGCCATATATATAGGCCCAATGGCTGATTACAAGGTTGTAGACACCTGTGATGCTAATTAGTGGACACACCTTGAATTAACATGTCCCTTTGGTCACATTATGTTCTGTGTTTTCTAGGGGTACCATCATTTTTGTCCATGCCTGTTTCATGAGTTTATTTTTTTACATAATTCTGTTGAAGCATGGTTGAAAAACAATGTCTGACTTTCATTGGTTAACATTTATAGAATTTTAATTTATTATTACTTTTGTCAGATTAAAGTTATTTCTGTGACCATTGTGACTTTTTCTTTCATTGACCAAAGGGTACCAACAATTTTGTCCACGTCTGTATATATATATATATATATAACAAAAAAAAATAAAAAAATATAAAACAAATTACTTATTTATTAGATTAAGAAGGTTGGTTTTAGTTTAGTTTGGCAAGGGTCGTCTTTATTTATGTTGTCTTATGTTATAACGATTAGTCTATTTTTCAGTTGTGTTTTTGTTATTATGACGAGTTAGGAGTTAGGGTTTTTTACAGTCGGGTTGGCCAGGTAAGTTTCAGTTAGGGGTTTGTTGTAGTTGATTTTATAGGTCTGCTAGTTAAAGTATGAATGTGAGTTCGAGTATGGCTGGGCCAGAGTGGTTATTGTTGAATTTTAAAGCTATGTTTTGTACTTTTATACAAAATAAAAAGAGTTACATTCACATCAGCTGCCACTGAGTGAAGAGGTGTGTCTGTGAGCTCCTGAGAAGCAGAGAAACTTCCAGGGATTTTTCCACCTTTGTCCCTGGGAGCAGCATCAGACTAGCGGGGTGAAAACAGCTTCCCCAGCCTGGACCCTGCCTCTCCCTAGGGAGCTGGTAGGGTCTGGGGCCATGGTGTCCAAAGCCAGGGCGTCAGCTCCCCGTTCTGGGTCGACGGGGAGCAAGAAGACACAGTGCCTGACCCAGAGTGGAGGAGGCGAGGGGGCAGGAAGACCAGGACAAGGAGAGATCCGAGTCCCCCCTGAGGACCCTGGAAGGAAGGAGGAGGCTCAGGTCGAGGCAATGGAGGTGTTGTCCCAGGTAGGTTGGGTGTCCCGGCCGGTGGGGGAATCCACCACCACCTAAAGCTCCCGTATCGCGTCCCACCTGCAGAGGTATGGGGAGCTGGGTCGACACCTCAAAGCTCTGCGGACTGAGCTAAAGTCAGAGCGAGTGAAAGCCAATATGACTTCCAGTAAAAAAAAAGGCTTCCCATAGCAGAGAGGATAAGGGAGCTAAAGGTGCTCATTAAAAATACTGAAGAGGAAAGAGAAAGATTAATGACTGAAAGTGAGCTCTTCAAGGAGAAGCTCTCCAATGAAGACCGCTTTGCGGATATGAAGAGGAAAGGGGGGCAGTGCGGGGATGACAGTGAGGAAGAGGAGGTGAACCCGAGGTCCAGTGAGTTAACTGGGTCCGGGGCAAAAGTCGCCCCTCGACCTGAACCTGCCCATGCACCCCCTGAATCCCAGGAGCCAGTTCCAAGTCTGGGGAGCAGAAGCGGGGTCCCGGCCAAGCAGGTCGGATTACCTACTTCGAATGATAGCGCGTCCTCGGCTAGGGATGACTTCAGTGAGGAGGAAAGCGGCTGCAGTGTGGGCCTGATGCAGCAGATTAGACTGTTGGAGTCCCCCATAGACTTAAGTGGGTTTTTGTTTGGCAGTGAGCTGCCAGAAGACAGAATTGAAAAAAAAAAGCAAGAAGAGCAAGAAAGAAAAGAAAAAGAAAGTAGAGATCCATTATGTCTATGTCCCTATGGCTCACTCTGTGCGGGCTGAAGTGTCCATGCAGGGTGAGCTGCAGGCTGGCTCCCTGGGTCCCGCTGTCATGGCGTGCTCAGGAGGAAAGATGGTGCAGGACGCCGGTCTTTCCAGCGATGGAGGAGGCGGGGCCAGCTGCGGTGCTGGCCAGTTGGGAGCCTCTGGAGCTGTTGGCTGCTCCCCTGTGGGAGAGGGGAGAGGCTTGTAGCCGGGGTTTGCTCCCATGGTAAAAGTGTCCGTGTCTGCCGCCCTGGTGGGCGCTTGTGGTGTGGGGCTGGTGCAGTCTGATGGGGACGCTACTCCTCTCACGCATGGGTGGAGCCTAAGAGTCCCGGAGACGGGAGGCGGGTGAGCGCAGCTGGGGGCGGGCCTGGTGCTGCTCCCTTGTCTGGGGGCGGAGCCTGGAGCGTGTCCGCAAGCATGCCCAAGCGTCAGCACTCGGTAGTGGCGGCTGCAGGAGAAGCGGGTACTGGCGTGCCTGGGAGCTAAGGTAAAGAAAATAAATAAAAAGAAAAAAAGGTGAAGAGGTTAGGGAAAGCTGGGTTTGTGTCCCCCAATGCCATGGCAGAAAATGTAAGAACTGGACTTATTGCTGAGGACCCTGCCTCCTCCTCTAGCACTAAGTCAAGCTCTGGAGGGGGAGGGTAATCACGACCTGTGCTCAGGTATTGAAGGAGGCAGGCAGTAAAAGCGAAGTGAAAGTTAAGAATAATAAAGTGAAAATGAATATTGTAGTGTCAGCTGGCCCAGCAGTTTGCTCGTGGAAGGTGGCTCCTGGAAAAGGAGTCGCCTCTAGTGGGCAAACATGTGATGTGTCGCTGGCCGCTGGGGCTGGGGGGGGCTATGGAGGTGGTGGTCGGTAGGACACTGGTGGCTGGGGTGGCTGCTGGCGTGCCTGTTCAGCCGGCTGTTGCCTCTGTGGCCTCTTGGGCTCCTGGGGTCGGTGACTGTAAGAGTGTGGGGGCTGTTGGCCCAGTGTCTGGTGGTAGGGTGGATGCGGTGGAATGGTCGGCCGCTGTAAAAGTGGCAGGGGCTCCCCCGTGTGCCCCCTTCAGGGGCTGTAGGTAGTTTAGGGGGGGAGGGGGTCGGCTCGGCTGCCCCTCCTGCGTCCGTGGCGCTTGGCAGAAGTTATGCCAGTGTGGCCGCGGCCATAGGGGGGAAGAGGCTGTCTTCATGGCTTCCTCGCTCTCAGGGTCTGGTGATAGTGACTTGCAGCGGCGACTGCTGGAGGCCCTCAAAAAGGGGGAGAGCTCCATCATTGTAGAGGGAAAGAAGGTTGACCTGTCATTCTGGTTCGACAGAGATGGGATGAGGGCTTTCTGAGAGCAGAATGGGGGCGAGACCGCATGGTCGTCGGCCGCTTCCTGCCCTGGAGACGGAATGTGGTCTATCTCAAGTGGAGTAGCGATGAAGCTTGCCCTACAAGAAAGAGGGCGGCGGAGCTCCTGCTTGGGATGGGTTTCAAAGCGACTGGCATCTTTTCCTTGATCCATCCGTATGGCTCCAAGGAGTTTGACGTTAGCTTTGTCCGGCCAGAGGGGCTGGAGCTCTTCTGGTCCGGGAATTTGCTGGCGAAAGCAATAACCTGTCAGAGTGAGGTCAAGAAAGTGACAGTTTTGACCCGTAACGAGTCACTCTCTTGTGTTGACATCATCACCTGGCTAGGCAGGTACTGTCACGGCTGAGGATGGGGAAAACCCTCAGCCGTGCGATGATGGAAGATGGTCGTTGCTTGACCAGGGCGACAGGATTAGGGAGCAGGTCACCTCCTAAAGCGTCCTTAACCTGACCCTAACCCTGAGCTGCATGGGCCGACCTTTAAGGTAGGAGGACCCATGCTCAGGAACCTCGGATCCCTAACTCACCCTCCGACCGGTCCCTGGACTAGGAGTCAGGGTAAGACAATCTGTTCCTTCTGGAAACGGAGGAACAGGAGTCTCGCTGGCCAAGCTGCAAGGAAGAGAGAACAAGTACAACCTATGGCAATGGCAGGTACTTGCCACAAGCATAAGAGTCACCTGCCACAGACACAAAGCCTGGAAACCCATGTGGTAGTAGTGCTATCCACAAACATAAGGACTCAGCACACAACACACGTCACACGGGAACCCAGGACCATAGGTGCAATAAACAAGCATAAAACCAAACACATCTTCTAGACACCAAACGAGATTATATTTTTGCTATAACCAGAAGGATGGCCCCCACTGGCAGTTGGTAAGTAACCAGGAGGATGTCTCCAGCAAGCATGGCTGAAGCACCCTCTCTGACTACTGCCTACAACTGAGGCTTAATAGGGCCAAGAGGCCACACCCAACAGTCAGACACACCCCGTGACTCACACACACAGAAAGGGAGTTAACCCTTCCAATACCACAGAAGGGAAAACACAACTTAAAGGGGAAGTGTCAAACCCAAGAACACACTGTGGCTGTTGTCGCAGGCAATGACATGGGTGGCAAACATGTCCTGGGAGTCAGCCCGAAGGCCGGGACACTGCCACCACATGTACACATCAACCAAACGTTGCCACGGACAGCCACAGTGAAGGAAAGATGTCAGTGCACACCAAACATAAAACAGAGTGCACACAGACATACAAAAGTGCATACAAACACGCACTCCAAGGGGACCGCACACATACCTGTTGTCCGCGTCAACCGCACCTGAGGCTAACAGCATTATGCCTCCAGCTGCGGTTGACACTACAACCCAAACCGCGGGTAACTGTATGCGGCTCCCAAGGAGTCATGGCCATAAACATGGTCGTCACAGGTACGGTGAGATCCAGGGGGTTCCATCAAAGAACCTGGATGAGTTTGGCATTTGGTTGGGCGCCTGGACATTTAACATCAAGCTCAATCATCTGGGTAGTACGGTTTCCCACATTCCATCATCTGCCTTTATCGGCCATGATAGGATTTTGGTTTTCTACAGGGGGCAGCCTAAGCTCTGCCACAAGTGCGGCAGCCCCTCACACTTCAGCGCCAGCTGCCAAGTGCAGAAGTGTGCGCTGTGTGGGGGAACTGGTCATCTAGCCACGTCTTGTGGTGAGATTAGGTGCAACCTGTGCGGTGAACTCGGTCACCCTTTCAGTCGTTGTCCTCTCTCTGAGGTCAATGCGGCCCGAGCTCACGCAGGAGTGGGCTGGGAGGAACCTTCAGCTGAGGCGGGTGCTGGCAAAGACAACAGAGTTCAGGGGTCAGTGAAGAGCAAAGATGGTCCGTCCTGGCAGAGGCGGAGGGAGAGGCGCCAGGCGGAGAGGGAGCGGGAGGAACCCTGTCCTGGGGTGATGCCTGCCCCTTCCCAAGCGGCTGCCCCCCCCAAATTGGAGACCCTAGGGGACAGGGAGCTAAATGAGGAAAACAAAAGACTGGAGCGTATCGAGGAGACTCTGTCCTTGCACTATGAAAGCACTGCAGAGGATAGTGGGACAGAGTCCCAAAAAATCAGACGGAAACACCGTACCAAGAAGAGACCTGGCTCGACCAAAGTAGCCAGGGAAGGCCTAACCGGCTCCCCTCTGGAGCTCTCCAACCGGTTTCTCTCCTTGGATGAGACCTCTGCCTCCTCTTCTTCTGAGGGGGATATTGAAGGTAGGAGACCGGGGGCGAAGGAGGGAGGGCCTTTAGGAGGCTCCGCGACCCCCTCTGGTGGGGATGTAAGGTCCTCAGGAGGGGTGGCAAAACCGGGCCCTGAGACCGAGGAAGCCGGGGATGGTGCGCGAGGGGGGAGGCGGTGTTGACAAATGAGATGGACACCACCATCTCCCTCAAGAGGGGTTGTGCCGCCTTAGAAGACAGCCCCAGGAGGGGGAGGGTTGAAAAGAGTGGGAAGAAGGCTGTCTAACTCAATCACTCTGTATGGCGGCACCCACTCTGCTGGCACGGGCGAACATTAATGTCGCCAGTAATAAGTCGGATACGGCTTATTTTACAGCCTTTGATTTTCTCAGCCGAGTTGAAGCTGACATTTTGTTTTTGCAGGAGACCAGGCTGCCATATTTGGCAGAGGTTCACAAAGCCAGGAGGGAGTGGAGATCAGGGCCCTCCTACTGGTCTCTTGCAGCTGAGCCGTATATCGGAGTGGCGGTCCTTTTTACCGCACCGGTAGAATGCAGACGGGTGATCGAGTTAGAAATGGGGAGGTGTTTGATCTTGGATATCCTCATGAAGGGACAAGAACTGCGCCTAATCAACATCTATGGACCCCAGTCCCAATGGGACAGGAAAAGTCTCTTCATAAGGATCAAGCCTTTTCTTTTTACGAGCCGGCAAGTGGTTTTTGGAGGGGACTTCAATATCATCACGAGGTCCCAAGATAGGGGAGGCACCAGAGACCGGCTGGGTTACGATAGTATTTCTTTAAATATAATAGCTAGTGAGGCTCGTCTGGTGGATGTCCACATCAGGCATACCCCAGGCCACGGGGGTTTCACTTTCTATAGAGGTAGTCAGATTATGTCAAGAATAGACAGGGTGCCAGACCTCCCCCCCAGGAGCTCCCCCAAGGCCTTTGCTGGCACGGATGCTTAATTGAAAGGACAGAGATCTAATTTTGGGACAAGCGAGAAACAAGCAGGATATTAAACATGATGGAGCGAATATATCATTGTTTCCTGACTTCTCGGCTGAGCTGCAAAAGAAGAGGGCTACTTTCATCTCTATTAAGCGGCGTCTCCGCGATATGAATCTGCAGTACTCCATGGCTTACCCAGCGCGCCTTAGGGTGGTAGACGGAGAGAAGACTGTCTTCTTTGTGGATCCCAAAGAGGCGGAAGAATGGATCTCCAAAAGGCCGAGCCGCCCAGAACCGCGCTGAAGATTTCGATTTCAGGACAGCTGTAAGTCTTCTGAGTGGTAATATTGTGTTTCCCTTGGCACCTGAGACTTTGGTATCCTAGTTCGGACTAGGGAGCGATCCCGCTAAGCATGTAGCTGTGGAAATTATGCCTGCAGGACGCTTCTACGCATAAGTCAATATGACTGTGGTTGTCCCCCCCATTTCTCTTTTCCCTGTCCTTGTTTTCAGATCCCCTCCCTTCCCCTTTGCCCACCCTCCTCTCCCCAGTTTTGCTATTGCTATTTGCTATATCCAGTGATGTCCCATTCATACGGGGTTGAGCGGATACCTGCATAGGTTTACCACCCTACTGTACTATGCAGGTCCCCGGTACATCAGCCACAGCATGGGATGACAGAGATGTCACCGACTATAGAGTTATTCACTTATTTGTTATCTTACCATTAAGTTGTAGATGGTTTATACTGTTAAAGGCATGGTATGTAAAGTATGTCGTGATAACACAAGGGGTGTGCATGAGACGGTCCGAAGTAAGCAGTCAGGGTTTACATGTAGGAGGTTGGCTGAATTGCAGGGGGACTAGATCATTAAGTCCAAATGGCTGACTTTAAGGTTATGTCATGGAATGTGAGGGGTTTGGGCAGCCCAAGGAAAAGGATTGCTGTATTCTCTCATATTAGGCAGTACAGCCCTCATATTCTGGGTCTGCAATAAATCCACTTGACTCCAGAGACAGGGAACAGGATTAAGAAACCTTGGGCTCAATGGTCACTGAACACGTATGGGTCTACACATTCTAGAGGGGTTGCTATGCTTGTTCATAAGAATATCAGATGGGAGGTCCAACATTCAGTTATGGATCCTGAAGGCCAATATATCCTGGTGTATGCTTTTATTAATTGCGCTCCATATGTTGTAGTTAATATATACAATCCCCCCCAGCTACTATAACCATACTCAGGTGGTGATGAACTTCGTAGCGCAATATCTCAATGCCAAATTTCTCTGCATGGGAGATTTTAACCTAGTGATGCATGAGGATTTGGATAGGTTTCACCCTGGGGTGAGAGAGGGTAACCACACTCAGAGTGACACTAATATGGCTAGAATCGCATCTGAACTTGGGTGGCTGGATATGTGGAGGCTGCGTCACCCCCTTCAGAGGGAATATTCCTGCTTTACTCCCGCCAGGGGTGCGCTGTCCAGAATAGATTATATATTTGGCAATGCTGCAGTATACACAGACCTTGGTAATATTGGATATGGATCACAAGGGCCCTCGGATCATGCTCCGGTTTTAGCTCAATTTACACTATATAATGGCATCAAACAGAGTGTTAAGATGCATGTGCACCCTTTCTGGTTGTCTCTGATGTCCTCTAATGACAGAGTCCCTGATCAACTCCAGATGTTCCTTGAAGTGCAGGATGAGATAACGGACGGACTGCTGCTTTGGGAGACGTTAAAAGCTTATCTGAGGGGGTGCCTCAAGTCATCCATATCCTATATTAAGAAGGACTCTGCGCGCAAGGAACTAGAGCTGCACTCTAGTTGCAAGGCAGCTGAGAACTCCTTCAGGTTTGATCCCACTGATGCGAATAGGCAGGATTGGATGTTAAAAGAAAGGCTGTATATGACGCACCTCAGGGAAAAGAGCGAGCGCAAGCTGTTCTTTTTGAAGGCAGGTAAACTGCTAGCCCATGTTGTGCGCAATAACAGTATGTCTCCCCCGGTTATTAGAATAAAGGACACAGCTGGGGAGGTGGTGGAATCAGTTGGTGATATATTGGAAAGATTCAAGGGATTTTATCAGGATCTCTACAGATCAGCGGCTCAATACTCCGCTCGAGAGCTGGGGGATTATCTAGAGCAGGTCACATACCCGCAGCTTAGCGATGAGGATAGGACTTCATTGGAGGCTGACATCTCACTAGAGGAAATTCAGATGGCGATGACGGAGCTGCCTACTGGTAAAGCACCTGGCCCTGACGGGATTC
This sequence comes from Bufo gargarizans, assembly GCF_014858855.1. Lineage (NCBI taxonomy): Eukaryota > Metazoa > Chordata > Amphibia > Anura > Bufonidae > Bufo > Bufo gargarizans. Next base: position 258,287,905 of record NC_058084.1, read on the forward strand.
CAGTAGAAGTTTACAATAAATATACTGATGTACTAGGGCCCGAACTTCTTAAGATTTATCAGGTGGCGCAACAAAGGCGTAGACTTCCGGATTCGATGTACGACGCCACTATAGTGGTGATTTTGAAGCCAGACAAGGATCCTTTGGAGTGTGGGTCATATAGACCGATATCACTCCTGAACCTGGATTATAAAATACTCACGAGATTGCTTGCTTCCAGACTGAATAAGGTGATAGCCACAGTTGAACACAAAGACCAGTCTGGATTCATACCGGGACGGTCGACATCTGACAACATCAGAAGGGCACAGGTCATAGGTGGGGGTGGCAAGGGATAAGCGCTGGGCCCTGACTTCTTTGGATACTGCCAAGGCCTTTGATTCAGTGGAGTGGGTATACCTATTAGAAGTGCTATGATGTTTTGGTTTTGGCCCTAGGTTTATCGAGTGGGTAGAGATTCTGTACCACCTCCCCAAAGCTAATGTACTTGTAAATGGGTCGCTATCTGAATCCTTCAGCCTTCACAGGGGTACTAGGCAGGGATGCCCCCTGCTGCCACTTTTGTTCGCCATAGCAATAGAGCACCTTGCTTTAAGAGTCAGGCAGGATCAGGTCTTCAAAGGGGTATCCATGGGTGACAGAATGGACAAGGTCGGACTTTATGCGGATGATCTCCTTCTCTTTATGGATGAACCTGAGACTACACTCCCTAGAGCAATTGACATAATTAGCAAGTTTGGAGAGTTCTCGGGTTTACACATAAACTGGACGAAATCAGCACTCATGCCCTTATGGACACACATGTGGCCCCCTCAGTATTGTAATCTGCCAGTTGTAGACTGTTTCAAATATCTCGGGGTTGTTATCACTAGGGACCCCCAGTCGGCGTATTCCCTAAATATTGCACCTTTGGAGACCCTGTTCATAGATAAATTCAGGACATGGAGAACCCTACCACTCATTATTATGGGAAGATTAAACCTGGTCAAAATGACTCTCTTGCCTAAAGGGTTATATTTACTGGCGCATGCGTGCACCCCAATACCGCAGGGATTCTTTGCTCGTATCCATTCATTAGTGACTAAATTTGTATGGGGGGAATCCAGACGGAAGCTGTCCCTTCAAGTCCTACAGAGACCCAAGCTAGAAGGTGGTGCTGCCTTGCCTGACTTCTTTCTCTATTATCTAGCTGGGCAGCTGAAATTTCTATCTCCCTGGGTTCAGACGTCTGATTTGCCTAATGCAGAATACTACCTTAGGGAATATCTGGGACTGTCCTCCCTGTGGCCTGTTTTGGAAGGACTGTGCTTTCTTTCCATGCGCTTGCTCCCCATTCATAGAATGGCCCATAAGGTATGAACTGCTGCGAAGATGCGGTCGTTTAAAGATATCCAAGAAGACATCCCGCTATGGGATAATCCCATGTTTGCCCACTTGAGAGATTTGGAGGGAGCTAGATGGTGGAAGGCGCAGGGAGTTAGTAAATTGAGTGATTTATATGCTGGGGGTAGTCTGTGCTCCTTCTCTAAGCTGCAAGAGAAGTTTGAATTGCCTCGCACTCTCTTTTTCAGATATCTAGAGTTGAGACATGCGCTAGCGGCACAGTTTGGGGCATTTCGAATTATCCTCTGATAGGAGTCCTTAGATCACAGGGCCCGAGAGGTATTATTTTTGTGCTCTATACGCATCTGCTTAATAATCGCACGCTAATGAATCCCCTTGCTGTTGAAGGGAAATGGAGGAATTCCATCCCTTCCCTATCGGCTGACGATTGGAATTAAGTGCTGCTGTCTCCAACGAGGGTCTCCCCGTCAATCACTAATAGGCTGATCCAGTTGTTTATTTTGCACAGAAGTTATCTCACACCTGTTCGGCTGCATAAAATAGGTAGACTGCCACATAGCAGGTGTCATAGATGTCATCAGGAAGGGGCTGATTTTGGCATCTCATGTGGGAATGCACATATTTGAAAAGCTTCTGGGTAGCAGTGGTAGGAGTACTGTCCGCTATAGTCCCAAATGCAGTGCCGCTATGCCCTAAAAGCTGTATACTCGGCATCCTAGATGAGGAGGTCTGGGGTCATCATCACAGGATCCTTCTGAGTGAAACTTTATTTTTTGCCAGGAAAGCTATCGCCCTGAGATGGATGGATGATAGGACGCCTACGTTAGGCCAATGGAAGTCGCTGATTAATCAGGCTGTGAGCATGGAAAAGGTTGTCTTTATTTACAGGAAGTGTCCACAAAAGTTTGACAAAGTGTGGGGTGAATGGTGTTCTTCCCCTTTGACTGTACACAATGCTTGCATGTACTCAGTAGCTGATGTATGATATTATGCAAATTGTGTGTACTGAGGCAATGTCTCCTCTTTCATGCTGCTTCCCGACGCTATCTGATTTGGAAACCCTTTTTCTCTGTATCGGATCTATTGCAGTACTGTCATGTAGTTCTGAGCTAGCACTGTATCCCCTGCGTGGGATTTACCCTTGATTCATTTATCTTTTATTTTTGATGATGTAACATGCCTTTCTTGTTAAACTTCAATAAAATGAGTTTAAAAAAAAGAATAGACAGGGTTTTTTTTTAAAGGAGGAGGCTACTTTCTCACCCTTAAGGGTTGTGGAGGTAGAATTCTCCTATCACTGTCTGATTATGTTTTCTTTGAATATTTCAGAGTCCCCCCAAATGGGAAGAGGTGACTGGAAGCTGAATTCGGGAGTCCTGGAGGAAGCAGAGGTGAGACAATCCTTTAAAGACTTCCTTCAGAGTCAGGTAGCTTTGCTGGATCTCTGTGATACTAAGTCAGAGTGGTGGGAGATATTCAAAGATCGGGCGGCAAAGTTCTTCCGCCAGCTCTCGAGCCTCAGGTCCCTGGACAGGTACCGCCTGTACCAGGGTCTGAGGAGGAAACTCAAGCATCTGGTCTCAACTGGAGGTAGCCGCAAGGATATTTCCAGGGTGAAATCTTTGCTCAAGAGGTGCCAGTATGATAGGCACACATCTTTGCTTTTTGAGAGGGATTCCGGGAGGTACCGCTGGCCCGACTGTTACAGAAACTGCAAATTGTCAGTGAGTAGTAAGTTGGTGACAGGACTGGTTGATAGTACAGGATCCCTGAACAGGTCCAGATCAGGAATCCTGGAAATCGTCAGATCCTTCTACTCGTGCCTCTTGGGAGGGAAGGATCTAGATCGGGACAGAATGTCGGCTTTCCTGGCTGAAATCATCTCTGAGTCAGGAGCTCACCTCTCTTTTGACGGTTTGGTGGAAGAGATCAATAAGGAGGAAGTTATCCTGGCGATGGAAGAGTTAGCTCTGAAGAAGTCACCAGGTCCGGATGGCTTAACATCCGAGTTTTATAAGACCTTTAAGGACTCTTTAAGTCCTCTCTTGACTGAAGTGTTCAATGAGTGTCTATCCTCAGGCACTTTGCCGAAGTCAATGAGGAAGTCAGCCCTGATCCTTCTGTCAAAGGGTAAAGATCCGAGTCGTATTGAGAACTGGTGACTCATAGTACTTCTCAATATGGACAGAAAGATTCTGGCCAAGATACTATTCAAGAGGTTGGTGAAGTTTGCTCCACAACTCCTTTTGGTCGCCCAGCATTGCATTGCTCGGTTCCAGGCAGCAGGACTTTTAGTGCTGTGCTCGGTGCTCGAACAGAGTAGAGCAGATCACTGGAAGGGGTACATGCTATCCTTAGATCAGGCGAAGGCACTTGATCGGGTGAACCAGAAGTACCTCTGGTCGGTCCTTCTAAAGTGTGGCCTGCCGGGGGGGGGGGGGGGTTGTTGATTGGCTAAAGACCTTGTATGCTGGGGCGGAGAGTTTCCTGCTCGTGAAAAGTTGGTCTGGCTGCTCTTTTGAGGTTGGGTCTGGCGTTCATCAAGGTTGTCCTTTGAGCCCGCTTCTATACGTGTTCGATCCCTTTCTTAAGAGGATCGGTCATGGTCCTTTGGCGGGAGTCGGGATGGATCGGGTGGCGCCGGAAGCCACTCTGAGGGCAGTAGCGTAGGATGACGATGTCACCGTTTTTGTGTCCTCGAGAGGGGAGGCGGAGGTGGACCGCTACTAGGAAGCATCGGGGTCCATGATCAATCGGGATAAGTGTGAGAGTCTCTGGCTGGGTGGGGGTGATCCAGTTTTTGATCTCCCGGACACCCTTCCAGGGCCCCAGTCATCAGCAAAAGTCCTAGGCATCCAATTCGGCCATGGGGATTATCCCACCCAAAATTGGGATGACAGGCTTAAGATCGCCGCTCAGAAGGTTGACCAGTGGAAGGGTTGGTCTTTGACCCTCAGGGAAATGGTGAATCTGATTAAGACTTACCTTCTCCCGTTGCTGATCAATTTGGGTAGTGTGTGTATCTTGCCAGAGCCTATCTGGACTCGGGTTTATAGCCTGTTTTTCCAGCTCTTATGAGGGAATAGGCTGAACCTGATCAAAAGAGAGGTGACTTATCGCACAAGGAGACTAGGGGGGTTATTTATGGTTAACCCCGTGGTGTTTCTTGTGAACACCTTTGTTAAGATAAATTTGGCGAACCTCTGGATGGAGAGGGCTCCTCCGTGGATAGTCTCCTGCAGGGGGTGGTTTTGGCCTTTCTTCCAGGAATGGGAGACAGGAGGGCAAGTGAAGGACTTGCGTACGTCTCATGGATATCTTCCGGCTTATGTCACCCCGATTCTGAAGGTGATCCACCGGTGGGGTTTTGAAGTGAGGGAAATCAGGACTCTGTCAAGGAGATCCCTTGACGAGAGGGTCTTGTTGTTCCACTTTCAAAAGCCCCTGGCTTCTAGACAAGGGGTTACAGTTGCGAAATTCAGCAAGGATCCCCTTGAACTTTTGGGACTTGGCTTGGCGCTGCTTTCATGGGAGGCTGTATGTAAAGGACAACTTGAAGTACAGGAACTCTGATGAAAGGGGTTGACCCCAGGAGGAGTGTGGCTCCATACTGGAAAGTATGGAGCACTTCCTGCTTGATTGTCCCTTTAATACAGAGGTGTACAAACGGGTGGGAGCTTCCATTGGCTGGCCTAGGCTAGCCAGCCTCTCCTATGCGGAGTGGGCCTATGGAGTGTTCAGAGACCTGGGAAGGAGGGACTCGTGCAGTTTTTTAGTCAGTATGGTGGTTAGGTTCTACACGTTGAATGCTTAGTTTCTATGCAGCAGAAAGTCCTCCCGGTGGACGAGGCTTGTAGGAACATCCTGGGTGACCTGGTGAAGGTGCGTTCTCTTGAGTATGAGAGACTGGGTACCAGTAGGGCCTCTCTCCTCTGGAGAGCTTTTGCTTTTGACGTACCGTGAGTCTCGTCATACCGTTCCTGGTGGTGGGCTGATGCTTTCACCTTAGATTTTTGTTTTGTGTATATGTTGTATATGTTGAGTTTTGGAAAAAGGCTTGCAAACACCGAACTTGGGTCTTTGGGTAGTTTTTGTATAGTTGCAAGTTATGTTAGTCATGTTGCTTGTTTCTGTTAGAGATAGGGAGAGTTGGGAATAGTTAGGTTGGGGAGGTGAGGCGGGGGGGTGTCACAGATGGTGTTGCAGAAAGCTGGAACTTATAAATAAACATCCGACTGGCTTGATGCCAAACTAAGGAGCATATGGGTGAGCCCTATAAAACCCCTAGAGCTGTCCCTAACTACTATGCCCATGCAGAGGTCTTAATGGTAGACAATTGCATGCCCTCGTACCTTTACTAGGCTACATTCACACGTCAGTATTTTCCTATATCCCGATTTTCAGTCCGTTTTTTTGCGGATCCGTTGTTCCTGAAAATGTTTCCGTATGTCATCCATATGTCATCCGTTTTTTGCGGATCCGCAAAAAATGGAACCATGTATAAATTTCAATAATCAAATAAAGTTGTTTGGATTTCTTTGAAAAAAAATTGGAAAAAAAAATAAAAAAAATTGTTATGTGTTTCCAGGAACGGTTTCCGCATAAAACGGATGACATACGGAATGACATCCGAATGTCTTCCGTTTTTTGCGGATCCATTGACTTTGTATTGTACCAGGATCCGAATTTTGCGGAAAAGAATAGGACATGTTTTATATTTAAACGGACATGCGGAACAGAACAACGGAAACGGACAGCACACATTGTGCTGTCCGATTTTTTTCAGGACCCATTGAAAATGAATGGGTCCAGATCTGGTCCTGATCTGTTCCGCAAAAAACGGAACAGATCAGGAAAGAAAAAACGGACGTGTGAATGGACCCTAATAGTGAGGGGACACAACCACCGGCTCCCTGCACTTAATACGGACGGAGTCAGGGTCACCTACAATCAATCCAGGAAGGTAACACAAATAAAGGAAACAGACTTATCTGATGAATCCAGAGAAGCAGCCTCCAGCAGTGAACAATCCATGAAGAAGTATAAACCGCAAAGTGAGGGAATATAAAGGGAGACAATCAGTGAAAATAAGTGACAGCTGGGAGAAGGAAAAGAGATGAGAAAGTGAAACCAAAACAAAGAACATCATACAACAGGTAGAGAAGAACGTCTGCCAGATGTTCTCACAGAGCTGGCGGTGACACGGGAGGCCTGCATCTAGCACTGGACTATGCGGACATGGGAGGACATGGGGCGAGGGGCTAGATGTGGGTGGTGGAGGAAGAGCTGTCCTCAGATTATGCGGATATGATAAAGACATGAGGCGGAGGTCAGGTGAAGGGTGATGGGTTAGGTAGTTGGGGGCTAGGGCTTGGTTAGTCAAAGTAGAATAGTCTTTTTTTGAGTTGTGTATACTTATATAAAATGGTGATGGCAAAAAAATATATATATATATTGTGGGGATTCGCTTTGGTAGGCAGGGTAAGCGGACGCAGTACAGAGGCAAAAAACAAGGTTTAAATCAAAGTTCAGTGTTTATTCACACATAGCCAGAAAACAAGCCAAAAGAAAGTGTTCAGTTTTGGTGCCTGTTCACACCACACAAAGTTCACAGTGCAAAAAGACGTCACCTGGTCAGCAGATGATTTTCACCCAGAGTCCGCAGCAGTCTTTAGTGGCCTGTTTCCCCAGCCTATGGCTCACACAAACAGATCCCTCAGTGTCTCAAACCACAGACTCCTCAGCTCCTCTGTCATGGAGGATAATTTACCACCTGAGCATGCTGGCTGGGTTTTTTATATTCCAGCCAAAACCCGGCCTGGAACCGTGGGGAACAGCCACCCACCCTGCTCTTTGGCTGCTCCCAATAAGAACCGGCCCGGATTGGCTTTACAGCCATTCTAACAGTTGAAGTGTCAGATTGCACTACAGACCTGACACTTCAGGAAAAAAAACGGTTCTTACCTCAACGAGGCCAGGAACCTCGGTGACATGTATCTTCCGTCAAAGATGGCTCCTTGTTCCTTCTTACATACCTCCCCCCTTTGTTCAACCCTGAGGGGGTGAACACTTGCCAGACAGTGCACGCGGGATAGGGCATCCGCGTTTCCCTGTAACCTGCCTGCCCTGTGTTCCACGGAAAACTTAAAATTCTGCAAAGATAAGAACCACCTGGTGACCCGAGCATTCCTCTCTTTGGCCTGGCTCATCCATTTCAAAGGGGAGTGGTCGGTCACCAGATGGAACCTTCTCCCCAAAAGGTAGTAGCGGAGAGACTCGAGTGCCCACTTGATGGCCAGGCACTCTCTCTCCACTATACTGTACCTAGTCTCGGCTGGGGTGAGCTTACGGCTGAGGAAGACAACGGGATGCTCCTCCCCGTCAATATCTTGAGATAGTACAGCACCAAGACCTACCTCAGAGGCATCGGTCTGCACTATAAACTCCCTTTTGAAGTCGGGCGTCACCAAAACCGGGGACCCACACAGGGCCGACTTCAAAGCGGAGAAAGCCTTTTCCGCCTGCTCATTCCAGTGGACCGTCACTGACTTGCGTCCCTTCAAAAGGCCTGTCAATGGTGCTGCGACTGTAGCAAAATTGGGGACAAACCTCATATAGTACCCCACCATACCCAGGAACGACTTTACTTGCCGAGTAGAGACAGGTCGGGGCCAATTCCTAATTGCCTCAATTTTGCTCACCTGAGGTTTGATCACTCCACGCCCAATGACATACCCCAGGTACTTGGTCTCTTCTAACCCTATCGAGCACTTTTTTGGGTTAGCGGTTAAGCCAGCCTTCCTAAGGGAGTCCACTACAGCCTGGACTTTAGGTAAGTGACTTTCCCAGTCGTTGCTATGGACAACGATATCGTCCAGGTATGCTGAAGCGTATCGACGATGTGGACGGAGTACAATATCCATTAACCTTTGAAACGTGGCGGGAGCGCCATGTAGACCAAAGGGTAATACCTTGTACTGATACAGCCCCTCTGGCGTGACGAAAGCCGTTTTTTCTTTGGCAGCCTCCGTCAAGGGTACCTGCCAGTACCCTTTGGTGAGGTCCAACACAGAAAAATACCGGGCTTGGCCCAACTTTTCAATAAGCTCATCCACTCGGGGCATGGGATACGCGTCAAACTTGGACACCTCATTAAGTTTGCGGAAGTCATTACAAAACCGCAATGTCCCGTCTGGCTTGGGTATTAATACTATCGGACTGGCCCACTCACTTTTTGACTCCTCGATGACACCCAGCTGGAGCATTAGCTGCACTTCCTCCGTGATGGCTTGTCGCCTAGCCTCGGGTACCCGGTACGGTTTTAACCGGACTTTCGCCTGAGGCTCAGTGACAAGGTCATGCCGGATTACGGACGTGCGTCCAGGGAGGTCTGAGAACACATCCGTATTCCGACTAATGAACTCCCTGGCTTCCTGAGCCTGTTTAGAGGAGAGGTGCAATTTTCACTGTGACAGCCGCTTCCCCTGCTTCAGACTGAGGGGCCAAAATCGCTTCCCCTAGGAACCCTGGTCGTGGGCTGTCTTCCGTACAGGTTTCCCTTTCCTTCCACGGCTTGAGCAGATTCACATGGTACACCTGCTCCGGCTTTCGCCTCCCTGGCTGGTGTACTTTGTAATCTACTGGTCCAATTTTTTCTAGTACCTCGTAGGGCCCCTGCCACCTAGCTAGGAACTTACTATCTACCGTTGGTACCAGAACCAACACCCAATCACCCGGGGTAAAGTTTCGGACCCGAGCCTGCCGATTATAGACCCTACTCTGGGCTCGCTGCGCTGCCTCCATATGCTCCCTAACCAGAGGTAACACTGTTTCCATCCGTCCCTGCATCTGGGTGACATACTCAACTACACTTTTGTGCGGTGTGGTTTGTTGTTCCCACGCCTCTTTGGCGACGTCTAATAAACCACGAGGGTGTCTGCCGTATAGTAGTTCGAAGGGCGAGAACCCAGTAGAGGCCTGGGGCACTTCTCGCACTGCGAACATGAGATAGGGCAGAAGAAGGTCCCAGTCCCTCCCATCCTTAGACACCACTCTTTTCAGCATATTTTTTAACGTCTGGTTAAACCTCTCTACCAGGCCATCCGTTTGCGGATGATACACGGATGTCCGTAACTGTTTTATTTGGAGCAACTTACAGAGTTCCCTCATGACCTTGGACATAAATGGGGTCCCTTGGTCAGTTAGAACCTCCTTAGGCAGACCCACTCTAGAAAACATTTCCATTAACTCCTTAGCTATGAGTTTGGCTGACGTATGACGCAGTGGCACCGCCTCCGGGTACCGTGTGGCGTAGTCGAGGATGACCAGGATGTGCTGGTGCCCTCTAGCTGACTTTGGTACTGGGCCTACAAGATCCATAGCGATCCGCTCGAAGGGAACCTCAATAATTGGGAGAGGGACCAGAGGACTACGGAAATGTGGCTGGGGGCTGGTTATCTGGCAGGTTGGGCAAGACTTACAAAACTCTTCTACCTCTCTGAACACACTGGGCCAGTAAAACCGCTGTAAAATCCGGTCCTGCGTTTTCTGCTGGCCCAGGTGTCCCCCAAGAACATGTTGGTGGGCTAATTTCAACACGAGCTTGCGATATGCCTGGGGCACCACTAGCTGTTCAATATGTTCACCCCGTAGTTTATTTACCCGGTACAGCATCTCCTGTTGAACCACAAAACGGGGGAACATAGATTCGGCCCCCGGTTGTTGCGGCTCACCCTCAACTACTACCACATTTTCCCAGGCTCAAGATAGAGTCGGATCCTGGTGTTGTGCTGTACCGAAATTATCCCTAGAGACATTGAGGTCTGCCAGCTCAGGACCCGGCGGCATATCCTCTACGTCTCCCACCATCACACTTAACGGGGTTGTCTCCCCCTCTTCCACCGAAGTGGCGGTCACCCCTACTGCTGGTCCTTCTGACTCAGGTCCCCAAGGTTCTGGCCTCCCCCCTGAGTCAGGCCACTCAGCTAGGGTTACATCTGTCTCCCGGGTAACTTTCGTATCCGGCCAGAGTGCCGGGAACCCGGGGAAGTCTCTCCCAATGATCAATTCATATGGTAGCTTTGTGGCGACGGCCACCTCATGCATCCACCTGCCGGCCACCATTGACAGAGAGACCAGGGCGGTGGGATACTCCTTTAAGTCCCCATGTATGCAAACAACACCGACTTTTCGGCCAGTATACTCAGCCGGCCGCACCAGGGCAGCTCTTACCAGGGACACCAGGCTCCCTGAATCCAGCAGAGCCACAGCCAGAGTGCCCCCCACTTCCACCTGGCACAGGTGGCTATTGTCCATAGTCTCTGAAGTTCCTGTGGCACACAACATCCTGGCATATAATGAGTGGCGGAAGCCATAGTTGGTGTCCATGGGTTCCCCCCGATGGGGACAGTCCGCCCTTATGTGTCCAGGCTCCTGACAACGCCAGCAGACCACCGGGTTTAGGTCGGCAGGGGGTACATCCCGGGCGGGTCTAGCTGGCACCGGCCGCCGGGTCTGGGGTGGAGTTTTCCGGGGTTTGACTGGCCCCCTCCCAAAAGAACCCCCCTGTAGATTTCTGGTGGCCTCATAGCGCTCCACCAGGTCGACCATCTCCAGGGCATTATTCGGAGACACCTGGCCGATCCAGTGCTGGAGAGGGTACGGCAAAGCCCTCCAAAACACATCCGCCAACAGCCGATCCAACATAGCAGTGGGAGTCAACATGTCCGGCTGCAGCCATTTTTGCAAACGGTGCAGCAGATCATAATATTGTGGTCTAGCGGGTTCAGCCGGGTTAAATTCCCACCGATGCACCCTCTGGGCCCGGACCAATACATTCACCCCGAGTCTCACCAGGATCTCACCTTTTACTGTCAGGTAGTCGGCCGCCTGATCATCGGGGAGATCAAACAATACTTGCTGGGGACCGGACGCTAGGAACGGAGCAACGACCTCAGCCCACTGGTCTCGGGGTAACTTTTCCCTCACGGACACTTTTTCGAAGACCGCCAGATAGGTCTCGACGTCATCCGAGGGGGTCATCTTTGGAATCGCCACGCGGACAGCTTTCCGGGCATTGTGGACATTCTGGGACGCTCCTGACGCCTGCAACGTCACATGTTGCAATAGCAGCTGGTTCGTTTCTTGTTGCTGCTTGTTAGCCTCCCGCTGCTGCAAGTTAGCCTCCACGAGGGCCTTCACGACCGCCTCCATTTTGTCAGGGGATACGGGTCGTAACCTTGCCGGCTTAATGTAGGACATGCACTTGTGCCCGGATAAACAAAAACGTTTTCGGCCTTCAGGCCTGCCTCACTGCGTTCGCCCGCATCCGACACCAAATGTGGGGATTCGCTTTGGTAGGCAGGGTAAGCGGACGCAGTACAGAGGCAAAAAACAAGGTTTAAATCAAAGTTCAGTGTTTATTCACACATAGCCAGAAAACAAGCCAAAAGAAAGTGTTCAGTTTTGGTGCCTGTTCACACCACACAAAGTTCACAGTGCAAAAAGACGTCACCTGGTCAGCAGATGATTTTCACCCAGAGTCCGCAGCAGTCTTTAGTGGCCTGTTTCCCCAGCCTATGGCTCACACAAACAGATCCCTCAGTGTCTCAAACCACAGACTCCTCAGCTCCTCTGTCATGGAGGATAATTTACCACCTGAGCATGCTGGCTGGGTTTTTTATATTCCAGCCAAAACCCGGCCTGGAACCGTGGGGAACAGCCACCCACCCTGCTCTTTGGCTGCTCCCAATAAGAACCGGCCCGGATTGGCTTTACAGCCATTCTAACAGTTGAAGTGTCAGATTGCACTACAGACCTGACACTTCAGGAAAAACCCGGTTCTTACCTCACCGAGGCCAGGAACCTCGGTGACACGTATCTTCCGTCAAAGACGGCTCCATGTTCCTTCTTACAATATATATATTTTAATTATATTAAGAAGGTTGTTTGGTTTTAGTTTAGTTTGGCAAGGGTCACCTTTATTTATGATGTCTTATGTTATGACTAGGGATGAGCGAACCCGAACTGTATAGTTTGTGTTCGTACCGAATTTTGGGGAGATTAGGCAGTGATTAACTCCTCCAAAAGACTTCATTCATTGATCGATCTGCAGCTGTGGATCATTGAACTGATGATATTCAATTGCTCACTGTTTATAGCCTGCCCAGAGCGTTTTTCATTCACTTTTTTCTGGGGTGATCGGCGGCCATTTTGTGTCTTGTGGTGCGCCAGCACAAGCTGCCACCAAGTACATTTAACCCTCAATAGTGTGGTTATTTTTTGGCTATATCCTACATCAGGGTCAAGCTGTCACCAAGTGCATTTAAACCTCAATAGTGTGTTTGTTTTTTGGCTATATCCTACATCGGTCAAGCTGTCACACCAAGTTCATTTAAACATCAATAGTGTGGTTATTTTTTGGCCATATACTACATCAGGGGCAAGCTGAGCCTGTCACCAAGTGCAATTAACCCTCAATACTGTGGTTGTTTTTTGGCTATATCCTACATAAGGGTCAAGCTGTCACACCAAGTGCATTTAACCATCAATAGTGTGGTTGTTTTTTGGCTATATCCTACATCGGTCAAGCTGTCACACCAAGTTCATTTAACCATCAATAGTGTGGTTATTTTTTGGCCATATACTACATCAGGGGCAAGCTGAGCCTGTCACCAAGTGCAATTAACCCTCAATACTGTGGGTAGTTATTTTTGGGCCATATCCCAGTCTAATTCTGACTGTAAACGTATACCTGTCACCCAGCGCCTAAATATAGGCCTCAAATTTTAAGTCTGTGGTTATTGCAGTGGCTGGGCAAGTTATTTAGTGTCCGTCAAAGCACAGTTTTTGTTCTGGGTTGAAATACAATTCCCAATTTAGCAATTCTCTAAATTAGTGGTTTCTGCTGTATCAGGTCTACTTTAAATCCATCCCTAAAAGGGTATATTAGAATCAAGGTGCTGATAGGGTCATTCTCAATAACTTGACACACACTCTACTGTGCATATCCCAGTCTAATTCTGTCCGTAAACGTCTACCTGTCACCCAGCGCCTAAATAATAGGCCTCAAATTTATAGTCAGCTAAATCTGTGGTTATTGCTGTGTCTGGTCAAGTTATTTAGTGTCCGTCAAAGCACAGTTTTTGTTCTAGGTTGAAATATAATTCCCAATTTAGCAATTCTCTAAATTAGTGTTTTTTGCTGTATCAGGCCTATTTTAAATCCATCCCTAAAAGAGTATATTAGAATCAAGGTGCTGATAGGGTCATTCTCAATAACTTGACACACACGCTACTGTACATATCCCAGTCTAATTCTGTCCGTAAACATATACCTGTCACCCAGCGCCTAAATAATAGGCCTCAAATTTATAGTCAGCTAAATCTGTGGTTATTGCTGTAGCTGGGCAAGTTATTTAGTGTCAGTCAAAGCACAGTTTTTGTTCTGGGTTGAAATACAATTTAGCAATTCTCTAAATTAGTGGTTTCTGCTGTATCAAGCCTAGTTTAAATCCATCCCTAAAAGGGTATATTAGAATCAAGGTGCTGATAGGGTCATTCTCGATAACTTGACACACACGCTACTGTGCATATCCAAGTCTAATTCTGTCCGTAAACGTATACCTGTCACCCAGCGCCTAAATAATAGGCCTCAAATTTATAGTCAGCTAAATTTGTGGTTATTGCTGTAGCTGGTCAAGTTATTTAGTGTCCGTCAAAGCACAGTTTTTGTTCTGGGTTGAAATAAAATTCCAATTAAGCAATTCTCTAAATTAGTGGTTTCTGCTGTATGAGGCCTACTTTAAATCCATCCCTAAAAGGATATATTAGAATCAAGGTGCTGATAGGGTTATTCTCAATAACTTGACACACACGCTACTGTGCATATCCCAGTCTAATTCTGTCCGTAAACAAATACCTGTCACCCAGCGCCTAAATAATAGGCCTCAAATTTATAGTCAGCTAAATCAGTGGTTATTGCTGTAGCTGGTCAAGTTATTTAGTGTCCGTCAAAGCACAGTTTTTGTTCTGGGTTGAAATACAATTCCCAATATAGCAATTCTCTAAATTAGTGGTTTCTGCTGTATCAGGCCTACTTTAAATCCATCCCTAAAAGGGTATATTAGAATCAAGCTGCTGATAGGGTCATTCTCGATATCTTGACACACACGCTACTGTGCATATCCAAGTCTTATTCTGTCCGTAAACTTATACCTGTCACCCAGCGCCTAAATAATAGGCCTCAAATTTATAGTCAGCTAAATCTGTGGTTATTGCTGTAGCTGGTCAAGTTATTTAGTGTCCGTCAAAGCACAGTTTTTGTTCTGGGTTGAAATACTATTCCCAATTCAGCAATTCTCTAAATTAGTGGTTTCTGCTGTATCAGGCCTACTTTAAATCCATCCCTAAAAGGGTATATTAGAATCAAGGTGCTGATAGGGTCATTCTCAATAACTTGACACACACGCTACTGTGCATATCCCAGTCTAATTCTGTCCGTAAACGTATACTTGTCACCCAGCGCCTAAATAATAGGTCTCAAATTTATAGTCAGCTAAATCTGTGGTTATTGCTGTAGCTGGTCAAGTTATTTAGTGTCCGTCAAAGCACAGTTTTTGTTCTGGGTTAAAATACAATTCCCAATTTAGCAATTCTCTAAATTAGTGGTTGCTGCGGTATCAGGCCTACTTTAAATCCATCCCTAAAAGGGTATATTAGAATCAAGGGGCTGATAGGGTCATTCTCAATAACTTGACACACACGCTACTGTGCATATCCAAGTCTAATTCTGTCTGTAAACGAATACCTGTCACCCAGCGCCTAAATAATAGGCCTCAAATTTATAGTCAGCTAAGTCTGTGGTTATTGCTGTAGCTGGTCAAGTTATTTAGTGTCCGTCAAAGCACAGTTTTTGTTCTGGGTTGAAATACAATTTCCAATTTAGCAATTCTCTAAATTTGTGGTTTCTGCTGTATCGGGCCTACTTTAAATCCATTTCTAAAGGGTATATTAGAATCAAGGTGCTGATAGGGTCATTCTCAATAACTTGACACATACGCTACTGTGCATATCCCAGTCTAATTCTGTCCGTAACCGTATACCTGTCACCCAGCGCCTAAATACTAGGCCTCAAATTTTTAGTCAGCTAAATCTGTGGTTATTGCTGTGGCTGGGCAAGTTATTTAGTGTCCGTCAAAGCACAGTTTTTATTCTGGGTTGAAATACAATTCCCAATTTAGCAATTCTCTAAATTAGTGGTTTCTGTTGTATCAGACCTACTTTAAATTTATCCCTAAAAGGGAATATTAGATTCAAGGTGCTGATAGGGTCATTCTCAATAACTTCACACACACGCTACTGTGCATATCCCAGTCTAATTCTGTCCGTAAACGTATACCTGTCACTCAGCGCCTAAATACTAAGCCTCGAATTCATAGTCAGCTAAATCTGTGGTTACTGCTGTGCCTGTATTAGTGTAATACGGTACCTAAATAGATAGCCAGATAGTGTTAGGTGTCTGTAAAAAAAGGCCTGAATTTGAATTCAATACATTGGGCCAAATAATATCTTTTTTTGTTGTGGTGAACGATAACAATGAGAAAAACATCTAGTAAAGGACACGGACGCGGACATGGTCGTGGTGGTGTTAGTGGACCCTCTGGTGCTGGGAGAGGACGTGGCCGTTGTTATGACACTCACCGCCAGGTAGACAAAAGCCGCCGGTTAGGGAATAAGCCCCTTTCTCCAGGAATGCAGTTTTTAATCCAGCCGATCATCAAACCCCCGAATGGAGCATACGAACATGGCAACTCCCGATCAGCAATTCAGTCGAACTCCTTCCGCAGCTAGCAATATACGAAAGCGCTGTCCCAATAATAAATCCCTCCATAAACGAGACCAAGCTCCGTCTTGAAAGTCAAACAGGGAATGTTTTATTGAGGGCTACCCGCCCATTTTTATGCAGGTCCCCATCTGGTGGACACGCCCCTAGGGGCAAAGAATGGAGACTGGGACACAGGACAGACATGCAGCACTACAGAGACAATACATCCCCACAATGCATTATGGTTTTCTCCTCTCTGCCCTGGCGACACCCGGGGAATAATCCAATTATCTCTCAAGACAGAGGGAAATCACCAATACACATGTGGGGACAACAGAACAGACATCACCATTTAAACATACAAGGTCACAACCCTGTTCAATACACAGACATTTAGCGTCCCACAATGGCACGAATTAGACCAGGAGTTCAAGTTGGTTCAAGTCCTTTGTGAACAATGAGGCCATTTAGGTTAACTAGCAGCACACTCCTCTCCTGGGTGGCTGTCCGTTCAGTAGTTCCAATCGGTATGTGGGGAAACACACGAACAGGGGCATATGGACAGGAAATCCAGCGAAATGAAGGCAAACAGACGAACCAGCAATATAGGTCTATACAGATGGTTCTGCCACATCCACACGTCCTAGTGTACCAACTACCTCAGGTCCCAGTAGCCGCCAGAATTTACAGCGATATTTGGTGGGACCCAATGCTGTTCTAAGGATGGTAAGGCCTGAGCAGGTACAGGCATTAGCCAATTGGGTGGCCGACAGTGGATCCAGCACGTTCACATTATCTCCCACTTAGTCTTCTGCAGAAAGCGCACAGATGGCGCCTGAAAACCAACCCCATCAGTCTGTCACATCACCCCCATGCATATCAGGGAAACTGTCTGAGCCTCAAGTTCTGCAGCAGTCTCTTATGCTGTTTGAAGACTCTGCTGGCAGGGTTTCCCAAGGGCATCCACCTAGCCATTCCCCAGCGGTGGAAGACATAGAATGCACTGACTCACAACCACTTATGTTTCCTGATGATGAGGACATGGGAATACCACCTCAGTACGTCTCTGATGATGACGAAACACAGGTGCCAACTGCTGCGTCTTTCTGCAGTGTGCAGACTGAACAGGAGGTCAGGGATCAAGACTGGGTGGAAGACGATGCAGGGGACGATGAGGTCTTAGACCCCACATGGAATGAAGGTCGTGCCACTGACTTTCACAGTTCGGAGGAAGAGGCAGTGGTGAGACCGAGCCAACAGCGTAGCAAAAGAGGGAGCAGTGGGCAAAAGCAGAAAACCCGCCGCCAAGAGACTCCGCCTGCTACTGACCGCCGTCATCTGGGACCGAGCACCCCAAAGGAGTTCCCTGGCATGGCACTTCTTCAAACAACGTGCTGATGACAAGACCCGAGTGGTTTGCACGCTGTGCCATCAGAGCCTGAAGCGAGGCATTAACGTTCTGAACCTTAGCACAACCTGCATGACCAGGCACCTGCATGCAAAGCATAAACTGCAGTGGAGTAAACACCTTAAAAACAAGGAAGTCACTCAGGCTCCCCCTGCTACCTCTTCTGCTGCTGCCGCCTCGGCCTCTTCTGCTGCTGCCGCCTCGGCCTCTTCCTCCACCTCTGGAGGACCGTTGGCACCTGCCACCCAGCAAACAGAGGATGTACCACCAACACCACCATCTCTGTCACCAAGCATCTCAACCATGTCACACGGCAGCGTTCAGCTCTCCATCTCACAAACATTTGAGAGAAAGCGTAAATTCCCACCTAGCCACCCTTGATCCCTGGCCCTGAATGCCAGCATTTCTAAACTACTGGCCTATGAAATGCTGTCATTTAGGCTGGTGGACACAGACAGCTTCAAACAGCTTATGTCGCTTGCTGTCCCACAGTATGTTGTTCCCAGCTGGCACTACTTCTCCAACAGAGCCATGCATTCCCTGCACAACCAAGTATCCGATAAAATAAAGTGTGCACTGCGCAGCGCCATCTGTTGCAAAGTCCACCTAACCACAGATACGTGGACCAGTAAGCACGGCCAGGGACGCTATATCTCCATAACTGCACACTGGTTAAATGTAGTGGCGGCTGGGCCCCAGGCGGAGAGGTGTTTGGCGCACGTCCTTCCGCCGCGAAGGATCGCAGGGCAACATTCTTTGCCTCCTGTTGCCTCCTCCTACTACACGGCTTCCTCCTCCTCTTCTTCCACCTGCTCATCCAGTCAGCCACACACCTTCACCACCAACTTCAGCACAGCCCTGGGTAAACGTCAGCAGGCCATTCTGAAACTCATATGTTTGGGGGACAGGCCCCACACCGCACAGGAGTTGTGGCGGGGTATAGAACAACAGACCGACAAGTGGTTGCTGCCGGAGAGCCTGAAGCCCGACCTGGTGGTGTGCGATAATGGGCGAAATCTCGTTGCAGCTCTGGGACTAGCCGGTTTGACGCACATCCCTTGCCTGGCGCATGTGCTGAATTTGGTGGTGCAGAAGTTCATTCACAACTACCCCGACATATCAGAGCTGCTGCATAAAGTGCGGGCCGTCTGTTTGTGCTTCCGGCATTCACATCCTGGCGCTGCTCGCCTGTCTGCGCTACAGCGTAACTTCGGCCTTCCCGCTCACCGCCTCATATGTGACGTGCCCACCAGGTGGAACTCCCCCTTGCACAAGCTGGACAGACTGTGCGAGCAGGAGGCCATAGTGGAGTTTCAGCTGCAGCACGCATGGGTCAGTCGCACTGCGGAACAGCACCACTTCACCACCAATGACTGGGCCTCCATGCGAGACCTGTGTGCCCTGTTGCGCTGTTTCGAGTACTCCACCAACATGGCCAGTGGCGATGACGCCATTATCAGCGTTACAATACCACTTTTATGTCTCCTTTAGAAAACACTTAGGGCGATGATGGAAGAGGAGGTGGCCCAGGAGGAGGAGGAGGAGGAAGAGGGGTCATTTTTAGCACTTTCAGGCCAGTCTCTTAGAAGTGACTCAGAGGGAGGTTTTTTGCAACAGCAGAGGCCAGGTACAAATGTGGCCAGCCAGGGCCCACTACTGGAGGATGAGGAGGACGAGGATGAGGAGGATGAGGATGAAGCATGGTCACAGCGGGGTGGCACCCAACACAGCTCGGGCCCATCACTGGTGCGTGGCTGGGGTGGAAACACAGGACGATGACGATACGCCTCCCACAGAGGACAGCTTGTCCTTACCTCTGGGCAGCCTAGCACACATGAGCGACTACATGCTGCAGTGCCTGCGCAATGACAGCAGAGTTGCCCATATTTTAACGTGTGCGGACTATTGGGTTGCCACCCTGCTGGATCCATGGTACAAAGACAATGTGCCCACCTTACTTCCTGCACTGGAGCGTGATAGGAAGATGCGCGAGTACAAACGCACGTTGGTAGACGCGCTACTGAGAGCATTCCCAAATGTCACAGGGGAACAAGTGGAAGCCCAAGGCCAAGGCAGAGGAGGAGCAAGAGGTCGCCGATGCAGCTGTGTCACGGCCAGCTCCTCTGAGGCCAGGGTTAGCATGGCAGAGATGTGGAAAAGTTTTGTCAACATGCCACAGCTAACCGCACCACCACCTGATACGGAACGTGTTAGCAGGAGGTAACATTTCACTAACATGGTGGAACAGTACGTGTGCACACCCCTCCACGTACTGACTGATGGTTTGGCCCCATTCAACTTCTGGGTCTCTAAATTGCCCACATGGCCAGAGCTAGCCTTTTCTGCCTTGTAGGTGCTGGCCTGCCCGGCGGCCAGCGTTTTGTCTGAACGTGTATTCAGCACGGCAGGGGGCGTCATTACAGACAAACGCAGCCGCCTGTCTACAGCCAATGTGGACAAGCTGACTTTCATAAAAATGAACCAGGCATGGATCCCACAGGACCTGTCCATCCCTTGTCCAGATTAGACATTAACTACCTCCCCTTAACCATATATTATTGGACTCCAGGGCACTTCCTCATTCAATTCTATTTTTATTTTCATTTTACCATTATATTGCGGGGCAACCCAAAGTTGAATGAACCTCTCCTCTGTCTGGGTGCCGGGGCCTAAAAATATCTTACAGTGGCCTGTTCCAGTGTTGGGTGATGTGAAGCATGATTCTCTGCTATGACATGAAGACTGATTCTCTGCTGACATGAAGCCAGATTCTCTGTTATGGGACCTCTCTCCTCTGCCTGGGTGCCGGGCCTAAATATCTGACAATGGACTGTTACAGTGGTGGGTGAGGTGAAGCATGATTCTCTGCTATGACATCAAGACTGATTCTCTGCTGACATGAAGCCTGAATCTCTGTTATGGGACCTCTCTCCTCTGCCTGGGTGCCGGGGCCTAAATATCTGACAATGGACTGTTACAGTGGTGGGTGACGTGAAGCATGATTCTCTGCTATGACATGCAGACTGATTCTCTGCTGACATGACGCCTGAATCTCTGTTATGGGACCTCTCTCCTCTGCCTGGGTGCCAGGGCCTTTCATATCTGACAATGGACTGTTACAGTGGTGGGTGATGTGAAGCATGATTCTCTGCTATGACATGAAGACTGATTCTCTGCTGACATGAAGCCTGAATCTCTGTTATGGGACCTCTCTCCTCTGCCTGGGTGCCAGGGCCTAAATATCTGACAATAGACTGCTACAGTGGTGGGTGATGCGAAGCATGATTCTCTGCTATGACATGAAGACTGATTTTCTGCTGACATGAAGCCTGAATCTCTGTTATGGGACCTCTCTCCTCTGCCTGGGTGCCAGGGCCTAAATATCTGACAATGAACTGTTACAGTGGTGGGTGATGTGAAGCATGATTCTCTGCTATGACATGAAGACTGATTTTCTGCTGACATGAAGCCTGAATCTCTGTTATGGGACCTCTCTCCTCTGCCTGGGTGCCAGGGCCTAAATATCTGACAATGAACTGTTACAGTGGTGGGTGATGTGAAGCATGATTCTCTGCTATGACATGAAGACTGATTTTCTGCTGACATGAAGCCTGAATCTCTGTTATGGGACCTCTCTCCTCTGCCTGGGTGCCGGGGCCTAAATATCTGACAATGGACTGTTACAGTGGTGGGTGATGCGAAGCATGATTCTCTGCTATGACATGAAGACTGATTCTCTGCTATGGGACCGCTCTTCAATTGATATTGGTTAATTCTTATTTATTTTATTTTTATTCATTTCCCTATCCACATTTGTTTGCAGGGGATTTAACTACATTTTGCAGCCCTCTAGCCCTTTCCTGGGCTGTTTTACAGCCTTTTTAGTGCCGAAAAGTTCGGGTCCCCATTGACTTCAATGGGGTTCGGCTGCGGGTCGTGTTCGGATCCCGAACCCGAACATTTCCGGGAAGTTCGGCCGAACTTCTCAAACCCGAACATCCAGGTGTTCGCTCAACTCTATTAGTGACCATTATACTCCCGTGGTTAATTCAATATTTATTCTAGATCTAAGGGGCATGGCAGGTTTTCCCACAAAGTAGCACACTACTTCCTGGTGGGAGGTTCAGTCCCTGAAGAACTACATTAAACATCAAATAGTTCCCAGGGGCCTAAGAATAACACTACCACCAGAAAGTAAATGTAGAAACTCGAGTCTAATCAGTAAATGGAAGGAGGAGGCTACAAATAGTTCACTCCATTTTATGCAATTACTTCTGGAAGAGGAGAAAGTCACTTTTAAGACACTTGAGAAAACTCTAAAGGATCAAATAGAAATTACACAGAAATGTAAACAGGAACCTACGTTTGCAACTAAGGAATCACAACTGAAGAGCTCCCCGGAAAAATTTTAGTATCATTTAAAGGAGCAGAAGCACAGACAATTTAATTGTGATCTACAGGACTTCCGTGGCAATAGGGTCTAGACAACTATTGTTTGGACTCCTAATCAACAGAATAAAAAACAAGAGTCTGATATCTCAACAAGTGATACTGAGATTTCTGAAGAAGAAAGGGAGAGTGTGAGGAGGAATCGAGGCAGAGGGAGAGGTCGGGCAAGGGGTGGGAAGGGGCGTAGCAGTGAACAAGAAATTAGCAGCCAGTGTTTTTTTAGATCAAGGGCTGACTTACCACCTGCAGTGACACAACTCTCAGAAACCTCCCCCGACCCATACCTAATCGATACCTCTCATCAATCTTGTTAAGTATTAAATCTGTCATTTTGCAACCCGCTGAAATGGGGGTCCTAAGTAAGGGTCTGTCGTATGTACCCACTCAGGCCTTTAATATCTTCAATTAAATAAAAGATCTTCATTTATTTGCTAGAAAACTGAGATGTGCAAGCACTTTCAGCTATTGAATAAAAGGGAAAGCGGGGAATTAGGGGTCCCACAGGACATCCTACAGGACGTATGTCGCTTGTATAGCTTAGTGGATAGTGAACTCTGGAAGGTAGGGGTCCTTTCACTTCACTGAAGAAAAAAAGTAAAAGGATGCCACCGAAATAGGACCCTTCCTGTATTGATGCATCTGTAAATCAGGTTTCTGTTAATCTAGAAAGACTTTCACTAACTCAGGGTAGACTCAACTGCACAAAAGAGGAATCCAGGGCCCTGGGAAACTTGGAAAAAATAAGGAAATAACTAGAGTTGAGCAATCCCGAACTGTAAAGTTCGTGTTCGTACTGAACTTTATGTTTTTCACCACCCGGACCCGAACCCGAACATTTACGTAAAAGTTTGGGTTTGGTGTTTGGTGATTTTTATGGCTCTTTTTGAAAGGCTGCAAAGCAGCCAATCAACAAGCGTCATACTACTTGTCCCAAAAGGCCAACACAGCCATGGCATGGCTGTGATTGGCAAACTGCAGCATGTGACCCAGCCTCTATTTAACCACTTCAACCCCGCTAGCTGAAACCCCCTTAATGTCCAGGCCACTTTTTACACTTCTGCACTACACTATTTTCACCGTTTATTGCTCGGTCATGCAACTTACCACCCAAATGAATTTTACCTCCTTTTCTTGACACTAATAGATCTTTCATTTGGTGGTATTTCATTGCTGCTGACATTTTTACTTTGTTTGTTATTAATCAAAATTTAACAATTTTTTTGCAAAAAAATGACATTTTTCACTTTCAGTTGTAAAATTTTGCAGAAAAAATGACATCCATATATAAATTTTTCGGTAAATGTATTGTTCTACATGTCTTTGATAAAAAAAAAAATGTTTGGGTCAAAAAAAATGGTTTGGGTAAAAGTTATAGCGTTTACAAACTATGGTACAAAAATGTGAATTTCTGCTTTTTGAAGCAGCTCTGAATTTCTGAGCACCTGTAATTTTTCCTGAGGTTCTACAATGGCCAGACAGTACAAACACCCCACAAATGACCCCATTTCGGAAAGTAGACACCCTAAGGTATTCAGTGATGGGCATAGTGAGTTCATAGAACTTTTCATTTTTTGTCACAAGTTAGCGGAAAATTATGATTTTTTTTTTCTTACAAAGTCTCATATTCCACTAACTTGTGACAAAAAATAAAAACTTCCATGAACTCACTATGCCCATCACAAAATAACTTGGGGTGTCTTCTTTCCAAAATGGGTTCACTTGTGGGGTAGTTATACTGCCCTGGCATTCTAGGGGCCCAGATGCGTGAGAAGAAGTTTGCAATCAAAATCTGTAAAAAATGACTGGTGAAATCCGAAAGGTGCACTTTGGAATGTGTGCCCCTTTGCCCACCTAGGCTGCAAAAAAGTGTCACACATCTGGTATCTCCGTACTCAGGAGAAGTTGGGGAATGTGTTTTGGTGTGTCATTTTACATATACCAATGCTGGGTGAGAGAAATATCTTGGCAAAAGACAACTTTTCCCATTTTTTTATACAAAGTTGGCATTTGACCAAGATATTTATCTCACCCAGCATGGGTATATGTAAAATGATACCTCAAAACACATTGCCCAACTTCTCCTGAGTACGGCGATACCAGATGTGTGACTCTTTTCTGCAGCCTAGGTGGGCAAAGGGGCACACATTCCAAAGAGCACCTTTAGGATTTCACCGGCCATTTTTTACAGATTTTGATTTCAAACTACTTTGCACACATTAGGGCCCCTAAATTGCCAGGGCAGTATAACTACCCCACAAGTGACCCCATTTTGGAAAGAAGACACCCCAAGGTATTCCGTGAGGGGCAAGGCGAGTTCCTAGAATTTAAAAAAAAAAATCACAAGTTAGTGGAATATGAGACTTTGTTAAAAAAAAAAAAAAATCATCATTTTCCGCTAACTTGTGACAAATGTTTTTTTTCTAGGAACTCGCCATGCCCTCACGGAATACCTTTGGGTGTCTTCTTTCCAAAATTGGGTCACTTGTTTGGTAGATATACTGCCCTGGCATTCTAGGGGCCCTAATGTGTGTTAAGTAGTTTGAAATCAAAATATGTAAAAAATGACCTGTAAAAACCTAAAGGTGCTCTTTGGAATGTGTGCCCCTTTGCCCACCTAGGCAGTAAAAAAGTGTCACACATGTGGTATTGCCGTACTCAGGAGAAGTTGGGGAATGTGTTTTGGGGTGTCATTTTACATATACCCATGTTGGGTGAGAGAAATATCTTGGCAAAAGACAACTTTTCCCATTTGTTTATACAAAGTTGGCATTTGACCAAGATATTTATCTCACCCAGAATGGGTATATGTAAAATGACACCCCAAAACACATTCCCCAACTTCTTCTGAGTACGGCGATACCACATGTGTGACACTTTTTTGCAGCCTAGATTCGCAAAGGGGCCCAAATTCCTTTTAGGAGGGCATTTTTAGACATTTGGATCCCAGACTTCTTCTCACGCTTTAGGGCCCCTAAAAATCCAGGGCAGTATAAATACCCCACATGTGACCCCATTTTGGAAAGAAGACACCCCAAGGTAATCAATGAGGGGCATGGCGAGTTCATAGAATTTTTTTTTTTGGGCACAAGTTAGCGGAAATTGATAATTTTTTTGTTTTTTTTCTCACAAAGTCTCCTTTTCCGCTAACTTCCGGGACAAAAATTTTAATCTTTCATGGACTCAATATGCCCCTCACGGAATACCTTGGGGTGTCTTCTTTCCGAAATGGGGTCACATGTGGGGTATTTATACTGCCCTGGCATTTTAGGGGCCCTAAAGCGTGAAAAGAAGTCTGGAATATAAATGTCTAAAAAATTTTACACATTTGGATTCCGTGAGGGGTATGGTGAGTTCATGTAAGATTTTTTTTTGACACAAGTTAGTGGAATATGAGACTTTATAAGAAAAAAAATATATAACAATTTCCGCTAACTTGGGCCAAAAAAATGTCTGAATGGAGCCTTACAGGAGGGGTGATCAATGACTGGGGGGTGATCACCCATATAGACTCCCTGATCACCCCCCTGTCATTGATCACCCCCCTGTCATTGATCACCCCCCTGTAAGGCTCCATTCAGACGTCCGCATGATTTTTACGGATCCACGAATACATGGATCAGATCCGCAAAACACATACGGACGTCTGAATGAAGCCTTACAGGGGGGTGATCAATGACAGAGGGGTGATCACCCATATAGACTCCCTGATCACCCCCGTCATTGATCACCCCCCTGTAAGGCTCCATTCAGACGTCCGTATGATTTTTACGGATCCACGGATACATGGATCGGATCCGGGTAGAAATACAGCTTTTTGGTTACATACTGCACATCTGGGATTACACATGCATAAGTGACTGTCAAATTTTGGCCATAAATACGGCTTTGGCATACTGGGGTGAAAAAAGCCTCTCATATACTGCACATCTGGGATTTCATGTGCATAAGAGACTGTTACATTGATATACTGCACATCTGTGATTACACATGCATAAGTGATTGTCACATTAAGGCCAGAAATACAGCTTTTTTTCTTACTAGGGTGAAAAAATCCTCTGATGTACTGCACATCTGTGATTACACATGCATAAGTGATTGTCTGGGATTAGACAAGCATACGTGACTGTCACATTTAGAACAGAAATACAGCTTTTTGGTTGGGGTGAAAAAAGCCTGTAATATACTGCACATCTGTGATTACACGTGCATAAGTCACTGTCACATTTAGTACAGAAATACAGCTTTTTGGTTACATACTGCACATCTGGGATTACGCATGCATAAGTGACTGTCAAATTTTGGCCATAAATACGGCTTTGGCATACTGGGGTGAAAAAAGCCTCTCATATACTGCACATCTGGGATTACACGTGCATAAGAGACTGTCACATTGATATACTGCACATCTGTGATTACACATGCATAAGTGATTGTCACATTAAGTCCAGAAATAAGCCTTTTTGGTTACTTGGGTGAAAAAAGCCTCTAATTTTTTGCACATCTGGGATTACACATGCATAAGTGAGTGTCACATTTAGGCCAGAAATGAGCCTTTTTGGTTACTGGGGTGAAAAAAGCCTCTAATATACTGCACATCTCTGATTACACATGCATAAGTCACTGTCACATTTGGGACCGAAATACAACTTTTTGGTCACATACTGCACATGTGGGATTACACGTGCATAAGTGACTGTCACATTTAGGCCATAAATACGGCTTTGGCATACTGGGGTGAAAAAAGCCTCTCATATACTACACATCTGGGATTACACATGCATAAGTGATTGTCAAATTAAGGCCAGAAATCCTGCTTTGGCTTACTGGGTTGAAAAAACCCTCTGATATACTGCATATCTGTGATTACACGTGCATGATTAATTGTCACATTAAGGCCAGAAATACAGCTTTTTTCTTACTGGGGTGAAAAAACCCTCTGATGTACTGCACATCTCTGATTACACTTGCATAAGTGATTGTCACATTAAGGCCTCATGCACACGACCGTTGTGTGCATCCGTGGCCGTTGTGTCGTTTTCCGTTTTTTTTCGCGGACCCATTGACTTTCAATGGGTCCGTGGAAAAATCGGAAAATGCACCGTTTTGCAGCCGAGGCCGTGATCCGTGTATCCTGTCCGTCAAAAAGATATGACCTGTCCTATTTTTTTGACGGACAACGGTTCACGGACCCATTCAAGTCAATAGGTCCGTGAAAGAACACGGATGCACACAAGATTGGCATCCGTGTCCGTGATCCGTGGCCGTAGGTTGCTTTCATACAGACGGATCCGAAGATCCATCTGCATAAAAGCTTTTTCAGATCTAAGTTTTCACTTCGTGAAAACTCATATCCGACAGTATATTCTAACACAGAAGCGTTCCCATGGTGATGGGGACGCTTCTAGTTAGAATACACTACAAACTTTGTACAAGACTGCCCCCTGCTGCCTGGCAGCACCCGATCTCTTACAGGGGGATATGATAGCACAATTAACCCCTCAGGTGCGGCACCTGAAGGGGTTAATTGTACTATCATATTCCCCTGTAAGAGATCAGGGCTGCCAGGCAGCAGGGGGCAGACCCCCCCTCCCCAGTTTGAATATCGTTGGTGGCACAGTGTGCGCCCCCATCGGACCCCCCCTTCCTCCCTCTATTGTTAGAAATCGTTGGTGGCACAGTGTGCGCCCACCGCACACTGCCACCAATGTTGTTACTGCTATAGAGGGAGGGGGGGCGATGGTGGGCGCACACTGTGCCACCAACGATTTATTACAATAGAAAGAGGGAGGGGGGGCGATGGTGGGCGCACACTGTGCCACCACAACGATTTATTACAATAGAGGGAGGGAGGGGGGGCGATGGTGGGCGCACACTGTGCCACCAACGATTTATTACAATAGAGGGAGGGAGGGGGGGCGATGGTGGGCGCACACTGTGCCACCAACGATTTATAACAATAGAGGGAGGAAGGGGGGGCCCGATGGTGGGCGCACACTGTGCCACCAACGATATTCAAACTGGGGAGGGGGGGGGTCTGCCCCCTGCTGCCTGGCAGCCCTGATCTCTTACAGGGGGATATGATAGTACAATTAACCCCTTCAGGTGCGGCACCTGAGGAGTTAATTGTGCTGATCACGGCCCCCTGTAAGAGATCGGGTGCTGCCTGGCAGCAGGGGGCAGTCATGTACACAGTTTGTAGTATATTCTAACTAGAAGCGTCCCCATCACCATGGGAACGCCTCTGTGTTAGAATATACTGTCGGAAATGAGTTTCACGATGTAGCTCATATCCGACAGTATATTCTAACATAGAGGCGTTCCCATGGTGATGGGGACGCTTCAAGTTATGTTCGGGTGTCCGCCTGGTCGTGCGGAGGCAAGCGGATCCGTCCAGACTTATAATGTAAGTCAATGGGGACGGATCCGTTTGAAGATGACACACTGTGGCTCAATTTTCAAACGGATCCGTCCCCCATTGACTTTCAATGTAAAGTCTGGACGGATCCGTCTGAGGCTACTTTCACACTTTAGAAATGTTTTAACAATATAATGCAGACGGATCCGCTCTGAACGGAGCCACCGTCTGCATTATATGAATGCAAGTGTGAAAGCAAAGGGACTCCTGACTTTACATTGAAAGTCAATGGGGACGGATCCGTTTGCAATTGCACCATATTGTGTCAACGTCAAACGGATCCGTCCCCATTGACTTGCATCGTAATTCAGGACGGATCCGTTTGGCTCCGCACGGCCAGGCGGACACCAAAACGACTTTTTTTTCATGTCCGTGGATCCTCCAAAAATCAAGGAAGACCCACGGATGAAAAAACGGTCACGGATCACGGACCCCGTTTTTGCGGACCGTGAAAAAAAACTGTCGTGTGCATGAGGCCTTAGGCCAGAAATACACCTTTTTGGTTACTGGGGTGAAAAAAGCCTCTAATATACTGCACATCTTTGATTACACATGCATAAGTGATTGTCACATTAAGGCCAGAAATACGCCTTTTTGGTTACTGGGGTGAAAAAAGCCTCTAATATACTGCACATCTTTGATTACACATGCATAAGTGATTGTCACATTAAGGCCAGAAATACGCCTTTTTTGGTTACTGGGGTGAAAAAAGCCTCTAATATATTGCATATCTCTGATTACACGTGCATAAGTGATTGTCACATTAAGTCCAGAAATACGCCTTTTTGGTTACTGGGGTGAAAAATGCCTCTGATATACTGCACATCGTGATTACATGTGCATAAGTGAGTGTCACATTTAGGCCACAAATACCGCTGTCATATAGAGTAAAAAAATATATATTTGAGTGCAATACCCTACATCAGGGTTTTTATTGGTGGTTAAGTTTTTTTTTAACAGACTTAACCACTTTTTACTTTTCTTTGTAAACGCTAACTATGAGGCAAACATCTAATAAGGGACACGGTCATGGTCGTGGTCGTGGTGTTGGTGGAGCCTCTGGTGCAGGGAGAGGACATGGCCGTTCTGCCAGTCTTACTGAACCTACTACCTCAGGTCCCAGTAGCCGCCAGAATCTACAGCGATATTTGGTCATGGCTAATGCCGTTCTAAGGATGGTAAGGCCTGAGTAAGTACAGGTGCTAGTTAATTGGGTGGCAGACAGTGGATCCAGCACGGTCAAATTATCTCCCACCCAGTCTTCTGCTAAAGCGCACAGGTGGCACCTGAAACCCATGCCCATCAGTCTATCACATCACGCCCGTGCATATCGGGGAACCTGTCTGAGAGTCAAGTCATGCAGCAGTCTCTTATGCTGTTTGAAGACTCTGCTGGCAGGGTTTGCCAAGGGCATCCACCTACCCCTTCCCCAGCGGTGAAAGACATAGAATGAACTGACGCACAACCACTTATGTTTCATGACGAGGACATGGGAATACCACCTCAGCACGTGTCTGATGATGACAAAACACAGGTGCCAACTGCTGCATCTTTCTGCAGTGTGCAGACCAAAAAGGAGGTCAGGGAGGAAGACTGGGTGAAAGATGATGCAGGGGACGATGAGGTCCTAGACCCCACATGGAATGAAGGTTGTGCCACTGATTTTCAGAGTTCGGAGGAAGAGGCAGTGGTGAGACCGAGCCAACAGCGTAGCAAAAGCGGGAGCAGGGTGCAAAAGCAGAGCAGCCATCGCCAAAACAGTTTGCCTGCTACTGGCCACCGTCACCAGGGACCGAGCACACCAAAGGCAGCTTCAAGGAGTTCCCTGGCATGGCTCTTCTTCACACAATGTGCCGACGACAAGACCCAAGTGGTTTGCACGCTGTGCCATCAGAGCCTGAAGCAAGGCATTAACGTTCTGAACCTTAGCACAACCTGCATGACCAGACATCTACATGCGAGACACGGGCTACAGTGGAGTAAGAACCTTCAAAAGCAAGAAAGGGCCCAGGCCGCTCCTGCTCCTTCTTCTGCTGCGGCCTTGGCCTCTTCCTCCGCCTCTGGAGAAATGTTGGCACCTGCCACCCAGCAAAGAGAGGATGTGCCACCTCCGTCACCAAGCTTCTCCACCATGTCACACGGAAGCGTTCAGCTCTCCATCTCAAAACTTTGAGAGAAAGCGTAAATTCCCACCTAGCCACCCTCGATCCCTGGCCCTGAATGCCAGCATTTCTAAACTGCTGACCTTTGAAATGCTGTCATTTAGGCTGGTGGAGACGGACAGCTTCAAACAGCTTATATTGCTTGCTGTCCCATGTCCTTCCGCCGCCAAGGATCGCAGGGCATCATTCTTTGCCTCCTGTTGCGTCCTCTTCCTACTTGGCATCCTCCTCCTCTTCTACCACCTCCTCATCCGGTCAGCGACAGACCTTCACCACCAACTTCAGCACAGCCAGGGGAAAACGTCAGCAGGCTGTTCTGAAACTGATGTGTTTGGGGGACAGGCCCCACACAGCGCAGGAGTTGTGGTGGGGTATAGAACAGCAGACCGACGAATGGTTGCTGCCAGTGACCCTGAAGCCCGGCCTGGTGGTGTGCGATAATGGGCAAAATCTTGTTGCAGCTCTGGGACTAGCCGGTTTGACGCACATCCCTTGCCTGGCGCATGTGCTGAATTTGGTGGTGCAGGAATTCATTCACAACTACCCCGACATGTCTGAGCTGCTGAATAAAGTGCGGGCCGCATGTGCGTGCTTTCGGCGTTCTCACCCTGCTGCTGCTCGCTTGTCAGCGCTGCAGGATAACTTTGGCCTTGCTGCCCACCGCCTCGTATGCAACGTGCCCACCAGGTGGAACTCCACCTTGCATGTGCTGGAGAGACTGTGCGAGCAGCAGCAGGCCATAGTGGAGTTTCAGCTGCAGCATACATAGGTGAGTCGCACTGTGGAACAGCACCACTTCGCCACCAATGACTGGGCCTCCATGCGAGACCTGTGTGCGCTGTTTTGAGGACTCCACCAACATGGCCAGTGGCGATGACGCCGTTATCAGCGTTACAATACCACTTCTATGTCTGCTTGAGAAAACACTTAGGGCGATGATGGAAGAGAAGGTGGCCCAGGACGATGAGGAGGAAGAGGGGTAATCTTTTACACTTTCAGACCAGTCTTTTAGAAGTGGCTCAGAAAGAGGATTTTTGCAACAGCAGAGGCCAGGTACACATTTGGCCAGCCAGGGCCCACTACTGGAGGACGAGGAGAAGGATGAGGAGGATGGGGATGAAGCATGTTCACGGCGGGGTGGCATCCAACGCAGCTCGGGCCCATCACTGGTGCGTGGCTGTGGGGATACGGAGGACGCAGACGATACGCCTCCCACAGAGGACAGCTTGTCCTTACCTCTGTGGGAGCCTGGCACACATGAGCGACTACAGTGCAGTGCCTGCGCATCGACTGCAGAGTTGCCCACATTTTAACGTGTGCTGACTATTGGGTGGCCACCCTGCTGGATCCCGTTACAAAGACAATGTGCTATCCTTAATTTCCTCACTGGAGCGTGATAGTAAGATGCGCGACTACAGGCGCACGCTGGTAGACGCGCTCCTGAGAGCATTTCCGACTGATGCCGGGGGACAAGTGGAAGCACAAGGCGAAGGCAGGGGAGGAGGAAGAGGTCGCCAAAGCAGCTGTGTCAGCGCCAGCACCTCAGAAGGCAGGGTTAGCATGGCTGACATGTGGAAAAGCTTTGTCACTTGGCCGCAACAACCGGCCCGAACTGCTGATATGGAGCGTGTTAGCAGGAGACAGCATTTGAACAACATGGTGGAACAGGACCTGTGCACATGACTACACGTACTGACTGATGGTTCTGCCCCATTCAACTTCTAGGTCTCCAAATTGTCCACATGGCCAGAGCTTGCCCTGTATGCCTTGAAGGTGCTGGCCTGCCCTGCAGCCAGTGTACTCTCTAAACGTGTATTTGGCATGGCAGGAGGCGTCATTACAGACAGGCGCAGCTGCCTGTCCACAGCTAACGTGGACAAGCTCACGTTCATTAAAATGAACCAGGCTTGGATCCTACAAGACTTGTCTGTATCTTGTCCAGAATAGACAGTTATACCACCATTAAACATACATTGTTTTACTCAAGTCAAGTGCAATGATTCTTTGTTTTATTTTTTTTTATTTGTCCCAATATTTTGGGGGCTACCTACCCAATAAAAAATTATAAAAAAAACCATTGCTGGCTACCTGTTCCTCCTCCATTGCTGCCTCCACCTACAACACCACATTCACCGGCTCCTCAACCACCGACTCCATATCCATCTCCTTCTCTGAGTTCAAGGTTAATAATTTGTAATGTTTAGTTATTTTATTTAATTTTAAGTTATTTCCCTATCCACATTTGTTTGCAGAGCAGTTGCCATGTCCTTAAGCACATTTTTCTGCCTCTTGCATCCCTCTAGCCTTTTCAAGGACTATTTTAGAGCCATTTTAATTTAAAAAGTGCCAATTTTAGTGCCCTAAATTGAAAAAAATCTTAATTTCAATTGTCTGGTGACATTTTACCATTTTTGGCGTATACAAACCCCTGCTGTGCCTGGGTGACAGGGGCCTAAATCTCTCAAAATCCTCTGTTGTATTGCTGAGTGACATGAACCCCCTTTTGCCGTGAATGAACCCCTGCTGTGCCTGGGTGACAGGGGCCTAAATCTCTCAAAATATCAGTTTTATTGCTGGGTGACAGGAACCCCATTTTCCGTGAATGAACCCCTGCTCTGCATTGCTGACAGGGAACTAAATTTAGTAAAAACATCTGTTACTGATCGGAAGATGCGCGACAACAAGCACACGCTCATGATAGCATTCCCACCTGACAGTGGGGGCACAGTGGAGGCACAAGGCAAAGGCAGTGGAGGAGGAAGAGGTCGCCAATGCAGCTGGGGCACCGCCAGCACCTGAGAAGGCAGGGTTAGCAAGGCCCAAATGTGGAAAAGATTTGTCAGCCTTGGAGGTGCTGACCTGCCCTGCAGCCAGTGTATAGTGTGAACATGTGTTTAGCACGGCAGAGAGCATTATCACAGGCCGCAGCCAATGTGGACAAGCTTACGTTTATTAAAATGAACCAGGCATGGATCTCACAGGACTTGTCCGTACTTTGTGCAGAATAGACATTTATACTAGCCTCAACCATCCATTCTTGTACTCAAGTGGACTTATTCTTAGTTTTATTTTGTTATATGTCCCAATATTTTGGGGGATACCCCAATTTAAAAATAAAAAATAACACAAATCAGTGTTGGCTACCTATTCCTCCTTCACCGCCGCTTCCACCTACACCGCCACGTCAACCTACATCACCACATCCACCCATCCACCGCCTCCTCAAACTCCTACTCCTAGATCCAGATTGTTATTTAAAAATGTTCTATATTTTATGTTATTTTAAGTCATTTCCATATCCACATTTGTTTGCAGAACAGTTGCTATGCTCTTAAGCACATTTTGATGCCTTTTGCAGCCCTCTAACTCTTTCCAGGACTATTTTAGAGCCTTTTTAGTGGCCAAAAGTTTGGGTCCCCATTGAACTTTTTTTTCAAGTTCGGCCGAACCTGCCAAACCCGAACATCCAGGTGTCCGCTCAACTCTAGAAATAACAATTAAGCCTTCAGATAAAGGTGGTAACATTGCGATATTGCATACCCCACGGCATAGAGCAATGTGTCTAGATCTTTTGAGAGATGAGAAAACATGAAAAGAGTAATCCCACTAAAACATATCAACTGAAACTCATCAATATCCTACATGAGGCTAAAGAAAATGTACTCATATCAGAAGAAGAGTTTGACTTCCTGAACTCTAGATGCCCTACAGTGGCTACCTTTTATAGTTTACCTAAAATGCAGAACCCACTTACCTTACCTAAAATGCAGAACTCACTTACCCAATGCCGCTGGTGATAAAGGGAGATCAAGCGCAATGTGGAGATAAATTAGCGGAAGTGATACACACATGGCAGAGACGCGGGCTGCCTTTAAATAACAGGCTTTATCTTCTGCACTCAGCGCTGTCTTCACTAGCGGTATCTCCGCAAATTTAGCTCCACATTGTGCTTGATCTCCCTTCATCATCAGCGGCATTGGGTAAGTGAGTTCCGGATGCCGGTAGGTCTCCTTGACCTCAATAGTATAACTTATAGCATACCATGTTGATATTCTCTGCATGTGCTAGTATTAAGCCAATTTTCTTTCTTTAATCAACACATTAATGTACCGGTAACATTATGATCCTGATGGGACTGTGATTGGTTAACAACCAGATTGATTGTGGTACTATGACTGTCAACTTTGAAGAGACTTACAAATTACATTAATGAATTTATGTAATTTCGGGATAATATTACAAGACGACCATTCCGGAACATGACACTGGGTCTCTTGTTTTTGAGATCCCCCCTTTTTTGTGATGAATTGATTCTTTGTGATGAATTGATTTGTTTGAGATGAACCGAATCTTGACTTAAATGTGAAATGCACCTAGATGGAATTCTAGGATATGCACATATTCTCATATGTTCAGTTATAATAACATGTTCCCTTTATGATATATCTTATGTTTACGGCAGTCTGAAGAAGGCCACGTGGCTGAAACGTAACATTTAAAGCCGCAATAACTATACAATAAAAAGAGATCAAGATTATCCAAATCAGTCTTTTTCTTCATTTATAATTGGGACGGGAACCCTACTCCAAGCGAACCAGAACAGAGTGCGACAAGGTTGCAATAAGATTAAGATTCCGTGAAAGGGGTTACCCGGATGATACTTTGAGGAAGGTGTACCAGAGAGCCTTAACTAGTGATCGCATGGAACTCCTGCACCCCAAGAAAGATCAGAATGGGAAATACTCTGTCTGATAGCTACATATGATGGGGGTACTGATGAGGTGAGGAAGATAATTTCCAGACATTGGGGTATCCTCAAAGTTGATCCTAATATTAGCGATGTAATAGCGGAGGCAACACAAGTCACTTACAGGAGAGGATGCAATTTACGTGACCATCTTGTTCACAGCCACTACAGTGGGACACCCAGAAATTATGAGGGATGGCTACATCTCGTCCATGGGTGTTACCGCTGTAGTGGCCAATGTCGCACCTTCACTAGTAATGTTACACATAAAAAATATACCATCAGAAGTTTCATTAATTGTCGATCGAGAGTAGTGATTTACAGAGGGGTTTGTGGCTGTGGAATCGAATATGTGTGTAAAACCACCAGAAAACTTTGAGTGTGCGAACACCTGGGGGATATGCGTCATAAAAGAGATACTCCTCTGGCCAAACATGTTGAATTGACTTTTCTAAGGTATTGTTCTTGTTCATGGGGATTGAATCTATCCCTCCCCTTCAAAGAGGTGGCAATTGGGAGAGGAGTGTACTGCAGAGGGAGACCTGGTGGATTTTTTAGCTCAAAACTATGAAACCTATGCAACATTACCATCTTCTCTTTGGTTGTTTTATTTGACTTCACCAGGTGCTCCTCCTGTGGTGCTGTCCAACGTTGGTGTTTCACCTAACTGGAATCACTTTGATTCAGTTTGCTATAAGGACTGTTTGGTCCTATTATATTGAGTATTCCTGCCATACTAAGCCTTTATTAAGACCTGGCAGTAGTTAGTGTATACTGGCTTGGTCTATTTTTGTTTGAATTTATTTAGCGCCACTTTGGAGAAATTGACAAGGATGCCTGTGACTTTACTGACATCCTCTCCTTTGTTTATCCACCCTTTGCAGCATCACTGAAGGGGAGTGCCTGATATATTACAGACACTACTTATATAGATCATGTGATCTATGCTCCGGCCCGCTTTTGTTCACGTGATGGCCCATGTGAATGTGAGGTCACGGCTTTCTAATCACGTGACAGGTCATCTGTTGGATGGGATGTGGCTTATGTGCAATTTGTTTGCCTTTAAAAGGCTCATTTGCAAACTAGCATATGCGCTGCTGTTACAAACCTGGCTGGATGACTATCAGCTAGAGGGCTGTGCTATGAGGATGAAACACTCCATTAGTCTGATCAGATGGAGCCTCTGCCACTGCTGCTAAGCTGAGTTTTGGCTGCTGTTTGCACTTTATTTCTTGACTATTTTGCTTTGTGCACATTATATATTGACTACTTTATATTGCTGTACTTTATCTATTCAAGTCCCCTGATGAATTGGCCCTAGGCCAATTAAACGCGTAGGGCAGTGTGTTTTTAGGATTTAGCTGTATTTTATTCGCCATTGTGGTCTCATTTATAGTGTATCCCTTAGTGTGCAAACAAAGTTCCCTCGCTTGCTTCCTTCTGACGAAACTGGTCAGTCACATAGCACATTGCAGGGACAACTTAGAAGGTGTTAACATATAGGGAGGGATCAATAGGAGAAAGAGACCCAGTATCCTTCACCCTCCCACCACTTTGCTCCTGTTTAGGTTTGTTGGCACCACATATAGCAATTATGTACTTTTTCAAAAATGGAGTGATTTGTTATAAGTGTACTGTTACTGTGGCGAGCGACCTTTTTGCCTCCTTTTGGGTGATTTTAATGATGTATTAAAATTTTCTTATTTGAGGTTACCCACCAATTCTGTTCATTTCAAGGGAGCCAGGAGCCAGAAGTCCGGCCGTACCCAAGTAGGAGACACCGTGACACAACTAACATCAAGCTATAGAGACATTATAGGCCATTACACCACTCTGGCATTCCTAATCTGGGACGTGCATTATAACACCTTGGAAGGGCCCTGGGATAGTACCCTGTGCACGCTGCAATTGACATAATGACAAATACAGGATATATTATCTACCTGACCCGGCCACTGCACAAAAAGTGGTGTCAGGGAACCCGTTCCTGGTCACTGTATGAAGTGGCGTCGTCGAACAGGATTGGATTGTGTGTCTAACACTACCTGAGAACTGTGTCAAGACCCTGAAAATGGACTTTACTGCTTTTATTGCGGTGCAAAAAGGCGCTAAACCGTGCTTGCCAGCACTCCAAGGGTTAATTCACCAAATTTCTGTAATGACCCTCAGAAGCGGGAAAACACAAGGACGCCCTCTCAGGAGCGCGAAAATGCTGATTACGCCCCTCTAGAAGCGGAAAACCTAAATCCTGCCCACCAAGAACTTTGCAATGTGAGCCAAGGGAGTGAAGACTCCTCCTCTTAGGCTCCACCTTCACTTCCTGGATCCAGCATGACTGAGGGGCAAAAGAAGATGGCGGTCCCCAAGCCAAAGTGGGACGAGATTACTATTCGAGGCAAACTGGTATATGAAAAATACCCACTGGAGGTCCGGGTCTTCCAACTAGTGAGAAAGAAAGGCCCGTCTGTGTCTGCCATGATTTCAGAGGCTGTGGACTCCTCCTCAGACAGTGAGACGGCCACCACTCCTGACACAAAGATTGCTGCAGTTCTCAAGCGGACGACCTCATTCACACCCGCGACCAACTTCTCGGCCCAACAGCAAGCTGCTATCCCCACAGAGTCGACTGAGGCTCCAGAGACCACTGCGACCACCGCAGAACACCAGCAGGAGGCACCAGAACCGGACATCCGGCCCCAACTACAGGTCGTAGCTGTCCTGCTCTCTGAGGCCACGGTCCAACCCGTAGCTGCCCCTGCACCATGCCCGATGATACCCGATCACTCTACTAGGCCCAGAGAAAGCCCCGCTCCGCATGCCGGCTGGCACGGCAGAGGTGGCTGGAGTTTACACTACGCCGCCCAGTAAAGCGGAACCTAGTCCCAGTCACATTAATGCTGAGATCCCTCTGGAGATCACTCGCCATGCCCAGAGTCAATGGGAGTACAAAACGGCAGTGGAAGAGTGGGTTAAGCAGGTCCTGGATGACCCCAAACTTATAAGAGGTATGGAAACTGTACTGTGGTTCTCAGTTGAAAGAGGAGTTGGAGTATTACTAGACACTTATATTGGGGAAGAATTGATTGTGGGCCGCCACTACGTTAAACGGAACTACCTACTGCAGGCGGAGACCAGGTTGAGTACACCCCGATGCGTTCTGTGCAAGACTTATTTGCAGCTTGAGTAACCCTTCTGGCCATCTGCTGTCCCCTGCCATCACCCCTGAAGTCTGGCAGGAAGAATCAGGTGCTGCGGGTAGAGTCCAATGTCTACAAGCATGCCCAGATGGCCAGCTGAGATTCAGTGAATGAGCCCAACCTGAGCCAGAGCCCATTATCCCTGACCTGGCTGCACCCCCCCAACACTACAGGTGGGTCAGATCAACAACTCAGTACTGACTTTTAATCCCAGGGTACAACCCTATGTCTAGAGTTGAGCGAACACCTGGATGTTCGGGTTCGAGAAGTTCGGCCAAACTTCCCGAAAATGTTCGGGTTCGGGATCCGAACCCGATCCGAACTTCGTCCCGAACCCGAACCCCATTGAAGTCAATTGGGGACCCGAACTTTTCGGCACTAAAACGGCTATAAAACAGCCCAGGAAAGGGCTAGAGGGCTGCAAAAGGCAGCAACATGTAGGTAAATCCCCTGCAAACAAATGTGGATAGGGAAATGAATTAAAATAAAAATTAACCAAAATCAATTGGAGAGAGGTCCCATAGCAGAGAATCTGGCTTCCCGTCACCCACCACTGGAAAAGTCCATTCTCAGATATTTAGGCCCCGGCACCCAGGCAGAGGAGAGAGGTCCCGTAACAGAGAATCTGGCTTCATGTCAGCAGAGAATCAGTCTGCATGTCATAGCAGAGAATGAGGCTTCACGTCAGCCACCACTGCAACAGTCCATTGGCATATATTTAGGCCCAGCACCCAGGCAGAGGAGAGAGGTCCCGTAACAGACAATCTGGCTTCATGTCAGCAGAGAATCAGTCTTCACGTCATAGCAGAGAATCAGGCTTCACGTCACCCACCACTGTAAGAGTCCATTTTCATAAATTTAGGCCCAGCACCCAGGGAGAGGAGAGAGGTCCCGTAACAGACAATCTGGCTTCATGTCAGCAGAGAATTAGTCTGCATGTCATAGCAGAGAATCAGGCATCACGTCAGCCACCAATGCAACAGTCCATTGTCAGATATTTAGGCCCAGCACCCAGGCAGAGGAGAGAGGTCCCGTAACAGAGGATCTGGCTTCATGTCAGCAGAGAATCAGTCTTCATATCATAGCAGAGAATCAGGCTTCACGTCACCCACCACTGCAACAGTCCATTTTCATAAATTTAGGCCCAGCACCCAGGCAGAGGAGAGAGGTCCCGTAACAGAGGATCTGGCTTCATGTCAGCAGAGAATCAGTCTTCATATCATAGCAGAGAATCAGGCTTCACGTCACCCACCACTGCAACAGTCCATTTTCATAAATTTAGGCCCAGCACCCAGGCAGAGGAGAGAGGTCCCGTAACAGAGGATCTGGCTTCATGTCAGCAGAGAATCAGTCTTCATATCATAGCAGAGAATCAGGCTTCACGTCACCCACCACTGCAACAGTCCATTTTCATAAATTTAGGCCCAGCACCCAGGCAGAGGAGAGAGGTCCCGTAACAGAGGATCTGGCTTCATGTCAGCAGAGAATCAGTCTGCATGTCATAGCAGAGAATCAGGCTTCACGTCAGCCACCACTGCAACAGTCCATTGTCATAAATTTAGGCCAAGCACCCAGGCAGAGGAGAGAGGTCCCGTAACAGACAATCTGGCTTCATGTCAGCAGAGAATCAGTCTTCATATCATAGCAGAGAATCAGGCTTCACGTCACCCACCACTGTAAGAGTCCATTTTCATAAATTTAGGCCCAGCACCCAGGCAGAGGAGAGAGGTCCCGTAACAGACAATCTGGCTTCATGTCAGCAGAGAATTAGTCTGCATGTCATAGCAGAGAATGAGGCTTCACGTCAGCCACCACTGCAACAGTCCATTGGCATATATTTAGGCCCAGCACCCAGGCAGAGGAGAGAGGTCCCGTAACAGACAATCTGGCTTCATGTCAGCAGAGAATTAGTCTGCATGTCATAGCAGAGAATGAGGCTTCACGTCAGCCACCACTGCAACAGTCCATTGTCAGATATTTAGGCCCTGGCACCCAGGCAGAGGAGAGAGGTCCCGTAACAGAGAATCTGTCTTCATGTCAGCAGAGAATTAGTCTGCATGTCTTAGCAGAGAATCAGGCTTCACGTCACCCAACATTGGAACAGTCCATTGGCATATATTTAGGCCCCGGCACCCAGACAGAGGAGAGGTTCATTCAACTTTGGGTAGCCTTGCAATATAATGGTAAAATGAAAATAAAAATAGGATTGAATGAGGAAGTGCCCTGGAGTCCAATAATATATGGTTAAGGGGAGGTAGTTAATGTCTAATCTGGACAAGGGACGGACAGGTCCTGTGGGATCCATGCCTGGTTCATGTTTATGAACGTCAGCTTGTCCACATTGGCTGTAGACAGGCGGCTGCGTTTGTCTGTAATGACGCCCCCTGCCGTGCCGAATACACGTTCAGACAAAACGCTGGCCGCCGGGCAGGCCAGCACCTCCAAGGCATAAAAGGCTAGCTCTGGCCACGTGGACAATTTAGAGACCCAGAAGTTGAATGGGGCCGAACCATCAGTCAGTACGTGGAGGGGTGTGCACACGTACTGTTCCACCATGTTAGTGAAATGTTGCCTCCTGCTAACACGTTGCGTATCAGGTGGTGGTGCAGTTAGCTGTGGCGTGTTGACAAAAGTTGACAGACAATCTGGCTTCATGTCAGCAGAGAATCAGTCTTCACGTCATAGCAGAGAATCAGGCTTCACGTCACCCACCACTGTAAGAGTCCATTTTCATAAATTTAGGCCCAGCACCCAGGCAGAGGAGAGAGGTCCCGTAACAGACAATCTGGCTTCATGTCAGCAGAGAATTAGTCTGCATGTCATAGCAGAGAATCAGGCTTCACGTCAGCCACCAATGCAACAGTCCATTGTCAGATATTTAGGCCCAGCACCCAGGCAGAGGAGAGAGGTCCCGTAACAGAGGATCTGGCTTCATGTCAGCAGAGAATCAGTCTTCATATCATAGCAGAGAATCAGGCTTCACGTCACCTACCACTGCAACAGTCCATTTTCATAAATTTAGGCCCAGCACCCAGGCAGAGGAGAGAGGTCCCGTAACAGAGGATCTGGCTTCATGTCAGCAGAGAATCAGTCTTCATATCATAGCAGAGAATCAGGCTTCACGTCACCCACCACTGCAACAGTCCATTTTCATAAATTTAGGCCCAGCACCCAGGCAGAGGAGAGAGGTCCCGTAACAGAGGTTCTGGCTTCATGTCAGCAGAGAATCAGTCTTCATATCATAGCAGAGAATCAGGCTTCACGTCACCCACCACTGCAACAGTCCATTTTCATAAATTTAGGCCCAGCACCCAGGCAGAGGAGAGAGGTCCCGTAACAGAGGATCTGGCTTCATGTCAGCAGAGAATCAGTCTTCATGTCATAGCAGAGAATCAGGCTTCACGTCAGCCACCACTGCAACAGTCCATTGTCATAAATTTAGGCCCAGCACCCAGGCAGAGGAGAGAGGTCCCGTAACAGACAATCTGGCTTCATGTCAGCAGAGAATCAGTCTTCATATCATAGCAGAGAATCAGGCTTCACGTCACCCACCACTGTAAGAGTCCATTTTCATAAATTTAGGCCCAGCACCCAGGCAGAGGAGAGAGGTCCCGTAACAGACAATCTGGCTTCATGTCAGCAGAGAATTAGTCTGCATGTCATAGCAGAGAATGAGGCTTCACGTCAGCCACCACTGCAACAGTCCATTGGCATATATTTAGGCCCAGCACCCAGGCAGAGGAGAGAGGTCCCGTAACAGACAATCTGGCTTCATGTCAGCAGAGAATTAGTCTGCATGTCGTAGCAGAGAATGAGGCTTCACGTCAGCCACCACTGCAACAGTCCATTGTCAGATATTTAGGCCCTGGCACCCAGGCAGAGGAGAGAGGTCCCGTAACAGAGAATCTGTCTTCATGTCAGCAGAGAATTAGTCTGCATGTCTTAGCAGAGAATCAGGCTTCACGTCACCCAACATTGGAACAGTCCATTGGCATATATTTAGGCCCCGGCACCCAGACAGAGGAGAGGTTCATCAACTTTGGGTAGCCTTGCAATATAATGGTAAAATGAAAATAAAAATAGGATTGAATGAGGAAGTGCCCTGGAGTCCAATAATATATGGTTAAGGGGAGGTAGTTAATGTCTAATCTGGACAAGGGACGGACAGGTCCTGTGGGATCCATGCCTGGTTCATTTTTATGAACGTCAGCTTGTCCACATTGGCTGTAGACAGGAGGCTGCGTTTGTCTGTAATGACGCCCCCTGCCGTGCTGAATACACGTTCAGACAAAACGCTGGCCGCCGCGCAGGCCAGCACCTCCAAGGCATAAAAGGCTAGCTCTGGCCACGTGGACAATTTAGAGACCCAGAAGTTGAATGGGGCCGAACCATCAGTCAGTACGTGGAGGGGTGTGCACACGTACTGTTCCACCATGTTAGTGAAATGTTGCCTCCTGCTAACACGTTGCGTATCAGGTGGTGGTGCAGTTAGCTGTGGCGTGTTGACAAAAGTTTTCCACATCTCTGCCATGCTAACCCTGCCCTCAGAGGAGCTGGCCGTGACACAGCTGCCTTGGCGACCTCTTGCACCTCCTCTGCCTTGGCCTTGGGCTTCCTCTTGTTCCCCTGTGACATTTGGGAATGCTCTCAGTAGCGCGTCTACCAACGTGCGCTTGTACTCGCGCATCTTCCTATCACGCTTCAGTGCAGGAAGTAAGGTGGGCACATTGTCTTTGTAGCGTGGATCTAGCAGGGTGGCAACCCAGTAGTCCGCACAGGTTAAAATGTGGGCAACTCTGCTGTCGTTGCGCAGGCACTGCAGCATGTAGTCTCTCATGTGTGCCAGGCTGCCCAGGGGTAAGGACAAGCTGTCCTCTGTGGGAGGTGTATCGTCATTGTCCTGCCTTTCCCCCCCAGCCACGCACCAGTGATGGACCCGAGCTGCGTTGGGTGCCACCCCGCTGTGACCATGCTTCATCCTCATCCTCCTCCACCTCCTCCTCATCCTCGTCCTCCTCGTCCTCCAGTAGTGGGCCCTGGCTGGCCACATTTGTACCTGGCCTCTGCTGTTGCCAAAAACCTCCCTCTGAGTCACTTCGAAGAGACTGGCCTGAAAGTGCTAAAAATGACCCCTCTTCCTCCTCCTCCTCCTCCTGGGCCACCTCCTCTTCCATCATCTCCCTAAGTGTTTTCTCTAGGAGACATAGAAGTGGTATTGTAACGCTGATAACGGCGTCATCGCCACTGGCCATGTTGGTGGAGTACTCGAAACATCGCAACAGGGCACACAGGTCTCGCATGGAGGCCCAGTCATTGGTGGTGAAGTGGTGCTGTTCTGTAGTGCGACTGACCCGTGCGTGCTGCAGCTGAAACTCCACTATGGCCTGCTGCTGCTCGCACAGTCTGTCCAGCATGTGCAAGGTGGATTTCCACCTGGTGGGCACGTCGCATATGAGGCGGTGAGCGGGAAGGCCGAAGTTACGCTGTAGCGCAGACAGGCGAGCAGCAGCAGGATGTGAACGCCGGAAGCGCGAACAGACGGCCCGCACTTTATGCAGCAGCTCTGACATGTCGGGGTAGTTGTGAATGAACTTCTGCACCACCAAATTCAGCACATGCGCCAAGCAAGGGATGT
Source organism: Bufo gargarizans (assembly GCF_014858855.1). Classification (NCBI taxonomy): domain Eukaryota; kingdom Metazoa; phylum Chordata; class Amphibia; order Anura; family Bufonidae; genus Bufo; species Bufo gargarizans. Next base: position 258,332,085 of record NC_058084.1, read on the forward strand.
GCGTCAAATTGGCTAGTCCCAGAGCTGCAACGAGATTTCGCCCATTATTACACACCACCAGGCCGGGCTTGAGGCTCACCGGCAGCAACCACTCGTCAGTCTGTTGTTCTATACCACGCCACAACTCCTGTGCTGTGTGGGGCCTGTCCCCCAAACATATGAGTTTCAGAATGGCCTGCTGACGTTTACCCCGGGCTGTGCTGAAGTTGGTGGTGAAGGTGTGTGGCTAACTGGATGAGCAGGTGGAAGAAGAGGAGGAGGAAGCCGAGAAGGAGGAGGTGGCAACAGGAGGCAAAGAATGTTGCCCTGCGATCCTTGGCGGCGGAAGGACGTGCGCTAAACAGCTCTCCGCCTGGGGCCCAGCTGCCACTACATTTACCCAGTGTGCAGTTAGGGAGATATAGCGTCCCTGGCCGTGCTTACTGGTCCACGTATCTGTGGTTAGGTGGACCTTGCTACAGATGGCGTTGCGCAGTGCACACTTGATTTTATCGGATACTTGGTTGTGCAGGGAAGGCACGGCTCTCTTGGAGAAGTAGTGGCGGCTGGGAACAACATGCTGTGGGACAGCAAGCGACATGAGCTGTTTGAAGCTGTCTGTGTCCACCAGCCTAATTGACAGCATTTCATAGGCCAGTAGTTTAGAAATGCTGGCATTCAGGGCCAGGGATCGAGGGTGGCTAGGTGGGAATTTACGCTTTCTCTCAAATGTTTGTGAGATGGAGAGCTGAACGCTGCCGTGTGACATGGTTGAGACGCTTGGTGACCGAGGTGGTGGTGGTGTTGGTGGTACATCCCCTGTTTGCTGGGCGGCAGGTGCCAACGTTCCTCCAGAGGCAGAGGAAGAGGCCGAGGCGGCAGCAGCAGAAGAGGTAGCAGGGGGAGCCTGAGTGACTTCCTTGGTTTTAAGGTGTTTACTCCACTGCAGTTCATGCTTTGCATGCAGCTGCCTGGTCATGCAGGTTGTGCTCAGGTTCAGAACGTTAATGCCTCGCTTCAGGCTCTGATGGCACAGCGTGCAAACCACTCGGGTCTTGTCGTCAGCACATTGTTTGAAGAAGTGCCATGCCAGGGAACTCCTTGAAGCTGCCTTTGGGGTGCTCGGTCCCAGATGGCGGCGGTCAGTAGCAGGCTGAGTCTCTTGGCGGCGGGTGTTCTGCTTTTGCCCACTGCTCCCTCTTTTGCTACGCTGTTGGCTCGGTCTCACCACTGCCTCTTCCTCCAAATTGTGAAAGTCAGTGGCACGACCTTCATTCCATGTGGGGTCTAGGACCTCATCGTCCCCTGCATCGTCTTCCACCCAGTCTTGATCCCTGACCTCCTGTTCAGTCTGCACACTGCAGAAAGACGCAGCAGTTGGCACCTGTGTTTCGTCATCATCAGAGACATGCTGAGGTGGTATTCCCATGTCCTCATCATCAGGAAACATAAGTTGTTGTGCGTCAGTGCATTCTATGTCTTTCACCGCTGGGGAAGGGCTAGGTGGATGCCCTTGGGAAACCCTGCCAGCGGAGTCTTCAAACAGCATAAGAGACTGCTGCATAACTTGAGGCTGAGACATTTCCCTGGTATGCATGGGGGTGATGTGACAGACTGATGGGGTTGGTTTTCAGGCGCCATCTGTGCGCTTTCTGCAGAAGACTGGGTGGGAGATAATGTGAACGTGCTGGATCCACTGTCGGCCACCCAATTGACTAATGCCTGTACCTGTTCAGGCCTTACCATCCTTAGAACGGCATTGGGCCCCACCATATATCGCTGTAATTCTGGCGGCTACTGGGACCTGAGGTAGTTGGTACACTAGAACATGTGGATGTGGCAGAACGGCCACGTCCTCTCCCAGCACCAGAGGGTCCACTAACACCACCACGTCCGCGTCACTTACTAGATGTTTTCCTCATTGTTATGGTTCACCACAACAACAAAAATATTATTTGGCCCAATGTATTGTATTCAAATTCAGCGGGATATAAATTTAAGGCCTAGTATTTAGGCGCTGGGTTACCGGTATGGATTTAGTGACAGAATTAGACTTGGAAATGCACAGTAGCGTGTGTGTGAAGTTATTCTGAATGACCCTATGTGCACCTTGAATATTATATACCCTTTTAGGGATAGATTTCAAATAGCTCTGATATAGCAGACACCACTAAATTATGAAATTGCTAAATTGGGAATTGTATTTCAACCCAGAACAAAAAATGTGTTTTGACGGACACTAAATAACTTGCCCATCCACAACAGGACAGCGGTAACGACAGATTTAGCGGGATATAAATTTGAGGCCTAGTATTTAGGCGCTGGGTGACCGGTATGGATTTAGTGACAGAATTAGACTTGGAAATGCACAGTAGCGTGTGTGTGAAGTTATTCTGAATGACCCTATGTGCACCTTGAATATTATATACCCTTTTAGGGATAGATTTCAAATAGCTCTGATATAGCAGAAACCACTAAATTATGAAATTGCTAAATTGGGAATTGTATTTCAACCCAGAACAAAAAATGTGTTTTGACGGACACTAAATAACTTGCCCATCCACAACAGGACAGCGGTAACGACAGATGTAGCGGGATATAAATTTGAGGCCTACTATTTAGGCGCTGGGTGACCGGTATGGATTTAGTGACAGAATTAGACTTGGAAATGCACAGTAGCGTGTGTGTGAAGTTATTCTGAATGACCCTATGTGCACCTTGAATATTATATACCCTTTTAGGGATATTTACAAGCAGAGCCCTTGTAGCACGGTGGATTTTTCTACTGGAGTAGGGTTCCCACCCCTTTCACTAATAAATTCAAAGACTCCAGTCAAGTTTTATGCGAAGTGCAATTTTTGTTTATTTAGCAAACAGTGAATGTTGCTACGGCAAAGTAAATGGTGGCGTTTCGGCACATCCGTGCCTTCATCAGACTGTAGCAAAAAGAGGAGATAAATCAATAAATAAACGTACAGTAAGTGTATCAGGTATTTACATCAGCATACATGATAGCGACTGTATATTTTCAAAGTATTTGTTTCTCTCAGTTTTACAAACACGTAATTGTAGAGATAGAAATAATGATTTACTTGGGAATGATAAGCAAATCGAGAAAGTCAAAAAACAAAGTAAAAAGGATAAAAAAACAAAAGAGAAAAGAAAATATATGATAGGGTTCTGCTGCTGCAGTTCAAGGCCATAGACCAGGTCAATATTGGTAAGGACACAGTCATTGGCAGTCATCCTCCTATAGAAGAGCAGTCATATCTGGGGTATATTAAGTAAATACGGAAATCACAATGGAAATTACTATTAAGACCACAGGTGACAGTGTTTTCATCAATCTATTGCGGAATAGAGGATTCAAATAATCAAACAGAGGTTGCTGGTGGATTCTATCTATCACTATGTGCCAGCAGATGGATACAGAGAATGGTGGTCCAGATACTCAGGAGAGACTTACCCAGTGCCGCTTGTGGTGCAGAAGATCTCAGGTGCAGACGTAGGTGTATCCCTTTTAGGGATAGATTTCAAATAGCTCTGATATAGCAGAAACCACTAAATTATGAAATTGCTAAATTGGGAATTGTATTTCAACCCAGAACAAAAAATGTGCTTTGGCGGACACTAAATAACTTGCCCATCCACAACAGGACAGCGGTAACGACAGATGTAGCGGGATATAAATTTGAGGCCTACTATTTAGGCGCTGGGTGACCGGTATGGATTTAGTGACAGAATAAGACTTGGAAATGCACAGTAGCGTGTGTGTGAAGTTATTCTGAATGACCCTATGTGCACCTTGAATATTATATACCCTTTTAGGGGGTAGATTTCAAATAGCTCTGATATAGCAGAAACCACTAAATTATGAAATTGCTAAATTGGGAATTGTATTTCAACCCAGATCAAAAAATGTGCTTTGACGGACACTAAATAACTTGCCCAGCCACAACAGTACAGCGGTAACGACAGATGTAGCGGGATATAAATTTGAGGCCTACTATTTAGGCGCTGGGTGACCGGTATGGATTTAGTGACAGAATTAGACTTGGAAATGCACAGTAGCGTGTGTGTGAAGTTATTCTGAATGACCCTATGTGCACCTTTAATATTATATACCCTTTTAGGGATAGATTTCAAATAGCTCTGATATAGCAGAAACCACTAAATTATGAAATTGCTAAATTGGGAATTGTGTTTCAACCCAGAACAAAAAATGTGCTTTGGCGGACACTAAATAACTTGCCCATCCACAACAGGACAGCGGTAACGACAGATTTAGCGGGATATAAATTTGAGGGCTACTATTTCGGCGCTGGGTGACCGGTATGGATTTAGTGACAGAATTAGACTTGGAAATGCACAGTAGCGTGTGTGTAAAGTTATTCTGAATGACCCTATGTGCACCTTTGATATTATATACCCTTTTAGGGATAGATTTCAAATAGTTCTGATATAGCAGAAACCACTAAATTATGAAATTGCTAAATTGGGAATTGTATTTCAACCCAGAACAAAAAATGTGCTTTGGCGGACACTAAATAACTTGCCCAGCCACAACAGTACAGCGGTAACGACAGATGTAGCGGGATATAAATTTGAGGCCTACTATTTAGGCGCTGGGTGACCGGTATGGATTTAGTGACAGAATTAGACTTGGAAATGCACAGTAGCGTGTGTGTGAAGTTATTCTGAATGACCCTATGTGCACCTTGAATATTATATACCCTTTTAGGGATAGATTTCAAATAGCTCTGATATAGCAGAAACCACTAAATTATGAAATTGCTAAATTGGGAATTGTATTTCAACCCAGAACAAAAAATGTGCTTTGACGGACACTAAATAACTTGCCCATCCACAACAGGACAGCGGTAACGACAGATTTAGCGGGATATAAATTTGAGGCCTAGTATTTAGGCGCTGGGTGACCGGTATGAATTTAGTGACAGAATTAGACTTGGAAATGCACAGTAGCGTGTGTGTGAAGTTATTCTGAATGACCCTATGTGCACCTTGAATATTATATACCCTTTTAGGGATAGATTTCAAATAGCTCTGATATAGCAGAAACCACTAAATTATGAAATTGCTAAATTTGGAATTGTATTTCAACCCAGAACAAAAAATGTGCTTTGACGGACACTAAATAACTTGCCCAGCCACAACAGTACAGCGGTAACGACAGATGTAGCAGGATATAAATTTGAGGCCTACTATTTAGGCGCTGGGTGACCGGTATGGATTTAGTGACAGAATTAGACTTGGAAATGCACAGTAGCGTGTGTGAAGTTATTCTGAATGACCCTATGTGCACCTTGAATATTATATACCCTTTTAGGGATAGATTTCAAATAGCTCTGATATAGCAGAAACCACTAAATTATGAAATTGCTAAATTGGGAATTGTATTTCAACCCAGAACAAAAAATGTGCTTTGACGGACACTAAATAACTTGCCAAGCCACAACAGTACAGCGGTAACGACAGATGTAGCGGGATATAAATTTGAGGCCTACTATTTAGGCGCTGGGTGACCGGTATGGATTTAGTGACAGAATTAGACTTGGAAATGCACAGTAGCGTGTGTGTGAAGTTATTCTGAATGACCCTATGTGCACCTTGAATATTATATACCCTTTTAGGGATAGATTTCAAATAGCTCTGATATAGCAGAAACCACTAAATTATGAAATTGCTAAATTGGGAATTGTGTTTCAACCCAGAACAAAAAATGTGCTTTGGCGGACACTAAATAACTTGCCCATCCACAACAGGACAGCGGTAACGACAGATTTAGCGGGATATAAATTTGAGGGCTACTATTTAGGCGCTGGGTGACCGGTATGGATTTAGTGACAGAAATAGACTTGGAAATGCACAGTAGCGTGTGTGTAAAGTTATTCTGAATGACCCTATGTGCACCTTTGATATTATATACCCTTTTAGGGATATATTTCAAATAGTTCTGATATAGCAGAAACCACTAAATTATGAAATTGCTAAATTGGGAATTGTATTTCAACCCAGAACAAAAAATGTGCTTTGGCGGACACTAAATAACTTGCCCAGCCACAACAGTACAGCGGTAACGACAGATGTAGCGGGATATAAATTTGAGGCCTACTATTTAGGCGCTGGGTGACCGGTATGGATTTAGTGACAGAATTAGACTTAGAAATGCACAGTAGCGTGTGTGTGAAGTTATTCTGAATGACCCTATGTGCACCTTGAATATTATATACCCTTTTAGGGATAGATTTCAAATAGCTCTGATATAGCAGAAACCACTAAATTATGAAATTGCTAAATTGGGAATTGTATTTCAACCCAGAACAAAAAATGTGCTTTGACGGACACTAAATAACTTTCCCATCCACAACAGGACAGCGGTAACGACAGATTTAGCGGGATATAAATTTGAGGCCTAGTATTTAGGCGCTGGGTGACCGGTATGGATTTAGTGACAGAATTAGACTTGGAAATGCACAGTAGCGTGTGTGTGAAGTTATTCTGAATGACCCTATGTGCACCTTGAATATTATATACCCTTTTAGGGATAGATTTCAAATAGCTCTGATATAGCAGAAACCACTAAATTATGAAATTGCTAAATTGGGAATTGTATTTCAACCCAGAACAAAAAAATGTGCTTTGACGGACACTAAATAACTTTCCTAACCACAACAGTACAGCGGTAACGACAGATGAAGCGGGATATAAATTTGAGGCCTACTATTTAGGCGCTAGGTGACCGGTATGGATTTAGTGACAGAATTAGACTTGGAAATGCACAGTAGCGTGTGTGTGAAGTTATTCTGAATGACCCTATGTGCACCTTGAATATTATATACCCTTTTAGGGATAGATTTCAAATAGCTCTGATATAGCAGAAACCACTAAATTATGAAATTGCTAAATTGGGAATTGTATTTCAACCCAGAACAAAAAATGTGCTTTGACGGACACTAAATAACTTGCCCAGCCACAACAGTACAGCGGTAACGACAGATTTAGCGGGATATAAATTTGAGGCCTACTATTTAGGCGCTGGGTGACCGGTATGGATTTAGTGACAGAATTAGACTTGGAAATGCACAGTAGCGTGTGTGTGAAGTTATTCTGAATGACCCTATGTGCACCTTGAATATAATATACCCTTTTAGGGATAGATTTCAAATAGCTCTGATATAGCAGAAACCACTAAATTATGAAATTGCTAAATTGGGAATTGTATTTCAACCCAGAACAAAAAATGTGCTTTGACGGACACTAAATAACTTGCCCAGCCACAACAGTACAGCGGTAACGACAGATGTAGCGGGATATAAATTTGAGGCCTACTATTTAGGCGCTGGGTGACCGGTATGGATTTAGTGACAGAATTAGACTTGGAAATGCACAGTAGCGTGTGTGTGAAGTTATTCTGAATGACCCTATGTGCACCTTGAATATTATATACGCTTTTAGGGATAGATTTCAAATAGCTCTGATATAGCAGAAACCACTAAATTATGAAATTGCTAAATTGGGAATTGTATTTCAACCCAGAACAAGAAATGTGCTTTGGCGGACACTAAATAACTTGCCCATCCACAACAGGACAGCGGTAACGACAGATGTAGCGGGATATAAATTTGAGGCCTACTATTTAGGCGCTGGGTGACCGGTATGGATTTAGTGACAGAATTAGATTTGGAAATGCACAGTAGCGTGTGTGTGAAGTTATTCTGAATGACCCTATGTGCACCTTGAATATTATATACCCTTTTAGGGGGTAGATTTCAAATAGCTCTGATATAGCAGAAACCACTAAATTATGAAATTGCTAAATTGGGAATTGTATTTCAACCCAGAACAAAAAATGTACTTTGACGGACACTAAATAACTTGCCCAGCCACAACAGGACAGCGGTAACGACAGATGTAGCGGGATATAAATTTGAGGCCTACTATTTAGGCGCTGGGTGACCGGTATGGATTTAGTGACAGAATTAGACTTGGAAATGCACAGTAGCGTGTGTGTGAAATTATTCTGAATGACCCTATGTGCACCTTGAATATTATATACCCTTTTAGGGATAGATTTCAAATAGCTCTGATATAGCAGAAACCACTAAATTATGAAATTGCTAAATTGGGAATTGTATTTCAACCCAGAACAAAAAATGTGCTTTGGCGGACACTAAATAACTTGCCCATCCACAACAGGACAGCAGGTAACGACAGATGTAGCGGGATATAAATTTGAGGCAAACTATTTAGGCGCTGGGTGACCGGTACGGATTTAGTGACAGAATTAGACTTGGAAATGCACAGTAGCCTGTGTGTGAAGTTATTCTGAATGACCCTATGTGCACCTTGAATATTATATACCCTTTTAGGGATAGATTTCAAATAGCTCTGATATAGCAGAAACCACTAAATTATGAAATTGCTAAATTGGGAATTGTATTTCAACCCAGAACAAAAAATGTGCTTTGGCGGACACTAAATAACTTGCCCATCCACAACAGGACAGCGGTAACAACAGATGTAGCGGGATATAAATTTGAGGCCTACTATTTAGGCGCTGGGTGACCGGTACGGATTTAGTGACAGAATTAGACTTGGAAATGCACAGTAGCGTGTGTGTGAAGTTATTCTGAATGACCCTATGTGCACCTTGAATATTATATACCCTTTTAGGGATAGATTTCAAATAGCTCTGATATAGCAGAAACCACTAAATTATGAAATTGCTAAATTGGGAATTGTATTTCAACCCAGAACAAAAAATGTGCTTTGGCGGACACTAAATAACTTGCCCATCCACAACAGGACAGCGGTAACGACAGATTTAGCGGGATATAAATTTGAGGCCTACTATTTAGGCGCTGGGTGACCGGTATGGATTTAGTGACAGAATTAGACTTGGAAATGCACAGTAGCGTGTGTGTGAAGTTATTCTGAATGACCCTATGTGCACCTTGAATATTATATACCCTTTTAGGGATAGATTTCAAATAGCTCTGATATAGCAGAAACCACTAAATTATGAAATTGCTAAATTGGGAATTGTATTTCAACCCAGAACAAAAAATGTGCTTTGGCGGACACTAAATAACTTGCCCATCCACAACAGGACAGCAGTAACAACAGATGTAGCGGGATATAAATTTGAGGCCTACTATTTAGGCGCTGGGTGACCGGTATGGATTTAGTGACAGAATTAGACTTGGAAATGCACAGTAGCGTGTGTGTGAAATTATTCTGAATGACCCTATGTGCACCTTTAATATTATATACCCTTTTAGGGATAGATTTCAAATAACTCTGATATAGCAGAAACCACTAAATTATGAAATTGCTAAATTGGGAATTGTATTTCAACCCAGAACAAAAAATGTGCTTTGGCGGACACTAAATAACTTGCCCATCCACAACAGGACAGCAGTAACAACAGATGTAGCGGGATATAAATTTGAGGCCTACTATTTAGGCGCTGGGTGACCGGTACGGATTTAGTGACAGAATTAGACTTGGAAATGCACAGTAGCCTGTGTGTGAAGTTATTCTGAATGACCCTATGTGCACCTTGAATATTATATACCCTTTTAGGGATAGATTTCAAATAGCTCTGATATAGCAGAAACCACTAAATTATGAAATTGCTAAATTGGGAATTGTATTTCAACCCAGAACAAAAAATGTGCTTTGACGGACACTAAATAACTTGCCCATCCACAACAGGACAGCGGTAACGACAGATGTAGCAGGGATATAAATTTGAGGCCTACTATTTAGGCGCTGGGTGACCGGTATGGATTTAGTGACAGAATTAGACTTGGAAATGCACAGTAGCGTGTGTGTGAAGTTATTCTGAATGACCCTATGTGCACCTTGAATATTATATACCCTTTTAGGGATAGATTTCAAATAGCTCTGATATAGCAGAAACCACTAAATTATGAAATTGCTAAATTGGGAATTGTATTTCAACCCAGAACAAAAAATGTGCTTTGACGGACACTAAATAACTTGCCCATCCACAACAGGACAGCGGTAACGACAGATGTAGCGGGATATAAATTTGAGGCCTACTATTTAGGCGCTGGGTGACCGGTATGGATTTAGTGACAGAATTAGACTTGGAAATGCACAGTAGCGTGTGTGTGAAGTTATTCTGAATGACCCTATGTGCACCTTGAATATTATATACCCTTTTAGGGATAGATTTCAAATAGCTCTGATATAGCAGAAACCACTAAATTATGAAATTGCTAAATTGGGAATTGTATTTCAACCCAGAACAAAAAATGTGCTTTGGCGGACACTAAATAACTTGCCCATCCACAACAGGACAGCGGTAACGACAGATTTAGCGGGATATAAATTTGAGGCCTACTATTTAGGCGCTGGGTGACCGGTATGGATTTAGTGACAGAATTAGACTTGGAAATGCACAGTAGCGTGTGTGTGAAGTTATTCTGAATGACCCTATGTGCACCTTGAATATTATATACCCTTTTAGGGATAGATTTCAAATAGCTCTGATATAGCAGAAACCACTAAATTATGAAATTGCTAAATTGGGAATTGTATTTCAACCCAGAACAAAAAATGTGCTTTGACGGACACTAAATAACTTGCCCATCCACAACAGGACAGCGGTAACGACAGATGTAGCGGGATATAAATTTGAGGCCTACTATTTAGGCGCTGGGTGACCGGTATGGATTTAGTGACAGAATTAGACTTGGAAATGCACAGTAGCGTGTGTGTGAAGTTATTCTGAATGACCCTATGTGCACCTTGAATATTATATACCCTTTTAGGGATAGATTTCAAATAGCTCTGATATAGCAGAAACCACTAAATTATGAAATTGCTAAATTGGGAATTGTATTTCAACCCAGAACAAAAAATGTGCTTTGACGGACACTAAATAACTTGCCCATCCACAACAGGACAGCGGTAACGACAGATTTAGCGGGATATAAATTTGAGGCCTACTATTTAGGCGCTGGGTGACCGGTATGGATTTAGTGACAGAATTAGACTTGGAAATGCACAGTAGCGTGTGTGTGAAGTTATTCTGAATGACCCTATGTGCACCTTGAATATTATATACCCTTTTAGGGATAGATTTCAAATAGCTCTGATATAGCAGAAACCACTAAATTATGAAATTGCTAAATTGGGAATTGTATTTCAACCCAGAACAAAAAATGTGCTTTGACGGACACTAAATAACTTGCCCAGCCACAACAGTACAGCGGTAACGACAGATGTAGCGGGATATAAATTTGAGGCCTACTATTTAGGCGCTGGGTGACCGGTATGGATTTAGTGACAGAATTAGACTTGGAAATGCACAGTAGCGTGTGTGTGAAGTTATTCTGAATGACCCTATGTGCACCTTGAATATTATATACCCTTTTAGGGATAGATTTCAAATAGCTCTGATATAGCAGAAACCACTAAATTATGAAATTGCTAAATTGGGAATTGTATTTCAACCCAGAACAAAAAATGTGCTTTGACGGACACTAAATAACTTGCCCATCCACAACAGGACAGCGGTAACGACAGATTTAGCGGGATATAAATTTGAGGCCTAGCTATTTAGGCGCTGGGTGACCGGTATGGATTTAGTGACAGAATTAGACTTGGAAATGCACAGTAGCGTGTGTGTGAAGTTATTCTGAATGACCCTATGTGCACCTTGAATATTATATACCCTTTTAGGGATAGATTTCAAATAGCTCTGATATAGCAGAAACCACTAAATTATGAAATTGCTAAATTGGGAATAGTATTTCAACCCAGAACAAAAAATGTGCTTTGACGGACACTAAATAACTTGCCCATCCACAACAGTACAGCGGTAACGACAGATGTAGCGGGATATAAATTTGAGGCCTACTATTTAGGCGCTGGGTGACCGGTATGGATTTAGTGACAGAATTAGACTTGGAAATGCACAGTAGCGTGTGTGTGAAGTTATTCTGAATGACCCTATGTGCACCTTGAATATTATATACCCTTTTAGGGATAGATTTCAAATAGCTCTGATATAGCAGAAACCACTAAATTATGAAATTGCTAAATTGGGAATTGTATTTCAACCCAGAACAAAAAATGTGCTTTGACGGACACTAAATAACTTGCCCAGCCACAACAGGACAGCGGTAACGACAGATTTAGCGGGATATAAATTTGAGGCCTACTATTTAGGCGCTGGGTGACCGGTATGGATTTAGTGACAGAATTAGACTTGGAAATGCACAGTAGCGTGTGTGTGAAGTTATTCTGAATGACCCTATGTGCACCTTGAATATTATATACCCTTTTAGGGATAGATTTCAAATAGCTCTGATATAGCAGAAACCACTAAATTATGAAATTGCTAAATTGGGAATTGTATTTCAACCCAGAACAAAAAATGTGCTTTGACGGACACTAAATAACTTGCCCAGCCACAACAGGACAGCGGTAACGACAGATTTAGCGGGATATAAATTTGAGGCCTACTATTTAGGCGCTGGGTGACCGGTATGGATTTAGTGACAGAATTAGACTTGGAAATGCACAGTAGCGTGTGTGTGAAGTTATTCTGAATGACCCTATGTGCACCTTGAATATTATATACCCTTTTAGGGATAGATTTCAAATAGCTCTGATATAGCAGAAACCACTAAATTATGAAATTGCTAAATTGGGAATTGTATTTCAACCCAGAACAAAAATGTGCTTTGGCGGACACTAAATAACTTGCCCATCCACAACAGGACAGCGGTAACGACAGATTTAGCGGGATATAAATTTGAGGCCTACTATTTAGGCGCTGGGTGACCGGTATGGATTTAGTGACAGAATTAGACTTGGAAATGCACAGTAGCGTGTGTGTGAAGTTATTCTGAATGACCCTATGTGCACCTTGAATATTATATACCCTTTTAGGGATAGATTTCAAATAGCTCTGATATAGCAGAAACCACTAAATTATGAAATTGCTAAATTGGGAATTGTATTTCAACCCAGAACAAAAAATGTGCTTTGACGGACACTAAATAACTTGCCCATCCACAACAGGACAGCGGTAACGACAGATGTAGCGGGATATAAATTTGAGGCCTACTATTTAGGCGCTGGGTGACCGGTATGGATTTAGTGACAGAATTAGACTTGGAAATGCACAGTAGCGTGTGTGTGAAGTTATTCTGAATGACCCTATGTGCACCTTGAATATTATATACCCTTTTAGGGATAGATTTCAAATAGCTCTGATATAGCAGAAACCACTAAATTATGAAATTGCTAAATTGGGAATTGTATTTCAACCCAGAACAAAAAATGTGCTTTGGCGGACACTAAATAACTTGCCCATCCACAACAGGACAGCGGTAACGACAGATTTAGCGGGATATAAATTTGAGGCCTACTATTTAGGCGCTGGGTGACCGGTATGGATTTAGTGACAGAATTAGACTTGGAAATGCACAGTAGCGTGTGTGTGAAGTTATTCTGAATGACCCTATGTGCACCTTGAATATTATATACCCTTTTAGGGATAGATTTCAAATAGCTCTGATATAGCAGAAACCACTAAATTATGAAATTGCTAAATTGGGAATTGTATTTCAACCCAGAACAAAAAATGTGCTTTGGCGGACACTAAATAACTTGCCCATCCACAACAGGACAGCGGTAACGACAGATGTAGCGGGATATAAATTTGAGGCCTACTATTTAGGCGCTGGGTGACCGGTATGGATTTAGTGACAGAATTAGACTTGGAAATGCACAGTAGCGTGTGTGTGAAGTTATTCTGAATGACCCTATGTGCACCTTGAATATTATATACCCTTTTAGGGATAGATTTCAAATAGCTCTGATATAGCAGAAACCACTAAATTATGAAATTGCTAAATTGGGAATTGTATTTCAACCCAGAACAAAAAATGTGCTTTGGCGGACACTAAATAACTTGCCCATCCACAACAGGACAGCGGTAACGACAGATTTAGCGGGATATAAATTTGAGGCCTACTATTTAGGCGCTGGGTGACCGGTATGGATTTAGTGACAATAGGACTTGAAATTAGACTTGGAAATGCACAGTAGCGTGTGTGTGAAGTTATTCTGAATGACCCTATGTGCACCTTGAATATTATATACCCTTTTAGGGATAGATTTCAAATAGCTCTGATATAGCAGAAACCACTAAATTATGAAATTGCTAAATTGGGAATTGTATTTCAACCCAGAACAAAAAATGTGCTTTGACGGACACTAAATAACTTGCCCAGCCACAACAGTACAGCGGTAACGACAGATATAGCGGGATATAAATTTGAGGCCTACTATTTAGGCGCTGGGTGACCGGTATGGATTTAGTGACAGAATTAGACTTGGAAATGCACAGTAGCGTGTGTGTGAAGTTATTCTGAATGACCCTATGTGCACCTTGAATATTATATACCCTTTTAGGGATAGATTTCAAATAGCTCTGATATAGCAGAAACCACTAAATTATGAAATTGCTAAATTGGGAATTGTATTTCAACCCAGAACAAAAAATGTGCTTTGACGGACACTAAATAACTTGCCCAGCCACAACAGTACAGCGGTAACGACAGATGTAGCGGGATATAAATTTGAGGCCTACTATTTAGGCGCTGGGTGACCGGTATGGATTTAGTGACAGAATTAGACTTGGAAATGCACAGTAGCGTGTGTGTGAAGTTATTCTGAATGACCCTATGTGCACCTTGAATATTATATACCCTTTTAGGGATAGATTTCAAATAGCTCTGATATAGCAGAAACCACTAAATTATGAAATTGCTAAATTGGGAATTGTATTTCAACCCAGAACAAAAAATGTGCTTTGGCGGACACTAAATAACTTGCCCATCCACAACAGGACAGCGGTAACGACAGATTTAGCGGGATATAAATTTGAGGCCTACTATTTAGGCGCTGGGTGACCGGTATGGATTTAGTGACAGAATTAGACTTGGAAATGCACAGTAGCGTGTGTGTGAAGTTATTCTGAATGACCCTATGTGCACCTTGAATATTATATACCCTTTTAGGGATAGATTTCAAATAGCTCTGATATAGCAGAAACCACTAAATTATGAAATTGCTAAATTGGGAATTGTATTTCAACCCAGAACAAAAAATGTGCTTTGACGGACACTAAATAACTTGCCCATCCACAACAGGACAGCGGTAACGACAGATATAGCGGGATATAAATTTGAGGCCTACTATTTAGGCGCTGGGTGACCGGTATGGATTTAGTGACAGAATTAGACTTGGAAATGCACAGTAGCGTGTGTGTGAAGTTATTCTGAATGACCCTATGTGCACCTTGAATATTATATACCCTTTTAGGGATAGATTTCAAATAGCTCTGATATAGCAGAAACCACTAAATTATGAAATTGCTAAATTGGGAATTGTATTTCAACCCAGAACAAAAAATGTGCTTTGGCGGACACTAAATAACTTGCCCATCCACAACAGGACAGCGGTAACGACAGATGTAGCGGGATATAAATTTGAGGCCTACTATTTAGGCGCTGGGTGACCGGTATGGATTTAGTGACAGAATTAGACTTGGAAATGCACAGTAGCGTGTGTGTGAAGTTATTCTGAATGACCCTATGTGCACCTTGAATATTATATACCCTTTTAGGGATAGATTTCAAATAGCTCTGATATAGCAGAAACCACTAAATTATGAAATTGCTAAATTGGGAATTGTATTTCAACCCAGAACAAAAAATGTGCTTTGGCGGACACTAAATAACTTGCCCATCCACAACAGGACAGCGGTAACGACAGATTTAGCGGGATATAAATTTGAGGCCTACTATTTAGGCGCTGGGTGACCGGTATGGATTTAGTGACAGAATTAGACTTGGAAATGCACAGTAGCGTGTGTGTGAAGTTATTCTGAATGACCCTATGTGCACCTTGAATATTATATACCCTTTTAGGGATAGATTTCAAATAGCTCTGATATAGCAGAAACCACTAAATTATGAAATTGCTAAATTGGGAATTTTATTTCAACCCTGAACAAAAAATGTGCTTTGACGGACACTAAATAACTTGCCCAGCCACAACAGTACAGCGGTAACGACAGATTTAGCGGGATATAAATTTGAGGCCTAGTATTTAGACGCTGGGTGACCGGTATGAATTTAGTGACAGAATTAGACTGGGATATGGCCAAAAAATAACCACACTATTGCTGGTTAAATGCACTTGGTGTGACAGCTTGACCAACCACACTACTGAGGGTTAAATGCACTTGGTGACGGGCGCAGCTTGCCCCTGATGTAGTATATGGCCAAAAAATGAACAGACTATTGCTGGTTAAATGCACTTGGTGTGACAGCTTCACCCTGATGTAGGCTTTCAGCCAAAAAACAACCACACCATTGAGGGTTAAATGCACTTGGTGACAGGCGCAGCTTGCCCCTGATGTAGTATATGGCCAAAAAATGAACAGACTATTGCTGGTTAAATGCACTTGGTGTGACAGCTTGACCAACCACACTACTGAGGGTTAAATGCACTTGGTGACGGGCACAGCTTGCCCCTGATGTAGTATATATCCAAAAAATGAACAGACTATTGCTGGTTAAATGCACTTGGTGTGACAGCTTGACCAACCACACTACTGAGGGGTAAATGCACTTGGTGACGGGCGCAGCTTGCCCGTGATGTAGTATATGGCCAAAAAATGAACAGACTATTGCTGGGTAAATGCACTTGGTGACGGGCGCAGCTTGCCCCTGATTTAGTATATGGCCAAAAAATGAACAGACAATTGCTGGTTAAATGCACTTGGTGTGACAGCTTCACCCTGATGTAGGCTTTAGCCAAAAAACAACCACACCATTGAGGGTTAAATGCATTTGGTCGCAGCTTGGATGCACTTGGTCGCAGCACCGCACAAGACACAAAATGGCCGCCGATCACCCCAGAAAAACGTGACTGACAAACGGTCTGGGCAGCCTAAAAACAGTGAGCATTTGAATTTCAGCAGCTCAATGATGCACAGCTGCAGATCGATCGATTAATCAAGTACTTTGGAGGAGTTAATCTGCCTAATCTCGCCCTACTGTCGCAACCGCAACCTCTCCCTACGCTAATCAGAGCAGAGTGATGGGCGGCGCTATGTGACTCCAGCTTAAATAGAGGCTGGGTCACATGGTGCTCTGGCCAATCACAGCCATGCCAATAGTAGGCATGGCTGTGACGGCCTCTTGGGGCAAGTAGTATGACGCTTGTTGATTGGCTGCTTTGCAGCCTTTCAAAAAGCGCCAAGAAAGCGTCACAAAAGCGCCAAGAAAGCAACGAACACCGAACCCGGACTTTTACGAAAATGTCCGGGTTCGGGTCCGTGTCACGGACACCCCAAAATTCGGTACGAACCCGAACTATACAGTTCGAGTTCGCTCATCCCTACCTATGTCCTACAGTGGAAACTTCCACAGGCACCCATTGATTGCCTTCTAGAACCTCTTCAGCCAGAGGTTTTGAATACCTCTGCACCGGCAAGGGATTCCAGCTTGCAGTAGATTATCACAGCTTTCTCCAGGCTGAATACGCAGCCAATTCCAGGAAGCACCACTAGAGGGCAGTGGTGCACCACAACAGCCAAAAAAAGCTTAGCTATCAGAGGCTGGAGCACCCTCTTATGAGCTTTAGCAGCTCCAGCAGTGAGGAGGACCTGCAAGTCCTTCTCTAAATCACTAATTCACTGCAATACCAGAACTTATGGGAGCCACAGCGTGGACTGGTCCTGAAAACTGAGACTGTTTTACCAACAGTCTCAGTTTTCAGGACCAGTCCACACTGTGGCTCCCATAAGTTCTGGTATTGCAGTGAATTGTTTGTTTTGTTACGTTGCTATTTATTGCAGACTCAGGTGATGGCCACTTTTGTCAGGACTCCCCCCCCACTTCAACAACTGTTTACATCCCAGTTTGTGCCACACTTTGCGCATTGTTTTATCCTCTTTATCAGGTTATTTGAGAGCCTCATGGAACTATGGTTCCCATCATGCTGCTATTTTATGTGTTTTTATAATATTTTATACCGTTTCTTGGATTACAAATATACCTCCTATTGGAGTACAATTATCTATCTTTACTTCCAGAGGAAGCCAAGAAACTGATGGACCTTTCTTTATGTCCACATTAAAGCACTTCAAGAAAAAGGTCAAGTCATGTTTGAGTGTATTTTGATGATAATGATTGCACTGCTATTTGCATAATATATTTGCACAGTTTTTCCCAACATGTTTACAGGTTAAGCAACGTTCAAGCACTTATGCCCATTGTGTGTATTCTTTTCCAGGTACCGCAATGTAAATCTATGCACTTTTTTGTGAAATTGCACTTACTTTTGCACTTAGCCAGATCAGTAGCACCTCTCTTTTGTGTCGCTTTGCTTTACAGCTCTGTTCTCTTTAAGCGGACTGCCTCTTTGGCTGCTTAATACTAATAGCTTGTTCCTGGTGTCATAACCCGGGTACCCAGGTAGGACAAGTGGTAAGTCCCAGGCAGGTCCAGCAACTACAAGGGTAACCTCAATGCTTCGTGAATGGGTAGGGGAATAATATACCCCTCATTACTGTTACCTGTGATATTGTCAGAAGCGTTGGGAGAAGTATACTCCTCCTCCCCCTTCTGTACCTTTGCCTAAGGCCTAGCGCAACACCTTAGAGCCATTTAGCTACCCATAGTCACCATAGTGATTATGCTATAAGCCTTAATTTCCGACTTTGCCACCCTTCCATTTGCAGGCATTTCATTACACAATAGTGGGATTACAGAGTAAAGACACACCATGCTTTATTTGGTATTAGGAATAGGATCCAAAATACTTCAAAGTCAGTCAGTAATGATTGCTTAGTGCAGACCGTTGGTTCACTGGTTATACTGAGCGGGAAACAGTTACTAAGACACCCTACTCATGCGGGCAGGAATCTTAGGATAGTCTTTATATGTTTGTCTTTGTCTTTAAATGTACTTCATGTCGCACTTTGTATTAAATTGGGTACCCCAGAGCTCATTCCTCTTATCCTAAGCACAAACCAAGGGCAGCTTGACTCAAAGTAAGGGGGAGTGTAACACCCCAGAGTTGTGTTACTACATGCCTCTAACCCGCTACTATCTTTTAAGAGCCTTTATACTGTGATCTGATCTGTAATTTATATTATGTCCTCCAGAAATGTGCATATAAACCTATTTTAAATGCAATTGCTCATGTAATTTGCCTGGGTACCAGTAGGTGGCAGCAACCCATTGGCAAGTATGGTTTAGTGATTAGTGTATCTAAGCTGGAATGGAATAGCCTTCCTGCAGAAGTGGATGGAATAGCCTTCCTGCAGAAGTGGTAGCTGCAAATATAGAGAAGGAGTTTAAGCATGCATGGGATAGGCATAAGGCCATCCTTCATATAAGATAGGGCCAGGGGCTATTCATAGTATTTAGTATATTGGGCAGACTAGATGGGCTAAATGGTTCTGATCTGCAACACATTCCATGTTTCTATGTTTCTATGGAATGGTTTATTCCAGATTAGCTCTCCCTCTGTGGAGAAGTGGGCTGGTCCTACATCCTGCAGCATGGGTAAGGAAGTTAGAGTTAGAGTCTAGCCTCCCCCCTGCTAGAGGAAGGATGTGTGATAGCGTCCAGAATAACCCCTTCTTAGTGAAGACAGCAAGGACCTAGTCTCGGCTGAGACTTGGCCATATACCCAGTCTGAGAATCTTCATCTCTGCTGGAGGAGGAAAGCAGAAACTACAGACAACCTCCAGAGTTCCAGGTATAAAGCATCCCCTGAGAATCCTTCTGTGAGAAGTCCAGTGCCTAGGAGAAGCCAATTCCTCCTCAGCTAGTCTGTCCCCATACAGCAGAAGGTACCAGATAAGTGCAGAAGCTAATCCTGCCACAGTTACAGAGCTACCAAGCAGATGTTTTTCCTGCAAGCTCCACATTTAACCACTTCAGGATATGTCCTGGTACTGTGTATTTCCGATCACCGCCGATCATTGAGCAGGCACTTCGACTAAATGCCTGGGGGGGTCCCGTGACCCCCCATGTCGGCAATCGCCGCAAACCGCAGGTCAATTCAGACCTGCGGTTTGCGGCAATTCCATGTTGCGGTGGTGGCATGTGGCAGTGCCATTGGGTCCCCATGTGGCTGTTGGGGGGACCCCATGGCAGGGAAGGCAGCGCGATGTCTAAGGAAGGCATCGCGCTGCCTTCCAGTGACGAGCCTGTGAGATCCAGCCCCCAGGATCTCACAGGCCCCGGAATCTGTATGAGCAATACACAGTATTACTCATACAGCCAATGCATTCAAATACAGAAGTATTGGAATGCATTGAGAAGGATTAGACCCCCAAAAGTTCAAGTCCCAAAGTGGGACAAAAAATAAAGTGAAAAAAAGTTCAAAAAATAAAGTTTTCCCCATAAAACATTAAAAGTTTCAAGTACAAATAAACAAACATTTCATTTCCCCCAAATAAAGTAAAAAAGAAAAAAAAATGGTAAAAAATAAGGGGGGGGGGGGGAGTATACATATTAGGTGTCGCCGCGTTCGTATCGACTGGCTCTATAAACATATCACATGACCTAACCCCTCAAATGAACACCATAAAAAATAAAAAAATAAAAACTGTGCTAAAGAAATCATTTTTTTGTCACCTTACATCACATAAAGTACAACAGCAAGCGATCAAAAAGGAGTTTGCCCACCAAAATAGTGCCAATCTAACCGTCACCTCATCCCGCAAAAATGAGCCCTACCTGAGACAATCGCCCAAAAAAAAAAAAAAAATATGGCTCAGAATATGCAGACACTAAAACATTTTTTTGTTTCAAAAATGATATTATTGTGTAAAACTTACATAAATTAAAAAAAGTATACATATTAGGTATCGCCGCGTCCGTATCGACCAGCTCTATAAATATATCACATGACCTAATCCCTCAGATGAACACCGTAAAAAATGTTAAATAAAAACTGTGCTAAATAAACAATTTTTTAGTCACCTTACATCACAAAAAGTGTAATAGCAAGCGATCAAAAGTCACACGCATCCCAAAATAGTGCCAATAAAACTGTCATCTCATCCTGCAAAAATCATACCCTACCCAAGGTAATCACCCAAAAACTGAAAAAAATTATGGCTCTCAGACTATGGAAACACTAAAACATGATTTTTTTTTGCTTCAAAAAAGAAATCATTGTGTAAAACTTACATAAATAAAAAAAAAAGTATACATATTAGGTATTGCCATGTCCGTATCGACCGGCTCTATAAATATATCACATGACCTAACCCCTCAGATGAACACCGTAAAAAATGTAAAATAAAAACTGTGCTAAACAAACCATTTTTTGTCACCTTGCATCACAAAAAGTGTAATAGCAAGCAATCAAAAAGTCACACGCGCCCCAAAAGAGTGCCAATAAAACCGTCATCTCATCCCGCAAAAATCATACCCTACCCAAGGTAATCGCCCAAAAACTTAAAAAATTATGGCTCTCAGAGTATGGAAACCTTAAAACATGATTTTTTTTTTTGCTTCAAAAAAGAAATCATTGTGCAAAACTTACAGAAAAAAAAAAAAAGTATACATATTAGGCATCACCGCGTCCGTGACAACCTGGTCTATAAAAATACCACATGATCTAACCTGTCAGATGAATGTTGTAAATAACAAAAAATAAAAACGGTGCCAAAACAGCTATTTCTGGTATCTTGCCTCACAAAAAGTGTAATATAGAGCAACCAAAAATCATTGTACCTGTACTGTCTTCTATGCATAGTTGTTAATGTGAGTGCTCATGTGTGTGTCTTCAGCACCATCTAGTGACCTTTAGCTGTAAGTGCATCTTCTGCCTTTTTAAGTTATGCATATTCATTAGGTCACCTGACTTCCTGCTCACAGTGCTTTCTGGGAAAGAGACAAGCTCCTGCTTCCTTTTCTCCTCACCTCATGGAAGGAGCAGCTGCACATTGTGTGTCTCTTACTAAAGCATCGTCGGTAAGGGACTTATTTATGTTTTTGTATTGGTTTTGTGTACATTGTGCTGTATACTCAGTTCTTGTATGTTCATTTTCCTATAGTTTACCTTATCTACTGCCGGTTAATAAAGCCACAGATTACAGAAAGAAGTCTCATCTTATTAACTAGTAGAATGGTGATATCTGCCTGTTGACCTGCATATAGACCCCGGGGGTACATGTTGTGAGAACAGGACAGTACCCTAAATTAGTAATACACAGTATTACTCATACAGCTAATACATTCAAATACAGAAGTATTGGAATGCATTGCAAAGGATTAGACCCCCAAAAGTTCAAGTCCCAAAGTGGGACAAAAAATTAAGTGAAAAAAAAGTGAAAAAAATTAAGTTTTCCCCAAAAAACATTAAAAGTTTCAAGTAAAAATAAACAAAAATTTCATTTTCCCCAAATAAAGTTAAAAAAAGGTAAAAAATAAGGGGGGGGAGTATACATATCAGGTATCGCCGCGTTCGTATCGACCAGCTCTATAAACATATCACATGACCTAACCCCTCAAATGAACACCATAAAAAATAAAAAAACTGTGCTAAAGAAATCATTTTTTTGCCACCTTACATCACAAAAAGTACAACAGCAAGCGATCAAAAAGGAGTTTGCCCACCAAAATACTGTCAATCTAACCGTCACCTCATCCCGCAAAAATGAGCCCTACCTGAGACAATCGCCCAAAAAATAGAAAAATTATGGCTCTCAGACTTTGGAAACACTAAAACATGATTTTTTTGGCTTCAAAATAGAAATCATTGTGAAAAACTTACATAAATAAAAAAAAAAGTATACATATTAGGTATTGCCACGTCCGTATAGACCGGCTCTATAAATATATCACATGACCTAACCCCTCAGATGAACACCGTAAAAAATGTAAAATAAAAGCTGTGCTAAACAAACCATTTTTTGTCACCTTGCATCACAAAAAGTGTAATAGCAAGCAATCAAAAAGTCACACGCGCCCCAAAATAGTGCCAATAAAACCGTCATCTCATCCCGCAAAAATCATACCCTACCCAAGGTAATCGCCCAAAAACTTAAAAAATTATGGCTCTCAGACTATGGAAACCTTAAAACATAATTTTTTTTGCTTCAAAAAAGAAATCATTGTGTAAAACTTACATAAATAAAAAAAAAGTATACATATTAGGTATTGCCGTGTCCGTGACAACCTGGTCTATAAAAATACCACATGATCTAACCTGTCAGATGAATGTTGTAAATAACAAAAAATAAAAACTGTGCCAAAACAGCTATTTCTTGTTATCTTGCCTCACAAAAAGTGTAATATAGAGCAACCAAAAATCATTGTAGCCTAGTGGCGTCGCTAGAGGGGGGCGAGGGGGGGCAATTGCCCCCCCTATGTTATTCCTTGCCCCCCCAGGTGCCCCCCCGCTGATTCCCCCGAGTGAATACTAATGAGCGCTTCCATTAAGGAAGCGCTCATTAGTACAGAAGGACCAGGAAGTGGTGAACGCTCTGTACTCACCACTTCCTGGTCCTCGGCTGTCGGCTGTGCAGGGCTGCGCACAGCGTGAGGTCGCTCTGTGACCTCACGCTGTGCGCGCCAGTTTAGAGCACGCACAGTCGACTGAGGAGGGAGAAAATGGCAGGCGGAGTCCGTCCAGGAGCAGGAGAGGTAAGTGTTTTTTTTTTTTAATTTTATAAAAAATGTGGCTGCTGGGGGCATTATGGGGGCTAATAGGAGGCATATGGGGCTAATTGGAAGCATATTTGGGGGCTAATTGGAGGCATATTTGGGGGCTAATTGAAGATGTATGGGGGCATTTGGAGGCATATTTGGGGGCTAATTGGAGGCATATTTGGGGGCTAATAGGAGGCATATGGGGCTAATAGGAGGCATATGGGGCTAATAGGAGGCATATGGGGCTAATTGGAGGCATATGGGGGCTAATAGGCATATGGGGCTAATAGGCATATGGGGCTAATAGGCATATGGGGCTAATAGGAGGCATATGGGGGCTAATTGGAGGCATATGGGGGCTAATTGGAGGCATATGGGGTCTATGGGGCTAATTGGAGGCATATGGGGGCTAATTGGGGGCTAATTGGAGGCATATGGGGGCTAATTGGAGGAATATGGGGGCTAATTGGAGGCATAGGGGGTATATGGGGCTAATTGGAGGCATATGGGGTTAATTTGAGGCATATGGGGGCTAATTGGGGGCTAATAGGAGGCATATGGGGGCTAATTGGAGGCATATGGGGGCTAATTGGAGGCATATGGGGTCTATGGGGCTAATAGGAGGCATATGGGGCTAATAGGAGGCATATGGGGGCTAATTGGAGGCATATGGGGGCTAATTGGAGGCATATAGGGGCTAATTGGAGGCATATAGGGGCTAATTGGGGGCTAATAGGAGGCATATGGGGGCTAATTGGAGGCATATGGGGGCTAATTGGAGGCATATGGGGGCTAATTGGAGGCATATGGGGTCTATGGGGCTAATTGGAGGCATATGGGGTTAATTGGAGGCATATGGGGGCTAATTGGGGGCTAATAGGAGGCATATGGGGGCTAATAGGAGGCATATGGGGGCTAATAGGAGGCATATGGGGGCTAATTGAAGGCATATGGGGGCTAATTGGAGGCATATGGAGCTAATTGGAGGCATATGGGGGCTAATAAGAGGCATAATGGGGGCTAATTAGAGGCATAATGTGGGCTAATGAGGCATAATGGGGGCCAATGGGGCTAATAAGAAGAATAATGGGGGCTAATGAGGCATAAGGGCTTATATGGGGGCTGATATGGGAGTGATGAGAGGCATAATGAGGGCTAATGAGAGGCATAATGTGTCATCCACAGATCCCCCATAACAGTGTGTCTTCCACAGATCCACCATAACAGTGCGCCTGTGCACTGACGAGAGACAGAAAGAAGGGGAAAGAATCCGTGGAAGCAAGCAGAGGACAGCACAGCAGACGACTGAATAGCTTCTTTTGTAAGTAAATTGTTTTATTATAACTGTATCCCTGCAGACCGCAACTCTCTCGTATTTTGTAATCTTATTTTGTTTTTGCCCCCCATTTTTGACTGTGGTATCTTTGTGCCCCCCCTATATATTGTTCCTAGAGTCGCCACTGTTGTAGCCTAAACTAGTACCCAAAAAACTTCCACCCTATCCTGTAGTTTCTAAAATGGGGTCACTTTTTTGGGGTTTCTACTCTAGGGGTAGATTTTCAAATTGTATCTCTATTTTCCATTAATTCTTGTGGAACACCTTAAGAGTTAACAAAGTTTGTAAAAATCAGTTTTGAATACCTTGAGGGGTGTAGTTTCTTAGATGGGGTCACTTTTATGGAGTTTCTACTCTAGGGGTGCATCAGGGGGGCTTCAAATGGGACATGGTGTCAAAAAAATCAGTCCAGCAAAACCTGCCGTCCAGAAACCGTATGGCATTGCTTTCCTTCTGCGCCCTGCTGTGTGCCCGTACAGCGGTTTACCACCACATATGGGGTGTTTTTGTAAACTACAGAATCAGGGCCATAAATATTGAGTCTAGTTTGGCTGTTAACCCTTGCTTTGTAACTGAAAAAAAAAATATTAAAATGGAAAATCTGCCAAAAAAGTGAAATTTTGAAATTATATCTATTTTCCATTAATTCTTGTGGAACACCTAAAGGGTTAACAAAGTTTGTAAAATCAGTTTTGAATACCTTGAGGGGTGTAGTTTCTAGAATGGGGTCATTTTTGGGTGGTTTCTATTATATAAGCCTCACAAAGTGACTTCAGATCTGAACTGTTCCCTAAAAATTGGGTTTTTGAAAATTTCTGAAAAATTTCAAGATTTGCTTCCAAACTTCTAAGCCTTGCAACATCCCCAAAATATAAAATATCATTCCCAAAATGATGCAAACATGAAGTAGACATATGGGGAATGTAAACTAATAACTATGTTTGGAGGTATTACTATGTATTATAGAAGTAGAGAAATTGAAACTTGGAAATTAGCCATTTTTTTCACATTTATGGTAAAATTTGTATTTTTTTATAAATAAAAATATATTTTTTTTACTTCATTTTACCACTGTCATGAAGTACAATATGTGACGAAAAAACAATCTCAGAACAGCCTGGATAAGTCAAAGCGTTTTAAAGTTATCAGCACTTAAAGTGACACTGGTCAGATTTGCAAAACATTGCCTGGTCCTTAAGGTGAAATAAGGCTGTGTCCCTAAGGGGTTAAAGCAGAAGTACTAATTCCTGCCAAAAATTGCCAAAACCTGCTGGGACCAAGAGACCAAAGCTGTGTACCACATCGATGCAAGTTATTTCAAGTAAAGAAATGTTTGAACTTCATCTAAAGGTCTGGACATAATTTCTTCAGCAAAATTCCTCTATTAATCCTACTATCACTACACTAAAATTTTTAGCAAGTGAGCTAGGAGCCAGGAGTCCGGCCTTACCCGGTTAGGAAACACTGTGACACAACTAACATATCGCTATAGAGACATTGTAGGGACATGCATTATAACACCTTGGAAGGGCCCTGGGATAGTACCCTGCACACACTGCAATTGGCGTCACAACAAATACAGGATATATTATCCACCTGACCCGGCCACTGCACTAAAAGTGGTGTCAGCAAACCCGTTCCTGGTCATGCACTTCTAAACTTCTAAGCCTTCTAATGTCTTAAAAAGGAATGTCATTTAAAAAATGATCCATACATGAAGTAGACATATGTAAAATGTAAAGTAATAACTATTTTAGGAGGTATCACTTTCTGTTTTAAAAGCAGAGAAATAGAAACTTTAAAAATGGTGAATTTTTCCAAATGTTTGGTATTTTTTCCTTATAATTAAAAATGAAATATTTTGACTTAAATTTGCGAATGTCATGAAGTTTAATATGTGACAAGAAAACAATCTCAGAATGGCTTGGATAAGTAAAAGTGTTTTAAAGTTATCACCACATAAAATGACATGTCAGATTTACAAAAAATGACCTGGTCCTTAAAGTGAAAAATGAACCCCTGAATGGGTTAAAAACATACTACACCATCTCATGTTATGCTTTTTTTAATCGAAAGCTTCCAAGAATTGTCCCTTATCGGGGGCGCAGATGGTGTGTTATGGAAAAAATAAGTTGGCTTGTTGGGAGTAAGCATTCAAAAATGATGCCTTAATGTGGCCAGATTCCTGCCCCTGCTTATACATAAACATGTTAATGTATGAAAAAAGAGTGGATTGTTCTGCACTAGCATTTAAAATGATGCATTAATAGAGGTAGAATGCCTGTGTAGTGTCCCACTAGGTAGGGGTGGGCACTACACAAGGGTCAATTGGTGTGCGCGTTACTCCTACTCACAAGGAACAGAAATGTCATGTTTAATTGTACATTTAATGTATGTTTTAATGTGTTGTTATATGCAATGTACCCCTGTATGATGCAACAGCAGGCCTAGTTGGGTGTAGTTAGACATCCCAGACACTAGAGGGAGATAGGGAGCCCCTAGTATAAATGTCCAGGCCTAGACAGGGAGTAGGAGTGCAGAGTCAGGAGTCTGAGAAGACAGAGGTTAAAAAGCCTGCTCCTGACATGCAGCTGGATAGCCCTGGCTGCTAGTGATGTCCAGGAGGCTAGTGAGAAGCTCCAGCCTGCCTGAGAACAAGAGAGCCTTAGTTAGCTCTGAAGACACCCCAGTTGCAGGACCCAACCTCCTGGGAGAAACCCACAGTCATCCACTTTACAAGAGAGGGCGATCCAGGGTAAGCTAAGTGACCCTGATGGGCAGATGAAACTAGAAAGAATCTAATACCTGAGGAAGATAGTAACCAAGGATTTAAGCCACTCTTTAGGCATCCGGGCCTTGGGATATAAAGCCAGAGCAGGAGTTCTAGAAAGGACAGTGTACATTGATTCTGAGGAAAGGTACAACCTGCTGCTGAGTGCTTGTGAAGTTTACCCTCTGCGTATCTTGCATAAATATTGCCTGCCATTTTGTGAATAAGCCTACTTGTGGAACTGTGATTGAAAGACTGTACTACTACCTGCTGTACAAAGTTGGATTGTTCAGTAAAATTACGTTTGGTTCACTATTCTACTTGTGTACCTCCATCATTCCAACTACCAACCGGCGTGCCACCGTCCAAAGGCACTGGCGTCACGAATACAACAGGGACCTTGCCCCCGGCACTCAAAATACCCATAACATCCAGGGCACCTCATCCACCATCAGGCCTGGTCCCTATATACAGAGTGTGCCCCAGAGGAACCGTGTCTACCTCTCCTTCACTGCCACGCACCTGCCCAGGGTTCTCCAATACAGTGAGTACCCTTGATTGCCCATAACCGTGACCTCACTTCGTCTACACCCTGCAGGTCTGGCGTGTTGCATAAATTGGCGTCACGAACAGGATACGAATATTCCTGCGCCATTGCGGATTTAAAAACTGTGTGCTGAAAATTGTCTTAAAGTGACATGCCCCAAATTGTTTTATTGAAAATTGCTGGGCCAAAGTCAACTGTAATAATTGCGGTGTGAAAATAGCATTGTGTGGACTGTTTTCTACTTATTTAAGCCACCGCTTGCTGTCAGTGAATAGACAGCTATTTTGCTCAAAGATGGCCGCTTAGCTTGATTGAAATTGTTTGCTGCGTCATCTTCATCCTGAATTGGCGGTAAAAATTGGCGCCTTCTGCTAAAAGTGCGGGAAGGCTGTATGCTGGCGCCACCGCCCTGTCTGGACATTTGCATGTCTGCTGTAATGGATTCCGCCTCCCCCATACTGGAGTACCTGGGGGGCGGCCTCCCAGTGCAATGGGAGGATCTGTCTGAACTTGTTGGCGCCACCCTGTCGCTCTCCAGAGAAGGATCGAGCATGTTGAGGAGTGAGGACTGTTCTGCTGAGATGTCCGCGCCTGATTTGTTAACCATGAATGTGACTGGTGTAGAGCAAGAGGACGCTCCACCGGCCTACTCTCCGGGACCGGAGAGACCCGCCTGCCCGACACCGAGGACGCAACCAGGGACCTACTATGGCTCCTGGAGAGACTTCTTCCAGCCCTCGTTCAAGTGGTCAGCGTTGATGGCAGAGATTCGGGAGGCCGCAATAAAGAAGACAACTAAAACCAAAATATACTATGAAGAACTGGCAAAGACCGTTCACGAGCGCCACACTGACACACAACCCCGCCTGGAAAGGAGAATGGGGTTGGTTGTGGCCTTTGACAAGGACCGAGGCTTCGGTTTCATAAAAGACTACCTGACTGGAAGAGACTTGTACAGGTACTTCTCAAAAAATTAGCATATTGTGATAAAGTTCATTATTTTCTGTAATGTACTGATAAACATTAGACTTTCATATATTTTAGATTCATTACACACCAACTGAAGTAGTTCAAGCCTTTTATTGTTTTAATATTGATGATTTGGGCATACAGCTCATGAAAACCCCAAATTCCTATCTAAAAAAATTAGCATATCATGAAAAGGTTCTCTAAACGAGCTATTAACCTAATCATCTGAATCAACTAATTAACTCTAAACACCTGCAAAAGATTCCTGAGGCTTTTAAAAACTCCCAGCCTGGTTCATTACTCAAAACCGCAATCATGGGTAAGACTGCCGACCTGACTGCTGTCCAGAAGGCCATCATTGACACCCTCAAGCAAGAGGGTAAGACACAGAAAGAAGGCTGTTCCCAGAGTGCTGTATCAAGGCACCTCAGTGGAAAGTCTGTGGGAAGGAAAAAGTGTGGCAGAAAACACTGCACAACGAGAAGAGGTGACCGGACCCTGAGGAAGATTGTGGAGAAGGACCGATTCCAGACCTTGGGGGACCTGCGGAAGCAGTGGACTGAGTCTGGAGTAGAAACATCCAGAGCCACCCTGTACAGGCGTGTGCAGGAAATGGGCTACAGGTGTCGCATTCCCCAGGTCAAGCCACTTTTGAACCAGAAACAGCGGCAGAAGCGCCTGACCTGGGCTACAGAGAAG
Source organism: Bufo gargarizans (assembly GCF_014858855.1). Taxonomy (NCBI): domain Eukaryota; kingdom Metazoa; phylum Chordata; class Amphibia; order Anura; family Bufonidae; genus Bufo; species Bufo gargarizans. Next base: position 258,362,144 of record NC_058084.1, read on the forward strand.
CAGCACTGGACTGTTGCTCAGTGGTCCAAAGTACTTTTTTCGGATGAAAGCAAATTTTGCATGTCATGCGGAAATCAAGGTGCCAGAGTCTGGAGGAAGACTGGGGAGAGGGAAATGCCAAAATGCCTGAAGTCCAGTGTCAAGTACCCACAGTCAGTGATGGTCTGGGGTGCCATGTCAGCTGCTGGTCTTGGTCCACTGTGTTTTATCAAGGGCAGGGTCAATGCAGCTAGCTATCAGGAGATTTTGGAGCACTTCATGCTTCCATCTGCTGAAAAGCTTTATGGAGATGAAGATTTCATTTTTCAGTACGACCTGGCACCTGCTCACAGTAAATGGTTTACTGACCATGGTATTACTGTGCTCAATTGGCCTGCCAACTCTCCTGACCTGAACCCTATAGAGAATCTGTGGGATATTGGGAAGAGAAAGTTGAGAGACGCAAGACCCAACACTCTGGATGAGCTTAAGGTCGCTATTGAAGCATCCTGGGCCTCCATAACACCTCAGCAGTGCCACAGGCTGATTGCCTCCATGCCACGCCGCATTGAATCAGTCATTTCTGCAAAAGGATTCCCGACCAAGTATTGAGTGCATAACTGAACATCATTATTTGAAGGTTGACTTTTTTTGTATTAAAAACACTTTTCTTTTATTGGTCGGATGAAATATGCTAATTTTTTTAGATAGGAAATTTGGGTTTTCATGAGCTGTATGCCAAAATCATCAATATTAAAACAATAAAAGGCTTGAACTACTTCAGTTGGTGTGTAATGAATCTAAAATATATGAAAGTCTAATGTTTATCAGTACATTACAGGAAATAATGAACTTTATCACAATATGCTAATTTTTTTAGAAGGACCTGTATGTCAATCGGAGGTCCGTCAAGCAGAGCTACCTCCCAGAACATTTACATAACCTCCGCGAGGGAGAGGAAGTTGAATTCACCCCTGCTGAGGGCCTGCGAGGCCCCTACGCCACTGCCGCGTCCCGTCCGAAAAAGAAATCGGAGGACTGGGACCTTGATGAGGACCACCCTGGCTGCGAGCAAGAACCTGTGTGCTCTCCAGAACCGGCCCATCATGCCTTTCAAGAAAGGGGCTCCTTCATTGGCCCGAATGTATTTTGGCAGCCGACAGTGGTGGAGAAGAGGGTTAGCCCATGGCCCTCACCTGAGTTGCCTCGCAGGGAGAAAACTGTCCGTGAGCTTCAGGATGCCGAGAGATTCCGAGCTACCCTGGAAAATATCCGCAGAGGGAGGAAAGCGGACGCCTCACCTGAGCCTGCAGCGGCTGCGCAGGACGAACCACCCACCTTCCAAGTGCCGACGGCGACAGCGGAGACCAGCGATCCCGACTCTGAAAGCCTGGACGACCAGATTGTGCGGCTGGAGTTAAAGCTACGGGAGCTACGCCAGATTGCCTCCGCCAGGATCCGGACTCCACCTGACCTACAAGAAAGAGGACGTAAGGACTCGGACGTCTCCGGGTCTAAGGTGAGAGTACCTGTCCCTGCCAGTCGTCCCTCCTTAGTACCGGCATCTGCGGTGGGATCCTCTTACGCTGTGCACCGGCGCACAGAGCCAGTTGTTCCAGAACCCACCGGACCGCTTGCAGCAGCGGTACCCAGGCCAGTGCAGCAGCCCACGATAGTTATGCCTGCTCCGGTGCGGTCAGCGACTTTGATTACCCCTAGGCCTATGGGGCCTATACCTATTAGGGGTCCGTTTATGTTGCAGTTGCCCCCCAATACAGTGTTGTGGACACATCCGTCTATTGAACCTCAGTACAGGCCCGATATACAAATGGAGCCAGGGAGCACCACTGAAATGCAAAGTGGATATGACTTGCCCCTGTGAATTGGCCTGCTAGGCCCTTGATGTTTGCTTTATTTACCAAGGGATCCTAAAGAAGACTTAACCCTTCCAGGACAGGAGTCCTTTGTTGTTTTGGCCCTCTGTTGCTGCTGCCAGTTACTCACTGCTCAGTGGAGGCGGCAAGCCACTGAAATACCACGTGCAGCAAGGCCATCTTGTTTACAGGACCTCCTGCCTGCTTTCTCAGAGTGAAAACCCAGTTGTGCCTGTTTTCATAAGTTGCACCTTTAACCCTTTAACTCCCTTTTCAGGTTGATTACGGGTATTACAGCACTTGTTTTATATATGCCATTTGAATAATGTGGACTATTTTATGTGCTGCTATTTTATTATGCAACTTGAATTTCAAGAATTGGGCCCAGGGATAGACTCAAATGCACATGAGCCTCTAAAATTTTGCTACTATTTTAAAGAAATGTGCCCAGAGATGGACTCCACCTCGTGTGAGCCTCTGTGATTCCATCTTCCTCTCTATTTGCATCTGCGATATCCTTACTTGGCTGTGGATTGAACCTGGGTACGGACTCATTTTATATGCTTTGAGCCACTAAGGACTTATGTTTATTTACTTTTATATGGACTATCCTGGTTTATTGTTACGCTGTGCCAGGTCAGCGCCCCTGTTCCCATTGTGTTATCCTGAGAGAAGAGAACGACCCCCCTTTTCACCATTACTTGCTCCTAATCCAGTGGAACTGCCTGATGTATACATATAATGTATTCTTGCAAATGTAGATGTGTTTTCCTGCTTTGCTTTATCTTCCCTATTACAGGTGCAGTATCCAGCTGTGCAGGGACCCTCCATGTTGCGCCGAGGACGGGCAACGTTATAGCGTGGGGGTATGTAGTGTCCCACTAGGTAGGGGTGGGCACTACACAAGGGTCAATTGGTGTGCGCGTTACTCCTACTCACAAGGAACAGAAATGTCATGTTTAATTGTGCATTTAATGTATGTTTTAATGTGTTGTTATATGCAATGTACCCCTGTATGATGCAACAGCAGGCCTAGTTGGGTGTAGTTAGACATCCCAGACACTAGAGGGAGATAGGGAGCCCCTAGTATAAATGTCCAGGTCTAGACAGGAGCATGAGTAGGAGTGCAGAGTCAGGAGTCTGAGAAGACAGAGGTTAAAAAGCCTGCTCCTGCCATGCAGCTGGATAGCCCTGGCTGCTAGTGATGTCCAGGAGGCTAGTGAGAAGCTCCAGCCTGCCTGAGAACAAGAGAGCCTTAGTTAGCTCTGAAGACACCCCAGTTGCAGGACCCAACCTCCTGGGAGAAACCCACAGTCATCCACTTTACAAGAGAGGGCTATCCAGGGTAAGCTAAGTGACCCTGATGGGCAGAGGACATTGGAAAAGTGTAGCAAGAATCTAATACCTGAGGAAGATAGTAACCAAGGATTTAAGCCACTCTTTAGGCATCCGGGCCTTGGGATATAAAGCCAGAGCAGGAGTTCTAGAAAGGACAGTGTACATTGATTCTGAGGAAAGGTACAACCTGCTGCTGAGTGCTTGTGAAGTTTACCCTCTGCGCATCTTGCATAAATATTGCCTGCCATTTTGTGAATAAGCCTACTTGTGGAACTGTGATTGAAAGACTGTACTACTACCTGCTGTACAAAGTTGGATTGTTCAGTAAAATTACGTTTGGTTCACTATTCTACTTGTGTACCTCCATCATTCCAACTACCAACCGGCGTGCCACCGTCCAAAGGCACTGGCGTCACAAATACAACAGGGACCTTGCCCCCAGCACTCAAAATACCCATAACATCCAGGGCACCTCATCCACCATCAGGCCTGGTCCCTATATACAGAGTGTGCCCCAAAGGAACCGTGTCTATCTATCCTTCACTGCCACGCGCCTTCCCAGGGTTCTCCAATACAGTGAGTACCCTCGATTGCCCATAACCGTGACCTCACTTCGTCTACACCCTGCAGGTCTGGCGTGTTGCACCTGTATTTATACACACAATGTTAGTTGTCAGAAAAAAGATTGTTTTGCTCTGCACAAGCGTCCAAGAATTATGCATTAAGGAGTAGAATACCTGTATGTATTTATACATTCACAAGTGTTAATTGTCAAAAAGAAAGAGTGACTTGTTCTGAATGAGCCGGGAAAATTGGGAGTAGCAGCAGTACAGTGTGGATGTGGAAAGGGTAGGATAATATTGACATGTGGGTGTAATAGTAGTGGCAGCAGTAGCAGCACAGCATGAAATAGACAAGGCAGTTGATGTACACGGCTGTTAACGGGTGGTAGTATGAATAGTAGTAATGGTGACTGTATAGTGGAAATGGTAGTGGCAGTAGGGTATAAGCAGCAGGGAAAAGTAGCTGCACTGGTGGCAGCAACAGCAGCCATATAATACAGAATATTATGCTAGGCAGGCCATCGGAGGCAGTGGTATGATGGCAGCATCAGCAGCCATACGGTATGGAGCATGATGGTAGTCACGCCAACAGCAGCAGTGGTATCGCAGCAGCAGTAGCCATATGATAGAAAGGGAACCAGCAGCAGTGGCATTATGGGGCACCATCAGTAGGGGCAAATCTATACATTGGCCTCAAACCTTGGATCCATGCCTTGTTCATTTTAAAAACAAGTGATGGTCCACTTATCGCTCGTTATGTGGACCTTGCCACTGATGGCTTTGTGCAGCAAACACCAGATTTTTCTGTCACTTGTTCGTGCAGGGCAGGGACAATCCCGCATGGAAAAGTAGTGGCAGCTGGGAACCATGTACCATGGGACAGCTGCCGTCTCCACCAGACTGGCAGCATTTCAATTTCGCAGAATTTTTGGCATTCAGGGCCAGGGCTCACGGGTGGTAGGGGGTACTTTCTATTTCTCTCCAGTGTTGGGGGATGGACAGTGTGGACATGCTGGGCCACGGTGATGGTGGTGGTGGTAGTGTGGCTGCCACATTGTCTGTTTGCGGGGAGGCAGGTGCCCCTGTCACTCCAGAGGGGGAGGAAGAAGCCAAGACTGCAGCAGAAGAGGGAGCAGGAGGAGCCTGAGATATTTTGTGTTTTTTCAGGTGTCTACTCCACTGCAGCTCGTGCTTTGCAGTTATATGCCTGGTCATGCAGGTGGTGCTCAGGTTTAAAACATTTATCTCGCTTCAGGCTCTGACTGCACAGCGTACAGTGTGCTTTGTCTCTCGGCACGTTAGACAGTAGCAGGTGTACTGGCTGGGGGCCGGCCACTTTGCTTTTGCACCCTGCTGCCTGTTTTGCTGTGTGGCTGGCACTGCGTGAACACCACCTCTTTCTCCGAACTGCACACATCACTCTGATGACCTGGATGCCATGTGATATCTAGTACCTCATCATCCTCCACATCATCTTCCACCTACTCCTCACCATTACCCTCCTTGCCAGTCTGCACAGTCCAGAAAGTCGCAGCAGTTGACACCTGTGTTTTGTCATCATCAGCAGAGATGCACCGTGGAGGTCCTCCCACGTCCTCATCCTCAAACAGAAGTGGTTGGACATCAGTGCACTTATTCTCTTCCAATTCTGGTGCAGGCCAAGGTGTATGGCCGGCAGAAAAAATGCCAGCAGAGTCATCAAAACGCATAAGTGACTTCTGCATGCCTTTGGGCTCAGATTGCTTGTCTGATGTGCAAGGGGTTGAGCTGGGAGATATATGCCCATGGGCAGCTGGTGCCAACACTGCGCTTTCAGCAGGGAACAAGGTGGGACAGAATGTGAATGACCCCAATAATGACTTTAGGTCAACCACAGATTAATATTAAGTATTATATTTCTGTATCACTGGTGCAAAGTAATTGTATATTTACAATCCAGAGGGTAGCATTTTAAATCCCAGGGAAAACATTGTAAATTGTAGGCCAAACTATTTAACAGGGAATCTCCAGGAAGTTCAAGAGTTTTTTTGGGTGTTTTGTTTCAGAGAAAATAGCAATACAATTGTCCAAGACATGTTTTACAATACAGAGTTTAGCATTTTAATGCTTTGAGTGAAAAAAATGTGTAATATTAGTCCAAAATCTGTGTCAGGGCATCTCCAGACAGTTCAAGTAAATTGTCAGTAGTAGTGTCTCCAGTGTGTTTGTGAAAAGGGAAGGACATTTTACTGCCTCTCTCTAAGTTCCAGAAAACAGACTTGTAATCTGATCCATACTTTGTGTGACTGTTTACAGTCTGTAAAATCTGGAATATGTAAGGATTCCAAATGATGACCTAGGATCATGGCTGTGTCCTCCCAGAGCCATAATATGGGTAGTAGCAGCACCATCTACTTGGTGAAAAGTTGTAGTAATCATAGTATGCTGCAGTTCTTTTTTGCTTCAGAAAGGAACAACATTATCATTGAGAAAAATAAATAAATATGAGATTGTGGATTGGATGGCACACTTCTCCTCTCAGTCATAGCAGGATGACATGAAGGTGACTACTGAGTCTAACATTGTGCCTTGGAGCCAGGGGTCACAGCACTCCTTCTGATCCTTTTACTTGCAGCCTCAGAGGATACTTTCAGTGGAGTCCTCTTTGTCTTCACTGCCTCTTCCTAGTTGGGATGCCTTTATTTTTCCTAGGAAGTGGCAACAAAACCCCACCACATCCTATGACAGTCAAGAGAGTCTCCCTGTTGACAACTTGTGTGAAAGCAGTTAGCTCTGTGCAGTGAGGAGGAGGGACTCCATGCATAGCTGTGGTGGTAGCAATAATGGTACACATAGCCATGGTATTGGCGGTGTGGGCAGTAACTGGCATTCCGGGAAAATATAGAGCAGGCAATTGGGATGGGGCCAAGGAGCCCACCATGATACCTCACAGTCTGATAAGAGTTATAGGGCTATATCTGCCACGGGAACCGGTGATGCCGCTGACTGTGGGTGGATTACACTGACAAGACTTTCAAACTCCATATCTCACCATTCACTACAGCTTTAAATGTGAGACCACCATCATTTTATAGACAATCATCTTGGCTATCTCATACATAAATTGGACTTGTAACTATTTTGCATTTGATTAGTTATCCAGATTCTTGTCATGTAACTGCATTGTTACTGTTTTGCTCCTGGTGGTGGAACAATCGCAGTGTTACTAGGTTTATTCCCAAGAAAAAGGTCACTGGTTTGAATCCCTGAACACCCATGAAGAAGAAGAAACAGCATCATCAAGATCATCACTAGCGATATTTCAGCCAATAAAATTTCCAAACTACATCATGTGAGTGCCATGACAGTTGGAAGAATACAAAATTAAGTATGTCCATCAATTCCAAAGCCAAGAGGTGTCCAGGCAAAATATTGGAGTCAACAAACTGGCTCATCACAAGGCCTATCAGTTCTGGTGCGACAAACACAGCAGTAGAGGTGGCTCATATGTTTAGTAATAGTGAGATCACATACGTCCATGTAAACATCATGAGACATGCATTACACAAGAATGGTGGGCCGAAAAAAGGTGAAGAAGCCTCGACTTCAATATTGTCATAAGAAGCATCGGCTCAAATTTGCAAAAAAGTATAAACAGTGGACAGTAGAAGATTGGAAACAGGTGCTTTTGTAGCGATGAGACAAAAGTCAATAGACTGAGCTATGATGGGTGCAAAAGAATCTGGAAGAGAAAAGGGGGCTAATGTGTCGAGAAATTGAAGGAGTTGTCAAGTTCGGATGAGGAAGCCTGATGATATGTGGTTGTTTCACAGTGAAAGGCGTTGGATACTTGACCAAGATTGATAGTAGTCTCAAAGCTGAGCTACAGATGCAGCCAAGCTAAATTGATGGTTAACAAATTAGGTAAAGGATGGCAAGAAAAAGATATCTAACTTTTCAGTGGATTTCAATGTCTTTTATCACAAGATAAACAAGAAAACACTATGCCATGTGTTATCAGAGTCAAGTTTAGCTCTGCTACATCTGTATATGTGAGTATCCAACAAGACGAGTTACTTTGTACACTCAAGTATTATGGGTATGAAAATACTGACATAGTATTCCAGCTAGAAAATGACCTGAAACATACGTCAAAGCATTTGTAATGCTGAATTAGCCCCTACAGTCCGCACACTTTAACCCAATCAAACAGTTGTGGGTAGGGTTGAAGAAAATGCTGTATTTGTACCCAAGTTAGTCGACCAGTATGCACCAACATTGGGAATGCGTAGAAGAGATCTGGGTTGAGACATGCTTTCGGTTGAGACATGCTTGAACCTGATAAAGAGCATGCCCAGAAGGATTCAGGTAGCATTAAAGGGTGGATTTACAAAATACTGAACAAAATAATAAAAATAAAAATGTAGAATTTTAGGAGCAAAACAATAACAATGCAGTTACATGATGATAATCTGCATAACTAATCATATTCTAAATAGTTTCAAGTCCAATTTATGTATGAGATAGCTAATAATTGTCTATAAAATGATGGTAGTCTTACGTTTGAAGCTGTAGTGGATGGTGAGATATGGAGCCTGAAAGTCAAAAGTTCAAAACATTGTTACCCTTTTGCTTGTCAGTGTAGGTCCAAAACATGCCAGAGATAAGACAAGTATGACTGCCGGTAGTTCTGCAGGAGTATCTCTCGTCTGGCAGTTTTTCTCCACTCTGACATGAGACAGAAGCATTGCCCTGTGCAAACTCTTCAAGAGTAAAAATAAGCTGTGGGCAGTTAAACAAAAACATAGGCACCACAGCTCTATTGCTCTACATGAAGCAGCATCACTAGAGGTGGCAGCCAGTTACCGCAACAAGAATTTCCTCCTTCTCCAGTTCTCCCTTGCAGCAGCCGGGCCACAGTGCAGTGTCTTTCACATCATCATTAACATCAGACTCCTCCGCCCCTCCTCTGCTCCATTGTCAGCCATCAATAACAGAATGAATACCCAGGAAACAACTTTACACACCTAGAAATCCACTTGTGGGCGAGCTTAATTCCCACCTTCCAATTTGCTGGCTGTGTAGTTGCTGCCATACTAACTTTAGTAGAGTCTGCTATCTTTAGAGGGAACTGATGGCATTCGTTCAGCCTCGCTGGAAGATACCTAGCTGACATTATTTGTACAAAAAGCCATCCCTGCCTTGTACTCTCATATGGTGGAGAACATGGCCTACTACTTCTTGTGATTGTGGCTGTGGCGGAAGGTGTACTCCATGGTTGACACGTGGAGCATCTGTTATGGGCAGGGACAGTACAGGTCTTTCACGGCCGACTGGCTCAATGTTTTTTGTTGCAGCAGCAGTGAGGCATCACCCCAGTAACAATGCCAGATCCTTTTGACCTATTACGATTGCAATGAGCTGGCTCCCACTCCAGACTCATATCTGCTTCCTTCACCCTCTCCCCCATGACTACCCTCCCATCCCACAAATCTTGATCGTAGGGACACCTTTGGCATGAGCGATTTCATCCCTCTCATATTTATCTTACAACAGCCGCTGACGCTCATGCAGCAGGGGCAATGGCGGGAGAACAGCTAATGCATCATGCTTTTTGCCCTGTATATGTTGAAGAACCACATGGAGAAACTGTAATGGAGTTGGAGGAAGAGGTTGAGGATGAGAAGCTGCTACTGGAAGAGGAGGTGGAGGAGCAGGAAGATATGATGATGGTGACATCGGTCACCTTCACCAATTATCTGGCTCTTCAGGCATGCTGACCAGAATGGCAACCTGTATGCTCCCTTGCTTATGCATTGACAGGTGCTTGATTGCCATCAAGCAGTCTGATGATTACTGGAAAGTCATGCTTTTACACCCTTGCTGTCAAAGCAAAATTGGAAAATGTTTTCCTCCCTTTGAAAGGGAAGCCAAATAACACTGAGCAAAAATATAAACGTAACACTTTTGGTTTTTCTCCCATTTTGGATGAGCTGAACTCAAAGATCTGAAACATTTTCTACATACACAAAAGACCCATTACTCTTGAATATTGTTCACAAATCAAATCTTTCTAAATCTGTGTTAGAGAGCACTTCTCCTTTGCCGAGATAATACATGCCACCTCACAGGTGTGGCATATCAAGGTGCTGATTAGAGTTGGGATACCTAAAGGTTCGGGTGAGCTTCACAAAAAATTTACAGGTGGGACCCGAACTTGACACGAACTTGACACGAACTTGAACTCGAACTCCATTGAAGTCAATGGGGACCCGAACTTTTGAAAACTAAAATGGCTCCAAAAATGTCATGGAAAGGGCTAGAGGGCTGCAAATGGCATCAACATGTGGTTAAGAGCAAGGCAAGTGCTCTTCAAACAAATGTGGATAAGAAATTACTTTAAATAGCATAAAATACGTAAAAAAAATACAAATACAATCTTAATCTAGGAGGACGAGGTCCATATGGAGTAGGGGGTTGAGGAGGCAGTGGATGTGGCAGTGTAGGTGGAAGCGGTAGTGGAGGAGGAGGAGGTAGCCTACAATGCTTTTTGGTTTTCATTATTATTATTTTTTTATTAGGATACACCCCAAAACATTGGGAAATATAATCTGTGATTACCCCCTCCAGTTGTGCTAAACACACGTTCAGACAATACACTGGCTGCAGGGCACACCAGCACCTCTAAGGCATAAAGGGCAAGCCCAGGCCATGTGCCCAATTTGGAGACCCAGAAGTTGAAGGGGGCAGACCCGTCATTCAGTGCGTGTAGGCATGTGCACACATACTGCTCCACCATGTTGGTGAAATGCTGCCTCCTACTAAGACGATCCATATCAGCTGGTGGTGCTGGTTATTGTGGCGTGCTGACAAAGCTTTTCCACATTTCGGCCATGCTAACCATGCCTTTTGAGGTGCTGGTGGTGCCCCAGCTGCGTTGGCAACCTCTTCCTCCTCCTTTGCCTTCTCCTTGTGCTTCCACTGTGCCCCCGCTGTCAGGTGGGAATGCCATCAGCAGCACATCTACCAGAGTGCGCTTGTACTCACGCATCGTACGATCATGCTCCAGTGACGGAATTTAGGACAGTACATTGCCCTTGTAACAGGGATCCAGCAGTGTGGCCACCCAGTAATCAGCACGAGTTAGAATGTGGGAAACTCGGCGGTTGTTGCAGAGACACTGCAGCATGTAATTGCTCATGTGTGCCAGGCTGTCCAGAGGCAACAAAAAGCTGTCCTCTGTGGGAGGTGTATCATCTGTTTCCTCTGTATTCCCCCAGCCACGCACCAGTAATGGCCAATGGCTGGTTTGGGTGACACCCTGCTGTGAACACAGTTCCTCCACCTGATCATCCTCCAGAACTGTGCCCTGGCTGGACAATTGTGTACCTGGCGTTTGTGGGTGCAGGAACCCACCCTCGGAGCCACTTGTGAATCACTGGCCCTATGAAATGATCCCTCTTCCTTCTCCTGTGCCACATCCTCTTCCATTATCGCCAGCAGCGTTTTATTCAAGGAGGCATAGAAGTGGGATAGTAATGCTGAGAACGGCGTTATCGGCACTGGTCATGTTGGTGGAGTACTCGAAACAGCGTAACAAGGAACACAGGTCTCGCATGGAGACCAAGTCATTGGTGGTGAAGTAGGGCTGTTTCTCAGAGCGACTCACCTGTGCATGCTGCAGCTGAAACTTCACCATCTTCTGTTGCTGCTCGCACAGTCTGGCTAGCATGTACAATGTGGAGTTCCACCTTGTGGGCATGTCACATATGAGGCGGTGAGCGGTAAGGCCGAAGTAACGCTGCAGATCTGACAGGTGAGCAGCAGCAGGATGAGAACGCCAAAAGCGTGCACAGACGGCCTGCACTTTATGCAGCAGCTCTGACACATCGGGGTAATTTTTAAGGAATATCTGCACCACCAAATTCAGCACATGCGCCAGGCAAGGGATGTGCGTCAAACCAGTTAGTCCCAGAGCTGCTACGAGATTTCGCCTATTATCGCACACCACCAGGCTCACTGGCACCAACCAATTATCGGTCTGTTGTTCAAGGCCCGTCCACAGCTCCTGCACGGTGTGGGGTTTGTCCCCCAAACAGATACGTTTTAAAACGACCTGCTGTCGTTTACCCCTGGCTGTGATGAAGTTGGTGGTGAAGGTGTTACGCTGACCGGATGAAGAGCCAGTAGAGTATGAGGAAGCGGAGTAGGAGGAGGAAGCAACGGGAGGCAAACTGAAGCGCCCTGCAATCCTCGGTGGCTAAAGGACATGCACCAAATTGCTATCCGCCTCAGGCCCAGCCGCCTATGCATTTACCCATTGTGCTGTTTTGAAGATATAACGTCCCTGACTGTGCTTACTGGTCCACGTATCCGTAGTTAGGTGGACCTTACCACAAATGGCGTTATGCAGTGCACACCTGATTTTGTCCTACTTGGTTGTGCCTGGAAAAGTAGTGGCGACTGGGCATGACATACTATGGGACAGCCACCACCATAAGGCTTTTAAAACTATCCGTCTCCACGAGACGGAATGAATGCATTTCAAAAGCCAGTCATTTTGAAATGCTGGCATTCAGGGCCATGGATCACGGGTGGGTAGGGGGGTAATTCCTCTTCCGCTCCAGTGTTTGGGAGACGGAGAGCTGGACAAATCCGTGGGACATTGTGGAGATGCTTGGTGACCCAGATGGTGGTGTTGCTGGCATATTCTCTGCGGGGTGGCAGGTGGCACTGTCACTCCAGAGGTGGATGAAGAGTCCAAGACTGCAGCAGAAGAGGAATCAGGAGTAGCCAGAGACCTTTCTAGGTTTTTGAAGTGTCTACTCCACTGCAGGTCAGGCTTTGCACTTAGATGCCTTGTTATGCAGGTTGTGCTCAGGTTGAGAATGTTTATGCCTCGCTTCAGGCTCTGATTGCACAGAGTGCAAACCACTAGTTTCTTGTCGTCAGCACATTGTCTGAGGAACTACCATGCCAGGGAACTCCTTGAAGCTGGCTTTTGTGTGCTTGGTCCCTTGCTGTGGTGGGCAGTAGCAGGCGTACTGTCTAGGGGACGGCCGCTCCTCTTTTGCACCCTGCTCCCTCTTCTGCTGTGCTGGTGGCTCTTTGCGACCACCGCCTCTTCCTCCGAACTACACAGGTCACTCGCATGACCTTGATTCCAAGTGGGGTCGAGGACCTCATTGTCCTCCACGTCATCTTCCATCCAGTCTTCACCCCTGCTCTCATTGTCTGTCTGCACACTTTCAAAAGCCACAGCAGTTGGCACCTGTGTTTCGTCATCATCCGAGACGTGCTGAGGTGGTCCTCCCATGTACTAGTCTTGAAACATAAGTGATTGGGCATCGGTGCACTTAATATCTTTCATTTCTGGGGCAGGGAGAGGTGGATGGCCCTGGGAAACCCTGCTAGCAGAGTCATCAAAAAGCAGAAGAGACTGCTGCATGACTTGGGGCTCAGACTGCTTGGCTGATTTGCAACGGGGTGAGGTGAAAGACTGATGGACATCGGCTGCAGGTGCCAACTCTGATCTTTCAGCAGGAGACTGAGTAGCAGAGAATGTAAAGGAACTGGAGGCTTTGTCAGCAACCCAATCTACTACTGCCTGTACTTGTTCTGGCCTCACCATTTTCAGAGCCGCATTAGGCCCGACCAAATGCCGGTGAAGGGTTAGGTTCTATCGCCTACTCGCGCCTGAGGAAGGTGTTTCACTTTAGCTGGCACAGATCGACCACGCCCTCTCCCTGCAACAGGAGCTCCACTAGCGGCACCACAACCAGGGCCACACTTTCCTCATATTTCTCAAATTTAGGATCTTGCCCAAAATGTGTTTTTTTTTTAAATAACAAAATAGAACACCAGTATCTAAAGGGTGTATCTCACAATGACAGATGCAGCAAAGGCTGCAATATTTAGTACTTTGCCCAAAATGTGTGCTTTTTCAATACTAGAATAGCACAGCAGTATGTAAAGCGTGTATCTCACAATGATAGATGCTGCAATGGCTGTAAAAAAAAATATTTTGTCCAAAATGGGTGTGTTTTTTTAAAATAACAGAATATGACAACAGTATATAACGCTTGAATTTCACACTGACAGATGCAGCAAGGGCTGTAAAATTGAGTATTTTGCTCAAAAAGGGTGTTTTGTAAAACCCAGAAATTGATTGCTGTATTTCTAGCTTAAATTGGACACTGACTAATGCGGCAGAGGCCCAAGATGGAGGGTATTGCAAAAAATTGGTGTTTTTTAAAACCCAGAAAATGTTTGAAGTATTTCAAGCTTGTTTTTAACAATCGCAGATGCAGCAAAGGCTGCAATATTAAGTGCTTTACCCCAAAATGGGTGTTATTTTAATAACAGAATATGACAGCAGTATATAACGCTTGAATTTCACACTGACAGATGCAACAAGGGGTGTAAAATTGAGTATTTTGCCCAAAATTTTTTATTTCTTTTTTTAAACTGAAAATTATTGCTGTATTTCTAGCTTAAATTGCAGACTGTCTAATGCTGCAAAGGCCACACATGTAGGGTCTTGTCTAAAATGGGTGATTTTTTTTTAAACCCAGAATATAATTGCAGTATTTCAAGCTTCTATTTGACAGTCATAAATGCAAATATGCTGTGCTGTTGCACAGAACTTGCATAAAATTGTGGCCGCCCACCTAACTAACAGACAGATAAAAGTTATTTTTCTGGGCCACTGGGCTCAGGGCACGGTAAAAAGATTGTGCACTGCACCCACAAAACAAAATCTGATTTTAGATTCGGTCCTATTCTCTCCCTCACAGCAGTAGCATCCTATCCCTACACTAATCAGAGCAGAGTGACATGCAGCGCTACTTGACTCCAGCTTATATAGAGGCTGGGTTACATGCTGCACTGGCCAATCACAGCCATGCCATTAGTAGGCATGGTTGTGATGGCTTCTAAGGACACAGAGTTAAATGCTTGTTCATTGGCTGCTCTGCATCCTTTCAAAAAGCGCCATAAAGTAGCCGAACACCAAACCCAAACCCAAACTTTTACTGAAATGTTCGGATTCTGGTCTGGGGTCCAAAAATCCTAAGGTTTGGTACGAACCTGTTTGCTCAACCCTAGTGCTGATTAGACAGCATGAATATTGCACAGACGTGCCTTTGACTGTCCACAATAGAAGGCCAATCTGAAATGTGCACAGTTTTGCCTAACTGGATGGGGGGGGGGGGGGTGTCAGAAAACCAGTCAGTATTTGTTGTGGCCACTATTTGCCTCAAGCAGTGCAACACTTCTGCGTTGCATAGAGTTGATCAGGTTGTTGATTGTGGCCTGTGGAATGTTGGTCTACTCCTCTTCAATAACTGCTGAATATTGGCAGTAACTGGAACACGCTGTCGTATACGCCGATCCAGAGCATCCCAAACATAATTAATGGGTGACATGTCCGGTGATTATGCTGGCAATTAGAGATGGCCTTGCAGTTCGCCCGGAAGTCGTTTCGCTGCAAACTTTGCTATTCGCCAAACATGCAAACATATGGCGATGTCTGCCGACGCCATATTCTTTTGCATTGCGCCAAACTTTGACCCATGACACATCCATCAGGTGGGACAGGACAGCCAATTGAAATGTTTTAGCACATGGACACAGCCACAACCTATAAAAGAACCTAATCTGGCAGCCATTTTACATTCTGTGTTTTGCCAGTGTAGGGAGAGGTTGCTTTGTGGAGCAGGGCCAGGCTGTTAGGGACACCAAATGCTAGTTAATAGGGCCCAAAAGTCCTTTTAAGGACTGGTATAGGTGTGCTATCGATAGGTGTGATATACTGAGGACTGTGATATACCTGCTTCCACAAAATACTGATTAAGGGGTTTGATATACCTGTTTCCACCAAATATGATTGAGGCCTGCAATATACATGCTTCCACAAATATTGCTCTTCTCTAGGGACTTAGGCACAGTGTCATTTTAAAAATGACACACAGAGGAAGAGGCAGGCCATTTCACAGGGGTGGTAGGGGGTCAGGCAGGTGCACCAGGCTGGAGCCTAAGTGGGAAGTTGGAGAAGGTGGGTGCAATTACTTGAAAGGGTGCAACAGAGTTGGTTGAGTGGCTCGCTCAGCCTTCCGCTTCTGCACCCTCCTCATCCTCTGTATCTGCACCCTCCTCACTCTCTGCTGTGAATAGCCCCAAATACACTACCACCACCAAAATAACCCCTCCATTCAAGTCAGAGGAAATATTTTCTCATCCATTCCCAGATCTTACCGATGTGCAGCCATTCTTGACATCGAATGAGGAAGGGGAGGTAGCAACGTCCGCCACCCGGCAGTCTGACGACAGTACACAGCCCAAAGAGGTAGTTCCCCACTGTTTCTGCCTACTCCGAGATCTTAAATGTCAGTGGTGGTGAAGGTGACGATGATGACGTGTTGATGGACGTCACATGGGTGCCAACAAGAGAGGAAGAGGAGGGGAGTTCAGAGGGAGAGAAGGAGCAGTAGAGAGGGAGGAGAAGGAGGAGAAACAAGCAGAGCTCGAAGGGCACAGTAGGCAAAAATCAGACTGCAAATGTATCTGGAGCGAGCCATTCACCATGCACAGTCACTTCTGACGCTCCCAGAACGCTGGCACATGGCTCCACAGTGTGGGTTTGTTTTAACGTGTCAGCTGCTGACATAAGTGTTGCCATCTGCAACCTGTGCTGTCAATGCATAAGTCACGATAAGCCCAACACTCACCTATTAACGACCACCATAACCTCTTAAGGACACAGAGTGTACAGGTACGTCCTGATGTCCTGGCACTTAATGACACAGGAAGCACCTGTACGTCCTGTGTATTTCCGATCACCACCACGCACCTTGGCTAAATGCGCAAAGGGGTCCCCCTTAACCCCCCTGTGTCGGTGATTGCCGCAAAGGGCAGGTCAATTCAAACCTGCGGTTTGTGGCTTTTCTAATAAGTAGCGGCTGGCGGCCATCGGGTCCCTGTGGGGCTGTAGGGGGGACCTAATGGCATGGAAGGCAGCACAATGCCTTCCTGAGGCATTGGCGCTGCCTTCCTGTGACAAGCCTGTGAGATCCAGAACCCTGGATCTCACAGGCCAGAAGCTGTATGAGTAATACACACTGCATTACTCATACAGCCAATGCATTCCAATACAGAAGTATTGGAATGCATTGCAAAGAGGATTAGATCCCTAAAAGTTGAAGTCCCAAAGTGGGACAACAAATGAAGAGATTTTTTTTTATTATTATTACTTTTTCCCCCCCAAAAAATGAAAAGTTTCAAGTAAAAATAAACAAAAATGTAATTTCCCCCAAAAAAAGTTAAAAACAAAATTGTAAAAAATAGGGGGGAAAAAAGACATATTAGGTATTCCGCGTCCGTATCGACCGGCTCTATAAACATATCACATGACCTTACCCCTTAGATGAACATAGTAAAAAATAAAAAATAAAAACTGTGCTAGATTTCTGTCACCTTACATCACAAAAAGTACAACAGCAAGCGATCAACAAGGCATATGCCCACCAAAATAATGCCAATCAAACCGTCATCTCATCCCACAAAAAATGAGCCCCTACCTGAGACAATTGCCCAAAAACTTTAAAAAAAATATGGCTCTTAGAATATGGAGACACTAAAACATGATTTTAATATTTTTTCCAGAAATTATACTATTGTGTAAAACTTACATAAATTTAAAAAAGTATACATATTAGGTAGTGCCGCGTCCGTATCGACCAGCTCTATAAAAATATCACATGACCTAACCCCTCAGGTGAACACCGTAAAAAATAAAAATAAAAACGGTGTAAAAAAAGCTATTTTTTGTCACCTTAAATCACAAAAAGTGTAATAGCAAGCAATCAAAAAGTCATACGAACCCCCAAAATAGTGCCAATCAAACCGTCATCTCATCCCCCAAAAATCATACTCTACCCAAGATAATCGCCCAAAAACTGAAAAAAACTATGGCTCTCAGACTATGGAAGCAGTAAAACTATGTAAAAAATAATATATATACATATTAGATATCACCGTATCCGTGACAACCTGGTCTATAAAAATACCACATGATCTAACATGTCTGATGAATGTTGTAAATAACAAAAAATAAAAACGATGCCAAAACAGCTATTTCTTGTTACTTTGCCTCACAAAAAGTGTAATATAGAGCAACCAAAAATCATATGTACCCTAAAATAGCACCAACAAAGCTGCCACCCTATCCCATAGTTTCTAAAATGGGGTAATTTTTGGGGAGTTTCTACTCTAGGGGTGCATCAGGGGGGCAAAAAAATCTGCCAAAAAAGTGAAATTTTGAAAATGTATCTCTATTTTACATTAATTCTTCAGGAACACCTAAAGGGTTAATAAAGTTTGTAAAATCAGTTTTTATTACCTTGAGGGTGTAGTTTCTAGAATGGGGTCACTTTTTTGGAGTTTCTACTCTAGGGGTGCATCAGGAAAGCTTCAAATGGGACATGGTGTTAAAAAACCAGTTCAGCAAAATCTGCCTTCCAAAAACCGTATGCCATTCCTTTCCTTCTGCGCCCTGCTGTCTGTCCGTACAGCGTTTTACGACCACATATGGGATGTTTCTGTAAACTACAGAATCATAGCCATAAATATTGAGTTTTGTTTGGCTGTTAACCCTTGCTTTGTAACTGGAAAGAAATTATTAAAATTGAAATTTTGAAATTGTATCTCTATTTTCCATTAAAGGGGTTGTTCAAGTTATATTTATTGATGACCTATCCCCAGGATAGGTCATCAATATCAGATCGGAGGGGTCCGACACCCGGCACCCCCTCCAATCAGCTGGTCAGCACTGCCTCCTCTTCACTGTTTACCTTCTAGCCGTTGCATCTGCAGTGGTGAGCATGTGAAATTACACCCAAGCCTTCCTATTGAAATGAATGGGAAGGCTTTGGTGTAATTACACCTGCTCACCACTGCAGATGAAACGGCTAGAAGGTAAACAGTGAAGAGGAGGCAGCGCTGACACCGTGCAAGTCTCCTCTTCAAACAGCTGATCGGAGGGGGTGCCGGGTGTCGGACCCCTCCGATCTGATATTGATGACCTATCCTGGGGATAGGTCATCAATAAATATAACTTGGACAACCCCTTTAATTCTTGTGGAACACCTAAAGGGTTAGCAAAGTTTTTAAAATCTGTTTTTAATACATTGAGGGGTGTAGTTTCTAGAATGGTGTCATTTTTGGGTATTATAGAAGTAGAAAAATTGAAACTTGGAAATTTGCTAACTTTTCCAACTTTTTGGCAAATTAGGTATTTTTTTTATAAATAAAAATGAATTTCTTCGACTCCATTTTGCCAGTGTCATGAAGTAAAATATGTGACGAAAAAACTATTTTAGAATGGCCTGGATAAGTCAAAGTGTTTTTAAAGTTATCACCACATAAAGTCACACTGGTCAAATTTGCAAAAAATGGCCGGGTCCTGAAGGTGAAAATGAGCCCTGTCTTTAAGGAGTTAAGAAGGCACCTGGCCTCCCATCACCGAGCCCAGTAGGAGCAATGCCGTCAGAACCCACAAAGCCACACTCCTGGCGCTCCACGTCCTGCCTCTTCTCCTTCTCGTCTCTCCTCCCATTTGTCCTCCACTCCACCTTCCACCATGCACTCTACCTTCCACCGTACCATTGTCGCGTTCATCTGGCAAAAGGCTGGCTTTGGTGGCCCAAATGTTCGAGCAAAAAGTTGATGAAGCCAGATAACCCTCTTGTCCAACGGCTGACCACTGTCTTGTCGGAACTGCTAGCCCACCAGCTACTGCCATATAAACTGGTGGACTCTGAGGCCTTTAGCACACCACAATGGAAGGTCCCCGGAAAGGAAATCTTTCTCCCAGAAGGGTATCCCATAGCTATAAGGCCACGTTCAGTGGCAAGTGAATATATCTCTGGCACACAGTGTCAGTGCCAATATACATCTGATTACAGACACGTGGTCTAGCAAACACGGGCAGGGAAAGTACATACATTTTACTGCCCACTGGGTGAACCCTCTGATGGCCGTCAAGCATGTAACCTGTGGCTCTCGTGTGGATTTGGTGTTTCCGCCAAGTATTGTATGCAGACCTGCCTCTTCTTCTCCTCTTCTTACTCCAACCTCTGTCTCCTCCCCGGCTGACTCCTCCTTTTCCGCTCCGCCCAACAAGCTCCCCAGAACCTATTAAACGTCCCAGATGAGACGTTGCCATGCTGTGCTGTGTCTGTTGTGCCTGGAAGCCAAGAGCCACACCGGTCCTGCACTGCTTTCAGCTCTGTAGTCACAGGCTGATCAGTGGCTATCCCCGCTTAATTTGACAGTTGGTAAAGTGGTGTGCGACAACAATGTTAATCTGCTGAGCGTGCTGAAACAAGGCAAAATGCCACATGTGTTGTGCATGGCACACGTCCCGAACTTAGTCATGCAACGATTTGTTGCCAAATACCCAGGGGTCCAGGATGTCTTGCGGCAGGCCAGGAAAATCTCTGGCCGTTTTAGATCTTACACGGCCATGGCTCGCCTTGCTGAAGTTCAGCGGCCACACCACTTGCCCATCAGACGTCTGATTTGTGACAGCCCGACGTGCTGTAACTCCACCTTGTATATGCTTAATAGGCTTCTCCAGCAGCAACGTGCCATTAACAACTACCTGTACGAACTCTGCGGCAGGACAGGTTCTGGGGAGCTTGGTTTCGTTTCACCGCACCAGTGGCTGCTCATGCACAACGCATACAGACTTCTGCGGCCATTTGATGAAATCACCAAACTGGTCAGTCGCAGCCAGGGCACCATCAGTGACATTGTACCTTACACCTTTATTCTGGAGCGTGCATTGCATCGTGTCATTGATCATGCCATTGATGAGCAGTAGTTGGAAGAGGAGGAAGTCGCAATGCTGAATAAATTCTCGGGGGGGGGGGGGGGCGCTACTACATCTGAGACAGCAGGAGTCTGAAGAGGTGTCAGAGAAGGATGGTGGCTGGGGGCAGGAGGAGGAGCAAGAAGAGAAGGCTTTGAGGGGGACTTTAAACTTTAGGGGGGAGAAGACCGAGGACGACATTCACCTGGGCGATGCGCAGGACACAGGGCGCTCCACCGCTTCCAATTTAGTGCAAATGGAGGCCTTCATGCTCCAGTGTTTGAAGAGGGACCCCCGTATAAAAAGGATAAAGGGCAAGGACTAGTACTGGGTGGCAACATAGACCCCCGGTACAAACATAAAATGGCGGACATGTTACCAGCATCACAGAGAGCTGGCAGAATGCAGAATTTCCAGGCCTTGCTGCAAGAGATGCTGCATTCTGCTGAGGCGGGCGCTGGCTGAGGAATTTCCACCCACAGCAAAACAGGTGCAGGTACCAATTCTACCACGCCTGCAAGAAGAAGGCTGCTTGAAGATGTGTTGGTCACTTCGGATATGAGATCATTCTTTCCGCAAACCAATCGACAGCCACCCTCCGGATCCAGCCTCAGGGAACCCTAGACCAACAGGTATCCAACTACATCGGGTTAACAGCCGATGTGGACGCTCTGAGAAGCGAGGAACCCCTGAACTACTGGGTGTGCACGCTTGACCTGTGGCCAGAGCTGGCACAATTTGCCATGGAACTCTTGGCTTGCCCCTCGTCGAGTGTCCTGTCCGAAAGGACGTTCAGCACAACAAGAGGGGACCGTGACCGATAAGCACACTCTCCTAGCTCAAGACAGAGTTGACTACCTGACATTTCTAAAAATGAATGAGGCATGGATCTCAACACCTGTGACGACTACTTGTATTTGAATTTTATCATGACAGCCCACACATATCTGCCACCACCCAGAACAAAAAATTGTATCCAGTGACCGCCTAATGTACCTCCAGCCACATTATCACAAGTTCTTTTCTGTCAGATGAATGGCAATTTTTTGGGGCCTGTACTGGCCTATAGTAACATTTTTATCCATTGACTGCCTAATGTACCTCCAGCTACATCATCACAATTTCTTTTCTGTCACGTGAGTTCCTAAATTTTGGGGCCTGTACTGGCCTACAGTACAATTTTTATCCAGTGACCGCCTAATGTGCCTCCAGTCACATAATCACAAGTTTTTTTCTGTCAGGTGAATGCCTAATTTTTGGGGCCTGTATTCCAGTGGCCTGCAGTAAAATTTATATCCTGTACCACCTAATGTACCTCCAGCCAAATAATCACAAGTTCTTTTCTGTCAAGTGAATGCCTAATTTTGGGAGCCTGTACTGGCCTACAGTAAAAATTTTATCCAATGACCACCTAATGTACCTCCAGCCACATAATCACAATTTCCTTTCTGTCAGGTGAATGCCTAATTTTTGGGGCCTGTACTGGCCTACAGTAAAATTTCATCCAGTGACCGCCTAATGTACCTCCAGCCAAATAATCACAAGTTCTTTTCTGTAAGGTGAATGCCTAATTTTTGGGGCCTGTACTCCCATGGCCTAAAGACGCATAAAAATGTCCCCTGATTAAAATATATATTTTTGGTGAATTTTTTGGCCAATGATACCCCTCTGGTATGTCACTGTCCATGTTGTGGGACTATTTGTGCACTTCTAGTAAGTATTTGGTGGCTGCAATTAAAGTCAATCGGGCTCGCTGCGAACGCATGGTTCGCTAACATTTGATCGCTAATGCGTGTTCGCGATCCGTCTCGGCCGATGTTTGTCCATTACTACTGGCCATGCAAGAACTGGGATGTTTTCAGCTTCCAGGATTTGTGTACAGATCCTTGCAATATGGGGCAGTGCATTATCATGCTGCAACATGAGGTGATGGTCGTGGATAAATGGCACAACAATGGGCTTCAGGATCTTGTCACGGTATCTCTGTGCATTCAAAATGCCATCAATAAAATGCACCTGTGTTCATTGTCCATAACATATTCCTGCCCATACCATAACCCCACCGCCACCATTGGCCACTCGATCCACAACGTTGACGTCAGCAAACCGCTCACCCACAAGACGTCACACACGCTGTCTGCCATCTGCCCTGAACAGTGAAAACCGGGACTCATCTGTGAACAGAACGCCTCTCCAACGTGCTAGACGCCATCAAATGTGAGCATTTGCCCAGTCAAGTCGGTTATGACGAACTGCAGTCAGGTCCAGACCCCAATGAGGAGGACAAGCATGCAGATGAGCTTCCTTGAGACGGTTTCTGACAGTTTCTGCAGAAATTCTTTGGTTATG
Source organism: Bufo gargarizans (assembly GCF_014858855.1). Lineage (NCBI taxonomy): Eukaryota > Metazoa > Chordata > Amphibia > Anura > Bufonidae > Bufo > Bufo gargarizans. Next base: position 258,385,096 of record NC_058084.1, read on the forward strand.
CAAACCGATTGTTGCTGCAGCTGTCCGGGTAGCTGGTCTCAGACGATCATAAAGGTGAACATGCTGGATGTGGAGGTCCTGGGCTGGTGTGGTTGCACGTGGTCTGCGGTTCTGAGGCCGGTTGGATGTACTGACAAATTCTATGATGGAGACGGCTTATGGTAGAGAAATGAACATTCATTGCACTAGCAACAGCTCTGGTAGACATTCCTGCAATCAGCATTCCAATTGCACACTACCTCAAATGTGACATCTGTGGCATTGTGCTGTGTGATCAAACTGCACAGTTCAGAGTGGACTTTTATTGTGGGCAGTCTAAGGCACTCCTGTGCAATATTCATGCTGTCTAATCAGCACCTTGATATGCCACACCTGTGAGATGGGATGGATTATCTCGGCAAAGGAGAAGTGATCACTAACACAGATTTAGAAAGATTTGTGAGCAATATTTGAGAGTAATGGGTCTTTTGTGTATGTAGAAAATGTTTCAGATCTTTGAGTTCAGCTCATGCAAAATAGGAGCAAAACTGAAAGTGTTGCATTTATATTTTTACTCAGTGTACATTATTACCACGGCCACAAGCAGAGAAACCACAGTAGCAGTAGTCAGTTTAGTCTCCTCAATATGATAGACCAGTTTTTTCATATGCCATTCCAGGCTGAGGCAAATCAGCAAGTGGAGACCTCCCACCTCAACACCCAGTTTCAGCTCTACCTACACTCTGGCCTGTCTCCAGCACATAACTTGTCCCCTGGGCAGGCACACTGGAAGAGTGGTCTGAATTGACACAGCATTCTCTCTGTCTTCTTTCTTGCCCAGCTTCCAGTGTCATCTTGGAGAGGGTTTTTTTGTGCCACAAGAGGCAAGATGACACCCAAACGGACCAGGTTTTTTTCTGCTAGTGCCCAAAACATCACTTTTGTCAAAATGAAGCAAAACTTAGTTTGGCATGATTTTCACACTCCTCTGTCTTTTGGCTGATGAATAGATCTCATCTTGTTGACAATGCCTCATCTTGCCATCTTTTGCTGTCTGCCTGCCTTCTTGTCTATCATGTTTCCTGCTTACAATCACATTTTGTACGGCGGCTACTGCCTCCATCATCTCACTGCTGCCATCATACCTCTGCTGCTTGCTTGCCAACATATCCCATATGGCTGCTTCTGTTACCACTGCCGCAGATGATACTCCTCATTGCTAAACCCCTACCTCCATTACTATTAACTCTACGCATCCAATACTACTACTACTATTACTACTTCTTGAGGGAATTGAGCTTCGGATTCAAGAGTCTGAAGATGATTATTTCAAAACTTTGAATACTGTACAGAGATTTGTCTCCGTACGGCGTTTAAATGTATGGGCTCCAGTGAAGTGAAATTTATTATAATAACTTCGACCATCAATTTTTAAACTTGAAAACAATTTTAAAACTTGGATCTGAAGTTGGCTCCAGTACCGGCTAGTACCTCGATACTGAAGCCAACTTCATATCCAAGTTTTAAAATGGGTTTCAAATTCAAAGTTATGATGAGGTGATAACAAATTTCCCTTGCCGGAACCGATACATTTGAATGCTGTAAGGAGATGAGTCTCCATACAGCATTAAGTTTTGACCAAATTGACTCTGGATCTTGGATCCAAGGCTTGATTCACTCAACATTAACTACTACCCAGGAACAGCAGATCTACTGCCTTGTATGCTCCATGCTAAGCTGCTTCAGCTACCACTATTATTGCGTGCACATGCATCTAATACTCTATCCCAGGCATGCTGAACCTGCGGCCCTCCAGCTGTTGCAAAACTACAACTCCCATGATTCCTTGACAGCCTACAGCTATCATCCTACAGAAGGGCATTGTGGGATTTGTAGTTTTACAACAGCTGGAGGGCCGCAGGTTGAGCATCCCTGCTCTATCCTTTCCATATCCACACTCTACAGCTGCTATTCCCTATTAAAAAGGAGTTATTTTCTATGCTTTACTTCTGACAATTAACACATGTGTGCATTCTACCTCTGTTAAGGCATAGTTTTATTATTTTTCTTATCCCATATCACTGTGTATGTTTAAACACCTTCTGCTCCTGATAAAGGACAATTTTTTGAAGCTTTGGATAATGAAAAAGCAGAACACATGCAACGGTGAGGTATGCTTTTAAACATGCTGTTCATTAACAGTGTCAAACATGTGTTTACTGATAGCTATGTACTGTATGTCAGTGTCACTCATAATATGATTTACTATTGCTGTCATTGCATTCAAGAGCTTAGGATGGGGGAGGGGAGAGGAAACACAAGCATTCATAATAAATTGACAAATGGAAATAAAGTGTTTTCCCAAAAAATCTGATTTCTAGGATTTCCAGGGCAATTGAACCTACTTTGGTTCAGCAAAATTGATTCTGGTCCAAACCCAACTTTGTAAAAAAATTGGCTAATTGGAACTAAACCAAATCTGGAAAAATTCACTCATCTATACACAGATTACTAGCAAATTTGCATGTGTTTTTCTATAATTTAAAGATTAATTACAATATCTCAAATTCCTCACCTTCCAGAAACACACTGCACACTGATAATGAGAATGTATAACGATAATAATGCAAGTTTTGCAGTGAATGTGTGTGAACTACACAGTCTGATGCAGCAATACCAACCAAATTTATTTTTGCAGTGATGATAAATATCTTCTGAACTAGATACTGTGATGCAGGTATCCCTTCTCTAAATTGGTAATAATTTGACTTACTGACTTGAAATGCATTTGCTGCTGTATCTACCTGTTATCTTACAGTAATGTACAACGTGTTCAGTATCACGGCTATGATAATGCCGGTATGATTGCCGTATGAAAAATAATTGCAAACTTTTTTCAAATAATAACACACTTTCACTAAACTAATTGCATCACAATTTTTTACAGTGATTACAAACATTTTTTGAACTAGACACTATGACGCAGTAATGCCATAACTAACAAGGTTATAATTTTGTTATCTTGCAGCAATTTACAAAGTGTTCATTAACACAACAATAATGCATTAAGATACCTAACTACAAACTATAAATAGAAATGCTTATAGAAAAAAGGTCCTCAGTGCTTGCAAAAATGTAATTTGTATGTTTTTTTTTCCACAAAAATGTCTGTTGTCTTATGAATCTGTAATGTAGAACTAGTTGCCAGAAGCTGAGCTCAAGATATCCTGCCATAAAATACAACTCATTCACTCACTCTCTCTCCTTTCCTAAATGCACCAAATATAACCCAAATATATATTCTATTCTCTCCCTATGTATCCTATTACAATTCATCAGTGGCTTATGCAATTGCTACTTGGCAGACAAAGCCACAGCACAATGTAATTCCAGGTTGCAAGTACAATGCAGCATGATGTTCTGCTCATTGTGCACAAGCAGGAACCTCCCTGTCAGCTGCCATCCTTATTGACTATTCCAGGCTGTCTGTCTGTTAGCCTCTGAGCCAATTAGGGCAATTCTTTACCCCAATTTCTCACAGGGTCATGTGACCATTCTTTTTTTCCCCCTCATTTGTTTGTCTGTGTGACAATATGGACAGTAAAATGGCGCTGAACACCGTTTTATGCAATTTGTCTGGAGCAAATCAGAAAAGCCTCGGATTCATAACAATTCCAGGTCACTTACAATCAATTTGCTCATCCTTAGTATATTCCTATAGAGAGGTGCCACCTGAAGGGCTCAATAGGAACTACCACTACCATTAGCCTGGAACTCTTCAGTGAGATCAGTGCTATTAGAGAAAATGAACAGTGACCCCAATCTCTGCACGGAGGAACCGTTCGGTCCCCTAGAGCTCAGTACCTCCGAAAAAGTTGATTAGTCCTGGGTGTATACTGTTTAAACAATAGAAACCCAGTGGCATCTTTTAAAGACTCATCCAGCACCATGCTGGTTGTGAAAGGGTTAAAAGAGTGTTTAGGACAGGAGATTAAAGAAAAAAAACTCTACATGACCTGTCATCTGGGACTCAGAGTTAACAGAAAGTGATAGTCTGCAATTAGACAACAATTTAACTCCTGTATCACAAAAATAGCTAAAAAAATTAATAAAGAATCTTTACAAAAACAATATTTTGGACTAAATTATTAGGATGCAATAATTAAAAAAATCCCCCCGAAGGTATTCATAGCCTTTAAATTCAAACATTAAAATGTCTGATATTGATAATGTTGTATCTTTCCTTTGAGCTTAGTATGAAATTCAGTCTAAAAGTTAACTATTTTTAAAAGCTAATCTTATCCTAAAATACAGTTTAATTTAATCTCTAAATTTCAGTGGCTGATACAAATCACAGTAGCCTCTGGCTTCTTCTGAGCTATTGCCATAGAAAAATTATGTGACACATATCAAACAAGGGAGAAATGACACCGGACAACTTTAATCAGAACTCTCTCATTTCCCCAAGAATTAAACATTAAATAATTGATTTCAGCACTATAGGCAGCCATAAGAGATGCTTTGTGCCTCCCCGCTGGAGAGAATTTGTCCTTGTCTGATAGAGTAGATTGATATATTTATTATTTATCAGATTAATCATCGCTAGGAACATTATAGATTGGCAGCGAGTTCCAGCAAGTGCAACTACAGAGGTTTGTTATTGCATTATGGGTGGATGCAGCACATCAGTGGCATAATAAAAATGAGGAGTATTGTAAGGGAGAGTACACTCGGACCAGAGCTCACCCTCCAGCACTGTGTTTTTTTATTTTCTTAAATCTTTCTCTGAAACAAGTTAGAGAAAAAGATGTCATTGATCTGGCAGCTCAATTGAGACTGACAACTCCTCAGGTCATTTTTAGTTCTGTTTGCAAAGGCTTGAAGTACAGTAGTACTGCCAGAAGTGGATAAGAATATCAACATTTGATCATTATTTTTATATTACCTTTTTTCATTTTTTGTAAAAAAATAAATAAATAAAACATCCAGATGAATAAAATGTAGTGGTGTTTTGAAATTTTCTTTTTGACAATCATTATCAAGTGTCAGTAGAACTAGTGTTTGGAGAGTCTTTTTTTTTTAACAGTTTTCACTATTGGCAGACAATTCATATGACATGTTTTTTGTGAATTAAATGTACTACCATATCTAACAGCAAAGAAAACAAAGGACATAAATGCATTAAGGTGAAAGCAATTAATAAAAATTGCTACTGAAAGCAAATTCTACAAAGTAAGTGTAAAAGGAGTAAATATTAGCGATGATCGAGTACCAAAGTATTCGGGTGTTCGGCCTGAACACATTGCTATATTTGTGTGCTCGACCAAGCACCCGAGTATAATTTAAATCAATGGGAGACAACCAGACACCCCCTGCTCTGAAGAGGGGAGGGTGCCTGGTCCATTGAAAAAGGTCAGAAAGTGACAGAAACACCACCGAAATGGATCGGAAACAGCATGGGGACGATGTCTGGATGCATCTTGGACTCCCAAGTCGCTGCTGGGAACCATGTTGTTCGAGTTGTACGCCACTTTTAAAGACTGACAAAAATACGCACCCCCCCCCCCCCCCCCAAAAAAATAAAATAAAAAGAAATATCAGTTTTACAGGAAAAATTGTTAGGAAACATTCTTTCCTGTATATTCAATTGTATATAAAGTGCAAGTGCTACAAAAAATTACAAGCAAGAGGCACTCCGATACAAGCTGTAAATCACATAAAGGAGGGCCTCATTCCAAATGTGGTACAATTGTTCAGGTGGTAGGACTCCTACAGAACACCACAGATTATGGACACTATATTAGGCCTAGATTATTGGAATTTGCAATACAGACACTGTTTTTTGATGTAGTACAGTATTGGTTACAGAACACCACATATTATGGACACTATATAGGCCCAGATTATTGGAATTTGCAATACAGACACTGTTTTCTGATGTAGTACAGTATTGGTTACAGAACACCACAGATTATGGACACTATATTAGGCACAGATTATACAATACAGACACTGTTTGCAGATGTAGTTCAGTTTTTTTCTCACAAAAAGCCACACACTATGGACACTAGATGTGGCCCAGATTATTAAAGACACAGTCTGCGGATGATGTACATTATATGTAGAGTATATGTCACTAATAGGTATAAAATAAAAATATCTTGCTGCTGTCAAACACACACAGTAGTCCTTAAAATGACTTTGGAGTCCTTGAAAAGCTTTTGGTAGTAAAAACAGCAACTTTCTCTCCCTGCACTATCTGTCCCTTCCTCAGCACTGTCCCTTAGACTGCAGGTAAATAAATTCCTTCTCTAAAATATACACACACATACAGTAGTTCATTAAAGGACTTTTGGGTCTTGGAAAAGCTTTCTCAGAATAAAAACTGAAATTCGCTCCCTACTGTCATTCCCTTCCTACTCTCTGCTCTCCCTGTCTACGCCTGAACCGAACATGCGTCATCGGGTGCTATATAGCACCCGATGACGCGTTCGGGCCAGCCAATCACTGTAATGCCAGCAGCCAACATGTACTTACCTGCACCTTTATTGGCTACTTAAAACCAGCAAAACATGTGGATATTCGGCTGAGCATGCTCGCTCATCACTAGCAAATATTAATAAGTAATATCATGTACAGCGGACATTACGTTTGCACAAAGTGCTGGACATGTACGTTGCTCTGATTGGGCAGGCATAGGCGGTGTGCTTGCCCAAACATTGCAGGAGCCTGGCTATTGCTGACAAATAGACCCCTGCTGAATCCACCAGCTGATTAACCTCTCAGATGCTTCAGTCAATGCTGAGCCCCACATCTTAGAGGATGCGTGCACGCTCTCTGAATCCATCGGCTCCCTGCGCTGCAATAATGTGAAGCAGATGGTTGCTGTCACCCCTGGAAGCTTTACAAAGGCTTCCTGGCCTGCCAGCTACAGAGGCAAATGAGATCCAGCCCCAAAGCTGTGTATCATAGGCTAACTGTCAGTGTAAAGCCTTATTCATATGTCAGCGTTTTAGTCACTGATTTCTATCTATAAGTGATTGTGAGCCAAAACCAAGACATAAGTTATAAGGCCTCATGTTCATGACAGTATTCTTGCGGTCCGCAAAATGGTGTTCCGTTGTTCCGTTTCCGTTTTTTGGTTTTGTTGTGTTTCACCTAGGATACAGGTATAAATGCTGTTCACCTGTGGTTTGTTTGGTGGCCATTTTCTGTAAGTAGAAGGCGGCGATTTTGGGTTTATCCGATTGTTTCCCAACGTTACCGGAAAGGACACTTACATACACTCTACGGCAGCATCCTGAGAAGTTTGGGGCATTCTGTCGGATGTCAGTGTCTACATTTGATTGATTGCTGTTGTCTCTACGTACTGTCCTTACTTTCATGGACACCAATATGAGGCACATCATTTCTCCTGAGGAAAGGCTTATCGTCACGTTGAGGTAAGCAATATCTTTTATTCATAGTTCAAACAGTAATGTGCATGGCTTATGTCATCAGTTCAATTTTTCTGGAAATGGCTGGTGTTAGACATGCTAATTCTTTTGCTAAATTTCCTTTCTTGGCCCCGAATATGTTTGTATAATTGTATAATATATTTTTGGCATTAAATCAGTGACACATAACATGGCCTGGTTAAAGGTAGACGTGTATTTTAAACAGGTAAATATTTGTGTTTGTTTGCCTAATGTCATCATCATGCAGAGTGTTCACATCATTCTTTTATTCGCCCATACATTCTGCATATAAATGTCATAAACACAGTTGCTGTAGCAAAGCTGGTGTGAGTAGTGCCCACACCGCAATTTCAGAAAGTGTTTTGGTGAGTTGTAGCCATATGTCTCATATCAAACATTAGCCAAAAATAATGTATTTTTTTAACACTTTTTTAAGCTGGTTACTGATATTTTTTTATTCTGGATTTTTCAACAGATTCCTTGCAACTGGGAACTCATTTGCATCCCTGCATTTTGAGTTTCTTTTGGAAACCTCAACCATTTCTCGGATTGTGCGTCACACTTGCCATGTCATCTGGCACCAACTCCGAGAGACGGTGATGCCACAGCCCAAGACGGACGATTGGGTTTGGATCGCTGAGGGCTTCAATCGTTCTGCGCAGTTTCCTAACTGCCTTGGGGCAATGGATGGCAAGCACATCCGTGTGAAGAAGCCTCCTCACTCAGGGTCCTGATTCTTCAATTATAAGCAATATTTTTCGGTGGTGCTTATGGCTGTAGCTGACAGCAACTACCGGTTTATAATGGTTGATATCGGGGCCTATGGAAGCACAGCAGATGCTCTCATCTTTAGTGCTTCTAGAATGGGTGAGCGGCTTGGCTCCAACCAGCTTGCCCTGCCCAAGTCCAGAAGAGTGCCCGAATCTGCTGGTCCGCCGGCTCCATTTGTCATTGTGGCGGATGAAGGCTTTGCATTGACTCACTATGTTATGCGGCCCTTTCCAAAGCATGGATTGGATGTCAGGAGGTGTATTTCCAATACCGGTTGACTCGTGCCCGTTGGTATGTTGAGTGTGATTTCAGGATACGCTTAGCAAGTGGAGGGTGTTTTTGTCATCCATACGGTTGGATCCGGAGAATGCTACCCTGGTGATTCAAGCTTGTGGTGTTCTACACAACTTTACCAGGATTCATGTCTGTTGACATGGAAGATTTTCCTCCAACAACAGGTTTGGGATTGGATAGGACCCTGCATAGACGACCTGGGACTGCAGACATTGCAGTTCAGGAACTGTATGCAGACTACTTTTTCAGCCCAGAGGGGTCCTTGCCATGGTAGAGGGACGCAATTTGTGGCAGTGTTTAATTTCTTCTGTGCGCAATATATAATTATTTTTTTATTGTTTTCTAGATAGCTTGTATAATTTATGTCGTAGTTGAGTGTATGGACTCGCAAAAGAATGAGGACCCTTGACGTGGGCTTGCGAGCTGAGGTTTTTGGAACCAAAATATAATAATCGTCAATCTAATAAAGATGCTTATGTGGTTCTACTTTTAAAAACATCATGATTACATTTTATATATGCTTCCAAAAACCTTTTAATACCTCATTTAAATATTAATAATTAACCAATTATGTTGACTAATAAAGTGATCGTACTTGAAGTATTGTTTGTAGGGATGAGCGAACTCGAACTGTATAGTTCGGGTTCGTACCGAATTTTGGGGTGTCCGTGACACGGACCCGAACCCGGACATTTTCGTAAAAGTCCGGGTTCGGGTTCGGTGTTCGTCGCTTTCTTGGCGCTTTTGTGACGCTTTCTTGGCGCTTTTTGAAAGGCTGCAAAGCAGCCAATCAACAAGCGTCATACTACTTGCCCCAAGAGGCCATCACAGCCATGCCTACTATTGGCATGGCTGTGATTGGCCAGAGCACCATGTGACCCAGCCTCTATTTAAGCTGGAGTCACATAGCGCCGCCCGTCACTCTGCTCTGATTAGCGTAGGGAGAGGTTGCGGCTGCGACAGTAGGGCGAGATTAGGCAGATTAACTCCTCAAAAGGACTTGATTAACTGATCGATCTGCAGCTGTGGATCATTGAGCTGCTGATCCTCAATTGCTCACTGTTTTTAGGCTGCCCAGACCGTTTGTCAGTCACATTTTTCTGGGGTGATCGGCGGCCATTTTGTGTCTTGTGGTGCGCCAGCACAAGCTGCGACCAAGTGCATTTAACCCTCAATGGTGTGGTTGTTTTTTGGCTAAAGCCTACATCAGGGTGAAGCTGTCACACCAAGTGCATTTAACCAGCAATAGTCTGTTCATTTTTTGGCCATATACAAAATCAGGGGCAAGCTGCGCCTGTCACCAAGTGCATTTAACCCTCAATGGTGTGGTTGTTTTTTGGCTAAAGCCTACATCAGGGTGAAGCTGTCACACCAAGTGCATTTAACCAGCAATAGTCTGTTCATTTTTTGGCCATATACAAAATCAGGGGCAAGCTGCGCCTGTCACCAAGTGCATTTAACCCTCAATGGTGTGGTTGTTTTTTGGCTAAAGCCTACATCAGGGTGAAGCTGTCACACCAAGTGCATTTAACCAGCAATAGTCTGTTCATTTTTTGGCCATATACAAAATCAGGGGCAAGCTGCGCCTGTCACCAAGTGCATTTAACCCTCAATGGTGTGGTTGTTTTTTGGCTAAAGCCTACATCAGGGTGAAGCTGTCACACCAAGTGCATTTAACCAGCAATAGTCTGTTCATTTTTTGGCCATATACAAAATCAGGGGCAAGCTGCGCCTGTCACCAAGTGCATTTAACCCTCAATGGTGTGGTTGTTTTCTGGCTAAAGCCTACATCAGGGTGAAGCTGTCACACCAAGTGCATTTAACCAGCAATAGTCTGTTTATTTTTTGGCCATATACTACATCAGGGGCAAGCTGCGCCCGTCACCAAGTGCATTTAACCCTCAGTAGTGTGGTTGGTCAAGCTGTGACACCAAGTGCATTTAACCAGCAATAGTCTGTTCATTTTTTGGCCATATACTACATCAGGGGCAAGCTGCGCCCGTCACCAAGTGCATTTAACCAGCAATAGTGTGGTTATTTTTTGGCCATATCCCAGTCTAATTCTGTCACTAAATCCATACCGGTCACCCAGCGCCTAAATACTAGGCCTCAAATTTATATCCCGCTAAATCTCTCGTTACCGCTGTCCTGTTGTAGCTGGGAAAGTTATTTAGTGTCCGTCAAAGCACATTTTTTGTTCTGGGTTGAAGTACAATTCCCAATTTAGCAATTTCATAATTTAGTGGTTTCTGCTATATCAGAGCTATTTGAAATCTATCCCTAAAAGGGTATATAATATTCAAGGTGCACATTGGGTCATTCAGAATAACTTCACACACACCCGCTACTGTGTATTTTCAAGTCTAATTCTGTCACTAAACCCATACCTGTCACCCAGCGCCTAAATACTAGGCCTCAAATTTATATCCTGCTAAATCTCTCGTTACCGCTGTCCTGTTGTAGCTGGGAAAGTTATTTAGTGTCCGTCAAAGCACATTTTTTGTTCTGGGTTGAAGTACAATTCCCAATTTAGCAATTTCATAATTTAGTGGTTTCTGCTATATCAGAGCTATTTGAAATCTATCCCTAAAAGGGTATATAATATTCAAGGTGCACATTGGGTCATTCAGAATAACTTCACACACACCCGCTACTGTGTATTTTCAAGTCTAATTCTGTCACTAAACCCATACCTGTCACCCAGCGCCTAAATACTAGGCCTCAAATTTATATCCTGCTAAATCTCTCGTTACCGCTGTCCTGTTGTAGCTGGGAAAGTTATTTAGTGTCCGTCAAAGCACATTTTTTGTTCTGGGTTGAAATACAATTCCCAATTTAGCAATTTCATAATTTAGTGGTTTCTGCTATATCAGAGCTATTTGAAATCTATCCCTAAAAGGGTAGATCATATTGAAGGTGCACATAGGGTCATTCAGAATAACTTCACACACACCCGCTACTGTGTATTTCCAAGTCTAATTCTGTCACTAAACCCATACCTGTCACCCAGCGCCTAAATACTAGGCCTCAAATTTATATCCCGCTAAATCTCTCGTTACCGCTGTCCTGTTGTAGCTGGGAAAGTTATTTAGTGTCCGTCAAAGCACATTTTTTGTTCTGGGTTGAAGTACAATTCCCAATTTAGCAATTTCATAATTTAGTGGTTTCTGCTATATCAGAGCTATTTGAAATCTATCCCTAAAAGGGTATATAATATTCAAGGTGCACATTGGGTCATTCAGAATAACTTCACACACACCCGCTACTGTGTATTTCCAAGTCTAATTCTGTCACTAAACCCATACCTGTCACCCAGCGCCTAAATACTAGGCCTCAAATTTATATCCTGCTAAATCTCTCGTTACCGCTGTACTGTTGTTGCTTGGAAAGATATTTAGTGTCCGTCAAAGCACATTTTTTGTTCTGGGTTGAAGTACAATTCCCAATTTAGCAATTTCATAATTTAGTGGTTTCTGCTATATCAGAGCTATTTGAAATCTATCCCTAAAAGGGTATATAATATTCAAGGTGCACATTGGGTCATTCAGAATAACTTCACACACACCCGCTACTGTGTATTTTCAAGTCTAATTCTGTCACTAAACCCATACCTGTCACCCAGCGCCTAAATACTAGGCCTCAAATTTATATCCTGCTAAATCTCTCGTTACCGCTGTCCTGTTGTAGCTGGGAAAGTTATTTAGTGTCCGTCAAAGCACATTTTTTCTTCTGGGTTGAAATACAATTCCCAATTTAGCAATTTCATAATTTAGTGGTTTCTGCTATATCAGAGCTATTTGAAATCTATCCCTAAAAGGGTAGATCATATTGAAGGTGCACATAGGGTCATTCAGAATAACTTCACACACACCCGCTACTGTGTATTTCCAAGTCTAATTCTGTCACTAAACCCATACCTGTCACCCAGCGCCTAAATACTAGGCCTCAAATTTATATCCCGCTAAATCTCTCGTTACCGCTGTCCTGTTGTAGCTGGGAAAGTTATTTAGTGTCCGTCAAAGCACATTTTTTGTTCTGGGTTGAAGTACAATTCCCAATTTAGCAATTTCATAATTTAGTGGTTTCTGCTATATCAGAGCTATTTGAAATCTATCCCTAAAAGGGTATATAATATTCAAGGTGCACATTGGGTCATTCAGAATAACTTCACACACACCCGCTACTGTGTATTTCCAAGTCTAATTCTGTCACTAAACCCATACCTGTCACCCAGCGCCTAAATACTAGGCCTCAAATTTATATCCTGCTAAATCTCTCGTTACCGCTGTACTGTTGTTGCTTGGAAAGATATTTAGTGTCCGTCAAAGCACATTTTTTGTTCTGGGTTGAAGTACAATTCCCAATTTAGCAATTTCATAATTTAGTGGTTTCTGCTATATCAGAGCTATTTGAAATCTATCCCTAAAAGGGTATATAATATTCAAGGTGCACATTGGGTCATTCAGAATAACTTCACACACACCCGCTACTGTGTATTTTCAAGTCTAATTCTGTCACTAAACCCATACCTGTCACCCAGCGCCTAAATACTAGGCCTCAAATTTATATCCTGCTAAATCTCTCGTTACCGCTGTACTGTTGTTGCTTGGAAAGATATTTAGTGTCCGTCAAAGCACATTTTTTGTTCTGGGTTGAAGTACAATTCCCAATTTAGCAATTTCATAATTTAGTGGTTTCTGCTATATCAGAGCTATTTGAAATCTATCCCTAAAAGGGTATATAATATTCAAGGTGCACATTGGGTCATTCAGAATAACTTCACACACACCCGCTACTGTGTATTTTCAAGTCTAATTCTGTCACTAAACCCATACCTGTCACCCAGCGCCTAAATACTAGGCCTCAAATTTATATCCTGCTAAATCTCTCAGTTACCGCTGTCCTGTTGTAGCTGGGAAAGTTATTTAGTGTCCGTCAAAGCACATTTTTTGTTCTGGGTTGAAATACAATTCCCAATTTAGCAATTTCATAATTTAGTGGTTTCTGCTATATCAGAGCTATTTGAAATCTATCCCTAAAAGGGTAGATCATATTGAAGGTGCACATAGGGTCATTCAGAATAACTTCACACACACCCGCTACTGTGTATTTCCAAGTCTAATTCTGTCACTAAACCCATACCTGTCACCCAGCGCCTAAATACTAGGCCTCAAATTTATATCCCGCTAAATCTCTCGTTACCGCTGTCCTGTTGTAGCTGGGAAAGTTATTTAGTGTCCGTCAAAGCACATTTTTTGTTCTGGGTTGAAGTACAATTCCCAATTTAGCAATTTCATAATTTAGTGGTTTCTGCTATATCAGAGCTATTTGAAATCTATCCCTAAAAGGGTATATAATATTCAAGGTGCACATTGGGTCATTCAGAATAACTTCACACACACCCGCTACTGTGTATTTTCAAGTCTAATTCTGTCACTAAACCCATACCTGTCACCCAGCGCCTAAATACTAGGCCTCAAATTTATATCCTGCTAAATCTCTCGTTACCGCTGTACTGTTGTTGCTGGGCAAGATATTTAGTGTCCGTCAAAGCACATTTTTTGTTCTGGGTTGAAATACAATTCCCAATTTAGCAATTTCATAATTTAGTGGTTTCTGCTATATCAGAGCTATTTGAAATCTATCCCTAAAAGGGTATATAATATTCAAGGTGCACATTGGGTCATTCAGAATAACTTCACACACACCCGCTACTGTGTATTTCCAAGTCTAATTCTGTCACTAAACCCATACCTGTCACCCAGCGCCTAAATACTAGGCCTCAAATTTATATCCTGCTAAATCTCTCGTTACCGCTGTACTGTTGTTGCTGGGCAAGATATTTAGTGTCCGTCAAAGCACATTTTTTGTTCTGGGTTGAAATACAATTCCCAATTTAGCAATTTCATAATTTAGTGGTTTCTGCTATATCAGAGCTATTTGAAATCTATCCCTAAAAGGGTATATAATATTCAAGGTGCACATTGGGTCATTCAGAATAACTTCACACACACCCGCTACTGTGTATTTCCAAGTCTAATTCTGTCACTAAACCCATACCTGTCACCCAGCGCCTAAATACTAGGCCTCAAATTTATATCCTGCTAAATCTCTCGTTACCGCTGTACTGTTGTTGCTTGGAAAGATATTTAGTGTCCGTCAAAGCACATTTTTTGTTCTGGGTTGAAGTACAATTCCCAATTTAGCAATTTCATAATTTAGTGGTTTCTGCTATATCAGAGCTATTTGAAATCTATCCCTAAAAGGGTATATAATATTCAAGGTGCACATTGGGTCATTCAGAATAACTTCACACACACCCGCTACTGTGTATTTTCAAGTCTAATTCTGTCACTAAACCCATACCTGTCACCCAGCGCCTAAATACTAGGCCTCAAATTTATATCCTGCTAAATCTCTCGTTACCGCTGTACTGTTGTTGCTGGGCAAGATATTTAGTGTCCGTCAAAGCACATTTTTTGTTCTGGGTTGAAATACAATTCCCAATTTAGCAATTTCATAATTTAGTGGTTCCTGCTATATCAGAGCTATTTGAAATCTATCCCAAAAAGGGTATATAATATTCAAGGTGCACATAGGGTCATTCAGAATAACTTCACACACACGCTTCTGTGCATTTCCAAGTCTAATTCTGTCACTAAATCCATACCGGTCACCCAGCGCCTAAATACTAGGCCTCAAATTTATATCCCGCTGAATTTGAATACAATACATTGGGCCAAATAATATATTTGTTGTTGTGGTGAACCATAACAATGAGAAAAACATCTAGTAAGGGACGCGGACGTGGACATGGTCGTGGTGGTGTTAGTGGACCCTCTGGTGCTGGGAGAGGACGTGGCCGTTCTGCCACATCCACACGTCCTAGTGTACCAACTACCTCAGGTCCCAGTAGCCGCCAGAATTTACAGCGATATATGGTGGGGCCCAATGCCGTTCTAAGGATGGTAAGGCCTGAGCAGGTACAGGCATTAGTCAATTGGGTGGCCGACAGTGGATCCAGCACGTTCACATTATCTCCCACCCAGTCTTCTGCAGAAAGCGCACAGATGGCGCCTGAAAACCAACCCCATCAGTCTGTCACATCACCCCCATGCATACCAGGGAAACTGTCTCAGCCTCAAGTTATGCAGCAGTCTCTTATGCTGTTTGAAGACTCCGCTGGCAGGGTTTCCCAAGGGCATCCACCTAGCCCTTCCCCAGCGGTGAAAGACATAGAATGCACTGACGCACAACCACTTATGTTTCCTGATGATGAGGACATGGGAATACCACCTCAGCATGTCTCTGATGATGACGAAACACAGGTGCCAACTGCTGCGTCTTTCTGCAGTGTGCAGACTGAACAGGAGGTCAGGGATCAAGACTGGGTGGAAGACGATGCAGGGGACGATGAGGTCCTAGACCCCACATGGAATGAAGGTCGTGCCACTGACTTTCACAGTTCGGAGGAAGAGGCAGTGGTGAGACCGAGCCAACAGCGTAGCAAAAGAGGGAGCAGTGGGCAAAAGCAGAACACCCGCCGCCAAGAGACTCCGCCTGCTACTGACCGCCGCCATCTGGGACCGAGCACCCCAAAGGCAGCTTCAAGGAGTTCCCTGGCATGGCACTTCTTCAAACAATGTGCTGACGACAAGACCCGAGTGGTTTGCACGCTGTGCCATCAGAGCCTGAAGCGAGGCATTAACGTTCTGAACCTGAGCACAACCTGCATGACCAGGCACCTGCATGCAAAGCATGAACTGCAGTGGAGTAAACACCTTAAAACCAAGGAAGTCACTCAGGCTCCCCCTGCTACCTCTTCTGCTGCTGCCGCCTCGGCCTATTCTGCTGCTGCCGCCTCGGCCTCTTCCTCCGCCTCTGGAGGAACGTTGGCACCTGCCGCCCAGCAAACAGGGGATGTACCACCAACACCACCACCACCACCTCCGTCACCAAGCGTCTCAACCATGTCACACGCCAGCGTTCAGCTCTCCATCTCACAAACATTTGATAGAAAGCGTAAATTCCCACCTAGCCACCCTCGATCCCTGGCCCTGAATGCCAGCATTTCTAAACTACTGGCCTATGAAATGCTGTCATTTAGGCTGGTGGACACAGACAGCTTCAAACAGCTCATGTCGCTTGCTGTCCCACAGTATGTTGTTCCCAGCCGGCACTACTTCTCCAAGAGAGCCGTGCCTTCCCTGCACAACCAAGTATCCGATAAAATCAAGTGTGCACTGCGCAACGCCATCTGTAGCAAGGTCCACCTAACCACAGATACGTGGACCAGTAAGCACGGCCAGGGACGCTATATCTCCCTAACTGCACACTGGGTAAATGTAGTGGCAGCTGGGCCCCAGGCGGAGAGCTGTTTGGCGCACGTCCTTCCGCCGCCAAGGATCGCAGGGCAACATTCTTTGCCTCCTGTTGCCACCTCCTCCTTCTCGGCTTCCTCCTCCTCTTCTTCCACCTGCTCATCCAGTCAGCCACACACCTTCACCACCAACTTCAGCACAGCCCGGGGTAAACGTCAGCAGGCCATTCTGAAACTCATATGTTTGGGGGACAGGCCCCACACCGCACAGGAGTTGTAGCGGGGTATTGAACAACAGACCGACGAGTGGTTGCTGCCGGTGAGCCTCAAGCCCGGCCTGGTGGTGTGTGATAATGGGCGAAATCTCGTTGCAGCTCTGGGACTAGCCAATTTGACGCACATCCCTTGCTTGGCGCATGTGCTGAATTTGGTGGTGCAGAAGTTCATTCACAACTACCCCGACATGTCAGAGCTGCTGCATAAAGTGCGGGCCGTCTGTTCGCGCTTCCGGCGTTCACATCCTGCCGCTGCTCGCCTGTCTGCGCTACAGCGTAACTTCGGCCTTCCCGCTCACCGCCTCATATGCGACGTGCCCACCAGGTGGAACTCCACCTTGCACATGCTGGACAGACTGTGCGAGCAGCAGCAGGCCATAGTGGAGTTTCAGCTGCAGCACGCACGGGTCAGTCGCACTACAGAACAGCACCACTTCACCACCAATGACTGGGCCTCCATGCGAGACCTGTGTGCCCTGTTGCGCTGTTTCGAGTACTCCACCAACATGGCCAGTGGCGATGACACCGTTATCAGCGTTACAATACCACTTCTATGTCTCCTTGAGAAAACACTTAGGGCGATGATGGAAGAGGAGGTGGCCCAGGAGGAGGAGGAGGAGGAAGAGGGGTCATTTTTAGCACTTTCAGGCCAGTCTCTTCGAAGTGACTCAGAGGGAGGTTTTTGGCAACAGCAGAGGCCAGGTACAAATGTGGCCAGCCAGGGCCCACTACTGGAGGACGAGGAGGACGAGGATGAGGAGGAGGTGGAGGAGGATGAGGATGAAGCATGGTCACAGCGGGGTGGCACCCAACGCAGCTCGGGTCCATCACTGGTGCGTGGCTGGGGGGAAAGGCAGGACGATGACGATACGCCTCCCACAGAGGACAGCTTGTCCTTACCCCTGGGCAGCCTGGCACACATGAGCGACTACATGCTGCAGTGCCTGCGCAACGACAGCAGAGTTGCCCACATTTTAACCTGTGCGGACTACTGGGTTGCCACCCTGCTGGATCCACGCTACAAAGACAATGTGCCCACCTTACTTCCTGCACTGGAGCGTGATAGGAAGATGCGCGAGTACAAGCGCACGTTGGTAGACGCGCTACTGAGAGCATTCCCAAATGTCACAGGGGAACAAGTGGAAGCCCAAGGCCAAGGCAGAGGAGGAGCAAGAGGTCGCCAAGGCAGCTGTGTCACGGCCAGCTCCTCTGAGGGCAGGGTTAGCATGGCAGAGTTGTGGAAAACTTTTGTCAACACGCCACAGCTAACTGCACCACCACCTGATACGCAACGTGTTAGCAGGAGGCAACATTTCACTAACATGGTGGAACAGTACGTGTGCACACCCCTCCACGTACTGACTGATGGTTCGGCCCCATTCAACTTCTGGGTCTCTAAATTGTCCACGTGGCCAGAGCTAGCCTTTTATGCCTTGGAGGTGCTGGCCTGCCCGGCAGCCAGCGTTTTGTCTGAACGTGTATTCAGCACGGCAGGGGGCGTCATTACAGACAAACGCAGCCGCCTGTCTACAGCCAATGTGGACAAGCTGACGTTCATAAAAATGAACCAGGCATGGATCCCACAGGACCTGTCCGTCCCTTGTCCAGATTAGACATTAACTACCTCCCCATAACCATATATTATTGGACTCCAGGGCACTTCCTCATTCAATCCTATTTTTATTTTCATTTTACCATTATATTGCAAGGCTACCCAAAGTTGAATGAACCTCTCCTCTGCCTGTGTGCTAGGCCTAAATATATGCCAATGGATTGTTGCAGTGGTGGCTGACGTGAAGCCTCATTCTCTGCTATGACATGCAGACTGATTCTCTGGTGACATGAAGCCAGATTGTCTGTTACGGGACCTCTCTCCTCTGCCTGGGTGCTGGGCCTGAATTTATGACAATGGACTGTTGCAGTGGTGGCTGACGTGAAGCCTGATTCTCTGCTATGACATGCAGACTGATTCTCTGCTGACATGAAGCCAGATCCTCTGTTGCGGGACCTCTCTCCTCTGCCTGGGTGCTGGGCCTAAATTTATGAAAATGGACTGTTGCAGTGGTGGGTGACGTGAAGCCTCATTCTCTGCTATGACATGCAGACTGATTCTCTGCTGACATGAAGCCAGATTGTCTGTTACGGGACCTCTCTCCTCTGCCTGGGTGCTGGGCCTAAATATCTGACAATGGACTGTTGCATTGGTGGCTGACGTGAAGCCTGATTCTCTGCTATGATATGAAGACTGATTCTCTGCTGACATGAAGCCAGATTGTCTGTTACGGGACCTCTCTCCTCTGCCTGTGTGCTAGGCCTAAATATATGCCAATGGATTGTTGCAGTGGTGGCTGACGTGAAGCCTGATTCTCTGCTATGACATGCAGACTAATTCTCTGCTGACATGAAGCCAGATTGTCTGTTACGGGACCTCTCTCCTCTGCCTGGGTGCTGGGCCTAAATTTATGACAATGGACTGTTGCAGTGGTGGCTGACGTGAAGCCTGATTCTCTGCTATGACATGCAGACTGATTCTCTGCTGACATGAAGCCAGATCCTCTGTTACGGGACCTCTCTCCTCTGCCTGGGTGCTGGGCCTAAATTTATGAAAATGGACTGTTGCAGTGGTGGGTGACGTGAAGCCTCATTCTCTGCTATGACATGCAGACTGATTCTCTGCTGACATGAAGCCAGATTGTCTGTTACGGGACCTCTCTCCTCTGCCTGGGTGCTGGGCCTGAATTTATGACAATGGACTGTTGCAGTGGTGGCTGACGTGAAGCCTGATTCTCTGCTATGACATGCAGACTAATTCTCTGCTGACATGAAGCCAGATTGTCTGTTACGGGACCTCTCTCCTCTGCCTGGGTGCTGGGCCTAAATTTATGAAAATGGACTCTTACAGTGGTGGGTGACGTGAAGCCTGATTCTCTGCTATGACATGAAGACTGATTCTCTGCTGACATGAAGCCAGATCCTCTGTTACGGGACCTCTCTCCTCTGCCTGGGTGCTGGGCCTAAATATCTGACAATGGACTGTTGCATTGGTGGCTGACGTGAAGCCTGATTCTCTGCTATGATATGAAGACTGATTCTCTGCTGACATGAAGCCAGATTGTCTGTTACGGGACCTCTCTCCTCTGCCTGTGTGCTAGGCCTAAATATATGCCAATGGATTGTTGCAGTGGTGGCTGACGTGAAGCCTGATTCTCTGCTATGACATGCAGACTGATTCTCTGGTGACATGAAGCCAGATCCTCTGTTACGGGACCTCTCTCCTCTGCCTGGGTGCTGGGCCTAAATTTATGAAAATGGACTGTTGCAGTGGTGGGTGACGTGAAGCCTGATTCTCTGCTATGACATGCAGACTGATTCTCTGGTGACATGAAGCCAGATCCTCTGTTACGGGACCTCTCTCCTCTGCCTGGGTGCTGGGCCTAAATTTATGAAAATGGACTGTTGCAGTGGTGGGTGACGTGAAGCCTCATTCTCTGCTATGACATGCAGACTGATTCTCTGCTGACATGAAGCCAGATCGTCTGTTACGGGACCTCTCTCCTCTGCCTGGGTGCTGGGCCTAAATTTATGAAAATGGACTCTTACAGTGGTGGGTGACGTGAAGCCTGATTCTCTGCTATGACATGAAGACTGATTCTCTGCTGACATGAAGCCAGATCCTCTGTTACGGGACCTCTCTCCTCTGCCTGGGTGCTGGGCCTAAATATCTGACAATGGACTGTTGCATTGGTGGCTGACGTGAAGCCTGATTCTCTGCTATGATATGAAGACTGATTCTCTGCTGACATGAAGCCAGATTGTCTGTTACGGGACCTCTCTCCTCTGCCTGTGTGCTAGGCCTAAATATATGCCAATGGATTGTTGCAGTGGTGGCTGACGTGAAGCCTGATTCTCTGCTATGACATGCAGACTGATTCTCTGGTGACATGAAGCCAGATCCTCTGTTACGGGACCTCTCTCCTCTGCCTGGGTGCTGGGCCTAAATTTATGAAAATGGACTGTTGCAGTGGTGGGTGACGTGAAGCCTGATTCTCTGCTATGACATGCAGACTGATTCTCTGGTGACATGAAGCCAGATCCTCTGTTACGGGACCTCTCTCCTCTGCCTGGGTGCTGGGCCTAAATATCTGACAATGGATTGTTGCATTGGTGGCTGACGTGAAGCCTGATTCTCTGCTATGACATGCAGACTAATTCTCTGCTGACATGAAGCCAGATTGTCTGTTACGGGACCTCTCTCCTCTGCCTGGGTGCTGGGCCTAAATTTATGAAAATGGACTGTTGCAGTGGTGGGTGACGTGAAGCCTGATTCTCTGCTATGACATGAAGACTGATTCTCTCCTGACATGAAGCCAGATTGTCTGTTACGGGACCTCTCTCCTCTGCCTGGGTGCTGGGCCTAAATTTATGAAAATGGACTGTTACAGTGGTGGGTGACGTGAAGCCTGATTCTCTGCTATGATATGAAGACTGATTCTCTGCTGACATGAAGCCAGATTGTCTGTTACGGGACCTCTCTCCTCTGCCTGGGTGCTGGGCCTAAATTTATGAAAATGGACTCTTACAGTGGTGGGTGACGTGAAGCCTGATTCTCTGCTATGACATGAAGACTGATTCTCTGCTGACATGAAGCCAGATTGTCTGTTACGGGACCTCTCTCCTCTGCCTGGGTGCCGGGGCCTAAATATCTGAGAATGGACTGTTCCAGTGGTGGGTGACGGGAAGCCAGATTCTCTGCTATGGAACCTCTCTCCAATTGATTTTGGTTAATTTTTATTTATTTAATTTTTATTTTAATTAATTTCCCTATCCACATTTGTTTGCAGGGGATTTACCTACATGTTGCTGCCTTTTGCAGCCCTCTAGCCCTTTCCTGGGCTGTTTTACAGCCGTTTTAGTGCCGAAAAGTTCGGGTCCCCATTGACTTCAATGGGGTTCGGGTTCGGGACGAAGTTCGGATCGGGTTCGGATCCCGAACCCGAACATTTCCGGGATGTTCGGCCGAACTTCTCGAACCCGAACATCCAGGTGTTCGCTCAACTCTAATTGTTTGTGTCTCTGTTATATTAAAATGTGTAGTAGTGTTATAATGTGTTGCAGAATAAAAAAACATAAGCCAATTGTCATTTTTCCGAAAAATTTCACTGTAACCCAAGCAAAAAAAAGTAAACCCAATTCCGCTATATATGCCAAATGCAGATAAATGTTTAAAAATAAAAATAAAATGAATCATTTACATGGGCCACCCCTGGGAAGATAGGAAGATCCTAGGCGTACCTGTGCCGGATCTGGTGCCCCAGCAGAATACATGCCCACCATAATGGACTGGGCAAGGGGGGGGATGCGGTCTTGGGACCCACGGAAAGTTGGTCCTGGCAAAGGTGGACCATGGGGTGGATATGTAGGCTGCTGGAAGCTGGTAGGCTGCTGAGAGGCAGACATCATTATTTTCTGTAGCAACTTGGTAATCTCCAAATGTATGTCTCCCTGCTACGGGGTAGAACAAGGAAGGCAACACAATGATGATGGCTCTCTCTCGGGACATGCCTCATAAGTGGCGCAAGCCCCCTCAACATTGCTTCTTCTTGCCCATCAGTCCTCCTCTTAGCTAGGAACTCGATAACTCGGGCATCTATCATTTCCCGAGTTTCTAGCTCAGAGGAAGACTGACGGACATTCCGCCTTCTCCTGGGCTGCTGTGATGTTTTTTCCTTTCTTGTTCCCCGGCACTAGTTGCCATGGGTGGTTCTGTGGCCTCCACTGCTGGTGTTGATTGTGGGCTGGATTCTGGTGAAAAAACGTCAGGGGTTTCTTCACAACCCAAATCCGATTCTGTCTCTTCCAAATTGTCCACAGTACTGTATGTTTAAAAAAATTATAACATATATTAATGTATTCAAAAATAACTGAACCAACAAACATAATCCTATACAAAAATAAATCTGCCTACTATATATAAGGTGAGGCAGCATATATCCCAAAAGGGTTCAAAATGTTGAAGTGAGAAAATAAAAAAATGACACATAGCATAAAATAACCATTGAAGGACTGTTGCTTTATGTGCCAATAGCATAAGTTAACCAAAAAATTGTTGGGGTGTTGGTAGCTATCCTGCTCAAAAACATGTAGAAACATTCAGGAGCTATCCAAGTGCTGATATTCTGTCCTTCAGTATCTGGCCTGCTCAACCAATGCGCCTCCAGATGTTTGTAAAATTTAACTCCCAGCATCCCCTAATAGCTGTAAGCTATCCAGGCATGCTGGGAGTTGTAGTTTACCAGCAGCTGGAGGGCCGCAGTATGGACATGCCTGACGTAAATGAATCAGCTTACACAAGGGCCTGGTGGGAGTTGTATTTTTCAAACAGCTGGAGCAACGCAGATTGAGCATCCCTGGTTAAGTTAAAAAAGGAGAAGGAGATTGACATTATTTGAGAATAATTGGAAAAACAGACAATTTGTGTTTTTTTTTTTTTTTTTACTTTGGGGGGTGTGAAGAAAACATTGAACATATGTTAAAGGACAAAACAGCAATGGAATATATCCAAAACACTTAGTGTCAAAAACAATTACAACCACATCCGTTGCATCTCCAATCAAACTGTAGAAATTTGTAGAAAGGTGTATTCCCATCTTATTACACAATGTGGGCATATTGCTCTGATATGGCCACACTGTCTAATCAGTGTTTGTCCCACCACTGGTACCTGCAACTATATATCGAGAACGGAGTACGGAGTGCTGTGGCTGGAGGACCCCAGATTTCCCAGGGTCCGTCCACCACCAAGTGCTAATCCCCGCCTCTCCCATAGAAGTGAATGGGAGGGTACCGCGCATGCACGGGCCTATTCATTTATATAGGGCAGACGCCAATAACCAAGCCAGCGCACAGCTATTTTATGTGTCCCCATATAAATGAATGGAGGGATGGTGCGCATGTGCAATGCAACCTCCTTCTCTTTCAGGGCTACGTTTGCAAAATAGGTGCGGGTCCCAGCGGTGGGACATGCACCTGTAAGACAATGGGGGCATATCCTAGCAATATGAGTAAACACCTTTTTAACACCTTTGGAAATGAACTACCAACAATGTCTCGGCACAATTTTGTGCCTAACATAAAAAAAGGAGTAACCATAATGGTGAAGCGATGATTATGACATATTTGCGGGATAAATTTGTTGAACAGGGCATCCTGTGTAAAAGCACCCATAACAAATCTGAAATACACCACCAACATCATATACAGTACAGACCACAAGTTTGGACACACCTTCTCATTCAAAGAGTTTTCTTTATTTTCATGACTATGAAAATTGTAGATTCACACTGAAGGCCTCACAACTATGAATTAACACATATGGAATTATATACATAGCAAAAAAGTGTGAAACAACTGAAAATATGTCATATTCTAGGTTCTTCAAAGTAGCCACCTTTTGCTTTAATTACTGCTTTACACACTCTTGGCATTCTCTTGATGAGCTTCAAGAGGTAGTCACCTGAAATGGTTTTCACTTCACAGCTGTGCCCTGTCAGGTTTAATAAGTGGGATTTATTGCCTTATAAATGGGGTTGGGACCATCAGTTGTGTTGTGGAGAAGTCAGGTGGATACACAGCTGATAGTCCTACTGAATAGACTGTTAGAATTTGTATTATGGCAAGAAAAAAGCAGCTAAGTAAAGAAAAACGAGTGGCCATCATTACTTTAAGAAATGAAGGTCAGTCAGTCCGAAAAATTGGGAAAACTTTGAAAGTGTCCCCAAGTGCAGTCACAAAAACCATCAAGCGCTACAAAGAAACTGGCTCACATGCGGACTGCCCCAGGAAAGTCACCTCTGCTGCGGAGGATAAGTTCATCCGAGTCACCAGACTCAGAAATCGCAGGTTAACAGCAGCTCAGATTAGAGACCAGTTCAATGCCACACAGAGTTCTAGCAGCAGACACATCTCTAGAACAACTATTAAGAGGAGACTGTGTGAATCAAGCCTTCATGGTAGAATATCTGCTAGGAAACCACTGCTAACGACAGGCAACAAGCAGAAGAGACTTGTTTGGGCTAAAGAACACAAGGAATGGACATTAGACCAGTGGAAATCTGTGCTTTGGTCTGATGAGTCCAAATTTTAGATCTTTGGTTCCAACCACCGTGTCTTTGTGTGACGCAGAAAAGGTGAACGGATGGACACTACATGCCTGGTTCCCACAGTGAAGCATGCTGCTGACACTGCTTTGCTGGTGACACTGTTGGGGATTTATTCAAAATTGAAATAGCATGGCTACCACAGCATCTTGCAGCGGCATGCTATTCCATCCGGTTTGCGTTTAGTTGGATCATCATTTAATTTTCAACAGGACAATGACCCCAAACACACCAGGCTGTGTAAGGACTATTTGACCATGAAGGAGAGTCATGGGGTGCTGCGCCAGATGACCTGGCCTCCACAGTCACCGGACCTGAAGCCAATCGAGATGGTTTGGGGGGAGCTGGACCACAGAGGGAAGGAAAAAGGGCCAACAAGTGCTAAGCATCTCTGGGAACTCCTTCAAGACTGTTGGATGACCATTTCAGGTGACTACCTATTGAAGCTCATCAAGAGAATGCCAAGAGTGTGCAAAGCAGTAATCAAAGCAAAAGGTAGCTACTTTGAAGAACCTAGAATATGACATATTTTCAGTTGTTTCACACTTTTTTGTTATGTATATAATTCCACATGTGTTAATTCATAGTTTTGATGCCTTCAGTGTGAATCTACATTTTCATAGTCATGAAAATAAAGAAAACTCTTTGAATGAGAAGGTGTGTCCAAACTTGGTCTGTACTGTATAGCAGACCAAACCTGGAAGAAAGGTCTTCTATGTACAGGTCCTTCTCAAAAAATTAGCATATTGTGATAAAGTTTATTATTTTCTGTAATGTACTGATAAACATTAGACTTTCATATATTTTAGATTCATTACACACCAACTGAAGTAGTTCAAGCCTTTTATTGTTTTAATATTGATGATTTTGGCATACAGCTCATGAAAACCCAAATTTCCTATCTCAAAAAATTAGCATATTTCATCCGACCAATAAAAGAAAAGTGTTTTTAATACAAAAAAAGTCAACCTTCAAATAATTATGTTCAGTTATGCACTCAATACTTGGTGGGGAATCCTTTTGCAGAAATGACTGCTTCAATGCGGCGTGGCATGGAGGCAATCAGCCTGTGGCACTGCTGAGGTGTTATGGAGGCCCAGGATGCTTCGATAGCGGCCTTAAGCTCATCCAGAGTGTTGGGTCTTGCGTCTCTCAACTTTCTCTTCCCAATATCCCACAGATTCTCTATGGGGTTCAGGTCAGGAGAGTTGGCAGGCCAATTGAGCACAGTAATACCATGGTCAGTAAACCATTTACCAGTGGTTTTGACACTGTGAGCAGGTGCCAGGTCGTGCTGAAAAATGAAATCTTCATCTCCATAAAGCTTTTCAGCAGATGGAAGCATGAAGTGCTCCAAAATCTCCTGATAGCTAGCTGCATTGACCCTGCCCTTGATAAAACACAGTGGACCAACACCAGCAGCTGAGATGGCACCCCAGACCACCACTGACTGTGGGTACTTGACACTGGACTTCAGGCATTTTGGCATTTCCCTCTCCCCAGTCTTCCTCCAGACTCTGGCACCTTGATTTCCGAATGACATGCAAAATTTGCTTTCATCCAAAAAAAGTACTTTGGACCACTGAGCAACAGTCCAGTGCTGCTTCTCTGTAGCCCAGGTCAGGCGCTTCTGCCGCTGTTTCTGGTTCAAAAGTGGCTTGACCTGGGGAATGCGGCACCTGTAGCCCATTTCCTGCACACGCCTGTACACGGTGGCTCTGGATGTTTCTACTCCAGACTCAGTCCACTGCTTCCGCAGGTCCCCCAAGGTCTGGAATCGGTCCTTCTCCACAATCTTCCTCAGGATCCGGTCACCTCTTCTCGTTGTGCAGCGTTTTCTGCCACACTTTTTCCTTCCCACAGACTTCCCACTGAGGTGCCTTGATACAGCACTCTGGGAACAGCCTATTCGTTAAGAAATTTCTTTCTGTGTCTTACCCTCTTGCTTGAGGGTGTCAATGATGGCCTTCTGGACAGCAGTCAGGTCGGCAGTCTTACCCATGATTGCGGTTTTGAGTAATGAACCAGGCTGGGAGTTTTTAAAAGCCTCAGGAATCTTTTGCAGGTGTTTAGAGTTAATTAGTTGATTCAGATGATTAGGTTAATAGCTCGTTTAGAGAACCTTTTCATGATATGCTAATTTTTTGAGATAGGAAATTTGGGTTTTCATGAGCTGCATGCCAAAATCATCAATATTAAAACAATAAAAGGCTTGAACTACTTCAGTTGGTGTGTAATGAATCTAAAATATATGAAAGCCTAATGTTTATCAGTACATTACAGAAAATAATGAACTTTATCACAATATGCTAATTTTTTTAGAAGGACCTGTATATATATATATATATATATATATATATATATACATATATATATATATATATATATATATATTCTCATTGTGGACAATGACATATACATATACATTGATTTTTAAATAGACAAGACTTACGGCCTCAATTCCATCACAGGGCGTAGAAAACTAAGTTGATCAGTATATATATATGGGTGCTTCTTGGATGCACCATCCCCACTGCGGCTCTTTTCGTTTAGCTCCCTCCAAAACTGGTCCCTGCTGCTATTCCACCTCATCTTGGGGTTTGAAACTGTGAAACCAACAAACAATAACATTTTTGAAAAGAACAAAATAAATAAATAAGATAACATCCACAAATAAAAAGCCAAATAAATAACTTTCTAATTATTGCAAAAGGGGATATTGCACAGCACATCATACAGTAGGGCAGTTGTGGGTATCCTATAATGTTCAAAAGTTTCAGGAAGGAGGAAATTATTGGCATTTTTTGGTGGAACAGAAAACTATCCAAATTATTAAATACAAAAATGATGTGTCTGCCAAATGTGCAATCACCACACAAGGCTTGCCAATCTGGGCGTTTGAACTTCCTGTACATTTTATTTGAAATTTTATTGCCAAAAGGACTTGGAGACAGGTTGCCAGGCAATTGATCTGCAAAAAATGGATGCAGATGACATCACATGGGCCATCACATGATCCATCACCATGGTAAAAATCATGTGACGGACCATGTGATGACCGGAGTGACATAACCACAGGTCCTTTTCCTGCACACAGCAAAAAACATGACAGAAGAGAAGCCGGGCTGCGCGATCAAGTGGATTAAGGTGAGTTTAATTTAATTTTATTTTTTTAACCCCTCCAGCGCTATTGTACTATGCATTCTGTATTCAGAATGCTATTATTTTCCCTTATAACCATGTTATAAGGAAAATAATAATGGTGTGGTCTCCATCCCGATCGTCTCCTAGTGTCACGAATGGTGTTACAGAAAACTAGAAGACACAAATAAAAATCCGACTGACTTGATCCAAAACTAAGAAACAAAAGGGTAATCCCTGTAACAGCCCTAGCTCTCTCCCTTACTGCTCAACCTATGGAAAAATCTCAATGGTAGAAAATTGCATACCCTCGCTCCTTGACTGTATGACACCTGAACACCCTATAATAGTGAGGGGACACGACCACCGGCTCCCTACACTTAATACAGAGGGAGTCAGGGTCACCTAGGATTAAGCCCACAGGAAAACAGAAATAAAGAAACAGACTTATCTTGTGGATGCAGCAGTAACAGCTTCTAGCAGCAGCACACTCCAGGAAGTTGTATAAACCGCAAGGTAAGGCAGTATGGGGAGGAGATATATGAAGAGGCAATCACTGATAATAGATGACAGGTGGGAGAGGGAGGAGAGATGTCAAAACGAAAGCAAAACAAAAGAAGATCATGCAGAAGGTACTGAAGAACGTCTAACAGAACTTCTCAAAGATCTGGTGGTGACAGTACCCCTCCCTCTACGAGTGGACTCCGGACACTCAGAGCCCACCTTCTCAGCATGGGACCTATAGAATGCCCTGAGAAGACGAGTGGCCTTAATGTCCGCCACTGGAACCCATATCCCCTCCTCAGGACCATAACCCTCCCAATGAACGAGGTACTGAAGAGAACCGCAGACAATACGAGAGTCCACAATCCTAGAGACCTGAAATTCAAGATTACCATCAACCACAATCGGAGGAGGAGGAAAAGAGGAGGGTACAGTGGGTTGGATATAAGGATTTAATAGGGACTTGTGAAAAACATTATGGATCTTCAAAGTCTGAGGAAGATGAAGACGGTAGGCAACGGGATTGATGACGGACAAGATTTTGTAAGGCCCAATAAACTTAGGACCCAACTTCCAGGAGGGAACCTTCAATTTTGATATTCTTAGTAGACAACCATACTAGATCACCAACATTCAGGTCCGGACCAGGCACACGTCTCTTATCCGCTACACACTTATATCTCTCACTCATGCTCTTTAGATTATCCTGAATCTTTTGCCAAATAGATGACAAAGACAAGGAGAATCTCTCCTCATCAGGTAAACCAGAAGCCCCCTCTCAAGAGAATGTCCCAAACTGCAGATAAAACCCATATGCACCAAAAAATGGTGACCTATCAGAGGACTCCTGACGACGGTTATTTAAAGCAAACTCGGCAAGGGAGAGAAAAGAACACCAATCCTCCTGATTCTCCGCCACAAAACAACGCAGATATGTCTCCAGATTCTGATTGACGTGCTCTGTCTGGCCATTTGACTGCGGGTGGAAAGCAGAAGAGAATGACAACCAAACCCCCAAGCGAGAACAGAAGGCCTTCCAGAATCTGGAAACAAACTGCGTGCCCCTATCAGATACTATGTCTGAAGGGATACCATGCAGTTTGACAATGTGATCAATAAATGCTTGCGCCAGCGTTTTAGCATTGGGCAAACCAGGAAAAGGAGCAAAATGCGCCATTTTGCTAAAACAGTCCACCACCACCAGAATCACAGTCTTCCCCGAGGAACGAGGCAGGTCTGTAAGGAAATCCATGGACAGATGTGTCCAAGGACGGGAAGGAATGGGTAACGGAAGGAGAGAACCCGATGGCCGTGAATGAGGGACTTTGGCACGAGCGCAGGTCTCGCAGGCTGCCACAAAACCCTCAACCGACTTACGAAGAGCCGGGCACCAGAATCTCCGAGCAATGAGATCCACTGTGGCTCTACCCCCCGGGTGCCCAGAAAGGACAGTATCGTGGTGCTCCTTAAAACCTTGTGTCCTAAAGTGAGAGGCACAAACAACCTCCCAGGAGGACAAAGATCAGGAGCCTCTTCCTGGGCTGCCTGAACCTCTGCCTCCAATTCAGGATAAAGAGCAGACACCACCACCCCTTCAGCCAAAATGGGACCCGGGTCTTCAAAGTTCCCCCCTCCCGGAAAACAAAGTGACAGGGCATCCGCCTTCACATTCTTAACCCCAGGGCGGAACGTGACAACAAAATTAAACCTTGAAAAGAACAAAGACCATCTGGCCTGTCTCGGGTTCAGACGCTTGGCTGACTCCAAGTAGGCCAGATTCTTATGGTCGGTAAACACAGTAATAGGATGCCTGGCTCGATCTAGCCAATGGCGCCATTCCTCAAAAGCTAACTTGATGGCCAACAACTCCCTATCTCCCACATCGTAATTTTTCTCTGCAGAGGAGAGTTTCTTCGAGAAAAAGGCACACGGTCACCATTTGGCAGGAGAGGGACCCTGAGACAAAACCTCACCCACACCCACCTCAGAAGCGTCCACCTCAACTATGAAGGACAGAGAGATATCAGGTTGTACCAAGATGTGAGCGGAAGCAAAACTCTCCTTGATACTAGAAAAGGCCTTACGCTCCTCTACCGACCAGGAGGAAAAATCTACCCCATTTCTAGTCATATCAGTGAGTGGTTTAACAACAGAGGAATAATTCAAAATAAGCTTCCTGTAATAATTGGCAAAACCCAAAAAACGCATCAGCGCCTTCTGATTCTCAGGAAGCTCCCACTCAAGCACAGCGCGGACCTTCTCGGGGTCCGTGCGAAAACCAGAAGCGGAGAGAAGAAACCCCAGAAATTGAATTTCTGGAACCACAAACACACATTTTTCCAGTTTAGCGTACAATTTTTTCTCCCGCAGGATGAGCAAGACCTGATGTAGGTGGTCCTTATGAGTTTTGAAATCAGGAGAAAAAAATCAAAATCTCATCTAGATACTCTAGTACAAATTTCCCCATTAAATGATAAAAAATGCTGTTCACAAAATGCTGAAAGACGGCTGGAGCATTCATCAAACCAAAAGGCATAACCAAATTCTTAAAATGGCCCTCAGGGGTATTGAAGTCCGTCTTCCATTTCGTCTCCTTCTCTGACCCTGACCAGGTTGTATGTCCCTCTTAAATCCAACTTGGAAAAAACTTTAGCAGCAACAATCTGGTTAAACAGGTCCGGGATCAGAGGAAGCGGATAAGGGTCACGAATTGTGATACTGTTCAGCTCCCTGAAATCCAGACATGGTCTTAAAGAACCATATTTTTTCTTAACAAAGAAAAAAACAGCGGCAACAGGTGACTTTGAGGGTCGTATGTGTCCCTTTCTCAAGCTCTCAGAGATATAAGCACACATAGTGACACTTTCAGGTTGGGAGAGATTGTATAAATGAGATTTAGGCAGCTTGGCGCCTGGGATGAGATTAATAGGGCAATCGTACTCCCTGTGAGGGGGCAGCTCCTGAACACCACTCTCAGAAAACACATCCGAAAATTCTGAGAGAAAAGATGGTACAGTCTTAGTAGAAACCTCTGAAACAGATGTCGCAAGGCAATTCTCTCTGTAAAAGTCACTCCAACCATTTATTTGCCTCGCTTGCCAATCAATGGTGGGGTTATGTTTAGTGAGCCAGGGTAGCCCCAACACTAGAGGAGTAGGCAACCTGCTTAGGATGAAACATGACACATCCTCAACATGAGTATCACTCACAATCAAACGGATATTGTGAACTATGCCCTTTAACGACTTCTGAGAAAGTGGAGCGGAATCAATAGCAAAAACAGGGTATATCCTTTCCCAAAGTGCATACCTGGAAACCATGTGTTATAGCAAATTGATTTTCAATGAGATTGACAGCTGCTCCACTATCTACAAAAATATCACAAAAAATGTTCTTGCTCTCTAGCGCCACCCTGGCAGGTAGGACAAAACGGGAACTACAAGCAAACGGAAAAACCTTCAATTTCCGCATCAACTTGCCAATAGTAACAGATGGAACGTTTTTAGAGGATTTTTTTATTTTTGTTTCTTTATTACTCAAAAAAAAAAAATGCCTGAATCTCCTAGAGGGACAAACATTTGCCAAATGATTTATACCTCCACAACAGAAACAAACCCTCCTCTGAGAGCTGAATCTTCTACTGTCAGAGACAAGCAACCCAATGCATACAGTCATGCTCGAATCAATAGCAAAAACAGGGTATATCCTTTCCCAAAGTGCATACCTGGAAACCATGTGTTATAGCAAATTGATTTTCAATGAGATTGACAGCTGCTCCACTATCTACAAAAATCTCACAAAAAATGTTCTTGCTCTCTAGCGCCACCCTGGCAGGTAGGACAAAACGGGAACTACAAGCAAATGGAAAAACCTTCAATTTCCGCATCAACCTTGCCAATAGTAACAGATGGAACGTTTTTAGAGGATTTTTTTTATTTTTGTTTCTTTATTACTCAAAAAATAAATAAATGCCTGAATCTCCTAGAGGGACAAACATTTGCCAAATGATTTATACCTCCACAACAGAAACAAACCCTCCTCTGAGAGCTGAATCTTCTACTGTCAGAGACAAGCAAACCCAGCTGCATGGGCTCCTGCTTAGAAGGGATTGATAGAGACTGAGACCCCTGCGCACTGAATGAGACCGCCGCACTGTTCTTGGACTGAGTATGACAGGAAGGAGTGACCTCTCCTCTCTCTCTAAGATGCCTGTCAATACGAACGTCCCAAGACATGGCAGAGTCCAAAGAGATAGGTCTCTCATGAAAGGCAAATGCATCTTTCAATCCCTCTGAAAGACCATGGCAAAATTGACTGTGCAGCATCATTCCAACCAGTATCAGCTGCCCATGTCCGAAATTCTGAACAGTATATCTCTGCGGACTGTTTACCCTGGCATAAAAGACGTAGTCTAGACTGCCGTGCCCCCACCGGCAGCGAAAAGGCCCAAGACTGAGCGTTATCCCTGAGCAGCGAGATGATGATCCCCACCCTCTGCTCCTCATCACCAGAAGAATGGGGAAGTAGACGAAAATGGAGTTTGCAAGCCTCTCTAAAACAAACAAAATTCTTACTACCCCCGGAGAACGTATACGGGAGCGAGATCTCAGGCTCAGAACAAACTCCATGAACGCAAGCTGAACCGGTCACCTGAAACTGATATACAGTTTTACAGAGATCTGCTACCTCCAATGAAAGACCCTGCATGCGTTCAGTCAAAAGTGAAACCGGATCCATGCTTGAGGCGGTTTTGGCAGTTTATATTGTCACGGATGGTGTTACAGAAAACTAGAAGACACAAATGAAGATCCAACTAACTTGATCCAAAACTAAGGAACAAAAGGGTAAGCCCTGTAACAGCCCTAGCTCTCTCCCTTACTGCTCAGCCTATGCAAAAATCTAAATGGTAGAAAATTGCATACCCTCATTCCTCGACTGTATGACACCTGAACACCCTATAATAGTGAGGGGACACGACCACCGGCTCCCTACACTTAATACAGAGGGAGTCAGGGTCACCTAGGATCAAGCCCCCAGGAAAAAAGAAATAAAAAAAACAGACTTATCTTGGGATGCAGCAGTAACAGCTTCTGGCATCATCACACTCCAGGAAGTTGTATAAACCGCAAGGTAAGGCAGTATGGGGGGAGATATATAAAGAGGCAATCACTGCTAATAGATGACAGCTGGGAGAGGGAGGAGAGATGTCAAAACAAAAGCAAAACAAAAGAAGATCATGCCGAAGGTACTGAAGAACGTCTAACAGAACTTCTCAGAGATCTGGTGGTAACACCTAGCAACCGTGCGTGAAAAATCGCACCGCATCTGCACTTGCTTCATGCAGCCCCATTCATTTCTATGGTGCCTGCATTGCGTGAAAAATGCACAAAATAGAGCTTGCTGCGATTTTCACGCAACGCACAAGTGATGCGTGAAAATCACCGCTCATGTGAACAGCCCCATAGAAATTAATGGGTCCTGATTCAGTGCGGGTGCAATGCGTTAAACTCACGCATTGCATCCACACGGAATACTCGCCCGTGTGAAAGGGGCCTTAAAGTCTGCCCTCCAAAACATTTAGCGCTTCTTCTGCGGTGCACCCATACAGTACATTATGACCACATGTCAGGTGTTTATATAAACTGCAGAATCAAAGTAAAGCTACTTTCACACTGGCGGCAGGACGGATCCGACAGGCTGTTCACCCTGTTGGATCCGTCTTCCACTATTTTGCCGTGCCACCGGACCACCGCTCCATCCCCATTGACTATAATGGGGACGGGGGTGGAGCTCTGGCGCAGCACGGCAGTGCACGGCGAAAGGCCACCGGACTAAAAGTCCTGCAAAAGAAAGAAAGAAGACCCTGGGGGTACCAACGGGAAAGGGGAGGGGGCAGTGCCCACCCAATTTAATCACACAAGGTCACCCCTAGGAGATAACTCGGCACAAGCTCCCGAGTACAATGGCAGAACAACAAAAAGGAAATGGAGCTCAAGGTACCAATTAATAAATACTAAATTTTATTGAGGTAGAACAAGACATATTATAAAATTACATGAGAATGATGTCAGGAAAAAGGAGGGGAGGGAACAGGGAAGGAAAAGAATGGCACCACCCTGGGGAAAACACACGGTCAGAAAATTACATGATTGTATGCTGGTCAACAGGGGATGCATGGTACAATGACCAACCCTAAACCAGGTGTAATAATTAATGGTGATGAAGGGTGGGTATAACATCAGCTGCAATGATACATACATAGGCATGAAGCAAAGTATATGGACCAAAGAAATGTACAAGGGTCACCAATAGAAGACATGCCAAAATGGAGAAAGTCTGGCGGGGTATGAACATCCACGTCAGAAAGACCCAAGAAAATGAAGTTGCAGCAGAGACTCACCCAAAAGGACCAGAAGTGAAACAGCCCATGATGGCGCTACCCCAACGCGCGTTTCGTCGTGCCTTCGTCAGGGGGTAACGCCATCACTGCAGATCAAGGTATTTAAACTCTCTCTAGGCCAATCAAGGGCCAGCACTACCTCATCCCCAGGTGAATGTCTTGATGGGCGCGTGTACAATCCAACGCAAACACGTCCGGTCACCCCGCAGCCGGCGTCCCGTCAAAAGGCCCCGCCCACCACATGTGACGAAGTCACCAGGTCGAGCGGAGATGACGTGTGGACGGATGACGCGCGCACCCACATCACAACGGGGGGGGGGGGGGAGCCGCGGACATCAACATGACAAAAGATAAAAGATAAACCCCCTGCAAGGTCTAGATGTCTCCATCATGAATCATTATGTGGGAACAGAAAAAGGAACTACCACGGGCGCAGCTGTGTGCATATTCCTACTGGTGACACATATGAAATATAGACATATGAAACACAGTGTAATATTAGTGATATTAATACATGTATGGTTATAGGCACAACTACATACAAATATACATACTGGGCCATGATTACATACCAAAAATCTGGATAAGTACATATATACAAAGGAATATATATATATATATATATATATATATATATATATATATATGATTAATAATTCATATAATCATCATACTCAATAAATACATGATTGAATGAGAAAAACGTGATAAAAAGCAGAAGGATAAAGAGCATATCCATATGGGTCATGTAATGACATAAAGTGCAGTGGCCAAATAAAACATTTATTCACAGAAATAAATAAATAATTGCAATATGCAAACAACGAATATTACATACTAATGAATACAATGTGAGGGTGCTGACAAGGATGACGATGTGAGTGTGCAGAGGTGGTGTGCATGGTGAGAAAGGATGACTGGTGAAAAAGCTGCAGAGAAATATTATATTGTATGAACACCCACAAAAGACATAAATAAGAGGAGAAAAAGGAAAAGGAGGAAAGCAACAGGAAAAGGGGGGGGGGGGGGGAGAGAAGGGGAGGAAAGGAAGGAACAAGAGGGAAAATGGAAGAGAGAAACAAGGACAAAGGATGGGAAAGAAAACCCCACACAGCATAGATATGTCAAACTAGCATGGGAATACGTAAATAAATAAAAATGCATAAATACATAAAGATGCACAAATACAGATCTAAACACAGGTGTGCCACGGGAGCTCCAAAGGTACAGTATACCCAAATAGGGGATTCCAATATGATGATGGATCAAGCAGGGGGGTAGATGTGACATTCTGTAAATAACTGTTAAAATACTGGAGAGAGAGAAAAAAATCAAGAAAAAAATCTGTAAAAATTATACATTAATACACACACATAGTGTTAAAAGAAATGATGGGATCCACAGTTGTGGGCCCAGCGGCTACAGAAAAGCAGAGAAACCCAAATTTTCATTAAGACCCCTGGGACGTAAGGTCCCCAGGGTCCAAATCCAACGGCTCTCCCGTTGGGCTAGCCTCTTGGATATATTGCCAGCACGCAAATCTACCCGGATACAATAAATCCCCTTCACCCTGAGGAGCCTCGGATTACATGAGTGAAATGTTTTAAAATGCCTCGCAATGGGTTTAAAGACCTCAGCCTCCTCCAATTCTTGTGCATTCAAAATGTCCCTCACGTGCTCACGCACGCAGACCCTCAGCTCCTGTGTAGTTAAACCCACATAGAGCTTGGGGCATGGGCATTGGGCAAGATATATAACCCGAGTGCTAGAGCACGTGAGCGGCTGGTTGATCCTAAACATCCTGGTGCCAGAGGAATCTCCAAAATCAAAAGAGCGCTCCATGTTGGGACATGCCGCGCACCTGCCACATGGTCTGAAGCCAGTCCTGGGCTTACCCTGTCTGGCAAAAATGCTGGGGAGGGACCGGTTGTAAATATCCTCTTACCAGATTGTCTCGCAGGGTATCAGCCCTGCGTGCCGTGATAAGGGGCCGTGGAGACACAAGTTTTTCCAGGACTGGGTCCATATGTAAGATAGGCCAATGTGTGGCCAGGCAACTCCTCATTTCATCCCAATATGAATGATACGTACTGATGAATCTGACTTTGTTGTCAGGTGCCCGCTCCCCTTTGTTTTGTAACAAAAGGGTCTGACATTGGGTTTTAGCCCACCAGTAGGCCTTTTTGATGGACCGGTGACTATATCCTCGCCTGAGGAACCGGTCCCGCAAATCACTGGCCTGTCTTTCGAAAGTCGCATTGTCGGAACATATCCGACAAATGCGCAAACATTGACCCACAGGGATGGCGGAGATAGTGCTCTTGGGATGTAGGGAGGTTGCGTGTAAATACGCATTAACGTCCGTCTCTTTATGAAAAACATCAGTCCTAAGGTGGCCGCCAGTATCTCTAAATACCGATACATCCAGAAAATCAACCCTCTGTTTATGGTATTTGTAGGTCAGCTTTATATTTCTGGAGTTAGTATTTAGTATTTTGAAAAAATCATGGAGCTGTACCTCCGTTCCCTGCCAGATCAAGAAGACGTCGTCTATGTACCGCGCCCAAAGAATGGCACGGTCCAAGACGACGTGTCCGTCTGACAGAAAAAGGTCCCTTTCCCACAGCCCTTTCCCATGGCTGTCCCCTGGAGCTGCAGGAAAAAGGACCCATTAAAGGAGAAAAAATTCCTGGTAAGCACCAACTTAAGAAGTTGTAGTAAAAACGATGCAAAGTTCCCCGGTAGGTTGCTGGCAGAGAGAAAAAACTCTACTGCCCGCAAACCATCTACATGTTGGATGCTAGTATAGAGGGACTCTACATCGCAGGTTACCATAATGTTATCCTCATCCAGCGTAATCCCCTGTATCCTTTGTAGAAAATCAGAAGTGTCTCTGACAAAGGATGGCAGAGTTTCCACAATGGGTTTTAGGTGGAAATCCAGAAGTTTACAAACATTTTCCACCATGCTATTGCACCCAGATATAATGGGCCTACCTGGGGGTACTGAGGCATTCTTATGGACCTTGGGTAGAAGGTACAGGGTTGGGATCGAAGGTTCCTGTATAATGAGGGCTTCATGCATCTGTTTGGAGATGATGTTCCTCTCCAAACCAGTGTCCAAGATTTTCATTAATTCATTTCTGAAGGAGATGGAGGGATTGAAAGTTAGTTTTTGGTAGCAGACAGAATTATTTAGTTGTCGATATGCCTCCGTCAAGTACATACTCCGGGGCCAAACTACCAAGTTTCCCCCCTTGTCGGCCGGCTTGTACACCACATCATTGATCTCCTTAAGTTTGTTAAGGCTCAATCGTTGGTCCCTGTCAAGGTTGTCACGTCGGATAGACGTCGGGATTTGTTCAAAGTCCCTACTGACCATCTTGACAAAGAGATCAATAGCCGGGCATAATGACAAGGGGGGGGAACTTGGCAGATTTTTTTCCTGATCCCTGAAGGTATTACATTGGTAACATTAGCAGTCTATCCAACCTGTTCAGCCAATTCTCATGTAATTTTATAATATGTCTTGTTCTACCTCAATAAAATTTAGTATTTATTAATTGGTACCTTGAGCTCCATTTCCTTTTTGTTGTTCTGTAAAAGTCCCGCAAGTCCGACTTTTTAGTTCAGCGGCCTCTCACCGCAAACTGCCATACTGTGCCGGAGCGCCGCCCCATCCCCATTATAGTCAATAGGGACAGAGCGGCGGTCCGGCGGCACGGCAAAATAGCAGAAGGACGGATCCGACAGGGTGAACAGCCTGTCGGACCCGTCCTGCCGCAAGTGTAAAAGTGCCCTAATAAACAATGATGTTTCTTTTGCTGTTAACCCTTGCTGTATTGCAGGAAAAATTGTTTAAAATGGAAAACCTGCAAAAAAAAAGGGAAATTTAGAAATTTCACCTCAGTTTTCCTTTAATTCTTGTGGAACATATAAAAGGTTAACAAAGTTTGTCAAATACATACTGTATAATATATGTATATTGTAAAATACCCATACTGTATAGGGTAAATTATTTTGTAAAACAGAATCATTAGAAATAAATTTGGAAAATGATGCCTCGAGAAAGAAGGGTAAAGGTGTTTTCTTAAATTTATGGACATAATCGATAATTCAAGAGATTGTAGGATAACTCCTATAAAATTTGCATATTTTTGTTATGGTAACATTCCATCTAGACAGAACCTTGAAACCATTTTTTTGGATCTGTGTACATCTGGAAGACAATTTTGGAGCAGCTTCCAGATGGAAAATTGCTCTTGTGGTAGAATCTAATCATTTTTGTAGATTATTTTTTTTTTTTGGTGGGGGATATTAACACATAAGATAAACCCGTTCAGGACCAAACAATTTTCCTTTTTTTTTTATTTTTGTTTCTTACTCCCAGCTTTCCGACAGCCATAACTTTTTTTATTGTTCCATTCACATAGAGATATGAGAGCTTGCAGGACAAGTTGTACTTTATAATGGCACCATTTATTATTGCATATAATGTAGTAGGAAATAACATAGTAACATAGTTACTATTTTCTTCACTTAAGGGGAAAACATTCCTTCCCAACTCCAATCAGAATCACTCCATGGTAGTGATGAGCGGCACGGGTCATATTCAAATTTGTGATATTTTGCAAATATTTTGTAGAATTCGTATATTTGTTATATTCTATATTATTATTTATATTTTTACGTGAAAATCGGCAAGGTAATGATTGCGCAATATGGAAATATCATGCTCTAAATATAGGCGTGGGTCAGAAACGAATATATAGCACTATAGCATATAGTGCTATATATTAGTTTTTACGAATATTCGTCATTTTTTCCATCTGACCACATGATTCCTCCCTGCTTTTTGCTTGTAGGCCAATGAGTCATTGGTCCACAAGCAACTTAAGCAGGGAGGAATCATGACTTCAGAAGGAAAAAAATGAAAAATATTCTAAAAAACAAATATATAGCACTATATTCAATATAGTGCTATATATTAGTTTTTTTTTTACTATTCGTCACTTTTTTCCATGTGAAGTGAACACATGATTCCTACCTGCTTCTTGCTTGTGGGCCAATGACGTAATTGGCACACAAGCAAGAAGCAGAGAGGAATCATGTGTTCAGATGGAAAAAATGATGAATATTTGATATAACAAATATATAGCACTATTATCAAAATATTTACAAATTCGCAAAGTGCCGATATTTGCTATTAAAATTCATTATTCGAATATTCGTGCTCAACTCTACTCCCTGGATCAACAACCTATTTCTAGTAACTATAACCTGCAATATTATTACACTCCAGAAATACATCCAAGCCCCTCTTGAACTCTTTTAGAGAATTTACCATCACCACCTCCTCAGGTATAGAGTTCCATAGTCCCACTTACCTTACCATAAATAATCATCTTCTATGATCGTGTACAAACCTTCAATTCTCTAGACGCGGAGGATGTCCTCTAATCACAGTCTCAGTCCTGGGAATAAATAGATGATGGGATAGATCTCTGTACTGACCCCTGATATATTTATACATAGTTATTAGATTTCCCCTTAGTCATCTTATTTCTAAAGTGAATAACCCTACTTTTGATAATCTTTCTGGGTACTGTAGTCCAGCCATTCCAGTTATTATTTTAGATGCCCTTCTCTGAACACTCTCCAGCTCTGCTATGTCTATCTTGTTCACAGGTGCCAAGAACTGTACACATGTGGTCTGACTAGTGATTTGTAAAGTGGCAGGACTATGTTCTCATCATGGGCATCTAAGCTCTAGAGTTGAGCGGAAACCTGGATGTTCAGGTTCGACGGGTTCGGCCAAACTTCACAAAAAAGTTTGAGTTCGGGTCGAACCCGAATTTGACCCGAACTTGACCCCGAACCTGACCCCGAACCCGACCCCCATTGAAGTCAATGGAGACCCGAACTTTTGAGCACTAAAATGGCTGTAAAAATGTCATGGAAAGGGCTAGAGGGCTGCAAATTGCATCAAAATGTGGTTAAGAGCATAGCAAGTGCTCTGCAAACAAATGTGGATAGGGAAATGACTTTAAATAGCAAAAAATACGTAAAAATAAAAAATAATAATCGTGATCTAGGAGGACGAGGTCCATATGGAGTAGGAGGTTGAGGAGGCGGTGTAAAGGGCAAGCTCAGGCCATGTGCCCAATTTGGAGACCCAGAAGTTGAAGGTGGCAGACCCGTCATTCAGTACGTGTAGGCGTGTGCACACATACTGTTCCACCATGTTGGTGAAATGCTGCCTCCTGCTAAGACGTTCCATATCAGCTGGTGGTGCTGGTTGTTGTGGTGTGCTGACAAAGCTTTTCCACATTTCGGCCATACTAACCCTGCCTTCTGAGGTGCTGGCGGTGCCCTAGCTGCGTTGGGGACCTCTTCCTATGCCTTCTCCTTGTGCTTTCACTGGCCCCCGCTGTCAGGTGGGATGCCACCAGCAGCGCGTCTACCAGTGTGCACTTGTACTCATGCCTCTTACGATCACTCTCCATTGACGGAATTAAGGATAGTACGTTGTCCTTGTAACGGGGATCCAGCAGCGTGGCCAACCAGTAATCAGTACAAGTTCGAATGTGGGCAACTCAGCGGTCGTTGCGAAGAAACTGCAGCATGTAATTGCTCATGTGTGCCAGGCTGCCCAGAGGCAACGAAAAGCTGTCCTCTGCGGGAGGGGTATCGTCTGTGTCCTCTGTATCCCCCCAGCCACGCACCAGTGATGGCCATGAGCGGGTCTGGGTGCCACCCTGCTGTGAACATGGTTTATCCTCCTCCTCTTCATCCTCCAGAACTGTGCACTGACTGGACAATTGTGTACCTGGAGCCACTTGTGAATCACTGGCCGTAAACCCTACAAAATGATCCCTCTTCCTCCTCTTCCTGTGCCACATCCTCTTCCATCATCGCCAGCAGTGTTTTTTCAAGGAGTAATAGAAGTGGGATAGTTACGCTGAGAATGGCGTTATCGTCACTTGCCATGTTGGTGGAGTACTCAAAACAGTGCAACAAGGAACACAGGTCTTGCATGGAGGTCCAGTCATCGCCTGCAGCTCGCACAGTCTGGCCAGCATGTGCAAGGTGGAGTTCCATCTTGTGGGGACGTCGCATATGAGGCGGTTAGTGGTAAAGCTGAAGTTACGCTGCAGCGCTGACAGGTTTACGGTGCAGCAGCAGGGTGAGAATGCCGAAAGCTCTGACATATCGGGGTAATTTTTAAGGAATCTCTGCACCACTAAATTCAGCACATGCACCAGGCAAGGGATGTGCGTCAAACCGGCTAGTCCCAGAGCTGCTACGAGATTTTGCCATTATCGCACACCACCAGGCCGGGCTTGAGGCTGACTGGCACAAACCACTCATCGGTCTGTTGTTCAAGGCCCGTCCACAGCTCTTGCACGGTTTGGGGTTTGTCCCTCAAACAGATAAGTTTTAAAACTGCCTGCTGTAGTTTACTCCTGGTGGTGAAGGTGTTACGCTGACTGGATGAGGATGAGGATGAGGAGCTGGTAGAGGATGAGGAAGCAGAGTAGGAGGAGGAAGCAACTGGAGGCAAACTGAAGCACCCTGCAATCCTCGGTGGTGGAAGGACATGCGCCAAACTGCTATACGCCTCAGGCCTAGCCACCACTGCATTTACCCAGTGTGCTGTTATGGAGATATAACGTCCCTGACAGCATGACAGCATTTCAAAAGCCAGTAATTTAGAAATGCTGGCATAAGGGCCATGGATCGCGGGTGGGTAGGGGGATACTTCCTCTTCCTCTCCAGTGTTTGGGAGATGGAGAGCTGGACACTTCCGTGGGACATTGTAGAGATGCTTGGTGACCCAGATGGTGGTGTTGCTGGAAGATCCTCTGTTTGCGGGGTGGCAGGTGGCACTGTCACTCCAGAGGTGGATGAAGAGGCCGAGACTGCAGCAGAAGAGGAAGCAGGAGGAGCCAGAGACCTTTCTTGGATTTTGCGGTGTCTACTCCACTACAGCTCATGCTTAGCACTTAAAT
Organism: Bufo gargarizans; assembly: GCF_014858855.1. Taxonomy (NCBI): domain Eukaryota; kingdom Metazoa; phylum Chordata; class Amphibia; order Anura; family Bufonidae; genus Bufo; species Bufo gargarizans. Next base: position 258,428,404 of record NC_058084.1, read on the forward strand.
GCCTGGTCATGCAGGTTGTGCTCAGGTTGAGAACGTTTATCCCTTGCTTCAGGTTCTGATTGCACAGCGTGCAAACCACTCGTGTCATGTCGTCAGCACATTGTCTGAAGAACTGCCACGCCAGGGAACTCTTTGGAGCTGGCTTTGGTGTGCTCGGTCCCTTGCTGTGGTGGGCAGTAGCAGGCGTACTGTCTAGAGGAGGGCCGCTCTGCTTTTGCACCGTGCTCCCTCTTCTGCTGCGTTGGTGGCTCTGTGCGACCACTGCCTCTTCCTCCGAACTACACAGGTCACTCGCATGACTTGATTCCATGTGGGGTCGAGGACCTCATCGTCCTCCACATCATCTTCCACCCAGTCTTCACCCCTGCCCTCCTTGTCAGTCTGAACACTTTCTAAAGCCCCAGCAGTTCGCACCTGTGTTTAGTCATCATCCGAGACGTGCTGTGATGGTCCTCCCATGTACTCATCTTGAAAGATAAGTGGTTGGCATCTGTGCATTCTTTCTCTTCCACTTTTGGGGCAGGGATAGGTGGATGGCCCTGGGAAACTCTGCTAACAGAGTCATCAAAAAGCAGAAGAGACTGCTACATGACTTGGGGCTCAGACTGCTTGGCTGATTTGCAAGGGGGTGAGGTGAAAGACTGATGGACATCGGCTGCAGGTGCCAACTCTGATCTTTCAGCAGGAGACTGGGTAGGAGACAATGTCAAGGAACTGGAGCCACTGTCAGCAACCCAATCTACTATCGCCTGTACTTGTTCAGGCCTCACCATTCGTAGAGTTGCATTAGGCCCGACCAAATACCACTGTAGGTTCTGTCGCTTACTCGCACCTGAGGAAGATGTTACAGTTGTGTAGCTGGCACAGATCGGCCACTAGTGATGAGCGGGAGGTGCCATATTCGATTTTGCGAATATTCGATTTAATATTTGTCTTATATTCGTCAAAATCGAATATTCAGCATTATTCTATTTATCGCAAATAATATGCAATTTAATTATTTTGCGTATTGCGATTTTCTTTTAACTGTATTATAAGGCAACTTTCCTATTTGTTGGCTATTTAGAATATTCACATTTATTTTACAATCTGTACAGTTGTTAGCTTACTCCGGTGCATTGCTTATAGCACAGACCTTTCACTTACCAGTAGGAGGTGCGCCCGACCGGTCACAGACATCACAGGTAAGTATAATGCTTCTAAAATTGCTAAGTAACCATGGCAGCCAGGACTGCAGTAGCGTCCTGGTTGCCATGGTTACCGATCAGAGCCCCAGTGATTAAAATGGGACTCCGATCGGAACTCTTCGCTGCCACCAATGATGGGGGGTGATTTTAATTAGGGGGAGGGGTGCCGCACTGGCCACCAATGAATATAATACTGGGGAGGGAGGGGGGCCGCACTGGCCACCAATGAATATACTGTGCAGTGAATTAAAGGGCCTGTAGCCAAGCAAAAGTGGACTCGCTGCTAAAAGTTTTTCCTGCTACAAAGACTGTTTGTTGCCATGGGTCTCGAGGAAGAATACGTCCGACGGACGTGGGAGATTAAACGGCAGGAAAAACTGGTAAAACAGATGGGTTGTACCCCAACTAAGTTGACAAAATTTGATGCTGAGCGAGAGGCTCTGGAGGTGCTGCAGCTAGCCCTGAATAGAGGGTCCTCAACGCTGTATGGACCCTGCACAAAGTTCCCAGATGTCGGCAGTGTGACGGGAACGCCGGAGAAAAAGCAAAGCTATGCCATTGCCAAGGGCAACCGTCGGGAAGAAAAGGAGGTGGAGAGTGGTGCAGCTCTCAGGAGATCCTATGCTTCCTGCACGTGTGCGCAAAGTCCTAAAGGGTGCGGATGGAAAAAGTCTGGAGTCAAAGCAAAGGCGTTTCCCATGGCAACTACTGTATTAAGGAGAAGGGTGATGACCGTGCTGGAGATATTCCTGGACTCCCCTCATCTCCCGTGAGTGCCAAATCCATGACGACAATCGGTAAGATCGTTCCGATTATCCTGTGTGTAACAGACCCAGTGACATTGAGCAGGCAGCAGTTGCTAACCACTGGGCCAGTGGGTGATATGTCACCGAGGCTAGAAACGGTCTCAAAAGTGTGTGACCGTATGAAAAGTAATATAATGCTAAGTGTACGGGACAGTCATGCAGTTAGTAAGAATTGTCCGATGATTCTCACTGAGTGTGAGACTGCCGTGAGAACTGGGACTTATGGACTTGCTGGTAGAACTACACTCATGCATGAGGGACTGTTGGGCCATGATTTCCCGTTGTTCCGTGACTTGTGGGGAAGTGGAAACACTTCTGCAGTCAGGGACGAAACTCCTGCAGAACTGGTACCTAATCCTTTAAGTAAAGTGACCATTAGAGACAATGGTGCGGATAAGGTGCAAGGTGATTGTGCCAGGTTGTCGGAAATGCATAATGAAAGTGGGATGTCATTTGAAATATCTGATGTTGATAACATGCCTTTTCCGTTGCAGGCTGTGGTCAGGGGAGAAGCGCCCCCTGGCGGTAAAAATGTAAATGATGATGAAGCTTTATTTTCTTCATCTGCCATTTTTCATGAAGAACTTTATGACATGATCAGGAGGTTTGAAGAATTGCATATAAGTAATGTGAACCAGGCACTTGAAAGAGAGCCTGAGCAAGTGCAGGTGGTTCTCACTGAGGGGGAATCTCCAACAAGAACTGGGTCTTGTGGACCTGATGTTACAAATATGTTCTTATATGATGTGATGTTGGGTTGTGATAGCGTTTCGTTGTTATGGGGCAAGGTAGACACTTCTGCAGATAGTGACGAAACTCCTGCAGAACCTGTACTTGCCCGTGTAAATGAAGGTCTAAAGGAGCTGCACATTGACTGCCATGGGGAAAGAATATTGCCTATTGAAAACAATGGTGCTGATAAGAAACATGTGAATGATGCAGAAGTGCAGATAAATGTTGTGAGCACCGAGTGGAGCAATCCTACTCTGGTGAACGTGCAAGAAAGGGTAGCAGTCCTAGAGGGAGTATCACACGTACCAGAGGTGGACATGCAGTCTCCACAGTGTTTTATGGTCAATAAAGTAATGTCCCAGATAGGGATTAACTCGGCAGTGCCTCTAGAAGTCAGTGTTAATAATGACACCAGTGACATAGGCGATATATGCACTGTGATCATTAGCAACTCAGAGAAGGAAGCTACCAAGTCAAGGTATTGCAAAATTTAGGCAGTCACTGGTAGCGACCAGATGACAGTTATACCTGACGTGACAAGAGCTGAGTGGGGAGATGGCAGCCTAGTGTCTGAGACCCATACCCAGGCAGGGGTAGATGACCTGACACGTCAGTACAGCTGCAATCCTGAAGATTTTTCTCTCTCCACACAGTCCCTAGATATGATAGAGAAGGGACTAGATGTCTTCAGAGAGTCACCGAAGAAGACTGCAGTAGGTAAGAAAAAAAATGGTTAAAGAGACCCTGCGTGAAACCCCCACAGGGTGGCCAAAAGAGAATGGTAATGCTCCTACATCGGCTGCAGCAGAGCCAAGTGAAGAGCATCTGGAACAGGAGACCCTCTCCTCGGCTCGATCCCTTGAAGAAGCGCTTGAGGAGTGAGATGAATGTGAGAGGCTGAGCAGACAAATCAGAGCAGGGATGGAAGATCTCATAAGCTCAAAGGATGATGTCAGGAAGAACGTCTATGAGTTGAAGAAGTCTAAGCCAGAGCCTGTTAAGAATGGGTCTGGAGATGGTGGCGCCTACCAAGGTGGAGAAGACGGAAGATCTTTCTGCTCACCCAGCTGATGTGAATGCAGAGGCCAAGAGACTCGTGGCAATAAGTAGCCAGGACCTGGTCATGAAAGATGTTCCCTCTGCCGTCAGTGCCTTACAGAAAGCCAGCGGTCTGCTGGAGAAGGCAACGAGTCTGGTAAAGATCCTGATGTCCCCAGTGCCTCCAACCTTGATGAGAAGGAGGAGTTAAGAAGGCAAGGATATGAGGCCAAGTCCGTGAAGGATGAAAAGGATAATAAAGTAAATGGAGACTCCAAAGAAATAGAGGCCAAAGAAGCTAAGGCCTCTTTCACACTTGCGTTGTCCGGATCCGGCGTGTACTCCACTTGCCGGAATTACACGCCGGATCCGGAAAAACGCAAGTGTACATAAAGCATTTGAAGACGGATCCGTCTTCAAAATGCTTTCAGTGTTACTATGGCACCCAGGACGCTATTAAAGTCCTGGTTGCCATAGTAGGAGCGGGGAGCGGGGGAGCGGTATACTTACCATCCGTGCGGCTCCCGGGGCGCTCCAGAGTGACGTCAGAGCGCCCCATGCGCATGGATGACGTGCCATGCGATCACGTCATCCATGCGCCTCGGGCGCCCTGACGTCACTCTGGAGCACCCCGGGAGCTGCACGGATGGTAAGTATGCTGCTCCCCGCTACACTTTACCATGGCTGTCAGGACTTTAGCGTCCCAGCAGCCATGGTAACCATTGAGAAAAAGCTAAACGTCGCATCCGGCAATGCGCCGAAACGACGTTTAGCTTAAGGCCGGATCCGGATCAATGCCTTTCAATGGGCATTCATTCCGGATCCGGCCTTGCGGCAAGTCTTCAGTTTTTTGGGCCGGAGCAAAAAACGCAGCATGCTGCGGTATTTTCTCCGGCCAAAAAAACGTTCCGTTCCGGAACTGAAGACATCCTGATGCATCCTGAACAGATTTCACTCCATTCAGAATGCATTAGGATAATCCTGATCAGGATTCTTCCGGCATAGAGCCCCAACGACGGAACTCTATGCCGGAAGACAATAACGCAGGTGTGAAAGAGCCCTTAGGCAGAGGTCTTGAAATGGGAGAAAACCTTGGATGTCCCAGAGACCAAGGTTAGGGCGGAAATAGCAACTGCTGAAGTGGGAACAGCCACTGAAGACGCAGAAGACTCTGAAGCTGGCTCCAAACCCGACCTTGCAGTCCAGTTGCATCCGGTGGATGTATTTTTTTACTGTGTTTACTATTAAAGGTAAGGCCTGATTTTTTATTTATTTTTTTATTTCAGGAAAAATTGTGGGCTCCACTTTTTTAAGTAAACAGATGAGGGGGCTTTTGTATAGCAAGCTGTGTAGCATACAGATTAGTCTGCTATACTTTGTGACAAAGTAATTTATCACAAATTGAATTTCTTTGTGAAATTCAGCGAGGCAGCCAAATCAAATTTTTCATAATTTCGCTCATCTCTAATGGACAATAACGGACGTGATTATTTACAGAAACCTATTAACCATCAGTAACGGATTCCTAATAATGGACGCCAACTGACACAATTATGGACGGGCAATAACAGATGTGCCCACTGTGCGACTATAAAGAACGGACAATTTGAATGGCCACTAACTGACAGTAATGGATGGACTGTCACAGACAGCTAGTAATGAACACCGAACAAACTGACAGTTATGGACAGACAGTAATAAATGTCTACTGACCAATAGTTATGGACAGACCCTAGCGGATGCTCACTGACCAACAATTATCGATGGACACTAATAGATACCTAGTAACATACGCCCACTGACCAACAGTAACAGATGGACTGCAATTGATGCATAGTGATGGACACGCACTGACCAACAGCTAGGGATTAACTGTTACGGACGCCCACTGACCGACAGCAATGGACAGACTATAAAGGACGCCTAGTGATGGATGCCCACTTATGGATAGACAGTTTATAAATTGATTTGTGTTACTTAGTGTGTTTTATCACAGTAAAGCACATAGCCAGGAAATAAGTCTGATCTCTCTCTCCTCCCAGAACAACTGCATTGAGAGGAGAAAGAAAAACAGCCCATATTATGGCTGTATTTAGTAAATATACTGTAAGTAAGTAATGGTCCCTGATTGTTACTGTGCGGCAGGCAAAGCCTCATCGCAGTAACAAACTGTGCATGTCTGTGCTATTTTTTTTTTGGGGGGGGGGGGGGCTGTAACAGGAGGGGGGGATCGGAATTACATATTACATATGACTGTAAAAGAGAATAGGCCACTCAATGCGTTTCTGGGAAAAAAACAATGGAAATGAGTTTTCCTTCAAAAACAAAGCATCGCACATCACCAGATATAACAACTATCTAAAGCCAGTGCTTGGCGTTTCAAACAGAATTATTACATGCTAGCATCAGAGAGGCTTTGCTTTCTTTTTCTTTTTGAAGGAAAGCTAATTTAAATATAAGGTTTGAGTGAATTGATCTTTGGATCATAGATCCGAAGTTGATTTGTTCAAATGTTTAAAAAAAAATAAAAAATGTACAAGATTAAAATGCATTGGCTTTGTGGAGTAAAAGTTTGTGTCGCCCAAAGTTGCACAAGACTTTGATGAATTACTATTATATTTATAGCTGCGTATTTAAAAACTATTTAAAATTGCAATATGATGAGGGCTTTGGTACTAGCTGGTACCTCGGTACTAAAGCCCACTTCAGATTCCTGATTTCAATTGTTTTTAAATATGGTAAGCAGATATGAATACAGTAGTAATTCACAGAAGTCTCATGCGACTTGGTAAACTGGTAAACAAATTCAGTAAAAAAAAAAAAAATGACCTGGAGTCAAGGTATGCATTGGACTTCTAAATGGACAGGTTATTAGAGTGCAATACATTGGACCCACTATAGGAGGCTATTTTGAGGGCCTTGCATGCAGTTAGATGGAACATGTACTTTCTGACTTAGTTGTACATTAATACAACAACTTATAGCAGGCTCAATAATCAAAACAATAGACATGAGTGTTATTCCTATGTATAAAACCACTCCAAAAAGTATAGCACCACAATAGAAGATCAGTATGAAAAAAAATATAAAAATATCATTAAAATACATAGACATAACCAAATGAAAACAAGGTGCTATACTGGAAAATACATGCGGTGCCATTGTGATCGGTATTTACTTATATTTATTGTACTTGTGGAAATCTTGCTCAGTGTTTCCTTATTTAGTGCTGCTTTTGGGACGGGTGGTAATTGATTTGCAGTGTGCTTTTAGTACCCCTTTAATAATTTATATATTTTCCAGCATGTCACATCGTTTTCATGTGGGTGTCTGTATTTTAATGATAGTTTTATAATGTTTTAATAAAGATTATGGCATTTTTTACTGATACTCTTCTGTGGTTTTATTTCTTTTGGAGTGTACTTATTTGTACACTAAAAATATATGTTTACATGCATATAATTCATTTTAATGCTTTCATCCGTTTATTACATTTTCACCGACATATGATTCCATGCAAAAATGTATTTAAAGAAATGTATTAATAAAGTTAAGCCTTACTGTATATGAAGGATTAAAATTGTCATCTATGTGATTGCTACAACCCCGCATAAATATTTTAATAATTATGTATTATCAATATGTGAATATTTGGTTGTATTTAAAATGATAATGAAATGTGTATGTATATCCTCAGTGGATTTGGATACATCAGTTTTACTAAAGTTATTATTAAATTTTAATTTGTCAAGTGGTTTTAATTAAAGTATCAGACCAGAAGCAGACAAAGCAACATAAATGAATAACTAAAAACATATATAGGCAATGCCACTAAGACCATAAAGAAGTCCTTTACATCAGCAGTCCCCAACCGCCGGGCCGCGTCCCAGGACCTGCAAGATCCTTTGCCGAGCCGCGGCAATCAGGGCAGTCTTTAACAAGCGTGACGTTTACATGCTCTCCTCCATTCACGCAGACACGACAATACAAATTGAGCGAGCAACCCGTGTCATTGAAAAGCCCCTCTCAGTCCACAACTATAACCTTCACATGGGAGGGGTGGACTTCAATGACCAGATGTTGTCTCCGTATTTAGTTTCCCGCAGAACCAGACACAGTTCGGGCCGGCATTTCGTCAAGGAGTAAATCGTCATCAGCTTGCCAGCCAATGATCGCGGCTGGCAAGCTGATGATTTTTAAAAAATCCAATCAGAGCGCCAGATAACAGATCATATTAGTAAATATGATCTGTTATATGGCTGCCTGCTCCTCTGCTGGTTCTTTTCGTTGGTTGGATCCAGCAGAGGAGCAGGCTACACAGTGAGTACAAAGAGTCAACTGAAGGGCCAGGTATGTCAAACAGGCCCACTAAATCCCAAAATTAGGTAGCAATAAGTACTGATCCCGTAGGACAGAGGGATAAAACTTAGCATTTATTTTCGGTCAATCTAAAATTATAGACAACAGAGGAGGAGCCTCTATACATAACAAATATAACAGGACAGCCCAGCGGGCAAACTAATACATACAAAAAATAGTGTGACCAAAGGTTTGAAAAAAAGCAGGAACGTTCTCACCCGGTTGTTGATCAGGATGTCTCATGGAGAAGACTGGGGGTGAAGAACGGTCCTTGGATGCTTCTCGTTCACACACAAAAAATAGATGAGCCCCTTCAGGATGGTTGGAGGCGAGGTGGTTAGCCCTAGGCAACCCTAAGAAGGGGGGCAGGGGCTAGTATGCCCTACCTATCTACACGGGGACTTACCCCGCAAGGAGCGTCCCCGTCCGGATGCCTGTCCCTGTGGGGACAGAAACCCTAGTAGTCCCTAAAAGATGCTCCCTACGTGTCACGTTTCAGTTCGTTCACAGAATATCATCAGGGGAGATAAATGGTACACACAGGGCTATGGATTGGGCCTGTGCGACCAAAGAGACAAAATAATACTAAAAAAGGTATTTTTAGAACATGGGTCAGAAGCCTAAAAAAGTGTGAGGCCAGTCAGGCTAAGACACACGGGGCATGACCGCATTGGACGTGTTATTCAATATAGATGCACCAGTGGGTGCCAACTATGCAGTAACACTAGGCCACAGGGACGATTAATCCAGGGGCGGGCTGTCGGCAGAGTGTACTCACCGCTCTGTATCTTAAGTACGCTCCGATGCCGCCGGATTCCCTTGCCGCTTTCTACTTCCGGGCACGTGACTAGGTGAACAGGGTGTCACGTGCCCGGTGGAACGCAGGAAGTGAGCGTGCGTTCCAACCCGACGCCGTCCGTGGAGCGCGTCGCCAGAAGATGACGTCGCACAGCATGTGAGATATCACATGACCAGAAACTGGTCACGGGGCACGCCGGGCCGAAAGGGGAACGCCCACCATCCCTGTTCCGAGCAGGAAGCAACGAATGTGTTGGCAAGTGGCGGAACGGAGTGTGGGCAAAGTAATTGGGCAAAATAGTAAATTGTCACAATTAGATGCCAGGTGGATCCAGGGTTCTAAGGATCCATGGTAACGATTCATATATATGAAATAGAAAAAACTAGACTATTAGAGGCAAATTCAATTGTACATAGGCCAAAGGAGCAGTAGAACTGGCCCAACGAAAAAAAGAGAGAAAGTGCATGTTGGGAAAATCAAATAAAGCAGCTAAAATTAAGCTGTTCATTTAATCCCATAGGGGCCATTGTCTTTAAATAGTAGATCCAGCGCAATTCGCGCTGCAATATGGCACGGTCCCAATCTCCTCCACGTTTGGGGGGTGGAACATGATCGATGCCCATCACAGTGATGCGGGCTTTCCCGTTGTGTTGACGGTGAACATGATTGGCGACCGGAGTGTCTTTAGCTTTGGTTATGTCGCCAAGATGTTCACCGACACGTCTGCGCAGTTCCCGGATAGTTTTTCCTACGTATCCCTTGCCGCATTCACACGACAGGAGATAAATGACACCACGGCTCCTGCAGTTAATGAAATGGTGTATATGGTATGTCTTCCCTGTAACCGTACTACTGAAATCTTTACCGGTTTTTAGATAGGGACAGGCGATACACCCGCTGCATCTGAAGCATCCCTTGATATCAGATTTGAGCCAAGCTGAACCTGATAAAGAGGGTGGGGGTGTGAATTCGCTCGACACTAGTGTATCGCGAAGACTCCGTCCTCGGCGATAAGTAACGTGGGGATAATCTCCCACCACTTCTTTTAAATCGGGGTCTAGTTGAAGAATACCCCAGTTTTTTTGGAAGATGCGTCTGACTTCCCCAGCAGCCCTGTCAAAGGTCATGATCGGGCGAATGATGTTGGAAGATGGCGTGGTGCAGGGTTTGGGAACAAGGAGGGATGTTCTATCTGAGTGTAATGCAAACTCAAATGCTCTCCTTAGGACCTTGTCGGGATAGCCACGTTGAAGGAACCTGGTACGTAAATCGGCAGCCTGTCTAACAAATTCTCTTTTTGTGGAGCAATTGCGCCTAATTCTGAGATATTGCCCCTTGGGAATACCTCGCCTAAGTGGGAGGGGGTGACTACTCTCCCACCTAAGCAGGGTATTGGTGGACGTCGGTTTACGGTAGATCGACGTCTCCAGAGCGCCAGCAGGTGTATGGGAGATGAGGAGTGAGTACACCAACACTACACACTTAGCCCCAGATCACTCCCCTGAACCCCAATTAACCCTTTGATCACCCCTTTGATCGCCCCTGTCAATCACTAGTGAAAGGAAAAAAGTGATCAGTGCAAACTGTCACTTTTTTTTTTTTTCACTGGTATTGACCGTTAGGTTTTAGGTATAGTTTAGGCCCCTTAGTTAGGTAGTTTAGGGATCGGTTAGCGCCCAGCCCACCGCACAGCAGTCCGTTATTCGTTGATTAGCGTATCGCTAATCAGCATTTGTACTTTTATAGTATCTGGAAGTGATCAAAACTGATCACGGTCAGATCTATAATTGTATTAGTGTCACTTTAGTTCTCCCTCCACACAAAACGCAGTGTTTGCCCGATCAGGCCTGATCGGTCGCCCACACGTGCGTTCGCCCACACGTGCGTTCGCCCACACCCGCCCCACCGCAGTGACAAAAAAAAATTTTTTTTTGATCGCTGCACATTCACTGTGTAAGCAGTGTAGCACTGCGGCGAAAAAAAACACAAAAAAAACAGTTTTGATATTTTTTATTAACCGCAGCGGCCTCCGGTACTTCGCTAGCCTCCCCTTTGTAAGACAGGCTTGCTTTTTTTTCTTGGGTAGTTTCAGGGAATACCCCTAAATTTAGTTGCCCACATGTCAAGCAGGGGGTATTCTTCTGAAGAGGCCTACAGGCTTCTGACCCAGTCGGATGAGGAATGGGAACCCTCATCTGATGAATACAGCGGGTCAGAATACGAACCTGTAGAAAGCAGTGGCTCTCTGACCCAAAGTTCGGACGAGGAGGCTGAGGTCCCTGATAGCACCAGGCGTACCCGGCCCTGTGTCGCTAGACCGCAGGTTGCGCAGGATCCGCTTCAAGAGCAGCAGAGTGGGGCTGGTGCTGTCGGATTACGTGGTGAGGCATACACCAGCAGCCCAGCCCTTCCTGGACCTAGTACCAGCACTGCCGTACAACCTGGTGAAGTAGCGAGCACCAGAAGGGCAGTTGAAGCTGGTACGGTGGCACGTGCAGTAGTGACCCCGTCGCAGCCACCGCAAAGACGTGCCCGTAGAGCCCCTAGAATCCCTGAGGTGCTGGCAAACCCTGATTGGCAGTCCCCAACTTCAGCCACACCTGTAGTTTTCCCTTTCACTGCCCAGTCTGGAGTTCGGGTTGAGACAGCTCAGATCGGTTCGGCCCTGGGATTTTTGGAGCTGTTCTTGACTGCGGAGCTCTTAGACATAGTTGTGGCCGAAACAAACAGATATGCCACACAATTTATAACCGCCAACCCGGGAAGCTATTATGCCCAGCCTTTCCGGTGGAAACCAGTCCAAGTTTCCGAAATTAAAACTTTTCTGGGCCTCCTCCTCAACATGGGTCTAACTAAAAAGCATGAATTGCGGTCATATTGGTCCACGAACCCAATTCATCACATGCCCGTGTTCTCTGCTGCTATGTCCAGGACACGATTTGAGACCATCCTGCGTTTCCTGCACTTTAGTGATAACAGCACCTCCCGTCCCAGAGGCCACCCTGCTTTTGACCGGCTCCACAAAATTCGCCCCCTCATAGACCATTTCAACCTGAAATTTGCAGATTTGTATACCCCAGAGCAAAACATCTGCGTAGACGAGTCCCTGATACATTTTACCGGGCGCCTTGGCTTCAAACAATACATCCCAAGCAAGCGCGCCCGGTATGGGGTCAAATTGTATACGCTCTGTGAAAGGGCCACAGGCTATACCCACAAATTTCGGATCTATGAGGGAAAAGATCAGACCCTGGAGCTGGTCGGTTGTCCTGTCTACCTGGGGAGCAGTGGGAAGACAGTTTGGGACTTGGTGTCACCCTGATTCGGCAAGGGGTACCATCTTTATGTGGACAATTTTTACACAAGTGCGGCCCTCTTTAGGCATTTGTTTCTAGAACGGATTGGCGCCTGCTTACCCCAACGGCTCGTTAGCACCTGTCTTGCAAGGGGGCAGAGGGCCGCACTGTGTAACGAAGAACTGCTCGCGGTGAAATGGAGAGACAAGCGTGACGTTTACATGCTCTCCTCCATTCACGCAGACACGACAATACAAATTGAGCGAGCAACCCGTGTCATTGAAAAGCCCCTCTCAGTCCACGACTATAACCTTCACATGGGAGGGGTGGACTTCAATAACCAGATGTTGTCTCCGTATTTAGTTTCCAGCAGAACCAGACGCTGGTATAAGAAGGTGTCTGTATATTTAATTCAATTGGCTCTGTATAATAGTTTTGTTCTCTACAGTAAGGCTGGGAGAACTGGATCCTTCCTCAAATTTCAGGAAGAGATCATCGAGAACCTCCTGTACCCAGGAGGTTCCGTGGACCCATCCACCAGTGTAGTTAGCCGTCTACACGAGCGACATTTCCCCAATGTCGTTCCTGGTACCTCAACCCAACCGTCACCCCGAAAAAGATGTTGTGTCTGTAGCAGGAGTGGAATAAGGCGTGACACCCGCTATTTCTGTCCTGACTGTCCTGACCACCCTGCCCTATGCTTTGGAGAGTGTTTCCGGAAGTACCACTCACAGGTACACTATTAGCATAGGGATCATCTCACCAGGACAGGCACACAGGGCTATTAGGGCCCATTCACTCACACAGCAACTGCAAACCTCTCCTTTCACCTGGGACAAAGTGCATAACGCACTTCGCCACATCTTTGGGCGATTTGCGCTTTGCACATTGACCCATGGGGAAGGAGAGGTTTGTTCTATAAAGGTAAAAAAAAAACAAAAAAAAAAACACCAGTAAGCAAAAAGGTTAATGTTCAGTTAAAAAAGTTAAAGTTTATATGTTCTGTTGCAAAGTTAATAAAATTATTGCGTTGCAGCCTGTTTTTTTTTTTTTTTTACCTTCCAGGTGGACCAACCGATCAACCAGCTGCAGCACTGATGTGCATTCTGACAGAAGCATTGCGCTGCTGTCAGATTACACGCAAGTCGGTGTATGCGGCGCTGCAAGACGAGATTTCTACTCTGCAGTAACAGATACGTTTGCCAAGGCATACGAGCTGAGGAGGAGGCGGCGTTCCTATGCTTTGGCAAACACTTTGTGTGTAAAAAAAATAAAAATCCCGGCAATGATTTATTCATCCACATCGATTGATGTGAATGGAGAAATCTGGTTTGCCAGGGCATACGAGCTAAGTGGGTATGGATGTTGGTCGGAGCTCCTATGTCCTGGCAGACGCCTTTCCCCTCCTTTTTTTTTTTTGGTAGAGATTTTTTCATCCACATTGATCGATGCGAATGAAGAAATCTGTGCCGTTCATTTTTTTCTTTCAGCCCAGAGGCTGAATGGAAAAAAAAATCACATTACCTGTATGCTCAATATAAGGAGAATAGCAGAAACTCCTAATGCTGGCCATACATGTAATGATTGCGGAGACCCTCAAATGCCAGGGCAGTACAAACACCCCACAACTGACCCCATTTTGGAAAGAAGACACCCCAAGGTATTTGCTGAGGGGCATATTGAGTCCATGAAAGATTTAAATTTTTGTCCTAAGTTAGCGGAAAGTGAGACTTTGTGAGAAAAAAAAAAAAATCAATTTCCGCTAACTTATGCCCAAATTTTTTTTTTTCTATAAACTCGCCAGGCCCCTCATTGAATACCTTGGGGTGTCTTCTTTCCAAAGTGGGGTCACATGTGGGGTATTTATACTGCCCTGGCTTTTTAGGGGCCCTAAAGCGAGAGAAGAAGTCTGGGATCCAAATGTCTAAAAATGCCCTCCTAATAGGAATTTGGGCACCTTTGCGCATCTAGGCTGCAAAAAAGTGTGACACATCTGGTATCGCCGTACTCAGGAGAAGTTGGGGAATGTGTTTTGGGGTGTCATTTTACATATACCCATGCTGGGTGAGATAAATATCTTGGTCAAATGCCAACTTTGTATAAAAAAATGGGAAAAGTTGTCTTTTGCCAAGATATTTCATCTCACCCAGCATGGGTATATGTAAAATGACACCCCAAAACACATTCCCCAACTTCTCCTGAGTACGCCGATACCAGATGTGTGACACTTTATTGCAGCCTAGGTGGGCAAAGGGACCCACATTCCAAAGTGCACCTTTCGGATTTCACTGGTCATTTTTTACACATTTTGATTGCAAAGTACTTCTCACACATATGGGCCCCTAAATTGCTAGGGCAGTATAACTTCGCCACAAGTGACCCCATTTTGGAAAGAAGACACCCCAAGGTATTCCGTGAGGGGCATGGCGAGTTCCTAGAATTTTTTATTTTTTGTCGCAAGTTAGTGGAATATGAGACTTTGTAAGGAAAAAAGAGAAAAAAAAATAAATCATCATATTCCGCTAACTTGTGACAAAAAATAAAAAATTCTATGAACTCGCCGTGCCCCTCACGGAATACCTTGGGGTGTCTTCTTTCCAAAATGGGGTCACTTGTGGGGTAGTTATACTGCCCTGGCAATTTAGGGGCCTAAATGTGTGAGAAGTACTTTGCAATCAAAATGTGTAAAAAATGGCCTGCAAAATCTGAAAGGTGCACTTTGGAATATGTGCCCCTTTGCCGACCTTAGCAGCAAAAAAGTGTCACACATCTGGTATCGCCGTACTCAGGAGAAGTTGGGGAATGTGTTTTGTGGTGTCATTTTACATATACCCATGCAGGGTGAGAAAAATATCTTGGTCAAATGCCAACTTTGTATATAAAATTGGGAAAAGTTGTCTTTGCCAAGATATTTCTCTCACCCAGCATAGGTATATGTAAAATGACAGCGCAAAACACATTCCCCAACTTCTCCTGAGTACGGCGATACCAGATGTGTGACACTTTTTTGCTGCCAAGGTGGGCAAAGGGGCACATATTCCAAAGTGCACCTTTCAGATTTTGCAGGCCATTTTTTACACATTTTGATTGCAAAGTACTTCTCACACATATGGGCCCCTAAATTGCCAGGGCAGTATAACTACACCACAAGTGACCCCATTTTGGAAAGAAGACACCCCAAGGTATTCTGTGAGGGGCATGGCGAGTTCCTAGAATTATTTTTTTTTTGTCGCAAGTTAGTGGAATATGAGACTTTGTAAGAAAAAAAATAAATAAAAAAATCATCATCATTTTCCGCTAACTTGTGACAAAAAATAAAAAGTTCTATGAACTCACTATGCCCATCAGCGAATACCTTAGGGTGTCTACTTTCCGAAATGGGGTCATTTGTGTGGTTTTTCTACTGTTTGGGCATTGTAGAACCTCAGGAATCATGACAGGTGCTCAGAAAGTCAGAGCTGCTTCAAAAAGCGGAAATTCACATTTTTGTACCATAGTTTGTAAACGCTATAACTTTTACCCAAACCATTTTTTTTTTTGCTAAATTTTATAGCTGAAAGTGAAAAATTTCATTTTTTTGCAAAAAAATCGTTAAATTTCGATTAATAACAAAAACTGTCAAAATGTCAGCAGCAATGAAATACCACCAAATGAAAGCTCTATTAGTGAGAAGAAAAGGAGGTAAAATTCATTTGGGTGGTAAGTTGCATGACCGAGCGATAAACGGTGAAAGTAGTGTAGTGCAGAAGTGTAAAAAGTAGCCTGGTCATGAAGGGGGTTTTAGCTAGCGGGGCTGAAGTGGTTAATGAGGTACTAATGAAGCACTTTCATTATGGAAGCACTTTATTAGTACTGGAGGACCAGGTAGCGGTGAAGGATCTGTACTCACCACTTTCTGGTCCTCGGCTCGGCTGTAGGCTGTGCAGGGCTGCGCACAGCATGAGGGCGTACTGTGACCTCACACTGTGCGCCGCGCCCGCGATACACAGCCGACAGCTGGATGAAGGGGATCGCGATGGTGAGGAGCGGTGGTATCCAGGAGCAAGAGAGGTAAGTGTTTTTTTATTTTTTTATTTCATTTGTGCTGATGGAGTCTGACATGGCGGGCTGATGGCTGGCTGACATAGGGGCTAATGGCTGGCTGACATGGGGTCTGATTGCTGGCTGACATGGGGGCTGATGAATGACATGGGGGCTGATGGCTGGCTGACATGGGGGCTGATGGCTGGCTGACATGGGGTCTGATGGCTGGCCGACATGGGGGGCTGATGGCTGGCCGACATGGGGGGCTGATGGCTGGCCGGAATGGGGGGCTGATGGCTGGCTCGCATGGGGGGCTGATGGCTGGCTGGCAAGGGGGGGTGATGGCTGGCTGACATGGGGGGCTGATGGATGGCTGACATGGGGGCTGATGGATGGCTGACATGGGGGCTGATGACTGACATGGGGGGCTAATGGCTGGCTGACATGGGGTCTGATGGCTGGCTGACCTTCCAAACACACTGCAAGAAAATTTAGACTAGCACATCCAAATTCATAGGTGCCCATCCATAAAGCTAGCCAAGATGATTTAAATAATTAAAGAACATTTTAGGGTTGGTTTTATGTCCCTCACTTACAGTACAGGCCAAAAGATTGGACACACCTTCTCATTCAAAGAGTTTTCTTTATTTTCATGACTACGAAAATTGTAGATTCACAATGAAGGCATCAGAACTATGAATGAACACATGTGGAATTATATACATAACAAAAAAGTGTGAAACAACTGAAAATATGTCATATTCTAGGTTCTTCAAAGTAGCCACCTTTTGCTTTGATTACTGCTTTGCACACTCTTGGCATTCTCTTGATGAGCTTCAAGAGGTAGTCACCTGAAATGGTCTTCCTTCCAACAGTCTTGAAGGAGTTCCCAGAGATGCTTAGCACTTGTTGGCCCTTTTGCCTTCACTCTGCGGTCCAGCTCACCTCAAACCATATTGATTGGGTTCAGGCCCGGTGACTGTGGAGGCCAGGTCATCTGGCGCAGCACCCCATCACTCTCCTTCATGGTCAAATAGCCCTTACACAGCCTGCGGGTGTGTCCAAACTTTTGGTCTGTACTGTATATGTTCATGGAGCGCGGGCTTTAGACAGGACTTTACACAAAGGCAAATCCTTCCCCCTCTCCGGTTTTGACAATATTTCAATATTGCCTATGCCGCTCATCACTAGTCATAGCTATCATCCCGCCATGTCTCAATTATTCCCACTATGTCATAGTCCTCCTCACACATGACTAATTCCAGTTCAACAGTTTTATTAGTCAAGCTTCTGGCATTAGTATACATACAATTGAGAGGTTTAGGGTACTTTCACACTTGCGGCAGGACGGATCCGACAGGCTGTTCACCATGTCGGATCCGTCCTGCCGCTATTTTGCCGTGCCGCCGGACTGCCGCTCCGTCCCCATTGACTATAATGGACGGGGGTGGAGCTCCGGCGCAGCGCGGCTGTGCACGCGAAAGCCACCGGACTAAAAAGTCGGACATGCAGGACTTTTTAGTCCGGCGCCTTTCGCTGTGCACCACGGTGCTGCGCAGCCAATGGGGACGGAGCGGCGGTCCGGCGGCACGGCAAAATAGCGGCAGGACGGATCCGACATGGTGAACAGCCTGTCGGATCATTCCTGCCGCAAGTGTGAAAGTACCCTTATGTATATTTTTTACCCTACACCTTTCCTCATTAACTGTTCAAGTCCCTCCTTCCATTCCTCCCCCTGTTCCATTACCTCGTCCCAGGTCTCTATCTGCACTATCTTCCCCTCTTATAATGTAATAACCCTCCCCCAGTCCATATTTTAATCACTCCCCCAACCTAGCCATCTTCCCCATCCAGGTGCAGCAGATCCCTATGATAGAGCCTGTAGCCGACAGAGAAGTCAGCCCAATTCTCCAGGAACCCAAACCCCTCCTTACTACACCAGTTCTTGAGCCATTTGTTAACCTCTCTAATCACCCGCTGCCTTTCTTATGTGGCTCGTAGTACAGGTATTATTTTGGGGGGGGGGGGGGGGGGGAACTACCTTTAAGGTCCTTGCCCAAAGCTTGTGACTTAAATCTTTAAAATCATTTTTGAGGATGTGAATTGGAAAAATAAAATTCAAATAGGTGGCATTTTATATATATATATATATATTTTTTTTAAGATATATATATATATATATATATATATATATATATATATAATTTTTTTGTGTTTTAATAATGGAAAAAAAATAAAAAACTTTGGGGAAAGAAGGAATGTTTTCTTTGCTTCACCATAACTTTTTTTTTTTTTTTTTTATGTGCATTTAGATGTGTGAGGGCTTATTTTTTGTGTGGGGATCTGTACTTTTTATTGATACCATTTTGGGTGTGGGAGGTAAAGCGACCATATGAGATAAATATTTTTATATTTAAATAGTATGGACATTTTTGCATGTGGCAATGCTTATGGTGTTTATTTTTTAATTGCTTAAGTATTTTTATTTTTATTTTGGGAAACAGTTGATTTTAATTTTTACATTTTTTATATTTAGAATTTTTTGTTTTTTAAACTTTGTAATAGTTTCCCTAGGGAACTTTAACAAGCCATCATTAGATTGCTTCTCTCATAGACCATGGTCAGGAATGCGCTCTGACAGTTTTTAACCTCCCAGATGCCGTGGTCACATTTTGACCTCATATTTCTCAAATTTAGGATCTTGCCCTAAATGGTGGTTTAATTAATAGCAGAATAGAACGACAGTATGTAAAGGGTGTATCTCACACACCCTGATCCAGACAAGGCTGCAATTAAAGATTTGTGCCCAAAACGTCTGTATTTCAAATAACTGAATAGAAACACAGTATGTAAAGGGTGTATCTCACACGCCCTGATCCAGACTAGGCCGCAATTAAAGATTTGTGCCCAAAATGTCTGTATTTCAAATAACTGAATAGAAACACAGTATGTAAAGGGTGTATCTCACATGCCCTGATCCAGACTAGACTGCAAGTAAAGTTTTTTTTTTTTCCCAAAATGGTTGTTTGCTTAATAACTGAATAGAACCCCAGTATGTAAAGGGTGTATCTCACACGTCCTGATACAGACTCGGCCGCAATTAAAGTTTGTTGACCAAAATGGCGGTATTTCAAATAACTAAATAGAACCACAGTATGTAAAAGGTTGTATCTCACAATGACATATGCAGCAAAGGCTGCAAAATAAACTTTTTTGCCCAAAACTGGTGTTTGTTTAATAACTAAATTTGACAGCATTATATAACCCTTGAATTTCACACGTGCTGATGCTGCAAGGGCAGAAAAATGTTGTATTTTGCCCAAAAAAGGGTGTTTTATTAATAGAAGAATATAACCACAGTATAAAAATGGTGTATCTCACACCGACTGATCCAGACTAGGCCACAATTAAATTAGTTTGCCCAAAAATGGCTGTATTTCAAATAACTAAATAGAACCACAGTATGTAAAAGGTTGTATCTCACAATGACATATGCAGCAAAGGCTGCAAAATAAACTTTTTTGCCCAAAACTGGTGTTTGTTTAATAACTAAATTTGACAGCATTATATAACCCTTGAATTTCACACGTGCTGATGCTGCAAGGGCAGAAAAATGTTGTATTTTGCCCAAAAAAGGGTGTTTTATTAATAGAAGAATATAACCACAGTATAAAAATGGTGTATCTCACACCGACTGATCCAGACTAGGCCACAATTAAATTAGTTTGCCCAAAAATGGCTGTATTTCAAATAACTAAATAGAACCACAGTATGTAAATGGTGTATCTCACAATGACATAAGCAGCAAAGGCTGCTAAATAAACTTTTTTGCCCTAACGGGTGTTGGTTTAATAACTGAATATGACAGCAGCATATAACCCTTGAATTTCACACATGCTGATGCTGCAAGGCTGTAAAATTGTGTATTTTGGCAAAAATAAATAAATGTAAAAACCCAGAAAATTATGGCTGTATTTCTAGATTAAATTGCACTGACTAATCCGGATGTTGTATATTCCCAAAAAAGTGTTTTTTTAGTAACAGAATATGAAAGTTGTATATATTAAACTTGAATTTCACACGTGCAGATCTGTAAAATAGTGGATTTTGCCAGAAAAGGGTGTTTTTTAAAAAAACTGAAAATTATGGCTATATTTCTAGTTTAAATTGCACACTGACTAATCCAGATGTTGGATATTGCCAAAAAAGTGTGTCTTTATTTTTTTTAACTAAAAGAATATGAAAGCTGCATATAACCCTTGAATTTCACACGTGCTGATGCTGCAATGGCTGTAAAATTGTGTATTTTAGAAAAAATGTGTGTTTTTTAAAACCCTGAAAATTATGGCTGTATTTCTAGCTTAAATTGCACACTGACTAATCCAGGTGTTGGATATTGCCAAAAAAGTGTTTTTGTTTTTTTTAGTAACTGAATATGAAAGCTGTACATAACCCTTGAATTTCACACGTGCTGATGCTGCAAGAGCTGTAAAATTTTGGCAAAAAAGTATGATTTAAAAAAGAAAAAGAAAATTATGGCTGTATTTCTAGCTTAAATTGCATACTGACTAATCCTGCAAATACACCAGATGTTGTATATTGCCAAAAAAGGGTGATTTATTTATTTATTTTTAAACCAGATTATTAGTGCAGTATTTCACGCTTGGATTTGAATGTCACACAAGCTCAGATGCAGTGCTGGTGCACTGAGCTTGCATAAAATGGCCGCCACCGCCGCCCACCTAACTAACAGATAAAAGTAATTTTTTTCACTCACTGGGCTCAGGGCAGGGTAAAAGGATTGTGCACTGCATCCACCAACTCAATGTATGTAGATCGCCGAGTTAGATTTGAGTTCTGATCACAGAGTCTCTCCTATTCTCCCCCTGAAATCACCAGCAGCCTCCTCTCCCTACACCAGTAACAGCAGAGTGACGTGCAGCGCTATGTGACTCAAGCTTATATAGAGGCTGGGTCACAGGCTGCACTGGCCAATCACAGCCATGCCATTAGTAGGCATGGCTATGATGGCTTCTAAGGGCACAGAGTTAAACGCTTGTTAATAGGCTGCTCTGCAGCCTTTCAAAAAGAGCTAAGAAATAGCTGAACACCGAACCTGAACCCAAACTTTTACTGAAATGTTCTAGTTCGGGTCTGGGATCCAAAAATCCTAAAGTTTGGTATGAACCCGAACTTGACAGTTCAGGTTCGCTCAACCCTAATAGTAACATAGTATATAAGGCCGAAAAAAGACATCTGTCCATCCAGTTCGGCCTGTCATCCTGCCAGTTGATCCAGAGGAAGGCAAAAAAAAAAACTGTGAGATAGAAGCCAATTTTCCCCACTTCCCCACCCGACTCCAATCAGGCAATTAGAATAACTCCCTGGATCAACAACTTTTCTCTAGTAGCTATAGCCTGCAATATTATTGCGCTCCAGAAATACATCCAGGCCCCTCTTGAATTCCTTTATTGTACTCACCATCACCACCTCCTCAGGCAGAGAGTTCCATAGTCTCACTGCTCTTACCGTAAAGAATCCTCTTCTATGTTTGTGTGCAACCCTTCTTTCCTCCAGATGCAGAGGATGTCCCCTCGTCACAGTCTTGGGGATAAATAGATGATGGGATAGATCTCTGTACCGACCCCTGATATATTTATACATAGTAATTAGATCTCCCCTCAGTCGTCTTTTTTCTAAAGTGAATAACCCTAATTTTGATAATCTTTCAGGGTACTGTAGTTGCCCCATTCCAGTTCTTACTTTAGTTCCCCTCCTCTGGACCCTCTCCAGCTCTGCTATGTTTGCCTTGTTTACAGGAGCCCAGAACTGTACACAGTACTCCATGTGTGATTTGACTAGCGATTTGTAAAGTAGTAGGACTATGTTCTTATCACGTGCATCTATGCCCCTTCTGATGAAACCCATTATCTTATTGACCTTGGCAACAGCTGCCTGACACTGGTTTTTGCAGCTTAGTTTGCTGTTTATAAAAATGCCTAGATCCTTTTCGATTTCAGTGTTACCAAGTGTTTTACCATTTAGTATGTACAGGTGACTTGCATTATTCCTTACCGTGTGCATAACCTTACATTTGTCAGTGTTAAACCTCATCTGAGGCCTCGTGCACACGACAGTATTTTTTCACAGTCTGCAGGTCCGTGATCCGTGACCGTTTTTTCGTCCGTGGGTCTTCCTTGATTTTTGGAGGATCCACGGACATGAAAAAAAAGTCGTTTTGGTGTCTGCCTGGCCGTGTGGAGCCAAACGGATCCGTCCTGAATTACAATGCAAGTCAATGGGGACGGATCCGTTTGACGTTGACACAATATGGTGCCATTTCAAACGGATCCGTCCCCATTGACTTTCAATGTAAAGTCTGGAGTCCCTTTTATACCAACTGATCGGAGTTTTCTCCAATCCGATGGTATATTTTAACTTGAAGCGTCCCCATCACCATGGGAACGCCTCTATGTTAGAATATACTGTCGGATATGAGTTAGATCATGAAAACTCATTTCCAACAGTATATTCTAACACAAAGAGGCGTTCTCATGGTGATGGGGACGCTTCTAGTTAGAATATACTACAAACTGTGTACATGACTGCCCCCTGCTGCCTGGCAGCACCCGATCTCCGCACCTGAAGGGGTTAATTGTACTATCATATCCCCCTGTAAGAGATCAGGGCTGCCAGGCAGCAGGGGGCAGACCCCCCCTCCCCAGTTTGAATATCATTGGTGGCCAGTGCGGCCCCCCTCCTCCCTCCCTCTATTGTAATAATTCGTTGGTGGCACAGTGTGCGGCCCCCCGCCCCCCCCCCTTCCTCCCTCTATTGTAATAATTCGTTGGTGGCACAGTGTGCGCCCCCCCGCCCCCCCTTCCTCCCTCTATTATAATAATTTGTTGGTGGCACAGTGTGCGCCCCCCCGCCCCCCCCCTTCCTCCTTCTATTGTAATAATTCGTTGGTGGCTTAGTGTGCGCCCCCCCGCCCCCCCTTTCTTCCCTCTATTGTAATAATTTGTTGGTGGCACAGTGTGCGCCCCCCATCGGCCCCCCCTCCCTCTATAGCATTAACAACATTGGTGGCCAGTGTGCGGCCTCCCATCTCCCCCCTGATCATTGGAGGCAGTGGAGTTCCGATCGGAGACCCAGTGGGGCTCCGACCGGTAACCATGGCAACCAGGACGCTACTGCAGCCCTGGTTGCCATGGTTACTTAGCAATAGTACAATAGTAAAAGATTCATACTTACCTGCG
Source organism: Bufo gargarizans (assembly GCF_014858855.1). Classification (NCBI taxonomy): domain Eukaryota; kingdom Metazoa; phylum Chordata; class Amphibia; order Anura; family Bufonidae; genus Bufo; species Bufo gargarizans. The sequence continues at coordinate 258,451,903 of NC_058084.1, forward strand.
AGCTGCGATGTCTGTGTCCGGCCGGGAGCTCCTCCTACTGGTAAGTGACAGTTCATTTAGCAATGCACCGCACAGACCTGTCACTTACCAGGAGGTGGAGCTCCCGGCCGGACACGAACATCGCAGCAGCCAGCAGGTAAGTATGACTCTTCTACTATTGTACTATTGCTAAGTTACCATGGCAACCAGAACTGCAGTAGTGTCATGGTTGCCATGGTTACCGATCGGAGCCCCAGCGATTAAACTGGGACTCCGATCGGAACTCCGCTGCCACCAATGATCGGGGGGGGGGGGGGGGAGATGGGAGGCCGCACACTGGCCACCAATGTTGTTAATGCTATAGAGGGAGGGGGGCCAATGGGGGGGGCGTCGCACACTGTGCCACCAACAAATTATTACAATAGAGGGAGGAAGGGGGGGGGACGCACACTGTGCCACCAACAAATTATTACAATAGAGGGAGGGGGGGGGCCGCACTGGCCACCAATGATATTCAAACTGGGGAGGGGGGGGTCTGCCCCTTGCTGCTTGGCAGCCCTGATCTCTTACAGGGGGATATGATAGTACAATTAACCCCTTCAGGTGCCGCACCTGAAGGAGTTAATTGTGCTGATCACGGCCCCCTGTAAGAGATCGGGTGCTGCCAGGCAGCAGGGGGAAGTCATGTACACAGTTTGTAGTGTATTCTAACTAGAAGCGTCCCCATCACCATGGGAACGCCTCTGTGTTAGAATATACTGTCGTATATGAGTTTTCACTAAGTGAAAACTTAGATCTGAAAAAGCTTTTATGCAGACGGATCTTCGGATCCGTCTGTATGAAAGTAACCTATGGCCACGGATCACGGACACGGATACCAATCTTGTGTGCATCCGTGTTCTTTCACGGACCCATTGACTTGAATGGGTCCGTGAACCGTTGTCCGTCAAAAAAATAGGACAGGTAGGACAGTATTTTTTTGACGGACAGGATACACGGATCACGGTCTCGGCTGCAAAACGGTGCATTTTCCGATTTTTCCACGGACCCATTGAAAGTCAATGGGTCTGCAAAAAAAAATGGAAAACGTCACAACGGCCACGGATGCACACAACGGTCGTGTGCATGAGGCCTGACACTTATCAGCCCAAGCCTCCAATCTATGCAGATCCTTCTGTAGTAGTATACTGTCCTCTTCAGTGTTAATAACTTTACACAGTTTAGTGTCATCTGTGAAAATTTATACTTTACTATGCAAGCCTTCTACAAGATCATTAATAAATAAATTGAACAGAATAGAGCCCAATACTGACCCCTGAGGTACCCCACTAGTGACAGTGACCCAATCTGAGTGTGTACCGTTAATAACCACCCTCTGTTTTCTATCAATGAGCCAGTTACTTACCCACTTTAGATGTTTTCTTCCAGTCTGAGTATTCTCATTTTATATACCAACCTTTTATGTTGTACAGTATCAAATGCTTTGGAGAAATCCAGATTAGAATGGCCTTGCGGTTCGCCCGGCGTTTGTTTTGCGGTGAACTTTGCGTGTTCACTATTTGCCGAACATGCAAACATATGGAGATATTCGCGCCCGCCATCTTTTACATTGTGTAGAACTTTGACCCATGACACAGGACAGCCAATTGAGACATTTCAGCAGATGGATATACCCCCCTACCTTATAAATAAACCTGATCCGGGCGCCATTTTACATTCAGTGTTTTGCCAGTGTAGGGATAGGTTGCTGTGTGGAGCAGAGATAGGCTGTTAGGGACACCAAACGCTAGCTAATAGGGCCACAAAAGTCCTATAAAGGACTGGTGTAGATGTGCTATCAATAGGTGTGATACACAGAGGGGTGTGATATACTTATAATATACTTTTATAATGAGTCAAAAACACATAGATCTATATAGTGATCACCTGGAAGTCAGAAGCCTAGGGGCTAGGGGCTTACTAGGGCCATTATTATATAGGGTAAGGTTCCGGACGGGGTCGCTCTTATCAGGGCGGGTGGTCTGTGGTTAGGCTATCAGTGCCAGAATAGCACCCCCCTGTAGGGCAATATCGGGACAGTTTTTTGCCCACTCTGTCCTTCAATACCACATCATCATCTAGCCCAGGGATAGATGTTTTTTGCTTTTCCACCGGGATTCATGGATGTGCACTGGAACCCCCCGGATTGTGGTAGGACATATGGTTTCTGATTTGGTGCCGCTGAGCACTTGTTATTGCCTATCACATCTATGCATTCATTTTCAATGGGGTCAGAATGTGCTGTCCGCAACCGAATTTGCAAATCCGCATCCGCATTTGCCGATCCTCACTTCCACTTCCGTTTCCGCCAAAAAATAGAACATATCCTATTCTTGTCCACAATTGCAGACAAGATTAGGCATTTTCTATTATAGTGCCGGCGATGTGCCCGCAGTCTGAGACCCTTGTGCTGCACAGCATGGTGCCCTGCAATGGATGCCAGAAAGAATTTCACTAGTTTGCCTACTGGCTGGCACAACTAAAATGACCTGTTATTACCCTAGAAATGACACAAACAATTATGTGGGTGTATGATACAGGCTGGGTGTATGATATTCCCCCTCCCGTAACTGGCCCTATGGCACATGCCTGCACATTACTCATGCGCAAAACACTTAGCTGGATTGAGCTGGTGAGACATCTATCAGCTCTCAACGGTGCAATGTCTCTTAATTATAGAGTCCTTTTGTGAACAGCAGAAACACTTTTTGGCCTGACACAGAAAAAAGAGACTCTAACTAGCTAACTACAGGCCTGGTCTAGTCTCTAGGCACCAATATTGCAATGAGGCGTGTGCATGATCTTACCAACCCGGGTCTGCTCTGTCTCTGCTGATGGCTCTGAACTGAACAAGCAGTCTATCCAACAAACATACGGTACCGCAGAGCAGGTAGTTTGTTCCTCTGCTCTCATCAGCACTCCTGGCAGAAGTCCTCTGTCCCCTGGGAAGAATTGTACAGGGACATAATTGTCCAGACAAAGAAATCAGGAATTCCAAATCTGTGTAGTTTGCGTTGCATATAAAGCCAATCTACTCTGTCAAAAGTCTTCTCGGCATCAGCGCCAAGAAGAACAAGAGCTTGCCGACTAGCCAATTTGATGGCATTAATAAGCCTGCAAGACTTGAAATTTCCCTCGTGGCCCAAGACAAAACCGGTTTGTTCCGGGTGAATTATTTTGGGGATGAGAGTGTTAAGTCTACAGGCCAGCAGTTTTGCCTATATTTTTATGTCCAAATTGAGAAATGGGTCTATAGTTGCTACACTCTTTATCAGAGGTCGCAATAACACCTATACAAGCGTCTATGACACTTGTTCAGGCTATTTTACTCCCTGGAAAAAGTCTAAGGCCTACCAATATACCTTAGACCAGGGATCAGCAACCTTCGGCACTCTAGCTGTTGTGAAACTACAATTCCCAGCATGCTCCATTCATTTCTATGAGAGTTCTTAGAAGAGCAGAACAAGTATGCATGCTGGGAGTTGTAGTTTCACAACAGCTGGAGTGCCGGAGGTTGCCTACCCCTGCCTTAGACTTTTCCCCCACATTTATCAGCACAGTGAGCACTATGAAAAGGAACAGGCAGTGCAGCAATGCTGCCTGTGCATGAAGCAACCAATAACAAAGCTCCTTACAGCAAGGAGCTTTGTAATTGGTTGGGTATTGACACGCCAGGGTGATACAGGTCTGGTCAGGCATGGGAAACCGATGGGAGCTGGAAGGAGGAGGGCCGGCTCCTGGGGGTGGCTGTAGTAAGGAGAGCAGGGTGCACTGCCCAAGGACCTTGGCAAACATGACAGGGCTGCTGGAGAGCTAAGGAGCCGTGGACTCATGTGACTGGTCTTAGAGAAGACCTGCCCCCAGGCCTGTGACCCCCTCCCCCGGCTGTGTTGTGGCAATGAAAAGCCTGGCATATCAGTCTTCAAGCAAGTGATTCGCCCCTCCCCCAATCATGGTTCCATCCAGTCTCCCAGTTCTCTGCTCTCCCTCCTGTCACCCTACTAGTAACCCTGCTCCCCCTCCTCCTGTCACCCCACTAGTTATCCTGCTCCCCTTCTTCTCCTGTTCCCATACTAGTAGCCCTGCTCCCCCTCATCCTGTCACCCCACTAGTGACCCTGCTCCCCCTCCTCTTGTCACTCCACAAGTAATCCTGCTCCCCCCACTAGTGACCCTGCTCCCGCCTCCTCCTGTCACCCCACATAGGCATGGACTTGATAATCCCACTGATTTCCTCCTCTGTGATGGGGGCCAGTAAAGGTGAGCATTCATCAGCATTTATTTTAGGGAGATTGAGATTGTCTAGAAACTGATCTATATGGGTCTCCCTCTTGGTTTCCTGTTGCCCCCCGGAGAGGAAGAGTGTGAAGGGTCTAAATTATATAGTTTGGTGTAGTAAGAGCAGAATTCCTCCGCTATGTCTTTGTTGCACAAAACATATGTCCCAGTACATGTTTTAATGGTGGGAATGTACAGTTGTGTTCAAAATTATTCAACCCCCAATGCTGTAAAGGGTTTTAGGGAATTTAGTGTACATTTGTAATTGTGTTCAGAATTAAATCTTACAAGGACTTCTTAAAGAACCAAATGCAACTAAAATGACATCAATTGTTTTTGTAATACAGTATTAACCCCTTCCCGACCTATGACGTGTATACTCGTCATGGAGCACTGCTACTTAGTGCTCCATGACGAGTATAAACGTCATGGCATTAAACTGTGCCACGTCTGCAGACATGGTGACAGCGCTGAGTGCCGGCTGTTACACACAGCCAGGCACCCAGGGTCAATGCCGAGGGGGGTCCTGTGACCTCCCCGTATCGGCGATCGCTTCAAGCTGCAGGTCAATTCAGACCTGCGTTTTTTTAGCGCTTTATGTAGTTTCTGGTCCCTGCGGTCCCTGACCGCGGGGATCAGAAACTTTTAAATTCCCCAAATAATTTTTTTTTACCCCCCCTGCACCCCTGAATGGTATTATGTGGGCGGGTGGTGCAGGGGGAGGGTTGCGGGCGGTGCGGGAGTCGGGCGGTGCGGCAGGCGGGAATCGCGATCCTCCGCCCGCCTCCCCTTGAATAATCGTTGGTTTCTAGTGGGTATACCAGGGTGCCAGCACATTGCTGGCACCCTGGTATAAATGGCTGACATCGTTGATGCGATGTCATCCGTTTAACCCTTTCCATACAGCGGTCCGTACGGACCGCTGTATGGAAAAGGTTAACAGCGCAGGGAGCTCCCTCCCTCTGCGATTGGGGGGCTGCTGTGCCTTTGCAGCCCCCCGATGGGAGAGGGAGAGAGCCCCCAGACAGCCCTCCGACACCCCAGTCCTCACCCTTCCCCGTCTGCGCAGTTATGACAGACGGGGAAGGTTCTCAGGCATCCTGCTGTCCATGGTGCTGAACAGATCTATGCTGAAGGCATAGATCTGTTCAGGCAAACTGTAAGTAAAATACAGTACAGTACTGTATAGTATATTGTACTGTACTGTATTATACAGACATCAGACCCACTGGATCTTCAAGAACCAAGTGGGTCTGGGTCAAAAAATTTTTTTAAAAAATGTGAAAAAAGTAAAAGATAAAAAAAAAACATTTATCACTGAATAAAAATTAAAAAAATAAAATACACTACACATATTAGGTATCGCCGCGTCCGTAACGACCTGATCTATAAAACAATCATGTTACTTTCCCCGCATGGTGAAGCCATAAAAATAAAAAAAATAAAAACTATGAGGAAATAGAAATTTTGCCCACCTTACTTCCCAAAAAAGATAATAAAAGTGATCAAACCGTCACCTCATCCCGCAAAAAATGAGCCCTACAGAGACAATCGCCTAAAAACTGAAAAAACTATGGCTCTCAGACTATGGAGACACTAAAACATGATTTTTTTTCTTTCAAAAATGATATTATTGTGTAAAACCTAGATACATTAAAAAGGTAGACATATTAGGTATTGCCACGTCCGTAAGAACCTGCTCTATAAAAATACCACATGACCTAACCCCTCATGTAAACACTGTAAAAAAAAACGGTGTCAAAAAAGCTATTTTTTTGTTACCTTACATCACAAAAAGTGTAATAGCAAGCGATCAAAAAGTTATATGCACCCCAAAATAGTACCAATCTAACCATCATCTCATCCCGCAAAAATGATACCCAACCTGAGACAATCGCCTAAAAACTGAAAAAAACTATGGCTCTCAGACTATAGAGACACTAAAACGTATTTTTTTTTGTTTCAAAAATGATATTATTGTGTAAAACCTAGATAAATTAAAAAAAGGTAGACATATTAGGTATTGCCACGTCCGTAGGAACCTGCTCTATAACAATAGCACATGATCGTACCTGTCAGATGAACGTTGCAAATAATAAAAAATAAAAACAGTGCTAAAACAGCTATTTTTTGGGAAATTTTCCATTTTAATCCATTGTTTCCCGTAACAAAGCAAGGGTTCACAGCCAAATAAAACTCAATATTTATTGGCCTGATTCTGTAGTTTATATAAATGCCCCATATTTGGTCATAAACTGCTGTATGGCCAAACGGCAGGGCACAGAAGGAAAGGAATGCCATATGGTTTTTGGAAGGCAGTTTTTGCTGGACTGGTATTTTTGACACCATGTCCCATTTGAAGCCCCCCCCTGATGCACCCCTAGAGTAGAAACTCCAAAAAGTGACCCCATTTTGGAAACTACACCCCTCAAAGTATTCAAAACTGATTTTACAAACTTTGTTAACCCTTTAAGTGTTCCACAAGAGTTAGTGGCAAATGGAGATGAAATTTCAGAATTTCTATTTTTTGTTACTTTGCCTCACAAAAAGTGTAATATAGAGCAACCAAAAATCATATATACCCTAAAATAGTACCAACAAAACTGCCACCTTATCCCATAGTTTCCAAAATGGGGTCACTCTTTTGGAGTTTCTAACCTAGGGGTGCATCAGGGGGGCTTAAAATGGGACATAGTGCCCAAAAGAACTGTCTAGCAAAATATGCCTTCCAAAAACCGTATGGCATCCCTTTCCTTCTGCGCCCTGCCGTGTGCCCGTACAGCAGTTTGCGACCACATATGGGGTGTTTCTGTAAACTACAGAATCAGGGCCATGAATAATAAGTTTTGTTTGGCTGTTAAACTTTGCTTTGTAACTGAAAAAAAAATGTAAAATGGAAAATTTGCCCAAAAATTGAAATTCTGAAATTTCATCTCTATTTGCCAATAACTCTTGTGGAACACCTAAAGGGTTAACAACGTTTGTAAAATCAGTTTTGAATACCTTGAGGGGAGTAGTTTCTTAGATGGGGTCACTTTTATGGAGTTTCTACTCTAGGGGTGCATCAGGGGGCTTCCAATGGGACATGGTGTCTAAAAACCAGTCCAGCAAAATCTGCCTTCCAGAAACCATATGGCGCACCTTTTCTTTCTGCGCCCTGCCGTGTGCTCGTACAGCAGTTTACAACCACATATGGGGTGTTTCTGTAAACTACAGAATCAGGGCCATAAATAATGAGTTTTGTTTGGCTGTTAAACCTTGGTTTGTTACTTGAAAAAAAATATTAAAATGGAAAATCTGCCAAAAAAGTGAAATCTTGAAATTGTATCTCTATTTTCCATTAAATCTTGTGCAACACCTAAAGGGTTAACAAAGTTTGTAAAATCAGTTTTGAATACCTTGAGGGGTGTAGTTTCTTAGATGGGGTCACTTTTATAGAGTTTCTACTCTAGGGATGCATCAGGGGGGCTTCAAATGGGACATGGTGTCAAAAAAACTGTCCAGCAAAATCTGGCTTCCAAAAACCATACGGCGCACCTTTCATTCTACGCCCCGCTGTGTGGCCATACAGTAGTTTACGGCCACATATGGGGTGTTTCTGTAAACGGCAGAGTCAGGGCAATAAAGATACAGTCTTTTTTGGCTGTTAACCCTTGCTTTGTTAGTGGAAAAAATGGGTTAAAATGGAAAATTAGGCAAAAAAATGAAATCCTCAAATTTCATCCCCATTTGCCAATAACTCTTGTGCAACACCTAAAGGGTTAATGAAGTTTGTAAAATCAGTTTTGAATACCTTGAGGGGTGTAGTTTATAGAATGGGGTCATTTTTGGGTGGTTTCAATTATGTAAGCCTCACAAAGTGACTTCAGACCTGAACTGGTCCTTAAAAAATGGGTTTTGGAAATTTTCCGAAAAATGCTTCTAAACTTCTAAGCCTTGTAACTCCCAGGCACACCCCCTTGCTGTCTTCACAGAATAAGAAGAGTAGACTGCAGTATGCCAAAAGTCATGTGGATAGACCACAAAAGTTTTGGGATAGTGTTCTGTGGACTGATGAAACAAAATTAGAACTGTTTGGGCCCATGGATCAACGCTATGTTTGGAGGAGGAAGAACAAGGCCTATGAAGAAAAGAACACCTTGCCTACTGTGAAGCATGGCGGGGGGTCAATCATGCTTTGGGGCTTTTTTGCTTCTACAGGTACAGGGAAGCTTCAGTGTTTGCAAGGTACCATGAATTCTCTTCAGTACCAGGATATATTGGATGAAAATGTGATGCAGTCCGTCACAAACCTGAGGCTTGGGAGACGTTGGACCTTTCAACAGGACAATTATCCCAAGCATACCTCCAAGTCCACTAGAGCATGGAACATTTTGAAGTGGCCATCGCAGTCACCAGACTAAAATCCGATTGAGAACCTCTGGTGGGAATTAAAGAAAGCAGTTGCAGCGCGCAAGCCTAAGAATGTGACTGAACTGGAGGCTTTTGCCCATGAAGAATGGGCGAAGATACCTGTAGATCGCTGCAAGACACTTGTGTCAAGCTATGCTTCACGTTTAAAAGCTGTTATAACTGGAAAAGGATGTTGTACTGAGTACTAAGATTGAATGTCACTTGGGGGTTGAATAAAACTGATAATGATGTGAGCACAGAAAATACATTTGTGGTTATTTCATTATAAATGTTATGTTATATTTGTCTGACTTACAAGTGCCTCTTTGATTTAATTGTAAACAAGATGACTGAAATGATCCAAATCAATGTCAAACTGGCCAAAACACTTAATTTCAGTGGGGGTTGAATAATTTTGAACACAACTGTATTGTGATTCCTTGCACTTTTTAATGAGTCATTAGTAGAGTTGAGCGAACACCTGGATGTTCGGGTTCGAGAAGTTCGGCCGAACATCCCGGAAATGTTCGGGTTCGGGATCCGAACCCGATCCGAACTTCGTCCCGAACCCGAACCCCATTGAAGTCAATGGGGACCCGAACTTTTCGGCACTAAAAAGGCTGTAAAACAGCCCAGGAAAGAGCTAGAGGGCTGCAAAAGGCAGCAACATGTAGGTAAATCCCCTGCAAACAAATGTGGATAGGGAAATGAATTAAATTAAAAATTAAATAAATAAAAATTAACCAAAATCAATTGGAGAGAGGTTCCATAGCAGAGAATCTGGCTTCCCGTCACCCACCACTGGAACAGTCCATTCTCAGATATTTAGGCCCCGGCACCCAGGCAGAGGAGAGAGGTCCCGTAACAGAGAATCTGTCTTCATGTCAGCAGAGAATTAGTCTGCATGTCATAGCAGAGAAAGAGGCTTCACGTCAGCCACCACTGCAACAGTCCATTGGCATATATTTAGGCCCAGCACACACACAGGCAGAGGAGAGAGGTCCCGTAACAGAGAATCTGTCTTCATGTCAGCAGAGAATTAGTCTGCATGTCATAGCAGAGAATGAGGCTTCACGTCAGCCACCACTGCAACAGTCCATTGGCATATATTTAGGCCCAGCACACACACAGGCAGAGGAGAGAGGTCCCGTAACAGACAATCTGGCTTCATGTCAGCAGAGAATCAGTCTGCATGTCATAGCAGAGAATGAGGCTTCACGTCACCCACCACTGCAACAGTCCATTGGCATATATTTAGGCCCAGCACACACACAGGCAGAGGAGAGAGGTCCCGTAACAGAGGATCTGGCTTCATGTCAGCAGAGAATCAGTCTGCATGTCATAGCAGAGAATCAGGCTTCACGTCAGCCACCACTGCAACAGTCCATTGTCATAAATTTAGGCCCAGCACCCAGGCAGAGGAGAGAGGTCCCGTAACAGACAATCTGGCTTCATGTCAGCAGAGAATTAGTCTGCATGTCATAGCAGAGAATGAGGCTTCACGTCAGCCACCACTGCAACAGTCCATTGGCATATATTTAGGCCTAGCACACAGGCAGAGGAGAGAGGTCCCGTAACAGACAATCTGGCTTCATGTCAGCAGAGAATCAGTCTGCATGTCATAGCAGAGAATGAGGCTTCACGTCACCCACCACTGCAACAGTCCATTGGCATATATTTAGGCCTAGCACACAGGCAGAGCAGAGAGGTCCCGTAACAGACAATCTGGCTTCATGACAGCAGAGAATCAGTCTGCATGTCATAGCAGAGAATGAGGCTTCACGTCACCCACCACTGCAACAGTCCATTGGCATATATTTAGGCCTAGCACACAGGCAGAGCAGAGAGGTCCCGTAACAGACGATCTGGCTTCATGTCAGCAGAGAATCAGTCTGCATGTCATAGCAGAGAATGAGGCTTCACGTCAGCCACCACTGCAACAGTCCATTGGCATATATTTAGGCCCAGCACCCAGGCAGAGGAGGGAGGTCCCGTAACAGAGAATCTGTCTTCATGTCAGCAGAGAATTAGTCTGCATGTCATAGCAGAGAATGAGGCTTCACGTCAGCCACCACTGCAACAGTCCATTGGCATATATTTAGGCCCAGCACACACACAGGCAGAGGAGAGAGGTCCCGTAACAGAGAATCTGTCTTCATGTCAGCAGAGAATTAGTCTGCATGTCATAGCAGAGAATCAGGCTTCACGTCACCCACCACTGCAACAGTCCATTGGCATATATTTAGGCCCAGCACCCAGGCAGAGGAGGGAGGTCCCGTAACAGAGAATCTGTCTTCATGTCAGCAGAGAATTAGTCTGCATGTCATAGCAGAGAATGAGGCTTCACGTCAGCCACCACTGCAACAGTCCATTGGCATATATTTAGGCCCAGCAAACACACAGGCAGAGGAGAGAGGTCCCGTAACAGAGAATCTGTCTTCATGTCAGCAGAGAATTAGTCTGCATGTCATAGCAGAGAATGAGGCTTCACGTCAGCCACCACTGCAACAGTCCATTGGCATATATTTAGGCCCAGCACACACACAGGCAGAGGAGAGAGGTCCCGTAACAGACAATCTGGCTTCATGTCAGCAGAGAATCAGTCTGCATGTCATAGCAGAGAATGAGGCTTCACGTCACCCACCACTGCAACAGTCCATTGGCATATATTTAGGCCCAGCACACACACAGGCAGAGGAGAGAGGTCCCGTAACAGAGGATCTGGCTTCATGTCAGCAGAGAATCAGTCTGCATGTCATAGCAGAGAATCAGGCTTCACGTCAGCCACCACTGCAACAGTCCATTGTCATAAATTTAGGCCCAGCACCCAGGCAGAGGAGAGAGGTCCCGTAACAGACAATCTGGCTTCATGTCAGCAGAGAATTAGTCTGCATGTCATAGCAGAGAATGAGGCTTCACGTCAGCCACCACTGCAACAGTCCATTGGCATATATTTAGGCCTAGCACACAGGCAGAGGAGAGAGGTCCCGTAACAGACAATCTGGCTTCATGTCAGCAGAGAATCAGTCTGCATGTCATAGCAGAGAATGAGGCTTCACGTCACCCACCACTGCAACAGTCCATTGGCATATATTTAGGCCTAGCACACAGGCAGAGCAGAGAGGTCCCGTAACAGACAATCTGGCTTCATGACAGCAGAGAATCAGTCTGCATGTCATAGCAGAGAATGAGGCTTCACGTCACCCACCACTGCAACAGTCCATTGGCATATATTTAGGCCTAGCACACAGGCAGAGCAGAGAGGTCCCGTAACAGACAATCTGGCTTCATGACAGCAGAGAATCAGTCTGCATGTCATAGCAGAGAATGAGGCTTCACGTCACCCACCACTGCAACAGTCCATTGGCATATATTTAGGCCTAGCACACAGGCAGAGCAGAGAGGTCCCGTAACAGACGATCTGGCTTCATGTCAGCAGAGAATCAGTCTGCATGTCATAGCAGAGAATGAGGCTTCACGTCAGCCACCTCTGCAACAGTCCATTGGCATATATTTAGGCCCAGCACCCAGGCAGAGGAGGGAGGTCCCGTAACAGAGAATCTGTCTTCATGTCAGCAGAGAATTAGTCTGCATGTCATAGCAGAGAATGAGGCTTCACGTCAGCCACCACTGCAACAGTCCATTGGCATATATTTAGGCCCAGCACACACACAGGCAGAGGAGAGAGGTCCCGTAACAGAGAATCTGTCTTCATGTCAGCAGAGAATTAGTCTGCATGTCATAGCAGAGAATCAGGCTTCACGTCACCCACCACTGCAACAGTCCATTGGCATATATTTAGGCCCAGCACCCAGGCAGAGGAGGGAGGTCCCGTAACAGAGAATCTGTCTTCATGTCAGCAGAGAATTAGTCTGCATGTCATAGCAGAGAATGAGGCTTCACGTCAGCCACCACTGCAACAGTCCATTGGCATATATTTAGGCCCAGCACACACACAGGCAGAGGAGAGAGGTCCCGTAACAGAGAATCTGTCTTCATGTCAACAGAGAATTAGTCTGCATGTCATAGCAGAGAATGAGGCTTCACGTCAGCCACCACTGCAACAGTCCATTGGCATATATTTAGGCCCAGCACACACACAGGCAGAGGAGAGAGGTCCCGTAACAGACAATCTGGCTTCATGTCAGCAGAGAATTAGTCTGCATGTCATAGCAGAGAATGAGGCTTCACGTCACCCACCACTGCAACAGTCCATTGGCATATATTTAGGCCCAGCACCCAGGCAGAGGAGGGAGGTCCCGTAACAGAGAATCTGTCTTCATGTCAGCAGAGAATTAGTCTGCATGTCATAGCAGAGAATGAGGCTTCACGTCACCCACCACTGCAACAGTCCATTGGCATATATTTAGGCCTAGCACACAGGCAGAGCAGAGAGGTCCCGTAACAGACAATCTGGCTTCATGACAGCAGAGAATAAGTCTGCATGTCATAGCAGAGAATGAGGCTTCACGTCACCCACCACTGCAACAGTCCATTGTCATAAATTTAGGCCCAGCACCCAGGCAGAGGAGAGAGGTCCCGTAACAGACAATCTGGCTTCATGTCAGCAGAGAATTAGTCTGCATGTCATAGCAGAGAATCAGGCTTCATGTCAGCCACCACTGCAACAGTCCATTGGCATATATTTAGGCCTAGCACACAGGCAGAGGAGAGGTTCATTCAACTTTGGGTAGCATCGCAATATAATGGTAAAATGAAAATAAAAATAGGATTGAATGAGGAAGTGCCCTGGAGTCCAATAATATATGGTTATGGGGAGGTAGTTAATGTCTAATCTGGACAAGGGACGGACAGGTCCTGTGGGATCCATGCCTGGTTCATTTTTATGAACGTCAGCTTGTCCACATTGGCTGTAGACAGGCGGCTGCGTTTGTCTGTAATGACGCCCCCTGCCGTGCTGAATACACGTTCAGACAAAACGCTGGCTGCCGGGCAGGCCAGCACCTCCAAGGCATAAAAGGCTAGCTCTGGCCACGTGGACAATTTAGAGACCCAGAAGTTGAATGGGGCCGAACCATCAGTCAGTACGTGGAGGGGTGTGCACACGTACTGTTCCACCATGTTAGTGAAATGTTGCCTCCTGCTAACACGTTGCGTATCAGGTGGTGGTGCAGTTAGCTGTGGCGTGTTGACAAAAGTTTTCCACATCTCTGCCATGCTAACCCTGCCCTCAGAGGAGCTGGCCGTGACACAGCTGCCTTGGCGACCTCTTGCTCCTCCTCTGCCTTGGCCTTGGGCTTCCACTTGTTCCCCTGTGACATTTGGGAATGCTCTCAGTAGCGCGTCTACCAACGTGCGCTTGTACTCGCGCATCTTCCTATCACGCTCCAGTGCAGGAAGTAAGGTGGGCACATTGTCTTTGTAGCGTGGATCCAGCAGGGTGGCAACCCAGTAGTCCGCACAGGTTAAAATGTGGGCAACTCTGCTGTCGTTGCGCAGGCACTGCAGCATGTAGTCGCTCATGTGTGCCAGGCTGCCCAGGGATAAGGACAAGCTGTCCTCTGTGGGAGGCGTATCGTCATCGTCCTGCCTTTCCCCCCAGCCACGCACCAGTGATGGACCCGAGCTGCGTTGGGTGCTACCCCGCTGTGACCATGCTTCATCCTCATCCTCCTCCACCTCCTCCTCATCCTCGTCCTCCTCGTCCTCCAGTAGTGGGCCCTGGCTGGCCACATTTGTACCTGGCCTCTGTTGTTGCCAAAAACCTCCCTCTGAGTCACTTCGAAGAGACTGGCCTGAAAGTGCTAAAAATGACCCCTCTTCCTCCTCCTCCTCCTCCTCCTCCTGGGCCACCTCCTCTTCCATCATCGCCCTAAGTGTTTTCTCAAGGAGACATAGAAGTGGTATTGTAACGCTGATAACGGTGTCATCGCCACTGGCCATGTTGGTGGAGTACTCGAAACAGCGCAACAGGGCACACAGGTCTCGCATGGAGGCCCAGTCATTGGTGGTGAAGTGGTGCTGTTCTGTAGTGCGACTGACCCGTGCGTGCTGCAGCTGAAACTCCACTATGGCCTGCTGCTGCTCGCACAGTCTGTCCAGCATGTGCAAGGTGGAGTTCCACCTGGTGGGCACGTCGCATATGAGGCGGTGAGCGGGAAGGCCGAAGTTACGCTGTAGCGCAGACAGGCGAGCAGCAGCAGGATGTGAACGCCGGAAGCGCGAACAGACGGCCCGCACTTTATGCAGCAGCTCTGACATGTCGGGGTAGTTGTGAATGAACTTCTGCACCACCAAATTCAGCACATGCGCCAAGCAAGGGATGTGCGTCAAATTGGCTAGTCCCAGAGCTGCAACGAGATTTCGCCCATTATCACACACCACCAGGCCGGGCTTGAGGCTCACCGGCAGCAACCACTCGTCGGTCTGTTGTTCTATACCCCGCCACAACTCCTGTGCGGTGTGGGGCCTGTCCCCCAAACATATGAGTTTCAGAATGGCCTGCTGACGTTTACCCCGGGCTGTGCTGAAGTTGGTGGTGAAGGTGTGTGGCTGACTGGATGAGCAGGTGGAAGAAGAGGAGGAGGAAGCCGAGAAGGAGGAGGTGGCAACAGGAGGCAAAGAATGTTGCCCTGCGATCCTTGGCGGCGGAAGGACGTGCGCCAAACAGCTCTCCGCCTGGGGCCCAGCTGCCACTACATTTACCCAGTGTGCAGTTAGGGAGATATAGCGTCCCTGGCCGTGCTTACTGGTCCACGTATCTGTGGTTAGGTGGACCTTGCCACAGATGGCGTTGCGCAGTGCACACTTGATTTTATCGGATACTTGGTTGTGCAGGGAAGGCACGGCTCTCTTGGAGAAGTAGTGCCGGCTGGGAACAACATACTGTGGGACAGCAAGCGACATGAGCTGTTTGAAGCTGTCTGTGTCCACCAGCCTAAATGACAGCATTTCATAGGCCAGTAGTTTAGAAATGCTGGCATTCAGGGCCAGGGATCGAGGGTGGCTAGGTGGGAATTTACGCTTTCTATCAAATGTTTGTGAGATGGAGAGCTGAACGCTGGCGTGTGACATGGTTGAGACGCTTGGTGACGGAGGTGGTGGTGGTGGTGTTGGTGGTACATCCCCTGTTTGCTGGGCGGCAGGTGCCAACGTTCCTCCAGAGGCGGAGGAAGAGGCCGAGGCGGCAGCAGCAGAATAGGCCGAGGCGGCAGCAGCAGAAGAGGTAGCAGGGGGAGCCTGAGTGACTTCCTTGGTTTTAAGGTGTTTACTCCACTGCAGTTCATGCTTTGCATGCAGGTGCCTGGTCATGCAGGTTGTGCTCAGGTTCAGAACGTTAATGCCTCGCTTCAGGCTCTGATGGCACAGCGTGCAAACCACTCGGGTCTTGTCGTCAGCACATTGTTTGAAGAAGTGCCATGCCAGGGAACTCCTTGAAGCTGCCTTTGGGGTGCTCGGTCCCAGATGGCGGCGGTCAGTAGCAGGCGGAGTCTCTTGGCGGCGGGTGTTCTGCTTTTGCCCACTGCTCCCTCTTTTGCTACGCTGTTGGCTCGGTCTCACCACTGCCTCTTCCTCCGAACTGTGAAAGTCAGTGGCACGACCTTCATTCCATGTGGGGTCTAGGACCTCATCGTCCCCTGCATCGTCTTCCACCCAGTCTTGATCCCTGACCTCCTGTTCAGTCTGCACACTGCAGAAAGACGCAGCAGTTGGCACCTGTGTTTCGTCATCATCAGAGACATGCTGAGGTGGTATTCCCATGTCCTCATCATCAGGAAACATAAGTGGTTGTGCGTCAGTGCATTCTATGTCTTTCACCGCTGGGGAAGGGCTAGGTGGATGCCCTTGGGAAACCCTGCCAGCGGAGTCTTCAAACAGCATAAGAGACTGCTGCATAACTTGAGGCTGAGACAGTTTCCCTGGTATGCATGGGGGTGATGTGACAGACTGATGGGGTTGGTTTTCAGGCGCCATCTGTGCGCTTTCTGCAGAAGACTGGGTGGGAGATAATGTGAACGTGCTGGATCCACTGTCGGCCACCCAATTGACTAATGCCTGTACCTGCTCAGGCCTTACCATCCTTAGAACGGCATTGGGCCCCACCATATATCGCTGTAAATTCTGGCGGCTACTGGGACCTGAGGTAGTTGGTACACTAGGACGTGTGGATGTGGCAGAACGGCCACGTCCTCTCCCAGCACCAGAGGGTCCACTAACACCACCACGACCATGTCCACGTCCGCGTCCCTTACTAGATGTTTTTCTCATTGTTATGGTTCACCACAACAACAAATATATTATTTGGCCCAATGTATTGTATTCAAATTCAGCGGGATATAAATTTGAGGCCTAGTATTTAGGCGCTGGGTGACCGGTATGGATTTAGTGACAGAATTAGACTTGGAAATGCACAGAAGCGTGTGTGTGAAGTTATTCTGAATGACCCTATGTGCACCTTCAATATGATCTACCCTTTTAGGGATAGATTTCAAATAGCTCTGATATAGCAGAAACGACTAAATTATGAAATTGCTAAATTGGGAATTGTATTTCAACCCAGAACAAAAAATGTGCTTTGACGGACACTAAATAACTTTCCCAGCCACAACAGGACAGCGGTAACGAGAGATTTAGCGGGATATAAATTTGAGGCCTAGTATTTAGGCGCTGGGTGACAGGTATGGGTTTAGTGACAGAATTAGATTTGGAAATGCACAGTAGCGGGTGTGTGAAGTTATTCTGAATGACCCTATGTGCACCTTGAATATTATATACCCTTTTAGGGATAGATTTCAAATAGCTCTGATATAGCAGAAACCACTAAATTATGAAATTGCTAAATTGGGAATTGTATTTCAACCCAGAACAAGAAATGTGCTTGAACGGACACTAAATAACTCGCCCAGCTACAGCACTAGGGACAGATTTAGCTGGATATAAATTTGAGGCCTAGTATTTAGGCGCTGGGTGACCGGTATGGATTTAGTGACAGAATTAGACTTGGAAATGCACAGAAGCGTGTGTGTGAAGTTATTCTGAATGACCCTATGTGCACCTTGAATATTATATACCCTTTTAGGGATAGATTTCAAATAGCTCTGATATAGCAGAAACCACTAAATTATGAAATTGCTAAATTGGGAATTGTATTTCAACCCAGAACAAGAAATGTGCTTGAACGGACACTAAATAACTCGCCCAGCTACAGCACTAAGGACAGATTTAGCGGGATATAAATTTGAGGCCTAGTATTTAGGCGCTGGGTGACAGGTATGGGTTTAGTGCCAGAATTAGACTTGGAAATACACAGTAGCGGGTGTGTGTGAAGTTATTCTGAATGACCCAATGTGCACCTTGAATATTATATACCCTTTTAGGGATAGATTTCAAATAGCTCTGATATAGCAGAAACCACTAAATTATGAAATTGCTAAATTGGGAATTGTATTTCAACCCAGAACAAGAAATGTGCTTGAACGGACACTAAATAACTCGCCCAGCTACAGCACTAAGGACAGATTTAGCGGGATATAAATTTGAGACCTAGTATTTAGGCGCTGGGTGACAGG
The DNA here is from genome assembly GCF_014858855.1 of Bufo gargarizans. NCBI lineage: Eukaryota > Metazoa > Chordata > Amphibia > Anura > Bufonidae > Bufo > Bufo gargarizans. Next base: position 258,470,120 of record NC_058084.1, read on the forward strand.
TATGGGTTTAGTGCCAGAATTAGACTTGGAAATACACAGTAGCGGGTGTGTGTGAAGTTATTCTGAATGACCCAATGTGCACCTTGAATATTATATACCCTTTTAGGGATAGATTTCAAATAGCTCTGATATAGCAGAAACCACTAAATTATGAAATTGCTAAATTGGGAATTGTATTTCAACCCAGAACAAGAAATGTGCTTGAACGGACACTAAATAACTCGCCCAGCTACAGCACTAAGGACAGATTTAGCGGGATATAAATTTGAGGCCTAGTATTTAGGCGCTGGGTGACAGGTATGGGTTTAGTGCCAGAATTAGACTTGGAAATACACAGTAGCGGGTGTGTGTGAAGTTATTCTGAATTACCCAATGTGCACCTTGAATATTATATACCCTTTTAGGGATAGATTTCAAATAGCTCTGATATAGCAGAAACCACTAAATTATGAAATTGCTAAATTGGGAATTGTATTTCAACCCAGAACAAGAAATGTGCTTGAACGGACACTAAATAACTCGCCCAGCTACAGCACTAAGGACAGATTTAGCGGGATATAAATTTGAGGCCTAGTATTTAGGCGCTGGGTGACAGGTATGGGTTTAGTGCCAGAATTAGACTTGGAAATACACAGTAGCGGGTGTGTGTGAAGTTATTCTGAATGACCCAATGTGCACCTTGAATATTATATACCCTTTTAGGGATAGATTTCAAATAGCTCTGATATAGCAGAAACCACTAAATTATGAAATTGCTAAATTGGGAATTGTATTTCAACCCAGAACAAGAAATGTGCTTGAACGGACACTAAATAACTCGCCCAGCTACAGCACTAAGGACAGATTTAGCGGGATATAAATTTGAGGCCTAGTATTTAGGCGCTGGGTGACAGGTATGGGTTTAGTGCCAGAATTAGACTTGGAAATACACAGTAGCGGGTGTGTGTGAAGTTATTCTGAATGACCCAATGTGCACCTTGAATATTATATACCCTTTTAGGGATAGATTTCAAATAGCTCTGATATAGCAGAAACCACTAAATTATGAAATTGCTAAATTGGGAATTGTATTTCAACCCAGAACAAGAAATGTGCTTGAACGGACACTAAATAACTCGCCCAGCTACAGCACTAAGGACAGATTTAGCGGGATATAAATTTGAGGCCTAGTATTTAGGCGCTGGGTGACAGGTATGGGTTTAGTGCCAGAATTAGACTTGGAAATACACAGTAGCGGGTGTGTGTGAAGTTATTCTGAATGACCCTATGTGCACCTTGAATATTATATACCCTTTTAGGGATAGATTTCAAATAGCTCTGATATAGCAGAAACCACTAAATTATGAAATTGCTAAATTGGGAATTGTATTTCAACCCAGAACAAGAAATGTGCTTGAACGGACACTAAATAACTCGCCCAGCTACAGCACTAGGGACAGATTTAGCTGGATATAAATTTGAGGCCTAGTATTTAGGCGCTGCGTGACAGGTATGGGTTTAGTGACAGAATTAGACTTGGAAATACACAGTAGCGGGTGTGTGTGAAGTTATTCTGAATGACCCAATGTGCACCTTGAATATTATATACCCTTTTAGGGATAGATTTCAAATAGCTCTGATATAGCAGAAACCACTAAATTATGAAATTGCTAAATTGGGAATTGTATTTCAACCCAGAACAAGAAATGTGCTTGAACGGACACTAAATAACTCGCCCAGCTACAGCACTAGGGACAGATTTAGCTGGATATAAATTTGAGGCCTAGTATTTAGGCGCTGGGTGACCGGTATGGATTTAGTGACAGAATTAGACTGGGATATGGCCAAAAAATAAACAGACTATTGCTGGTTAAATGCACTTGGTGTGACAGCTTCACCCTGATGTAGGCTTTAGCCAAAAAACAACCACACCATTGAGGGTTAAATGCACTTGGTGACAGGCGCAGCTTGCCCCTGATTTAGTATATGGCCAAAAAATGAACAGACTATTGCTGGTTAAATGCACTTGGTGTGACAGCTTCACCCTGATGTAGGCTTTAGCCAAAAAACAACCACACCATTGAGGGTTAAATGCACTTGGTGACAGGCGCAGCTTGCCCCTGATTTTGTATATGGCCAAAAAATGAACAGACTATTGCTGGTTAAATGCACTTGGTGTGACAGCTTCACCCTGATGTAGGCTTTAGCCAAAAAACAACCACACCATTGAGGGTTAAATGCACTTGGTCGCAGCTTGTGCTGGCGCACCACAAGACACAAAATGGCCGCCGATCACCCCAGAAAAATGTGACTGACAAACGGTCTGTGCAGCCTAAAAACAGTGAGCAATTGAGGATCAGCAGCTCAATGATCCACAGCTGCAGATCGATCAGTTAATCAAGTCCTTTGGAGGAGTTAATCTGCCTAATCTCGCCCTACTGTCGCAGCCGCAACCTCTCCCTACGCTAATCAGAGCAGAGTGACGGGCGGCGCTATGTGACTCCAGCTTAAATAGAGGCTGGGTCACATGGTGCTCTGGCCAATCACAGCCATGCCAATAGTAGGCATGGCTGTGATGGCCTCTTGGGGCAAGTAGTATGACGCTTGTTGATTGGCTGCTTTGCAGCCTTTCAAAAAGCGCCAAGAAAGCGTCACAAAAGCGCGAAGAAAGCGACGAACACCGAACCCGAACCCGGACTTTTACGAAAATGTCCGGGTTCGGGTCCGTGTCACGGACACCCCAAAATTCGGTACGAACCCGAACTATACAGTTCGAGTTCGCTCATCCCTAGTCATTAGTTTATTTCCCTTGTCGCCATGCATATATTCTTTAAATTTGGTGTATTGATATGCTTTTGTGCATTTAATGTTGAGGAGCTCCTTTATTTGTTGCCTTAAGGAAAGGAATTTTTCCTGAGCTAATGTTACCTTAGATCTTTTCTGAATAGATTCTATGGTTGCAATTTGACAGAGCAGGGAGTTGAGTGTTTTCTGCCTTTCTTTTTTAAGTCTGGAACCGAGTACTATGAATTCTCCATGAATGAAGGCTTTGTGATCTTCCCAGACTATGGTCTGGGAGTTGTCAGATGGCTTGTTGTCCTGAAAGTAGAGGGACAGCTTATGAGCGATAACTGATAAATGTTTATCTGTATCTAATACAGTCTCATTTAAGCGCCACATCCATTACCAAGAAGGAAGATTGGCAAAAGATAGCAAGGTTGTTACTGGGGCATGGTCAGAGACAGTAATGTGGCCAATAGAGGAGTGGCGGAGTATATCACTATGTGCCTCTGATAGCAAAATGTGGTCAATCCTCTAGTATGATTTGTGGACTGCTGAAAAGAAAGTAAAATTTATGTTGTTGACATTAAGTGTTCTCCAGGAATCAGAAAGGTGGTTATCTCGGAGCACCCCCTGAATTCCCACTAAAGTTGTCTGAGACTTTGCTAAGGTACCAAAAGAGGAGTCTACCAGAGGTTTCAGTAAGAATTTGAGGTCTCCCCCTATTATCTTGATCCCTTCAGCAAAATTGTGGAATTTAGAGAGGGTAGCTTTTAACTACCTATGCTGGTGGGTGATGGGGGCATAGAGACCTACTAGGGATACCAACACTTGGCCAGTTTTGTCCTTAACAAAGAGGTTAAGGACAAAACTGTACACACGTGGTCTGACTAGTGATTTGTAGTGGCAGGACTATGTTCTCATCATTGGCATCTATGCCCCTTTTGATGTAACCCATTGTCTTATTGGCCTTGGCAGCAGCTGCTTGACACTGGTTTCTGCAGCTTAGTTTGCTGTCTACTAAAATTTATAAGTCATTTTCCATGTCAATGTTACCCAGTGTTTTACAATTTAGTATGTACTGGTGACATGTATTTTTCCTTCCCATGTGCATAACCTTACATTTGTCAGTGTTAAACCTCATCTACCACTTCTCTGCCCAAGCCTCCAATCTATCCAGATCCATCTGTAGCAGTATGCTGTCCTCTTCTGTGTTAATCCACTTACACAGTTTAGTGTAATCTGCAAAAAATTATATTTTACTGTGCAAGCCTTCTACAAGATCATTAAAGGAGTTGTCGAGTTATTTTTGTGTTCTGTCTATGTTCCTAACTGGGCAAATGTAACAGCTTTCCAATTAACTCACTTTATCTGCAGTGCCTGGTTTCTCAGATTGCACTGAGGGTCACATGACCTGTGATGTCAGCTTCTCTCCCTGCTCTGATAAAGTTTGTTTACAAGCCTATGAGTCACTGTGCTGGCCACGCCCCCCTTCACTGCCGGCTGTCTGCTCTATCCTAGGATTCTTAACCCTTTCCCAAGTTGCTGCAGATTCTCCCAGCAGGCAGACATATCACTCAGGGCAGCTCTTGTATCCACTACCTTAGCAGTTTTATTATACAGCTGGGACTTGTAGTTCTACACATACAACATGCTGCTGAGTCTCCAGCAGGCAGTCATGTCACTCAGGGCAGCTCTTGTAGCCACTCCCTTAGCAGAGCAGGTGGAGGGGTTGTTTTATTGCATGTAAACAAAGGGTCAGAAAAGAACCAGGGAAATGAGGAAATATATATATATATATATATATATATATATATATATATATATTGTGAGACAGTGACTCACTCAGGTTAGAGGCAAGGAAGGGGTGGATAGTTCGGTCCACACCCCTGTTCCACCACAGGTGAGAGAAGCTGGAGGTAATCAGCCTGGCACAAAGCACCTCCCAGAGTGTCAGAAAGGGGGGAGTGTGGTACCTGTGGACAGAGGCCTGGAGGCTCTGTCTGTGTGGTCTCAGCTGGGCAAGGCTGAGGGACCACAAAGCTGGGCGATAGCCTGGAGTTGGGGGACGCAGCGACGCCTGGGAGGGTCGCAGGGCCATAGTCAGGCAGACTACTGAGCCCCAATCCCCCACAAGAAATTCTGAACTGGAGACAGTGGGCGTACTGTGCTCTGTACAGCCAGGAGGCTGTGTGACATTGGCTGACAAAGCTGCACGAGTTCACAGGGTGTGAACTGGGACCTAGGTGAGTCAGGAAACTTTATGTTTAGTTAGAGCCTGGACGGGCGAGTGTTTATTATTTTGTCATTTTATTGTTGCTGGTGTTGAACAATAAATACACTGTTTGGACCTGAAACTTGGTGTCCTAAAGGCATATCTGTGAGAATGATCCCCGGAGAAGAGCTAACCCCCCACAATATATATATATATTATTATTATTATTATTTTTTTTTTTGCATAAAACTTGCTTAGCTTAGTCATATATTGCTGCCTATCGGATTTTCACTGCTATATATATATTTTTTTTTCATAACACGGACAACCCCTTCAATAAATACACTGCCTGTCCCAAAAAAAAAGTTGTCACCTGGATTTAACTAAGCAAATAATTATGACCCTCCTATTGGATAATTATGGGAGATTATCTTTCAGCTGGCAACAAGTTATTTAACCCTGACTGGTGCAATAATTTGCTTCTCATTTAACAACCATGTCGTTTGAGAAGGGTCAAATCATTGGCATGCATCAAGATTGCAGAAACTACTAAAATAGGATTAAGAACTGTCCAACGCATTATTAAAAACTGGAAGGATAGTGGGGACCCATCGTATTCGAGCAAGAAATAAGGCAGGGAAAAAATCCTGAATGATCGTGACTGGCGATCACTTAAATGTTTGGTGAAATCAAATCGAAGAAAAACAGTAGAACCTTAGGGCTACGTTTAATAGTGAACGTAAGAGCATTTCCACACGCACAATGCAAAGGGAAATCAAGGGATTGGGACTGAACAGCTGTGTAGCTGTAAGAAAACTACTAATCAGTGAGCCAACCAGAAAAAAAAGGCTTCAATTTGCTAGGGAGCATAAAGATTGGACTCTGGAGCAATGGAAGAAGGTCATGTGGTCTGATGAGTCCAGATTTACCCTGTTCCAGAGTGATGGGCGCATCAGGGTAAGAAGAGAGGCAGATGAAGTGATGCACCCATCATGCCTAGTGCCTACTGTACAAGCCTGTCAGGGTAGTGCTATGATCTGAGGTTGCTGCAGTTGGTCAGGTCTAGGTTCAGCAACAGTATGTGCTCCAAGAATGAGGTCAGCTGACTACCTCAACATACTGAATGACTAGGTTATTCCATCAATGGATTTTTTCTTCCCTGATGGCATGGGTATATTCCAAGATGACAATGCCAGGTTTCATTGGGCTCAAATTGTGAAAGAGTGGTTCAGGGAGCATGAGACATCATTTTCACACATGGATTGGCCACCACAGAGTCCAGACCTTAACCCCATTGAGAATCTTTGCTTTGTGCAGCAGTAAGACTCTACCATCATCAATGCAATATCTTGGTGAAAAATGTGTGCAACACTGGATGTGATTTCACCTGCCAGTGGGGGCCACCCTTGTGGTCATAAGTTTAAGTTTGTGTGATGTTCAGTTTATGTTTTCCTTTATTATTCAGTGCAGCTATGGATCTGGGTTCCTGTGTGTGGATGTGTGTGTGCTGAGTTCTGTTTGTATTGTTGTGGACTTCAGCTTGCCTACACACGGATCCAGTCAGCAAGGCTGTGGCAGGTGGCTGGAACTAGTGCAGTTCACCTGCCATATCCATAGGCCTGTTTCTGTTTCCCTTTCTCCTGCAGCTTGGCCAGTGAGACTCCTGTTCCTCCATGTCCAGAAGGAACAGGTCGTCTTACCCTTCACTCCTAGTTCAGGGACCGGCGGAGGGTGAGTAGGGATCTGAGGTTCCTTAGCATGGGCCCTCCTACCTTCAAGGTCGGCCCATGCAGCTAGGAGTTAGGGACGGATTAGGGATGCGTTAGGAGGTGACCTGCTCCCTAATTCTCTCGTCCTAGCCGAGCAGGGGTTTACATCTTCTGGCATCGCATGGCTGAGGGTTTTCCCCATCCTCAGCCGTGACATCATAATGACTTTTTTCACCTATTTAGGTTCACCTGTATTTGTTTTCATGTTTCTCTCACCCGTTATACAATGAGGTGTATTATTAGACATATGCATAAGGTAGCCAGTCTAGATGCCAAAGGTTCTCCTTCCCTCTCAGCCGGGGTGGGGTGTTTCCGCGGGACGGCCCTGCCCTCCTCAATTTCATTCTGGGGTTGGCATGGTTGGATCCGGGGAAACGCCACCACCTCAACTACTGATCATACTTCTCGCAAATGCATACACCTTGTTCTTTACCAAAGTTTTTTGTACAAATTGGTTTTCCCTAGTTATCCACTTCCATAAGGCTCTTGGTTTGCAAACAATTTCACTGATCCTAATGCGGTATGGCTAGCTTAAAAGTATTGTCCCATAATGTGAATGGGCTTAATGCCCCTCAAAAAAGAAGACAGATCCTCAACCTGCTATACAAACAAAAGTCGGACATAGTTTTATGGCAGGAAACTCATTTCCGTCATAGTCACATTCCCTCTCTACCCACGACCAAATACTCCCAATGGTTCCATGCTACTTACTCATCAGCCTCTAGAGGCGTATCTATTGCCATTAGCCCGACTATTCCATTCCACCTCGTTAAATCTTATATTGACCCAGAAGGCCGCTTGTTTATAATCCAAGGTACCATCTTTAACTTTAAGATCACAATAGCAAATGTCTACACCCCCAATTCTCGCCAGGTCCCATGGTTGATTAAAACGCTCAAGAGGATCAAAGACTTCCCTGAGGGTATGCTGATAGTAGGCGGAGATTTTAACATTTCGCTTGACGCCCCCACTAATAAACCCGCCAGCTTAGCTAGAAAACAGCTAGTGAGACTGATGACCGCTTTAGCAGAGTTGCACCTGATTGACGTCTGGAGGACTATACACCCTTCAGAGAAAGATTTCACTTTCTTTTCGCATGTCCACAATTCATACAGTAGGATAGATTATTTATTTTTACCAGATTCCTATATACAATGTGTACAAGGTACTGAGATAGGGAACTTAGTGGTATCGGATCATGCCCCCATGAATATGTCTCTCCCCATATAGTGCCTCCCACACAAGGCCTGGTCGTGGAGGTTAAACACCACACTTCTTGAATCACAAAGCCACATAGATGCAATAGGTGACAAATTAGAGAATTACTTCAGATATAATGCCACTCCTGAAACTTCTACCCCAATACTCTGGGAAGCCCACAAAGCCTATATAAGGGGGGAGTTGATAGCCTTGGGTTAATACGTTAAAAAGAAATCAACAATAGAACTGTTGTCTTTACTCTCTCAGATACAGACACAAGAAAAATTACATAAACTAACACACTCTGAAGTCCACAAAGAGGCCCTGACAATTTTAAGACGTAAGGTTAAAGACCTTCTCAACATTAAAAAAGCCAAGTCCCTTTTAGGCTTAAAGAGTAAAATATATGAACATGGTGACAAGGGAAACAAAATGATGGCCCACTTAATTAAAAATAGGAGGGAGAAAACTTTTATCTCATCAATTAAGCGCGACTCCTCCTTGAGAGTCACTTCCACTACCCTTATAGCCAAATCTTTTCAGACGTTTTACTCTAATCTATGCAACCTCCCTGTACCAAATACTGATTTAGATCCACCAGGAAAAACTAATACAAACCTCATTGAAGAATTCCTATCCTCAATTAATGCCCCCTCTCTTTCAGATGAAGAACGGCAGACACTTCTTAAACCCTTTTCCATACCGGAGGTGGATAAGGTCCTTGGCTCTATCCCCATAGGGAAGAGCCCAGGTCCTGACGGTCTCCCCATCATTTACTACAAGAAATTCAAGGAGCGGTTACTTCCCCACTTCACTAATCTATGCAGTTCACTGTTAGAAGGTGTGTCTTTGGCTCCCCAGGCCTTAAGGGCACATATAACTATCTTACACAAAGAAGGAAAGGACCCTGAGGAATGCGGGAGCTACAGGCCTATCTCGTTACTCAATTGCGACTTAAAATGGTGGTCTAAATTACTAGCGTACAGGATTTCCCCTTTACTTAATAAGCTTATTGACTCTGAACAAGTAGGGTTTGTCCCAGGAAGGGAAGGGAAACACAATATCTGGAGGTTGATGCACTTAATTCACAATGCCCAAGTCACAAATGCACCTATGCTATTATTGGGAACAGATGCTGAGAAGGCATTCGACAGGGTAAGCTGGGATTTCATGAGAGCCACTTTGCTGAAATTTGGTTTCCCCTCAATATTCGTCTAAACCATTTTTTCGCTATATTCATGCCCCATGGCACAGGTGTTGGTTAATGGGACCCTGTCGGATGCCTTTCCCATCAAAAATGGGACCAGGCAAGGTTGCCCCCTTTCACCCTCCCTTTTCATCCTATGCCTAGAAATGCTCCTCCTTAAAATTAGGCAATCAGACAAGATACAAGGCATATCCCTTGGTCAATATCATCATAGGTCTGCAGCATTCGCTGATGACCTTTTAATAGTAATTTCCAATCCTGAGAAAGCACTTCCTGCCATTATGTCTTTGTTTGATAAATACAGTGCAGTGTCCAATTTTAAGATCAATTTTTCCAAATCAGAAGCCCTTCCAATCAACATACCAAATAATAATTTAACCACACTTAAACGCTCTTCTGTGTTTAAGTGGCCCACATCATCAATTAAGTTTTTAGGTGTTAATGTCCCTGCCAATCTGAACCTTTTGTTTAAACTCACCTATACCCCACTAATCTCTAAAATTAGATCCTTCATCACCTCCCTAAAAGTACCTTATATGTCATGGTTTGGAAGGAAAAACCTTCTATCTACATTTTAAGCTTTCTGAACCAACGAGGTTAGAAATTTTTTCTATAATACCTACATCCCTGAAGAGGTCACTTTCTATCACGTACAATAATTTATTAAGCATGTCCAGTAGAGCAAAACCATATTTCTTACGTCAATGGGAAAAAGATTTAGGGAGATGCTTTACTGATGCTGAATCTTCATATATCCTGTCTCATGCAGCTGGGTTCTCCACATGTACTCGCTTTCAGGAAAACTCTTATAAAACTGTTGCAAGGTGGTATAAGACCCCAGCGTACTTATCCTCCATAGGTCTTTCTTCCAATAATCAGTGTTGGAGATGTCATGCAGAAGGCGGGTCTATGATTCATATCTGGTGGTCTTGCACTCTACTGGGTCCCACTGCCTGCTGGAGCGGTGTGGGGGCGCGATGGTCGCCGCACTGCGCCGCGCCATAGTTAGAGTAGGTCCCCACTTAAAAGGAGGCGACCTTGTCGTGGTAAGTGGGCCTATGCTCTTTGATCAAACTGTATACTAATGCCTCCTAATAGTGCATAGCAAATTTATGATAAGAAGTGCTGTATAGCCATTGTTTATCTTGCTTAAAATTATAACAGGTGTTGTATCAAAAGCATAGTAATGAGGATGTGCGATCTAGATTCTCTCTCACACATTGAAGAAAACTTTAGCAGTTCAAATGTCTGTATGGGACTGTGTATACTGCACAGTAGTAAAAAATATTTGCATCTCCCATGAATATCCTTGGTGTATGGAAAGATTCAATTCATGTAACACAGTTTCAAACAGTTAATCCTCTTGTGTTATTGCGCCTTTTTGTATGACTCCTCAGTTTGCATATAGTCCAACTCATAAAGTAAAGAAGGTCCGGACTATGTTTCAACAAGTAGCCGCATGCTTTGTATGTAGAAGTGACATAACACTTAATGTAGGTAGATATCTCTTACCTTCTCTTGTTTCCGAGTTGTGGCTTAATGACATATGGTACCCAGCATTGATTCCCTGCTTCGCTGTTGTGTCCGATGTCCTGGCACGCTCTCTGGTACACACGCCGACGTGTCACGTGATTTGCAGCATGATCTTAGTGTATGTCTCGTAGCAGGGTCTCGCGGGAGTTGATGACGTTAGTCTGTTGAAAATATTTGCGATATGTGGAGCACTCCGGTTGTTTTAGATAATTCAGTTGGACTGTACAGTCATCCGTGTAGCGGCCTCTTCTTACTGTTAGTTAAATGGGAGTAAATAGCTTACACGCCAGACGCGTTTCGGGGACCTCTTTCTCCTTCCTCAGTGGCAGCTCTCCTCCCATTTATTAGGCTTTCTATTTATAGATCACCTGGATTATCCAAAAGAACTGGTTAGGATTAGTAATTTTCGGATTTGGCTTCTTTTTTATGGTATGCGATTTGCATGCGGTTCTATTGCGTTTTTTTGTCTGCTTATGCGTTTTTTGCATATACAGGTCCTTCTAAAAAAATTAGCATATTGTGATAAAGTTCAATCTTTTCTGTAATGTACTGATAAACATTAGACTTTCATATATTTTAGATTCATTACACACCAACTGAAGTAGTTCAAGCCTTTTATTGTTTTAATATTGATGATTTTGGCATACAGCTCATGAAAACCCAAATTTCCTATCTAAAAAAATTAGCATATTTCATCCGACCAATAAAAGAAAAGTGTTTTTAATACAAAAAAAGTCAACCTTCAAATAATTATGTTCAGTTATGCACTCAATACTTGGTCGGGAATCCTTTTGCAGAAATCACTGCTTCAATGTGGCGTGGCATGGAGGCAATCAGCCTGTGGCACTGCTGAGGCGTTATGGAGGCCCAGGATGCTTCGATAGCGGCCTTAAGCTCATCCAGAGTGTTGGGTCTTGCATCTCTCAACTTTCTCTTCCCAATATCCCACAGAATCTCTATGGGGTTCAGGTCAGGAGTGTTGGCAGGCCAATTGAGCACAGTAATACCATGGTCAGTAAACCATTTACCAGTGGTTTTGGCACTGTGAGCAGGTGCCAGGTCGTGCTGAAAAAGGAAATCTTCATCTCTATAAAGCTTTTCAGCAGATGGAAGCATGAAGTGCTCCAAAATCTCCTGATAGCTAGCTGCATTGACCCTGCCCTTGATAAAACACAGTGGACCAACACCAGCAGCTGACATGGCACCCCAGACCATTACTGACTGTGGGTACTTGACACTGGACTTCAGGCATTTTGGCATTTCCCTCTCCCCAGTCTTCTTCCAGACTCTGGCACCTTGATTTCCGAATGACATGCAAAATTTGCTTTCATCCGAAAAAAGTACTTTGGACCACTGAGCAACAGTCCAGTGCTGCTTCTCTGTAGCCCAGGTCAGGCGCTTCTGCCGCTGTTTCTGGTTCAAAAGTGGCTTGACCTGGGGAATGCGGCACCTGTAGCCCATTTCCTGCACACGCCTGTACACAGTGGCTCTGGATGTTTCTACTCCAGAATCAGTCCACTGCTTCCGCAGGTCCCCCAAGGTCTGGAATGGGTCCTTCTCCACAATCTTCCTCAGGGTCTGGTCACTAGTGTTGAGCGGCATGTCCCATATTCAAGTTCGTGAAATTTCGCAAATATTCGAAAGAATATTCGTTAAATATTCGCGAATATTCAAATTCGTTATTATTTCGCATATGCGATAATTCGAATTTTCGCATCGCATAATACATATTATGCGATACATTTAACACTCTAACCCGACAAGCGTCACTTCACTGTGTTGTCAAAATATACCATCGAATCTAAGTTTTCCGTACGTTAGTGAAAACTCAGTTCCGATGGTATATTTTAACTAACTAGGGTTAATAGCATTTTTCAAAAATTCGCCTATTAGCTGGCTGTTAGATAATTCGCCTATTCGCTATATTCGTTTATTCGCTACATAACCACCTAAAATATGAAGTGTGATGAGATTGTTCGCGTGCACGTGCGCGCGCATTATAGGCGTGGTTTATCGCGAGTACGTGAGGGTCAATCAATAGCATTTTTCAAATATTCGCCCAACCGCTGCCTGTTAGATAATTTGCCTATTCGATATATTCGCTTATTCTCTCTATTCGTTTATTCGCTACATACACCATCTAAGTCAGTGTGTTGAGATTGTGCACGTGCGCGCGCATCATAGGCGTGGTTTATCGCGAGTACGTCAACTCCATTTTAAGAGTGAATCTTCAACTCCTCACAAGAGAAAATGGTGGGCACAAGATTCCATGACGAAGAGGATGAACTCCTGCTAACCGTAAGTACAACACTTCATGTCATAACATTTTGAATGCATGTTCGCACCATATCTGTATTGTATAGTAATTATTAAGCAATAGTATGTTTACATATTCGCACATGCGCAGTTATGCGCATATATCTGCGCACTAAATATAACTTTATTTTTAATCATGTCTGATTAGATAATCATCATTGTTGTAATAAGTATTGTTTTGACATCACAGCACTTTGTAAGAAGTATGTATGTATGTATGTATGGACAGCAAAGAAATATCATGCACATTGCATATACATTTTCCTGCCACACACTGCATTCCACACACTGCATACCACACAGTGCATACCACACACAAATACATAGTGCCAGATTTATCATTACTCCGACAGCTCACTCCACTTTCCCAAATGTCTAAAGTCAGTTTTAGCCAATTCAGATTTATGATTGGCCCTTTTTACGGTAGCAGTTTATCCATCAGTAAGCAGCTTTAAAAAAGTTGCACGTCCTTACGAAAAAGTCGCATGTTCTATTAAAAACTCTCATAAGATAAGCATGGTCCTCACTGGAGTGAACTAGCGCTTTTTTTTTTTGCAACTTTTTAAATAGTCCCAATAGTAAATGTGTCTAGAGATTCATCTACATAGGAAAACACGCCCACTTTCATAAAACTGGCGAGCATAGTGCAGAGCAGGAGAAACTCGCAAATTTGTGCGCAGTTTTAGCGTTTGCTCATTTTCTTGCGACTTTTTCACTCCATTATTCTGACTTGAGCTAATGATAAATCTGGCCCCATGTCTTATTGGTCTGGAGAAAAATTTTAAATTTCTTCCTGCCATTATTTGCTGGTTCATTTAGCGTTACCCAGGGTGCACCCCATATCGTACCGTCGCTTCACTAGGTACATATTAGCTCAGCTGGCCAATATACGATTGCTCAGACCCCAGCCACATACAATCGCAATACAATCCGATCTTATAACGTGAACATTAAATATAATATTTCCACCTTCTAACAAATACTTTTTGCTGTGTTTTGGATGATATTTATTAATAATCCTTGTATTTCCTAAATTTTGTAATACATGTTTGCATCTTTATCCTGCAGCGCATGTTGAAGAAGGGTTATGACCGGACCCGGAAGCAGGCCGAGAAGAGGGCGATTGTCGTGGGGGTCGTCAAGGCCTTACAAAAAAAATTTGGGCGGACCCACAACGAAATGCAAATTGGTAAAAAATGGTCAGACCTGAAAAGGAGGCACCCGGACTGGGTCAAAGAGCTCAGTGAGAGAGTCTGCCCTGGTACTTTTTTTTTTTTTATCACCCGTTACAAATTATTACTTATTTTACCTGTTGTGAAACATAGCAAATCATCCCTTTACCTCATATATCTCTATCTCGCTGTGAGTGTATATATATATATTTATCCACACAGTGCGGTAGTGATGTATGATGTAACCGGCTGATTTTGTACTTTGCACACACACACACACACACACACACACACATAATAATAAATATATGTGTGTGTGTAGATAAACAGCAATCATCAATTTGTATTAGGGCTGTTTCACACGAGCAGATGCCGTGCGTGACATCCGCTACGTGAATGACAGCCAAGACCCGATTCACAAGTGCTCAATTTCATAATTTATTTTTCTGAACTGACTTGAGGACCCATTCATCTCTAAGAGGGCCGCACGATGTGCGTCCCGTCTCCAGAAAAGCGGACCCGCACTTCTGGGTCCACATTTCAGTTCTTAAAAAAAAATACATTTTTGCACTAAAAAAAAAATACATTTTTGCACTAAATATAACTTCGTCTTTTATGATGTCTGATTAGATATTCATCATTGTTGTAATAAGTACCTTAGACAGGTACATATCAGCTCAGCTGGCCAATGTCCGATTGATCAGACCCCACACACAATCGCAATACAATCCGATCTTATAACATGAACATTAAATATAATATTTACACCTTCTAACAAATACTTTTTGCTGTATTTCTGATGATATTTATTAATAATCCTTGTATTATTGTCCTCAATTGAGGCCAAGAATAGTCATATTAAATTATTGACATTGACGTGCGGTCTTCAAAATGCGTCACGCACATTGCCGGTGTCCTTTTTTTTTTTTGTCTGGGTGGATATGAAAAAGACATTACGGACGTTTAAATTGAGCCTAAATCCAAATGTGTGATTTCAGGGCTTCCAACGCCAACGGTCCGCCGCCGTCTAACCACGGCGGATTTGGATGTAGTGGAGGTCTCCACAGAGGAGGATGAGCAGGCGGGCCCCTCCCACAGTCCTCGAGGTGCCACCAACCCACCTGATGTGGGGATTGTTGTGGAGGTGTCTGACGAGCCCGGACCCTCTCAAGGGCTAAAAACATCTGGCCCAGCTCCTGCTGAGGAGGAGATTGCCACCCCAGCTCCTGAAGAAGAGGATGAGGCGTTGGTTACCACCCCGCACCAGGAGGGTAAATATGTGCACACATCATTGTAATTATGTATACATCACATATTTAGAAACATTAACCCTCAGTACCCCATGCCCATTTCTACTTTAACGCTAATAAAACATTTTTCTTAAATATTAAACGGTATCTATGTTTGTGCTAATAACTTTAAAACGAGTTTACTGTTCACGGGCATAGTTCTATCTTATCGTTACACATTGTACTTCATGACAGTGGTAAAATTTAGTAAAAATTTTAGTGGCATCTTTGTTAAAGTAGTAACTAATCAAAAAAAATATTAGAAATAAAATTATATAATCAAAATAAAAATTTCAATTGATGCTACAATATAGATTAATAGAGATTAAATAAATGTATACATTTACAATTGCCATATGCATATATCATATAATTTATTAGAAATATAATTCAATAACAGTTTGGTTATGCAGTCACTTTTTGAGGCCTACATAGTGTCAGCGACAAATAAATAACCCCATTTCAGAAACCACACACCCTCTATTTAATCCAAATTTATCCTATAAAGTCTGTTAACGATTTAATTGTCCAACGGTAATCTATTAAAATGTTAAAAAAATGTAAATAATTTGAACAAATTATAAATTACGAACTATTTTATTTGAAAACATTGTAGTGTTTAAATCATAAAAAAAATCTTAAACGTATTACAAACAATATGTATATTTACAAACAGTTGTGCACAAAACCCTTAACTTTGGTCGCACAGCAGGCTTCAGACTGCAAGGAGCACAATATGGCTTTAGGCTAAAGGATTTAAATTAATGGTAATTGGGAGCTATGTCGCATGTTAAGAGAAGACACCCTTATGTGACCCTAGAGTTGAAAAAAAAACAAAGTTATTCAATTAGGCAAACTACACCCCTCAATGAATATGCTAAGCAATTAGATCAATCCGCAATTTTACATAATGAGCCAACGATTGTCTTCTAGAAAAAAAACATTCAAATTGACCAAAAAAAATAAAAATTAATTTACACACATTTTTTTTTATTAAATAAGTGGTTACAGGACTAAATGCACCCCACATTTAGTTCCACTTTTAGCATATAATTCACCTGAACACCACCACATATGTTAATCTATTTAATGTGCTGTCGTACAGTCTTTTTTAGCATTTGTCACCTCCACATGACACCTACTTACCCCCCCCCCCCTTCAGCTACGTAGCAGCAATGCTTATGTCTTTGAAATACGTCCAATAGGAGAGATCTAGACAGCAGGTGTTTGACAAATACCTGAAAAGGCCTTATTTTATATAATTGGCTAGCTGCTCTGAACTAGTAGATCAGCTATTAGACCACGGTTAATGAGCCATTTTGTCCCCAGGGCAAATATTTTATATTTGGCACAAAAATAGTACGGAGCAATTTTGAAAGTCATGAAACACTGCACCCTACAATTATATAGCAGGTGATGAAGATCATAAAAGTAACAATAATAATGGGACAACAAAAACCACAGTAATATCAAACAACAGACATGCACAATAACTCTTTAATCTACATAAACTAATATTATATAACACAACAAATTTAATTTAAAACTACTAAAATGTCACTAAATAATCTAATATATAACTACATTTATTATGGTATACTTTAAAAATGACACTCAAATGATCTGCACTTAACTACATACTACACAAAATTCAATAAATGACTTATTGTTAATTGATATATTTATCTCTTGTGTTTTCATAACAGTAATCAAGAAAATTTCTGCTAAAATTGCTCTAATGCAAAAGAGGCATGGGAAAATCAGGCAATTAAGAGCCCTCATTCAAAAATCCCAAAGAATGCTGCAGGAATTTGAATGCCAATATGGGGAGGACCTGAAGGAGCTCGCAAGCCTGCAGGAAGAACTGCAAAAGTTCCCTTAATTTTATTCAAATTTTTTTGTTATTAAAAAAGTTTTCTTAAGTTATATTGATTCCATACTTTTTTTTCTATAAGGTTATGTTTTTGTATAATTTTAACTGCAGACTTATCAGTAGAGGAGCCTTTAGTCCACGTTGAAAGTCATCAGGGTTCGGACAGACAACAGCAGTAGGTACATCTTAATAGTGTAGTATAAGGCCTACACATAAATATGTTTTTTCATGACAGCAGCAGCAGGTAGTGTTGTATTATGAGGCATATACATAACAAATCAACTTGATCAAGACAGCAGCAGCAGCAGGTAGAGCTATAGTATTCTGAGGGCTACAAGTCACCTTTAAATGTACAGGAGCAGGAGCAGCAGGTATTTATAGTGTTTTATTATGAGGTATATACATAACAAATCAACTTGATCAGGACAGCAGCAGCAGTTATAGCTAACATTATATTCTGAGGCATACAAGTCAGCTTAATCTGGACAGCAGCCGTTGGTAAAGTTAACATTGTAGGTTGATTTGTAAATTGAAAAATCAACTTTATCAGGACAGCTGATGGTGTTGTATAAGGACTTCACATAGCTACAAAGGACAAACAACTAGCTTGACATAACTCTGTATGATCATGACAGACAGCATCTGCAGCTGGTAGATATTAACGGTCGAGTATAATCTCATCCTAACTCAGCAGGACATGCTGCAGCGGGTAATGTGTATTCTCAAAAGGCTGAATGCTAACTCGCCATGATCAGAACAGACAGCAGCAGAATCCACAGTAGCTAGATATTAACAGTGGATTATACGGCCTACACATAACTCTCAATGATCAGGACAATAGAAGAAGTCAATGCTAACGGTGGAGTATAATGACTACACAGAACTCTGAAGTATCAGGCCAAGATCAGCATGCAGTAGGTAAGTTAAAGTAGTATTCTAATTACTACACAAAGTTTGGCATAACTAAGCAGTACTAGAGAGTGTCAAGTTATTATATTTCAGCAGACAAAATCTTTTAACAGATGGGGATGTGGAAGACCGATTATAAAAGTATAAAAAAACAGATTGAACCCCCAAGTACAGCATGTGCATTCATTGCTTACATATACAATGTTGTCCTAATAAAATAAACTATCTAGATAAAAAAATTATAACAGTTCATTATTATTATATTTTATTGAAAAGGCCAATATAACATTGTACAATAAATCATTTATCAAAAAAAAAAGACCGTTGCCCATCTTGGCTCGTATGATGAAAAGTGGGGTTGCAGCGAGTTGTCAGAACTATTGGGTTTGAATAAAGTCCATAATTATAAGGCCTATATAAGAGCATTGACATGAGCCTAAAGGACAACCATTTTTGTCTTATTTTAAAAGGCAGGGTGAATTTTTTTTTACTCTGAAATTGCTAACCTAAGGTTTACGATATGTACCAAAGTGTTTACCTAGGTCTGTTTTTGTGAGAAGGAGATGTCCCAAGGTCTAATGAAATGTAATTGCCTAGATAAGACAATGTATTTGAGTTCTGATGATTTTTAGTGAATAGAAAGACTGTAATCTTTCTTTGTGGTTTTATATGAATCAATGTATGAGTAGATTGATTTTATATTATCAATTTTAATAGGTGTGCTGAATATATAGTATATATATAAGAGTATGGTCCTTATAGCTATATTCAGTATAAAGAGTAGAAACGAGGTACATATTCCTCTGTCATTTTTAGAATCTCTCTGTGTAACACACAAATTAATTATTTCTTTCCTTGAGGTTTTCTTGAATGGAGAAATGTGGACACAGGTGATCATGAACAAACCCTGTCGCTTCCAAGAACAATGAATTGAGATAGCCCTGTTTATCTTGATTTAATTAGGTCTGGTCAAAAGATTTAAGGATAAACCAGGTGGTTGACGAAGTAAAAAAGCCATTGTCTATTCAAGATCTTCTCAAGGTTTTGTCTGAAACCTTAGATAACATTTATTGCTAGTATATTAGATAAGAGAAAGAAGTGAGTGGTTTGATTTTTGAATGGAATACTAGTGCCATCTAGTGTTAGGGTAAAATACTAGAGGGAGGTTATATTGATTATAAAGTGAGGTCACTAGTTAATTATAAAACTTGGCCAAGCCCTTTCTAAGATAGGATAAAAAGATGGTATGGGCTGACAGAAAGGGTTGATCTCTAGAGCTCCCTAGCTCTCTCTCTGAACATCATCAAAAGACCAGATCCAGCCCTGAGCACCTTTTCAGTCATTGGAGGCAGCCATCTTAGAACCATTGAAACTGATTTCTGCTAGCTGACATTTTGGTATAGTATAACCTTACCTATATTTTATAGGATAATTAATTAATATAATACATATTTATATATATCTATATATATATATATATATATATATATATATATATATATATTCAATTAACCATACTTTGTGTATAGTATCTGTTTTGGAATAAGATTGGGGTGTACCTGCAGCATCATCCTGAAAATTAATCCAATACAGGGATATTGAAAATATACTAGTGAAAGCACGGTATTATCTCCAAGGAACTGAATTCAGTTCTAGACCAGTATGGTTGATAATATATATATATTTATATAGATAAAAGATAAACCAGATTTGGGTTTAAACAAACATTTGTCGGCTGAGAGAAATCAAGTACTAAATTGATTTTGGTAATAAAAGGTTAAGGAATAAAAAGAAACCAATGTGGATAAATAGAACTGTAACAAAAGCAATAAATGACAAAAAGAAAGCATATCATTCACTGAAACAGGAGGGGAGCACTGAAGCACTGAAAAACTATAAGGAAAAAAATAGAACATGTAAAAAACAAATAAAAGCGGCCAAACTAGAGACCGAGAGATTAATTGCCAAAGAGAGTAAAACTAACCCTAAAATGTTCTTCAATTATATAAATGTTAAAAAGTATAAATCTGAAGGTGTCGGCCCTTTAAAGAGTAATGAGGGGGAAGTCGCAGAGAGCGATGAGGAGAAAGCAAAGCTGTTAAATATTTTTTTCTCCAATGTATTCACTGAGGAAAATAAATTGTCAGATGACATGCAGAATGCAAAAATAAATTCCCCATTAAAAGTGTCCTGTCTGACCCAGGAAGAAGTACATCAGCGACTTAAAAAGATTAAAATAGACAAATCGCCAGGACCGGATGACATACACCCCCGTATCCTAAAGGAATTAAGTAATGTCATAGCCAGACCCTTATTTCTGATATTTGCAGACTCTATACTGACAGGGAATGTCCCACAGGATTGGCGCATGGCATATGTGGTGCCAATATTCAAAAAGGGGCCAAAAACAGACCCTGGAAACTATAGGCCGGTAAGTTTAACATCTGTTGTGGGTAAACTGTTTGAAGGTTTTCTGAGAGATGCTATATTAGAGCATCTCAACAGAAATAAGCAAATAACGCCATATCAGCATGGCTTCGTGAGGGATCGGTCATGTCAGACTAATTTAATCAGTTTCTATAAGGAGGTAAGTTCTAGACTTGACAGCGGCGAATCAATGGATGTCGTATATCTGGACTTCTCCAAAGCATTTGACACTGTACCACATAAAAGGTTAGTATATAAAATGAGAATGCTCGGACTGGGAGAAAACATCTGTATGTGGGTAAGTAACTGGCTCAGTGATAGAAAACAGAGGGTGGTTATTAACGGTACACACTCAGATTGGGTCACTGTCACTAGTGGGGTACCTCAAGGGTCAGTATTGGGCCCTATTCTCTTCAATATATTTATTAATGATCTTGTAGAAGGCTTGCATAGTAAAGTATCAATTTTCGCAGATGACACTAAACTGTGTAAAGTAATTTACACTGATGAGGACAGTATACTACTACAGAGGGAACTGGATAGACTGGAGGCTTGGGCAGATAAGTGGCAGATGGGGTTTAACACTGATAAATGTAAAGTTATGCACATGGGAAGTGTGGGGATGTGCTCGTGGTAGGCTACAGTAGCGGCGGCAGTATTGAGGCGATCATAGACAGTCTTTGTGATACACTGTGACTTTATTCACACCAACGGCATAACAGGCAATGTGCAGACCACACAGGTGCATATCCACATAGGGCATAAAACAAAAGTCCTTCCATAGAAAATAAACAGCAGGTTTGAGTCACCTTGTTTTGGACAGACCACAGCAGTTCTGCAGGCTTCTAGGCTATCTGCCTTTGTCTCCCTCAGGCCAGAGCCCCTTCGGCTCGTAGCACCACAGGTCCCAGGGCTATCCTTCAATGTGTGCTGCGCCCAGACTCTCCTTCACCAGCCCTCACTCTGTCTGTGGAAATCTCCAGCACAGCAAGACACACCCCACCCCCATCATCAGCAGGCTGGGTTCTTAAAGGCCCAGCTCCACCAAAAACCTGGGCTGGCCGTGGGGAACAGTAAGAACCGGCCCGGACACGCTGCACCAGCAGCATTCGCCGCTGTAACCGCAATGATCCGGTTCTTACTCCACCGAGGCCAGGACCTCTGGTGGCACGTATCGTCCGTCCATTATTATTCCGGGGACTCTCCTACATATCCCCCCCCTTTGTTCACCCCTGAGGGCTTGAACATACCGTTCAAGCCTGAGGGGGTGAACACACGCACAGCAGTGTACCCGGGACAGGGCATCTGCGTTCCCCTGTAAGCGGCCGGCCCTGTGCTCAACAGTGAACTTAAAGTTTTGGAGGGACAAGAACCACCTGGTAACCCGAGCGCTCCCCTCCTTAGCCCGACTCATCCACTGGAGAGGGGAGTGGTCGGTCACCAGACGGAACCTTCTCCCCAGAAGGTAATATCTGAGAGACTCGAGTGCCCACTTGATGGCGAGGCACTCTCTCTCCACAATGCTATACCGGGTTTCTGCTGGGGTAAGCTTGCGGCTTAGAAAAACCACGGGGTGCTCTTCCCCGTTGAGCTCTTGGGAAAGCACAGCCCCTAGTCCTACTCCCGAGGCATCTGTTTGAACTACAAACTCCCGCTTGAAGTCGGGCGTCACCAGAACTGGGGACTCACATAGGGCCGACTTCAAACGGGAGAACGCCTCCTCCTCCTTCTCCCCCCAGCGAACCATCACCGACTTTCTACCCTTCAAGAGGCCGGTTAACGGGGCTGCCAAGGTGGCAAAATGGGGAATGAACCTCATGTAGTACCCAATCAGGCCCAAAAATGACCGTACTTGCTTGGACGTACGAGGCCTGGGCCAATTCCGGATTGCTTCAACTTTATTTACTTGGGGCCTAATGACTCCGCGTCCAATCACATACCCCAAATAGCGAGCTTCCTCTAGTCCCACCGAGCATTTTTTTGGGTTGGCAGTTAACCCCGCCTTCCTTAGAGAATCTATCACTGCCTGAAGTTTTGACAAATGACCCTCCCAGTCTGGGCTAAACACGACTATATCATCCAGATACGCGGAGGTATACTGGTGATGGGGCTTGAGGACGACATCCATCAGACGCTGGAACGTAGCCGGAGCACCATGTAACCCAAAAGGCAACACCCTATACTGAAAAAGCCCCTCCGGGGTGACAAAGGCCGTCTTCTCCTTTGCCGCCTCCGTCAGAGGTACCTGCCAGTAGCCCTTCGTGAGATCTAGGATCGAAAAATACCGGGCTTTTCCCAGCCGCTCTATCAACTCGTCTACCCGAGGCATGGGATAGGCGTCAAATTTTGATACTTCATTCAATTTCCTAAAATCATTACAGAACCGTAATGAACCATCCGGTTTGGGAATAAGGACAATCGGGCTAGCCCACTCGCTCTTTGACTCTTCTATGACCCCTAGACGTAGCATCGATCTTACCTCCTGCAAAATGGCCTGTCGCCGAGCCTCCGGTACTCGGTATGGTCTTAGGCGGACCTTTACCCGGGGCTCGGTGATAATGTCATGCTCGATCAAGGTGATACGTCCAGGAAGGTCAGAGAATACGTCCCTATTCCGACTAACAAATTCTTTCACCTCTTGTGCTTGTTTGGTCGACAGTCCGTCCCCTATCGTCACCCCAGCGGCGCTCTCCGGAACACCTGGTGACCCCGGGTCACTCCCTGACGTCCCGACAGAGGGCGGGCTGTCTGCAAACAAATTCTCTCTGTCTCTCCAAGGTTTTAGTAGATTCACATGATATACCTGTTCGGGCTTCCGCCTCCCTGGCTGGTATATCCTGTAATCAACTGGGCCCACCTTCTCCTTAACTTCATAGGGTCCTTGCCACCGGGCCAAGAATTTACTCTCGACCGTGGGTACGAGTACAAGAACACGGTCCCCCGGGTGAAATGTCCTTACCCGGGCGGTTCGGTTATATACCCGACTCTGGGCCAGTTGTGCCGCTTCCATGTGCTCACGGACGATCGGCAACACGACCCCTATTCGGTCCTGCATTTTTCCTATGTGCTCTATCACACTTTTATGAGGCGTAGTCTGTTGCTCCCATGCTTCCTTAGCGATATCCAGTAGCCCACGGGGATGTCGCCCATATAACAACTCAAAGGGCGAGAACCCCGTGGACGCCTGGGGCACCTCCCGTACCGCAAACAAAACATAGGGCAACAGTAAGTCCCAATCCCTCCCGTCCTTAGCCACGACTCTTTTTAGCATGGACTTCAGGGTCTTATTAAACCGTTCTACTAACCCATCGGTTTGGGGATGGTAGACGGACGTGTGCAGGTGTTTAATATTTAATAGCTTACACAATTCCTTTGTTACTTTGGACATAAAGGGTGTCCCCTGGTCCGTCAGAATCTCCTTTGGTATCCCCACCCGGGCAAACATACTCATGAGCTCTTTAGCTATTACCTTGGCCGACGTATGGCGCAATGGGACCGCCTCCGGATAGCGAGTGGCATAGTCTAACACTACCAGGATGTGTTGGTGACCTCGGGCTGACTTAATAATGGGGCCTACCAGATCCATGGCGATCCTTTCGAAGGGCACCTCTATAATGGGCATAGGTACCAGTGGACTGCGATAGTGAGGTTGGGGGCTAGTCAGCTGACACACTGGACAGGACTGACAGAACCTCCGGACTTCCTCATATATCCCAGGCCAATAGAACCGTTGTAGAATTCGCTCCAGCGTTTTCTTAACCCCTAGATGACCACCCAACACATGCGCATGCGCTAAATCCAAGACCATTCGCCGGTAAGGCTGGGGCACCACCAGTTGTTCCACCACCTCCTGCCTCACCTTGTCTACCCTATATAACAGGTCCTGGTTATAGGCCAGGTGAGGAAATACGGTATCGGCGCCGGGACGCTGGGCAACACCATTAACCACCGACACACCTTCTCTAGCCCGCAATAACGTTGAATCCTGGAGCTGTGCGGTCCCGAAGGTTTCTCGGGGTACCTCCAGATCCAGGATGGACGAACTTTCTACTGTCTCACCCGCCAATACTTCTAGGGGAAACCGGTCAGGGTTACACTCTACCTCCTCTACGGTGACCCCTACAGCTGGGGTCCCTGCCTCGGGGTCCTCGGGCTCGGGACCTGGACATTTTCCTTCCCCATAGGTAGGCAACCCGTTCCTCCACAAAGTCCAGAACAGGGGAAAGTCCCTCCCCAATATTGCGGCATAAGGGAGCCGTCTCCCCACCCCGACGACATGTGGTACCTCCTTTCCACACACTGCCAGGGTAACCTTAGTGGTGGGATACTCCCTGCGATCCCCATGTATACAGACAATGGTAAGGGTTCGCCTTTCTGGGAGTTTTTCCGTTACCAGCGACTCATGGACCAGAGTTACCAGGCTCCCAGAGTCCAGCAGGGCCTGCACGGAGTGTCCATTAACAACGACATCACACACCGGAGGGTTGTCCGCCGCCAGCAGGGGGTCAGCTATATACACCGGTTGGGCATAAAAAGAGGACCGGCGAGCGAACCCGCAGTCCATGGGTTCGGATGCCCTAGGGCAGTTGGATGCCACATGTCCCCAGTCCTGACAATGCCAACATCTGATCCTCGCAGCCTCCCTCCTCCCCAGGGTATTCCTCCCACGGACTGGAGATCCACTCCCCTCCTTATGTGGTGGGATCCCTTTTTCAGGATCCCGGGTCGGCAACGGGGGCTGACGTGACTTCGGTAGTACCGCTGAGTCCCGCACCAAATCCTGAGTGGCCATATACCTCTCCACCAGGCTAACCAGTTGTTCCAGGTTGCCTGGATCGCCTTGTCCCACCCAGCGCTGTATGGCTCTCGGGAGGGTACGCACGAACCTGTCGACCACGACCCTTTCAACCATCTGAGAAGTGCTCAATATTTCAGGCTGAAGCCATTTTTTTACTAGGTGAAGTAAGTCATAGGCTTGTGACCGGGCGGGTCGGGACTCGGCAAACACCCACTGATACACCCTGTGCGCTCGCACATAGGTGTTTACCCCCAACCTGGCCAACACCTCAGTTTTTAGCCTCTCATAGTCCTTGGCCTCCTCGCAGCTGAGGTCAAAATAGGCCTTTTGTGCGTCCCCCACCAGAAAAGGCGCCACCACCTCGGCCCACTGCTCCAACGGCAGCCTCTCTTGCTCCGCGGTTCTTTCGAATACCATCAGGAATGCCTCTATATCATCTCCCGGACCCATTTTCCTCAGGGCGGATCGGACTTTGTCCCTGGCGGTAGACACAGTCGGGATTGTCGCAGTTGAAACTCCTTGCAGGGATGTTCGCACCGACTCTTGCATGGCTACCAGCTGCTGCATTAGGAGATTGTTTGTTTGCTGCTGTGCACACATAGCCTCATCATGTCTTTCCTTCTGAGCCTGCAATGCCTGTTGCTGCTGTACATTACTCTGAATCAGGTGCTTAATAGCCTCCTCCATCTTGTCAGGAACCATAAAACTTGCAGGCCTGATATATGACATGCAGTCCAACACAACTTTTGCCTCAGGCCTGCCTCACTGCAGGAATGCCCGCTCCAAGCCACCAATTGTGGGGATGTGCTCGTGGTAGGCTACGGTAGCGGCGGCAGTATTGAGGCGATCATAGACAGTCTTTGTGATACACTGTGACTTTATTCACACCAACGGCATAACAGGCAATGTGCAGACCACACAGGTGCATATCCACATAGTGCATAAAACAAAAGTCCTTCCATAGAAAAAAAACAGCAGGTTTGAGTCACCTTGTTTTGGACAGACCACAGCAGTTCTGCAGGCTTCTAGGCTATCTGCCTTTGTCTCCCTCAGGCCAGAGCCCCTTCGGCTCGTAGCACCACAGGTCCCAGGGCTATCCTTCAATGTGTGCTGCGCCCAGACTCTCCTTCACCAGCCCTCACTCTGTCTGTGGAAATCTCCAGCACAGCAAGACACACCCCACCCCCATCATCAGCAGGCTGGGTTCTTAAAGGCCCAGCTCCACCAAAAACCTGGGCTGGCCGTGGGGAACAGTAAGAACCGGCCCGGACACGCTGCGCCAGCAGCATTCGCCGCTGTAACCGCAATGATCCGGTTCTTACTCCACCGAGGCCAGGACCTCTGGTGGCACGTATCGTCCGTCCATTATTATTCCGGGGACTCTCCTACAGAAGGAAAAATGCAAGTCAACCGTACATACTAAATGGTAAAACACTCGGTAACACTGACATGGAAAAGGATCTAGGAATTTTAATAAACAGCAAACTAAGCTGCAAAAACCAGTGTCAGGCAGCTGCTGCCAAGGCCAACAAGATAATGGGTTGCATCAGAAGGGGCATAGATTCCCGTGATAAGAACATAGTCCTACCACTTTACAAATCGCTAGTCAGACCACACATGGAGTACTGTGTACAGTTCTGGGCTCCTGTAAACAAGGCAGACATAGCAGAGCTGGAGAAGGTCCAGAGGAGGGCAACTAAAGTAATAACTGGAATGGGGCAACTACAGTACCCTGAAAGATTATCAAAATTAGAGTTATTCACTTTAGAAAAAAGACGACTGAGGGGAGATCTAATTAATATGTATAAATATATCAAGGGTCAGTACAGAGATCTATCCCATCAGCTATTTATCCCCAGGACTGTGACTGTGACGAGGGGACACCCTCTGCGCCTGGAGGAAAGAAGGTTTGTACACAAACATAGAAAAGGATTCTTTACGGTAAGAGCAGTGAGAATATGGAACTCTCTGCCTGAGGAGGTGGTGATGGTGAGTACAATAAAGGAATTCAAGAGGGCCATGGACGTATTTCTGGAGCTTAATAATATTACAGGCTATAGCTACTAGAGAGGGGTCTTCCTCTGGATCAACTTGCGGGATAACAGGCCGAACTGGATGGACAAATGTCTTTTTTCGGCCTTATGTACTATGTTACTACTATGTTACTATGATTTTAAATATAATTCAGGGGTATTATTATAAGAAGGCATAGACTGTCAATCGGAGACAGCATAAATATTCCGACAGAGTCAGTTTAAAGATCTTCAGGAACTAGAAATCATAATTGTTGCTCCTACCAGAGAGCTGATCAATCAGATTTACCTAGATGCTTGGATATTTGCATACGAAACTGTCGTTCGTCCAGTTGTAATCTATGGAGGAACACAAACGTCTAATTCACTGCGCCAGATATTTCAAGGCTGCAACATCCTTTGTGCGACACCTGGGAGGTTACTGGACGTTATTAACAAGGAGAAGATTGGGATGAGCCAAGTGAAATACCTTGTTCTGTATGAAGCTGATCGTATGCTGGACATGGGTTTTATGGAAGATGTAAGGAAATTGTTGTCAAGTCAAGGAATGCCAAAAAGAGAAGAAAGGCAAACTTTAATGTTCAGTGCCACGTTCCCTACGCCCATACAAAATCTTGCTAGAGAGATTTTAAAGCCAGATTATCTGTTCGTGGTTGTCGGACCAGTTGGTGGCACGTGCAGTGATGTCGAACAGCAGATAATTGAAGTGGAAGAGTATTGAAAGAGGGCTATGTCACGGATGATCCGCGAGAATATTGAACCGTCCTCCCAATGTTATCAATATTACTCTCCCTTATTGTAGTGTCCCACTAGGTAGGGGTGGGCACTACACAAGGGTCAATTGGTGTGCACGTTACTCCTACTCACAAGGAACAGAAATGTTATATTTAATTGTGCATTTAATGTATATTCTAATGTGTTTTTTATATGCAATGTTCCCCTGTATGATTGTCATGGAACCATGAACCAGACGTACAACAAGAGATAAGTGGAAATAAGAAGGCTTTATTGAAAATAAAGCTGTAAGGCAAAAGTCCAAACGGATGGCTAAACCGAAGCAGGGTCTTGCGAAGCCAGCGGTCAGGAACCAGAAGGGTAGTCAGACGAAGCCTGGATCAGGAACCAGCAGGGTAGTCAGACGAAGCCTGGATCAGGAACCAGCAGGGTAGTCAGACGAAGCCAGGATCAGGAACCAGAAGCAGCAGCAGTCTTAGAAGCATGTGAACACAGGGGGACCAAGCAAGGAACTGAAGCCACAGACCTCCTATATATATGAGCTAGGCATCCAGCTCCTCCCAGTGGGAAGGAGAAGCCGCAGGGTGGGAGGCTACAAGAAACCCAGAAACCAAGATGGCCGCCAGCACATGTCAAACGAAGGAGAACAGCAAGAAGGTAAGACCATGACAGTACCTCCCCCTCAAGGGCCCCCCCTCCGCGGAGTAAAGAACGGTTTCTGAGGGAAGCATGCGTGGAAGGCTCGGAGCAAGGCAGGAGCATGGACATCTGCGGAGGGAACCCAGGAACGCTCCTCTGGACCATAACCACGCCAATGGACCAAAAACTGCACCCGACCGCGGACCAGGCGTGAGTCCAGGATATTGCTCACCTCATACTCCTCACGATTGCCCACTTGGACCGGACGAGGCCGAGGAACCGAGGAAGTGAAACGATTACACACCAGTGGCTTCAACAGGGAGACATGAAACACGTTGGAGATCCGCATGCCAGGAGGAAGCGCAAGGGCATAGGCTACCGGGTTTACCCTGCGAAGCACTCGGAAGGGACCAACAAAGCGAGGCGCCAGCTTGGGAGTGGGCACTCGAAGGTTGAGGTTGCGGGTGGACAACCATACGCGGTCTCCGACCTGGTAGGAAGGAGCGGGCGTTCGTCTGCGATCAGCCTGGAGTCTCTGGCGCTGCGCAGAGACCTCAAGGGACCTCTGGATCTGTACCCAAGAAGCACGTAGGACGGAAAGGTGATCCTCCACAGCCGGAATATCCTGGGGAGAGAATACCTCCGGTAACACGGCAGGTTGGAACCCATAATTGGCCATGAAGGGAGACGTCCCAGAGGAAGAGTTCACCGCCGTGTTCCTGGCAAACTCAGCCCAAGGCAGGAGGTCAACCCAATTGTCTTGGTGATCGGAGACATAGCAACGAAGGAATTGCTCCAAGGCCTGATTGGATCGTTCTGCGGCCCCATTGGACTGAGGGTGGTAGGCCGAGGAGAAAGAGAGATGAATCCCCAACTGGGAGCAAAAGGCGCGCCAGAACCTGGACACAAACTGACTCCCGGAAGACATCCCTGGCAAAAATCGAGGCCAACTCTTGTGCAGAGGGTAACTTCTTGAGAGGAACACAGTGGCACATTTTGGAAAACCGATCCACAATCATGAGAATGACCGTATGGCCTCGGGATGCAGGGAGGTCCACAATGAAATCCATCCCCAGGTGTGACCATGGACGCTCCCCGGTGGCTATGGGTTGCAAAAGGCCCAACGGAAGGTGCCGAGGGGACTTACTCTGGGCACAAACGGAGCATGCCGCTACGTATGCGGCGATGTCGGAACGTAGAGAAGGCCACCAGAACAGACGTGAAACAGCCCAGGACAGCTGATTCTTTCCAGGATGCCCCGCGGCCTTGGAGTTATGATAGGTTCGCAACAACCGAGTGCGCAACTCCTCAGGCACAAAACATCTGCCGTTGGGTCTCCCAGAGGGAGCACCAGATTGAGCCGCCAAAATCTGCTCACCCAGGGGAGAGGTCAGGCTGGTGCGAATGGCGGCCAGGATC